>NC_092504.1:63665158-66162658 GCF_047511675.1 Marmota flaviventris
CCTGACAACTTAAAATTTAAGTTTTATAATTAATTGATTATCCTTAATGAATTTTATTGATTGAAAAACTATTATGTTGTGAAAGTCTTTATTCCTATGCTTTGCATTTGGAATGATATTACTTTTTTCCTACTTATCTGTATCAAATGAAACTGCTTTAAATCCAGGTTAAAACAGTTGGTTACCAATAGGCTTTTCCTGCTCACTTCAGGCTAGGTGGTCTTTCTCCTTTGAACTCCTAATGTGAAATTCCTCAAAGTATTGTCTATTGATTGTCTGTATCAGAATCACCAAAATTAAAATTAATTAAATTTAGTAAATAAAATAAAATATATCCAGACCACCTTGCAGAAATATTGAGCCAAAATTCAGTAACTATTGCCAATGAGCTTTATTTTGGTCCTGTACTTTAATTACATATTCTTGGGAGAAATTTCTTACATTGTTATTATTCCTTGTTCTGTCATGTATCTGCTTTGTTCCTGGAACTCATTTGTGTGTGTGTGTGTGTGTGGCTTTTCTAATAGGTTATAAACTCTTGAGCCTATAGACACTGTCTTATCTATTGACATCTTCAGCCTGGTCTTCACCCCTGCATACCCACATACACACAGATACCACAGAGCCTTGCACAAGCTGTGTTTAATGTATATTCTGATTTCCTATATTAGTGTATGAGGTAGAGACCTGAAATTCCAAAAACATTATTTTAATAAAATTTGGCTTAGGACATGGAATCTGTCCCCATATCATTAACCAAAATATTCTGTACTTTGAATACCACTTCAACAGTCCCCAAACATCTGTATTAGTCAGAAGCCCAACATGAAACAGCTCACTACAAATAAGATAATTGGAAGAGTGTGCTTAGAAAGGGTCCCTTTATAGAGGTTTAAAATGGGGGAACCATGACAGGTAGTGTGGCAATCTAAGATTTAGTGAAACAAAAAGGGCAGGGAATTGGTGAACAGAGAACAGTGACCGGGGCAGAGCTGGGTTTCCTTGAGGGAGAAAATCAGAAGAATGAGGTGCTGACTTCATTCTGACTTCCCCCTGAACTTCTTCTTTGGCTCCCCATTGTCTGAACCCATGGGACATTAGAAGACCTGAGAACCTGTCAAGATCCATACAAATGAGGCACCCATGGAAGATAAGATTAAAAAAAAGAAAAATGTGGTAAAAAGTGAATGTGAAAAGGCAAATAAAAGATACCCAGAACAATATTCTTATTCATAGATGATAGAGAGTTTGAAAAACAACATATATTATAGTTAGTAATAAGAAAACCCAAATATTTTATATAGGGAAGATAGGATGACATGTAGCAAACTTCATGTCAGCTGGAGCTCATTTACAGATGCCTGATGGTCAAACACACAAGTGGAGAAAAATGTGTGCATATAAGTTTGGCATTATTAAGGTGTTTTAAAAAATCAGAACATACCACCCAGAATCTATATACTATGAATTAAAATAAACCTAAAATAAATGATGCTTTTTCTTCACTTCATCTTGCTATGGTTTTCATTGATCTTTTTGTTTATTTGTTTTGGTTTTGGAGTGGACTCAGTGCTGAGAGCAGAGCCTTGGGTTTGTTCACTATGAGATATAGAAGGCCCCCAAGTGGGTAAGAATTGCTAAGAGAAAGATGAGAGACTTTCAAAAATTTTGTAAAACAAACAGAATTTTTTTGTAAGTATAGCAGAATTTTATAAAATATATCAGGCGGCTTGGAATCATTTTAGAACTTTTGCCAGATGTTTCTTATCCTAAATAAACAAATAGATAGGTATGTTCCTCCCTCAAGAATTTCCATAGCTCAGGGAGGACACAGACATGTACATGACAGTTCAATTCAAAATTTATACAGTTCTTACTATTCACCAGGAGGGATTCTAGGCATGAGAAACACAATGTTGACCAAGAAATAGGGTGTCTGTACTCTCATGGATATACATTCTACTGGGAGAAAAATACAACAAAGGATATTTTAGCATGAAAATATTAGATGGCAGTGAGTAATATGCAAAAAAAATGGAAAATTGTATTATATAATAAACAATGAATCTCAGTTTATATTGAGTATACAGGGAAGGCTTCTCTGAGAGGGTGGGTGGAAATCTGGGTCATAAAAGAGTCTGCCATAAGAAGGTTAGTGAGAAAATTCCAGTTAGAAACAACCACAAGTAGCAAAGCCCAAGGTGAGAGAAACTGGATTTGCTCAAGCAACTGAAAGGCAGTCCATATTTATGAGATGCAGGCAAAAAGAAGCCATATAACACAAATATTTTTAATCCAGGATAAAGAGTTTGACTTTCATAACCCACTTGAATCAAAGTGTGAAATATGATATATTAAGAACTATGTAATGTTTTGAACAACCAACAATAAAAATTAAAAAAAAAAAAAGAGTTTGAATTTTATTCCCAGCAGGTAGGAAGCCAATGACTAGGAAGTGGTATGGCTTCATTTGTACTTTGGTGAATCAGGAAGGCTGCTCTGTGGAGCACAGCTTGAAGTGAAACACAAACAGAGGCCCGGAGGAGTTAGGGGGCTATGATGCCAGTCCAGGTGAGAGTTGATGGTGTCTTAGACTACGGAAGTAAAAGTGGAGATAAAATCAGATGGATTCAGACTATACTTTATAGATAAATTCATAGCTTTTTAACTGAAGTATTCAGTGTAAGATTGAAAAAAGTAAAGAATAGCTGGTATAAATTTTGGCCACTAGACATGTGCATGTACTATTTTAACTCATTGCCATAATTGCTGCAAAGTTAATACATAAAGAGTTCATTGGACATCCAGGAAAGGATGTGTCTAAGTTCCTCTCAGAGTATCAAAGAATGCTGTGCAAAAGCATGGAAGAATGAGCATATTTGAATGCTACCTTTACCATAAGAGCTTTGGATACAGAAACTGTATCACTCTTGCCAATCATTATAACCATGAAATCTAACAACTAGTCTGGCATACAGCAGGCACTCAAAGTGGAAATGAATTAATCTTTAAATTGGCACTTCAGTCCACAAAATTAGTCATCATTCTATTACAGAATCTATGTTACATGTCTTTCACATGTTTATGCTGTTTAGCAAGCATTCCAGTAACATTTATTCAGCTTTTTCTCTAAGGAGTTACTATGACCAGTGATGAGGACACTATGGTAATAAGGACACAGTACCTCTGACACAGTGCTTACAATCTTATGCACTCAGGGCTATGTGCAAGGTGCAGACACTTGGGGCTTAGTGTGGCACAGGTTCATACCTAGGAATGAATACTAGCAAGACAATCATTTCAGGGTGCAAGTTGTAGTACACATGTTTACCTCCCAAGTGGTTGTTAAGACTTAATGACACAAGAATAAAGATTGAAATGGCACCTGAGCTATTGCATGTTGCACGATCATGAAAGGAAACAGCAGTTACCTAAACTATTATTTTAATTTGTGTAATATCATTGGCATTTGCCTGATGGATCCTCAGCAGTTCTCAGTCCTGTGATATGAGAAAGCGATTACACACCCTGAGACAAACTGGCTATGAAACACAAAGCTTCAAAGCAAACCCTTGGAGGGTTTAAAAATCTTCAGTAATGAACACTCAGAAGTGCAGTAGAAAAGACTTTCTTTGTCTGTGCTTCTCACACCTAAGAGAAATTACTTTTGAATTGTACCTCAAATAAAAAGAACCAGATCACTAAATGACACTCAATTAGGCCTGAAAACTGAGAATTACTTACATTCTGTCTTTTGTTCAGAGACTTGAGAATAATGAATTATCCATGGTTTAAACTTTCTGTTACTTATTCCAATGACCATTTTCCATTTTTGGAGGAAGAGTCAGTTGATTAGAGGGTTGAGGGGAAAATACTTTGTGCCTTGCCCTATATACAGTTAATGAACTATAGTTAATTAAGTGCATACCTAGGGTCTACAGTATTTGTCAGTTCTGACTGCTCTTTATGGTCCCTAACCATGTTATTATACATTGTACTAAAATATATAAATTTTAGAAAGACACATGGGTTTCTTGTTTATATTGCTTGCCTTCCAAATTTGCTTTGTATAATTAAACTTTTTTATTTTGAGGTAATTATATTTCACATATGCTTGTAAGAAATAATACCCTTTGCCCAAATGATAATATTTTACAACACTATGGGACAAAATAAGAGGATACTGACATTGCTTTGTTAAGATAAAGACCACTTCCATCACCACAGTATTTCTTAGCCACACCCACTTCTTCCCAGTTATCCCCTTAACCTTTGGGAACCCCTCATCTGTTATCCATTTCTATACTCATCATTTCAAGGATGCTATGTAAGTGGAGTTATCAAGTATGCAATCTACTAGGATTGACTTTTTTTCTCAGCATCATTTTCTGGAAATTCATTTATGTTGTTCGTATCAAAATTTCTTCTTTTGTGTTGCTAAACAGTATTCCAGGACTTGAATACACCAATATGCATTTAATTATTCACTTTTTGAATGAGATTTGAGTGTCTTCCATTATTTGCCTATTACAAGTTGCTTTCAACTTGAGGTATTTGTGTGAATGTGGGTCTTTCATTACTCTGGGATGAGTGCCCACAGTACAAGTACTGGGTCATAGGGTATTTTCATGTTCACACACTTCTTCCCTCCATGGTTTTTGGTGAGAAACCCATTGTTTAACTTGATGGAAAGGTGAAATTTCTCCTTCATTGCCTTCAATAGATTTCCCCTTTCCTTAGTTTTCAGAATCTTAATTATGACATCATTAGCCACTAGGCAGGTGTTTTTAGAGACAATCATGTATGCTTGTGAGGGGAAAGAGTGGCTGTCCTTTTATTAATGTGCTTCAAATTTGTTTTTGTTGTTGTTGGTTTGGTTTTGTTTTAGATAAAATTCTCCAGAGAAAATTTTGAGGAACCAATGAAAATTGAGAACTCGCTTTGAACCTCTACCCAGAATAAACATTGTTAATTATAAAACTATATTTTCTACCAGAGGCATGCTGGTCTGCCAGTTTGGGGACATGAAATGTATGGAGAAGTCTGACTTCAAATTGAGCACGCTCAGGAATGTGTTCACTTCTACATGTGATGAGCAGTCTTTCTTATATGAATATATGTCTGAGTATCCCCAATAAAAGCTCCTTGCTTAGACACTGCTCTGGGAATTAACCCCAGTGTTTTTATTTTCTGCAAGTGATAAACCTTTCTTCACTTTTTTATCTCCTTAGGCAAACCCATTACATTTGGTTACAGAGTGTCTTGGGGTAATTTCTTTGGGTTTATCCTATTTGGTCTTGATTCAGCCTCTTGAATTTGTATCTTTATGTGGTTTTCCAATCTGGGAAGATTTCAGCCATTGTTTCTTCACATACTTTCCCACCCTGCTCTCTTTCTCTCATTCTATTTTTCCTCCATTGTTCACATTGAGTAGCTTCTTATTCCTTGCTTTCCAGATGATTCTTTATTGTCCTCTTCATTTTCTTGTTGGGTGCTGTATTTTTAAGTCACAAAACTTGCACTTGGTTCTTTCAATCATTCATTTATTTGCTGAGATTGACATTCTTGGCTAGGGCTACTTTTTATTGTTGCTAACATATTCATAATTGCTTCTTGAAGCATTTATTAAAGTCATTGATGCTTTAAAATCTGTTTGATAATTCTAACATCTCTTTCACCTCAGAGTTGTCATCTTTTTGTTTACTTTTATATTCAGTTTGAGATCTCCCAGGTTCTGGGTGTATGTGATTTTCTACTGAAATCTGAACATTTTCATACAATGCTGCAATAGTCTTATTTAATTTTTTTAATTTGACTTCTCTTTTTCTCTTTTCTCTTACACCACTCAGGCAGAGGAAAAGGATGGGTACCATGTATCATTACTGCCAGGTGGGGGTAGTATTTGGGCTTCCAACTTGGCCTCCACTGACATCTGAGAGAGGGAGTTCCTTCTTACTCCTGGGTAGGGTGGGAGTTTCAGCAGGACAGGTGGCCTCCTTACTTCTGGGTGGTACCAAGAGTCATGATTCTCCAGGAGCCCTCCTTTGACACATTAGGAGGGAAAAAGGAGGAGTACCTCATACTTCAAGGCAAGAATGGAAGTCCAGACTTCCCATGTGGTCTCCAGTGACACTTGACTTGTGGAAAGTAGGGGAATATCTCTCATTACCAGCTGCTATGGATGTAAACCCCAGCCCTTCCACTGCAGGGAGATTGGAGAACTTCATCCCAGCCTCAAGAGAGTGGAAGTCGAACCACCATCTAGGCCCTTCCTGGGATAACTGGGGGAAGGGTCATTGGTTTTGTTGTTGTGCTGCTTTGTTTTATGGTGTCTGGTTGAAGTAGAACAATTATTGTCTAAAAAGTTTTCTGTCTTAACAGGGTGCTCCTTTCTTGTTCCTTTGACTAGAAAAAGCAGGGTTTATTTATATATTTATTTATTTATGTCTGTCTATAACCATTAGAATTTCTGGGTAGCTGATTTCTTTAGTTTCAAGTCCAGGATGTTTGAGCAAAAAGGAGACTTTAGGAACTCACCCCACATCCTTCTCCAAACCTTGAGTTCTCTAGTCAACCTCTCTTCTTTTCATCTGAAAGCATCTCCTAATGTTTGTTTTCCATTCTGCAGAGTGATTTTTAGCTGCACTAACAGGAAGAATGCAGATAATTGTGGCTAGCCTATCTTTCTAACAGAGAAAATTCCCTATATTTATTTTTTAACATTTATATTTTCTAGTGAAAGAAAAGCCATAAATAAAAATTTTGTAACAAAACTTACCCAATTGTAATTAGAAATAGATCCTTTGCATTGGCCTGAAAATTTTCAATTCCTTCAGGCAGCTTTTACAAATTTTTATTGTTAAAATAGCCTTAGTTTGCAATTGCAATTCATAAGAGTTAGAAATATGTTTTTTTTTGGGGGGGATGCAGTTTTTAAAATCAAAAAATCTCAATTTCTGTCCTTACTTTTCTGTCTGCTAGCTTTGTGACCTTGACCAAATGGTTTAACCTCCATAAGCTTCTCTTTTATAATGAAAAATTAGGAAAATACTAGAATTCACCCCATAGATCTATTGTGATAATTAAATAAGAAAATATGCAGCATCAGAACTATCATATTAATTGCTTTTTATGAGGGAGGGATAGTGCTACATGTGTGCTTTCATTTGCATAAAAAGTTCTGAAATTATAGTTCTTAGAATTTTTAACTTTAGTAGCTTTTTACTTTGTGCTATATTGGTTCCATTCACTATGTAAGAATGCCTGTACCCATTAGGGATTTGGGGACATTAGAAAGACTGAACACCAGATGCCTATTTATGTGATTCTGTTTTAGTTGGTATTTTTATAAAAATGCAAATCCCAATATATTGCAACTTCAATTTAGTGTGTGAGAGAAGAATTTTAATACCATAGAGAGAGAACAGCAAATTAAGAACCAGGAGGCCTCATCTCTGGTCCTAACTTTGTGTTATTGAAGCTAGAACGTGGGCCAGTTCTTTGGTTTTTGATGGACATACTTATCCTTTCTGTAAAATCAGAGGATTGAATTAAATCAGAAACACAGAAACTTTATCTTGTGCTGCTCTTTCTCCAGCATCTGTAACTTTCTCCAGCATCAAAACTAATGTCCTGCCCTTAAAAGGTACTGAATAAATTAAATTGAATTAATGAATTAACATATTTGTATAATATATTACAGTTTGTAATGTGCTTTCCCTATGTTTTCATAATTAATTCTAGCCTACACTCTGCAAGCCTCCTTGTAATCCATAAATTTCCTTCCAAGGTAAGATTTCATAATTGAACATCATTTCATACAGTTATGCTGATTTTAGTGAAAACCTTAGTGACTGCTCCTGTATAATTTATATAGTTGTCTAAAAGAATGGACATATTTCCAAATAGAGATTACTTGGAGTTGAGTATATGAATTCTTTCTCAAAAGGCTAAGCCATTTTAAGTTTTGAATAAAGAAATCATGAGTTTTGAGTTATCCTTTTATAATTAAAAAAAAAAATCTCTGGGTGAGGTTTTGAGGACAGACTAGGGGGGATAAAAGTATCAAAAGGAAACCTCCAACAACCTGCTATAAAGATGATGATGTCTTGAACCAGGAATGGTAGCAGTTTAGATAGTGTTTCTAGGTATAATTTCAAAATGGAACAACAGAATTTTCTGACAAATTGGATAATGAGATGCTAGAGAAAGACAAGAGTTGAAGGCAATGGCAGTGGTTTCTTTCCATGAAATAAAAGGATGGAAATGGGGAAAACAGAAAGTGGAGTAAGATTAGATGTGTGTGATGTGTGCATGTGCAGATGTGCGTGTGTGTGGTGTGTGTGTGTGTGTGTGTGTGTGTGTGTGTGTAGAAAGAGAGAAAGAGAGGGAGAGAGAGAGAGAGGAAAATTCGGTGGTATTTAAAGCCAGGAGATCAGACAAGGTAGTGAAGATGAGTGGACAGAGTACATTTTAACAGAAAGAAGTTAGAAAGGTAAGAAGGAACTTAGTAAGAAGGCTGAGAAGGAACAGCCAGTGAGGTGGAAGGAAGATTGGAAGAGCGCAGAGTCTTGGAACTCATGCAAAAATAGCGTTTGAAGGAGAAAGATGCAATTAACTGTGCCCAATCTTTCCAAGAGGTCAGAAAAGATGCAGACTGGAAAATTAAAATTAGATTCAGCAAAACAAAGGTATAATAATGTTACAAGAGCAGTTTTGAGGATGTGATCAACAAAAGCTTGATTAGAGTAGCATTTAGAATAAGAGACGCCAGAACAGTGGCATAGGCTTGTAATCCCAGTGGTGCAGGAGAATCAAGAGTTCAAAGCCAGCCTCAAAAAAAGCAAAATTGCTAAGCAACTCAGTGAGACCCTCTCTCTAAATAAAATACAAAACAGGGCTGGGATGTGGCTCAGTCAAGTGCCCCTGAGTTCCATACCTGGTACCTCCCCCACCAAAAGAAAAGAATAAAAGAATTTTAGAATAGGAGTAGGAAAATTATGCTCTTATTGTGATATTCCTATCAGCCACATTGTAAGTAAACACAATGATAATCTAATAATATCTGGCCCCAAATTTATAAATAAGTAATCAAAATTTAAGAAAATCTTCTCTACATCTGTGATTATGTCTTTCTTATTCAAAACTTTTTAAAAAAATTCATGAGAATTGTATTTTGGAGTTATTGATTTTCAATTTAAATAATTTCAGCTTTTATTAGTTTCTTTTTATGTGTTTTTCAGTTTTTTTTTAACTTCTTGTGAATCCAGTTTCTTCCTTTTGGCCATTCATCTTCAATAGTAAATTTTCCTATGAGTATAGATTTTTATTACCAAATATGTTTTCAAATTAATATTTTTCTTTAGCAATATCAGAATTTTCTTTTCATTTCCTCTTTGATTTAAATTTATTTTTAAATTCTTTATAAGGAAAACTTTTTTTCACTGCCTAATTTTACTCTGATTTTTATTAAATTATTACTAGAGAGTGACCTGTTTAATTCCTACTTTTTAAAAAAAAATTAAAACTTTCTTTGTGAATAACAACTTGATTAATAACAAATATCAACAGTAATCTCCCACATTTCATCTGCATTTTTATTTCAAAGCAATATGTGCGTGCATGTGTCTTTTCTTTTTTCTTTTTCTTTTTTTTTTTTTAATTCATGCATTCCTCTGTGTTCCAAAATTGTTCTGATTCACTAGATCTGACATTGTTATTTGGACTATTCTTCCTCTCTCTGACTACTGATCCACTTAGAATGTTTGTTATTTTTCTTTATGGGCTTGCATGATTTATTCCTAATGTCTGGGAGTATACCAAAGGGCACAGCTATCACAGAGAGTCTGAGGAAGCTGTTAGGCTGCCAGCCTCTGCCAGGGTCCTGGAAGGAAGCATGGATAAGACACGGAGAGGAACTGGGTGGAACCTCATCCACAACTCTCTGCCTTCTGCCAGGATGGACATGATGAATGACAGAGTCTCTGGATCAACCCTTCCTTTTCCTAAGTCCTAGCATTGCCTGGACTAGAGATAAAAGAGCGAGGAATCAGAAGTGAAGAAAAAGAGAATATTGCTGAGATTACCTTTAGCTGCCTCCCCACAGTTGTTTTAGAAACAACTTTAAAAAGCTATGCCAGGGGGTGGAGATATAGCTTAGTTGGTAGACTGCTTGCCTTGCATGTTCAAGGCCCTGGGTTTAATCCCCAGCATCAATACAAAATTTAAAAAAAAAAAAAAGTTATGCTAGAGAAGAGGTACTTTAATAGTAATAACTTTTAAAGTAAAATTAGTATATTTCCTAAAACAATATTTGATAAGGGCCTGATTTTCAAAGTTCAAAATCTGAGCAGTTGCTTGCTCCAGATGAAATTTAAAGAGGGAATCCTGAGTTAATTAATCAGTAGCACAATTTATAAAATTTATTCATCATATCATTTTATCTATTGCAGGAAAGAAGTTGAAATGAGAAATAGAAAATGTATTGAATATTTCATAATAATATTGTATAAGGGATAAGATTTTCAAAATATAAAATGTACATATGATCTTATAAAGACTGGGAGATAGCAAACTATATTTTAGTCCACAAAGATTGACTATAGTTATTTTGTGATAAAATCATGAACACTTGTGAGAATTAAAATAAAATTTAAAAATATAAATTAAAATTACTCTTTTTTTTTTTTTACAAAAAGAAAGCATTCCAATTTTTTTTGTTTTTTTACCTTTTCTATAATGACAAGTGACTGACAAGAAAATGCTATATAGTAGATATTTGGTGAAGAAAAATCTTACTATGTCCCTTCAGGGTAAATAAAACATTTTAACAAGTGAGAAAACATCTTGGATCACAGAGAAGACATATTGAAAAATGAATATTTAGAAATGTTCCATATTTATGATTGTTTCAGGTACAAATAAAAATCTTACACAATTGTGCCTTGGACTCTACAAGGGATTGGTTCTAGAATTTTCGCCCTTCCCTGGATACCAAAATCTTTCCACACTCAAGTGCCTTAATAAAATGACTTTGTATTCACATATAACCTATGCATTGCTTACATATGCCTTAAATCATCTCAGTATGACTCTTAATACCTAAAACAATGTGAATACTTGCAAATAGTTGTTATACTGTATTGTTTGAGGAATGATGACAAGAAAAAATGTCTACATATTCAATACACAGGAATTTTTCTTTCAAATACTTTTGATCTGCAGTTGGTTGAATCAGTGGATGGAGAACTCAAGGGTAAGAAAGGCTAATTGTCTAAGATTTTTAAATCTGTGCATGCTAAACACTTGAGAAATATTTGTGGGTTTTGAAGCAAATTTTTAAAATTAACGCCACACATTCTGATTAGTTTGTATAGAAAACATTGACATGAGGGAAGACAAAAATTTATTAGATTTGAAGATAAACAGTTTGCCTAAATGAGATGGAATTTTAAAATGAGTATCATGATGTAATAATCACATCAAAAATGTTCTCCTGCTTGGCTGGACCTATTTCTAAGTTTCTTTAACTATGCCAATTATTACAACTGGAAACAACTGTTTGGAATGTTATGGAAACAACTGTTCCTAAGAACTAGATATTTGAATTTTTGTATTATAAGAGTTCTCAGATGTGAAAAGCAGTTAGTCACTCATATCACATGGCTTACATTTTTTTGTTTTGTTTTTGAAATAATTCCAAAATAAGATTATAATACAGGACTTTTTAAATGAGTAAATAAAATTTAATTTGTCTTTAAAATTGTATCTTTGCTACGCAACACAGTAGTATACATCTGTATCCCAGCAACTTGGGAGGCTGAAGCAGGAGAATTGCAATTTCAAGGTGAGCCTTGGAAATTTAGCAAGCCTATAAACAACTTAGTGAGACCCTGTCTCAAAACAAAAAATAAAAAACCCAAATTTTATCTTTGCCTCACCTGTTTTTAATTTTTATTTTGTATTGATCTAGTAGTACGTATCTATAATTCATACAGCAGTAAGTAAATATATATTTGGAATGTGTGCTCAAGATATTGATAGGGTGCATTGTTAGAAAAGTATAAAGGGCATTGCAACAGACAACATAATAATAATAATAATAATTGCAGCACAACAGAAGAATGGTGCAGAGCCTAAGAACTTCTGTTTGTCATTGCATGATGCAAGATACTTAAATATAACATGATGGGGATCAGTGGGCAAGACTCTTGGTTTTCTCAGGAAGCTATTTATTTCCTAAAATGCTTTCCATGGATTTTTACTACTACTCATAATATGATTAACAGAATCCATTATTCATTAGAACCTAGACAATAATACTGCCAGAATATGGGTAGAGTTTAAACACCTTCACATTCCCATGAGGTTCAGATATATTTTGAATCAAAACTATTTTAAAGTAGAATCTTTAAAAAAAATTTTTTGTTTAGGTCCAAAAACAGATTAACACCCAAAGCCTATCCTTCTCTTTCTAATACTACCCTATCTTATCCTCCCAAGCACAGGATGGAGTGAGGGAAAATCCATTTGGAGTAGATATTTTAATAGGCATAATTGAGTATCAGTGCAATTTTAGGACATATGTCAGAAATCTCAAGCATGTATCTTCATCTTTTGCAACTCTATCTTTGTTTTGGTGAATCGTACACCTGAGCCCCAGGAATGTTTGTCTAGCAAAGATCTTCTACTGCAATTAGCTGAGAATGAAGGAACCAAGAGAACTCAATTATAGCTGTCTGGTCATTTGGAACCACCCAGCATTATCTGTCAGCTAATGGAAGAGGCTAGAAACTTTTCCTTCCTCAGACCTTCTTATAAGTAATATGGCTATTAATATTATACCTCACAGACAGAGATCAATAAATCACTGGCAAGAAAGGCACTGCTTAAGATGCATGTGAAATTGAGTTCTTCCCTACAGCTCAAAAACATCCAAACTGACATCCTCAGACAGTGTTTGTATACTTCTGCATACGTGTGAAGAGAACCAGTTCACCGTATTCACAGCCATATAGTCAGAAAATACAGCCTTTTAAAAAACAACAGAATCAGTCTTTTTAAGCAGTATCTGCAGCCTCTACAAAAGATAATGTGGGCTGAGTGAGGAGGCATTATCTTTTACAGAGCCTTGCATCCCCCTATGTGCCATCTCCTCTTAGCCAGTTGCCTCAGTGTGGAACATCTGTGTTTATTTTGCATGAGGAAGTTGTTCCTTGGCTTTGCCAAAATGAGCTTTGATGTGGGACTCTGGGTTTGTCGATTTTCCGTAGGGTGGTGATAAAGCTCGAGTGGCAGGACATTGTTTTGTATATAATGCATATTACATGAAGTCATCAATATTTAATGACAAGTGTGCTATATTTTTAATCTTTATAGCTTTAATGTGTGCAAGAGGTTTTAATAATTGGTGCTGGGATGATGGTAACTTCCCAGAAACGCTCAGAACAACTGCTGTGGTTCTCAGCCCACAGTTTGCACAGGTTGTAAATTATGAAACTTGATTAGTGATAGACTTGGCAGTATCTCTCATCTTTTAAAGATGCCAATCTGTAGCATCATGGGTACAAATATTTCTATTCACACTTTTAATATTCACCTAAATAGCCTATGTAAAAAAGCCCAGAAGAAAAATGATGAGCTATTCAAGGAAATGAAATTGTTTTCCCAAAGAAATTCTTGATATTTCTAATTGAACTGGCAGAGATATTTAGAATCCTACCTGTAAAAACTAAGCAGATTGACTTCAGAGGTCATCCATTTAAGACTCTAATACTTCTGCATAGGATAGCATATTTAGATATCATAGATATGGACTCCACAACATTTCCTTTTAAAAAAGAAGACTTTGTAAGGAAATCATATACTCACAATTACTAATAGGTTGCAGTGAGCAATTTTAGGAATTGAACAAATTAAGTTATTTTAATTTTCAACAGTGTCAGTTTATTTTTGCTTAAAATTTTCTCATACTGCCACTTGTCTAAAGTGTCTGTCCCTCAGTTCAGCCGTCATTTTATTAATTCTGAAAGACAAGATCAATCAACTAATGAGCATTACTAAGTCTTTATTTGAAGGCAATAAAGAACACATGCACATGTGTACTCATGCACACACACATGCACACAATCATAAAAGGGTATGGATTCAGAACTAAAACAGACCTCTCAACAGAAACATGGGGATCCAGGAGGATATGAAGCAATACCAAAACAGTTCTAAGGAAAATAATTATTTTCACATACTTGTATTGTCAGTTGGAGAAAAAAAATTGAAAAACTAATCAAGCACATAATTTCTTCAAAAAATTAGTTTTTAATGTACAATTTTCACTCTGTCACAGGATGATGTTCAGGAAACTAAAAAAAATAAATCTAGTTTCATATAGGACATAAATGAAGAAGATTCTTAGAGTCACGGGTATAAAACATTTCTGGGATGACAGCACTAGATGAGACTTACAGAGAAACATTGCTAACTAAAACAGGAAGGGTGTGGACTATGAATCCTACATTTGAACATATTGCAAGAAGATTTGAATTTCCAGCATAAAATCAGGGAAGATTTAGAGATAGCTATATTTGAGATTTAACAAGTAGAAATGTAAAACAAATAACAACTCCAGGGAAAACAAAAGTTTTATAAGAAACTTTCATTTACAAGAAAGATAAATTATTATACATTACCTGAATCATCTATAAATAATATGGTGTGATTATAATAACCAAGTAATACATTAAATGTCAATTTATCCAAATCTTTTAATAAAATTATATAATTGACATGATTAAGAAAATAGAGAGGTAAACCATACCTTGGGAAAAAATATTTGCAATATGTAAATCTGACAAAAGACTTATATTCTACAAATTACTCCTAAAACTCAAAAATAAGACAACAATCCAATAAAATATGGGCAAAGCACTTCAGATATTTCACAAAGTGCATGAATAACTGATAAGTGTATGAATAAATGCTTGAAAACATTACTCTTCATGAAAACGTAAATTAAAATGATAATGACACATGACTGTCACACACAGATGGTTGTGTGTGGACTATGTAGCGCACAGTAGTCTAATGAGGGTATAAGTCTGGCATTGTAAACCCCTGTGGCACCGCCACAGGGACTGATTGCCTGATGCGCCTGAACTTCACCCTCAAGCTCTGCCCACACAGCACCTGAGACAGGTGTGACCTGCCAAGATGTCAATCAACCTGCTTATTGCCAGACACCAGAAGCAAGACTCCACCCTTGAAACTATCCTTTCCTTTGATGTCCCAAGATAAAGAAAGCAAGCGTGGGCTTCATTTTGCTAGAGTACAGAAACTCAATCCCTCTGATAGAAGTGCCCGTCCTTCCCCCCCTCTTGAAACTACTTTTTGTGTCCTGTGGTTTTATTCATCGTTCTATTGTTCTTAGCTATTATTTCTCAGCCAGCCCATTCCATCGAGGGGAACCCCATTTCCATGCCTGCGCAGGTTATGAGAGACGTGACTGCACATTCATGATAACAGCTAAAGTTAAAATTCCTGACAAAATTGAGTGTCAGTGGAATGAAGAACTGGGACTTGTAGATGAGTTTTCCAGGTGGCCTTGAAGAGTTATAGTTCTCCAAAATAACTTTAGTATGTGTTGGGGATTCAACACCCTGAGATAAGGAAAAAATGCTTGGAAAAGTCCAGGTCTGTCCCTGCTGGGGAATGTACCATCTTGAGATGGGGAAGAACTACCCAGAATAGCCCAGGATTTTTTGATTTTTTTTGTTTTTCTCTCTCCCTCTCTCTACCATGAAAATAGGATGCCTTCCATCTATGTATAACATGTCAATATACACTCTACTTTCATGTGTCTAAAAAGAACAAATAAAACAAAATAAAAGGAAAGAAAAAGAATAACACGATGCCTTTCAGATCTTAACCCAGAAATTCATGTTACCCCTGAGGTATTTAAGCCATAACAGTATATCTTCAGGGATCTTTCAAATGTGGCACTAGTGGAACATAAACAATCATTTCATCTCTGATTTGTAAGAGTTTTCTATTTTATAGTAACATATACACTAAATTTTTATTAGTTTTAGCAATATCTTTCCCAAACCTGCAATTTACCATTTAATCTTAATTATGGTATCTTTTGGTGTAAAGAAGTATTATATTATAATACCAGTTCTTTTATGGATCCTTTCTTCCATAACATCTGCTCTTATCATATTTTGATTATAACTAATAATAAGATATGTATGGTTATTTTATCTATTTTATTCTATCGTCTAGCTGTAATTACTCTCATCGTCTAGCATAATTTCAACACATATTTAAGAATCTAGCAAAAAATCATTATTATTACTCTCTTTTTCCCCTTGCCACCTAGAGATGAACAGACCACCTCAAGCATGCACTCTCCTCCTTCCTCAATTCAGACCCAAAAGCAGTGGAGTTAATTGACTACAGACTGAAATCCACGAGACCATTATAAACTTCTTGGAGAGAGTATTTCAGTATGATGAACTGATCACCAACTCTTTCAGCAGATTGAGTCAAAATGACTGAAGAACACAGGGACACTTTGAGGTATGTTTGATTGTGGGAAGGTGTTAAAGGTTAGTTTTGAACAGTTTGAGAAAAATGAAAACCCTAGAACATTATACAAGGAAACAGAGGGTATGATAGAGCATCACACTGCTGAATACCTAGCTCCTGAGACAGAAGTAGAGATGAGAGCAAAAACAAATAGGGGCAGAAACCTGGAGAACACAACTAGCTCAGATCTAAATACTTTGCAGAGGTGCCATCCAGACAGGAAACTGAATCTTCATAGCACACTGGCACTGGGGAGATAATCCCTACTTCCTAGTACATGATTCCCAGTTGCAGTTTCAGAGATCTATCTTATAAAAGTTATGGTGCAGTATTGGGGAAACATTTTGAGAAAATCATAGTATAGTATTGGGGAGCCATTTTGAGAAGATTGCAGTACAGTATCAGAGAGCCATTTTAAGGAAGACATAATGCAATATGTCCTCCTTAAGAAGGACGTGGTATAGTATGAGGAAAGCATCTTAAGAAGGCCATGGGACAACTATCTTCACATTAAAGTTATGTAGGCACACACAGCTGAAAGCCACAGAGGCCCACCACTACCTACCACTGCCATCACGTGCCACAGCCACTTGCTCTTGATGGCAGTGTGAAAGCAATAAAGTGATTGCGGATGCTTATGAAGGGTTTAGCCATCTGCCTATGACATTCCAGAATAATTTCTTCTCAGCCAAAAGAAAAGACATTACTGTCTTGGAACACCATGGACTATTAGAGCAGCCTATGTTTATGCCAGAGGTGGATACAGTGATGTCTGTGAGCAAGGCATGAGAACCTGAAGAATTCTAATCTATTAAATGCTAGTTTTTTATTTCATTGTATTATCTTCTGTGTTGACTGGTTAGGTTCTCCCTCCTCCATTATTTTATATTGCATATGTTAATAGAATAGGATGTATTTTTAGTGAATTCATTGGATTTATTCTCAATATCTGATATTTTTCTCTTTCTCATTTTAATACTCTTTCCTCTTTTTCTGTTATTCATCTCATTTTTTTTCTTCTTCTGTATCTCTTTCAGTTCCCTCTCCCATCATTTTTGGTCCTGCTTTCCCTTCTTTTCACACCCTATATAGTTTAATATTAATTTTATTTTTTAAATTTTGATTTTGATTTCAGTCACCTTTTGCACTTTTGTATTAGTGGAGTTGTAAAGAACATTTTCCATAAGGTCTTATGGTTTGTTAGAATGGTTTTTCTCAAGTAGTCACAGTTTGTAGTGATTATTATCTCTTCTAAAAACAATTAGGAATTTATCATTGTAATTTTAACATATTGAGTCCGTATGCTGATGCTGAAAAATACCACCAAACTGGGGTACAAAGCAAAGAGGAAAAAAATCCTCACTAAAATGATTCCCTGACATCTCTGGAAGAGATATCCATCCCAACAGATGCACAAATCTCAACATAGAAAACAACGGAATAATATACATCCAAAAGTTCAAAACTCTCTGATAATTAAAAAAAGAAATATTGAAGTGGAGGAAATGACAGAAAGATAATTTTAAAAGTTGATGGTTAAAATGATCCATGAATTAAAAGGAGAACTAAAAAATTAACTGAGGGAGGACATACAGGATATAAAAAAAGTATTTCAATAATGACAGAGATTCTGAAAAAGAACCAAACAGAAATCTTGGAAACGAAAAATTCAACAGTCAAATAAAAAATCCAATCAAAAGTTTTACCAATAGACTATATAAGACAGAAGAAAAAAAATATCAGGGTTCAAAGACAAAGTGAACTGGAACAGTCAGATAGCAATAAATAAAAAATATAAGTAACTATGAACAGAATATAATGAGCTTTGGGACATTTAAAAGCCAAACATGACTCATAATTATTGATTCATGGGAGGAGAAGAGATACAGACCAATGGCATAGGAAATTTATTCATTGAATAATAGCAGAAATTTCCCCTAATCTTGAGAAATATATGAATATGCAGGGATGGGAAGCATTTGGAATTCTAAATGAACAGGACCAAAAAGGAACTCGATGATATAATTACAATGTCCAAAATTCAGGACAAAAGAAAAGTTTTAAAATCTCTAAGAGGGAAGCACCATAGCTCAGAAGCAAGGAAATTTATCAAAATAATACCACATTTCTCAACAGAAAATCTAAAGGCCAGGAAGGCATAGAATGACATATTTCAATCCCTAAATTACAATAATTGTTCATACAGATTTTTAAATCCAGCAAATTTATCCTTCAGAATTGAAGAAGATATACAAATCTTCCAAAATAAGCATAAACTAAAGGAATTCATGATTACTAGGGATTGCAGAAGATAATTAAAGAAATCTTATACACAAGAAAAGGAAGATAAAATTAAGAAAGTATGGGAAAGAATATGTTTCATTAGAATAGATAAGCAAATGAGAATTAGCAATGATTCAAGCATTAGAAATAAAATGATAGAAAGTAATATACCTCTCTCTATAATAACACTGAGAGTAAATGTCTGATTCTATAATTCAAAAACAGACTGTCCGATTGGATTAAAAAAAAAAAACAAAAAAGACCCAACTCCATGTTGCCTCCAAGATCTCTCTTTTTCTGTGAAAAGATAATCACAGGAAAAGATAATCACAGACTGACAATGAAAGGATAGAAAATAATATTCCATGAAAATGGATTTCAAAAGCAAGCAGGAGTGGCTACTTTAATGTCTGACAAAGTAAACTTCAAGTCCAAATCTGTCAGAAGAGACATAGAAGGTCATTAAATAGTGGTAAAGGGAACAATCAAACAAGAAGATATAATGACGTAAATACTATGACCCAACTGTCAATGCACCCAATTTTATAAAATAAACATTATTCAACATAAAGTTATGGATAGGTCCCAACACAATAATAGCAGGGACTTTAATATATCACTCTCACTAACAGATAGATCATCCAGACAGAAATTAACAAAGATACAGTAAATTTTATTTCTACTACAAGTCAAATAGATTTAGCAGACATGGATAGAATATTTCATCCCACAGCAGCTAGATATACTTTCTTTTCAGCCACTCATGAAACTTTTTCAAAAATTGTTTATCTATTAATACCCAAAGCAAGTACTGGCAAATTTTAAAAAATATATTTAAGTAGACTCTTGCATCTTTTCAGACCATAATGGAATAAAATTAAAAATCAACAACAAGAAAAACTACAGAAACTGTATAACTATGTGGAGAGTTAACAATATACTTTTGTTGATTTTTGTTTGTTTTCTGTTGCTAGGGCTAAAATCCAGAGCCTTGTGTATGGCATGTGTGTACTCTGTCACTGAGCTACATCTCCAGCCCTGAACAACACACTGTTGAATAATGAATGAATCATTGAAAAAATCAAGGGGAAATTTTTAAATGTTTAGAATCAAATGAAAATGGAGGGGATGGGGATGTGGCTCAAGCGGTAACGCGCTCACCTGGCATGTGCGGGGCGCTGGTTAGATCCTCAGCACCACATAAAAATAAAATAAAGATGTTGTGTCCACTGAAAACTAAAAAACTAACTAAATAAATATTTTTAAAAATTCTCTCTCTCTCAAAAAAATGAAAATGGAAATACAAAAAAGTTTAGAGCCTATATTTAAAAACCAGAGACATCTCAATTAAATGACCTAATTATGTATCTCAAGATCTCAGAGAAATGAGAACAAACCCAACTCAACTGGAAGGAAATAAATAATAAAGACAAGAGCTGAAATTAATGAAATAAAAAATAAAAGAGAACAATATACAGAATTAGTGAATCCAAGAGTTGATTATTTGCAAAGATAAACAAGATTGATATACCCTTAGCTGAACTAACCAAAAGAGAAGAGACACGATAATATTAGAGATTAAAATGGATATATTAAATGGATAACAGAGAATCATTAGGACTATTCTGAAAATTTATATTCCAATAAATTGGAAAATCTGGAATAAATGGATAAATTTCAAAACACATATGGTCTACCAAAACTGAACTAAAAGGAAATAATAAACCTAAACAAACCAGTAACAATGAGATTGAAGCAGTAATACAAAGCCTCCCCAAAACAAAAGCCCAGACTGATTCATAGCTGAGTTTTATTGGATTTTAAGATAAGAATTAACACTAATGTTCCCTGTTTTAGTCAGCATGTTTATTGCTGGGACCAAAAGACCTGATAAGAACAATTTTTAGAGAAGGAAAATTTATTTAGGGACTCATGGTTTGAGAAATCTCAATCCGTAGATGGCCAAACTCCATTTCTTGGAGCTTGAGAGAGGCAGAACATCATACCAGTGGAGTGAGGTGGAGGAAAGCGGTTCAAAATAAAAATGTCATATATATAAACCCTAAAGGCATGCCCCCAATGACCAACCTCCTCTAGCCATACCCCACCTGCTTTCAGTTATCACTCAAGTTAATCCCTGTCAGTGGATTGACATACTGATTAGGATGATAACCCATTCAGTTCACCCTAAGCTTTTTTTTACTATCTTACACATGAGCTTTTGGGGAACATCTCACATCAAAACCATAATATTTTTCAAAAACAGAAAAAAAAATTCATGAAATAGAAAAGAATGGAATACTTCCAAACCCACTCCATAAAGCCAGTATCACCCTGATACCTGATACCAAATGTTGATATACACATTAAGAAATGAAATTGCAAACCCATGTCCTGAATGAACATAATGAAGGAATCCTTAATAAAATACTTGCAAATTAAATTCAACAACAAATCAAAAACATCATACACCATGATAAGGTTGGTTTATTTCTAGAGATACAAGATGCTCAATACACACAAATCCATAAGTGTACTGCCAAATTAATAGAACCTTGGACAAAAATGTCATGGTTATATAAATAGATGCAGAAAAAGTCTGAAAATTTATCACCACTTCATGATTAAAAAAAAAAAACTAAAGAAAGTAGGAATAGAAGTAATTGACCTTAACATAATAAAGGCTATATATGAAAACCCAATGACAACATTAGACTGAATTGGATGACTGGAAAGCATTTCTTCTTAAATCAGGAAAAAGAAAAGATGTTCACTCTCACCACTCCTTTTCAGTATACCACTTGGCACCCACATCCATCTTTTGACTGTTGACTGACAGCTGGATGATATCAGACTTTCAGGTTCTCATTGCTATGACAACTCTAAGTCACTTTGGCCCATGTCAACTGGTTCTAATTGGAACCTGTTCTTACAGATTTCATGGTTAGGGAGAATTATCCTCATCTTCCTGAGTTCTGGGATCTGGTTTGTGTAAAGATCACAAAAGTTCCCTCCACCCAACACACACACTTCAGGATAATTTGTGTTCTTCTTATTAGTATTTTGGGGCCTGCATTTTTCCTTCAGATAGCAGATAGTTTGACAAGGAATGCAACATATTCTGTAAGCCAGACAAGGCTACAGGTAAATTTCTTTTTAAAAGATAAAGCATGTGGGGGTTAGCACAGTGAGCTTATTTTATGGAATTGCTCCCTGAACTTCACGTTCCCACCACTCACATCTGTCTGTCCCCAGTCATCAGGAAAGTTTGTCCTTGGAGCAGTCTCTTAACTTCTATCTTGAGGGAATTTTCTCTTTTAAGTATCCAGAGTTGTTCACTTACCTCATGATGTCAGTAATCCTGCATTGATTTCTGCCTCTTGCTTTCAGAAATATCTTTAGAATTAGACTTTTCTTTTTAACAATTAATACTTCAGAGTAAACTTATAATAGCATTTTTACTTAAAATGGACTTTTTAAGCATTAAAATGACATACAGTGGTGTTAATATTTAAAAATGATCCAGGGTATGGTAAAAAATTTGGAGGACAAGGAGTCACATATTCCTTTTCTTTTAGAGTTGGGCTTGTATATAAAGACAGAAATTTTTAAGTAGGGCATTTCTTCCATATGGATGTAAGTCTGGGTTTGTGTGTTCCAGTTGGTCAATATTCAAGTGCAAAACAAAAGGAGTCTTCTGCAAACCTCTTTATTTCTTTTTGAACTATTAACTCAGATCTCAAAGGCAAAGGCCTTAAAGGAAGCATTTCCCCCACATCAAGTCCCCCAACTGGGTTTCCTATAAAAACAATAAAAACATCATTGAATATTTTGTGCAGAAAAGAGGTAAATTAAGATCAATTGAGAAAAGAGGGATAAGGTCATAGTTAATGACCACTTAGGAAAAATTCCTGGGTTTGATCCCCAGAACCACAAAAACAAAAACAAAACAAATTTTAAAAAAAACACCAATTCTGGGGAAATAGTTTAATAAAGATATCTGGATTTAGTTTCACAAAACCTGATGAAGTATTTAATATGCTAATATACTTTGCAAAGCTTCCAAAAATATGAGTTTTTATCAAGATAATTGCATAATGCAAATTACATATATTATAATACATATTATAATATAGTATATGTGAATTATAAAACTGTAATATGCTTTGTGGAAGGTACCTTAGGTAGCATTTCTTTCCAGGTAATTTTGGAAGCAGTCTTACCCACGCCATGATAAACCACTTAATTTTCTGAAGAAAAATTTAAAGGTATCCTCTGTAACTCTTTCCCTCTCCCCACTTTTTTCACAAAAGAACAAGTCAGCAAACTAGTTTCATAGCCTACCTTCCGTTCAGGGACTCCTGACTTAGAAGTAAAGCAAAGTTTTCTACCTTTTAGAGTTTCCCTATTATTCTGGTTTGGTTATTTGAATACTCATTTTAAAAAAAAAGAATCCATATCTCAGGGAATGCCTTCTCACAGGAAAACTTGGAAAAGTGGGAGTAATGACTTGTGAATGGAAAGAGAATTGTAAGGACACCAATTGAGATAATACTTTAAACGTTCTTTCCACAGATGCTTTTTTTAAGCAAACAAACAGAAAAAAAAGAACTTCCTGATAACTGTCTGGGATTCAACAAAATGTGCTTGACAATGTATAGAACATTAGAAACATAATTAAGCTTTTAAAATGTGAGTGGATTCCATTGTCTATTTCCCCTAGAATTTCAAGCTTACACACCATTGAACAAGCACAAATCCAAATGTTCAAAACAAATACATGGGGGTGAATAAAGTAGATGAGACAGGGGAGATTCTTTACTCAGAGGTAAACTGAAGCATGCTGCTTGTGAAACCATGAAAATTAAATAGAAAAGAAATTTAAAATGTCAAGTAAGCATGCCTAGAAACATAAATGAAAATAATAAGACTGGAGTGCTGATAGAGGGTCTGAACTGTTAAAATGAGACCTAAACAACAGTAAGAAAATTAAATTAAAGGATTTTAAAAATATAAACATTATTGAAATTACAAGAAAACTGAAGCAACTTTTTTTTTAACTCATTTGAGTAAAAGTTCCAGTTACTACACTGGGAGCTGCTATTGGGTAGGGGAGTTAGTTGATACCCTACCCATTGCTGAATCTGTTCCTGGCACATTGCCCAGAACTAAGTTCTCAATTTACCTTGAAGATATAAATTAATCAACCATGGGTCATAGTGTGAGAGGAGTGGCAGGAATCATTAAATTACTTTAAACATGGACCTATGGCTATCACTGAACAACCATGTATCAAATGGTAATAATAATATGTTTGCTAAAATGGATTGGGAGAAAGTTTCATTTAAGAAAAAATAAAATTTGAGAATCAGAAGAAGGGACTGTAATTTGTGGCACTGTATTAATCTTTTAAGTTGTATATTCATTATATACTGCTTTCTTTCTAACAGAGAATGAGAAATTTTAAAAGTTTTAACATTATTATAAAAACAAAAATATCCACTACCAGAATGAAAAACAGAACTGCACCTTTGCTTCATTACTCAAAACAATATAGAGATCATTAGTTTGAGAAACAATCACTACACAGAAAAAAAAATAAATAAAAATAAGATGACAAATAAAACAAAAACACTGTTTAATGATTAACCTAAATATAGTAAGCTGGCAGGACCATATTAATAGTTATTAGAGATATATATTATATAATAACAAAGGAATTGATATATCAAGAAGACATAAGCAAAATATGTATTTTTCCTAATAACAAATTAAATTAGATAAAGCAAAATCAGAAAGAACTAAGAGCAGAATTAGTTCCCCTCTCTTGGAAAAATAAACAAAAAGCAACATATAAATTATCTGACAAGAGGGATCCAACATGGCGGCGAGTGGGGAGGCAGCGCTTTCAGTACCTCCGCAACAACGGGGTCAGAGAGACGCATGGATACGCTTAGATTCGACCTGCTGAGAAACTCCTAGCAAAATTCCACTAAAGAGAGACCGGCCGGGAATTGGTAGGATTTTGGAGGTGACAGTTTGCGCTAGACGAGTGAATCTCTGCCACGCAGTGCAGAGGTGCAGACCCGCCAGCCGCTGCCCGCGCGACTCGGCGACTGTCGGCTGCCTGCACACGGCCCCCGCGTCAGGGCGGATAGCCTCTGAGGTGCAGCGCAGCAGGAGCAGTGCAGGGACTCTAGGAAGAGGTCTCTCGCCAAGCCTTCATGAAATAGCGAACCGGGAGCTGAAACCAACCAGAGACAGACCAGTCCCACCCCTCCCTTCGGACACTCCGGCAAGGAGCCTGGGGCCCGCCATAGCAGAGAGGTGACATCACCAGAGTTCCGCCGACAGAATTCCTTCCCAGCGGAATACACGTTAGCAGGTGTGTGACTCCCACCGCCCCCCCAGATACAAGCAGCCAGGAAACCTCGGGAATCTCTCCGGGGGCGTGTCTGTAGGGAAGCAGAGGGGATTCCAGATCCCCACCTCCCCTTAACACCAGCGGCGACACCCAAGATCTTAGCCACCAGTTTCTGGGGGCGTGCCCACCAAAGAGGTCCGGAAAAATTAAACTGTTGGTTCCCAGATCACCCCACCACAGCACTGGGGCTTAGATGAATGACAGAGAGGGTGTTCATTGTTCGGGATATAGGACACGCGGTGGGGCTGCAAGTGTAATCAGATCCTTGGGGAACCGCCTCCGGTGAACAGGACCTGGCTGGCTGGCTGGGAGGAGGAACAGGGGGAGGGGCTGGATAAGTGAAAGGGCTCTGGACTAACAGGATTGAGAGACTCCCAGGAGCCACCTTATAGGGATTTCTGTCAGCACATAGAGGGCAGAAGCTCGGCTCAGAGGGCACAGCTCCGCCTATTGGAAGAGAAGAAAATGGGATTCAGCCATAGAACAGGGGATGCCAGCATGGCAGAGATCTGATGTCATCGGAGAGCGGCCGAGGAGAGAACTTCATCGGTGCCAGCGGCGACGGAAACAGTTGGTCTCCTGGTAGGGAGGGTGAGTCACAGATACCCGAGTCTCTCTCGCTTTGTCGTCGAGCCAGAGGGGAGGAGCGGGGCCGCCGCCCGCGCCCGCAAGGTAGGCAGACCTGCGACCAACCTGCAGATCAGGCCCAGCGGTCTGCGGGCGTGGTAGGAGGGGCAGGGCAGAGCCGCCGCCCGCGCCGGCAAGGTAAGCAGACCTGCGACAGACCGGCGGATCAGGCCCAGTGGCCTGCCAGCGTGGTACACACTTCACCCCAACTGGAGTAGGGACAGAGCAGAGCCTTTGCCCGCGCCCAGATCAGGCCCAGCGGCCCGCCTGTGTGGTGGTCAAGTGACCCCAATTGGAGTGGGGGCGGAGCGGAACTGCCACCCGTGCCCGCAAGGTGGGCAGACCAGCGACCAACCTGCAGATCAGGCCTAGCGGTCCCCGGGCGTGGTAGGAGGGGCAGGGCAGAGCCCTCGCCCCCACCTGCAAGGTAGGCAGACCTGCAACAAAACGGCGGATCAGGCCCAGGGGTCCGCGGGCTTGGTAGACACCTCACACCAATTGGAGGAGGGGCAGAGCAGAGCCCCCGCCCGCACCTGCAAGGGAGACTTTTCAACTATACAAGAGCAATATAAATATATAGGGGGGGGGGAATTTCAAAAACACAACAGTTTCACCAAGAAGAAAGAAACGCAAGCAGTATGAAAAGACAAGGAAAGAAAGGACTACAAGCAATGCAGGTCAACTCAACTTTAGAAGAGGTAACAGCTGCAGCAGATGGAATGTCAGATAAAGAATTCAGGATATACATGCTTCAGATGATCTGGAGTATCAAGGAAGACATTAGACAGCAAAATCAGACAATGAAAGATCACTTCAACAATGAATTACGCAAACAAATCCAGGAAGCAAAGGATCAACTATACAGGGAGATAGAGGTTATAAAAAACAAACAAACAGAAATCCTAGAAATGCAGGAAGCAATAAACCAACTTATAAACTCAATGGAGAATACTACCAGCAGAGTAGAACACTTAGAAGATAGAACATCAGACAATGAAGACAAAGTATTTCAACTGGAAAAGAACATAGACAGCTCAGCAAGACTGTTAAGAAACCATGAGCAGAACATCCAAGAAATATGGGATAACATTAAGAGACCAAACTTAAGAGTCATTGGGATACAGGAAGGTACAGAGCTCCAAACCAAAGGAATGAGCAGTCTATTCAATGAAATAATACGAGAAAACTTCCCAGACTTGAAGAATGACACAGAATCCCAAATCCTAGAAGCCTACAGGACGCTGAATGTGCAAAATCATAAGAGATCCACACCTAGACACATTATAATGAAGATGCCCAACATACAGAATAAGGAGAGAATTTTAAAAGCTACAAGAGAAAGGAAGCAGATTACATTTAGGGGTAAGCCAATCAGGATAACAGCTGATCTTTCAACACAGACTCTGAAAGCTAGAAGATCCTGGAATAACATATTTCAAACACTGAAAGAAAATGGGTTCCAACCAAGAATTGTGTATCCAGCGAAATTAAGCTTCAGGATGGAAGATGAAATTAAAACCTTCCACGATAAACAAAAGTTTAAAGAATTCGCAGCTAGAAAACCATCTCTTCAAAACATCCTCGCCAAAACATTACAGGAAGAGGAAATGGAAAATAACAATGAAAACCAACAGTGGGAGGTAGGACAGTAAAGGGGGGGAAAATAATCAAAGAGGAAAACAAACCATGTTTAGTAACAGAAATAAACAAATATGGCTGGAAGAACAACCCATATCTCAATAATAACTCTAAATGTTAATGGTTTAAATTAAGAGACACAGGCTAGTAGAATGGATCACAAAACAAGACCCAACAATATGCTGCCTACAGGAGATGCATTTGATAGGAAAAGACATACATAGGCTGAAGGTGAAAGGTTGGGAAAAATCATATCACTCATATGGGCTTCGGAAACAAGCAGGAGTGTCCATACTCATATCAAATAAAATAGATTTCAAGCCAAAGTTAATCAAAAGGGATAAAGAGGGACACTACATACTGCTTAAGGGAACCATACACCAACAAGACATAACAATCATAAATATTTATGCCCCAAACAATGGTGCAGCTATGTTCGTCAAACAAACTCTTCTCAAGTTCAAGAGTCTAATAGACCACCATACAATAATCATGGGAGACTTCAACACACCTCTCTCGACACTGGACAGATCTTCCAAACAAAAGTTGAATAAGGAAACTATAGAACTCAATAACACAATTAATAACCTAGACTTAATTGACATATATAGAATATACCACCCAACATCAAGCAGTTACACTTTTTTCTCAGCAGCACATGGATCCTTCTCAAAAATAAATCATATATTATGTCACAGGGCAACTCTTAGACAATATAAAGGAGTAGAGATAATACCATGCATCTTATCTGATCATAATGGAATGAAACTGAAAATCAATGATAAAAGAAGGAAGAAAAAAGCATACATCACTTGGAGAATGAACAATAGGTTACTGAATGATCAATGGGTTATAGAAGACATCAAGGAGGAAATTAAAAAATTCTTAGAGATAAATGAAAACACAGACACAACATATCAGAATCTATGGGACACATTGAAAGCAGTTCTAAGAGGAAAATTCATTGCTTGGAGTTCATTCCTTAAAAAAAGAAAAAACCAACAAATAAATGATCTCATACTTCATCTCAAAATCCTTGAAAAAGAAGAGCAAAACAACAGCAAAAGAAGTAGAAGGCAAGAAATAATTAAAATCAGAGCTGAAATTAATGAAATTGAAACAAAAGAAACAATTGAAAAAATTGACAAAACTAAAAGTTGGTTCGTTGAAAAATAAACAAAATCGACAGACCGTTAGCTATGCTAGCGAAGAGAAGAAGAGAGAGAACTCAAATTACTAGGCAGAACTAACATCATCAAAATGGCGATATTACCAAAAGTTCTCTATAGGTTTAATGCAATGCCAATCAAAATCCCAATGGCATTTCTTGTAGAAATAGAGAAAGCAATCATGAAATTCATATGGAAAAATAAAAGACCCAGAATAGCAAAAACAATGCTAAGCAGGAAGTGTGAATCAGGCGGTATAGCGATACCAGACTTCAAACTATACTACAGAGCAATAGTAACAAAAACAGCATGGTACTGGTACCAAAACAGGCGGGTGGACCAATGGTACAGAATAGAGGACACAGAAACCAACCCACAAAACTACAACTATCTTATATTTGATAAAGGGGCTAAAAGCATGCAATGGAGGAAGGATAGCATCTTCAACAAATGGTGCTGGGAAAACTGGAAATCCGTATGCAACAAAATGAAACTGAATCCCTTTCTCTCGCCATGCACAAAAGTTAATTCAAAATGGATCAAGGAGCTTGATATCAAATCAGAGACACGCCGTCTGATAGAAGAAAAAGTTGGCTACGATCTACATACTGTGGGGTCGGGCTCCAAATTCCTCAATAGAACACCCATAGCACAAAAGTTAATAACTAGAATCAACAAATGGGACTTACTCAAACTAAAAAGTTTTTTCTCAGCTAAAGAAACAATAAGAGAGGTAAATAGAGAGCCTACATCCTGGGAACAAATCTTTACTCCTCACACTTCAGATAGAGCCCTAATATCCAGAGTATACAAAGAACTCCAAAAATTAGACAATAAGATAACACAACCCAATCAACAAATGGGCCAAGGACCTGAACAGACACTTCTCAGAGGAGGACATACAATCAATCAACAAGTACATGAAAAAATGCTCACCATCTCTAGCAGTCAGAGAAATGCAAATCAAAACCACCCTAAGATACCATCTCACTCCAGTAAGATTGGCAGCCATTATGAAGTCAAACAACAACAAGTGCTGGAGAGGATGTGGGGAAAAGGGTACACTTGTACATTGCTGGTGGGACTGCAAATTGGTGCAGCCAATTTGGAAAGCAGTATGGAGATTTCTTGGAAAGCTGGGAATGGAGCCACCATCTGACCCAGCTATTCCCCTTCTTGGTCTATTCCCTAAAGACCTAAAAAGAGCATGCTACAGGGACACTGC
Organism: Marmota flaviventris; assembly: GCF_047511675.1. Lineage (NCBI taxonomy): Eukaryota > Metazoa > Chordata > Mammalia > Rodentia > Sciuridae > Marmota > Marmota flaviventris. The sequence goes on from NC_092504.1 coordinate 63,695,106, forward strand.
TACATCGATGTTCATAGCAGCTCAATTCACAATAGCAAGACTGTGGAACCAACCCAGATGCCCTTCAATAGACGAATGGATTAAAAAAATGTGGCATTTATACACAATGGAGTATTACTCTGCATTAAAAAATGACAAAATCATAGAATTTGCAGGGAAATGGATGGCACTAGAGCAGATTATGCTAAGTGAAGCTAGCCAATCCCTAAAAAACAAATGCCAAATGTCTTCTTTGATATAAGGAGAGTAACTAAGAACAGAGTAGGGACGAAGAGCATTTGAAGAATATTAACATTAAACAGAGATGAGAGGTGGGAGGGAAAAGGAGAGAAAAGGGAAATTGCATGGAAATGGAAGGAGACCCTCAGGGTTATACAAAAGAACATACAAGAGGAAATGAGGGGAAAGGGAAAAATAATACAAGCGGGAGAAATAAAGGTCAGTAGAGGGGGTAGAGAGAGAAGAGGGGAGGGGAGGGGAGGGGAGGGGGGATAGTAGAGGATAGGAAAGGTAGCAGAACACGACAGTCACTAGTATGGCAATATGTAAATCAATGGATGTGTAATTGATGTGATTCTGCAATCTGTATATGGGCTAAAAATGGGAGTTCATAACCCACTTGAAGCAAAGTGTGAAAGATGATATATCAAGAACTATGTAATGTTTTGAACAACCAACAATAAAAAAAAATAAATTATGAAGTAGACTGAAAAGAAGCAAGTGAAGCCAAGATATTTAAATAAGTTAACAACAGTTAAATTAGAATATGTGATGAGACCATGCTATCTTTGACCTTTGATATTCTTACAAAAGTATATTTGAAACAGTGTTCAGCAGAACACTAATATTTATGCGGCATTTTGCCTTTTTCACAAATCCTTTCACATGACATTGTACATCAATACACCCTTGTTACTTAGATATAATCATCTTAAAAGTGACAAAGTTAGAACTCAGGAAGATTCTCAATACTTCATAATTTTATAATAATGAGAAAAAGTTTTTTCTCAACATTTAATAAATAAAAGCATGTTCTTTTTTATTCAAAAAAAATTATATGAACAACATTATCAACCAATCTAACCTTATTAATTTTATAGGCAACTATAAAAAGAAATGATAATATGGGTTTTTCAAGAGCATCTGGAATGCGTAAGAAGATAGACCATAAGTGAAGCCCTATCCATTTAAAGAGATGGAAATGTTACAGAATATTTTATCTTACCTCAGTAGAATTAAACTAGACATGAACAACAATAAGATATGTAAAAATTAAAAGTATTTGGAAATTAAATAGCATAAATATAAATAGCCCATGGGTTCAAAAAGATATCACAAAAGAAATTTCTAAATATTTTGAAATAAATTATAATGAAATTTTACTCTGTCACAAGTAGAAGAATTGATGCAACTAAATCTGTGTTTGGAAAGAAATCTATCATTTACATAGAAAATTATTAGAAAATAAATTATATGAACCAAAGCCAATATAGCATATCAAATCAACACCCTAGAGCATATTGGTAACAGAAAGTTTTTTACTGTGATAGTGAAGCTACAAAACTGGTAAAGTTAACTGATCCTCCAGATGCACAAAACTAAATATAGGATCACAAGAAGATTGAAAACACAAGGTAATATTATATAGAAGCAAATTCTCTAGTAAAGGACCCCAAGTAAATGGAAATTAATGAATTACTCACAAGAATGATTTTAAAGAAACTTAACGAGATGCAAGACAATATAGACATACAATTAAATGAAATTAGGAGCACCAATAATGCCAAGAATGGGAAATTCAGTAAAGGGATGGAAATAATAAAAAAAAAAAAAGAAGTCTAAGAGCTTGCTCTCTCTTTCTCTCCTCCCAATTCCTCTCCCTTTCTCCCTCCCTCCCCATACAAAGTCCTGGACCACTTTCCTCTGCCATACCCTTTCTCCATGATATTCTGCCTCAAGCCCCAAGGAATAGAGCCAGCCATCTATGGACTGAGACTAACATATAAAAGTACTGCCCTGGAAAAATACATATAAATATGCACACTGCTGCATGCAGGCACCCTAACTAAAGGAGCACTTGATGACAGCTTTACTTTCCTCATAGTTGCATTCACAAATAGTAACATAATGGGTCTTCACAACCACCAGTGTCTTGTTGTTTTCCCGACTGGTCTTGAACCCCTGGGTTCAAGAGACCCTCCTGCTTCAACCTTCCATGTAGTTGGGAATACAAGCATATGCTTCTGTACCTGACATCCTTATGTTTTTGTATCAAATCCTAAATGATTGGTAAAGATTTTACAGTGTCAGTTCAATTCTAAGTGTAAATGTTTTATGTATGATGTTTCCAATAACCGTCAAGCCTTTACCTCTCTGTTGAGTGATACCACAATATACCTAACTGACAATGAGCAACTTCTTGTGAATTTGTCATGTTGAAACTTAATGGCCAAGATGAAAGGATTCAAAGGTGGAACCTTAAAGAAGTGATTGAACCATGGGATTCTCCCTCATAAATGGCCCTTGTATAAGAGGCCCCAGGAAACATTTGGCTTGCTTGCCCTTCTGCCTTCAGCCATGTGAGGACATCTGTTCCTTCACTCTGGAGGACACAGCAACCAGGTGCCATCTTGGAAGCAGAGAGCAGCCTTCACCAGACAACCAAACCTCCTGTCACCTTGGTCTGGGATTTTTCAGCCTCCAGAACTATAAGAAAATAAACTCCTCTTCTTTATACATTAAAAAAAATAAGAAGTCATTGAAGAGCCTAAAAAAACTTAATTAAATGGAACAAAATACAATGGAAAGAATTAATCAGGCAGCAGAAAGAAATTCCAAGCTTGAAAATAGGTATTTTGAAACAACAGAGTCAAATAAATGAATGATAGGAAAAAAAGAAAAGAGGAATTAAAAGTCTTTGAGACTTTTTTGACACCATTAAGCAAAGGAGCTTTTATTGTTATTCCAGAAGAAGAGAAGGGAGAAGACATAGAAACTTATTCAATAAAATATAGCTGAAAACTTTTCAAATCATGTGAAAGAGATAGATATTTAAGTCTAGGAAGTGCAAAGAACTCCCAATAGAGTAGACAAAAAAAAAAGAAGCAAGAAAGAAAAAAATTCTCTTCAGAGAAAATGTTTAAAAATACAAAAGAAAGAATTCTAAAAACAGCAAGAGAAAAGCATCAAGTCACTTACAAAGGAAGCTCCATTAGACTAAAAGCAGACTTCTCAGCAGAAAACATAAAGGCCATGAAAAAAATGGGATGATATATTCATATTTCTGAAAGAAAATATTGTCAATCAGGAATTCTCATATCCAGCAAAACCTTCCTTCAAAACTGAAAAAGAAATCAAGCAACAATTGAGGGTATTCCTAGACCAGGTCTCCAAGAAATAGTTAAGGAAATCCTACACTGGAAATGAAAGGATGAACGCTTTCATCAAGAAAACACACGAAAGTATGAAACTCAACAGTATAGCAAATACATAAAAGAGAAAACAGAATATAATCAAACTCTACTAATATGGAAAACAACCAAACCACAAACATGAACAACAATAAGGGAAGAAAAATACAAAGGATATACATAACAGTCAGAATAAAATTAACAGAATGATAAAAACATAATATTTTTGCTTATTCAATAACGATCTTGAATGTAAATTAACCAAATTCCCCAATTAGGGGACAGAGACCAAGTTCATTTAAAAAACAAACAAACAAACAAAAAAACAATGATATGCTATTTATAAGAAGCTTGTTTCACTAGTAACAATACTCATACACTGAAAATAATACAAAAAAGGTATACCATGCAAATGGAAACTAAAAGCAAACATAAGTAGCTATATTTATATCAGATACAACAGAATTTACATCAACAATTGCAAAAGGAGATAAGGCCTCTCTTAATGATAAAAGGAACAATTCAACAAGAGGAAATAACAAAATATATGTTCCCTATGCTGTAGCATATATACTTTAATATAAGAAAGCATTATTAAATCTTAAAGGAGAAACTCTAATACAATAATAGTTGGGGATTTCAACATTCCATTTTTATCAATAGATAGACCATCTGGCAAAAATCAACAACAACCACCAAAAAGAAAAAAAAAAAAGGTTAATCTACAGTATAAACCAAAGGGACTTAACAGATCTTTACAGAACATTTCATCTAATAGCTAATTCTTCTCGTCAGCACAGAAAACATTTTCTAGGATAGACCATATATTAGTCCAAAAAATTAGTCTTAACAAATTTAAAATATGAAAATCATATCATGTATCTTCTTTGACTAAAATGGAATAAAACCAGAAAACAACAATAAGAACTTTATAAATTATACAAAACATGGAAATTAAATATTCTCTTGAGTGATAAGTGGGTCAATGAAAAAAATCAAAAGGGAAATTTTAGAAAGTCTTAAAATGAATGGAAATGGAACACAATATACAAAATCTATGGACTACATCAAAGGCAGTACTATGAGGAAGTTCATTTTAAGAGACCACTATGACTGACACCATAAACAGACAAGGACACTACCATAAATCAGCTCTATAGACCAACAACTTTGATGAACTTAGATTAAAAAATTCTCAACAAAATACTAGCAAATTCAATACAATAACAAAAATATTATGCACCATAATCAGGGGGATTTTCTCTAGAGGATAAAAGTATATTTTATCATACAAAATCAACACACAGAATCCATAATATAAGCAGAATGAAGGATAAAACCATATGAACATCTCAATAGATGAAAAACCACACTTTGATAATATTCAACATTACTTCATGATAAAAATCCTTGAAAATTAGGCAAAGGAGAAAAATACCTCAACACATTAAAGGTTACGTATTATAAATACACAGCTTACATCATATAGAATAAGGAAAAAGCTGAAATTAAATAAGAGTGGTGAAAGTATACATCATTTTTTAAATGTATTGTTAGAAGTCTTAACCAGAACAATAAGGCAATGAAAAAAAAATAGAGGGTATAAGAGTACAAAAAGAAGTCAAATTGTCCATGTTTTCTAATGACATTACTTTATAATTAGAAAAAACCTAAAGACTTCTCCCCAAAACTGTTAAGACTAATAAATGAATTCAGTAAGTTTGCAATATACAAAAACCAGTATCTTTTTATAGCAATAACAAAATTGCTGAGAAAGAAGTCATAAAAGCGATACTATTTACAATAGCTACAAAACAAACTTCCTATGAATACGTTTAACACAGGAAGTAGATGACCTTTAAAATGAAAATTACAAAATTCTGATGATAAAAATTGAAGACAGGAAAAAAAAACCCAAAGGAAAGACATCCAATGTTCATAGATGAACTAGATTTGAAGAACTAATATTTGGAAATGTCCATACACCCAAAGTGATCAACAGATTTAATACAATTTCTAATAAAATTCTAACAACATTCTTCACAGAAATAGAATAAGCATTCCTAACATTTGAATTGAGTCACAAGTGACTTAAGATAGCTAAATGAATCCTGAGCAAAAAGAACAAAGCTGGAGGGATTATAATACCCAGCTTCAAAACATACTATAAAGCTATAATAACTAAAACAATATGGTATAAGTATAAAAACAGAGATATAATAAAATGGGACAGAATAGAGAACCCCAAAATAAACCATTGTTTACAACCAACTGATTTTCAAAAGACAGCAGGAACACACACTGGAGAAAGTGGTCTTCAATATTTGGTGCTGGGAAAACTGGATATTCATATGCAAAAAAAAAAAAAAAAAAAAAAAACTAAAATCCTAGCTCTCACCACACATAAAAATCACTCAAAATGAATCAAATACTTGAGCATAAGACCCCAGACTATGAAAATCATTGAAATAAAATGCTTAAGGACATTGGTCTTGACAAAGATTTTTTAGATGTGACTCCAATGACACAAGCAACATAAGCAAAGATTAACAAATAGGATTGCATCAAACTAAAGATCTTCTGTATAGCAAAGTAAACAATCAACAAAGTGAAGAAACAATCTACAGAATGAGAGACAATATATACAAACTATTCATCTGAATAGGAATTAATTTTCAGGAATATATAGAAAATTCAAATAACTTGACAAAAATATTCAAATAATCCAATTCAAAAATAGGTGAGTGACCTGAATAGGTATTTCTCAAAAGACAATATACTAATGACCAACATGTGTAGGGAAAATATGCTTAGTACCTTTAATTATCATGAAAATGCAAATCAAAACCACAACAACATATCATTTCACACCTATCAGGATGACTATCATCAAAGAGAAAAAAAATACCAAGTGCTGGTTTGGATTTGGATTAAACAAACACCCTTATATTGTTGGCAGTAATGTAAATCAATATAGCCATAATGGAAAACAGTAAGTATACAGTTTTGTCAAAAAAAAAAAACTAGAAAAAAATCTACCATATGATTAGCAGTCCTACTAGTGAATATATATCCAAAAGAATTGAAATTGATATGTCGAGGAGCTACCTATATTATTGTAGTACTATTCACAATTGCCAAGGTCAGCCTGAGTGCAAATTGACAGTGAATGGGTAAAGAAATGTGATATATGTGCACAACAGATATTATATGAGCACATAAAAGAATAACACTTTGCCATTTGCAGTACCATGAGCAGAACTGAAGAATACTATGTTAAGTGAAAAACATTCAAGCACAGAAAGAAAAATACTACATGTTTCTATTTATATGTGGAAGCTAAAGTGTTGATCTCCAAAAAGTAGAAACTAGAATAGTGGTTACTAAAGAAAGGAAAAGGTGTTGGGGAGAAAGACATGGAAGGAGGATGTTTGATAGGTCTAGGTGTGTGGTTGTACAAGAGGAATAACTCCTAATGTTCTATAACATTATATATAAGTATGGTTGACACCAATAATTAAATATTCAAAAATAGCTAGTAGTGATGGTCTTGAAAGTTCCCAACACAAAGAAATGAGATATGTTTGAGGTACTACTCATATTACTATGCAAGGTAATGTGCAATTACCCTAATGGATCATTACACATACACATGCATCAGATACATTTCATGTACAAGACTATGTATAAACTAAAACTAAAAATATAGAAAAAAAATGCAATAATTTATTAACACAACTATCAAGTTTTCCACCTTAAAATGTTCAGGAAGTTAAGCCAAAAGCAGTGGAAGGAAGAAAATAATAGAGATAAAAGCATAAATCTATTAAATTGAAAACAATTTAACAATAGATAAATGGAGTTAAACATTAGTTCATAATGTTCATTGGACTAAGAAAATCAACAGTCTCCTAGAAAGAAAAATTTAAAAAAAGAGAAACATTGATTAGTACCAGTAGGAGAGATTTCACTTCAAATCCTACATGCATTACATGGACAAACAGTGAAATATTTTGAACTTTATGTTAAATAAGTTCACTGTCTTAGGTAAAATAGGAAATTTCTTGGGAAATACAACCAGGCTCACCTCTATCTAAGATTTATAATCAGAAATCTCACAAGAAAAATTGAATGTCAAATAGTTATACTAGTAAATTCTGTTAAAGATTTAAAGAGGAAATACCTGAAGCTCATTCATAGAATAGCAGGAGAACATAGTCTTGTCAAAACATTTATAAAAGTTAGCATAACCCTGGTATCAAAGCCAAACAAAAAATATAAGAAAATTTTCCATGAACATGGTGTCAAACCCTCAATAAAATTGAACAGAGAAATATATAAAAGAATAGCATATGTTGTGCAAATGAATTTTATCCTGTGAATATATGGTTAGGTGAAAATGGGAATATACAACAATGTAATTCATCATACTTACAGAATAAAGTTTAAAACACTATATTATCATTTTAACAGATATAGAAAAAGTGACAAAAATCAATATTTATTTACAATAACACTTGATCAGAAAACTAGGAAAGGATAGGAACTTCACCTCACTAGATCATCTAAAAATACCTATAGCTAATGCCATATGAAATGCTTATAGCTAATGCCATATGAAAAGATGTTTAATACTTTTTCTTAAAGAGCAAGCCAAGAACACCACTGTCTAACAGAGTTTATATTGAAAGTTCCAGACAATGCAAAAAGCAAGAAAAAGAAATATAAAACATACAAATTGGAAAGTGAGATATTTTAGTCATAAACAAAATTTTTATTAACAAAATTTTCTAAGAAATCTTTAAAATGAAAAGTACTAGAATTTATAATTGAATATAACGAGGTCATAGGTTGTACAATAGTGTAAAAAATCAACTTTTATATATATAGACTAACAAAACAGAAAGTGAAGCTAAACACTATTTCAGAAGTATCATAAATATAAAATATTTATGAATAAATTTTGCACTAATATATAAAACCATTATACTGAAAAAAATAGTCATTGTAATTTAAAAAGACAGAAGTTAATAGATGTACATTTAAAATACATCCAAAGTTCTTGCATTTTAGTAGTGTCTATTCTCTCCAAATCGATCTACAAATTCCATACAATCCTGAAAAAAAATCCATCAGTTTTTTAACTTTACAGGCCAATCTAAAATATATACGACAATGCAGAATCTTGTGTAGCCAAAGAATCTTGAACAAGAACGAAGCTAAAGAATTTACGCCATCTGATTTCAAGACTTAGTGTTCAAGATATCATAGTGTTGGTAAAAGAATATAGATCAATAGAACAAAATAGAGTCCATATATATAATCACATTATACAGTCTAATTGGATTCTTTTTATAAATAAGCAAAGTCAATTCAATATTGAAAAGAGAGTCTTTTCAAAACAAAGAGTGCACCAGGGCCCCATTTTCTCGCCCTACACTCCCTGTTGGTAATCATTTCATTCTGTTTTTATAATCAACTATTTTTTAAGATTTCACTTGTGAGATCATGAGATATTTTTCTTTCTGTGGCTGGCTTATTTCATTGTGTCACAAATGGCAGAATTCTCTCCTTTCAAAAGGTTGAGTAATATTTATTATGCATATTTATATCTATCACAATTTATTTATTTATTCATTTGTTTAAATAGATTGTTTCTATAGCTCAGCTATTGTGAATAATTCCAGAAGGAACATGGGAATGAAGATTCTCTATGAGGTGCTGATATTATTTTCTTCGGATATATATCCAGAAGAGGAATTGCAGAGTAATAGGTTTCACTTTTTTGAGTAACCTCCATACAGCTATTCAGAATGCACTGATTCACATTCCCATAAACCGTGTCCTAGAATTCCCTTTTCTCATAGCCCCACCAACAATTGTCATCTCTTTTCTTTTTTATAATAGCCACCCTAACAGGTGTGAGGTGATATGTCATTGCAGTTTGATTTGCATTTCCTTAATGATAGGTGATGATAAACACCTTTTCATATACCTATTGACCTTTTTAAATTTTTTTTAAAATCTTATTTGGAAGGATGAAATCATGTCATTTTCTGGTAAATAGATGGAGAACATCATACTAAGTGAAATAAGCCACGTTCAGGAAGTCAAGGATTGAATGTTTTCTATATGCAGAAATTATAAAGAGAAAGGGAATTAAAAAGAGGATGTCACAAAAATAGAAAGGGGGCAAATAGAGTAAGAGGATCCAGAGGGAAGGAAGGGGGGGGCATGGTGAAGTGCTGGGAAAATCTACCAAATTACACCGTGTCCAAGTATGAATATATAACAATAAATGCTGCATATTATGTAATTATAATGTACTAATTAAAATAACACTAATAATAACGATGGAGGGGAAATCAGGAGAGCAAAGAAGCAGTATAGGGGAGGGAAGAGGGGGAGAGAAAGGGAATGTATTGGGAAATGGGATCAATCAATTCTGCTGTGTGCATGCACAAATATGGCATAATGACTCCCACTGTTGTGTATAATTATAATACACCAATAACAAAGTAAAGAAAAATCTTTGGAGAAATGTTTATTCATGTCCTTTATTCATTTTAAAATCAGGTTGTGGGGTGGGGTTGTGACTCAGTGGTAGAGCACTTGCCTGGCATATGTGAGGCACTAGGTTCAATTCTCAGCACCACATATAAATAAAGAAATAAGTAATAAGGTCCATTAACGACTATGCTTGAAAATCTTAATTCTTATCTATTTCAGAGAGGTGAAGCTGTAAAGCAAGCAACTAACCTGAAATCTAAGGAAAGGCAACAACATTCAAAATAGGAAGTAGAGGGCTGGGGTTGTGGCTCAGGGGTAGAGTGCTTGCTTAGCATGCATGACGCACTGGGTTCTATCCCCAGCACCACATAAAAAAAAAAAAAAAAAAAAAAAAAAAAAAAACTAAATAAATAAAATAAAGGTATTGTGTCCATCCATGTAAAAAAAAAAAATCAGTTTTTTTTTTTTTTTTCGCTGTTGAGTTGTATGTGGTTACATATTTTGGATATCAACCCCTTGTCAGATATATGGCTCACAAGTTTTTTCTTCCAACTACGGAGCTGCCTTTTCATTCTGTTGTTTCCTTTGCTGTTCAGCTTTCTAATTTGATGCAGTTTCTTTGTTTACTTTTGCTTTTGTTACCTAGATTTTTGGTGTGGCACCCACAAATTCATTGCCAAGGCCAATTTCAAGGAGGTCTTCCTGTGTTTTCTCAGAGAATTTTTAGTTTCAGATGTTGTTTCAAATCTTTGCCACTTTGAATTAATTTTTGTGTATGGAATACCCAATTGCATTCTTCTGTTTGTAGATATCCAGTTTTACAATATCATATCAACTCTAATAAAACATATTATACACCCAAACCAGAACTCATAAAACATAATTTGAGAAGTGGTCTACGTACAAAAAATATTTGCTTCTGCAATATGTAATTGCTTTAAAGGAAAATTTACCTCAATAATCTGTTAGCAGTTGCCCTAGCTTCCACGTGGGCCCTAAGGTCCATGCAGGCCTTTCAAAGGTTAGGACTTTTTGCTACCTTTCTGCATATACAGCTCCCCTCCCTCTCTAGGTGTAGCCACACTAAATTCCTGCTATTCTAAGAACACCAGGTATGATCCCACCTTTGGGACTTGGCACTGCTGTTCTCTCTGCTCAGAACCATTCCCTCAGATGTCTGCTGAGTTCTCTCTTGTCTTTTATCATATTTGTCAAACACATTTGTTGAATGAATAAATCCCACCAGGAGATTTAAAGTAAGATCCTGTAAACTTCTATATTCAAAACATAAAGGAACACAGCTATTGAATTCAATAACAAATGCTGTTTTCTGAAGTATGCAAATTTTAGTTTTCAGAAATATCCTTTCCATGCACAGAACTGTCATAAAGAAGGCCTGGAGTGTTCACTTGAGAGTTGGTCCTTTGGGCTTGTTGACAAGGTGAGGAAATTAGCTACCAAAGAGCCCTCACTAGATGATAAATTCTGAAATGGAGGAAAGGGATGTTCATAGGGCTTCATGAACATAATTTCATCTTTTAAGCTACAGTAATAATCACAGCATAAGGCAAACTCAAAATAAAAAACCAAATTCATTTATTAATTTTAACTAAGGGCATAAATATTATCCACTTTACAAATAGAAACACTTGTATACATTGACAATCACCTATTTGTGCTGACCAAGACAACCTTAGCAATCCTCAGAGCTTGACTAAACTTTAGACAGGCTTATGTCAGATGGTTAAGATTTGGTAGTACAGTGTTCCAAATGAAAAATTACAGGAGAGGAAAATTTGGGAGACACTAAGTGCAAAGAAGCTGTTTAGAGGCTGAGAGTTTTAGAGAATATGGAAAGAATGTACCCAATATAAGAGCATTTCTGAGTACAGCATGGATTGCCATTTAGTTTTAGGAAGACTGAAAAATTTTGCTACTGGATGACAGGATAGAATTTAAATGCAACTCTCCAGTCAGCATGGTTGTAAAGGGTTCCATATTACATAGAGCATACCTTAGTGATAGGCATCCTAGGATTTTGAGAAATAAACATGTTTTGAGTACCATTTGGTCATTTATTACCTTAATATTCTGAGGAAATTCTTATTTTTCTGAATATTTCCTTATCATTAAAATGGGAATAATAATATCTATCTGAGAAAGTTCTTTCAAGGGCTAAATGAGAGGTACAAATGCCTGAATTAGAACAAATAACCAGTAAAAGATCACTTTAAATATTTTCTCAGTGACTCTGACTCTGCTACAGACAAGTGAGATACAGGATTTAATTTCTCCTCTCAAAGATCTTCCAGGATTACTGAGAGATGAATAAAACACAAAAATCAGGAATTCGTTTATCAATTCAACAATTTGAATGAGCACTTGATACTTTCGGAACACTCCTATAAGTTTGGGGAAGAAGCAATGATCTGTACAGGCAGTATTCCTGCCCACACTGATGCTAATTCTAATAAGCGAGGCAGACAATACACATGTGTACAATAAGTGTTTAATTTCTGATCAATACAAATTCTATAAATAAAAATATATTTGGAAAAAGTGACAGAGACTAATGATTCGGGACAAAGTAGAGAGAGACTTTAAGTGGGAGGTCAAGGAGCAACCTTTTGAAGGACATTTGAGGAGAGACTTGAACAAAGAGAGAACAAACTAGTTTGTATAAAAATCTACAGGGAAGAACATTATACTTACAAGGAATATTTAGGATAAAGATCCTGGAATAGAACAAACTTGGATGGGACAGGAAGAAGCCAGTAGAAAATAAATGTGCTTTCCAAACTGAGGAAGAAATAGTTAATTGTGTAAAGCAATATTTATAAAACCACTCTTGTTGCTGCACAAAACATTCATTGATTCGACATAAGCTTTTCTGGGTGATTTCTATGCTAGGTCTTGCAAATATAAAAGCAAAAATATCTGATATTGCTTTTGCTTTTGTGAAGTCTATAGTCCAGTGTTGTGTTTTCATCATTATTATCTCTACCATTTGTTTATGATAAATATTGCCTGAAATATAACCAAATCTAACAGCATGGCTTACCGTGGGGATTTACTGTATTTGAAAGAAAAAGCAAGAAAGCTACAATCTATAATACAATGCTCTTTTTAAGGTCATATAATTATATAGAGAGGTCCATTAATAGGGTCTACAAAATAATCATGGTTTTTATGTTTCAAGGTTCTAAGACAAGCCTCTAAATCAATTCTGAATGTTTTACAGTAAGGCAAAATGTTAGAAGATAAACACAATTTAGTAGACCACATAAAAATCATAGTTGTAATGAGAACATAACTAAATGATAGCCTTTGCTGGTTGCTATACATTTATGTTTAGTTTTATATAGAGTATTTTAAATATTTTATGTCCTCTGTATAGAGTTGAAAAGTGAATGAAAAATATTTGCAGAAAGAAGAAAGTCAAGATTATTGAAAAGGCAGCATCAAAAGCAAGCAAGTGAATATTATTGTTAATTTAATAACAACTGTGTGATATAGATTTTACATAATAATTTAATACAATTGTTATGTAAGACAAAAGTCAATGCAACCAAAAATATAAAAGAGGTATTAAGAAATACCTAAGATCAGAAATTCTGGCAGCTATAAATGCTTCAAAAATGGTTTTATAGAGACTGAAAGATCTATAGGGGCAGATCTAACAATCCAGAGGAGAGGTGATCATTCATTTGACAAACATTTACTGAGTAAGCCACAAAGGAGGAGAAGACTTAAATGGCACAGCCTTCTTCTATATAACACATCCACATGTATCATTCCACTTAATATTTGTTACAGTCCCTGTGAGACATTCATTCTTATGAGAAATACAGAAATTCAGAGGGATTAGTGTGAATGACCTTGTTCATACTATTAGTAAGTGAAAAATGCTAGACTTGAAATCCAGGTGATTTGGAAACATATTCTCTAGTCTTTCCAGTAAACCATGCTGACATCCCATTCATCTGTACAAGGTACAAATTACAAAGATAATTTTCTTCCTATGGCCTTCCTATTCTTTAAGAGTTTTTACCACTAACAAAGTGAAAAGGCTGAATATCTTATAAGATGTTTAGATACAAGGAGAGGATGAACTGAAGAGAAGGGAGGGGGTAATTTGAATAAGGAGTTTTAAGGGAAGAGGATAAAGCATGAGAATGAGAGAGGAGGAGAAAAGTAGAAATAGGCAGACAAAAAAATGAGACACACTCCAGGGAAATATCTTTTGTTGCCTGTATTTTTCAAGTAGCTCTGGTGCTTACTATTTCACTCTGTAAAAATGTCACTCAGGGAATAGCATGACAATCCCAGACATCTCTTACTGCATACCTCAAAATCATCTCCCCTAAATTCTGTAGCCTCCTCTTCAATTCACTGCCATAACCTCAGCTAGCACATCTAAGATGCTAGCTACCTAATTTTTACCTATGGACCCAACTGCTTTAAGAATATTGCATTTCAGATACCTACTGAAAAAGATCAACAAGGAAGATGCCCCAAATAGTTTAAGTACCTTAAAGTCAGCATATTCTAAACCAAATTTACAATGTCTGGGAAAATGTTTCTTATCCCTCCTCTTGCCTCCTCCTGTCTTCTCTAAGACTAGGGCATCAAACCCAGCCAACATGTAGCTCATCCTCTCCCTTGCCCATCACAGACAAACACTAACACCGGTGTGGATGTTTCACCAGTGTTCATGACACCCTTTCTCACTGCTCTTTCCCATCCCCATGGATGGGTAATTTCTTCACCATTTTCTGAATTAACATAAGAGGCTCCTAATTTTTTCCTCTTCTATGTCTTCCCTCTCCATTCCAGTTTCCACAATTGTTTAAAACACAAATTTAATCAAATAATTTTCTTGAAAAGAAATCTTATTATCTCATCTACTACTTACAAGATTAAGCCCAAACTCCATACAGACTATGTCTTTTGGTTTCCCTATGGATATCTCTTGTGATGAGGCTGTAAGATGTAAACAGATCTATTCCAGAGTTGGGCTACCACCAAGGAGAAAAGAAAAAAATTGTGGTATACATACACAATGGAGTATTAGCCATGAAGAAAAATGAATTTATGACAATGCTATAAACAAACCAGGCTCAATTTTTCTGGTCATCTATAGCCCCTCCTACTCTTTTTTTTATTGGTTCTTTTTAGTTATACATGAGAGTTCATTTTGATAAAAACATATGAGCATGAAATATAATTCTAATTAGGACCCCATTCTTGTGGATGTACATGATACTGAGAGTTATCGTGGTGTATTCACATATGTACATAGGTAAGTTATGTCAGATTCATTCCACGATCTTTTTTATTCCCATCCCACCTCACTTCCCTTCATTGCCCTTTGTCTAATGCACTGAACTTCTTTTCTCCCTCACCTACTTATTGTGGTTAGCTTCCATGTATCAGAGAAAATATTCAACCTTCAGGGTTTGGGGACTGGCTTATTTCATTTAGCATGATAGTCTCCAGATCCATCCATTTACTGACAAATGTCATAAATTCATTTTTCTTTATGTCTAATACTCCACTGTGTATATATACCATAAGTTTTTATTCATTCATCTGTTGAAGGGCGCCTATATTGGCTCCATAACTTCAAAATTGTGAATTCTACTGTTGTCAACACTGATGTGGCTGCATCACTGCAATATGCCGATTTTAAATCCTTTGGATATATATTGAGGAGTAGCGCAGCTGGGTTAAATGGGGTTCTATTCCTAGTTTTTGAAGAATCTCCATACTGTTTTCTAGAGTATTTGCACTGTTGTAGTCCCACCAACAGTGCATGAGTGGATTCTTTTCCCTGCATCTTCGCCAACATTTATTGTTACTTGTATTCCTGATAATTGCCATTTTACTGGAGTGAGATAAAATCTAGTGTAGTTTTAATTTGCACTTCCTCCCACTCTTCATGAAACCAAATTTACTTTTTTGTTTAGAAGGCAATGTGCTTTTGCTTGAATCTTAGCTCTGTCAAAATAGTACTGTCAATTCCCATCTCATCTTGCAATTCTGTCTTACTTTCTTTCTATAATTTTTTTCCATTTTAGTAAATGTCATTATTTTTAAGTCATCTAACCAGGTAACAAAACCTGCATGTTATTATTTACTCTTTTTGTCACTCATCATATGACATCTACCTATATCAACCTTTTTCCAAAGTATATCTCACAATCTGATTACTGCTCACACTCCTACAACACCTCTCCTGGTTCATTTCTGGCCTAGATAATTGATATCAAGTGTCCCGTCTGCTTCCCATGAATCTGATTTTGCTTCTCTAAGTGTACAGAGAAAATAATAGTCACGATTTCTCCCATATTTGAACTCCTCCAGAGCCTTCTTATCATATTATAAGAATGTCTATGCTCTATACTGCAAGTCCAGAGGTACTGAACACTGACATTCCTTCCACTGTCTTCTTATGCTACCAGTTATACATTCTGTCCTGTGGATCTATCATGGATAGTCCCAGCTCAGAGTCTTGGCACTTTCTGGTTCTTGAATGGTAATGATTTTATCCCAAATTTCATGCTGAGCCTTCAATTTAGATCTCAACCCACATGTTTCTCCTGAAAGAAACTTTCCCTGACCGCCACTTCTTAAGTTGTCTTTGTGACATTATCTAATTATTTTCTCTCCAAAACAAAGTCACTCTTGACATTGTCCCCATCCTACATCCCACAAGGTACTTATTAATAACTAGAATTGTTTTATTTGTGTTTCTAGTTTACATCCTCTACCATTCTCACTCCTCCCCCATGAAAAGTAAGCATTCTAAAAGCAAGAATTCTATTTACTTTATTTACTGCTATATCCACAGTGCTCAAAACAGTGTCTGACACTCAATCAATGCCTAAGAGATTGTGTTGACTGATCCAGAAATATCTAGAAAACCTCTTTTGAAGCCCAAATTCGTATTATCTGAGAGTCATAATGAACTGGCGAGCTGTTCCATAGCAAATCACTTCCTCACACCTTACCTCACCTTTCATTCCAAGTAATAAAATTTTAAAAGCTAATATAATGGAGAGGTGTAGGTATCAAGAAGACTCAGGTGTGACTTTTGGCTCTGTGTTGACTCAAATTTGTCATTTAGAAAATAACCTCCTTCTTTACACAGTTATCTTAGAATATGTGTGACACATTATTTACATTACACATCTTTCATTTCTCTTTCCTTCTCCCCTTTTTCTCCCTTCTTCCTCCACTTCTGCTTTGGCATAAAGCCTATTTTTGCAAGATAAGACCTATGGTATGAAGAAAGAGGGAATAAGGGGGTGATTTGCACATATATGTTGAAAAGATTATCTATCCCCTTGCAGTTTACAGACGACATTGTCTGGTTTGGAAAGCGATCTCAGGGTTCCCCTGATCTCCTGAAAGATGCTTTGATCTCCTCTATAATTTCCAGCCAAGTGATTGTCCAGTCTATATTTTAAGAGTCTAGCAAGGAAAATTCTACCTCCTTATACTATCTATCAAAGAACGTTGTAAATTATGTCTCTCATCCATGTATAATTGTAGCATCAGCTTAAATTAGAGAGAGCTTGAACAGTACAATAAATTAATTAAATTGTCTTCAGTGAGTTCATTTGAATGGAAACTTTGATGTCACATTTTTTGCAATTTCTTCAAAGTTGTATTTTTATTGATATTTTAAAATAAATTCCTACAACATCAAACCTATAAAAGGTTCATCACAGTCCAAATGCCTCTGTAACCTTTTAAGCTTTCACAGTAAAAACTGTCTTTTTTATTTATATAAGTTTGGGAAAGATACAAATGTAATCATAACCCCCAAGGCAAAATTTTATGGCAGTTTTCAGAACTCTTCACTATAAAAACTACTCAAACCTACAAACATAAAAGTTTCCAATAAAATTTGTTTTAGATACTGGCAATAAAACACTCTTTGCTTGCCTCTTAACTCCAAATTTTGGAGCCACAGCTGTCCAAATGTCAAAGATACATTTTACATCCCCCAGCTTCATATTCACCAAACTTTTAATCCCTCCCAATTTAAAAATACAAACTATTATTACTTATTAAGTACTACTAGCATTTCATATTTAAGAAATGTGTATTAACAGGAATAAAAGAAAAAAGAGATCATAGTCAAGAAATCACAAAGAGTGTTATGTAAATCACCAAGGCACCTTTAAGCAACTATATTTTTCTTTTGAAATAATATCTTCATGCTTTCATCTAAAAATTATTGTGATTTTTTTAACTCTGAATGTGTTTCATAGTTAAAATTTAAAATAAAAAGGGAGAAAAGCATGCAGAGAAGCATGTAAGTCATTCATATTGGGAAATCATCTGAAAGCAGATAGGTATTCTACATTAAAAGCATTTGCAAGGCTGATTTCCAACCAACTTTGGCCTGATTGGCACCACTGAGAAGTGCCACCAACAACTTCAGCACCCAGAACACCCAGAAGGTCCCCTGCTATGGACCCTACTCACTGTACAGACTTGATTCTTCAAGGCCTCAGATCTTGAATTCAGTTGTTACTTTGGTCTCTCTTTCTCTGAGGAACTCCACAAAATATAATCCAGTATCCTTGAGAATATGAGAGTATGCTTCTACTGTGTGGGTAGAGCTCGGGGGTATATAGAAACCATCTCACCCTCAACCCCTTCTATATGTGTTGTTACTCTGCCTTAGAGAAGGAGAGTTGTGTGGAGACTCGCAAGGGTTTTGGCACCAGCCTGATTTATATTTGAACCTCGACACTGCCACTTTCTAATTGTATTAACTTGACAAGTTAAGCTTTTTCAAGTGATGATTTCTTCATTTGTAAAATGGAGACAATCTCCCTTCCCTTTGCCTCCTTTCTGACCCCTTGGTCCCATTATCTTCCCTCAAATTCTTTCAATGATTTATTTGGTCTGACTTTAAATAAACTGCCTGTCATAATTCAAAGTCAACAGAAGCAAACCCTGAGAGAATGAATCCTATAAACATGACTCACTAATGAAGAGCTACTGAGGGACACCTACCTGTAAGAGGGTGGAGGAAGTCAACAGAGAGAAGAGATGACACTGAGGTGTCCGTTTTCATATAAAGATTGGGTCTCACCTGATCTCACAGAGGAGTGCCCGAGAATAATTTAAGTTTGTTCCTGTTGGAGACACCTGATTAAGTTTGAATTTCAGACAACGAATTTTTCTAGTATACTTCAAAATAGCAAACTTTTATTTAAAAAATATTGTTATTTATCTTAAATTCACATTTAACTAACCATTCTGTATTTTTATTAGTAAATCTGGAAACACTATGAAGGTAAGGTTGCTGGGCTTTCACATGGCTGTGGGTATGGGCAGTAGCAAGAGGATAGAGTTGGGGGCTCCAAACAGTGTCAGCTAGTATCTTCCATTCTCTAATTTTCATCACAGAGAATTCCTTCTACCTCCTTTCCATTATGGAAACTTGGCCCATCCCTAAAGAACTCACGCTGCTTTGCAATGGAGCCTGCTTTCTCTGTCTGATTTAAAAAAAAAATGCCTTTCTAGATATTAACTCTTGCAATATAGAAGTCTTATTAAGGAAGTTGTGGCCTAATTCCACATGATGGAGATTAGGACCTACTTTTTCTACTATTAGACGCAGAGTCTCTGGTTTAATTCCTAGGCCCTTGATCCACTTTGAGTTGAGTTTCGTGCATGGTGAGAGATAGGGATTTAATTTCATTTTGTTGCATATGTATTTCCAATTTTCCCAGCACCATTTGTTGAAGAGGCTATCTGTTCTCCAATGTATGTTTTTGGCGCTTTTGTCAAAATATAAGATAACTGTAATTATGTGGGTTATTCTCTGTGTCCTCTGATCTGTACCATGGTCTACAAGTCTATTTTGGTGCCAATACCATGCTGTTTTTGTTACTATTGCTCTCTAGTATAATTTAAGGTCTGGTATAGTGATGCCACCTGCTTCACTCTTCTTGTTAAGGAGTGCTTTGGTCTCTTATTTTTCCAGATAAATTTCATGACTGCTTTTTCTTTTTCTATGAGGAATGTCATTGGGATTTTGATTAGAATTGCATTAAATCTACATAGTGCTTTTGGTAGTATGGTCATTTTGATAATATTAATTCTACCTATCCAAGAGCAAGGTAGATCCTTCCATCTTCTAAGGTCTTCTTTAATTTCTTTCTTTAGCATTCTGTCATTTTCATTGTAGAGGTTTTTCACCTCATAATCAATAAATGGGATGAATTCAAACTAAAAAGCTTCTTTTTAGCAAAAGAAACAATCAGTGAGGTGAATAGAGAACTTATTAATTTCAACAAATTCTTACCACACTCACATCAGATAGAGCACTAATCTCTAGAATATATAAATAACTCAAAAATCTTAACGCAAAAAACAACCTAATCAATAAATGGGCCAAGGAAATGAACAGACACTTCCAGAAGAAGATATACAATCAATCAACAAATATATAAAAAATATTCAACATTTCTAGCAATTAGAGAAATGCAAATCAAAACTACTCTAAGATTTCATCTCACTCCAGTCTGAATGCCAGCTATTAAAATACAAACAACAAGTGTTGGTGAGGATGTGGGGAAAAAGGCACACTCATACATTGCTGGTGAGACTGCAAATTGGTGGAGCCAATATGGAAAGCAGTATGGAGATTCCTTGGAAAACTGGGAATGGAACCACCATTTGACCCAGCTATCCCACTCCCCAATCCATACCCAAAGGACTTAAAAACAGCATACTACAGGGACACAGCCACATCAATGTTTGTAGCAGCACAATTCATAATAGCTAAACTGTGGAACCAACCTAGATGCCCTTCAGAAGATCCATTCTGTAGATGAATGGATAAAGAAAACGTGGTATATATACAAAATGAATACTATTCAGCATTAAAAGAGAATAAAATCATGGCATTTTCAGGTAAATGTATGGAGCTGTAGAATATAAGGCTAAGTGCAGTTAGCAAATCCCCCCAAAACCAAATACCAAATGATTTCTCTGATTTAATAATGCTGATCCATAATATGCTGGGGGGAGGATGGGAGGATTAAATGAACTCTAGATAGGGCAAAAGGGAAAAGAGGAGGGAGGTGAAGAGAGGGAGCATAGGAATAGGAAAGACAGTGGAATGCGAAGGTCATCATTATCCTAAGTACATGTATGAAGACACGAAGGATGTAACTATTATTATGTGCAACCAGAGATATGAAAAATTGTGCTCTATATGTATAATATGAATTGTAATCCATTTTTTTGTCATGTATAACAAATTAAAATTTTAAAAAATACTATTGAGAGAAAAAATGGCTTTGTACTATTCTTCACTATTTAAAAATCTGTGGCTTTTCAGTCACTGGCCATCACTCTGACTTCCCAGAGCTAAAGTCTCTCTTCTTTGAACTCCGACTGTCTGCTTATTACCTTCTTCGCCCTTCAAGTTTTACCTGCATTCAAATGACCTGACCAATTCACTGGTATCTGTGACATGTAGGTCACAGGTTTCCTTGAGTCCCAAATCCTGCCAGCAGGGTGGTTGCTACTTAATCAACTGAGTACATTCAGAGTTCTAGGATCATGTCTCCATTTCCACAGCACATTTTATGACTTCAACATTACTTCATGATCATCACCAGGAATTGCTCCACCCCTGAAAGTTTAATTTCATTTGTCCACATTGAAAATAGTCTTATTCGTTCAGTTTTTGTTCAATTAGTCCTAATGTATTAGGACTTAGACACAATTGAAACTTCCTATTTCATAAATTCTTTATGAATTTACTTTTTTCACCAGCACCCTCTATTTATTTGGTATCATATTAGGTATTTATTGATCCTGGGCAAAATCAAGTGTAGTGAACAAGTATCAGATATTGAGGATTGGTTGCTTTGGAGGAGGATCAGGCGCTTAGGTCTAGTGTGATCAGGGAGGAGGTAATGGTAGCCAAGGATGCTTTTCTTCCCAACTGGAGACCATTTGAACCCATTTACTATGATAAGGTATACACAAATCTATTATAAAAAAGTTTAAATTTCTCAAAAATTTTGTAATCACAAAACATACATGTGTGCCATTTGCTGATCAGAAAAATTTAAACAAACATAAAGTTGCAGTATTAAATCATAACTGCATAAAATTAACTATAGTACATAGTAAACAGCTGTACGTTTTCCTAATTCACCTCTTGTTGCTATTGTGGTGAGCTAATGTGCTGTATGTATCTATTTAAAATGTCAGGTAATACTAATCATATCTATGTGAGTAATTGTCTTTCAGTAAGTTGTGTACTGAAGTAAAAGTTATTTCTCATGGTTTTCATATATTTTTCACTGTCTATAACATAAAAATATGTGTTAATTGACTGCTTATAAGTATTTAAAATTTTAGATTTTTTTTTTCTTGGAACTAAAAATAAGTTGAGAAGCAATATGTCAGTTAAATTAAATACCAATGCATACTTATTCCAAAATGAGACTAATAAAATGTTTCATGCAATCTGAATTCATTATGCTATTACCATTCAAAAACAAGAGCAGCTAAAAGCTGGAAACTACATCAAGAGTCCACCCTGACACCAAACAGTGAAATAGAAGTAAAGGTTAATGGTATTTTAAACTATTTCCCCCCCTTTCCCATATTATTTTACTATCTACGCAATTTAGTATTCATGAAGGCAGGTGAACATTAATTTTGAATTTTATATACTTGTTTCAGACATACTTAAACTGAAGTAGTTTGATTACTACACAAAGTATGAGGTAATAAATCATAAGGCTTCTCCATTCAGTAGAATTCGATTTTACCAGTCCTTTGCCTTAAATTTTATTTGTCAGACTACAATAGCCTCAGATGTGCACATATATATGAAAGATTCTTTCAGCCTGGGTCCTGTGTTTCACCGTGATTTGTTAGCAGAGGGAAGAAGTTCTAATAGGATTAGGAAATTATTACTAAAAACAGCTGGAAGGAGGTGGTTCAAAGGATGATTTCAGATTTATAATAATTAGTTGGATTAGCTTCAGGTCTACAACTGCATCTAAAATTTCAGGAGATACATGTAGCCTCTCAGAAGTAGTCATTATAACAATTCCATAAATAAACTTAAATATCTTCACGCAAGGATTTGTGTGGGGATTTACTTCCATGTTCACCCACCAGGCATGCACACACTCCTGGGCACATGTATATACATATTAAATCAATTAGGTGTAACTGAGACAGCCTTTGACACCCTTGGTACATTATACAATGCAGGATATCTATGTTGAGCTTAATAAGCATAAAGTTCTGCTCTTAAAAAAGTGTTTCTAAAGGCATCTTATCAGTTAAAAACCATCAAAGACCGTCTAAAAATCTCCATCTTGCTTAAGGTAATGCTAGAAAATGCTATCATTACCATTTAAGTTTTCATTCATTCATTTGTTCATTTGTGTAACAAATATTGATTGAGCTATCATGTGCCAGGCACTTCACTGAGTATTGGAAAGAATGGAACTATGCCAAAGATAAATGTTTTCTTAGCACCTTAGAAATTTGCATGTGTCATGATCCAGGTGATATGCAATACACATAGTCAGGGAGATTTCCACACCTGAGAGTCAGAAAGGACTTCCTTGACCAGGTGACTTTCCAGAAAAGACCTGATTTGAATTTCCAGGAGGTGTTGAGATAGAGGAGAAGGAATCAGAAAGACTGGATTGCTTGGTCTTCTTGAAAGGATTAGCATTGAACTTGGCCTGCATTTTCACCTGTTCATATATATCCACAGTGGCTGAAAATAAACTAAGATATAAAAAAAAACAACCATGGTCTTTTTTCTATTCGAAGGGTTTGTTCATATGGGTTTGAAACAGATGGCATGTAGCAGTGACTTAACGAGATAAACGTTCCTCCCTAAGTCAGGATCTGTGGCTGGGTCTTCCTTTTTGTAAAGTACTTGCTAAAAAATAAAATCAGTTGCTTAAATATTAGCACTTCTTAAGGTGATAATATTTTCAAACCTGTTATCCAATATTAGAATTTATGATCTGAAATAAGTTTATGGGATCAATCCAGTCAGTACTTTTACTTCTTACAGCTAATCTTAAACAGAACTATTGTATAATCACTTTTGTGCTTTCCCATTTTTTTTTTCTTCTTGTAAAAGAAAAAAGACTGAGTATATTAACCAGCCAGCTGTTAGCACTTCTTTGATATTTCCCTGTGGTCTGCTCCATTATAGGGGGCTAAGTTCTTAATATCGTTGGATTTGTTAATTATTGGTAAACAGTGCTTTGTGAGTGTTGGGTAATGGATTCATTTTGTGCGTTTATTTTCACTGTGGTAGTTCGGGGTTTCTCTTGTCTTTAATAGGTTTGTTAAAAAATTCCTGAAAGCATAATCCAGTTTTCTAAGTCTTCTGCCAAATTAAAGAAAATAATACTTTGGTTTAATTATATAGCTAAAACAAATATAATTTCCAGTTTTTATTCAAGAATTTATTTCAGATGGTCTTGGATCACATTCTCTATATAAAGCACCATGGAGGAAAAAATATAAAAGGCCATTGCATTCATGAAATGAACCCACACTTTATTCAATTATTCATTTACTCAGGGTCTACTTTATACCAGGTTTTGTGTTGGGCTTTGTGGAGATGAAAGCAATGGTAGCAATGAGGAAAATTTCACCCTGGAGACTCCTAAATCGCTGATCCTTTTAAATGAAGTTCAAGGGCATTTGGTATGGCATTTGCTTTTCTATAGGAGACAAAAGATAAGCTCTAGTGAATTATGCCACAGCCAGCCAACAAATGCCTGATTCTGTTCTCCTTGGTGGTAGCCCAACTCTGGGATAGATCAATTTATGTCTTTACAGCCTCATCACAAGAGATATCCATAGGGAAACCAAAAGACATAGTTCTGTATGTTTAGCCCTAAGGCAGAGAGTTAATAGGAATAATTTATTTCACTGGGAATATTTTTAAAAAGAAAAAAAAAAGTGCCCTGCTGAGAGAGTTCATTCAGATAATATCTCTGAAATAAAAACTGTACTCCAGGTCTGGTGGCACCTGCCATGAGGCTCTACAATCAGACATCTTGGAGCGCTTACTCTCTGCCTGAGGCAGTCTTCATGAAGTATGTGACAACTGTGAACAGAGAGTGTAAAAGATACTAAGGGGACTGTAGTTTCAGGTGCTTTCAGAATCCCCTATGCCAAGTTCCTGATTTTTCTGGGACAGGATTGAGATTTATTCATACTTCTCTCTGAGGCAAGAGCATTGATAACAACCAAAGTGATTCACAGATTGCCTAGCTGATGATTGTTTTCTAGAACTACTCCTAAAAACCTGTTCAATCTGTCCCAAGAACATCCTAAAGAAGTTGACCACATCCATGATTGGAAGATTTACAAGGCAGTGGTTTTCCCTCTACCTCTCTGCACATATAGGTCCATGGAGAACAACAAACTGAAATGATCCTCCTTCCTGGAACCAATCTGGAGGCACTGTGATGTGCAGGCATATCCCCTGAGTCCTGAATGGCCTTCAACAGACATGTCCTAATGAAGCAAAGTTAAAAATCAGTAATAAATTAATGAGAATGTGCCTCTTAGTGACAATCATCCATCCATTCCCTCTTAGAGCACCTTTTAATTATTGTTACTAATGACAGAGTTTTGGGGTCACTGATTTCAGAAAAGAAGAAAACTTTTTTTTAGCTTTCTAAGCAATAATGTACAGGCTCTGCATTCTTCAAATTTGGTATAACTGATATTTATTATTTGCAGTTGACTCTTTTTAAAATGCTTGCCAATGACATTGCTTTACCGAGATGAAAAGACACTTTTTAAGTTTGCCTTTTTTTTTTCCTATAAGAAAGAGACTGTCATTTTTGGCTGCTGATCATTAACAAATAGATGCAACAAAAGTACTAGTCCCTGTATACCCTCTCTGTCTTCACAGGGCACTTCAATGGCCTGTAAAAGTCATAGGGGTAAGGGAAAAAAAAAGCCTTTTTTTTTTTTCACTTCCCATCTCTCTGTTAATTGGGCTTATGTTCAATTTAAGCAGAGAATCATTCAGCTTTTATAAATATAAAATGTTTTTATATATATGCATATATAAATATGCTTTCAGTGATCCTTACACTTACAAAGTTTCCAGCAAGACTGCTAATATATAATCTACCACTTGAAGATAATCATATCATAGACAATGATAGGCCTTTAAATACAATTTTGAGCGGAAAGATATTGTAGGGTCAATATTTTAAAATGGATTATAGGGTGTGTGTACACCACTCTCTTTAATGATTATTGTTGGCAGAACAAAATGTTGATCCTTGTGCAATATAAAATTTCCCCAACAAAATGAAAACTATATATAGATGGTAAAGTCTTGATTCAGTAAGCTGTCCATTGAGAAGTTTGAATAGTGGAAATGCATCAGTTGTCAATGGATTTTGAATATACTTCCCAATCCTCCCCACCATCAGCTTAGCAAGGTTCAGCCTCATCTTCTAGCTTACACTTATTCTCAACTTCATTATCATATAGAAAATTGAACAATTCAAAGACCTTCTCAAACAATGAACCCTTATTTGAATTAGTATCACTTTTGCAATGTTTTCTAGCAAGTTAATGCTGTTCCCATAAGAAAAATTTAAAGGAATAAAGAAAATGCAATTAAATTTCATCTCACTCAATTCCAAGGCAGCATCAACAGTGAAGTTAGATTAGCAAAATTTTCTTCCACCTGGATAAACTGAAATGTCAGTCACACAGATAGCAAAGCTTGGAGTTTCTTTCTCCTTGATAGGAGAACATGTTGCACCACCCGTTCTAAGGAGGTGGTTGAAAGATGGTTCCATTTATTTACATATTCATATGTTTCAAACATATTTCCCCATTTGTTTATTTTATAATTTAATTTTATACAAATTCTAAAGGTCTTGAAAAGAAAGTCACAGATTTAAGACAGTGTGGATTTGATGTTAAATTAGTGGCAACCATTAGGAGGACTGCCTGAGTTCATTATGTGGGGTTTATTTTGCCCTATAGATGTGTGAGCTAGATTTTGCTGTCATTTCATCATTATTTGTACCATTCAAAGGAACAAAGAACTCTCCCATTTTTACTATATGTTTTAGTTCAACACAACATTTATCTCCTGACTTACAAGTAGAAAATAAAAATTTTATCATAAGGGACAAAACCAAAATATAGCTCATACATGATTTTGTTTATTTTTCTATAGTTAAAATATAGTTGACAACATATTTTGATCCCATGCCTTGCCTTATATCTCTGCATCTTCAAAAAAGAATCTGAATTGCTTCTCCTAATTTAAATCCCAATTATCTACTGCTCTTTACTATTAGTAGCCATTGCTAGTTTTCCTCTTATAGGACAAGTAGCTTAAGCTCCAAATCTCAAGGAAGACAACAGGCATTATCTAATGAGCCCCAACAGGACTCAGGGCAGTTCAGCCCATTAAACAAGCAGAGTCTCCAGCAAGGGATGCTGAAAGTTGACCTGACACTGCCAAAACTCCTTTGTGGGGTTTTGTTACAAGTCATAAAACTCACTTCCTTTGTGGCAAATACAGCAGCATTTGTTAATTGTGTCTCGGCTTCGTGCCATAAGCTTTGCCTCACCAGAGCATCTGCTAGGGTTTCATCCCACCATTAATGATTATTTTCTACTTTCCAGTCATTAATGTTTTTTCTTTCTTTTTTTTGAAGATTTAATTTTTTTTTCAATTTTGATTCATTATATATGACAACAGAATGAATTACAATTCATATTACACATATAGAGCACAATTTTTCATATCTCTGGTTGTACACAAAATAGAGTCACATCCTTTGTGTCTTCTTACATGTACTTAGGGTAATGATGACTATCGCATTCCACCATCTTTCCTACCCCTATGTCCCCTCTCTTCCCCTCCCTCCCCTCTTCCCCTTTGCCCTATCTAGAGTTCATTTAATCCTCCCATCCCCTGCCCTCCCCTAGCATATTACGAATCAGCATCCTTAAATCAGAGAAATCATTTGGCATTTGTTTTTTGGTGGGTTGGCTAATTTCACTTAGCTTTATATTCTTCAGCTCCATCCATTTACCTGCAAATGCCATGATTTTATTCTCTTTAAATGCTGAATAATATTCCATTGTGTATATATATATATATGTGTGTGTGTGTGTGTGTGTGTGTGTGTGTGTATATATATATATATATATATATATATATATATATATATCACATTTTCTTTATCCATTCATCTACTGAAGGACAACTAGGTTGCTTCCACAGTTTAGCTATTGTGAATTGTGCTGCTATAAACATTGAAGCATCTGTGTGTTGCAATAAAAGTATATCCTTAAAGACATGTCATGAGGCTTTTCTATTTTAATATTCCCATTCCCATTTAATATTTCTATTCCCATTTCTTCCGATAACTAACCAACACTGCAGGAGTCATTAGTTGACCTCTCTGTGTTTTAGTGTACTCATCTGCAAAATGGAGGCAGGGCAGAATATGTTAGATGCACACTCAAGCTTCTCTCCCTTTAAAATTCCAATGTGTTCACATATAAGGGAAGGACTCGTTTCTATTATTTTAGTATAATCTTCTGGTGAAACTGGACAACTTTCCATAAACATTTTAGAAAAAAAAAAAATCATTGGCTATTTGATTGACATATCTCAGGAGCTAAGTCTTTAAAATTGGAGAGATTCTGAAGCAATGTAAAAACATTCATGAGTTTCAAAGTTCACTGTGAGATGTGAGCCTGATATAATTCTCTAGGGGTATTAAAAATGCCCTCTTATTATTTATCTCTTTAAAATTCTGGATTTTCTAGTTGCAATACTTGGTGTTGACTGATGTGTGACTGTATTTTGTTTGCCTTGCAGCATCTCAACTGCCAAAAGTACTACCTTTATTTTCTAAATATGAAAGTTAAAACCCAACAACTTAGGAACCTATCACCTCTGTTCCTTCATTATTCCCCTTGATCTCTGCAGAGTTTGATAACTGTCCACTGCCTTAACATCATCTTCTCAGGTGGCCCTGACTCTACAGCCCTGGTTATCAGTCTTCTTTGACGTGCTTCTTCTTGACTTTTTGCTGGACCTCCTCCTCAGCTCTCTCTCTATATGAATGTTTCCTCCAAATTCCATTCTATGTCCTCTATTATGGCCATTCTATCCATGACCTGTTAGTAATCTTTCTGATTACATTCAAATAATTTTCAAAGTTGTTTATTTATTTGAAAACTTTCAGTGACCTTCTATTACTTCCATAAAGCTTAAATTATGTAAGAAGGCACAGGCAGGACTAGCCTGCCTTTTTAGACTCATTTTCTTTTACCTCTACTATGAACCCTGTTATCTAGCCTTGCCATTTCTTCAGCTCTCAAAGACTCTGAAGTTTCCCCCTTTTGCCCTGGCTATTAAGTCCTCTTGGAATATCCTTCCTCTCCCTGCTACACTCCTCCACTCTGTGTCTTAGAATGCTCCTTAGAAAGACCCCACTCAAACTTTTCCCTTTGTAGCATTAGTGACCCAACAGGAAAAATGAAATGTTCCCTGTTCCCCTCTATCACTTCCATTTATTCCTCCAGAGCATTTCCATGTTCTTCTGTTGTAGTTATTATGTTATTTTAGCCAAATGTCTGTTTGATTGATATTTATATTTTGTATAGAAGAAACAGAACATCATTTTATTTTACCAGTATATCTCTCCTTTTTCACTGGACCACTTCCAGTGAAAGAGTATGAATACACTCAGTGCCATTTAACATTTTTAAAAACCTTTCATCATCCAACATAAAGTTCCTCTTCTCTTGTCTTCCCCCTGGGGCCTGATCAGCACTGGAAGCCTGAGGGCAGGGGGATCTTGTCTGATCTCTCTCTCTCTCTTTTTTTTTAATACCTTTAGTTATTTTTATGCATTGCTGAGGATTGAACCCAGGGCCTCCTGCGTGCTAGGTGAGCACTCTACCGCTGAGCCACAACCCCAGCCCCTGCCCTCTCCCTTTATACCATCTCACCCTACATCTCCTTCCCAATTCTCCAGCTGCTGTTTCAGGCCCAGGGAGGCCAAGGAGGGGAGGCAGGGTTAGATGAGCTGAGGGATGTTCTAGATGCCCCTCTGGTCTTAATCTCATTTAATCCCTTGAGTGTGGCAAATGACAAAAAAAAAAAAAAGAGTTTTCTCTCATGAAAACTTTGTAGGTAATTGGAAACAGATTGTTATAGTTAGCTTGGGCTACCAAAATAAAACACCATAGACTGGACAGCTAACACAACACCTACTTTCTCACAGTTCTGGAGGCTACAAGTTCAAGATAAAGGTGCCAACATGGCATTGTGACAGCCCATTACCTTGGCTTCATCAGAACTGGAGGCCCCGTCTTCAATCAACGTCCCATTGTGGGTTAGGGCTTCAGTATTTGGGGGGACAGACACTTCAGTCCATTGCAACACTGCTGTTAACCATTCATTGATGATCTCCTAGTGTAGAAAATGTCCTTTCCAATCACTATTTATAAGAGTCTCTCAGCCCTGGCTTCTGGCAGCCCATTCACACTAAGGCTGTTGAGGATAGCTTGTGCTTCTAGATGGGGATGCATTTCAAGTCCTATCTTTTTCTGAGGGCTCATTAAATCTCCAAGGAAAATTTACAATTTCTTTCCATCAGTTGAAGCCCAGCTTCCTCCCACTGTAATCCTCTCTATTCTTCTACACTGATGTCACATACTTACACATAAGTTTAGGTAAAAGCCAGGTATTCTCTGTCCCCTTCAACAAATACTCTGTGTAGTTCTTTGAAACTACTTGTTCTGGGGGCTGGAGAAGGCAACTTGTTGTCAAGAGGTGTTGGAGGACTACATGACACATTAGCTGCTCTCCCAATAGTTTTTAAACTCCCAATATTTAGTAATATGTTTTGGGGGGCAAAGTCCCTTGGTAAAACATGTTTGGCTTATTCAAGAAACTGAAACCAAAATTTTTCAGCTAGGATATAATTAGTAGAGACAAGAACGACAGAAAATGGAATCAGATAAGTAACAAAGAGTGAAGTCACATAAAGCCTTGAAGCTGTGGTGAAGAGCTAGGTTTAATTCTCAATGCAATGGATAGCTAATGAGAGCCTTGAAACAGGGAGGAAATATATGCAACATACCAAAATTTACATTTTAAAAATGTACCTAGCTAGTGTGTTGATAGTTCATTATAAAGAGGAAATTGTGAAAGCAGTTTCCAAGGAAATCAAGTAACAGATAATTAAGTAATTCAGATAAGAGATGAATGTGGTTTGGCTTAGAATAATAGCAATAGAGAAGAAGAGAAGAGGATGGACATGAGATAAGGATTGGAAGTGGAGCTGAGAGGATTTGCTAAGAGACTAAAGGCGGAGGGTGAGGGAAGCAAAAGGTTAAGGCTGACTTCTAATTTGGAGGTGAATAACTAGGTAGATCAGTTTCAATTGATATGGAAAATACTGAACTAAGAGTTTGTTTTGATTCCTGATCTGTATTTGAGGGCAGAAAAGATTGCAGAGTTCTATTAAGGTTATATTAATTTTGACATATTTATTAAAAATTCAAGAAATGGGTCAAGACACAAATCAAGAAATATGTGAATTTGGAACTCAGTGGCCATGGTTAGAGATAGAAATTTAGTTTCCGTAGACATATATGTAGATTCAAAATCCATTGACTAAAGGAAAACACCCATGAGAGAATGTAAAAGTGGCCTAGGATCTGGATCTTGGGCAATGGACATTGAGAGGTTGATTACAGGAGGCGGAGCCAGCAAAGAGACAAAAAGAATCAAGATCCATTCTATTCAATATCTTCTCAATCAGCACTTTTATAGATAGATAGATAGATAGAGATAGAGATAGATAATGAAACAGAATTCTTTTTAAAAAAAAATTTAGTGGTCGATGGACGTAATAACTTTATTTTATTTATTTTTTTTATGTGGTGCTAAGGATCGAACCCAGTGCTTCACACATGCTAGGCAAATGCTCTACCACTGAGCCACCACCCCAACCCTGAAACAGAATTCTTTCTTCCACCATTTTTGTTTCAGCTTCAGTGAGAATCCAAATCTAAGAGGAAACTGCTCAATCTGTAATTCAATAGGCAATCATTTAAAAATACATTAAAATTTAAGGATACTTGGTAACACTCTTTTTTTTTTTAGATGTAGATGGACCACAACTGAGCTACAACCCCAGCCCCCTAATACTCTTGATATAATGGAATTGGACTTGTGTTTTATCACTTAAGCATGACAGGCTGTTACTTCATGTAAACATTAATATGCATATTTGAGGAGATAGAACTTTCAAGCACAAACTTTCATCTTGCAAGTTGTGGGAACTTGAGCACATTATTTAACTTCTCTAAACTTCAGTGTTTTCTTCTGTTAAGTGCAGATAGATAATAACATAGGACCTATTGCACAAAATGAACTTGGAGGTTAAATTATTTAATAGGTGTAAAAGACTTAGACCAGTGTCTATAAAATAATAACACTAAAATAAATGTTAGTTGTCAGTATTATATGCAATTATTATCTTGTGGGAATTCAAGCCACCTACAGCATATCAAGATTAATGTATAAATTAGTGATAGTTTTCTAGATTCAAGTGTAAATGAATTGAATGTTAACTTCTTTATGTACTGGAGAAGACTAGTCTGAACTAAGTAGAAAACATATTTGTTCTACAACTCTAGCACTTACCAGGACTATGAATTTAGAAAGAGCATTTAAATCACAGTGTCCCTGTAGTTCAATTTACAAAGTAGAAAAGTAGCAAAATAAAAAGTTCTCCTTTTTAATGTTTATTTTTTAGTTGTAGAGGGACACAATAATTTTATTTTATTTTTATGTGGTGCTGAGGATGGAACAAAATGCCTCACATGTGGCAGGCAAGAACCCCAACACTGAGTTGTGACCCCAGCCCGGCTAAAACTTCTTAATGGCTTTCTCTAAGTTATGAATTTTAAGTTTTCTTTCTCATTTGACATAATTTTCTTTCTTTTGAGTGTGTCCACAGATGGAATCCACTGCAAAATGGGTTAGAATCTTTACTTTAGAATAAAGTTCGTGCATAATTCTCATCAAACCCAGCTTTTAAGGGACATGAGATCTGAAGGATTTTAAGGATTTTTTTATATATTTTTGTAGATTACAGATAGCAAAGTTCCAAAATAACTGTTACTATAAATCTGTCCAAATATCAGCTTAGAATTTTGATGCAAGCTATTTAGGAAAGTCCTTAACTTAGGTTGAATATGCAGTAAAAATTTGTTTTGTGCATCATTCATTTGTAAGGTGTCTTTGAAGAAAATATACAGTGATTTCATGGCATTTAGATTAAAACTGATCGACTTTCAAAAGATTTATTTGAAACTGCACATTCAATTTTTTTCATCTTAAGTTTGAATACAAATTTGATTGGCTGAAGACATATTCAAAGTATAATTAAATGGATAAATATCATAATAAGATCAAAACATTGAAACAAAAAATATCATTACTTCCCCACCCCCTTAAAATATGTCAAAACTAAATTCTACATAGGAAGCAATTTATAAAGACTTGATAATGTTGCTTGACTGTACCGCACTGTTATGGGCACTCAGTTACACAACCTTCTAGAGACCTTGCTTCTAACTAACTACAGACAGCAAAAATGTTTCCTCCTTCTTGTTAGCGATGGGATCTTTTACCCAGAGACTTCAGAACAAAAGGTAAGAAAGACAGTTAATTATAGCTCAGGCCTCACATGCAGAATTAATGAATTTTAATGCACATCAATTAATAACTAATTGGGTTTTTGCCTGACTATAGTTGGAGGTATTGGGTGATGAGAAGGGACCCTATTTTAACTAAAATGCAATTGTCATTTTTTCTATGGTTTTGTGTTCTTGGTTCTCCCTGTCTTTAAGTCAAAATTAGAAATAGAACATTTGGATTAGCTAAAGCTTCTAAAGAGCTTTCTGAAATTCAAATCTTACATGTACACTGCATTTGGGAGTATAAGAATTGGTTTTTTACATCAAGTAAATACAAACTATATCTTCCCATAAAATAATGCCATTTGAAAGCATTTTTTATGATAAATAAAGTGGAGGAGAAGACAAGAAAGAAAGAAAATAAGAAACAGAAAGAAAGAAAAGAGAAAATAAAAGGTCTCAGAAATTTAAAGGTCTTGATTTCATTTCGTGGCTATTGAAGATTAAACATATTCAAGACTCTGAATCTGACTGAATTCTCTCTCAACTCAAAAGAAAATTTCAATATGTCACTAAAAAGAACAAAGACAACTATTGATCAATAATAGTCAAGTCTGCATGATATCGGTATAAAGACAGATAAATAAATCCATGGAAAAAAATACAGAGTCCAGCAATAGACGTGTGTATGGCTGACTGATTTTCAGTGAGAGCATCTATATAATTCAATGAAAGAAGAAGGATACTTTTCAATCAATGGTGCTAGAAACAACTACACAAGTATTCAGAGAAAAATCTGAATCATGACTCCTACATTGTACCATACACAAAAATTTTAACTTGAGATGAATCATACATTTAAACATAAATCTAAAATCCTAAAGTGCTTGCAAGAAAAAAAATAGAATGTTTTTGTTATTGGAGTATGCAACACTTTTTTAAAAAGAAAAAAATAAAGAACCATAATAAAATGATAAATTGAAGTTCATATGAATGAAAACCTCTTTATTAACAGTTGCAATTGAAAAATGGAAAGGTAATTTACAAGCAGGAAGAAAATATTTATAATGCATTTATATGACAAAGAACTTGTATCCAAAATATATAGTTAGCTCCTACAGATCAATAATAAATCAATAACTAAATCAATATGTAAAAACTTGAGCATATAGTTCTTTTACTACACATACTCAACATATAAATGGCCAATAATCATATTAAAAATGCTAAATATTATAGATCATCAAAAAAATGCAACTTGAAACTATAAAGCTAGTCCCCACTAGAATGAAAACACTAAAAATACCTATAAGCTTCCTGTTTATCTCAGAGATAGATAGTACTAAAAAGCATCAATGTTACCCTTACACTAATAAACAAAAAGTCTTGTCAAGCTCTGTATTAAAGAGTTTTTTCCCAATCTATTAACACAATTGAATTTCAGGTAAGAAATGTTATGGATATAAAGGATCCAAGCATGTGTTTACCTAGGTAAAATGTCATTGGATGTCATATAAGCTGGTAAGAAAATTCAGCTCAGATTTCTTAAATGAATCAATAAAGGCTAAATTTGTATTGATCGGAGAGTATAAAATTGTTTGCTGCATGTGTATGGAGGTTTGTAGCCTGTAACATATTTTTTTCTCCATGAACCACACAAAGTACTCACAAAGAATACTTGAAATTTAATGGTACTTGTTGAGGAAACAGAACAATAGCTAGTGTCAAAACTCTACTCAAAAAAGTGTAAGCATTCAAAACTGTAGGGGTAATATAAAACAGTCTAATATGTGGAAAATTAGAATCTTAGTAGAAGAAAGAGAATAAAACAGAAATGTTATTAGAAAATTAATAGCTAAGAATTTTCCAAACTTTATTAAAGGACATAAAATCAAAAATTTAATTCCAAGTGGGAATTGGGTGGGATGCCAAGGTACTATGTATATCATACTCCACTTGCTAAAAGCCAAAAACAAAGAAAACAATCTTCAACCAAGGAAAGACAACATATTATTTACAGAGAAAGAAAAGATAAGAATTATAGATGACCTCTTATCAGAAAGGATTCAAAAAGTATACAGTGGAGAGACATCTTTCAAATACTGAGAGGAAAAAGGATTGTCAACTCAGAATTCTATACCTAGAAAATTATCATTCAAAAATTAAGAAGAAATAAAAATTTTCTTAGGCAAAAAATGAACAAGTTTATTCTCAGTGATATGCTTGAAAAGAAATATAGAAATGTTAGAGAAAGTTCTTCAGGCATAAGGAATTGATGTAATAAATCTGGATTTACACAAAGAAATTAAGAGTGCTAGAAAAGGAATAAATTAAGGTAAATTAAATTTGCAAGATTTTATATTTTTAAATGGTCAAATAATATTAGCAACAAATGTAGTAGCAGTGCATCATGTGTTTATAGAATGTATAAAACTAAAACAATAAATATGGCACCAATATCACAAAGGATGAAAGTAAGGAATTGGTAAAATATTCATGTAAAGTCTTTTTACATGTGAGCTGATATAATATTTGAACTTAAACTATCAGGAAAATCATTAATTTTAATAACATAAATAATGATTGTAGAAAAGATAAGATAAAAATTATGAAAAAGTTCAATTAAGCCCACAAAAGACAAATAGAAAAAATGGTTTAAAAATGAAGAGCTGTTGAATAGCCAAAAGCTAGTAAGATGGTATATTTTAATAAAACCATATTAATAACCACTTTAAACATAAATAATGTAAATACACAAGTAAAAAAAGCAAAGATTGTCAGATTGGATTTTTAAATAGCATGAGCTAGGGTGTAGCTCGGTGGTAGAACACTTGCCTGGCAAAGTGTAAGGCCTTGGGTTTGATCCCCAGCACTGAAAAAAAAAGAAAAAGAAAGAAAGAAAAGGAAACAATAATAACAATAACAAAACCATGACCTTGAGAGGTGAATTCAAGATGGAAGAATATGAAGTCCAGTCTATATCTGTCTCACAAAACAACAATTTAACAATCATCTATGAACAAAACAATGCCAAGAATACTCATGATTTCAATGAAGAAGTTTCAGAAACCCAATGAGCTCAAAAGCAAAAATGGCTGCATGGAAAAGAATATGAAGTGTTTTACCTGCATCAGCCCACCTTACAGTCCAGCACAGATCAGCATAAAATGGGATCTCCTTACCCATGCTCACCACCTGAAAGTGACTGAAAGCAAAAAGTCCTCAGCAGGCTTTGCCACCTAAGATATCAGGAGACCTTACCACTTCTGTCGACACACACTTTTTGCTACCAAACTCCCTTTCACAATATTGATGATGGCTGATAGAGAGGCAGAGTTCATAATGATGCAACCCTCTGGAGTAGAAGGCACCATTGCTCACCAAAAAGGCTAGACCCAGCATATCTTGAGATATCTAGCAGTACTGCCATACATGCCCCCCCCACACACACACACATCTTAAACTCTGGTGTCTTAAACCTTGCATGTGCAGTCACAACACAGATTCAAGTGCTGAACAGGATCTCCTCCATTGCAACTTCCCCCAGAGGGAGAGATGAGAACAGGAAGGCACTGGCAGACTTTGTGACCAAGGACCTCAGCAGCCACAGATGCCACCATGGACATTTTGCCTTTTACTGGGAAAGACCTCTGCAGACTTCACCAACACGGATCTCAGATGACAGAGCTCACCATACTCTATATTGCTATGACCTGTAGAGGGTGTCTTTCCCTTGTGGGTCAAGATCTTTCCTCACTGAAGCCAATCCCTAAAATCTGGAAGAGTGATTGCTCTTTCAAATGCACAGAAGTCAGTACAAAACTACATGGAATAGGTGATATTATCAAAGAAAAACAATAAATTCCCAGTAACTAACCCAAAGAAATGGAGATGTATGAATGACCAAAGACTTCAAAATGGTTATTTTAAACAGAATTCAACAAGTTGCAAGAGAACAGACATAGACAAATTAGTGAAATCAGGAAAACAGGCAAATACAAACAAATTACATTGTTAAATGTAATGATGGTATGTAAATTTCTGTCAGCCGTAATATAAAAGGAAACATAAAATTTTTAAGTAAATATGCAATATATAAAGAAATAAATTTCTACTACAAAAACAATGCAACTAGTGAGGAGAATGAAAGGGTAGAATTTTGTATGATTGAAGTGTCTATTAACTTAAAATAGACAGTTATGAGATATTCTCTATAACTTTCAAGCTAACCACAAAGAAATTCATATAATAAATACATGAAAGATTAAAAAAATAAAAGCAAATCACTACCCAAATCACCAAATAACAGAAGAATGCCATAAATTAAGAATAGAAGGGCAAAATAGGAGCAAAACAGAAAGACTGTTAACAATAGGCAAAATGACACTAGTAAGTTAATGTATTAAACTCTGCAATCAAAAGACAGAGAGAATAAATGGGTTAAAAAATAAGATGCAGTGATATGCTGTCCATAAGAGACTCACTTTAGATTTGAAAGCATACATAGTCTGAAAGTAAAAAGGAAAGAATATTTCATGCCAATGGTAATGGAAGAAAGCAGAATGGCTATATTTACACCTGACAAAATAGACTGAAAATGAAAAACCTTCTCTAGGGACAAATAAGGCATTACCTGATGATAAAAGGATCAGTTCAATAGGAAGATACAATGATTGTAAAATGCACACCACCAGTATCACAGCACCTGACTATATAAAGCAAATATGTACAGATCCAAAGGGAAAAATTGATAGCAATACAATAAGAGAGAATTTCAATAACCCACTTAAACTAATTGATTGAGAACCCAGAGAGAAAATTGAT
Source organism: Marmota flaviventris (assembly GCF_047511675.1). Classification (NCBI taxonomy): domain Eukaryota; kingdom Metazoa; phylum Chordata; class Mammalia; order Rodentia; family Sciuridae; genus Marmota; species Marmota flaviventris. Next base: position 63,733,613 of record NC_092504.1, read on the forward strand.
TAAGATAACTGCAAACTGAAATGGACCAAACAAATATGTACAAAATTTTCCACCTGGCCCACACCAGCCTGCGTGGGACCCAGGCTCACAGTAGGCCCTGGTCCACTCTCCACCAGCAGGGCAAACACCTGCCAGAGCCTAGCCTCCAGCACAGGACCACTCTTTGGGTCCATCAGACTACAGCAAGAGTCAGGCCTGGCCCAGATCTGTCTACACTGACTTGTGCAGGACCTAGGTCCAGGGTAGGTCTGAGTTTGCCCCACACACACACACCTGGGAGCCTAAGTCAATCCCACTTCCATCTTGGGACACTGCAGTCATCACCATAGGTTTCCTCTCACAATAGCCCTTAACTTTTTGACAATAGACAGGGCCCACAGGCAGTTACATCTCAGAGCAGGCATCCAAAAGGGAGTGTTAGGCCCTCTCTTGCAGCCCCATCTCTGTAAGACATTGCTTCCATCTTGGAGCACCTTAACTATTATTTCAAGTTACCGCAGCTATTGCTGCCACCAATCTTAGATACAGTAGCATATACTGAAGGACACCATCAGAGTCTGGAAGCCTAACATCAAGGTGAGGTACAGACAATCTGCACGGGTACTACAAGAACATAGGGAAGAAACTGTAATATCTCAGATCCACACTGCAAAAAGGGAAGACAACATACATCATGAAAAAACAAGGGAGGAAAGTGCCCCAAACAAACCAGGACACTATAATAACAGAACCCATGGACAGCAAAGTTGATGAAATGTTAGAGAAGGAGTTCAGAGGGTTCATAATTAAAATGATCTGTGAATTAAAGAATGACCTAAATGAGGAAATACAAGCAAAAATTGATCACTCCAACAAAGAGATAAAAGAGCAAATACAGGTACCAAAAGATCACTTCAAGAGAGAGATAGAGATTCTGAAAAAAAAAAAAAAAAAGCCAGTCAGAAATTCTTCAAATGAAGGATAAAATAAATCAAATAAAAAACTCAATAGAAAGTATAACCAACAGACCAGATCACTTGGACCAAAGAATGTCAGATAATGAAGATAAAGTATACAATCTGGAAAATAAAGTTGATCACACAGTGAAGATACTAAGAAACCATGAATAGAACATCCAAGAATTATGGGACAGCATCAAAAGACCAAATCTAAGAGTTATAGGGATAGAGGAAGGCACAGAGTTTCAAACCAAGGAATGCACAATCTCTTCAATGAGATAATATCAGAAAATTTCCCAAACATGAAGAATGAACTACATCTCCAGCTCCTAATTTTATAGTTTAGAATATTTAAGCAATGGACAGAAAATTAGTGTCCTGTACATTTTTGTCAGGGTTTAGATATTAGAGGTATTTCCCAAAAGTTTATGTGTGAAACAATACAAGAAAGTTCAGAGGTGAAATGACTGGGTTATGAGAACCTTAACCCAATTAGTGCATTAATCCACTGATAATTATTAACCGAGTGGTAGCTGTAGGCAGGTAGGTGTGGCTGGAGGAGGTGGGTTGTTAGGGAGTACCCTTAGGACTTTTATTTTGTCTTTAGTGAGGGGAGCGCTCTAGCGTGTGTGTGTGTGTGTGTGTGTGTGTGTGTGTGTGTGTGTGTGTCTGTCTCTCTCTCCTTGGTGTAATGTCCTCTGCCAATTTCCTCTGCCACACCCTCCCACCATGATGTTTTGCCTCATCTTTGGCCCAAAGCAATGGATCCAGGCATCTATGGACTGAGACCTCTGAAACCATGAGCCCCAAATAAAATCTTCCATCTCTAAAATTGTTCTTGTCAGGTCTTTTGGTCAAGCAGTAGAAAAAGCTGACTAAAAGAATTTCAATTACTCATCTTCATTCAAAGCTATACCTACTACCCTTTACCACAGTTAATCAAAATTTGAGTGTAAAGATACCTAAAAGTACAGTTCACACAAGTCCATCTGCCTTTTTCAATTTCTAATGATTTTTAAAGGCTATTTCTGAAGAAAGACATATACTAATATCTTAGAATCTATTAAATGTTTTTTGATGATTGCCAACATTTATTCTTACAGAAGATTTTTTTTCATAGGATTGTTTTTTTAATGAGGCACTGTGTGATTGATGTTAATTGTCATTTTAGGATTCCTTTTACTTTTGGTTGTTCATTTGATCACAAGAAATCTGATAGCTTTCTTCTTGCATTGTTCGATAGGGCACTGCCTGGTGTATTAAAAATGGATGACTTCCCGAAGTACAGCATGTCTTCACTTCTTGGCTAGCTTCCCATGTGGAGAAATAAGTGTTCATAATTATCTGTAGAAGAGTGTTTGCATATTACTCTTTAAGCATATAATTATCTCTTATATTTTGGGAAGCATTTTATGTGTAGGCCTACAGCACACTGTATGTTTTCTTTAAAAGGCAAAGTAGCTAAAAATGAATGTGTGGAAAATGTGACAGTCATATCATGCTAGCTGTATTTGTTACTATGCCACTATATGATTTAAAAGCCACTAATGCAAAAGGAAAGTGCATGGTGCTTGCTGTGTGCTTCTAATTGGCACAATTTGCTAATACAGTCTTTGACGCCAGAATTCTGTTGTTCACATATCTGATTTAATATAATTAAATGGCAGGCATTTTTTTCCTTGCAATTTTGGAACATCAGAACAAACAGAAAGAAAGACTATGCCCATGAATACTAATTAATAGCAGTTCTTACTAAATATAAATCGCTTTCTCAAAGATTTCTATGATAAAGACACTAGTAAGAATGAATCCATGAAAGGTCCATTTTTTAGAATAGAGCTGTATCAAGATATTCTCTGGTTCTTTCCTTCAGGTCTCAAGTACACAGCAGCTTAAGCACTGGAATGTGATTAAACAAAAGCTTTTTCATCCTTTACCAAATTCTACTCTCAAGAATCATATCCACAATTGACTATTTTTTAAATTTTTTTTTTAGTTGTTGATGGACCTTTATTTATTTATTAATTTATATGGGGTGCTGAGAATCAAACCCAGTGTCTCACACGTGCTAGGAAAGCGCTCTACCCGTGAGTCACAACCTCAGCCCTCCACATTGACTTTTAACATTTGGGAGTTGCTTAAGGAAATAGGTAATGATATGATCTCTAACCCTAAGACCATCCCCATCCCTCTCCATATGTAGTGTCCTTCCTCTTGTTCACTTCACCCCCACTCAACTGTTTTACCCCAAACCACTGAAGATAATACTCCCAGTATAACCCTCAATTCACTCATTTGTACACCAAATATTTATTGAGTGTCTACTAGGTATCATTGCCCATGTTGGAGTAAAATATCAACAAAGACAATCCTCCCTTTTGCAGAGTTAATAACCTATCAGAAAGGAGTAGATAAAGTAAAACAACAGTGAAAGTTTCTGGGTCAATGAGAAACCTTAAGGATGCTTAGTGTTTTATTTAGTTTTTGTTGTTCTTGTCATTGTGAGCAAAAGATCTGACAAGAACAATGTAGAGGAGGAAAGTTTATTTTGGCCCATGGTTTTAGATGTTCAGTTCAGTCAGCTAACTCCATAGCTCTAAGCCTGAGGTGAGGCCGAACTCCTTGGTGGAAGGAGGTAAGCAGATTGGGACAAATCAATAAGGAATCAGAGAGAGAGAGAGCTCTGCTCACCAGGAACACACCATAAACCCCAAAGGCACAACCCTAGTGACCCACTTCCTCCAGCCACACCCTGCACACCTATAGAAGCTGTGGATTAATCCACTGATTAGGTTACACCTCTCATAATCAAATCATTCACCTCTAAAAATTCTTGCATTGTCTCACACAAGAGTTTTTGAGAGACTCATATCTAATAATTATAATGCTTTGGGAACTTCTTTTTTTAATTAATTTTTTTTATTTATATATGACAGCAGAATGCATTACAATTCTTATCACACATATAGAGCACAATTTTTCATATCTCTGATTGTATACAAAGTATATTCACACCAATTTGTGTCTTCATACATGTACTTTGGATAAAAATGTCAATCACATTCCACCATCATTTCTAACCCCATGCCCCCGTCCTTTCCCCTCCCACTGGGACCATCTTTTAAGGATTGAAGTTTGGGGTGAGACATCAGGTATGAGTACTAAGTACCTAAATGTAGCAGAATGAAGGATAGAAAGCATTTCAGGCAGAGTGCTACACATATGCAGGCACTGCTTGCTCCACTGCACACAAAATTCTTAAGTACTTAAAGTGTGAATGGGCCTGACAAACTAATAGGCGTGGAAAGTGATGATGTTCCCCTTCTCCTCCCAAAACCATCTAGGAACTTTCTGGTTTTATATTATGCTGTAAGAACTCTCTTCCTCACAGCAATATTATTCTATTATTTGTACAGGGGGACCCCGCCTTTTCTTTTCAGAAGATAAAATGTTTTCTTGGTTGTCTAATGAGAAATGTATTCCTATTTTGACTTTGCAATCAGGAAACCCAGATCTGTATTTAAATCTAAATTGAAGAACTTCATCATGTGATCCTGCTATAAATTCTTTTGACATATACATTCTTTTGAAGAATGTGTTTTTGACCTCTCTGTTTAACTTGGTAACTCTCCTGCTACTCTTGTGTAAGTCACCTTAGTCCCTTTTTAGAAGTACATGTGAATTTTAAACACTATTTCTATAGCTAGTTCTTACTTGATACTTTCACATGGACTGAGATACAATGTTAGCAAAAATTAAAATTACTGAAGTGTGCTCAAAATAAAATATAAATTTTACTAATCATTCATTGATCATTTTTAAAATATCACGAAGATGGTTTGGGGTCAACAACAAAATATTCATAAACTGCTTAAAATTACTATTCTTTACATGTTGAAAAAATAAGCTATATTTGAACTGATAGTCTTTTAAAAAATCAGTATTACTGCATTCATGATGAAACTTGCATAGAAAAAGGTAAGAAAATAAACTTTGCTATAAAGAACTCCTGATAACTGAATATGTCTCTAACTGCATCAGTTTCCATTCACATATTTGTATTATGAATGCACATGAAGAACAAGATATCTGTAAGTATAAAGTTACGTTCTATAATGCATTTTCATTTCCAAAATAAAAGTGGAATAACTGGACATGAATTTAAAAATATGTCCTAGTTCTGATTTTTCACTTCACTTTTTATTATTAAAAAAATAATTTTAAACATTTAAAACACAGAAAGTTAAAGGAGAATTCTTAAAACAAAGAATCAGTCTGTGCTACATCTTTTTGAGAATAAAATGTTCTAGGAGATCATAATGGAACAAAACGCTCAGTGGAAGATAGTAATTATAGGACAAGCAGTACGCTCAGCAGAGAGCTTGCTGTGCCACAAATAAATTGAAGGTCCAAATGGCATACATAATCCAAAATTAGAATAAAGCTTTTTAAAATCACAGTCCAGGATAAGCAAGAATAATACTTATCTTGAAAAAAATATATGATTGTTGTAAACACTGAAGAAAATAGGACTAAAAATTATGTTTATGAAGCAGCAAAAGGACTGAGCTATTTTATATTTATTTCATTTCTTACAACACACTCAGCAGTAATCATTTGCTGTCTTCCTCCTTTTTTTTTTTTTTTCATTCTTGCCTTCTTTCCTTCTTCCTGACTTTCTGTCTTCCCTCCTAGCTATGTTGGACTTACGAATGCTTAAACACTCCAGAATACAAATTCAAGATTCAAGATCATCATGACTTTACCTTTGCAATGATTCTGAATGTGTCTGCTTTCTGTTTTTCCTTCATTAGATAAGGGTCAGACCCTTTCAGGCATCATAGTATTCTAAGTTCATATATAAGTCTTAGCAGACATAAGCAAATCAATTTTACTTACTGCTAGAAATAAATATAATAATAAATGCAAAGACTTTTAAAACAGAAGGTAAAGCAATATACTTTTTCCTTAACTGATTGATTTCCTTCTGATTAATTCCACCTGAAATTATTTGCCAATGATTTATTTTACCAAATCGTCATTGATAATATACTAAGAAATATATACCATTACTCCACAGTACCTGTTTTGTTAATATCTGCCCTTAATTTTCAAAGTTACTACTTAAATTAGAGTTGGTTTATTCTTTGACATGTTTCTTTTTTGACATGTAATTTTTTTATCCTGATATCATTTTTTAAAACACTGGAAAACATTTTCAGTTAAAATGGATGCCTATGGTCCTTCTGGTGGCTGAAGAAAAATTTGCATGCAAATTTTCTTTCCTATGCAATCTCCAAAGGATATTTATCAGTAATTTTACTGATCAACAGCCAAAGGTTTATAAACCCACATGCTATTAATTTTTAACCACCAGAGGATAGAACAGTGATAATATGAAAAAGAAAGAACTCATTAGTTTTTAATAGAGCATTGTATGGCACATATTTTGCCATCCAAGTATTTATTCAGGGCTTCTCACCATGCTCCTCAAAACTGCTGCACAATAAATAATAAAAGATTAAAACCTTAAACCTGGAAAACTTAGAAAAAAAATATTAGAAAATTTTATTTGAGATTATAAAAATCCTCCAATGATTTACTTTAAGAGACACCTTCATTGCTTCCATGTGCAAGGACTAATGATGGCCCCGGGCTGGGATGGGAGAGAGTGCTGCTCAGAAGCACAGGCAGGGGCAGGTGATAAAGCAGGCCCTCCACACGCCTCGCTCACTGTCACCCACATATCTTTATACCATTTGTTACAGGAAATGATAGGCCATGTACATATTTATATGTCTGGGCTGTTATAACCCTGACTTTCTTTTTCCAGGATACATCTTTTTGTTCTGAGCGATTTAGTTTCTAGGCAGGTGACTATCGTGAGCTTTTGTGTCTTGAGCTTAGATGAAATAAAAGAAGATTCTAATTAAAGGACCAGCTCCTAGGATATTGACATCTGCAGAGACAAGATTTCATGATCACTTTGGTTCTGCCAATGACCTCTCTAGCCTTCCACATGGGACTCCTTTAATTAGGATGTCATGTCTTTAGTAATTTTGCACTCATTTCTTACCTGTCCTCCTAAAGGCAATGCATCTTTGATGGTTTCTCAGGTGATGACTGAAATGAAGTTGCATGTGCTTTTTCTGGTGAATAGAACTTGAAGGTGTTGTTGCTTTAGTCTCAATCAGGAGACAGAGATGAGGGCTGAGCTTCAATTTGGTCTCTTACCCACTAAAATAGAAAAAAAAAGTAAGCTATAAAGATTATACTCAAAAACAATCTATGAAATCAGAAAGCTGCACATATCCTTTATAAAGATAAGTTGTTCAGGAAATGTTTCAGGTATTCTTATTTGATTTTATAAACAAATGTAAAGAAAGGAGAAGAATGGGGTAGAGAGACGGAATGCCTCTCTCTCCCAGGACTTGGTGCTGTTCTTCCATTATCAGGGGAGCACAAAGTGCACTGCTATTTCTAAATGCTCCCAAGACACTTTGAAAACGATGAACGAATATGGTGCTGCTACAAGAAGTAAATTATTGTTTGCAGGACCTACAGGGGCAGTGGAATGATGGGGTTTAAATTGTGCTCTGGATTTAGACATCCCTGGCAGCACAAGCTTCATATCTGTCACTCACTAGTCCTGTCATTTTGTTCTCTCTGAGCCTCAGTTTCCACTTTTGCTGATGGGATCATTTATCTCATAAAACTGTTTTAAAATAGAATGAACACTTAAAATAATGTGTGGCACACAGAGGGCAATGCAATGAGGTTTATAATACTATTACTGGTTATTGATTTTATAAAAATTAATTGTTGCTGTCACCAAAATGTTAATTGAATGGTCGTTATGGTAAAGACACCCCCAAATTTAATTTTGTAAGGAAGAAACACCAATGTAAATATGTTTTGAGGCTCTTTTGTGGTTGGCAAAGAGCAACAACACAGAGAATTAGAAAAAAGAAAGAATATTCTTTTTCTATCAACTGCTATTGAAAAGAAAAGAGGAGAGAGAACAGGGGGCCAGGGAAAATAGAATCCAGCGTTTGTCCATGGCAATTGTTTTCAAAATAATGTTTTTCTAAAGTAGATAAAGTTTGTCTCTTTTTCAACTAAATATTTTTAAAATATTTCTTTAGTTGTTGATGGACCTTTATTTTATTCATTTATTTATATGTGGTGCTGAGAATCGAACTCAGTGCCTTACACATATGAGATAAGCACTCTACCACTGAGCCACAACCCCAAGCCCTCCAATCAATATTTTGAGAAAGATGCATTTGGTTAGAGTATTAACTTCCCATAAATGTTGACTCTTTTAACAACCAAATTATCAACAAATATTCAAATTCTTTAAAATAAAACTTGGTTTATTGTCAAAGGGGAATTTATAAGATCACTTTGACAAAAATGGTGAAAGAAAATTAAATTCTAATTTTTGCTACCATTACAATTGTCTGTTCCCTTGCCTGTTACCTATGCTTGTCCATGGCTAATAATATCAGCAACAAAATCCTGAGATTGGTTACATCTCTGGAGAGCATCTGAAAACATTCCCTCTGTGTTGTAATTTATATGGCACTTCAGGAATAAATGTGCCACCATCCCTCTTGCTTCGTCATTGAAGAATTGCATAATGTATTGCATCCTTTGGAGAATCTTTCCATAACTTTCAGAAGTGTTCTTCGAGCAATATACTGCAGCATTTTTTTTTTTCTTTTTCCAACTTTGCCTCTTTTTCGTCTTTCTCAAGATTCCGCATCGTACATTAACCTGCATTGATTTTTGGCAGTTGCCATCTTTTAGTTCAGGTACTTAAGAGATCCACCTTCTGAGTCTGACTGCATAGTTCTTTATTACTGTTTTTCTGACTTTACTACCATCTACAGCATCGGTAATTCCTGCTATGGAGCTTTCCCTCTGGATTATAGTTTCAAGTCAATCCAACGCACATCACAAATCTCTTTGGGTCCGGGTCTTCTATGATAATTTTTGCTCATCTTATAAAGATAAGATTGGAAATTATTTTGGGGGATATCTGAAGATGTAGACTAACCTCTAGAAGATAGTAATCCCTGGAATTTAAATATGGCCCTCTAGAGAATCTTGTAGAGCTAGTTAGTAACTTTCTGCTCCCTCAATCCATAAAACAGCATTAATAATAACACTTGTGTTTTTTTATTTGTGCCAGTGCTGAAATCTTAGAAGGCATAAATCTTCTGTAGCCTGAGCATGTGTATTTTCTAAATAAATTTCTAACTTCTGTCAGTTCTAATCAAATAGATATTTAAAACAAAAAAGTCCAGAAATTTTTTGGGAAAAGGTAATTTTAGCAAAGAGAAAACTACATAGAGTACTGACTTCTCTGTTTATGCATGAAGAGGAAAAACTAAACACAAAATTGTGAGGAAAAAAAGGATAGACATTATTGCACAGGTTTCCATACAGATTTTATACAATGTTTTAAATTTTATGTTATTGCCACTGATTTGGAACTCCACACTTTATCAATTCTGAAAATGATCGAGGAACTATGTTACATGGAAAGAATATGAACATGCATATTGTTGTAATATTTCATTTTAAATATAAGACAATAAAATAAGCAAATAAATTATGTGGAATGCTAGAAATTTCATAAAATATCTTGGGTAAAACTGAAAAAAAAAAGAATATCACTGTGTACAGTCTCCTGTGAAGGGGAGACTGTGATTTTGAGTGTGGAGATCCGAAAATGTCTCCCAGGGGAGGTGATGTGACAACCTGGGGGAAGACAATCTGTACACAGGAAGAAGCATGTAGAAGGACCAGGTTTTGGAAAATCCTCAGCTTGCTTGAAGAGCAACGAAAAGTTCAGTGAGTCTGGAGTGGAATAAATAAAGGGAGAGTAGTAGCAATGTCTCCACATTCAGAAAAAAACCTTGTTGGCCACTATAATGGAGCCGGTTGATATTCTGAGTGAAAGGGAATGACATAATGTGATTTAAGGTTTTAGTGCAGCAATTCCAGCTGCTATTTTTCAAATACAGAACATGAAGTAGAAGCAGGTAGACCAGTTAAAAGGTTGTCTCAGTAACTCAGTTAAGCAGCCTAGACAGCAGCCTAGATCAGTGAGATGGTGGTGCAGGTGGTGGAAAGTAATGGAATTCTGAAATTGATAGGTAAAGCCAAGAGGGTTGGTTGCCTATAAACTATGAATGACAGAAATAGAACATGATTCCCATGTATTTAGAGAGAGCAAGTGGGAGGATCGTGTTGCCATGTACTTGATGGGGAAAGCTGCAGAGAGAAAGGTAATAGGTGGAAAGAAGGGTATGAGTTTTGTTTCAGAAATATTAAATTTTGAAATGCTGTGGTAGGTTTGAATTTGTCCTTGATTTTTATTCCAGCCTCCCTCCCCATGGTAGCATTCCATATCCACAGCTGTGTCATCACTTCAGGGTGATCAGGGTATACTTTTTATATTCTTGGTGTTGAGCTTGGCCTAATACCCTGTTGGTCACTGGGGTATTAGGAGATGTGATAGCAGAGGTTTGAAATGTGCTTTCATAGGTGAGCTTATGCTCCTGTTTTTTACTGTGAGAAAAACATGTATCACAACAAGTCCTTGAAGAAGGATGAGAAAAACCTAGATCCAAATCACAACCCAGAGCAAAGCCCAGCGAATCCTAAACTTCAATCAACCTACAATCCCACGAAAACTTCTATGCCATGGAGATTTTTGTGCCTATCCATTACACAGCAAAAACTAGCTTATACATAAGCATATTGGATATACAAGTCGAGATGTCAAATAGATTGTTTGGTATAGTCTGAAGTACAGTAGAGATGCCTGTGTTAAAGAAAATATTTAAAAGTCATAGTATACAGATGGCCATACGGTTTTTTTTTTTCTGTCTTCATTCTTACAACACAGAGAGACAAACAGACAAAGGGCCTTTTTCTTATTACTTACGAAAATTTGATGGTACTATAAACATGCCTCTGTAATTTTCCTTTTTTTAAACTTAACATATCATGGAATATATGTATGTCAATGTAATCTAATTTATTTTATATCATGGCAGGATAATTATATCTCATATGGATTTATACAGTTTAGTCTATTTCTTATTGAGTAATTCAAGATGTTCCTAAAATTTTGCTGACCACAAAATGAAGATATTTATTATGAAGATGTTATTACTTTTTGCCGTAGTTTCAGAGAATATGTATGTAGTTAGTTACAATTTTTAATAGACATTATCATTTTACTTTCCAAATGTAGAAGGTGGGGATATAGTAAGGGTAGTTTTAATTTTAATATAGTTTATCAATTGATTTTCCTAAAGATTGTAACATTTCAAAATTTTACAAATCTTCTAGTAATTGTCATCAATTTTTTTCATCCTTGTCAATTTGGTGATAAATGGTCATTTCATTACTGTTTAATATGTGCTTTGCTGAGATTAAATTCTTTTAATATGGCTTTTTCCTAATATTTTTTCTTCTGTTTTGATTTGCATGCTTTTCTCCTTTATACATTTTACAATTCAACTATTTCATTTACTTCATATTTAATATTAGAATTTTGTGTTTTAGGAATAACTCATTATCATGTTATCAAAACTTTTTATTATATTATTTCTTTTGAGTTTTTGGTTGTTTTCTTTAAAGACATTGAAAGTACTCTATGTAATCAAACTTCAGTCAATTCCAAATCTTGTATGATCTTTTATGTTTTTTCCCACTCCATATCTATGCATAGCAATAGATAGACATAGAATCATGATGGGCAGAGATAGATAAATAGCTGATAGATAGATATAAAGAGAGATAAAAATGTAATAATGTAAAGATAGAGATAAAGATATGAGTGGATAAGTAGAGATAGGACAGTGTTAGGAATTGATAGTAGTGATAGCAGGAGATAGGGGTAGATAGTCTTACATACTTTATTTTTCCATGTGATTTTGTTAGATGTCTGATGGTGCAGAACCATTTATTTATCTATTCTTATGCCATTGGCACATTGTGCTGTTTACAGTTTTGTTAACTAATAGGGAAATTTCTTCCCTGATATTCATTTTAATAATTACTTGGCAGTTCCTATACTTTCCTTTTTTCTACATATGGCTTTAAAATCTGATTGCAATGTTACTTAGTGTACATATATTGGAAGTGTTTTATAACCTTATAATATTGTCTTTTCAAATAGAAACATGGTGGTATGCATAACTATTTTTTTTTCAGTGCTACGAATTGAACCCAGGACCTCTCACCTTCTAGGAAAGCACTCTACCACTGAATTACCGATCTAAATTTTAAACATTTTTACTTTCAAACCTCAGCACTTGTTATTTAACATTATACCAGTTACATTTTCTCTAAATGTCAATATTATCTATTACATTTGTTCTAAATATAGCTTCTTACACTGTTAAGAATGCAGAGAAGAAAATATTTGCAGTAGTTTTAGGAAACAGATCCAACGTCCAGGACTTAATAAAGATGCTATTAATGTATATAATAATTTTCTTCCCTTCTTCCCTCTACAGAGCTTGCCTGTACCTCTTAATCAATCTTTACTCCATTTCTAGAGAAAAAACAGTGGGTAAGAGGATGAGTATAGAAGATTATTACAGGCATATATGAGCAACTTTCAACCCAAGTAATAGTATTAATTAGTGCTTCATTAATACAACATACATTTTACTGCTTGAACCTACCATTAGAATATGTCTTTTGTTTTTGTTTTGTTTGTTTTCTTACAAAGAAATGTTAACCTTTGTGAAGAATAAACAAAGTAGTACCTGCAGTGATTTTGATAGCTGAAAAATTTTCATTTGGCGTCTGACACGGCAGAACTCTTTACTCAACACAGCTTGAAGAAATGAGGTTTCCTCTGCCTTCACTTGAATAGGCTGAATCATGCCTCTATTCAGAGTTTGAATTTCCTCTTAACTGTTGTTTTTAAGGTTATTTACTCCTGTTACACTGCTTAAGGTGAGCTAGTAGCAGTTTTGTGGTCTTCTTTGCTTTCTCCTTGGAGTCTGGACAGAATACTAACATATTTCAGGCATTAAACCTATATCTACTTAGAGAGCTGGACCTGCTTCCAGCCAGACTCATCCTGTTCCAGAAGTGCTCTGCTGGCTCAGTCTTTAAGATCAGTTTCTACAGCCTGGTCTCTCCCCTACTTCCCATCACCCAGAGAGATTATGCTCTTTAGAGCTTTGCTACTGGAGAAATTGTCATTATGAACATTAATTAGAAAACACTAGCAAGTAGGACTTATTTCATGCTAATTAAATTTCTAGCACTGCATAAGGTATTACATAGATTTTTTAAAAATATTTTCTTTAAGGCAACTGTGCAATGAACTATTCTCATTTTTGAGATGAAACAATGTTAAACTCAGAATGGTTAAATCTTGCCTATGTATATGAATCTAGGAAGTATTGGACAAAGATTGTTCATCAAAATGTTGCTGCATTTTAGTTAAATTATTATTATATTCAGTTAAATGCTCATTATTTTAGATTTGTTCTTCCTTTTTTTGCAGTGCTTAGGATTGAATTGAGGGCTTCACTTATGCTAAGTAGGTGTTCAACCACTGACAAGATCATCAGACCTACATAAGGATATTTAATGAAATTTAGCTTAATGAAAATTGAGAGAGGAATATAATCAAATGTCTACTTTGTTACCTTTAGTTTGTTTGAGATGTATCTCCATATACTTTCTTTTCAAGAAACATCACACATGTTTGGAAGATGACTGTCCTTATTATTTGTAAATGCATTGATTGGACAGTTAAATATTTAAAGTTTTTTTAAAAACAGATTTTCTTGTAATCATTGAAGAGATCTGATTTTGTGGAGTGAAGCTATTTAATAAAACTTTTTTCTGGAAGAATTTAATAATTGCTTATCTTTATGTTCATTTACCATTGAAGAAACTCACAATTTTGAAAACATTTTTACTACTGCACTTTTGCTGTTTTTCTTATATATTTAATCTTTAGTTTATACACGTAGAACTGATACTGCTTCTTTAAATATATAGTAACCATTCACTTAAATTTGTTCATCTGTTTATGAGGTGTTTACCTGGCAGTCATTCAGCTACTATGTATTAAGGATCCACAGAGTTTATTTGTACTTTTGAACATGAAACATGTAGCTTATTTAATTTTGAAAAATGGCATTTATAAATCCTGGTAGACTACCTCTATGATGAGAATAACATTGTTCCCTAAAACTTGGTCAGTGTAAACGCTACTGTAACTGAGTCTTTTGTCCTCTTCTATGTCAATCCTGTGAACTTGGTATGATTCCCATAAGACTGACCCAATTACCTGGTTAAATTTTTGTTAGCATTCTTACTGTTTCAGTCTTTAACAGGATTTTCCCCCTGGCTAGGGTTGTGTTGTGAGCTCACAAATTGCTTGCTTTAGATGCACCCAAATCCTGGATATTAGAATGACAGTGAGATGTCGCCTAGAAACTGCTATGTTGGAGTTGATTTTAAAGCTGTGAGATTGGAACAATCATTTAGCCTCTTTAGACTTTGAAGTCTTTTTCTGACAAAAATGTTAATGGTAATTAATATGTCCATAATAACAATGAACAGATATTTGTTGAATGCTTGCTCCATTTTCTTTACTAAGAATTTTAGATTTTTTAAACTTCTACAATAAACATCAATTTTAGCAGCACTATCATCTCTTCACTTTCTCTGTACAGCCCTCCACTGAGAGCATTTCAATGGCTTCTTGTTGTCAGGATAAAGGTTAAAATCCTTTATACAGTATACATGCTTCAATATCTCTAATAGTTTTTTACTCCTGCTAACCCTTTGCTCTTTGTACTCCTGCTAATCCTTTGCTCTCTGTACATCATTTCACTAGTTTGTCTATCTGACTTGCATGCTTGCTCTCTTTCTTTTATAAATTCCCTGAACACACCATGTTTGTTCTCCTACCACCAAATAAGCACTTGCAACATATACAATAAAGTGACCATGTAATTAGATAGAAGCAGCTCTTTAAATCATACAGGAAGATACTAAGTAGAAAAAATCACCGTGAAGAGACAATTTACAAAATAAGAAACATTAATAGAAATAAACACAAAAATATTCTATTTCACTGGTTTTTAAGGAAAGGTAAATTGAAACAACATGGAATTTTTACCTGTTGATTATTCCTAGCATTTTCAGACAGGACAAGAAAATTCTATACCTTTCTTGGCTAATCTTATCCACACACATTAAGATGCCATCAATGTGTTTTGCAGCATTATTTATGCATCATGGGAAGGATCTGTATCATTAAGTTAAACAAAAGAAAGAATCTGTGAATAACATAATATCAAGATATTGTTGTAAAGAATATTTGACAGCATGAAAAACTATAAGAGCAGGACAATTTCAATCTTGCACATTTTTATTGTACTGGTAAAATACATAAAACCATATTTGCAATAAAGGTAGAAACAACCAAGTGTCACAACAGTGTTTCAACCAAAACACTTGAGAAATTCTACCCCCAAAGAAAAATATCAGATTGAATGCCATGTGTTCATCACTCAAAAAACAAGAGTACATGATGCTTTTGATGAGTTGATATGCCACCTGCAACTGTTCGTCAAAAGCCAAAGTATGTACAGCTTGTAAATAGCATCATTCAACTGAGTATTAAAAAAAAAAAAAGAACTCTTAAATGTAAATGCTGAGGAAAAAGACAACTAGGATACAAGTCAAGTTTGACTTGGCTCAATCATTTTTATATACTTTTACTTTGAAATAATTATAGATTCCCAAGAAGTTGCAAAAATAGTACAGATTGCTAGTGTGTAT
Organism: Marmota flaviventris; assembly: GCF_047511675.1. Classification (NCBI taxonomy): domain Eukaryota; kingdom Metazoa; phylum Chordata; class Mammalia; order Rodentia; family Sciuridae; genus Marmota; species Marmota flaviventris. The sequence continues at coordinate 63,749,398 of NC_092504.1, forward strand.
CATTCACCCAGTTCTACCCATGTAGCCTTGGAATAACTATCAAAGCCAGAAAACTTATATTGGTACAATGTGTATGTACAGTTCTACACCATTTGGCTTACAGTTCTACACAGTTTTATTACATATGCAGCTTCATGAAAAGACAAACACAGTCAAGATACAGAACTATTCCATCACCACAAAAATGTGCTTCAACTTATAGTCACCTCTGCTACTTTGTCCTTTTCATCTGTAACTCATAACAAATACTAATCTCTTTCCATCTCCACAATTTTGTCATATATGATTTGCACAATAACTTCAGCCTTTAGTTTTATATACATAAGGAAACATGATTTTTTAAAAATAATAACCCTTTCATAAATACTTCAGAAATAAACATTGCAGCTTTAAAAACTGATGAGAAGTTCAATGTTAAATGAATATGAATGTGGACTAATTAATTTTGAAAATTCTAAACCAATAAGCTCCTTTAATATACCAGACAAAATGCTGATCATGGCAACTACAATACTAACTAGTTTATGTCCTCTTATTTAGTAAGCAAATCTTTTTTTCATCAACTAATATATCTTTTAATATATATTAATATATTTATTAATAGAATCTATTATACCTCATCTGCTAATTTATCTCCTCCAAAACCAAGTATATGATTTGAATATGAGATGTTCCCCAAAATCTCCTGTCAATGCAGGAATATTCAGAGGCAAAATCATTGGATTACTGAGAGCTGTAACATAATCAGTCCATTCTACTTTGAATGGACTGACTGCGTGTTGCCTGTAGGCAGGTGGGACATGGCTAGAGGAGGTAGGTCACTGAAAGCATGTTCTGGAAGAGGGTTGTTCTTCCTGTCTTCCTACTGTCCTTCTTCACTGGTCCCTTCCCCCATGATATGCTCTCTCACCTTGGGCCCAGAGCAAAATAATCAGCCATCTGTGGATTGAGACCTCTGAAACCATGAGCCCCAATAAACTTTTCTTTATCTAAGTTGGTTTTGTCAGGTATTTTTGTCACAGTGATGCAAAAGCTGACTAAAACACCAATGCTTTATACACACACACACACACACACACACACACACAAAATGTATTTACTTAACCATTACTACACACCTAGGATTATATTAACATTACGTGAAGAAACATGCAGACTTGAAGAACTTAAAATATTTGTTATTTTAGTATTAGAAAATTCTATTATAAATAAAATCTATTCTAAAAATTCTAAATAATTTTTCTAGATTCATTTATTGAACACACAGCAACTACAGTGTGATTATTATTATATAACTTAATTTTAAATATTGCAATACCATATACTTTGAATTCCTAATAAAAAGGATGCCATGAATGTCAGCAGAAGTCTCTATTTGCCTCTGTTCATTAACTAAAGCTTAGAATATTTTTGTCCTGTTTTGGACTGGAGTTCTATTCCAATTATCATTGGATTTGTAGTTCAATTAAACCTTGATAGGCTGATCCAAAGATATATTCAATCATCCAGCACAGAATGCTAAAGTCATTTTTGCACATTCAGTACCAGATAATCCAGATTTTCTCCATGTTAATAGATATTTGGGCATGGAGAGAAAACTGCATCAATCTGTATTGGCTATATTAGTGTAAACTGAACAGTGCCAGGGCTTCATTTCCTGCACAGTAGATTTGGTATATAAAGAAGTAAATAACTATGAAACAAATAGGCAACTCACAGTAGAGGCAATATGTCGCTTTTTTAAGCAGAAAATTATACGATAGACACCATAACATGTATGTGTTTGTTTTATTCTATGGGTTCATTTAGAAAATGAAATAACATACATTGCAGTGATATTATTAGCAATAGACCACTCAGTAAAGAAAGCAGTATTGCAATAGTCTTGAGCTGTTTTATTATTGCTGCTATCATTTTGTGTGTGTATGTATTTCTTTGACTCTTTTTTGTTCCTTTTCATCCAAAAATAACATATATAACATAATGCTTGGGAATATATAGTATAGATGGGTATACCTGCATTTAATATCTAGTTCTAAATTTATAATTAGTGTCATCTTGAACAAGTAAATGCATTTGTAAAATTTAGTGATTTATCTCTGTTTAGAGTGACTATAATGAGTAAATCAAATTACCCTAGTGAAGAGCACAATAGCTGACCCATAGTAAGAGCTCAGCTATTGTTGGAGACTATTACACTTACTATTACACTTAGCACAGACAGACATTTTGAGGGAAGATTATAGGCATATCAACCTTAAATACCCACAATTCTCTCTTTAAAACTCCCATAATAGTAATAATAACCATAAATGACTTAGTTTGTCTGGAATTAAAGATAAAAAGTAGAAAATACAGAGGCAGGGAGCTCTTGCTTCAATAAAACTAGGAAGACACAAAGAAACCCTATACTATGAATGAGAGCCTCCAAATACAATGGAATTTCTATCAAATTAGAGAGAGTTTTTGAGAGGACCTCAGCACCTACCCATGTGTCACATCAATCAGTCTTCCCATAAGCAGCCAGGCCTGACCAACTCAATCAACGGCTCTTCTTGCAATAACAATGTTTGGGGAAAGTAGAAAGAGTGGGAATATCACCATGGCCCTTTTCTCATCTCAGAGGAGCAGAAGAAGAGGGAAGGTGAGGAATCAGGGCAAAAAGATACACATCAGAAGCAGAGTGCCAGTGTGGAAGGAGATGTTGTGAGTGGCAGCCAGCCTTCACTGCTCATCAAAGTGAACCAAAGATAAACTGTTGTGTACTGAGCTTTGCCCCTTCCCTCAAATCATATGCTGAGGCCCTAACACACAATGTGACTATCTGGAGACAATCTTTAAGGAGGTCTTTAAGGATAAAAGAGGTCAGGGGGTAGGGCTCTAATCTAATATGACTGGTGTTCTTATTTGAACAGAGATACCAGCAGTGTGTACACACAGAGACAAGGCTATGCAAGGAAACAAAGAGCAGGTAGCTGTCTGCAAGTCAAGGATAGAGGCCTCAGGAGAAACTGAGCCTGCTGAAAACTTGATAATGGACTTTCAGCCTTTAGACTGTGATAAATTAAGTTCTGCTGCTTAAGCCATTTAGTATATGGTATTCTGTTATGTTTTTCCTAGCAAAATAATACATACATACATAAAATCTGAACTTAAAATAATACAAAACAAAATCTGACACTTCAGGGCTTTCCTTTAGGTCCATCAGACCTATTTCCAAAAGAAGAGATGATGAAGACAAAGTAAAGACATAAAGGGTGTGAAAGGATTTTTAGACCACATATCTAGGTTGAAGCTTCCCATTTACCCATCTTTTAACCAAGTATAGATCATAACTATTGTCATATTTCTAAATAGAATGGCTTCAACTTAAGATAGGTACCAATCAAAAAGAATCTGCCTCATCTCTAAGTACACATCCAATAAGAGTTTTTCCCACTTTCAGAACATTATTGAATCTTTTTTAAACCTGGAAAATTATAAAGACAAAATAAAGATATAATTCTACCCTTCAAATAATTCATACAACGTCTAAAAAAATTGAAATAACAGAAAATTCAAATAAAATAGAAAGATAAATGCTTTCCTTACTTCCCCAAATTACCATTTTTATAGGACATCAAGGCTAAGAATTTTCTGTGATTTCTTTTAAAGAGAATTTATGTATAAATCAATAAACCTCTTTTTTGTTCTATTGTGAAAAATTACATAAAGGCATTATAATAATATAATATAATAATATATAATATAATGTAATAATATAATATAATACAACATATAATTTCTATGCCTTGCCTTTTTCACTTAATATTGTATCTTAGAAATTTTTTTCTTTCTGCATATATAGGTCTATCTAATTCTTTTAAATAACACTATATTCCATGATCTAGTTGAAGACTTGATTACCAAAGGATTTTGTGTGTTTTGAATTTTTTTATTATCAACATTAAATGATCATCCACATGCATACATTATGAGACAGGTATGTAATTATACTCATTGGATAAATGACATCTGAATTTTAAATTTTAATATTGAACACAGCAAGATTTCAAAAATAATCAATAAGTTATAATATTAAAACAGAAAGAATGTATAAATTAGTGCAGAAAACTTTAAAAGACACAAACATTAAAGAAAATGAAATCCCAATTACAGGTATCAAAAAAGACAAATAGGTGTTATTTAAAATGTAATATGCAGCATATACCTGAACAAACAGTAGCATTATGTGACTCAGAGCAAGTGATTGTAAATGATTAGGGTGAAAATCAGATAGGAAAGTCATACAAAAAAGGACCAAATATTTACAACTGATGCTTCCAAAGAAAAGGAGAAAATTGAATGGAACACCAGGATAGGAAAATAAAAATAGGCAATTTCTGTTTCAGAAAAAAATTAATAGAATAGTCAATACCATAATAAAATTTGGTGTCAGAAAAAAATTAGTTAGAATAATAAATACTATAATAAAACTTGGTGTAATAAATAAAATAAAGAATAATCCATATACCTGTGTGAGAGAGAATAGCATGTAATAGTTAAAAGTAAGTTTATACCCATATTTTTTTCTAAAAATCTTTATTTCTATGAGAATGTAATATTTTCCTCTAAATAAGCACTATTGACACATACTTTAATTGGAATAAAAATCTAAATAAATGTCAAATTGTTATATGGCAAGGAATAATTCTGTGATTATAATTCTTTTTTTTTTTTTTAATTTTTTATTGTGGGTTGTTCAAAACATTACAAATTTCTTGACATATCATATTCCACACTTTGATTCAAGTGGGTTATGAACTCCCACCTTCACCCCATACACAGATTGCAGAATCACATCAGTTACACATCCATTGATTTACAAATTGCCATACTAGTGTCTGTTGTGCTCTACTGCCTTTCCCATCCTCCACCCTCCCCCCTCCCCACCTCTCCCCTCCCCTCCCCTCCTCTCTCTCTACCTCCTCCACTGTATAACCCTGAGGGTCTCCTTCCATTACCATGCAATTTCCCTTCTCTCTCCCTTTCCCTCCCACCTCTCATCCCTGTTAAATGTTAATCTTCTTCTCCTGTTCTTCGTCCCTACACTGTTCTTAGTTACTCTCCTTATATCAAAGAAGACATTTGGCATTTGTTTTTTAGGGATTGGCTAGCTTCACTTAGCATAATCTGCTCTAATGCCATCCATTTCCCTGTAAATTCTATGATTTTGTCATTTTTTAATGCAGAGTAATACTCCATTGTGTATAAATGCCACATTTTTTTTATCCATTCGTCTATTGAAGGGCATCTAGGTTGGTTCCACAGTCTTGCTATTGTGAACTGTGCTGCTATGAACATCGATGTAGCAGTGTCCCTGTAGCATGCTCTTTTTAGGTCTTTAGGGAATAGACCAAGAAGGGGAATAGCTGGGTCAAATGGTGGCTCCATTCCCAGCTTTCCAAGAAATCTCCATACTGCTTTCCAAATTGGCTGCACCAATCTGCAGTCCCACCAGCAATGTACAAGTGTACCCTTTTCCCCACATCCTCGCCAGCACTTGTTGTTGTTTGACTTCCTAATGGCTGACAATCTTACTGGAGTGAGATGGTATCTTAGGGTGGTTTTGATTTGCATTTCTCTGACAGCTAGAGATGTTGAGCATTTTTTCATGTACTTGTTGATTGACTGTATGTCCTCCTCTGAGAAGTGTCTGTTCAGGTCCTTGGCCCATTTGTTGATTGGGTTGTTTGTTTTCTTATTGTCTAATTTTTTGAGTTCTTTGTATACTCTGGATATTAGGGCTCTATCTGAAGTGTGAGGAGTAAAGATTTGTTCCCAGGGTGTAGGCTCCCTATTTACCTCTCTTATTGTTTCTTTTGCTGAGAAAAAACTTTTTAGTTAGAGTAAGTCCCATTTGTTGATTCTAGTTATTAACTTTTGTGCTATGGGTGTCCTATTGAGGAATTTGGAGCCCGACCCCACCGACTGTAGATCGTAGCCAACTTTTTCTTCTATCAGACGGCGCGTCTCTGATTTGATATCAAGCTCCATGATCCATTGTGAATTCACTTTTGTGCATGGCGAGAGAAAGGGATTCAGTTTCATTTTGTTGCATACGGATTTCCAGTTTTCCCAGCACCATTTGTTGAAGATGCTATCCTTCCTCCATTGCATGCTTTTAGCCCCTTTATCAAATATAAGATAGTTGTAGTTTTGTGGATTGGTTTCTGTGTCCTCTATTCTGTACCATTGGTCCACCCGCCTGTTTTGGTACCAGTACCATGCTGTTTTTGTTACTATTGCTCTGTAGTATAGTTTGAAGTCTGGTATCGCTATACCGCCTGATTCACACTTCCTGCTTAGCATTGTTTTTGCTATTCTGGGTCTTTTATTTTTCCATATGAATTTCATGATTGCTTTCTCTATTTCTACAAGAAATGCCGATGGGATTTTGATTGGCATTGCATTAAACCTATAGAGAACTTTTGGTAATATCGCCATTTTGATGATGTTAGTTCTGCCTATCCATGAACAGGGTATATTTTTCCATCTTCTAAGATCTTCTTCTATTTCTCTCTTTAGGGTTCTGTAGTTTTCATTGTATAAGTCTTTCACCTCTTTTGTTAGGTTGATTCCCAAGTATTTTATTTTTTTTGAAGATATTTTGAATGGAGTGGTTGTCCTCATTTCCAATTCAGAGGATTTGTCGCTGATATACAGGAATGCCTTTGATTTATGTGTGTTGATTTTATATCCTGCCACTTTGCTGAATTCATTTATTAGCTCTAATAGTTTCTTTGTAGAGCCTTTTGGGTCTGCTAGGTATAGAATCATATCATCTGCAAATAGTGATAATTTAAGTTCTTCTTTTCCTATTTTTATGCCTTTAATTTCTTTCGTCTGTCTAATTGCTCTGGCCAGTGTTTCGAGAACTATGTTGAACAGAAGTGGAGAGAGAGGGCATCCCTGTCTAGTTCCAGATTTTAGAGGGAATGCCTTCAGTTTTTCTCCATTCAGAATGATGCTAGCCTGAGGCTTAGCATAGATTGCTTTTACAATATTGAGGTATGTTCCTGTTATCCCTAGTTTTTCTAGAGTTTTGAACATAAAGGGATGCTGTACTTTGTCAAATGCTTTTTCCGCATCTATCGAGATGATCATATGGTTCTTATTTTTAAGTCTATTGATGTGGTGAATAACATTTATTGATTTCCGTATATTGAACCAGCCTTGCATCCCAGGGATGAATCCTACTTGATCATGGTGTACAATTTTTTTGATATGTTTTTGTATCCGATTCGCCAGAATTTTATTGAGGATTTTTGCATCTAGGTTCATTAGAGATATTGGTCTGTAGTTTTCTTTCTTTGAAGTGTCTTTGTCTGGTTTAGGTATCAGGGTGATGTTGGCCTCATAGAATGAATTTGGAAGTTCTCCCTCCTTTTCTATTTCCTGAAGTAGCTTGAAAAGTATTGGTATTAGTTCTTCTTTAAAGGTTTTGTAAAATTCTGCTGTATACCCATCTGGACCTGGGCTTTTCTTAGTTGGTAGTCCTTTTATGGTTTCTTCTATTTCCTCAATTGATATTGGTCTGTTTAGGTTTTCTATATCCTCCTGACTCAATCTGGGCAGATCATATGACTTAAGAAATTTATCTATGCCTTCACTATCTTCTAATTTATTGGAGTATAAGGATTCAAAATAGTTTTTGATTATCTTCTGTATTTCTGAAGTGTCTGTTGTGATATTGCCTTTTTCATCCCGTATGCTAGTAATTTGAGTTCTCTCTCTTCTTCTCTTCGCTAGCATCGCTAAGGGTCTGTCGATTTTGTTTATTTTTTCAAAGAACCAACTTTTAGTTTTGTCAATTTTTTCAATTGTTTCTTTTGTTTCGATTTCATTAATTTCAGCTCTGATTTTAATTATTTCTTGCCTTCTACTTCTTTTGCTGTTGTTTTGCTCTTCTTTTTCAAGGATTTTGAGATGAAGTATGAGATCATTTATTTGTTGGTTTTTTCTTTTTTTAAGGAATGAACTCCAAGCAATGAATTTTCCTCTTAGAACTGCTTTCAATGTGTCCCATAGATTCCGATATGTTGTGTCTGTGTTTTCATTTATCTCTAAGAATTTTTTGATTTCCTTCTTGATGTCTTCTATAACCCATTGATCGTTCAGTAACCTATTGTTCATTCTCCAAGTGATGTATGCTTTTTCCTTCCTTCTTTTATCGTTGATTTTCAGTTTCATTCCATTATGATCAGATAAGATGCATGGTATTATCTCTACTCCTTTATATTGTCTAAGAGTTGCCCTGTGACATAATATATGATCTATTTTTGAGAAGGATCCATGTGCTGCTGAGAAAAAAGTGTAACTGCTTGATGTTGGGTGGTATATTCTATATATGTCAATTAGGTCTAGGTTATTAATAGTGTTATTGAGTTCTATAGTTTCCTTATTCAACTTTTGTTTGGAAGATCTGTCCAGTGGCGAGAGAGGTGTGTTGAAGTCTCCCATGATTATGGTATGGTGGTCTATTAGACTCTTGAACTTGAGAAGAGTTTGTTTGACGAATATAGCTGCACCATTGTTTGGGGCATAAATATTTATGATTGTTATGTCTTGTTGGTGTATGGTTCCCTTAAGCAGTATGTAGTGTCCCTCTTTATCTCTTTTGATTGACTTTGGCTTGAAATCTATTTTATTTGATATGAGTATGGACACTCCTGCTTGTTTCCGAAGTCCATATGAGTGATATGATTTTTCCCAACCTTTCACCTTCAGCCTATGTATGTCCTTTCCTATCAAATGCGTCTCCTGTAGGCAGCATATTGTTGGGTCTTGTTTTGTGATCCATTCTACTAGCCTGTGTCTCTTAATTGGTGAGTTTAAGCCATTAACATTTAGGGTTATTATTGAGATATGGGTTGTTCTTCCAGCCATATTTGTTTATTTCTGTTACTAAACATGGTTTGTTTTCCTCTTTGATTATCCCCCCCCCCTTTACTGTCCTACCTCCCACTGTTGGTTTTCATTGTTATTTTCCATTTCCTCTTCCTGTAATGCTTTGGCGAGGATGTTTTGAAGAGATGGTTTTCTAGCTGCGAATTCTTTAAACTTTTGTTTATCGTGGAAGGTTTTAATTTCATCCTCCATCCTGAAGCTTAATTTCGCTGGATACACAATTCTTGGTTGGAACCCATTTTCTTTCAGTGTTTGAAATATGTTATTCCAGGATCTTCTAGCTTTCAGAGTCTGTGTTGACAGATCAGCTGTTATCCTGATTGGCTTACCCCTAAATGTAATCTGCTTCCTTTCTCTTGTAGCATTTAAAATTCTCTCCTTATTCTGTATGTTGGGCATCTTCATTATAATGTGTCTAGGTGTGGATCTCTTATGATTTTGCACATTCGGCGTCCTGTAGGCTTCTAGGATTTGGGATTCTGTCTCATTCTTCAAGTCTGGGAAGTTTTCTTGTATTATTTCATTGAATAGACTTCTCATTCCTTTGGTTTGGAGCTCTGTACCTTCCTGTATCCCAATGACTCTTAAATTTGGTCTCTTAATGTTATCCCATATTTCTTGGATGTTCTGCTCATGGTTTCTTAACAGTCTTGCTGAGCTGTCTATGTTCTTTTCCAGTTGAAATACTTTGTCTTCATTGTCTGATGTTCTATCTTCTAAGTGTTCTACTCTGCTGGTAGTATTCTCCATTGAGTTTTTAAGTTGGTTTATTGCTTCCTGCATTTCTAGGATTTCTGTTTGTTTGTTTTTTATAACCTCTATCTCCCTGTATAGTTGATCCTTTGCTTCCTGGATTTGTTTGCGTAATTCGTTGTCGAAGTGATCTTTCATTGTCTGATTTTGCTGTTTAATGTCTTCCTTGATACTCCAGATCATCTGAAGCATGTATATCCTGAATTCTTTATCTGACATTCCATCTGCTGCAGCTGTTACCTCTTCTAAAGTTGCGTTGACCTGCATTGCTTGTGGTCCTTTCTTTCCTTGTCTTTTCATACTGCTTGCGTATCTTTCCTGCAGGTGCGGGCAGCGGCTCTGCTCTCTTCTTATTCCAATTGGGGTGTCGTGGCTACCACGCCGGCAGGTCACTGGGCCTGTTCTGGGAGCTGGCGGCGGCTCTGTTCTGCCCCTACTCCAATTGGGGTGACGAGTGTACCACGCCGGCAGGCCACTGGGCCTGATCCGCCGGTCGGTTGCAGGTTTGCCTACCCTGCAGGCGCGGGCGGCGGCTCTACTCTGCCCCTACTGCAAATGGGGTGACGTGTCTGTCGTACCGGCAGGCCACTGGGCCTGTCCCGCTGGTCGGTCGCAGATCTGCCCACCTTTCGGGCACGGGTGGAGGCTCTGCTCTGCCCCTACTCCAATTGGGGTGTCGTGACTACCCCGCCTGCAGGACACTGGGCCTGTTCCTGGCACGGGCGGCGACTCTGCTCTGCCACTACTCCAATTAGGGTGGTGTTTGTACCACGCCGGCAGGCTCCTGGGCCTGATCCGCAGGTCTGTTGTAGGTCTGCCTACCTTGGAGGCGCGGGCGGCGGATCTGCCCTGCCCCTCCTACCACGCCTGCGGACCCCTGGGCCTGATCTACAGGTTGATCACTGGTCTGCTCACCCTGCGGGCACGGGTGGCGGTTCTGTTCCGCCCCCGATTGGGGTCACGTGACCACCACACCGGCAGGGCCTGATCCGGGCGTGGGAGAAGGATCTGCTCTGCCCCTACTCCAGTTGGGGTGACGTGTGTACCACACTGGCAGGCCACTGGGCCTGACCCGCCAGGCTGTCACAGGTCTGTTTACCTTGCACGCTCATTCGTCACAGCGCGAACCGCGGCTCTGCCCTGCCCCTCCTACCACGCCCATGTACCACTGGGTCGCGGGTCTGCCCACCTTGCGGTTGCGGGTGGCGGCTCCGCTCCGCCCCCTCTCCAATTGGGGTCACGCGGTCACCACGCTGGCAAGCCGCTGGGCCTGCTCCGGGCGCTGGCGGCGGCCCGGCTCCTTCCCTCTGGCTCGACGACAAATTGAGGAGACTCGGGTGACTGTGCCTCACCCCCCCTACCAGGAGACCAACTGCTTATGTCACCACTGGTATTGATGAAGTTCCCTCCTCCGCCGCTTTCTGCAGACATCAGATCTCTGCCATGTTGGTATCCTATGCGAATGGCAGCATTTCGTTCCCCTTGCCGGGCAACCAAAGCACCGGGTGAGTCCTGACCGGCCCTCAGCAGGACCCGGACCGAGAAGCAGTTTCCGCGGGCTCCTAGCCCCGGGCCAGGGAAGTTCCGGGAGCCGGAACTGGGCCACTCCGTGCTCGGTGTAAGCTCCTATAAATGTAAGCTCCAAGAAGCAGTCCCCGCGGGCTCAGTTCCGGGAGCCGTAATTCGGCTGCTTAGTGCTTGTTGTATGCTCTGGTAGGCGCAGGGTCCAAGAAGCAGCCTCCGCGGGCTCAGCAGCCGCTCCGCACTGGGTATTCACTCCGATAGGATCAGGTTCTAAGAAGCACCCAGGCGCTGAGCCCTAGCAATCTGTCTGCAAGCCGCAGGCGAATTGCAGCCTGAAATTACCTGTTCTATGGCTGAATGAGCTGCGGTCAGTCGAAAACAGCGGTGGTGACGTCAGTTTACCAACATGGTGGCTGCTGGCCTCCTCTGTGGTCTGACCGGTGTGGAGAACCGAGATGGACCGCTTCCTTCCCCCGTCTCGAACCCAGAATTCAGCCCTGAGTACGGTGCTTGCGCGGCTGGCAGAAACTGCAGCGCTGTAACCCTGCCCTGTGATTATAATTCAATGAAATAAATCAATAATAAAATACAAAGCAAACCAAAGTTTTAATAAATTATTATATAAAATACTTTAAGGGGCTGTGGCTCAGCGGTAGAGCATGCATCTCGCATTGTGAGGCCCTGGTTTTAATCCCAGCACCACATAAATAAAATAAAAAGGTATTGTGCCCACTTACAACTAAAATAAAATTTAAAAAATAAATATTTTAAATTAATATTGGATCAAAGCACAAGTAAAATGTAAATGTAAAGTTTATATAAAATGATAAAACTATAATGAGCTTGATAAACTAACAGTGTAAAGACAGTACAGTGTTGGGAATGAAAGAAAACATCACTACATATCCTTGTATTAATAATGACATGGTAAAGCAACATTATTAACTACCTTTACCCAAAATTCCCTGAAAGATGAACTTACAAAACTCACTCAAAAAGAAATGAATAACCTAAGAAGATTCATGTCTAATAAAGAAATTGAACATGTACATAAGCCCTTCTACAAAAAAAAGGAATGATTTTAATGTCAAAGTCTAGCAAATGTTTTAAAAGAAATAACATCAATTCAATACAAAACTTTTCAGAAGATAGAAGCAAAGCAACTTCTCTTAAACTCATTATGAGACCCACATGACCTTCCTAATAAAATATGACAATGATATTACAAGGAATAAAACTAGATCAATGCTCTTTATGAACACAGATACAAGAATCCTCATTAAAATTATGACATAAATCCAGCAATAAATTAACAGAATAATACATTTACCAAGTGAAGCTTATCAAATAATGCAAAATTGAAATAATAATTGAATACCTACATATAAATGTAACATTAGCAGCTTTAAAACAGTTTTATAATCTGGATTTAGATTCAAAAACTCTGAAAAACAGTTCTAATTATTGGTGATGAAATAATTAGCAAATGAAGAATAGAAAGGGTCTTCCTGAACTAACAAGGGACATCAACAAAGAAAGCTAAATCTAACATATTAAAAGTGAAAGACTGAATGTTTCCCCTTAATATCAGGAACTTACACACCCATTCATAGTCAACATCTGATTAGAAATCTCAGCCAGGGTGATAAGGTAATAAAAATCATGTAGCTCAAAAGAGGAAAAAAGAATCAACATTCTACTTGCTGACAATGTGATTACCAACATAGAAATACCCATAATCTTAATCAATGATCAGAAGTAATGGACATTCTTAGATATAATACTAAGGTATCTAAATATAATTTCCTACTTTTAAGAAAAGCCAAAACTCTTTGAAGGAATTGTTAATTCTATTTCTGGAACAACAAATGTACAAAATGAGACTATAACACATTAACCAAAAGCAAGAAAGTTAGCAAAACCTATTAGAGTAGTGTAAAAAGGAGTCAGAATTTTTAGTGTCACTGCCATATGAACAACTGGTCAAAGATGGACTTCAAGTGGTAATAGGGCATGAAAGAGTACTGTCTCCACAATGATAAAATATATCAATATTTAGAATTTACACTTAGAAGTGCTCATAACAATACTTAAATGAGAAATATATTCTACTCTGGACCTCATAACAATACTTAAATGAGAAATTAGTCTACTCTGGCCCTTCTATAAATATTTTGCCCATGGCCCAAGTCAGGGCTGCTTCTCACTCTTAAGACAGCCTGCATTCTCCCTTGAATATTTTATCTACCTTCCTAAATAAACCTCTGTTCGTGCCTTAAAAAAATGAGAAATATATAAAACACATCATGTACTTTGGGATCATGATACAAAAATAGCCCATTATTCTAAAAAATGGTAAATAAAATGGGAAAAAATAATTTATCTCAAGTTTCCTACATAAAATTATACTTTTGGCTAATCATGTAGTTGATGAGGGCAATTTTAGTGTAGAAAACTTCCAGGTAATAAATTAATAGAGGATGACAATCATATATAGTATCACCTTGCCAAAACTCTGAACAAAATAAGTCATCTGAAAAACAGTCTCCATTAGGTGAATGGTGATATGTACTCCTACAACACATAAATCAGGCTGACAACAACCAAACCCACTGATGAATCTTCACATCAAAAACCGAGAAGCTTTCAGATATTTTGGGCCTACTGATGGGATGTAATATAAGTATAAAACATTATCTATGAAGTGTTCTTGTCAAAAAATAATAGCTGAAACTGATTAAGCTTCTCTAACTCTGTGGAAACTCAGAGGAAACACAGAGAGAGAGGAATATGTCAATAACCCCATAAGAATGCGAAAAAAAATGTTGACTGTCTGTAAGTTAAATACATGATTTTTTAAAGAGAAAGGGGGAAATAAGAACAAAAACATATAGTTTAAAAAGACTCAGATGACAGAAAGTAGATTAGTTGTTGCCTGGAGTTTGTAGAAGAAGGGAATGAAGAATGACCACAAAGGTTATGGAATTTCTTTGAGGGATGACAAAGACGTTCTCAATTTAGAGAGTGTGTGTGACAGTTGAATAATTTCTAAGTATGCTAAAAAAGCACTAAACTATACACTTCAAGTGAGTTAATTTTATGACACATAAAGTGAATCTCAAAATGGTTATTTTAAAAAGAGATTTAAATTATAATGTCAGAAAAATACAATGTATGGCCTTTGTTTAAATAGTGTTTGTAATTCCAGTAACTTGGGAGGCTGGGGCAGGAGGATTGCAAGTTTGAGGGCAGCCTCAGAAACTTAGTGAGGCCTTTAAAAATTTAGCAAGATACTGTCTCAAAGTAAAAAATAAAAAGGCTGAAAATGTAGATCAGTGGCAAAGTATCACTAAGGTCAATCCCCAGTACCAAAATATAAAATAAAATAAAAATTTAAAATACTGTTTTGAGGTTTTTCAGTATGGTGAAAGAGAGGAGGTCATATTCCCGGCAGCTCCATGGCATGAAACCAAGAAGGCAGACAGGCATTTTCTCAGCAAAGTGTGTGGAAAAAAAGGTGGGGGAGGGCTTTACTGGAATTTAAAACTGGACATTCAAAGCAGATTGGGGACTCAGGAGGTTGGATTTAATAAAATAAGAATGAAATCCCCAGTGGCACAGCCACTGCTATGGCCAGTCTGAAAGCACCAGCCAGAGCAGTCCCTCTGCAAGCAAAGTGTAGGGATAAGAGAATTCAAGGAACATGCATTTTAAGGAGGCCTGAGGTGTGTCTGGGTACAGAGTGCTTAGAGATGAAGAACATTGCCTGACTAAACTGAAAGGCATGCTGCACAATATCCTTGTGGGAAAGAAGACACCACCTCTCCAGGTGGCCTGCCAAGGACAAAGGAAGGAACCATTTTTCAGCCATGTTCTGGGGGCCAGCAGCTGAGGGAGCCAATTCCTAGCAAACTCGAGTTTGGCCTGCAATACAGGTTCAGTAATATACACTGCATGACACAGAGTGTGTTTAAGTGACCAGGAGTAAATCAAACATGAAGACAAGCTTATGGAGGAGAAAACTGGTCATGGAAACCCACCCAGTTCTACCCCTCCCCATCCATTCAAGCTGCTTGCAGGATTAGTTGGGAGAGATGCATCTGGCAAAAAATTCGGAAGGGCAGGGGCAGGAGATATTGAGTTTGGAGACTGAACCCAAGACCAGGAAACACACATGGACTTAGGAGATTAAGATTTGGCTCCTCCATCACATAAGTGGAACCCAGGATGAGATCCCTAGGGAACAGTATTCCTGCATGAACTTGCAATTACTGGGTCCTGGAAGTGTGCTATTTAAAATCTCCAGAACAATTGATACTCAGGGAAAAGCCCGAAGCCCACCTAAGTCTAAATGCAGCCCTCAGGAATTCCACCTACAGGATTACCTCTCTCCCTCTAGCAATCTGTAGGGAGGAGCACCACACACCAGAAGACCCTACCTAAAACAGCTGAGAAGAGAAACTGAGAATCTTTAGAACTCCAACAGAATAAAATCTTTAACTTTTCATTGAGATTTTTTTTCTTCCTTTTTTCCCCCTTTTCTTTGTTTCTTTTCTCTGTTTAATCGTGACTTTAATGGTACAAGGATATTTGTATATTCTTATATTTTTTTCCTCATTTCTTGCATTTTTGAAGCCAGTTACTTTCCATGGATCAGTTTTTGTGTGTGTGTGAAATAGGATGTTTGATGAGTATATTTTAGTTTTGTTTTGTATTCTTTTATTTTTTAAAATTTTTATTTTATATATTTTTTTTATCTTACATGTTTCTCTTCATTCCCTTTCCCTCTGTTCTTCTTCTAACAGCCAATCTCTATCTTTCTTTCACTTTCTTTAATTTTTAAATTATAATCATCACATCCTGTATCACTTCTGTTTTTATTGTAGGCAATAATTAATCATATCATTTCTGTTAATTGTGATAATTAACATTGTAGATATTGTAGTAGAAACTATTTGGTTTAATGCTGTATACTGTTTCCATTGGTTGTTGTTATTACTTATCTCCCCCTAAACAGCGAGGTACTAGAAACCTTCAAGGACATTCTAAATCCATAGGGTAGAAATTCTACTGCCTCAGATCCATACTATTAGATAGACATGCAAACAAAAACCATGAAAAATCAAGGGGAAAAAATTGCCCCAAACAAACCAAGATATTCCAATTAACAGAATTCATTGACACCAAAGGGGAATAAATGTACGAGAAGGAGTTTAGAATGTACATAGTTAAAGCGATCAACAAAGTAAAAGATGGTGTAAAGAATGAAATCAGAGAAAAAATACAGGAAGTGAAAGATAACTTCAATAAAGAGAAAGAGACTTGGGAAAGAAAAAAAAAGCAGAAACCCTTGAAATGAAGGAATCAATAAACCAAATTAAAAATTCAATTGAAAGCATCACCAACAAACTACATTACGTGGAAGACAGAGTTTCAGGCAACAAAGACAAGATATATAATCTTGAAAACAAACTTGACAATGAAGACAAGATGTTAACAGACCATGAACAGCAGAACTTGCAATAAATATGAGATAAACTGAAAAGATCAAATTTAAGATTTATTGGGATAGATGAATGATCACAGATACAAACAAAAGGAATGAACAAACTTTTCAAGGAAATAATAGAAAATTTCCCAAACCTAAAGAATGATATGGAAAATCAAATACAGGGGGCTTACAAGACCCCAAATATACAAAATTACAACAGATCCACACTAAGGCACATTATTATAAAAAGACCTACTGTAAAGAATAAAGATAGAATTTTAAAGTCTACCAGAGAAAAACAACAGGTAATATTTAGAGCAAAACCAATCTTGATCTCAAATGATCTCTCAACCCAAACCCTCAAAATAAGGAGGTCTTGAAATAATATATATCAAGCTTTGATAGAAAATGGATGCCAACCAAGAATACTATTTCCAATAAAATTAAGCTTCAGAATTTATGATGAGATATGAACTTTTCATGATAAACAAATGGTAAAAGAATTCACAATTAGAAAGCCTGCAGTACAAAATGTACTCAATAAAATATTTCAGGAAAAAAATGAAAGATAAGAGTAAAAACAGCAAAGGGAGAAACTACAATAAAATAACAGTGAAACAATGGAGAAACTAATTCAAATTAAAAAAAAAAACAGAAGTAAATCAAAATAAACATGAATAAAAATCCTATCTCAGTAACTACATTGAATGTAAATGGCTTAAACTCACAAACAAAATGCATAGACTGACAGACTAAAAAACAAGATGCAACAATATTCTGTCTCTAAAAGACTCACCTAATAAGCAAAACATCCATAGACTGAAGGTAAAAGGATGGAAAAAAAACACATCATTCACATAGATCTTGTAAACAAGCAGGGGTTTCTATCCTTGTATTGGATAAAGTGGACTTCAATCCAAAATTAATCATAAGGAACAAAGAAGTACATTTCATATTGCTTAAGGGAATCATACATCAACAAGACATACAATCATAAATATGTATACCCTAAACAATGGAGCAGCTATATACATCAAAAATTAAAAAAAAAAAATCCTGCTCAATTCCAAGAATCAAACAGCAACACAATAATACTGGGTGACTTTTACACATCTCTCTCACCACTGGATAGATCCTCCAAACAAAAATTAAAAAAGAAACTATAGAACTAAAAAATACAAGTAATAATTTAGACTTAACAGACATATATAGAATATATCATCCATCAGTGACTGAATACACTTTCTTCTCAGCAGCAAATGTATCATTCTCTAAAATAGACCATATCTTAGGTCACAAAGCAACTCTTAGGAAATATAAAAAAATAGAGATAATACTCTTCATAATATGATATCATAATGGAATGAACTTAGAAATCAATGATAGAATAAAAATATAGAAGCTACTGTAACACCTGGAGACTACAGAATATGCTATTCAATGACCAATGGATAGAAGAAGAAATAAGGAATGGAATAAAAAAATACTTAGAAGTAAATAAGAATAGCTAAACAATATATCAAAATCTCTGGGACACTATGAAGGCAGTACTAAAAAGAAAGTTTATTGCATTGAGGTCATTCATGAAAAGAATAGAAAGTCAACAAATAAATAACCTAATATTTCATTACAGAGCCCTAGAAAAAGAAAAACAAACCAACACCAAAAGCAGTAGAAGACAGGAAATAATTAAAATCAGAGCTGAAACCAATGAAATTGAAACAAAAGAAACAATTCAAAAATTGACAAAACAAAAAACTGGTTCTTTGAAAAAATCAATAAAATTGATAAACCATTAGTCAAAGAGAAAGAGGGGTAAAAAACTCAAATTACTAAAACCCATGATGAAAAAAAAGAAATATCATGATGGACATTACTGAAATACAGAAGATAATTGGAAACTATTTTGAAAAGTTATACTACAATAAAATAGAGAATATTGAAGATATTGACAAATTTCTACAGGCATATGATCTACTCAAACTGAATCAGGATGATATACCCAAGTTAAACAGATAAATTTCAAGCAATGAAATAGAAGATGCCATCAAAAGTCTACCAACCAAGAAAAGCCCAGGACCAGATGGATTCACAGCTGAGGCTACAAGACCTTCGAAGAACTAAAACCAATACTCAATACTCTTCAAATTATTGCATGAAATAGAAAAAGAGGAAACACTTCCAAACTCATTCTATGAGGTCAGTATCACCCTGATTTGAAAACCAGACAAAGACACATCAAGGAAAAAAAAACAATATCTCTAATGAAGAGATTTATCTCTAACAAAATTCTGGTAAATTTCATACAAAAACATATTAAAGAGATATTACACCATGATTAAGTGGGGTTCATCCCAGGGATGCAAGGTTGATTCAACATACGAAAATCAATAACTGTAATTCATCATATCAATAGACTTAAAAATAAGAATTATATGATAATCTCAATAGATGCAGAGAAAGCATTTGACAAAAAGCATTTGACAATCATTTGACAAACCACTAGAAAAACTAAAGACAGTAGGACCATACCTCAACATTGTAAAAGCCAAGGCCAATATCATTATTAATGGAGAAAAATTGAAAGTATTCCCTTTAAAAAGTGGAATAAGAGAGGGCTGTTCTTTTTCACCACGTCTATTCACATAATCCTTGAAACTCTAGCCAGAGCAACTTGACAGAAGAAAGAAATTAAAGGAATACAAATAGGAAAAGAAGAACTCATACTATCCCCATTTGCTTATGATATAATCCTCTATTTAGAAAAATTCCACCAGAAAATTTCTAGAATGCATAAATGAATTCAGCAAAGAGCAGGATATAAAATTAACACCTATAAATCAATTACATTCCTATATATTAGTGATGAATCAGCTAAAAGAGAAATTAGTAAAACTATTTCATTCACAATAGCCTAAAAGAAAATAAAATATTTGAGAATAAATTTAACAAGATATGTGAAAGATCTCTAGAATGAAAACTACAGAAGAAGAGAGAAATTTAAAAAGACCTTAGAAGATGGAAAGATCTCCCATGCTCGTGGATAGGCAGAATATTGTCAAAATGGCCATACTACCAAAACACTGTACAGACTTAATGCAATTCATATTAAGGTTCTGATGATGAAAAAGCAGTCATGAAATTCATTTGGAAAAATAAGAGGCCTAGAATTGCCAAAATAATCCTCAGAAAGAAGAGTGAAGCAGGAGGCATCAAAATACCAGATCTTAAATTATACTGCAGAGCCAGAGTAACAAAAATGGCATGGGATTGACCTTAAAACAGACATGAAAGTCAATAGTACAGAATAGAAGACACAGAGACAAATCCACATAAATATAATTATCTCATAATAGACATAGGTACCATAAACATAAACTGGAGAAAAGATAGCCTCTTCAACAAATGGCACTGGGAAAACTGGAAATCCATATTAGCAAAATAAATTAAACACCTCTCTCTCACCTTGCACAAAACTCAACTCTAAGCAGACCAAGGATGACCTAGTATTGGACCATAGACTCTGTACCTGCTAGAAAAAAAAAAAAGTAAGCCCTACTCTCCATCAGATCAGCTTAGGAACCAAATCCTTCAACAAATCTCCTAAAGTGCAAGAAGTAAAATCAAGAATTAATAAATGAGATGGAATAAAACTTAAAAGCTTCTTCACAGCAAAGGAAATAATCAAGAATATGAAGAGAGAGCCTACAGAACTGGAGAAAATCTTTGGCACCTTCACCTCAGATAAAGCATTAATCTCCAGGATATATAAAGAACTCAAAAAACTTAACACCAGAAAACAAACAAACAAATAACCCAATCAATAAATGGGCAAAGGAACTGACCAGACACTTCACAGAGGAAGAAATATGAATGGTCAACAAATATATGAAAAATGTTCAACATCTCTAGCAATTAGAGAAATGCAAATTAAAACCACACTGGGACTTCATCTCACTCCTGTCAGAATGGAACTTATCAAGAATACAAGAAATAGTAAATGTTGGCGAGGATGTGAGGAAAAAGGTACACTCATACATTACCGATGGGGAAGCATTATGGAGATGCGTCAGGAAACTTTGAATGGAACCACCATTTGAGTCAGTTATCCCACTCAGCTTATATCCAATGGACTTAAAATCAGCATATTATAATGACTTGACCACATCAATGTTTATAGCAACTCAATTCACAAAACCTAAACTAGAACCAACCTAGGTTTCCTTCCATAGATTAATGGATAAAGGAAATGTGGTAAATATACAGAATGAAATATTACTCAGCCATAAAGAAGAATGAAATTACAGCATTTACCAATAAATGGATGAACTGGAGACTATGATGCTAAGTGAAATAAGCCAATTTCCAAAAAAACTAAAGATGGAATGTTCTCTCTTCTATGTGGATGCTGATTCAAAATGGGCCAAGAGTGGGGGAGAACTGAAAGTTTACAAGATTGGACAGGGAATGGGGCAAGAGAGGAAGGATGGGAATGAGAAAGACAGTAGAATGAATTGGACATAACTTTTCTATGTTCACATATGAACACATGACCAGTGTAACTCCACATCATGCGTAACCATGAATGAGAAGTATACTCCATGTATGTAAGACATATCAAAATACATTCTACTATCATGTATAAATAAAACAAAAAAAAAACTAAATAAAATAAAATAGTGTTTGAATAAATCAACTAAATAGCATTGTAATAGAATTAGGGAAATCTCAATAAATAATAATTGATAATACTAAGGAATTATTAATTTTAGGAATGATAGTAATATTATTATATTTTTAAAAGCCATTATTATTTAGAACTGATGCTGTTTATTTAATATTGAAATGTTATGATCTCTGCAATTTTATTCCAATTATGAACTGAAAGGAAGTGGGAAGATGAAACAAACCTTGTCACAATTAATATGTGTTGAAGCTGGAGTGAGGGTACATGGAAATTCATTTTATTAATCACACTAATTTTGTATGTGTTTTAAACTTTTCATTGAAAAAAAAAAAAGAACAGGAACAAAACTACTGAGGGCCATAAAAACAATATGATAAATTAAAATAACATGAGTTGTTATTGAGGTATCAATCTTCACTAAATTAATCTGACAGTTGTTTTTATCACAATAAAAATATGAACAGAATAACCTTGACTTGATGAACTGATTTTAAGTTTCCTAATAAAAACAGACATACACATCATCAAGAAAAATATAAAAAAGCAAAGCAACAAGCTAAGAATACAATAATTTGGTATGAGAAAGACAGAAAAGTATAAAACTACTAGATTAATATTATTATTTTGAAATTGGCTAAGGGACAGTTATATTAGTAATACGGAAGAGAAATTCAGAATTGAACACAAATATGGAGGTCTTTGTATATAATAAGCATGGCATTTCAGTTCAGTAGTGAAAAAAATAGATCATTCCTTTAGAGATATTAGGGAAACTAGATAACCATTTTTAAAAGGAGAAAGAAAAATAGGAAATGATGATTGATTCCTACTTTATTCAACACATCCAAATTCCTATTTTATTCAACACCTAGATATACATTTTACAAAGAAATAATTTTAATACAAAAATAATTTATAAAAATACTTAAAGAAAAGAAGTTTTAGAAGAAAATCTATGGTAGGAAAATATTTGATCAGGGATTTAGTTAGCAATATAACAAGCCTATGGATGGAAAAAAAAATAAATTTAAAGTTTTAATAATTCTCCAAATTGAATTTAAAGTGAAAGGACAATTGAAATGTCCTATATGTTAATTAGGATGTCGACTTCTAAAAATATATGCATAAGAACTATGCATTTCAATATTCAAAAAATAAGTAATTGTGATTAGTTTTTGTGATATATACATATGCTCATTTGCTTTTATATTATAAAAGATAAAAAAGCAGATAAAATTCCCAATAATTTAATAAAAATACAAATTGTATAAACAATAAGCATACAGAAAAAGTACAAATGTATGATCAATTTGTGAAGAAGTACTTAATTTTACTAAAAACAAAGGCAATGTAAATCATTATAGGATTCTGATTTATACATATTAGATTGCTACAGATTTTACTTTTAAGTAAAATGATACATGGGAATTTGTGGGGGGTGTAGGAAAGTGAACTCTCTACTAATATTGGTGAAACTATGAATTGATGCAGTTTCTTTGGCGACAAGGTTGTAGAAATCAATGATTTCAGGGCCTGTTTAGAAAAACTATAAGAAATGCTGAAATATTTCATAGCTCCAGGAAAAAAGGAATTGATTGAAAAAACAAAGAAGGCATGTCATGTCAAAACATACAGAAGTCAAACTGAAGAAATTCCCAGTAGCCAAATTTAGAATAGTGAGCAACAGAATTATTGATATTATTTAATTATAATATTATGTAATAAAACACATATTCATAGGTGTACATTGGTATGAATAAAAAATTGAGTATATAAATGAATGGAGAAGTAACAGCTCTTTTTTTGCAGAATAATTTTAATTACCTCAGAAGGAATGGGGTTTTCATTGCTGTGCCAGAATACTTGAAAAACAAAAGAAATTTAAAATGAGGAAATTGTTTTGGGGTTCCTGGTTTCAGAGGTTTCAGTCCAAGGTTGGTCAGCTATATATTGCTTTGGGTCTGAGGTGAAAAAAACATCATGGTGAAAATGTGTGGTATGACAAAGATGCTTCTCTCATGGTGACCAGAAAAGAGAGAGAAACCAGGAAGAGATATACCTGGTGTGTGTGCTTTCAAGGCACACCCCAGCAATCCACTTCCTCCAATAGACCTCATCTCCTGAAGTTTTAATTGCCCCCCAAATAACACATTCAGGTATGAATCTTAGTGAATTTATCCACTGATGAAGTCAGAGCCCTCATGATCCAATCAATCCCTCCCCTCAGATTTTCACTTTTGCGTATTGCTACTTTGAGAACCAAGTCTTCATCACATGAGTCTTTAGGGGACACTTTCTATTCAACTCCTAATAGGAAGAAATACGAAATCATCATTAGGCAGATGCCACAATAATAATTGTTGCAAGAAAATCAACCAGTCAATGAAAAATTCAGCCTGTGAAAGTTTGAGGAGAAATAGAATACAGAATATTTACAGAAATTCAAAAATATCCCCATCCCTGAGATATTATCTATAAAAAAAAAAACAGTAACTTTTCACTACTGAAAGCTAGCAAATAGCACCTTAATGGTGCAATTGAGATTTATACCACTACTAATATTACACATAGAAATCTTTTCTCCCAGATATGACTCAGTAAGAAGGGTATATTGACTCTGTAGTTTCCATGTCAAAATGCATAATCTCATTAAAATCATGAGACAAACACCAGACAAATTTAAAGACATTGTGTAAAATGAGTGATCAGTACCCATGATGTGTCAAGATTCTAAAAGATAAGCAAGGACTGAGGAATGTCACAAAATGGAAAAGAGGAACTGT
Source organism: Marmota flaviventris (assembly GCF_047511675.1). Lineage (NCBI taxonomy): Eukaryota > Metazoa > Chordata > Mammalia > Rodentia > Sciuridae > Marmota > Marmota flaviventris. The sequence goes on from NC_092504.1 coordinate 63,773,585, forward strand.
GAATCAACTCTGGTTGTTAACAAGAGAGCAACTCAATGCCATGAGGGGTCCTATCTGGATTGTGGAATTGAAAATAATATATAAGGGAAAAACTGAAATTTGAATAGGTCTTTAGTTAACTAAACAAAGGTACCAAAAACATGCATTGGAGAAAAGATAGCCTCTTCAACAAGTGGTGCTGGGAAAACAAAATGAAATTAAACCACTATCTCACCATGAACAAAACTCAACTCAAAGTGGATCAAGGACCTAGGAATTAAACCAGAGACTCTGTGCCTAATAGAGAAAAAAGTAGGCCCTAATCTTCATCATGTGGGATTAGGCCCCAACTTCCTTAATAAGACTCCTTTGCAGCAAGAATTAAAACCAAGAAAGAATAAAAGGGATGAATTCAAACTAAAAAGTTTCTTCTCAGCAAAAGAAACAATCTGTGAGTTGAATAGAGAGCATACATCCTGTGAGCAAATTTTTATCCCTCACACATCAGAGAGAGCACTAATCTCTAGGGTATATAAAGAACTCAAAAAGCTAAGCACCAAAAAAACAAATAACTCAATCAATAAATGGGCCAATGACTTCTCAGAAGAAGATATACAATCAATCAACAAATATATGAAAAAATGTTCATCATCCCTAGCAAGTAGAGAAGTACAAATGTCATCTCACTCCAGTCAAAATGCAGCTATTATGAAGACAAACAACAATAAGTGTTGGCAAGGATATGGGGAAAAGATGCACTCATACATTGCTAGTAGGACTGCAAATTGGTGCAGACAGTATGGAAAGCAGTATGGAGATTCCTGGAAATCTGGGAATGGAACCACTATTTGACACAGCTATCCCTCTCCTGGGTCTATACCCAAAGGATTTAAAATCAGCATACTACAGGGACACAGCCACATCAATGTTTATAGCAGCTCAATTCACAATAGCTAAACTGTGGAACCAACATGTCCTTCAGTAGATGAATGGATAAAAAAATGTGCATATATACATAATGGAATTTTACTCAGCGATAAAAGAATAAAATCATGGCATTTGCAGGTAAATTGTTGGCACTGGAGAAGATAATGCTAAGTGAAGTTAGCCATCCCAAAAAAACAAATGCTGAATGTTTTCTCTGATATAAGGAGGCTGATTTATAGTGAGGTAGGGAGGGGGAGCATGGGAGGAATAGATGAACTCTAGATAGGGCAGAGGGGTTAGAGGGGAAGGGAGGGGACATGAGATTATTAATGATGGTGGAATGTGATGATCATTATTATCCAAAGTACAGATATGAAGACACAAATTGGTGTGAATATACTGTGTATACAACCAGAGATATGAAAAATTGTGCTCTATATGTGTAATAAGAATTGTAATGCATTCCACTGTCATTTTTTTAATCAATAAAAAAATTCCTGGCGTTTATAATTGCACTACAATTATTTAAATTACTAACTTTGTGGGAATCTGGGTTAAGAGAATGGGTAAACTGTCTTTACTATATTTGCAAGTTTTCTCTAAGACTAAGTTTTTTGAAACTAAAAAAGTGTTTTTTAAAAAAACTTTCATCAAAGAATTTTATAAGTGAATGCAATGCTAAAAGTTTATCTTTGGAATTCAATTGAAAATGAATTATCAGATAATTCTTTGACAACTAATATTTCACAAATTTTCTATGAAAGTATGCTATTATCTCTAATGATAATACACATATGCACACATATACAACTATCTATCTATCTATGTGTGTGTGTGTGTGTGTGTATATATATATATATATATATATATATATATATATATATATATATATACACATATACTCATTAGCTACATTAAAAGACACTACCTAGAGACAGCATTAAAAATTTCATCTTATTTTCCTAAAATTAGAAGCTTAAATTTCAATCACAACATACTTAGTTCATGCTTTTTTGTATGAGATAATCTACACTGAAATTTAAAATAAAAACAGTAATGTGTTATTTTAAAAGAAAGAACATTTTTTTTAAAGAGCAAGATTGGTTCCAGGACTCCTGTGTCTACCAAAATCTATAAATTCTCAAGTCTCATATAAAATGGTTTTGTACTTACATATATCCTTCAATATAATTTATTTATTATATAAATATATATATGATATCTGATATAAAATAGTTATTGAGTTATATTTTTGAGAACAAGAAAAAATAACTGTACATGTCAGATGCAACAACTATAAGTCTACATGTAGTACAGAATAAGGTTAAGAGGCCAGGAGAACTGATAAAAGACTGAGAACCTGTGAAGTGGTAGGAGGAACAACAGGGTGTTCCCACTCATTACCTCATTCACATATATTCAGTACAGTGCCCAGCACCCAGCAAATTCAGTTTTATTTTTCAAAACTTTCTGAATTTTTAAAAAATATTTTTGATCCACATTTGATTAAATCTATATATGTGGAACCTGTGGCCATATGGAAGACCAACTCTATTCTGAAATTAACGAAAGGAATAAATAGTTCCATATATTTTCATAGGAAAATAGGAATCAGTTATAAATTTTAAAAGTCAGTATAGTGTATATTTTATGTTCCAACTTTAAAAGTCTATACAATTTACATCTATATTAGTAAGCATATTTATTTTAGGTGATAATTTTCTCAAAGAATTTCCATGAAACTTTTGAAAGTGTGAGTATGGCTAAGGTCATAGAAAAGGGAAGAGAGAATATTTTTATGTTATAACCTCTTATATAATTTGAAATTTTTATCATGAGCCTGTGTTGTTTTCATAATAGAAATATTTAAAGCAAAATTATTTTTGTTTATTGAAAATAAAATTTTTGGTAAAATATAAACAGAACTACACCTCAAAAAATATTTAACTGTTTAATGTAAGAGGTTACTTTATTTTGCAGTCAAAAATTGCCTGAAGATAGAACTGACCACCTCTTACCATTGTGTGAACTGTACTAACGGAGGCATTTGGTTTATATTCACAGCACATAATAATCACAGGAAGAAACATTGCACATAGAAACTAATTGCTGGAAAAATTTAACTGGGTGATTTTGAGATCCCTTACCTTCTCAGTTTTCAGCAGTTGGTGTCTTTTCTTGAAGCACCCAAAGTAGATTATGCTTTATATGTCATGTATATTTGTATGTCACCATAATTTAAGGTGACACTTTCAATGTCTAAGGATTTTTGTAAATATATGAATAACAGAAAATTATTGTTATTAATACTTAAATTGGCATAGTCAGATGCCACAGATGTTTAATATTACAGAAGAGGAAACAAATTAGAAAAATTTGGAAGTGAACAGCAACCAGTGATGCCAATATTCTTTTTCATTCAAATAAGAAAAGTTTAGGTGCATTCTTCAAATTCATATGCAGGACTTATTGTAAGTATAATGAGGACATTCAGTCTTTTGAAAGAAAAGAAAGCAACCTCTTCTACCTAGAAAGCAGAGCACAGATAAGTTTGGTCACCATAATTTAAGGCCATGAACTTCAGATCCAATCTTAAAAAAAAAGGTATTGAAATCAAGTTTCAATAACATTTAGAGGAAAGTCAAAATCAGTTTTCCATTGCTATGACAAAATATTTGAGAACATTAACTTAAAGGAGCAATGATTCATTTTGGCTCATGATTTCAAAGGTTTCAGTTCATGGTTGCTTGGCTTCATTGTTTCTTGACCAGTGGTGAGGCAGAGCACCATGGCAGAAAAGCTGTGTAGAACCAAGCTGCCTGCCTCATAACCAGGAGTCAGAGAGAACAGGAACAAAAGGAGGTGGCCAAGGACAAAGCATACCCTTCAAACGCATGCCTTCTGTGACTTACTTTCTTCAACTAACACTACCTCCCCTAAAGGTTGCACCACCTCCTAATAATGCCACAGATTGGCAACACAGCCTTTAGCACATGGCCTTTAGGGGACACTTAAGATCTAAACCATAACATTATGCCCCTGGTTTGCAAAAGCTTACATCCATATAAAATGTATTTAGTCCATCTCCAAGAGTCCCTAGGTTGCAGTATTGCTCAAAAGTCCAAGCCCAAAGTCTCCTTTAAGAAGAATCTTAACTGAGAACCATCAAAAAATCAAAAAAAAGAAGTTACACATTTCTAACATACAATGGCACAGAGTCAACATTTCCATTCCAGAAGAAAGGAATAGAATACGCAAGAACGATCAGACCAAAATATGACTAAAATCCAGGAGGGCAAACATTAAATCCTCTCTCTCCATTTCCAGTATCTGGGACATGTTGTGACAGGATGTGGGTCTGAAAGGGTTTGGGAAGCCCTGTCCCTCTAGCCTTGCCCAGCTGCAGTCCACATGGCTACTCCCCTGGGCTGTGCCTGCTGTCTGTGTACAGCTTTCCTCAGCAGATGTTCCACATTCCTGGAATTTCCAACTTCCTGGTTTCTCAACTGCAGCTTCATTTTCACATCTGCACACATCACCCTCTCAGGGACTGTATGCAGGAACCCCCTGACTTGCCACATGCTGGCTGGCCTCAAGGCCTCAATTGAATCCTGAGTGGAAGCCTCCATGAGCCCTCAACTCTTGCATTCTGCATGCCTGCAAAACCAGCATCATACAGATGATACCAAGGTCTGCCTCCAGCTTAAGCAGTATCTCTTGTTTCTTTGGACCACAGCCGCTGAGCATGGTGAAATGAACCCTGGGGAAGCAACTTCCTAGGCATCCCTATAAAAGGAGGGTACCCAGGCACTGTCTTCTCAAAGCAAAGTCTTTCAAAAACTTTGCAATGAATAAGCTCTTCCCAATTCCTGAGATGTCCTCAAGGTGTCTTTCCTACTATCATAGTGTGAAGTGTTTGTGGGTTTTTTTCTCCCAAAGGTACTAATCTCTTCAGCAACCACACCTTCCTCAGCCCCAACTTTGCAAGTGCTTCTTTTCTAGCGAAACTGAAACTTTAAAAAATTTTTGGTCTGTTCTTTGCTCTTGATTCTTATAGTAAATCTGGATAACAGCAGCCAGCAATATCCATGCTGCCACCCAAATGCTGTGTTGCCTTAAAGTTTCCTCCACCAGATTAATTAGTCCATCACCTTTGTACTCAGCCTCACACACAAATTCTCAGAGCATGGATAAAATGAAGATAAGTTCTTTGCCAGAACGTAATGCAAATAGCCTTTACTTTAATTCCTGATAGGGTCTTTATTCTCATCTAAAAACCTCATGAACACAGTCTTTACTGTCCACTTTCCTGTTAGCATTCTGGTCTTCCAAGCTCGCACTAGAATCATCAATTATGCTCCAATGACAACATTCTAGGGCTTCTCTAGTCATAACCTCCAAACCTCAAACCTTTCCAAACTTCTCCTGCCAACCACTTCCAAAGGCTTTTGAACCACATGGTCAGATACAGTCATGACAATGACCCCACTTCTGGTGCCCATTTTCTTTGTTAGTCAGCTTTCATTTGCTGTGACAAAATGCCTAAAAGGTCAGCTTAAAGGAGAAAAGTTTTTCTTTTGCTCATGGTATCAGACACTTCAGTCCACAGTCACTAGGCTCATTGTCTCTGGGCCTATGATGAGGCAGAGCATCATGGCAGAGAAGGTGTGGAAGAGGAAAGTTGTTCACCTCCCAGTAGCCTACTTATTCCAACGAGGCCACTCCTCCTACAGTTCCTACTACCTCCCAATCATCCATTCAATTATAAACCTATCAATGTTTAATCCACTGATGAGATTCAAACACTCAATATCCAAGCACTTCCCCAAAGCTCCCCCTCTGAACATTGCTGCATTTGAGGACCAAGACTTCAAAACATTGGAGACACTGCAGATCCAAACTATCACAGCAAATATGAGTCATTCATTCCTTTGTCTACTAAAGTATTTCTTGAGCTCCTACTATATTTCAGATAATTTTCTATGCAGGGTAATAATAATAATAATAATAAAACCACAAATCCCTATCAAGTAAATTACATTCTAGTGGAAGAAATGTTTTAAAACACAAATAAAATAGTTCCATATAGTGTTACATGCTCTGTTGAAAATAAAACAGGGTACTAAGTTGAAGAGTAAAAGTAAAGAAAGGAAGAAAGGAAAAAAGAGGCCTCTTAAGGAGCAAATTTTGAATTGAGAAATTAGTCATACAAAAACAAGGGAATGAGCATTAAGAGGGGGATCAGTTAGTGAAAAGGATCCTAAAAATTAATAAAAGTGACCTAACTTGTCATTTTTGACACACAAGAAGGCCACTTTGACCTGAAGGAGGTGGAGGAAAATGGAATAAGGAAGAAGAAAAATTAAAACCCTATGTCCAGGTCACTTGTGTGTCTTAATTTTAATCATATTTGAATACAAATATTTTGTTGCTCTTTGAAAAATATAGAGCTTAAGTATCATGAATTTTCCATTACATCTTTGGGATTTTATTCCCCCACATGTCACTTTGAATGGTGAATTTGAGTAATTACAATTCATCTCTATTCAGTCAGCAAGGAAAGTAGTTAGAAAAATATGTTATAGGATGGATGCAGTGGTACATGCCTGGAATCCCAGCATTTTGGGAGGCTGAGGCATGAGAATTGTAAGTTCAAGGCCAGCCTCAGTAACTTACAGAGGGCCTAAGCAATTTGGCAAGACTCTGTTTCAAAATTAAAAATTAAACATTCTGGGGATGTAGGTCAGTGGTAAAGTGTCCCTGGATTTAATCCCCAATATGAAGAGAAAAGAAATAAAAGAAAAATGTGTTTTAGGATTTGGGAAACTTTGATAGAACTGATGGATTTCTTAGGAAGATGAACTGTTGGAGTCGAGTGGGTTCTGCTTTGATTATAGTTCTCTTCTTAAAGGGATGTTTTCTTATAAACTGTATTATCATGTGTCAACAAGGCTTTGGAGGCATCCATCTAAAAATTACATGTTTGAAAGAGGGCCTAGGAGTAATATCAACGCAAGTGTAGCATTTGCCAACTTAAATCTCACCATTGAACAAACAGATGGAGAGAAAAATTATTGAATGGTATAAATGTCACCTTCCCTTTTTCAATACAAGCAAAGAAATGTGTGTCTGCTTGCTTAGAAGGTTTTTGCTGGACAGATGTATGCTCAGATCCAGCCTATTTATTAGAGAACAGTCTCAGCTCTCATTTTCAATTTTAATTACTGTGTCAATTTTAAAAGGGCAGTTCTCATTACATAAACATTTGGAAGTTATAAAGCTGAAAGGTCAGAGTGTAGACAAGACAAAGATAACATGTCACCAGCTGGCATAAACTTCCACTGGCAAAACTCTCCACCCAAGAAGCCCGATCTTCAGACATCCACGTCCTAGCACATAGGAACTAGGGTTACCATTTTTCTGTTTCTCCAGCTAAATAATTTTATTTGTGAGAGTTACACTTATCTTTCCACTCAAGGATGTCGAAAGGTAGAATTCTGCAATAAAAATTTATGATAATGGATATCACAATTTGACTCAAACAAATATCTCTACCTAGATTAATGATCATTGTTGTTACTAGTTAAAAAACAATAATTATATCCCAATTATTCTCCTTATGTTATCTCATTTAATTCTTATCAGATAGGTATTTTTATAACCAACACAGAGAAATGAAGATTAGGATTTAGGGAATTTAAAAATACTAAGACACCTGAAGAGCAGAGGAAGTATCACAAGCCTTTTGAGTCATTTTATCTCTATCACCATTATCTAGAAGGTAATGGAACTGGAAGCTTTATAAAGTACTTGCTATGCTCTCCCAGTTAATTATAAGGGGAAAAAGTCATTATTTTCATTCTTTTTCTTTGAAACTCATGGAAAGTTACATATGTAATTAAAAATCCTGAAACTCAAAAGCATACTTGCACAATACTATAAAATCTGCACCAAAATTCAGAACAGTTGAGATCTGACCCATTTTTCCTAATACTTTTCTGAAAATTAAGAGGCATTGTCTTAAATGACCTATACAGATATCCCTTGCTAAGCTATTTGAGGACTAAGGGTACATCCATGTCACACAGGAGAATGGACAGGACTCTAATGGAGACCTCACTTGAGAACGTAGAATACAAAGAAGCTAAATGTGCAACTCTGCTGCTCAGGTTCTTGTATGAACATAATGCAAGCCTGGGAAGCCACCAGAGGCTAAGACAGGATGGGGGAGGCTAATAAAGTGATTGGTAATGACATAGAGAGCAATGGCTGAAAGTTGTCTTCCAAAAGCTATTTGAACACTACAAACAACAATAAAAATAACAAGAACAGAAAAGTTTTCTCCAGGGCAAAGAAAATAAATTAGTTTCAGCAATTACTCTAGACTAGTTTCTTTCACTATTCTTGTTTTTCCCTACATAGTCCTTCAATAAAAATCTTCACTAAAAGTAATAACAACAATGTAGTTAAGGATAAAATTCTTAAGTGGTACACAGGATAAATAAAGAATGATTAGGACACAGGAATAATGCAGGAGAAAGATAACACTAAAACAATAAATACAGAATAAAATGAGAAAGTCATAAAAAGAGATGTTGCATTTTGTAAAAACAAAACAGAAACTTCAATGCTTTCAAAGATGGAATTACACAAAATTAAGAGATGAGGTCAGGTCAGCGAATAGCAAATTCATTTTTCTTGTCTTCCTTTCTTTCCTCCCTGCTTCTTCCTCCTCCTCCTCCTCCTTCTTCTTCTTCTTCTTCTTCTTCTTCTTCTTCTTCTTCTTCTTCTTCTTCTTCTTCTTCTTCTTCTTCTTCTCTCTCTCTCTCTCTCTCTCTCTCTCTCTCTCTCTCTCTCTCTCTCTCTCTCTCTCTTCCACTGAGATTTTTCTTTATTGTCCAGGCTGGCCTCAAACTCCTGGGCTCAAGTCAACCTCTTGCCTCAGCCTCTCAAGTAGCTGGGATTACAGATGCACAGCACATCTGGCTAGTATCAGCAAACTTTTAAATTTTTAAAACAATGGCAAGAAAAAAAGAATGTATGAAGAGAAGACAACTACATTAAAAGCAGCAGCACCAACTAAACATGTGCTTTCAAAATATAGGAAATGATAGGTAAGTAGAGAAAATAACATAAAATGACATTCAAAGGGAGCTCATACAGGTGCCACTTAGTGATGACAAAAAAACTTGTATTGAATAAACTCTTCTCATATAACAGCTATAACAAAATATTTTAAAAAGAACAAACAACCTCTTGGGCTACTGGAGAGTGACTGGAAGCATGCAAAAATTAGAAGAAAATGGACCCTTAATGAAAAGGAGAGGTGGACTGCATCTATTTCTTTTTCAGGCTTTTTAACTGAGGTCACATTCCAGTTTTTAACAATATAAAGAATCTAAAACTCAAACTAAAAACTCAACAAAACGCTGTATTCTTGGAAAATTAGAAGACAGTTCAGGGCAGAATAGGAAATCTAAAATTAGTGTATGAACTACAATCAAATCTTTGGCAAACCCCAAGTTATAAATAAATTGACTCTAAAGAGAACATTAGGAAACAACTGTTAGAAAGTAGAGTGAACTATGTAGAATTTTGGTTGCTTCCCTGAAGGAAAGATAAAACTGAAAAATTTGAGTCAAGTTCATTGCCTACTAGAACACTCTTTAGAAGAATATAGCAGAATCTAGCATTTTTAATAATGTATTACCTAAAATTTCCAGTATAGAATAAAATATTATGAGACATTAGAAAAAAATGTTTCTATGAGAAAGCAAAAAAAAAAAAAACCCAACCAACTAAAATCGATTCTTAGATAAATCAGTATACATGAGTTCATAATCGTTATTATAAATACCCTATAAATTAGAGTAAAATAAATCATGATAAATTAGTAAAGATACCTCAACAGAAGAATTGAGGCAATTTCTAAAAAGCAAATTAAAATTTAAAAATCTAAACAAAGTATCTACAATGCTAAATTCACTGGATAGGTTTAACATCTTCTTAGAGATAACATTATAATATTTATGACAGATCAATAGAAATTAAAAGAAAGTTTGAAAGAACAAAGAAGTAAACATAAATGTCCCATGAGACAATATAAAGAAATCTATTATAAACATAATGTAGTCTCAGAATATAAGAAAAAAATAATTATGAAAAAATTTACTGCTTAGAGATAACATTATTAATAATTAAATATTACTGCTAATATCTTTTTTTCAAAATCTGGTGAAAAACTAATTTTAAGATATAAGAAGCTCAATGATACCAAACAGATTGGTAAAAACTAAAGATGGTAAAAAACCAAAGGCCAAATGTTTTCTCTGATATGTGGATGCTGATCCATAATGAAGAAGGTGGGGATAATGGAAGGAATGGAGGAACTTTGGATGGGGCAAAAGGCAGGAAAGGGAGCATGGGGGTAGGAAAGATGGTGGAATGAGATGAACATTATTACCCTAGGTACATGTGTGAAGACACAAATGGTGTGACTCCACTTCCTGTACAACTAGAGAATTGAAAAATTGTGCTCCATTTGTGTACTATGAATCGAAATGTGCTCTGCTGTCATGTATAACAAATTAGAATAAATAAATAATTTTTTAAAAAAATCAGGAATAAAAAATAAAAGTAAGCATATTAAAAGTAATCAGAGAAAAACAAAAAACAGCATATATGGTTGTAATGATAACAGTCTTTCATCAGAAATAATGCAGCCGAGAGCGATGGCACATGCCTGTAATCCCAGTGGCTCTGGAGGCTAACACAGGAGGATAGTGAGCTCAAAGCCAGCCTCAGCAACTGATGTAGGACAGACGAGGTTAGACAGGGAGGAATTAGCAGGAAGCAGTTTTATTGGCTGCAGCCAGTCCAGAGTGAGGCTTTGCCTAAATCAATTCATCCCTCTGAACCCCCAGTCCAGAAATTTTTAAAACTTTATACCCAGTGTGTAGGAGGAGGGGGTGCTTAGAGCCTCACAATTTGCAGAAGTCTACATAAACTTTTTTTTTTTTTTTTTTTTTTTTTTTTTTTTTACTGTAGTGGGTAACTAACCCAGGCCTGAATACAAAAATAAACCAAGGACAAACCAAGGACACTCTGAAAATTAGTGCTTGGGAAAGGAAGGTCCATTCCATGTCTCCCCCTAAGCCCCAACACCCCCCCAACCCACCCTGTGCCAGCTGGTTTTTAGAGGACCTAATTAGCACCATTCACTCTTACATTTTTTATTTTAAGGGACATTCCCCAGAATCTAAATACTTTCCTTTGAAGTATAAAAGCCCCTATGAAAGTTCCAGGCCCAAAGCTAAGATGGACCAGTCTTCCTACCTCACTATGTTTTTATAAACACATTTCCCACCTAAAAACTCTCACAATTATATATAGGTGTTTTTTGAGAACTTGTGCACAACTGGTATCATTTTAGACTAGAAATTTTTGACACTAGGTAGCGTATAAATGTTGTGAAAAAGTAGTAAGGGGTGTTCAGAATCTGGAGTGTTGATCTCCTCCGGGTTTGTGGCCCAATTTAGTTACTGTAAAGATGGAGCAACAGGAAATGGGAAGCCTAACTCATTTGAACTCTTTTGCAGAAATTCCAGCTTATCGTCTGAGAACAGTTATGATGAGGGTCTCTGAAGAAGCTTAATTAGGATTTTCTGTGGAGGAAGGGGTACTACCATACAACAGCAAGGCGCTAGGCCACTCAGTGAGACCCTGTCTCTAAATAAAATGCAAAATAGGCTGGGAATGTGGCTCAGTGTTCGAGTACCCCTAAGTTCAAAAAAAAAAGAGAGAGAGAGAGAGAGAAAGAAATAATGGACACCAGAAAACAATGAATTATAATTCTGTATCTAGTGAAGATGTTTATTTTTTCTCATAAATTAAAGCATTGATATTCTTAGAAAAATGAAAACTCTGAGCATTTTAGCAAGACATGCTAAAAAAAAAGTTCTGTTGGCTAAAGGTACATGACACTAAATGAAAATCAGACTTAGGGAAGGGAATGAGGAACGCTGGGAATGATAGTATATGTACTTTTCTTCAGCCAATTTATCTAAAAGATGTAGATGATTTAAAGTAAAAATGAAAACATCACACTTGGGATTTATAATTATATAGATGTAAGATATTTCACAAGTGACACAAAGGATGGGGTAGTAAGAGAAATTTCACTAATGCAGAATTTGCATTTTTATGCCACATGGTAAAATATTAACTGTGTTACTTATTCATAGTGAGTCCCTAGGTCAACTATTAAGAATATACTGCAAAATGGAAATTGAAAAGCCAACAGAGAAATAATTAAAATTCAGTGCTACCAATGTCTGCTTGTCTCAAAAACAACAAAAGCAAAGGAAAAAATGAACAAAATGTAAAGAAGTAATTAAATAGAAAAATGGCAGACTTAAATCTAACTATAGGAATTAATTGAATCATATGTAAAATGACTAAATAGTCCATTAAAATAATCAGAGACTATCAGGCTGGATTGTAAAAAGATTCAACTATAAGTTTACTATAATGATGCATTTAAAGAGATACTCAGATATAAGTAAATACAAAAACATATACTATACCCAAAGATAGTGAGCATGAAAAAATTGTCAACTATCTCAATGCCAAAAAGCAGACTTTAAAGAATATCATCAGAGATGAAAAGAACATTTTATGGTAGAAGAATCAACTCATCAAGAGGATGTAAAATCACAAATGAATGTGCACCTAATAACAGCATTTTAAGTTTCATAGAAACTTAAAAAACAGAACTAAAGGCAGATTTAAAGGCAATTTCATAGCTGGAAGTTCTAACACCATTCCATCAGCAATCAATAGAACGAGAAGCCAAAAATTCAAGCAGCATGGGAAATATTTGAATACTACTACCAAACACCCTACTCTACTTGACACTAATTGACATTTAATCCAATACGGAAAGTATATTTGTATTTTTACAGAGCATAATGTATCTTCACCAAGATACAACATATGCTGGCCCAAGAAAAAAGATTTCAATAAATATTTTTAAAAACTGAAATAGGGACTAAGGATATAGCTCAGTAATACAGTGGGTGCTTGACATACTCAAGGCCCTAGGTTCAATCCCCAGCACCAAAAATAAAAATAAAATAAATATAAACCCCAAATCTTTCAGATTTCACAATGAAAGAAAATACTTAGAAAAATATTCTGAGAAATGCTGTAAATGCACGTACCTTAAAAAACAAATGGTCAAAAAAGAAATTAGAAAGCTAGAAAATATTTGAATTAGAAAATACTAGAAATCGTAGCTGTACCTAAAATCCTGAAATGCTATTTTTAGAAGAGAAGAAAGCTCTAAATCATTGACCTCATATTTCACCTTATTAGAAAAGAACAAGTCAAATTTTTAAAGTAGAAGGGTGGAAAAATAAAATTAGAAATGCAGAAATCAATGAAAGAGAAAAAAAATCAATACTTATGATCCAGTTCTTAGAAAGGATTAAATGACAAAATGCTGGCAAGAATTCACAAAAAGAAAGGGGAAATTATAAACTGCATAGCTGGACAGGGTGGTGTATGCCTGTAATCCCTGCAGCACTTGAGGCTAAGCCAGGAGGATCACAAGTTCTAGGCCCACCTAGGCAACGTAACACATCTTAAACTAAAAAAGAGAAAGGGCTGGGGGTGGAGTTCAGTGGTTGGACATCTCTGAAGTTGAACATCTTAGTATTACAAAACACAAACACACACACACACACACACGCTACTAACAACAGTGATGAAAGAATCTAAAGCAAATGCTAGATATAATAAAAAACTGAGGAGCTATCATGCACCAACTGTACATCAACAAGTTTGATATTCCTACAAAGAAATCACCAGATCCAGGTGGCTTATCCGGTAAATTTTCTCAATTTTTGTAAAAAAAAAAAAAAAGAATGTTCTAAATTTATTTTTATCTGGTACTTAAAAATGATACATCTTTAGGGTACTACAAGATATTCAAATACAATGTGCACATTTGATAATGTTCAAATCAGGGTAAACATACCTATCTCTTCAAATATAGTGAAAACATTCAAAATCCTTTCTTCTGTTTTTAAAAAACATTCAGTGCACTGTCATTATCCATACCCACCCTATTGGGCCATAGAACATCAGAACTCCTTTCTCTTGCCTTACTCTAACTTAGTATTCTTTTATCGACCCCCATCCTGTAACCCTACCTCTCCTCTCTCTAGTACCTGGTAACCACCATCTTACCTCCTCCTGCTGTGACATCAACTTTTTCATTTCCCACATGTAAGTGAGATCATGTGGTCCCCCCAAATTTTAAGGAAAAAAATTACCAAAATTATTTCAAAAATTAGAAAAAATAAGTTATTTTATGAATTCAATATAACTATATGACAAAACTGACAAGGATACTAAAAGAAAAAAATCACAGACCATTCATTTTCATCATCATAGATGTAAAAATTCGAAGCAAATGTTCCTACAAATAACTTTTTAAAAATCTTGTAACCTTTCTTAATTATATCACTTATATGAAATATAAACTATAATGTGCCAAAAATATAAATATATGTTAAAAAATAAAATTTTAAGCAAATTGTATTGCTTTTTAATTCAGAATAAGTTACACGCACACACACAGACACATACACAGAATTTAATGTGATACTCAGTTATTTTGCTATTTGCTGCTTTTCTTAGTCTTGAAGATCCATAGAAACATACAAATATATCATGAAATATCATGATGTGATTTATATGAAAAATGGTTCGTCAAATGTTGGGCTTGGTGTGCCGCTTTCTCAGAAAAGAATAAGTAAAGAAAGAATCACAAAAATTCTGGAAGTTATCATAAATTACAAATGCATATCTCACTTCAGAAAAAGTCTTTGTCATTGAAAGTCAGACATGACACTATATGATTCTTTCTTGTTAAAGAATCTTGAACCCTTTGAGTTCACAGAGGATCTTTATGTTCCTGCTTAAAACAGCCACAAATATAAAAACATTAATAAAGCCACAAGGAAAGGAACTTCTTTGTGACCTTTATGTGACCTTCACTTACATGCAAATTTATACATGATTTGAGGGAAGTCTAATCCCCCAGTTCTCACTTCTCTTCCAGATCTCTTTTCTGTACAAAGAAAAGGACACATTGGAAAAAAAAATATATCCAAACACAGTCAAGATGTCATTGAAATCTTTTCTGCTTGTCCTTCAGAACAATAGTTATTAATACTTAGCCTCAACTTCTCTTTTGTGAAATAAAAAGTTTTAAGAGGTTTGTATTTGGTTTCTCTACCTATGTGACCAATACCACAAAATTATGAGCTTAAGAAAAACATAAATTTAACACCTTCCTGTTTCTGTAAATTACAAATGGGGCACTGCATGACTGGATTCTCCACTACGGAGTCTCACAGGCTGAAATCCAGGTGTCTGTGGTTCTCATCTGTGGCTCCTGGGCCTCTTCAAAGTACACTGCTGGGAGAACAGCCTTATCCCTGTTTTCAGGTTGGCTGTTGGCTTAGAACCTCTCTTACCACACACAATTTACCTTTCTTCCCCCCCACCCCCGTGGTGGTGCTGGGGATTGAACACACAGCCTTGTGCATGTGAGGCAAGCACTCTACCAACTGAGCTATATCCCCAGCCTGACAACTTCCCTTTCTTAAAGTTAATTGTGGCAGATAATATGACCTACTTACATAAGTAGTCTAGAGATTTACTGTCCCAGGAATAATGTACCAAAAGAATGTACCAGACGGTGGATATCTGGGAGGCTATTTTAGAATTCTATCTATGATGGGGTGGTTTTAAGAATTTGATAAAATGGCAAGAGAAAAACTTAATTGCATACCTGTCCTTTAATAAGGGCCTTAAAAATTGTGATTTATTCTGAATATACTTGAAGGTAAGAAAGACAAATTACCAGATTGTCATCTATTTAGTTGGACCATAAGATGATGGCATTTCTGCAGATCTACAATTGTTAAAATATTGACAGTTTCATACATTTCTTCAATATCATATTTTATTAAACATGAAGAAACTTCTATATGTTGATTTTTAGTAAGTAATCTATTTATTTTCTTCATTCATTCATTCATTCACTGGTTCACAAGTCTGGATAGTGTGTAACACCTGGTATGTGCTCATCCCTGGGTGGGGCCATCGAGAGCATGCAGAAAGGAACAAGACATCATTAAGACTTTAGGATCTAATGGAATCTGAATCTAGATTTTAACAGTGCGGTTGATATTAAACAAAGCTGCTTCTAACAAAGCTAAAAGATGCAACACATATAGCAATTTCATGTGTCTAACCTCACATTGTTTATAATTCTATGACAAAAACAAATGGAGAAGATAAATTTAGAAGAAACTGTACTACACAGGCTCTGTGACAAATGGAGTTTACAGTCTTGGCAAGCAATCGCCAAGGTTTTTCAGCGTTAGCTGGCATCCTACTTTGGAAATACCTTTCTTAGTTTCTCAGCAACAGTTCATGAAAAACAATTCTAGTGTCTCCTTTTTTGGTTTAAAAAAATAGCATAAGTATACTTGAACATCTATCTTCTTCTGGTGTTGAAAATCTTCCTTCTCATGAGCACCTAATTCACAATTCTGTGAAACTTACTACTCTCCCAGGGAGAGTTTCCCAAGCTTTCCTAGATATTTAAAAGCTCCCTTTGTAACATGACTCAGAATTCCGTCTTTTCCCAATTTGATATTTAATACTTCAAGGGTCAGAATGTGGACAATTTTTGTTGCAGATACAGCCTTGTGAACTCGGCAACTTTAATGGCAACTTGGTTAAATGACACTGTGATACAAAGACAGCTTCCAAATCAGTGTTATCTTCATTGTGTTGATATAGTCATAATAATAAAACAAACCATGGAAGATATCTTAGAAACTATCTGGTCTGATCTCTTTATGCTTTGAATTATCATTGCAATACATTCGCAAGCAGTTGACCGTCTCTTCTTAAAAACTGGAATTGAAAGGAAACTCAACAGCAAAGAAGTATTGCTCATGCTTCTTTTTCTTAATTTTCAAGTTGTAAAATATTACACTGTGACATCAGAAACCACTTTTGTGTTAGTTGTGGATTGGCAAGAAGAGATTCCCCTACCTTCCCAAGATATACACAGACTAGATTGGATTCCTGAGTTCATTAGCCAAAGACATAAGTAATCAGCAGAAGCAAGTTGGACCACGCAAGATAGAAACAGATGCAATTTCCCCTGATGAAACTGTTTCTAGGCCTCTAGTTCCCTAAAAAAAGGCAGAAAGTAACAGTTTGCACAAAGTAGGATAGTGCCTGATGTGAGAAAACAGTCTAATTTTTGTTACCACAATCTTTTATATTCAGGGTTCACCATCTGTTATAGGCAGAATTATGACCCCCCCGCCTCCATGTCCATCTCCTAATCCCTAGAACCTGTGACTATGTTAGTTTCTAAGCAAAAGGGAGTTAAAGTTGCAGATAGAATTAATGTTGCTAATCCGCTGAATTTAAGATGAGGAGAGTGTCCTGTGTTATCCAGGTAGGCTCAATGTGGTCACAAGAGTCCATCAAAGTAGACAGAGGGAGGCAAAAGAGGAGATGAGTGATGTCTTCTGAAAAGAAATCTACCAGCCTTTGATGGCTTTACAGATGGAGAAAGAACACAGGGAGCCTGTAGAGGCTGGAAAAGGAAAAGAAGCAAATTTTTCCTGGGAACGCAGCCTGTGACACCTTGGTTTTAGTCTGGTGATTTGTTTTGAAAAATGACTTGCTTTTAACTCATGATGGGCCTCTGACAACTGTAAGATAATGAATCCGTGTTCTGTTAGGCCACTAAGTTTGAGGTTATTTATAATCATCTACTAAGCAGGAGGCTAATGCATCATAGTTTGTTTTTGGTCTCTGAAGTGAGGATTCATGCAAAAGTGTCTTATTAGGAAGTGTTCCCACTTCTTAATACTTCTGTTATGATTTCAACTGAAAAATATATAGATATACAAAAACAAAAATCAGAACTAGATGGAACTTCTTTTTGATACCAATACATGAACACTCACAAATCCTCTGGGAAAAGGAGTGTAGAGGTAAAAATAATAGGAAATTCCAAGAACATGCTCATAATTTTGGAACCAGTACTTTCCTAGAAAATGAACATTGCATAAATTGAGAAAGAAACTACATTTTACACAGTGAATTGTACACAAATTTATAATTCAAGATTGAAAAAAATGTATGTTTAGTAAATGGTGTTATATGATTTTACAATTAGAAGAGACATTGGAACACTTAGTCCTGAGGTTTTTTTTTTTTTTTCCTTTTGAAAAAAATCATTCTCTTAGAATAAAGGGAAGGGGGAGAGTGAGAATAGGAAATATAGTAGAATGAACTGGTCATAACTTTCCTGTGTTCATAGAAGAATATGTGACCAGTAAAACTCCACATCATGTACAACCACAAAAATGGGATCCTAATTAGAATAAATTATACTCCATGTATGCACAATATGTCAAAATTCACCCTACTGTCATCTATATCTAAAAAGAACAAATTTTTAAAATTTCACACACAAGATGAAAAAAAACTGCCTATATAAAGGTATGTCTTGAAAAAGCTCAGATGTAGAAAAACTAATTGGCAATACATTAGAATGTCTAATGTGAACGATTTTTTAATTTATTTTATCTATCATAAATATTGTTCATAGATATTTAAAACCTTGTACTATTGTTAAAAGACAGGCACAAGCAAAGAACAGTTCCTGGAAAGAACTTATAATGCTGTTGATGATTCTGAACATTGTTTACCCATTTCCAGAATTCTTCATTTCTTTTCGTAGGTCAAAATTTCCATCTGGTAACACATTCATATTCTTTCTACTTAAAGAAGTTCCTTTAAGATTACCTACAGTACAGATCTGCTGGCAATGAAATCTGAAAAAAATCTAGAAATATCTTTTTCACTTTCATTTTTGTAGAGTTTCAAGGGATATGGGAACTCTGGGTTAATAACTGTTTTTATCTTTCAGTACTTTAAAGATGTTACTCCATTGACTTATGGCTCTTGTAGTTTCTATAAAGAAAAGAATGGAAGTAGAAAGACCATGCTCACAATAGGTGTGAATATACTTTGTATACAACCAGAGATATGAAAAATTTGTGTAATATGAATTGGAATGCATTCTGCTGTCATATATAAATTTTAAAAATTAATTTAAAAAACAAGCTAAAAGGATGTAGAGGCTATGTTGTCATGTTAATATACAAAAGACTTCAGAACAAGAATTAGAAGAGATTTAGAATACTGTCCTATGAAAAGGTTTCAATCACAAAGACAACATAATCCTAGAGATGTAGGCAACAAATAATAAAGTTTCAAATGAATGAATGAAAAATTGATAGAAAAGCAAAGAAAAAGAAACAAATTCAGTTACACATATTTCAGTATTCCTATCTCAATACTTGACAGAAAATATAGAAAAAATTTAAAGTTATGAAATATATACCTGTTATAAATACAATAAATTGACTTGACCTAATTAAATTTATTAAAATACCACAAAAGAGCAGCAGAATACAACTTTTTTACAAGTACACATGGAACATTTACCAAGACAGACCACATTCCAGGCCACAAAGCCATTCTCCATGAATTTTAAATGATTCAAAGCACACAAAATGTATTCCCTGACCACATGAGAATTAGAAAATTCCAGAAAGGTTCCTGGAAATTTTCCAAAGTTGGAAATTAAATGGCATAATGTTTAATAATCCATGGTCAAAGAATAAATCAATGAGGAAATTAGGAAATGTTTCAATTGAATGGAAATGAAAATACAACATATCAAATTTGTAAGAAGCCACTTAAAGCAGTATATATGAAGAAATTTATATAGAAGTAAACAAATATATAATAAAAGGAATGATTTTTGATGGCCTATTTCTACCTTAAAATATTTTTAAAGTACAGAAAAAAAACACAAAGTAGGCAAAATAATAATAATATTAAGAAAGGAACTCAAATTAACTAAATGGAAAACAAGAGCAATAGAGAAAATCAACAAAAAAAATTATGTGAGAAGATCAATCAAATTGACAAACCTCTAACAAGATAAACAAAAAACAAAGAGTTTACATATTAACCATATCAGGAATGTCTTTAGGTGATATTGCTAAAGATACTACATAAAGTAAAGAAATATAAATAACTTTTGAAATAAATTTGATAATTTAGATTAAAATACACAATGTTTTGAAGAAATTACCAAAACTCATTCAAGAAGATATAACCTAAATAGCCTTATATTTATTTTAAAAATGAATTTATAATTTAAAACCTTCCCAGAAACAAAACTCAAAATCCAGTCAAAATATAGTTATCCCATACTAGACAAAGGTACCATAAACATACATTGAAGAAAAGAGCCTCTTCAACAAATGGTTCTGGGATAAGTGGAAAACCATATGTAGCAAAATGAAATTAGACCCCTATCTCTCACCTTGCACAAAACTCAACTCCAGGCATTAGACAGGAGACCCTGAGCCTAATAGAAGAAAAAGTATGCCCAAATCTCCATCAGATCAGCTTAGAAAAATGAATTCCTCAATGAGACTCCTAAAGCACAAGAAGTAAAATCAAGAATCAATAAATGGGATCAAACTAAACATTGAAGATGGTATCTTCACAGCAAAGGAAAAAAATCAAGAACATGAATAGAGAGCCTACAGAATGGGAGAAAAATCTTTGCAAACTGCACCTCAGATAGAGCATTAATCTCCAGCATATATAAAGAACTCAAAAAACTTAACACCAGAGAAAAAACAAATAACCCAATCAATAAGTGAATAGCCACTTCACAGAAGAAGAAATAGGATCAGTTAACAAACATATGAAAAAATGTTCAACATCTCTAGCAATTAGAGAAATGCAAATTAAAACCACACTGGGATTTTCTTTCACTCCAGTCAGAATGGCATTTATCAAGAATACAAGTAACAATAAATATTGGTGAGGATGTAAGGGAAAAGGTACACTCATTCATTGCCAATGGGACTGCAAATGGGTACAACCACTTTGGAAATTATGGAGATTCGTCAGAAAACTTGTAATGGAACCACCATTTGTCCCAGTTATCCCACTCCTCAGTATACTCAAATGACTTAAAATCAGCATACTATAGTGACGTGGCCACATCAATGTTTATAGCAACTCATTTCACAATAATTAAGCTATGGAACCAACCTTGTTGCTCTTCAACAGATTAATGGATAAAGGAAATGTGGTACATATACACAATGGAATATTAGTCAGCCCATAAAGAAGAATGAAATAACGACCTTTGCCAGTAAATGGATGGAAGTAGAGACTATCATGGTAAGTGAAATAAGCCAATCCTAAAACACCAAAGGTGGAATGTTCTCTCTGATATGTGGATGCTAACTCACAATAAGTAGAGGGAGGAGGATGGCAATTCACTGGATTAGACAAAGGGAAATGAATAGATGGGAAAGGGGATGGGACTAGGAAAGATAGTAGAATGAACTGGCTGCTACTTTCCTATGTTCATATATGAGTATATGACCAGTGTAATTCCACATCATGTACTACCACAAAAATGAGAATGGAAGTGGAGGAACCCTTAAAGAGGCCAGGCCTATTGGAAGGTAGTTAGCCTATGTTAACTCAGTTCTCATGGATGGATTAATGCTGTCTTATGGAAATGGGTCGGGTTTTGTAGGAATGGATTGATTCCTACAAGAGTGAGTTATTATAAAATAGCAAACTTGGTCTCTCTCTAGTCTCTTGCTTCCTAGCACAGAAATATGCTCCTGAACAATTTTGTTTCTGCTTCTTCACTGTTTTGTGGCACAGTCAGAGAGATTTTGCCAGGATAGTAGTGCTGGGCCATTTGGATTTTCCAGCTACTAGAATCATGAAACAAACATCTACTTTATAAGGTACCCAGACTCAGGTATTTTGTCATAACACCACAGAAGAAATGGATAAAATGTCAGAAAGACAAAAACTACTAAAACTGAACCTTTGTGGGATAAACTTTATCTAAACCATAGCATAGCTAAGTTGTCTAATTTATTGGCATGCCATTTCTCCATAATACTTTTTTCTTTTTCATAGAGTTGATAGTAATGCCCCCTTTCTAAAATCTGATTCTAGTATTTGAGCCTTCTCTGTCTCTCTTTTTCCCGTTGTCAATTAAGATAAATATTTTTTTTTATACTTCCAAAGAATCAGCTTTTGGTTTCATTTATTTTCTATTACCTTTTTATTCTCTGTTTCATTAATTTCTGCTCTAATTATTATTATTTTCTTCCTTTTACTTGATTTAGGTTTAATTTGCTCTTCTTTTTCCATT
This sequence comes from Marmota flaviventris, assembly GCF_047511675.1. Classification (NCBI taxonomy): domain Eukaryota; kingdom Metazoa; phylum Chordata; class Mammalia; order Rodentia; family Sciuridae; genus Marmota; species Marmota flaviventris. The sequence goes on from NC_092504.1 coordinate 63,795,876, forward strand.
GTCTGAAGTTTAAACTTTAAGTTATTGATTTGGTGTCTTTCTTCTCTTCTAACATAGGCAGTTACAGCTATAACTTTTCATTCAAGCACTGCCTCAGTGCATCCCACAGGTTTTGGTAGGTTGTAACTTTACTTACAGTCATTTCAAAGTATCATCTAATTTCCCTTGTGATATCTTTTTTGACACATTAGCTATTAAGGGATGTATTCTTTAATATCCATATATATAAGAGTTTGCCTAATTTTTATGTGGTTAGAGAAATACTTTGAATTATTTCAACCTTTTAAAATTTCTTGAGTTTTGTTTTGTGCTTTAGAATATGATCTACCTTTGAAAATGTTCTACATATATTTATAAAGATTTTGTTTTCTGTTGTTGAAAGGAGTGCTCTAAGTCTCCTTAGCTTATATTACCATCTCACTATTTTATTTCCTTTTTGATTTTCTGCCTTACTTTTCTAACCACCACTGAAAGTAGTGCAATGAAATCTCCCTTCTTATTAAATTGTGAAATCTCCCTTCTTATTCAATCCCTCTATTTTTGTCAGTTTTTGCTTTATATATTTTGATGCTTTATTATCTTGTGCATATGAGCTTATTATTACTATACTCTCTTGATGTACTGACACTTTTATTATAATGAAATCTTCCTCTTTATACCTAATAAGATTTTTTTTTCATTTAAAAATCTATTTTGTCTGATAATACTATAGTCACCATAGCTTTATTGGAGTTGCTCTCGGTATGATATGCTTTTCCATCCTTTCACTTTCAATGTATCTATCTCTTTGAATCTAAAGTGTACCTCTGTAGACAGACACAGTCAATTTTAATTTTTAATCCATCCCAACAATTTCTGCTTTTTAATAAAAATATCTAACCCATTTACACTTAGTGCTATTATTTTATTTGTTGGAATTCTATTTTCCATTAAGTTTTTTATTTTCTATGTTTCATGTCTTTTCTGATCCCCTGTACCTGTTCACTGTGTTCTTTACATTAAGTGAATGTTTTAAAGCAGACTATTTTTTACTATATTTTGACTATTTTTAGTATTTGCTCTAAAGTTTACTACAAATATCTTAATTTATTAGAATCAGCTTTAGATTTATATGAACTTGATTTTAATGAGAAGTTAAGCTCTATTCCCTTTGCCTACTTATGTGTAAAATTGCTATACATATTTCATTCTATTAATGCTAACATCCAACATTTTGTCATTATAATTGGTACTTTAGTGGACTGAAGTTGTGGCCCAGTGGTAGAGTGCTTACTTAGGATATGTGAAGCCCTGGGTTTGATACTCAGCACCACATATGAATAAACAAATAAAGTAAAAAAAAAAAAATCCATTAAAAAATAATTGTTACTTTAGTAATTTTATACATTTTAAAGACATCAAAAAATAAAGACAAGCATACGTATACTTACAGATCTTATTATATTAAACTTCTTAGCATTTCTAAATCAATTCAACTCTTTTTGTGGATTTGACTTACCATCTGGAATCATTTCCTTAATCCAGTTGAACTGGATTCCCTCCCAACCTGCTTTACTGTTATTGGTAAATATATTACATTCCTATATTCATCATCTCTGTATTGTTTTGCCTTATGCAATTGCATTTTAAATTAGTTAAGAGAAGCATACATTTATACTCCTATAGTTACATAATATCTTTATAGGTGGTATATGTGTATTCAACAAAATAGAGGGACATGCATTTAGCCTAAAAAACCTTATTTTAGTATTTCTTGAAAGGTAAGTCTGTTAACATCAAATTATCCTACTGTTTACCTTTTAATGTTGTTTTTTTTTTCTATTTTCAACTTTGAAAGACAGATTTCCTAGAATCTCTTTGCATTTACAAACTACTTGGAGTTTGTTGAGCTTCCAAAATACATAGGTTAATGCTTTTTAGTAAATTTGGAAACTTTTCAACTATTATTTTTTCACTTTTCAGCTCTTCATATTGTAAAATCTCATGTGATTTATCTTCAGGTTAAATATGACATGGTCATTCAAACAAGCAGTTTCTAGTGTCTGTTTTCTTGGGATCGTATTATCCTGTTATTCCCATGTCTCCTAAATTTTTGTTAGAAGTCACATTGTAGATAGGATAGTATAGCATATCTGGATATTGACCCCCCTCCCCCGCCCAGGGCTTGTTATTGTTATTCTTTTTTTTACTTTTTTAGTGACTGACTGGCTTGTTTTAGTTTAAATATAGCACCTACCACACCCCTGTCCATTCCTTTAGGAAGACTTTGATGCTGTTCTTGAGGGGACAAAGCCTTGGATAGCCCACAATCATACTGAGATGACGGTAATCTTGGAAAATTTCTCTTAGCCTCTTTCCCACACCACACCCAGTTGTTAAACTAATAATTGCCAGATGATTGTTGCATTGTCTTCAACAGTGTGTTAGGGTCTGAACTACTTAGCAGACTGATCCAATCAAATTTGGGCATCTTTGATGGGAGAGCTCTTGAGGTCAAATTCTGTTTGAAATTTGTTCTTGCTCAAAGACGAATCCATGTGGCTGTTTCTTTTCCTGGTTCTGTCTTACAAATTAGCCAATCAATAGTTTATCCTATATTCACAATGCATATAGCAATCCACCAATCTCTAGGGTAAAAAGCTCCCAATTGCCTCTTTCCACAATACTTTAGGCTTAAAATTCTACATATTCTGCTGCAAATAAAGTCAGTTCCTTGGGGGAGAGGTTCAGAGCTTTCTAATTTATAGCCTGACTCTCCCATTGGATAAAAATCTATGTGCCATGGCTCTGGAGCTGGAATAGGATAATGGTGTATTTCTTTCTCATGAACAAATAAACTGGGGAGCTTCTTCTCAGTTTGCCTGTTTCCACCTGGCACCTCCACTTTACAAGCCCAGTACTCTCAGTGATGCTACACCCAAGAAGGTAGAGGGGAGGCTAGAGAGAAGGAAGGCGCTCAGACTTCTGAGTTATACTTACCTTCAACTTAAAACCTCAGAAAAGGTAGCTGGGAGCAAGATGAGAAATGCTAATGTTCTGCCTGCCCATCCTTGGGAAATCACTCTCTGACTTGGAGGTAGGATGGGATGGAGCTCTTTTGTTTTTGGCTGAGCAAAGTTGGAGTGGAGTTTTCATCTTGCTAAAATGTGAGGGCCAAGGAGGGATGGATCTTGATTCACATACCACAAACTTTCACTGGTATTATTAAGTTTGAGTAGATTTTCTTGAATAAATATTACTTTATTTGCTATATGCCATTAGGTTCATTTCCAAAGACCAAATACCTGTTATAAAGTATTTTTCACTTGTTTTTCTGGGAAGGAGGTCCAATGCTTACATTGTCATATTAGAAATAGAATCTTCATATTATTTTATCTTTGAACATTTTTAAATGTTTTGACAAACTCTGTATTATGTATTATTATATTTTATAGATAAGTGATTTGTTGTTATTACACACCACAAATCATCGATGAAAATGTTTGAATAGAGTTCTTAAAAGAATTTCAGAGATCCTTCTGTTAGTATATTATACTAATTTAGTTCCAAAAATTGGATATAAGAGAGAAATGATTATTTCAGAAAAATACTGAAATAATTTACTTGCAATTCTGAAGTACAGAGGCCTATTTTAGAAAGTATCATAGAGAGCAGATGCTCTGTGGTATTTTGTACTTCGAGTACTGAGGGTGTGTCTGGTAATAGGGATTAGTTAATAGGTTAGTTACTAAATCAATACAAATATGAATTCCATTGGGAGTGAATTGAATGTCTTTGTCCTTTCTAGTTTTAATTTCAGATGATGATTATTTTGAGAAAATACACAACTATTTTGTAGATTATAAGAGGAAAGCCTATGAAGAAAATTGAATATTCTGAAACATAAGAATATATAGGTAAAGATAAATCAAGTCCATGAGCAATTAAGTCAATGGGAGCCTCATTGGTTTTGTTTTTACCCTTGGTGTTTCAAGACAGTGGTGAACACAGAAATGATGAAACCACTATATAACTGCTTAAACCTTGGCTAATTTTAATATTTGCAAATTTTCATGCAAATTTTAATTATCTGTTTTGAGAAATTAAATTAAACATTTTTTTATTTAACGTATACTTATAAAGTTGCTTTATTTTCTGTGTAATTATAATATCATATATAACATTTTGTATAACAAATATGTAATCATATGTAAGCATGATCAGTACTATAAAATCAATACTTTGTGCTAAGGTTGTTATATATACATATACCTTTAAATCCTGCTAACATAGCACTCTAACCAATAATTCAAATACTTCTAATAATCATTTTGGTATGTATTTTAAGGGTTTAGTTTATTCTGAATAATGTTTTTTAAAGTGTAGATTTTTTTAACTTTTAAGATATTTTACAAATTTCTTAAATTATACAGAAGTGTATATAGTTAGCAATTTAAGGTAAATGATATCCTATAATCTAGGAGTGACTCATAAAATTACTGGAAAAATACTGAGGACAGTGTTTGCCCACATGATGCTCAGCCCATATGCAAGAGAAGCTTGGAGAGTCCTCCTTACATGTGGGCTCTGGTCTGCTCCAAAGCGCTCTTTGCAGTATGGCCCAAGGATCAGTTTCTATTATGTGTTCTACACAAGATTCTTATACACACTAACATTTGAGAACTAGGGATCAGAAACTTCAAGTCCTAATACATGAACCCCATGTATTCAACCCATTTCCTGGATACCAAATATCACAGAGGAATGAAGCAAAGTACCTCTGGAGAAGATACGAGAGTAATCAAGAAGTAACAGGGTAATCAGTGCTGAAGTTTCTTTGCCAGTTTGTAGAGTTTATATGTAAAAAACCGTATAAGTCAAGCTGAATAAAAATGAGAAATGTTTTTTAGTTGGTATAAATAAATTATAAACCACATACACAATCAGAACAAATAAAAAGTGTTTTAGTCATGTGTGAACAGACATAATCACAGTCCTCAATCAGTCTTGGCATATAATGCAGTAGTTTAAACTTGGCATTTCTGTTTTGACAGTAGACCTTTAAAGGGTTATAAAAAGCCAATAAATTGATTTCTCTTTTTTTTAATGTTAGGTTAAGTGGGTAATAGCATATTAAAGAACTAGAATTTCATCAAAGGTCATTTAAAGGAAAGCGCTATAATTACTCACTTTTTACAGATACTAATTATGCTTTCACTCAGGCTTTTCACTGTTTCAAAATGAAACTGCTCTTCGTTTTCATGCCAAAACATCTTTACAAAAGTTGTTACAGATTATTTCCAATACCTTTTGCTCAACAATTTGGCATCTGCACTGTTCAGGCAACAACATTCATATGGTAATAGTTAAATTTGTTTTTCACTAGGGCCCTCTTAGCCAAATTTTTCATCTCCAGGCTGCACATGCTGAACTCTAGGAAGTGCTTTAACTATTTTATTTAATATGGGTATTTCTAAATGAATTAATATTATATAAGTTGACAACATTTTTTCTACTTGAAAAGTGGGTATTACTCTACAAATTATTTCTTTTAACCTCATATCTTAGGTTCCAATTAGGCAGACTTGAGTTTAGATTTCAACTAACTCCTTCTAAATTTCAAGCGCTAAATGTCATACAACTGGTGACAATGTGGCATCATCCCGGAGACTATCCCATCATCAATTTCAATTTCATTACATTGATTATCTTCCACTCAGTATCAACCTTACCAGAATTGAAACCTTGGTTTTCCATTCATATCTAATCTTTTCCAGAACTACACTTATTTACCTAATGCCGGAATCATAGAGGTGGTACTACACACAATGCCTCATTGGATTGCTGAGGTGATTAGTTTTTTTGCAAATCTTGAATAATTTTCCAAAATTGCAACCTGACAGCACTTGACTCAGGCCTTGGCTAAGTATTTCTCAATTCCTACCTTCCTTGTTTTTTTTTTTTTTTTGTTGTTGTTGTTATTTTGTTTTGTTTAATGCACATGCATGAGAGTCTACAAGAACCTATGTGACATACAGAAGTGTGATGAAATAAATATTAGTGAGATTTTCTTTGACCAATGGGGAAATAAAAGCTAAAGGATAGATGCTCACTCCTTTTACCATGCAGTTGGCCAATTCTCAAACACATACTGTTAAGTCTCTTCAGAGGAAACCACAGAATTAGGCACTACTGGTATGGTCAATCCAGCAGTACTCTTCATCAAACCTTCACCACTTCTTGCTTTCTAGCATCACTTCATGAATAAACTATCTATACAGAAGACTTTATCTTAGAATCTGCCTTCGGTTGTTTAAAATGAATCACTAGGAGGGAATATAAGATCACAGCCAGAGTAGAAGAATTTCCAGAACAAGAAAGTGTTGACCATTTCAAGGCATTTTATTTCTACCTAGAGACCCAGAAAACTTTCCTTGTTTGTTAGACTAGAACTTGACGCAATTAAATGATACTTGAAGCTTTTAGAAAAGTATTGGGGGCATTTAATTTTCATTCCTGCTGGTTCTAAGCCTGGAAACTATCATATTAGGTCAAAAGAATCTAGAACATGATGTATCCAAGTCTGGAAAGCTTTCAACCTGACACTCCCATTTATGTCATTGGGATGTGCACATGAAGATCCAAAGACAATGGCTGGCTGGCCTTTAAACAAAGGGGAGTCTCCATGCTGTGGCAGATGGGCCCTGACACAGTCTTCTTTTCTGATTTCAACACACTTTCCACTCATCTCTGAGTGTTTTTTTCAATAATGCTCGAGAATCTGGTGCCCTAAAACAGCAAACAAGATGAGTTTGAGGCTCACTAATATTGTTTCCGGCTTCCTCTGTTTTGCACAGGTGTTCTTTGAATAAACACATTATAAAACTCCACAGGTTTTATGTTGACATATAAGATTTAGAGATTAGATAAATATATGCTGAATTTATGATTAACAACAAATTTAAATCATTGAGATTTTCTGATTTGTCACAATTCAAACATTGACGTGATTGAAAATTAAACCCAGATGGAGTTTGAGATAATGTTTTAAAACTTCCTATGTATATAAGAACCTCTTATCAAGCAAATTTAGAGATGAAATTTTCTGTGCATTTTCTAATGCCACACTAGTGATAACTGCGTAACTAATTAGAACTTATATGCTATAACTAATCATAAAACTTATTTTAAAATTGATAGATTCTTGAGCCACTAGAAGACACCTGAATTTAAATGAATAATGGTAATTAGAACAAAGATTATCATAGCTAGCACTGCTTCCTATGTTATAGCATTTTGCTAAGCACCTTATACATATTATTCTATTTAATTGTCAAACAACTATATCAGGTACATTCTGATATTATTTTCACTTTGTAGCTGTAATTACTCAGGAACACAGAGATTCAAAACTTCCATTGTGATACCCAGCTTGCAAATCAGATCAGTGATGAAATTTATTCAAAGAACCAAAATAGAAGAACTTCATCATAGTTCTCTGAGAAATGTAGTATTACTTGAGTCTTTTCAATTTAAAGGACTAAGACTAAAGGATAACAACTGATATTCTCTTAAAATAATTTCATTTCATAGTATGTATCTGTTAACAATTCTAAAGAGTCATTTTGGAAACTGAGATCTTTCTAATAAAAAAATATGAACTAGAATGTGAGAAGTGACTCTGGAAAGTTGAAAAGACCCTTAAACTGTGTATATTGATTATTAAAATGCAGCAGGACAACATTTGTTTTCTCTGGACTATATGCCCTATTATTGTATCAAGAGAACTTGTTCTGGGCTTGAATAAACATGCCTGTCATCATATTACTCAATGCTAAAAAACACACAGAACCTTTAGTCTTGTTACAAATGTCTTTTGGCTTGTAATGGGGTCATGCCTCTCAAACTTGCATTCTTTCTCCTCTCTCCCCACACTTCCATTGTGTTTGGTAAAAGTGCCTTCAGGTTCCGCAAGCTGAAAAGAGGGATTTCTAGAAGCTTTGTAGTTCTCGGGGATTTTTACCAATGTCCTTTCCCAGCTGTTCCCTTTCCACCTGGCTGTGTTCCAAGGAGATGATGCAAGGTTGTGCAAGGGGACTATGCTTAGGATCCAGCTGAGGGGAAAGCAGGCCTGAGAGGTCACAGCAACCTCCCTGTAAACAGAGCTGTGACTTGCTTGGCTCTGGGCTGGCAGGGTGAGAGGTTGTCCTCCACAGAGGAGGGCACACAACAAACAGCTCTAAACATGCTCTATTCCAGATTCCTTCCCATCACTTGTGGAACATTGGGAGGTGCCTTTGGCATTTTTCTCCCCTTTCTTGTTAATGTGATTCCACAAACTTCACTGTAAATTATTTCACCCAGGGATGGATCTTGCATTATGATCAGAGCAGGCCCAGAGCATAGTTATGAACCAAGGCAGATTGAGCAATGGAAGCCTCCTCCCTTTTGACATCTTCAATCGGCATTGCCTTTTCTTTTCCCACTGGATATTGAATATCCTTAAATGGCACCCATTTGATGCTAAAATGTCACATTGTGTACAGTGTCTTGGCTGCTCTCCTTCATGACATTGTTCTCAATCTTTCCCCAACAAAATTTATGCAAGCACTGCTTCTTCTTTCTCTGTGGTCCCCAAATCAGTAGTCTTTAATTGGCATATAGTTCTCAATAGAAAAGGAATGGATGTGTTAATTAGGTTTGAATTTGGGAAAGAGCTTTTAGATGCAATCTATTATGCCAAAAAGCAAAACTAAGAGAGAAAGTCAAGCCATGTGTGACGCTGGAGAGGACTGAATTTGCAAATATTTCTAGTTTCTGATACTTCTAAGCCACCATTGCCTTCATTTTAGCTGTATAATAATATATATTTGTCACCCCTAGGGAAGTCTGAAAATAATGTTTTTAAATTCTGTTTTTTTTTTTCCTTTTGATACCAGGAATTAAACTCAGGGGCATTCTACCACTGAGCCACATCCCCAGCCCTATTTTGTATTTTATTCAGAGAGAGGGTCTCATTGAGTGGCTTAGCACCTTGCTTTTGCTGAAGCTGTCTTTGAACTCACAATCTTCCTGCCTCAGCCTTCTGAGCCACTAGGATTATAGGCATAAGCCACCACACCTGGCTAATTTTTAAAATTCTTTAGTATATTGTTCACCTTATGATGCACAGTCATTTTGTTTATGGCTTGGAATTATACTGTGGAGAAATTCCCAGCACTTTGTAATACACGTCTTAGCCTTTCAAATCTTTCCCTGTCTGTCCAGTTAGCTCAGGTCAACCCAGCTATAAGTCTTCCTCCAGCTTTCCCTTTTCCAAAATAAAATCCAAAGTAAGGAAAAGTAAGCATGAAGAAGCACACACAAACACATACAGAGATGAACACACAAAAAAAAAAAAACATACAAAATAAGCCGAACTTCCTCCAAAATTAACTCCCTTTTAAAAAGTATAATTTTGCAGGGTGTGGTAAAGCATGCCTGTAATTCCAGAGGTTCAGGAGGCTGAGGCAGGAGTTCAAAGACAGCCTCAGCAACTTAGCAAGCTCCTATGCTACTTAGCAAGACCCTGTCTCAAATTAAAAAAAAAAAAAAAAAATGGGCTGGAGATATGGCTCAGTTGTAAAGCTCTCCTGAGTTCAATCTCCAGTACCAATAAATAAATAGTATAATTTTAATTAATCATTGGACTTACTCTAAGGAGATACCCAACATTAACAAGAAATAATCAGTTATTCTCAGAAAGGAAATGTTTGGCTCAGTATCTTATGCCCAGGGGAAAATGTATAGGACCTGGGGACAGAAAAAAAGAATATTCAGGGGCTAGGATTGTAGCTCAGTGGTACAGCACTTGCCTAGTGCTGGGAGCCATTAGCCAAGTAGGTATGACAATTTCCTTGCCAGCGTACCCCATGTTGCTGACATGTTGCAGCGACATTGAATGTAGGTGACCTTGCTCAAGGACCAGGGCGGATTAGGGTGTTCCGGGTTTAAGATAATCGTGTTTAGGGCGTTCCCAGTTTAGGTTCCAGGTTTAAGGTTTAAGATTATTCCTCCTGGGAATAGGGCGTATCCTGCTGCCTGAGTTCCCCTTGAGTTCTCACGGGATTCAGACAGTATATTTTGGAGATAGAAGCCAGTGGAGGTGGATTTGGGCAGAGAACGTGGATTTGGGCAGAGAACGTGGATTTGGGCAGAGAACGTGGATTTCCCCAGAACGTGATTGTAGACGGCTGGTGTGAGTTCGGGAATAAAGAGTTGCTATTTGAATCTACAAGCTGTGTGGTGGCTCGTGATTGTGTGCCCAGCCAGACTGCGGCATTTGTGCCCAGCCAGACTGTGGCAGCCTAGTACATGTGAGGCTCTGGGTTCGATCCTCAGCACCACATAAAAATAAATAAAATAAAAGTATTATGTCCATCTACAACTAATGTGTGTGTGTGTGTGTGTGTGTGTGTGTGTGTGTGTAGAGAGAGAGGGGATGTTCAGCACTCAGCTCTGCTACTTTCAGCTATGTGGGCTTGATCAAATTAGTTACTTCCTAGGTTTCAGTTTTCTGAATAACCAAAAAGGATTGCTACAAGATTAATTAAATTCCATGATATAAAAGGATCTTTATCTTTATGTATAAATATCTTTGTTTAGTAGTATATACTTAATCTTTAAAAAAGCAATCAAGGAAAGACAAAATAAGCAATAATCATGCAGAAGTGAAAACATGTCCTTAAAAGTTCTGTGGTGACTGCTTGCCCTGCAGTGTGTCCCCTGTCAGGCTGTATGATCCATTATGAAAAATGCACAGTCCACTCTGTCTTAATTCACAGAAACTTTTGCCATCAGTTTTGTATCTGTTTCCAGCCTAGGCTTTTTCTTCCACTCTAATGTTGTACCTTTCATATCAAACTGCCTTGCCTTCCTCAATTCCCCCGACAAATCACTTCTCATTACTTCTGAATAAGCTATTGTTCTCACCTAGAAAATATTTTTTCAACTTATTCTCCTAAAAAAAAAAAAAGCTGACACAACTTCTTTGTGAAGCCTTACCTTTCTCCCTCCACACACGTACAGGCGTGCACGCACACACACATACACGCTCAAGCACACACACGCCAGCTCACTCTTTCACTTGTGCCCAGGATATTCCACAAAGATTCTAAAACTAAGGTTAAGCCCTGTATAGTCTTCTATGAGTGACCTACCGGAAATCAAAAGACTTGAAATTATATGTACTATTACCTTTGTCTTTGAACAATTTTTTTCTAAAAATGATATTTTCAGTTTTGATCATATTCTCAGTTTTCTAAAAATAATATTCTCAGTTTTGATCATATTTGGGTCTGTGATCCAAAAAAAGATTCTATTACAATTATTCTACACTGCCATGCACCATTGCACCTCCAGGGCAGAAATCATTATTGTATGGCAATTTTGTTTGCAGGGATCAGATGTTCTACATTTACTAAATACTCAAAAGGATATTTGATGAATGATCAATTGCAATTGCAAGAGAGCATTGTCAAGGTATTAGAAATTATGGTCACAATGCTATACGAGGAAAAGTGACATCCATGAAATGGAAAAGTCCATCCTTGTCCAGCTGCCACTTGTTAGAGCTTAGTTGGGGCCATTCACAACTTGCTAATAATTAGTGCTTTTTCTATATACAAAATTAATTATAGCATAATAAAATTTCAATAGCACTTGTTCTTAATTCTCTTCTGATCTGCATTCTGCTGTTTATTCTCATTTGTTCTGATAAGGTCCATCGTCTCTAATGTTGCTTCGTAAAGGGTAAGAAATAAATCAATGGCATTTAGCTTTGGTAACCATCTGGTCTGGCAAACATCCCAAAATTAATGTTTAAATCTGGATGCAGTTCATGTATTTTGTCTTGTCTTAGGAAACATCTCTGGAGGTAGGAAAAAGGGATAGGAATTGCCCTCTAATGTCACTGAAAATTTGATCTTTTTATAGATAGCATTCTATTTATGTTGAAGGTTTTCATTACATGTTATGTGGTTCGGCTATACAACAGGCCATAACCGATCCCACTTAGGACATTTTTAAAAGAATGTTTTAGAGCAGGAGTTACCAAATTTTCCCATAAAGGGCCAGAGAATAAATTTTTAGACTTTGTATGACATACAGATTCTATTACAATTATCCCTCATACCATGAGAAAGCAGTCAAAAATAATATGTAAATAAATGAGTATGGTGGTGTTATCACAGATTTATTTACAAAAATGGGCTGGAGGCTGGAGTTTACTGACCTTCAGAGGAAGGATTGTTCCAAGAACATTAATCGAGTCCTTGATAATTTCCATGTCCCCCCTGTGTGATGTAAAGGGACCTGTGTAATGTTTTTGAGGCTCAGTTTCCTCATTTGTAACTCAATCATACAAACACCTCCCTGAAGGATTATGTTGAATATTGGGAATGTGCTTCAGCAAGTGTAGAACCTTACTCAGACTTAATTAATTATGGTGATAATAGTCCATCAGAGTCCCTCTGATTGAACCTATTTGACCATCAAAAAATATAATAGCTCATGTATACTAAATGCTTACTACAAGAAGAAATATGCACTTACTGAAGACTATCTTCACAACCACCATATGGGGTAGGCATTACAGTATACCCATTTTCTAGAGGAAAAAAATGAAGCATAGATAACATTCTGTAACTTTTCAAAAGCCACACAGGTAGTAATTTGCTGAGCCAGGTTTTAAAGATTTTAACCTATAAGTATTTATTAGGAACAATTATTAAAAGTCACTTGGGGAAAAAGATAGGAAGATATACAGGTATAATAAGCTATTCCTGTTTTAATTTCGGAGGGGCATTTCTTTTAAAATGCATGAAAATTCTCTGAAAAGTCCAAGGGGAGAATGGTCTATCCTCAACCCTTGAATCTGGAGGGCTTGCAACTGGTTTCACCAATAGAGTAATGGAAGTGAAAATGTGTGACTTCTGGGGCCAGGAAACTATGACATTAGGAAGCTTCTCCTTGGTCACCTCAGGAGGTTTTCTCTGGGGAAGTCTTCTGCAATGGAGGAATTCCAACTACCTGAGCGAGTCATATGTAGGTACTATCGTTCATATTCCAGCCACCAGCCAGCATATGAGGGAACCGTTTATTACGTCCAGCCCAATATAATCTTCAGGGGATTGCAGCCCTAGCCCTCACCTGCCTGCAGCTTCATGAGAGACCCTACATCACTGCCCAACTGAGCCCTTCCAAAATTCCAGACCATGGATTTATGAGCCAAGTGTTATGATGATGGTGAATATTTTTAACTTCTCTCCTCTCTGATACCCACATTCAAATAGCTTGTCAAGTATTTTATGTCTACAATATCTAATCATCAGAGACCTTTTCTCCATTGCCAATGCTGCTACTCTGTTTACATCTAGTACTATCTTATTTTGGACAGATGCAAAGGCCTTCTACTTTATTTGTAGTTCTGATCTCCCCCAATACAATTTAGTTTAGATATTAATTCTTCTAAAGTCTATGTATGAAATATTATTAAAAAAAATAAAGTCTATGTGTGATGCTAAGATTCACTTTATTGAAAGAGCATCAATTGTTTCATGTATTATCAAGAACATTATCCTTTAGCACCTTATACTCTGGGTCACCTGATCTCTTACCTACCCAAGGCTGGTGGTCCAGCAATTCTTCCTCTTCTCTTACATCATCAATTTCCCTTTTCTATTGAATGGTTTCTAATAGCTTGCTTGCACACTATTATCTCTGCCATATTAACAGAAGAATCCTTCCTTTCCAGCTCCTTCTCCACTCTGATCTCCCTTTTACATGTTGTTTCCCTTGCCTTTGAACTCCTTCTGACTTCTTCCTCTACTACCTTCCTGAATCTTTTCTTCTGAATTACCAATGACCTCCACATTGAGAAATCCAATGCCTAATTCTCAAAGCTCACCTCACTTTCTTCTGATCAGTGTTTGACACTGTTGAAGCTCTTTTACTTCTGGCTGCCAAGATTTCACATCCTCCCAGTTATCCCCTCTTACAGTGTTCCCTTCTACTCTGGCTCTTTTTCAAGTTTCTCCTTTGCTCCTCAACCCCCACACAATAGGATGACCCAAAGTACAGACCTCAGACACTAATCTCCTTAGACTCTACTTCTTTGAGTATCAATTTTGTGACTTTGAATATTATTTATACAGTGACGACTCCCAAAATTACAATTCATCCCAAGAACGTTCCTAACTACCAGGCACATATACTTAGGATACTGCCCAATATATATTTCTATTTTGATGTCTCAGGTATCTCAAACTCAGTATATATCCAAACCCATCAACTGTCAAAGTGTCCCCAGTCTCAGTTAATAGCAGCAACTTCTTTCCTGATCAACTTTGAGGCTGTCCTTCACTCCTCTCTCAGTTATTTCACATCTCTGCCTACATCAGAGTCTTAGTTCATCTTCCTGCATCTATTGTTTCCACCTTTTCAAAGCCCCTTAGCTCTTGACTGAATTATTTCAGTAGCTTCCTAACTGGTATCTGTTTCCACACTAGTTCACACACGCTCCAGTCCCATCTAACCACATCATGTCACTCTTCACATAGAGTTCCTTTCTCATTAGAATCCAAGCCATGATCCTTAGAGAAGCCTGCATTCTGGCACCATCATCTCTCTCACCTCACTCCCCATTTCTGTCTCTGGCTAGCTCTCCTCCAGCAACACTGGCTCCCCTGGGGGCTATGAACATTCCAGCCATATTTATGCCTCAGAGCTTCTGCATTAGAAGACTGTCCCCCCCAGAGAAGCTCCCTCTCCCACACTCTTTGTTGCAGCACTACATAGACATCCCCCAATTTACCATGTTCAGCTTATAATTTTTCAACTTTACAATGTTGCAAAAGTGATGGACACTCTGTAGAAACCATACTTTGATTTTGATCTCTCTCTGGGTTTATATTATGTGGTTAAATACTCTGTCCTGATGCTGGGTGGTGGCAGCAAGAAGCAGCTTTAAGCCACATAATCACCATGATAAACACCCATATTCTACAGAGTACTGAGTTTCCACACTACCCTGTATAGGTTAGGTATACCAAATGCATTTTCAACTTAGAATAGGTTTATCTGAATATAACCCCATTGTAAATTGAAGAGCTTCTGTATTCCCTGTGAGGTCTGCATTGACGACTTCTTGAAAGATTTCAATTCCCACCCCTCCCCATACTGGTGCTTTTCCCCCTCTTTCTCGTTTTGCTTTCCCAAAGCACTTAGCATCAGCAGATATTTCATCGTCTCCACCATTGCATGCACGCAGGGGTATTACCATGCATTGGACTATAGTCTTCTCAGTGGTATGCAACTGTATGCTGTTGATTCCCACAACAATTGCTAGAGTGAGAAGGTGACATAAGGCATACCCAGCACAGATGCCAATCAACTTGATCATACCAAAAAGCCAGCTTGGTTTTCACAATCTATCTTTTAATGTACTGCCTCTTATGTACCTCTTAGAAGCGATTGTGTGGAAACAGATTTGAAACAGATTTTCTTTTTTCTGTCTGCTTAACCCTTTTTCTCAGCCCATTGATCTTTTATTCATCATTTCTTTTTTAAAAAATTTTATTATGCTTACTTTGCTGTACTTTCAGTACACAAGTAAAAAAAAAAGTATTTGACATTATTGATGTTTCTGCATACCCCAATGCGCCAGTTTGTTATGCCTCTGGAAAGGTGACTTTTCCTGTGAAGGAACAAGGTCATAAATAATTTTAGTAGTATGTTTAATTATTCTTTTGTTGGGATATCTTAACAAACGATTTTTTAAACTCCTATTTTAACAATTTAGTACTAAAAACTAAATACCAAAAAATATTTCTCAATATGTCCATTTGCATATGTACATGTTTTCCAAAATAAAGAGAAAATACATAATATTTGGGAATAAAATATGAAAATCATTTTCACAAGTTACAGATGTCCTGATAACTCATAAGTAGTGAAACTATATAAGGTCATCTCTAATGAGTGAAAACATTCTTCATTTCACACTTCCCACATTTTTTATTCTGTTTATAAAAATTGCTTAAGATGTTTTAACATTTTAAAAATTTTAAGTGGTGGTTTATTTAATTATCGAAACTGCATAAATATCTCTTTATACATTTTGGCATTGCTAAGCTTAGACTTGACAAAAAGGGCCTTTGGATTCTTTAAGTTGGTAGCTAAACCTCATTTCTGATAACTCAAAGCATGCATCACAAATTCTGATGTTCTGATTTTTAATTACTGTAAATAAGTCTACCTTATATTCTTCCATATGATGGAGTTTTTTTGTGGTTTTAATGATGTGATAAATCTCTGAATAAAAAAAAATTATTTTCATGAAAGTATTCACTTTTTAAGGAAGAATTTCAGGGACAGAGTTCAGCAGTAGAAACATTATTTCAAAAATATGTTTATCCAACTTGCAAAATTCCAAAAATCAGTGGGAAAATTTAAATCCAAAGTTCATAGCATTCACATTAATTATGTACACATTTAACAATGCCACCATGACTTCCATGTCAATGTGCTTACCTTCTTCAAAGTCCTTCTGTAATACAAACATAACAAAAAAACAGAACCCATATTTGTTAAGCAATCTACTATCTAATAGTACTCATTTAATCCTCACAAAAGCTTCATGGTATGGGTTTTATTAGTCCACTTTGTAGTTACTGAATTAAGTTTCAATAAAGTTAAGACATGTTACTTGTTTTAGGGAAGAATCATAATAGAAAGAAAAGACATGGAAAAGCTAGATTCCTATTTCTTAAGAACTTCAGAAATAGGTGGGAATCCAAGGCATCCTCCAAGGCATCTAGATAGGGACAGAAAAGGAAAACAGGAATGAAGGAACTGGATAAGAATCCAGTTTTTGGAACATGGGTATGTATCTATTCAATGGTCATTGTATGTATACACGGTCCCTACACGCATCAAAATTTTCATGCAGATTTTTACAGGAATTATTTCATTCCTGTAGGATCACTGAATTGGGATGATATGAACTGAAAGTGGTAAAGAACTTGTATCACTTGCCATATTGAGAAGGCCTATCTGGAGCAGCAGAGCATGAAACCAACAGAGACAAGGACCAAGACAAGGAAATTTGGGTTACATTGCTTAAATCTTGTTGATTTTATCCTGGAGTCCTACTTGTGCAAAAAGTAACAATAATCCCTTTGTTTCTATGACAGCTAGAATCATGTTTGTTTCACTTTCAACTAAAAGAAGCTTGACTAAGAGACAATATAAGAAGTGAAGTGTGATTAGGAAAGACCTCTCCCCCACTGGGCATGTGAAAGGAATATGAGTCCCTTTTTACAATGCTAGGTCTTCCCAATGAGCCACACTTTATGTTCAACAACAAAGAAGATAAGGAGGATTCACAGGATTTCATAATCTCTTTTTGCCTACTGGAAAGATGCACTCTGTCATTAGTGACTGACATAACAACTGTCCTCTCTGTGTGATTAATTCTGGACACATATGGGTATTAACTGGTTATAACATAATAATAATGCAATTGGGCCTTTAAGTGATAACTTCATTCCCAATGTTTCAGGAGTAGGGTCCCTCATGAAAGGCAAATGTACTTACAAGGTCAACCATAGTGGCTGTCAAATTCCTGAGGATAGGAGAATGTTTCTTAATCATGTCATGGGGGAAAATTAAAATTATTCTGCATAGTTGTGAATGAAAATTACAGGAAGGAAGACTCAAATTCAATACAAGAATGCCTCTTTAATATTTATCACCACTACCAGTTTTAAAGTTAGGAAAATTTAGAAATAATTCCTCATTTGGACAGAAGAACAACACAAAGATGATTTAAATGCAGTTACATGAACTTCTACAATGGTTCCAATTCTGGATCTACACGCAACTGTGCAATATGTAAATCATTTAATAGTAATATAAAACTCTGGATAATTAGCATTTTCTCCATTGTTTCATATTTGTATAAAGCATTCAGGTACTATGAATAACTAGAATGTGTTAAAGAAATATGTTTTATTGCTTTATCTTCAAAGAAACCATGCTAAACATTTAAAATAAGTGGATGCTATCAAGAAATGGATCTGAAGACAAAAGAATAAAAGAAAAAAAACCTGATGAATTCAGGTGAGAAATTTTCACGTACATTATAAAAGTAGGACCATGGAAAAGTATCTTGCAGAAATTTATATTTTCCCAAAGTTTATTTTAAATTTAAATAAATTAAACTATCTGACTCTGATTTCATGTGAAGAATCACAGAGGGCTCATTTTATCATAAACAAAACTTGTAGTCATTCAAACACTGATGACAAAGAATAACACCACAAACCATGCTGAGCGAAAAACAGGAGCCCAATAGGGAGGAAAATTCCTTGTGTCACAACTTAAAAATGTCCCCTCTTCTACCACATCACCCTGAAGCCAAAGGGGGGGAAACATTCCTATTTTTATGCACAAACTCTCTGTTCTATCCCTTGCATGAATTGTGTGTCTTTGAAACTTCGTTTCTTGATTAAGTATCTAAAGAAACTTTATTTAAAGAGAAATATATTAAATATATTTTTGAGCATTCATGTGATGCTCAGGTTTGGGGTTCTCTCTGACCTCAATTAAGAGAACAGAGATGCTATGTGGACAAGGAGAGAGAGGAGAGCACATAACTGCCCTGCTGCTGTTGCTCTGTTCACAGTGAGGATTGAGCCATTTTAATCCCCTTGGATTTTTTATCTACCAAAACAGCTTGGGCCCATCAGCAAATTGCAGTGGCATATGGTCCAGGTTTACGAGTAATCTGGCACATGATTAAGGCAGGGGGGATGTCATCCTTCAGCAAATACTGAAAATATTGTAAAAGAATTGGTAGGTTTTATAAAGTCAACCTGATAAAAAATTGTAATGATTAAATACTTCTTAAAATCAACAGTTTGCATTCTTTTTCAAATTATAATTTTCTTTAGATATAGAAAGTTACCATGGAAAGATTTTTTTTAAAAATCAATGCCCAAGGTGTTAATAACTAGTTCTGCTTCTCAGCTTTAGAATCAGCAGCTTGCATGCCCAACATCCAGATCCCATGTGGCTGCACAGTAGGCCTGTATTTCAGGAAGGATCAAGTTTTTACTTTCCTCCAGTCAGGTTACTATTGTATACACAGATGTTTGCAGGTCCCATGGAAACAATTTGGACCTTTCAAAGAAAGATATGATGTGAATTCAAGAATGCTGGATAGTGTCTGAAATGACCTCAGCCCTGTTTCTCAAACTGGAGTGAGCATAAGGAACAGCAGTGGGGTTCATCCCTGCAGGAGCACTAAAGTTATCTGGGGAGAGTAAAAGAAACACTGCGGGGCTGGGGCTATGGCTAAGTGGTAGAGAACTTGCCTAGCATGTGGGAGGCACTGGGTTCGATTCTCAGCACCACACGTAAATAAATGAATAAAATAAAGGTCCATCAATAACTAAAAATACGTGTCAAAATAACTTTTAAAAAAAGAAATAAAAGAAGTACTGCGGCTAAGAATCTACCTCTAGAGACTTGGATATAATTGTTCTTCAGTGAGACCTAGACCTTAACATCCTTTAAAAGTTGCTTAGCATAACTACTGGTAAGCCAGTCTCAACCCACTGAATTAGGGCAACACACTGGTGTGCCAGGTGGTACCCAAAATTATACGATAAAAACAAACGTCTTCTGGAAAATCCATCTTACTCAAAACTTGGGGAAGAAAAGCTTTCATTATTTTTTATTCCACTAAGACTAATATAAACATGAAGTAAAATGCAAAACTCACAAGAGATTTTCAGGTAATATTGCATCTCAGATGCTTATTGGAATATGTTTATTCATTCATCTTTTCCTTAATTTGTCAGATATCTTCAAACAGCTAATATACTTAAGATACTGTGCTTTGAGGCTACTTTAGTGCTCCAAATTGTTCCCATTTGTTTTTTCATATACAGAATCTAACAGCTACTTCCCTAAATATTTGTCTCCTCTCAATATGTATATGTATATGTTTGTGTGTGAGTTTATCCTATAACCAGTGAGAAAAAGAAATTAAAGATCTTTAATGCCAGCTGGCATCTATGCCCAAACAACCATGAAAGTTAGAGATATAGTCACATAAGCCTGATTTAAACTCTAATTTTCTTACCCACAATTTAACTTTTATGATCCTGAGGCCCCTGAGTAACAAGTCAAGTAGCAGAAATCAAAAAGGTAAATTGTTATCTTACTCTGCTTAATATCATAGTGGTCTTCAGCCCCACAACATAGCACCAATAATTTTTCAGGTTTTCTGGACATTGTATTACTACTCTCTCAAGATGTTTCTTGTGGAATTAAAGCTGGTTAGTACCAAAGAAATTTGTGACTAAATAATCTAATGTATATGAAAAGGGGTTAAATTTTCCTAAACTCTTAGTACCTGCCATTTAAGAGACAGGCCAAGTTTAACTTCATTGTTCTCTAGTCTTTGACCCTGCAACAATACCAGTTAGATTCCAGAAGATATCAGCAACTTCCCCTACCAGAAACTTTTCTCCCATTTTCTCTTCAGAGTTGATCCCAAAGTACATATTAATGCACCTTTACTGTAGCTTTCAGGAGAGGAAAAATGGGTAGGGAGGGGGTCTCATTTTATTTTGCTCTCAGCAAAGTAATTTTTACAAATCTCCTGCCAGGTAAGTCAACCATTGACTAGTTGACCATCTGCAGAATCACCATAGCAACATAGTCACCTGAACATGTCTAGATCCTTATACCACCTGGGCTTTTAGGAGGCCTACTGTATCCAGTGGTACAAACCGACACAGAGAAGCAAATATGATAGATTCATGGCCATGGCTGTTAGAAATCAATGTTTCAAATCTCAATTTAAAATATTAATGTTGAATATTATTTGGAAAATCCCACAACTGTGACTCAATTATAAGTTCTCTGCATTGGAGCAACTCTGAAGAATGGTCAAAAGTTCACTGATAGTTGGGTAGGGGGTGGGGGGAGGTGGGGAGATAAGAGAACTAGCAATATCAAGATGGTTTCCAACAGTGAAAGGATTCAAGTTACCTCCTTTGTTTGGCAGGATCAGAGCAGATTCTGATGACTTGCATGGAAAGTTGTTTAGGTGGGCAAGAGCTTCTTTGCAGTCTGGATATTTGAAGCAAGAAAGCAAAAATATCTTAGCATGAAGAAACTGTAGGCTAGGCCAGAGTCAGTGTGAAAAGTCTGGGGAGTGATTTCTGGGCTTCCCCATGAGTCATAGACATGCTAAGGATATTAGAGCAAATTTTGGAGAAGGAGTGAACTACTTATTTCCAACAAAGATATTTTCAGGGCTGAAACACTGGGGCCAAAATTTCAAAGGAACTTAAACTTTTAGTTCAAGTGTAGAGCTAAGAAAGCCAAAAGGCCATGAAGACACAAGATCTCACAGCAAACCCAGAGAAGAAATAAAATATCTGATTTAGGTAAGCTAAATGGGTTTGCTAATAGAGGTCAATTGTTCATAAAACTCTGAGATCTTAAAATCCTATATCCACTCTCTGAACACAGTTTGCTTTATTTCTAGCTTTCTCTTCTGTACCATTAATAACTTTGTTTCCTAACTGCAGTGTAACTTGAAATTTATCGACTCTTCCTTTCTTAACTCACCCTTCAGCCTTCTCCTGACCTTGTTTCTCATGTGGACAATAATCGAGCACTGACTCACTCCTTTAACTCTTCCTCAATTCTTTAGCCTCCTGGCCTTGCATCTGCCTACCAGAACCTCAATCTGGCCAGTACCACTATCCTGGCCACCTTAAATGGACAGGGTGGGAATAAAACATAAAACTGTGTAGATGTGTGTCACACCACCAGTTAATGGTGTCCAGTTGGCCCTTAACATTTCCTGAAAATTCTGTTGTGCGTTCCTAATCAGCTTTTCTCCCACTCGCCAGATTAACCATTCTTATCTTAACTGCTTTTCACAAGCTCCCCTTCCTATAATCACATCCCAGCAAAATGCCTCCTCTCATATTTTTTTCAGGGAAAATGGTTAAAATCAGGTGAAAATGTGTCCAAGGTCACATTCACCCACCTACACACTTGCTGTATTTCCTTTGTTTTTATTTTTCTTCTGTCTTTCTATTTTGTTCTTTCTGAAGTGAATCCTGCCACCCCTTCCCACTCCCATCCAGAAGTCGTTCAGTCATGGATTCTCTTATGGTGAATTCTCTGACCTCTTCCTCTCCGCTGACATTTTCACTTTAACGTACATTTTGACATACATGATCACTCAAGTCTCTGTCAAAGTGCTCTCCCTTAACTCTATCCATCTCTAACTACCACTCTTTAACAATATGGGAATTCCAAAAATTGTTCATGTGCAAGGATTTTAATTTTTTATCCCTAACTCTTGCTATCTACAGCCACCAGGTCACTGAAATGATTCTTTCAAATGTCAAATGACCATACTCCTCCTGGTTTGCCTGAAACACTTTGTACTTGTTGTTCTATCTTAATTATTAAAAAACAACCTTCTTCATTCTCAAATCTATTCTATTTTAAATGATAATCAACTTTTCTGCTTCGCAATCCTTAATTTGCTTTACTGTGCTACATCAATTGCCTCTGTAACCTTTGAATTCTCTTTGACTCCAGAAGACCACCCTCTGCCTTCAACAGTAATTCCTCTTAGCTTCTTTTTAATCTCTAGTTTCTCTGACTTACCCTAACGAATAGTCCAGCATTGCTATAGTCTTATACTCTGGCTAGTACTCCTGAATAATATCCATACAAGTGATGTCTACCTACTATTATTAGGCAGTAACTCTGAACTATACATCTCAGGCCCACATCTCCCTCCTGTTCTCTAGGTCTCTATATGAAGCTACCTGTAGTAACTTCTACTTGAACGCCTAAAAGGACACTGTAAATGAACTCTATTTCAAACTGGAAACATTTGTTTCTCTTCCCAGACTACGGTAGCATCCACACACATTGTTGAAATTGGAGAAATGAACGTCATCTTTGTCCCTTAACTTTCCCCTTTTCCCCATCCTATGTCAAATCTGTCATCAATTTCAATTGATTCTCCTTTTTAAATATTTCTTAAGTGTTTGACACTTGCCTATGTCAAGTCTGATTACCTTGTTTTAGGACTTCATTAGTTTTTACTTTATTTTCTGTAACAGCCTTTTAATTGGTCTTTCCACATCCCCTTCCAGTCCCTTAAGCTATCTGCCACATTGCCACACGTTTGATCTTGTTATATCCTACCATGGTGACTCAGGCATAGCCCTTCACAGTGCTGTTACCAAATCAGCCGGTCTGGTCCTTGAATCCATATGAAGAGCACTGGTTTGAGTCAAGTCTCTCATTGTCTTTTTTTTGTGTGTGTGTGCTTCTTCCCCTCCCTAGAAGGATTCCCTTACCACATCCCCTTCTAAATTGGTCTCACTTGGCCTCAATCAGCTCACTCTGGAAGTCCTCCAGGCTAGATTAGAAGGTTCTTCTTTCATAGCATCTTTTACTTCTTTTCATCATAGAACTCATCATGCTGTCATGTGATTATAAAATTGCTCCCCATCTCCACTGCTAGGCTGTGAACTAGGGGCACAGCCTCGCTTGGGGACTGGCACAGAATAGGCACTCAGTTAAAGTTAGTTAAGTAAAATAACTTAGGGGATCATCATCAGCCAATTAGAAATAATTTTTAACATAACAAGCAAATTCTACCTGAATAAAATATTTTTTTAAAAAAGGAATATGTTTCTTTTTCTTAGAAAGATTTGAGTTCAGTTCAGAGATTTAAAAATCCTACAGAAATACTAGAGTTATTTTGCTAAGTTTGGGTCCCATGGTTCCATTTTATGCTTTATCATTTAATACCTGTAACTTTGTTTTTTTCTTTGTTATTTTATCATTTGTTTGTTAAGCCCCACCATGCTGTCTGCAATGGACATATTAGGGGTGTGTTTGTGCATACCAGCCACAAGTTTTCTTTTCTTGTACAACTGCCTTCCTGCTTAGAAGAAATATGTTTCTCTTTCTCTCCTAACATTTGTGTTTTTGATGCTATAGACTCTCATTGTTATGACTGTTCTTTTACACTCAAAGCATGAGCAATAATTTCTTTTTTTATTTCATTTCTGAAGAAAATGCTTTAAATTTTGTTTACAACAAAAAATATTAAAAGACAAATTTAATAATAATCTATAATTAAGGTGGGGAAAAGAAATCTCCCTGCTTTAGGCATGTCACCCCAATTTTTAAGTAAACAAAGACCAATTACTTAGAAAAGTCTAATTAAGCATCAACGAGATGATTTGATATAACACTGAATAAATGAGTGCCCTGTGATTATTACCTTATAATAATAACAACAAAAGAACATGATATATTCAAGTTGAAAAGTGAGAGAAGCTCTCACTTATTGTTATGAACTGAATTTCTGTGGACCCCCAAATTCAAATGTTGAAACTCTAATCTCCAAAGTAAAGGTATTTGTAAGTGGGATCTTCAGGAAGCAATTAGATGTAGGTAAGATTATCAAGGTGGGTTTCCCACAGTCAGATTAGTGTTCTAAAGAAGAGCTAGACTAGAACATTTGTGTGCTTGCTCACTCTCTTTCTCTTTCCCTCCTCCCACCCCTCTTTTCCCCCTCACAGTAAAAAGACTACCATCTTTAAGTCAGAAAGAGAAGCCTCACCAGAACAAACTAGCTGATGCCCTAATCTCAGATCTCCAGCCTCTGGAACTATGAGAAACACATTTCTATTTAAGGCTCCCAGTCTATAGTGCTTTGTTACAGTAGCCTGAACTAACAAAACTTTACTCAGTTACCCTTAGTAAATTTTGGAGGGAAGAAAAGTAATAGAACCAATTTTTATTGTTATATTGTATGCATGCATAAATATATAACAATAAACCTCATCATTAAGTACAACTATAAAGCACCAATAAAGTATGTGGAAAAAAAAGAAAGTTTTTTGCTTTATTCAATTTTTGTTGACAAGTAACAGAAAGCTTTCTCTTGCTGTCACATAATAAGGATTTCCCAAGTCTCTTTACCAAGAGTTCTGATGATATTTGCCCTCTTCCACAACTTCTACTTTAACCATCTGCTTCTCATAGCTTTATAAACTCAATAATAATTTGAAGACAGTATATTATGAACTATCAAATCCAATTTAAAACTGTGTGAAATGAGGTAAACCATTTTTTAAAGTATATCCAAATGCCTGGAAATAACCATTTGTTTGCAGGCTATCTGAATATTTCAAAATGAATTACGATTATATAAGCAGGTATTCAGAAACTCAGTGAAAGCAGAACAAAACCTTTCCCCAAATGTGACCCCTAATGTAATTTCAACATAGGGTCTGATGCTTCAGATCCACTGTTACCACTCTAGCCTTTGCAGAGTAAAAGCCTAAGCCATATAGCACATTCATCTCTAATTACAAACATCAGCTGTTGAATTATGAAGGTGTGGTTTATGTCAGTCAACACAGCTGCCACAACAAGGTCAAGGTCACCATTTGTTTTCTGAAGTCTGGTACCATCTGGTGAATTCCCAGGAATTCAGGAGCATTCCATTTCCACTCCAGGAGACTAGACACAGCAACCATTCATGGAGGTTCAAAAAAGAATAAAAATCTAGGTCCAAACAAGGATAACTAAAGAGCCTATACCTCTCACAGCAAACTATTCTTTTGTCTGAGGAGAGGATTCAGATTCCTCTGTCCCAAAGATTCAAACAATATTAAGTTATGTAAGAGTGAATCATTACCCAATTAACTGTCCCAGGGGGTTGCCTTGCTTGTCAAATAAGTCCTCAGTGTGCTGATATGAATGATATTGCAACTACACCATGGATATAAAAACACATACACATGTTCAGAGATTCCCAGTCAGAAAGTGGGACAAGGGAGAGAGAAAGAAGAAAAGAGGAGTCTCCCAACTTGATCTACAGATCGTAGCAAGTATTTTGTGAATATCAATAAACTGATTTATACAAAGAAGCAAAAGATCCATGCAGCCAATATAAAATTGAAGAAGAACAAAGTTGGAGCACTAACACTATCCTACCTCAAGATTTACTATAAAGGCTCAGTAATCAAGACTGTGATACTAGTGAAAGAATAGACAAATAGAACAATGCAACACAATAGAGAGCACAGAAATGTACTCACAGAAATATTGTCAACTGATCTTTGACAAAGAATAAAGGCAATACAATGGAGGAAAAAGTGTTTTCAACAAATGGTGCTGTAACAAATCTACATCCTTAAGCACAAAGGTGAGTTTAAATAAATACCTTATGCTCTTCACAAAAATTAGCTTAAACTAAATAATAGTCCTAAATGTAAAATAAAAAACTGTAAAACTCCTAGGAAAAAAAAACACAGGAGAAAACTTAGATGACCTTAGGTACGGCGATAACTATTTAAACAAAACACCAGAGGCAAGATCCAGGAAAGAAATAATTGATAATCTGGACTTCATTAAGCTTAAAATTGCTCTGAGAATGACAATGTCAAGAGAATGAGAAGACAAACCACAGACTGGGAGAAAATATTTGTGAAAGACACATCTGATAAAAGACTATTTAAAACTCAACAATGAGAAAACACGTAACCTGATTAAAAGAAAATGTGCCAAAGATTATAATAGATACCTCACCAAACATTATGGTAAATAAACATATGTGAATTAAAAATATGCAATTAAAAATTAAAAGAAATGCAAATTTTAAAACAATGAGATACCACTATACAACTAGTAGAATGGGTAAAATCCAGAACCCTGGCAACAAATGCTAGTGAGGATGTGGAAAAACATAGCTCTCTTTCATTGCTGGTGGGAATGCAAGTGTATATATCCCTTTTGGAAGATAGTTTGATGTATTTTACAAAATTAAATATACCCTTAACACATGATTCAGAAACCCTGCTCTCTGATATTTACCCAAAGGAATTGAAAATTCATGTCTATGCAAAAACCTGGATACAGATGTCTATAGCAGCTTTATTCACAATTGCCAAAGCTTGGAAACAACCAAGATATTCTTCAGCTGGTAAATGGATAAATAAAATTGTGGTATATTCAAACAATGAAATTCTGTTCAGTGCTTTAAAAAAAAAAGCCACCATGCCATGAAAAAGAAAGAAAGAAAGAAAATTTTAATGCATGTTACTAAGTGAAATAAAACAATCTGAACGTTACATGTTGTATAATTCCAACTGTATAACAAGGAGGAAAAGACAAAACTATGGGAAAATGTGAAAAAAAAATAAAGAAGGAGCTTTCAGGGGTCAGGGGTGGGGAGTGGGGATAATGAAAAGGCAGAACACTGAAGACTTCTAGGGCCATGAAAAATACTCTAGACAATATTATAATGATGAAACATATCATTGCATGTTTATGGAAACACATAGGGTGTATAACACCTTGAGTGAGCTCTTGGACTTTGGGGGATTATGATGTGTCAAAAAAGTTTCCTCAGTTGTAACAATTATACCACTCTTGCACAGGATGTTGACAGTGGGGGTTGGTGGCTATTCCTATATTTGCACAGGGGCATCTGGAAAATCTCTGTACTTTCTTTTTAATTTTGCTGTGAATCTAAAATGCTGTACAAAAATAAAATCTCAAATTTCTTTTTATAAGAAAGTCCAAATTGATGATGTTTTACAAAAGGATTTTCATATGAATCAGTGACCAGCAGAGAATTCTCAAATTGACTACTAACTTTCCATGATTCATGGTGAAAAAAAAACACATAGGAACACAGTTAGCTTGGAAGCTACAATTTTTCTCATATGATATCACGAAAAACATGACTGATCATTTGACTTTTAAACATATTTTTGTATTGATTTATGCTTTTTGAGTTAAGGAATGGCAAGGTAAATTGCTTGAAAGAAATGGATTACTTTCAGAAAATATTCCAAAGACAATGCCACAGCAAGCCACATTTTAATATTTGATACCCCAACCGAGCAAAATTCTCAAACTGAAAGTTAATAGTCACTTCTAGAAAAGACTGGACCAAAGATCAAAGGAAACTGAGAGAAGACTAACATTCTAAAATCCTTATAACATTTAAAATCTATAAGAGATTTCTCATTGTCATTTATAAATTCACTGGCACCTGTGACTAACAGTTTGCTATAAAGCAAAATTCAGCATAAGGCAAGTCCATTTTGAACCCTATCCAAAGGGGTTTAATTACTGAATCACCAAAAAAAAAAAAAAATCTTGTTATAAAATGGATTTGCCCAAAAGGCAGCCAGATGGCCTAGTTCCAATGTATTAGAGAGGAGAAAAGGAACAAGAAACATGTTGCTCCCCTCCCAAGATGTCTGATGTATTGCTCAGAGGAGTCCAAACCCAGGTACTAAGAAGGTGGTTCCTGAGAAGGGAGATGGAATTGACTCCATGACACCTCTTAGCAACTGAGCAGAATCCCTGAGGTATCCTCAGGTATGAAGGGAAGCAACTTACTCTAGACCAAGTTCATTGTTTCCAAAAAACTGTGGGTGCTACTTGCCTCCATAAGCAACTGTATCTTAGGAACAGAAATTTTAATTGACTGAAACCCACTGTGTGAAACTTAGAATGGAAATTGGGTTCTCCACCTCCGCAGCACCTTTATTTTGGGCTATAAATCTTTGGAAGGACAGCAGGGAATATAAACTGGCTACTGGTTGTCTCCTGTATTATTCATTTATGTACCAAGAAAATAAAAGTAAATCATCCTGGTTCTGATGAAATCATACAAAATGTAAGGGGACTGCTGGAAAGGGGATGTGGGCCTGGAGACTCAAGAGGCAAACAGTCCTGTAGTGTCTGCTGCATTGCAGGGAATATGACCTGTCACCTCTGGGAGGTTTGTCACCTGTGAGAATCTTATTTGCCTTTTTTATAGCTTTATTCAATTCCACATATTCATCCCATTGAGGGTAGAGACCATGTCTCTATTTATCCCCCAAATCTACGCAGTACCTGGAGTTTAACAGGTTCTTAATAATTATTTGTGGCATGAAAAAAAAAGAAACAGAAGAATAAATGAAATAGTGAGTCTGTCTTGGTTACACATCTATACATTTGAAAAACTCAAAATATGTAGCTACAGCATATTATAGCATAGAAAAGATAAGATGATTTTCAGGAAAAGATTTTAGAAGCCAAGAGTTTTAAAATCTTGATTTTTAAAGACAAGGAAAATGAGGCCAAAAGAATTTTTAAAATATTATATTGATTAGGAGTAAGGAGGTCTCAAGATTTTGAATATCATATATATATATGAGACATATATATATATATAATAATTGTGAATTTCATACTATTTCAATTATATCCTGACTGTCTTGTCCTCTTAACCTCTAACTTTCTTCTAAATTTCCTTTATGTGTATTTGCACAAAGAAAGCAAATTATTCTAAAATTAACTTAAGTAAAATCTAATTAGGTAAATTATATACTAGAGTGGATTCCAAAGATATATTAAAAATACCTTCCCCAAAGCAATTTCTGAAAACTATTCTTATTGTAGTAAATACATTTCTTCTTCCTCCTCCTCCTCCTCCTCTTTCGCCTCCTCCTCTTCCTCCTCCTCCAATTATCCAAGTCTAATTGAAGTAAGGACTTAATATAAAGGATTTCCAAATGGATTGAGTAGTAATGCTACAAATTAGCCAGGGAATCACATGTAAAATGCTAAGTTTAGACAGCAACCATTGTATGTCATCTTGAGAGTGGTTCCTGGGCATTATGCATAGGAGAATGCCAAGGTGGCAGTAGCTGCACCTCTGCATTGCTTAGACCCCAAGAGCACAGTACAAGCCTTACAAGAAGGTACAGGTGGCCTCTGATGTGTCACTGGAGTAGCCTTCACCCTGAAGTGTTGTCTTCCCAAATAACTTCCTCAGATGGCTGACATTTCACAATTTGGGAACTACCAATTTATCTCAACACCAATTGGCCTGAAAGAAATTCTGCATGAAATGAAAGACTCACAGCTGGGGAGATAGATAGATCAGGGTTGAGATTCAGGCATTATTCCAATTTCCAGCTGCATAATCCCAGGAAAATCAACATTTTTGAACCTGAGAGTGTTTTAATATTTAAAATAAACATTTTAAGTCTTACTGCTCAAAGTCACTGCAAAGATTAAATTAGAGACTACATGTAAAGGCTTAGTTGATGCTTGAGGAAAAGAAAGGCACAAAGAACAGGAGGAAATGACCATTAGTTTAGCTTGATGATTAAGCATCCTATCTCCATTAGAACTATTTTAGTTGAAATTTTGATAGTTGAGTTAATCAACTTTCTTTCCCTATAACAAATACCCAAGATAATCAACTTATAAAGAGAAAAGGTTTATTTTGGCTCATAGTTTGGGAAGTTAATTCATGATCAGCTGGCTTTGCTGCTTTGGGGCCCTTGGAAAGGCTGCTCATCAAGCCAGAGCCTATGGAAAAACACACACACACTCACTTCATAGCCAGATAGCACAAGAGAAGAGGAAGAAAAAGGAGTCCTGTGATCCCCTTCAAGGGCATTTCTTGAATAACTGAAAGATCTCCTAGTAGGATCCGCTTCTTAAAGATCCCACCAATCCTGATAGTGACCAGCTGCAGATCAAGACTTTAATACATGGAACTGTAGGGGGCATTCCAGATCAAACTATAGCAATACTCTTAACAGGTTTTATACTTTAAAGCAAACCATCTACTTCCTCTACGCCTTTGTTTCCTCATTTGTAAATTAGAAAGAAATAACAATAGTATATACATCATAATTTATTGTATGAATACAGCAAATTCATAGAAGTTATATGCTAGTATTCGGACTCAGTAAATGGAGCCTTGGCTATAGAAAAGCAGCAGGCCTGAGTCCTTCAAGAAATGGTAGAATGAGAGAAAGATGTTGGGGAATCAGGGAGAGGTGAAAGGGCCTTAAAGGGGAATGTAAAGGGGTATCAAGAAGAAAATACCTACTCTAGTGTTTATCCAGGTCTGTACAGCATTGATCTTTATTTTCCTACATCTCTCTAAAAAGTATTGAAAGCCTTCACATTCACTCTCTTGGACTTACTAATTTTTTAAAATTGATTTTGAAATTGAAGCTAGTATGTAACCACTGGACTTCTGCATGCACTTAAAACTAAGAAGTAAAAGCAAAAAAAAAAAAAAAATAATAACAATAATTGCATCCCCACCCTTCCCAGAGAGACTACAGCTGAGCCACCCTTCCCTGCATAACAAGGCTGAACAGATGAGGCCTGCCCTGTGGCCTCAAGGTTAGCACTTCCAGGCTGCAACAGAAAAACAGCAGAAATGAGCTCCAAATGGAAGATTCTCCACCCCTCTAGCAGACGTCAAACTTTAGTGGATGGATTTGACAAAGAGAAGGCCTGATGCCTTATCACAGAATTTAAGCTACATGCCTCTTAATGTCAGAATCTCCTGGTACTTGTTGGGTATCTGTTTGGGCTTAAAAGGAGGCAGTAAAGGGGCTGGGGTTGTAGCTCAGTTGATAGAGCATTCACCTTGCATGTGTGAGGCACTGGGTTTGACCCTCAGCACTACATAAAAACATATAAATAAAATAAAATAAAGATATTGTGTCTGTCTACAACTAAATTTTTTTTAAAGTGGATGTTTAAAAAAAGAAAAAAGTTGGCAGTAAAGGAAGAAAAGGAAAAGTATGTAGCTGTTGACCTGGCTATATGCTCCAGTTAGAGTGAAATACTGTTGCAAAGGGAGTCCCACCCTCTATATCTTGCTCAACCGGGATTCCCACATGAGTCAGATTAAATCCCAGCCTTGACCTCCTTATATCCAGCCAGACTCTGAGGCATCATTATAATCCTTTTTGCATTTCTCTCTCTGTACTCATCACATTTTACTAGTAAGTTTACTTTTTCATTGTTCATATTTTACACATAGTAAATGTTCAGAGCTTCCATGTAGAATTGGAAGAAATGACACACTTACATAACAATTCACTCAGTCTCAACCAAGATGCAGATTTTCTTTCCCCCTGGAAGTTCCCTTTCCAATCAGTGCCTACCTCCCAATGTTCTTCACTCCCTGGAACTTTATTGTTTTCTATTTATAATTTTTCGTTTGGTTTGGTGTTGGGTATCAAATCCCAGATCTTGCTCATGCTAAGTACCCACTGAGCTACAACTCCATCCCCTTGTCTAGAATTTTTTTTGGTTTTGCTCATAGGTGAACTTCTACAAATCTTAACACACTCAATATCTTTTTCTATCTGTTTTCTTCCTCTCAGAATTATATTTTTATAATATCATCCATAATATTGAATGTATCATTAGTTTTATTACTGAGTATTTTTTTGTATCACATAAGCACAACCCAACTTTATAACTCTTCTTCTGCATTAATGGACATTTAGCTGCTTCCAGTTATTTAGACTATTAGAAATAAAGTTATGATCATCCAGAACAAATTTTTAGTGGACACGTGTTTACATATGTCTTGGGTAAATATTAAGAGTGAAATTGCTAGGTTTTGATATATTTTATTTTTACTAGAAGATACTAAACTGTTTTTCAAAGTTCTATGCCATTTACAATTTCACTATAATGTGAGAGTTACTGTCTTCCAAACCATTACAAACATTTGATTATTGACAGATCTTCTGTTTTTATTGTATTTAGAAGAGTTATCTTGAGAGCTACCCTATTAACAATTTCTAAGTGGACAATATAGTATCACTGACTAAAGGAACAATGTTGTATAACAGATAGGTACAACTTATTTATTTTGCTTAACTGAAACTTTATACTCATTCATTAACACCTCCCCATTTCTCACTCCCCCAACCCCTGATAACTGCCAGGCCACTCTATGAATTTGAGTATTTTGTATAAACCATTTTTAAACAAATCTTACAATTCTAGTGAGAGCCTCGTGGTCTATATAATGGTTTTAAAGATTGCCTTTCCCTGCCAGACACAGTGGTGCATGCCTGTAATACCAGTTTCTTGGGAGGCTAAAGCAGGAGGATTTCGAGTTCAAAGCCAGCCTCAGCAATTTAGCAAGGTACCAAGCAACTTAGCAAAACCCTGTCTCAAAATTTAAAAAAATAAATAAGAAAAAATGGGGATATGGATCAGTGGTTAATCACCCCTAGGCTTAATTCCTGGTACCCAAAAGATAAAAATTATAAATAAATAAATAAATAACAAATAAATAAAATTGTGTTTCCCTGTTGATTAATGATATTGAGCAACTTTTCATGTGTTTATTTACCAATCATATATCGTTTTTGTGAAGTGTCTATGTGCCCTTTTTATGGTTTGATTATCTTGTTATTTTTCAGCAATATTTTTCATATATGCAGGATACAAATCCTTTGTCAGATGGTGCATTGGGAATATCTTCTCCCAGTTTATAGCTTAATTTTTCATTTTCTGATTCTGCTTTTTCATTTTTTAACTGTTATTTATTTATTTATTTATTTATTTATTTATTTATACATACATACATACATACTGGGAATTGAACCCAGGGGCACTCAACCACTGAGCCAGATCCTCTGTCCTTTTTATATTTTTATCTAGAGACAGGGTCTTGATGAGTTTCTGAGGCTAGTTTTGAACTCAAGATCCTTCTACCTCAGCCTCCTAAATCGCTGGGATTACAGGTTTGTGCCACCACACCGGGCTTAACTGTTTTTTAAAAAGCAAAAGTTTTCATTACTTTTTAATGATGACTAAATTTCAACTATTGTACTACATTGTATATATTATAATTGTGTTAAGTTATAGCATAATTATAAGGCACATTGTATTATATCTACATTGTGGTGTATTACACTTAATTAACAATTAATGCATTGAAATTCACATGCTTTAGTGGTCTACAAACTTTTTATTTACCCTCAGCTCATAAAGATATTCTCCTATATTTACTTCTGTAACTTTCATAATTTTACATTGAGGTCTATTATTAATTTCCAGTTCACTTTTCATAGTTCTGAGGTAAGAGTCAAAGTTATTCCCAAATTTTTTGTTGAAATTATCAGCCTTTATTAAAAGTTTATTTTGTATCAGTGTGCTTCCTAAATTGAAAGCTCCTTAGTGGACATTTTTATGACTAATTTGTCCTTATGATCCTAGGGCATAATGTCTATCTTATACAAGAGCTTAATAAATAAATGTTGAATGAATACATTCTAAGTATAATAGAAGTTAAAAGAAACCTGAGTTAATACATAAGATTTCTTTATTTTTATATGTTATTTCTCTTTTCTTTAAATAAAACCAAAATGCTTTTCTAGGTTCTGCATGGCATAGCCCACTCTTCTTCCTAACCTTATTTTATAATATACCCCCTACTATGAATGAAATTATGCCCCCAATTTACATATTGAAATTCCAGTCCCTAAAGAGTCTAATTTAGAGATAGGACTATTAGGAGAAAATCAAGTTTTAATGAGGTCATAAGATGAATGGAACCTGATCCAATAGAATTGGTGACCTTATCCATAGCAGAAGAGAGAGAGGTCTCTCTTTTTTCTTTTTCTCCCTCTACATACACTCACCAAGGAAAGGTCATGTGAGGATACAGAGAGAAACTTGCAATCTGCAAACCAGAAGACAACTGTCACCAGATCCTGACCGTGCTGGCACCTAGTCTTGGAATTCCAGCCTCCAGAACTGTGAGAAAAGAAATTCCTACTGTTGAAGCCACCCAGTCTGTGGTATTTTGTTCTGGCAGCATGAGCAAACTTAGCTCCCTGTCCTTTTCAGTATGCTGCACAGCCACACAGCCTCCCATTTGCCCCTCGAGCTCCTCAAATCCCTCCTAATCTTAGAATGTGATGTTCCTTCTGTCCACAATTCTGGAGCTCTTCTCATGCCTTGTGTCTTATCCTTGAGATCTCAATTCATACATCACCTCCTCTGGGAACTCACCTATCAGGGACCTCCCCAGTGACTCTCTACCTTGCCATGCAGTTTATGTTCTTCACACCACCTTTCACCATCTGTCACCCTTTTCTTTTTTTATTTATGTTTTTATTGATTTACTGTCTGTTACTTTCCCCCCAAACACCTGGACACAGTCAGCAATTGACTGCCAGTGCCCAGCATGCCTGGCTCATTATTGGGGCTCAATAAATATTTGCTGAATGAATTAATAGATGAACAGTTAATGGAGATTCTGTGATACAAGATTCTTAATGGAATAATCTGGTTTACTGATAGATTTTATTGTGTCAATATAAGATTTAAAAAGGGTAATCATGAGAATTAGAATAACTAAAAAATGGGAGGGGCATATACTAACCTGCCTATGGTTTCCATGTGACTTTGAATAAGTCATTTAGTATCCTAGTTATTATATTTAAAAAGTGGTTATAAGAATACTTATTCAGTCTATATCAAAGAGTGATTCTGAAACTTGTCTGTGTTTTATGGCATTTATAAATTAATTGTAAAACAACTTACACAGCATTTTTTTCCTGTTAGATACCAGATATGTTATTCAGGTGTAATAATTTAAAATACACAGTCTCTGGCATTGAGAACTCCAGACAAGCTCTGGACACATATAGCTGCTTACATTTAAATTAAAATTCTCATTCCTCAGACCCTCTAGCCACTTTCCCAGTAATCAAGAGCTACATGTGTCTAGAGAGTATTCTGTTCACTAGCACAGATATAGAATATTTCCATCATAGCAAAGAGTCCTATGAGATAGCACCTCTCTAAATGGCTAAAAAGATACATTTTAAACCCTGACACCTGACAAGTATGCAGGAATCTCAATGCAGCATGACAAGTCTGCTGGTGACAGAAACATAGACGTTAGGAAGCATAAAGAGGGGAGTACAGAGTTGAAACTTGAACACCAATGAAGGCAGCACTTAGGAAGTGAACAGACAGATGATGTTGAAAAGATGAGCAGGGTTTTGCCAGACAAAGGGTGAAAGAATAATATTCAAGCAAGGGCAAGACATTTGCACAGACCCAAAATGAGAGAGGCATGTTGCATGAAAGCATAGCATTTCAGTTAGTTTGGAGCTTGGAGTTTAAGGCAGGCAGCAAGCTTGGAAATATAGGTCTAGAAAAGAAAACAAGAATCAGTTTATGAGAGCCATAGTAATCTGCTTTCAATTGTTGAGTCAGGGAACATTTAAAGATGTTTATCAAGGATGATTCTAAAAGAGATTTTGTTTCATTCCCCCATTCCACCTTCCATTACTGCAGGGTGAATTGAGGAGAAAGAAAAAAAGCAGAAGTCCAGCTGGGAGGCCTATTTGGATGAGAGGTGATTGTGGTCTGAATGCCAGTAGTCATTGTGGGAAAAGAGAAGAGAGAAACCGAGTTAAGAGACATTTAAATAGTAAAGTGATGGGATTTGGTTAAAGATCAGATGGAGAGCTTGGAGAGTTTTTCTTGTTTTCTGGCTTGGATAAAATGTCCTAGGTTCAGTTATCAACATGCTGAGCCTGAAGGGCCTGTGAGCCATCCAAATGGGGTTCAAGAGCAGCTGGATCTTCAGGGGCTCTAGCCTGCACTAGAAGAGAGACCACACTGGAGGTAAATCTTTAAAACTCGTTGGTACAAGGAATCTCCATACTGCTTTCCATATTGGCTGCACCAATTTGCAGTCCCACCAGCAGTATATGAGTGTACCTTTTTCCCCATATCCTGTCAACACTTACTAATGTTTGTCTTCATAACAGCTGCCATTCTGACTGGAGTGAGATTATATCTTCGAGTAGTTTTGATTTGCATTTCTCTACTTGCTAGAGATATTGAACATTTTTCATATTTGTTGATTGACTGTATATCATCTTCTGAGAAATGTCTGTTCAGGTCCTTGGCCCATTTGTTGATTGGGTTATTTGTTTTTGTTTGTTTTGTTTTGTTTTGTTTTTTTGGTATTTAACTCTTTGAGTTCTTTATATACACTAGAGATTAGTGCTCTATCTAATGTGTGAGGGGTAAAAATTTGCTCCCAGGATGTAGGCTCTCTATTCACCTCTCAGATTGTTTCTTTTGCTGAGAAGATACTTTTTAGTTTGGATCCGTCCCATTTATTAATTCTTGATTTTAATTCTTACACTATAGGAGACTTATTAAGGAAGTAGGAGCCTAATCTAACATAATGGAGATTTGGGCCTACTTTTTCTTTTATTAGACACAGGGTCTCTGGTTTAATTCCTAGGTCCTTGATCCATTTTGAGATGAGTTTTGTGCATGATGAGAGATAGGGGTTTAATTTCATTTTGTTGCATATGGATTTCCAGTTTTCCCAGCACCATTTGTTGAAGAGGCAATCTTTTCTCCAACGTATGTTTTTGGTGCCTTTATCTAATATAAGGTAACTATAATTATGTGGGTTATTCTCTGTGTCCTATATTCTGTACCGTTGGTATACCAGTCTATTTTGGTGCCAATACCATGCTGGTTTTGTTACTATTGCTCTATAGTGTAGTTTAAGGTCTGGTATAGTTATGCTACCTGTTTCTCTCTTCTTGCTAAGGATTGCTTTAGCTATTCTGGGTCTCTTCTTTTTCCAGATGAATTTCATGACTGCTTTTTCTATTTCTATGAGGAATGTCATTGGAATTTTGATCAGAATTGTATTAAGTCTGTATAGCACTTTTGCTATTATGGTCATTTTGACAATATTAATTCTACCTATCCAAGAGCAATGTATATCTTTCCATATTCTAAAGTCTTCTTTAATTTCTTTCTTTAGTATTCTGTAGTTTTCATTGTAGAGGTCTTTCACTTCTTTCATTAGGTTGATTCCCAAGTTTGTTTGTTTGTTTGTTTGTGGCTGTAATAAGTGGGGTAGTTTTTCCTCATTTCAATTTCAGAGGATTTGACCCAGCTATTCCACTCCTTTGTCTATACCCAAAGGACTTAGAAACAGCATACTACAGGGACAAGGCCACATCAATGTTTATAGCAGCACAATTCACAATAGCTAAACTATGGAACCAACTTAGATGCCCTTCAGTAGATGAATGGATAAAGAAAATGTGATACACACACACACACACACACATACACACACACAATGGAATACTATTCAGCCTTAAAAGAAAATAAAATCATGGCATTTGCAGGTAAATGGATGGAATTGGAGAAGATAATGCTAAGTGAAGTTAGTCAATGCAAAAAAAAAGACAAATGCCAAATGTTTTCTCTGATACAAGGGGACTGATTTATAGTGAGATTGGGAGGGGAGCATGGGAGGATTAGAGGAACTCTAGATAGAGCAAAGGGGTGAGAGGGGAAGGAAGGGGACAAGGGGGTAGAAAAGATGGTGGAATGAGATGGACACCATTACCCTAAGTACACGTATGAAGACACGAATGGAGTGAATATACTTTGTGTACAACCAGAGCTATGAAAAGTTGTGCTCTATATGTATAATATGAATTGTAATGCATTCTGTTGTTATATATAACAAATTAGAATAAAAAATAAAACAAAAACTCTTTTTTTTAGAGAGAGAAT
Source organism: Marmota flaviventris (assembly GCF_047511675.1). Taxonomy (NCBI): domain Eukaryota; kingdom Metazoa; phylum Chordata; class Mammalia; order Rodentia; family Sciuridae; genus Marmota; species Marmota flaviventris. The sequence continues at coordinate 63,834,393 of NC_092504.1, forward strand.
TTTTTTTTAATATTTATTGTTTAGTTTTCAGCGGACACAACATCTTTGTTTGTATGTGGTGCTGAGGATCAAACCTGGGCCGCACGCATGCTAGGCGAGCGCGCTACAGCTTGAGCCACATCCCCAGCCCAAAAAACAAAAACTCTTTAGTACATGGGTGGTATGGTAAGAACATCCAGGAAGAATGTGCTTTAAGTGTTTTAATAAGCTTTATCTGTGTTTCTAATTGGATTAGCTTTTTAGATGGATCAATTCAAGTGTTTGGTATTTTGGCAATTTCCATGCCATTGCTTGAAGCAGTTTCTCTCTTGTCATCAGTCCTGCATAGAGAAAAAATCTAAAATAATCTTCACATGAATACCTCAAAATTCGTACTGCAATCTCAGTCCTTCTGCTTAACTATGTAACTTCTCCATGGGTGTTTCTAGAAACCTTCACATTTTGCAATATTGAAGAGCCTTGATCCTAGGTTTGTAAAATAACCAAGCTTACAATTGAGGAGGATAAAGAATGTCAAATATCTGTTTTATGAAATAACCTATGAAAATGTTATTTTTTATGATTTCAATTATTTTCATGTGTGCAAGAAGAATTTCCTGTTCATGCTGCAATAAAGATCAGGAGTCAACAGACAGCCATGACATGACTAAACTCAAAATAGTATATGAATAGGAAAAAAAGTGGAAGTAAACATTCTAAAGTAGTAACATTAACATCTCTAAGATCATGAGGGGCATTTTTCTTCTTGACTTTCTTGAGGACATTAGTTTATCACAGAAAAAAAAAATATCGGTATAGAAATTTTACTCCAATGTTGCACTATATTTGTACAAGATATTGGTAGCATTGGTATTGTTTTTAGTGCCTTGAATTGTATAATTCAAAATTACTTTTTAATGTCTTTATTGTTCACAGACTCATTTTAATTTTATTGTAAGCAAAATGTAATCAGATACAGATGATTTAAAGATAACTTAATGAACAGTAAAAAATTTAAAAATCTTTAAGTAATCTGGTTCTGTATTCATTATGAGACTGTAGTATTAAAAAATGGTCTTTATTATATATAGAGAGCTAAGAGAATTCATAGTATTACAAGCCATCAGTTATTAGAAGTGAATGAAAACTTTTAAGCCTTTGCACAAAGGGCTAGGGGAAATTATCATCATTTTTTATATTTTAAGGAGTCAACTCAATTGACCTTCTTATTTTCAGACTTAGAATAACTGGAAATTCATTATTATTATTATTATTATTATTATTATTATTATTATTAGTTTTATTAGTGCATTATATTTGTACATAATAGTTGAATTCATTTTAACATAATCATACATGCATGGGATTTAACTTATTCCATTGGTGCTTTATAGATACACATAAAGATAGAATTCATTGTGGCATATTTATACATGCACATAACATAATTTTGTCAGATTTACTCTGCTTTTCCTCCCCTCATCTATCCTATCTCCTCCTCAATCTTCCTCTTTTATTCTGCTGATTTTCTGTCTTTATGATATCTGATCCTCCATTTTCCCCTCTATTTTGCTCTAGCTTCCACAAATGAGAGAGAACATTCTCTTGATTTTCTGAGTCTGATTTATTTCACTTAACATGATGTTCTCCAGTTCCACCCTTTTACCAGCAAATGCCATAATTTTATTTTTTTTCTTCATGGCTGAGCAATATTCCATTATATAAATATACCACATTTCTTAATCCATTCATCTGTTGATGGACACCTGGGCTGGTTCCTTATCTTGGTCATTGTAAGTTGTGCTGTTCTAAGTATATAGGTGGCTACATCCTTGTAGTATGCTAATTTTGGTTCTTTTGGATAAATACTAAGGAGTGGGATTGCTGGGTCAAATGGTGGCTCTATTCCTAGATTTTTGAGGAATCTCCAAACTGTTTTCCAGAGTGGTTGTACTAATTTGCATTCCCACCAACAATGTAAGAGTGTACCTTTTCTCCCACATCCTTGCCAACAGTTATTGTTTGTATTCTTGATAGGCAAGCCAGTATTATGAACAGTAATTAAAACTTTCAGCAATGGAAAGGAAATCCACTTGGTAAATTCTATACAATTAAACTCTTACTTACATAGTTTTCTAAAATTATCACAAATGATGGAAAGAATTAGAACTTTTTGAATTTACACATGTACTCATCACCAGTAAGAATAAAAAAATAAATTCTGAGAATTCTTCTCTTTGTCCCTCCCCAATAATATGCCATATATTTGCCACTGATAAAGAATTAAGGGCTGGGGATATAGCTCAGTTGTACCTCACATGCACAAGGCCCCGGATTCAATCCCCAGCACCACACACACACACACACACACACACACAAAGAATTAAAATGAAGTGTATCTTATTTTTTTTTTAAGTAAATCACCACATGCACATGAGTACAGACTACTTTGCACAGGAGCCAAAGATACTTTTCATAAGACTTATCTGTAACTGTTAAAGGCGCATAAAAAAATGAAAAGTCAGATTGGAAAAGAACATTTATTTTTAGCAACTCTTTTTAAGAAATATTTAGTGATGCTTTGGTTTATGATCTGAAAGAATGGGAAGAAATGTAATTACTGTATGTAGTGTGTAAAACAATCTCATTTATTTCATCTTATGCTTACTTGCCTTGTTTTATGTTTTATTCTCTAATGTAACATAGTGTCAAATAACATAATTTCCTGTATATTAGTCATAGCCTACTTTTTTTCCAAATAAAATGTTGGTGGTCAGATGCATAACCTGCTTGATTTTTTAATATCTTTGCCTTGGAACATTTTAGAGACAGATGCATTGGCTGATTTCCAGTTAACTTTATTATTTCCTTAAGGAGAAAATTATTCACTTAAAAATGAGTTAGAAGCAGTCCATTCACAGCACAAAAATAAGTATTTGTATTTTAGTTCAAATACATCTCCAACTCTGAGTGAATCTAGACAGGGAACAATCAATTTTTTCACATGCAAATACATCTAATACATTTCATCTCAAGCTTGTGATTAACAGATATGCTATGTTTCTTAGTATTTAAAATTCTTTGTGTTTTTAAACTCATTTTGGCATTGCCTGCTAAAGAGTAAAATAAAAGGTTGAAGTTTGAAACACCCATAGTGAGGACTGAGTCTAAAAATCCTCTGAGGTCGGGTGTACCAGCCACGGTGAAGACGTCCTTTCTGACAGCAATGCCAGCTAGAACACTCTTGATCCACTATTTCCTCTTGAGCAAGTGATTAATGTTGTTAGTAGAAAGACATGATCACAACATATAGCTCAGCAACTCAGTCTGCTGTACCAGATTTATGAAGCCTGGGTCAATATAAATTGTTGTAGGAGACTCACAACCTTGTAATTCACTAGGGAACAATGATGGAAATGAAAACACGGCCTTGATGTTGTCTTTGCTCACTATTTCCATTGGCAGATGTATAATTGAATAAAAAACTATCTTGGCATTTAATGATCAGCTAAAGTATGAGAAATAGCCCTCCTTGAGCACTGTCTTCAATCTTCAGTGATGGCTCAGGCATTAGAAACAAAGGTGAGTTTTAAAGGGACAGTTGACTCCTCGTCATTCAATTAGAGACTCTTCCACCAATATCCCTGGTTGAATTAAGGCATTTAATTTGTGTGTTTACTTTTTGAGTAAGAGAATTCTTTATATATTGGGTAAATAATGTGCCTATGTAAGCTATGCCTTTCAAACGTACATGTTCAACAATTGGACATGATCAGTTCAGAAAGTTCTCTGACTTTGAAGTTTATTTTAAAGTCAAATGGAAACAACCATGTGCGCTATTAGCTGCATATAATATATATCCATCTAGAAACTTAAAGGACCTTCCAGGCCATTAGGCTAAAATAGCAAAATAACTCATAAGTACGGCATCTTATTATCACCCACCATCATACAAAGGGCTCATTTCTCCTATTACATCTATTTCTTATGTTATCTTCTTTTAAAAAAGCTTTCACGCTTTAGCAAAATTGTTCTCATCAATAAAAGTGTTGTTGGAATTACATGGTCCTTTGAATGTTGTGTTCACTCTTTTTAGTTATTCTATGAAGCCAGTTCAGAAAGGGCAGGCACTCATTAGTTTTTCTGAGAAGCACATACTGGATCCTAAATGAAATAAACAGTATTTAATTTCAACAGCAGTTATGGAAAAGCAAGACATAAATAAGTCATAAAGACTTCCATGTGAAAAGCCAAGTGGAAATTTAGCAGATGACTATGGCCACATCAACATAGATTGGTTCACAACATTTCACATTCTCTTTCAGTGTGCTGTTCTGTTTACCAAATGGACTTCTGAGAATAGGTTTAATTTTTTAATGACTATGTCTATACAAATTAAAAGTAAAGTAAAAAATGCAAAATCAACATTTTGCATTGTTTTATGTTAGATGGAAAAGCTAAATATTTGAAAACATATGACTGAGAGAATTTATTTTTCACTTGCCATCTGAAATGAGAAACAAGAGTATATAAATATTTTACAATTTGAGTGACATCAAAGAGATCCCTGTTTAACTATGTTTCCAAGCATGTATGGAATTTGTACTATGAAGGTATCAAAAATTCTTATTAAATTAAAAAAGTAATTCATTGAGCTAGTAACTAGCTAAATAGTAATCTCATAGTAATGATGTTAGCTAACACCAATGATGTTACTGTATGCCAGACATGGGCTTAAAAGCTGTATGTATATAAATTTAAATGATCTTTCCAACACCCCTCTAAGATAAGTACACAGATGGTACCCATTATTGATATCTCCATTTAGAGGAACACAGAGAGAGTATATGAAGCAATGTGTGTGAAGTGATACTAGTAGGAAATAGTAGACCTGGGATTTTGAAATACCCAGGGGTATGGATCTAGAATCTGCACTCTTAAAAAAAAAAAAAAAGGAAAGAATATCATTATAATTGAGGATGTGGAGTATGGCAGTTCTGGTGCACAAATAGGCTACTGCACAAAGTAGGGGAGAATCTTTGATTCTACACATACACATACACATACACACACACACACACACACATACACATATGATGGTGCATTAACATAAATATAATGCCTCACAGATTTGCCCAAGATTAGGAATATATAGATCTCAGAGAAAAATATGTGTGTATGCATACATGAATACACATATGCACACATAAGTAAGTACGTGTACACACAAGAATAATGAAAGTTTATACAAATACATGTGAATACACTTAAGATATTGGTAGCAGTATGAACTAAAAGAGCAAAATCCTAAAATCTAAGGCATGAAAAAGATATATCAAATTCATAAAAACTCAAGTTCTAAGTATGTCTTTCACAAAAATTTTATTTAATTATGTACAAATATATCTAATTTATAACTTTTTTCAAGTTTTGCATACTTTTTAGCCATTTCATTATCAACAATTATTCTTGAGTACATAGATGATTATTTACTAAAGGACTGAGTTAATTATTATTTATTGAGTGCTCATAATGTGCCACAGACCTCCAGCAGAACACAAAAGGACATAGTCCTTGCCTTTGAAGAATTAACCTGATAAAGAGAAGGCAAATGCATTTGGCCTTAGCCTTTAAAGGAAGTTTATTGGTGTTTATGTTACCCCAAGTGTGTCTGTGAGTTCATGAGTGTGTGTGTGTTACCAGCCCAATAGTTTGTGACTGACTTGACTATTTCACTTGGTAACCAAGTTGTAGGACTTTGCTTTCAGAAAGATGAAATTAAAATGACATTATCATATAGGAAATTATTATTATCAACCTCATGTAATTAGTAAAGTGTCTCTGATGGACTTTAAAAAAAAACATTAGGTACAAATGCTTTCAAAAACAAGAAAATAACAAACACCTGCATATATATCAATAAGAATAAAACGATGTGAACACACTTTATTATTAATCAACACCTACAGTGTTTATCATGTTTCAAGTTAGTTTTGACAAATTTGCTTCCCAAACCTATCATCCCTTCCTATTTCACACCTACTCGAGACAACCAAGTTTCCAGGTGTTATTCCTATGGATGTTTTTGTACTTTTACTTTCTCTATATCTACCTATAATATAAAATACGGGGTTTATTTTAAATTTTTTCATAAATTTTATCTTGTAGCAGATAACTTTTGGCAGGTCCTTTTTCCACTCAATGAATTTCAATAAATTCTGAAAATTTATCCAGATTACTACATTTCTTCTTAACTACATGAATGAGCCACAGTTTGTTCATTCAGTGGCCCACAAGAAACCTTCAGATGGTTTCCAGCCTTTCCTAGGTAGTGATCACCAATACACATAAACTCCATTTTAACCATCTGCTTCTGAGAAGCCAACTTGTGACTGCCTCAGCTGGTGGAAGAGTTATAATCCTGGCAGGTCAGTTTCTGATTCCTAAAATAGACATCCAACTTTTTAACATTCATGAAGCTTCTTACTCATTCTCATCCCTCTCTTATCTCAAGAAATGACCTCTTTCTTCCTCTCCTCCTCCTCCTCCTCCTCCTCCTCCTCCTCCTCCTCCTCCTCCTCCTCCTCTTACTCCTCCTTCCCCTTCTCCTTCTTTGTTTCTTCTTCTTCCCCCGATCTCCTCCTCCTCCTCCTCCTCCTCCTCCTCCTCCTCCTCCTCCTCCTCCTCCTCCTCCTCCTCCTCCTCCTCCTTTTTTGTTAGATCTCTATGGTTATCCATAGTAATTGGGTTCATCCTGACAAACTCAGACATGCTTGGAAATCAATTTCAGGTCATGATCCTACCTTTTCTCTCTGTCCTCCCTTCCCGTTCTCCTTCCTCTACTCTACTAGACTTCCAATGACCTCTTTCTTTAAGGAGATCTCTTTATTTTCCTGCTACCACAGGAAGCTACTACTTTTCCATCCTTTTAGGTTTTCCTCCAATGCACAGTGTCCCCCCCACACACACACTCTTAAAACCCATGCCCACCCCCAACATGCACTGAAATTGAGTTCCATGCATGTTTTTCATGTCAAGGCATCCATCTGCTCTCTTGAGTCTTGTCCTGCTCCTTTCAGGGTCTCATTCTGGTATTGCATAGCTTCCCTCTCTGCTAGCTTCCTACCCCCCAACTTAGACTATAAATAAATTAATTTAATTTATAAATAAATTTAAGTCACCGTGTTTTAAAATGAATCAGTAACAAAAGTATAACTCATTTTGATCCTCCGCAGTCCTATTTCTGACCTTTCCAGCCAGCCTTCCATTTAATTTCTTAGTTCATTGGAATTTGGCTTCTAACTGCCACTATTTCACTGAAATGGTTTCCATCAAGGTCCCTGGAGAACACATTATTATTAAATCCTGCGGACATTTTTCAGCCCTTATCCTACTTGTCCTTCTGCAGGATTTGGCAAAGCTGATCAGTTCTTTGGATTATGTTAATATTGTAAGTATTTCCATTGCATGAATATACGTGTTTCAAGTACACAAATACATATAACAAATATGATAACAAAAAATAACAAAACCTACTATTCAGATTAAACAATAGAGAAATTTGTCATATTGGCTTGAACACTTATTAAAAAGTAAACGAGACATAAAAGATACCTTAAAAAAATCTCGATTCTTCCCCAGTGTCTCCTCCCCATGAATAAATTACAGCCTGAAGTCAGTACATATCATATCCAATTCTTCCTTTTTGAAAAACTCTGGTTCTTGGACTTATGTGCATTGCTTTCTCTTAGTTCTCTGCACACATTTTGACTCATACAGTTTTGGAATCATTTTTGGGCTTCATTCTATCTGTTTCTTAGTGAGTGTCTCCCTTCAGTTTCTGTCTTTGGCCCTTTTCTGTCTCCAAACCCAAACTTTCTTCATGTGATTTTATCCATATTTGTGGCTTCAACCAACAAGTATCATGATGTAAAAAAAAAACATATACATAGCAAACAAAGGGAAATTGCCATTAATATACTGACGACAATGGTACATTTCCAGTGAATGTTTTCTAAGTCATTGCCCACAGTTAATGACAAAAGCTGTTCCATACCTTACCTTTATATATCAAGAGACTTTTATTCACAAATTGCTCTTGTTTCTCCCAGTATTTACTTTATAAAGAGAGAATCACTCTCTATGCCAAAATCTCATTGTTTTTATGCTAGTCCATATTTAGGATAAAAGAAGTTTGTGAACATCAGTTCTTTTTATTGACTTGTTTTCCCATTTCAAAGTATTTTCCCCTATGAGTTAGCATTGGGGGAAATCATAATGGTAATATACAGAGAAATGAATAGAAAGTTAAATAGCCCATGAGGATACCAAAAGGATTTTTAAATTTCTTCCTAGAGTGATGAACTAGCTCTTACTCAGATAACACTTTTTAATGGCTCTTTAAATGCCATAACACATTCCTTTGAGGTCTGTTATGATTTTTGCTGTAAATAGGCATTTGGGGACTGATAGAAATATATATATATTGCATACAATGGATTCCTTAGAGTTTATGCATTGTCTATATTGGAGTACAAATGTTTGCAGGATACTGAAGAAGCTTCCAATCTTTGACAGCTCATGTTCTCTAAACTGCATTAAATATTATAGACAGTTCTGCCAATTCATTAACTAAAAACTGATAATTTTCCCTTTTTTATATTAATCACATATCACATTTAATCTTGTATTTTTTTTTATAAAACTATGCTTTTATTTTCATGTTTTGCGACATTTTATGTTGTTTGGTGAATTTTATTTTTATGCTATGTTCATCCCAAATTGTAAGCCACTAATTTTTTGTGTGTGGTGAGTCTTTGTAAGTATTTCTTTTTCTTCCAACTAAGTATAAAAATATAACATGAAATAAAGCATTTTCTAAATATTTCATTTTATTCATAATTTTTATACCTGTGTGACTATCACCCAAACAAGGTACTGATGCTCAAGTATAGCACATTTCAAGATCTCTGAGAGAGCTTATTAAAATACAGCCTTCAGGACCACAACTTCAACTTCAGAATTTCTATTTCTGTTAGAGTGAGTACCAAGAATTTGTTTCACAAGTTTGTAGATAATGCTTAGGATGGTGGTCTCAGACCATTTATTTGTCACTGCAACAGTCCTTTTTTTCCAGAAAATTCAACACCCCGCACATCTTCACATTCATCAATCACTTCCTGATTTTTGTTTTCATAGTTTAATTTTGCCTGTTCTTGGGTATGATAGAAGAGGAATCATTATTTTGTTCTCTTTCACTCAATATAAGCCATTAAATTTTCCTTTTTTTAAAAATTTTGTATTTAGGTATGATTGGCATACAAAAAATAACACACATTTAATGTGTCCATTCTGATATATGCATACACCTGTGAGAACATCACCACAAACAGGGTACAGAGCACTAAGTCCACCCATTGCCTCTCTGAATGCTTTTGTGTCCTTTTTTTTTTTTTTTTTTTTTTTGTATCAGGGATTGAACCCATGGGCACATAATCTCTGAGCCACATCCCAGCCTTTTTTATTTTTTATTGTGAGTTACGGTTTTTTTTGTTGTTGTTGTTTTTTGAGATAGGGGCTTGCTAAGAGCCTTGCTAAGTTGCTGAGTCTGGCTTTGAATTTGTTTTTGGACAGGCTGGGATTACAGACAGGCATGCGCCACTATGCCCAGCTTCTTGTGTTCTTTTATATATGCTTTGTTTATGTTTATGTGATAAAAATACTAAACATGAAATCTATCTCTACATATTTTAAAGTACACACTATTATAGCACTGGGCCCTACAGCAGATCTCAAGAACTTATTAACTTGCATAACAGAAATTTTATATATACTTTTAAAAATTCCATATCCCCTTCCCCCAGATCTTGGCAACCACAATTATATTTGCTGTTTCCATAAGTCTATTTCAGATAACTTATATAAATGGATCATGAAGATTGATCTGCTTGAAGTCTTCTGTGACTGGCTTATTTCAGTTAGCATAATCTCTATATTCATCTGATGTTGTAAATAGCAGAATTTCCCTCTTTTTAAGACTGAGCAATATTCCATTATATGTTTACACCACATTTCTTTTCTCCACCTATCCATCAGTGACGCTTCAGTTGAGAAAGGCAAATTTGTCAAAGAGATGCAAAGTGAGAAAGATGTAACTAACCACTGCTGACTTTGAAGACAGAGGAAAGGAGACACATGCCAAGGAATGTGGTGGCCTCTAGTAACTGGGAATGGTCTCAGATGACAGCCAGCAAGAAGATAGCACCCTTGGTTTATAACTTCAGGAAAGCAGATTCTCCCAACGAGCTTTCATAAGGAATACAGTCAGACTTCCAACCCACAAAACTATAAGATAACAATTAACATTGTTTTTAAGGCACTAGAGTTATCATTGCTTATTACATAAGCAATTAAAACTATTTAGAGAGAAATTCTATAGTGGCAGGGATCATTTTTCTTTATTTTTCACTGCTATGAATAAGTGGCCAATAAAGTGGCTGGTACATAGTCAGTAATTGACAAATGTCAATTAATTTAATTAATTATCTAGCCGATTAATTAATTAAGTTCCATACATTATATTAACTTTACTCAGTGGCGGAAATGATCTCACTAGATACTAGTAGAGGAAAAGAATACACTGATTAAATTCTGACTTCTAACTAGCCTAAAAGTGCAAACAAAACCCTGGGAAATAAGTAATTTCTAATGTGATTAGCTAAATATAACTTTGTATGAATGAGAAGGTTGGACCGTCCAATATGATGTTTAATCTCATTTTATTTGATTAGGCAAATTATGGAACAACAGCATGAAATGCATTACTGCTACCAATGTTGCCTCCAAAATGTGAATCTCATTATAGCTCTGGCCTGAGGACTTTAAGTGTGGAATCAAATGAACAAACTAAAATAGTTCAAAAGAAGGTTGAACACTCAACATTTGCTAATTATACTGTTTTACAGAAGAAAGCCTAACCCTTGTCCAGGGTTGGGGGGGAAGGAAAACCCTACATGGCTACTAATTTGTAAAAATTATTTAAAAAATAGTCAAGCCACTTGAAAGCTGTAGTAATTCCAAGCATGCTTAGTTGTGTGGTTTGGATTTACCTAGTTAGTGGCTATGTTTGTAGAGTGCTATGGTCTATATCACAAAAAAATATCTTATGCCTCAGTTGACACTTTGTCATACTTTGGGTTGTGAATGTCTGTACTCCACTCATAGGAATTTCACCTTGTCATAAATCTCGGGGGAAGGCCCAGACTACAGGTTTGATTGCAGCAATGTCTGCACCAAATTGGTCTTCTTATAAAATGTTTAGTTGTAGCTCTGGCTCCAATTCTTCCCTACATATATGCTACTTATACATTCTGGTACTTTACACCCCACACCATAGTGTTTCTTTCCTATCTGTACCTTCTGGTTCTTTCCTGTAACTTTGCTACAAACCTCATCTCCCACGCCAGAAAATCAGGCTCAGAAAGCAACAACTTGAAAGTTATTCTTCTAAATTCAGTTAATGCATTTCTATTCTTGCCTCTAAAAAACTTGACTGACACACCTGCCATGCTAAACCTTTTGAGCTTCTTAATTTATGGGCAAACTGGAGCCATTAAAGGGCTAAAGTTCAGAAATAAACAAAAATGTTGGAAATGTAAACTGCTACTATCCCTTTGAAGTGTGACAACCTGTTAAAAGGTAAACATAGAATTATCACTGACACATTCCTAATATTTACCCAAGGATGATGCATATGTTCATACGATGTAAACATCCAAAGGCTTGGATACAGATGTGAATAGCAGCTCTTTGCAAAATTGCTAAAAAACAAAAACAACCCAAATGTCCATCCACGAGGGAATAGATAAAACAAATTCTGGCATATTAATACAACAGAATTCTTTAACTCAGTAATAGAAAATGAGCTATTTATATATGTTGTAACATGAATGAGTGAAAGAATCCATTCTCAAAACATTATATACTGTATGATTCTATTATTTTATTCTCAAAAAAAGATAACACCATTTGATAGAAAGCTAGTATATGCTTGTTATGGGTGAAGTAGTGGATGGTATGATTACAAGGACATATTTTGAGGGAGTTTTTTGGGTGTGGTGGAACTGCTCTGTATTTTGACAGTGACATTGGTTACACAAATTTGCATATGTATTGTAATTCATAGAACTTTGCTTATGCACACACGTGCACACTCATATATTCACCAAAAATGTCAAAATGACTGTATAGTATATTTCAACACCAAAAATTTTAAAGTGACAGAAAGGCATAAAATTGAAAATAAAAAGTCATCTGATGAAATTTAATATTTTTTGTTGTTATTATTTTGGTTTTGATTTTGATAATAGTGATTAAACCCAGGGGTGCTCTGCCAATGAGCTATATTCATATACTTTTATTTTTTATTTTGAGACAGGTTCTCTCTAAATTGCTCAGGCTGGCCTCAAACTTGTGATCCTGCTGCCTCAGCAGCTGCAAATATAGCCATGCCTAGGTGAATCTTTTTAAATAATACATCTTTCAAACTGCATATAATGATGCTCATTTAATGTAAGAAAAAAATAGTTTTTTTAAACTTTTTATTTTGATATAATTGTAGATTCACAAGTAGGAAATAATATAGAGAGATCCCATAGACAAGTTCACCTAATGCAACATCTTGCAAAGCCATACTGTAGCCCAATAACATAATTAGGACATTGACACTGATACAGTCAAAATATTGAAAATTTTCACTGCCTCAAGGATACCTCTTTTTGCCATTTTCTACCCATCCCCACCTTTTCCCCTTCACCTTCTTTTTTTAAAATTGCTTTTATTTTTAAAATACATGACAGCGGAATGCATCACAATTCTTATTACACATATAGAACACAATTTTTTGTCTCTGTATATAAAGTATGTTCACACCAATTCATGTCTTCATACATGTACTTTAGATACTGATATCCATCACATTCCTCCATTATTGCTAACCCCCTGTCTCCTCCTTTCCCCTCCCAACTCTCTGCCCTATCTAGAGTTCATCTATTCCTCCCATGCTCCCTCCCCCTACCCCACTATGAGTCAGACACCTTATGTCAGAGAAAACATTCACCATTTGTTTTTGTTTTTTTTTTTTTTTTTTTGGCGGGGGGGATTGGCCAACTTCACTTAGCATTATCTTCTCCAACTGCATCCATTTACCTGCAAATGCCATGATTTTATTCTATTTTATTGCTGAGTAATATTCCATTGTGTATATATGCCACATTTTTTTTTATCCATTCATCCACTGAAGGGCATCTAGGTTGGCTTCATAGTTTAGCTATTGTGAATTGTGCTGCTATAAACATTGATGTGGCTGTGTTCCTGTAGTGTGCTGTTTTCAAGTCCTTTGAGTATAGACTGAGGAGAGGGATAGCTGGGTCAAATGGTGGTTCCATTCCCAGATTTCCAAGGAATCTCCATACTGCCCTTCACCTTCTTTTTGTAAAACTGCAAAATGTTTTTCCAGAGTAGACGTTAACCATGCTATGTTTATACCACACAATGTACGAGAAATTCAGTTTCTCTACATCTTTACCAGCATTCAGTTTGATACTATTTTCTATTGTAACTATTTTGATAGGTATATAATAATATCTCATTATACTTTTTTTTTTTGTACCAGGGATTGAACCCAGGGATGCTTAACCACTGAGCCACAGCTCCAGCCCATTTTTGTATTTTATTTAGAGACAGAGTCTTGCTGAGTTTCTTAGGGCCTCACTAAATTGCTGAAGGCTGGTTTGGAACTCTCGATTCTCCTGCCTCAGCCTCCTAAACTGCTGGGATTACAGGCATGTACTACCATGCCTCGCCCATTATAATTTTACTTTGCATTTTCATAATAACTAATGGTGTTGAACCTCTTTTCATGGGCTTATTTGCAGTCCACATTTCCTCTTCACTGAATTTTTATTTATTTATTTTTTGCTCATTTTCTAGTTAAGTAATTTTCTGTTTTGATTTTTTACTGGTAGATTTTGAAAGATATTTATATATTCTAGATAATAACCCTTTGTCAGATGTGTGTTTGGAAATATTTTATACCAGTCTGTAGCTTTCCTTTTCTTCTTACTACCAAGGTCTTTCACACTGTAAAAAGTCAATTGCTCTGTTCCATTTGTGGCAAAGAATATCCCTCCTCTATTTCATTGCCTTTGTAACTTTGTTACAAATTGGCTGGTCATATATTTATGTCTACTTCTGGATTCTTCATTGATCTTTCTTTCTGCCAATATCACATTGTCTTGATCACTGCTGGTAGTAGGACTTCATATGAAACAGAATGACTGCTCTCACTTTACTCTTCTTTTTCAGGATTGTTTCAACCTGTGTTTTTGCATATAATTTTAGAAAAGGCTTTTCTATGTCTATAAAACCTTTATCAGGATTGTAATAACAATTGAATTAAACCTACAGTCAGTTTGGGGAAAATTGACATCTTCACTATGTCAATTAGTCTTCAAATCCAGTAACATGATACGTCTATTTATTTAAATCTTTGATAAAATTACATAAAGCATTATGTAATTTTTAGTCCACAGAATATGTGCATATCTGGTTAATTTCATACCAAAATATATCATTTAATTGGAAGTATTGTAAATAACATAGTTATTTTAATTCCACTTTCCACAATTTTATTGTTAATATATACGTATGCAATTTTTATTCATCTTATATTTTGTGAACTTGTTAATTTCACTTATTATTTGTAGTTTTATATACTCCTTAAGATTTTCTATCTATGTAATCTGTCTTCTGTGGGTTGAGAAACTTTTATTTCCTGACTTTCCCATCTGTATGCCTTTGATTTTTTTTTCTTGCATCATTGCTGCATGTAAAGTTCAGGGAAAAAGTAATGTTGAATAAGGCATATGAGATTAGACTCTGCCTTTTCTCTGATTTTAGGGAGACATTCCATTTTGTACCACAAAGTACAATGTCAGCTGTAGATTTTTTGATGGTGTTCATTTATCAAATGAAGAATTACCCTTTATTCTGAAGTTGCTGAAAGTTATTTTATCAGAAATTAATATAAGATTTTGCCAAGTGTCTCATTTGCATCAACTAACATGAGCATGTTATTTTTCTTCATTAGCTTATTGATATGGAGAATTGCATATATTTTTAAAAATACTGAGCTGCCCTTCACATCTGAAATGAACATGACTTTGCATGGTGGATAATTCTTTTTATACATTTCTGGGTATCATTTGCCTATTTTCTTGGGGATTTATATGTAAGCTTATGAGAGATTGTAGTTTATCATTTATTTTAATTTTTGTACTTTTTGTTTGGTTTGACAGCAGACTAACCTTAACCTTATAAAATGAATTGAGAAGTGAGTTCCATCCTTTTATTTTTTTCCTTGGGGGGTATTTTGAAATAAATTTTTTTTAATTGTTTCATAGAATTCTCCATTGAAATAACCTGGGTCTGGATTTCTTTGAGCAGAAGCCTTTTAAATTAAAAGTCAATTTCTTTAATGGCTAATGATTATTCAGAATTTCTGTTTCATCTTAATTGAGTTTTGATAGTTTCTGTTTTTTTTAAATAATTAGTCCACTTCTTTTCATTTTACAGTAGGTAAAGTAGTTCATTATGTTTCCTTATTGTCTTCTCAATGACTGCAGGACCTACAGTGACATCTCCTGTATTTTTGTTTCTGACATTGATTATTCTTTTCTTTCCTATTTTCTGTTTATATGTCTGGCTAGGGGTTTATCAATTTTATTGATTTTTTTTGAAAACTAGCTTTTTCTTCATTGATTTTATTTATTATTTTGTTTTCAAGTCCATTGATTTCTGTTATCTTTATTACTTTCTTCTGCTTGGTTTTGACTTTATTTTACTCTTCATTCTCTAGTTTCTGAAGGTGACTTTAATCACAAATTTGAGATGATAATTTTCCTCTTAGCATTGCTTTGTCTTTATCATCTCACATATTTTGATATGTTCTATTTTAATTTTTCTATAAATTTTGATTTTTCTTTGAGATTCCTATTTGACCCATCATTTACTTATAAGTATAATGTATACTTGCCAAGTGTTAAGAGAATCTCCTTTTGTATTATTGTTAGTTATTTCTAATTTTATCCTATTTGATCAAAGAAGATACTTTTCATGATTTCAATACTTGTGAATCTGTCGAGGCTGGTTTAATAGTCTAAGATATGATTTATGCTATAAAATGTTCCATGGGAATGTGAAAAAATGTGCATTTTATTGTTTGGTAGCTGTTGCTCCCTATGTGTCAATTATAACCTCTTGGTTAATTATGTTATTCAATTCTTCTACATCCTTTATGATTCTCTCTTGCAGTTCTACCAGTTGTTGAAAAAGGGTTACTTGAGTTTCTGGCTATAACTGAGGATTTGTTTCTATTTTTCTTCTATCAGCTCTAAGCTTATGCTTTATATATTTTAAGGATCTACAAATTTTTGTTTGTTTTGGGCATGTGCATGTTTATGGTGTTGTGACTTTGGGGAAGATTGATAACTTTATTGTTATATAAAGTCTCTATTTGCATCTAGAAGTTATTTTTGCCCTGAACATAGCTTATCTGATATTAACATATCCACTCTCACTTTTTAAAACTTTTATATTTACATTGTGTATCTTTTTCCATCCTTTTACTCACAATCTATGTCATTATTTGAGGTGAGTTTCTTATAGATAGCATGTTGTTATGGAATCTTTTTTTTTAAATTTCACTCTTCCAATCTCTGTTAATTACTGTCTCAAGGAGGATACTAAGTGATAAAATCCACCTAGTTGACTTTATATGTCCACATAGGCTCTGTTTCAAAGAGGATATGAGGTAATTGTACCCCATCTGATATTTGTGGGAAGCAATAAGAAAACCCAGGGGACTCACCTCTGTGTTGTTCCTCAATCTGAGGGCCTTTAGCAGTCTGCAACTTTTTTCCACCTTCCAGACACTTCCTATTTGTTGTTGTTTTCTGTTATGTTCAGAACTTTTTATTTATAAAATGTAAACTTTTTACTTGGAAGAATTAGGTGGAACAGGACTACTCAGTCTTAAAGGAGCTGGAAGTCTAAATAATTATTTTTAACTCATTCGCAAATAAACTTTGAGAGCCCACTAGGTGCCAGGCATTCTGCTGACATGCTGCTAAGTGAATAGGGTTGAAGGAGGAAGAGAAGAAGAGAGGGAGGAGGAAAACATTTACTAATTCCCCCAGTTTCAACCAACATTTCACTGCCTTCTCTAAAGACTCAGGCTAGATTAGCCTCTTCCCGTTGCATGCTCTTGTCACACTTTAAATGTCCCCTTTATAGAACTTATAATACTTGCATTTTCTTATTTTCTGTCCTCACTTGGTCAGTAGAGTTTCTGAAACCTGTTTGTCTTTCCCACTGCAGTCTCCTATGGTTAGTGCAGGAACTGGCACAAGACAAGCATCTGCCCACATTCACCAATGAAGTTCTTGAGTGCTCCACTTCAGGACATTTCTTTACTCTGTGGCTTTTCTTCCACTATTGCCCAGTACATTTGCTGCATGACTTGACCTTCTCAAGCAGTTTTTAGCTGCTCTCTCTCATCAGTAGAACCAAACTCCCTGACCTTTCATCCTTTATTCATTTGGAAGGGTCTTTTCACTTTAGGATAGGAAGCTCAAAGGAAATCCCATATTCCCAGGACTACCCCTGTACATCATCCCTGCTGGCCTCAGTGGGTTGTTACATAATCAGAGTGTTGTGGATGGCTGAAAGGTTGCAGTGCCTGGCTTTACTGAAGCATCCCTGTTCTTTACCTGTTCTGTGTGGACCGGTTGGTAAAACAGAGGGAAATATGATGTCAGAATAGAATTCATGCCTAGAATAGGTTATTATTACAAGAGCAAAATATAAATCCAGTTGTTCAGTTTTCCATGGTACAAGGGTCACTTCACCATTTAATCCCTGGTAATTAAAACTAAAACTCTGAATTAATTGTCCTTTCAATGTTGGGTTTTCTTTCCTTTCTTGTTCAACATTATTGCCTTGAAAGTATGTGAAAGCAATTGATCTTCCTAATGTCCTTTAGCTGGTCCTAAAAACAATCTTCCTGAGAAACTTTTCTTTTCCCTGCTATCAGGTTAACTCTCTTAACCTCATCATTTTCATGGCATTTTGTTTTTTGTTTACCTTTAGAGGATATTAAATTTTTATGTGGCTTAACTTATCTGTGAGTTAGGCCAAAGTAATGTTTTGTAACAAATAGAATGATTTAAAAGCATTCTGATTCCTCAGGAAGACTGTTAATATAAACTGAAAATTGTGTGGCAACAAAATGAGATACTCTCAGTGGTGCAGAGTTTATCTAGGGTTGCCCATATAAAATGGGACTCACTTAGCATTAAATCTCATTTTATGTGATCAGGTTTTATTTTAAATGGGCCACTCAGGATTCATGCTATAAGACTTTCTTACTGAATATCATCAGAAGCCCCTTCCACCCTCCACCCATACCCTTAGAATAATTAACACAAAATTTTCCTAGGTTTTGGCTAAATTAGCACAGTATATATGTAGTATGTGTGTATTATATATATTTACTTAATAACAATGACTATGCAGGACTTTGGGAAGTTGTAAACTAATATATAGATATAATGTTATGTGATTTGACTGGCTTTTAGACATGTTGAGAACTCATTATTTAGAGACAGAAAATTGATTCACATGAATTATCAGGGACAGCATGAGGATCCCAAAGTACATAAAAGTTCATATTGTAAATATGAACTTTAGCATTTGAACATATAAATGTACTTCCCAAAAAAAGAGTGTGTACAGGAAGGCTACAGAATATCTAAGAAATATGAGAGTTGTGAAAACGACTTCTATTGTGTGTATAGCATTTAATAACCTATTGTTAGTAACTCAAGGTACATAGAACATATGCTTTTTTTGTGTGTGTGTGGTGCTGGGGTTTGAACCCAGGGTCTTGTGCACACGAAGCAAGCACTCTACCAACTGAGCTATATCCCAGCCTGAACATATGTTTTTACTTGAGAAAAAATTTACCTGATCCCTTTGACTTTCATTATTTTAGTGCTTATCCATTTCATTGATGTTTTGCTCACAGTCACTGCTTGAACAGTGTTTGATGTAGATGTTAATTTTATTAGAATTTAAAATCTTTCTTCTTTCAAAAACATTTTTAATTCTGGAAGAAAATAGTTAACAGGTGGAGAAAACTTTTCTTTAATATCCATGTCAATTGCTGTTGCTATATTAGACTATTAACTTACTTTTGTCCTTAGTCTCTGATAATATTTCAATACCTTCCTAAAAGATTTTCAGAATGACAGAAGAAAGTATAGTATCACAGGGACTAATTCTAAGTTAACTTCTGGATTTATACAGACAAACCAAGTAAATGCTCCAAAGGAAACAAAACTCTACCTATATGATTTTCAATCTTAGTACAGTTTTTCATCTGCCAGAAATCTTCCAAGAATTTGTTCCCTGGGATTTTTTCCTTTGGAGAAATCTCAAGTAAAATATAAAGCTGTAGAGTGGGGACAAATGGAATTGCCCCCAAACTTAAAAAAAGGAAGAAAGAGAAAATGTAAAAGAAACCAACACTGGGATGACAAGATTACAGATTTGGGCAGGTAAGGATCTTAAGTAGAAAGTTGAACTCGTCATTTTCTTATGGTGTCACATACAAGGAAAATGTTAAATTAAAGGAAAATTATTCCAAGCTTTGTGATGGACTGAAAAATGGTCCTTTCAGATATCCATGTCCTCATCCCCAGAACCTGTCTGTCACTTTGTACAACATAAGGGTCTATGCAGATATGATCATGTTAAAGATTTTGACAGAAAGAAGTTATCCAGGATTATATAGGTGGGTGTGTTATAGTCACAGTGGTACTTATAGAAAAGGAGGCAAAAGATTGGAGAGACAAGTGCTGTGGTAACTGAAGCAGAAGTTGGAGTGATACAGTTTGAAGATGGATGAAGAGGCCACATGCCAAGAAATATAGGTGAGAAAGAAGAAGAAATGAAGTGTCTTTTTAGAGCTTCTAGAAGGAATGAACCCAGCTACAGGCTTGTCTTTAGCTCATTGGAACTGATTTTAGACCTCTGCACTCAGAAACATTAGGAAATAAATTAGTGTTTTAGCCACTAAGTTTGTGGAACTTTGTTATAGCAGCAATAGGAAACTAATACAATCCCTTCCTTCTCTAATTAAATGACATTTAAAATGTTTTTTAAAGTTACAAATTATAAACATATGCAGTAATACCATTGGGTTGAGATTTGTCAGACTGATGTTTGAAGAGTTAAGGGAAATACTTTTTAAAAGAAAGGAATACCCACCATGGAATAATTTAAGAAATATATTATTTTTAATTCTACTATCTCGATACATAATTTTAAAATCACTTATGAATTGGCCTTCATCTCATTTTGAATTAGAAGTTTTAAAATCATTTATTTCACCTTATAAATGCATTATCTCAATACTTTTTTGGGCAATGAAAGGTATACAGAGATGCTGAACAACCATTATTGTCGTTATAATTTTCTATTTTTAGCATTGTGCTACAATATATTAATCATATCAATATCCCTCAGAATAATACACTGACTAGTCCAGATCATAACGTAGTATTATATATCCTCTTTAAAAATTATTTAAATTCTTTCAAACTTTCTGAATAGCTCCTTATTAAGAATCCCAAGATGTTAATTTTAAGTCTTGAAAATTTCCCCCATTTTTAAAAACATTCAGAATTTGTTGAAGATTTTTACACTTGAACATATTGTTTAAAATATAATCTTTCTTTCCGTGTGACAGCCTCACACAAACAAAGTATTTAAAGAAGATGAGGGTCTGTCATTGCTCTGTTTAATTAACAGAAACTTTTAGAATTGGAAGATGTTAAAAAAAGAACTCAAAAGAAAACTTTAGTATGATCATGATAATAGTTTCATTTCACATCAAAATTTCAACTGGTAAATTTCATTTACAGGTGTCATCTGCTACAAGTAGTTAGTTTTGTTTTATATTATGAGTTTTTCTTTCCCCAATTACTTATACAAATCAGATGGTGGAGTACGTAAGCATGCCAAGAGGTTTAGATTTGCTTCTAATTTAGCATACGATGAAACAATTTTCTTTCTCCATCATCTATGGTTTTAGAAGCTCCCTGTTCCTTTTGTTTTGAATCTAAACTGTTTAAAATCATGTTGCCTTTTAGTTCATGGAGGCAATGTATAGCTTGTTAAGAGTTTACACTCTAGAAATTAATTCTTGTCCAATGTTTCTAGTCAAATGGAATCTACATAAATGTGTATTTTAATAACTGTCACAAATTCCTTTGTCTTGCCCTTAACATTTACAACCTACAAATATAATTAATCTAAGATAAAAAACTTATAGTAATTAGGAGACAATGTTTGGGGTCCACCTTTTTACATTTTGAATTCTTACTTTCACAGTATTCTTCTATATTAAGACTATGAAAGTCTTATGAAAGGTTAGCAATTCTAATATGCTACAGATTCTAAGCTGTGTCAATTTATTCCTTAAAATATTTTCCACTGAACACTTTCTGTGGGCATCACAAGCATAGTTATTTTTGATTAAGTGGAGTTTTTGTTTCCCAACTTGACTAAGGGAAAAGAAGTTTAATAATTTATATTTCTACAATGTACAAAGTATTACAGTCATTTAAACTGGTAGTTTAAATGTCTCATAAGAATTTCTGTCTCTTTATATATGCATTTGAGATACCTGATGAGACTGAAACGTCAGCATGAAATATACAGATATATTTAGCAATATTTTACTCATCTTTTGAGGGATATTGTCAGATATAAACTATATTACTATTTGCCTCTTTAAAAATTTTTTGCTTATAAGAAACCAAAGAAATTACTCTATCATGGCTAATCATCAAATGATATGTTTTAATCTTTTGTGTAATTAAATGGTAGTTTACATAGCCAATTTATTACCATGCTTTACAAATAAAGCAGTCATTAAAAACATGAGATACATAAATACACAGTGGTGTATATGACCATATTAATAGGAATGTCATCAGAGCTGAAAGGAACTTTAAGTACCTTCAATCCCTTCAGCCTGTGGTGGAGAAGTTGATGTGCTCAGTGTCAGCAAGGTAGCTAGTGGTGAGGTCTATGGTCTAAGACCTCTGTCTCTCATTCCTAAACATGAGCAAGCATGTTTTTACATAAATTGGCATGTTATGCTGTGTACTTTCTGATTTGAGTTTTTGTGGGTTTTTTTTTTTTTTTTTTTGAGCAGAAGAACACAATTAATATAGGTCAGTTAACCAATCATTAAAAAAATAATAATACAAGGCCTACAAAATGGTAGTGTTTTTTAAAAATTATTTTTCCTATCTGGTTGAATTAACTTTTTATAGTGGGAATATACTTAAATTATATTCAGATATATGCCATAGAAATTCAATAATTATTAATCTAACTCCAAGACTAGAGTATACGGCTTCAATGACTATTCAGTGTTGTCCAGCCCCATCGGCCTGTTCTTTATATTAATAGATGTACCAGAGTTACATTTCTCAATCATATGTCCTTTCATATTAAAATAGATATGTAACACATATATCTATCCTGTTCATATAAACATACCAAAAATTTTACTAGTAATAAAATTCTAAAAACTCCCCAGAGAAGGTGACGTAACTAAAATACAACATACACATGGAAGCAGAAGTTACAAGACAATATTTATAGAATTTGTAACCTACCTATACTATTCCTTCTTATTATTTTATTTATATTTATTTATTGGGACAGGGATTGAACCCAGAGATGCTTAGCCACTAAGCCACATCCCCAGCCCTTTTTAATATTTTTAGAGACAGGGTCTCATTAAGTTGCTTAGTGCCTCAATAAGTTGCTGAGGCTGGCTTTAAACTCACAATCCTCCTGCCTCAGCCTCCCAAGCCACTGGGATTATAGGCATACCCACCACACCTGGCTATATTATTCCTTCTTGAACTTAAAAAAAATTAATATAGGTAAGACAACCAGTCAAAAATGTTTTGAACAACTTTGTTAGCCATAATATAGATTTTGTTTGAATTTTAAAGAAAATAAATCCACCTCTGAGCAGTAAACAATGTTTAGTGATACTCAGATAATAAAATGAAGTTCACAGGGACTCCTAGATCTTTCTTATATCCAGTGAGAATTTATTATAAAAACAAATAGTGTGTCATTTATTATCTAAATGGCCAAAATAAGGTTCAATGGAAATATAAGTAAATCAGCTCTTTCCTTAACAATTTGAAATATAGGGGGTTTAAATCTTATATATTTTTGTTAAAATAGTAATTAACCATAGATGACAGATGCTGCTCCCTAGTCAATGGAGAGTCTCAAATTTTACTCTGCATCTCATTGGGAAGGAAATACAAATTTTTAAAATAGAATTAACTTGGGGAAAGGCATCAGTGCTGCAACTCTTAGCACCAAATGTTTTTTCTTGGAGCACCAAATGCTTTAAGGAAAACATTCCAAGTATCAAAGTTTTCAGATAGATAAATATTTATGGATCAAATCCATAAAGAACAGACATTGTTATGAAATATATATAGATGCCTTCAAAACTTTCTTTCCAGGCAGAGTAGACACATAAGTTAGGAGTCATTTCCCACTTAATTGTTTTTGCAACCTTATGCAACACAAATGGATGATGGATAAGACTTATTCATTTGTACAAGAAAGGACATCTTGACTGACATCATGTCCAGAAAATTACACTGGAGCCGTTTCTCTCTATATATAAAGTGTCACAAAACTTATAGAAGAGGTTTTATTCTAACCTATTGAGAAGTGTAGGGATTTTTGATGGAGTTCTTTGGTGAAAAAACTACTCTTTCAAACAAATTATTCTCATTTGCTGGTTAAAATAATCAGAGAAATGCATAATACAGATCTGGTTCATATTTTTAAGAACAATGCAATTCAGTCTGTATTGGAACTTTATGAATGGTATGTTTTTCTTCAATCTACATATAGACCAATGCCCCTCCCTCTCCATGGGGAACTCTTCATATTATTTGCATTACAAATCTCCAGAAAGCTATTTTGCCACTTAAAGGCAGAGGTTTATTTTATATTGCTCCTGTAGCAAAATATAAGTATGTTATATGGTACTAGCAAAGTTTAAAATAATTAATAGAAAACCCATAATCTTAGCTTCTACTGTGGTATCCTTGATGCTCTTAAAATAGCATTGATGGCTAAGCACTGATCAGAAATGAAGGGCGTATTTAAGAAAGTAGCAATAGGTCCTGTTTTAGATGCAAACATAGAACAAGGGTGTACAAGAACTCATGAAGAAAGGGTTGGAAATCCTATGTCAGGCTTCCATATTGCACTGGTACCCATGGATTCTGCCAATAGTATCATCTCTAAACATACTGGATATTTTACAACTGAATACAATTCCATTCCTGGAACTAACTAGAACAATTTTATATTCAACCAAAGAAGGCATGAGCTTCATGTGGACTTAAAGAAAAGAATAACAAAGGCACAGATAAAAATTTTATTTATGAATATGTGGACACATGACTTTGGATCCAGCCAGCCAGTGACATAAATAAACTTGAGCAAAAGATTCAAGCCAGAGAATACATAAGTGTGGGGTGTATGTATGTGTGTGCGTGTGTGTGTACATATACATATATTTGTGTGTGTACATAAGGTTTCTTGGAGCTGTGCCAAAAACCTGGACACCAACCAACAGAATCATTCCCCATCCTCTGAAATTTCCATTAAAAGCACAATGGGGGTAATTATACCAGGATGCTCCAAATCGTTCATTCCATCTTGTGCACTCATATGCCCGCCAAACATGAAATGTTCGCCTTCTCCCTTCCAATGTGATGGTTGTTGAACTTATTTTTAGTGTCATTTGATAAGCCTTTGTGCTCACAGAGAGACATCCCACTGACCCGGCCACTGGTCATTGTCTATACCAGTTCACATCAAAGCCGGCGCGCTTTGTCAGGTTTCGAGTCGAATATCCATTTCGCATCTGAAGTACAGTATCGAAAGTGACTAGATCATTTGAGCTGTTTTCTTCAGCTGCTGCCTTCTTCCTCCCCCACAGTGTTTCTGCTCACGCTAACATAATCTGGCATCGTCGACGTGACACGATGGTGGTTTTTCTAAAAAATTATAATACATACATTGTCAATGTTTTTTGATGGCGATCCTCCTGAAAATTTAATTTATAAACTGCAGAAAGGAGGTCTTTTTCCTCTACTGAATCATAACCAAAGTAGAGTGCTCCTCAAAATCCAAGTAATGCGCATACAGTAATAGGTCATTCAATGTCAAAAGGCATAAAAAAGATGAGCAAAATCTTCACAGGCTGCTGCTTGCTGTTGCCTTTAATTATATTAATTAAACTTTGAAATTTTCATGCAAAGAGAGTTGCTGGCTTGTGACGCTGAAGAGCCCTTGGAGACTTGAAGGAAGAAAAAACCCTGAGCAGAAGCTTTGTGGTTACTGCTTCCTTTAAATTAAAAGCAAAACAAACTCCTAGGTATGTTTACAGATATTAATGCTTTATGCACTAGTACTCCTAAACACAGGAAAAGGAGGAAATCTACCAGTCTCAGGGACAAAGTCTCAATCACGAGGCCTTTAAACTACACTCCAGATCTTTGGTGAGAGGCTGTCTTCCAGTGGAATAACGCTCTATTAATTTTCTTGTCCCAAGTGCATAATGAAAGAAAGGTGTCTTCAAAAACTAAAGGGCAAAATCTTGCTTGCTACCAATACCTTGAGGCATCTTGTCTATCTTTTGTCATGCGTGTGCACTTTTCAGTGTTAGAATGACAAGATTTTCTAGTCAGAAACTTCCCGTGAGGCATACTGTGATAGGGGACTTGGAAGGATTTTGTGATCTGACATAGCTATAAGGCAATGGACTCCAATATTTGCTTAGCCTGGTGGGAAATTTCATACTCTGCCTGTAGCTACAGATTTTGTCGTACAAAAACACAAGCGCCATATTTGCATGTTAAAAGGTCCTATCTCCATGAAAGACCCATCATGGCTACTGGTTTTGTGTTCTGTTTTGATATCACCTTTACATTGTGGCTGTTTTTTGCTTTTGCCTCTTCAACACACTCAAATAAAGTTACTTTTATAAACCACAGTGTGCAGATTAACATTCTTCTTTATATCAATCCCACCCTTGTAGATAGTCAAGTGAGTGTTTGAAAATATTTGGTGCAAAAAAAGCAGAAGGCTGAGAAAGCATTTCCTGACGGAGAGAAATTAAGCTGCTCTTCCAAAAGTTTCTGAAATGCACTTGACTTTTTTCATCTGGTTTGATGTGAAAATGTGCCATCTTTGTACCTTCTTGGTCTTCTTGCTTTCCTTTACTGAAATGGAACTCTGGAGAAGTTTATGCACCGGCCCTGAAGAAAAAAAGAAATCCTTATTGAAATATTGAAGCAATTATAAAGAAGTTTAAGAACACCTAGGTTTTCATACCATAATAAAACAAATGATTACCCAAGGAAACAGCAATGTTCACATGAGACACAAAGTCATACATTCTTTTCTTTGGGTCAAAGCATGATGGTTCATTAATCTTTTCCACAGTAACTTCACCTAACTGACGCTATGATAAAATTTGTATGGAAAAACATTTCAGAACTCTAACTTTGTTACTGACATCTGAAGTACTACAATGGCTATCATAATATCAAAGCTGCCACCCTATATGCTTCTAATAATGAATTAAAATTAAAATGCTTTCTTATGTAACTTGATTTTCTAAAATGTATACACGAGGAGCACATTTTAGCACAAAAG
Source organism: Marmota flaviventris (assembly GCF_047511675.1). Classification (NCBI taxonomy): domain Eukaryota; kingdom Metazoa; phylum Chordata; class Mammalia; order Rodentia; family Sciuridae; genus Marmota; species Marmota flaviventris. The sequence goes on from NC_092504.1 coordinate 63,861,279, forward strand.
ACAGAGATTAAGGAATCATGAGAATAGGAAGAGATGCTGTCTTTGTGATTCTACTTTATGACAGCCTTTGCAATAGACTTATTCTTGATCACGACCATTTTTGTTGACCAAATTTTGTTGACCACAGCTGCACACTGCCATGATGTGTTCTTTCCAAATAGTAACTATTTATTTGGACTATTCAAAAGAGAATTTGCCAGTCCAACTTCTTAACTTTTCAATGAAGGTTGTGTAGACATATTGTTCCATACATAATTGTAAAGAATCTGAGAATTATTTGAAAACAAATTTTCAAATCAGTGATGAAGGATCTGTTTCCTTTGCTCTCTTTTAGTATGACATTGCTGATCCACGGCATTCCATGAACCATGTTCTGGTTCCTCAAAATGGCTAAAAGCCCACACAACATTTTCCAGTTTAGGACCAGGATTATCAACCTGTTGAGAGTTTTCTATTTCTTATAACATCTGTTCACAAACCATTTCAGATTTTAGAGCTTCTAGTTCTTCCCCTCTAAATGTAAGTTTGTTTTAAGTATCCATAGCATGGCAAAATTCAAAAAGAACAAAAAACTACTGTTGAAGAAGAAAGCTTGAAATGTAAAAGTGTGGTTTTTGTCCATTTTGCTTTCAAACATGACTGCTCCATAAATTTTGAAATTTCAGAAACTTATGGAGAAACAGAAAAGCATAAAGGAAAAATGGAGTTAGGAATTTCTATTAGCTTTTGCTAAAAGGCAAGCAGCCATGAAATTATCTGTCTCTAAATAACTTTGGAGGCAACATTATTACCATAATTGCCAATTTTATTACTTACTTTCCCCTTACTGTCTCTGAATTTAGGTGGCTTAGGGTTCAGGGAATAATATAACATGTAACATATTATAAGCCACAACTATAATTCTTTACATTATTAATATGAAAAATAATATCAATTCAATTTTCTCTTTTTATTTTGAATACAGTATATTTTCTAAATAATATTGTTACCTTAAAATCGTGCATCTAAATTATGAGTAAAATCCAAATACATTGTGATACATTAAGCAGCACCCCTACTGTTTATTCAATTAGGCCCTCTGAATCTGGCATCATGACTTATAAGTCATTAATTCATAAACTTAGAACAACATTTTGTCAATATAAAATTGAATTAAATTAATGTCTTAAGACTTTGCTAGTTTAAAATGAACTATAAATATATTCCATTCTTTTGCTTCAGGAATGTAGCACTCCTAGAAACAATGAAATCATTGTTAAATTGCATAATATAATTATTATAATATTTTTTAAATATTTAAAGAAATTAAAGGTAGGCACAACAAATAGAATTTTACTACATGTTTAGGTTATAACCAAGTGCATTTAAAGTGCATTAGTTCAGAAATTATGATAATTCAGATATTAACTGATTAAGCTGTTTATCTTTCTCAATATATTAAAAATAAATTAGGCAAATTAATACTAATAAAGATTATTATAGGAAAGTTTACCAACTTAAATGTTTGATAGCATATAAAAAAAGCATTTACATATTAATAATTTACATTGTATTATGATCTTGCTATGGCACTGTTTTATTTGTCTAATAAAAAGTATGGCTTAAAAAGAATAAAACTGCCTCCCTTTTAAAGCACATTACCTAGTTAGAAAAGAAGCTTCGTGCCTTGCTAGTGGAAGCACAAATTGGCAAAAATTATAGGGTGAACAAAGTATGTAAAAGTGGCCTTAAAAATCTTACATTATTTGACTCAATAATTACTCAGTAATCATTTTGGGAACTTTTCCCAATAAAATGGCTAGACAAGATTTAAAAAATCCTCCCTGGGATTTTTATAAAAGTGAAAAATATATTCTGCCAATTTGTATTTCTTTCTTCCCGACAATTCAATGAATAAATTATGAGTCATCTATCTGACTCAATGTTTTGCAGCCATTAAAGTAGAAAACTTTGTAAAGATGTAGGAAAATGGTAAATGAAAAGAAAAATGTCAAATTGCATATGTACATGATTATAGTTATTCAATATACATTTAAAAAGTAGAAGACAACAGACAACACACAGCATGCTGTGGTTAGTGGGACTACAGGATTCTTACTCTCTACTTTATATATTTTCTATAAATTCACATAGTTGTGAATTTAAAGAAAATCATAAGTTTTCAAAGAATAAATTCAATGAACAAAAATGAATTCCTTTCCAAACATTTATGTTTTTTCAAAAGTCAGCCCAAGACCTATTGACTACTCTTAGGATTGTCACCAACTGCTAATGGCATCAAAGCTTTTCAGCACTCAGTGTCCCAGGGGTGGATCCGTTTATCTGTCTCTGGGTTGTACTTAACAGTTCATGTCCTGGTTGACCCATCTCAGTAAAGTTCGACTCAAGAGTGCACAGCAGATTTACTAAAAAATATAACCCACACAGCATTTTATATAAATATATAATCTATACTTGGCATTAAAAATTCTGTAATATGCAACCAGCATTTTTATTTTTGTGGTACAAAATTTTAGGAGCTTCCATGAAATGGCTGTTCAACCATCTGGCAAGATCACCATTGCCTGATTTTTAAAAACATGTTTGTGTATATATATGTAAGGACAGGTAAGCCTTGTGTATACTGGAGTTCATTACATTTAAATACGGATATAAGGGAAGCTCTTCAATTTTCATACCACATCAAACTTTCTAACTAAATAGCTAATATCTAGGGCATATATTTCTCCATTCAATTAATGGCACAGATATTCATACTTCAGCGACTTATTAATGATAATTTTAGAATTACTTCTCTCTACATCATCAATACTAGTGAGCTCATATGCTTCCTTTTTATTATATAAAAAATTGAAGAGCTTCCCTTATATTTGTGCTATATAAAGGCAAATATATAGCACAATCTTTTTGTCTTGGCTTTGGCTTTCAGAAGATCATCTTTATAGCATGTTTTAATATTACTTGCTATCCTTATAGGATATTTTCTGGTATGGCTATCCCTTGACTTTAGCTCATGATTATTACTATTTTTATTCTTATAAGGTTTTGTTATATTTTTTCCTCTCAATAGTTTTTTTAGAAGTAGCCTTGTTATAGGTAAATATAAACTAATATAAATTTCTTACTTAATTCTCAACTTTCCCAGCCACAAAAACTATGCAAAATCATCTTAACATCAAAAACCTCTAACAAAAATATTGCCTCAACTTCTGCCTTATTTTAAAAAATAATAATAAAAGACCCTATTGATTTCTTTTCTACATAACCTTTTCTCATTCTGGTAGGACATAAAGAGATACTCTGTAGATGTCAAACAGTAATTCATGATTTGTTTGAACTTAATCTGAATTAAGCTTACACAAATAATACAAACTTAATGTTTAAAAATGTCAATGTTGAAACTATACTATTCTTCATGTAATCCCCAAAGTTCTTCTAAAGCATAAATTCTGAGAGTCTAAATACATAAAACTTAGCTTCATTTTGTTTGCATTCTAGGAAAAAGTAAGCACAAAGTGATTCTTTACAAACTGGAAATGTATTTACATTCATAATTCATCTCGTAGAGCAGAGGTATGTGTGGAAGTCTTACTCTATTACAAACTTTCCCTCCTTATGAGAAGGGACAGAATGTACCAGGCATGGATCACAAATAAAATACTGATCATAACAAGGTGAAACTCAGAATCAGAATCTGTCAGCTTTTACTTCATTTAAGTGATTTTTCAAGCAATAACTAATATCTTACTAGTTATACATTTTTACTCTGCAGTTAACTAAACCAAGAGATTAAAACAAGACAACAGTAGAAACTGGTGTTTGCTGTTGGTTAAGTATACAGACCCGACTATGCTACAGTATTTAAAACTGATTTTATTCCCTCATTTTTACTGTGGTCAGTAAGAACAGCACTAACCAGAGAAAGTGCCATGTTTCCCATCTCTGGAGCATTAAAATTCCACTGGAATTAATGCCTGTGAGCTCCTTTACTAGCTATCTGCACAGGATGTATTTCACTGCTATAACCGTTATAGGATTATGCTCACATCATAAATATCCATTGACAAGCTGAAGCAAACAACTGCACTTTAGTTTAGACTTTTCAAACACAGAGAGCTGATTTATTTGTATCTCTACTTCTAAGAGGAGGTTACTAAACCTTCATGTTCTGTACAACAGTAAACAGTGTTTCAAATTTTAAATTGTACACAAAAGCAATGATACATATAGACCTAGCCACAAAGGTCCTGGAAATCATTATTATAAAGACACACTTGAGGGATAGGGGTTGTCGCTCAGTGGTAGAACACTTGCCTCACACGTGTGAGGAACTGGGTTTGATCCTCAGCACCACATAAAAATAAACAAAATGAAGGTATTGTGACCATCTACAACAAACAATTTTTTTAAAGAGACGCTTGAGAACACAAGAGGCTTTTTGAGTGGAGATTGCTGAAGCAACATATGTGCAAAACTTACAAGAAGACACATACTATCCCTTCTCTTCCTTTTTATTTATAGAGTCTGTGATAGTCTTTGCTGTAAGTCAACTGACAAGATTTTGAGCTGAAATAGAAATTCATAAATCATTTCCAATGGAAGCTCAACCTGTAAGTGTCCCATGTCACAGAACAGATCATGCACCTGCGGGATATTTAGCAAATTTCATAAAGGGAACTGCTGAGTTTTCCTAAAATATTTATCTATCTATTTATTATCTCTTCATTGTTTCATGGCACCTGCAAACTTTTAGTGACTCTACACATATTGTTAATATTAATTTTGCAAATATCTATGACTTCAGTATTTATTGAAATTTAAGCATATAGTTGGTAATGAACAAAACACTTAAGCCATAACTCATAATGATACTTGAAATTAATCCTTCTAAGTTATTAACTACAGGAAAGGTGTCTAGATATTTCTAGATGCAGATAAAGATGTAATTTTGACATTTCTCTGGAAATCATTGTTGGCAAAACATTCTTTTGAGCTTCATCTTAAGTCAGACTAAAGAGTTGATGACCAAAGGATAGATGAGATTTAGATATATGAGATATAATCAAAATAATTCATATTGGCTACTTCACATTTTTTTCATTAAACAAATCCTAGGGAGTATAGGAATGATTTACTTCCTTCCAATCTAATTAGGATGCAAATATCTCCTAAGTCTTAAAACAGGAGTCAAAAAATTACTTAGAAATACAATTTCAAAGCAACAGAAAAAGCAAAATAATTTATACACACTGTAGCATTACTAGTATTAACAAGTTTAGAAGCAACACAAATGTTCATCAGTAAGGGACAAAATGAATGAATTAAGATCCAGGTAGATAAAGGAATACTATAACTAACATGAGGCTATTGGAAAGAATGTGGAAGATCTCTATATACCTTTATAAAAGGATGGTCAATTTCCTAGAGGAATCATTTAATTTATCAAGGTGCACATAGTATACACATTATACTATCTTTTACATTAGAAAATATATACTGGTGTAATATCAATTATGTATATGCAACATTTTATGTATATATTTAATTTTAACTTGTGTGTGTGTGTGTGTTACTAGAGATCAAACACAAGAGCCTCATGCATGCTAGACAAGCACTCTACCACTGAGCGACATCCCCAGCCCAATATTGCTTATATTAAAAAGAAAAGAAAAATGTAATAATTGCCTTGAAAACAAAACTGGTTGGCAAAAATGGAAAAAGATGGCACAAAGTGGAACAAATAAGGATATAAGTGAGATAACTTCAGTATGTTTTGTCATATGCTACCAAATGCAAATATGTAAATATTTTGCTTTGGGGGGAAAGTTACCTAATTAAAATAAATGCCTACAACTGTTCACTTAGAATAAGGTAGAAGCCTACCAAAAGCAGGATTTAGCAGAAAAGGTGATGAGAGAGATCCCACCATGGTGTGAGGCTTTTCTTGAGAGAAAAGAAGTACTCAGTTGAAAGCTAGAAGTTGAGATATAATTCCACATAATTATGAGCCCAGAGGAGAGAAAACTGTTTCCTTCTCCAGAGCAGATGAGGATCTTCCTAAAGAGAAAAGAAGCAGACCACTGAAAGTTTTGGACATAGCAATAGGAATGAGAAAAACAATCCTGTGAGATCCAAGTCCTGCCACAAGTAGCAAAAGAACTGAGAAGGATCCCTCTGCAGCTCATAGGGTCTTCTCAGAGTGCAAGGCATTGGCCAGTCTGTTGTGTGCAGGGGATCAATATGGAAACAAGATCTCCAAGTTATTGAAAGTTATTTGTTGGGGTGAGGAAATTGTGGTAGTTATAGAACAAAGAGAAATGAAGCAGAAATGAAAAAAAATCTCACAAATGAGTTGAAAAGAAAGGAGAGAAAAGGGTTTGCTAACAAAAATTTTTGATCCTGCCCTCAAAATTATTGAAGCCAGTAATTAATTAAAAGTAAGACTACAACAAGACACAGATCCAGTTCAACTTTAGATTATCAACATGACAAAGAAAGTGGAATATGCTTTTCTGGAGGTAAATATTATATAGGTTAGTTTCTCCATTTTAGTTTTAAATTCACAATGTCCAACCTAAAATCATAAATTAAGGCACACACAAAGAAGTAAGAAAATATCTATCATGATCAACAGAAAGAACATTGAATAAAGATAGCCTAGTTTTTGTAGTTAATAGACAAAGACTTTAAAATAACTATGTTAAAACTATTTAAAAATCTTGTTAGAAAGAGGAGTAAAATGCATAAAGATATTGGAAATTTCAGTGAGACTATAGAAACCAAATAAGAAACTAAGTAAGAATGAAAAAGGAAATACTAAGAATGAAAAATGTAATATTGGATGCATTGGGTATAAAGTAGGTAGAGTAGAATAAAGATTTACTGAACTTGCAGATTCAGAAATTTTTCAAATTGAAAAATAAAAATTAAAAAAATCCTGTGACTTGTGGGACAATATCTAATAGCCTGCCATGTGAATAATCAGTGTTTCATATGGAAAGTAAAGGAAAGAATAAATTGTTGAAAATGATGGTTATGAACTTACTAGAATAGCTGGAAGACATAAATTTACAGATCAAAGAATCTTGCTGAACCACAAGCAGGATAAATACATAGAAAATGAGGAAATAGATAATAAAACTTTTGGAAACCAGAAGATATCATAAAACCATGCATCTCTTCTGGTTCCTTTTCCCCACAGTCGCCAAAATACAGAGGAACAGCAATAAGATAACAGCTGACTTTTTATCAGAAACAATGGAGAAACCAGACAATGGAACTTTCTAAAATGCTCAATGAAAAAAAAATAACTAAAATTTACAAATTAAAAAAAAAAAATCTTAAAAACATGGAGACAAAATGCAGACATTTTCAGGCAAAGAAAAGCTGAGATAATTGATTTTCAATAAGAATTTAACAACAACTTGTGCTAAAAGTTATTGAGACTGAAGAAAAAGCCACAAATTGGAAACCCAGATTGTGGAAATTAATTAAAACAGGACAGTAAACATGTGACTAATAAACATTACATATAAATATATAAAAGAAATAAAATTGCCTTTATTGTACCATAATTTAAAACAAAAAATTACTTAATTCAAAATGTGTAGAACATGTAGAAGTAAAAATATATGTCAAGAGCATAAAGCAGGAAGAGGAAAAATGGAAATTATACCATAGTTGTTCTTGAACTACTATAATATTATTTGATAGTACATTGTGAAAAGTTAAAACATATTGTCACCTCTAGAGACACCACTAAAAAGCAGCATAGAAATACAGTTTAAAGGATAATACAGGCAACAGAATGGATAACAAAAAATATTGTACTTTAGAGCACAGAAAAGAAAGAAGAATGAATTTGGAAAATATAAATCAATTCCAGTAGATTTAGAAACTGGAAACAAACAACTAAATTGGATTAAAAAAAAAAAACTTAAAATGAACATTTCAAGTGATTTAACATAGTATTTTGTATATCTAGAATTAAAAAAAAATAAAATCCAAAGATAAATATAGCAGTAATGTCATTTCATTTATCAGTCTAATTTTACTAATAATTTATTATTAATTTAAAGCTATATATAAAATAAGATAGGGAATTAATATCAAGATACAAATTTTTCATGATAAATAAAAGAGATACAAACATAAATTCAAAGATATTCAGCAAAATCTTTTAACTTAAACTGGAATTGAAAATATATCATAAATGTTATTGTTTTTCCAAACCTGTATTTCCTAGCTCTGTCTAATGAAAAAGCTTAAGAGAAATGACAACCCAGTAACAATTAGTACCTCTAGAATCCACAATGTATTCTCCAAATATATACTAATTATAATTAGTATATATAATATATACTCATATTAATGGTATTTTGGGATCCTTGGATTTGAATGATTGATTCCAGTTTTGAAGAAGAAAATGTAAAAGATAAATCTAGGGTATACTATACCTAAATTTAAAAAAAATACCAAAGAATAATGAGGTGATGTCAAAAATATGTAGAAATCAATATGATGGATCAGCCTTTTATCATTTGCCTTGTCTGATCTACAGTGGCATCATTAATAGTGAAATAATTTATGTAATGCATTGTGAAGTATACACCAAAACTTATGAATAAGCCACACCAAAATCAAAACTGAGTCTGAATCAGAGAAATGGTAACAGAGTATCAGTATACATAACTGTCTAGTGGGAATCCACCCAAGAGGAACTGTAATTTTATAACTATAAAGCTGGCATTTGAGCAGAAATTCAAAAACTGTCAATGACACTGACTATCCTTGAAAGTAGGAAAGCTAGCAAATGCAAAGGACCTGGGGCAAAAACACCTTTTCCATATCTGTAGGAAAATAGTACAGACAGTAAGGCAGGAACAGAATGAGTGATGAAAGAGTTGGAAGATGAGGTCAGAGAGGAAAGACACTATCATGCAAAGAAACAGGGACCCTATCATGCAGAGCCTTATAGCAGTAACTAACATAAATCTTCTTTTTGAAAAGCAGTCACTAATTATACAATTAGTAACATCTGCATTCCCCCCCACCCCGGCTTTTTTTACAGTCTATTGATCTAATATGTTAAGTATCTTATATTTCAAATTTTTAAGATTCACATGTACAAAAGATAAAATAAAAAAATCATTGTATGGTCCATATTAAATAAAAACAAGCCAAACTCCAACCATTATGTCAAATAGTGGCTACTTGAAAACTCAACCAATGTTTAAAATTTGCATTTAAAATAGTTAGAAAAATCCAAATGAATGGCACATTACATCACTACTGTTACAACTAAGTTGGAAATACAACAAATTAATTTGCTCAGTATGGAAGAATGCTGGCATGAAAATACTTTTGCTAGTGACTTTCTTGACTTAAATTCTTAACCTCAGTTGTTAACATCACAGAGCAAAAATTTAACATGCAATACATATTTTTTCCTAGAAAATTAGGTATTGAGAGAATTCATTTGATTTACCAAACTGCTTTCGACACATTTAAAGAGAAATATTGAATGATTACACATCATTAACATGGAAAATTATTTGCTTGAGTAATACAATGATTTAGCCCTAGCTAAGTTATGTCTAAGAATGAAACCCTCACTTTGGGGACCCTTAAACAATGCATGTTGTCCCTATCAAAAAGTTAAGTAAAATATGTTGATAGATTCAGTCTGTACTTAATGTACACAGATTTTCATCAACTATTTCTTTTTTAAAAATTTTACTATTATTTTGTATTTATATATGACAGCAGAATGTATTACAATTCTTATTACATATATAGAGCACAATTTTTCATATCTTTGGTTGTATACATAGTATACTCACACCAATTTGTGTCTTCATACCTGTACTTTGGATAGTAATGATCATCATATTCCACCATCATTATTCATCACCTATTTCTACTTAAAAGTAGCCTTCTCTCTTTGAATCATTTTTCAAATAGCTAAATTTCCTGCTAATATGAGACGAGTCATGATTATTTATCAGTATTTTCCCTCAAAAGAGCAAATATTAAAAACTTTCCTCTAGTTTTCAAATTGACACCTTATGGATAATATCAACTAAAATACTTTGTAGAAATGTAAAATTTTTAAAGCTTCACTGTGAAAGACAATTATAGATTAATTTCTGAAATAATTAGAAATAAACAATTTTTTTTGAAAAACATTCCTACGTTTTAATTGGCAAATTAATTCCTATGAATCTCTTTTCTTTCATCACAGCAAGATTTTAGCCAATACTTCCAGACATGTAGTCTTAGTAGAAGGTGTATGTATAGCATACAGTCAGTTTTGGGAGAACAAATTTAGGCTTTGGTATTTTTATCACACTTAGGAAAACCTATTTTAAATAATTACTGAGGTCATTTTATATATTTAACAAAAGACATTTAAATCCCCAAAGTTAGGATTTAATTTTCAATATTTATCACAGACTAATGCTTACATGTATGATATAAAGTGACAATAAGCTTTTTTTATAACGTAAGTAATGTGAATTAAGACTCTTCTCATTATACTTCTATATTCTAAACTGCTAGCAGCAGCCAAATGACTACACTTATTGCTAAATTTATATCACAGAGAACAAAACTTCAAGTATCATTTATCTATACTAAACTTAGGCCTGTAATGGCATGAAGACTATCCTGCTGTTATGTATATATGTGAGTCTGAACACACCTGCATACATAGCTTACAGATTTTTATATTGCAAGGATAGATGCCACTGTGACCCAGATGTCATTTTGCTGATTAATGGCTACATTTAATGGGGATTCCTTGCTCACAACTTTAGAATAAACTAAGTGTGCATTAATTTTGCCCTTTGTCAATATAGGCATTCCTAGTCTAAGTTGAAAATACAACAAATTAATTTGCTCTGTATGGAAGAATGCTGGCATGAAAATACTTTTGCTAGTGACTTTCTTGACTTAAATTCTTAATCTCAGTTGTTAACATCACAGAGCAAAAATTTAACATGCAATACATATTTTTCCTAGAAAATTAGGTATTGAGAGAATTCATTTGATTTACCAAACTTACATCTCTAGAAATGGTTTAATATTTCCATAATTATTTTAAAACTTAAGTTTAAAATTTAAGTTTTAAAATAATTATGGAAATATTAAACCATTTCTAGAGATATGATCAATTGCAACAAAATAAAAATTGTTAACTTTCAAACTAAAAATATTTTTACCCATACAAGCATTCAGCTATTTTTATATAAGAAGAGATTTAATGGTGATACTTCTCCAAATACTAATTGATTAAAACCTAACCCGTATTAAGTTTTCTTTTTAAAAAAAAAATATTTATGGGGCTGGGGATGTGGCTCAAGCTGTAGTGCGCTCGCCTGGCATGCGTGCGGCCCGGGTTCGATCCTCAGCACCACATACAAACAAAGATGTTGTGCCCGCCGAAAACTAAAAAAAATAAATAAATATCAAAAAATTATCTCTCACTCCTTCTCTCTCTCTCTCTCTCTCTCTCTCTCTCTCTGTCTCTCTCTCTCTGTCTCTCACACTCTCTTTAAAAAAAATTTATTATTTAGTTGTAGTTGGACACAATACCTTTATTTCACTTAGTTATTTTTATGTTGTGCTGAGGATCGAACCCAGTGTCTCCAACATGTGAGGCGAGTGCTCTACCGCTGAGCCCTAGCCCCAGCCCTTAAGTTATCTTTCTGTACAAAGAATAGTCTGGTGGTTGACTCATGAAAATCAAAAATGCCACAGACATGCACATTTTAGAGCCAAACAACAAAAAATGATAGCTGATTTTTAACCCCTATATATTCATTTTATGTTTCTATGTAATTGCTCCATATAAGCTACAGAACCAGAAAAAGGAATTTAGATTTATGTACAAATCAACTATTGGGTCCAGTACAAAATAGAAAATAGATAGGAGGTAGGTAGATAGACAGATACATAGTCTTGCATGCATATGAGTTACATAGGTATGGATATAAACTTAGCGTAGATAAATTCTGATCTTCTATACCAGTAATTTTCTAAAGCAAAAATAATATAATTATTCTAATACAAATAATATAGTTTGACATTACATTGAAGTTAGTTCGGCATCAGAACTCCTCTAATTTTATTTTTAACAAGAAAGTCTGACTGTTTGTTTAAAGTCAATCTGTTTCCTAGACTGTAAAACTCTATGGTAGCTTTCCTTGATTACCATGTTACATATGCTGGAGACAGCACTCATCTTACAGTATAAGTGCTAACATCCTGCTGAATGAACGATTGAAATATCAAATTTGAACTATGCAGCCAATATTGACCTGGAACTTATTACTGATATTATCTTTTTTTGTGAATCTTGGAAGTTTCTATTTAATAACAATGGTGAGCAAGCTGCGAAATAAAATGCAATGGTTGGCTTATCCAAAATTATCAACACAAAACTTTGAATCTACACTTCAGTTTTTGCTAACTGACTTGTAATTAAGCAATAGTAGTGATCATTCCATAGGCAAATGTCTTCCTGGCTTACTTGGTCACATGAATATTCAAGCAAGCCTGCAGGTCCTGCTTCCTATGTGTGGCCCAAGGGCTGGCATAGTGGGGAAGAGGCAGAGCTGCAAGATGGATGAGTTCTAAACTGGGAAACAAGTGGGCATCAGAGAGGAGCTGAACTTGATGTCAATCCTAAACAGACAGCAGATGGTAGAAAGTGGGGTCTGTTTTATGCTGGAAGTCACCAACAAACAGAGCAGGCAGAAATGAAAGTAGATATGCTAGGTCCATTGTGATTCTTAAATCTAAATACAGCACAAGTTTTGACAAGCAGGAAGTGGTTTTTATGAGCAGCCCAACCACATGGACACATATCATGAAGTGGAAAATGTTAAATTGATGCCCAGTTAACTGATTTTGCAGGCATTTATTTCCTTCTATGCTTCTGTTATTCCTTGTCAAAGAAGTCAATATTTGAAAAAATGTGATTTTTCTTCACATAAGTAGCTCGGTAGTCCCTCTCTTTCTCCATATGTTGATGAAATTCCAGAGATCAAGTAACGCATCAAGGAAGAATCATTTTATATATATACACACATATACATATACCAGTTCATGCAGATTCCCCAAACAAATATCTGTTAGATGCTCTCAATATTGATGGCATTTGGGATTTCTAAAAATAATGAAACTTTCTTTAAAATAATAAAACATACTTGATGGACTAATTTCAATTCTGTATCTTATTAAAATTAATTGAAAAAGTCCTTAATCTACAATGTGTCAACAGAGTCATTCTTCCTTTGGTGAGAACTATCAGAAAAATTAGAAATTCTCCAGCAGGGATTGAAGGCAGACAATCTTTAAGGTTAGGAACATGAAAGAATAGAAAACTGCAACTAGAAAAAAAAAATACTGTTCATAAACCTGCTTCCTTTGAATTCAACCTCTGGCACTCCTTTTAAATGAAACAATGGAAAATCAATTTTAAAACCTTGTCACTTGAAAATATCTCTTTGGTGACTGAAACAATCAAACAAAAAGTCCTAGTGGTCATGAATCAGTGTAATGCCATAATAAAAGCTGTGCTGAACTGTCACACTTAACCTAACACCCTACCATCACAGATAGAATGGCTATGTGAGATGACAATGTAACGTTTTGTTCTGATGGTATCCCTGAGAAAAATCCAACTCCAGCAGCACTTTTTTTTTAAGATTTAAATGTGAAAGATCAGTCATTCTAAATTATATCATTATTTTTCCATCAAAGTCAACACCAATCTTCGCAACTTGGAGAAGGCTGAATGAATAAAACATTCTCATGTTGGCAAACCCCAAACATGGACAATTGTATCAGCATTTTTATTTAGTCTCTTCTGACAACATCAATGCACCTTGCAAAAAGAAAGCCAGCTGTTCATTCTATTTGGTGCTATTAAAAGTCTGTTTTACAGACTTAACTTACATTCACTCTACTCTCTCCCCCCACCTGCCCCCGCTCAATGATGATGGCACTGAAGACTTTGATAATGAAGAAAACATATTTTTATGTGGGTTTTTTTTGGTATGTCTAGTTTTAAATATACAACTTAACATATGTTTAAAACAGAGCATATGGAAATAAGAAAAAGCAAATCTGAATTCCAGGCACAAATATTGGTTAAAAAGATAACACCATAAAAATGCATTACTTTATAGTAATTTCAAATGATGCAGGCTAACAAGATTAAAAACTAATAGGAACAGAATCTTTTTGCTATAAGAATGCCAACTTATAAGACTTAAAATTTCTACAGTTGATATTTCATTCTTTAAGTTCTCCAAAATTCATTCCCAGATATAAAAGGATTATATTGAGTCCTTCATTTTGTGTGACCAGAGTCACTTCTGATTGAGTGATATTAAAAATAATACCTTTAGAAATGAGTCGGTGAATAAATTCATTAGCAGTAGCACAAAGTACTATCAATGGAACAACTTTCCTCTACATATTTAAATGATCACATAGGTGGTGTTCATGAGTGCAAAAGCTTTGAGACTCTGACAAAAAGTAACATGATTCAGCTGTTCTCCAGACAAGAATTGGTAAAGCTTTTTTTTCTTTTATTAATTTTCACTTTTATGAGAAAAGAGAAATTTTACCTTTAAAAATGGACTAGGCAGAGAAGAGTGAAGAGACGGGAGGGGGCATGGGGTAGAAAGGATAATAGAATGAATTGGACATTATTACCCTATGTGCATATATGACTACATGACTGGTGTGCTTCTACATCATGTACAACCAGAAAATGATAAGTTATACTCCATTTATGTATGATGTGTCAAAATGCATTCTATTGTCATGTATAACTAATTAGAACAAAATTTTTTAAAAGTGAAAAAAACTGGACTTGGGAAATACTACCAATCAGCATGTCCTTAAACAATTATTTCAATGTCCTATGCTCTTTGCCTTGGGAGAATTGTATATTAAACTTGATATTACAAATGAAAACTATGGCCAACATTCAATATTACCAAGGGTCTGCTGAATTTATAGTGATTAATCTGTTCTCAATAAATCAAATACTCTTGAATGAAAATCTGTATCTTCAAGAATCAATAATCCATATATGATTCATATGTTCTTGTGTATGTTTTTGAGGAAATTTAGTTAATGAGGATTTTCAATTTACCTAAAAATAGCAGTCCCAACCACTTCTATTTTTTATAAATTTATTATACAATGTTACCAATGAAATAGAAAATGTGCCTAACTTAATGTCAGAAAGTCTGAGTTCTACCTCTACCATTTATAAACCTGATGGCAACCCACAATTTAGAAGGTTATGTTAGCTAACATGGTAGGCAGAAGAGGGGAGATTGCCATATTGAGGCAAGTGAAGAGATTTGATTTTAAGCCTAGAAAGGAAAATGAAAATTTATAAAGATCTGTAAAGACTTGCATGTTAAAGTATCTATTTTATTGTAAAAATAAATCAATTTCATCAAATGTGGAGACAGCTGAACATAACAAGTCTGTAGATATTTTTAAATGAACTAAGAAGTCCAACTATATTTCTTATATAGGAAATCTGTTTGAGGTTACCATATCTTATCACAGAAGTCTTTTATCTTTTATTTTTATGTCAAGCAGAATGCCTGAGCAGAAAGCACTCCCATGTACATTGCATTATCTGAAATGCCCAAGATATGGAAAAAAACCTAAGTGTCTATCAATGGATGAATGGATGAGGAAAATATAGTATATGTAGAAAGGAATACTATCCAGCCCTTCACAAGGAGATCCTGCCATTTACAACTACATGGTTGAATGTGGAAGACATTATACTAAGTGAAATAAGGAAGAAGTTAAAAAAATTCTGTATGATCTCACCTATATGCAGAATCTTTTTTAGAAAATTCAAATAAATAGAAACAGAGTAGTGGGTAGTTGCCAGGATCAGGGAAGAAGAAAATACATGAAGAAGTAGATCAAAAAGTTACAAATTTACAGGGAGAATAAGTGTCAAGATGTACAGCATAAGGGCTACAGTTAATATTTATTGTATGGGAAAATTAGCTAAGAGATTTTAGGTACTGGCAGCACGCACACACACACATACACACACACACACACACACACTCACACACATACTGAAAGGTACCTGTGGAGGATAATGAATATGTTTATTTGACTGTAGCGTTCATTTCACTGTGTATATGTAGATAAGGTATCATGCTGTATATCTTAAATATATGAATAAATTTTTTAAAAAGTGTATATTACCTGTTTTAAATGAGGGAGTGCAGTAAGAAGAAAAGTAGAAGTTTAAAAAAATTGCCATCCCATTTCACACCTATCAATATGGCTATTATTTCAAGAAAAGAAAGAAAAACAAAAGAACAAGAAAAACAAAAGAACAAGTGTTGGGGAATATATAGACAAACTGAAATCTTTGTGTATTGCTGATGGAAATGTAAAATAAAGTACTCACTATGGAAGACAGAGTGATGGATCCTCAAAAAATTAAATACAGAATTACCAACAATTCCCCAAAAGAAGGCAAATCAGGGATCCCAACAAATATTTGTACCTCCATTCTTACCACTACATTGCTTACAATAGCCAAAGGTGGAAAGAATTCAAATATCTGTGGATAAATGGTTAAACAAAAGGTGACACATGAACACAATGGAAAATTATTCATCCTTTAAAAAACGAATGAAATTCTGATATATGTTACAACATGAGAACACTCTGAAAACATCATGTTAGATGTAACAACCAGGCACAAAATGGAAATACTACACAATTCCACCTACATGTGAAACCCAAAACAGTCAGATTCATAGACAAATAATGAAATAATGGTTACCAGGCTTTGGGGATGAAAAGTGAGGAAGTATTCTTTAATAGGCATGGAGTTTCAATTTGAGATAATGATAAAGGTCTGGATCTCAGTGGTGATAATAATTGTACAACAATGTGAATGCATTCAATGCTATGGGGTGATGCATTTCAAAATGGTTAAAATGGCAAACCTTATGTTATATATATTTTACCCCATTAAAAACATTGTCATTATTTATAGGATTTTAAAAGCAATTGAAAACCTGAAATATTATTACAATTTACAGAATTGAATGATGAGGTAAATTTAAGATACACATATATAAAAAACCCATATACCAGTAATAATTAACTTAAGTAAGGAATATTACAAAAGATTTGTGTTGAAATGAATATTTAATTAATTTTAAAAGACATGATAACCTTTTATAACCAATTACTAACCCATGGTCATCTATAAATATATTTATCATGAGTATTTTATTCATCATGCAGCAAGCAATTCATTTTAAAACGAATGATGACATGTAAAAAATATTGCTTAATATATATTTTTGCAAAGCTTATAGCCAAGAAAACATATCATATCAAAAGTTAACTGAATTATATTTTTAAAATATTACTATCCTAATCCCAGCAGAATGCTCATCATAACTGGAAAATATGTAATCCAGTATGGAACATTTATCCTAATAGTTGAGATTGGGAGGCAAAGGAGGTGCTGGTTTTTTACTGGCTCTGTTCCCTCAGTCATTTAAGTTGGCCTTCGTGAGGGTCTTCTTCCCTACTGCCTACCATCTGGTGAATATAGATGACCACTACTGGGCTCACAGACTTGGCCACCAGAGACAAAAAAAATGTGAAGATTCCAAATGTTGTTAGTGAAAAAACAAAGATGTAGTTAGCTGTTCATAATGTTGCTATAACTACTAATTTCTCCACCAGAGAAAGGCCCCACAGCCTAGAGAGCAATACTAAGGCATTTCCCTAGGCTCACAGAACAATAGCTCTGTGCTACTGAGACCTTTCCAAATTGATATACATCTAAATACATATAAAAGAGCAAAGCAGAAAAGCTAGTTGCAATCATTTTTGAAAAATACAATTTGAACTATAGCCAACTATATTACACATTAATATAATCCATAGTTTTCCAACACTAATAATAATATTAATGACTAACCATCATATGATTTATTCCTTATAAAATATCAAGTGTTTTTCTAGGGGCTTTATAAGTGCTGGGATTACTCAGTCTTCACAATGGTCTTGAGGCATGTATTATTATACCAAATTTATAGATTAAAAAAAGGCTGCTCAGAGAGGGTAAGTTGTTAATTTAAATTTCCACAGCAAATAAATGGCAGATCCAGGATTTGGACCAGAAGACTAAACCTCTATAACCTATTATCATAACCAATAAAATTCTGTATCTTGGATATTTATATAGATATTGTAAAATTATACACAGATAATGAAATATAACTTGATGGAAATGCAGAAAAAATACCTACATTTATGAAACTTAAAATCCCATAGGAATAGAGGAACTAAATACATTATAAATTAAATATGAGGACTATTAAGAAAATGAATATAAATACTTATGTGTTGTTGACCTTACCTATTTAAGACTATAGAAAGTGAACTCCGATCTCCAGAACCAAAAGTTCAATACAAGTTAGCACACAAGGATAGCCATGGATTAACTACATTGAAACCTAAAACATTATGTATTTTCATGTTGCAGGAAACTCTTTTTAAGAATGTATTCACATTTCCCTCTTCCTAAAATGAGTTGCCTGCATATGTTCTCATATTGAAGACAAAGCTTTGTAATTATGAATATTGATTATTATACAAGGATTCAGTCCAACAGTGTCCTTGGGGCATATTGGGGAATATGAAGCTGTTTCTCCTTGCACGAAATAACTCCATATTGTGATGCCTGGCTGAGTCATATGTCTGTTTTCTCATTTTCTCCTTTTCCTCACTATTGTGTTGTATCTATTTTTAGGAGCCCCTCTGCCCCAATTTTATTTCACTGCCTTTAATTTACCAATAGTATGGAAACCAGATAATCAAGCACACTAAAAATAGGTATAAGATTAAAAATAAATATAGTATAAATGCGGTGAAACTGATCAGCATCTATTTTTCACGATCAGAGAATTATTTATCTATTTCCACTTATAGTTCTATAGCTTGTTGAAGGTATGGGTGTTGCTGATCTATTTAGTAATAACATATGGTTTAAATAACATAATCTCAGAAAGAGTCTACAGAATAATTCAGTATCCTGATTTTATGTTGAATATAGAGCCATAATTTTCCTAAATATAATTGTAAAATTAAGTCTACATTTCAACACATTGATCAAAATAGACCTTCCCTTCAAGTGATCTACCAAATCTAACCAACTAAACTAAACTACGCATTATGTATATCCACTGTCACATGAGAAGTACACACATATTCAAATTGTACATAATTTTTCTCAACGTGAAATTCTTGCAAATGTGCTTTGTTGTATTTCCTTATTTAAATGCTTGATTTTAACTTCGTTTGCATTTTCACAGGCTAAAAATAAATAGCTATTATATTTTATTTGTAAGAGAGAACAAATGAATAGAGATAGCTTTATAAGGGTTGAAGTCAGGGACACCAGCTGCAAATCTTTTATGCTTAGCAATGTGTCTCCTTTCCTAAATTCCGCTTCTGCCAACAGTGAGTCAAATGCTCTAGGATCTCCCCTCTCTCTCTCTCTCTCTCTCTCTCTCTCTCTCTCTCTCTCTCCCTCCCTCCCTCTCTCTCTTTCTCTCTCTCCCCCTCCACTTCCAGATAAATGCCAGTCATTTGGCCAGGGCTAACTCACAGAAGGTGCAGCAGGCACAGATGGCACTAATGCATAAATGTAATCTAGCAAAAGAATGCCAATGCCAACCCAGAAAAGGTTCCAAATAACTGCAGTGCACTTACAGGAAGTCTGTGATTGGCAAGGTTAAAGCTGCAACTGAAAGAGCTCACTGTTTGTTCCCAGATCAACAATAGAAATTCTCAAGTAAATGAGCATATTTAATTTATTTGCCACAAATGCATTAATTAAGATGGTATTTTGATAAATGATATATCCTTAGAAATTGTATTACTTGAGGATAATGTAGTTTGTGTAATACATTCAAGTATTCATGTATATCTGAACATCTGTAAACTCTTCCCAGCCATTCTCTACTTCTTTACTATATATTTTTGTTTATATCACATGCTATGTGAAGTTACCATCATTCACTAGTGAATACAACAAAATATCCCTTGCTCCAGTTATTCTCATTCATATCATTCTTCCTATGACTTCACATTCCATATGTATTTCGAATATTTGTTTACTGTTTGTCTCCTGAGCTAGAGATAAACTCCACAAGAATAGAGACAGGATCTCTTCCTTGTTCGCTAATTTCTCTCAGTGTCTGAAAATAAATTGTCAAGTGAAAGAATATTAAAGAAAACAAAGGCCCTCATATATAGCCTATTCTCACTTAATTAACACTATTCTGATGCACATTTGAATTTACTGTGAACTACAGATAAATGCTATTTTAACTAATATTTTCTCTTTTTCTTTTTAATCATGTCATATCACTGTACTCTAAAGATGGAATGCCCACCAAATTTCCATTATACAGATTAATGCAACTAAGCCCTTTAACATTTATATTTTGTTAAATTTTAAATATAAGCCAAAAAAGAATAAAACTAAATTTGTTTAATAGTCTTTTCTTTGTCTATCCTACAGTTAAGTTTGTTTCCTGAAGAGTAACACCAAGAAGAGAGAAGTGTTAGAAATCTATCACATGCTTTGGTCTTAAGAAAGCAAGAAGTTTAGTTAAGGAGATGTTCCAGGAGGGTAACAATAGTAGTACAGAAAGGATTCCCTTGCAGCTATTTAAACAATTCTCAACAACCTTAATTGCTTAAGGACTAATGCATTCTCTTTGGGGATTGTGATAATTCTTCATCATAAACCTATTTATTTTCTCCTTGAAAATATCCAATTTGGAATAAGTATAGTAGTTCTTCCTCTTCTGCTAGGGATATGTTCCAAGACCCCCAGAGGATGCCTAAGACTGTGAGTAGTACCAAATCTTATTACACTGTGTTTTTTCAATACATATATGCACAATTAAATGCATTTTCCATCTGATCTAAACCCTACTCACACAACATGGCTATAAATTTTGCAGGAAGCACTCTATGGCTTCCTTTTGTCATATCTGAATTTCCAGCATCACTACTCTTGTGCTTTAGGGCATTATGAAATAAAATAGGGATTACTTGAACACAAGCACAGGGACAGTTGATCTGATACCTGAGAAGGCCACCAAGTGACTAACAGGGAGGTAGCATATACAGCGTGGACATGCTGAAAAGGAGGATTCATGTCCAGAGCAGTACAGGGCAGGACAATGCTTGATTTCATCACACTACTCAGAAAGACATAAAATTTGAAATATCAATCGTTAATTGCTGAAGGTCTTCATTTAATATTTTCAGAATGTGGTTGGCCACAGGAAACTGAAAAAATGGAAACGAAACTTCAGATATAAAGGAATTACTGTACTCCTGGCTGCATTCAATGTTAGTTTTCTTCCCATGGTGGAAAATCATTAAATATCCAAATGATAGCTAACTCCAATCTACTTATAAACCTACTTGGTAAAATGTCACTTGAGTATTTGAAAAATACAATAATATTTTTTAAAAAAACATATAACTTAAAAGCAAGACAGAAATTAGTAAAAATGCAGAGTTTCAACTGTATTTTAAAAACTGACTCAGAAAAATTGGGGAACTAATGCTTTCTTTAATAATTTTTGTTTATATGATGTTATAACATCATAAGATACTTTTGATGTTAGAAGATACTTTTTTCTTCTTTGACCTTCTGATGATTTTGTAATTTTCTTTAATAAGTACATATGTTTTATAATAAGAAAAAGTTAGAAAAATATTTACCTCTTTAGTTATTTATGTATTTTATCTTACTGCATTCCACACACACACATACAAAATTACTATTTTCAATTGTATTCTTACCATTGAATCAAATTGTTGGAAGTAATTAGCCATTAACAATTTTGAATTTTTTTCTCAGATATGAACTCCAGTATATTAAAAAAAAATGTGCATGGGAAAAGCAACAGAATAAAGTTTCCGTGAAGAGAGTGTCAGTGAGTGACTTTCGATGCTTTAGAATAAGATGACAACACTATAGGCTCCTTCTATATAAAAAACAAATCTGTCATTTGACCTAGAAGAATATATTATTTTCACTTTAGTTTTCCTCATTTTTAAGTGGGTAATATTATACCACCTGTCTCATACGGTGACTGTTTCAATTTTGCAAATGTACTTAAAACTCAAAGCCTGGCTCAGGATAAACATTAAATAAATGCCATATGTCATGACTACTATTTCCTTCTAATAGAACTAAACTAGCAAATAGTTCAACCTACAGAATTGTTTTAAGTAAAACTTCAAAAACAGATATTAGAATAAACACAAACCCCCCAAAACTCAATGAATCAAGTTTTAAACCAAAGAAACATCTGACTACCCAGCAGTTCTTTTACAGATCTTGTCTACTTTTAGAGAAGTGACCTTGGTCTTTCTTTAAGAACACTACTGAAAAGAGCTGGCTATTGCCAAGTAATTTACAACAATCCCCTAAAGCTAAAGCGCATACCCTCTACTTACTAATACATACAATTTGAAAATTATATGCTCCCTTTACAAAATTTTTTTAAATAAATAAATAAATAAAACACCATCCTGGTCATTAGGGAAAAAAAAAAAATATATATATATATATATATATGTGTGTGTGTGTGTGTGTGTGTGTGTATATCTCCTCTCCTCTAGGCTGCCCCAGCCTGGCCAGATAAGTCAGGTGGATTTCAGTAGTGCCCCCACAGCCAGTCCCCCTCCCCATATTACTCTCTCTGCTTCCACATTTATGTAGGACACAATGTGCTCAACCACACAGTGTTCCTGAAATCATACATAGCCTGTAGTGGGATATCACAGATCACAAATATGAAAATGAAGTAGTGTCAAAAAGTAGGGGCCGACTTGCTGGAGAGAAATCCTGAACCTAAAAAAGAGAAACTCACAGGCCACGTGGACTGGAGAAAAGGGACCTAAAACTGGGTACAATGCCAGAAGGAGAAGTAGTTAGGGTTAAGGTTTGGTCAGAACATTAATATGAGGAAGTAAAGTAAAAACCAAAGTGTAAGTACATTGATATTTTAATCACATGGATAAGGTATGTAAGATAAAGTGGGAAGGAAGTTTTATTTATTTGGGCAACAAACACTATAATGTGAAGAAATTTTAAAACATTTTTATACTATATCAAAGGACTTGGGAATTGATAAAATGTGACTGAGTGATGGTTCGACTATGGCCATTCATGTGTAAGTTGGCCAAAAGTAACATTTTGATATTTCACATTAAGTACAATAAAATGGAGTGTATTTGAGGTACAGTCCAGATGTTGTACAGCCACAGGAAGGAGTAACCCTTGAACTAATGAGCTCTCAGGAGAAGACTTAGCTCCCACTAGAATCTTTCTTAAGTTGTGAATGCCTGTTCCAAATTAAAAGCATCAAAACTATGAACCCTGTTGGAAGTTGTAAGAAAATAAAATTAATTAGGATTTGACAAGTGTACAGCCTGATTAGAGGTCACAAAATCTAAATCTGAGATATTATTCATACTTCTAAATGCAAGGTACAAATAAATACGCATCATTACGATGCTGCTTTTGAAAGGAGTTCAAATGTGTCAGCTGTCAGTGTTAGATAAGTACTACAAATGATATCATTATTTAGTCTATGGGCACTTTTTCTGCTGATTTTTAATCAATCTCCATATCTCCATTCAGAAAAATTTTTAAATGACACAATGATATTTAACTGCCTTATTTTCAGCCCTGCTATCAGAATTTGGCTATTCTCTTCCTAAACTCTGACCATTCTCTTGCATAAAAATCTCAGCACTAAAATTGATCAGATTGCTTGAGAATTCAGTTTAGATACAAGTTTTTCCTTTGCTTTCATGTCCAAACCAAAATGTTTCTTTTTTCTAATTATAGAAAAGTTCCTTTTCCTTTGAAGCTAATTTATTTCTTCATTAAAGTTCAGATATCGCTATTGATGGAAGACATTAGTGAAATATTACAACAGAATTCAAGTTGATCTTGAGAACTATGAAAAGACATTAAACCAAAAAGATAAGGAAGAGGAAAAAACTAACATAACATAATCAGAAAGCAATTAATTTTAAATTCTGATATGATATTAAACTAATTCACATTAAGCACTGGTTATTTATTATATTATGAATTATAAAGACCTTTTTGCACTTATAGTTATTCCTACCTAGTACTATGCATGAGTAAGAACTATACTCATATTTTTATATTTTCTTTCTCTTTGTATAATGCTAGGCACAAAGTCAGTGAATAATTTGATTATCCATTTGTTCCACTGTTTAAAGACATTTCTCATTTTAATCTTTGTTACAAAGGAGGAAAATGTATTAATAATTTTCTGCTTTACTCTTAATTAATAAAAAAAAGTTTTAAAGAAAGATAAACTTAATTAAGCATTTAATTCAGTTATGAAGACTAGGACTCAATCACCACAGCCTCAACAGTGGCATTAAGAAAGCAAGGTGCCCATTTCACATTCTTAATGAAGCAATTACTAGTAAGAGGAAACCTCCAAAGATTCGGATTTGGCTCAAGTAAGATCCTTGAAAAACAATCGGATATAATGATCTAAACGGAACAAAATTGGGCAGAAGAAATTCTCTGGAAGATTGTTTGCAATATCCATAAATGTTTAGGCTACTGTGGCTCGTTTCTAATTAACTGCATTTGGGCACATCTTCCTTGAAAGTTTCACTGCAGAACATCCATAGAAAACTGTATCTGGAAGCAACTTTTTCTGCCACTCACTAGGGACCATTGTTTCCAGCTCTAATTTATAAATTGTATCTACCCTGATAGAAAAACTGCCTCAATTATGCCATTCTCCCACAACTGAATTGTTTCATTATCTAAACTAAAAACAAATCATAAAATGCTATCTGTTTCTAAGCAATAACCTGAGTGATTAAGTGCATATTGAGCATCAATTAAGTACTCAACATTGTGCTAGTGCATCTTAAATAGTACAATATATTGATTCAAAGTAAAAATAAGAAATGATATTTTGATATTTGTTTGCTATTTTATCTAGTTTTTAATCATAAATGATTGCTCTAGCCATTACTCATTTCCAGGAATTTGGTATTTCAATTCTTTGTAAAAGTCATCATGAGGTACATTATAAGCATTATTATCCACTACTTAGACAGAGATGGTCAAAAAGAAAGAACAACACTGAAATAAACCAATCACTTCTCTTGCCAACTCTGAAGGCAAAGTGCCATTCATTTCTTAGTTTGAACCAGGCTAATTAGAATCTACCAGAGGCTTTGCAAACTTAATATCACTGGTAGTGCTGCTTATAAAAATTACAAAGTATTATCCTCTAGATGATATCTTTGTGAACCACAGAACTGTGGCAATCTAGCAGAAAAAGGACAGGGCTCTAGAATTCAAGCCCATTAAATGTATCCAAAATACTTCTGCATTTTCATGCCAAACTCTCTATAACCAATTTGGTCCCTACAGAAAAATTTAAATAATGCTGAAAAAGTAGTATTACCTTGAGTATTGCTACTTTGTTATCCATTGTGGCTAATATATTACATTATATATAGGAATAATTACTAGTGCTATACTCATTAAAAACCATTAAATCACAAGACCATTTTAAACTGCTGTGGTAGGAGAAAAATGTTCAGATTTTTTACAGCATCACACTCTGGCACTGTACCAAAAGAATGATGTACTGCACTGCTTGGGGGTTGGGGGAAGGAAATGAACAAAGTTCCTGTACTTAAGTGCCTATTTCTAGTTTTGTGACAAATAAAATATTTTTTTCAGCCTTCACAATTTAAAAAAAAATAGCCTACACTACAACTCTTAAAATGCAGAAGCCAGCTATTGACTTAAGCCATAACCCATATGGTTGATACACACAAATTTGTGAGTTTGATATCACATGCTTTATGGTGGCAATTTTAATTTCAATAGTCTGTTAATCTTTTAACTACATTAAGCATGTCCACCACTACTGGCAGACTCTTCTGCCCCTTTGATTTTCCTTTCCAGCTCAATGCTCTCTCCCTAGAACTTGAGGTTACCATGAAACAGTGACTAACTCCTGCCAACAAGAAGATAAAGAAGTTTAGTTAAAATTACAAAGTTGTTTTGTCATTGCCTGATGATGACATAAGTTTCTATCCTTAAGTGTTCTAAAAATCAAGCATAAATGTATTAAGAAACAGATACATTTTGGTTTTTAAAACATTATCTGTGTAACCCATGTATCTAGGCTTAATTTCAAGCAGCTTTCCTGGAAATAGACTCTTCCTCACCACAGTTACCTAGGAAGAAGTAGGAAGTTCTTTCAGCTTTCTGCCCCATTTCTTCTACAGACTATTGACCACTAAAGGCAATGTTGAGGAAGCACATATGCAGAGATTTTCTTGCTCAATTAAAGACTACTTAGCAGGCTAAGTTAAATGTACAAAATTCAACATGAAAATTTCATTTTGGGGAATATGCCCCATGGTTTATGTAGCAGTAGCTGGCCCAACCATGGAATAATCTCACGCGTCAAATATTCATAATCTCAGCTTCCAGATTTTCATGTAAACCATCATTCATCTTACATCATTTTATTGAATGAAATGCACTGATTGCTAATGTATTGTTATTAAGGACATAACAGTTGTTAGCATTTATTGGACATTTACTTTAAGCCAGGTAATGTTCTCAGTATTTCCCATTTATTAACTAATTGATTTAATCCTAACAAAAAGTGAAGTAGAATATTAATATGACATAAAATAAAGCTGAGAGGCGGGGGCAGTGGCTCATGCCTGTAATCCCAGTGGCTAGGGAAGCTGAGACAGGAGGATCATGAGTTCAAAGCCAGTCTCAGTAAAAGTGAGGTACTAAGCAACTCAGTGAGACCCTGTCTCTAAATAAATGCCCCTGAGTTCAATCTCCTGTACCGAGAAAAATAAAAAATAAATAAATAAAGCTGAGAAATCAGTTTTATATTTTCTTTGTATAAACCTCTGATGTACTATTCTGAGATTCCCCAGTACAAATTGGAACAAAAAAAAATACTCCAGTTTTGTTAGATAACTTAACATCACAGTCATTCAAGATTTCTTTTGTAGAGTTCACTTGGCATCTTGCTACAGTAGAGTTAGTGGTCCCATCTCTGATATGATGAGAATGAATGGAGTCCCATGTAGTCAGAAAGGTCTGAATTAACCGGCTACAGCCTACATTAAATTTATTTTGGATATCACAAATAAGTCCTTTTTTAATACTTGTTCCTACACCTACACATTATTCAGTAGACTGAATAATATCCTAAAAACTTTTTAAAAAGACAAAACAAAAAAAGAAATAAAGATAAAATAGAGAGAAGAAGCTCTTCCATAGTAGAGTGGGTAAAGTGGTAATATGTAGGGTGTGAAATTGAGAAACATGGATGCCAATTTTGGAAATATGATAATAAGCATGATAAACCTTTATCATTTGTAACTTAAAAAAACAAAAGTATATGTTTAAAACCTTTTGAGTCAGTTACCAGGGTATGGTTTACTATATTATTTAATTTTCAAATGATTCTGTGAGGTAAAGGACATAATATAGAATTCCTCATTTTAAATATTTAAAAAACAAAAATAAATTTTAGATTAATAATTTGCCTTTGGCCACTGAGTAAACAATAAAATCAGAAATGGAACCCAGATATGACAAGATAGTAATGTAGGTTACAAGTTAGGTTATGTATCTCTGCAAGCAGACTTTAAGACAAAGATTTATATGTGAGAAGTCTGTTGGGGAAAGCTTCACCCCCAGTTCTGTGAAGGAAGTAGGACAGCCAGAGGGAGAATCTGTACTGTGTTGCAAGTTGTAATGGAGGTCTTAGCCAATCCTATGGGAGAGCTGAGGCTGGAATGGCCTTTTGAGTTGTTCACAATTAATCAGGGGGCTAAGTCTTTGCAACCAGTCATTGAATGTGGGAAGCCCAGGTGAGGGGTATGATCTCACTGGGGGCATTTCTCAGGGAGGGAACTGAAAATGGTCAGCAGCCAAGCCTTTTGGCAGTGAAGATAAATGAGTATCCCCCATCCTGAAGGGGAACCTGGTAGTATATCACAGGAACCACTATAGTTATATTGTGTTGACATGGGAACATCAAAAATTTATCTTTAATATCTTAATAAAACATCAAACCCATCATGGAAAAATATTCTAGATATCTCAAATCTGTCTATTTGTTCCTGCTAAGCCATCAGAGGAAATTCAGTTTTCCTGTAGTTCTTATGAACTGTCCAAACTACCAAAAACAAACAAACAAAAAACAGGTAGTAAATTACAAATCCCTCTCTGATTTGTTCTTATTTTTTAATTGAAGACATTTATTTGTTTGGGATAGTTACTGCTATGTAAAGATAGAGAAAGAACACACAGTTTATATTCTATAGGCTAACCATATAATTTAAAAATTTAGAATCAGATTCCATACAAAATAAAAGGACACAATTCCTAATCTCTTACTTAAGATTTACATATACATATAAATAATATTCCAAGTTGCTATGAATCTCTAATTCCTCCCTCCTTCGAATTTCAGGCTAAATTAATTATCCACATTATCTTCTTTTAAACCAACTCATGAAAACAAAGAAGAAAGTTGTTATAAGCAAAATAAGAACTGAAGGACAAAAGTCATTATGCTGCTCTGTATGTTGTTACCTCCTCTTATAACTGAATCTGCTCTTGCATATTAGTTCAATTAGGCTAATCTGATGATTTGGAAGCAAGATCCTATTATAACAAGGATTGGTTCAGCATGGCCATCATTCATGTTTTAAGTGCCATAAAGACTAAACAGCAAGACAACTCAATATGAACAACAAAATGAGAATGTTTATTATTTTGCCCCAGCAGAATACTTTCTAACCTATAGCTTCCAGTCAACCTTTAATGCAGTGATGTCAAAAACACTTACTGCACAAGCAGAGATCTGTGTTTCCTTTGCCACAGACAATAAATCTTTAGTGTCTTCTCCTGATACGCATCACTCCACTTGCTCTCAAGAGGCACTATACGTCTCTCTTGCCTTCCCCCTCACCTAACAAGGTCATTCTTGAGTGATGATACAATTTATGGGAAAAAATGGAGAGCATGCACAATAATTAGTATCTGCTTTTAAGTACCTTATCAGTAAATATTACAAAATTCTAAATAAAGGTTTCTTTCTAAACATATGATTTCATAAACTTATTTTCACAAATAGAGATTTAAATAAGTCCAAGTGATAACACATCTCTGTCCTCTCTATTCATTATTGTTATAAAAGTATGCTTTATTCAGAATTATGTATCTGAGAAATTAATTTTAGGTCTAAGAAATCATCTTTTCATTGATGAAATATATGGGGACTAAAGGTAAAAAAATATTAGTTGACTATACTCATTTCTATCTTGAAAAACAAAGTGTTTTCTCAATTTATGAGAGAAATAGTAGCAAAAGATGTAATGTTGGACATTTGTTTTATCTCCATTGGCCTTTCTTAACCAGGGTCCCATGAACACATTAAGACCTAATGCTCAAAGATGTCTATTACATATGATAATGTCTCAGCCAACCATTATGCTAGTTAAATGGCATCCTTCAGAAAATTAGGAAAACAATTTCTCAAAATTATTTTCTCTGTTTTGTGGTTCACATAAGAAGCCTCAATTGAAAAAAAATCTGCTGAAAATAAAACAGAAAAGGCTCAGAGAGGTTATATAACTTTGCTCAAGACAAATCAACTAATAAATTTAAAAAGCAACATTTAAACCTGGACTTTTGACAATAAAACTGGAGTATGTCACATAATACATACAAAGCATGTGCTATGCCAAATTTCAGGCATGACTTATTTTGTTTTCTTAAAGTGTCAAATTAAGATACACAGAAATTCAGAAGCACATTTTAGATTAACTCCCCTAAGTAAAATAAACCATAACAGATGCCTATGAATAGGGTCTTAAGCAAAACAAAGATTATACAAGTCTAAAAAAAAAAAAAGTTGAAATCTTCAATCTCTGGGACAAAGGAATTTCTAAACCCATTCAATAAATATACATTATGATGGATTTAATTCATGACTAAAAGCAGAAAGGTTTCTTCCATTTCCATTTCAGTAATTTAGTGAATCCCCCACTCTTCGTTCAAAGTAAAGGAGAGAGGGGGGGAGAGGAGTAAAGGCCTCTGGAAGTAACCCAGATCTTTGAATTGAAGCAGTTTTTAGTAGACTTTATAATACTCTGCATACATGATTTCTACCCTTTGAACTTTATCCTTTCCTGGAGTAAGCATTATCATTACTTTCTCTGATTTCTTCTTTAATGCTCCAATACTTTTCTTAGCAGGATAAAAACAACTCTGAATTCATTGGCTATTCTTTAAGTTTAGCAAATATTACCCCTTAATAAACTCTGGCTATTACTTTAAAAATAAGAAGAATCCTTTCAATATTAATAACAGAATGAAAATTAATCAATTTGGCTATAAAACGCACTTGAACATTCTGAAAAATACAGGAAAATAGAGGACACACGTATCTACAAAGAGAAGCTGGGAGGTAACGTGGGTTTGGTTCATTAGCACGTAATGCTTTTGTGTCAGTGTCTGTTAAATAGAGTGTGATAGGCAGTACTTATTCTAATGCCGTACATATACTTTAAACAAGGATGACTGGGATAAAGAGTCTAGCTCAGGTCATCAATGATGACAAGAGCTGGATTCAGCTGCAGCCTGTGTTCCCACTCCAGGTGGGTTACCACTGTCCATAGTCCTTACAGAGGTCTGGGAAAGAAGACCAACACAGTAGACTAAAAACGTATAAATGATACTGTGTGCAGAAAAGTATAAATGGTATCACATACAGAAACAGGCAAAATTTCACTGTCTTTGACACCTTCCAGAATTTGCTACTTGGTAGAGTTTACCTTTATAAATTACTAACTCCACTGTAAATGAAAGTTGTGATGTTAAGAAATTTTGAGTTTCAACTTCAGCACTTTAACCCTTGTTAACCTCCCATGTGTATAATAGAGAAGTTCCTTTTTATGAAGATTAAGAAAAGGAATGTAAGATAGCTGGCACATACATGGTATGCAGTAAATATAAATTCTCTCATAAGCCAACTTGTCTCCCTAACAAATCGGTCAAAAACTAGCTTTCTCTTAGTAAACAGGAGTCATTCCTACAAAGTTTTGTGGAAAATGTATTACAATAATTTATAAATTATCATCAAATATTTTTTAAAATAAGATGCACAAATGATCATACTCAAAATTTTATGATTAAGGGGCTGGGATTGTGGCTCAGCAGTAAAGCGCTCGCCTAGCATGGGCAGGACCTGGGTTCGATCCTCAGCACTACATAAAAATAAAGGCATTGTGTTGTGTCAATCTACACCAAAAAATAAATATTTTTAAAAAATTATGATTAAGAAGGGAAAAAAACAACTCTCATATCAATCCAATCCTCTTTGAACATTCATGTTCCACTTAAGCCTATAAAACTCCCATTCTTAAAACTTCTATTTCATTACTTTGTTCAATATCCATTTACATTCTTTTTAACTAAACTGTCATTCTAAGACTGATGGGTTTTCAGTCTTGGAAATAGTTATAGAAATATAGCTCAAAATTCCTTTATTATACCTTTATTTATATTTTTCCCAGTATGTTTATGATTCCAATAGTTCCTATTTATACTATTCTCTAAAAATTTCGAATATCACTTGTTAACACACATTTTTCAGATGCAGATGCTCATAAGATGCTATAGATCCTCATCTGTCAGTAATGACCTCATCAAATTATAAAGACCCCTACTGTTTTAGAAGGAAAAGGAGTCACATCTCCAGTAGCTATGTATCTACATATCTTTAAAAGAGTGAAGCTGTTGAAAATTGTAACAAGTTAATAGTTTAAAATTTTCCATACCAAATCTATCGCTTCTATCCCTCCCTTATCTTCTTCTTTCCCCCACTCCCATTGTGAGTGACTGAATACTTCAGTTTTTTTTTTAAGGTTTTATGTTATCAAATATGACAAAGAACTGGGAAATAAGAATATTATGCCAAAAGAGTTTGAGATGCTATTTTTAAATTTTTAAAATGTTAAGATAGATGTTGCTTTTGACCCACAATAGAGAAAATATCTAATATTAAAGAAAAGTAGAAATGATCGTTAATTCCTAAAACAATTCCACAGTTTCAATGATCTAAGGAGCCTCTCTCATCTGCACGCGAGGTGATTTTTCTGCCATTTCTGATGTTTCTAACTTTCTATGAAGCACTTTCAAATTTTTCTTTCCAGCTCAACTGTAACCTCACTTAAGTTGTGCTTCCTCAGTTTTAGATTATATGTAAACTTTGACTTCTCTGCTATGGATTATATATGCATTTTCTGTGCTGCTTTGGAACAGAAATGAACTTTCCTACCTTTTTAAGGCTTAACCCTGCTTCAACTGGGTAGTGCCAGCACCAGCCCAGATATCTTGTGTTCTTTCCTTCAATATTTCCGAAGGCATACCACCTGCCACCAAGATAATACTTAAAAGCAAAGCAAAGCAAAACAAACAAAATAAAAACCTGTTTCCATGAAGTCCTAACACAAAATTAGGGGAAAAATGTTTTTTAATAAGATCTTTTTGCTTGGTAGGATACCGAGTTTTATTTTATTTTTAAATTTAAGCTTGAGAAACACTACAGTAAATATGAGTTCAATATTCATTAATTAGTGTAACATACTAGTACATTAGATCCTCCAAAACTTAAATAGCACTTAAATTTATTCCTTTTTTCTTTACCACATATAGCTCAAAAGTTGCTTAAGAAAATAAATTAATCACTTCCTAGAACAGATGTGAACTTTCTTGCCTTCTCTATCTATGCGAATCATTCAAGATTAACTCAATTCTCTCCCCTGCAAACTCTCACCTCACCTCTTGGTCTGAGTCCTTTTCCTTAATAACTCAAATGACAACTAAAGTCTAGATCATTCATTTGGAAATTAATTAGGCAACACCTTCCTGACATCTCTGCTGTCACTGCCTTGAATTGGTATTTTAATAGTTCATCATCTTATCTTCTATGTGTGGAATCCATTGAGTACATTATAAACTTTTTGATATTATGTGTTAAATATTTGGGGGACTCAAAGTCTACCTGAAAAAGAGTGGGTGCTCAAGAAGAAAATGATTAAGTTTATTTTTATGCTTCTCATGTTCTAATTCTAGCACATTTTTTAAAAACCACCAATTATTTGATGTGGAATTATGGAGCTTTCAAATATATATGTATACTGACACACACATAAATATTTTATACCATACTTCACTATATAGTATATATTATTAGGACCTATAATCCATTCTGCATGTATTCCTAACAATTAATGTAAAGCAAAACTATTTTATTTCCTAAAAACATAGTATTTATCATTAGCAATACTATTACACATTTCTAGGCTATAAAGTAGTGAAGAATTGAATTAGAAATTAGAATCCATCTTGAATGTGTAATTGGCTTTATTTTTTGTTTTTATTTACTAATTCAGTTTTGCATGCTCTTCTTTGGATTATAATTTTTGTGGCTTTACTTTATCCCCCAAACCAAATAGATCGTAATAAATTTCTACCAAGCAAGGTTATCTAGTTATGATTAAATTTTTTAAAAAGTCTGTTAAGTAAGAGTCAATTGCAATTTGTAGTTCATTCTGCTAACTTTGCTGAAATATGTTTTTACCAAAAATTAAGAAATGACAATTCAGGAATGTGTTTGAATGCCCTCCAAGATGCAAAAAGAAAATTCTAGCATTCATAGTTTTGAAATTCTAATAGTAACCTGTAATCTTACAGATCATATAGACCTTATATTGCATGTTCATTAGTATTATTAACTCAAAGTTTTATTTCTTATTTCTGAAAAGATTGCAGACACAAAGCAGTGTTTACAAATGATTAGAAAATGTTATCTATTAAGTAGTTTTAAAATATAGTTTATATGAATATTTTTCTTATGTCTTCAACTACACAAATTGCCTTATCATTACTCTTAATAATACCAACACTAAGTTCTCATACAAGAGGTAATATATAGAATAATACCCTGGAAATAGGGAGGTCTGTTATTTCTTCTAATTTTGTAAAGAGGTATTTTCTCAGCAAAATAATAACAATGGTAACACTGATATCAGTATGTCATGTCATGAAAGTCTTTCAAAATAACCAGTTCTAAGACTCTCGTATCATAAAGAAACTGCTGGCCTCCCCATGTGAAATGTGAGGGATGCAGGAATAAGGTCTATACCACGGGACCCAGCATTGACAGCAGCAGGCTGAAGTGGGGGCAAACCTTCAGTTCCCACAATGCACATTCCAGGGATCTCTCTTAGAAAAAAATGGCTGGCAGCCTGTTTGCCTCAACCTTTCAATAACATAGCTGAAGAAATACTTTAAAAAACATTGCAGGGGATAGAAGATGGCGACGAGGGGAGTGCATTGCCCCCGTGTGCTGCTTCACTGTGTGGGAGTATGACAAGTCAGGACGGCTAAAGGCTATCTTGTTAGGAATTTCCAGCAATAGTGGGGTGCTCCGGAACCTGGAGGAAGGATTTCCATCGCACGAGGATCGGCTACGGGGACTCAAACGCGAGAGGTTTGTCGCACGGAGGGTAACACTGCTTATTCAGCAAATAGCCCCGCGGCTAGAGTCTGCAGCGCGCGCTGGGAAACGAGATAGCGACGCAGGAATACAGCGCTGCAGTTTCTGCCAGCCGTGCAAGCACCGTACTCAGGGCTGAATTCTGGGTTTGAGACGGGGGAAGGAAGCCGTCCATCTCGGTTCTCCACACCGGTCAGACCACAGAGGAGGCCAGCAGCCACCATGTTGGAAAGCTGACGTCACCATCCCTGTTTTCGACTGACCGCAGCTCATTCAGCCATAGAACAGGTAATTTCAGGCTGCCATTCGCCTGCGGCTTGCAGACAGATTGCTAGGGTTCAGTGCCTGGGGGCTTCTTAGAACCTGATCTTATCGGAGAGAACACGGAGCTCGGGGCGGCCGAGTTCCGGCTCCCGGAACCGCCCTGGCCCAGGGCTGGGGAGCCTGCGGAGGCTGCTTCTTGGACCCTGCTCCTATCAGAGCATACACCAAGCACTAAGCGGCCGAATTCCGGCTCCCGGAACTGAGCCCGCGGGGACTGCTTCTTGGAGCCTACTCTTATCGGAGCTTACACCGAGCACAGAGCGGCCGAGTTCCGGCTCCCAGAACTGCCCTGGCCCAGGGCTAGGAGCCCATGGAAACTGCTTCTCGGTCCGGGTCCTGCTGAGGGCCGGTCAGGACTCACCCGTTGCTTTGGTTGCCCGGCAAGGGGAACGAAATGCTGCCATTTGCATAGGATACCAACATGGCAGAGATCTGATGTCATCAGAAAGCGGCGGAGGAGAGAACTTCATCAATACCAGCGGCGACAGAAACAGTTGGTCTCCTGGTAGGGGGGGTGAGGCACAGACACCCGAGTCTCCTCAATTTGTCGTCGAGCCAGAGGGGAGGAGCCGGGCAGCCGCCAGCGCCCGGAGCAGGCCCAGCGGCTCGCCAGCGT
This sequence comes from Marmota flaviventris, assembly GCF_047511675.1. NCBI lineage: Eukaryota > Metazoa > Chordata > Mammalia > Rodentia > Sciuridae > Marmota > Marmota flaviventris. The sequence goes on from NC_092504.1 coordinate 63,896,979, forward strand.
GGTGACCTCATGACCCCAATTGGAGAGGGGGCGGAGCGGAGCCGCCACCAGCACCCCCAAGGTGGGCAGACCCGTGACCCAGTGGTACATGGGCGTGGTAGGAGGGGCAGGGCAGAGCCGCCGCCTGCGCTTGCAAGGTAAACAGACCTGTCACAGACTGGCGGGTCAGGCCCAGTGGCCTGCCAGTGTGGTACACACGTCACCCCAACTGGAGTAGGGGCAGAGCAGATCCTTCTCCCATGCCCGGATCAGGCCCTGCAGTTGTGGTGGCCACGTGACCCCAATTGGAGTGGGGGCGGAGCGGAACCGCCACCCATGCCCGCAGGGTGAGCAGACCTGTGACCAACCTGCAGATCAGGCCCAGGGGTCCGCAGGCGTGGTAGGAGGGGCAGGGCAGATCCGCCGCCCGCGCCTCCAAGGTAGGCAGACCTGCGACAGACCGGCGGATGAGGCCCAGGAGCCTGCCGGCGTGGTACACACACCACCCTAATTGGAGTAGGGGCAGAGCAGAGTCGCCACCCGTGCCAGGAACAGGCCCAGCGACCTGCAGGCGGGGTAGTCACGACACCCCAATTGGAGTAGGGGCAGAGTAGAGCCGCCGCCCGCGCCTGCAGGGTAGGCAAACCTGCAACCGACTGGCGGATCAGGCCCGGTGGCCTGCCAGCGTGGTACACTCGTCACCCCAATTGGAGTAGGGGCAGAACAAAGCCGCCGCAAGCGCCCAGAACAGGCCCAGTGACCTGCGGGCGTGGTAGCCACGACACCCCAATTGGAATAAGGAGAGAGCAGAGCTGCCGCCCGCGCCTGCAGGAAAGATACGCAAGCAGTATGAAAAGACAAGGAAAGAAAGGACCACAAGCAATGCAGGTCAACGCAACTTTAGAAGAGGTAACAGCTGCAGCAGATGGAATGTCAGATAAAGAATTCAGGATATACATGCTTCAGATGATCTGGAGTATCAAGGAAGACATTAGACAGCAAAATCAGACAATGAAAGATCACTTCGACAATGAATTACGCAAACAAATCCAGGAAGCAAAGGATCAACTATACAGGGAGATAGAGGTTATAAAAAACAAACAAACAGAAATCCTAGAAATGCAGGAAGCAATAAACCAACTTAAAAACTCAATGGAGAATACTACCAGCAGAGTAGAACACTTAGAAGATAGAACATCAGACAATGAAGACAAAGTATTTCAACTGGAAAAGAACATAGACAGCTCAGCAAGACTGTTAAGAAACCATGAACAGAACATCCAAGAAATACGGGATAACATTAAGAGACCAAACTTAAGAGTCATTGGGATACAGGAAGGTACAGAGCTCCAAACCAAAGGAATGAGCAGTCTATTCAATGAAATAATACGAGAAAACTTCCCAGACTTGAAGAATGAGACAGAATCCCAAATCCTAGAAGCCTACAGGACGCCGAATGTGCAAAATCATAAGAGATCCACACCTAGACACATTATAATGAAGATGCCCAACATACAGAAGAAGGAGAGAATTTTAAAAGCTACAAGAGAAAGGAAGCAGATTACATTTAGGGGTAAGCCAATCAGGATAACAGCTGATCTGTCAACACAGACTCTGAAAGCTAGAAGATCCTGGAATAACATATTTCAAACACTGAAAGAAAATGGGTTCCAACCAAGAATTGTGTATCCAGCGAAATTAAGCTTCAGGATGGAGGATGAAATTAAAACCTTCCACGATAAACAAAAGTTTAAAGAATTCGCAGCTAGAAAACCATCTCTTCAAAACATCCTCGCCAAAGCATTACAGGAAGAGGAAATGGAAAATAACAATGAAAACCAACAGTGGGAGGTAGGACAGTAAAGGGGGGGGGGGATAATCAAAGAGGAAAACAAACCATGTTTAGTAACAGAAATAAACAAATATGGCTGGAAGAACAACCCATATCTCAATAATAACCCTAAATGTTAATGGCTTAAACTCACCAATTAAGAGACACAGGCTAGTAGAATGGATCACAAAACAAGACCCAACAATATGCTGCCTACAGGAGACGCATTTGATAGGAAAGGACATACATAGGCTGAAGGTGAAAGGTTGGGAAAAATCATATCACTCATATGGACTTCGGAAACAAGCAGGAGTGTCCATACTCATATCAAATAAAATAGATTTCAAGCCAAAGTTAATCAAAAGAGATAAAGAGGGACACTACATACTGCTTAAGGGAACCATACACCAACAAGACATAACAATCATAAATATTTATGCCCCAAACAATGGTGCAGCTATATTCGTCAAACAAACTCTTCTCAAGTTCAAGAGTCTAATAGACCACCATACCATAATCATGGGAGACTTCAACACACCTCTCTCGCCACTGGACAGATCTTCCAAACAAAAGTTGAATAAGGAAACTATAGAACTCAATAACACTATTAATAACCTAGACCTAATTGACATATATAGAATATACCACCCAACATCAAGCAGTTACACTTTTTTCTCAGCAGCACATGGATCCTTCTCAAAAATAGATCATATATTATGTCACAGGGCAACTCTTAGACAATATAAAGGAGTAGAGATAATACCATGCATCTTATCTGATCATAATGGAATGAAACTGAAAATCAATGATAAAAGAAGGAAGGAAAAAGCATACATCACTTGGAGAATGAACAATAGGTTACTGAATGATCAATGGGTTATAGAAGACATCAAGGAGGAAATTAAAAAATTCTTAGAGATAAATGAAAACACAGACACAACATATCGGAATTTATGGGACACATTGAAAGCAGTTCTAAGAGGAAAATTCATTGCTTGGAGTTCATCCCTTAAAAAAAGAAAAAACCAACAAATAAATGATCTCATACTTCATCTCAAAATCCTTGAAAAAGAAGAGCAAAACAACAGCAAAAGAAGTAGAAGGCAAGAAATAATTAAAATCAGAGCTGAAATTAATGAAATCGAAACAAAAGAAACAATTGAAAAAATTGACAAAACTAACAGTTGGTTCTTTGAAAAAATAAACAAAATCGACAGACCCTTAGCCATGCTAGCGAAGAGAAGAAGAGAGAGAACTCAAATTACTAGCATACGGGATGAAAAAGGCAATATCACAACAGACACTTCAGAAATACAGAAGATAATCAAAAACTATTTTGAATCCTTATACTCCAATAAATTAGAAGATAGTGAAGGCATAGATAAATTTCTTAAGTCATATGATCTGCCCAGATTGAGTCAGGAGGATATAGACAACCTAAACAGACCAATATCAATTGAGGAAATAGAAGAAACCATCAAAAGACTACCAACTAAGAAAAGCCCAGGACCGGATGGGTATACAGCAGAATTTTACAAAACCTTTAAAGAAGAACTAATACCAATACTTTTCAAGCTACTTCAGGAAATAGAAAAAGAGGGAGAACTTCCAAATTCATTCTACGAGGCCAACATCACCCTGATACCTAAACCAGACAAAGACACTTCAAAGAAAGAAAACTACAGACCAATATCTCTAATGAACCTAGATGCAAAAATCCTCAATAAAATTCTGGCGAATCGGATACAAAAACATATCACAAAAATTGTGCACCATGATCAAGTAGGATTCATCCCTGGGATGCAAGGCTGGTTCAATATACGGAAATCAATAAATGTTATTCACCACATCAATAGACTTAAAAATAAGAACCATATGATTATCTCGATAGATGCGGAAAAAGCATTCGACAAAGTACAGCATCCCTTTATGTTCAAAACTCTAGAAAAACTAGGGATAACAGGAACATACCTCAATATTGGAAAAGCAATCTATGCTAAGCCTCAGGCTAGCATCATTCTGAATGGAGAAAAACTGAAGGCATTCCCTCTAAAATCTGGAACAAGACAGGGATGCCCTCTCTCTCCACTTCTGTTCAACATAGTTCTCAAAACACTGGCCAGAGCAATTAGACAGACGAAAGAAATTAAAGGCATCAAAATAGGAAAAGAAGAACTTAAATTATCACTATTTGCAGATGATATGATTCTATACCTAGCAGACCCAAAAGGCTCTACAAAGAAACTATTAGAGCTAATAAATGAATTCAGCAAAGTGGCAGGATATAAAATCAACACGCATAAATCAAAGGCATTCCTGTATATCAGCGACAAATCCTCTGAAATGGAAATGAGGACAACCACTCCATTCAAAATATCTTCAAAAAAAATAAAATACTTGGGAATCAACCTAACAAAAGAGGTGAAAGACTTATACAATGAAAACTACAGAACCCTAAAGAGAGAAATAGAAGAAGATCTTAGAAAATGGAAAAATATACCCTGTTCATGGATAGGCAGAACTAAGATCATCAAAATGGCGATATTACCAAAAGTTCTCTATAGACTTAATGCAATGCCAATCAAAATCCCAACGGCATTTCTTGTAGAAATAGAGAAAGCAATCATGAAATTCATATGGAAAAATAAACGACCCAGAATAGCAAAAACAATGCTAAGCAGGAAGTGTGAATCAGGCGGTATAGCGATACCAGACTTCAAACTATACTACAGAGCAATAGTAACAAAAACAGCATGGTACTGGTACCAAAACAGGTGGGTGGACCAATGGTACAGAATAGAGGACACAGAAACCAATCCACAAAACTACAACTATCTTATATTTGATAAAGGGGCTAAAAGCATGCAATGGAGGAAGGATAGCATCTTCAACAAATGGTGCTGGGAAAACTGGAAATCCATATGCAACAAAATGAAACTGAATCCCTTTCTCTCGCCATGCACAAAAGTGAATTCAAAATGGATCAAGGAGCTTGATATTAAATCAGAGAAACGCCGTCTGATAGAAGAAAAAGTTGGCTATGATCTACATTCGGTGGGGTCGGGCTCCAAATTCCTCAATAGGACACCCATAGCACAAAAGTTAATAACTAGAATCAACAAATGGGACTTACTCTAACTAAAAAGTTTTTTCTCAGCAAAAGAAACAATAAGAGAGGTAAACAGGGAGCCTACACCCTGGGAACAAATCTTTACTCCTCACACTTCAGATAGAGCCCTAATATCCAGAGTATACAAAGAACTCAAAAAATTAGACAATAAGAGAACACATAACCCAATCAACAAATGGGCCAAGGACCTGAACAGACACTTCTCAGAGGAGGACATACAGTCAATCAACAAGTACATGAAAAAATGCTCACCATCTCTAGCTGTCAGAGAAATGCAAATCAAAACCACCCTAATATACCATCTCACTCCAGTAAGATTGGCAGCCATTATGAAGTCAAACAACAACAAGTGCTGGCGAGGATGTGGGGAAAAGGGTACACTTCTACATTGCTGGTGGGACTGCAGATTGGTGCAGCCAATTTGGAAAGCAGTATGGAGATTTCTTGGAAAGCTGGGAATGGAGCCACCATTTGACCCAGCTATTCCCTTTCTTGGTCTATTCCCTAAAGACCTAAAAAGAGCATGCTACAGGGACACTGCTACATCGATGTTCATAGCAGCACAATTCACAATAGCAAGACTGTGGAACCAACCTAGATGCCCTTCAATAGACGAATGGATAAAAAAAATGTGGCATTTATACACAATGGAGTATTACTCTGCATTAAAAAATGACAAAATCATAGAATTTGCAGGGAAATGGATGGCATTAGAGCAGATTATGCTAAGTGAAGCTAGCCAATCCCTAAAAAACAAATGCCAAATGTCTTCTTTGATATAAGGAGAGTAACTAAGATCAGAGTAGGGACGAAGAGCAGGAGAAGAAGATTAACATTTAACAGGGATGAGAGGTGGGAGGGAAAGGGAGAGAGAAGGGGAATTGCATGGAAATGGAAGGAGACCCTCAGGGTTATACAGTGGAGGGGGTAGAGAGAGAGGAGGGGAGGGGAGGGGAGAGGTGGGGAGGGGGGAGGGGGGAGGATGGGAAAGGCAGCGGAGCACAACAGACACTAGTATGGCAATATGTAAATCAATGGATGTGTAACTGATGTGATTCTGCAATCTGTGTATGGGGGGAAGGTGGGAGTTCATAACCCACTTGAATCAAAGTGTGGAATATGATATGTCAAGAAATTTGTAATGTTTTGAACAACCAACAATAAAAAATTAAAAAAAAAAAAACATTGCAGGGTTGTATTTTTGTAGGATGATGTTGGGCATGCTATTTTCAGATAGATCAAGGGATAAATTTGACAAGTGGAATCAGTCGCTCCATAGATCAAAATGAGACCTCATGCTCTCGGAGAGAATGATCTGGGAAATAAACAGTAAATTCAATATAAATTTAACTGAAGTCTAAAATGATGATGAAATATTCTGAAAAGTAGATTTTTAAGGGAGAATTATAGGCAATAAATTATATGACTGTGCTAACAGTATCCTAAATTTAAAATTATGGCTTTTCTATAGTGAATCTGAGAGTTTTGATATTTGGAAAACATAATTTGAGGTTGTGTTATAAACTTAGCCTTTAGATAGAACTCTTCCTTTTGGTTTGTTTTCTAGATTAGTACCAACACCAATTTTAATAGTTTAATTTTAAGAGTAAACCATTGATTTGTTCTACCATCAATTATATTAAATTCCTCTACTTAACAAAAGTATATAAGCTTTATAATTGTTCCTAAGCTTTGGTCCCAGCCAATACTATAAGTGCCCCCAAAAAAATCTGCAAGTAATTTTCTGACCTGAATATTTGCAACAATGTGATTGATAAAAATAGTTAACATTTAAGTATCAGATATTTTGTATTTATACAGTCACTATGGATTGCTATGTTATTTAAATAGTTCACTAGTATTTCTCCTTTATCAGTTGGCCTTTTCCATTTAATTTTGCTGTCATAATTTTCCCAATTCAATGGATGAGCCTATGTAAATTACAAATAAAACACTGAATTCTGAACAGCTGTGATTTTCTGTATTAATTTATCAACAAATTTTGAAACATAAATTAAAGCAGAATTTACATGGTGAACTTCATTTTTCAATAGCCAATACCACTTACTATCTACCTATCAGCATGGCTACTTATATGACCCTCCACAGCCTCAGTTTCCTTATCTGAACCATGGGGGCAAAAAAACTTTGCAGGGAGTTGTTTTGAGAATCAGAGAACAATCATAAAATATCCCTGGAACAGCGCCCAGTACAGAGCTGCTGTGCTATAGGTTGTACTCATTTTTTTTCCACTAATGATGAGATTAATAATGATGGGAATGTATGATGACTTCATTAGAACTATATGCTTAAACAACCTGTTTGATAAGTAAGTCAAGCTTTGCCTTCAGATCTCAGCCTTCACAGCTTAGGATATCGGCACCACCTCAATACCCATACGATTACCTAAGGTACATTTAAGTTACATTTTAGTCTTTTTTGATATAAAAAAATGTTTTTTCCTGTTTTAAAAATACAGCTAAAGTCTTCTGTGTTTCTGTCTTGGTAAATCCTTCTATTTCCCCCAATAAAATTTTACTATTAAATTCACATTCTAAAGAAGTATTTCTGACATATGTTTGAAATATTAAGGACCTAAGAATTTGAGGGTTAAAATTACATTAATTCAGAAATTTTTTCTATTTATAAACAATATCCTAAATATATTTTCATCTAATTGATCAAGAGTTAGGGAAGTCTGATGTAAGAACAAAATTATGATCAAACCATACTCCTTAGAGTTTTGTTAAAAGCAGTCAGAGGCTGGAGGTCAGAAGCTAGACAAATGGTATTTGCCATCTAGTTAGATGTAGGAGAAAAGACCACTTAATAAGAGGAGTGTATTTAGCTGATTTAAATCAAACTGATTGATTTTCATTTAACATTTGTCCACTATTGTTAGCCCAAGTTAGAAAATCAATTTCTGTGTGACCCAATGGGAGAATAGGTCCATGTATCTCTATATATTTAATGACAGGAACACATTAGTACTCCTCTTCTTATAATGGTATTCAGTAAAAGGAAAGCTTGTGTTTAAATGATTTTTCAGTTATGGCACAAGGCAGCATAATCTAAAGTATCAAAATGACAATGAAGATAATATAGTGTTACATGTTAATATTTTTTTCTTAAAAGAAGAAAATCACCAAAAAAGGGGAAGATTTACAAAGAAAGAGCTTTAACACAAAATTTAAATATTCTAATCTCTTAAATATGTACCCTCTGTACTCTTTCCTTTTATCTTAAGGCATAACAGTAGCAAAATATGCATTATGGATCTAAAAGTAGTGTATTTTAGAGTCATTCAAACATGTTCAGAAAACAGTGAGGAATATATATACCATATTTTTAGTTTTATAATAACTTGTAAAATGCATATATGTATTATGGAAGGCCTTAAGAAATGTCCAAGTACTACAGTGTGAATTAATTCAAAGATACTTAGAAATAATAAACTATATTTTTAATAGTATGACCTCTTTCACTCATCAAAATCTTTGAATACCACTCTCCAAGAGGTGATGTGCAGATTGAAGGATACCCTTCTGAGTGTTGGGCAGGGTTCTATCTTTATTGAGTTGTCTTGGTTGGAATTTGAAAACAAAAAACAAGACTACTAGAATTTAAAAGTACTTTTGTGATGGTTTATGTTTCTATACACAAGTGAGAAAACTGGGACCAGAAGGATAAGGAAATTTGTGTCAGGTTGAAGCTAATCAATGACAGTAATAGAGATCCCCAAATCCTCCAGCTCCCAATCCAGTGTCCTTTCCAATATGTCACCAGGGGCTCTAGAAATTGCTTTAATTCTACCTTCCTCCTATAATTTACCTCCCAACTCCTAACCACTTGCCTCTGCCTAGAAAACAACCTTCAATTCCTGGAATATAGAAGTGATTTCATATCTCTGTGCCTTTCAGTATTCTTTCCTTCTAGGGGACAGAATTCAAGTGGGGGTGGAAGTTGCATAGGAAGAGATTGAACTATACAACTTCTAAGGTCTGTTTTGACACCAAAAAACAAAATCCTTGTTCTATGCAGTCTAAGAACATTCTGTGGAGTTTGCTACCACTTCTAAATATCAAATTTTATGTATCGATGCATGCAAAATTAAATATGTATATTATAGAATAATATGCATGCATTTTGAATACATAATAAAATAATTAAGCCATAAGTTCAAAAGGGGAAAGTGCCTTAATTCAGCAAATTACACACAAGAATGAAGTGTTAGGCTGTGAAATTACCAATGGAATAGGGCAACACTCACTGGACTAGAAATCAAAAAAATTTTTGAATCTAGGCTCTGGCACTTTTCAGCAATGCCAACTTGAGGAATCCACTAAGCATCTCTGGGTCTCATAGTCTTCATCTGTAAAAGGGGAATGATATGATACATAACTCTTAGACTGCTAAGACAAAAAGGAGACAACATCACTGAATATACTTAAGATGTTCAGTGTTTAATGACTGTCAGCTGAATTTGAGTTCTGAATCTTCCTGATGAAAAGACTCTCCCTTTCCTGAAATTATGAATTCCCTCAACATCTACAGTTTCCTGCCATCACCTCCCATTACACATAAATTCTCCTACACACACACACACACACACACACACATACAAGCATCAGAAGTATTAGAATTTTGAGCCTCCATGATCTACCTAAATATTACTGAGAAGCAAGAAAAAAGACCCTTGACAAATCAAGAAAAATACCTGAAGCCATGAATCTCTGATTTTTCTGTAGTTAATGAACCTAAATTAGTCTTAAAAGAATAGAAGTGTTGACATAGGCTTAAACTATCATCCTCACATCTTAAACATCATCTTCACTCCTGTTACACATTTATTTGAGAACTTTCCAAGAGCCGAATTCTATTTCTTTGGGAGAAAAAAATTTACTGGCAATCCACAGCCTATAAATTAAAATCTCAACTCTTGATAACTTGCATCTTCAATAATTAGTTACTATGTGCAAAAATAAATATGTGGAGAAATAAAACAAATACTACATTGTTTTTATGTTTTTCTATTTACCTTTAAAACAAATCCTAAAAGAAAACACTGCTGCAACAAAAAACACATTTCTCAAAGCCAAATTTGTGAATTTTAATTTGCAGACAATTTAATCATATCCAAGCCATTGTCTATACCTTGCCCTGAGATTTAGTTCACTATCATCAGAGGTAAGATATCTGTATAAAAACTAAAATAATTTGGTGTTCTGTATATTTTCATTACAGAATTCTTGTGGGCTCATTTTGTCCAAATATATGGAGAACACGAGATGTAATCCTAAAAACATATTTCTGAAGTTTTGAGGCATATCTGTTTTTTTAAAGATTTCCCCTGAACAACTACAAGCCATTTTTGTTACCAAAATACTCATGTTTTAAATAATTAGTGACAATTTCACATTGAACAGTAGAGTAGGCTACTACCATAGACTTAACAGAAAAGGGAGATGAATGACAAACAGGAGTGGAACAGCCAAGGCAGGGGTGGGAAGATTTTAAGGAAAGACTCCTTAATTTGTTCACTTCTAAGTGATCAGCAGTGTAACAGTGCATATGCAACCTGAAGAACACACCTTTTGTAAATTATTATTTATGCACTCACTTGGTTTTCCTATTGCCTGCAATTTTTTCAGAGAAATAAAATCCTTCCCACCCTTCATCACTCTATCCCTTTTTTACTCTTCCTTTTTCTAGCAACTGACTCTCCATCTTTTCTTTCACCCCTAATGTCTTATCTTACATTTCCTCTTCAGTGAAGTATTTTGTATGCTGGTAAACATGAAAGTAATATTATTCAGATTTACTGCTGTTGGTCTACCTAGGGATTTTATTTGGATTTATTGTTACTTGTCTATCACTCCTAACTGCCCTACAGTAACTGTCAAAAGGCGAAGACCTGAATATTAACTCAGGGAAAGGTTTGAAAGATGTAAATGAAAATATTTATATAAGATACACACACGCACGAGCGCGCGTGCGCGCGCGCACACACACACACACACACACACACACACTTCTCTGCCTCCTAAAAATTCTTATCTCACAAAAGACCATCTAAAGCCAAAACACGAACAGAGTATTAAGGGCTTAACTTCAGTATTAATAATAACTCAAATTTTAAAACTCTTGGCAATTAGTTAAGATTAATGACAGAAGTCTTTCCTTTTCCCCAATGCTCACATCTCTTCAACCCCCACCCCATTCTGTCAACCCTTTCATGCTCATTTCAAGTTGTGAAAACTGTGGACTTGAAACTTTGAACCTGTTATCTGCTGCTTTCTGCATTTGAGATTAATGACAGAGACTTTAGCAAATTTACAACCAACCACTCAGACAGCTGCCCTACTGTAGGCAGTTAATGTAAAAGGAACTAATCTAGTTAAGAGCATAGGACTGGTTCATAAATAAACTAAGAGGACAGGTAAAGCCATAATGCCTCTTCTGGTAAGTAGTCTCTGAATTAAACTACCAGCCTTCTTACTGATGCTTCTTCTTACTGATGCCTCTTACGTAATGCTTCTTCTGGAGACTAGGCTCTGAATTAAACTACCAGCCACTCTTCTGTAACCAGAAGAATGAATGAGACACTTGGAGCTAACATAAGCATAATTAGGCTAGCACAGGAGATTAAGCAAGAGACTGACTGATTGTTAAAAGAGGGGGGAAAGGAATAGGAAAGACAGTAGAATTAATCAGTCATATCTTTCCTAGATTTGTATTTAAATACATGACCAGGGTAACTCCACATAATGTATAACCACATGAGTGGGGTCTTAAATAGAATAAGTTATACTCTATGTATGTAAAATCTGCCAAAATACATTCTACTGTCATGTATAACTCTATGGTTTACCTGGAACAAATAGTTTTCACAATTCTAGTCATTGAAAACTTACTTTCCTTGGATAAAATATGAAACAAAGATCAAATATATTTCAGGAAAAAAAATGCAACTTCAAGCCAAAATAATAACAAACATATCCTAACAAAGAGAGTTAGTAAAAATTATAAGCCTTATCTATTCAGAATTCAACCTAAAGGAAAATGATTGTGTCATGCTTTTATAACTCAGAAGAATGCTTAATAGATTTAATTACAACTTAAAAAATAATCACCATCCCCAAACGACAAATTTTAGCTCAATAGAGATAACATTTTTATGTATCAGCATTCTCTGCCATATTTAATAGGAAATAATCCAAAACTTGTTAAATTTTAGAATTGCTTTGTCTTAATTTTCTCAGTAGCTTAGTTTTAAGAAAGAGTCATAAAGGTAAGTACTCATAACAGAAACTTTTAAATTTTATAAAGTCAAAATACGTATCTCTTACAAATCACCAGCATCAAATGCATATATTCAATAATAGCTCATTTTTATTCTTAATCATAATAAAACTGAAAGGGACATTAATAAACATAATTCTGTTGCTTGAATCAATGTCCTCTGCATATCAGAAAGTAATGATGTTATTGGGTGGCATAGGGCACTGTACCCAGAATTAGAAAGTTAAAATCTTGACCCTATTCTCAGAGTTGTGGGACCCACATTGGTGTGCTTCTGTCCATTGGACCTCAGTTTAGATTAATCAGGTAAAGGACAGAACAAATGACTGAGAGAAGAGTTTCATAACTAGCTTGAAAGCCATCCATGAGGAATATGGTTAGGTCCAGTTAAATACAGATAATGTAGTGACAACAGGGCATCCAAGTGGAAAACTCATATAAGCTCTCAGAGACATGCAAGTGGAAGTCAGGAGGGAGGATGGGGCTGTCTAAGATGACAAGCTGAATGCCAATAACAAAGCAGGGAAAGTCTCTGTGCTTGCTAGAGAAAAGTTAGACATGGGAGAAACAGATCAAGGGTTAGACCTTAGGAACTGATCAGGAGAAAAGAAAGAGAAAGATTCCAAGACAGTAATCTCTCTTTACTCTAGAAATTTTACCTGTATCTATGTACATAAATATGCCATCAACCTTTTTTACTAAAATATGTTCTACAGACTTACTAACTCTTTTAAGCAACTAGATATGAGGAGAATGTGTTTGTGTGTCCAATCTTCACTATACTAGGCCTTGGAGCTATGTGATTAAAAGGCACTGAATCCCTAATTAACTGTTAAATTAATAGTCCCAGGATATGGCTTTAGTAGAAAAAAATTTTAAGCAGGAAATAGTGCTTGATTTAAAAAATTATTTGAATTTTCTAATTTTGATCCAAAATAAAATATTTTAGTATTAGACCAAGTTATTAAGTATGCATTTCATTATGAAATATTTATATATTTCATGTACCTACATATATGAGGAATATGTATGTGAGTGTGTATGTGTGGGTGTGTGAGTGTATATGTATACACACATACATGTACACATATACACAGACAATTTTCAGTACACGAACCAGCTAAGAATCATGATGGGAATCTAAAGTTTAAGAAATTCCAAGAACCATTTTTCACAAATTTTCAAGCAAAAGGAGATTTTTAGAGGAGATATGAGGTATATCAGAGAATACAATTATTTTGAAATGAGAAAAAGTTTGCAAAAACTATCCCAATTTCATTATGCTTTAAAAAGAATAAGGAAAAAAAAAAACAGGGAATTTCTTATAATCCTTTGAAACAACAACAACAACAACAAAATGTTAATTTGTAACCCCAAATCAGAAAAAATAAAATGGCAAATAAATGAATGTTCACTCGTGTGTTTGTCAATGTGTATCTGCATATGTATGCATAAATTTTGTTGGCTATTTGCAAAGTTTGAATACATTTTTTTTATTTTATACCTCAAAATTTTATGTTTCAAAATTGTCAAATATTAGAGATTGCAATTTGATTCAAAAACTATATAGTGGAAAATATAAATAATAGTTAGATAAAGCAACTTTAAAGGAAATTACTTATGGATTTTAAGTATGTATTATAAAACTCCTGGTGTTTTGTTTATAAAATCAAAATATTTTTTAAAATTTAGCAGAATAAAAATGCACTCTTCCTAAAACATATATATTTTTAATAATGTGTTAATATATTTTTAAGAATAAGAGGATAATAAAAACTTCCCACTCAAGCCAATATCACTGAGTTATGGAACTTTCCTTACAGTAAGCTTGTAAAAAGGTGTTTAGCAAATAAAAGACACCATCATAATATGTTCTGTTTAATAAATTGTCTACCAAAAATGCATATTTTTTTTCTTCTTAGGCTGGGTCTTCTGAGCTCCAAATTTAAAACTGAATATTAACATATCTATAAAGTAATTCATTATTATTAGAAATTATAAAGTGATTGATTTGAATCTGTCTCATCCTTTCTAATAAAAATTGTTAAGACTATATATCAAGTACTCAAAAATGGGAAAAGAATCTTAAAATTGTATCTTCTGCTCCCAACAGCATGATTCAATTGATATCTTTAAGGTGTACATTTGATGTCAAAGCTGTATGCTGAGCCTAAGAAAACAATGTATCCAGTCCTAGACAAGTAATATTTCTTCTTAGTATGTTTAAGGTATTCTTCCAGTGTGCCAAAGCACACTGGTGTTTAAAAAACTGTTACATTTCTAAAATCAGTGCCTTCATTTAGGAAGAGGTAATTACCCTAATGGAATTTTTGTCTCTTGATTATTAAAATGTTGCTGATCAATTTTAACCAGGCTGCTTTTCTACCAAACCTAAAAGTTAATACGTGAAATGGTATGTGATGCTACTAAATCACAAATAATGTCTAGATAGGGGGAAAAGCCAATTGTCTCCAAGTTCTATTTATAGAATCTTATTAGATATTAACACCTGTAATACCATCTGCACAGGAGGCTGATACAGGAGGATCACAAGTTCCAGGTCAGCCTGGCAATGTAGCAAGACACTGTCTTAAGATAAAATAAATAAATAAACATAAATGTAGCTGAGAGGTAGAGTGCCCCTAGGTGAGACAGACAGATAGATAGATAGATAGATAGATAGATAGATATTTAAGTTTTGCATATTTTTCATTACATTTCAGGGAACCAGAATTAACATCTTCCCCCCCCCCCCCCAGTTTATACATAATTAAGAAATAGTTTTATTTAAGCTAAGAAATGCTATCAAGAAAAGCACTCTATTTCATGAATTTGCGATTTTCCTCTGGAATAGACATTAGTTGATGACATACACACCAAGAAAATATGTTCAATATTACATATATTTATATTAAACATTATATGTGTATGTATATACATACATACACACACACACACACACACATATATATATATATGCATATACATATACATACACATATAATGTTTACATATACACATATTCTTAAATCAGTCAGTAGTATTGTAGTAAAAATGACATGTTCATGACAGGGGTTAATTCCGTATAAACTTTGTATTTTAAATATGTACAAACCAAAGTTAATTACTTGTATTAATTTAAACAGGATATAATGATATTTTAAGGATAACCTGAATTGTAAAGGCAAAAGACAAAAATGAAAGATACTAGAGGTAATATAAAGAGTAGAAAAGTCTAGTGGTATTATTTCCTAATGTTGTCACATTAAAATTGGCCTCAAGGACCATAATAAATTTCAGATTTCACAAAAATAAAAGATAAATAATCAGTTTTAAAACATTTTTATATTTTGTTCTACTCTTGCATTTTAGTATAAAAAGAAGCAGGGAGGGTATGAAAGTACCAAGTATATTTTATATACAATAGGATTGACAGGCTAATACAGCAGGTTTTCTTAGAGTCCCCCAAATCAGTTACAAAGTTCTATAATTATATGACACAAAATGGGGAAAAAAAACAAGGAGAGAAATGAATTACAGTAGATGGGGTAGAGAGAGAAGATGGGAGGGGAGGGGAGGGGGGATAGTAGAGGATAGGAAAGGTAGCAGAATACAACAGTTACTAATATGGCATTATGTAAAAATGTGGATGTGTAACCGATGTGATTCTGCAATCTGTATTTGGGGTAAAAATGGGAGTTCATAACCCACTTGAATCTAATGTATGAAATATGATATGTCAAGAGCTTTGTAATGTTTTCAACAACCAATAAAAATAAATAAATAAATAAATAAATTTACAATAAAAAATAAAATTAATATTATATGTAATTTTCTGAACAAGTAGATTCATGAAGTAAAAAAACAGATTAGTCATTACCAAAAGCTGTGTGAAAAAGAAACAAAGGAAAAACTGCTAGTGAGCACTAATTTCTTTCCACCTCAAATAGTTTCTGGAACTAAATTTTGGGGATATAGTATATTCAAATAATAAAAAATTACACCCTGAAAATATTTATAAAGTTAATTTTAAGTTCACATGTGCTTTGCAGGAATGAATAGATGAGTAATTTATATAATGCATAAAGCATGCAAAATCCCAGCCAGTAAAATAGGAAAATAAAAATGTCACTGCTTACTCTTCAAAAAAATCACTGAGTTTTCACTATGAGATCCACTTACATGTATGTGAATATACTGTGGCTTTTTTTGTTTTTCCTTTTTGCTTTATAATTCCTGGTAAATATAAAAGAAAACTATGTCTATACATCAACAATTATTGTAAAGTTGTCAAGTTTTTAATATACTTATGTAAATAAATATGCATTTTGTGTGAAAAATAAAAAAAGATTGAATCTAAAGATTAAGTGTAAGAATGTAGTTTTTTTTTTTTTTAAGTTACTTTTGGAATAAGGCTATTGAATACCCAGACTATCAATAAAAATAGCATTTCAAAAAAATATTTTTAAAAAGGAATGTAATCATTAATGGGATAATTCCAGGTATTAAAAACATTTCTAATATCAAATCACTTGAATGAAGCTTTCAATTTGCTCTGAAAGACTGACAAGTGGTTAACATTTTGCAAAGGCAGTAGGGAACATAAAAGTATGATACAAAATTTCTGCTACCTAGTGGCTTATTCAATTTGAAAAAGAAACAGTTTAGCAATGCTGAGCAACGGGTGATTTGTAAGCATAAAGGAGTTCCTAGTGATCTGTAGGAAGACTGGAATCACTTAAGAAGTTGCCATTAAGACGGGTAAGGCCAAGAGTGTTTTGAGCCTAAGAATTCAGAAATAAGACTGACTGACAGAGGCATAAACATAAATCTGGAGATATAAACCAAATAAAGGCTAAATCATTTGCCTTTCAGGTTAACAGACTTCCCTTTTAAATGCTCAGGTGTTACCTGTGTTCTCAGATTTATTCTGATTTGCTACAATTTTAAAAATTGGAAGACTAAGATTGGGTTGTCAGAATGGGCATTTTTTTTTAAAAGTGGAGGTCAGTCTTTATTTATTTATTAATGTATTTATTTATTTTGGCACTGGGGATTAAATCCAGGGGCTCTTTACCACTGAGCTACATCCTCAGACCCTTTAATATATATGAGAGAGAGAGACAGACATAGTCTCACTAAATTGCTTTGAGAGAGAGAGAGAGAGAGAGAGAGAGAGAGAGAGAGAGAGAGAGAGTCTCACTAAATTGCTTAGGACCTCAATAAGTTGCTGAAGCTGACCTCAAACTTGTGATCCTCTTGCCTCAGTCTGCCAAATCTAGGATTACAGGAGTGTATCACCACTGTAAATGGCCTGGGCCATCAGTCATTTTGAAGAATGGAAAACTCATCTGCATAATATTAACCATAGTCCCCAACATAATACAGGTAGCATAATTGAAAACTCACTGTGTATTTATGTTGCTTATTTCACTACTGACTGATGAAAACTTTGCCACACACTAGCATCTATCCCCAGGCCATTGCTCCCTGGCTACTATCCTGCTCTAAAGGATATCTTTGAGTCAGCAGCTCTCCTTTATCTCACAGTGGTCATGCAGTTATTTCATTGGATGAAGGAGCCTAAACTTTATGAATGATAGTAATTCACATTACTACAGAATTTTTATTATCTTACCATACCATGCAGATTTTACTTGCTAAGCTAGTATTTTAACCAACTGTATTGTCATATATATGTATGCAAATTAAGGGTTTTTGCAACATCCTCAATGAAAATTAGTTTTTTTTCTGGCTGAATGTAGGGAGTGGGGCAGGAACCACCACCCTGCCAAAAGAAAAATGTTTGCTTACTTGGACTTATGATTTTATTTTTTATATATCCAATTGTAGGAATGAAGTCTTTATAAACAGGAAACAAAGTGAATGAAATTTTCTAGATTTTTGTTTTACTAAAAAAAATCCATCCACCTGGAAAAACATCTATTATTCAATTTCATCTCCCCTGAAATAAGAAACCCTATAACCCTCTTTAAAACAGACGAATGGTATATTATTTCACCCGGACTACTAGGATTCTTCTATTGAGTGTACAAATTTATGTAGGCTTCCTGGTGAATGAGGAACTGGCTTCTGAAGGTTAACATAACCTCCATTACAGCCAAGAAGCTCCTTGGAGATTTAATTGGTTTGTGGAACAACTCCAAAACTAGTGCTGTGCTTTCTTCTTTCTTTGCCTTTCTGCTTCTCTAACATTCTCTTTTCAAATTGAAAAAAAAAAAAAAGGAGAATGCATGGTAATGCATCATTTATAAATTACCTTGTTATTGAAAACACACACACACACACACACACACACACTGCTTTGAAACCCAAACAAACTCCTGCTGCGGACTCCAGCATGTTTGATGGAGGCCCTTCAAAAGAGTCCATGGCTTAATGGAGGTTGTTTATGTGGAGACTTCGATCTGTACCTGCTGTCCCCTGTCACTCCCTGGAAACTTGGCGGCAGATGTTGCAGCGTTAAGTTGTCTCTGAAGTGGCTTTCTGTCCTCATCTCCCCACCGCAACGGAGTCAAACTGCATTAGATCTCTTATTTGTGCCTAAGGCAAGTTTGGGAGCGCAGCTGTGTCCACCCCAACTCCTACCTTTGGTGTTTCAGGCCTCCGGGCAGCGAGTGTGAGACCAAAACGGTTCTGCCGCTCTCAACTACCTCCGCTGACAATCCGGCCGCTCGCTGCGGACTGGGGAGGCCGCTGCCGCTGCTGCAAACAGATGTCGGCGACAACCTGCTAGCTTACACCTGGATGCGCGGCCCTAACCTCGCGCGCCACGTGCTGAAACATTCATGACTCCGAGGAGTTGCAGACACAATCAAAGCCTGCGCCGGCTCCGAGTGAGCCCGCGGACCCCGCCACCTCGGCGGGAGCTGGCGCGAGGAAAGGTAGCGGGAGCAGGCGCGGGGCGAGAGATTGCTCGCGCCGCTTTGATACTTTATGCCTAAACTTCAATTACTTGATCAAGGACTTCAATTCAGCAGTGAATTCTTCCGCAAATGAGCCCGGTGCGGCCTCTGAGTCATAAAAGGAGAGCATTTGGCTTGAAATGCACCGTGAAGGGACTTCCTAGACAATGTGCATGACTCCAGGTCTAATTCTACATACACTGATTTGTTTATTAAACGAAATTCTCAAAAAGCAGAATCTGCAGTAAACAATTTATAAATCAGCGACAAGATTGCTTTCCAAAGTAGAAAACATACTGTTGATGAAGTGTGTTATTTGGAATCATTAGCCACAACCTGAAACAATTCTGTTTTATTGTCTCTCAAGCAGCATAAAGTTTGTCTTTCCTTGTGTTTTTTTGTTTTGTTTTTTAAAAAAGAATGTGACTATTACTTTCTCAAAATTAAGAGATGAGATAGTATTATCTTTTATTTCTTGACAATGTAAAACAAGCTGCATTCCTATCTACAACTAGAAAGTTTCCAAAAGTCTTTTTTTTTTTAAAGTTTTACAGTGTACAAATTGCTTTCTAATAAGCACACAACTCCTAAACCTGCACAAATACTTCATGAGAGGCATAATTCAAGGTAAATATTATACATGTATATATGGACACACCAAATCCTTTATGAGCACAAGAAACAAGAAAAAAATATTTGCAAAATATATTCATCAATTTATGTTGATAATAAAGTTTCTTTTAAAAAGAATTGGCCTTAATAGCTCATCACATTTGTTCCAATGAAATACTTGATGCATAGACAAACCTTTTCTATGGGACTCAATGTATGTAATCTAAGATGACATAATACTATTTACAAATTTCCTAATCATTAATAGGCTAATTTACTGGGAAATCAGTTTGTTGATACAAATTAATAAGCAAAGGACAAGGAGCATCTCATATATAAGAAATCTTTCATCAATAAGTCTGAGTTTGTCCTCTAACTTGGTTTCATCAAGTATTGAGAGGTAGATAAGTTTGCAAATAGCAGGATTATGGAGCCCATTCACAGATAAGTATGGTTATCTAAAGGTAACAAAAGAACTCCAAGCCTAAGTTTTCTCATTCAGTGATTAAGCCTTGGCATACTTACGCACACACACTCACACACACACACACACACACACACACACACACACATAATTTTGAACTCAATTAATTTTTTTCCTTTCTTCAACCAAATATAAAGGTAGATGGATATATGGTTAAAGAACAGCCAAAGATGTAAGTACGATACTGCTAGTTGGACATCTTAGTGCCCTAATTTTTACTTTTCTCAGCTTCATGTAATCCTATGAAATAAATTATGTTTATATAAACTAAAATTGGTAAAAAACCATAAGGTTTTATAAAGGCCTTTTGGGGATTTAACCATAATAATTAGAAGGCAACAGTGAGTCATTTCTTTTCATGTATAGATAAAGCATTATTAAAATGAATTATCTGGGGCTGGGGCTGGGGCTCAGCGGTAGAGCGCGTGCCTTGCACACATGAGGCACTGGGTTAGATCCTCAGCACCACATAAAAATAAATGAAGATATTTTAAAAAATGAATTATCACATTTTAGTATCATGCATCAAAATTAGCTGTCTCAAATGTATTCTAAATCCCTAGTACTCTTCCTGGCTTTCGGGCATCATTTTCTTCCTAGATAAATTAAGTTCCCCAAACAAAAGCTTCTTTAAAGTTAAAAAAAAAAAAAAAACTGGAATTTAAGCAATATTATATGTTTTTTTAATATAAAATAAAAATAAAATTTGGGCTCGAGTGTATATCAGTGGTAGAGCACTTGTCTATCATGGGTTCAATTCCTAGGACCACAAGGGGAAAAACAAAAAGGAAATAAAAACAAACCGGGTGGGATGTTAGATTCTCAGGTAGAGATTATGTCACTACACCATACACTATGATTTTATTTAAACAAATAATTAAATATAACTTTCTGGGATAAAAATAATATGTTGTATTTTGTTATTGTAGAGACTTTTAAATAAAATCCACTAAAATATTACCATGATTAAGTGAGCTGATTGGTGAAGATTCTCTTTGGAACCATATTATAGTCACTTGGTGGCCTTTGTCCATAAAGGTATTCACTTGTGCTCATCAGCATAAGAACAGGACAATTAAAGGCTCCATTTATTCAAAGAAGTCCACTGAAAGTTAGTGTAATATTTAAGAATATTATAAACGCTAGAACAAACTAGCAAATTTGAAAATGAAAAGATTGTGGATATAAATGTATTCAGGAAGAAACAGGGGGAAAAATAAGGGAAGAATAAAAAGAAGGGAGGGAAGAAACCATTCCAGATTCCAGGAGAAGAAAAGAGTATGATGACTTCCTAACACTTAATGTAAACATATGTAAAATGTTGAAATCCTTCAGTTTTCCTAATAATGTATAGAAAGGGACTCCACTGAAGCACTGAACTGACCCTTAGTGTGTTACTCTATGGCTTACTCTTTGGAAAAATACAGGTTATAGTTATGTATGTATGTGGGATAGGTAATTTGAAATTACCTATCAAACAAGGAAGACTGGATTGATGATGTGGAGTTGACATAAATTCAGATAGTCTTAATAATTTTTTGAAACATAGAAAGTGAAAATATGGAAAATAAAAAAGAGAGGGGCAAAATTTTCTCAAGTTGTTTAAAAGGGAACAATTATATACTCATAACTATACATTTGACGTAAAACCTCAGACTAAATAAGTAAATGTTATAAAGGAGCACAAGAACAAATCATGCCAAGCTCACCAGATGTTCTGAACAAATCATGTTGTATTATCAGTTAGGTTATATGGGGGAATAGATAAATATACCTTATAGTCGGCAAGGAATTTAAAAATACATATTAAATATCTTGTGAATAATGCAGTTAACTGAGGTTGTACTGTTGGATGGTTTTTCAGCTTTACCATAATGTCAATTAACTGTGGTGTGCCTCACTTTGGGGCAAAAGACTCTAAAAGTGCCACACTGCAGTTTTAACAGTTTTAACAGTGGCTCAATAATTTGACAAAAATTTGCAGGTGACAAAATACTGGAACCAGTAAAGCTAAAAAGAAGAGGTATGATGATAAAAAGTTAAGTCAAACTGCATCAGGCACACTTAGAATCATAATACATATTTGATGAAGAAAATGAGTTCATTAATTGAGCCAATAATTGATGTTTATTGAGGTTATTGACCTACATTTTAAGTAAAAAATAACCAGAAAACATAAATAGCATACCGGTAGTGAGATTTTATTTCATCTCACATATTGAGATTTTCTCTCTTTTAACTAAAATTCTAAAATTCAAAATCTTCGAAAATTGAGAGTTTTGTCCTAAGTTTCTCACCAAAATACACTTCAAAGCAAAACCTGAGAAAAACTTTAGTCTTTATTTTTTTCCACTTGTAATAACTAATATAATTAGTATATTATAGCAAAATGCCTAAATAATGTGATTATGAAATGTTGTTTTATATATGATATAGACTATATCAGACTCCTAAAATCCCAAAATTTTTGAATTTGAAATAATTTGACCTCAATATTTAGAATAAAAGTCTTTGAAATCATCATAAATAAAAAGCACAAACAAAATGCTGAAAAAAGAAAGAAATCTTTAAAATAATAGAAATGGAAGCATTACTCATCAATTATAGAAAAATAAATAGCAACCTGCTGGGGCAACATGTGGAATATTCTATAAGAAGAATGCTAAATTTATCTTTTGTCTAACAAAGTGCCTGGCACATGTTAGGCACTAGATAAATATTTGTTGAATGAATGAATGATTATAACGCATGATTTTAAAAAGCAAATATGCCAATTTATCCAAATTCAAAACTTTCCTCTATTTCCAACTAATCTTTCTGATTTTAACCTCCAACCCTGAGACTATCTAGCAAGCCACCACTCCCTAGGAACTTAGCTACCTCAGTGACCAATCTCTACCTGTTGAAAACTACCTATTTTCTAAGACAGAAAACCTATATTTACAAAGAAGCTTTATCTAATCTTTCCAGGAGAGTTAATCTCTTCTACTACACATTTTAGTATGCCCAATATACTTAAATATAAATCCAATATAAATATAAATTCCAATGTAAATCTTATTTTTGTGCATGTCTTGTTTTCCAAACAAATTTTAGATTTCTTAAGAGCAAAGACGATTCTGCACCACACCCCTCATTTTTTATCTAATGCCATTATTTATGCCTATTTATAATTCAAAAATTATCAAAACTAAAAATTATCAAAATTTATTAAAAAATGTATAAAAAATTATCAGAATTAGTATGAATGATGAAAGACTAACTAAATTTTACTCATGATAGTTAAAAGAACATATAAAGTTCCAGCAAGATAGTTGGGAGGGCTGCTAGTTTTATCTCCAGGGTTAGCTCAACACAGGCTAGCATTTCATAGGGTGGAAATCACTGAACAAATGAAACAGTTTCTAATCCCAGGAAAGAAAACTAAGATGATGCATGAACAATATTTAAAGCAAAATATTTAAAGTAAAAGTCTAACATGTTATAGAGGAAGAGGAATTATTATATGTTGCTCCAAAGCATGACTCCAGATCACACATGAATTTAAACGAAGGCATGAAATCTCATTATATAAAAAGTTTCTATTAAGAATCATAGTGAATTGGGCTGGGGATGTGGCTGAAGCAGTAACGTGCTCGCTTGACATGCGCGGGGCGCTGGGTTCGATCCTCAGCACCACATATAAAATAAAATAAAGATGTTGTGTCCACCGAAAACTGAAAAATAAATATTAAAAAATTCTCTCTCTCTCTCTCTCTCTCTCTCTCTCTCTCTCTCTCCTCTCTCTCTCTTTAAAAAAAATTATGAACATTATTGTGTTTCTCAAAGAAACCCAACTATTATTATATATGAAAAAGTTAGGGAGAAATTTTCTTACATTGATACAATAGGGAATAGTGTAAATTATTAAAGAAATTCTAAAACTAGGAAAATTCTAGCTAAATTTTCAATATTAAAAAAAAGACTTAAAATACATATGTATACATACCTGTGTGTGTCTGTACCCATGTATCACTAGTACAGATTTTTACACTGCTTTAGAGACACTCTCCCTTACAAAGAACTTATTTATGAAAGCAACTGTGGTTGAGATATTTTCTGTAGGTCTCATTGCTACTACATGCTAAAGAAAATCCTCAGCAACTCATTCCCAGTCTGTTGTTCCCACCAGATAAAAAACTCAGAACATGATGTCTTCAAAGGCATAAGTATGCATTCAAATGATCACAGTTATTGTGAATTACTTGAAAAGGGACTGGTATGAACCTGTAGATGGGAGATGCACTCTAACAGTAACCTGGTAAGCAGCCTATGTAAAGGAAATCTGTTCCAGGCAATGCTAACTCCTTCCTTGCATGGAATAAGGGCTTTAACATTAATTCCGCAGAATATTCCAGTACTTCCATTATCCTGGTACAGCAGTCAACTGTTTCCCAGCACATTCCCCTATACAAACCTCATCTCCTTCCTGAGGTCGCATCAAGGAAACCCGGTCATACTGCCGCCGCAACAAAGCCCAGAGTGCATCAAGAGGACCCTAAAGAAAATGTGATTTGTTATTCAACTCACTGAAAAAGTGAAAAAGTAAAGCAAAGAAGGTAAAGTCTTATTCTCTACTTTTATTTTTTTTCCACAAATTAATTAAACAAACAAAATCTTGGAGGTTCTTATGCTGAGAAAGTGTTTAGTTGTTAGAAAGTTAAATGAATACTCATTTTACAATGATCAAGCTGCTACTTGATCCACCATAGGCCTTCTTCAAATGATGGGGGACTGTAAAAGCTATAGTTTCTCTAGGAGACTTAAGTTAAAAATTAGGATACGTACCTTAATTGGTGCATACCACTTTGTCTGTGGAGGCTGGTAAGTGGGTTTGGGTCTAGGTGGCCTAGGCCTGATGGGTTCCTCTTCTTCAGGAATCTTCACCACAGCATTTTTGGCTTTCTCTAACCTCGCACCTTCCTCAGTAGATCCTTTATCACCCCAGCGAACCTTTAAAACAAAGGGGATACTGCTGTCAGAGAGAACGTGGCCTAAAGGAACAAGCTCTTCTGTATCCCATGATCCTCTGGCTCACTAGCTCAGAGTAAAAAGATGAATCAGTACATCAATTCCTAATGGCTACTCTTCCAAGACTTAATAGATTTCTTGACACTCCCAATTATATCGATTATTAAGATCCTAGACAAAAAGATTCTTTTAAAAATCTAAAGTCAATTAAATTTGAAATAACCTTTCTCCACAGTTTCAAAAAAAGGACTCAATTTGTGGTTTACATAAAATGCACGACAGTGTGTATTTCTGTTTTATAATTAGGTAAGTTAGATTGATAATGATGGCAGCATTTACTGAGTTACTGCTATGTGTCAGTCTGCATTTAATTAACACAAAAATGCAATGAGGGCTGGGGTTCTGGCTTAGAGGTAGAGTGCTTACCTAGCATGTGTGAGGCCCTGGGTTTGAGCCTCAGTACCACATAAAAATAAAATAAAGATATTGTGTCCACGTATAACTAAAAAATAAATATTAAAAAAATGCAATGAGACAGATACTATTTCCTTCCAGATGAGGTTAAGAGATGTGCCCCAAACCATACAACTAGTACATGGCAGGGCAAGAATTTAAGCATAGGCAATCTGAAATGGGTTAAATTTCAAATAAACCTGAATTTTATGATTGTATTTTATAAGAAGGAGCTATTTATTCAGATTTTTTCATCTAATGAAGGCAAAATTTTTTATTTAAACATTTAGTTTTTGAAAGTAAAGTAAGTATGTATAAGATTACTTCTGTAAATTTTTACTTGGTAGAATAGCTTTTAGTCTTTAGATGAGCATAAGCTCATCTCAGTATGGTTATTTGACAAGCAAATTTTTCATTAACAAAGATGAATTGGAAAAACCTCTGCTTTAAAGAGAATATTTCAAAGACACCAGGTAATTCCACAAATTTTAGGGAATTTCCTTCTCTGAAATCTCTTGACTTTGAAAAACCACCAGATCAAATTATTGTTTTCTTTATTTTTTCAGTGAACAGAAATTAAGGGATAAACCTGAATCAAACTAGGCATATGAATAGGATGTGGCCCCTGGGGAAGGACTTTGTCCAAACGGAAGTAGAGAGAAGTCCTACAAAAACATTACCAAAGTCAATGAAGATAAGAAAAGTCAAGTTCTAAAAAGAAATACAAACCCCTATCCAGAGCACAGTATGACATACCACAGCTAAGTGATTTCTATAAAGGAAAAAAACATTAAAGTCTTTTAAAGCATTTTAATGACCTGAATTAATGGGTAGGGATACAGATGATTATTGTTCATAGAAAGAACTATTCAGAGCTTTTTGGTAAGGCTTACAGAGATGTTTTTACTTTTTTTTAACTACAATTTAAAATGGGCTTTCAATTCAAGTGGA
The DNA here is from genome assembly GCF_047511675.1 of Marmota flaviventris. Classification (NCBI taxonomy): domain Eukaryota; kingdom Metazoa; phylum Chordata; class Mammalia; order Rodentia; family Sciuridae; genus Marmota; species Marmota flaviventris. The sequence goes on from NC_092504.1 coordinate 63,923,657, forward strand.
CCCTGTTCAGTCATTAAAATGTATCTGTATCTTTCAGTGTGATCAATGGTACTAGAATGTTCTTTATGAGGTTGTTAAAATTGTTTTAAACGCCATTAAACTTATTGAGCTAGATAGCTGGCTTTCTTTCCAGAGAAATGACCTTCTCTTTCAAATCAGTGTCTTCACCTAGATAAACTAACACTTATAAAATCTTTGGACATGAATAAATCCAGGACACATTCCCCACAGATATAAAGTTGCAATTTTGAGGAAGAAACAAAAGCAAAAAGAAAAATTCAAAGGAGATATACCGTTAAGCAACGTAAGAATGTCATAACTCAGGGAAGTAATTCAGAGTAGAAATGTAAGTAGATAAAATGCGGATTCACTCATAAATGATAGATTTTAACATATACAGTTCCCTAGCCTATGCTTCATAGTTGATAATCATAAAGGTCAACTATTAGTAGAACCGTACTAAAATAAAATGTGAAGCTAGTTGAACTAGCGTTCTGAACCAATGTGGCACTTCTAAGGTCTCATTATCAAAGGACTATATGTAGGACACAGAGTTGATGAGGTCTAAAGAGATGAATCAGATAAATTCATTAGCTTTGGTTCACCATCACCATCAGCACAAACACCACCACTAACAAATATCACTCAGTCTCAAAGTCTAAAACTAGGAAACACTTGTAGAGGTTTCCTACAACTCCTAAAATTAAGAATCTATACACATATGTATATGTGTAAATATTAATGTTTTAGTTTGATCACATTGAGATAATTTTAAAATACAATGGAATAATAGGAGTAGGTTGTTAGAGTGAGCCTGAGAAGAATTAAAGATATTTAGGGTTTTTAATATGGAAAAAATAGCTTGCTACTTAAATTTACCTGTTGAGCATAAGTTAATTGCTATAGTTTGTATGTGAAATGTCCCCTAAAGGCCCAGGTGTTAAAGGGTTCATCCTCAGCTTAGGGCTTTTGGAAGGTTAGTGGGACCCTTAGGTCAGTACGGGTGTGCCCTCCAAGGTACTATGGGACATTCATCTCTTCCTTGCTAAGAGCCAAGTGTATGATGCATGGCATTTTTGGTCTAAAGGTGACGCCAGCTAGCCATTGAGATGATATGATTATGTTAAGATTTGCATTCATATGGATATTGGACTCCTGCTGTTCACCTAGGCCGGCTACGGGACTCCTGGAGAGTTCCCATTGGTTGGGGAAGTACAGTAGGAGGGAGTTCCGGGGGAGGAGCTCTCTCGCGGTCCGGGAGGAGGCCGCGTGGGTGGAAAAAATCTTCCCGGGCGGTACCGGACATTGGCGGCAGTTTCAAAAAATAAACTTTGTTCCTGCTTGAGTGGCTCGTGATTTTGTGCCCAGCCAGACTGCGGCACTTCCTCTCTCTTTTTACTACTTGGCAGCTTTCTCTACAATACACTCCTTACCCGAATGTTCTGCCTCAACACTGACCCAAAAGTAACAGAGGGTACTGACCATGGACTGAAACTGTGAGCCAAAATAAACCTTCCCCCTTTTAAGTTAATTTACCTTGGCTATTTGTTATGTTAATAGAAAGCTAACAGAAACTATTCTTCCATTTCACTAGGTTCTATTCAGGGATTCATGCATATTATTTTCTTTAGAACACTGGAATACTGGACTAACAAAAATCTGATATTTCTAATATCTTCAGCAAGAACACTATACTTATTGAATTAAGGCCCACTTAATAATATACCTCATTCTCATGTAGTATGCTACATATTTGGATTTCATATGGACCAAATTTATTATTATGAATAGAAAAGAATAAATGAGCATTACAAAATACAGAGAAGTATATACCACACATCAAAAATTACTCCATTTGGAGACTCCTACTCACATTTTTTAGTGTATCTATCCTATTCCCCCAGCCCCCTATATCTTGGGATGCAGATAAATAAGCTAAAAGCAGTTCTGTGGTGGGTCATCATTGGACATTCATTTGTGAGGACTGTTTAGATGAGCATAAGCTCATCTCAGTATGATTATTTGACAAGCAAATTTTTCATTAACAAAGATGAATTGGAAAAACCTCTGCTTTGAAGAGAATATTTCAAAGACACCAGGTAATTCCTGGTGACAATATAAATGCATATTTTATACACATAGGAACATCAGTCCACTCTTGCCCTACTTCCCCATCCTTAGGATGACACCAGACCAAGGCAAAGGAAAATAATCCTCCTCTGTGTCAAACAAAAACTAGTATGACTATGTCTTCTTGGACTGCTGAAATTCCCAATCACCAACATGCAAACACATCTGCAATATCTTCTCCCAAAGACCAACTTTATATCTTCTAGCACCTGCCTTTTACTGTGGCTTATTGACAACTACATACCCATCTCAAAGGATATTTCAGCAATGAGTGGCAAGCTCCTAGGGAAAACATGCGTAGTTTTAAGACCTAATGCGACTGAGAAATTGAGAATTACTGCCAGTTGACTTGAATAAACACTTTGATAATTATGAAAAGGGAAAACTTTCTTTGGAAATATGAATTTTATTGAAATTTATAAAAAGTGATCATTGCAGCACATGTGGAGTTGTTAATTAGTTTACGATTTTTGTTGGTAGTAATGGGAAAAAGCAGATATGACAATAGGAGACATGAATAATGGAGGAAAAATATATAAATACACCTTCTCATCAAGTAAAATTGGATTATAATTAATAAGCAGGAAATACAAGGATCAGCCTTTAATATTAAAGTCAATGTGTCTATGAGAAAATTCCTCAAATTGTTCCTTGAGGTGGGTTGCTGATCTGTCTACTCTGTTGTGCCAGGCATAGCACTGGCAACGATTGCTTCTTATTAACTAATCTATCATTGTGATAAATATTTCATGGTAATAAGAAAACCTCTATTTTGAGGGGTAGGTGGATAACTCAGAGGCTCTGGACCAGTGAGCTACATCCCCAGCCCTATTTTGTATTTTATTTAGAAACAGGGCCTCTCACTGTGTTGCTTAGCTCCTCACTATTGCTGAGGCTGGCTTTGAACTCACAATACTCCTGCCTCAGCCTTCTGAGCAGTGGGGATTACAGGCATGCCCTGCCATGCCCCAACCTCATTTGATTTTTAAAATGCAATATTAAAATTCGACTTTAATCCACACTTTGAGCCATTCTGAAAGTTCACGCATTCTCTAAAAGATATGTAATATTAATTAGAATAGTTCCTAAGCAATAATTAAATGCTGTTGTAAGTTTTCTATATTTGGGATAAAGTCATATCCATGCTGGTGAATATTTTAACATTTTCTCCACAAATAGTACGTAACTATTGGACCTTTTCAAAGAAGAGTACTGTTACAACTTTAAGTGATTTCCTTCTTCAAAGTTGATGTTCCATGCAACAATTTTTTCCAAAACAGTGAGAAAAACCCTAGCATTTTTTGCCTTTTAGAATTCAGCAATCTTATCAATGCAAGCCTTTGACTAGGGAAACCAGTTCTCAAATGGGTTTGAAATGGCTAGGGTGATTTCATAGGGGAAAAAAAAAGTATTCAGAAAAGACCCAGTATTAAGAAAAAATGAATGATATTCTGAATACTGAAATGTGAAAAGCTAAATTTCCCTGGCTTAATGGTTTTAGAAATATATATTTTATATTATATACTTCTATTTTTTAAAATATACTAACCTCCATTCTCTTAATTCCTCCAACCCCTCGACCACCATAATAAGAAGCATCCACAGTTGGCCATTTCTTGTTGGGCAGAGGTTCTTCTTCTTCCTATAAAAATATATTTTTAATATAAGCTTAATTAATTTTATAAAATATTGTTTAGTCAGAAGTGGCTCACATTTAAACATTTTAAAAATAATGCCATCATTATGGAAAATGAATAAAAATTATATACAGAACATCTATGTGTATTTATGTTTACAAATATAAAATTCAAGTGGAATTCTAAAAGGTATGAAGACTCCTTCCCTTCCTCAAACTTTAAGTACCTCCCCACATCACTCCTAGGTTATCAGAAGTTGAAAAACAACAACAACAACAAAAACCTCTGAGCATCACTGGTTTATTGCAAATCTATTCATCAATTCATACTTAAAAAGATAAAACATTAAATTTAGGACAGCATTTCAATAATCACTTCAAGCATCAATGTATACGTATGTTTGAGATCTGTAGAACTTTTAGTAGAAAGATAGACAGTTGAGAAACTTTGCAAATGCAACCAGTACCTTCCTTAACTTATGTTGCTAATATGATTTTCACTAACCAAGTATTATTAAAGCAATAATCCGCCTGAAGAGGTAATAATGTCCACACACTGCCATCTTGGATTGTCCAACATTTTATAAATAAGTGACATTAGGTCTATTAATATATTGCTATAAAAAGTATATATAGTCTCTACATACTACTGATCCTGATGACCAGTCTATGTCTACCAATGTATGAGGACCTCATTCCTCTAGCACATAAAAGAAGTCATGAGATGAAAAATAACAATTGATTTTCATAAAGTAAAGAGTCAATATTTAGATGTCAGAGCTTTTTAAAAACAAATGGAATTGATTACATTTGGGGATGGTATCTATATGGAAAAAGACCACACATATCCTTTTCCTAGGCATTCATTTACCTCTTTTGGTGCAGGTGGTGGTGGTGGAGGAGGATCCTTGATAACCTGTACACAAAATAAAATAAAATAAAATGTAAATGTGTTATGACACAGGCATGAGAAAGTAAGAATGTATAAAAATAAATAGATTGGTAAAATACTTCAAAGATGTCCCCAGAGAACCTTGCCTCATAATATTTATGGCCTTCCTCTTAAATCTGGGCATGCCTATAACTAGCTTTTGACCATCAGAATGAGGTAGAAATGGTCATGATAACTGAGGCTAAGTCAAAAGATTTTTCACCTTTCTACACATCATTGGAACACACACTCAGAAGGCTACCCTGAGACCATCAAGCTGTAAAGAAGACCACTGGAATCTTAAAGAAAGGTCAAGTGGTGATGGAGAGATACTGCCCCCAGCTGTTTTAGTCACCCCAAAGGATGAGCCAATTATATGAGAGAAGAGTTGATCTTGGACACAGTCCCACTGAGCTTTCATATGACATGGGCTTAATTGACACCTGACTGCAATTGCATGAGATTCTCAGCAATCATCTCCTTGCTGAGCCAGTTTTATCCACAGAATTGTGACAAAACTAAATTGCTGCTAGAATTTAGCTGCTTTTTACAAATTGACGTTTTAGCCAAGGCTCCATTCCTATAAATCATTGTCATTAAATTTTATTTGAATTATAGTTAATGCTTCTTGTGAGAGGAATAGACCCTCCACCTAATTGAAAATGAACTTCACTGGTCCTGGGATATCTGGACTTTCACTTCATCGTGATAGAAAGTCTTGATCACATGCCAATGGCTTTTGATAATTCAGAACCATAACCAAGTCTCTATTCTAAGAGGAAAAACTAAAAATGTAAATATTTATCTTCATCTAATGTCAAATATTTCAATTACATCATTAAATTTTTAAAAACTTAAAACTACTATGACATTGAAGATGAGGTATTACTGAATATATTACTATTTATGATGGTTATGTTTTTTTAAAAGACTTTTTAAAATCTTTTAAAGATATACATAAATATTTCCAGAAGAAAATAGTATAATTCTGATTTTAAAAAAAATAGTTTGGAATGGGGAAGTGGAAGGGGTATGGATGGAATAAAACTCACAATAAACTTGCAGCTGAGTGTCAGGGACAGGGGATTCATTGTATTAGTCTATCTCTTTGCAAAAGCTTGAAATTTTCCATAATGAAAGGGGTTTAAAACTTTAATTTTATTGATAATATTTAGAGAATTGGTCCATAATTTTCAGTGTATATAATTTTTCATTATTCAAATTTTAGATTAGCTCTAAACCTCAGGAGAAATACCCAGAGAGCGACAATTATATAAATATAACAGGACAGTAATTTAATTTGACCAAGTCTCGTTTTGAATCCTACAAGAAATTCTGTTATTTCTATTTAACCCTTTTATTTAGTTCCATTTTATTTTATCAATAAATATAAAATTATATTATTATATGTATATTAAATATTATATATTTATATTATTCTTAATAATATTGAAAGTTAAAAATCTGTGTGTTTTTTTTTTAGTTATCTCATAAATAAATGCCTGCAGAGGATTCAGATTTAAAATAATACTGAAGTTAAACAAAATAAATTTAAGGTTATCAAGCTATAGGTATTTTTCCTTTGTTAAAAGAGGAAGTCCCTTCATATCATTACAAACTTGCATTCCCACAGCATGCGATGAAACCCAGATGTGTCAGCACTTCACTCAGCAAGATCCAAACCAACTCACTCATCTTCATTTAAAAGCCAACTCTCCCTCCCTACCTTCCTGTGTCTTTCAAGTTGGTCACTCTTTCCAATTAGAATCTCAAAATGTTAGCATAATCTCTCTCTCTCACTTTTGAAGGACTCCACCAAATCAATTCTATGTCCAATAGATTCCTTGAAATTCTCTCTCTCTCTCTCCACCCCCCCTCTCCCTTTCCCCCTCCCTGTCTCCTGTCTCCCCATGAATTCCTTATCTTCCCAAAGTAGCTAAGATTTCCTTGATATGGACAGAAAACTCTCTTCTCTTCCCCAACATTTATCAGCATACATAATGTTATTTAGCTTCAAAAACCTGAAGTTCCATAAGAACCAGTTTTATTTCTGCCTTGTTTCTCACTGCCTTCCCAATAATTCAGTAGATGCCTGGCACAAATCAGACTTTCAAGAAAATAAGAAAGAAGGAAAAAAGAAAAGTTAGGAAGAGAAAAATGAAGGAATTGAAAAAGGGATTAAAAATGAGAGAGAAATAAAAGGGAAGAAGGAAGGAAAGAGAGGAACAGCAGAGAGAGGAAGGACAAGGAAATTTCTACTCCATTCCCACTGTCACTACTTAAAATCATGAACTCAACATTTTCTGGATCTGAAAAATAGTGAGTACATTTTTCAACTCCTCCAATATACACACAAGCAAAACTTCAGTATTCTAAAATATTCCCACCAAATCATAGTCCAACTATGTTTGGACTGCTGCAACAAAGAGAAATTCACTACCTCACATAGCAATTCATTCCACTGGCAAGAAGTCATCATTTGAAAGTTTTTCCCCCAAATGATGCCAAAGCTTCTCTCTGCATTTTCCACTCTTAAGCCCTGGTCCTAGAGTCTGGAAATGGACATACACAGACACTTATAGACACACACACACACACACACACACACACACACACACAATTTTTCTTACAGAGAAGAGAAATTCCTACTTTTGAATACTGGGATAATTACCTAATTCTGTTGAGTCTATCCATTTTGGAAGCTAAATATATCAACCATTTCTCATGAAATGATTCTGAGTTATAGGTCATCTTGTTCAGTTTCTTCAATTTACATTAGTCAGTGTCTTAACTGTGGTTCTCAGAACTGATCATTGCATTCTTTAAACATAGGTGAGCCATGATAAATAAATGAATGGTACTCAGACAAAACAGATGCACCTCATCATTCCTCACCTCCCTCTTCTAAGCATCTTAATTAATAATATTGATTAAATTGATTAATAATCTATAGTCACTAAAGGCTTCTGGGAGCATTAATGCCTACATGCTGTACATGTAGTTAAATTAAACTTCTAGCTTGTTTCTTTTTTTTTTTTTTTTTTTTTAAAGGAGGAAGAGTTTATTTTGGCTCAGGGTTTCAGAGGTTTATTCCATGGTGGGCACCTCCAGCACTCTGGGACCAAGGTGGGGCAGAACATCATGGAGGGAGGGGAGGGTGGAGGAGCACAGCTCCATTCACACTGGCCAGGAAGCAAAGAGAGAAGAAGGAAGGGGCTTAGGGAAGATGAACCTTTCCAGAGCACCTCCCCCTTGACCCTCCTCCTCCAGCCTTGCCCCCCCTGCCCACAGTTACCACTCAGTTAGGCTGCAGCTCTCGTGGTCCAATCATGTCACCTTCCAAAATTCCTGCATTAGCACAGGAATTTGGGGGTACTCATCACATCCAAACCATAACACAAATTAAAAATCATTATTATTGCTTTAGATGACCAACATTTAAACTTTCACAAACCATTTACATATATTCATAAACCATTTCTTCTTGCATTTCATACTTTCCATTTGGGTTCATTTTCTGAGTGTAAAGTAGATTATTATTTAGAATTTCCTTTTGTGAAATTATATTCTATATAATTCAATTTTGTTTGTCTTAAATGTCTTTTATTCTACCCCTGTTCTTAAAATATCTTTTTAATAATCTTATAATTTCAAATTGATATTTTTTCTTAGCACATTGAAAATAATATTCTATTGTTTCCCTGTTTCCTTTAAGGCTCTTGAAAACACTGCTGTAACTCTAATTTTTATTTCTTTGAGGTGATTTGTCTTTTATCTTTGACTGCGTTTAAGATCTTCTCTTTGCTAGCAAGTGCTAAGCCTGGGGTTAGATCCCCAGCACAGAAAAAAGAAAGAAAAAAAAAAAAAACCTCTTTCTGACCTTGATTTTCTGAACTTCCACTATAATCACAAAGACTGATTTTCTCTTTATTTATTGTACTTGGGAATTTGGAGGGATTGTGTATTATCTTTCAGCAATTTAAACAAAATCTATCATTCCCCGCTTTGAATATTGTCTCTATTCCATTCATTCTACCGTCTCCTTTTAGAATTCCAATGAGGCATGTGAACTCTTATTTTCCTTTTCTCTTTTTTTTTTTTTTTTTTTTTTAATTTTTTATTGTGGGTTGTTCAAAACATTACAAATTTCTTGACATATCATATTCCACACTTTGATTCAAGTGGGTTATGAACTCCCACCTTCACTCCATACACAGATTGCAGAATCACATCAGTTACACATCCATTGATTTACAAATTGCCATACTAGTGTCTGTTGTGCTCCACTGCCTTTCCCATCCTCCACCCTCCCCCCTCCCCACCTCTCCCCTCCCCTCCCCTCCTCTCTCTCTACCTCCTCCACTGTATAACCCTGAGGGTCTCCTTCCATTACCATGCAATTTCCCTTCTCTCTCCCTTTCCCTCCCACCTCTCATCCCTGTTAAATGTTAATCTTCTTCTCCTGTTCTTCGTCCCTACACTGTTCTTAGTTACTCTCCTTATATCAAAGAAGACATTTGGCATTTGTTTTTTAGGGATTGGCTAGCTTCACTTAGCATAATCTGCTCTAATGCCATCCATTTCCCTGTAAATTCTATGATTTTGTCATTTTTTAATGCAGAGTAATACTCCATTGTGTATAAATGCCACATTTTTTTTTATCCATTCGTCTATTGAAGGGCATCTAGGTTGGTTCCACAGTCTTGCTATTGTGAACTGTGCTGCTATGAACATCGATGTAGCAGTGTCCCTGTAGCATGCTCTTTTTAGGTCTTTAGGGAATAGACCAAGAAGGGGAATAGCTGGGTCAAATGGTGGCTCCATTCCCAGCTTTCCAAGAAATCTCCATACTGCTTTCCAAATTGGCTGCACCAATCTGCAGTCCCACCAGCAATGTACAAGTGTACCCTTTTCCCCACATCCTCGCCAGCACTTGTTGTTGTTTGACTTCCTAATGGCTGACAATCTTACTGGAGTGAGATGGTATCTTAGGGTGGTTTTGATTTGCATTTCTCTGACAGCTAGAGATGTTGAGCATTTTTTCATGTACTTGTTGATTGACTGTATGTCCTCCTCTGAGAAGTGTCTGTTCAGGTCCTTGGCCCATTTGTTGATTGGGTTGTTTGTTTTCTTATTGTCTAATTTTTTGAGTTCTTTGTATACTCTGGATATTAGGGCTCTATCTGAAGTGTGAGGAGTAAAGATTTGTTCCCAGGGTGTAGGCTCCCTATTTACCTCTCTTATTGTTTCTTTTGCTGAGAAAAAACTTTTTAGTTTGAGTAAGTCCCATTTGTTGATTCTAGTTATTAACTTTTGTGCTATGGGTGTCCTATTGAGGAATTTGGAGCCCGACCCCACCGACTGTAGATCGTAGCCAACTTTTTCTTCTATCAGACGGCGCGTCTCTGATTTGATATCAAGCTCCTTGATCCATTTTGAATTCACTTTTGTGCATGGCGAGAGAAAGGGATTCAGTTTCATTTTGTTGCATATGGATTTCCAGTTTTCCCAGCACCATTTGTTGAAGATGCTATCCTTCCTCCATTGCATGCTTTTAGCCCCTTTATCAAATATAAGATAGTTGTAGTTTTGTGGATTGGTTTCTGTGTCCTCTATTCTGTACCATTGGTCCACCCGCCTGTTTTGGTACCAGTACCATGCTGTTTTTGTTACTATTGCTCTGTAGTATAGTTTGAAGTCTGGTATCGCTATACCGCCTGATTCACACTTCCTGCTTAGCATTGTTTTTGCTATTCTGGGTCTTTTATTTTTCCATATGAATTTCATGATTGCTTTCTCTATTTCTACAAGAAATGCCGATGGGATTTTGATTGGCATTGCATTAAACCTATAGAGAACTTTTGGTAATATCGCCATTTTGATGATGTTAGTTCTGCCTATCCATGAACAGGGTATATTTTTCCATCTTCTAAGATCTTCTTCTATTTCTCTCTTTAGGGTTCTGTAGTTTTCATTGTATAAGTCTTTCACCTCTTTTGTTAGGTTGATTCCCAAGTATTTTATTTTTTTTGAAGATATTTTGAATGGAGTGGTTGTCCTCATTTCCAATTCAGAGGATTTGTCGCTGATATACAGGAATGCCTTTGATTTATGTGTGTTGATTTTATATCCTGCCACTTTGCTGAATTCATTTATTAGCTCTAATAGTTTCTTTGTAGAGCCTTTTGGGTCTGCTAGGTATAGAATCATATCATCTGCAAATAGTGATAATTTAAGTTCTTCTTTTCCTATTTTTATGCCTTTAATTTCTTTCGTCTGTCTAATTGCTCTGGCCAGTGTTTCGAGAACTATGTTGAACAGAAGTGGAGAGAGAGGGCATCCCTGTCTAGTTCCAGATTTTAGAGGGAATGCCTTCAGTTTTTCTCCATTCAGAATGATGCTAGCCTGAGGCTTAGCATAGATTGCTTTTACAATATTGAGGTATGTTCCTGTTATCCCTAGTTTTTCTAGAGTTTTGAACATAAAGGGATGCTGTACTTTGTCGAATGCTTTTTCCGCATCTATCGAGATGATCATATGGTTCTTATTTTTAAGTCTATTGATGTGGTGAATAACATTTATTGATTTCCGTATATTGAACCAGCCTTGCATCCCAGGGATGAATCCTACTTGATCATGGTGTACAATTTTTTTGATATGTTTTTGTATCCGATTCGCCAGAATTTTATTGAGGATTTTTGCATCTAGGTTCATTAGAGATATTGGTCTGTAGTTTTCTTTCTTTGAAGTGTCTTTGTCTGGTTTAGGTATCAGGGTGATGTTGGCCTCATAGAATGAATTTGGAAGTTCTCCCTCCTTTTCTATTTCCTGAAGTAGCTTGAAAAGTATTGGTATTAGTTCTTCTTTAAAGGTTTTGTAAAATTCTGCTGTATACCCATCTGGACCTGGGCTTTTCTTAGTTGGTAGTCTTTTTATGGTTTCTTCTATTTCCTCGATTGATATTGGTCTGTTTAGGTTTTCTATATCCTCCTGACTCAATCTGGGCAGATCATATGACTTAAGAAATTTATCTATGCCTTCACTATCTTCTAATTTATTGGAGTATAAGGATTCAAAATAGTTTTTGATTATCTTCTGTATTTCTGAAGTGTCTGTTGTGATATTGCCTTTTTCATCCCGTATGCTAGTAATTTGAGTTCTCTCTCTTCTTCTCTTCGCTAGCATCGCTAAGGGTCTGTCGATTTTGTTTATTTTTTCAAAGAACCAACTTTTAGTTTTGTCAATTTTTTCAATTGTTTCTTTTGTTTCGATTTCATTAATTTCAGCTCTGATTTTAATTATTTCTTGCCTTCTACTTCTTTTGCTGTTGTTTTGCTCTTCATTTTCCAGGATTTTGAGATGAAGTATGAGATCATTTATTTGTTGGTTTTTTCTTTTTTTAAGGAATGAACTCCAAGCAATGAATTTTCCTCTTAGAACTGCTTTCAATGTGTCCCATAGATTCCGATATGTTGTGTCTGTGTTTTCATTTATCTCTAAGAATTTTTTGATTTCCTTCTTGATGTCTTCTATAACCCATTGATCGTTCAGTAACCTATTGTTCATTCTCCAAGTGATGTATGCTTTTTCCTTCCTTCTTTTATCGTTGATTTTCAGTTTCATTCCATTATGATCAGATAAGATGCATGGTATTATCTCTACTCCTTTATATTGTCTAAGAGTTGCCCTGTGACATAATATATGATCTATTTTTGAGAAGGATCCATGTGCTGCTGAGAAAAAAGTGTAACTGCTTGATGTTGGGTGGTATATTCTATATATGTCAATTAGGTCTAGGTTATTAATAGTGTTATTGAGTTCTATAGTTTCCTTATTCAACTTTTGTTTGGAAGATCTGTCCAGTGGCGAGAGAGGTGTGTTGAAGTCTCCCATGATTATGGTATGGTGGTCTATTAGACTCTTGAACTTGAGAAGAGTTTGTTTGACGAATATAGCTGCACCATTGTTTGGGGCATAAATATTTATGATTGTTATGTCTTGTTGGTGTATGGTTCCCTTAAGCAGTATGTAGTGTCCCTCTTTATCTCTTTTGATTAACTTTGGCTTGAAATCTATTTTATTTGATATGAGTATGGACACTCCTGCTTGTTTCCGAAGTCCATATGAGTGATATGATTTTTCCCAACCTTTCACCTTCAGCCTATGTATGTCCTTTCCTATCAAATGCGTCTCCTGTAGGCAGCATATTGTTGGGTCTTGTTTTGTGATCCATTCTACTAGCCTGTGTCTCTTAATTGGTGAGTTTAAGCCATTAACATTTAGGGTTATTATTGAGATATGGGTTGTTCTTCCAGCCATATTTGTTTATTTCTGTTACTAAACATGGTTTGTTTTCCTCTTTGATTATCCCCCCCCCCCTTTACTGTCCTACCTCCCACTGTTGGTTTTCATTGTTATTTTCCATTTCCTCTTCCTGTAATGCTTTGGCGAGGATGTTTTGAAGAGATGGTTTTCTAGCTGCGAATTCTTTAAACTTTTGTTTATCGTGGAAGGTTTTAATTTCATCCTCCATCCTGAAGCTTAATTTCGCTGGATACACAATTCTTGGTTGGAACCCATTTTCTTTCAGTGTTTGAAATATGTTATTCCAGGATCTTCTAGCTTTCAGAGTCTGTGTTGACAGATCAGCTGTTATCCTGATTGGCTTACCCCTAAATGTAATCTGCTTCCTTTCTCTTGTAGCTTTTAAAATTCTCTCCTTATTCTGTATGTTGGGCATCTTCATTATAATGTGTCTAGGTGTGGATCTCTTATGATTTTGCACATTCGGCGTCCTGTAGGCTTCTAGGATTTGGGATTCTGTCTCATTCTTCAAGTCTGGGAAGTTTTCTTGTATTATTTCATTGAATAGACTTCTCATTCCTTTGGTTTGGAGCTCTGTACCTTCCTGTATCCCAATGACTCTTAAATTTGGTCTCTTAATGTTATCCCATATTTCTTGGATGTTCTGCTCATGGTTTCTTAACAGTCTTGCTGAGCTGTCTATGTTCTTTTCCAGTTGAAATACTTTGTCTTCATTGTCTGATGTTCTATCTTCTAAGTGTTCTACTCTGCTGGTAGTATTCTCCATTGAGTTTTTAAGTTGGTTTATTGCTTCCTGCATTTCTAGGATTTCTGTTTGTTTGTTTTTTATAACCTCTATCTCCCTGTATAGTTGATCCTTTGCTTCCTGGATTTGTTTGCGTATTTCGTTGTCGAAGTGATCTTTCATTGTCTGATTTTGCTGTTTAATGTCTTCCTTGATACTCCAGATCATCTGAAGCATGTATATCCTGAATTCTTTATCTGACATTCCATCTGCTGCAGCTGTTACCTCTTCTAAAGTTGCGTTGACCAGCATTGCTTGTGGTCCTTTCTTTCCTTGTCTTTTCATACTGCTTGCGTATCTTTCCTGCAGGTGCGGGCGGCGGCTCTGCTCTCTTCTTATTCCAATTGGGGTGTCGTGGCTACCACGCCGGCAGGTCACTGGGCCTGTTCTGGGAGCTGGCGGCGGCTCTGTTCTGCCCCTACTCCAATTGGGGTGACGAGTGTACCACGCCGGCAGGCCACTGGGCCTGATCCGCCGGTCGGTTGCAGGTTTGCCTACCCTGCAGGCGCGGGCGGCGGCTCTACTCTGCCCCTACTGCAAATGGGGTGACGTGTCTGTCGTACCGGCAGGCCACTGGGCCTGTCCCGCTGGTCGGTCGCAGATCTGCCCACCTTTCGGGCACGGGTGGAGGCTCTGCTCTGCCCCTACTCCAATTGGGGTGTCGTGACTACCCCGCCTGCAGGACACTGGGCCTGTTCCTGACACGGGCGGCGACTCTGCTCTGCCACTACTCCAATTAGGGTGGTGTTTGTACCACGCCGGCAGGCTCCTGGGCCTGATCCGCAGGTCTGTTGTAGGTCTGCCTACCTTGGAGGCGCGGGCGGCGGATCTGCCCTGCCCCTCCTACCACGCCTGCGGACCCCTGGGCCTGATCTACAGGTTGATCCCTGGTCTGCTCACCCTGCGGGCACGGGTGGCGGTTCTGCTCCGCCCCCGATTGGGGTCACGTGACCACCACACCGGCAGGGCCTGATCCGGGCGTGGGAGAAGGATCTGCTCTGCCCCTACTCCAGTTGGGGTGACGTGTGTACCACACTGGCAGGCCACTGGGCCTGACCCGCCAGGCTGTCACAGGTCTGTTTACCTTGCACGCTCATTCGTCACAGCGCGAACCGCGGCTCTGCCCTGCCCCTCCTACCACGCCCATGTACCACTGGGTCGCGGGTCTGCCCACCTTGTGGTTGCGGGTGGCGGCTCCGCTCCGCCCCCTCTCCAATTGGAGTCACGCGGTCACCACGCTGGCTAGCCGCTGGGCCTGCTCCGGGCGCTGGCAGCGGCCCGGCTCCTTCCCTCTGGCTCGACGACAAATTGAGGAGACTCGGGTGACTGTGCCTCACCCCCCCTACCAGGAGACCAACTGCTTATGTCACCACTGGTATTGCTGAAGTTCCCTCCTCCGCCGCTTTCTGCAGACGTCAGATCTCTGCCATGTTGGTATCCTATGCGAATGGCAGCATTTCGTTCCCCTTGCCGGGCAACCAAAGCACCGGGTGAGTCCTGACCGGCCCTCAGCAGGACCCGGACCGAGAAGCAGTTTCCGCGGGCTCCTAGCCCCGGGCCAGGGAAGTTCCGGGAGCCGGAACTCGGCCACTCCGTGCTCGGTGTAAGCTCCTATAAATGTAAGCTCCAAGAAGCAGTCCCCGCGGGCTCAGTTCCGGGAGCCGTAATTCGGCTGCTTAGTGCTTGTTGTATGCTCTGGTAGGCGCAGGGTCCAAGAAGCAGCCTCCGCGGGCTCAGCAGCCGCTCCGCGCTGGGTATTCACTCCGATAAGATTAGGTTCTAAGAAGCACCCAGGCGCTGAGCCCTAGCAATCTGTCTGCAAGCCGCAGGCGAATTGCAGCCTGAAATTACCTGTTCTATGGCTGAATGAGCTGCGGTCAGTCGAAAACAGCGGTGGTGACGTCAGTTTACCAACATGGTGGCTGCTGGCCTCCTCTGTGGTCTGACCGGTGTGGAGAACCGAGATGGACCGCTTCCTTCCCCCGTCTCGAACCCAGAATTCAGCCCTGAGTACGGTGCTTGCGCGGCTGGCAGAAACTGCAGCGCTGTAACCCTGCGTCTCTATCCCAGCGCACGCTGCAGATTCTAGCCTCGGGCCGATTTGCTGAATAAGCAGTGCGACAAACCTCTCGCGTTTGAGTCCCCGTAGCTGATCCTCGTGCGATGGAAATCCTTCCTCCAGGTTCCGGAGCACCCCACTATTGCTGGAAATTCCTAACAAGATATCCTTTAGCCGTCCTGACTTGTCATACTCCCACACAGTGAAGCAGCACACGGGGGCAATGCACTCCCCTCGCCGCCATCTTTAAACTCCTAGCTTGTTTCTTTATCACTAACCCAACCCTCATTTTAATCTATGTAACCAGGTCAATAGTCTTCTAACAGATGTCTAATCAATCATTTCTTTCATTAAAATGAATTAATAGTTCTGATCCCTATGATTCAAACCCATGAATTACTAAATTTTATTGAAACAAATTTACAAAACATGCTTCCCCTTAGGTTTGCAAATCATCATAAAGTGCTCTCTGGACTTTTCTCACTAAGGAAAGATTAATGTACATTCTTCCATTCCACCAAGACTGAGAATAATATATCTGAACTCATTCTCTTTTCATTGTGAGGATTTCAAATCTACTGGCTTATTACCTATATGTCTTGCACAGATATATAAATTTCTGAAGAAACAAATAGTATCCCCAACCCTGATCTATATTATATCCACCTAATAATTACTGAAAATCCTCTTCCATAATTTTTCCTTTTTGTGTGTGTCATTATCCTATATAGCATCTAGTTTGGTACTGGTATGAGAAAATTAAGTTTCAATTTAAAACCCTCACATGACCACTTTGCTTCTGTCAAACTTACAACAGGATCATGAGAGACATCTTTGCAATCCTTTGCTTTACTGGAAATGCTAAGGTAGACAAAAACCAAAGCCCCTTTTTCTGTACATGTACATGATCCAGTATTTCTGTTCTCATTGTTCTAATGTCTCAGCATATACCAGCTGCTCCACAGTTCAGCCCTAACATCCTATCTACAAGCCTTTCTTTACATACACTTTTACTCTAACCAGACTGATGATCCCTCTGCTCCCCTCAAATATAATAAACCATTTCCTAACATGGAGACCTAATATGGCCTCATCCAGCCTTCCCAGACCAGTTTAACAACTATCTATTACTTTATCTAGAAGATTTAAAATTCTCAAAATATATATTCATGCACAGTTGAGCCATTCATACTTTATTAGTTTGGATTTTAGTGCTTATTTTGTGATTTTTAAAATATTCCTTTAAAAGCATAGATTTCTTCCTTTCCTTTTTTTATTTTTTTTTTTCGCCCTAAGGATCCACTCATGATAAACAAGAGCTCTTCCACTGAGCTACAGCCCTAGCCTTCTAAATTGTAGATTTTGTAAGGGCAATGCTCATTTCTCCTCCTTTATTATAAATACCTTGAGTACCTAACAAAGTGCTTTTCAGAGAGCAGATACTGAAAATATGATTCAAAGTGAAGCAAAAAGAACTAGGAAAGTTCACAAAGGATCACAGCCAATCTCCAAATTTATAAGTAAAATATTAAGTGAATATGTATATAAATGATGGATAGATGTCCCTGAAACTAAAATATTGCTAGTTCAAAAAAAAAAAAAATTAAGCACTAAGAACTGGGGCGGTAGCGCAGTGGCAGAGTACTTGCCTAGCCTGTGAGGCACTGGGTTCGATCCTTACCACTGCATAAAAATAAAACTAATAAAAAAAGAAAAGAAAAGAAAATGAAGCATCATTTTTTTCTCTCAACCAGGGAAATGAGAGAATTAATGAACTCAATGGCACCTGGGAAAACATAAGATCATCCCAATTTCTTCACCTGGGAAATAAACAAGATTAATTATAGGTCCTTTCAAACAAGAAGATTCTAATAAAATAAAAATATGTATCACAATGCTTCCATCAGGTCTCTTGAATCTATGACTTTCCATACCTAAGTAGGGCCATATGTCCCTGTGCATTGTATTCATCTTATTCCAGAAAAGAAACTTAGGATTTGTGTTTTCCAATAACATGTAATTAATCTGATAAATGACTGACTGCATGAAGTTATAAATTTAAAGTGATTTTGAAGTCCAGGAAAGTATATTTTCTACATTGTTAATAATGGAAATAAAGCTCTTAAAGCTCTACCTAAATGAAATTTCAATATAATAAATTAAAAGATATCCCAATGGCTTGGGAGGCTGAGGCAGGAGGATTGTGAGTTCAAAACCAGCCTCAGCAACTCAGCAAGCCCTAAGCAACTCAGGGACAACCTACCTCTAAATAAACTATAAAAATGGGCTGAGGATGTGGCTTGTTGGTTAAGTGCCCCTGGGTTCAATCCCTGATACAAAAAAAAAATTAAAAATAAATCAAAAGAGACAACCACAATCACAACAAATAACAGAACTTTCAGGAACTAAACCAGAGCTAAAGCTCAACTGTGTACTATTCTTACTATTAAAGATAACCATTCTTTGTTGTGACTGCCATGTGGCCCATACTCTCTATTTCTCCTATTCTTAAAATAACCCTGTGCTTGTCCCCATTTTAAATATAAAAAAGGAAGGCACTAATTTCAATAATTTTCCCCAAGTACATAGGAGGAGAAAACATAGAATTAGATCTCCAATCCAGGATCCAGGTCCATATACCTTCAAACAGTTCAACTTCTGTCGTGTGACATTTTAAAATAAGATTTGGACTGCAAATTAAAAGTATGCAGAAGAAAAGGCCTAAGCTATTTGGAGCAGTTTTACTTACTAGGATAGATGGATGAATAATACATAGATGATAGTTAGATCATCTACGTATAGAATTATATTTAATGTTTATGATAACTGCATAAGTTTATCGCCATTTTATAGAAACATACCATGTTAACTAACATTCACAATATCACTCACCTATAAATGTTGGAATAGAAAATAAAATGGTTTTCGTGTGATGTTTCAAAATGCTCCCTGTCTGCACTCTACCACACAGCCTCATAAGTAACAACACAGGGTGAAAATGATCTGAAGTCATTTGGCCCAAAAGCCGAAAATGGCAAACATCTATGCCCAACTGACACCCTACATTTCAGTGAAACTAGTTCAGGAGAAAAGGAAAACTAACTGTTGTCCAAATACATGTAAAATAACAGTCATGAGAATCCCATTCTTATATTAAATAGTGCAAGAACACATTCATTTCAGAAAAGGATGTATTCATATGCACCATATTTTATGAGAATTTGCAGATTTTAAAAGGCATAATATTGCCTAGTTGCCAGGATTTTTTCCACTTAGCATCCTTCAGCTCTGTATTGAAAATTCTGGAAAACACTTTCACCACTTTATGAACCATATGCAGAGTTTGATTCTTCTCCAATTTTTTTTCATTTGTTATTATCATCATCGGGGAGGATTACATCTCATCTACTTAGCTGCTAGAATGAGAATTTCAGTTTGGAGGAAAGCCGATTTCTTAAAAAGAAAAAAAAAAGTTAGCTGCTTCAGGCAACAGTCCTTTTGATCCGCTCATTAACACTTTTCAAATGTTCGAGTGATGTGGGCATTCTCTGCGCTAGAAAATGTCAGCCCTGGAGCCTGCAGCCAGCTTGATGCAATCATATGTTCCGATATTCAGAAAAGAGTGAAAAGAACTGTCAACATTAAACTGCTTTGAATAAAAAAAAAAAAAGGAAAAAAAAGCAGATACTGTACAATGACTGTAGATTGAGTAGCATTTGAGAACTAATTCTTGCTGGTCGCAAAAAAGAAATGCCCAATCCATCAACAATGTCATTTAAGTGCCTAAGAGCCCACAGACAATAGACAATATAGAAAACATTCTTAGTGTTTACAAGAATTTGTTTAAAATATATGTGGATCTTCCTCTCACACTCCTTTTTCTTGTTGATAAGATCAGAGGGCGAGTATAGCGCCTTTCTTCTCAAGTCCATAAACAAAAAGTTCTCTTTCATTAGTATTTGGGAAGTCCTTTTATAATTCCACAAAGATAGACGGTTTCAACATCCAGACCAAAATAATGGTCCGGGTTATCTCATCCTACATGGCAAACGATCAGTGTTCAAAGAATCTTACTTTGAACAAATAAGTAAGTGGCCAGAAATCTAGGCAATAAATACAATCTAAAATGCCAAATGAGACCTGGGAAGAACAGTGTGAGAGTATATTCTGCCAGGAAGTTAAGTAAAGGTGTGCTGTCAAAGCAAATAAACTCAGACCCAGAAGAATTTGATACCCTGTTTCATAAATGATGCTCTGTTGGAAAACATTACCATGGAAGCAATACGTCCTTAACATCACACTGTATTTCAAGGAGGCAACCAAACATAAATCATTTTAATTAATGGTGCAAGGAAGGCATATTAAAATTTAAATTACTTATGTTTTATTGTGCATTCCAAAAAAAAAAAAAATCAGGCTCCTCTGAAAGTAACTCAATAAAGGCACCATGAGCCCTCCTCAACAATAAAAAACAAGTGCAATGTAGAAGCATTATTACTATTTAGAAAGAACAGCACAGCTGTTGCTGGCTAAGAAAATGATTCTATAGAGCTCTAGTCAGATACATCCTCATCATGAAAGCTCAACTTACTTATAAGCAAATTAAGGTTTAAAAAGAGAACTTTTAAAATTGTTTTCTAAATTCAAGATTCATGAGATTTTTCTGTAATGTCCTAAATACACTAAGGGAAAAAAATGAGTTTGTAGTTTTCCCTGGCCAAGGTCACTAAAGCAAAGTGAACATTTATCATTTCCGGCATATTCAAGTATTTATTTGCAGCTGAATAATATACTCATTGACAACACTCCAAAAAGCCTTTGTTTGCCACCTCATTAGCCTTACATCTGTAATTCTGGTTTTCCCAAATGATGCAACTATACAACTGTCATTTCAGCTATCCTTATTAGTAAAACAAATCTGCCCCAAACTCAACATATCCTCAAAGATTAAAAAAAAATGATGAAAACATATATATTTTCTGATATTTCACTTATATAATTCAGTTCATGGTAAGTTTTGTTCTTACCTACCGCCCCATCCCCTTTTTTAATCCAAGAAAAAGAAAGGATACTGCAGATGTCTTTGGTTAAAAAAAAAAAAAAGCAACTGTTTGAGGGTGGGTGTGAGCATACTTCATGAGAGTAATAAGTGGGGAGACATAACACCATGCAAAAATGAGAACTTTCCCCCCTATGGAACGGTTTACAAATTTAACACAGCCTATAAGTCATTAATGATAATGCCTGAAAATTCAACTGTTCATAAGAGTTCTGTTATTAAAAATATAGGATGTTCTAGGGATCATTGGTTTCAATTTCTATGTCTGCATTAAAAAGAAAGCAAAGGACACAATTCACAATGCCTTAAATAATTCTCTCTTTCTCACAACTTGAAAAATACTCATCAAATGAATTGAAGGATTTAAAAATTATTTTTTTTAATTTCATATTAAAAGCATCTTGGACATAAGGCGCTGTGGTTCATGCCTGTAATACCAGTAGCTCTGGAGGCTCAGGCAGGAGAATAGAGAGTTCAAGCCAGCCTCAGCAAAAGCAAGGAACTAAGCAACTCAATGAGACCCTGTCTCTAAATAAAATACAAAATAGGGCTGGGGATGTGGCTCACTGTTCAAGTCCCCTGAGTTCAATCCCTGGTACTCCCCAAAATAAACAAATAAATCTAAAAACATCTTGGGTGAGCAGATATTCCACAACAGAAACTTTCCCTTTAACTTTAATCTATGTCCCTCTTTGGCAGTCTTTATCATGAACTCCTTCCCATGACAATTAAGGTATATCGAATCTATAGCATTTAAGGGACTTCAATTATATTACCATATAATGATCTAATCTGTAAAAAAACAGTTCTATAAAAATATGTATGCTTATTTATTAACTTATTAAATAATGAGATCTAATTATTACCATAATTTTGAAGTAGTGATGCATATAAAATGTTTGACAAGTATTTGAACTATAAAATGTGATATAGGATATATATCTGTGATTACTATGGCCAACACAGTATTCAGAATAGATAATACTTTTGTAGACAATGGATTACATTCATGAATGAAAGAAATGAAAAGTTTCAGTTAGAAGTAAAAGTAAAGATGTATTTTTTTTCCATACAAATTAATAGTCCTCTGGTTAGAAATCCCTGTGGGGTATTGTTAGCAGCAACTAGACAAAAGTTGTTTCTACTTCCAAGTTTTATATAATCAATAAATTCTTATGCAAATGTACCTTGGCTCTTACCATATAAGATTATATAGGCCTTATTTCCTATTGTATGTATGAGTAACATATTTAAACAAAATGATGGAAAATTAGGGCTGGGCTCAATTCCCAGCACACCACACACACACACACACACACACACACACACACACAAAGTGAAAATTATACAAAGAACAATTTTACATCATAATTCCTTTAAACACAATATTTCTCCATAGTGAGAAGAATTTTTATTATAAATAACAACAAAGCACCCTATTGTGCACCTGACTTTCAGGTAAAGAGATATCAAGTTTCTCAATTCTAAGAATTGATACAGTTCAAGAAGATGTATCTGTACAGAGATACGAAAAATTGTGCTCTTTATGTGTAATAAGGATTGTAATGCAAAAAAAAAAAAAATTAAAAAAAGAAAATGTATCCAATAACAATTATTTACTGTGCAACATTAACATAAACAATGATGAATAAAACACACAGTACTCTGCCTTCATGAAATTATTAATCTAAAGAGGAGATAGTTTCAAACAAATATAGTGTTAATTCATCATTTAATTATACTTTTACTTAAGTAGTGCCAAAATGTACTACCTTATACTAGGCAATTTTGCTAAAATTTCGCTATAAAATATTCAAGAAGGAATGTTTCTGACTTTCATCTTTTTCTTGTTTCCTGGTCTCAAAGTGCTTCAGCTAACCAGGTACATACTGTGGTTTCATGCATACAGTATTTAGTTAAATGTCAGAGTGCTTCATTTTTCTCTGTGGGTTAAGAATGTCAAATTCTATCTTTCAAGAGATTCAATTGTTCAATACCTAAATCTGAATGAAATTGTACGGGCTCCTTCTTACAAGTACTACCACCCTGAGAAACCTGTGCACAGATCCCTGTTGTCAAATGAGTCTATGCCAAATGTCACATATGCCTTGGACACTTCTGAAAATTGTAAAGATGTTTCATTCAAAAATTCCTGGTCACTCTAGAAATGTGAGTAAATTCTTCTCAGTATATAAAGCATTATGTGTACTTATTTGACAATTACCCCAAAAAGTCAAAAAGAGCTATTCTAATCTCAATTTCCAAAACTTATAGGCCTAAGTAGCGATTTCCTAACTCTAGAGAATAGCAGAAACATTCATTTGTTGCTGCTATAACAAATTATCACTAACCTGGTGGCTTCAAATAACAGAAATTTGTTTTCTTCCAGTTATGGAAATCAGGAGTCTGAACCGAGTCTTACGGGGTTGAAATCAGCTATTGGCAGAGCTGGTCCTTCTAAAGACTCCCAGGGTGGAATAATCTGCCCCTGCCTCTTCCAGATACTGCTCATGCTGGTATCCCCTGGTTGGTGGCTGCATCACTCCCAAGGCCACCTCCACAGACACACTGCCTCCTCCCCTCTGTTGTCCCCTTTCCCTCTGTATCCCTCTTACAAGACTTGTTATTGCATTTAGCCCCTGCTCCCAGGTCATCCTGGATAATCTCTCCATCTCAAAACAATTTAGTCATCCTTTGGCCACACAGGTGACAAGCACAGGGATTAAGACTTGAGTATCTTCATTCTTCTTACCCCCCTCTTTTTCAAACTCTAGTGACCTGTGGAGATGGCTCACCCTACTCACCCCTTCCTCTCAGGGAGAGCCACCATCACTGGAAAACTGCCCACCACTGCTCAGATACCTTTCCATTGTTGAGGCAGAAAGAAAACCCAGAAAACCAAAACCCTGAGAATCACTGTCTAAAAGGCAATAACATTGATGCCACTGAGCCATCGATTAAAACCTGTGAAAATGTAATATCCAAGCAATGAAAAGTCCAATCATTTCATAAAATATGACTTAATGTTTCTTGTCTCAGTATTTGATAAAATATAAAATAAAGGAGTAAAGAACATGGGATAGACATTGAGGCCTCTTTCTCCAGGTTCTCCATCTTGGTAAGAGCTCCTGGGCTCCTGATGCCCACAGAGGTGGGGAGCTGATACTTTCCAAATGTGCCCAAGAACAAATTCTTTCAGCTGTTCAGTCCCACTGAATCCCCTCAGTAGAAAAATTTGATTCACATATTTGCTGCTATTACTTAAAATATATTCAGATAAAAAGAAATCTGTATAACAACAAGCTGAAGTAAATGCATTTCATTTCCCATTAAAAAGTTATTTTTCTGGGACAGGTGTTGTGGCTCAGGGGTAAAGCACTTTCCTAAGATGTGTCAGGCACTGGGTTTGATCCTCAGCACCTCATAAAAAATAAGAGATAAAATAAAGGCACTGTGTCCATCTATAACTACAAATATAAAAAATGTTATTTTTCTGGTAATGATAGACAAGTCAAATTAATCCATAATAATTTAATACTACTAAGGATTACTTAAATGACCACATTCTAATTTGAGCATTTCACAAATATATTCTCTAAAAGGAACAAAATAAATACCCTTTAATTGTACTACATCTTTTGATATACTCAAGATTTTTTTTTTTATGGTCTCACTTCCCGCTTCTTTTCTAAAGGCCTCTTCATTCTTCTCTAGTCTAGTTCCTTTCCAGTTTAAGATTCCAACTATAGGCCCTTTGTTAGATACTTTACTTTGGACTGGGGACATGGTTTAGTGGTAGAGTGCTTAGCTTGCATTAGCAAGGGCCTGGATTAGATCCCCAATAGAAAGTAAGGATAGGGGAGGAGAGAAGAAAAGAGGAAGGGAGGAAGGAACAGAGAGAGAGGGAGGGAGGGAGGGAGAAAGGAGACTCTGGCCACATCTAAGGTGCACTATCTGTTACTGGCTTTCCACTTCCATTTTTGATAGAACTCAGTTGGGCAGTCTTAATCTTCACCAGGACCAGAGCTCAACACTGCTGCAAGGCATAGCTCCTTTCAGATGATTCTACTGAGCAGATCTCCCTGGTGGTTTCTTATCACCCCTGGGATGAGTTCAGACCTACAAGAAACAGGAAGCCCTCCCTTTGGGTTCTTCTCAAAACCAAAACTACCTACCTTTTATACAAGATCTCAGCCTAGCTCTTTTTGAAGCATGCCAAAATAACTCATACTTTTCACACATACTTCATCAAAATGTCCCTCATCCACTTACACTGTCTCAGTCATCAAAACTCAGTTTGGGGTCATTCACTCAGTCCTGTTTTTCTGAAACAGTTCCTTTGTGTTCTTACTGCTCTATACACATCCTGTTATTGGGCACTTGTGACCCTCCCTTAACACTTACTTGCCTATATTTATGTGTTTCCACATGAAATGTGAATTTCCATACCATATCACAGGCATTTGTGTATGTGTATATGGTACTTGGGATGGAACCCAGAAGCATTCTGACTCTGAGCTACATCCCCGGCATTTTTATTTTTTTATTTTGAGATACGTTTTCCCTAAGTTGCCCATGTTGGTCTCAAACTTTCTATTTTCCTGCCTCAGCCTCCCAAGTAGCTGGGATTACAGTCAGGTGCTACCACACTTGGCTCATATGCATTTTTGTATCCCCAATTCCTAGCATAGTAACTGGCACTAACAGATGATTAATACATATTTGCCAAGGGCTAAATGTAGAACTTTGCCTCTGCTTTCTCCCTGCTTTGAAACCTACTTAAGAAAACATTCGCTATGATTCATTTGCACCTAGGTATGAATACTAAGTGTAAATAAGCTTATATTCAGGACTGGCTACTTTTTAATCGACATTCCTAGGTACAAAATAAATTTAGTTCTCTCAAATAAGTTCAAAATTAAAAAGCATTAATTCATGATGTTTCTGATGATAGGAAGCCTTGCTCATCTTATACACAATTAACAGGACCTCTCTATGCATTTCATAAAGACACTCCAAGATTTATAATCTGCAAGGCCTCAGGGTTAGAAGGAACATAATCTTTCTGATGATGAAGTGCTCTCCATAATATCCAAAATTATGGCCAAAATCCGTATACAAGAACATCTAAGTTCCTCCCCAAAAAGCCCATTTCCATTTTTGCATGTATTTAAAAAAAAAAAAAAAAAAACAAGTGTCATATACCTTGATAACTTCTGAGCCCTCTGGTCAATAGTAAATGAAATTGCAAAGTAATAAAGGGAGGAAACCAACACTGTAAAGTTTAAATTAAAAAACCAAGGAGCACAAATCACATTAGGGCACCTTTTTGCTTTTTAATTTGAGATTCAAGAATGGTAGCCCCCCTAAAATAGCCATATCTAGGATAATCAAGATTATAACAGGAAACTGTCTGTGCATAAATTGCTCTGGCAGGAAACTGATTAGTTCAGCAAAGAGACAGGATGCTTCTTGTCTCTGATGTTGTCTGAGTTAATTTTATGCCTCCTCCATGGGCCAACTGCTCTTAGATAAAGAATTATAAAGTTGCCTCATGAAAGCAGACTGAAGTACAATTAATAATAAATGCAGGGGTGATACAAAGCACTGCCTCAAATTGCAAAGAAGCTGAAATCAGCAAAGGTGGGCGGGGCGGGGAGGGCAGACTAGAAACATCATGTAAAACACTACCATGATCTACATACTATCAAGTTCTATATCATGTGCTCATATAAAAAGGAGCACTCTCAAAGTAAGTAGGAGGCATGCTTTGAAAGAAGGCTTCCTTGGGATAATCTTTTCTATGGAACTTGAATAGTGTAAATTGGATTGCTTGAAATGTATTGAAATGTATTACTTAACATATTACCCTGGGGTAGGCAGAATAATGCTGCCACAAAGATGTCCAAAACTGAATTCCATGGTCCTGTGAATAAATTACCTTACATGGTAAATGGGATTTTGCAGATATGGTTAAGAACCATGAGATGGGAAATGATCCTGGATTATCCAAGTGTGTCCAACCTAATCACCTGTTTCCTTAAACATGGAGGGCCTTTGCCAGCTGGGTTCAGAGTCAGAGGGAAATGTGAATACAGAAGAATCATCAAGGAGATAAACATGGTTGGTTTTGAAGATGGAGAAAATAGTCTAAGAGGCAAGAAATGTGGATGGCCTCTTGAAGCTGGAGAATGGAGTGTGAATGGACTCTACCCTAGGGGTACAGAAAGGAATGCAGCCCTGCTGACACCTTTCAGCCCAGTGAGACCCACATCAGAGCTGTGATTACACAACTGCTAGATAATGAATTTGAGTTATTTTAAGTCACCACGCATGTAGCAATAGAGGGTGAAGACAAGCCCACACTCCTTCACAGGTTTTATGCAAACATGAAAAATGACACAAATTAAAACTACCTGTCATTACTCCAAAAGTGACTATTTAACAGATACCTCAACATCTGCACTTGACTTATTTCTAATATGTTTTTCAGAGGGAAAACAAAAAAATCTTGAAAGAGTAGAGCCTTCAAAAAGGAAACAAAAGATTCATAACCACTTAGAAAAAAAAAAAAAAACCCTGACATTATCAACTGCTTTCAATGAATTCAACAGAAAACAAATCATCCCATTTACTTGAATTTTTCTTGTACTTGAGTGGAAATGCTTTTATTCCAACTACTTTCCTACATTTCTCAATGCTTTTTTTCTATGAACCTGATTTTTAAGACACTTTTTAGGTGATATTTTATAATACATGTTGACATGCATGCATTCCCAAATCTATTATAGCAGTAAAATGATTAAAATTCAAGTAACTAATTGAAACTTTGCTGTTACTGAACAATGAGGCATTCATTCATATTTACAACTTACTGAATAAAAAAATAAATTAAAAAGGGTAGAGTTGCAAATCCTTCTTACTCACCACTTTGCAGCAAAGGGGCCAAAACCACCACATCAAACCCATGCCCAAGAGTAACAATAACACCAAAATAGCAATGATGGCTGCAATCCCGTTAGACTAAAGTAGAGAAAAGACAAAAACGAAGCTTAGGTCAGCAAAGACAAAGCCAGCAAAAATTAGGGTCAAATACCACATGCATTTTTTTTTAAGGAAATACTAGAAAGTAATACAGAAAGCATAATAATGCCCAACCAAATTTCAGGTATGTTCCTTTAAATCCTATAAATTCATTTATATTTTATTTAATACATGTTAGGTTATGTTATGTTACGTAATAATAAATATAAAATCTTCCAAATTGCTTCAGACAGTTTCAAAATGTCATAAAGGAATGTAGGGGAAAAAATCATTATTTGGGGTTAGACAATGGTGCCTATCTTTTGTGTCTAGGTAAGGATTATTTCGGTTCAAGCATGATTACCCTTAGACAGGATTTCCCCAGACTATATAATGATGTAACACCGTTTACTTGGTACATTTACATGGTAAGACAACATGCATATTTAAAAATCTAAGTAGATGACAAGTGAACAGCAGCAACTATTGCTGGCAAATGGCCGATATATATCAAGGCAGATCAGATGATCTCTGATAACGGTTCAAGTCCTGCCTACACAAGAACCACAGGAGTGTCCTTTCACTTCCTGACTGCCAAGCTCCTCTGGCATCAAGACACCTGCTCTAGGCTCTGCCTGTAACCCTTTCATCCTAACCACCACCTATTCACCCTACAGGATCCAGGGGAAGTCACTTCTTCAGGAGGCCTTCCTTAGATCCTCTGGCTAGAAAGTACCCCTTCTAATTCTACAGCTCATATTTATCAATATTTTAATCCTTAGCACTTTTCACAATATAATTATGAGATTTATGACTTTTTTTTTCATTTCTTTTTTCTGCCAAGATTCATTGCGAGTGCTAGAAAATCACAGGCTATGTCTAATCAACTTGCTACCGTATACTCCAGGCCTGGCATTTAAAAACTATTAACAGTGAGAATGAATCCCAAAGAAATAAGACTCCAAATGCAAAAAAAAAAAAAAGAGTGCAAATGCATTTACTTTTGATAGAGAGAGTTCACAAGAGAAGAACAGCATCTCTTTCCCACTCTCTGGAATTCCCAGTAATCCTATTGTGCTTTAGTTCAGTTTTGGTTTTCAGGGTTTTTTGTTGGTTTTGTTGCTTTGTTTGGTTTTAGGAGAAAGGATTCAGGGAATAACAAAAAGAAAGAGAGAGAAAAAAAGTAATATTTTTTATAGAAAATTTTAGGAAACTATCCATGTGTTCTGGTCTTAAAGCCAAAGAAAACAGTCCAGAGCATATATCAGGCTGCTTAGGGAAATACCCACAGTGCATTTTCAGCACATAATTCTAAATATTCATGAAAAAAAAATCAAGCTATTCTCCACAGGCTTAATTATATTAAGGTTTAAAATCTAGACAAACAGAAAAGAATGACTTAGAAGCAGATGGAAAACTGAGGTATGCCATAGATAAATGTGTAAATTTTTGACCTCATCTTCAAATACCAGGTCTTATGAAGATGCCTCCAATCCATGACTGTTCACAAGCAGAAGGAACTAAGCATTCCCCACCAGCCTTTTCCCACCTGACAACCCAGGTTATTTGGCTGTGCTGCACAACTTTCAAAAGAGTTCTGAACATTTGGTTCCTCCTTTCTTAGAATTTGCACTTTTTCAGAAATAAGGACATGCAACTACAGGACATGAATCTGCTAAAATTTAGCAGTTAGCTCATTTTTTTCAGATGTCATGAACAAGATAGAAAATTGTGCCACCAGCTGGAATACTAAGTAACTGGGCTGACCCTGAGAGGTACGTAAATTTTTTTTTATTTTCCCTCAAAATAAAATGCCTTTATTATAGCATTGACAAAACACTATGCCTCTCCAGATAAAAATATACATTTATTATGACAATACTATCATCTCTACTTATTCCAAAGCCTTATATAAAAAAACTAAAATTAAAATATGCACATTCAAGACCTACAGATCTTATTTTAAGTTGGAGCATGATAGAAAATAAAGCAAGAGGAAGCACATAATTTAATGATACCCAACTTTGTCATATATGTCTGAGACACACCTCCTGATTGTACCCGTCCCAGACATTAGCTCAATTGATTGGATACAAATTCCAGCTTTCCCATTTCCTTTGTTTTGATTGCCAGAGCCATTATCAAAGCAAGGATATGTCAGATATGAAAGGGAAATAATTTCATTGTTCACATAACTTTATAAACAAATTAAGAAAGGTCAAACATGTCAAATTTAGGCCTGTGAACAGATACAGTGCTACAAACCCTCGACTAAGAAGCCTGATGAAGATTATGGAGCTGAATAAAATTACACCCAGATCTGTCTCATGGGCAGAAACCAGAAACTTCTCACTTTTACTGAAACATGTTTCTCTTTTGATAGAACTCAGGTCAAAACATAATCCTAATAAATATTCAGCACAATAATATCATTTTTCCTGAACTTAGTAGAATATATGTTATTGGAAGTTAAAAATATTTTTCATTCATTCAAAAAATATTTGATGAGCCCTCATTACATACCAGGCAGTTAAACAAGTACCAGGGAAAATCCTCACAAAGCCTACTGGAGAGAGAGAAACCTTCAGCAAAAGTGTGAGCAGTGTGAGAACCTGTAAAAATGGAAACTAACCTAGCAGGTTAGGCTCTAAGAGGATCTCTTGAAGATGTGTGAAGGGGTGGGGAGGAGTGGAGGCAGAATCAGTGGCTCTTGTAAAAATAAGAGAAAGCCCATTCTGACTGGAGCCTGGAGTCAGAGGAAACTGGGTGACAGCCCAGCAGATTGAAGAAAAGAAGTCAAACACAAACCTCTGAAAAGTGATTATCGTCCAGTACAGAGAGAACTGGCCAGTGTTGAATTAAAAGTCATTCGTTAGATGAACTTCCAATGGATCATATGTTGCATTCTTACAAAAAGGAGTTCTGAACAAGTAACATTTTCAGATGTCTATGAAGACTTGGGTATGAAAGTTAGCTGAGAAGTCCAGCATGAGACTCAGCATGTAGATGCCAGTCAAAGCTTTGACGTCAAAACTCCTCTAAGGATTATATAGGGACAAAGCCAAACCTCAAGCCTTGATGTTAGGATAGAAGGAACCAATTTTCTATTCATCCAAACACATTGTTTTTGAACTTTATCTGCATCTAATTTCTTTTCCTTTTTTTTTTTTTTTCATTAAAAGAAAGTTATAATATACAATCAAAAACTTTCCCAAACACAACTGAAATTCTCCCAAGACAATTATAGAAGTATAAAAACAAATCGGGGCCACTACTGTATTTGCAAAGTAATGATAGAAAAGAGGAATCACTCAAAGTTTCAAAATTGCGTGAATGTTGTGATGGATCTAGAAAATAATTTAGTCACAATAGCCACATTAGAATAAAACAGACATAGAAGAGGAGAAATTGGTGCCTACAATTTTGTTACCATAAACTTAAGAGTTAGGGAAAGAAAAAAGAGTCATGGACTAGGTGATAGAGCTATTTACTGGATTCTTTGGAATATTCTATATCAGGAGTAGTACACTATAGCTCAAGGGCTAAATCAAGTTCATTTACTTTTTAAGACCTCTCCCAGCTAAGATTTTTTTTGCATTATTGCATAGATGAAAAAAATCAAAAGAAGAATATGCCACATGAAATTCAAATTTTGGTATACACAGCTTTATTGAACACAGCCACAGCTGTTTATTTACATAATGTCTATGACTGCTTTTGTACTATATGGTAGAGTTGAGTTGGTTGTGACAGAGACCAGACACCCAGCAATGCCTACAATATTTACTATCTGGCCTTTTACAGGAAAAGTTTGTTGACCCCTGTGCTAGACAAATCAATTTTGGATCTGGTAAAAAATGGCAGATTGTTCAAGTGTTTGTTCAAGGGGAAAAAAACAGATTTGGGTTCAATTTTCAATTCAAGAACTTACTAGATTGTGAAACTGGGCAAGAAATTTAACCTTTCAGAGTCTCCAAGCTCCAAGTGAATAGTAAGAGCTACAATCAGCATAAGCTATGGTCATCAAGCCATGCATCCTGCTGAGGGGTTAGTCCACCTAACAGCAGCACCTTCTAATGTGTTTGCGTAAATGTGCCCTAAGGATTGGAATAGCTCTCTGATCTCTGTTCCTCAGTTTTCTCATCTGTAAAATCAACATATTAGTAACAGCTTCCTCTTCAATTGTGAGTATTAAATGAAGCCAGAAAGTGCTTAGCACATGTGCAATAGAGTTTAGCACACTGTCCAGTACCCAATCTGTGCTCAGAGAATGGGTTCTTGATATTATTATTCTAAAAGGGCCATAAAAGATCAATAGTTCCAAGAGGGGAAAAAAAGACATTTTTACTGTATTTTTTTAAGCAGAGATACATCTAAGAGACTGATAAGACCAAGTGTGGTGGCACACACCTGTAATCCCGGTAGGTTGGGAGAGTGAGGCATATGGATCACAAGTTTAAAGCCAGCCTCAGCAACTTAGCAAGACCCTGTCTCAAAAATAAAATATAAAAAGGGCTAAAAATGTGGCTTAGTGAGTTCATTTCCTCAGACGAAAAACAAAAACAAAAAAACAAAGAGAGACTGGAAGAGATGAAGGGAAAGAACTATTTAGAAACAAACCCTCTGTAGACTCCAGTCTTCAATCTCTTAACTTAAACTTTAGTTCACCCACTTTTTAAAAAATTTTTATTATTTATTTTTAAAAATTTATTTTTTAGTTTCTCCACATTTAAACTACACATACTACTAATTTCATTCACTCACTTAGCAAATAATTTTGGGCCACCTGCCCTGTATAAAGACCACATATAAAAAGAAGCAAAGATAAGTAGCAGGTTCTACCATCAGCATCTCAGGGCTGATGAGCAAACCTGGAAGAAAATAAAGTGGAGCTCAGAGCCCTGTTTGCCTATTTAACAGGACTACACCACAGGTGCTCTTGGAGCATATAAAGGATCTTATTTGTTTGTGGGATTTTCACAACAACTAATTAATTACTAGACCAAGAGTGTTTAATTTTGTTTGGTTTTTGAATACCTGTAAAAATCAAAAGCATCATCCTCATGAGAAGCAATATTGCTAACTGCATTTTACCTGATTTCTATATCTGAATATGCCTGAAAGTCTGAACATCATTTAAACCCAGGGCCCAGTATTTATCATACTATTACCCACTATCTCTTCTACTGTGACTAGAGATTTAATGTACGAATCAGCAGGTTCACTGCATCAGTTTGAGTCTCACTTTCCATGTCTATAAAATGGTAATATTACTGCCACATACCAGAGGTATTTGAGGCTGAATACAAAATATGGTTAAATCTAAGGAGGAAAAAAAATGTTCTATAACTATCACTAATATGATGAAGTGAATTACAATATTTATTATCTGAAATCATTAGTATACTTATAAAAATCACCAAAAAAAAAAAGGCAGGCTTTAGGTCCTCAGGCGAAGCTGGAGAGAGGTCTCTGGTGACCCCTCAGACTTCTTCTCAGTCCTGGTCTTGGTGACCTTACACAGGCACCTACTGCTGGCTTCTCTTTATGTTGGGATTCTACCTTCCTTGTTCTTCTCTATTTGATACACGTTCTGATTTTGCCGTATCTTGATGTCCTGCATTGTACCTTCTCTGTCACTTCTTCATTTATTCTACCAACCAAGATGAACCTACCTGTCACCTCAGCCTGATTAATCTTTAAAGTTTAATCTGATCAGATTTGTTCCTGACTGTGGGCCTGGGATCTCCCTTTTCTGAAAGAATCTTATTTTAGAAAATTTGTATTTGCAAGTTTGAAATGCTTATGGATCTCCTTAAGAGCCTCTGGAAAGCTGGGCACACTGGTGCACACCTATAATCCCAGTGACTCAGGAAGCTGAGATAGGAGAATTTCAAGTTCAAGGTCAGCCTCAGCAACATAGAGTGGACTCAGCAACTTAGTGAAACCCTGCCTCAAAATAAAAAAGTAAAAGAAGCTGTGGAATGGAGCTCAGTGGTAAAGTGCCCTAACTTAAATTCCCAGTACCAAAAAAAAAAAAAAAAAAAAAAAAAACCTCTTGCCAGTTTTAGATCCTGGAGGGATGTCTTTTTTGGGACCTGGAAGCCATTCTTTTGAAAAGTCATCAAGGAAGATACCACCTCAGAAGAGGAAGAAGGTAGGAATCTATAACATCAGTAGGCACCTTGCTCTACATTTCAGTACTACCTCCTGCCAGGAAGGCAGGAGAAAACTTATTTTTTCTTTAAGTAAGACAAATTAGCCCAGAGGTAGCCCACAATTTCCCCCACTAGAGCTCTTAAAAATTCTCCAGCTGTTGGCTTCAACAGAGTTCCATTTAATCTCTCTTCCCTCCTCCAGTAGTCTTCCTTGTTTGCTTCCTTTTGTCCAGTACAATTTGTGTTTGTACATATTCCTCCTATTTCAAAATTCCATTAACTCTAATTCTCCCATCTTTCTTCCTTTTCCTATCCTCAACAACAGTGAAACCTAAATGCTGATCTCCAGTCCTGATGCTTCTCAGAGACTTGAGGTTATATCTACAATTACCCATTGGACATTGCCATCCTTTCTAATCAGCATTACCTACAATAAAAATTCTCTTCATCTCAAGATCAGCTGGTTTTAGATGTTTCCAAAGGTAGTATTATTCTTTTACACCATGAGATTCAATATTTTGAAGTGAGTCATTCCATTCCAAACCCGTAAGACACTTTATAATATGTATTTCTTCATTAATACAACTTCTATTATTGTTTCTAGTACTGTTTCTACCACCGTAAGTAAACTCAGAACCCAAAGTTTTATGCCTAAATTCCAGCACTTGTCTCCTAAAAGCTTTTTGTTTTCTTTCCATTCTAACTTTCTTGCAGGCCACTACTAATGGAATCTTCCCAAAATAGAATGCCGCCATCACATTCATGTCTGAAACCTTTTAAAAAGACACTGTTATCTACTGAGGTCAAATTTTATGATTTTTTCAAGACAGTAAACCTAAAAAAAAAAATTAATGGAGCTTCTCATACAGTCTTACTGGCTCAGCATTCTGCCAAATATACAGGAGGAAGAGGAATATGAGGAAAAGAAGGAGAAGATAGAATGAAGAAAGAGAGGGAAGGAAAAAGAATAAAGGGAAGGAAAGAAGAAAGAGAAGTCAATGCTGACAAATTACTATGGTTGTTACCTGAATCAAAGGATATTTTTAAATTAGAGGAAGAAAATTTACAGAATAAAGAATTCCTTCACATTGAGTAAATCCAGCTTTATGAAAAAAAAATCTTTTTTTTTTTTAATTTCAGCATTGACATTTCTGTACAGTAGATTCTGGGTACTATAGGCCTGTAGGAGTCCATCCAAACTCTGTGTGGTGTTTTAAGTTACTGATGATCTAGTCAAAATTTCCCATTTCCAATTTTTCCTTCCACTTATTTCCACTCTAACTAAATATTTCTGTTCTCAATTCTTCCACACATACCCTGTTTATTCTTTCTCTGTAACGTGCTTCCTGACCTCTCTTCTTACCTACATCCTGTCCCTTTATGAACCAGTTTGTCTTGCTTCCTCCAAAAAAAAACAAAATCTTTCTCTGGTACTCTTCCTTCTCCTGCTCTAACCTCCTGAAAGCCACTTGTTTCCCCCAATAAATATCATGTGGAATGTTGTTGCCTATTTCATTCCACCCACTGTCTATAACTCCCAAGATCATACCACCAATCCAGACCCTTCTCTAAAGCATGTGACTTATGTATTCAGGGGCCTCTCTCACATATACACTTAGCTATCTCATACATACCTGTCACTCAACAGTACCAAAATGGAACTCCTCATCTTCCAGAAACTGCCTCTATCTGATGGCAATGCATCCTTCTGGCTGCAAGCAGTTATTCTTAATGTCTTTTTTTGTTTTCACACCCCACATCTAACCTGTCTAGGCATTCCGAGAGATCTACCTTTAAAATACATTCAAGTTTGGAGCTGGGGATATTGTTCAGTTGGTAAAGTGCTTGCCTCACATGCACAAGGCCCTGTGTTCGATCTCTGGCACCACAAAAAAAAAAAAAAAAGAAAAGAAATCCCAAATTCAACTACTTCTCCCCACTTCCACTGTTTTCATTCCAATGGGGCCATCTACCTCTCTTCCCAGCTCCTGGATTACTAAAACAGCCACAGAGTTGAGCTCAATGTTTCCATTTTGTCCCCACCAGTAAAGCCCATTTTCACACAGCAGCCAGAGTGATCTTTTTAAAGTGTTAATTCAAATCCTATTAAATTATGCCTCCCTGTTTCCCTGGAGAAAGTTCAACTCCTTATAATGACTCATTCTCCCACCTGCTCTGCACCCTCCCATCTCTCTCTCCTCATCCGGAGATTCTTACTCTCTTCCGATCACCTCCACTCCACCACACTGATTGCCTAGCTATTTTTTAAACTTCCAGATATTGTCCCACGTGAGACCTGGTTCTAGGTGCTCTGTCTGTGGAACACTTGTCCATCAGATAGTCTTTGGGGCTCACTTCCTTTCCTTCCTCAAGTCTTGGCTCAAATCTTACCTTCTCAGTGAGAATCACCTTGACCCCTATTTAATATGGCAACTTGACCCTTCACCTTCTCCCTATCTCTGACACAACCAAGCTTCCTTCTTCTGAAACAAAAACTACCTCATGTCATAATACCCTCCTGAGACCTAGCAAGACCTGGATACACCTTTCTTATTATCAACCAATAAATTTCAATGAGTCATTCAGCCTCAGCATCCCTGCACATGGAACTAGTACCCGGTTATAAAGCAGGAGCATAAACCCATTTCCCTAAAATAGCTGGAGGTGAAGAATAAGAAGATGGATGGAGAAAGAATGCCATTTCTGAAGCTAAGCACTGAGAAACTACACAGTACAAATATTTGTAACCTCAACCAACCACATCCTGAGAAGCCAGAAAACCTAAAAATTGCAACATCCACAAAACTTACAAATTGCAAAACACATTACAGATGAAGGGGGGAAACAACTTTAAACAAATCTAATATTTTCAAAACAGAAAAAAAAATGTCAACAAAGACATCCAGGGAGTTCCAAAGTGGCCCAAGTTTCCAACTACATGATAGTTTTTTCCTGAAATGCTGTTGTACAATGAGAAGCACAACCACCTCTACACAGATAGCATTCAATTGTTTTACTGTGTTCCTGAGGAAGGATATCTCCTGAATTACTATATAAAAATATGAGATGTACATAACAGTAGAGTATATTTTGACATATTATATATACATGGAGTATAACCCATTCCAATTAGGATCCCATTCTTGTGGTTGTATATAATGTGGAGTTACACTGGTCATGTATTCATATATGAATAAAGGAGAGTTATGACCTATTCATTGTACTGTTTTTCCTATTCCCATCCCCCCTCCTTTCCCTTCACTCCCCTTTGTATAATCCAGTGAACTTCTATTCTTCCCCTCCCCACCCTCCTTTGCTGTGGGTTAGCATCTACATATCAGAACATTTAGACCTTGGATTTGATTTATATATTTTACAAAGTAAAAATAATAGCCAGGGAGTCAGTCTAATTTAGAGCTTCCTATTTTCATGTTCAACAATATAATATCAAATCTTTCTATAAATGCACAAAATTAACTATTATGTTTGCATTTCAACATAAATTCATAATCTCAATGATAATTTCAAACTAAGATATTATCAAGCTACCATATTAGAAAACACTAACTTTTAAGATGGATAAAATAACGAAGTCAGGCTGGGATTGTGGCTCAGTGGTAGAGTGCTTGCCTGCTATATGTGAGGTATTGGGTTTGATTCTCAGCACCACTTATAAATAAATAAATTAAATAAAGGTCCATTGACAACTAAAATAATAATAATAATAATAATAAAGTCACCCATTAAGTACACTAAGGATTTTAAAATATATAAACACCTACTAAATTCTAACCTCAAACAGAAAAACTGTCAATTTCCTTTTAATATTGTAAGAAAAAAATTCTTCATTTTTTATTCTCTTATCTTAATTTTAAATGACTTTTGAATTTTATAAATATCAAAATCAAATGTATACTCTCTTAAAATTCCCTTAAAAGGGAATCAAACAGAAATTTTAAACAACCTAAAATAAATTTTATGTCAATTTCATGGTCTTCCAATGTTCTTGTCTGTGCCTTCTTTCTTGTAGTGTGCAACAATGCTCAGGCTCCATAAATTATTTCTAGATAAGAGTACTTAAAAAAAATAGCTTTTTACTTACACATTCTGTGGCTGTGACTATTAGTGTGCTTGAAATGATAGATTTTCCTCCATTAAAGCTCACTGAAACATCAAGAGTTCTGAAAGAAAAATGAAACAATAATTAAAAATAAATTAGAAACTAAAGAATTGCTGAAAAATTTTATGTCTTTATATAATTTAAAACTGGCCAGAATATGCTTAAAGAGTAAAGACCACAGCTTTTTATCAATTATTCCAATTTTTACTTCCTGAATTCTAGTCCTTACACATTAATTAGCCAGAGGAAAATTCTTTAAGTGATCTAATTGTTCCTTTAAAAATATTAATATAAATAACAACATTTAGAAATTTCCTAATTCAGAGAAATGTTGAAATTATTTCAGGCTCAAAAAAAACTTAAAAGGGAGAAATTCTTAGATCCCTGTTAATTTATTTTTCTGTCTCTATAGATACTACTGTCTTCACAAGATCACTGTTTAAGAAGATAAGATCAGAAGTACTGCTTTCCAAATTGGCCGCACCAATTTGCAGTCCCACCAGCAATGTACAAGAGTACCCTTTTCCCCACATCCTCGCCAGCACTTGTTGTTGTTTGACTTCATAATGGCTGCCAATCTTACTGGAGTGAGATGGTATCTTAGGGTGGTTTTGATTAGCATTTCTCTGACTGCTAGAGATGGTGAGCATTTTTTCATGTACTTGTTGATTGATTGTATGTCCTCCTCTGAGAAGTGTGTGTTCAGGTCCTTGGCCCATTTGTTGATTGGGTTATTTGTTATCTTATTGTTTAATTTTTTGAGTTCTTTGTATACTCTGGATATTAGGGCTCTATCTCAAGTGTGAGGAGTAAAAATTTGTTCCCATGATGTAGGCTCCCTATTTACCTCTCTTATTGTTTCTCTTGCTGAGAAAAACTTTTTAGTTTAAGTAAGTCCCATTTGTTGATTCTTGTTATTAAATCTTGTGCTATGGGTGTCCTATTAAGGAATTTGGAGCCCAACCCCACAATACGTAGATCGGAGCCAACTTTTTCTTCTATCAGACGCAGAGTCTCTGATTTGATATCAAGCTCCTTGTTCCATTTTGAGTTAACTTTTGTGCATGGCGAGAGAAGGGGATTCAGTTTCATTTTGTTGCATATGGATTTCCAGTTTTCCCAGCACCATTTGTTGAAGATGCTATCCTTCCTCCATTGCATGCTGCCAATTTGGAAAGCAGTATGGAGATTCCTGGGAAAGCTGGGAATGGAACCACCATTTGACCCAGCTATTGCCCTTCTTGGACTATTCCCTGAAGACCTTAAAAGAGCGTACTACAAGGATACTGCTACATGGATGTTCATAGCAGCACAATTCACAATAGCTAGACTGTGGAACCAACCCAGATGCCCTTCAATAGATGAATGGATAAAAAAAAATGTGGCATTTATACACAATGGAGTATTACTCAGCACTAAAAAATGACAAAATCATGGAATTTGCAGGGAAATGGATGGCATTAGAGCAGATTATGCTAAGTGAAGCTAGCCAATCCCTAAAAAACAAATGCCAAATGTCTTCTTTGATATAATGAGAGCAACTAAGAACAGAGCAGGGAGGAAGAGCAGGAGGAAAAGATTAACATTAAACAGAGATATGAGGTGGGAGGAAAAGGGAGAGAAAAGGGAAATTGCATGGAAATGGAAGGAGACCCTCATGGTTATGCAAAATTACATATAAGAGGTTGTGAGGGGAATGGGAAAAAAAAACAAGGAGAGAAATGAATTACAGTAGATGGGGTAGAGAGAGAACATGGGAGGGGAGGAGAGGGGGGATAGTAGAGGATAGGAAAGGTAGCAGAATACAACAGTTACTAATATGGCATTATGTAAAAATGTGGATGTGTAACCGATGTGATTCTACAATCTGTATTTGGGGTAAAAATGGGAGTTCATAACCCACTTGAATCTAATGTATGAAATATGATATGTCAAGAGCTTTGTAATGTTTTGAACAACCAATAAAAAAAATTTAAAAAGATCAGAAGTAAATACACCATTTAAAGATGAAAAGAAAAAGTGAACATGAAAGTGAAAAGGAAAAAAAAGTGAACATGAAAGTGAAAAGGAAAGAAAAATAGAAAAAGAGACATGTTCTAGACATTTGTTATAGATGGTCCCAGGACACTAACATATTCTGGCAAGGAAGAAAAGAGAAAATAATTTGGGTCCCTGGCTAAAAAAATAATCATAGCTAAAATACAACTTTCATTTTGAAACAATGATTTCAAATTATAAAACAAATAATAATTAAAATTTCTTTAACTCAGATTCTAGTAATTCATTAGTTGGAATCAGCTGGAATTAAGATCTTTTTTTAAATAGCTGTAGTGAGATATTGAAGGGAAAAATGATAAGGAGGTAAGGAAACAGCTCTATTCCAAAATAATTTGTGAATTATATTAACATACAATAATCAGTAATCAAAGCTAAACATTCATTAAAGCAGAAAGTAGTACATGACATCTTCTACAGTTTCTATGCACTACTATACTTTCTAACACTTTAAATTCCAATTCTCATAAAACATTCTAAACTCCAAGAATTAACAGCCAAAAACAAATAGCCCTAATTATTCTAATTTAGTAGGATTTTGTTGTGGTAGTATAGAACTTTGCTATTGTAATAGCTGTAGTACAGATATAGATTTCTTCTCTATACCCTTCAATGCCAACTACTACTTATTATAGACAGGATAAAACAGAAGAAACCTCAATTTGCTGGCAGGATTTTCAATAAAAATACCAAAGAGATAAGAAGTGTCATTTAGTCCTTGCTGGCATTTAACGGGGATTATCTCATTTAAGCCTCACAATAAATGGCCTTTGAAGTAAGTAGGACTTTACAGATGGGGTGCAGGAGACCCAAAAATGTTAATAACCTTGCTCTGAGTAGTTAAGTCACAATTCTAACTATGAGTTTTCTCCATCATACCACTGTGGCTTGATGTAATGATGAAAGTCCTTAATGTGTTTCTCCTCTCAATGTGATATTTAGTTTGGATTCATACAGGAATATAATCACAGGGAAAGATATTATTGGTGAAGTTGAAGCTAATTTCTTACACAAGATTCAGAAATATTCCTATTACAAAATATTTCTTGTAACACATTCACTTAAAACCATTTTGTTTAAAAAAAGAGTTCAGCTAAATTCTGAAAAGAATGAGAATTTTGAGTACTGAAATCAAATTAACTGAATTTCTGAACTACTCTGATATAGAATGCC
This sequence comes from Marmota flaviventris, assembly GCF_047511675.1. Classification (NCBI taxonomy): domain Eukaryota; kingdom Metazoa; phylum Chordata; class Mammalia; order Rodentia; family Sciuridae; genus Marmota; species Marmota flaviventris. Next base: position 63,965,110 of record NC_092504.1, read on the forward strand.
AAGAGGCCTATTAAACAAAGAAAATGTAGATCTACTTGCTCATTCTGCAAAACTGAGTGCTTTGTTTTTTGTTTTGTTTTAATGACTAAGCATAACAGAATCCAAAAATAATTGTCCCTGCTTCCTAATTCCCTTACTTTAAAACATGTTCCAGGAATCATGTAACATAGTAAACATGATTTTATTTGGGGGAAAGATTATTTTGATTCCTAGTAGTATGTGCTTGTTACAGGCAATTTTATTGATTCCATTTTAAGGGATCAGTAGATATTGACTGAAGTTGTTTATAATCTGACACTTAGAATTCAACAGAAACAAATCAGTTCTCTAAGCAGGGAAGCATTTATAGATTTCTCTGCTTACCAAAATGGAATCAGAACACATGATATAATTTTAAAGTAAATTCACTATTTCTTACAGTGGAAATGCATGCTGATGAAACCCTATAGCCAACCCAAATGACTGTTATCCTCAAATCTCAGTCTGGGCTAAAGTGGCTGGTTTCAAATAAAATGGAGTTAAAACTCCACAGATATGGAAATCTACTTTATGATGCTTCCAGACATGCAGACTTCTTTGAAAACATATAATCTTCATGTTTCTGGAGGTAGTAGTACCATGATCAAAACATTACCATGAACACCACCACTACCAGTTACAGGATGGATTTCTTACTAAGAGCTAGACATGAATTCATTTTCTCATTTAATTCTCACAGCAGCCCACTTGGGTAGACACTGGCATTCATCCCATCTTCTAGACAAAGAATATGAAGCTTGAACAGGTAACTTGTCCAAATATTGAGTCTCACTGACTCTATAGTCAAAGCACTTTTACTTCTGCACCATTCTACCTCAATCCTTCACCCATATTTTAGGATCTTATATTTAAATTCCTCTCATCAACATCAGTTTAGTATAAGTCTTCTGTTCTTCTATTGTATTCCCTTATCTTTCATGGTTAACTAGAACAGCATTTACTGTATGCTACAAGAAGATATTTATTTGTGAACATATATTTAAGAATATATATGCATTTTTCTTAAAAAAAAAACTCTGCAGTGTGGCAAACATGAAATACATAGTTACTTCTGCTTTTGAGTTTGGTTGTTTCTTTAGAAAAATTTTTTAAAATTAGTTGTATGATATTGGCATTATCATGAATCTGGTGCCATTTGAAAGCTGTGTTACTCCTTTGCTGGCATGGAATACTAAAGCTGCTTCACTCTATAACTTAAACCCAGTATCTTTACATTCTTTGTCCCAAGCCTGTGACATATACATAAAATGTTTTCTGTCATGTTTTATGTAATTTTGATTAGTACTGTTAGAATTGTTCATTCCTATCCCTCCATAACCTCCACCTCTGCTTAGTACACTTCTGACCATGGAATTTATTATCTCAGTTATAGAAATTTTATTATGGGCACAGTATACTAACACAATATTATGTTTACTTAAGTGCAGACATCAGTGGGAAGCAAGGGGAGAGTCTACCTTTATTTGTCCCAAATATCAAATAAAATTGAAAAAGGGAATAAATTAAGCCCACATGGGGAAACCAGAGCCCTGAGTTTGAACCAACATCACTCTGCTTCCTCAATCTGGGAGAATTATATCTATTTCAGATTTTCTGGGTAAGGGAGTTTAATACAATTATATACATTAAAAGTCCAACACAGTGTCTGGAACACAGCAGGTAGTCTGTAAATCACTGTAACACTTGAGTACTTATCTAATGAATTACTCAGAATATCAAGGTATGTTTAAAAACCTTTTAGATCTAAACTAACAACAACAAAAAAGATAATATAAAAGAATATACAGTGGCAATTAAGTATACATCAACACTTTTTATTTAAAGAATTTCTATTCTAGTTATTGTCATATAAAAATAAAGATGATATGGAAAGCTAACTTGTTAAAAATGTCAAGAGCTTTGTAATGTTTTGAACAACTAATAATAAAAAAAATGCCTACTACATAATGTCATGTAGATTTACATTAAAAAAAATGTCAGTACTGTTTCCTTCCTATTATAAAACATTATCTTGATCAAACATAACATTATAGCTGTGTTGAGCTGTATGCTTAAACCTCAAACCTAAAACCACACTTCAAATTGGTTTGTGAATGTTTGCCAATAAATTCATTCAATCACTCATTCTATTACTATTTAATTAAACAAATATTTCTTAGTTGCCTATAATAGCAGTAATAATTCGTAAAAATCACACAAACTAGTGTATGCTTGGTAATGGGACTGCAATAAATAAAACAAATTACAATGTAACTGAAGGGAAGCCACATATACAAACAATTATAACAGAATGATGTTAAATAAAACAGGTATAAACACAGGTGAACTAGGGGACCATGTGAGAGACACAATCATCTCAGCCTTGAAATGAGGACACCAACAAAGGTTTCCTGTGGTAGTTCATATATAAAGACAAGTTCTAAAGTATGATAGGAGTTAGTAAATGAGATTAAAAAGGAACCCAAGCAGATGAAGTCCCTGACAGGGTGGAAAAAGAGAGGCACAAAATAGTCAAAGAACTAAAGGCATTCCTTATGCCAGCTGCACTTCTGTGTTAAGAGTAAGAAAATAATGCCTTTAGCCTGGAAAGGAAAGGAGAGAAAGGATCATTCAGCATCCAGGATACCATCTCCAGACATCTGGAACTAGTCTCAAGAACTTTAAAGCTTGGTAGAAATATGGTCTAAATTGGCTATACCAATATCAATCTTGTTGATATTTGAAGTGTAAAGCGTGAGTCTAAAGAATACAATGCTAGAATAGAAAGACTGTTTTAAAAAGTCTTAGTGTATTTCAAGTAAGAACCAAAGCAGAATTGAACTAAAATAGTGGCAATGAGTGTCATGTGAAAACAAAAACTGAGAGATATTAAGAATTGGAATAAAGAGGACTAGGACATTTATTGGGTGTAAGAAGCGAGGAAGAAGGAATAAAGATGACTTCAAAGTTTCTGTCTTAGAAGTCAGTGACAAGTATTGCATAGAGAAGGCAGGAGAAGGAGCAAGTCTGAAAAGGACATGAGTTTACTCTGTAACCTCAAGTTCAAGATCCTTATGGGAGATTTAAGTGACTTAGTAGACACTGGGATAATGGACAACTGGACAGGACTTGAAGGTAAAAAAAAAAAAAAAAGATCTTGCCTGGGGAGGTGGAGATCATGCAAAAGAAAAAGAAATTCTTGAGAAGAAGAGATAATGAGTCAGAAATCCAACTGTGATGAAAACAGACAGTTAAGGGACTCTAAGAAAAGAAAAAAGAAGAGTTTGAAGTGACATCTGAGAAAAAACAATGAGGATGAGAACATGAAGTTCAAATGACGAGATGACCTTCCCAAACAGGAGGAGGGGCCCAGGGTGTAGATGATATAGGGAGGTAAAGGAAGGCCAGGCTGACATTGCCAGCTCTTTCCACTTCTCTTTCTATAAATTGGTTCTACATTGTTTCTTACAAATATTTTACTCTACACATTGTTTCATTTTTAGAATTTTTTTTTTGCAAAGCAACTGGATAAATCTTAACTTACCATAACAAAAAGACTGAAGTGTATTTTCATGTCATCTTGTACTCAATTAATAGTGATAAAGCTAAATTCAAGTATACTAAATTTTCTGTGTATTAAATTCAACTACAAGAGAATTATTAAATAGTCTTGTAATATATAATTGAGTAAATAAAATTCAATAAATTGTAATAGTCACAATATTTTTGTTTAATACCTAGATATGTATGACTACTCCAAAACAGAATGGCTCAGTGCCATATGTCAGAGCTACTGTGATCTGAGAAATTTCATCCTCCATGAAATATGGTTGACATTTCAATTCACCATAACCTATTTGCAAAGTATTCATTTGCTTCTGACTTTATGCATGTCCAATAAAAGATTTCCATTTTATGATCCATTAAAAAAGATGAAAAAATTAAATAAAATTGTGAAAGACATTTGCTGGAAGTAATAAATAATTTGACTCCAATTTGCACATACTGAAAATTAAACTGGTAACTACTCAAAAAGTTATTAAAATTATGGTGACTTAAGATATTTTGAAATCAAGTGCTACTATTTAATACTCTGCAGAGCTATTAAAAAGTTAGCCTTATGAATAATAAAGATTTTAACTTGAAAAAGGAGGTTTCATATTTGTGAATAGTTTAAAAAGATTCCACTTCTAGTTAAGAATATATACGTAAATTAATGTTGTATCTAAGTATACTTTAAAGTGGTTAAAAGATTCTCAAATTAAATAATTTAATTTTCAATTGCTCAACATATGCATATAATTTAAACAAAAATCGCAGTCTTGATGACTGATAGATTTCTGAAGGAAAAAAAAAAGGTTTATTCCAAGATAGGCTAAAAATCATACTTAAAGTTGTATTATAAATATTTTCAGTATTACACTAAAAATAATCCCTTTTTAATTCTTTTGTGAGCTATAATAAAATAACAAAAGATATTGGGAAATTACCACTTAACTTTTAATGATTTTCATCCAAAAATGTCAAAAATGTTTTAGTAATAATAAAAACTATAAGTAGTCTCTCTGTCTGGAGATGGCCTGCCTCTGCTTTAAATGTAATATATTCCTTGCTTGACCCAAAAGTGTCTCACTCTTGAGATGGCTGGCATTCTCTTTTTCTTTTTGTTTTCAGTGCAAAATTAAAGATAAGTAAAAAGCAAAGACAAAAAATAATTTTAATAATATAAAATTTAGAAGCATGTGAGAGGATTTAAGTACTTCTATGAGGAATATTCCCTCCATGATCATAGAGTTGTTTCTCTTTTAACACTTTTAGTTACCAAAACACTTGCTGAATAGTTCCCATTTTTACAGAGATCTTCCTTACACTGCACTGAAATGTGCTTCCCTTTACCTATTACTTTTTCTTCCTTCTTTCTTTGTAGCAATAAAGAATAAATCAAATCTTTCACATGACAGAACTTCAAATGTTTCAGGACAGCTCATGTGCCATAATCAGATCTTTTTCCAGTACTGTAAGCTGTATTTTATTTAACACTTCCATACTTGGCAATATCTTCTTGGCCACCCCTACATATACTAGAGTTAATTATTGTTCCTCTGTGTCAAGAACTGTATATAATCTTAGGATAGAGTTTCAATGCAGATTAGGTGAACTTATCACATTGATAGGTGTCATCAGAAAGCAATATACTATAAAAAAGAAAAGATAAATGTTCCATCATGGGGGTAGGAGGTCTTCAACTTTAGCCTATTTCACCAAGATTCTAATGTGTGTAGTCAAAAAAAAGACATAACTAATGTCCTAGTGTACGCAATTTAAAAGAAATCAAGTCTCTTTCATCACAAGAAATGGAAGAAAGAATAAAGTTGTGGTTGTATCACTTGCTGCTAACACAAAGGAATTAGGAACTGCAGAGATAAGTGTATATATATATATATATATATATATATATATATATATATATTTTTTTTTTGAAAAAGAAGACACTATGTTAAACACAGATTTAGCAAACCAAGAAAGATAAATAAAATTCATCAATTTGATTTCAACCAAATAGACTAGGCTTCATATTAAAAAAAATAACAATGCAGAAGAAAATTAAAAGATTCTATTACTAAGTCAGGCTCTAACCCCAAGTCAGCCACACTGTTCATCTCAGTGATCCTTTGGTATCAGATGCTTGGAATTTTCCACATGCACTGATGTTCCACCACTTCTTACTTAAAACACTCTGTCAAGTGTCTTCCCACACTGCCTTTTAAGAGAACTAATACTATCACTTTCATCTGATTTAGATATTTATTTCATATTTGCCAGAAGATTCTGGCCAATGTTTTTGAAAGCACATTTAACTATACCATATGCCTCCTTAAATCATCTTTATCAAACAAGCTGTAGGATAAGACTCTGGTTCATTCTGTTCTGTTTTTCTTTCTTCACAATGTGTTTATGTATATTTACCCAATTTGTTCTGTTCTCTTTGCCAAATTACAGGTTTGAGATCTCAACGATTACAGAGCAGCTGTGCTATTGTTGATGTCTCACACGCACACAAAAAGGGTCAGGGAATAAGCCTACATCACAAGTACGTGTGACACCTGTGCATTAAATTGGGGCTTCAGCCCTGAAATGGGGAAGAATCAAAGAAATTTAAAGAGATCATCCTATTCAAACCTAAAAAAGGTGGTTTGGTAAAAGTGCACCACTGGCATAAATAAATTTCTAAATAATCCACAGATTCTTCTGGGTAAGACAATTTGTTTAATCACATGGCTTTTTAAAAGCAAAGTATGTCTTATGAAAGAATTAGAAAAGAACAACCACTCTTCTACCACCTTTACCTTCTTTCTGTTTAACTTCTAAGAATTTGTTCATCCTAGCCTAAACATCTCTATCAAATAAGGAAATGGAACAAGCATAGATCTATCTCAAAGAAAGTTCTTCAAGCCCTATTCCAGGTATGCTCAGCAATGATATTCCTGGATAGCAGAATCCCAGATATCTTTCATTTCCATTTACTATACAAAATCCATTTCTGAATGCAGGCCTTGGTATGTCTTTGCTACTGTGATACATTCTTAGTCCTCATTGCCAAGTGAACCACTTCATGTTTGCTTTCTTATAATCTCAAAATCCACAAGCACTAAGTTTTTAAAACAATAATCCTAAAATAAAAAAGCAATTCAGGGGCTGGGGATGTGGCTCAAGCGGTAGCGCGCTCGCCTGGCATGCGTGCGGCCCGGGTTCGATCCTCAGCACCACATACAATCTAAGATGTTGTGTCTGCAGAAAACTAGAAAATAAATATTGAAAAATTCTCTCTCTCTCTCTCTCTCTCTCTCTCTCTCTCTAAAAAAAAAAAAAAAAAAAAAAAAAGCAATTCAGGATGTAGCATAAAGATAAGAAAGCAAAGCAACTGATAGAGCAGGCTAATGAGATGAGGCACATGTCCACGAAGCTAGCTCTGAGACCATGCATCTGGCTTTGAGGCTGTCTGTCTAGGGTTACTTTACCAGTGTGCTGTTAATTATTTAAGTGACAGAACAGGGGGAACCATCACCACATCTGTCACCCTCACACAGGAAAAACCTTCACTCATTGTTGGGCCAGATGTGTTTATTTGAAACATAGACTAACTAGCTATTTAATGGGTTTGAATCCTTAGCCAAAAGCTAATTAGGCAAACATATTAAGTATCAGTCACCTTACAAGGCTAACTGTTTTAGTTTGTGTTGATTTTAATCCAATCTCACAAGAGCCCATCACCTACAAAAATGTCTGAAGAAAATTCAAGACAAAGGGAAAGAACTAAATTACTTGCAGTATACTAAACAGGACAAGAAATGATGTTCCCAAATACCCAATACATGAACAAATAAAACCTTCCAAGATGGCCCCAGTGGTATCCTGTGCTTGATACTCACCCCCCAAAAAGGGGAAAAGCAATTCTTTTAGATGGATTTTTATCCCAAAATATTCTCAGATGAAATATTATATCATAAGCTAAACAAATGTTGATTTCTCATATCTGATATTTATTGTGCTGTATGTAATTTTTTTAAATTATATCTCCAGTGTATTTAGCCTCTTTACAAATCATTAAGGAATATCAGTAGCCTCTATTGGCACTATATTCAAAAGGAGACTGTCCCCCAAGGCAAATTCTAGGGGGAAAAAATTCAATGCCTGGGACAGAACAAGCATATTGCATTTTATAACTACTTGGGAGAAGAAATTGAGCTGCCTTCCTTGAATATTCACTATTATTAAAATGAGAGTGTTCTGCTCTTTTAAATGGTATGTCCTCCCTTCAAAACTAGAATTTTTATCACTTTTCTCCTACTTGATATAGGCTCTTCCCCCAGTAATCAAATGACCTCTTTTAGATATTTGTATTTATTGTAAACCAAAATATTTGAGAAAAAAAAAATCATTCATTTTTCATCCAACTAAGGCTTGTTGATTCTACTCTGTGTCAGGTGTCAGGTAAGGTGCTAGGGTAAAACAAGATCACTCTCTGAACATTAATCCAGACTTTAGGTTGTGGCTTTGTATAATTATTCTCTGTTCTCAGTAAAAGATCAGTATAAATTAATCCTAGAAAACTGTATCCTAATCACTATCCTAAACACTTATATCCACTGCTATTAGACTAGAAGACATTTGAACTATTTGCACTCACAAACAGATAAACTAAGTCTCTACTTAAATTTTTTGTACATAGATGACTCAAATAAAAACCCTTCTTGCAAACTAAATATTCCTTAAAAACAGCTATCATTTTGGTTTACTGCCACTTGAAGAGATATGCCTATAGACCTTACCAGAAATGAGACACAAACTAAATCACAAATTAATAAAAATGTACAAATATTGCCTAGTTCTGAATGCACCATAATAATTATGGCCCAATTGTTCTTTAACTGTAATATTTATTAAATTGTATAATAAGCACTCAAAATCTTACTTTGGACATCTGTAACGGCGGATGTGTGTTAAATTAAATATCCTAAAATTCAAAATAATTGTTGTGGCTCTGATTATCTACAGACTCTGACAATAATTTTCAAGCCCATTCAGAAAAATATTTATAGAACCTTTTAGTCAATATTAGAAACAAGATAAAACAAGCATTAGCATTTTCAAGTATTAAAAGTACAGCAGAAGTACTAAAGAGTAGATAGTTTAGGGTTACTGTTTAATGCTCATTCTGTGCATTAAAAAGATACAATAAACTACTAATACATACTTGTCATTATTTTATAACAATCAGTTGCTAATTATTTTAATTAATGAAGTACTTACTCTCCAGCTTTATTCAGGATAGGTGCAGGACAAAGCATAGAATTAAGCTGCACACTTACTGGTTTTACACCTGAAAAATAAAATGTCATTGAATTAATAGTTTTCTGCATCTCACATAGTTTCATTAATAAAATAAAGAGTATTTCAAAATTAAGAGTTTAGGTGTGAAATATGAGGTATAGTAGCATTAAAAACTAATGAAAGAAGAAAAGAGATTAGAAATGGAAAAAGATTATATACCTCATTGATATAGAGTTTTGATAACTCATAAATAGATTTTTACTTAGACTAAAAAAATACAATTGTAACTCACATACAATTACAGATACTATAAAAAAATCATCTTTCCTGCTTCATATATTAGATTTTTAAGAATGTGTTTTTTTGAAAGCAGAATTCAGAAAGATGGGGAAAGGAAAATAAATGTCTAGTGGAAAATTAACTTATTCCACAAGTTTAACAAAATAGCTACATTTAATATTTTACTAAGCAATGTGTTTAAACTGCCCTTGTAATTTTAATAATATATGAGAAAATTATCTGCACTAGAAATATTCAGAGAAGTTACATATTCAAATGGATCTTCTAGAATGTGAATGTTGAAAATACAATTTCAACTCCACCTTGTCTGATTGAGAATTTAATAAACTAAGTCTTATGTAGCTAAGTGAAAAATAAGTTTATAATATAATCATCTCAAATATACAAACAGAAGGTAAAGCTACCACTTATATACAAATGACTACTGAATTTATTGAATCCCATTATGAAGAGTTTGTTATGAGCACTGTTGTGCCTTACCAGAATCATGATATTAATAGGAAATAGAGGAATTAATTATGGCATGTATCATATTGAGATCCTCACCACTTTAATTCAGCAAACACTACTGAACAATTACTGTGTGTGTGGCCAAAGCCGTACTAATTAGTGTTTAACACCATCAGCTAAATAGCAAAATCGTGGATGAGTCTTTCAAAAATAACTCTACCAGGGTTTAGAATTATAGAGTTACAGAGTCTGCCTCCCAACATAAATTTTTGGAAGACAATATAATCATCAATGAGGAAATACATTTTCCTAGAGGCCAAAAGCTGCTCAAAAAACTGAGATCCATTTAATATAATAATCATTGACAAATGATGCTGGGTGAGCATTGGAGATAAAAATATCTATAAGGTGAAATATCTATCTTCAAGAAATTGACAAATTTATGGAAAGTTAGATAAAGAAAACAAGGGACAAAAAAATTTTAAAAGGCATAGAGTAGTAGTCAGGTAACAAGATAATTACATTTTTAGGCAAGATTGTCCAATGTCTAGGAAAAGAAGCAATTCGATCAGATAGTCTATGTGGTTAGTCCATAGAGACTAGTGATGAAAACTGGGTTCAGATATTAGCTCTGCTCATTATTGGTTATTTCACTATGGGTAAGTTATTTTAATCCTCATCTGAATAATGAGGCTACTTAGGACAGTGCCCAGCATTTACTGAATTATGAACATATTATCTATATTATTATAGAGATTTCATTTCTTTTCTCTCTGGTTAAAAACTATAGCATAGCTGATTTTAGTCTGAAGAAAAGAGGGAAACACTCAAAGTGCATGTGCTGTGCAGAAGTTAAAGTCACATTGTGATTTCTGAAGACCTACTCATGGTGTATGTTTCATTGACAGTGTAGGTACAGAGGACACTGCCATTCCGACTCCCCAACATGAAGCCTCTTCCATTCAGAACAATCTGAAATTCCTCTAGAAGTAAAAGGAAAAATGAACATTTTAGTCATTGTTTTAAATTAAAGATTTTACTTTAAATAAATCAAGGTGCATAGATAAATTTATTCATACCCTTCAGTTAACCTATAATAATGAAGACATAAAACCTTATCCTTCCAACTGTGCTTTCTTTCTTTGGCCCTCTAGGTAAATTTATAGAAGACACTGCTCACCACCACTTAGGAATGCATTATTTTATTTTCTAATAAAGTATTTTCAAATAGTGACCAAAGTATTAGTATTAAATTGTAACATTCATTTCCGAATACCAGACAAAATTTCCCCATCTGTATTCTTATAAAAATACAAGAAAGAAGCCTCCTTATTTTTCTCCACTTTTAGGTATTAAGGTTTGGCTCTGTAGAGAAAATTAATTAATTATTCATGTTCTATGGTTCTTAGAAAAGTCATGTGTACTATTTTCTTTAATCTACCTCTCTCTCATACAGAGCTTTTCTTTAACAGCTTCTTTACCTCACTAATCCTGGTTTCATTTTCTATTGCTTACATATTTATAATTCCTCAGAAGTTATGTATTTTTAGGTTACTAATAATCTAGGCCAGGGACTATGAGTTGATTTAACTTCTTGTACCCTTTCTCTATAGCGGGAACAAGAAATAAATGTTAGAGCGTGAAAGACTATACTAAAAGAAAAGCTCAAAGACCAAATATATTGCTAGGCAATAAATGTTTGCTACTAGACTACAAGATGGTGTTATTAACTATTTTAACAATGACTAACTCTAATTAAAAAGGCACGATAAAATGTTAAAGGGTTTATCTGAGCAAACTACAATAAACTGCAATTCCAAGTCAGAAGTGGTTTAGGAACTTCATTAAAAGACCAAAAGGGGAAGTTGATATAGGCTGGACGCAGAAGTAAAGCAAAGAAAACATCTGGTTGGTTGCAGTTATACAGTGCCTTATTTGGTCTATCCCAGTGGAAAGTCCCTACTTATATAATTATAAATTTGTTGGTTGCTTTTGAGTGGTTGAGCCTAGCTTCTGTTTTTCATTAGTACATGCACTTACAAGAAAGAGCTCAAGTTAAGTTTTGCTTCAATTTGCAAATCAAGCTAAGTTTACTTGAGAGTCCTAACTGTCTTTGTTTTAGGGATTCTTCAGGCTTCATCTCCATTTTAATTCACTTTACACTCCCAGTCTTCCCAAACTTTTTCTATCATAATCCAATGCACATATAGTTATTAAATATGGAAGCAAAATCTGCCAGATCATTCTTCATTCAGTGAAGAAATTTTACTGATAGGTTACAATGAGAAACAGGTATCTGGGCATGCTGGCAAGTGTATATAATCCCAGCTACTTGGGAGCCTGAGGCAGGAGAATTGCAAAGTTGAGGCCAGCCTGGGCAACATAGTGAGCCCCTGTCTCAAAAAATTAATGAATAGATAAAGTACAGGTAAAACTTAAAATGTGACTCAGTAATAGTCTGGGCATTGTCAAAGATTTAATAGAATGTTTACTAATGGTAAATACTGGACCTGTCTCTGCTCAGTTTCTCCATTTGCAAATCATGGATTATAAAACTGTTAAAATTGTACTTATGGGAATTAGGTAAAAGTATACATCCAAAGAACACTGAATCCAGCAAAAAGTAGGAGAGCAATAAAGAACAGTTATCATTTCAATATTACTTTTTCATTAAATTTTCTATGTTATCTTTAGGAATTTATTAATCTATACCCTTAGAAAATATATACCTGCTTTGGGGTATTTGGATGCACTAATCATATCAAACATCTCAATGATCATTCATTAGGAATTCTAGAGATGCAGAGTTTAATTATGACCATGCCCAGTGAACTGGGAGGTTCTGTGGTAAATTACTTGATATATTTCTCAATCCTAGCACCAGCCTCAATATATTTCCTCTTCTAGAATCAGACCTTCTCTAGGCCAAAAAGGCTGGGAGATGTGAAACCTGAGTGTGCTCAGAGTACCAGCTGATGAAACCACCTGATTCCTTCCTTCCCCTCACAAGTCACTTCCTTATGTGCCTTGAGATGGCAGACACTGTACTTTGGCCAGGCCATCAAAGCAGAGAGCTCAAAGTCTACAGAGAGTGTTTGTATAATCAGATAAAAGAAAAGATTTCATATTTTATTTTATTTGCCATAGAAAAGGTCTCAACGTGAACTAAATATACAGAAGATTCTAAAAGCCTGTCACACAATATGCTCATTATTTAAAATAACACTCCAATCTTAAAAATTTGAATTTAAAATAGAAATATTTCAAGGAATTATTTAAAAATTCTTACACAAAAAAGATGCCAAAAAAGTTAATTTTGCCATTCTCTTCCAACAAGAGTTTCAAATCATATATTTTAGCTAGAAAAAAAATACAATTTCTTAACATGGTATTTTTAAATTCCAAACACTTACCCCCCACACAGACACTTGAGGGCCTCAATTCCAGGATTTCAGTACATGACTGAGCTAGTATCTAAAGAAGAAGAAAAGAAAAACAAACTGTAGAACTAAATAATAACATCCAGAGTGAATTATAAGATTACTAAGGACTTTGAGGTCCTCTCCTTAATTCAATAGGTGAAAATCAATTAACTATTACATTCACAGCCACCAGAGCCCCTAGGAAACTTCTGCATTGTCTCTCCAGGTATATTCTATAATCATGTATTGCAAGATCCTTATTTGATCAAAATAAAACCAGACGAGCACAAGTAAAGTAGGTGCTGCCTTTAATTTCCTTTGACCATAAAATCAATACTGACCCCCCATCAGACAAAAACAAGATGGCAAACCACATCTCCTGCTTAATAACGTTGACATGTTTTCTATTTATAAGTTCAATGTAACATCAATAAATAAGCACTTCTTTATTTGACAGTAGCATTTCCAGTCCATTTCTCTGGCTCAATTCCGATGGGTGCTAATTCTCCTCATGTGCATCAAACATTACACTTGCAGAACACAGACTCCTTGTATGAGCCAGATATTGTTCTCAAAAACACAGGCTCTGTAAGGCTCTGTATTAAAGCATTCCCAAACCACTGGAATAGAATGGCTCTCTCAGCTTGTAGAAATAGAAACTACCATACAAGGCACAAGGCTACAACCGAAAAACAATGATGAAATAAGCTGCTCCTAATGGTCACCACAATCCTGCCTTTATTTTTAGAACCGCTCTGCACTTCATTATCAAAGTCAGATGAATTCCAGATGATCTTTGAGTGGCATTCCTTTCTCGATTCAAGTTGAAGGCAGATGATGTGCAGTGGGTTTTAGCATTGCATGCTCATAACTAGAACAGGAAGGAAGGACTGCAGCAGGAAATGAAAATGCTTTCCGTGCTTTCATTAATAAACAAAGAAATACACATTTTCAGCACCTAAAATCAACTGTTGAAGAATGGAATTCTCATTGCTGAAGATGCATCTCTGAGAAGGGGGCAACGTTTGTACATTTAATGATTATTTTCAGTGAACAGAACTATTCACTTTGTGATCCAGGCCTTAGAGATAAGGAAACACACCTAGTAAGTGTGTATATGTGAGAAATACATCCAACACACTTGTGGATACAAGATTTGAGGACTACTAAAGGTTAATGTGTTGTATAAAATTTCAATGCATTATTTGTACAATTCAATAATCAGAATATTCTCAATAGTTCAGTGAGCATTATAAACACTAACTTCATGGAATTTTTTCATTTGGCAAGAGAGAAGGGGTAGAATAAAATAATAAAATAGAAAACATGTCAAGATTATTAAGCAGGAGATGTGATTTGCCATCTTGTTTTTGCCTGATGGGGGGTCAGTATTGATTTTATGGTATCAGAAAATTAATAGGCAGCACCTACTTTACTCATGCTCATCTGGTTTTATTTTAATCAAATAAGGATCCTACAATACACAATTATAGAATATAATGTATATTATGTTTATGCCTCCCCTATGGGTTAGTTTTTGGTTAGCAGCAAGGCCGGATGCAGCGTTAGGAGCTAGATGTGATGGCTCTGCCTACTGGCCTGTGAGATTACACGTTTGGCAGGAGATCAAAGGAGAGCCCACTGCTGTCCCTTCTCTGAAGCCCAACTCAAATGAAGTATCAGAATGGTGTTTCACCCTGCACAATCCAAGCATGTTCCAAATTAATTTGGATTGACTGGACCACTATTATAATGTGGTCAGGTTTCAGGGGTTCACCATAGACCAAACTTCTATATTAGACAAGTGGCACACATGCCCTCTGAAATAAGAACTGGCAAGTCTGTGGGGGATTGGAGAACCATGCCTAAGTCACAGGCCCAGTTCTGAGAATTCCATTAATTACAAAGAATTTTCTTATCTTACTTCTCTATTGGATCACAATCAGGTCTTTATGATTACTGATTAATAACCAGAGAAAGTGATGATACTGTCAAGGAACTATCCATAGCATAAAAAAAAAAAAATCTGACAACATGAGATGGTCTGAGTTTTGTGAGAACCTTGACTGATTTCTTCTTTATTAAAGATTTTAAAATATATAGAGAGTCATGTTTGATAGAAATTTTCTATGTTCCTGAACAAGTTTACATAATGAACACATTCTATAATAACAAATGTGGGCATACAAGAAGCAAAAGCCATACTATTATGGCATAAAAGTGCACACAATTGATATAGCTATAGCTCTTTTGCTCTGGCATTTAGGATAACATGGGTTTTCACTGCAAACACTTATAGTTGGGCTATATCTGAGACAAAAAGTTAACAAGGAATAAATAAAGATATGGTAATGGAATCAAGATATTATTAAGGACCTATGGTATCCTTGAAGTTTATGCTCAACTTGGAAAAAATATGTAGAAGCCAACCTCATGATCTGAAGATCAAGTATCCAGTTTAGAAAAACAAAACAAAGAAACAAACAAACAAACAAAAACTATCTACAACCAACATAAGCCAAGACAGATTTAAAGCTTCCTATTTTTTCCTGGTTTTTAAATGGCAATGGGAAGGACCCTATATGAAAACTTATTCCAGAAAAAAATAAATAAATACTTTCTTAATGAATAGTATTAGCACATATTTAAAAATCAGTCTGATACAAAATGTATAGAAAACATATGTTATAAATACCAACTGCTCAGTTAACATTTATTGAATGTGATTGAAAAGTAAGTGTGGAACTAGGAATAAAGTTCATGGGTGAAGTGTTTGCCTTGCATGCTCAATTAAGGTCCTTTTTTCCATCTAGTACCAGGAAGGAAGAAGAGAGAGAAAGATGCAAAGTTGTCTTAATAAAAAGTGTGAGCACTCTGACTATAAGAAAAACAAAATGGAATGTCTAACACTGAACAGTCAAGCATGTAAAAAACAAAAACAAAAACAAAAATGCAGAGCTTAATGAAGGGCTCCTTGAATTAATTGAACCACTTTTTCAATTACACACAATGAAAAGAAAACTGATTTTAATTATTTCAAATTTTGTTAATCAATAGTACCCATAAGGCATTGAACCAGGTGCAAAAGCAGTAAACAAAACAGAAAAAGAAATAATATAAGCAACATGAAAAAAGCATAAATTAAAGTTCTTTATTGTATAAAACAAAGAAAAAAAAATGGGGGGCTTGTCTTAGATAGGATACATAAGAAGGTAGAAAGGTGGATCTATCTCCACCTTTGGGTGAATGAGCTCCAGGACCCAGAGTGAGAATCAACCTGAGAGCACAGCTGAACAGAGACAGTCCCCAGCATCTTTTTGACATGACCATGAACCACATTACTGTTTACCTTATGTTAAAAACAAATCTGTCTTTAACCCACACACTGCTTGGGAGAGCCCATTCACTCATCTGACTTCATAGTGACCCCAAAAATCTTTATTTCTGACACAGAAATCTCTCTCCTGAGCTGTCCATTCTCTATCCAACAACTCCTTTCAATACTGAGCTGGATGTCACTCACTCAGAATTATTTATTGCATGTTTATGTGTCCAGCATCCGGTTTGGTGCTATGGCTGCAGTAGCAAAGGGCATAGGTACTGTGTTTTCCATCCCTGCTTTCCATCTTGGGAATCAAACCCAGAGCTTTGTACATTCTAGGCAAGCACTTTACACTGAATTACATCTCTAGCATGCACAGTGTCTTTAGGGTACTCCTAGTATATCGGGAAGAAAAACTGTAATCAAATAAACACCTTCATCATACTCATAAGGTGAAATCTCAAACCGAAAGAAAGACTTTGAAGTGATAATATACTTCAATAAGAAAAGAGGGAGCCGGGAATGTAGCTCGGAGGTAGAGTACATGCCAAGCATCTGCAAGGCCCTGGATTTAGTCCCCAGCACTGCAAACAAACAAACCTGACTGAATTTGTTGGACTCTAAAACCTAAGTGAACTGGGAGGGTATGAGAGGAGCATTCCAGTGACAGCAAAAGGTGCAAACAAGCTGAAGTACTAAGGGAAGAAAGTGGAAGTTGAGGAGCACAGGGCTTGCTAAGAGATGAAGCTAGAGAGATGCCCAAGAGCCAAACCATGCCTTGTAAACCAGGCAAGCCTTTCAGTGTCTAGGATCACTACTGCTTGACTGCTTGACTGCTTGATGCTAAGGAAATTAGGGGTAGAACTGTGCTTTAGCTCAGAGGTAGAGCACTTGCCTAGCATGTGCAAAGCCCTGATTCAATCCCCAGCACCACAGACAAAAAATAAAAACTTTTTTTAAAAGGTGGGGGATAATGGTATTATATTCCATTGAATGGTTTCCTCTGTTATTTTTTAACATCAATTATAAATAATAAGGATTTTCCCCAAAACAGATTATTTCCTTACATATAAATGCACATATGCTACCCAAGCTTCTTCAAAATTTTTACAGCTCTATGAAAATTCTAAATAGACACCTAATACTAACTTTGGGTATACAACACTATCAATGAAGGATCATTACAGAAATATACCAACATCCTAGGTATGTCCTTAACAGATAGAAACTGCTTATTTTTATGACATAGAGTGTATCAGAAAATATCAGCAATGATAATAATGAAGTCTAAAAAAGCAAGCATTTCATTCTTCTGACTCATTTAGTAGCTTTAAGCACTACAACAGTGCATCCCAAGTCTAAAAGATTCCAAGTTTATCTCATAAGGAAAAATCACTGAGCAGCACTGGTTTTAAAGGTCCCGATAAAATTAAACTTTAGTAATTGGCCATCCATGTGCATAAAATAAGTAGCTATTACATTTGGAAAAGATGTTTCTCGTATTTTTTTTCTTATCTTTCTTTTAGCTCTTGATATTCAGACATGTGATTTATATTTTCTCTATGGCTGCCAAACTTCCCATCCAAATATATTTTTCTCTAAGAGGTAATACTTCAACTAAAAACAACTGTTAGCTATAAGCATGTGTTTTGGTTGAGTTCATCCTTTAAAAATGCCTGAAGCTTCAAAATATGGGTTGCTCAACACAGCATGCATCACTCAGGCCCACTTCTAAATAAGGATTCTCTTCCTTTGTAAGTAAGCAAGTAATAAAAGCACGAGTGACAAACTTCTAAACCAACTTTGCTCCAGGAAGTCTGGAGAAGAACTCTAAGACGTAAGCAATTGTGTTTTACTCTTCTGAAGTCAAAACCAAACACATACTTAGTTCTAATTATACTGTTGGTGAATATATGCCCATATTAAACAAACAAACAAAGCCAAATGACATTTAAGTTCCTCTGCATCTCACAACTGCAGTTCTTATAACAAATTATTTTAGCAGGTCTTCCTTTTTCACTACAACATGGACAATGCCAAAAATTGATTGTGATCTAAAATAAAAGTTTATCTGTTGATACTTTTTCTTTTATTTGGTTAATACATTGAAATACTCATTTAATAGTAGCTTAATGAATCAATAGGCTTTCTACAAAAAGTGCTTTGAAATTATGAGATAAAGTAAGAATAAATGCACTGTTTGTTTCGGATCCTAAAGAAATTGAGTAATAACATTTTTTCCTGCAGTGTATATATTATTTCATATTACTCATAATTGCCCACTCTCTTGTTTTATTAACTAAAACACAAGCATCCTGGCAAGCATTCTGTCTATATTTGTTTCATTTCATTTTTCAGAAATCCAAAGCAAATGGCAAATAAAATATTTTGACAAAAATAAAAGTTTAATCAGTTCTTCTATTAATTATAGAAGCATATATGCCTAAAATTTATAAAGTCAGAAAACTCTAGGGACCATGTCCATCTTTGTAGCCCAGCCAAAGTGTCTTAAACCTAGTCAGTGCTCAATAAATGCCTTTGCAGGAAATTAGAAATCATAATCTTTGGGGGAAAAGTGAGAAATCATACATTTTCTCATTATAATTTATGCTTTATGGTACATTTGGTTATAAATTTTAACCATTGTCTCTCCTTTCCATTTTTTCCTTGTCCTTCTATTCAACTGACTCTGCTTTCAAGATCTGCTGAGCTTCTATAAGGTTGTTGCCTTGCAGCACAACAGTTTATTGTTCACAAATAAAAATTTGGCATTTAGTTAGGTCTACATAACATCAGTTTAGTTTTCTCACAAAATATCACAAAACTATAACAATTTATTCAAAGTGGATTTGATTTCCTTCAACTATAATTCCAACCAAATAAAAAAAAGAATAATGTTATTAAATAACACTTTCATGCAAATGCAAATAGAGTATTGGACGATGAATGTCAAGACAAAATTATAAAAGATCAGTCAATAAAATGAACAATTTAAAGAAAATTGATCATTTTTATTTTTTAGATAAACAGAATCTAGAAGGAACGGGGTGTCCTAGAATATAGTGGAAAATATTTAAAATGTGTTTGAATGTTATGGTGAACTGTAATAGCTATTAATTTTTTTTCCTACCCAGAACAATTTTATCCTCGGTCTTCCATGAACACTGCCTCCTCTATTGGAGAAGCTGTTCCTCACTCCAAGAGAGGCTATCAATCATATGCTTTCCTCTCTTTTTCTATCTTTGCCCCTTTGTCATTGGGTGGGAATATTACTCAAACTAATCCAGATAATGTTGACATGATTGGTGGAAGAATGAGCACATGGCACAACTGAGTTACTCAGAGTACTTATCTGGGACCTTAGATACTAATGCAATGAGTCAACAGTGCTCACTTTTCAAAGGGCTTACTGACTGGGGACCATATGAGTCTGAAGCCTTTTGCAGTTTTCATTCTCTAGTACTCCTCTAAATAGAAGAGAATCAAATAAATAGAATCATAGTCAAAATTTACTAAGAGAAAAGATCCTATGAACATGGTTGCTTCCCTGGATCCAGCTATCCCTCAGGCAGTTTCCCTCTCTGGACTATCCAGTTGCAGAGGTCAGTCCCTTTCTTTCTTTACTTTTATTTTTCCGTAAACCAGTAGTAACTGTGCTTCTGTGACTTGTAATAAAAAATAAAAATAAAAACTAATATAGTGGTAATGCTCAAATATTCCATAACTTTATTATAAAAACATTAAAATATTTTCAAAAATGTGCTTGGTTTTTATTTATTCATTCATTGATAAATATGAATTAAGCAATGGCTACTTAACCAATATTAGGAATTAGTGGGGTAAGAAAATCAGGGATGGGGTGAATACAGTTCCAACTCTCATCTTATTAACCTGGAAGGTGCTATGATGATGTATCCACATTTAGTACTAAAGATCCTTAGAAAAGAGAAGTTAGAATAATCTTCACATTTTAGATTTTTTTTTAACAAGAGTTCTGAAAATTGATTTCCAATTTTGATTAAGTATTACCAGTTTTGGTTTCTTTTCTTCCTGTGATACACCTTTACTTTGTTTTTGTTTTTGTTGTTTGTTTGTTTGTTTTCTCTTTATTTTCATTTGGTCCAACGCTTGGGAAGGACTCCAAGGAAGTTAAAAAGCTTCCCAGGACTGGAATGAATGGCTCAGGCCAAAGCCCTCATGCCAGGAGATGCAGAGGATGCCTCAAGGGACACTGGGCCCCAGCTTCCTAATCCTATTGAGGATAAAGCTTCCAAAGACACATTCTCTGCCTGGTCCGTCACGCAGTGGAAGTTACTCAGGTGGTGGCCCGTTTTCTGGAGGAGCTTCACCTCCTCGTCCAGGAAGTGGTTCTCCAGGATGTCACAGTGATGGGAGTCTGTGCCAGCAGGAATGAAAGCACAAAGATCCAACCAAACAGGCACGGTTCAGGTTCTTCCCCAGCTGCACCACGGCTTCCAAGGTGTCTAGGTTTCACCCAGTCATCCTGAGAAGGCTTCTGCACCTCCTGGAAGGTGGAGCATCTTCAGGAGACCCTTGCACCCAGGCGCTTCTCCTGGGCTAACTCGCAGAAGCAGTGGCCCATGCCCTCCAGAGCCACAATTTCGGTGAGATAGCTGTCAGAGATGTAGGTGGGGAGGACCGCAGGAGCAAACTGACCATGCGGGTGACCACAGCCTCCACCTCGCTGAAGGGTGTAATAATTCTGACAAATCTGCGAAGTGGTGGTTGGTCCAAAATCAGGTGCTAACCACTTTAAAAAACAAACAGGAAATTGGCTGGTCCTGGAAGCAGAATGTGGGCAAGAAGATGGTCCCAGAGGTTGTGAATGGGGAGGAGATGGGAAGGCGATTGGAAGCTGGGAGAGAAGAAGTCCCAGGTTCCTTCTAGGATGGCTCCTGCCACACACCGCTGTAGCAAGAAACGGATCCCCCAACTTCCAAGCGTGCTGCTGTGACTGTATCTTTACAGTTGCTCAGGCTTTAGGTTTTTCATGAAACCAGGATTTTATCAAGAGAGGTTTCCATAACTAAGCAGTCAACAACGTTCTTAGCAGAGCCTGCTAAAATCACTTAAGCTAAGTATTTATTAGGTACCCTCTTCTATGAAAATGATTTGCCAGTAGAGAAAAGGAGGTTGCAGTAACTTCTCATTCCATATAACATAGTTTTAGACATCTTTCTTAGTGCTTTTCAAACAAAACCACAACAATAACAATGGACTTCACTGAGAAAAACAATTATATCCAAATGTTAAAGGGAGCTTATATTTCTAACACTGTGATGAAGTTACCTTTTGAAATATACATTGCACATTTCCCCTTTAAAAAAAAATCTAATACATTGCTATTTAAATGTCCTACATGTGATCATTCTCTTCCTGTTCATGCTTGTATACTTTCCCATTATGAACTTAGAAATTCTGGCATTAACTGCCTTCCCTTAGAATCTAGTGTACTTAATTCTCTTGGACCAGGGTTGTTTATAAAGCCAGCTTCACAACAGATTCATTTCTTTCTTTTTAATATTTTCTGAGGAACTCTTATTAAAAACAAAAATTGTGAAGGTAATTCCAAGTAGTGAAACATCCCATGGTCCTGCTTTTAGAAAATAAAAGAGAAGGAGTTTCCTCAGAGCATTTTGATTTTTACTCTTTCCATATTATTCACCCATCTGTGGATTTTTTTTAACGTTTTCTTTCATAGCACTACAGTATAAAACACTGAACTAGAACCCATGGGGTATCCACATGTTAGTCTGACCTTTACTAGTTCAAATAAAATTTTATTCTATATTTATATATTATATATTTAAAACGTAAGTCCTGCAATTCTCTTCCCAAGAAATCAAAAGGACTTAAAAAAATTCTAAGATTTTAAAGATAATTCTGAAGAGAAAAACAGAAAATTGTGTGTTTGTGTTTGTGGGCAATGGGAGGGGAGAAAGGACAAGAGATGGCACAATGACTTCTAACCTTGATAGTTCACTGGTTCTCCAATTACCTACATCCCCCACTGGGATTTTTTTTCTCAAGCTCAATTTGACTTCTCTCTCTGCCCACTGACCTCTTCCATTTTGCCAGTGACATCCCTGCCCCCTCTGTAAAAATAGCTTTCACTCTAGTTATTCACAGGCACACAATGCCTCTTACATTTGACTCCCTGCTCTGTCTCTTTAATCCTATAATCCAGTGCACTCTCAGGTTTTAATTTTTAATGCTTCCCCAAATTTATTGTTTTATTTTCAGTGTCACTGCCATCATAATAATCATTAAGAAAAACTAATAAGTGCCAGCTAATATTTGCCATATGCCTGAGCCTGGTTCAGCATGAGACAAAGATTTTTTTATACATGCAGGTTCAGCCCCACCCTGTTCCTGACATATTTTTGATATGGGCAGAGAGTTTATTAAGTATTTCCATAATTAGCTCTTTGACCTAGTTTCCTTTTTGAAAGACCTGGAATCCCAGTGCCTAGGATAAGCTCTCAGGAACTATAACTTACTGGGAATACTGTTTCCCCTTTAACAACAGGGTTTCTACACTGAATTCTAACTAGCACACACTGCCTCCCCCATGAACTGTGGCTCTTTTTTGAATATGGGGTCCTAAAATTATACATAACTTTGTTATAGGAATACTGAATCATGTTCCCCTGATTGATGGGGTCCTGATCCCATAGCCTAAGGACACTGGGTACCTACACCATCTAGAAAACCTTGTTATGACCCACCCTCTGAAACTGAGCCTCTTACATTCTACCATCATATCCTTTTATACCCATGACATTGATCATATAGATTGCTGGCCATCTCTCCCTGTGGATGGTCCTACAGAAGGACCAATAGCCCCAGGTTACATGATCCTGGCTTCCTGCCATTCTTAGCTTCCTACCAAATATTATGAAGTCCAGCTCTTCTGATCTAGGTCATTCTTAATCATTATTTCATTTAATTAAAATAATCAGTGAAATAGAACTCATTATTCCCATTTGCTGAGAATTTTAGAACTCAGGAAGTACATTGTAGGACCTATTCCATGTCACAGGGCTGTGCAGTGACAGAGATTCATACCCAGAGCTTCCTATTTCCAACCTCATATTATCTGCACATGAGGTTATTATCTTTTTCCGTGTTTTATAAGGACAAACGCAAGAGATTTATAACTATAGGATGCAAACCATCCCATACATTATTATAAGAATATTCTTCCTAAATCCTCATGGACATCATATAAATCCCAGGCTCTTGTCTTCCATGTTTTCCTGATTATTTTTAAAATGAGTGCTAATTCCCCATTCAAGGATGTGAAGGTCTCTGTAATGAGTCCAGACTACCTGTCGACATGTATCCTTCAAACCCCTCAGCACAGGTTGTTCTTGAAGTTCCTTTTTTTAAATTATATCTACTCCAATTACTAGAGTCCAGTTCAAATCCCATGAAAAGGTTTCTATAACTTTATGTAACCAAACCAATCCTCTTTACGTCAATTTATATGCCACATTGACATTTAACAAAATTCCATTCTAAGATTGTTTTTTTATCCCATGGGGTGACTCACTAAAATTTCCCTCCTCTAAATCCCCATATTACCTAATAAATTTTGCAGGGGATATTCCAAACATCTCATCATCACTATTTTAAACCCTGTTGCAGTATAGAGTTTGACTTATTTAAGTATGTGTTCCTTCTTCCATGCCTAACACAATGCCTTAAGAAAAAGGAGGGTTTATTAATTTATTAATTTATTAAATGAGTTCAATGAAAAACTAAGTTGAGGAAAGAAGGGAGAAATAAAAGAAATATTCTGAATAGTATCTACTTGAGATGGTAATGAATTATAAACCTTCATAGAGCTAGTTATAATAAAAAATTATGCCAATATTCCAAAGAATGTTACATATCATGTCTGCCTGAAGAGCAATCTAAAAATGTTGAAACAGTACACTTTCTAAAAAATTAAAATAGAATGCTTAAACGATTTTTTGAATCAAATAAGTTTTTTAAAAAGATATTAAATTGTTAATATGCAGCATATTCATAACAAAGGTCTTTTTCCATCTCTTGATTTTTAAGTTGTGAAAGAACTACTACAGTGTTTATTCCTTTTAACTGCATTGAAGAAAGTCTTCAAAACTGAAACTACTGTCTTTTCTGATTAAAAATTAATTCTTGACACACAATATCTCAACAATATATGACATCTTGGTCTTTAAGGGCACAAGTCCATCCAAGTCACTGGATTTGGGGGATCAGAACAAAAAATAAAGAAAACTTGTATGAATTTTTTTCAAAGATCAACTTCAAGTAAGTTAACATTCTGACAGTTTAGAAGACCAGATGTATTTAAATAATATCCAGCAGGAAAAAGAATTTATCCATGAATTTAGCTAATATTCTGCCTTCATAGTGACATCTGAAAAACCTAAGTTTTATGATTTTTTTCCATTTGTTTAGCTTTATGTAAATATATTTCATAGTACAATTTCATCTATTATCTTGATAAGCCATAAAGAATAAAGGGATATCTTCTTCTCTTTGTCCTTATCCTGTGATAAATGTGCTATATTATTCTAAATATCAAATAAATATTTTTAAATAATATGTGACTATAAAATATAATTCAAATTTAGGCAGAATTCTACTTTTGTATATTATTAAAGGTGAACCAATCTCTTCCCTTGAAAAGAGATGAAGTATTTGAATTGCTTCAAATTTCTACATAGTGGATGAAAATCCCAAGGTTTCATAACACTAATTAAAAAAAAATATCAACCATTGCTGAGATCTAGGTTGGTTATAAAAGTTATAATGACTCCTTTTTCCACCTGCCACCTTTGCCAGGTATTGCCAGCGATTTCCCCAGAGGCAGGCTGTCCTATGGACGTGGTATTCCTCTTTTGGGGACAAAATAGCTAGTGTTTAACTATGTTAACATGAAACTTTGTTGGCAGTGTACCTAGAATAATGCAAATCTTTCCAGTTTCCTGCTAATTATTTTAGCACAACTTATTCAAGCTAATGTTTATCAAGAACTTCAATCCAGCAGGACTGTATTATACTTAGAAATTACCTTCTGAAGTTTCCTCAATACAAACAGAAAAACGCAATTTAACAAATAAACATTTTGTTTATTTTTATTTTTTTTATTTATTTCTTTGTTTTTTGGTACTGGGGATTGAACACAGGAGTGCTTAATCAGTCACTGAGCCACATCCCCGGCCTTTTTTATTTTTATTTTGGGATGGGATCTCGCTAAATTGCTTAGGGCCTCCCTAAATTGTTGAGGATGCCTTTGAACTCACAATCCTCCTGCCTTGGCCTCCAGAGCTGCTGGGATTATAGGCTTGCGACCTCCTTGCCCAGCACAAATAGACAAAAATAAAAAATTTCCTCTGGTAGTCAACTATTAATCTATTACAGGGAAAAATCTATAGTTATAACCCATAAAAGTAGGGTTTGGAAAAGCTAGTCGGTCATCTGGAGAATTCTAAATTAAACCTTTTATGTAGAGAAAAAAAGATTTCAAAGGGAATAACCCAGAGAAATCTTTTTTCCTTCCCAGTATAATTATAAAAATAATTGCAAATCCTCAAGTACAATAAAATTCTATTAAACATACAACCCACTGACCTTTTTGTTGAGGGGGTCAAATTATCCTCCCTTTTTGCATTATCTCTTTTCCTGTATTTATATTGTTTCTGTTGATATTTACCCTGAATCCAACTATGAAATTATTTACTAATTTTTTCTACAAACCAAACACAATATTATATAAATAAACTCCTAAACTAATTATATCTCTGTTCCATTCTGCATTTACATTTGGTTTGTCCACTGACATGAGATTGAACCAAATTCTGTTTCCTCTAAAAAGGTCATTTAAAAAAAAATACATGCTACTAAAACAAAAACCAATAAATTTCTGTGTTTCTAAAAAACATGATCTTTAAGAGAAATTTTAAATGCCAGAACCAAATGTTAGACACTTTTTCTTTCCTTTTACAAATGCCTAAAGATTAAAGGAAAAGCTTTTGCTTAGGGAATATATATTATTCACTTCCATTTTAGGATGGTGTTTACCAAAATATCATAAATACTTAATAGCAACTTTCCCTAGTGCTTCTAGCAAAAGGCAGTAAAACGAAACATAAACCTCAGCTGTGAAAACCCAGGATCTTCGTGGTGCATTTCATCACTCCCTTCCCATACGCTGTCGAGGAGAGCCCGGATCCTAACCACCACCAGAGCAGCTCAACTGAATCCCAAACAGAAATATTATGTGCTCTAGGGAGACGATTCATCATTTAAATGGAAAGAACAACAACTGCAGTCAAATACTCAGCCACTGGTTCAAGATGCCTGACATACAGCTAAGAAATGCCATAGTTGGAAGGCAGAGTAATCACACATTCCAATCCAAATTTTTCATTTTACATTTGTCCTATAAAGTCTATCTAAAAGAAAGAAAGAAAAAAAAACCTCGAGATAGCAAGACGGTTAACTCCATGCTTAAAAAGGGTAGAAGTATCTAAAACAGAGATCACAGGCTGGGGTTCTCAGAGCCCAACCATGCAAGAATTAGTGTCAAATCTCACTTGCAAACAAATCCAGATTTTTAGAATTACACTGTGGAAGAGTGGAAGAGCAAGCAAATCTCTTTCTTATGCTCTTTCTTCTCCATAATGGCCACCTGCACTAGACACTAAGATTATTTCTTATTAGTTTAAAATGTATGTACAATGATCAGTCCTTCCTGCCCATCTCCCTCCAGAGACAGACTCACAGAATTGATGATTCCTTTAAGAGCCTGAAATCCACCTTTGACAGGGAAAACTTGTTCCTTGGAATCGGCAATTCTTTCGAGCTTTAGAAAAAAAGAGAAAAGCTTACTTAAGAGATGGTTGAGACAGACAATTCTTTATAAACTTATGTTAAACTTACATGTAAATTTTAAGTTTTAGTTATGTATGTCTGAAAAGTTACTCTTCAGGATTCATTCACCAGTGTGGCCTGTAAACTGAAGGTGATAAGATTTGTGTTCCTCCAAATGTATGAAATAACTGAGGTCAGTCTCAGCCCCGTGACACAGCCTCAAGTTGCAATTTTACAACAACACAGAGTTCTAACAGCTGTTAATGGCAGGAGACTCAGGAATCTAAGCTATACTCAAGCAAGAATTTGAATGTAAAATGATTTTGTGAGGAAAAAAAAATGTAGTACCTAAACCCTCAAAAAAAACTTCTTGAAAAAAAATTAGTTTTTTAAGAAAAATTATTAAAGATTTTCAAATGGAATTTCCAAATTCCTGCACCCCTAAGAGTCAAAATTTAAACCAAAATAATAATTATAAATAAGACTAATAATCTTGTCATTTTAATTGAAGGGATATTCACATAATTTTAGTACAAATGTTTGTCTTGTATTATTTCCTCCAACCAAATAATGTTCAAATACTTATTTAGAATTTTGTTTTCAGTAACAAAACCTATCAAAATTCTGACATTATGAAGGCAGCACTCAAGACATAAACCATTTTACAAAAAACCTTTGTAAGAAGTCATTAGTGAAAAAAATGTGTTCCCCTATCCTTAAGGAATTATGGGATTTAAATTTTGCAGAACTGTTTTAACTCACCTGAGCTTGTTCAAAATCAAGGACACCAACGCAATAAACATTAGCACCAAGTGACCTGGATATCTTTGCCTAAGGAGGAAAAAAAATGAGGAATAGAGAGGAGAGGAAAGAGGGAGGGGGAGAGACAGAGACAGAGAGATACAGAGTTACTCAATATCCATCTACACATGCAGAAACACACAGCCAGGCACAGCAGTGGGGTGTAAAGAACAGTTTCAGTTCAATACTCACCTCTTTCTCCGCATATGATGGCACCAGACCGTCCAACTTACCATCTGTCAGAGCAATTATGATACTGGAGGTTTTTGAGCCTCCTGCTTTCTGAATTTGTTCATTCGCCTGAAAATGAAGAATAATTATCCAACTCACATTTTAATTTTAACTTTTAACCAGTATGTTCCATCAAGCTAAATTTGTAAGTCTGACAAAGTAAAAATATTACTGACTAGCGCATAAAGGAGGATATTGTAACTATTTTATTTGAAATATATACATATTCACATTAAAGAGTAGTTAGTATTGGGTTTAAATGACAAAGGTTTTTAGTTATAGGTGAATAATCTGAATTATGACCACAAAAGAAAATGGGAAATTCCTTAATAGACAAAATGCATCCAAACTTTTCTTATCACTACAGTAAATAATGCTTTCTACCAGACTCATCTCTAGAATAACTAAAAGCATTTTAAAGATAAGTATGTAACAGTTTTTTGAGCCTTGCTAGATAATTGTATTTCATTACAGAATAAGAAAGCATTCTCTTCCATAGATTCAAGTGTGAAGTGACTTACTAGCTTTAGTCCTTCATGGATATATGTCTCTCCCACTGGACTAACACTTTTTAAATCTTCCAAACCTTTATTGATTTTGTCTCTGGAAAAAAATGTATTATAATATTAAACAATGCAAAAATGAGCAAACGCCACAATAAATACTTCTTGAATAACATGAAAGTACTGCAACTAGGCTTCTGCAGTAAGAAGTAGAGGAATGGACATGGGCTTTGCAAACAGAGAGCACTTCATGCTGTCATTTCAGTAAGCATTTAATAATTTTCATTTTTTAACCATGAAAAGTTAAAGTACTAAAAATATCCTGAAAAATATCTGAGTATATCTTGGGCATTTTGAGCTAAGAACAGATACCTTCAATCATGTTTGTTTTATTAAATGCTAAGGAGTAAAAGATGCTTTCTATCACCCACAAAAATACAAGGATTAAATAGTTCAACTTCAGTGGAAAAAAATATTTCTGAAACACTCACCCCACCTCCCTGAAAGTGGGGAAACCTCTTTATTATCTGAAAATTCCTAAAACACATTACTTAGCCCTTACATATGGAAATTAACATTTTTCTACTTCAATGTCCCAGTCTTAAGTCTCATAATTTATTAGCTTTTCTGGCAGCTTTTTGCACATTCATATACCATCACATTCTCTTGGATATAATAAGTACTTAATATATACTTAATGAATGAATGAATGAATGAGAAGGTAATGGATTCTTGGGAGAGGCAATATGAATGAAAAAGATGAAAAAACAAAGAATAACCTTTTTATCATGACTAATTCACTGTCTCAATGGAGTATGTCGAAACAAGTATGACTACAATATTATTAAGAACTATCTCATATACATGAGTAAAAGAAAACCCAATTTGAGGGTTTTTCAAATATAAATTTTAAACTCCTTTAAAAATAGATAAAACCATAAGAAGAGATAAATAAATGATGATGTAAAAACTATCCAAAATAAATTTAAAACTTCTTTTTCAAGTTTAAATTCAAAAGATCAGAAGAGCGCTTACAATACCATTCTCCATTCTAAGAATTTTAGTTTTCCAATAGAAGCAAAAAAAAAAAAAAAAAAAGAATTCCTTTTAAATTCTTGAATTGGTAAACCCAATTTTATCTCATTGAATATAATATGAATAGTTTTCACTTTACTGAGGATGATACAGAGGGAGATTAATAGAAAACAAAATCATTTTATCATCAAAGAATGACTGGAGTCAAGGAATGGAACTACTATATGACCCAGCTTTATCACTCCTCAGTATTTATCCTAAAGAATTAAAGTCACCACACTATAGCAATACATGCAAACCCATGTTTACAGCAACACAATCCACAATAGCCAAATTATAGAACTAGGCAAGGTATCCATCAACAGATGAATGTATATTTATACACAATAGAGTTCTATTCATTCATAAAGAAAAATGAAATTATGTCATTTGTAGGAAAATGGATGGAACTTGAGACCATTATGTTGAGTAAAATCAGCCAAACTTAGAGGTCAGGGTCATGTGTTTTCTCTCATATGTGGAAGTTAGAGAGGCAAAAAAAAAAAAAAAAGAAGAAGTGGGGTAAAAATCAAAGGGAGATCCTTTGAATAAAGGAACCAGGGGGAGGGAGAAGGGAAGGGATACGGGAAACACTGGGGAATGATACTGGCCAAATTATATTTGCTATATTGCATGCATGTATGAGTATGTAACAATAAATCCCACCATTATGTACAATTATAACGCACCAATAAAAAATGTGGGAAAAAAGAATGACTGGAGTCAGACACACAAATGGTCTCTTTAAAACATTGTACTTTAAAATAATTTAACTAATTGCATTAATTAGAATTAATTTAATGTTTTCACTTCTCAACTAGAATAAAAGTTTACAATGTTCCATCCCCATATCTTTTATTTATGATGTATTTTTCTGCTCTCCACACATTACTTATTATAATGTCTTTTGTAAAGTCCATGCTCAATAAATTTTTCAATCAACCACTGAAAAAAATTAGTAATTCCACAGATAATAGAGTAATCTGCATAATGGATAAGGTTGTTTTATCTAAATATTTATGTTTGGTATATATGGAAACAACTCGAAACTGATTTTGTCTAAATGCAGATAAATACCAAATATTTGGTGCTTCCCAGAAATGAGTGGCAGTGTGTCCTCAAGCATTGATGTTTGCTGCCAAAAGGGAAATGAAAAAGACAACTGAAATACAAGTTTACACAAACAGAATGTGCCTGGTGAAAATAGCCTTCTCCATTCAGTTCAGATCAGCTCACAATTGGAAGGACCAGCATAAGACTCTTGAGAGGGTAGAACTTGCTGAATATGGTCTTCAGAGACTTTTGGAAAGGTGGACTACACTGCAGTGGTCTAGGACTCTTAATCTAGTTAAGTAGAGAAAAGCAAATTGATGTAATAGTTTAAAACAAAACTCATCCATCCACATTATAATGTTAAAGAAGACTCCACAGAAGAGCAAAGAAAAAATAAAGGAGGAGAAGGAGGGAGGAGGGAGAATGGGGAAAGGAAGAAGTGGTTATGTCACAAAGATAAGATCAAGTTCAGCATCATCTTAGAAGATCTGCTTCACTAAGTTTTGCTTTAACGTTAGGTCTTCAACCTCCAGGGACAGCAATATTGAAACTACTTCAGTATTTGTTGTGAAACTGTTGTCAAGGATACTGCTATCATGATGTGCAACTGTCCCCTATGAGGTCTCACAGCAGAAGCTTCTTTATCACCCCTCAGTAATTGCTGCACACTTCCTCCTTTCTGCTATTTACAACTATGTAAATGTTTTTCTTGCCCTGACTACAGGAAAGCCCACAGTGAGTTTCTTATTCACAAAATTCTAAGTTCTAATAGTTATCAAATTGCTTCAGCTTTTTTTCCAAAACCTTTTCTTTTAATAATTTATTAATTTTCTGTATTATTGCAGCATCAAATGCTTTTTGTAAACAGGTAGAATTTAAACAAATAAAATGTTTTTAAATTGAGAATTAGAGAACCAAACTCTATAATCCACTGGAGAAGGAGGGAGTTGCGGGGGCATGAAAGAGGGAGGGCAACCAAACAATGCCTGGTTTTTCATTGGTGAAGCTTTCAGCTTTGTATCTGTCAAATTTCTCTGCTGAGATGGAGGGGAGGAGAGGGGAGAGGTGGGGGAGGTAAGGGTCCTCAGAATATTCTAATGTATTGCAAGAATTAAGAACCTCTGATCTGCTGGTGAGGTGCTGCACGCCTGCAATCCCAGCAACTTGGAAGGCTGAGGCAGGAGGATCTCAATTTGGAGACCAGCCTCAGTTACTCAGAAAGACCCTGCCTCAGAAAAGGGCGGGGGGGGGGGGACTGGAGATGTCAGGGAATGTGGCTCACTTCACTGGTTAAGTGCTGTTGGGTTTAATCATGGTACACCCCCCGCAAAAAAAGAACCTCTGATCTAATCTAATTGGAAAAGCTTCCCACGTTGTTGGGATATTTGTTCTCTTGCCTATTTTAACAGTCAGTTCTATTCAAGGGGTTTGGGGTAAACATGATGATCTTTTAAACTATAAATACCCTTTCTGGGATGATATGAATCAAGAGGAGCACAGTCTGGTAGAACGTGTGTTAATTCTAAGATCAACTTTGTTTCTTCAGCTATAAAATAGGGACTAAAAATACCTTCCCTATGGGAACACTGTGAGAATTAATGGCACATAATAAGCACTAAGCTGTAGCTACTAGTGTTATTGTTGATGTTGGGCATTCCTCTGTCAGTATGATTTTGTTCATTCAGTTGACTTTCTTCCTGCTTCCAAGCAAAGATCATACAGCAAACTGACGGTCAAAATTTTATCATGCAGGAATCAAAAAAAAAAAAAAAAAAAGGAGAGGAAAGAAAAAATTAAGAGAGGAAAGAAAAAGCTTTGGTGAGAGGAAGATCTTGAAAAGGAATTCCAGTCAGCCCTCCATATCCACAGGTATCAGCAGATTTAATCAATTGCAGACCAAAATATTTTTTAATTCATCTTCACTAAACACATGTATAGACTTTTTTCTTCTAATTATTCCCAAACCACTACATTATAACAACAATTTACATAGTGCAATAATGTATCCAATTGTGTAAGTAATCTAGAGGTGATTGAAGGCATATGGGAGGATACAAATAGGTTATTTGCAAATACTACAGTGTTATATAAGAGATTTGAGTATCCATAGATTTTTTTTTGGTATCTGTGGTTGTCCTGGAACCAAGTCTTCACAGATACCAAGGGATGACTGTATGTGGAAAGCTATATAATGAGATAGGAACACTTGGGGATTGACATAAAGAGATGGACTTGTGACCATATGGATTTGTAACCATAAACAGTTATTAAATTCCTCTGATCTTGGTTGTCTCTATGAAATGTAAATTACAATGCCTGACCCGATATTGTTTCACTAATTCT
Organism: Marmota flaviventris; assembly: GCF_047511675.1. Lineage (NCBI taxonomy): Eukaryota > Metazoa > Chordata > Mammalia > Rodentia > Sciuridae > Marmota > Marmota flaviventris. Next base: position 63,998,349 of record NC_092504.1, read on the forward strand.
ATAGATATCTGTTACATGTTCACTATGATATTTATAATATAATGCCATCTGGCATCTTTGAGGATTTGGAAGGTTGTGTGCACCTAGACAAAGAGTATTAGGACAGAGAGAAGAGGAGAAAAGAGTAAGTAGTGACAGGAACACACCCTTTTCATCTGCATTTCTCCTTCACAATACCATTCTGCTCCCCTAGAAAGCCTGTAAATAGTGGCAGGCTGGATTTGAGGTGACAGGTCAGTACAATGGACAAGATCTCAGGTCCTAGAAGCAGACTGCTTGGTTTCAAAATCCAGCTCCTCCACTTACAAGGATATGTGAGCCTGGGCAGCTTATCCAAACTTTATTTTTCAGTTGCCTCATTGATAAGAAAAGGCAATGCTGTGCTGACACCATGGAGCTATTGTGAAAATCAAATAAATTCATACACGTAAGGTGTCTGGCACAAAGTCAGTGCTCACACATAGTAGTTACTATTCTCTTATCATATGGTGTATCAGGGACAGAGTGAAATCATCTTCCATCTGACCCTAATGCTTCATTATGCTACTACTCTGCATTAAACAACAAACACATCACACAGGTCAAGCCTGGGAACTTGGCCTCAGTTCACAGTTCTGGCACTTAACTTACTCATCTTGTGACTTTGGAAAACTTATGAAGTCTCTCTGGCCCTCCATTCCCCACAAGTAAAAAAAGTGGAGATAATAATACTACTTGCATAATGAAGTTGTTACAAAGATTAACAGAGCTATTGTATGCCAAACATTTGGTACCTTTCATGGCACCTAAGGGACTGATAACTGATAGAAATAGTTTGCATCTATTCACTCTAGCCCTGATCTTTATCCATAGAAGATAACTTGAATATGAACTATCAGCCTAATCAGTTACAGTTTGCACACCTCATCTGAGGACTACCCCTTTATTAGTCCTTCATAAAATACCTAGAATTTTAAAACCTTTAAGTACTGCAAACTATAAATCATATGCATAGTAAGTGTTCAATATTGGTCTTGAATAAATAGTTGAATATAAACAATCTCAAAATGTACATTTATACTACAAATGTGAACATATTCCTCTTTAAATTTTTTTAGCTGTAGATGAACACAATACTTTTATTTTATTTATTTATGTTTTTTGTGGTGGTGAGGATAGAATCCAGTGCCTCACACGTGCTAAGCAAGTGCTCTACCACTGAGGTACCACCCAACCCCACAAATGTGAAAATTTTCTAAATTAGGAAATAAACATATCTTCATATTCTGCTAGCAAAGTATTGCTGCATATCATTAATTCTTAAGTCCTTGAAAGTTTGAATTTAACAATACTATTCAAAACTGTAAAAGAAAAGGGAGATGTGCCAATCTATTCTAATCTGGCTCAAGAAATAGTGGCAATCTTTAAATAATAGAAGTAAAGGAGAACATGCTACTATTATTAAGAAACAAATATTACTTTATGAAAAGGAGGATGATAAGAAGTTAATAACAAATAATAAAAGTAAAAGACTTTTATCATTCAAAATTTGCTATTAGTTTATTTGATTGTAATAGAATCAAGGCCAGTGTCAATATTGCCAATCTAATTTGTTATTTTGGTTTATTTTCACTCTAAACTGACATATTTAGCTCATGAAGAGATACATCTTACAAATTTTGCTGTTTCTTTTCATATAAACTATGGTAAATAATTTCTAAATATAACTTCTATCAATTCTTTCCAGTCTATATGTGTCTATTCTCCTCTTAAAACGGGCTACCCCTATTATGGCTTGTCACAAGAATAAGGTAGAAGGTATGTTCCTTACCATCTGACTCCAAACCCTGAGAACAAGATGTTTTGCTTTCTTCATCTTGGAAGACTTGCTTTTGGAATACCCTTCCTTGGAACCCAGGCACCAAGATGTAAGAAGCCTAAGCCACGTGTGGAGGACACATGGAGGAGACCACAGGTGCTCTACTACAGCCCTACCCAGGGTCCTGAACCAAAAACAAGCATCTGTGACTGCAGCTCCAAGTAGAATTACATTGGATAGAGAAAGCTCCCAGTGAGCCCAGTCAACCCACAGAACTGTGTGAGAACAAAATTGTTGTTGTGTAAGCCATTACATTTGAGGATGCTTTTTCATGCGTCATTGAATAACCAAAAAAGGAACTAGTCACCTAGTACCAGAAGTGTCAGCTGTCTCATCACTACCTATTTTCCATTCTTTAAGTACAGCTCAGTCCTATCTCTTGGGAATCTATCTATGTTTCTATGTATGCTTTTCGTATATGCTCCTGGGTCCACCCTCTGGGCTTTGATTGCACTTTGAGTCATCCTTTCTTTTTGTTAAGGCAGGGCCTCACTAAGTTGCTGAGAATCTTGCCAAGTTGTTAATGCTGACCATGAGATCCTCCTGTCCGGGTCTCCTGAGTTGTACACCATTACAGTTACTGAGTTCATCCTTCCTTTTTCATAAGAAATAGATCCCTTTTTAACTCCTTCCTGTCCATAGGAAGTTGAGGGACCAGAAGTCTCTGGTAAATAATTTCTAAATAAACTATGGTAAATAATTTCTAAATATAATTTCTAAATATCAATTCAAAATGAGACCAGAGTCTCATTTTCAAGTATATCTGTCTCTTTTAATCCAATTGACATAATTCCTTTAGAAATTTTATGATACTTATGTATGGGATTATGATCCATTCTATTAAACAAAACCTACAAGCACAAAATTTCTTCAAAAGAGGCTCCTTTTTACTTTAGATTTTCAAATCAGGTGAGCAACATAACCAAAAGACTCTTAGAAACCTTATTGTTTGCCTGAAAGATCTGTAAAATATACTTGTCAGATTCTTATAAGCCCTTTTATGTAGATGAGAGGATCTATAAGGCCTCATCTTTGATCTTCCTGAAATCTTAACAGAGTATCTTTCAGCTGTACCATCAACCTGATTTTTCTGATTCCACATTTTATAGGCAGCAATCTGGTTCTGATTATTGACCTCAGTAAGGCCATTTCCTAGATTTAGGGAACATTTTGATAAGAGAGACAGAATGCAAAAGAGCTTTATTCTTAAATGCATGAAGTTTTGGCTTTTTATACTTTCTCTAAATCCTGCTTGAAAACAGGAGTTCCTTCTTCCACCCATTTTACTCCTCTCATGTCATCACAGGTAGCTGAAAGAAGCTACCTGACACCTTCAACGGTCCTCCTTGGGGGCTCCTGAGCCACATCCACTAGTTGATTGTACACATTTTTAACTTTCCACGTTCTCAGCAGACTTTCTACCACTACACACAAAGGCTATCTCTGCTTATGCCTCCAGTAACAATTTATGCACTGTTCTTCCAGTGTTCCCATCAATTTCTTCAAGGTTCTTCAGCTACTGATGAAGTCACAATTTCTATGTTGGTTTCATAATACTACATAATAAATTACCCCCAAACAATAGTGTAAATAGCTGTAAAGACAATTGACTGTTTCTCAGGATACCATACATAGAATGGGTAGTCCTGATGCTTCACATGCTGCCTATTGGGAGGTAGGAATGAGTAGCCAAAACTTCATGCAAATAATAGAAATGTGTATCTTGTCTGAGCTTAATTGACTTTTCTATGATTTCCTATAAGTTTGCCTAAGGGCTATTTTTTTCCCTAAGTAACTGACTATTGTGCTCAAGTCAAACAAATTATGACTCAATTAGATTACAAGTACATATATTGAAAAGGAAGTTTGAGACATTTATCACTGAAATATGTAAGTAGGAATAAGGAAAGTAGGAAATCTAAGTCACCATTTATTAAACAGTACAACTATAAAGAGAGAAAATCTATGAGAGCAACTAATAATCAGGTTCTAGAGTCAGAAGAACTTAATCATTCATTCAATGAATAATTATTGAGCTTCCACTATGTCTCAGGACCTGTTCTAGGTGTTGGGCAATATGAATGCACACAAAAAATTAAGGTTCCCTACTTTCATAATTAATAATATGGTCATAGAGGTATGAATAAAATGATTAAGAGAAAATTTTCAAAAAGTAATAACCAAATAGAGTGTTATAAAAGATAATATGCAAGAGTGGTGGGGTTCCTTTAGACTTGGTGACCAGGCAAGGTTTCTTAGAAGAGACGACATGGGAGGTGAGTTATGACAAGAATGAGCTACCTAGGAGAAGATCTGGGGCAGAGAAAGAGGGAAGATCCTAATGCACAAACAAGCTTGGCTCATGCAGGGACTGGAAAAAAGGATGGCTGGGCTAGATTGCAGGATGGAGTGTTGTAGCAGAGATGAGGCGGGGCAGTCAGGTAGAGCTCTGAGGCAATCAGAAGGCACTTATTTTCTATTCTAAGCCATTAGACCAATTTAAGCATGAGAGTGGCATGATCTGTTTCAAATTTTAAAAGATCGTCTAGCTAACATACTGTTTTTTAACTGTGTGTCCTTAGAAAAGCTACATTATTTTTCTTGGCTTCAGTTTCCTCATTTATAAAATGGAGACAATAACATTATCTATTACATGGAATTGACAGGATTAACAAAGCACTTTGCACACTGCCTGGCACACAAAAATTGTCTAACAAATGTTTTAACCTAAATCACTATTACCACTTTAAGATAATACTGAACAGAACTAAGCATAATTCACTATCTGTATTTATGCCACATCATGACGAATTCTTTAAAAATCCATCCTGATTCCATATTCTCTAATATCGAAAAGCCGGATATCTCCATATTTAATCAACACTTGGCATTTTTCTCTTACCTGAGCCTATAATGCAACCCCAGACTATTTATGTATATGGTCATGTCCCTACTCACCACACTAGATCATTCATCTTTATGTTATCCCCAGATCCTGTATATAAGGTAGGCAGGCAAATAGGTAGGTAGGTGGAAGGTTGAACTAACAAACACATGGAGGATAAAAGTCAGGGGGTAAGAGAAAAGGTGGGACTAATTCAAATTGAAATATTTAAAAGAATTTTTTTAAATAATTAGCATATAAATATGTAATGAAATATCTTGCCATGTTTATTATTTATTTGTACACTTATTTATTGAACACCATCCTGAAGCCATAACAGAAGACATGGCCCTACATAAGCACTTACTGTCCTCCAAACTTGCCTCACCTCTCCTGAAAACCTTTAGCAACATTCTGAGAAACATGAAAGAGGTACTTCTCATATTTACTGAGGTACTGAAGAATTATGGGTAACAGAACCAAAATTATGAAACCACTGTACTTTTCTTAATCTTTGCTTTCTGAATTATGTACTTAGACCTATTTGTGAGCATGCTTCAAGACAGCAGAAAAGTTTACATGTAGGATTCCAATTTCTAGGTTTACAAAGGTCCCCAAGAGTTATGGAAACATTTCCTCAACCATAAAATATGTAAATTGCTTCTACATACTTAAAATTGTTCAATGGAAGAAAAGTGATCCCATACCCAAATATAGAGGACTATAGAAATGTGAAAAATTGCTGATTCAACTGATAAAATTAGTAAAAGAACAATTTATACGAAAACAAAATCCTTTATTGGAAATTGTTCTATGATATACAAAGGACCTTTCTATGCATCATCTTATTTTGATCTTCACAACAACGCTCTAAGAAAATATGACAGATTTTATGTCTCTATTTTATAGACAGAAAAACAGACACACTAAGTAGATGATTTGCCTCAAGTCTCCAAATCATTAAGTGGCAAAGCTAGAGTGATTACCCAGGGTTTTTCAGTATATCTTCTGTCATCCCAAACTATTTCAATACACCACAAATAGTGAAATTCATGAAAACAAAAAGCATTTTTACTTAGAAAAAGAGGAGTCAGCTATATATAAAATAAATTTGTAAGTCATATTATTAGAATTACTCATGGAATAGTATCAATCCCTTTAAGTAGAACAATATTCCCTTTTTTCATGAATAATATAATTTATTTAAAATTTAGTAGAGGAATTTCTGTTTATTCTGCAACATTACAGATGATTTCAAAATATTATTTAATATTCACCCTCTTACAGTTTGTCTTCTCTCTCTCTCTCTCTGGAGAAGTGATATATGATGGTTATGCTCTTTCTTATTCCTCATTTCCTTATCCCTACACACTCAAATTTCTACTCATCAAAAATATATATATAGCTGAAATGAAACATATAACAATATCCCCTTTATATAAGCATAATTCTTCTCTGATCATTAAAATACTGCATACTCCCTAGCTCTAGATAATAATAATAAATTTTTTATCTCTTGAATACTTATGTTCTAGACTCTGTCCTACATTCTCCACACTATCAATTCAATTCTTACAAAAAACTTTATGAAGTAGGCATTATCATCATCATCATTGTCATTATCATTATCTAGGTGGAAAAATGGAAGCAGAAAGAGGTTCAGCAACTTATTCTTGACTTTGACTAGAAAATTGGAGAACAAATTTAAACTGCAACAGTAAAGTACAACAATAACATAGCCTCTTGAAAGAGAAACCTCTTCTCGCACCAGTTTCAACCTTTCCTCTACTGGATTCAACCACCCATAAAGAAAGAATCTCCAACTAAAAGATTTCAACCCCTTCCATGCACGTCTAAGGAATACCAATCTGGGCAACCAGTGACTACACTTCATCTCCAAAGTGCTGGAGGACCCATATGCAAAGTGCCTACAGAAGCTGGCACAATGTATGTAGCTGTCAATTACTGAGTCTTCTATGTGTCTGGCATTATGCTAAGTGCTTTTCTATATATAGGCATGCCATAAATGTTAAAACTGTTCTTTTTTTCCCTTGATATGCTAGATCCAAACCTGTTTCTTTGGAAATTAAGTTGGGCAATGGAGAAAATTTCTGTTATATCACTGGGCATAGAAAACTGCTGTACAGAGGTTGTAAGGAATGACTATTACCCTGATCTCTGATGAGAACCACATGCACACAAGAAAGTAAGAAAGTAAAATATTGATTGGAAGACTGAAGTCTTTGGCTGGTCTTACCACCTAGATTTCCTCTTAAGAAAAAGGAAACTTAATGAACAAAGTTAGAAGCTTATATATAAATTTTTCCAAATCAATTCAGTGAATTATAAAGAAACTCTCTCTTTGAGCCCGTTCAAATGTTATACTTTCTTGACCTTTTCATAGAAATAGATGGTCAAGAAGCAAATGACAATCAATTGTTTAAATTAAATTTTATAAGGAAAAAAAAAAAACTGTGTTCACATATACCATTTCAGAAATCCATATATCATGCAAAAGAAAGTGTATTAGTTTCCCTTGTTAAAACTACAGATTGGAGAAATCTGATCTCAAAATAATGCTGATTCATTTGTTCATTAAATAAGAATTCATTGGGTAAGATCTTATATTCTTTGAGTTAGACAAAGTAAAAATAAAAATGAATAAAACCTCCTTCTAGCTATGGTGCTTACAGTCTACTAAGCAAAACTGATCTCCTTGAAAGCAGCCTTTCTTTAAATATGTCAATGACTTCTTCCAGCCTGCCATGATAAGATCAAGTGACAGAAATGTATGACATTAGCCTGAGAAAAGCCACATCTCTTAAAAGCACTAAGGAGATTTTGTGTGTGTGGTATGTGTTCCTTCATAAAGTTGAATATATTCAGTATCAGTGGACCTCAAAGGAGAGAAAATATGGGATTTCTACTGAATCTACTAAATTATCCAAATAGATTCCATATCTTTCTCCTTTCCAATCATCTTTCAAATCCTTGTTGATTAATACATTACATCCAAACAAAAAAAATGTAGAGCTACTCACAGTAATAGAGAGGGGGAAAGGTAGAAAATTATGAATCTACAACTAAGGCAAGGTTCTGGGCTTCCTTGTACATTCCACAGCCAACATAAAAGATATAGATTTTCAGATTATCTGCTCTTTTCCATTGCTCATACCTCCTTTCCCTTCTATTAGCATAGAGAACTGAATTGTCTGCACATTTGCTTGATTCCACTGAGAGGCCTGAATTACTACTTGGAAATATCAATCATGCCTTTAAGATTCATCTCTACTAAAAAGCATGCTGTGAAATGATAATGCACTAACCTGTCTCCAGTTAATGGCAAAATGATGGTTGCTTGAGAAGAAAACACAATGAAAGATAATCTCATTTCAGGGCTGCAAAATAAGAAAAGAGGCATTTAAAACATTTTAAAAGAAATATTGATAAAATACAGATGTATAGCTAAGGCCCATTTAAAATTGGTCTCACTGATGGTCCAGACTTCTTTTAAATGGAACTTCCTAAGTAGCTACACTGAGTCTGCTTAACATTATTGCATAAGTCATTTTATATTTAGTCAATACTTGTTGATGCCCAATGCCCCTCCATGGCTCATAGGGGTTTGCATTTAGAAAGAGATTAACTGGAAAGATAAATTTGGGGCTGATGTAAAATCTTTCATAGAAAACGCTTCTTCCCTTAGTGTTAGACTTCATCCCCTTGAAGAAGGCCAGACCCTTCAGAGTGATTATCCTTAACATAAGTAGGGCTAGAAAGCAGCCAGTTTGACCTAATGACCACAATTATGATAAGGGTCCACATACAATTCATCCCAAAGTGAGAATATTTAAAGAGTGTCTTGGAAATTGTAATAAAACGAAAAACTAACACATCACTTTTTCATGAAGTATTTTGACATCTCAAATATTATATTTCCAATCAACAGTAATTGTTCCAGTCAGCTACATCTTTCAGGTCATAGGCAGCTATCTTAAAGAATGTTTCTTGTTTCTAGTATTCAGTGTATTAGAAACTGTTAATAAAATCTGAAACTATTATTAAGATCTGAAACTGAAGATATGAAACTAAGGTCTACAAACTGAAGATCAGAATTGTCTCAAAGGCTCATACATACTTTAAACATCACTCTCTTCAGTAGTCATCTGGTATTCACTTCCTACAATAAGCAAATAAGCTTCCACCAGAAAACTGTATGTTATAGAATTCCAGTTTGCAAACCAGACTAAATGAATATGAGCCTCACTTTCTTCGACTGTTGCATTGAAATAATTCATTGCTTTTGATCAAAACTATGTGACGCTCTCTGCACACCATAGAATTAAATCAGAAAATTTATAAACAACTGCCTGTTTTGTTTTGACATGTAAGGACATAGGAGGGTCTTGTTTCTTTTTCTTCTCTAGGCAATTTTACCTCAGACCTTGTCCAGAAATGAGAGTGCTATACTTGGCTTCTTAAGCAGGGGACTGATGATTGAACATGGACAGGCATACATTTTTATAGGGATAACTTTACTGCTGCCAATAACTGAAAGCAAGGATTGCCTAGGCCTCTACAGATTGTTTGAAGTTACTTGCAACATGACTTTCAAAATGTTTTGATCATCCAAGCCTGTTTTACAGAAAACATTTGGGCTAACAAGACTGAAAGAAGCAATATTTAATGATACAGTTCCTATTCATGTCCTTTCCATTATCTTGATAAACTTGCATTTGCTCATTGCATTTCTTTTCCTTAAAAAAAAGAGAGGGAAAAAAGCCTACTATTTCAGGGTTATTTTTAAATAAGAGATGCCACTAATTCCTGGTTACCTCTAAATAAGAGAGTAAGCTGGATTTTGTAGCAGTAATGCTTTTTATAGGAAAAGAAACCAGTCTTTCCTAGTGAAGCTTATTGCATATATAGAACAGTTAAATTTTAAACCAGCCACACACCCACACATTGTGTAAACACAAGTCATTTCTTTAAACACACACACAAGTGCTTTTTCTGGTAGTGGGTTATTAACACATGTTCACTTGAAGTTTTCCAACACTTTTTTTTTCTCTTAAATGAGGACCTCTACAATAGTAAGAATTGTGTGAAATGGAAAATATATTATGGATACTATTAGCATAAAATTAATTTTTTAATGTGATAAATTATGAGAAAGCATAACTGAAATTCAAAACAGATGAAAATTCAAAAAGGAAAAGACATTTGGAATAGTATTTGAAGATGCTTCCCCAGAGTCTGAGCCAAGTTTTTGGGATCCAGATAAAATAAGCCCTCAAGGACTGAACAACTGTCAATAACATGTGTGCAATAACCTCCTTGAGGCACTTAAAAATCAACATTTCAGAAAAAGTTTTTTTCCTGCAAAAGGTTTTGTAAAGGAGAAATTCTACATTTTGATCTACTTTCTCTCCATTGCCAAGAAAAGTAAAGTGGGAAAAATACCTCACAAATCTCTCAGTAAGTTGCTGGACAAAATTATAAATTTCAATCCAGTTATTTGCCACACTCCCAGACCTGAAAAAAAAAAAAAAGAAATTAAACTGATTAGAAAAATAAAACTAAAATACAAACATTTATTTAGTACTACCAAGACCAACCCTGGCTGCCCTCCTTTTCAAGCAAAGTGAGGATACCCTCCCCCAGTAACTTTGGTGCTACCAGAGCCAAGGACATTAGCCAATCTGGGGGGGGCTCTCCCCCTGCTAATTGTTTGGAGCAGGACTTAGCTTTTCACAATAAACACAAAAGCCTTTTTCCGCACAAAATGCAAACCATATTGGGCTGTTAAGGCTTTTCCTTGCTCCAATGAAAGCAATGTGATCAGGATAAAACTAAGGAAACTTCAGACAGCCTGTGTGTGCTGGGTGGGTTAGGATCAAGGGACAGAGAGTCCCTGGGACAAGAATGCCACCCAGGTGGTCACACTCACATTTCCCAAGAGGCTCCCAAACTGGCAAGCAGTAAATATACTCCACCTCCCCAGAGGGCCCAGTAGCCTTGGGTTCCCATCACCACCACTCCATCCCTCTCCAGCCTACATAGATCCAAAAGCGCTTGCCTTGGAAAGGAGATAGCAACAGGGCACCCATCCGCGGGTTTCCAACACCCCTCCCCAGGGTGCACATGCTCATCTCCACCTCCCTAGCTGCCGGTGATCCATTGCCGCCCTCACCAGGAGACCCTGGCCTCCTTCCGCACTCACTTGTCCAAGACGAAGTAGAGATCAAAGGCTCTTCTGCAAGACGGCTGCTCCTGCGCGTGCAGCAGCCCCCCAGGACCGCTGAGCACCACAATCCACAACCCTGGGAACAGCCAGCTCCCGGAGCTGCGGGCCGCAGACCGTCGGGTCACCATCCTGTGGCCGGGGGGCCTTAGACTCCCTCCTGCTCTTAGCCCCCTGGGCTCGGCAGGGTAAATAAGCAACCGAGGCTGGAGTCACCAGGGACTGGCTCTGGGATGGGAGCGCTGAGAGCAGCTGGGGCGCCGGCGCCCGGGTCAGCTGGACCCACCAACTGATAGAGGGAGGGAGAGAGGGAGAGAAGGAGGTCCTGAGAGGACAAAGGGAGTCTCCGCAGCAGCCACAGCTGCCGCCGGAACTCTTGACGAATCCCAGTGGAAGCGCGATACAGTCCTCCCCCTCCCGATTCCGGAGAGTTCCTGCAGACAATAAAGGCCCACAGCGACAGCTCGCAAGACAAGTTCCTCCCCGGCCCCTGACCGAGCCTCTAGCGCCGGTCTCGGACCCGAACAGAGAGTCCCATCCGCCCGGAAGGTTAAAGTCTGGCCGCTACGGTGAGCTCCGGGACAGGCGCCCCACGATCGCGGCGACCGCCAAACAAACTTGGAGTGGAGACCCTCCTCTTTTGGTTTCCTTCCTCCCGCGGCCCAACTCCCCTCCGCGCTGCAAAACTTTCTTCCCTGTGCTCGGCTTGGATCCCTCACAGCTGGGCCAGGCCGTCCCCTTAAGCTGAGGAGGCGGAGCGTGCCCTGGGGCCAGCGGCTTGACAGAAGCCCCGCCAAGACCCGGAGCGCGCTGGGGCCAGCTCCAGGCTAATATGTCAGTGTGCGCCGGAGGCGGGCGGGGCCGGGTCTGAAGCCCGCAGAGCTACGCGCTCACACTTGTGGGTTCGTGCCGAGCTGGAGCTGACTAACGCTTGCCAGATTTTGAAAGGGGGAAAGGAGTTGAGAAAAACAAATGTCCTCTAGAAATTAAACATACCCGCAGATCCTGCAGGCCTGGCCTATTTCCCTCAGCTGTGCTGGAACAGCCCTCTGAGAGGTCGGAAGACCTAAGGCCAGCAATTCCCTGGGAGGTGGTGACTTGCTCAGACCACACTCAGCCCCTCCCCACCCCCACACACGCACTTCTACCTGCCATGCATGTGTTTGAGAAAGCAAACTTCCTCTTCCTTTTTTTTTTTTTTTTTTTTTTTTTAATTTTATAGCAGCATCTCACCTAGCCAAGAAAGGGTGGGAAGCGGGGAGAAGGAGGGAGCGGACTTCTTTAGGAATAAAAAGTTATACCTCAAAATACTTTGACCTGTCATTCACCCCAAGCTCCAGATTTGAGAATTTCATCTTGGAAATGATAATTGATTAAGGAGATGGACATGTGTAACCTGATTTTAAGCATTACACAATGCATACGTATATGGAAACATCGACATTATTATGAACCATTTTTATGTTTTTATAGCTCACTTAAAAATAAATTTAACTAATTATAAAATAATTTGATCTTAGTGCAAGCTAGTTTACCCTACACAAACTCCTGCAGAAATTTGAAGTCTGTGTGCAATTTCTCTTCTTATTCATTCTGCACCTCCCTTGGTTAAGACTAATTTCAGAACTTGCAGCTTCACAGGCATACCAATGATTGACAGTAATATGAGATGCTACCTCATAGTTTTTATTTTAAAAGTCAATGCTTTATGATACAAAGTTCACATCCTACTTACACACTGCCTTTTAGTAATTCTTCTGTTTGTTGCTATGTGTTTTTAACTTTTACATTATCTTGATATGCAGTCAGGTCTGTCAGCTCTGTGAGGATAGAAACCAGTCATTTAACAAATATATTTTGAGTGCCTGCTATGTGCCAGACGCTGTTCTAGAAGTGACAGTGCACAGGGCAAGAAGACAAGACCACTCATTCATGAAGCTACAGCATGGTCTCCATTTTCAATTGCAGTAGTAATCTAAACAGAATCCAAGACATTATATACCTTTAGCAAGTAATGCCATATCAATATATGACTGAATAAAATCTGTGAAAAAAAATGTCTGCCAAAAATGGTGACAGCAGGTTTCAAGTTAAATAGTGAAGAAATACAAGATGTGAGACTAACCATGTACTCTATCCTCATGATGAAGTATTTTAAACACATATTTATTGGCTTCTTGATTCATTGCCACCTTGTCTTTTGGACTCTACAAATTGGCCTAAGAATCTATCTTCTAGGCCTAAACTAAAGCAAAATACCTTTATTTTAAAACTTTTTTCTTCAAACTCTCAGAGTTTCTTAGAATTTTCTGTTCTTGGTCCACCAAGTTCTTTCCTGATGACACATCCAGCTGAGGTGGTAGCTGACATATAAAGCATATTACCTTTTTTTTTGGCCTGAGTAATGAATTCAGCCCAGTTCTAGAGCTTTTTGCATTTCACTCACTTGTTCATGTAAGATCTGTAGCAAAGGAGGACATGTCCTCACCTAGCACAGACCAAGGATTAACCAAATAACTTCCATCTAATAAATGTTTGTGGGAAGGCCCTTATTTACTAGGGCAACCAGATGTCCAGATTTGTTGCAGGCTGTGGGGTGTCCAAGGACAGGGGATTTTTAGTACTAAAACTGGGACAATTCCTGGGATAGTCCCTGGCAAATAAGACTGCTGCTCAGGCTTTTTGCAAGCAATAGTGAGTAAAGATAAAAGCCAGATCAGCCTCAGGGGTTTCTCCAATCCTTGAAGGAGTGACTGACGGCAGCGACTGACGGCAGCAGCAGCACTTCCCCTTCTCTTCCATGAGTGAGCAGAGGAAAGGACAAGGGGCCCTGTGTCACCCAGAGACTAACCAAACAAGGTTTCAAAATGACTTTTGTACCATGATAGGCATATTGGGACCCTGTTTAACCTTAAATTTTAAGTCAAAAATGGGAAAAGAAACACAAATTTTTAAGGATGGGGGAGAGAGAGAAAGAGAATGAAACTTTAGACTGAATTGTTTAGATAAATAAAACAAAAATATTTTTGTATCAAATTATATGGGTGTCTGCTAAAGTATTTTGCTTCACAATCCATTCATGCCTTCGATCTTTGAAAATTATTCTTGGTATCAAATCACACTTTTAAGTCAATGTTAGAATATATCACTTTATTACCAAAAAAATCCTAATAAACCCCAAGGCATTTTAAATTCAGGTGAATGAAGCTAGAATAGCAAGAGACTGACATTCTGATGATTACTAGTTGTAAACTATCATTGTTAAATTCTTCCATTTAAAGAGATCCTGTGGACTTGTACTCCATCTTATATGTTAAATTCTTCTACTTGAAGAGCTCCTTGGAACTTGTATTCAATTTTATATAATTATTTATTAACTGATTTTTATTTAACAGATGTTTATTTATACATACTATATATCTGGTAATATTCTAAGTACAAATGTTAGACTCTCTCAAGAAGGATACATTTCCAATCTATCATCAATTTATTTCTATTGTCTCCAACCCAATAAACAACAAAATTGAAAATAAACAACAACAATAAAGAAATTTTAAAAGTATCCTTGAGTTTTAAAAAATCATAATCTATATCATTTCAAGTATGATTGTATGGCCTCCGTGATGATAGACATGAGTCTTCTAGAAGTCAAGAGCCACACTGGAAGTGATTCACAGTCACATCATATGGGAAATGATTCATTACATGATATCTACAGTGATTCAGAGGAAGAAAATAAATCTTTACTACCTATAGGAGACAAAGCTTATTTCAACTTTTATCAGGTATAGTTATTAAAGAAGTAAATTTCCCCTATGTCTGAACTAGTTTCTGAGAGTGAATAAAATGCTTTTGGAAAATGCAATTCCTTCTAAATTAACAACTCTATGTATAACAACAAGGAATGTTAACCAAGCTCAGAGAAAATGATTACCAACACATGCCTTTAGAATCAATTTGTTTTAAATCCAGTTTATCAGACCAAACTTGAGACTGAGAGTGCATATAGGAGGTGTATTGGGCCTTACCCTCAGAAGCAAAACCTATGAAGGATGAGGGGAACAGGAATGGTCAGTAGGAAGGTAGAACCATGATATAATTGCAAATTAGACTTCAGCCAACCTCAAGGTGAGGATATCTGAAGCTGGGATGTTCTCTCATAGTTGTCCTAAATTGAATGAGGCAAGGGGACTGGGAATTTGTGTCCCCTCATTGACAAGTCATTAAATGCGGGCTGTATCTTTATGAGGAACATAAGCAGCTTCCTTTGACTTAAGGGCAATTTTGAAGAGGGACTTAGCTATGAGCTGGGAAAGTCCTAGGGTGGAGAAAGTAGTATGTCCTGAAGGAAGAATCTAAGTGATGCAACTATAGCATCTACAACTACAACATCCAGAGCACCCACAAAATCCAAGGTACCTGGAAGTTAGCTTGATGAAAGTCCTCTCTCACATATAAGGTCAGGCCTTCACAAGACAGCTCAAGCTTGGCTTGGCATTCTGAAATGATAAAGTCATGCAGTGGTATCCCTTCTCTCATGCCTTCTATTTAGCCCTGATTCAGGTCATTTTCTTACTTTTCAATGCAATTATTTTAATAGTGTTTTGTCTCCCCATATCTCCTACATACTTCAATGTGAATTTTTTGAAGTGCAAACTGATCACATGTTCACACACCTAGTTATTGCCAATGCAAAATCATTTCCTAACAATTTAAGGACCTATATAACTCTATATCCTCACCTTTAACAAGTCTAGTCCTCTCAAGTACTCTATGATCCAGAAACCATGATAATCACTGTTCCCCTCAAATGAACAATTTACACCTTTGAATCTTACCTCATTTTATAATCCAATTTCCCTAACACCATGTACCAGGTATCAAGTGTTACCTCCTCTTTTTCTTCCTTTCAATTCCCTTACTGAACAATTCAGGTCAAAAGACACTAGGCAGGGCCAACCAAATGGCTATCAGGGTAGAGAGAAGCTATATTTGTGCAGAGCAGGTTATCAGAGGATGAGCACAGTGAGGAAACTGTCCCCATGGTGTAGGGAGAGGTAACCTGGGATGGGATATTGAAACCTGAGAAGGGTGAGGAAGATGTCCGCATGGCAAGGTGGTGGGCCAGAATGAAGAGTCAAAAAACAAACCAGCTGAGAAGGTTACCTTGCAAGGGGGTAATAGGGAGACACTGAAGTTTGTGAACCTAAGCAAGATGAGGAGTGCTGCTTCCGGCGGGGGAAAGCTCATTGTGGAGTGCTTGGAGCCCAAGCATAGACTCATGCAAACTTGAGGACAGCAACTTACCTCAATGTCAGAGCATGAGGGAAGAAAGCAGAGTGAGGGCAACAAAATGAAATGTATAAGAGCCTAGGCATTTGAAGAGGAATTCTGGACAAGGGACACAGCCCAGAGTAGGGTATCTGAACTAGAAGAGGTCAGGAGAGCTTCAGAACAAGGTCATGAAAGTGAGGGACACCGGCATAGAAGATCAAGATTATTTATGAAACCTTACCTAACTGCTTCAGTTCTCTCCTTTATATCTCAACAGATCTTATTCTTCTCATAGGTCCTCAGTGCAGCCTGACATGACTTGATTCATAACTCATTTTTCAAATTCTAGTCATTTTATTGCTTATCAGTGAAGCAAGGCTGGGTACTAGAAAAAAAGAAAACAGAAACTGTGGATACCAAGAATGAACTCATTCACTACTCACAAATTTCCATTGGAACACATCTCTCCACCCACCAGAAAAAGCTGAAAAAAAAAAATAAGACATTTCCTAGACTCCTGTACAGGCAAGTTTTCTCATGGTTCAGGGTCCACCCATATACACTTATGCGAGACTTTGACTCAGAACTGGGTTACAAAAAAAAAAAAAAAAAAAAAGAACTGGATCACAAGACGTTTTAGTTAGCTTTCTTGTCATTGTGACCAAAAGACCTGACAAGAACAACTTTAGAGAAGAAAAAGTTTATTCGGGGCTCACAGTTTCAGGGTCTCAGTCCACAGATGGCTGAATTTGTTGCTCTGGCTCTTAGATGAGGCAGAACAACATGGTGGAAGGGTGTGGCAAAGAAAAAAAAACAGCTCAGGATATGGCACCAGAAAGCAGAGAAAGCTCTGCTCACCAGGGACAAATTATAAACCCCAAAGGCATACCCTCTGTGCCTCACCTCATCCAGCCATTACCCTACTTGCCTACAGTTATCTCCCATTCAATGCATTCAAGTGGACTAACGCACCAATTGGGTTAAGGCTCCCATAATCTAATTGTTTCACCTCTAAATTTTATTGGTTTGTGGGGACACCACATACCCAAATCATAACACATGAGGAGAGAGGGAGAACATGGAGCGTGGTTCTTGCTGGTTCAGGTCATAACACAGGCAGAGCTCAGGACACTGGGCAGCTCCCTTGAAGCTAATGTTGGAGTACAATTTGGGGAACTTTTCTTCAGCAATGCACAGAAGCCTGTGAGTTATTTATTCCTCTTAATATATTATTTTTATTGAATGTAATGACAGTAGATTCTGGTTTCAAAGACATTAACATAATCTTATAAAACTTTAGTCAGTTTGTCATTTTTAATTATGATGAAAATATGATAAATAAAAAGATAACAAATTGTGAATTTTTCAATTATCCATTGCTTTCATTAGATACTATTCCATGGAAGAAAAAACAAAGTTAGATTTGAGCTGGCCTAACACGTGGGAGGTACTAGGTTCAATCCCCAGCACCACATTAAAGATAAATAAAGGTATATCGTGTCAAAAAGGAAAAAAAAAAGTTAGATTTGAGGAGGAGGAATAGGTAGAGGAGGTGATCCAACATGCTGCATAGAGAAGTTTACCACATGAGTAAAAATCTCTTAAATTACCTAAACACAAAACACAAAAGCAGGGATTTTACTTAACAAAAGTCAAAGAATGATATTGACAGATATAGACAGAAGCAGCTCACAAGGAAGACAAAGCAAGTTAAGGAATGCTTAAAATGACCAAGGACATAAATAATCTTTCAATCTGCTACTCCCTGATTAAACAAATTCCATATTTCTTTCTACTTCTAAGAGGTTACAATATAGAATAACTTAGAAGAATTTAAATTATAATAGTAATATTTATTTATGTTATGATAATGATATGGTACTTGCAAAATAATAACAGAAACAAATTTGATAACCATTTATAGTTTTAAGGTGCTTCTATATACATTGTATTTTTCAGAAACAC
The DNA here is from genome assembly GCF_047511675.1 of Marmota flaviventris. NCBI lineage: Eukaryota > Metazoa > Chordata > Mammalia > Rodentia > Sciuridae > Marmota > Marmota flaviventris. Next base: position 64,016,574 of record NC_092504.1, read on the forward strand.
ATTTCCAATTTCAAACCAGCTGACCTTTGAGACATTAAAAGTTAACATTTTTAGGCCAGGCACAGCGGTGTGCACCTGTTATCCCAGCAATTCAGGAGACTGAGGCAGAAAAATTGCAAGTTCAAGGTGAGCCTCAGTAATTTAGTGAGGCCCTATCTCAAAATAAATAAATAAATAACTAGGAGCTAGGGATGTAGGTCAGTAGGATAGCACTCTAGTACTAGGTTTAGTCCCTAGTACCAAAAGAAAAAAAAAAATTAAGAGTGTTCAATCTTAATTTCTCCTTATCCAATACCTTCCTCAAAAGAAAGGAACAAAAAAGACTGGATAATCCTGACGATGGTACTTAAAAGAACATGCGTTCAACCAATGCACTCAGCTAAAGGAATTCAAGCTGAGCTCTCCTGTTCTCTTGCCTACAATGTACCATGGTTAAGGGGTACCTTGTAACTAAGTCCCCACCATTTTCATAGAGAGAAAAAAAAAAAACATAACTCTTTCAAGATAAGCACTAATTTAAAGACTTTATAGGCTACATGAAAGAGAAAAAAAATTTACTTGTTTATATAACATTTTTAACAGTCACAGTGTTTCTGCTCCAAGATATTTCAGCTTTGGATATTTAACTACTTTTTTAAGATAAAAAAAATCGAAATGTAATTTTGCTCTTTGGAGTGACTACCATAAGTACTACAATTAAAAATATTTTTTTTCATATTCTGGAGGCCTTGTGTTTCTCATGGAAACCACTTGATTAGTGCATATCCAACTTTATCTTAACAGCACATATGGCACATAGATTATCTATCCCAGTTTTCTTGGGAAGTTCTTTGTAAGGAGTGGTAGGAAAGTTGTCAATCCCCAAATGGCCAATGGGTTGCATATGTAGCAAACTTGGCTAGCAAAAATATCAAAGTGAATTCAATAATACTGGACCACAAGTGATGATATTTTTTAAAGATTAGTATTTCAGAAGTTTGCTTTTAACACTGATCTTCATACAGAGTTAACACTTCTTCATCAAATAAAGGGAGAATTTGAAGAAATCCATGTACATAAATGTATTAATCAAATAATTATTTAATGCCTACTCTCTGCAAAGCAGAGATCTGTGCTTTTTGGAATATATAAGATCTATTAAAATTGATATCCTAGTTGGATATTCTACTTATTGAGCTAAGGGCTCAGGGCTTCACTACTTACCCAGGATGACCTTGAAGTCCTGCCCCGAAGTGATCCTCTTGCCTCAGCTTTCTGAGTACTTGGAACTCTTAGCACGCACCACCACTCTGAACTAAAATTGTTTCAACCATTCATCTTATACTGTGTCCAGTATATTCTCTTAACAAGCCATATGACAACAAATTACAATAAAGTTGATATAAAAGTAGCTTTTATAGAATTTGCTTGAGAAAAAAGCAGCAATCACCCTAAACCCTACCCCAGCCCTCATTCAAAAGAGTGGAAACATAGAGACGTGAATGTAGAGTAGCTATGGGAAATGGGCAGGGGTGGGGTGGGCATTTACTTTTATTGGAGCTCTGGGTGTATATAAAGAGATGGAAAAGAAAGTAAAATTACAAATATGGTCCAAGCCAGATCTTGTAGGAGGCATTCAGTCAATCCTATTACCTGTTTTTGTCAATAAAGTTTTATTGGACCCAGTCATACCCATTTGCTTATATACTGTGACAACGTTTTTGCTATATTAGCAATGTTGAATAGTTGAGGTAGAGACCATGTGGCTTACATGCCTAAAATATTTACTATTTGGCCTGTAATAATAATAAAAAGTTTACCAAATTTTGCTTTGATAAAAACCTTTAATTATGTGAACAATTTTGTGTAGACAAAATAGAGACAATAACAAATTTTCAACATCAGAAAGGTTAGACCAGAGCCATTAAAAAAAAAAAAAAAAACAGGGATAGTCAGATCGACATCATAAGACAAATTAGAGAAGACAAGAAGGAGCTGAGAATTCTTAAAACTATATTTGAAACATAAAATTTAGTAGTTTATTTTTATTTGTGTTCAATAAAATATGAAAGCCCACATTGTCTCAAAACTATAAATTTCAAAGTAAAATTGGAAGAACTTTTAAGAGTGGTGAGGCAAGGATATTTCTATGCCTGGGAGAGAAACGTACAGTCTCGGGTAAGCTCTGTCTGGAAAAAAGCCAAAGATGGGGAAGTTGTGCGTGAGTTGTGCGTGGGAAGGCTGAGAGGAAACAGCACATGGGAAATTTCACTGTTGGAATGGTGTCTCATAAGGTCTTGGCAGTAAATAGTGAGCCAACCTTTCCAACTCAATTCATAAGGTTCACCCCCAAACTAAAAATAAATTTGGTTTCAGTAATAGACACCAATGTGAACAAAGTAAGGGCACAAGAAAACATACTAGTAAGCCATAAAGTGTCCCATGAAAACTAAGGACAAAAACACAGTGGCACTTACAAATGGGTCTAGACTCCAATTTTTTAAGCTAATATCTCAAATAAAAATTTCAGGGAAGATTTTATAGTGATGGCAGCAGAGGCATGACCACATGCTATATCATCACAATATGGCAGACAGGGCTCAAGGAGGTAAAAGGACATTTCCTAAACATGATGAGCTAGAAAGAGACCTCAAAAGGTGTTCTCCATAAGAAGTATAGGCCCTTTTTCATAAAAAGAGACATTGGGGAAGCTTAATTTATTTTACAAACATTCTACTTACAACCAAGTTCTTTGGAACACCTTGGTTCCATAGAATAATGTATCTATATTGTTTCTACTGATGATATTTCCATCTCCTGTCTGCCCAAAAGATTTTTCTCTCACATTAAGCTCAATTAGACAAAGACTGAAAGATGACTTTTATAATTCATAAAAAATTACAGTCAACATTTTGATTAATAATCTAACAAACTGTTAAAGAGAAATAAAATGCAGTGCAAGTTCAATCAACAAGCTTCTGTTTTTGAAATTCTGACCTTGACAAATTTGCATTTTAAAGTCATTCATTAATGATTTCCCTTCTGTGGCACAAATACTGAATACAAACCAAGGGAGCCAAGTAAGCATAAGCATCAATATGTAAAGGATATTGCAGATAAATCCAGTACACCTTGAGGTGATTAGTCTAAAACTCACTGAATTTCTGGTCTTTGAATTAATGCCTTTTTTGTTCAATCATGATACAGTACAAAAAGAATCATGTGGCAGTCAAAAAAAACAAAAAAGCTAACCAAGTTGATATCTTCCCCATTCATCATTTCATTGACATGTCTATCAAAATGGTTTTCCACCTTCAATTGACAGTCAAAACAGTCAAAAATTCATGTAGAATTTTAAACTGCATTTGAGTTAAATGGTATCACAACACAATACCAAACTCCTGAGATCAAACACATAATTTCTCTTTCCCTGATGCAGACTTAAGATATGTATCATCCCTTTTAACTAGTAATTTTTCTTATAAGAGATCTTGTAGCAGATAAAGTGCATTGACATTCTTCATATATCACTATATGCTGAAATTTAAACTAAAAACTAGCTCCATAGGAAAATACAGTGTTTTAAATCTTCTTGTTGTGGCTCAAGAAGACATTTAACAGGGAAAAGTAAAACTGTATGTGTGAGTCTGAAATAAATTTCTGAAGAAAAATTACAAAATATTTGTATTCATCTCCTTGCTAAAATTTATGAGCTACTCTGTCCACAGTATATCAGTGGATGGCTTTGGTGATTGTGTCTGCATTTAATGTTCTGTATCCTAAAGATTTAGGAAAAAGTTTGGGGTATTTTTTTTTGGGGGGGGGGTCCTTTCCTTCTCTGTTCTCCTTTCTTCCTCACCTCCCTGATTTATTGATGCCAGATGTATACATGCATGTCTCTAAAACATCTGTGAGCACTATATGCAAATTAATCACCTCCTGTGCATGACTTGCCTCAAGAAAATAAGATTTTCCTTTCTCTTTACCTGTGCCTTGAATTTTTGCAGCACTTTCATGTTGAACATTTCTTTAGACTTTCCTCTCTCTGGGGCTCTGTGTTTTGGGGTTTTACGTAAGTTATGTCATCTGGTTCTCAAAATTACTTTTTTGGGGAAAAAAGTATTGTCGGACTATCTTGGGATCCTTCTTCAGGGTCCTTAATCTGTGCTCAGGAAGTCCACGTGGTTGTGCTGAAGCATCCGTCATCCTTTGACCTGCAGTTGCTGGGAGATCCATAGAGAGGATATCAGACATCCTGTAAGCCAGGAAATGCTTCCTTGGAATGTGAACTATGTGGCATGCATTGAGGAACTATTACCCCCAAGAAAAAGATGTTCTTCTTCTTCTGTTTTTTTTTTTTTTTTTTTTTTTGATTTGAGGATGTGATGTATTGTTACTTTTTTTAAATAGAGACCACATCACTTTATCTGGCAAAGATGGCCAAGTTCAAGGACAGGGTGTGGGATAGAATGGCTGCACTGGCCCCCTAGTCAAAGAGATGAGAGTCATCAGTCAACAGATGAGAGGCAATAACTCATGAGGGCACCAGAAAACTTTTTCATCATAAAATAGCAGAAAGGGTAAACACTTTCACCACCCAAGTCTTTGTTATTGTTTTCTTCTGATCTCTGTTCTCTCATCCACATTAGCCTGCTGCTTCCAGAATGGGCTCTGTCTTCTGACTTTATGCTCGTTAGGATGCGAGTCTATCAGTTTGTGTAAATAAGGTCATGGGGTGGTCCCTAACTTAGCTGAGGAACCTGCATAAGTCTTCTTTGATTTCAGCTTCATCCCAAGGCCCATGAATGCTTTCTTTAAAAAGCTGCAGGTGAATGAGCTAGAAAGGGCAGAGACACATGGTGGAAACCAACACAAGAGCAAAGAGTATGACTCTCACCACACTAATGGACAGCAGGTATCCCAAGGCTGAAAATGCAAAAAGCAGTGTGACCCCCACCTAGTTGCAGGGAGTATAGGCCTTTCGTTTCTTCTGTAACATGGGCCACAGTGCAAAGCCCTGGATGGCAAATGTCATCATGATGAAGGCATGCAGGAACCGGGGAAGATGTGAGGCCAGGCAGACAGAAGCAAAGATGGCCATGTTCAAGGACAGTGTGCTGGATACAATAGCAGCATTGGCCCCACAGTCAAAGAAGATGAGTTGGCCCTATAGCATGAAGACTGACATGACACAGATGGTGTCAGCGCTAATGGACTCTGTCAGAGTACTCAGCACTGGTGAGAAACCATTAAGTGAAAATGCTGAAGACCAAGACACTCTTCAGGTCAGCCCACCGTATCTTCCTGCTCCTCTTCTGCCCTTCACCTCCATCAGGGAGATCAAACAAAACTTAATCCATTAATGAAAATGCCAGGCCAGTTCCAAAGAGCTGGGGGTCAGGGGGGAGCAATAGATCCTCATCCATATATCACCAGATGACCACAAAAACACAGACACTGCATAGCTGTTGTATCACTAGACTGGACTCAAATACCACAGCTCAATATTGGTATTTTCAGGCATAGATGTTTTTCTGGAGCTCTTCCAGGTACTGCTGGTCCACATCAGGGAAGGGCTGCTGCTCATATAAGACCTTCTGCCACTTGGCCTCCTTGGTGTTAATTACAGGTTAGGCACACATTATCTTATCCTTTCCCTTAAACTCAGACTAGTTCAATTTCCCTTGACAAGTCCATGTGGTTTACTCATTCTTTATGAAATTTTAAAATAATACTTCTCTGGAAATTCCATGTTGTTATCTACCGACCTTTCCTTGTTTTCAAAGGCAGCAACCCAGGCCAGGCCCATAATAGATGAGTTTGTTCTCTGAGGCAAGAAAACACAGCCAAATTCCTGCCATAAGATCCTAGGGATGCACAGCAGGATCGGGCAGCTGCCCACCCAAAGATGTTCTTTTTGCTTTAGAGTACTTCCAAAGGGGCAAGATGACTGGATAGAAGCATCCAACATGTACTTGGTCCTCCACAAGGAAGGAGCCCTAAGGCAGGGTGACAACCAGAGCCATATTATTATTGGAGACCTCCCTAGCCCCTCTCTGTGATCAGGGCCCATTAGAATCACTGAATTCTTTCTTTGCCTTGTTAGTGACAGGTGCCCATGGGCAGTGCTAGGAGAGGGGTGGCAGGAACTAGGTTGGTAACTTCCTTCAGTTCTGGAAGCCTTGTGAAACAGCATGCCCACATCCTATGTCTGAATGACAGGCCTCCCTTGGTTCTCAAGAGCAGGACACTGCACCCTGTTGCTCTGTGTGCCACAACACCTGTTCCCTAAAGTGCAGTGCTCTCCAAGGATTTGTACTGGAGTCACTCTACTGATGCCGCTACTTGCTAAATTGGTGCAAGGGAATGTCTGTGGGGTCCCAGAGATAATAAATGAAGAGATTTCTGACTGTTGGAGCAGTTCAAATTCAGACAATAGATCCTTTCTAAAGATGGCTCCTGGCTACAGCACCCTGGGGGTTCTCAGGGAGATAAAGTAAATTCCTTTTCCAAAGTCAGGCCTCTGTGCAGTTAGATTGGAAGTCTGGAAGGATTGTGAAACTTTTCAGTAACTAGGATTACCAGACTCCATGATGATAGTTTTCTGGATGGGATTCTTCTTTACCTTTACTCCCAAGGAGGGAAGACTCCTTCTCTCCCAGGTGTTAGGATAGGGTAGTGGCAGGGACTGGGATATTTTGTTTCTCTTGCTATGCTGCTATCCAAGATCTCTTAATTTAAGGATTCTGGGTTTTTGTGTTTTTTTTTTTTTTTTTTTTTTTTGGGGGGGGGGGCGGTTCTTTTTCCTATTGCTTTTTAATGCTCTTTCACAATCACTTATCTCAATATGCAGCTATGCAACATTTCCTGGGAAAGTACACCCCCAGTAGCAGTAGAGGGAAAAAACACAATACCTGCTGCTACCCCACCTGTGCAAGTCTTCTCAGTCACCCCTGCACCTTTTCTTATCACACATTGCTGACAAGATTGGGTGTAAGCCTCACAATGCTATGGTTCCTGACCCCACCTCTACCTGTGATGCACCTAGGCTCACACCAGTGTTTAGTCAGAGGAAAAGTACCTCAAGCCCTGTTATGGTTTAGATGTGATCTCCCTCAAAATCTCACATGTGAGACAATGCAAGAAGGTTCAGAAGATAAGTGATTGAATTGTGAGAGTCTTAACCCAACCAGTAAGTTAATCTCCTGAGAAGGATTAACCCCACATACTCTGCTGTCTACACCACATCTGCCTGAACTGATAAAGGGGCCCCAATCTCACATGATCCACATAGACATTGGTTCTATGATTCTTAGGTAGGATGCACTGTGCCCAGACTCACTAATCACCACCTAAAAAGGTACAGGGAAGTTATATGAAATAAACTCAGTATTGCATAACAAACCAATACCCCATGAAACATCTTTGAGAGAAAGGCACTAAGAAAGCCATCCCATAACAGTGGTAGAGACATCCATTCCACCACATGCATAAACCTTGACATAGGAACACAAGAAATATGAAGTAAAAAGAACAGTAAATATGATACCTCCTAAAATTCAGAACTATCTAGTACCAGATTCCAAAGATATCAAAGTGGTTGAAATGCCTGATAAAAAGAATGATTTTTTAAAATCTCAGTAAAGTCCAAGAAAATACAAATAAAGTTAAATGAAATTAGAAAGACAATGAAGAATCTGAACAAGAAATTCAGCAGAGAAAGAAACTTTGAAAAAAATCAGAAATCTTTCAAATAAAGAGTTCTATAAATCAAATTTTAAAAATTAGTTGAATCAGGCATGGTGGCACACACCTGTAATCCCAGACACTCAGGCTGAGGCAGGAGGATCACGAATTCAATGTCAGACTCAACAACTTAGCAAGACCTTAAGCAACTTAGAGAGACCCCATCTCAATATAAAATGTAAAACTGGCTGAAGGGGTGGCTCAGTGGTTTTGTGCCTCTGAATTCAATCCCTGGTACCAAAAAGTAAAAGAAAAAAGAAAAAAAATCAGTTGAAAGTCTCAACAACAAACTAGATCAAGCCGACTAAAAGAATAAAGAATATGAGAATATGAAGACCTTTTTTTCACAATATCATATTCAGACCAAAAGAAATTTTAAAGAAGAAAGATTGAAGAGCACTTTTAAGATCTTTGGGACATCACTAAAAGATAAAATGTCCCCACCATTGGCATATCTGAAGAGCAAAAAATACAAGTTAAGGGTAGAAAAAAATCTATTCAATAAAATAATAGCAAAAACTTCCTTACTCCTGGGAAAGACCTGGACATTCAGTACAGGAGGATTATAGAATCCCAAATAGATCTGACCAGAAAAAAAACCCAGACTACATTTGATAATCAATGTGTCAAAAGCATGAAACAAAGAAAGACTTTTAAAATCTGCAAGTTCTAAGTCATATTTAAGGGAAAACTAATTAGACTAATAGTAGATTTCTCAGGAGAAATCCAAAGGGTCAGTGCAAGAAATGGTGTAGTTCAAATCCTGAAAGAAAATACATGCCAACCAAGATTACTATACCCACCAAGTTACCCTTCAGAAGTAAAAAAGAAATAAAGACTATCTAAGATAAAGAAAATCTGAGAGTATTTGACTGCCAGACCAGCCTTACAAGAGATACTTAAGGTAGTCCTACACCCAGAAGTAGAAGAATGATAATTGCCATCATGATAGCATATGAAAGTATTAATCCCACTAGAAGAGTTGGTGCCCAAAAGACAAATAGAAAATAATTTAACAGAAGCATTTCTATACCCCAATAATGAAAGAAATCAGAAAACAAACTGATTGACAATAGACACACAGACACACACACCTAGGAAAACAAGTTAAGCAAGGAAGTGAAAGACTTCAACAATAAAAATTACAAAACACTGAAAAAGAAAACTGAAGAAGATACTAAAAATTAGCTAGACTTCCCATGTTCATGGATAAGAAGAATTAACATTGTTAAAATGTCTGTACTACTCAGAGTGATCTCCAGATTCATTGCAATCTCCATCAAAATACCAATGACATTCTTCACAGAAGTAGAAAAAAAATTCTAGAGTTCATATGGAAGCACAAAAAACTCCAAACAGCTAAAACAATCATGAACAAAAATAACAAAGCTGAAGGCATCACAATACTAGATTTCAAGACATACTACAGAGCCATAGTAATAAATACAGCATGATATTGGCATTAAAAAAAAAAAAAACAGGCAAATGCACCAGTGGAACAGAACAGAAAACCAAAAGGAAACCCAAGATCCATACCCAACTGATTCTCCACAAATGTGCCAAAAACATACATTGGAAAAAGGACAGCCTCTTTAATAAATGGTGCTGGGAATACTGGATACCCACATACATAAAATTGAAACTTGACATCTATCTCATCCTGTGCAAGAAATTAGCTCAGAATGGATTGAAGACCTTAATCCTAAACTCTGAAACTACCCAAGGAAAATATAGGGCAATCATTTCAAGATATTGGTACAAACAATATTTTTCTCCAAAAGCACCAGAAACAAAAGCAAAAACGAGAAATAGGATTACATCAATATAGAAAGCTTCTGTACAGCGAAAGAAACAATCAACAGAGTGAAGAGACAACCTACAGAATGGGAGAAAATATTTTGTAATTATTCATCTGATAGAGTGTTAACATCCGGAATACATAAAGAATCCAAAAGATTTAACAAAAAATATCCAATTTAAAAAAAGAGCAAATGATTTGAATAGACTTTTCCAAAAAGAATAAAAACAAATTAATGGTAAATACTTGAAAAAAATGTTCAATATCATCAGTAATAAGGGAAATGCAAGTCAAATTTACAATGAGAAGCCATCTCACTCCAGTTAGAATGGCTACCATATATATTTTTTAAAAAACTAAAACTAACAAATGCTGTAAAGGATGTGAATAAAAATAAGTCCTACTACACTGTTGGTGAGAATGTAAATTAGTACAGCCACTATGGAAAACAGTAAAGCAGGTCCTCAAAAAACTAAAACTAGAATGACAATATGATCCAGCTATCCCACTCCTAGGTCTGTGTCCAAAAGAAATGAAGTCAGCATACAAAAGAAATACCTGCGTATCCAGATTTATTGTGGCACTGTTCGCAATAGTTAAGATATTGTTATGACTAAGATCTGAAATGTCTCCTCCAAAACTCATGTGTTCAAAGCATGGTCCCCAATGTAGCAAGGCTCAGAGGTGAGATGGGACTTTTAAGTAATGATTGGATAATGAGAGATTTTAGACCATTCGTGGATTAATCCAATTAGTTCATCATGTGAGTTAATTCACTGATAGTTGATTGGACTGCTGGGAGGTGGTACTCAGTTGGAGAAAGTGGGTCAAATTTTCCTCATAAAGAGAAAACAATCTTATTTTTAAAAAAACTCAGGCTGAGGTTGTGGCTCAGAGGTAGAGTGCTCACCTACCATGTGTGAAGCACTGGGTTAGATCCTCAGCACCACATAAAAATAAAATAAAGATATTGCATCAACCTATAATTTAAAAATAAATATTTAAATATATATATTCACATAAGGTGTAGTGGTGCATACCTGCAATCCCAGTGACACAGAATGTTGAGGCAGGAGGATTCCAAGTTTGAAGCCAGCCTTAGCAATTTAGTGAGACTCTCAGAAACTTAGTGAGATACCATCTCAAAATTTAAAAGGGGGCAGGGGGCAGAGGACATAGCTCAGTGGTAAAGCACCCCTAGGTTCAGTCCCCAGTATTAAAAAAAATCACACTAATATAGGCATGATGTGCTTAATTTACTACCATTCTTTCTATTTCTTTCCTGAATAATCAACAGTATTTGTGTTTGCCTTAATCCCAAAGAATAAATATCTAAAGGCAGAATGCCAGCCAATTGTCTGAGGAGGTTTAGGGTCAGATATTTTTGGCCATGTAGGATCAAAGGTCTATAGTTAAGGAGAGAAATTGTTGACTATAGCTAAATTTCAAAGCTATTTTATGGCACCTAACTCATTCTCTTTTCTACTTTGAATTTGGTAGGTGATAAAAGCATTTAATAAAGTGATAGATGATATATCAATATTAAACCAGAATAGAAGAGTGTGTTTTTAATTGTTCTTTTATGTTATACATGATAGTAGAATGTATTTTGACATATCATACATACATAGAGTATAATTTCCCATTCTTCTGGTTGCACATGATACAGAATTACATTGGTAGTGTATTCAGATATTAACATAAGAAAGTAATGTCCAATTCATTCTACTATCTTTCCTATTCCCATTCCCACTCCCTTCCCTTCATCCCCTTTGTCTAATCCAAAGTATTTCTATTCTTCCCTATCTACCCCCTTATTGTGCATTTGCATATCAGAGAGGATATTCAGTCTTTGGTTTGGGAGGATTGGCTTATTTCACTTAGCATGGTAGTCTCTAATTACATCCATTTACCAGCAAATGACGTAATTTCATGTCTCTTTATGGCTGAGTTAAATATTCCTAATTTTCTTTATTCATTCATCTGTTGAAAGACACCTAGGCTAATTCCACAGTTTAGCTATTGTGATTTGAGCTGCTATGAACATTGATGTGGCCATGTCGCTATAGTATGCTGACTTTAAGTCCTTTGGGCATAAACCAAGGAGTGGGATAACTGCATCAAATGGTGGTTCAATTCCAAGTTTACTGAGAAATCTTCATACTGCTTTCCAGAGTGGTTGCACGAATTTGCAGACCCACCAGCAATGCATGAGTGTGCCCTTTTCCCACATCCTCATCAACATTTATTGTTATTGTATTCTTTGTTTTTTTTCTCGGTACTGGGGATTGAACTCAGAGGCACTTGACCACTGATCCACACCCCCAGCTCTATTTTCTATTTTACTTAGAGATGGGGTCTCACTGAGTTGCTTAGTGTCTTGCTTTTACTGAGACTGGCTTTGAACTCTCCATCCTCTTGCCTCAGCCTCCTGAGCCACTGGGATTACAGTGAGATTACAGGAGTGCACCAGTGTGTCCAGCCTAATTGCTTGTATTCTTGATTGTTGCCATTCTGATGGGAGTGAGATGAAATCTCAGTGGAGAATTAATTTGCATTTCTCTGGTTGCTAGGGACGTTGAAACTTTTTTTTTGTATATTTGTTGATTAATCATATTTCTTCTTCTGTGAAGTGCACATTCAGTTCCTTTGCCCATGTATTGATTGGGTTGTTTGTTTTTTAAAGATAGGGCACCATAATCAAGTGGGGTTCATCCCAGGGATGCCAGGATTATTCAACATATGGAAATCAATAAGCATAATTCATCACATCAATAGTCTTGAAGACAAGAATCATATGATAATCTCAATAGATGCAGAAAAAGCATTTGACAAAATGCTGCATTCATTCATGTTCAAAACACTAGAAAAACTAGGATAGCAGGAACATATCTCAACATTGTAAAAGCTATCTACGGTATGGCCCAGGCCAACATCATTCTAAGTGGAGAAAAAATAAAAGCATTCCCTCTAAAAGATGGAACAAGACAAGGATGCCTTCTTTCACCACTTCTATTTAACATAGTTCTTGAAACTCTAGACAGAGAAATCAGCCAGAAGAAAGAAATTAAAGGGAGACAAATAGGAAAAGAAAAACTTACACTCTCACTATTTGCTAATGATATGATTCTATATTTAGAAGACCCAAAAAACTCCACTAGAAAACTTATAAATATCATAAATGAATTCAGCAAAGTAGCAGGATATAAAATTAACACAAAAAAATCAATTGCATTCCTATGTATCAGTGATGAATCAACAGAAAGAGAAATTAAGAAAACTACCCTACTACAGTAGCCAAAAAAAATATCAAATATTTGGGAATCAATCTAATAAAAGAGATGAAAGACCTCTACAATGAAAACTACAGAACACAAAGACAGAAATTGAAGAAGACTTTAGAAGATGGAAAATTCTTGGATAGGCAGAATTAATATTGTCCAAATGGCCATACTACCAAAAGTGCTATACAGATTTAATGCAACTCCTACTAAAATTCCAATGACATTCTTCATAGAAATAGAAAAAGCAGTCATGAAATTAATTTAGAAATATAAGAGACCCAGAATAGCCAAAGCAAGAAAAGTGAAACAGGAGGCATCACAATTCCATACTTTAAATTATACTTCAGAGCTATACTAACAAAAACAGCACCAAATTGGCACCAAAACAGACATATAAGCCAATGGTACAGAAGAGAGAGAAAAACCCATATAAATACAGTTATCTTGTACTAGACAAAGGCACCAAAAACATATATCGGAGAAAAGGTAACCTCTTCAACAAATGGTGTTGGTAAAACTGGAAATCCATATATAGCAAAACGAAATTAAACTCCTCTCTCTCACCCTGCATAAAACTCTACTCTAAGTGGATTAAAGACTTAGGCACTGGAACAGAGACCCTGCACCTAAATAGAAGAAAAAGTATGCCCAAGTCTTCACCATGTCAGCTAAGGATCTGACTTCCTTAACAAGATTCCTCAAGCACAAGAAGTAAAATCAAGAATCAACAAATGGGATGGTATCAAACTAAAAAGCTTCTTCACAGCAAAGGAAACAATCAAGAATGTGATGTGAGAGCCTAGAGAATGGGAGAAAAATCTTTGCCACCTACACCTCAGATAGAGAATTAATCTCCTGTATATATAAAGAACTCAAAAAACTTAACACCAAAAAAAAAAAAAAAAAAGATGGAATGCTTCAGAAAAAAAGAACATCCTACATAGAATGCTTTTGTATGGTCTCCAACCCTAAGCTCATGGGAAGTTTGCTTAAAAAAAAAAATTCAGTGAGATACTGTGGTCATATTTTTCAGTAAACTTGTTCTCTGTTACTCCATGTAACTCTTCATTCTTTTCTTATTTAATATGCATGAGGCCTTATTTCAACTAAATAAAATAGGAATTTAAAAATACAACAGTATAAAAATTTTCTATGAACTTTTTTTTAAGTAGACACATTAGAGGACTGAAGACTGGGTTGTCTGTACATTATCAAATAATAACCCAAATAAAAATATGCTTCCAGACATGTACAGATGGCTGTTTTATAATCACTGAAACTTAAGAAACGATGAAATATGGCTGGCCTTTAGGTTTCCTGGATGAAGTCTATTACAGAATAATTTAGCATCTGAGGATCCAGAGGATGTATAACAAGTGTTATCACCAAAATAATGTTGGATAAAGTCTTCAGCCAAGCAGAAGTAAGAAAGCAGCCTGGGGCCTTGGGAACCTTCTGTCTGGACTGTGGCACCGTTATCTGCCACAGTATCTAGTCTGTACAGAAACCTTATTTTAATTTCACTTGGGATCCATATGTTTCTGCTGACCTTTCCTTGCAGAGATGACTCTTTTCCCACATTTTGCTATTTTCTGCTTTCTAAGCATGTGGATTTTTTTTTAATTCTTTTGGTTTTGTTGAAGTGACATTTCACTAGCTAAGACAAACAAAGCTTCTAACATAAGGGTAGTGATTAAAAGAGTTTGATATCATCTTAAATGTGCCCACAACATCATAAAGAACACCGCAGACTGTGCATTCTATATTCTGACACTAGCACCTATGCTGCTAATTGCCATATTTGTTTAATCCAATAGATTAATCATTTTTAGCTTCGTTCTTATCAAAATGTAGTCAAGTTCATCTTAGTCAATTATTGGAGGTTTTTAAAATGTACTTCTAAGTATATTAGAAACCCATATGGATACATTACTCACTTTTAATCCCTGCAGAAATTGAGTTTTCAGATTTTCATATAAAATATGAAATAGTCATCAAGAAGGCATGCCTGGAATGTGATATAAGAGAAGGCTTTAACCCAACCACTTGTATTGAAATATAGCTGAAGAATAAGTTCAGCAGATGGTCTGCATGAAGCCGAAGAACAGATTTCTGTCAGTGCAGCTTCAGCACCACCCAGGGATAAAGGTGTCTCACCCAGCTGACCTGGGCATTCTGGCTGGTTGGCGGGGACAGCTTTAGAGTGTGCTGAGGGACATTGTGTGCCATAATTGGATGATATCAGCCATTAAGTTCATCCCATAACTGTGTTCTGATTGCATTTCTACTAACCAATTTTAATTTCCCTGGAAACTTTTTAAATTTTTCTTTTACAGTGGAGGCAATGTATACAGTAGGTGATATCAGTTTTTTCATTGACTTGGCACTTAGACTTCTCAATGAGAATTAACAAAACAGTCTCACACTGATCATGAGAATAGTACCTATAACCAAGCTACCATCTCTGCCTTGCTTCTGTAGCTATGCCAATGCTGAGGCCACTTTCATTGTTTCCTTTTCTCTCTGTTTTGTTTGTTTGTTTGTTTTATGCTACCAGGGATCAAATCCAGGGCCTTCATATCCTAGGCAAGCACCTTCCACCTAGCCACATCCGCAGCTCTTTCTTCCTTTCCTTTCTGCCACTCTTCCTCATTTCTTACTCCTAACAAAACTGAATATCAAATGTAATCCTACCTATTTTTCAGGGCAATTATGAAAACCATATGGAAGAACACATGTGAATGTGCTTTCACTCAATATAACAATCATGTAATTTTATAATCAAACCTAGTATCTAGCTAAGGCATTACACATTGTAGGTACCCAGTGGATGCTTTGGATTTATTTATATGATTTCTTGTTTCACAGAGGAGTTAAAGTGAGACTACAAAAGATTATTTAGTAAATGTATATCTTCTCTCTCCCTAGAATTGACATGTTTTCTTTTGAGTTGTTTCCTTTGACTTAAAGGACATATATAACTGTGTTTTAGAAACTTTACTGCACCTCTTCCTCACCCACCTCCCCTTCTGTCTTTGTGCTGTGCATGTGTGTATCTGCTCAGAGCCAAATATTTATTCCTCTCCTTGATCCAAGTTGATTTTATTTCCCAATCATTCTAAAAGTATTAACATATTAGGTGTTGGAATGCAGCTCAGTGGTTGGGCACTTGCCTGGAATGTGCAAGGCTGTGGTTTCAAACTTCAGCACAAGGAAGAAAAGAAGGAAAAGGAGAGGAGAGGAGGGGAATGAGAAGAGGAGGGAAGAAAGGCAAAAAAAAAAGAAAGAAGAAAGGAAAGAAGGAAAGTTTTGCCATAGTCATCAAAAGTGTTCCTTAAGCTGTATTGAATACTGTACTGTGTTAGCCTCTGTTCTGCTGTTATAACAAATACCTAAGATAATAAACTCATGAAGAAAAAAAGTTTATCTTCGCTTACAGTTTTGGAGTTTCCAGTCCATGGTCAGGCAGGTCTATTGCTTTTAGACCTCTGGTGGTAGGAGGAACACACCATGGCAGGAGCATTTGGCAGAGCAAAATGACTCATCTCATGAAAGGAAATAAAAGAGAAGTAAAGGAAGGGGCTGGGTCCACTATCCCCTCCAAGGGCATGTTCCCAATGACCTCAAGACCTTCCACTAGGCCCTATCTCTTAAAGGTTTCATCACTTCCCATAGCACCACACTGGGGACCAGGCCTTTGCTACATGGCACCTTTAGGTGCTACTTAAGATTCAAACTATAAACCAGACATGGTGTTGCATGCCTGTTATTCCAGTCATTTGGGAAGCTGAAGCAGGAGGATCACAAGTTCAAAGCCAGCATCAGCAACTTAGCAAGGCACTAAGCAATTTAGTGAGACACTGTGTCAAAATAAAAAAAAAAAATAACAATAATAATAAATAAAAATGGCTGGTGATGTTGATCAGTGGTTAAGCAACCCTGAGTTCAATCCCTGGTATCAAAAATAATATATATATATATATATATATATATATATATATATATATATATATATATATATATATATATATATATATATCTCGAAACTATAGCATATACTAAGTGCCTAAATACATTATCTCATTTAATAATAAAAATAACCTTAAGCCCCAAAGACTTTGGGGACTTTTGAGGATGAACTGAATATACTTTACACTGTGAGATGGACATGAGGATGTAGATGCCTGGTGTCTCCAGGAATAGGACTTTTTGGGTTTAAGCATAAACTCCAGGCTTTTGCTTGAGAAGGAGGATAAGGAGGAATTGGAATTCTTCCTTAAAACACTATCCTGCTTTTGTCCTGCTTTTACATCTTCAGAAGCACTCCATTCTCTCAATTCCTGAGCATTTCTAAAGCTCAACAGTTTTATTAAGCTTATTGGTTGCTTAAGGTTTCAGCTTTCCTAAATCTGCTAAGAAAGTTACCATTTATCCATCTGTTTGACAGCTTCCAAAATTATCAGTTGTTCCCAAAATGTACTGGAATGTTAGGTAAGTAATTGAGAGGTGAGGTCTTACACTTTGAATTAGCAAGCCAGATCAACTGATAAGAACACACTTGCTCACAGTCTTCTCAATATGCTGGCCCTCTTCAAAGCTATTTAAGGAATGAGGCTGTTGGTTGAGAAAGGAAATTACAGATTATCCCATTTCCACATAAATCTATAGTTAAATAACTTCAAGGGAAAACTACCTTTAGAACTACTCTCCCATCACATTAATCTACATAGAACCTTAACTTGCTCTGACAAACCATCTTCTGTCTCCCTGGCTCATATGTGTGTGTAAGTATACCCCAGTGCCAGGCCCATAATTGGTGCTCAGTAAATGTTTATTTAAAGAATGAGCACAAGATTATCCCTCAGTGAGAGGCTTAGTTCAGTTCAACAAGAAAAATCAAAGTTTATTTTCATTGCTATTTTTAAATGCAGCTGTGTTGCACCAATATTGGCACAACAATTATAAAGAACAACAACAAAATCCTTGTGAGAAATTACCTTGTACTTCTTTTTTACAAGTATCACAAAATATGAATCTTTCTTAAGATAGTCTATCTAAAACTATTGCCTCAGTTCACTTGGTAACTATAACAGAATATCATAGACTGACGAACTTGCAAACATCTGGAACTCATTTCTTACCCTTCTGGAGGTTGGAGAATCCAAAATTAAGGCACTAGCCAATTTGGTGTCTTCCTGGTTCTGCCTTTACACAGGGAAGAAGAGAAAATAGGACTCTGTACAGGGAACTGGTTCTATCCATGATGGCTTCTCCTCAGAATCTAACCACTCCAGAGGTCCCACCTCCTAATATCATTTTGGGGGTTACCATTTCAACGTATGAATTTTAGAGAAATACAAACATTCAGTCTATTGCAGATAAAATCTGAAAATTCAAGATAAAGTAAAGATATATGTAATTAGTACATGTTTCATATTTAAATCTCGTCTTCAAACTCATTTAATATTTAATATTAATTTAATATTATGTGTTTATCTTCACTCAATTTCTACTGAGGTTGAAAGTCCCTGGAGTCAGAATAACGATTCCAGTCCATCCTGTGACTATCCATTCCTGTTTTTAGTATGCATCTACAATTAGAGGCCCCCTTCAATGACAAGATGTGTATGTATATTTGGGGAAACAGTGGAGGGAAGACAGGTGGAATTTGGTCTTCAGTGTCATCTGTCCTTGTGGCATGTGCCAACCAGCTTAAGTCTGCCAGGGGTAAGTGGTGGAAGGTAAATTTATGAGGAAGGACTGTGGGAACGGAAAAGCTTGATTAATATCTCAAAAAATATGATCCTGTGTTTTCTAATTGGAAACTTATATTCAAGTTTTCATTTGATCAAATCCTTACCAAAACTTCTTTTCTCTGTCTTTTCACAAGCTCTCTGTTCCCCCTTCCGGTATCCCCTGGGGGCTTACTTTGCCTGGCCCAGGCTGCTTGTTTGTGTCTCACAGTTGTCTTGCTGCCAATAGGGTGGGATGACCAGGCTGAGCCAAGCATCCAGATAATGTCATTCCTGGCAGGAAGAGAGATTTGCAACAGTAACACACATTTCGCCTTCCTCACATTCCGGACACTCCCAGGAATCATGTGGGGCCCACTTATACAAAATTGGCTCTCTGCTTCATTCATCTGGCAGCCAAGACCCATAAACTCAACCTGGTTTCCAGCAACAGTGGTGGTAACATCAATATCAGAACTGTTTTGTTCCATTCTACAAATGTAAACATTTTGCTTTTATTTGCTTTGACAAGTATCCCTGCAAGCAGTGTTTCTGGAGACCACTCCAACCATAATTTTTACTGAGAATCTAACTTTTTATGAATCATAATAATAACAACTGACATATAGTAAGCACTTTTCTGGGCTTAGGCTAAACGTTCTACATGCAGTGTCACTGTAAATCCTCATTACAAACTTATCTCCATTTTACCAAATAGGAATAGGATTAGAGAAAGTAGATGTATTACTTGGCTAAGGTTGCATAAGGTATTTAATAATAAAGTTGCACAAGTTATTTAATAACAAGTTTCCGGACTTAACCAAGAATTATACTAGATCCTGAACTCTTAGCCATTGTTATATTCAGTCAACCAAATGGATATAAGAATTTGTACAGCAGTATGTAACTTAAAAGATAGTACCAGAGAATAGATGCTTCTCGGAAAAAAAGAAATTTAGATTTACATCCACTGGTTTGGGTTGAAATAATATAGATTTCTCAATTAAATTACTAGCACAGGTATAGAAGTAACACCAAAATGTATACTGAAATAAGCAAAAATGAAGAAATCCATTTTTTAAATATTAGAAACACATTCATAACTATCAGAATGGTAAGATTGCTAAACAGAGAACTTAAAGCAAACATAAAATCTATGGCATTTAATTTCCACACTCACTCCATTTATAATTTTCTTCTGCTGGCTCTTGGATATGTAATGTAATGGAAATGTACATTTATTTATCCTCATGTTATTAAAAAACAGCCACCACAAAATCAACCACTAACCAGCTGTGAGAACTTAATAGATGAATTGCTTAATGTCTCATAATCATAAAAGCATCTTGCAAAATAAAAGGACTGGACTTAAGAAACTTGCAAGCTCTTTCCAGATTGAAAATTCTGTTACTTCAGTTATGGAACTCAAATTGCCAATACTCCTTTTCTGAACTAACAGTTCTGGAGGAAGCTCTTGAAAAAGAAAAAGGTACCAGGAAATTAAAAATTAATTAAGAACCTATCATTACAGATACAGGCCAAAGTTTGACATTTCTAAGAGAAAAGTAATCCTACTCTCTCAATTGTTTATATCACATAATAGTAGTTGAAAATAACCATAAGAGAAGTTTTATAACATAAGGGAATTTTTATCTTAAATACTTCTCCACCTTTCTTTCGTTATACTTATTATTCTCTACTCTCATCTTAAATTCAATTTACTCCTCAAAGTTTTTTTTTCTGATTTCATCTGGAGGAAGATAAAAGCATTTGGTATGCATCCAGTATATTACTCTATGCATTTCTTTCCTAATAAATATTTTTTATCATTTATTATAATTTCTTATGAATTGACTCTTCTTCCAATGATTCCAACTGAGATTCTTTTTTTTTCTTCTTAGCACCTTCAACAGTTCCTGGAACATGATAATTGCTCAATAAATGTTGACTTAAGTATTCTCTAATCCAGTTTCCTCAATTTACATATGAGAATCTGGACCCCTAGACACACAATGTTAAACACCCAGTAAAGAGTTCTTCCCAACACACAACACTGTCCCTCAAACATTGAAGTGTTAAGTGTTATACTTTCAAAGTAACTTTAAGTAGAGCTAAGGATGATAATAATTGTAAGATACAAATATGATAAGGGGCATGGAGTTTAAAATAGTCTTACCCTTGTTAAATGCAAGCAGAAAAAAATTAATTGCTGACTGATTGTGAGATGGATATGATCAAAGAAGTTGCTGACTGTTGCTCAGTTTTTAAATTAGATCACAGCTGTGAGCCAAAAGGACATAATATAGGTGTTTATTCCCAGGACATAGCAAAAAAAAAAAAAAAAAAACAAGAAAGAAAGAAAGAGAAGAGAAGAAAAGAAAAGAAAAGAAATAAATAAAAATGAGGGAAAACTTAATTATCACACGGATAAGGAAAGAGAAAATATAAAACTTTTTACATCTGGTTGATTTGTAAACACACATGACAAACGATTTGTAAACACACATGACACCACACACAACTATGTAAGTATTTTAGAAATATCCACAGTTGTATAGGTGCTTCATACAAAAATATTCTGTCTAAATAAAATCTAAAGCTATAAAATTATCATTGAATGAGTCTTCAGAACAGCATGGCTTTGAATCAAACATGGTATGCATGATTTTATTCTCAAATGATTCTGACTCCTTGGATTATTTCGAGTCCTTAACTTCCCAAACTCCTCGGCAGGCATAATAAAAGAATCCACTGATCCATTTATTGACATGAAGTAATGATTAGCTCACCCGAAAACTGAAGAGAGAAGAAGCCTGGAGTTGAATTGAGGAAGTAAGACAGATACCAAGGGGAAGAAGAGTTCAAGAAAGCAGAAATGGGTCTTCAACATAGGGGGCCACCAAATGGCCCAATTCTCGTGCTTTACCTTGGATGCTGTAATTTAGCAACCATGCAGCCCCAAGAGTCCATAAGGATATAGCATGAGAACAAAAGCCAATTCTCTAAGGATATCAAAATGAAAACAGGAAATGGGGTCTCTCTTATATATTCTTAGAAGAGATTCTTATCATTCATTATGGTTTACATAACAAAATAATTCATTGAAAAGAAGTGATATCATACTGTGAAGTTAAACTATGTAAAGTCCACTAAAACATTATAGCACCTTGCACAGGCATCCCACTTACAATCTAGCATTCACATATATGTAAAATTAATAACATACAATTGACAACTACCAATAATCTATATTAATAATTTCTATATTAATGAAAGTCAGGATGGAGGCTATGATCAAGGGAGATTTCTCACCTGTTTCTTTTTTAGACTCCCTTCTCTTTCCTTATGTGCAAATCATTGACAAGTTGCCTCTTTCTAATGCTTTTGGAAAGAAAATGAACATACTTGCTATCAAATTATTTGGTTATGACAATGTATCCCACACCACTCTCAAGATACAAATGTCCCAAGGATATATCACCAAAAGTCAACATCAAAAGCACAGAGTTCATATTTAAATAGAAAAAAAATATGCCTTCCACAATGGAGATTTCCCTTATAAATATTTAGAATAGTATCAAATATTTTATCTATTGTGATTTACATGTTAGTCAAACCTATAATCCTAAAAATAGTACACATGGCTACATTCATAAGCAAAACAGTTCTTTGAAAATGGAGAAGATGCATGTTTTTATTAGATTGGATTTTTAATGTAAAATATGCATCACTTTAAAATACATTGTAGTTTCAATAATGTAAAATACAACATCAAAACTGAAAAAAAAAAAGATCTTTAGATCATTTTAAGAAAAGGGAGCCCAACAAAATCATTATGACTAAAAGTAAAAGAACACCTCAACCACTGCTTTTGTAAAGGACTTTTTAATCTTTAATAAGTAACAGATATGTGAATAACCACTTCTTTAAGGACCTACTGCTCCTCCTCACCTAATCTGACTTTCTGTGTTTATCAATCTCAAACCCTGAGTGGATTCCCTCTCTGACTTCTCTCTTTTTGTCTGCTTTGCCTTACCCACAGCTGGGTTTGGTGTAACATTTTTTTTCTTTCTTTCTTTTTTTTTGGAAAACCTACCAAATCGTATAATGGAAAAATACTGCTTTCATCTCATTGCCATTTTATAAAACTCTCAGGTTCCCAGACTTTCCTCTACACATCTCTTGAAGAAAGAAATCCTTAGAATACAAGTGATCATTCCTTCACCAGGAGTATGGATGGGAAGAAATAATAACCCAAGGGAGAAAAAGTGATAAAAAACAACTGCTTATAGTGGTGTTTGGAGAAAATTATGTAAATATTTATGCAAAGACAGCTTTGCAGAACACATCGAGCTGCATCAGAACTGCTCCTGCCAGTGTGCACAGGCAGCCTCACAGTTGGATCAACAGCCTGAAAAGCAGATGTGCCAATTTCCTGTATTTGATTATGATGATTCCTAATTATGCCAAAGCTGTGGCAATGTCCTTCCCTAGAATGACTCTTAATTTTGTTTTGCTAAACCACACACACAACCTGTTTTGGATGTGTAATTCATTGTCATGTTAAGTCTATGAAATACTCATTTGTTTGCTTAATAGTTTTGAGGACAATGGCTCACATGGATGCTGTTTTCTTTTTTAATTTGATATTCTCAAGCACACAGAGGGAAAAAAAAAGAAAGAAAATACGCACAGTGATATTGCCATGCTGTCTGACGTCTGTGAGACATAGGTTTTCCTACCACTGTCTACAAATGGAAAGAATACAGTTAAATCGATTCTCTTGAAAGGCCCACTTTCTTGTTTTATGTGTGTTTACATTTACAGACTCATTAATAAAAAGCTCACCATCATTTATGATTAATTATAGACTGCAAGCTATAGAACATCTAAATAAAACCCACATTGGATGTTAAAATTGACAAAATATTTCACGATTTGGGTACTTGTACCTTAACTGTATGATAGCTGGATCAGGGGAAGCAAAATCTGATGGACTCAATACAGTCATAAACCTCCATATAAACCTTGCACACGCCTGAGACAGAACCTGCTAACCAGAACTTTAACTGATACCCTCTGCATCCCTTCAGACCCACCACTGAAACTCATATTTGTTTTACAATTTAAAATGTGCATTTCACTTATAATTCCTCATTTTTACTGCACAGTGATCCTATGAGACAAATGTTGTTATTTTTCTTATTTAGAGATATAGAAATGAATACAAAGATGCTAAATTACATGCTGAAATAAAGCAGAAGAACCAGGACTTGAACTCCAACCTATCCATAAATCAACAATTATTTATTAAGTACCTATTTATTAAGTAGGCTTGATCTTTATAAAAAATAATGACATAGGTCAAGCTTGAGTTTGACCCCTCCAAGCATCAACTCTTTTTTATTTTTTTTATTTAATTGGACACATTTATGGAGTACATTGTCATAATTCAATACTTACATACAGGATATAATGAAGAAAGCAGGGTAGCTAACATTTCCCTCTCCTTAAACATTGATCTGATTAAGAGGTAATAATTGTACTTATTTATGCAGTACCATCTCCAGCTTTTGACATACTGTAACTATGTCTCTTCCTTCCTGGCTTCCTGCTGCTCTTCATATGAGGAACCAAGGCAGGCCCTTCTACCTCACCAAGTGACCCAGTCTCTAGCTCTGTCTCTCTAGTCTTTTCTCTAATCCCAGCTACTCTGCCTATTCACAAGCTAACACATAGTGAGCTTCCCTCACTAAGGAAAACGTCGAGGACTTCATTGTGACTTGAAAATATTGTAAGCTTCACAAGGGAAGACTCTTTGCTTGTTTCCTCCATTCTTAAATTTCTAGCACAACCTCAAATATAGGCCTGTAGATATGGTAGGCGGAGTAAATGTTTCCTACATCAATTTAGTTGTTCATCTTAAACTCAAAAAACAGGTACCTACTTGTCTTCATTTGGGTTCTCTAAAAAGTAGAGCCTGAGATAAGGACTTAATTGAGGTGGTTTAGATGGAAGATGATCTCTGGAAGAAGGAATGAAAAAGTGTAAGGAGAAGAAAAGGCCTATATAAGGTATCATAATCTAGGTTGCTGATGTAGCTGATAGGAACTCGACTCCCCAGCAGTTCTTAGCAGTGTGCATCACCACATCCTGAAGCACAGGAGACTGGAGGATTGATCTGTGAGGTCCCTGATTGAGGCTCCCCTTGGAGGTACAAACACCTCCACACTTCCAAGAAGTCCACAAGTAGGTTCCCATAGCTTTCTAGAAAGACCTGAGGAAGAAAGCAGAAAGACATAGGACAGTGAATGCTATTAACATGAGATAAGCCCGAACTTACATGGTAGCAACAGCTGAAGTTAGAGGTAGGTGAAGAGGATGTGACAAAAACCAATGATATCAACTCCACCATCACAAAGAAAATCAAGAGATATTAGTGTTTTGATCCTTCTAATTACTAAACATCCTTGCCAGCATTTGATGTTGTCAGTGTTCCAGATTTGGGGCACTCTAATAGGTGTGTAGTGGTATCTCATTGTTCTTTTCATTCACATTTCCCTGATGACATATGATGTGGAGCATCTGTTCCTATGCTTATGTGCCATCTGCATCTTTTCTTTGGTGACATGTCTGTTAAGGTGTTTGGCCTATTTTTCAAATTGTCCTGATTTCTTATTGCTGTTTTAAGAATTATTTGTACATTTTGGATAATAGTCCTTTATTAGATATGCCTTTTACAAATCCCAGTCTGTGGGTTTTCCATTCACATTCTTGATGGTGTCTTTTTCAGGGCAGAATTTTTTTTTTTAAGAGCATCTCAGCTTTTCAATTCTTCCTTTTCATAGGTCATCCCTTTGGTATTGTATTTTTTAAAAGATACTGTCATATCAAGGACATCTATGTTTTCTCCCATGTTATCTTATAGGAGTTTGCAGTTTTGAGTTTTACGTTTCAGTCTGGGATCCACTTTGAATTAATGTTTTACAAAGGGTGTATGAAGTATGTCTGGATTCATTTTTTTACATGTAGATATTCAGTTATGTTAAAACTTTGTGTTTAATGGCTTCATATTCATTTTCTTTCCCTCATAACCTCTTTTTTGGGGCGAATATTTGGGGGAGAAAGGAAAGGTCCAAGATGGATACAAGTCATTCTTTCTGAGGTATAAAGTTCTAGGTAGAGGAAAATGGGAAATGATAGTGAATAAACCACACCATCAATTCTTTTGGAAAAAAATGAATTCCCAAAAAATATTTCAAAAACCCATGGCAATAATAATAATTTTAAAATGATTTATAAAGAAAATGGGGTATTATGGAAGTAGTTCATTGGAAACATTTGTCCAGTCTTTTTGAATTGGACAAAATAAAGACATATATTATGTGGAAACATGATGGTAAGGTAATCAGAAAAGCCTATTTCCTGGACATGTATTGAATTAGTTCACTTTTCTCCATCTTGGTCCAAGCCACCATTATCTCTCATCTGGAAAATTAAATAGCTTCTTGATTTCTCCTTTCTATTCTTGGCAGTTTTTAAAGCTCATTTAACATGGCAGTTAGATTAATTTTATAAGCCACAAACCTAATAATGTCACTCCCTTTCCTAAAACTCTTCAGTGGTTTCTTATTCCATTTGGAATGAAATCCACATCCTTGATGTGATGACACTGCCCACAATCCCAGCCACATCTTGGGCCACTCTCTCTTATATTTTATACTGTGGTCATATTGGCCTCCTTCCCACTTTTCCCCTCCTCAAGATCTTTGAACATGATACCAAGCAATTCTTTCTGGAATATGCTTTGCCCCTGCCCACCCTCACCTGGTTAATTCTTAAATATCACTCAGAATAGACTCCACTCCACAAATCTTCATCAAGTCTATGCAGTTTGAATTCTCTGAGAACCAGATGTGGAAGTGAATTTAGTAGTCCAGTTGTTTGTTTGTTTAGGAGACAACATATGTGCAGAAGTCAAGAAAGCAGGACAGGTCAGGGCCATCTTCAGATCATGATGCTGAATTGACCAAGACTCTGCCAACCCAGTCAAGAGACTAGAACAAAGATTGCCCATTAGAGGATCCTCAATTATATACCAAATACATAGCAATGGCCAGGTCCTTGTACTACTGCCTTTCTCAATCATTATCTGTAGTCCATCTATTTAAAGCTAAAGGTAACCATGTAGCCAACTGCCTTGCCCAAGAGCAGCGAGTTCTTTCTAAGATGATCTGAGAAGGTCATCTTCTTGTCTAGAACAATATCCCACTCTCTTCTCCTTAAAGCACATGTTGCTTTTCCTTCGTTTCTCTATAATTTTAAACTCTTTCTTATATGCATTTGTCTGTTCAATTGTTACCTCCTCCTTCAGATAGCAAACTCCACGAGTGTAGGGTTATATTTAATTTTCTACTCACCATATTTCCAGAACCTAGCACAATGGTTGACACATTCCAAGAGTACACATGTTGAAGAATGAGTGAATGAATATTGTTGACTCTTTAGGATATCTCACCTTTAAGTTATTTGTAATTGGAATCCTGAACAGTCAACATATTCAAACCACCCCATATGATCCAAGCCTCTGCAAGGATTCAGAGAATTCTGTTGTCTCTGCCAGAGCCACTGCTTTTTTCAATGGATAGGCCTTAGTCTAGAGTGTCAAGTTTGAATTTTGACTCTTCTGCTCTGACCCACCTTGTTTCCACAGCCAGCTCAGCATAACATATTGCCTTTCACCTTTACTCTGCTGGGCCTTTAGGAATTTAAGGTCTTAATCCTTTGCACTGAGTAAAGCCATGGAGATCTAACTTAGGTGGAAGTCATGGTGACGTCACAACAATATCCATTACCAGCTACTGTTTACCACACCCTAAAGTCCAGGTTTTCTTCTCTCTTGATTTTTGAAACTTATATTTTTAACATCTTTTCTTTCCAAACAATGCCTCAGAATTCTGTTTATTTCACTGGGTCATTTTGCCTACTCTCCAGCTAAGAAATTCTCCTGAGAAATGAATTACAGTAGAGGGGGTACAGAGAGAAGAGGGGACGGGAGGGGAGGGGAGGGGGGATAGTAGAGGATAGGAAAGGCAGCAGAATACAACAGACACTAGTATGGCAATATGTAAATCAATGGATGTGTAACTGATGTGAGTCTGCAATCTATATACGGGGTAAAAATGGGAGTTCATAACCCACTTGAATCAAAGTGTAAAATATGATATATCAAGAACTATGTAATGTTTTGAACAACCAACAATAAAAATTTAAAAATAAATAAATAAACAAAATAAAGATATTGTGCCCATGTATAACTAAAAAAAATTTTTAAATCATGAATCTTATATGTGCATGATTGCACTTTTGTACATTGGGAATAATTATAGCTATTATGGTCTCTTTTTATCCCTTTCCTGATAGTAGGGTTTCAGTTTTTTATTCAAGAATAAAAAATTTTCTTTTACACTTAATCTTGAGCCCAAGGTTTTGAAAGCTATGGCAAAGGAACTAGTGAGGTTTTGTTTGTTTGTTTTTGTTTTTTGTCTTTCTGGTTTTGATTCCCAATCTTTGTGGAGCTGTATTTTTGAAAAATACAATAAAGATGGAAAACAGATTTGAATGTTATAGTAGTATTAAAAAAAAAAAAAGAAAGAAATTCTCCTGACTCTTAGCTCACAGTCCTCATTCAGGCATTGAAAATACATGTCCATAAAGTAGGAGGGAGGGGCGACAGCCATTAGGGCTGTTAAAATTTTACAAATTTTAAGGTCTCACTGTTGGGAAATTTTGACATAGCTAATCTCTACCTCCTGACCTAGGCTTAACTTCATAAAATTCATATGCACAATAGAAAAAGCAAAACTTTCCTCTACTTATTAAAACAATTTCTTTAAAAGTAATCTTGTTCTGTTACATTCTCTTCCTTTTTGTTTTCAAACAATTTTGGGGAGCGATCCAGATCATTTAGATGATAGTTGTTAAATGGCAAGTAAAAGTTTGGAGATCCAAGATATGGTCAGTTGATGCCTTGACAGAGGGATGGCCTCACCTCGAATGATTATTAGGAAGATTTCTTCAATCTCCTCAGCAAGGTGGTTGAAGAGAGGATCTCTGGTTCAAACCTGGCTCTGTCATGTACTAGCTGCACCATGCTGAGACTGATTGACTTCTCCATGCCTACTTTTTCACAAAGAGATAAAACAAAAGCATCCACCTACAGGGCATTCATGAAGATTTAATAAGATAGTATATGCCAGTTGTCTACAAACATTTTGGCACAGAAAAGAATGCTCAAGACATGTTTTTATCAATTATTGTTATTTTTAAAAGCATATTTTTTGTTCAATTGTCATTATTTCTCCCCTTCTTTTCCTTTGTACTCATGCTAACTCTCTCATTTTTTCTCAGAGCTCTTCCATGAGCAGGAAATAGAAGGTCCTTATTTATTCATACCTTCCCTGAGACATTAGTCATTTATTGACAGGGAGAGGTGACATTGCAAAATGGCTGGGTTGTGGGGCTTTGGAGGCTGATGGCTCTGTCACATCTTTGTTGTGTGTTCCGTGGCAGGATATGAAACTTCTTAGTTTTCTTAGGTAAAAAATGCAGGTAATATTTGTGTCTGCTTCATGGGGTTATCATGAAGAGAAAGTATATAAAGTACCTGGTGCATAGATGTTCTGGGTGAATATTAGCTGTGGAGATTTTTTGTTTGTTTGTTTGTTTGTTTTTGTTATTTTAAAATAGGGAAGAGAATTGCTAACAAACGTCTGGCATAAACAGGAAAGCTGTTTGGAGGCAGATGGACTCTCTGTGTCATGACTACATCAAACCTCCAAGGTGCCCTGTCTTTTGAAGACCTTGCTTTAATGACTCTCCCAGTAGCCAACTGTCTTTCAACGGGTTTTTTTGTTTTTGTTTTTCCTTCGTTCATGGGAAATTTTCCCCAGGTTGCCAGTCAGTGAGTCACTTCTTACTCCCAGTTTTGTTCACATTTTTAACCTCCTGACACTTGGTGAATCACCTCTCTAGTCTGCCTTATCATTTGCTTCCCTGCCCCCAGTTTCCCTAAAGAAACAAAATAGGGAAGAGAAAGACATCTGTGACCAAAATACTGAATACCCATGGAAACTCAATACCTCAAGTTCCTTTAGATAAAGCCTTAATGCAAATGCCAGTAAAATAATCTTTCTCATTTCTTCCAATATTAGAATTTATAATTCTAAACCAGTGCTCTTCTTCAAAGTCTCTAATTAAAAACTTGGATACAGCCTAGCATGGTAGCACATGCCTGTAACCCCAGCCATTTGGAAGGCTGAGGCCAGAGGGTCACAAGTTCAAGGTCAATCTGGGCAATTTAGGAGATACTTTTTCAAAATAAAAAACAGAAAGGTCTGGAGATATAGTCCAGTGGTAGAACACTCCTAGATTAAATCTCCAGTACCAGGAAAACAACAACAAAGAGAAAAAAAGAAAAAAACACCACCTTGGCTACAAACACTCAGGTTTGTTAATGAGACATTTTCCACATTGAGAAGACATTTGGAAAAAGTAATCCTAAACAGAAGAGGTAGGTGAAGAGAAAACCAGAGAGAAAAAGAAGATAAGAATGAAAAGCAAAGGGTACCCGTAAAAAGAAGGAAAAGGGATAGAGATAGCATAGTTTAGAAAGAGGAAGAAACAAAAAGATTTGAGGAGACTTAATAAAAAAGAAAAACAAAAAAAATAAAGACTAAAGAAAATGGAATAGAATTACTCCAGTGTTTAGAATACTGATTGGAGAGAGAGAGTGATACAGCTCACGTTACGGCTTCACCATGCACTATGTAACCTAGAGAAAGGTAGTTCCTCAGTCTCCTCATCTTCAAAATCAGAGTAATAATATTACACTACTGCACAAGGTTGTTGAGTTGAATGAAGTAATGCATACAAAGCACTCTGAACCATTTCTGGAACATAAGTGCTCAATGAGTGTAGCTATAGTCATTATTAGCTGGAATATTTCTTCTTAAAATTGGGGTAATTTTAAAACTTATTGCCTTCCTTCAATTATCAGTATTTAAAGTTTCTGCCAATTCCTGAATATATACAGATCCAATAATTAGAAAAAAATTCTTACTAGAGATGTCCAATAGATTTGTCAGTGATACTAAATGTTACTATCTCACTAAGAATGTGCTAAAGAAAATTCAGCTAAACAAGTTTTTTAACAACTTGCACAAATGTGCTGCAAACACCCAGAGGGGGAAAAACTGAAATGCATTTTGTACTGGATGTAGTGTATCTATTTTAGAATATCTAGGTACCATCCAAGAGGCAGGACCTACCATTTTAAATACTGGTGTCTAAAAGAGAAGCCTGTGCCTTAAATGTGTTTTCCTACATTTCACAGGGAGCTCACCCCACATCTCAGCATGTGTGTGTCACTGTCTCAGCTACCTGATGGTAAACAAAGTGGATAACTAGTCCTGACTATTGAACCAACAAAAAAGTTCTAATCAAAAGGATCTTCTCATCAAATGTTCACATATTCAAAAGTTTACCGCATCCCATAATGTGTTGACATGTTTACCGTGATTCGCTAAGAGGCAGGAGAGACTTTCTTCCACTTAACAGGAGGCTTCTACAATCAGGCTCCTGGAGGGTTTTAGCAGTTCAAGCAGGTGAGTGACAGACGTGATTACAATCCATAAGAAATGGAAGCTAGATTGTCTGCATCTTCTCTTTCCACCCCTCCCCTATAAAATATCTCACATTAAACTGACAAAATAATAAACTTCAGAAAATACTCACAGCTCAGTGACACTCACATATTCAAGCTGTTATTAACAACTAGTCAGACACCTAATATTGCCTTGCTTCGTGTGACTTGAAGACTGATGATCCTTTCCACCATCATCTGATACTGTCATTTTATAACAGAGCAGGACAGAAGAAGAAAAGACATAAACTGCAGTTTAGAGGCCTTGGTTAACCAGTAGTCATGGATTTGCCAATGATAAAATGAAAATAACGGTCTTTTCCAGGAATTTTTCACATGCATGACCTCTTCAATTTTCTCAATGATCTTAAGGACATTTAATCTCTAAGATTTAAGTTCTATGAAATAATCTAGAGCTTACATTCTTGATGCTAACAACAAAGATTCTAAAAGCTTATGGAAAAATATTTGTGGCAAAATACATAGACTTTGGCAAGCCTGGTAACTGCATCACCTTTGTTATTGTGTCTTTATTTTCCTTCTCTTTCCCTAAGGAGAATGAAGCTTTCAGGCAACAAAAGTCACCTTTGTTAAAACACAGCTATTTTGTTTTTCTCTATATGATTTTCTCTTGGTTCTCAAGTTTATTCTAATGGAAAACTTGATCTTGGGCTGGGGATGTGGCTCAAGCGGTAGCGCGCTTGCCTGGCATGCGTGCAGCCCCGGGTTCGATCCTCAGCACCACATACAAACAAAGATGTTGTGTCCGCCGAAAACTAAAAAACAAATATTAAAATTCTCTTTCTCTTTTAAAAAAAAAAAAAAGAGAAAACTTGATCTTGCTAATTCAAGGTATCTCAGTCAGATCTAGATATACCTCAATCTCTCCAGTTTTAAAACTCAGTTATGATGTTCTTTTTCCTTTTCCCCTTTCCCTAAGGATAATCCAGATTCTAGGAAGCTCAGTCTCTGGCACCAGTCAGGCCACAGTTCTATATGAAGTATGTCATTGTTCATCTGCAATGGTCAATGCTGAGTGTTTGTTCACTTGACCTTGCGGTACCATCTGTCTCTTGATACCTGTCCTTACCCAGAGGCCATATCCCCTCATGGTCTGCAGTATCCAGTAGTGTAAATCACTAAACCTCCTTTGGGATTCCAGGCCTACATTTAACCCTTGCTGCTAGGGTGCATGAGGCTTTGAGAGTCTTTCCTTATATCTGTTCCCAGAAACCTCCTTCTGTCATAGTCTGTCTCCAGCTCAGCCATGATGAAAGGCTTAGGACTTCTCTGCGATTGGAATGAAGCAGGCATGGAGCTCCACCATGGCTCCATCAGCTCAGGGATCCCCAGCACTTAAACAGGCTTTCCTTTGCCCTCTCACTGGGGTTTAAGATGCCAAGGAATGGAGGAAAGACCCTTTCTGGTGTCCACTAAAGATCCAGTCGGTCCCTCTCAGATTTTTTCTTCCTACAAGCTGATCAGATTTTCATGTCTTTTAAGTAACAAAAAAGGTCCTGATTGTAAATCATCTTGCATTTTTGCCAACTCTATAACTGATAGGATAAATCACATATTCTTCACCCTCTTTACGCTCAAAACCCAACTTTTAAAATTTCAAGGAGAAACTATAGTCTTTCAAAAAAGCTCAGACAAATCAAAACACTGACTTTTTAATTACTTTGGTTTCTGGTTCAGATTAGTAATAGTCTCCTTAGTCTCTCTTAGAATTAGTAATATATAATGGTTAGACACTTGGTCTCAAGAGCAGGAATACTTAGATTCAAATATTTTACCAATTATCTGACATTACTTGTATCAATCTCTCTGTAGTATATTTTTTCATCTAGAAAGATAGGCATAACAAAGGTTCCTGCCTCAAAGGGTTCCTGTGATTAAAGAGATTAAGCCCTTAGAACAGTGTCTGGCATTTAGTAAGCAGTTATCTTTACTGTTAAAGTGCATCTGGCAAAAATTGTAAGCACTTATCTTTACCATTAAAATTCTTATTACTTAAGATCTAAAATATCAATAATTTGACTTAGGTCCTATTAGGTTCTCTTGTGTTTCTTATATCAAGGCAGTAATCTCAGCCTACTTAAAGAAACATTCAAGCATATTATCCAGCTGTAATGAATAAAATCAAGTACCTTTCTAACCAAAATTATACACCACTTAGATATGCAGAACATAATTAATGTTGTTATTATGGATAAGATGGGCCCAGTAATAGAGAACAGGCTATAATTTTTTCAAATGTACCTAGATTTATCTACATTTACATTTGATGAATCTAAAAGAATTCATCTCAAAGCTCAATCTACTCCATGAGGTCTTCTCTGATTAATACCTTGTACCTTCCTGTAGATTTCTAATACCCTTCCACTACACCACCTCCAAATTAAAAAAAAAAAAAAGAACATGATCTCTCTTCTTTGAATTCCTTACAACTGTTTCTATCCGTTATGTGGTACTTAACTTATTGCATATTGTATAATTATGATCTTTTTATTTGTGTATTCTTCCCAACTGGATTATTTACCCCCATTGCTTTTTCTTTTCTTATATTATCTACTGTAATATTTCATAATAAGGAGATTATAAATAAATGCAATTGAATTCAATTTAGAAAACCATCTCTCAGAGAGGTAGCTAAGTTGCAGAGAAAAAGATTGTTAAGAAATGCTGAATGAGATAAATGTAATGTAGCATCTTGGTTAACAGCATCTACATCAGGTAAAACTGCAACAGGTTTAAATCATAGTCCCACCATGCTATGTGACCTGTGCAAAAGTCTGTACAGTCTAAAGATAGTTATGGGGATTCAAGATGTGTGCAAACTGCTTAGCACAGTATCTGGCACAAAGTTACCCCTAATTAATTGCAGCTACTAAGTCTAGGGAGGTGATACAAAATATCTTGCATATACCTCAGAATTTCAGCCAAATTCTGATTAAAATTGAGTAGAAGTTAAGAAGCTGTGATAGGCTAAAAAATGGCCAATCTAGATACCTATGTCCTAATTTCCAAAACTTGAGACTATTACCTTATATGTCAAAAGCGTCTTTATAGATAGGATTAAGATAAGGATCTTTTTTTTTTTAGTTGTAGTTGGACACAATACCTTTATTTTATTTACTTATTTTTATGTGGTGCTGAGGATCAAACCCAGGGCCTCACACATGCGAGGCAAGCGCTCTGCCGCTGAGCCACAGCCTCAGCCCCAAGATAAGGATCTTGACATAAGAGATGCTATTGTTTAGATTGGAAAAGTCCCCCAAAACTTGTGTGTTGACAGCTTGGTCCCTGAGGTAGCAGTGTACAGTGGTGGGGTTTGGGGAAGTGATTAGGTGACAAGGGCTCTGACCTCATCAATGAATCAATCCATTGATAAATTTATAATTTAATGGGCTATTGGTGGGGGTAGACACTTGAGGAGGTGATGCCTAGTTGGAGGAAGTAGGTCATGGGGACATGACCTTAAAGGGGATATTGGAACCCTGCACCCTTCTTTTTTCTTTCTGCTTCCCAGCCATCATGAGGTGAGCAGCTTTGTTTTGCCATTTGCTCCCCACCATTTGCCTTGCTATGGGCCCATAGCAATGGAGCAAGTGGACTAAAACCTCTGGATCCACGGGCCAAAATAAGTCTTTTCTCCTTTTAAGTTGTTTTTCTCAAGTATTTTGTCATGAAGATAGAAAGGTGACTAACAAAAGAGACTGTCTTGGATTATGCATTTAATCATAGGGGTCTCAGGTAATCATAAGAAAGAGGAAAAGACAATAGGCAATATAAAGTCAGAAACAACTAATTGTGATCATGAACCAAGGGATACGGGCAGCCATTAGAAACTGAAAAAGGTAAGATTTGTCCCTCATAGACTCCATAGGAACCAGACCTTATCGACACCTTGAATTCAGCCTCAGAAGACTCCTTTTGTAATTCTGACCTCCAGATGATAAGTGTGTATTGTTTTAAACCACTAAATGTATAGTAGTTTGTGTAGTGATGTTAATACAGAGGACATGAAACAAAAATCAGGATATTACTACTTTAAAAAATGATTTGGGAATTTATTATAAAGACACATTTACTACATGATCAAACAATTGCATTCCTAAGTACATTCCCAGGAGAAATGGAGTTTTGTATTAAAGTATTCATAGTAGTTTTATTCATAATAACTCAAAATTTGTAACAACATATATGTCCAATAGGTAAATGAACAAACAGAATTTTATATATTGGAATATAAAAGCATAGCAATAGAAAGAAACTATGATGTAATAACATAGGCATACCACAAAATATTATGCTAGCTGAAGTCAGGAACAAAAATGTATACATTGTGTCATTCCATTTTACAAGTTCTAGAAAAGACAATATTAATCTATCCTGACAGAAACCAGATTAGTGGTTACCTAGAAATATGGGAACTTTGGTTTTAGGGAGCAAAATATAGGATAAAGGAAACATTTTACATTTTGATTATGGTACTAAATATGTGGGTGTGCAAATATAACAAAACTCATTAAATTGTCCTGGCATTATTAAAGACCTTAGAGATGTTGAGGACAGAAGCCTACACTAGACTCTTAAATTCATGTGAAATCCAAATTTCCCACCTATTTCCAGAAAGCAGTACTGGGAAATTGTATGAACAAATATTTATTTGTATAATAGAAAATCTTAAGATGCTATTCCAAATATAGAAAACTTAAAGAATTGATATTTTTATTTTTTAGGGTATCCTTTAGGGGGGACATGTTATGCCTCTGGGTAAGCCATATGATTTAAATTGAACCACATTAAATTACCCTCTGTAGCTAATAAATGAATTCAGCAAAGTGGCAGGATATAAAATCAACACGCATAAATCAAAGGCATTCCTGTATATCAGCGACAAATCTTCTGAACTGGAAATGAGGAAAACCACCCCATTCACAATATCCAAAAAAAATAAAATAAAATACTTGGGAATCAACCTAACAAAAGAGGTGAAATATTTATACAATGAAAACTACAGAACCCTAAAGAGAGAAACAGAAGAAGATCTTAGAAGATGGAAAAATATACCCTGTTCATGGATAGGCAGAACTAACATCATCAAAATGGCGATATTACCAAAAGTTCTCTATAGGTTCAATGCAATGCCAATCAAAATCCCAACGGCATTTCTTGTAGAAATAGATAAAGCAATCATGAAATTCATATGGAAGAATAAAAGACCTAGACTAGCAAAAGCAATTCTAAGCATGAAGTGTGATTCAGGAGGTATAGCGATACCAGATTTCAAACTGTACTACAAAGCAATAGTAACAAAAACAGCATGGTACTGGTACCTGCCGCAGTCTGGCTGGGCACAAAATCACAAGCCACTCACACCTTGTAGATTCAAACAGCAACTCTTTATTCCCAAACTCACACCAGCACTCTACACACGTTCTAGGCGAAATCCCAAATACTCTCTGAATCCCGCGAGAACTCAAAGGGAACTCAAGGAGCAGGTGCGCCTGAGGCAGCAGGATACGCCCTATTCCCAGCAGGGTACACCTTAAACCTGGAACCGCCCTAAACCCGGATTGTCCTAAACCAGGAACGCCCTAAACCCCGATCCGCCCTGGTCCTTGAGCAAGGTCACCTTACATGCAATGTCACTGCAAATGACCTGGGTCATGCCATGCGTCATTCTTACTTAGCAATGGCCCTCAGCAGGTACCAAAACAGGCAGGTGGACCAATGGTATAGAATAGAGAAACCAATCCACAAAATTACAACTATCTTATATTCGATAAAGGGGCTAAAAGCATGCAATGGAGGAAGGATAGCATCTTCAACAAATGGTGCTGGGAAAACTGGAAATCCATATGCAACAAAATGAAACTGAATCCCTTTCTGTCACCATGCACAAACGTTAACTCAAAATGGATCAAGGAGCTTGATATCAAATCAGAGACTCTGCGTCAGATAGAAGAAAAAGTTGGCTCCGATCTACATATTATGGGGTCGGGCTCCAAATTCCTTAATAGGACACCCATAGCACAAGAGTTAAAAACAAGAATCAACAAATGGGACTTACTCAAACTAAAAAGTTTTTTCTCAGCAAGAGAAACAATAAGAGAGGTAAATAGGGAGCCGACATCCTGGGAACAAATCTTTACTTCTCACACTTCAGATAGAGCCCTAATATCTAGAGTATACAAAGAACTCAAAAAATTAAGCAATAAGAAAACAAATAACCCAATCAACAAATGGGCCAAGGACCTGAACAGACACTTCTCAGAGGAGGATATACAATCAATCAACAAGTACATGAAAAAATGCTCACCATCTCTAGCAGTCAGAGAAATGCAAATCAAAACCACCCTAAGATACCATCTCACTCCAGTAAGATTGGCAGCCATTATGAAGTCAAACAACAACAAATGCTGGCGAGGATGTGGGGAAAAGGGTACACTTGTACACTGCTGGTGGGACTGCAAATTGGTGCGGCCAATTTGGAAAGCAGTATGGAGATTCCTTGGAAAGCTGGGAATGGAACCACCATTTGACCCAGCTATTGCCCTTCTCGGACTATTCCCTGAAGTCCTTAAAAGAGCGTACTATAGGGATACTGCTACATCGATGTTCATAGCAGCACAATTCACAATAGCTAGACTGTGGAACCAACTTAGATGCCCTTCAATAGATGAATGGATTAAAAAAATGTGGCATTTATACACAATGGAGTATTACTCAGCACTAAAAAATGACAAAATCATGGAATTTGCAGGGAAATGGATGGCATTAGGGCAGATTATGCTAAGTGAAGCTAGACAATCCCTAAAAAACAAATGCCAAATGTCTTCTTTGATATAAGGAGAGCAACTAAAAACAGAGCAGGGAGGAAGAGCATGAGAAAAAGATTAACATTAAACAGGGACGAGAGGTGGGAGGGAAAGGGAGAGAGAAGGGAAATTGCATGGAAATGGAAGGTGACCCTCATTGTTATACAAAATTACATATAAGAGGATCTGAGGGGAAAGGGGAAAAAATATCAAGGGAGAGAAATGAATTACAGTAGAAGGGGTAGAGATAGAAGATGGGAGGGGAGGGGAGGGGAGGGGGGATAGTAGAGGATAGGAAAGATAGCAGAATACAACAGTCACTAGTATGGCAATATGTAAAAATGTGGATGTGTAACCGATGTGATTCTGCAATCTGTATAAGGGGTAAAAATGGGAGTTCATAACCCACTTGAATCAAATGTATGAAATATGATATGTCAAGAGCTTTGTAATGTTTTGAACAATCAATAAAAAAAAGAGAATATAAAAATAAATAAATAAATAAATTACCCTCTGTATAGATCAAAAAAAATCACATATCAGCAATTCTATATGATTAGAAATAGTGAAAAATCAATTTTCAAGTTCCAAGTATTTAAACATAAGTTATTTACTCTTACAAAGTAAAAAAATTAATTATATCATTGAATGAAAATTCTTTTCCTATGTATGTGAATATCCTTTTCCAATGTACACTTTAAAATTTAGAGTAAAATTATTGTTATTATTTTATTCCATCAACTGAATTTCAAAGAGAGTATATATTTTTAAAGTATTTTTACATACAAAATGCTGTCGGTTTAAAACACCCTGCATATATTTACATTCCAAATCAGTGTCACTTTCATCATATGTTACCATAGTAGAGTGTTTCTTCTGTAGTGAATTTAAAAAAAGAGCAAAAACAGGGTATTCTTAAGCAAGCAGACTTTGACAAGCTGCTCTGCACAGCTTAAGTGCATGTTTTTGATTAATTCAGGTATCTATAATTATCTAAAAAGCAATCTAGATATAACCAATTTCAATCCAATTCAGGTCATTCCTTCAATCTTCATGTCGCTAGTTACCGGTTAAAATGATGGTTTGGGCATGTTTGGAAACCACTGCTTCTCTGTGGACTGGGATAATTGATGAGGGCCTACTATAAAAAAGTAAAATTAAAAGGCCAAAGCATCTACCTATTCTATTTCTATTTGGTGGTAGCAGCTGTAATTGATCTGGGGAAAAGAAAGTCCTGCAGGCAACCTGTAACACTATGTTTCTTTCTTGGTTCATCTCAACTGGGTTAAAAATAAAGGCATTTAGATGGACTATTTTAGCCCTTATGGAAGTATGCATACTGAAGGCATAGTCCTAGAAATCTTGTTTCTTTGGCTAGAAGGGACTTTAATTAAGTTTGGATTCAGAAAAGGAAAGATAATTCTGTAAAAGAAGAATACATAGCAATTTTTCTTATTAAGATGAGAGATTTGGGGCCTGGAAGAAGTGCTTCATCAATCCTAATAATACCTAAATTATTGAAAATAGAGCAAAAAGAGATAGTTCTACCACCATGACATTAGTTTTCTCCTTCCCAGGTTTTTAGAAAGTATCAAAAACACATTCTTTCTATTCTTTTTTATATATTTTTTATTAATTGTTGATGAAACTTTATTTTATTTACTTATTTATGTGTGGTGCTGGTAACTGAACTCAGTGCCTCACACATGCTAGGGAAGCACTCTACCACTGATCCCAGCTCCACATTCTTTCTATTCTTAAAATAATAAAGTAATATAGATTAAAATGGGGCTGGGGCTCAGCGGTAGAGCGCTCTCCTAGCATGTGCAAGGTGCTGGGTTCAATTCTCAGCACCACATAAAGATAAATTTTAAAAAAATAAAGATATTGTGTCCAACTATAACTAAATTTTAAAAAATACATTAAAATGTCATTAATGTTTTGTTCTTAATATTTTCAGAAAATATGTTCTCCTTTTTTGAATTGTAGAACATATTTCATAGAATTTTCAAAATGATTCTCGTCAAAGCAATCAATACCTTTCTCCTATCAGACTACAACAGTTCTACTTGTTCCCAAGATCTAATTGTCCTTCCTTTCTGAGTGGGTCCAATCTTCAGAATCCACTAAAATTGCAAATTAGCAAAGAAGATAATTCTTAAGCGTGGTTTTATACTTTTGCTGGCATAGCCAAGTCTACATAAACTCCAGTGACTGAAAATAACTGTGTTTGGGGGTAGGAAGACATATTTTAAATACCTTCTTTTTGAGATGAAAATAAAACTCCCTTGTTTGTTTCTCCTTCAACAGTCCTACTTTTAACCTTCTGTTTGTCAGATGGTGGAACTGAATATCCTTAACATGAATGTGGTACCTGGGTAGGATAGTATGAGTCATAACAGGAAGAAAAATAGGAATGTATTTTCTCTATAATTTTTTTTAAGTATGCTTTTTATTTTCTCCTCATTTGTCTGACTCTGAGGCAATGAATACTGATTATAAAAGACACATTGGTGCACCCAACTTCAGTCCGTTTTATCCATCTGGGTAGAGAAAGTTTGACAGGCGTGCGTGGGTGTGCATGTGTGTTGTGAGAATGTATAAGCAGGAACACAGGCTTGAGAGAGCGAGAAAGTGAGAGCGAGAAAATGGACTGTGAAAATGTAAGTCTACCCCAAATCCTGATTAACAAGTCTGTTATTATCTTAACTCATTTTGTAATCAGGGCACATGGGCATCGTTTTTTCAAGGAAGCTTTCTCTGATTAGAAATGCAGAACCAATAGAACCGAGGGCTATTATCTGAAATGCTTCCCTCGACCTTGTCTTCAGATGTCTGTCAGTGAGGACAGATACAATTGGTAAGCTCTCAAGTGGAATAACTAAAGAAAAATATAGGAGGTTAAAGTGGTCCCCACAGTAATGGAGACAGACAAACCCAGACCTGCAAACTTCCTATTACCGATTTGCCTGTAGGCCCCAATACCTTAAACTAGACCTACTTTCATTAATTTGGCTTTGTTGTTTGTCCTCCTAAACTACCATTGTTGGCTCTATTTTGGTTTTGTTCTTGGATTTATCTTTCATCTTCCATTCTTTTAATTTCTCATTCTTTTCTTCTTGAATTCCTGTTATCATTTATATCAGCTACTGCAACTTCTCTTATTTTCTTCTTTTTATCTATTTTAGGATTTCTTTTCCTCTATAAATGTGCATTTCTTAAAACCTTATGATTAATGAGTAATTTAATTCTTTTAGTGAAGTAGATTGTACTGCCAAATCCTAGTTGGATTAATTTTCTTCTCATTTAGGGAAAGAGCACTGATCTAATTAGCCTGTGAAGATGTTCATGGAGAAGATGGCACATGTCAACAATTGACCCAGAGTAGTGATAGCATGGGTGATATTTACAAAATTCTTCTTATTGATATTCTTTAATTTTCACAACTAATTATTATTTATGTTCTATTTATGAAGAAAGAAACACGACTTAGAATAAATTAAGCCCGTTGCTCAAGGTCACACAGCAAATGGAAGAACAGAACAGAAGCTCAGGTCAACTGATTACAAAGATCATTATCTTTTTAATATGTAACCTTGGGCAGAGAAGAATATCTTAAAATAAAAGCCTATCTTAAAACTATAGAGGATTTTTATGAAATATAAGCTTGAATTTAATGTCTTTACTTTGGAAAGCTTATGTAAACTAAGCCTGATTCCTATCAGTCTCCTTTAGATTAGATGTTGGCTAATTTTGTAAATTAGTGTCTGTTTTTGTAAAAAAAAAAAAAAAAGTTTTATTGAGACAAACAGCCACACCTAGTTGCTTATGTATTCTATCTGGCTGCTTTCACACTGTGATGGCAGAGCTATGTAGTTATAACAGGGATCACAGATTGCTGAAAGCTGAAAATATTTATTATTTGGATCAACCTTGCATCATCCTTGCCTTAAATAATTTTGGGGGGAGGGCGGTGGGGGCAATTGTCCATCCTTAAACATCCACTGAGACTAGATTGTAACTAGTAAAGTATAATTTCCTTAGAAGTGAACTGTGTCTGTGCATGGTTACCAAATTAACCATTTTCAGTTTATTTTTTAATAACATTACATTCCAGTCACTCTCTGGTTGGCAGATTCTACTCCAGGTATTTATTATTGAAAATCAGTACTACTGACATAATTCAATTGTGGTTCAATACTTTTAAACACATAAACTCAAATTATAAAGAAATTTCTGAGTTTCCAGGTTGTTCTCAGCAGGGCTTTTGCTGATATTGGCTAGTCTCCCCTAGACAAGAATTAATTGATTTGCTTAAGAAAGAAAAATATTGAGAAATGTTTCTGTGTTTTGCAGAGATTAAATCTGTTGGATGTTCACTGCCTTGTCTCAATAGTCACTAAATGATGTGACAGATGTTTGAGAAACTTCATGTACTAATTATACATCTCCATTTTTAACTTCTCAACTAATGAGAGTATTGGTCTCATAGAGTTATTTATTTTTTTCCTATCTTTAATGAAAACCAAAGGATAAGTAATAAGAATGCACATATAATATATATTTTATTCATTGATACTATGGTTTGAATGTATTCCCCACAAAGTTCATGTGTTGGAAATTCAGTCCCCAATGCAAAAAGGTTGGGAGATGAGAACTTTCAAGAGATGATGAGGTCATGAGGCACGGCTCTCATCAAGATTCATGTCCTAATCACAGCAGCAGTTTGGTTATCTCAAAAGCAGACTTGTGATAAAAGTAAGTTCAGCTCCCTCTTGCTTGCTTGCTGCCTCTTGTCTCTCCACCTTCTGTCATGGTATGACACAGTAAAAAGGCCTTGCCAGATGCTGGTACCTTGATATTCTGGCCTCCTGAAATATGAAAAGCAAGCTTCTCTCTTATAGTCTGTGGTATTCTGTTGTAGCAATACAAAATGGACTAAGACAACTGATATCCAGTCCCAAAGGCTAAAAGTAAATGTACAAACATTATTTTCCCCTTAAATAAAAATTTAAATGCATACTACAGAATTCATAAAATTTTCTGGAAATTCTACTTTCCTTAGGAACTATCTGTCTAAAAAATGAATTTCATAAAGCCACTCTATGCCACATCTGACTAATTAAAAATTTCCTTTCGTTTGTCTTTGTTTTACTTCTTTTAAAATAATTTCTTAGTTTTGTATACAAAACAAAATCTTCATTGCTGTTGAAGGCTTGAGTTCTATTTCTTCTCAACCTTTGTCATTCCATATTGGACTTTAAATCTTCTTAGTCTAAATGTATGTATGTGGCAATATTGCCATTTTTCTTGGTTGTTTCAGATTTTTTACTCTTCATTTTCATTGTATTTTTTTGTACATTACAATTATAAATAATAGTGGAATTCAGTGTGCCATATTCATACAGGCATATAGCATAATTATTGACTATAATAATCAGTCTATAATTATACCATGATTTTCTATAAAAGGAAATTCTGTTTCTTTCTTTCTTTCTTTTTTTTTTTTTTTTTTTTTTTAGTTCTAAATGGACAGAATGCCTTTATTTTATTTTTATGTGGTGCTGCGGATCGAACCCAGTGCCTCATGCATGCTTGGCAAGTGC
This sequence comes from Marmota flaviventris, assembly GCF_047511675.1. Taxonomy (NCBI): domain Eukaryota; kingdom Metazoa; phylum Chordata; class Mammalia; order Rodentia; family Sciuridae; genus Marmota; species Marmota flaviventris. The sequence goes on from NC_092504.1 coordinate 64,060,249, forward strand.
TTTGCACTGAGCTACAGCTCCAAAATTCTGTTTCTATTTTGCTTCCTGATGATTTGTCAGAATTTCATCAGCATTGAATGTATGTAGCATTCTCCTCAGAGAAGAGTCCACAATGATCCCTGAATTGTAATGAAGAGTGTTGTAGTCAGTTTTTTGGCTGCTGTGACCACAAGACCTGACAAGAACAGTCAGAGTAGGAAGTTTATCTGGGGGGTCTCACTGTTTCAGAGGGCTCAGTCCATAGACAGCCAGCTTCATTGCTCTAAGAAAAACACCATGGCAAAGCATGTAACAAAGGAAAACAACTCAGGACATGACAATCAGGAAGTAGAGAGCGCCCCTCACCACGGACAAAATGTAAACCCCTAGAGCATGCCCTCGGCAACCTACCTCCTCCAGCCACACCTACCTGCCTACAGTTACCACCGAGTTACTTCCTATCAATGGATTAATGCAGAGTTTAGGTTAAGATTCTCATAACTCAATCATTTCACCTCTAAACTTTCTTGCATTTTCTCATGAATGAGCTTCTTAGGGACACTTCATATCTACACCATACCAGATAGTTCCAAGTCCATTACACTACAGGTATAGTTTGGATTATTTTCCTTCTAAATGCATTGGCTCACAATCTTATCTTTGTCCTTCTAAGGCTCTTTTTTTTTTCCATTAATGCAGTTCCATGAGGTCTTCCTACAGTCTATCTACATCAGATTGGCATTTCTTCAGCCAAAAATTTTAGCATCATTGGCAAACTTGGGAGTTTGATTGTGACCACTTTCTTTCCACATAGTTAATAAGATCAGCCTCTAAAACAATCCCTGATACTAAATAATTGGATAGATCACTAAAATAAAACAATTTATGGACAATAATTAAATCTTACATTTTGTATGTCCATGCCTAAGGGTTTTGAATCAAATTTGGAAAATAGATGAATTAATTCAGTTGTTGTAGAAGGTAAAGCAATAGTTAAATGGACCCTTGAATATTCAGTGAGTATAGGGAACTACTATCATTCTTAACAAAAGACAAAGAATAATTATCTCTACAGTGTGAATTTGAGATTCCTCTTGAAAAATTCCCTTACTTAGAAGCCACTTCCAGGATAGACCTTGTATGTGCTATTGTCCTTTAATACTAAGGACCAATTATGAACAAGTCTTTTACTTCATATCCATGAGTGTGACAGAGAATAAACTAGACCATGCCAACCAATTTTTATTTATTGCATAAATATATATATATATATATATATATATATATATATATATATATATATATATATATATTTGAATCTATAGAATCTAATCTATAAATAATGACTTTTTCTGAAACTTTAATTACTCATTCTAATTCCAGAAAGTTTCTCTTCAGCTTCTACCATTTCATGACCTAGGCTTTCACACTTAGCTTCCTCCTTGGGGTTTCCACTCAAAGTCAGTGCACTACAAAGGAAATCTTAACTGAATCAGTAAAAAGTACAGACACAGATGTAGAGATATGTCAGACAGTTCTGAAATTTGAAAGATGCCCAGTAATTTAACTTTGCTTTGTGAAAAAGCAAACAATTATTAAGCCATACAAGTCAACAGGTAAAGCAATTATTAATTGTGTGAATGTAGCAAGTGGTTGTTCTCTTTTTTCTGGATCATACTTGTGGCAGATGTTTTTTGAGGCCTAAGCCACATCTTCTCAGTTCCTCTTGGGTTTCAGCTGCAGCTGTGCGATAAATCCTGTGCCAGCTGCAGGCATCCCCACACCCCTCAAGCTTCTGCTCTAACACCCCATCTTTCTTTATTCTGTTTGCACAAAGAGCAATCCAGTCAACTCTCCCAAAGACAACCCTCCTCAAGTTGAGGAGAATCAATAGCAAATGACTGGACTCCTGGCCTTCCAGTGTCCTATTCCTTTGGTGGTGAGGGTCATTCTGAGTGCATTCTATTTAGTTTCTAAGAGGGTCAGCATATGTAGTGGCATAGAAATGAATCTCATGTGTGTATACCAACTCACTAACACAATTTATGGACTTTCTATCCTTCCTTGTTACACCTTCCTCATTTCTAGCCAACTTAAGGGAGAAAGGATTTATTTTGGCTGTTTTAGAGGTTTTAGTCCATGATCAGCTGGCTCCATTGCTTTGGTCCCAAGGTGAGGCAGGGATGAGACAAAGCAAACATGTTTACCTCATAGAAGGACATGGAGGGAGAGAGAGAGGAAGGAGTCAAGGACAAGATACAGTCCTCAAGAGCACCCCCACAAGGACCCACTCTCTTCAACTAGGTCCCACTTCCTGTGTTTTCACCACCTCCCAATAGTTCACTCAAATTATTAATCCATCAACAAATTAATCCACTGATGAGGTTAGAACCCTCATGACCCAATCATTTCCTAAAAGCTCCACATCTGAAAATTTCTCCATTGGGGACCAAGCCTTCAACACATGAAACTTTGGGGAACATTCCAGATCCAAAAATAACATCAGGCATTCTATTTTACTACCTGAAAAAAAATGGCAAATTCTAGTAGCAGTATTTAGCAATGGTAACTATGGGCATCATGAATGCTATTAACAAATATGATAAAGAGAATTTTTGCTCATGAAGAATGATTTGATGAGGAAGTAAAATCATGGAAGAATGGTGAAAAGCACATCATATTTTTATAAACGTTGTGGAAATTTACACCAATGTGGTAAAAAAATGAAAATCTAACTCTAGATGTGAATTTTGTGGAAGAGGAACTACATTCCTGAAAAGAAGTCACATAACATTATAATAATTGTCATTTGTAACTGTATTCAAAACATAAAAGTATGTCAGTAAATTTCAAACTGTCTTTATATGATATAAAGGTAGAGCAATGTTAGGGTTGGAATAATAAATAGCGTCTTCCCTTCATAACCTCATATTGGACTAATTAAGAGGAAAACAGGAAGCTGAGCACAGTGGCACATGCATATAATCCCAGCGGCTGGGAGGCTAAAACAGGAGGATTGTGAGTTCAAAGCCAGCCTCAGCAAAAGCAAGGCACTAAGCAACTCAGTGAGACCCTGTCTCTAAATAAAATACGAAATAGGGGTGGGGTAGGGGAGTGTGTGGCTCAGTGGTTGAGTGCCTCTGAATTCATTCCCTGGCATCAAAAGAAAACAAAGGGGGGGAAATTAAAGAGACAGATACAAACACTGGTTAGTGGTTACAGTTAGACTGGCTTAAAGGCCAGGACCTTTCTCATGCTTGTTCATTCAATCACAGGAAACAATGTCCCCCACACACACACGCCAGGCATTCCTGAGTGGAGGACCTCTTCCAGAAAAACTTAAAGGAGGAGAAGCCAAACTGTGTGTTTGCATATACTTTCTCTGCATGGCTAGATCCCAAGAAAAATCAGAGTTGAGAGGACTGTAATATACCTGCCCAGTTTCTCCCTCCAAACTCCATGATCAAATATAACTCTTCACTCTGTAGGAAAGGAATATGGACATGGAGACCATAAACGTTGCACTAGTTAAACATACTATGTGGAATGAGACTCAGGACTGGGGAAAACAAGACACATATGTACTCCCAAAAGATTGAGCACAAGTTGCTGAACACAAGTTGCTGAGGATCTGTCATTATCTGAAATATCACAGTCTCCTATAACCCTTGCCATTTTCTGCTTCTAGTTTCTATTAGATAATCAAATATTTGTTTATTAAGGTGCATTTGAGAATGACATGACTAGATTCCAAAATAAGTACAGACCAGCCTCAGTGTCCAAGTCACTAGGACTACAGGCATGTGCCAACAGGCCCATTTCACCATTGATTTTTAGCCAGTATTTAATATTATCTAGTTTCAATAGTTGCTATTAAAAGATAATCCGGTGTCAGGTTTCTCTCTCTCTCTCTCTCTCTCTCTCTCTCTCTCACACACACACACACACACACACACACATGCACACACACACACATGCACACACACACACACACAGGAAAGTCATTAGAAATCAATCTAATTTATAATGGGGAAAGAAAGTTACAAGAGGCCTGGACAGTTTAGAGACATTTAAAATTTTAGAAGTCCCTCATAGTTAATAGCCAATGTTGATAGACTCTTTAATGTGCAAGAAGCTTTAGTATGTCAAGAATATTATCCCTAATGCCTAATTTATTTACCTAATAAAATCATTAAATATATAATAGTCCTTCAAGCATTAAAAGTTAACATTCCTATAAATATCTACACTGTACCTCATAATTAAGAAATCAATATTTCTCCAAACATTTGAACATTGACTACAAACTTATTTATTTGAATTACCCTACAATTCAATTTAAATCACAAACCTGCTATTTCATAATCTAATGTTCTAAAGCTTTAAACTCTTTAAGTAGTAGGACAAACACATGGATTAAACGATAATAATATGAATTTATTATTGCACTTTCAGTGAAATCAGTTAAATTTTTCTGGAATTCAAAACCATATATTTATATTCTTTTCTTTATTAACTTCCTTCATAACCTGTTGAATGTTCTTATTCTTTTATATGAGTTACTGGGAGTTTAGCATAGGTATCTTCCTAGCAACAACCTTGATAGACAAAAATAAAAAAGTTTCATTTCTAGTTTAGGAGGTAAATTATGGATTATCTGGAACAGATTCCTGATTGGGATATGGGACAAAGATGTACCTGCACTTTATTTTCTCAACAATCATTATTGATGTATTATTATTATTACTTCTGCTTAAAAAATTATTCTGAAACAATAGCTTAAAACAAAACTATCCATTACCTCATCACTTCTGTGGGTCAGAATCTGGGCACTGCTCATTCCGTGGCTCAGGGCTTCTCTCAAGTCTACTATCAAGATGACATTCAGAGATGCAAATCAAAACCACTCTAAGATTTCATTTGACTCCAGTCAGAATGGCAGCTGTTATGCATACAAACAACAATAAATGTTGGTGAGGATGTGGGGGAAAAGGTATACTCAACTGGTGGGACTGCAAATTGGTGCAGCCAATATGGAAAACAGTATGGAGATTTCTTGTAAAATTGGGACTAGAACCACCATTTGACCAGCTATCCCACTCCTCAGTCTATACCCAAAGGACTTAAAAGCAGCATACTACAGGGACACAGCCACATCAATGTTCATAGCTGCACAATTCACAATAGCTAAACTGTGGAACCAACTTAGATGTCCTTCAATAGATGAATGGATTTAAAAAATGTGGCATGTATACACTATGGAATATTACTCAGCAATAAAAGAAAATAAAATCATGGTATTTGCAGGTAAATGGATGGAGTTAGAGAAGATAATGCTAAGTGAAGTTAGCCAATCCCAAAAAACCAAATGCTGAATGTTTTCTTTGCTATAAGGAGGCTGATTCATAGTGGGATAGGGAGAGGGAGCATGGGAGGAATAGACAAACTCTAGATAGGGCAGGGGTATTGGAGGGAAAGGGAGGGGGCATGGGGTAATTAATGATGGTGGAATATGATGGACATCATTATCCAAAGTACATGTATGAAGACACAAATTGGTGTAAATATACTATGTATACATCCAGAGATATGAAAAATTGTGCTCTGTAAACATAATAAGAATTGTAATGCATTCTGCTGTCATATCTAAGTAAAAAAAATTTTTTTAATGTTTTTGAGGAAAAAAAACAAAAGATGACATTCAGAGATAAGCCAGTTACAAGGATCAACTGAATGAGTTTCCAAGCTTATTCATTTGACTGTGGGTAAAATTTAATTCCTCCTGAGTAGCAGGATAGAGATTTTCATTTCTTCACTTCCTGTTGACTAGAACTACCCTCAGTTCCTTGTTGCATGGGCTTTTCCATAGCACAGCTCACAACATGGCAGTTGGCTCCACCAGAGCAAAAGAACCAACAAAGCTCGAGAGACAGTAAAGGATGACTGTGGTGCACATTATGGGCAATCACCCATACTGATCAGTGCTTTTGGTATATTTCTACTTTTTCATGAACCTTTTGTTTTAGTCACTCTTCTCTGTGTTACTCCTCTATATTTAACCAGAGAGAAACAAACAAACATACAAACAAAAACTATAACTTGTCAAGTTCATATGCACAAGAGAAGGAGCAAAACTTTGTCTATTTATTAGAATAATTTCTTTAAAAGTAATCCTATTCTATTATATGCTCTTACTTTATTATTTTCAAACTTTCCACACTTATAAATTTTTTGTCTTTGATGTGTCATTCTGAATTCATGGACTTTCACACATTCAGTAATGTCAAATCAACAACAATTATCATTGTTTTAATGCTCAAATTTTCATAACTTGAACAGTTGATCTTTCCTTAGATGGGTCCTTTATCTTTTCAGGTCTTTCCTCAACACTGTCAAAAACATCTTTCCTCTCTGTTGAAAACTACATGTTTCAGATGTATTGCTTTAAATCTTAACTTTTTCCTGCCTTAAAACAATGAAACCATTACCCTCTAATAAGTCATGATTCTCTTTAGTGGAAAATGGTATATCAGGAAGGGGAAAAAAAAAACCCTCTGGATATTAGGAGTACACATATTTGCACTGTTGTAAAAGAGTGCTAATATTTGCTAAATTGTAGAAAAAGATATGGAATAAGTTTTTCTTCTTAAGGTCAAGTTTGATTTTTCTAATCTAACATTATATTTAGCATTCTGTTGTTTGTCCTATCTATTTAAGAAAATTTACAAACTGCTAACAATTTTTACTACTCAAAATGTAAATCTGGTGAGTAAGATTCACAGTATGTAGTTTCCCAACAGGAAGTAAAGAACTTCCTGAATTAGTCCAAGCAACTCACGTCAACAGAACCCTAAAACTCACTTCAAGTTAATAATCATTATTGAGCAATCTTTTTACTCACCCTCTCAGTTTCTCATAATGTTGAGTATTCATTCCTGTGACTAATTTTTCTCTGTGATTTAGCAGCTTCTCAGTCTACTATGCAAAGTCTTTGCACTTATTCAAATAGAACTGGGTCTATATGGAACTTCTGCAACCCCATGAACAAATGTTAATATTGGAAAGCATACCACCAACTCCAAATCTTCTCCTAAATATAGACAAGTATTCCAATTTTCATAATTTTACCATCTCCTCCAACAACCACCCTTCTATCCATTACTACTTCTGTACTTTAAAAGGTGACCATTATTATATTTACAGAAACTAAAATAAAATACACATGCACACAATGAAGGTAATTTTTTTACTGGTACAGAATACTGGACTTCATTATGGTATTTTCATGCTTATAGCATAATCTGATCAATTTCAATCTCTAATTTTTTTTACATACTTTCTGCAGCAAACATTGCTGTTTGATTGAGCTAATATTCCCCTCTGTCCCACTCCTTTCTTGCTGTCTCCAATTATAGCAGGTAAGAAACTAAGTTCTCACTTGAATGGTCAACAATGCAATTACCATGTGACTATTCCAAGGAATGGGAGAGGAGCTGTTAAATCTACCTGCAATTTAATCCTTATGTCACAGTATTCTTCTAGAGAAACCCAAACTAAGACAGCATTGGGAGGAATAATTCTTATAATACTGTAGCAACGCAATGTCTTACCACTGGTGAACTGAGTCAGACTACAAGGGGAAGAGGATAAACAGCATATACAACATCTCTCAGATTTGAGAGACAGGAGGACAGTGGAGGTATTTGGGTGTTGTGCAATTGATATGATAAAGGAAGAAAATTGAAAAGTCAGATCAATCAACCACCAACTCAGAAAAGAATGAGAAAGGAATTGGTCTCTGATGTCAGTATTTAAATAGATCCTAAGCACAGGACAGTCTGTGTTAAAACCAGTATATGGGGTATTTACTATGTTCCACTAACTCTCTTTCATTAAATGGTTTATTTAGAGTCTTATCATTACTTTGTTTTTCCAAAGCTGAGACCACAATTTTGAAGAATCAGTAATATTACAGAGTAAACTCATCACATATTACAGGTCATGAGTGCATCTAAATGGTGCCAGGAGTAGACTGTGGCAGACGCTGTTGATGCTCCAGCCATATCCCCTCAGCCCTGACCATCTGTTCATGCCAGCCTGGCTCCCCACTGCAGCACCTTCATCTCTTTGCCTGATGGCTTTCTCTGGTCACTGAAGTCTGCTCTGCCTCTACACAGAATAGACAGGGAGTTCTTGAAAACAAACGCCTTACAAGATCAACCCTCAACCAAGGACCACTGGGCATGGTATATAAACAGTCCATCTCCCTCCTACCTTGGGCAGGATAACCGCAAGGCTTTGGCTCTACTCCATTTAATTCCACATTACAAGTTACTCAATAATACACTGTTTATTGGTTTTCTTCCCTTTCTGTTCTCACTTCCCCACTCTTCCACCAGCATTTCCACAGATTCTTTCCCAGATATGCTATTTGTATTCAAGTGTTCGTTTTGGGGGGGAGGAATGCATATTCAGCTCTATAAGTAAGCAGAAAAAGAAACACAAGATTTCTTCCCTTTCATATTTAGGATTCTGGAAGATCACCTCAGTTTCACATCACAACCAAGGATGTCTGATGATATTAACATTTATCATATGTTCTTTAGACACAAAGCCTATAAGAGATTTAGATACCCTCATGTGGAAATGAGTCAAAAACCAAAAGGCTGGCTAGGGAAAATGATAAATGAGGTGACATCATTATTGAAGCTGCTGAGGATCAGCAGTAATGCCAAGATTTAAAGTGGGGCCAGTTCTGTAAGTGGAGGATCACTGTGTCCTGGCCATGCCAAGAGACCCAGACACACATTTTATCAGATACAGATTTCTGCAGGTGATTCCAGAAGGCTGCCTAGTGGTTATGAGGGACAAAAGAATTTACCCAGAATCCAAGAAGAACTTAAAGCCTCATGAAGATCAACCTTCATTTCTCCCAGAACCATGAAGACATGTGTGTTTCCTTGACCCCAGATGTCATCTTTCAAGTAGGATAGGAGAAAAGGAGTCCTCCAATAGCTGAACTTTGAAATATCTGAAAGCTTATGTAAAGTTAGATTCTTTTAAATCAGAAGAAACTGTGATAATTTTAACTGGCAAGTTTAAATTCTGCCACAACACAGCTTACATCATCTAGCAAAAGGGGCTCAAGAAGTCTTAAGTGAATGTCACTACATAGAGATTTAATATCTTCAAAGAATATCTGAATCAACTCTTCCCCTCACTTGTTTAGGGAAAATGTTTTTGATATATAATGTTTATAAAATGCAGCCCTAGCAACATCACAAAGGATACTTGTATACTTGCACTTTCCTGATTCGTAGAGAAAGAGAAAGGCAAATGTGTTGGCATTGCAGGCTGCACAGACAGGAGAGCTTGTGGGATGCAGTCAGCAGCACTGACCTGAGACAAGGAACAAGGTGAGGCCACAGGCTGGAAGATTCTGGGCCTCAGGGAACCTGAAAGGAGGCCAAATAGCAAATAATAACCTTCCTTGTCCCGTCACCTTCTCTCTAGAAACTCTTGACCCCCTACTCACTCCTCCATTGTCTGTCCAGTCTTCTCTTTACCATTCAGCCACTCTGAAACAAAATGCTATTAAGAAAGATTGTCCCACATCAAGGGAATCTCTTTCTACTTTACACCTAAAGAAATCTGTTCAGAAGAAAGAAGTATTTGCATATTAAAATCTTCTTTTGAACCATGGAATGGGTCCTAACACAGAAATTGGAGAAAGAGAAATATGGAAATCTCAGAGGTTTCTTGCTCACACAACTGATGATAGCCTGAGCTCCAAATCCATTTTGATAATAAACAAAATACCTTCAAGCATGACTACACAGAATGCTTTTCAAGGTGCTATATAGAAAAGGGTGCAGTTACTAGAAATCTAAAATGGAAAAAATAATACCACATACAAAATTTTCTTTACTTACTCAATCTAATAATTAGCAAGGGGGAAGGTGACAGTGAGGATTCGATCTTCCGTATGACTGGGAAGTAGAGGAAATGTTGAAGATAAGGGAATCGGGGGTGTCACTAAGCATGCTGTCAATGAGGGCAGCAAAATAAAGTAATTAAAGCCCAGGTTTGCTACCAGATGGGCTTGGATTTTAATCCTGGCTCTGCCACCTGTTACCTGTGTGATCTTAGCAACTTATTTAACCTTTCTGAGAATTAACTAAATGTTGTGCAGATCAACTGAGATTATATAAAATCTCAGGAACATCAAAGATGCCCAATATATTAATCTTCTCACCCCATTCAAACCTACTTCCCACCTCTAGGAGAGAGAGGAGTGGAAACTAAGGTAAATAAGACCAAACTTACAGAAAAAAAGAAAAGGTAGAGATTCAAGGGAAAGTACAGAAAGAACAAAATACTTTTTGGAAGATTCCTTGGTTTTCTAGCACATGTATTCAAATAACTCAGAGTAATTTCCATGTCTAGGCTGAGCAGCCAAATATTTACATCATCATGGTACCTATTAGCCAGCTACAGCCTCCTCAAGATCCTAGGAGTCCACCTAAGATCATGTCCAAACTGGAAAATCAGCTATAATGATCACTCTCAGGCCTTTGCCCAGAGGCTCTGATTCAAAACGTCCTACTTCATTTTCACAAAGGAAGCTATCATTTTGAGACAACTAAGTGTTTCCTCTCCATTTCTCACTCCTATTGTTAAGTTTTCTTGTTTCTCTCCTGTTCAGTCAAAAACACCGTTATCTTGGGACAAAAAAAGAACAAGAATCTAATGATGAGTTTTCAATAGACCTTTAAATTCCACAGAGCCCATAGCTTTAATGGAGTTGGGGGGACTTATTTTGAACTGGAAAAACAAAGATTATACCATAAACAATAGATTTGGGAAAGGGCCAAATATTGCCTCATTCCCCTTCTACCCTGTTCCCAAGATGCGATGCCCAACTGAAGGAAAGGGAGTCTTGCAGAGGGAGAGTAGAACTGGGTGTGAATGTGGAATTCTTGACTAGCAAAGATCAAGAAGCTGCAAGGATAGTTTAGACTAAACCCCTGATGATGTAGAACCATTACAAAAGGCAATACCTGGATCTTAGATTCAACCTCCTAAAATGGGAGTGAAGTAGAACTCTGAATAAATTTAAAGCTACAATGACAAAATAATCCATAAATTCCTGGACTTAACTAAATGTCAGTAGATTTATTTTTCTGTCATCAATTGGGAACAATGGATCTAGGCAGAAATTAAATCCAATCATGTGAAAGCTTTATAAAAATTATCTCCCTATGTACCTTGGGTGCAGGTGGTCAGCAAACCACATAAGAAATGCTGTATACTCTACTGAGTAGTTCTAGATCCTTCCCTGTACAGACCTTGAGCATCTCTTGCAAAAATGAAATAATAATAATAATATTCACTATACAAAGTTAGGGTAAAGATTTAATACAGTAGAATAATATGCAAATATTAAAAATAATATTGTATGCAGTGGTATGCAACTGTAAATCCAGTGATTCTGAAGGCTGAGGCTGGAGGATTGCAAAGCCAGCCTCAGAAACTTAGCAAGACTCTTAGCAAGACTTTGTCTCAAAATAAAAACATAAAAAGGATCAGGGTTGTACCTTAGTGATAAAATTCCCCTGGGCTCAATCCTCAATCAAATGTGCATCATGTTAGTAATGGGACTAAATTATTTCTACACCAACAAAAAAATTAATAATAATATTGTAGACTTCAAATTCTGACCAAGTGAAATAAACTGGATTTATCCTCTCACTTTAAACAACTACAAACATGAATAAATATATGAAGAAACAATGTTCAAACATGGGATAACAGGCAGAGCAGGACTGTGACCTCTGAGAGACGGAAAACAAACCAGTTGAGACCTACACTTGCAAAAGCTTACTGCTTGGAGACAGTTTCCTGTCACCAGGAGAGGAAGGAAGAACCCAAACATAGACCATCTTATAACTTTCTTGAGGAGATACAGATTGGAATTCAAAACAGCTGTAATACAGAGGGCTAAGTATTGAAAACAAAGAAGCTCCATAGAGAACATCATAGGTGTGTAGATTAATCCTATCGAGTCTTTGGCTGAACTCTGATTTATAAATGTATAAGGAGAAAGTGTGAAGAATCAGGGAATAGTACACCAAAAAGGAATAGGCAAAATAATTCTAGACTCATAGAAGGCTGGAAACAGTTTGTCCTCCCACCAGCTGTGGTTGAAAGAGCTGAAAATACATGATCATCAAACATCTCAAATGTGCATCATGTTAGTAATGAGACTAAATTATTCCTACACCAAAGGGTTCTCTATACCTACAAAGTTTAAAACTGTGAAAGGTTACAACTAATTAACTGTTCCTACACAAAATCCAGCACTACTTAAAACAGTAAGTCAAAATCTATAAGTCAACAACATAAATTCACAATATATGGTATCTAATAAAAATTATAAAGCATACCCTTAAACAAGAAAATGTGAACATAGCCATGAAAAAAATCATACTTTAGAAATATATGCAGAAAGGCATAAATATAGCAGAAAAGGATGTTCAAACAGTTCATGTAAAAGAATCCATATATTTAAAAGAGTGGAGGTACACATAACCACGATAAAAAGAAAAGTGGGAAATATATTTTTTTAAATATACTTCCAGAGATGAAAAAGTACTAAATCTGAAATGAAAAAGAAAATAAATAAAATATGGTCAACAATAACTAGTTATTGGAGAAGAAAGTATTAGTGAACTTGAAGAAGACAGAACAATATAAAAATCCTGAAAATGTAAAATAATAAAGGAAAAATATACTGAAAGACAACTGAGAAGAACCTCAGAACTCTGGCCTAACATAGAAGTGATTGGAGATTGAGAAAGAAGTAAGGGAGTAGAGAAATAAAACAATTTTAAAAAATAACAGAAAATTCTCAAATTAGATGAAAATTCTAAGTCCAAAAATCCAACTAACTCAATGACCCCAAATAGAACAAAGTTGAGGAAATTCATGGCAAGGCACATTAAAATCAAATTACTGAAATGATTGTTTTAATTGGTGCAAAAAAAATTGTTTGATCAATTCAAACAAAAGAGTATCTGAAAAACCTATCACCAAGGTCACATTTACTGTGGATTTAGAATAAAATAAGAATGAACATCTCAGCACTCTTTCCTCAACATTGTCCTGAAGATCTTAGCCAGTAATCTAAAGCAACAAAAATCAATAAAATCATGTGGTCTGGAAAGGAAAAAATTTTTAAGTTTCTTTTTTTTTTTCATAGAGGATACATAGCTCATATAGAAAATTTCAAGGACTCTACAGAAAATCTACTAGTACTGTCAAGTGAGCTGAGTGAGGCAAAGTCACAGGATTCGAGGTTAATAGACAAATATCAATTCTATTTCTACATTCTAGCAACAAAAACTTTTAGAAATTGAAATTAAAAATATATATGATTTACATTCACATCCAGAAATAAGAAATACTCAGAATTAGATCTAATCAAAACAATATGTAAACCAGGCATGGAGGTGCATACCTGTAATCCCAGTAGCTCGGGTTGAGACCAGAGGATGACAAGTTCAAAGCCAACCTTAGCAATAGCAAGATGCTAAGCAACTAAGTGAGACCCTGTCTCTCAGTAAAATACAAAATAAGGCTGGGGATATGGCTAAGTGGTTGAGTGCCCCTGAATTCAATCCCTGGTACCCACCCCCACATTATATATAATTATATATAACCCCCAAAATAATTGAAAGCTAGCAATTCTTTCATTACCAATTTCAAAATTATATATATATATATATATATATATATATATATATATAAATTTTATACACAGAAAACACAAAACATTGCTGAATGTTCAATACTTAAATAATTGATGAGATATACCTTAATAGTGGACTAGACATTTAAGTAATGTTCATTTATCAATTCTTCACAAATTGATCTATGTATACAATTCAAGCTCAACCAATGTCCTAGCCGTCTTCTCTGTTTAAGTTGATCATTTCTATTCTAATATTTATGTGACCATACAAAGGACTTAGAATAACCCCCCCAAATAATTGAAAGCTAGCAATTCTTTCATTACCAATTTCAAAATTATATATAAAGTTATACTAATGCAGGTGTAATGGCAAAGATATAGATCAGTGAAACACAACAGAGCTCAAAAATACAAATAAAAATATTAAGTCCACAATACTAAATCAGTAATTCTCAAAAGGAATTATTTTGCATCCCCCCAACCCGCCAAAGAACATTTGCAAATGTCTGGAGACAATTTGGTAGGCTGAAATAGAAAGGTACTATTGTCACCTAATGGCTAAAAGCCAGAGATGTTGCTTGCCGCAGCCCGGCTGCGGCAAAATAACGGGGGGGGGGGGGGGGGGGGGGGGGGGTGACGAATAACTTGTGTAGATTGATACAGCAGGAGTGGGAGCCGTTTATTGCAGGACAGGAGCGGTATTTATACATTCCACACAGCTCATCTAATTAGCATAAACTAGATACAGCAGTCAACCAATAAGAAATCTCCACACTTAATGGCTTGCTGGCATTACTTCACAAACCACTCCCTCTGGCATTTTGCCAGGTGCCATCCAGACTTGTTTACAGACTCTAACATTTCCTCCTTTTGTTTAATTTAAATAACGACCATAGTGGTTTTTACATAAACACCATAAATAATCTGCTACAAGCAGAAGGGGAGGATACAAAACACCACAATACCAAGCCAATTGATGGCTCCATGCAAGAAGCCCTTGGAAAAATTATACCAGCAATGACACCGTTAGCAAAGATACCAAGTTACAATTTGTTGTACATTACAGTTTGTTGTCTCAGTCCAGGTAAAGCAGTGTCTCAATAGATTAACTCACAGTCCAGGTAAATCACAGTCCAGGTAAATTCTGCAGGCAGCTAGCTTAAATCACAGTCCAGGTAAGTTCTGCAGGCAACTAGCTTGATCCGAAGTCTCATCCGTTTCTCAGCCGAAGTCTCGTCCGGTTTTCAGCAACACTGGAAATTCTTCCACCTTGGTCTTTACCGGCACTGGGACGAAGGCAGGAACTCCGGATGGCTAAAGAAAATCCTGTAGTATTCCAGCAGGCACTAAGAAAACAACCTTCTGAACAATTTAGTACATTATCTCAAGGTTTTTTACATTTGAAATAGGCCTTAATGGCGCTCATTTCTCATCAGCCTCCAGGTGTGGGAGAACCATTGTAGCTTAGTAATTGGCATTGAAAATGACCAAACATCAGGGACACCAGTAGCGGTCTTCTGCTGGCTGTAGTGCCTGGGCAGCCCCAGATGGCCCTGGGGAGTGTCCTGGACTCAAACTGCTACTGGGCACAGGGAGCAAGAGCCTGCGAGACTGTGCCTCCAGGTCAGGTCTAGATTTGGGCTCGAGGCAGTGGAAGAGCCAGCTCCCCGGCCAGGAGGCTGGGAAGGGCCATTCGCCGCCTCTTGGAAAATCTTTGCTGCGCTGTGACCGGCTTGCACACTCGGCAGCCGCCTCTCTGCTTCACGCACCCTCCGGTAATGAAAAGTATTTAGTAATAGCCTTTCGCTGCAACTTTTTTCCTGATAATCTTTCTTCTTCTGAACTTTCTTTTTCTTTCTGACTAGAGTTCCTGGGCTTCCATCAACACATGCCCTAACTATTCTTGGTTCCAGTGGGGTGCCTTCTTCCCTTAGTAATTTACTTCTCACCCCTTCCATATTTTCATCACAAAGACAATACAACATTTCAAGACAAAACAAGACACAAACATACTGTATCAATCTTCTCCACTTTCTCGAAATGGCCATTTTTCCTCTCGCCGGGCTGGCTGGGCAAAATAGCCAGGGGGTGATGAACAACTTGTGTAGATTGATACCGCAGGAGTGGGAGCCATTTATTGCAGGACAGGAGCAGTATTTATACATTCCACACAGCTTATCTAATTAGCATAAACTAGATACATCAGTCAACCAATAAGGAATCTCCACACTTAATGGCTTGCTTTTGTTACTTCTCAAACCACTCCCTCTGGCATTTTGCCAGGCGCCATCCAGACTTGTTTACAGACTCTAACAGTTGCTAAACATCCTATAATACACAGAATAGCTCCTCACAAAAAAAGAATTATATGACCCAAAGTATACATAGTAGGGAGACTGGGAAACACTGAGCTAAGGCAGTTTTATGGGTAGAAGATAGCCTTTTCAATAAGTACAGCTAGAACCGTTAAATATTTACATACAAAAACGAATCTTGACCTATTCATCTTTTTTTGGAGGGGGGTGTACAAGAGATTGAATGAACCAAGGGTGCTTAATCACTGAGCCACATCCCCAGTCCAATTTTTCATTTTTTTTATTTTGAGATAGGGTCTACTAAGTTGCATAGGATCTCACTAAGTTGCTGAGTCTGTCTTTGAACTTGGGATCCTCTTGCCTCCACCTCCTTACTGCTAGAATCACAGGCATTCACCACTGTGCCCAGCCTATTCATCTTAATGAATACAAAAATTAACTTGAAATGAATTTTTGATTGAAATATAAGAACAAAAACTATAAAACTTCTGAAATATGTGCTAGGTGTATTAGGCAGATTTATTAGAGACACAAAAAGTACAAATAAAAATGATTACTCTAGGGGCTGGAGCTGGAGCTCAGTGGCAAAGTGCTCAATTGGAATGTGCGAGGCCCTGAGTTCGATCCTCAGCACCACATAAAAACAAATAAATAAATAAATGTATTGTGTACAACTACAACTAAAAAATAAATAAATATATATATATATAATTACTCTAGCCTGCCGCAGTAGCACACACCTGTAATCCCAGCAGTTTGGAAAGCTGAGGCAGGAGGATTGGAAGTTCAAAACCAGCCTCAGCAGTGTAGCGAGGCACTGAGCAACTCAGCAAGACCCTGTCTCTAAAAAAAATATTTTAAAAAGGGCTGAGGATATGGTTCAGTGGTTAATCCCCCTGGATTCAAACCTTGATACCAAAAAAAAATTTTTTTAAATCAATTACTCAAACATCAATATTAAGACACCTATTTTTGTTTATTTGTTTGTTTATTTTAGGTGCCAGGGTTTGAACACAAGGGTGCTTAGCCACTGAGCCACATCTCTACCCCTTTTTATGTTTTATTTTTAGACATGTTCTTGCTAAGTTGCTTAAGCCCTAGCTAAATTGCTGAGGCTGGCTTTGAACTTGGAATCCTCCTGCTCCACTTCCCGAGCTGCTAGAAATACAGGCATGTGCCACCATGCCCTGTTTAAAACATGCTATTGTATGTGAATATGAGTTAAGAGTTCCTTCAGCCACAATCCCTCCCTGAGAATGAAGTGACAAAAAGCTGAAAAAATATGTCAGAAAAATGGAACCATAGATGTTGCCTCAGGTGTCACTTCTAAATTTATCATTTCATAAACAAATAATTTTTTGATGGTTTAAGCCAATTTAAAATGTTCTTTCTGTTTCTTGCAACCACAGTCTTCCTAATCAAAGCAAGTATAACCCAAAATGTTAGCAGTTCTTTGTGGGTGATAGGATAACCAATGGTTTCTAATTTTCTTTTTGTGGTTTATTGATGTACATTTTCTATAATAATGGTGATGACAGCTGACATTTATTAATCTTTCACTCTGAGAAATGCACGCTCTACATATATAACCTCATTTTAGTCCTCTCAACCAGTCTATGATATAAATGTTATTATGTTCCCCATTTTAAAAATGAGGAAACCAGGCATCAGTAAGTACCTTGTGAAGAAAAAGAATAATCTGCCCGAGCAAATAGTTAAAGAATAATTAATTCCAGATAATTTTACTCCAGATCCTGTTCTCTTAATAATAATACAAAGCAGTAAATATAAATTCTCTTATAATACAAAAACATTATTTTAAAAATTATAAATGCATGCTTGAATATTAAGAAATTCTGATGGAATGCATAAACTGAAAAATGTTCAGTTCCAGGTACCAGCATTTCTGATCAAGTCAGTACCAATGGGGAGATGTGTTTCCTGGATTAGGATTGTGAACACATGATGAACAATCACTAAAAAGAACTTTCAAGTATTGTCAGAGTTTCTCTCCCAGATCCTTACCAAGTCTTATGGAGTATTCTCTCTCTTTGCTACAGACTTCCTTTTTACCATTTGCTTCTAAACAAAATTCAAAAAAATCAGTATTGATCTATATATGCTCTTAACTAAAACAAAAAAAAAAAAACTACATTTTTCAAAAACCATTTCATTTCTTTTTGACATTCAAAGGTAAAATTAAACCAAAGCATATTCACTGCCAGTCATAAGATTTCTGAAAATATCCCATTGAATTGGAAAGTTTGAAACAAAAGTTTCCCCTTAAGAATACATCTCATTAATAGGGTCTCTTTCTAATAGGTAAGGTAATAGTAGCTCTTATAACAGATAAACTTAAAATCTCAATGACTAACAAAAACTAAGTTTATTTCCAACACAAATAAAATCCATTCAGGTCAGGCAAGACTTTCTGCATGTAATCAGGCTGACAGAGTATTAGTAATCTTCCATTGATGACTCCATTAATAATTGTAGGCCATGACATATAGCCAGCAACCAGCAAAGACAAAGAGTAGCAGATACTATAAAATAATTTTATGGTCTAGAAAAAGAAATAATATTTATCACTTCTATGTGCTGTCCTTTGGGCAAAACTCAATCCCATGTGTCCACCATGATAATGGGACAACTGAGAAATGGTAGCCTGTGGATGAACAGCTGCTTCTCAGCAACAGCAACCAAGGAAAGTATACAAGTCAGTCATAAACACCAAACTCATGATAGATTATCCAACAGGAATTAAATACAAGCAATTAATTAGAAGGGGTGAGAAAAGCTGGGAAAAAAAAGGTTAAGAGTAGGCAATTCTGAGAATAGCAACCACACAAAAGTGCAAGTACTTCTACACCCCTGAAGCTGAAGGAACAAAGGAAGGAAGCAGTGCTGTTGATGTCCAGGAGGCAGAGCTCTCTGTAAAAGCTGGAATCTGTTTAATCTGTCCAATACATGCTGCAAGTCCTGGAGACTCACCTAAAGAAAATAGAGAACAGCAGAAATATCTTAGCTTTCCTTTTTGCCACCTTCTATTCCCTGCTTACAGCCTGTGCTTCCCCTTGGTCAAGTTTAGCTTGAAATCGGTTGGTAAGAAATGAGCCCCCTGCATTGTAGATCAGAGTAGCAACAAATAAATAATCAACACTAAAAGGAGCATGGATCTTTAGTGGACTTTTAAGTCATATTACTTATATGAAGTAAACAGACAACAGTTTGATAGACTTAGTAAATATAGAATCTTTCCTATCACAATAGAAGGAGAATACAGTCAAACATCTATATAACCAGTGATACCCCAAATCACACAAAGAACGGGTAGCCCTCTTCTAAGTGTAACAAAAAGCAGATGTAGACTTGTGATTAAGCTAAGGAATATCAAATTTCAGGACCTCTTACTTACATGAGAGGTCCAAGTACCATTGAAAGGTATAGAAAATAGATATATATAGTGACATATTTTTGTTAAATTTGTGAAAAGAAGATATTTTACATACTTCTGCATCTTTCCACTCCAAACCTTCCATAAAATTTCCCTGGTTGATAGTGTCCATAAAGTTTTTGAAATCTGACTAAGAGAAAGTTGAACAAGGATAGATTTAGTTTGGCTTTTGTAAGATTTATTAATGTTCAGAGTCACTGCCGGGTTTAATACATTACTAACCCTCCCCTTGTATGCTTTACCATTAATACCACACCCCAGTGTGCTGATCGAAACATGAGAGCCCAGATCAGGAAGTGAGAATGCCCTGCAGTATTTGGCACCACAAGTAGAAGAATAGCAGAAGAAAAATAAGAGCAAAAGATGTTGACTAAGAAGTTAGTCTGTGGAAATATCCACTACACATCAGCTATGTAATACTAGAAACAGAGGAGTAACAAACTAAACTCATCAATAAACTAAATAAAATTATCCTCATTGACAAATATATTCAACAATGAAATTTATACAATTATAAATTCACCATATCTCTTTTTATTTTTAATTAAATTGTACTTCATAAAATGTGTAGAACTTCATGTATTCGAGGGGCAAAAATCTGTAGCAGTACTGCAGATAGCAAGTATGGCTATGTGGAATTAGAGATTGATATTTATGCACCTACTTGCTAATAATAAAAATCAAATTTCAGCGCTGGGGCTATAGCTCAGTGGTAGAGCACTTGCCTAGCATGTGTGAGGCATTGGGTTCCATTTTCAGCATCACATATAAATAAATAAAATAAAGATCCATCAACAATTAGAAAAAAATATTTTCTAAAAGAATTTCAAACATTTATGCAAAAGAAACATTCTATTCTCTTTATTTAAAGTGACCCCACATTATTTTTGTCATAAAAGAAACAAAGTGTTAGCACAAAAAAAGAAAATAATATGTCAGCCATTGCTTTTAAAAATCATATTATTTATATTTTTCTGTATTTTGTGATTTTTGTCAATTTTTCAATTTTTTTGGTTTTGCAATCTCCTCTCTCCTTCTAAATAAATATTCACTATTGCACCTAATTTTCTATTCATTTTATATGCTTTTTTCTTAGTGAAGATTTCTAAAATCTAAAAGCTTCAGACCCTACAAAACCTGGATCCTTCCCAAACACAAATTTTAGGGTCTATTTCAAATAATGTCTATTGTGTGCAATTGAAATGTGAAGCACATTAGGAGATAGTTAAATATATTAATGTAACATTATGTATGCGTCCTTCCAACAGAATAGTTCTGAATTATCAATGAGATCTTTCATGGGAAAGCACTTTGGAAAATAATAAGTGCTCTATCAATACAAACTACTGTCTTGATTATCCTTTTAAATACAAGCATCTGGAGCTCTCAACATTTGTTTGGCAACTATTTAGTGATCTTCCACTAAGTGCCTGGCACTCCTGGGGCGTAGAGGGTATGAAGAGGAAGTACATTCACACTTGCCCTCAGGGAGTTCACAGTCTCACTTGAGAAAAATGTACTGAATATAAAATTAAGAGAAAACTCCCTGTTAGTAAATTTCAATGTTGTTTTTATTACAATCTACATTTTAAAGTGGAGATGGTAATCACACACACACACACACACACACACACACACACACACTAAAGAGAAGGTTTCAGAGAACAATACTTATATATACTACATGCTATACTTATTTATAGTTTTCTCTTATATTTAATTTCATTTTAAAAATTCTGATTTTATTACCTCCTAATAAATTTAATTGATTTTATTACCTCCTAATAGATCACACTTTACCATTTGAAAAATACTGTTCTATACGATTGTCTTGTCCTATGGGTTGTAGACTTAAAAATCCACAAACATAAATTGAACAAAAATCCCCACTAGTTGTAACAAAATTTTAACTCTATTGAGTGAATTGAAATCCTAACAGATCCCTTCTTCCAATTATTCATATATATATATATATACATGTATATGTATGTATGTATATATATATATATATATATATATATATATATTAAATTATCTCAAAGACATCAGCTGTCTTCCTATACACACACATAAACATTCACACACCTTCACTTTCTGTGTCTATATGTTAATTTTGATTGCTTTTGCACAGTGACAACTGTAGAGAAAGCTCCCTGCAGAGAATCATAGGAGTCGGAGTGAAAGGGTTATTTTAGTGGTTCTTTACCATCCAAGAATTGCACTAAGCCACAAGAGCTTTCTGACAGGACTTGGCAAGCTTTGCATTATAGTCAAGATTGTTTATTCTGTTGGCAAATTTGTCATAAAAAGGTTTGGCTCTTTTCTAAAGTATTTGTGAGTATGTGTGCACATATATGTGTATGTATGTATTTATAAATATTCTACAGAATATATAGATATAGATGGATACATAGAGATACTTTAAAAAATCTTTACTGGTAACATGTGTGCCTGAGTTTTTATGCATATGTCATTATAATTATAAATAATTATTTACTTAGAAAATGCATCACATTGATGGAATAGTGCTAAAATCCTCCTTCCTCACGATAGAATTTCTCTATATTTAAAATTCAAGTCTACATGTCTCAGAATATGATGATACACAAGAATAGGAGCAGTCATAGTGGGAAAGATAAAATATGTTTTAAAATTCAAGAGTATTAATAACTTCCTACTCTCATTGATGAACAAAAGTTGTACTCAATTCATTTCTCTCTTACATCTGAAGAAGAATTGATGCTATTGCCTTTCTTAACATTTTTCTCTTGACCAGAATTCACCAGGAGATTCTCTCCTTTGGCCATTTCAAGAATGAACATAATCAGGCTGGAATAAGAACCTCATCAAGCAACTTTGGGGCATCTACAACATGCCACTGGTGTATTCCTTGGAGTGGTGCACAGTACAGTGTGATTAAGTTAGATGATTTTCAACTCCTGGATGGTTTTCAACTCCTGGATGGTTTAACTCTGTCACAGTGGCATATAGACAAGTTTGGTAGGCATTTAGTGAGGTGAGGATCTGAGGATAAAAGGAATGGGGGGATAAGAGAGAAATTCAGAATTACAAGTATATGCTAACCAGTTACCATTTGGAAATGAGCCCAATTTTTGCTTTTAAGTAAATTTGTGCTTTGCATTTATTAGCTGAAAGAGCACAAAGATTGGATCACCAATAATTTTCTTGTTCTTTAAATTAATAATGAAATTTAGTAACTGCAATTCTCTGTCTCCAAAATCTCCAATTTTTACTTCATCTTACAGGATCATATTTACTGCAACCCATCTTTTCCATAAATGCCAAATTTGTATTCCCTCCTCTTTCTAATATGACTCAGGCCTTTTAAGTCCGCTAAATGCTGTGTCCTTTGACTGCAGTGTCTATTTTCCCTTTGCAATCTGACATCCGTCAAGATCAAGGGTGGATAATTCTTCTGTGAAGCCTTCTCTGACAAACACAAATAGAGTGAATCACTTTATCTCATACCATGATTAACTCTTACCTAGTTTTTTTGGTCTTTCTCCTTTTCCTCCTCTATACTGTATCATATTTATTTTCTATTTTCTGTGCCTTTTATGGAAATTGATTCTGGGGTGTTAATAGGTTCACCAATTTATTAATCCATTAATCAATGTGACTGTCCTGGATTCTTGACTGTTCTTGGGAGCCCTATTTTATTCTGAAGGCCTATTTTATTCTGTCATTTCAGAACTTCCAAAATATATTTATTAGAAGTTGATGAGTATAGTTTGCACTTCTTTGAAGTCTGTCTTCAAAGGTATTGGGGTCACATCTCATATCCATCGATAATGAATCTGTCTTGATAGTGATTATATCTTGAGTATGTCTTCATTATTTTGGTTCCTTCTAAATCAGAGACAAGTTATTTTGAAAATTTACATTGCTACTCTTCTTTTATGTATGACTAAAGGACTTCTTTAGTAGAACAGATAATCTAACTGGATCCAAGTCAATAATAAAATCAGAATAGAAACTTATTGCTGTTTCTATTGCGTTTGAGGATGCTTTCCTCTCTAAGCCAGACATCTGTTTGAAGATGAAAAAAATAATTTTTAGTGGTCCCTAAATCAGCATTATTTCCATAAGTGGGGCCTAATGGTAGAGGATTGCTCATTCTTTTTTTGGCGGGATGGGGGAGATACTGGGGATTGAATTGGGGGGCAATCAACAACTGAGTCACATCCCCAGTCCTATTTTGTATTTTTTTATTTAGAGACAGGGTCTCACTGAGGTGCTTAACACCTCGCTTTTTGCTGAGGCTGGCTTTGAACTTGCGATCCTTCTGAGCCACTGGGATTACAGGCGTGCACCACTGCACCCTGCAAGGATTGCTCATCTTTAATTGCTGGTTGTTTGAATTTTTTCTTTCTTCCTTCCTTCCTTTCCTTCCTTCCTTCGTTTCTTTCTTTCAATTGTGGTGTTGAGGATTGAACCCAGGGCCTTGTGCATGCAAGGCAGGCACTCTACCAACTGAGCTATATCCCCAGCCCTTGTTTGAAGTTTTGTTTGATCTATCATACCTGAAATAAGAGAAATTATTGTTATATGTATTTTTTTTCCAGGAACAATTGGAGCTGTTTTACCAGTGCTGCAACTCAACTGTAACTCCCTTTTGTCTTGCTGGAATTCAGAGATGTTTTTTCCCTATTTCATATGTGGATCTAAACAAATCAAAATGCTAATAAAACATAATTGCTAAGCCAAAAGAAATTGCAAATAAATTTTATTCACTTTTTTTCCTTTCAATTTAGTGATAAAACTTTACAGAAAAGAGCTCAGCAACCTGGGTCATCTTAAGAAAAACAGAATTTATCAGTCTTACCTGTAGCCATGGGAAGGAAAAATTATTATTACGTGGTAGCAGTCCAGAGATCTCATAATTTAACTCCATCTGTTAGACAGTCCAAGCCTTCAAGTGTCCCAAGGAATCAATCCTTCCAGACAGTTTTCACCCACAGGTAAGAAGTTTGTCTCCCAACTCCAGTGACTGACAACAGGACTATAGTGGGCAATTTGAATAGCAGCTTTAATGAAAGTTCTGTTACCTTATACTAGAGCTCCCTAATTTTTTTTATCATTATTCAGTTTATCCTCCCAACCTTCTCTTAATGTCTTTAGCATCTGTTCAAGGTCATATCTTGGATCTCAGAATAAACCTGGAAAAAGTTTTCTGACCCTGCAGAACACATTCCCATTTCCCTTCCCAGTGCTCTCAAATGATCCTTGCTGCTACCTAGGAGCGTTATTAAGTTGTATATTAGCTGAAGAATATTTCAATGATCTCAGCAAGAAATGAATGCCTAGACTGAGGCAGTGGCAGTGGAATTGAAAAGTTCACATTTGAGAAACTCTTCAAGATTACAATCAAAATAATTTGGTAACCATTGGTGTGAAGGAAAGGAAAGAAACTAGTTAGCAGAAATGAAAGTCAGACCGCTCTGGTAGTTACAGTACGTGGAAAAGAAAAGGTGCATCAGGGAGATGAATCCATTAAACGGCTAAGGAAAACCAAATGGGATGTTCTTACAGTAGCCCATTTTCAACATATAAAAATGGCAATTTTATTTGAATTTTGAATCAAAAAGAATTAAATCAAAAGGGAGTAGTTATCATTGACCATCTCACTGGTACATTCACAATTTTCCATTTCCCAGGATTCCACCTAGGTTTTTGTGCACACAGAAAAATACTCAGTGATAAGTAGTACAAGGTCTCTAAACTACCAGGAAATTTTAAAATGCTTCCTTTTAAATAATAATAATGCTAGATAAGTATACTTTTACAAAGATTATGGCATATTATCCTCACAGTAATATCCCCACGGAAGATATTATCCTCATCCTACATATGGAAACAAGCTCAAAGAGGTTCAATGGCTTGTGATGACATGTGGAAAATAATGACCTCTTAGTACAGCAGCAAGGTTGCTGCCTGGTGTGGACTGCCGGTCCATGAAACAGAAAGGGAAGCTTAGCTCTCTTGCCCTTCATCTGTGTCCAACTCATCAGGAAAATAAATAAATAAATAGGGTCCATTTTCATTCCCTGGATTGTGATTATCTCAACACTGTGTATATGTGTATACAGGTTTGAATCCTTAAATCCTTACAGCAGCATCAAAGCTATTAAAATTGTTACTATTTCCCTTTTCAAAGTAGTTTTTCCCACACACCTGTTCTCACATTACATCCTATAGAACTTCGGTGTTGGGAAGACCCCTGGACAGCCTGACAGTGAAGCCACTTTTCTTGTTCTTCTACCTAAATTTGTATTTCCTGGTGTTACCTGCTTTTGCCTTAAGACAGTCATCTAGAGAACATACCCAGTACATTTTCTTTGTTTCACAGAAGCCGGCAGAAGAGTTTGGATTTTAATTTGAAAAATAAATAGATGCCCTTGAGAAAGGATGAATGAATATATTCCCCTAAGCCTCTTTCATTAATATGAGCCTCATGAAACACAGGGTTCAGGAGTGAGATTCAAGGTTAGAGGCAGAAGACCACACAAACTTGGAGAAGCCTTAAAATATAAGAGAGGAAAATGTGGTTTATTAGTTATACTAGTTACAGAATGAACAGCATATTGTATGTGCTGTGTTAGAGGTATGTTATGAATAACAAAAGCCCTGGAGCATTTACATATTTGTTTTCAGCAATCCTGGCAGTTGGATTTCACCATTCTATGCCTCTTTGCCAGAATCACTAAACACTGGTACATATGGCATCTGAAGTACCATATGCCATAGAAAATGTTAGCTGATGCCTATACTTCTATATTATATTTTTATTTCAGATTTTTGCAGTTTGAACAAAGAATAGTAGAAAAAACAAAATATTGGACAAGCAGTAAACAGTAAAGTGAAAAAAATGCCTTCAGAGAAAGCAAATAAAGGAAATGAATCTACCATGAGTTAACATGGCTATATGATAATGAATCAGATATGAGAAGTAATTGTTTTGCATAAACAAATTTACATAGCCTTTCATTCTATTATTTTGGATCTTACACTGCAACATGAAGAGTAGAGGTTGACATATTTTCATACTTTATTTTTTTGACATTTCTTGCTAAAATCATAGTCTTCTTTTGATTGAAGCTAATTAGCAAGAGGGCTCTAATCAGCAACATCCAGAATGCAGGGTAAAAACAGAAGAATGCAAGTATCAGGATTGGTTTTTGCAATACTTATTCAAGTTTTTAACCAAGATTTTCAGTTAACATCTAAGTTTTTTGTTTTTGTTTTTCCTAATAAGCAGTAAGACTCTAAAATTATAAATTGACATGATTAAATAGTTAGCTTTCTCAAAACAAGAAAACAAGCAAAACATCCCAGTCCAATTTTTTTCCCCAATAGGAAAAACATCAAAATAACTGGATAGGTCTGGTATGTAACAGGTCACCCCAATGGGACTGACTTGGTGAATATGTTAATCTCAGCAAAAAAAAAAAAAAAAAAAAAAAGGCTTATTCACAATTTTCCAAATGCAGTTTATTTTTTTAAATGGTGTCAAAAACTGGACACCACTACTTAGCCTAAATCTGGATGGTGGCTGGGAATAGGTAAGTAAACCAACACTGTGGAAATCAATAATGTGTTAGGACAACTGACTCTGTGGTTGAATGAGTAAGCCTAAACAAAATAGGAGAGGAAGAAACATGTCTATGTAATACAAACACATTGTCATATTCCACCTTAAAATCATCTAACCATATTAATAGATCTAAAGTGCACTTTTGTAGAGCTTTATAGATTTAAAAGCATGTTCAAAGTCTTCTTCACGTAAAATAAACAATTCTATAAGTTGGACATCAATGATTTCCCAAGTCACAGAGGACAAAACTAGCTCAGAAAGGTTGTCTTTTTGTCCTTATGTCCTTCCCATATATCCAAATTGCATTCCCTGATTAAAGTAATCCTGCCACAAATTGGAGATTAAAAACAAATCAAGTATCAATTTCCCAATGAGTATCTGTTGCCAAAATTGTATATGAGGCACAATCTTAAGTTTTTCCTAAGAATCTGCTGCTCACAGGTGCTATCAAGAAGTCTGAGTAACTTAGGGCTATATTTTCCCTGCCTCATTCATTCCAGAATCAAGAATCCCAGGCTCCCAAAGGTTCACAAATAAACCAAGTGTATGTCAGTGCTCCTCTATAATGATAGTGTTATCCTCCCTATCAAAATTCTAAGCCTAAAGAATAATAAGGTAGATGCATTTCTTTCCTATGGGGTACCATAAAAATTATCCCAAACTTTGTAGCTGAAAACACCAGAAATAAGTTATCTCATAATTCTGAACCCCAAAAGTCCAAAACCAAAGTGCTGTCTCCCTAAAGGTTCTAGAGGAGAGTCCTTCCCTACTTCTCCCTAGTGGCTCCATGTGTTCTTTGACTTGTGGCTGCATAACTCCACCCTGCCTTTGTCTTTCTGAGGCTTTCTCCTCAACTTACTATGTGCCACTCATGTGTGTGTGTGTGTGTGTGTGTGTGTGTTTCAGAACACTTATCATTGGTTTTAGTGTCTATTCACGCAACCCAGGCTGATCTCATCTTGAAATCCTTAATTTAGTTGCATCAGCAAATATCCCTTTTACAAATCAGGTAACACTTACAGGTTCTAGAGATTAAGATGTGAAAATACCTTTTAAGGGTAGCACCCTCAACCTACAGTCCATCCTCTGCCCCTCCCCAAATTCATCTGTTCCACATGTAAAATGCATCCACACCATCCCAATGTTTCCCAAAGTCTCAACACACTATAGCATGGACTCTAGGTACAAAGACTTAACTAAATTCATCAGCTCAAAAGTCCCAAGCTCATCATCTAAATCAGGCATGAGCTAGACTCTGGGTCTGATACCTTTGGGGACAAAATTGTTCCCCATAAGTGGACATACAAATTAAGAAAACAAATTATCTGCTTCTAAAATACAATGAATACAGTGGAGATAAAACATAAACATTAGATATGACAGGATGGAAGGGAATAAAGGGGTCACCAATTCCAGGTAAGTTTGAAATACATAAAGGAAAATTCCATTAGGTTTCAAGGCCTGTGAATAACATTCTATCTTAAAATTGTGCCATCTGAGAATGTAGTAGCCCAAAGCCTCTACCCCAGCTGCGGGGGCTCCACTTTGGAGACATTGTTGCTTATTCTTGAAAGAATGACACTTTCAATTTCCTGCCTGTATAATTTTGGAAACTCAATTTTTTTCTCTCATGTTCTTCTTTCTCCTTCCCTTTTTGTTTAAACTAATAGAATCTCTGCTGATATAACATTATAAAAAAAAAAAAAAAAAAAAAACCTTGTCTCTCACATATGTCACAAGGGGCCATGGCATTAGATAAGAAAGTAAGTCCCTCACAGATCTTTCCTGGATTACCTCATCTCTATTCCTGGTATCTTCTGAGATGAAAAGTGGATCCATATGTTACATGCCGAATTGTTTCAGCAAAAGTTTATCCAGCTATACCCTTGGGTTTCTCTCCAGAGAACAGTCTCTAATAGTGAATCTTCTCATTTTAGCATGATTTACCCTCTGGATAAGCCAAGATAGGCCTCTCAAATCATCAAGCACTGATTCATTTTTGCTTACCAGTTCCTTCCTTAAATCATTACCTTCTTACTGAATTTTACCAAGCAGAAAGGAAAAATCAGACCACACCTTCAATGCTTTACCTGGAAATCTCTGAAGCTACTTGTCCAGTTTTGTCACGTGCCTTTTCTGTTTTCCCCACTACTGAAAAACATGATTCAGTCCGGCTTTCTTTCATTACATAACAATTCCTGTTATATGTAAAATTCCTCTAGTGTCCAATAACATGTTCATCACGCCTTTCTGCTCATAGTCTCTTCAAGTCAACAGGCTTTTTCTATTACATACTCAGATTTCTTCCAGCCTTTACTTGGGTAAAGGTACCCAAGTGTCACAAAATTAACCACAGGTGGCCTCTATCTACTGTCCTTAAGTTGTTTACTTCAGAGCAGGTTAAGATCCATTAATTAAAAAGCCTGAGAGCTCCAAACTAAAATTTTAACATACCCAATTGTTTTAAGTATACTCTAAATGAGCAGATTTTTACCTATTTAGAGGCTGCCTGCTTTGTAGAGCCCATCATCTTCGAACAAAACATCTGCTAGCCACAGTAAAGATAAACTCCACACCTGTGAAGACCCCAAACTGCTGCTGCCTTCTAGAATCCTCTGACTTGGAGAAACCCCCATTGGGCAGCTGAGGGACATCACCTAAACACGTACGTTTTCTCTCCCAAGCTCTCTGCCTCAAGACTTCCCTTGCCCTCCTCTCTTTCTGAGTGGAGTTGCCCCACACCACAACCTCTGAACAGGGTTATGCTGGGAAACACTTCCTCTACTATGCAAATATGTCCCAGTAGAGTCCTACACTGCATGTGCTACTGCCATCTCATGGTCATAACTTTTCCTTAATTGGCCCCTAAATACCTCCAGCCCCTTCTAAGTAGTGATGAGGATGGCGTAGCCACATCCATATTTTTAGGTGCTTATTATATTTGTCCACTTTCCAGTACTGTAACTTTGTCCTTTTAAACATGTCATATAAATAAAAATAAAACTATATAACTTTTTTAGATAATCTTTTTACACTCTGCTTAATGCCTTTGAAATTCACACTTTTGTTTTGTATTATCTCATTAGTTCATTCCTTTTTCTTGCTGAGTAGTATTCCATTGTATATATTTATCAAATGTATCACCTATCAAAGATAAATTGGTTGTATTCAGTTTAGGGCAATTATGATTAGAACTATGAATATTGGTGAATAAGATTTTGTGAATATGTAGTATTACTCTAGGGTAAGTACCCAAAATATGGTTATAAAGCATATACTTAACTTTATTCTAATAATAATGCCAATTATCCCATAGTGGATAAACCATTTCACATTCCCACCAGCAAAGTGTGAGAGTTGCAATTCCTCTGCATCCTCATCAGCACTTAGTATTTTCAGTATCTTTAATTTTAACTACTTTGCATTGAAAATCATTGTGGTTTTAATTTCCGTATTCATAAAGACTAAAGATGTTGAACATTATTTCATGTGCTTCTTTGGCAAACATACATCCTTATTAGTAAGAATCTGCTCAAATTATTTACCCACATCATAATTGAGCTCTTAATTTGCTTACTGTTGAGTTTTGAGAGTTCTTTTTCTATTTTAGTTACAAGTCCTGTGTTAAATGTGAAACTTGCAAATATTTTCTTCTGGCTTGTCTTTTCATCCTGTCACCAGTGTCCTATGGCTAAGAAGTAAGTTTTAAATTTTTGTAAAATTCCATTTATCACTTTTCAGTGAATCCTTCTTTTGATGTCATGTCTGAGAACCCTTTGACATCTTGCCTGAACTCAGGTCATGAAGATTTGCTCCTACATTTCCTTCTGAACGTCTTACTTTAAGTTTTACATTTAAATTTGTGATTTATTTTGTTACTGCTGGTATAAAATGTAAACTTTACTGTCTTGTTTTGTTTGCATCTGGATGTCCAACAGTCCAATAATACTTACTGAAAAAATCACTAATTTTTCTCCAATTAATTATTTCATAACTTTGTCAAAAATCAAATGGCTATATTTTTTATTGATCTATTTCTGGAATTTCTATCATTTCTTCCAAACTGCTGTAGACTGTTTTATGAGTTTATCTGTTTGCCAGTATCAAACAATCTTGAACATAATAGTTTTATAGTAGGACTGGAAGTGAGGTGCTACTAACTCTCTAAGTTTATTTTTCTTTTTCAAGATTTTAATAGCTATTCTAGTTCATTTGCCTTTTGCTATAAATTTGGGAATCATCTTTTCTATGTTTACAAAAATGCTGAATTTTTATTATAATTGTATTAAATCTTTGAACTAATTTGGGAAGAACTGACAACTTTCTTTTATTGGATATTGTAATCCATAAACAAAGAGTATCTCTTCATTATGTAAATCTTTTTTGATTTTCTTTGTCAGCATTTTGTAGTTTGCATTGCATAGATACTGCAATGTGGTTAGGTTTATTCTTTGATAGTCATCTTTTTTGTTGGGAGCTTTTCTAAATTTTTAAACAAAATTTTGATATCAAATTGTTCATTGCTAGAATGAAGAATAATTATTGTTTTGTGTGTTGATCTTGTGAATCTGTGTTCACTGACTTTCTTTCACTCATGTTTATCCTTGGATTTTAAAAATAAGCTCCTGAGAATGTTTTATATTGGAAATCCTGTCATCTTCAAATAAGCAGAGTTTATTTCCTCCTTTCCACCCCGTAAACATTTTATTCATTTTTATTGATTTATTGCAATTGATAGGACTTCCAGGATGATACTCAATAATAATGATGAGAGTGAAATTTTTGCTTTTTTCTAGTCATAAGGAAGAAACTCAGTTTATCATCAGTAAGTACAATGTAGCTGCAGATTGTAGATGTTCTTAATTAGGTCAAAGAAGTTACCCTCTATTCCAAGTTTGCTAGACATTTTTATCAAGAATGCAAAATGAAATTTGACCTTTATCTCACCCCAAATATATAAAAATCAACTCAAAAAGGACTAAGGGCTTAAAAGTAAGTCTTAGTAAAACTACTAAGAGAAAACATAGGAAAAGATCTTGACATTGATCTCAACAAAGATTTTGAATATGTACCTAAAAACACAGGCAGAGAAAGCAAAAATAGACAAATGGGATCGTGTCAAACTAAAAAGGTTCTGCATAACAAAGGAAATAGTCAACAACCTGAAGAGATAACCTATGAAATGGGAAAAAAATTGCAAATCATACATTGGATAAAGGGTTAATATCCAGAATATATAAGAAACTCAAATAACTGAATAGCAAGAAAACAAATAACCCAATTAAAACGAACACAGGATCTGTATAGATATTTTTCAAAAGACATTCAAACAGCCAACTGTTACATGAAAAAGTACTTAACATAATCATCATGGAAATAGAAATTAAAACCACAACATCACCTCACATCTGTTAGAATGGTTTTTATCAAGAAGATAAGAAAAAAATTTTGCATGGTTGAAAATGTGAAGAAAAGGAAACACTTGTACACTGTTGGTAGGTATGTAAATTAGTACAGTAATCATGGAAAACAATATGGAGTTCTGTTAAAAAGTGTAAAATAGAACTACCATATGTTCCAGCAATTCCACTTTTGAATATATATCCAAAGGGAAAGAACTCAGTTCATGGAAGGAATCTTTGTACTTCCACTTTGATTGCAGCATTATTTACAATAACTAATATATGGAATCAATCTAAGTGTCTGTCAACAGATGAATGGATAAAGAAAATGGGCTACATATACATAATAGAATACTACTCTATTATGAAGGAAATTCTGACATTTCCAACAACATGGATGAGCCTGGAGAACCTTGTGCTAAGTGAAATAAACCAAACACAAACAGACAATACTGCCTGATCTTATTTACATATGGAAATTAAAAGGATAAACTAAAAGGAATACTTGTTACCATGGGTTGGTTAGGGATAGAGGAGATATAGGGCACTGCTGGTCAAAGGGAATTCGTTCACTTAGAAGCAAGCATAAATTCTGCAATCTATTATCCAGCAAGGTGAGCATAGTTAGCAAATTATACTTTGTATTTCAATTTTCAATACAAATTCTGTTTTTAAATATTCTTGTCACAAAGATAATTATGTGATGTTACATATATATTAATTAACTTTATTAATCATTGCACAGCGTATACATTTATCAAACATTGTGTCATACTCCATAAATAAATATAATAAAAAATTAAATAATATATTTGAATTTTGTTAAATGCCATTTCAAAATCAGTTGATGTGGGGTTTTATTTGTGTGTGTGTGTATGTGTGCATCAGTAGTTCATTTTTGTTTTGATTAATATTATATCAGATTAAATGTTTTTTAACTTGTTCTTTTAGATATGCATGACAGTATAGAGTGTTTTGACATTGTACATATATGGAGTATAACTTATTTTAATTAGGATTCCATTCTTTTTTTAATATTTTTTAGTTGTAATTAGACACAATACCTTTATTTTATTTATTTATTTTTATGTGGCACTGAGGATCCAACCTAGCACCTCACACATGCTAGGTGAGCACTCTACCGCTGAGCCCCAGCCCCAGCCCCTAGGATTGTGGTTATATATGATGTAGTGTTTCTGTGATGGTGCATTCATACATGAACATAGGAAAGTTATATCTGATTTATTCTACTGTCTTTCCAATTTCTACACCCCTCCCCATGTGGGGTTTTTCTTCTTTAGAATGTTAATATTACCTGTTACAAACTAATTTCCAAATTGACCCATTCCTTGTATAAACTCTATTTTCTCTTAGTTTTTTCATTTTATGTTGTCCTAGATTCAATTTATTAATATTTTTCTTGGGACTTTGTATCCACATGCATGAAAGATGTTTGTTTGTGGGATTTTTTTCTTTTTTAGTATTTTTCTGAATTTCATACGTGACCTCATAACATGAATTAAGAAATATCTCCTTCCCTTATACTTTATGAGAGAAATAGTGTAGAATTTGTATTATTTTTTAAAAAAACATTTAGTAGAATTCACCAATAAGGTCACACCAACATAGAGATTTCTTTTTCAGAAAGTTGTTAATTTTTAACTGTGAGTTCATTTTTTTGTCTTCTTTCTTTTCATTTTTTAAGTCTTGCTAGAAGTTTGCCAATTTTATGAATCCTTTAAAAGAACAAGATTGTGTTTTCATTGATTTTCTTTATTTGTTTTTCCATTTACTTGATTTTTATTCTTATCTTTAGTGTTTCTTTTCTTCTGTTTCTTGAAGGTTTATTTTTCCCTTTGTTTTTTTCTAGTCTAAGATGGAAACTTAGACTGTTGATTTGAGATCTTCCATCTTGTTTAATATAAGCATCCCAATGTTATTAATTTCCAACTAAGCATTGTGTTCATAGCATTCAAAACTTTTTATGTTTTAAAATTGTTTTTAAATTTCTCTTGAGATCTCCTCTTTGACACATTATTTAGATACATATTGTTTAACTTATTAATAGAGATTTTCCTGCAAAATTGCCAATATTTTTTCTTGTTTAATATCTACTGTGGATAAAGAGTATAATCCATATTTTTTGAGTATGTTGAATTTGTTAGCTTTGTTTTAGGTTCCTGGATAGGATGTATCTAGGTGAGTCAGTGAGCAACTGGAAAAACCACACAATCTGTTGTTGTTTAGTGGATATTTTACTCTTTTATATTCTTGTTAATTTTCCGTCCACGTGTTCTCCAATTACTGAGAGGAGTAATTGTGACTCCAATTAATTTTGTATAATAATCTATTTCTCCTTTTACTTCTGTCAGTTTTTGTTTTGTTTAATTTAAAGGCTATCGTTAGGTGCCTATAGATTTAAGATGGTTATGTCATAGTGATAATTTGACACTATTATTATTATACACTGATCTTTTTATGCCTGGTATTTTTTAAACTATAAAGTTTATGTCTGCTATTAAAAGAAAAAATCTATTGCTTTCTCAGGTATCCATTTTTTATATTTCTATTATTAATATTTCTCTATCATTACATATGAAATGACTGACTTTTAGATACCATAAATTTGATTTGTAGTGTCTTTTCCATTAATGCACCCTGACCTTTTGTCTTTTCTATTGGTATTTGTAGAACCTTTGAACATAATATAATCATTATGTTTTCACTTGGAGCTAATTTTTTTATAGCACATCTAGTTTTTGTTCTTCTTTTTTCCCCTGTCCTCACTTACTGAGTATTTTTAAAACATTTTTAGTATGCCGGATCATATAGTAAACATTCACTTTTTGAGGAACATATCCTTGTTTCCACCTGTTAAGGCCTTCTTTCTTACAGTCATATTGGAATTTTGAAATGGTATCTCATGATTTTGACTCATCCATTTTTTACCACCTATCTGTATAGTTTTTCGTTGATTTCTCTAGAGATTATAAGATAACTCGTGAACTTTGCAGTCTACTTAGAATGAATATTTCACCACTTTATAGGATAGATATGTTATCATCATGTGTGTCTTCACTCTCTCTCTACATTGAAAACCCCATCAGAAAATACATCTTCACTTTCATTGTTTGTTTGTAATAAAATAAACATAACACAAAATTTAACATTTCAACTTTTTAAAAAATTCTGTGTGGTTCATTGGCAGTAAGTACATTCACGTTGCGCAAACTTCACAATTATCTATCCCTGGAACTTTTTCATCACCTCAAATTGAAACTCTGTACCCATTAAACCATATCTCTCTTCCTCTTCCTTCACTATTCTACTATTCTAAGTCAAATAAGTAGAGTTGCACAATATTTGTCCTTCTGTGTCTGGCTTATTTCCCTCAGCACAAAGTTTTCAAGGTTCATCTTTTTGCAGCATGTGTCAGTACATCATTGCTTTTATCTGGCTACATATTTTTTCATAATATGTATATAAGATATGCTGTTTATCATTTATCAGTTGATGGATGCCTGGGTTATTTCCACATTTTAGCAATTGTGAATAGTGCTGCAGTGAACATATTTGCACAAATTTTTGTGTGGATACATCTTTTTAATTCTCTTGAATATATATCTTAAGAGTGGAATTGCTGAACCATATGGCAACTCTGTTTAGCTTTTGAAGAACTGTCATGTCCTTGTCAATATTTGTTATGTCCATCTTTTTTATCCTAACCATCCTAGCATGCATGAAGTGTTATCTCATTGTGGTTTTGACTTGCATTTTCCTAACAACCAATGATATAGAGCATCTTCTCATGTGCCTACAGATCATTTTGCTATCTTCTTTAAAAAACTGTTCAAATCCCTTGCTTACTATTTGAGTATTTTTTTTATCGAGTAGTAAGAGCTCTTTCTATACTCTAGATACAAGATATGTATCTAGAGTATATGATTTGCAAATTCTTGACTTCTCTTTTTTTCTTTGTTGCTCATGATTTGGGTGTCATATCATATAATCTTTTGCTAAATCTGAAGTCATAAATATTTCTACCCCTGTATTTACACCTAATAATGTTACAGTTTTTAGTTCTTTTGATCCATTTTGTATTAATTTCTGTATGTGGTGTGATGTAAAGGTCTAACCTCATTCTTTATGTATTTAGAAATCTGTGGTTATGGCGGGTAGGGTTGTTTCACAGTGGTAGAGCGCTTGCCTAGCATGTGTGAGGCACTGCATTCGATCCCCAGCACCATGTAAACAAATTAAATAAAGAAAATAAAGGTATTATGTCCATCTACAACTAAAAAACATCAAAAAAGAGAAAAGAACAAAAAAGAAATATGTGTTTATGGTTTGGATCTTTGTATATTTAGTTGTGGAGAAGACTATTCTTTCTTCATTGAATAGTCTGGAAACCCTTGTAGAAAATAAGTTAACTAGAGATTGGTGGGATTATTGTGTAATTTTCAATTTTATTGCATTGTGTTAAGTAATGAGTTGTGTCCCCTGCTCCCCCAAATACCTATGTTGAAGTCCTAACTTCCAATAAGACTATGTTTGGAGACAGAGCTTTTAAGAAGGTAATTAAGGTTAAATGAAGCCATAAAGGGGAGGATCTAATCTAATAGGATTTGTGTCCTTAGAAAAATAGTAAGAGACACCAGGAATACATGCATGCATAGAAAAAGAAGGCTTGAGGAAGGACACAGTGAGAAGACAGCAATCTGATACACACACACACACACACACACACACACACACACACACACCAGGGAAGCCACTAAAACTCTATTGGAACTAGTAACTGAATTCAACAGTTTGCAGGACACAAAATCACTATGCAAGAGAGTCTGCACCAAGGGAGGGGGCAAGGGAGTAGGAAGGATGATGGAATGAGTTAGACAGCATTACCCTAAGTACATATATGAAGACACAAATGGTGTGAAAATACTTTGTGTACAACCAGTGACTTGAAAAAATGTGCTCTATATGTATAATATGAGATGAATTGCATTCTGCCATCATGTATTACAAATCAGAATAAATAAATAAATAAATTTTTAAAGAAAGAGAGTCTGCACCAGAAATAATCCTTGATGGCACTTTTATCTACCAGCCTCCAGAACTGTAAGAAAATATATTTCTGTTGTTTAAGCCATTCAGTCTAAAATATTATGTTATGGCAACTGAGCAGACTAATACACATTAATGTACATCTATCATGCCAGTGCCACTCTGCCTTGATTACCATTGCTTTTTAG
The DNA here is from genome assembly GCF_047511675.1 of Marmota flaviventris. Lineage (NCBI taxonomy): Eukaryota > Metazoa > Chordata > Mammalia > Rodentia > Sciuridae > Marmota > Marmota flaviventris. The sequence goes on from NC_092504.1 coordinate 64,098,022, forward strand.
TAAGTCTTGAAATCAAGACTGTAAGTCCTACTAATTAATTCTTTTGCAGGTTTGTTTTTGGTATTCTGGATCCCTTGAAATTTTGAATGAATTTTAGAATTAGCTATCAATTTCTACAAAAATGTCAACTTTTATTTTAATGTCAATTGTATTGAATCTGTAGATTAGATGGGGGCATATTTGCACCGGAACAAAATTAAGTCCCACGATCCATGAACATGGAATGGTTTTCCATTTATTTCATCTTCTGTGATTTCTTTCAACAATGATTTGTAGTTTGCAGAGTATACATTTTCAACTTATTAAATTTGTCCTATTTGATTTTTTTGATGCTATTATAAATAGAATTATTTTCTGAATTTCAGTGTCAGATTGTTTATTGCAGGTTCATAGAAGTAAGACTTATTCTTTCATAGTGATTTTGTGTCCTGCAAATTGTTGAATTTAGTTATTAGTTCCAATAGTTTTAGTGGCTTCCCTGGGTTTTCTATATACAGGATTGTGTCTTCTGCAAATACTGATAGCTTAACCTCTTTCTTGCCAATCTCAAAGACTTTTGTTCCTATTTTGTACCACTTTTGTATCACATCAAACAAAAACAGCACAAGTGGACATCTTTGCGTTGTTCCTGATTGGCAGGAAAGCATCTGGATTTCATCATGAAGTCTGATGATGATCAAGCCTTCAACATATGGCCTTTATGGGACTTCTAAGATCCAAATCATAACCATGTTATTTCTAGGAATATGCCCATTTTATCTAAATTATCTAATTTGCTGGCACACAATTATTTAGAGTTTTTCTTCGTAATCTTTTTCATTTTTATAAAGTCACTAGTATTGTCCTTTCTTTCATGTCTGTTTCTAGAAATTTGAGATTTCATTTTTTTCCTTAGTCAAATATGCTGAAGATTTATAAGTTTTGTGGATCTTTTCAACAACCAGGGTTTTGTTTCATTAATGTATTTATTTTCTATTTTTTATTTTATTATTTTCTGTTCTAATCTTTACTATCTCCTTTCCACTTGTTATATAATTAGTTTATAGCACTGTTCAAATCTGCCATTTTCCTGTTGATCTTCTACCTAGTTTTTCTATCCAATATTCAAATTGGAATATTGAATGCTCCAAACATTACTGTTGAATTATTTATTTCTTCCCTCATTTCTATAAATTTTTGCTTCTCATAATATGGTGGTCAAGTATAGATACATATATATTTATAATTGTTATATCTTCCTAAAGGATTGACCCTCTTGTTATTTTTAAATTTCCCTCTTTTTCTCTCTAAATACATTTGTTATTGTTGTGTTAAAGATTATGATGCTTTTTCTTGTGGTTGCTGGTTGATTTTTCTCCCTTTTACTTTCAAACTGTCTCTCTTTTAGACAGCATATAGTTAGGTCACTTTTTTGAACCCAGCCTGATAATCTTTGCTTTTTTACATTTTTAATTTACTCTCACATGAAGTTTTTATTGCTTGCCTTTATCCAATATATGGGTCATATTTTCCTTTTCCTTTGCATACTTCATAATTTTTTGCTGGAAATTGGATGTATTAGATAATACATCATAGCAGTTCTGGGAATTTCTTCCTCCCTTCCTCAGTCTTGTTTTTCATTGTCTTCTTGTTTATTTCTTACTTATTTGGACTGTTGGTCATTTTAATGAAGTTCATTGCCCACTCCCTCCCCATCTCTCTCACACACACAGCATGAGAAACACTAACCTGTCCAAACCCAAAGAGAATGGATTAAGAAACAAGGCATAGCAACAAACAAGGTTTTACTTAAAGATTGGTGTCTTGCAAGATTGAGGGGAGCAGGCACCCCCAGAGTGGATACAACCAGCATTTTATCCCCTAGAGCACAAGCCCCCTCCCCCACACTCCATTCCTCATTGACTGAGTACTATGGGGTGCACAATCTTCCTGAATGTTTCACTGTCTTCTATTGGATTATTTAAAGGAAGGTACCTTTAGTTGTCCTCACCTCCCTTTGTTCTCTTGTGGTGGGACAGTGTCCTTGGATTAAGTGCCTTTTGGCATGGACAGTTTATCTCTGTTGGTGAGGTGAAGGGAAGGGATCTTCTTTCTCCCCTCTTGTTTGTCAAGGGGCTGTAAAGTTTTACACTTGGTGTTAATTGCTTGTAACTTTTCATTCAGCTGCCTTTCTTACATCCCAAATAGTTTTACGTTTAAAGCTAAATACTGTATTTTTAAAATGGATCACTGACATTTCTATTTCTCATAATAGTGGTAAGCCTCTAATGCTCTCTGATCAGGCAGGTACAGTTTTGCAGTTCCCTTGGGATGACAGTAATATTAGTGGGATTCTCTTCCAACCTTCCCCTGCCTACATACAGCTGTTAATCTCCACTAGTTTCTGGCCTATGAGTCTATTGTTTTTAACAGTGCCCTGGAGCACAAATTCCTCCACATCACATTCAATCAAATTGTCTCTCTTTGGAGGAAATACTTTCTGAGGTCAGTGTTGATGTTTGTGTTAACCCCAGGAGGGCTCTTCCCACCTGTTTTATTCCCAGATTCACACCTACAAACTAGCAAGCCTACCACCTAGGCTGTATCTTCCTTCAATTCCCCAATCTTCTCTCAATTGCCTCTCATCACAGTCTCTATGATTCTGGAGAGTACACCTGAGTTTAAACTTATCTACATTTGATTTCAAATAACGTCAGCTGTTTTGGAGGAGATTCGGAGTTATGTGCTTCAAGGCCTGATTTTTCCCCCATATAACATTTCTAAGCCAGAGCTCTAGAGCTGGGGGTAGAGACAATAACAAACCCTTTTCCAAGTGACACCTAACTAGGAGTTGAGTGCTTTGTGGGCAGGGTGGGAAAAGAGTGTGGAGGGCAGAAGCCTGCAGTCCTCTTAGCTTTCTTCTCCTCTCATGGAATCTTCATTTCAAGGGCCAATGGAAGGGATATCAGGGACCCAGTATTCTCACTATTGCACACCCACAACAGATTCTCTCATTCTTGTCTATCCAGGCAGTTGGGGGCAGGATGAGAAAAGCTGAAGCCCTTCTCCTTCTGCACTGAAAGCCCTCTAGCTAAGACCAAGGGACAAAAATAGCTGAGATCTTGGCAGCAGCAATCTAGAGTCCAGTATTTGCCTTTCTGACCTAGGAATAGCAAGGATGGGAGTGGTCTTGGTGCAAATACCACAGACTCCCCTTTCTTATCAAATGTTCATAGATTTCCTTGAACAGATACTTCTTCATTTGCCATTTGCCCTTAGGACCATTTATTTCCAGGTGATTTCAGTGGTTGCTCCTTTGGATGTGATTTTCTCTAGTGCTCCCCACGCTGTCTTTCCAAAAGACACTTATATTCATTAATTACATGTGGAATTTCCAGGAGGACAAATCTTTGCTTTTCACTTCTTGTTATTAATTTTTCTGAACTTCCTTTGTTTGTTTCCATTAAAACAATGACTGCCAACCTTATAAAAGTTCTTTCCCATTTTCAACTCCAAGTTCCTAGAAGATTCAGAAATGAGGCTTTTGCACTAACATCTAGAGCGAACATTCAAGACTCTGACATTGGCTATAATTTTTTATACCTTTATTTTTATGTGGTGCTGAGGATCAAACCCAGTGCCCCACATGTGCCAGGTGAGTGCTCTACCATGAAGCGGAGCCATAACCCCAGCCCCGACTGGCTATAATTTTTATCTAAGGCTTCAGGAAAGAGAACATGCTTCTCCACCACTGCCCTTTTCCATCATTTTGCCTTTGGGTTAGTTTTAGATTCAGGAGGAAAAGATAGGAATGGCGAAGTTGAAAAGAGGAAAAGTTTTTACAATATGAAGTCCGCACAGGCTCTGAACTTAAGGGAAGCCATTGGCAGGTCTTCCTGTTGCTGTGGGCTTGATTTGTTATGAGGTAGTCATCTTTTGCTGAAGCCTGTCTAGCTTCCTTGAAAATAACAGTCAGCAAGTGACTAACCATGCACAGCAAGACTGGTTATGACACAGGAAGCCACAAAATGATGAGAGACCTGGGTATGCCCAAAGGAAGGAAGTCAGTAAGGGCGTGCCCCAAAATTCTTCCAGGTTTTGGCTTAGGAAGCCTTCTAAGACTTCTGGAAATCTTTCATGAGAGCTAATAGGAAACAGTTCAGCCTAATGGCTCTTTAAAACTTTGGATGCTTAAGTTTACAAAGCCCATTAAATTTGAACTTCCAATTGGAATTGTATACAAAAGAGACATTTGTAGGAGGCATTTTCAGAGAATTTTATTTGTGGATAATAATAGTATTGTGCTGGTTAGTCTTCATTTGTCTGTTCAAGATCTATTCTCCATCCTCCTGTGCCAGGCTCTGTCTTCCCCAGAAGCTGACCAATGCAGATTCACTGCATGCTCCATCACCTTGCTATTCAGTTTCTAGTTGGGTTTGGACAGTTGTTTCCAACGTTAACATGAAATTGGAGCATGTGAGAAAATAAACTGATCCTTTCTTGGTATACCACTCCCTCTCTGACAGTAGCTGTGTCTCTATATATTCTCATTGGGGTCCTCCTCCAAGATCCTGGTCCTTACCCAGCTCTAGAAATACTATTTACTATGTTAAGAGCTTCTTGCTATGCTAGTTTCTGTGTGCCTCACTAGTCCATTTTCTATATAACAAAGTACTTGATACTGGTAAATTTTTAAGGGAAAGAGGTTTGTTTTGGCTCCTGGTTCTTAAGGCTGAGAAATCCAAGAGCAGGGTACTGACACCTGGCTAGGGCCTGAAACTGCATTGTAACATGGTGGAAAAACAGAAAGGCAAACAGGCCTGAACAGGAGACGAAGCAAGAGAGGGTTGGCTTGCTGTATAACAATACACTCTGATGAGTTTGAGCCCATTCCCCTAAAGTCGCATTCATGAATGTGGTGCCCCCCCCCACTTATCTAACAACTTTGCAAAGGTCCTGTCACCTCTCAATACCATTAGATTAGGAATTAAATTTCTACAGGAGTTTTGGATGAGATACACAATAGCACTCACCATCTCATTTGTTCTCATAACCCTGCTATGCTTTGTAAGTAGTATCAGTATGCTGCAGGAGGGCTGAATTCTGTTTCCTGCTGGGTTTCTGGGAGTTAGCATATTTCTTCAATGTGTGTCATGATCTTGAAAACCCATGATAACTCTTCAAGGCATTAACATTATTAACCCATTTTACAGATGAAGAAAATGTTTTAAACAAGTAAAATACCCAAAGTCATATACCTAGTGACACAGAATTGGAATTGAACTCAAGTATTTCTAACAAGAGCTGTTTTCTTTATTTCATTTAAGTTTTTTTAACAGCTTTTATTCATACTTTATTGCAGACTAATTTTACTTAAATATAAGTCACTTTTTTAGCTTTTTGATGAATGTATTGATTAAGCCCAAGTCCTTATTTTGAAATAAAATTTGATGAAATTCATGAATATCTAAATTCAAGGGGCTGGGATTGTGACTCTGTGGTAGAGTGCTCGCCTAGCATGCATGAGGCACTGGGTTCCATCCTCAGAACCACATCTATGTAAAATATTGTGTCCACCTAAAACTGAAAACTAAATATTTTAAAAAAATAAATTCAAGTACAGTATCCCTTTAATGACTACAAGGAAAAACACAAGACTTAATTAAAAAAATAACTTTGAGACTTTTACTTGTAATAAAGCTTGCTAATCAACTCTTGTTTTGTGCAAACATTAATTTTCCTTTCCCTTCAATTTTTTTTTTTTTTTTTTTTTTTATAAATACCATTGGTTGTAACCCAACAACCCTTCCCAGTCCTCCGTATCCTTTTACACTTTCAAGGCTACTTTGAAGGTAGCAATGGCTAGATGACTCAGGTTCTGCTAATGAAAAGTGAAAGTATCCCTTTTGCTGATAAAAGACAACAATCACAGCTCTTTGTCCCATCCCTTTCTTTGTGCTTAAAATTATGATGTGATGCCTGGAATCATTGCAGTTTTACTGTGACATATTCAAGGTTGTTAGATAAATATAAAGGTTGCTAGATAGCAAATATATAGGATGCTAGTTAAATTTGAATTTCAGGTAAATTATGAATAAATTTGTAGCATATGCCCCAAATATTTTATAGCCTATATTTAAAATGCATAATTTTATATATAATACACACATGTCTATATTGCAGTTATATTATGACCATAAGCCAATGCATTAAAAGTTGCTAAATATGTAAAATAAAAAGCTGTTAGCTTATATTCAACTTATATATTGAGTCCCACAAATTCTAAAAACTGAGTTTTGTTGCTGTTGTCTTATTAAATATTGTATGGATAAAAAGAATATATACAATGTGTATGGCAAAAGGAAAGCAATACACCCAATGCCAGTTTAATCACCACTCAGTCTAAGATAACCTCTAGCCTAGATTCTGTATTTAATTTTCCTGTGCCTTTAAACAATGTGTTTGTTTGTTTGTTTGTTCATCTTTATTCCCTTTGACTGGCTAGGAACTGAAAAAACGTGTTTGTATTTTCAAGTACAGTAAAGATAACCCAGCATTCTCCTCTCCAAACATAAATTACTTGTCCAAGAGAATGCTGCAAAGTGTACAAAACAAGAAGGCACTTTTTATCTTGGTCATCAGAAAGCTATGACAACGGTAGAGGTGTTGATCTTTTCAGAGTCCCGTAGGTTTCTTGATAGACATAGGTATAAGAGACAAACCAAGGAGAGAGAGAGAGAAGGAAGTCTTGCAGCTAGGGGGTTTGGAGTTGGCTTTCAGAGAAACAACCTCAACTTCCAGATATCTAAAGGGGTTCCCCTGCCTTCCTAGGAAGGCAGAACCCTGCCCAAGCCTCCCTCCTGAGATCCTGCATATGCTTTCTTGCTAAATGACTCTTCACTCCGTTATCTCCTCACCGGATACATCTGTTGGGTGCTTCGCATCCTCAGCTCTCCGCTTTCATCTTTTTCATATCTCAACACATTGTTTCCTCCAGTCCGGGTGCCAGAGTGGAAGGGAGCCATCCCGCCCGACCGCGCTCTGGGATTGGCAGCGAATGAATGATTGGCAGCGGGCATCTCTGTCAGAGCTTTGGCATGCCGCAGAGTAGAAGCCCCGTGCTAATGAATGCCATCTACACCTACCAGATGTGCCACTGGGTGACATGCCAGATCTTTTACATAATGCCATTCTGCCGGACACGAGACAGCTGGGGGTGGGGGTGTCTCTTAATGCCTTCGGGTAAGAGTGAGTCTGCCTCTTCATTCATTCATTCATTCATTCATTCATTCATTCATTGTACTCAGATCACTCGCCACTGTCCATATACCCAACCAGCTCTCCTTACACCTAGGAGGATGTCTCCCTCAGAGAAACTGGAGACCCTGAGTTCCCAAAACATCTCCCCTAGCCTCCTCCACACTCTTCCAGGAGTTTGCTCTCCACCCCCACCCAGACTCAAGAAAGGGAATTTGTTTAAAAGGTTAAAGAAATAAAAACACTGAAAGGACCTGAAATTGAAGGAGGGGTAGATAGATACCACACTTCCCATCTTCCCCCACCCCACCCATTACTCTCTTCTTCCAAGCTAACCTGCTGCCCACACCCCACTCCCTTTGGCAGCATCCCTTGTTCTTTCTTTTTCCACAGTCCACTGGAAACTGGACAGTATTTATCCCCAAGGGTGATATTCTGCCAGTGCCTGTCCCACGTCCTGGCTGAAGTAGTTTTCTTAGGTTGGAGGTGTCCAAAAATCCTTGCCTTTGGAAAGGAATGTTTCCTGGAGTGGGATGGACAAGGTGGGAGGAAAGGGAAATGAGAAAACCGCTTCTGACCGACCAGGCGTGCGTGCGCCTGTGGGAGTGTTTCGGTTCTCCTCTCCCAGCGAGATCGCCAATCCCAGAAAGAGATTAGCTGGGGACCCGGGAGAGGATGCCAAGCTGGTCTCTCGCACTTTCTCTCAACCTGGGAGTTGGGGCTGCCCCCGAATCCGGGGCCCTTGCGAGAGGCAGGCCTCTGCTCCTCCTCCGCAGGGGCCATACCCCTCACACACGCCCTCCCACGACACACACGCCATCAATCTAGCCGATAGGCGCCGCTCCCACGCGCACACCCCTGCCCCTCGCACGAGGGGGCCCTGTCGCCAGGCCCCTTCCCTGGCACTCCCACCCCCGCCCGCTGCTGAGGCTCCAGATGGCGGCTTCTTGCGCTCGGCTCGCGGGCCCCAGACGCCGCCCGGCAGCAGCCGGCGGTCGCTCCCTCCCTCCCAGCTGCTGCGGCGGAGAGCCGGGCCGCTTTGCAAGGCAGACGGGCTCCTCCGCAAGCTCGCATTGGGGCGGGAGTGTGGCCGCGGGTGGCGCGGGGATGCCGAGGGACCCGCGGGAGCTTCGCTCTGGGTAAAGGAGCCCTGCGGCCGCAGGTAAGGAAGCCGCAGGGAGCTGCTCAGGGAATAGATGGGGAAGCATGACACTGGGGACTACCCCCACCTACCCCCACTGTCTCCCTTGACCTTTTTTTCCCCCATCCCAACCACGGAGCCAGGGTCAATTGCTGGACCAGAGCACCCATGCGACAGCAGGGAGCGGCTTCGCGGACGCCAGAAGGGGGCGCCCAGCACCCCAGAACCCGGGCTGGAGGCGGCCTCTGCCTGGGCGTCCCGCCCAGCCCAGCCGAAGGCTGCTTCGACCGGAAAGATGCCCCCTTCTGCCTGAGAGCAGTAATGCCTACCGCCAGCCGCGACCACCTACTTGCCCATTTTTCTCCTCTCCTCTCACTGCTCACACTACCCTCGCAGGCGTTCGCTCTTTTTCATAGTCTCTCTCTCTCTCTCTCTCTCTCTCTCTCTCCCTGTCTCCCTCTCTCTCTTCCTCTCTTCCTTTCTTCCTCTCTTCCTCTCTCCTCTCCCTACCCTCATTCTCTCTTTTCTGGTTTCCTTCCTTCTCTCCGCTTCTCTCCTTGCATATTGTATTTCCCCCTTGGGTTTCTACACCGGTTCTGTGAGGTTTTATATGCCCCTAAAAGGTGGCGTGGAGGTCATGTGTTTCAGGCCCCTCTCCCTAGGTGCCTCCCTGGGTGGCCCCGAAAGCAGCCCCGAGGAAGGCAGCTATTGGAGGTTGACGTCATTCTGTTCCGGGGATAGGGAACAGCAACAGTTTGCTATGTGAGTGAGTGATATGTTGGGGTGCGGCGCTTCCCCCAAAATACAGATCGATGGTTCCCCCTTATTGGACGGATGCATGAAGTTCAATAGCTTGGTACTCAGCCCTTACCTCCCACCAGAAAGTCAGGACACACCAGGGTATCCCTTATACACACCCCGAAAGACCTAAGGTCAGTCTCCCCTATAGTCCTTAGTTTTCCTCCGAAGCAGCTACTCTCGGGGTTGGGAAGATGAAGAAAGGGACACCAAAAGGTTCCTCATATCTCCGCACGCATCTGACCGTCGCCTCTAATCTGCCAGCGCGCTGTCGCGTGCCCACTGTGCCCTCAGACAGGCTCCTGCTATGCGGCTATGGGGCTTTAGACCCCGCGAGCACGTTCCATAAGCTTCCAGAATAAATCCCCTCGGAAACATTAATCACAAGGACCAGAGGATGCAAAATGTGCGGTGTCTGCCTTTTAATCCCAAACGTAATTCTGGAAAGCAGCATCAGACAAGGGCTCTATTAATCCCTTACAGGAGTCCATGCGATCACTGACCTACTAGACTTGTTTTCCTGCAATTTCACTGAGTTAGCCTCTGTTAGAGGAAAGTGACGGGACAGGAGGAAACAGTGAGGAAACTCCTGGTACATTCGCTTAATAATAGAGTAGGACACTCCTTACAGGGGCGCGGGCTGCTTAGACAGGAGTCAAATTCTATGGGGTCGCCAGCGCTACTGCAGAGCTGGAGAGAGGGTTAGCTGGGCGTTAGACGCTGAGTAGGGTTGAGACCAGAGTTGGAAAGGCGTTTTCTCCCTTTCTAAGGCTTGGGACCCAAAAGACCTCATTTGGGGGCTGTCCCTTTGGGATGATTTTAGGGCCAGAGGAGAGGCTCACCCGCAACACCCGTGAAAGAGTTTGCTCCCCCCACCGACCTGTTTCTCGCACTTGAGATTTCACTATCATGTCATTCAATTAATCATATTTCGCTTCTCCCATTTTATTCAAAACCGTCTTCCAGTTCCCTCATAATCGTAATTTGCGCCATTGCCTTTTATCTTTGATTAATTAAGAAGCTGAAAATGATAATGGAGGGTCGGGCCAATAAATTAGCTTTAGGAACAGACGGACCGACGCCCAGAGCTGCCGCGTGGGTGGGCACTGCCCTACCAGGCTGGGGTGAGGGTGGGGGTGGGGTCCCCCGCCGGCCGCAGCACAGGGAGGGGTGAAGGATGAGGCGCGTGTTGCGAACCAAGTAGAGATACCCGCACTGAAGTAAATCCCACAGGCGCAAGTAAAGACCTCTCTACGCACCAAGTGGAAGGATTGTTGGGATGCTTAGCTTTTCCGGTTTGAGTCTAGAAATAGAAAGAATTGGGGAGGGGTTGAGGGTACTCTTGTTTATTTTCAAAAAGGCCTCGCATTACTAAGTGGATGATTAGGTTTAAAGTGTGGGCCTTTACAAGGATTTGGATCCTTTTCCACCCCCAGATCCAGTAAGTTAGATTTATTTTTTGCATTTTCTCCCTCCTCTACTTGCCTACTGGTTTGAAAGAGGGAGGAAGGAAAGGAGGAAAAGCGGGAGAATGTGTTTGAGAGATTCTAAGATCACATCAGTGGCCAAAGAGGAAAGCCCAACGGAGGGGCGGTTCAGGGGTTCCTCTTTTCTCCCTCCATGAAATCGATCATGCCTCCAGACGGCTGAAGGAGAGCACTTTGCCACTCTTCACAGCTTCCCTCCAGCCTCTTTAGCTTTCAATTGAAAACCAATTAAAGGTTTCTATAAATCTGTTAGAGCCCCTTTTATCTGGGGACCCCTGATGCATGCGATATTGCCCTTTAGATGCCTCTTCCGTGTTTTGTTTTACAATTGTTGTATCAATATAATGCGGCCTTTCTTTTCCTGTCTCTATAGATACAGATACACAAGGAAAACCAAAGCTATTCAGGCTCCTCATTTGTCCAGCAGCCTAACAGTGGTGCCCTTTCTGTGCGGCTGCTTTCCCTGCTTCAGGAGCAGCAGTTATGGTAGAAGCAGATGGCTACTGATTGGGGGAGCTTTGTGGCTCTAATGCTGAATACTTTATGGAAAAGGACTTTATCATGCTTCGTTGGGCAGAGGAACAAGGGGATGAGATTTATGGCCAGGAAAAATAAATCTTTTTCCAAGTTGTGGCTCCTTCTCACCAGTGTCTCCTTTGCCCTGGGGGTCAAATGCTGAGGAATTGGTTTATATTTTATTTTATTTTATTCTCCTTTCTGTAACAACACTTTTTAGTCAGGGTCTGAAGGTAGAGCAGACTAAAAGCCAAAAGTTTATAGAACACCCTCGGTGGTTGCTGCATCAGCATTCTCTGCCCTCAGGAAAAGAGCAGAAGGGTATGGTCTTAAATGCTCTTTGGGGCCATATTTTCCTGGACCTCTTGTTAGTTGCTGGGTAAAACATCGTCATCCATTATCCTATTATCAGTAAAGGGGAAAAAGGATGTTAAGTGCTCCTATTCAAAAAGTTAGAGGAGGATACTGATGCTGAAGGAGAGGGGAAATGATGGGGCATATGGTGAAGCAGGCATGCTTCCCACTCTGAAAGCTCGGACCTCTGAGATGATTGAGGGATGCTTGTGAGCCTAACATGCTGAACTCCAAATTGAATTTTCAACTTATGGAGGATATACAAAATCCAACCCTCTGTTGGAGGCCTAATTTCCCCCAAGATATGTCCATATCTTTTCCTCTCACCTGAGTTTCACTTCTCTTGTGTGAAGGTGTGCTCTGTCTGCTGCTGAGATGTGTCTCTTCCCCATACACCCCTTCTCCTGCCCTCAGAACCTGTCCCCTTGAGGTCTTCCTCTCCCAGAGGCCATAATATCATACAGAAGAGTTCCTAGCAGAGAGACCCACATGCCTACTGGCAGCTTGGCACCAAGAGGTGGCAGCCAATCCCAACTCTGGCTTTCCCTTCCCAGTCCAGACTCCTTGTCTCCTTGATTTTTGAAATGCCATTTTCAATCAAGAAAAACATTTGCTGAGCACCTTCCTATTCCAAGCCCCTCTCCCCTGCCTTTCCAATTCTTTTACCTTGTCCCTAGAAACTGGAGAACAAAAGCCAGGCTGACAGCTTCTCAAAAGGTCACCTAGTTTTCTGCCACAAAGAGCTTCCTCCCAACTCTTCAAATATTAGCACCTCAAATTCCAACATGCACCTTTGTATCTTGTTTCTCTCTAAAGAAGAGAAAAGGTGTAACAGGGGAGATAAGCCTTAAAAATAAAAGGTATGCATTCAGGTGCTTTAAATGACTAACTTTGGGCTCTTCCTGTGTGCGAGGCCAAATGCTGTGCCAGCCTTATAGCACTTAAGTCGTCTAATGACCATTTGACTTAAGTGCTACTATTATCACAAAGCCCTCTGCTTCACAGGAAAGGCAGTCCAGCGATGCTAACTAGAATAAGTCACCCAATGGCACCTGAATCAAGGATTACTCCTGCAATATTCACTCTATGAGTTAGATGCTTTTACTAAGGACTTTACAAAGAAAGAAAACAAGTTCGGAGGGGTTAAGTGATTAACTCAAAAGACTCACAGCTAGTAGACTTCAGATCCGGAGTTCAAATGTTAACTGTTCAGAACCCCAAATTTCGCGTTCTACTATTACTGCTTCTTGGATCCTTTAGAAGAAGGAGGTACTGGGAACCCACAACAGACACTTTGTGACCGGGTCGCGGGGCAGGGCTGGAGATTTCACAGAGCCTGAGAATGGGGCGTGGGGGCTAAAGCAACTGGTCTGTTCCGGGCTGCGCTTGCGCAGAAAAGGCGTGGGATTGGAAGACGCGGCTCTGCCAGGCTCTCTGGACCCTACTAGTCTAGGTCCGCGGATTCTGCAGCAGTGTTGCCAGTGTGGCCCGCGAGCTGGCGCGGGGAGGGGAGCCTGAGAGCGAAAAAGTAGCCCTACTCGGGATCGAGTGAGAACCACGTGGCTGGCGAGCTAGGCCCCACTGCGGTCCTCCGCAGGCCCCCCTGTGTAGGGGAGGGCCGGCCGGAGCCGCCCTCCCGGACCACAGGCCCGCTCCTTTGTGAGCTTCTGTTCTGAACCGCGTCTTTCGCAGTCCCTGACTTCTGGCCACTGAGCTTGAGTTAACCAAGGTCGCGTTCACATGTTTTTCATTCCACAAAGTCGCCCTGTATCAGGCCTTGCCATCCTGAGTTTCCAAAGCCGCAAATCGGGCCCCTCAAGGAGGCCCAAAGAAAGGACTCTAGAATGGGCATTGGGGGTGTGTTTGGGGAGAGAAGTCCTACCTCTATCTGCCAGGCCGGACCTTCAGAGCAAATTGGTTGCTCTTTCTTTAAGCCAGTGTGGGGTGGAGCGACGCGCAAGATAATGGCTAAATGCTCATTGGAACTTTGAGGTCTTTCAGAGGTAGTAGGGATCCTGAACAGATTCCACCTGCCTACTTATCCACCAGTACCTCCATCTGATCTCCTAGCAACAAGGAGAACTCCTCAGCCTTCATTCGGTGAAGCTTTAAAAAGCTTCAATAAGCTTCCCCAATTTTCTAGTGAAAAAAAAAAAAAAAAAGTGAAGGCAGTGAAGGTCTCTGTGCTTGCTAAGTTGCAACTCAGCCCTCACAATAACTTTATGAAATGGTTTCCTTTCTTGCCTTCAGTCCACACGTACAGCATACACCAGTTAACTTCCCGTTAGGGGGTCTCCAGTCGAACCCAGGCAGTCCGGTTCCCTTGGTGGAGTTGTGGGGTTGCCGGAGCCTGAGTTGCTGGTCCCTTGGTCAGTTCCCTAGATTTCTAACTAAGGAGAATGTTCGTTAACAAAGGTATTGAGGCCTCCCCGGGATGTACAAGACTGAAATGAAAGTAACCCTGGCTCTTGGAAGTAATCCCTTACCATCTGCTCAGCAACTGGCTTTCCAAAACGCTCTCGCCCTGGTTGCCTTACTGAGTCCTCACTGCGATGCTGGAGGCAGCGCTTGCCAGCCTTAGTTCCACTGGAGGGAAATCAAGGCTGAGCTAGGTCACCCGCAGCCTAGCTAATAAGAGTCGGGACCAGGGACGAACGCTCTGCGAGAGGGACGTGGGTGACCAATCGTGAAAAGTCATGGGCAGGGGCAGGTAAATGGTAGTATTGGGGTGAAAAGCATTGCTGTTCTCTCAGACCCTGCCCTGGGAACGTCTTTCTGCGCGGAAAGTGGTCGCCAAGCGGGAAGCAAGTGTTGGCACCCTAAGGAAGAGATAGGTTAGAGAACGTGGGAAACAAGGCTGGCCCTTGGGGACTGAACTTCCTTCTTGCTTTGCATCTGGAATGCACTGCGTGCACCACGTGGCCTTCACCTGCCTTGAGTTCACGGTTTGCCCACGCTGTTTCTGTAAGGTGATCTCGGCAGCTGATGGGGGCTAGTCCAGCCTGGGTCACATTCCAAATCAGTGCTCTGCATTCTTTGGCAAATGAACGCTAATGTAGTGGAAGAGGTGTGTGCCCTTCAAGGTACTGCCAGATGCCTTGTCTCTCTTAGAGAGACCTGTTTGCCTACTTTGAAGCCCGGCATTTGGCCATGCATTCTTAGTTCTGTCGCAGGGCATTTTACTGAGACATAGGCACCATGGAATTCAGGCATCAGAAATTGCCCAGTCTAGCAGTTCGTGCCTTGCTACCCAAACTTTGGGCTCCCCTCAGCAGTTAGGGGTCTTGGAGACAGACTCTGAGAGCAGTCACTTTTTCTCTGGGATATTTTCACAAGTTCAGGGGAACACCAGCCTCTTATCTGGAAAGATTAATTTCCTAGGGCCTAGGTAAACTCTAAATTATGCTTGAGGGACATCTGTTCATACACACATAAGGTGTTAGACAGTAAAATTATACTCAATATATTCTTTATACTCTATCCACTTGCCTTTCCAGGACCCATTGTTCTACCATGTTATTTCACACAAACTAGTTTCTCAAAACCATCTTACATGAAAACAGGAGCACTAGCTACTTTTTGAACATGCAGCCAAGGAAAATTACAGTCCTGAAATTTCTTTTTCTTTAGGACTACCTTTGACAATATTTACCTCTAGATGTCTTAAACACAGACATGTGCTCATGTGAACACACAAGACTATATCTTCTCAAGTACAATGCTATTTGTATTTAAATTGAGTTCTAGGCCTAGAAAATATCAATATCCTGGTTACCATATTTAGTGTGTTTATTCTTAGGAATTTATGAAGGATTTATTTGGAAATTCTGGACAGTATTCATTTTTAAATCATAGGTTTTTCTTAAAATATTAGAGATTATGAATGATATCTTAGTTATGTTATTATATTGCCAGAGACTATCACAACAGTGTGGTAAGAAGCTTTTCACTCAAGTTCAAGAGAACAAATATAAGTTTTGATCCTTCCTGTCAATTAGTTCTTCCACTTGGTAAGGTACATCCAGTATTATTTATAGACTTTATGATGTTACTATTGTTTGTGAATTCTTTAGGAGACTACTTCTCCAAGTATTAGCAATGAAAAAAGACTCACACTGATAGTTTTAAGTGCTTTTGAAAAATCTGATGAAAGCAGTAGGCTTTCTATATAATGTTTAGGGAGACATTCTCCACTGATGCTAACTTATGAAACACCCACAATTCATTTGAATTGAAATTATGAAAGATGGTCTTCAATTCAAATAGATTAATTGGCAATATAAACAGGGGAGCAATTTGGGTGTTTGGATATTTACAAAGCAATGTAAATTATTATCGTTGTGGTTACTAGTTCATATCACTTCCTGTCTCCTCAGGTCTCAGGGAAGTATGCCAGGGGTACATCCAAGCCCAAAAGGCCTGAGCATGTGTTTCCTTTGCCTAGACCCCTTCCCCAGGAGAGCAAAGCTTTCTGCCCCCTCATTGCCAGCAACCTGATTTCTCACAGTCAAAGTGCACAACTCAGAAGGCCAGTTGGAATATAATGCTAGGGAAGAGTCCGCCCAGGAAGTACAGACTGCCTGTAAATCAGTGCCTCTCTTATTAACTCAGTAATTATACCAAACCTAAATTGGAGAAGAAAAGGGATGAAACTCAAGTGCTGAATTTTGGGATAATGTTTTTTCTTCCTGGTTGAGTGAAGAAATTTAATGTTTAGCCTCTCATGTTGGTGACATTCCCAAGGCCTATGGTCAGTCTTCTCAAAAATCACATTTGATACTTCTAGAAACCCCCAGGATCCCTTTGTATGGAAAACCTGGACCAGAGAATGAAGAGGCTTGATGTGATGATTGACTGACTGACTGACCGACTGACTTGGCTCTTTTTCCTCCCCACAACCCTATTCTGAGATCTGCTCAATGTCTGTGGTGTCTGAGTCTGAGAAGAGTTTTTGAATGTGTGAGACTGACAGCAAACCAGCTGTTCCTTGCTATATCTCTAGACATTTATCTTAGGGAGGGGCATAAAAGCTAGGATACTCTAGCAGATCAGGATATTTGATTTGGTTCAGAAATCACACATAGATGAGCATGAGGCATTGATTTCAGATCTGTAGTAGATCACTTTAGTTTGTTAGCTCTTCTGAAAGTCATACACTGAAGCCATTGAGCCAGTTGACTACAAGTCAGATCCAGTAGAGGTTAACAGGAGAGGGCAACACAAAACTTTCAATGATGAACTCCAAAAGAAATGTAAATGGAATTATCATTCCTCACAGAGAAAGATTTTAAACTTGAGAAAGGGAGATTTTTAATCATGATGATAATACTAGTGGTATCATCATCAGCATTAAAACAGTAGTGTTTATTGAGAAGCAGACAAAAGTGAATCCAGAATCATGATTTCTACAGTCAGAAACTTGAAGACCTTCTTCAAGGCTACAGAATTATCCACTCCTGAGTCTCTGGCTTTCTCAGGACCAGCCTGGGTAACATCCACTCATTTATCACCCAGTGAACCAACCCAAATACTTGGTGTAATGACCAGACCTAAACAGAGCTTGTCATGTATACTTATATACTTATAAAAATATAGGGTGCCCCCCTCATTCCCTATAAACCCTTATGCAGTTCAGCAGCAGCTCTTCTTTACTCATCAAGATATAATAAAGAAATAATCAGATTAAGATTCTCTCTCTCTCTCTCTCTCTCTCTCTCTCTCTCTCTGGTGCTGGGGATTGAACCCAAGGCCTTGTGCATGAAAGGCAAGCTCTATCCCCAGCTCCCCACTTTCCCTTCTTAAACTCCCAATTATCATTCTCCTGACAAAAGGGAAAAGAAATGAGTTAACAACCCTCTGAACAACACTTTTGGCACAAGACTGGTGGTTTTTCCCTACCCACCAAACCATTATTTCTGTTTCTCCTTCATGTACAAGTAATCAGTCAAGTTTATCCCTTAGAAAGTTCCTTATTCTGGATGTCAGGGTTAAGTAATGCAATACTTCTCCATGAAGTTCCATTCTCTGTCTCCCACAACTCCCAATAGCCCCATGCACAGACCTCTCTGTGGGAAATTAATAAACTTAGGGAAGAGCTGCCACCGTCTGCTTCATCTGCTTCATTGGCATCCTCTTGTCTTCAAGTGCAATTTTCTTTTCACTATGAATTGCCACACTTTTGACAAGCAAACCTTTGCTGGTGTATTGCTTTGGAAAAATAATTAGAAGGGATGAACTGGGACCTGGAATAGGAAAACAATGTGTTTTCATTCTTATAGGATAATAATCTTCAAAGTAAGATTATTTGCAGGGTTATTTTTACTTGTTTCCTATTACAGAAGTTAAGATATTTTCTGGACCCTGGAAGAGAAAGAGCATTCTTCTTCTGATATTCACTGAGAATCAGATTTCCTTTCTCACTCATTCTCCACCCACTCACTTAGGTCATAAAAGGCACCACTTCAGAATCATTCATCAACTTCTCTTCAGACTTCTCTTCCCAACAACACTGCAGTTGTCTACATGTGTATTTTTACCATGATTACAAGAAGTCTTGCTAAAGCAGAGTAAGGTGAGCATACTCTTCATTGTCATTCTTCTAACCACTTAATTGGAAATAAAATCCCAGGGAAAAGAGCTCCAAATGTATGCATAAACCCATCATTCCGTGTCAATTACATAAAACTATTGACTGAGGTATATTTTTATAGTACTGTCTGAGACTGAATAAATTCCTCAACCCTTCACTTAGTATCACTGAATTCCAGTAAGTGATTTCAAAGTAGTTTATGCACCATTCTAACCTGTTCTAACCTGTGAAGTTCTAGAGAAATAAAAATAATTTGTGATTTTTTAAAATCTACTATTAATGATTGTCATTTACACCATTTATATTACCATGTAAAATGTGTACTACTTAAAATACTGGAAAACTCTCCAAGCATGAATTTCTTACCCATATTTGATTTTTATTGCTGTTGTTAAGTTAGTCATTTGGTCCATAAAACAAAGAGTTGGTTGGATCCCTATAATTTGAGGATTTTTTTAAAAAGCAGGAGAAGGAATCTAATTTAGGCAAAAAAAAAAAAAAAAAAAAAAAAAAAAAAAAAAGAAAAGAAAAAGAAACTGAGATGAAACATCTGAAGGCCAGATTCTCAATAAACCTCTCCTTTCTCTGATATATACAATTGTAGTCCTTTTCTAGCTTGAGATTTAAAGGTCAAGTTTACCCACCCCCATTTTAAGTACCAGAAACACTCTTTGTATTATACAAACTGGAGACAAGGTCTCATATGTAAAAGAGACATAGTATAAAGTAGAAAGGAGACATTCTCTATACTTAAGAAAAAAAGCAAGGCACAAGAAAAATGTCTTCCATTTAGAGCTTCTTTTCTAAATGCCCATCTTCTGGAGTGGATGCTTTTACATTTACTGTGTGTGATAGGATTACAAAAGTGGCTTGCATGGACAGATGACTTTTTTCTGAAAAAGACAAACTGTGTGTTTTCTAAAGAATAGCTAAAACAGGCACAAAGAAGTGTTCTATTCCTCAGATTAATGGAATTAAATTCCTGAACACCACCCTCACACCACCCCAGCACACGCTGTATCTTGCTGTGATTTCTGCAGGACTACACTTCTGTTTTGGCTACTTTTCTCTTAACTTGCTGTCCTTTTCCTCCTGTTCTTTCTTTTTTTTTTTTTTTTTCCTCTTCTCTCATTTCACTTAAGAATCTTGCCACTATTCTTCAATCTTGAGTGTTTTTTTCCCCAGATGTTTGAAGCAATCTTTTCAACATTTGTAACTCTCCCACTCATCCTTTAAAGAAGTGATTGGGATGGGGAGAGGACAGTTGAATATGAGACATGATAGAGCAGCCATCAAGATAACTAAAGACAGCTGCGGATTTTCATATGCAGACATGCTAGCCTTCATTGTACTGAGCCTCTGTTATTAGGGGTCACTCAGCCAAACTACTTAAAACTGCATATATTTGCATAAGAGAAATGGCACCTTAAGATGAAAAAAAAAAAAAAACTGCAGTTCAAGAAGCTTTCTTTGAAAAATCAGTAGCTAACCTGCAAGAGAAGGGAAAATTCTGCCCTTTCTCCCATACATGGAGATTTTTGTAGCCCTTTCCTTATTGGGTTCCCACCTTAATCTAGGTAGAGGCTCTGTCTGATCTGAAGGACTGCAAACTTGTGTGGGGTGCTGACCAGGTAAGATAAACTGGGAGAAGAGACCCTATGGAAATGAACTCATTGGGAAATTCCCTACACTTCACGTCTGCTTTGCAAGATCCTTCCATCTCCTGCCTCCATGGAGGGCAGGCGCCTGCAAGAAAAGACATTCAGTGCCTTGTTAACCCCTGGGTTATTGGGAGAGGTCTCAGAGCTGTGAATGGATCCAACTAACACAGTAAGAGGCTTTTTGCCAACCCCTATTATACTCACCTTATTTCAACCCCGGGGGTGGGAGCCTGACCGAGATTGTCTCCTCTTCAAATCGTGGTTCTGCCTCTTGCCCTTTAGCCGGCTACACAATCCGATTTATCCTAAAGCTGACAGATTGCCCACTTCAATGTAGTGATAGTGTGGGTGGGAATTGAGGGATCAGCTATACCACCCAAAGGTCTTTCTTCCCTTAGGAGTAGAGAGCTGAACAGTGAAAAGGAGCCCCGAAGGCCCCTGCGAAATTGTCAACTTTCAGGCTGTTAAAGACCTCAAGTCATTAGCATCAGCTGCTGCACTAAAGGGTAAGTCGGAGCCTCTAAGTAGCTTAGAGCACAAACGAGGCTCCGGAGACGGCCTGAGCAACTCCATCCACCCCTCCATCACCGACTGGACGTGAAAAAGCTCTTTGGAGTCCATCTCGGTAATAATTTTTACTCTAAATCATTCCCACACCGACGTCTTACAGTACTGGCTACTCCCATTATGGGACCCCCTCGGGGACTACTCAGAACCCAAAACACAGAGGGTGTAAAAGCAGAAACATCTTGTCCGGTAACTTGGGCTCTTCCCGTGAATGTCCTCCCATCCCTGCCCAGGTACCAGTGTACTGGGACCCGAAGACCAGTATAAGTACCCTTTCGGAGGTCTGGCGACATCCCCACTTTATCCCCTTACCCATCTCCTGGGCCACGGAAAGCTTAAGCCAAGTTTTCACCCAAGTACGGCCCTTTCCAATTTTGCAGGGGAGGGATTAGTAGTGTGAGCACTAGTAAAGACAGCTCCCACCCCCACCCCATTTTATCATCCCCCACCCCCCACCCCAGGCAATAGTTTCGCATATCAGCGGCAGCTCAGTGGCCCGAGAATCCCTCCTGAATAATCCCACAACCCTCTCTGGTCCACAGAACTCAAACTCTGGAGATACATGCGCGGGGGCCACGCACATGCTACATGTCCAGCTCTCTGACCTAGGTCCTCCAAACTCCCAGCAAAACGGAAAAAGCCCGTCTACAGTCTTTTGGATACCTTTCTTTCCGATCCTGAAACTGATTTCCCCCTCCTAGCAGTCCCAGAGGGCCCAAGCTTTTAGGTAGAGTTGGACCGGCCGCTCTTGAAGAAGCATTGCCACTCGGGAAGGTGCTCTGGATTCTTGAGGCACGGGGCAGACTCGGGAGAAGGCTTCCAGCAGGCCGGAGAGAAGGCTTCCAGGCAGGCGGCGCCGGAGGGAGCGCCCAGCCCAGCAAAGAGTTAAAGGGAGGGGACGTGGGCTGTCACGCGTCATTGGGCAGATTATGTGCAGCAAACAAAAAGTGTGTGTCTGCGTGCCAGTCAGTCACTGCATCGGGTCCATCTGTACAACTCTCTCCGTTTCTCTCTCTCTCTCTCTCTCTCTCTCTCTCTCTCTCTCTCTCTCTCTCTCCTCTTACCCTCCCCTCATCTTTCTCTCCCCATCTCTCCATCTCTCCTCTCTTTAGGAAGAGCCTATAAGACAGCAACACCAACACCTCTTGACATGGAAATACACTGATACAATAGGCAAAAAGAAACACTCGATTGCATCTTCCCGGTCCAGGTGGCCTTATTTGGGCGATTAGATTCTGACCTTATTCCTGGTAAGTCTATTTGCATTGATGTGGGAGGGGGATGGGAGAAGGCAGGTTTGGTGGGAAGAGTGGAAATTTTTGTCCTCTTCTCCTGGTTTTCTAGAAGAGCAGGGGAAAATGATTATTAAAGGGGATCTCTACTGCCAATAAGATTATACAAAGGGAGGAGCTGTTGGGGAGCACTTTGCCCGAGAAGCAAGGGACTGGGCAGAGCGCGGCAGCCAGACAATGCCTGCCTAGAGGGGAGGGCGAGCGACCGGCAGCAGCGACCAGCTTTCAGCTAGTCCTGTTGGCTCTGGGGAGGATCCCCCTGGTGGATCAGAACCCTGGGCCTAGAGCAGGACGCAGAGCTGTGAAAGGTTGGGTCGCAAAGGCGACTGCGCGGGTTAGCGAGCCCAGGCTCTTGCCCACGGGTTATTGTGACCGGCTCGAGGCTCGTGGCGGCTGCGGTGGCTAAGCTGACGGCTATTAGCACGGCATAGCGAGGACCTTTTCACCGTATTGTTAGGTAGAACTGCATTTTAATGACCGCGTCCCTTCTGTTGCCCAAAGTGGCGGGCGACCTCCAGGCACAATGAAACGCTTGTGTGAAAGAGACTTTTAAAAGAAGAGAAAAATTAGAACATAAAATGCTAAACTGGAGGAAATTGAGAAAGGGAAAATAGGATTCGCTTGAAAAGATGATAAGTCCTTTTTTAAAAAATGCATTTTAATTTGCAATTGGACATGAGGAAGGCTACCTCGTGTGGGCTTAAAATGCACGGGGATAAATTGTGTAGCACAATAAAATTTGTACTTTATGGGTATTTTCTTTATTTCTGCTGTCTGGCAGATACAGACCAGCACTTGCCATTTGGGGAATAAGAGGAAAAGGCTGACCAAAGTTTTAGGCTCCGCTAGCTGAAAAGGAAGACGAAGAAAAAGACACTACTTTGTCATCACATTTGAAAGACTAATTGGTTAATAGACATTAAGATAAAAATAGACTTTGCTAATATTATTACCTAATGTATAGCTTTGCAGGAAAAGAATGAGGTCTACTCTTTCCCGCTACTTAAATTATACAAAATATAAACAGATCATTGCCAACGGTGGGGGAAAACTACCTTTAGATTAGGAGAAAACCAACTTGGAGAAATATTTTGATTAGTCATAAAGAGCAAACAATGCAGCTACTTCAGAATTAGTCTAAAATTTTAAATATCTGGAGTTTTTTGTTTGTTTGTTTGTTTTGTTTTTAAGTGATAAGCCTTGTAGGGGGTGTCCAGTGACAGAAGAAGGGAAATGTCCCTTTATGACAGCTTAATAGAGAACCTTCCATTGGGGCTTTACTTTCTAAACTGCTGCGGATTAAACAGCTGGAGAGCCCACTGAGGACTATTCAAGCAGGGCTGCCCCCTCTTGCCCAAACAGGGTCGTATCTGGGGAAAAAAGAATTCACCAGTCATTACACACGGTATTTCAGACAGGGGACACCTCAGACTTGCCCTGTACCTCCTCACTTCATGGGCCACAGGCAACTCAATACACCCTCTTGTATAACAAGGTAACTGGGATTCACCCTCATCCATAAATAAGCATGTCGAGAAAAAAATAATTACCTCTGCTTGCTGCTTTTAATTAAAGCCTCGGAGGGACAGTGTTGGATTATGGTAATGAGCAGACATACGTCCCTTCTTGTAGGCTGCAGAGAAAGGTTAGCTGACATGGAATTAGTGGCCCTGACACTCCACTTGAAATCCATTCGCCATGCTCCGCTGTCTCCGCCTGCTTGCTAATGCTGCTTCCCTCTTTGGAAGAAAAGGAAAAAAACAGCTCTTAGACACTCAGTTCAATATATAGAAAGATAAGATCTTTTCTTCAAGGGTTAAGTTTCTTTCACTTAAGAAATCTGATATAGGTTGGTTTTAAAAAATGTTTTTCTTTCCTTATCTTCACTCCAAACTCCATCTATTGCCAAAGTACTGCACAAATAAATGATCTAGTCTTTCCTAGCTCTTTCTTTTCTTTTCGGGATCTCCTATCATTCTGATTATTAAATTTAAAAAGAAGAAGAAGAGGAAACTACTTCTTAGTTGGCATCTTGTATATATGGCAGATTAATCTGCTTTATTTTTAAACGTATGAGCTAGGAAAAAAATCAGGCAAGTACAAGAAAAATCTGTCTAGTAGTGGAAGTGCTCTGCCTGGGTTCATAGCAGGAAAAGCAATAATGTAACTCACTTCCCTATCTTGTGTATCTTTCTCTAGTGATGGAGGATTCAGGCATCCAGCGGGGCATCTGGGATGGAGATGCCAAGGCTGTCCAACAATGTCTGACAGATATTTTTACCAGTGTTTACACAACCTGCGACATCCCTGAGAATGCTATATTCGGTCCCTGTGTTCTGAGCCATACTTCCCTGTATGACAGCATAGCTTTCATAGCTCTCAAGTCTACTGATAAGAGAACAGTACCTTATATCTTTCGGGTAAGTCTCCGTTGGTGTTGTGTAGGTGTATGAGGATAAAGTCCTATTGAAAATGGACTAAGAATCATTTTAATGACAAGTAGAGACAGGTTTTAAATGTAGAAAATGCAATAATGCAAGCAATATTGGTTTATACACCTAAAATTAGAGAAGAAAAATTAAACTCAAATTGTTGTCAACTGCTTTTCTGGAATACATGACAAAATTTGATAGGGAATGCTAGAAATGTCTGAATCAGTATGTCAGTTCTGGGTTTTCCTCTTGATGAACGTGACTTCCTAAATTCTTTGGGAGATTTCACTGGGACTGAAACTATTTGCATACTAAGTACTTTCTGTGAGTACTTTTACTTTCCAACCTAGGAGGCCTCCCCATCTCTTAAGTATTATTTTCTTTTGATAACATTAGCTAGTGACCAGAGTTTGTATTTAGGTAAAAATGTTAATTGTTTTGACCGCATAGCAGCAGTCCATATGTTTGAATTTGATCAGGCCTCTCATTTCCTATTCTTCCTTTACAAAGAAAAGCCATTAATTGTCCATGCCAAAATTAGGAAGATGAGTGCCACAGAATAATTTCTAAGATCTAAGTTTGCCTTTTACTTCCCCAAACAAAATTCTCCAGACTTTAGTAATGTAAGATAATTTGGAAATAAATTCTGAAGAGAGGGACACTAATTCATATTGTAAAAAGGAATTTCCTCATCTAGTATTCAACCAATATGTGGAAACGATCACTTAAATAATCTATATGATTGATGTAAAATTTCAAAGGATAGTTTTCCTGTCTACTGGTTAAAAACATAGGCATGTATTCCAACTTAGTCAAGTTTTGGAAGCTTGGTCTCAGATGATTCTTTGGAAAAGACATAAGAAATTATCCTAGTTTCTCTCTCTCATTGGGTATCCTTCTCCCCTCCCTCTTGTCTTCTTTCTTCTATTTTGAACTGTAGGTAGACACTTCAGCGGCAAATGGTTCCTCAGAAGGTCTCATGTGGCTGCGGCTGGTCCAATCAGCCAGAGATAAAGAAGAACAGAACCTTGAAGCCTATATCAAAAACGGACAGCTGTTTTACCGCTCTCTCCGCAGGATTGCCAAAGATGAGGAATTACTAGTTTGGTACGGGAAAGAACTGACTGAGTTACTCTTACTCTGCCCCTCTAGATCCCACAACAAAATGAATGGTAGGTTGGTTTTGCGACCTGCATGAGGGCCCCTCGCTAGCTGGGGAGAGGTGCTGGGAACAGCGGAGTCTCACCCGGGCGCCTTGGTGCGCCCTTTCTACCTTTGCGACTCTTACAGGAAGCTTCTGAGGGGTAGTACAGAATGAAACTGGGACAGACAGGCGAGGATAGGTAGGGGCACACGTGTTTGAATAATCTACTCCCCCAAATCAGGAGGCAAAGTTAGATAAGGTCAGATGGTGTATTCTTTTTCTCGGGCCCTCAGACCCTGAAAGATAAAAGTGGATTTGTGAAGGGGATGATGGCAAAGTGGCCTGCGAGAGATGCTGAGTAATCATGTGCTGTGCGTGTGTGGTGTTTGCTCACTAAGCAGGGTCGTCCCCTTACACATGCCTGGAATGCAGCCAACGTTTCCAGTTTGAGTTCCCCTACGTAGCGCATCTGCGTTTCCGCTGCCCCAAGAGACTTCACAGCGCTGATATGAGTCCCCACGACGAACAAAGCGGCGGTGTGGGCACCAAAGACCACCGGGGCGCAGGAGGCGGCAAAGACCACCATCAGCAGCAGCAACAGGAGACGTCATTGGGTCCGGGTCCCAAATTCTGCAAGGCTGGCCCCATCCATCATTACCCGGCCCCCTCTCCGGACAGCAGCAACCCACCCGCCGCCGCCGGCGGCAGCAGCGCAAAGCCATCCACAGACTTTCACAACCTGGCCCGGGAACTGGAAAATTCCCGGGGAGGCAGCAGCTGCTCCCCGGCCCAAAGTCTCAGCAGCAGCAGCAGCAGCAGCAGCGGCAGCGGCAGCGCAGGCCACCAGGAGGCGGAGCTGAGTCCCGACGGCATAGCCACCGGCCTCTGCAAAGGGAAGAGGAAATTCCCGGAGGAGGCTGTGGAGGGCGGCGGAGGCGGCGGGGCCGGGCTGGTGGGGGGCCGGGCGCGCTTCGCCGAGCGGCCCCTGCCAGCCTCCAAGGAGGATTTGGTCTGCACGCCGCAGCAGTACCGCGCTTCTGGCAGCTACTTCAGCCTGGAAGAAAACGGCCGCCTCTTCGCGCCACCCAGCCCAGAAACGGGCGAGGCGAAGCGCAGCGCCTTCGTGGAGGTGAAGAAGGCTGGCCGCGGGGCCGGCCTGCAGGAGGAGGCGACTGTGGATGGTGGGAGCACCACTGCCGAGGACCACGACACAGGTCGGGGCGGCGGCTCTTCCACGCCGGCGGCTGCGTCTCCGGCAGGCGCGGAGAAGCTGCTGGCACCGCGGCCCGGGGGCCCGTTGCCCAGCAGGCTGGAGGGCGGTAGTCCCGCGCGGGGCAGCGCCTTCACTTCGGTGCCACAGCTGGGCGGCTCCGGAGGCAACGGCGCAGGGGGCGGCGCGGGGTCAGCAGGTTCAGGTAGTGCGGGCGGTGGCCAGGGCGCAGCATCCGACGAACGCAAAAGCGCCTTCTCGCAGCCGGCGCGCTCCTTCTCACAGCTGTCCCCGCTGGTGCTGGGCCAGAAGTTGGGCGCGCTCGAGCCTTGCCATCCTGGCGACGGCGTGGGTCCCACCAGACTCTACCCGGCCGCTGCTGACCCTCTGGCGGTGAAGCTCCAGGGGGCCGCGGACCTGAACGGAGGTTGCGGGGCCCTGCCGAGTAGCGGTGGTAGCCTGCCCAAGCAGAGCCCCTTCCTCTACGCCACAGCCTTCTGGCCCAAGAGCTCAGCGGCGGCTGCAGCGGCGGCTGCAGCGGCCGCTGGGCCCCTGCAATTGCAGCTGCCGTCGGCGCTCACGCTGCTGCCGCCCTCCTTCACCTCGCTGTGTCTGCCCGCGCAGAACTGGTGCGCCAAGTGCAACGCCTCTTTCCGCATGACCTCCGACCTAGTGTACCACATGAGGTCGCACCACAAAAAGGAGTATGCGATGGAGCCCTTGGTGAAGCGGCGGCGGGAGGAGAAACTCAAGTGCCCCATTTGCAATGAGTCCTTCAGGGAGCGCCACCACCTGTCCAGGCACATGACCTCGCATAATTGACATGGAAAGGACCTCAGCTTTCCCGTCGCTGGCGGGCAGTCTAGCCACCTGCAGGAGTACACGCGAGGACATCCACCACTTCCTTGTGCCCCCAAACACTACACCAACATACGGGGGCACACACAAACGTGCCCCAACCCCAGGAGCCTTCTCATTCAGTGTTTACCCGACACACACACACACACACACACACACACACACACACACACGATGGTGGATTTTTGATGGAGGGGTTTTTCTTTTGAATGCACGCATTTTCACTTTCCCAAAAACAAAAGTACATTTTTAAAAATGTCATATATTGCAACATATTGATGCATTTGTCATACGTTTCTACTTAAATTATTAAGCACTTACGGTTTAGATATAATATTATATGTAAGGGCAAAATTTATTTTAGATATAAAGTAATGGAGGAGGGTGAGATGCTTTCTGCATTTCTTGATGACAGCTTGTGTTCTTACAAAAGTAAACAAAATGGATAAAAAGGGGGTCACCATTCAATTTAAGTTTCCAGGGGAAAGTGCATGTATCATGAAATGATTATGGACTTCAATGAAGAATGTCATCAATTATGTAAATATGTATTTCCTTTTAATACAAAGTGTAATTTTGTGCCAGTGAAATGGAGTCTGAATAGTTATGTGTTTCTTTTATCCCTGAAAAGATTTATTAAACTTTATAGTTTATCCGGGTATGTTGGATGCTTTGACAATAAATGACTATTTTCTTCAAAGCAACTATTTGGAAAGTTTTTAACATTCTTTAGTAGCTAAGTACTATGCTTTTGAATAAATGCCATTTATTTTCATTGACTGAAAAGAGGGAAAGAGGTAGCAGAAGAGAGGGATAATAGCCTTTTCCCATTTGAATTTATTTACTGTAAGTCAAGTTGAGTCTAAAAGAAGATAAGTTATGGAAAATATTTAGCTGCAAAGTTTTGGGCTTCTTGATCAAAGAACTCATTTAGACAAAATGCCCTATGCAACTAACCTGTCACTAGGATGTCTGCATTCTTTTCATGGCAGGGTAAAGAGCATCTTCATAAATGCTGGGAGATAATTTTCAGATCTGTATGTGGGAAAACAGATGAAAGGCCCACTTTAGGTTCTAGTAGTGATTCCTACGTGGAAGAGTATGGCATATTCCAAAACCCTTCAATCTTTTGTTATCTATTAAGAGGCCCTGGTAGAGAGTTTCTCTAGAAATCAAGATGAAAAGATCCTGGTTTGAGTCCAGGACACAGTTTTCCTTCTAAAGACTTCACCATCCACACAGCTTATGGAAACAACAAGCAAGCAAAAAACTGGTCCTGAAACATTCTCATATAGAAGAAATGATAACTCTCCTCCTTTTCCTGTATGAAAAGTTCCTCTGCACTCTTATGCTGACAATATTCTTAGTTAAATAGAACATATTTGTGTCAGTGGTATATCCAGTAACTATTAGACACAAAACCAAATGAACAATGATCCCTTAGGTCTTATGGTAGTTTGCTCATAATCTATTGGCATCTCCAAAGACTCTATGTATGTTCTAGAAATAGTGCACTGGTTTAGCTGTCATAGGTGCCAGCTCTCCTATTTTTTCCCTCCTTATTTCACATCCTGCCTACCTCCCCCTATGTCTGAGAGACATTTTTGAAAAAGTCTGAATCCAGAAATTACACAAGGTCTCTACAGACTTTTCAATAGCTTTTCCTTAAAGTATTTTAAAACCTTCATTTTCTTAAGGCACCACAAAACAAGTTATGATTTAGAGTAGGGGGCAGGTAAAGATGAGGTATGGGCACAGAGATGTATTTACAGCGTGTTTGACCATCTTGGTTAAAAAACATTGGCTTCCTTAGGATCATCCAAATACATTTTTTGGGGTGCTATGTTTCTTTGAGTCCTGCTTTCACTTTTCCTAATCAACAGTTTGATGACCTGTTACATTCATTCCCATCAAGGTGTGGTGAGAAGAACAGTTCCATTTCTATCTATTGACTAGTGTGACCCTGCATCTTGGTTGACACATCATATAATTTCCCCCAGCTTGGTTCTCTCACCTATAAAATAAGTAAGGTATGTTCTACGATCTTTAAATTACTTTTAGCCCTGAAGAATTTTTTTTTTCCAATAAGCTAACCAATTGAACCTAAAGGGAGCTTTCTAAAGAAAGACCAAGATTGGTTGTGAAGAAAATTGGATGACAAGAAGTGAGAAAGATATCTGAAGATGAACGAAAAATGGGCCTCAAGAGAGTCATAAATCATAATACCCAATAGGCAGACTACATTGTCCACACTATCAGGTCTCTGGAGCAAAAAATCCATTAAAAAACAAACAAGTGTGCGCTGTCCTGGGGCCTAACTTTCAAAAAAACCCTGGAAATCCCTTTTCTTTTCCATCTGGCTCTTCTGGAATCTCTTTCAGCAAGGCAGTTTCATTATCTGCTAGGGATTCAGATAGGAATGAAATGGGTTCTGGACAAAGGTAGACAAATATTGCTTTTTGTCAAGGATTTCCTCATGGTCTGGAATCACGTTTTCTGAAGGATGAATACAGACGCTCAGAGCAGCCCCTGTGTTTTCTTTTGTGTGGTTCTTCACAAGCTCATGTTCTAGAAGGAGCTGGGCTTCTTCTTTAGTGTCTCCTGATTTTCTTTCCCTCAGCTCCTCACTTGTAGATTTTCTCTTAATCCCTTCTGGAGCACTTTGTTCCTTCCCATTGTTGAATCATACAATCAGAAAGGATGCAGAGCTTTGGCTAAGCTATTGCCCAGGAGATCCTGGTAGGTGTGTTCCTGGCAGGTACTTTAGGGCTGGGTAGGTGTGCTGCTCAATCGGCCCACAAGACCATTTTAGTGGGAAGTAGGGGTAAAGGTTTTCCAAGACTAGTTTTTCCTTTAGCCAAGGCAAACTCAGAAATGTTTTATTTTAATGCTGCATTTTCAAGCCTTCAGATGTATAGTAATCCTCTCCTGTATTTCGACCTTCTCAGAAGGAAGTTTCTTGTATTTTATGATCCCGCCTATCTTGCGAGTTTGCTGGGGTCACTGGCTGCAGCTGTGAAGGTAAATGTCTTCACACAGCTGCTGGAGAAGCAAGGTTACAGGGTCATGTAGGCGTGGAGTCAAGCTAATCCCAAAAGTCCGCGCCAGGTGGCCCAAGCATGAAGTGCCAGAACCGCGGGTCCTAAAGCCAGCCAATTGCATCACGCGCATTATTGTGTCCCAATCAGTGGAATAATACCTAGGATTGACCGGGCGCTTAGAATCTGCGAACTCCAGGTGTACAGTCAAGCAGATTCCTAGTTCTTCTCTTCATTTGTCTGTGCTTCTCCGAGGCGTTCGTGGGTAGAGACATTAGTATTTTCCAGGATGTACTTGCGGGGTACCGCTTATGCCCACAGGCCTGCGGAAACCATAGGGTCTGGGAAGGGACATACAGACATTTCTGCACGAGTTCGCCGGCACTGGAGAGACAAATCCATTTCTCCATGAGAAAGTTCTCAAGGACCCAGCAACGCATTCCTAGATTCTGTGGTGCGACAACACCCAGAGCCTAGAGATTGCATTCGCAGCTCAGCCGCGAGGACTAGTTGCAAGAATACGTGTGGCCCAGGGTTGACACTGCGAAGGGGCAGAAAATCCCGCCCGAGTTCGCTGATGTGGGGCTCCCACTCCGGCCCTCCGAACCACGTGGCTTGTTCCCTATTAAAATTCCTTGCCCGCAGCATGTTTTATTGGGTGCCCTGCCCGATGAACGTGACCTCCAAGGGGGAAATCTTGAATAACCAGGACCAGAAACACCCAGAAAAGGGGCCAGGAAATGCCATCTCCCCCAGTTACACCCCCTCCCCCGCTCTTCCTAGTGCTGAAGTCCGTGAGAGCAGCCTCGCTTCCGGGGTCCAGCGCTTTTCTTCTGTCTCCCAAGTCTCAGCCTGTCCGGACTCTCCCAACCCCACGCCCTGCCAGCCCGAGCGGTGCTGCAGGCTCAGGTGGAGGAGAACACACTGGCCAACGTCAATGCTGGAGCCCCAGCACAGATGCTGCCCGAGCGCCCGCACTGCCAATGCACTGTTAGCATCCACCAAGAGGTTTTAGGTTTTCTCTTTCATCTTGTTCTAGAACCAGCTAGACTTCTTCTCTAGTATCTCCTGTTTTTCCTTCCCTCAGCTCCTTGTTTGTAGTCTTTCTGTCTCTTAATTCCTTCTGGAACACTTTGTTCCTTCCCGTCGTTTAATAAGTCCCCTTGGTGACTCTCCACTATCCAGACAACTGACTTATATGGTGACTACACTAGCCTAGCAGGAGATACATTGACATTTTGTCATTTATCAGGCATTAAGGACTCCTGCAGCACCCTGATACTGGAAGAGATGGGCAAATGCCAGCCACCCCCAAACACACACACACACACACACACACACACACATCCCTCCCTATTAGCTTAGAAATTCCCCCAAATTACTTAGGGAACAAGGTGAAAGAACGACCTCCAGATGGTATAGAAACCTGAGAACTGAGCCTGAACAAGAAGTGACCTGGAAATAGGTCAAGAAGTTGAGCCACTTCCCTTTCCTCCTCAGAAAGCATTTTAGTTGATAGGAGTGTCCTGTGGCCCCAAAGTTGAGAAAGAAACACATTGGTGGGCCTGCAGAATGCCCCTGGCTGTGTAACCTAGGTAGGTGCTGGGCTGGGCTGGGGAAGTTCTTTGTATCTCTACTTCACAGAAAATAACAGAGTGCAATGGAAAGTTTATTGGCTCTTAAGTAAGAAGATGTGCTCCAAATTTTGTGGCTTTCTAGTTCTTTTTTGTTTTGTTTTTGTTGTTTGTTTCCTTTACTTGAACATGTGAATAATATCACAGTTCCTAAAGTAACTTCTCCTTTTCCCACTTTAGATTGGATATTTGGGACTTTATTTTTTAAATACACGTTTATTTTATTATTTTATTTTTTTATGTGGTGCTGAGGACAGAACCCAGGGCCTCACATGTGCTAGGCCACCACTCTACCACTGAGCCACAATCCCTGCCTCCACTCCCACCCCCAGACTTAGGACTTTAAAGAAACACATTTATTCTCCAGGACCAGTGGATGAAGAAACTGAAGAAAAACTTCTTTTTATTTTGGGATCTCTAAGGTTAGAGGACTGATACAGGTGTCCTACTAGCCTGTTTGTGCTAATTATTAGTCACTTTTCCCTTTTCAAGGTGTGTATGTGTGTGTGTACTAGAATATTTATGCAAGTTTGTGCATGTCCATATATAAAAAAATCTATGTATGATACACACACTCAAGCACATAACTGAAAAGCTTTATCCTAAGTGCTTTTCCTATGTTGACTTAGTTTAATTCTCATAACCTACTTGAAAGGATGGCTACTAAGGATCTCACTCCATCACGTTTTAGTATTGTGTGGTTAGTATGACTATCACCCTAGTACAGAAAGGTAAGAAAATAACAGAGTGCAATGGAAAGTTTATTGGCTCTTAAGTAAGAAGATGTGCTCCAAATTTTGTGGCTTTCTAGTTCTTTTTTGTTTTGTTTTTGTTGTTTGTTTCCTTTACTTGAACATGTGAATAATATCACCTGTGGACTTATGGCCTAGCAGAGTCCTGAAAAGCAAATAAAGTTATATGTGCAGAATATTTCATATTATTATACAAGGTTGACTTCCCTCTTGGTGAAAATGATATGTTTTTGGTCTCAACTTATCTTTCTCAGGTGGTCAGGATGCTCTAGTGCTGCCATAAGAAATTTTGTGGCCTGGTTTTCTTTAATGATCTTTGCTGGCTTTTAACTATAGCTGGTTCAATTTTGTGTATGTGTATGTAGCTTCTTGAGAATTCTCCCAGTGTTTAAAACTTTCATGAGGATCACTGAAAAAATACTTCAGTCATAAAATTAAACAAGTCTATAGATATGTGTGTGTTTGTGTGCGTGTGTGTGTATAGTTGTGGTTGTTTTGAAGTGCTGAGGATTGAACACAGGGCCTCATGCATACTAGGCAATCCCTGTACCCCTAATCTATACCCTCAATCCTATATGTAGTTTTAACCTGCTTAGCTGTAATAATCCTAAATTGTAAGTACAGCTGCATTTCCAGTACTTAAAAATTATAAGAGAGTGTGATGCCGAAATAAAAAGGCCCCAAATAAGAGTCTTCCCTATAATATGCCCTGCTGCAGAAAGGATGGTCAACACAGAATAGTAACTCATTTCTCAAACAGCACCATGGTACCTTGCTTAGAAAGCTATGCTGTGATCAGTGGTTGAGGATGACAGTGTTCCCTCTGCAGATCATGGTGATCCTGGTTAATACTCATCACTGGTTAATATCATCCAAAGGGACTTCTGACTTTAACTAAAGCACTGTAATGTTTTATAATAAACTTTGAACTACAGTGCATTGTTTTATCATAAGTATCTCTATATTACTCTTGTAAAGTAGAAATTTGAGGAATGTATATTACATCTTCTTCTCCTTCCCAAATTCTTTAGGAGAAAAAATTAGGGGGGAATATAAGATCCTTTGTAAGTGGAGAAACAGCATGCACATCTAAAAAGAATGAGATTTGTCAGGAAAAAAATTATGGAATAAAAGTAAGTATTACTTCTTTGTCCCCTCACTTCTCTTCCCAGAAATGTCCAGCCAGCAATTCTGAATTCTTCCCAACCCCTTCTTGCATTTTCTCTGGAGAAAGACATCACTGTGGCTTTTAAGAGAGAGATGCAGAAATGAC
The DNA here is from genome assembly GCF_047511675.1 of Marmota flaviventris. Taxonomy (NCBI): domain Eukaryota; kingdom Metazoa; phylum Chordata; class Mammalia; order Rodentia; family Sciuridae; genus Marmota; species Marmota flaviventris. Next base: position 64,132,004 of record NC_092504.1, read on the forward strand.
TTCTTACCTTTGGTCAAGATCTCTGTACACAACTGCTTCCAGGATTTTTTACAAAAACACATTTGATAACTTTTTTCCTGCCAAACAAAAAAATTAAGATGTTTTCCCCTCTGGCAAGATTTTCATTGGGACTTTGAGAAAGACAAACACAGCCAAACAGCGACACCCAGCCCAGAAGTCCATGTAAGTCATACAATTAGAAAAATCTTAGTATCCATAAAACTCATTTCTTCTCTAGGATCAAGGGTCCAGCATAGCAACCAAACAAAGTTAGAAGAAAGAAAATAAAGGGAATATTACTGCAGGGTCTCTCCTAGAAAGATAAAAGCATTCTAGGAGGGGTAATTAACTTTTCCATTAAATGCTTTCAGAGAGAGTGCAAGTTAAACTATTTGCTTTAGGACGGCCTGTAGAGATAAATAGTGAATGTCAAGAAGCTTATCTTCTACCTTTCCTATCCTCTACTATCCCCCCTCCCCTCCCCTCCCCACCCCTCTTCTCTCTCTACCCCCTCTACTGACCTTCATTTCTCCCCCTTGTATTATTTTTCACTTTCCCCTCATTGACAGTCACTAGTATGGCAATATGTAAATCAATGGATGTGTAATTGATGTGATTCTGCAATCTGTATATGGGCTAAAAATGGGAGTTCATAACCCACTTGAAGCAAAGTGTGAAAGATGATATATCAAGAACTATGTAATGTTTTGAACAACCAACAATAAAAAAAAAACTATAAAAAAAAAAGATGAAATGACAGAAGACACTGCTGAAGAATTGTCTTCCAGTGTCCAGTGATTAGCTACACTGTGTACATAATGGCCAACAGGGAAAACTGAACAGAGAACACTCAAGGTCGAAATGGATCAACTTGAAAATTAGCATCACACTAAAAATTTGTATGGATATACATCACAACATATAAATTAAATCTTTCAGTTACTATCAAAAAAAAAAAAGAAGCTTATCTTCAGGAACTCAGTTCTACTTTTAGGCATTCTTAGATCTTTCTTAGTCCTTTCCCCTCTAGCAAAGAGGTAGGATCCAAAATCCTCACCTATGTGAATAAATAAAAATGTTTGAATTTACATGAAGATAATTTTTCCTTCATTGCTTTTTTTTGGTCTCAATTTCTAATTTTGGAACAGTTTAACTAAAAATGAAACATTGGTATGCAGAGGTATTTCTCCACCCTAGGTGATAATGCCTAAAATTGCTTCCAAATTAGAAGCCCTTGATTTGGGGGCTGTGGTTTATTAAGCCTCTAAACATGTCTAAACTTAAAACCAGGAGAGATGTTTAGAAAACTTAGCCTTCAAAAATCTAATTCCATGCTTCATGGAGATAATAGCAGGGTAAAACAAGTCTCATCAAGCTATATGCTTGCCAGCAGCTCAGATCTGAATTTCTTAAATCCTTTAAATATTCAAAATACATTTATTTATAATGACTCAGAAATAAAGACTTGGGGTTTCATATATCTATTTGTCAGCATAAATATAAATATCTTACTTTTTTTCTTCTCTGGAAAAAGGGCCTCCCTTTGAACACTTTTCAGAAAAGAAATTTAAAGTGCAATATGTACAGTTTCTAAGCCCCGTCACACTAGCTTTTTACCATAGCCTGCTCAGGAGCTCAGGAGTATAGTCAACTGGAAAATCAAATGAAGATGCTGATAGAGGGAACCTTTGATAATGACTTCAAGTGCTTATTGACTCAATAAGGAAAAGACTCAAAAAGGAGATAATTTTCCCCAAGACTCTCATTCTCAGAAATTTTTATTTGAGTAAGAGCTATTAGCTCACAAAGGAAAGAAAAAGTAATCATATGTATAAGACATTATAGAGGTTCTAGAGGAAGAGACCCCCCCCAAATCACCGGGATAGCTATTACAAATGCAGATTCCTAAAGGTACCATCAGAATTTGAGGACTCAGAATCTTGCATTTCCAGCACTCTTCCCTAGATGATTCTGGAGTAGGTGGTTCTTGATGCACACTTTGAGAAACACTGAGTGGTTAGAATTAGACTTAAAATGTAGGAGTTTATCAGAAATTAAGGATAAGTTGAACTATATGTTATAAATATAGATGGGGGTTACTGGTGATTGAACCCAGGGGTACTTTATCACTGAGCCACATCGCCAGTCCTTTTTATTTTTTAAGACAGGGTCTCACTAAGTTACTTAGGACCTCACTAAGTTGCTGAGGCTGACCTCAGACTTTTGATGCTCCTGCCTTAGCCTCCTGAATTGCTGGGATTCCAGGTGTGTGCCACCACTGCCCACTTGGATTCATTTTAAAAATCTTTGGTGATGTTCTATCTTTGCTTCAGATTGACTTTCACATTTTACTCTTCCTTTCCCACTGAAGTCTGAGTCATTACTATGAATAATAAAAATTGTAAATATATGAGAAAGCCCCTATTTAAAGAAACTTTTAAACGACATCTTTATGGGAAATTTTTAAACCATTCATGTATCATTACCCTCTTAGGAATTTCCTTTTTATCACTGGGTTTTGATACATGATCCTTTCTAAAATTATCTAAAAATTATTTGTATGTACATGTTTATGACCTTCACCAATCCAGGCTTTGATTCCAAGCTTCCAGGAGCCATGTTTCCCAGCCCATGGTTTTTGGATGGCTAATAGCAGCAGAATAGGAAATGTCTTGAGCTCCAGTTTGCTCTCAGCACCAGGCCAACCACTTCTGCTTCTCTGTCAGCTGTGATTCCTGCACAGAGGCTGCCACTCTGTGATGGTGAGTGGTTCTAAGTCTTTGTTGATTCAGAAGCCACCAACATCTGCTGCAGAAGCTCCTAGTGCCAGGGAAGCAAGTCTCTATTCACTTCATGTACTCAAGGCTTTATTGCAATCTCTTTCCATGAAGGACTCAGGCCTTAGTCTGGGGAGGCAGGGCTAGAAGAACCTAGCAACACTGAGGCTAATGCAATATAGCCTGCACAATTCCCATCAATTCTGAGTAATGTTGCCCGTTACTCTCTGACACTACAGGCCCCTGGTATGCATCTTTTATATCAACAGAGCTATGATAATCCTGCCTCCCTAGGCTTCTGGTTATGTCAGAACATGCCTAAATGAAAAGATAGGTGCAATCTAATACTGGGATAATAGCTGTGAGTTCATTTTAAAGTCCCCACAGTTCTTTATAAGCATAGAGAATTCTGAAAAAAACAAATGAAGTCACATCAGATGTCAGGAGATCTAATATCCAGTCTCATTGTGCCTCTGCCATTTACTAGTTGTGTGACCTTAAAAGAACTAACTTCTCTAAGCTTCAGATTTCTCACCTGTAAAATAAGAACATGAGATCAGAGCCTCTCAGGTTTCCGGGTTCATAACAACTACTAGCAAGCTAGATAAATGTATTTTTTGGTTTTTTTTTTTTCTCTCTTTTTTGGAGATTCAGATATAAGAATGACATTGGCTGGGGTATTGGTATTTAGATTTTAGTAAATGCTCTGGGTGATACTCTAACCATGTTTGAGAAATCTTTCTATCAGTGGTTCTCCATTTAATCTCGTATTAGGAACATACAGAAAGTTAAAAAAAAAAGTACTTTGACTGGTTCCACTGAAAATTAACACATAAGACTCTCCGGGCACATACAAGAGGAAGTGAGGGGAAAGGGAAAAAAAATACAAGGGGGAGAAATGAATGACAGTAGAGGGGGTAGAGAGAGAAGAGGGGAGGGGAGGGGAGGGGAGGGGGGATAGTAGAGGATAGGAAAGGCAGCAGAATACAACAGACACTAGTATGGCAATATGTAAATCAATGGCTGTGTAACTGATGTGATTCTGCAATCTGTATACGGGGTAAAAATGGGAGTTCATAACCCACTTGAATAAAAGTGTGAAATATGATATATCAAGAACTATGTAATGTTTTGAACAGCCAACAATAAAAATTAAAAAAAAAAAAAAACAAAGATATGCCTTGAAATAGGACTAAGAAAGTACACAGAAAAAAAAAAAAAAGACTCTCTGGGAGTGAGACTAGGGCCTTGGTATATTTCAAAAGTTCTTTTCTGCAGCAAGGGTTGAGAATGGATTAATAATCTCTAAGAAGTTTCCTAATCTTTCGAAGTCCAATTTTCAACCTAGGTTTTAGATCATAGTACCTCAGTTTATAAATAGGAGGTGTGTTGTACATGCAGATTTATTAATTGCTTTGAGCTAAACTGTGTCCCCTCCCTAAATTTGTCTCTAGTGGTCCTAATTTCTAGAACCTTGGATTATGACTTATTTGGAGATAGGGCCTTTGAGGTGATTACTATAAAATGAGGTCCTTGAAGTAAGTCTTAATTCAATATGACTAATGTTCTTACAAGATAGGTAAATTAGGACACAACTAACACAGACAAGGAGGTGACTATGCAAGAACACTGTGAGAAGAATACAGTGGGATTCACTCACCTGTGAGTCCAGGAGAGAGGCCTCAGGAGAAAGTGAACCTGCCAACACTTTGCCAACACTTTAAACTTCTAGCCTCCAGAACTGAGAGAAAATAAATTTCTTTTGTTTAAATTACACCATTTATGCTTTTTTTGTTGTAGCAGCTCTAGCAAACTTTTTTGTTATAGCAGCTCTAGCAAAGTCAATTAGTTTACTGAAACTCATTGGACTTTAAAGAAAATAATGTTCATTTTATTCAGAAACAACATATTTCTAAATATGAACACAAAAAAGAAAAAAAAATTAAACTATATAAAAATAAAGAATGTGATTTAATAGGGCTCCCCCTGCCAAAGTCATACTAAAAACATGCTGTGGAAATAAGTAAATCATTTCCAAATATTATGGCCTTTTCTTATTTATTTATTTTCTATTTTTTTGTGGTACAGGAAATTGAACCTAGGGGCATTATACCACTGAACTACGTCCCCAGCCCTATTTATATTTTATTATGAGACAAGGTCTCACTAAGTTGAAGAGACTAGCCTTGAATTTACCATCCTCAGATCCTCAAGTCTCTGGGGTTACGGGCATGAGCCACCATACCTAGCTTATTATGACCTATTCTTGAGGATGGTTTAAGTAATAGTACTAAAGAAGAGCAGGCCTAAGAAATTTTTGGTGAGTTTTGTTACCAATGATAATAACAAATCTAATTTCAACAAAAACAATCACTATCAATTTTTTAATATAATCACCTAAGATTTAACATAAATTTTAATTATGAGCATACGTGAAGAATTAATTATTTTAGTTTTGATACTGGGTTTTATATTTCTATTCCCAGGCCTCATATATCCCTAATTTCCAATGTCCCTTTGTTAAGATTTTCTTAATCTTAATTTTTAATTTTGGTCTACTCAGGGAAAAAATACTAAATAGGTCTTTTCATCATACCCTCAGGAAAAAACATTGATTGCAAAGAAAAAGATATATTGCCACCTAGTGGAAAATACGCAGAATCTTCTGGTTGTAATTCAAGTTTTAAACCACAAAATGGGTAGAGCAAAAAAATGTTTTAAATGGATTTTGATTGTAAACAATGATGCTTTGTTGATTAAAGGATGTGGTCCACATTTAACTTCTCTGTTACCGTTGACTTTTGAGTAATTTATTTAAAAAAAATTTTAACCTCAGATGCATGTGCTACTGCTACATGTTGAGTGATAAAGTCAAACATAGTCTTTCTCAAAGACATTTAGCTAAAATTACAAAGTAATTTATAGGGAAATTCAAAAAGTGTTTACCACCCACAGAAGGTAAATAGTATAGTAAACAGCCACTGTAAATATAGTTGACTGAGCTTGGGCAAGTCACATCTCTGGACATATTTCCTCATCTGAAAAAATAATGTTTGACCGAATCATTTATATTTGCAGTTTTAATATGATTAGATAATATATTTATACTATATGCTTACATTTTTTAAGCTCAAGATCTTTTTTAGAATTAGGTGAGTACCCAGACTTGGTTTAGCAACTAGTGTTGATGAGTTAATGTGTGTATGTCTTTGGAATAACATTTCAGCATAGAACTAAAAGCAGCTTATTAATGGGAAGGAAGTTCATATCTATTTATTTGGTTGCCAGGTTTCCAGTGGTTTTTTTCCATAAGAGTAAGGTGACCTGGCTAATTTTAACTTCGGCAATTACATTCTGTCCAGCTAAGTTATCCTTGCGACTTCTATTTGGATATAGCATCCTTTATTGTTTCCTGTCCTAAAGTTTTAGGAAGTTGTTATTAACTGATTTACTGTTCCTGACCTTTAACAAGCAAGGAGGGTGATACTAACTCCTTGGTAATTCTACAAGAGCCTTTCTTAACCATAGTTCAAGGAAGGAAAGGAGAGTTTAAAAATACTTCCCTTTTAGTAGTCCTTGGTATGTCCCAAGAATGTCACAATCCTTAATTAGTTAACCATACTATGTGGATGCCCTCTGAGAGGTCTTATTTCAGATGATGTAACACTGGGAGCTTAAGTTATCAAATTGTTTTGGATCAAATTGTTGGATAAAATATCCCTTGTACATCAAGATAGAATTATCACTACAAGGCTTCCCTTTCAAACAGGAGAGACTTAGTGTGAAAATAAGAACAAATCTATGGGAAATAAGAATGTATGCTAAATTAGCAGATGTCATAAAATACTAAAGATAGTTAGTTGGATACAATCACTTAAGTTCTAAATAATTTGTGAGAACCTGAATATTGCATGACCATTAATAAAATAGGGACATGAAAAAGACTGATGTTCTAATATTTCTGATAACTTACTTCCCGTTTCTTCTATCCAATTACCATGAAACTGAGGGGGGAGTGAGGGAGGGAATAAAGGAGGGAAGAGAGAGAAAAAAGTCAGGAGGAGGAGGACAAAGAAAAAGAAAGAGAAAAATGGTAAATTTTCTAGATATTATTCACTCTGAATAAAGTCCGGAAATATTTCTTCTGAAAAAGAAGACAGAAAGGGTCTCACTTTTTCCTGTAAACTATTTTTGTGTGTTATTTTGGTAATAATTGATTCTTAGGTGCATGTCTATAGTATTTATTGCCTGTTTTACCTATTCTTTCTTCAAACTAACAAAATACCAGAAAAAAGTTAAGTTCCAAATATAAGGCTAAAAACTACCTACCTGCATTCTTAGAATGTCTGTTTCTCCCCTATTGCGTTATATATATCTTAGTTTTAGGTGGATACAATACCTCTATTTTATTTTTATGTGGTGCTGAAGATTGAACCCAGTGTCTCATGCATGCTAGGCAAGCACTCTACCACTTGAGCCACAAACCCAGCCCTCCTCTATTATGTTTTCTTTGCAAATACGTCAGCAACCATATTCACCTAGTTTCAGAGGTTGAAGTCTTAGTTTACAATGTTAAATTTTCTCTGTTTTATCAGCTTCTATGGTTGCTTCACATCACTTTCATTATCAATGTCACCAGCCAATTACGTATTGTCTAATATCTCAATTAAGCAGGTAGCTTCAGCAATAAAACATGGCAGAGGGATACTACAGGCCTGAAACAACAGTTGGAGGTGACAAGGACAAATTAAAGGTCATGACACATGTCATTAGGGAAACAATTTCTATAGGTTTGAAAAAAACAACCTCTCAGATTGATCTATGACTTAAATTTCAACATGATTTAATATATCTGTTCCTTGAACAGATACATCTGTCAACTGATTACCATTATTATTCTCCTAAGATGGCATTTCCCTCTGCATTGTAGCAGAGCAGTACTCAATAAACACAATGAGGAGATGATGCCTATCCAGTAACCTTCCATCACAACGTTCTGTCTTAAAGAAGACATGTTAAATGCAGATCCCTGCAATGGATGCTTGAAAAGGTAACTTTGTTTTGACTGTATTATTTATTTTTCTTTTTATTATCCACATGCACATTTGTTTGATAAGCATTTCAAGGAAGCTGCACTTAGAAAGTTAAAGGTGGTTTTCATAATAAATGAGAAAAGATTTCTGAAGTCATAAATGTTCAATTCCAGGCGTTTTCTATGGCTTAATAGAAGTTTTAGTATAATGAAGCACTTTGAAATGCTGTAGGCACTTGGAATTTGGAAAACATTAAGATGGAAAAATGTTGGGGAAACATCCGCAAACTGACACTGGTTCTTTCTGTTAAAATATTGTTCTGTTTAGGTATAAAATGTTCTCTTAACCTTCATTTCTATTGTAGTCAATTGTACATACGCATGATAATAAGCTTATTTATATTCAACCAAACATTCATTTGGCAAGCAGCCTAGAATATTCTAGTGTTCTAAGAGTCAAACAAATGCCTCAGAGATTCAAAGTCTTTGTTTCTTTTTCAATATTGCAAAGCATAACAATTCTTTGTCCTCTTGTTGCTGCATTCTAAAAAGTATAGTAATTGGCAGGTAATACAAGCTACTCGTTGATTTCCATATCTACCTTGTAGGTAGAGATTTCACTTGGGAATTAGACCTGATATCTTTAATAACTTTGTGTACTTGAGTGGATATATTTGACTTATAGATAGCTGGAAAAAAGTCACAAGTCATAGTGTTGATTTAATTTAATTTAAATTTTTTTTAGTACATTGGGATAAAACTTTAGTCAGAGTTCCAAATTATTGGTTAGGCAGTTAATGAGAATGACTATTCAGTTACTGAGATTCCTGATACTTAAGGAGGAACCGTGACCTTCCTTTCTTGCCCTGCTGGTCTATGTTAGGAGGCAGAGTAGAAGCAGGTACTGGAGACAGATCCTGGCACTACCACTCAGTGGTTCTGTTCTGCTGCAATGTGTACTATTGGCAAGTCAACTTACTTTTCTGAGTCTCCTTTTGCTCCCCTGTAACCTGGAATATTAGAAACCATATATGATTGGAGATAAACTATGGAAGTTTAAGTCACATTGTAGGCACTAGATATATTAAAAATTATTATTTTCACAATCCCCCTTTACAGGGTTTTGTGAATTTTCCATTACCTGCATACTTTTCAAATTTAGAGGTAAAAACACTTTTCTTCCAGTTGTGAATGAAGAGAGGCATTTCTGGTGTTCTCACTATACAAGAAAGAGGCTGCTGCTGGAAAACTGTGAAAAATGTTCAAGGATACACACTGTTCTTTTTCTTGAGAATGGTAGATGTGAAATTAACTAAGACAAAGTCTTCTCTGAACCTGAACTCTTCCACGCCCCCCCCCCCCAGTAGATTCTTTATCCTCCCTAAACATCTTGGGTAAAGATCCTGGTTTGGAGGCTCAGTACTCCCTAGCTCCCTTCCCTGGTGGTCTGTTGGAGCCCAGGAATGCTGGCCTTTAGGGCACAAGGCCAGACCTGTTTGCTCACTCATGCTTGGAGCGAGCAGCATGGGAGGTCCTGATAAGCTGGCTACTTACTTATGGGTGTAAGATGCTTTCTGAACATTTGTGTACAGTGGTAAGACAAGTTGTCAAATGGCCCTTGAGAAGTCTGTATCGTAAAAAAAAAAATTGATAATAATAAAAGCATGAATTTTATTAGCATATTACCCTATGAAAGCCCTAAAATGATTCTTTATAAAATATTTTTAAAAGTCTATGTGGCTTTGGAAATCAATCACCCAATCCTTTAAAATCGCCCTTCAGATTTCCTCTTTTCTAAATTACCAAGGTGCTAGAAGAATCTCAACCAAAGAAGCTGTTTATAATAATGAAGAACTCATGGTATAAAAGGGAGTGGAGTATAAGAAAAAATAAATCACAGAGGAGAGGGGAATGTTCTATGTCTGTTTAATTCAGTCTTAGCCTGAATGAAGTTTTAAAGGACATGTGAAAAGCAGACAAAAATAGCACTAAGCTTGCCCCCATTCCACGTTCATACTTCCCTAGATAGAGTGGTGTTGAACTAGCAGCTGAAGTTTCATTAGTCCTATAAAGGCTTTGTATTAGTTTGGAGAAGACCTGTAGGAGTTTGGCTTCTAAAAATTCCTTAACTCAACAAAACTACTTATGGGACAATTTTCCTGGGTTAGAAAAAGTAAGCCTATCCGGGTATTTTCCTATGCCCTTTGGAACTTGTGCAGCATTTGTAGGCTTGCATAGAAACAGTTTCTGAATACATTTCCCTTTTTATTCAATAGATTTCATCTTAGAATTTTTTTAACCTTTGGGGAAAAGCAACTATCCTTTTAAAAGACAGTATTCTTTATGGTTCCTTTCAGAGAAATTGGACTTTTAACTTGGTGAGAGTGTCTTCTACTTCCACTATTTCATTATACAGCCATAAATCAACATCTTGTTTACTATGTTTACTTTTTAAATGAATTTCTTTCACCACTTGAAGTCAGAAAACAACTGGTGCTGGGTCAAGGTACTAGTTCACCAGGGGATCTGGGCCACTGCCAGAAATTAGCCTTATTTTAAAATTTAAGAAACCACTGTGTGCTGTCTGGTCAATTTTGGAGAGGTGTGCTCTAGACCAGCTATGTGGGAGGTAAAAGAAATGAAGCATCAGTCCGAGCAAATGCATGTGCTGATGAGAAGCCCATCATTCATTTCTCATGAATCAAAATTGTATCTGTCATAGGTTGACTAAGCATGCACTTTTGACCAATAAACACCATGCTATGTGTGAAAAGTTCTTATTAAAGTTCACCTCGTCTTAAAAATTAGATGACCTCAAGAGGATTTGTGAAATCATTTTGAAATAATGATTTTTAAATATTGAAAGCCATCAAAATAAATGTTATTGTGTTTTTTAATGTTATACAGATTCTATGCCCTTGTTGATTTATATTTATAATTTAAAAACTTTTTTTTTTTTTTCCCAAAGTGAAAAGAACCAACTTTATGAGCAAAGCTAAGAGCCCACTAGAGGTCACTTTCTCAACTTATTTCCCTTAATAACTGGAAAATTCGGCTTTGATTCTTGTCACTGAATCTTTCTTACAAGTCCTGTTGGATTTGGCATTCATGTTAGAACTTTTGTTTCCTCCCAGAAAAAAACTTCTGCTGTTTCTCTAAACTACTCTCAATTATTCCCTCGGATCACATATTCTTATTTTTCAAGTACAACTTCTGTAGTGACTTTTAAAAATGATCTTGTGTATATTTCTGATTATTAAAATGCTATTATATAAATGTAAAATGTGTCTATTTCGTAAAGTTGTAATGAACTTTATAATGCTATGTTAGCAGGAAAGAAAATGTACAGCCTTTTTAATTTCTGCCTCATGCAACAAATACCAGTGGTGCTGCAAAATAGTCAACATCAACACCTGTTGAAATGAATCTCTGCAATTCATCATTCTTGATTTAATTTCCCTAGTGACCCATCAAACTACTTAAAAAATATATTACTCTAGAATGTGAATGCCTGATGTACTTGATTGGACTGAAGGGCATCTTATCATTTTTTTCTTAAACTTGGACTGATATGTTCACAAGCTGTTATTGTTAGTTTCACTCCTTGAGTTGAAAAGTAGCATGACAACATAATTTTGTGTGTTTTCTATTAGGCCATTAGGCATAAGGTTACAATTCCCTGGCTTCTTAAATGCCCATTATATCTGTCCTATATCCATAACCATATTGATCTTAAAACATTTTCTTAGCTACCTCTTAAAATTCAACTAAAATCAGCAGTCTTTTAAACTCAGAAATAGTTTAATATCTCATTTTCCTACAAGTGGAAGCATTCATAAGAGAATCACATGCAGAAATTTATTTTTCCTTCCAAAAAAGTCTATATCTTTATGTCATTTATCTACCACTCACCTAAATGCCCTATATCATATAAACAAAATTTCTATCATTTTTGGAAAGATGTTATTGAAAGAAATATTTAATTTTGTATCTGAAAATAAATAAGAGAGTTAAAATATCAGGTGTGCTTTAAACTATTATACATATAATATCTAACTTTAACAGTATTACTTGTTATAATTATTTTCAGATAAAATTCTGAAGTATATAGTCTCTGCTTTCTACTAGCCCTAACCTCCATATCTTCCCAAAGGTAATTCTATTTGTATATTCTCCCAGATCTTTTGACAAATATTTATATTCAAATGTGTATATATCTCAAATATATGCCATACTATTTTGTTGAGTTTTAAATAAATGTTAAATAAATAAATTTAAAACACTTGAGTTTTAAATAAATGTTACATAACACTGAACAAGTTCTTCTATGTGTTTAATTTTTTTATTTAATAATTGATGTTGGAGATATTTACATGATGTTGCTCACAAATCTCTCTGCTTTGAACTACATATAGTGTCACTGAGAAAGAACACACCCACAATTTACTCATTTTCCTTGTGAACAACATTCAGTTTGTTTCTGTCTTTCCCCTCTTACAGTGTAGCTGTCTACACATTCTTGTGTGCATGGTCCAGCATCACTGTACAGGAACACTGAGATAGGATTGCTGGATAATAGAGAAGAGGCACTTAACATTCTAATAGAAGCCACCTACAGCTACCAGAGTGGTGCACAATGTCTTCTCCATCAGAAGTGGTTGAAGAGTACCAAGTTCCTACACCCTTGTCAGCATTCACTCTCAAACTTCACATTTATTGTCATTTCTGTGGCACCTCATATTGAAACTTTCCTAGTTATTAGTACTAGTTAGAGTCATCATCTTTTCCTACATTTAATATTTGTATTTTCTGTTCTGTGGATTGCTTATTCATATTTCCCCACTTTTTCTATTGTACCATTTTCTTTTTCTTAATCTCTAGTTTTAAAATAATTGGAATACAAATTCTTGTTTGCTACACTCATGTAAATATATTTTCCAGTCCACCTATTGATTTTTCACTTTGGTCATGGTTTCTCTGCTCTAAAGAAGTTGTTATTTTAATGCTGCTGAATTTATCAATTCTTCCTCTTATGAATGTGCTTTTAGTGTTTTGCTTCAGAAGACTGTCTCTATTCTCAAAACAAAATATATGTTTTTTATTTCCTTGTAGTTAAAAATAGTTTTATTGTTATTTTTATTGCTTAGATCTTCATATTTTCTAAGGATTATTTTCATGTATGATACATGCATCTAATTTCATTCTTTTTTCCAAATAGATAACAAATATCCTTGACATTGATGAATAGGCCATATTTCTTACTGATTTAAAATTTTACTTTTATTATAATGGGATTTTTTTTATGTTCACAGGGTTACTTTTGGGCATCTGACTATTTGGTATATTTTATTTTTATAAATGTATACAATTTTCTACATTTAATTTATTATTATTACTACTACGACTACTACTACTACTATCGTTATTATTCAGGTATCCCTGTGTAATACTATATTTTCAAAATTAGTACATATTTTGCTAACTGGTAGATCCAGCACTTTCTTCTGAATTTTTGTCAAAATCTTTGCCATGGAATTGGCTTATTAAGGTTACTGAAAATTCTACTGAAAGTATAAATTGCACTGAATTCACATATTAATCTGGGAAAAGGTGGCATAGAGAATCTCCCACAAATAGATACAGTATATCTTAGACATTATATGTCATAAACATTCTTCAGTTAACTTTTATTTTTTCCTAATAGACTGGTCTTTTTTTTTTTTTTTTTTTTTAAGCCAGTCCTGCTGTGTAAGTCATGTTACTGTAAATGAAATCCTTTATCCTTTTTCCATTTCTGATTATTGCTGGTGTAAAGAAAGCCATAGATGTTTTTAAAAATGATATTTTATATGTGTACCTGAAAGGATTAATTCCAAGTATTAATTTTGGGAGCTTGTCAGGTGATCCTCTTGGACGGTCTTTATTTCAATGATCATATCATCACCAAATAATGACAATTTTGTTTCTTCCTAAAATATGAAATTCTTGATTATTTTTCTGGTTTATTGCATGAATAGATCTTAAAAGTGTTGAGTAGAAGGATTATTGGACTTCCTGTCTTTTATTGACTTTAATGAAAAAATTTTAATATCTCATTACTATGATTTCATGAAGCTTTTTTTTTTTTTTTTGAAAGCCACCCTTTATTGAGTTAGGGAACACTGTGTTAATTTTAAATTTACATATAACAATAAAACATCATTCTTGTCAAACAGGATAATTACTATTTTGAAAGTGTTGGGCTATAATGGATTATTTTGTTACTCAGTACTCCAAATAAATTACACACAACATAAATTATTCTATTAGACATGTAATGTGAGTGAAGCTGGGGCAAATCCTCAAAAATATTCAGAGGAGATAAAGCAACAAACCTGTGGATCCTCTCTTAATTGAAATTCATTTTTGTAAGACCACCTGTCAGTGAAAACCGTTGCTAGAAATATAAAGGATATATCACTGTTGTTACTAAAATACCAAATAAAGTATACTTCCAAATAAATTCTTCAAGTTTTTCTAAGAAAAGCAGTGTTTAAAACTTACCAACTAGTTCATTAAAAAATTCAACTAAATATGCTGCCCAATATTGATATTTCTATAATGAATTCTTATAAATAATAACAGTATAGGGAGTGTGTAGTTCATTCAACAAACACTTAAAAAATGATTATTTTGTGCTAAGCACAGAAAACAGGTACTAAAGGTTGGAGGGAAGGTATGACTCTATGAAAAGGTAAGAAATTCATTCAGTGGTCATTGCCCTATTCTAGAAGTAGACATAAACATTTGTTTTACCAACTGGAAAAATCCTAACGGGTTAAGTTCAGTGCCCCACTTATTGCATACCAGTACATATGTATACAACCAAACAAGTCTGGGAAAAAATACACAATCATGCTGACTGATCTCACTTTAAATTTAGGTGCTCTAATCTCCGATGGTTTAAGTGCTGTCTTGCAATCCTGTTTTACTTCTGTGATTTGAATTCATACGTACATTGTCTCACACAAACTATCTGCATCTGTGCTCACCTATCCTGCCTTGTAGCTGTTCCTTTTGATGAATTATCTATACAACTATCTGATGATAAACTCTCTAGTGGCTCTCATTCTCTTTTATCTATTCATGTACTTGCTACTGAAATTATTCTATTGCTCTCTCTAATCATCGAATTTTCTTCCACTCCTAGATCATTCTCTTCAATAAACAAAAATGTGTCAACATATCTCTTTAAAAAATTCTCTCTTAGTCCATATTCCTTTTTAACCTCCACCTCATATTTCTGCTCTCTTACAACAAAGCTCCTTGAAATACTAGTTTTTGCTCTTTCTCTTCTCACATGATTTCTTGACTCCAGTCCATAAGGCTTTCTTCCACACCACTTCCCTGACACAGCTCTTGGCAAGGACACTAACAAACACCACATTGCAAAATCCAATGGTTATTTCTCAGTTTTTAATTAACTTAAACTATTGACACTGTTTATATACTACTTTTTTCATGAGACATTTTCTTCTTTTTTTCCCTATTAATAAATAATTGTTTTTCTTTGATTTTTCAGTACAAATTAACAAATCTATGTATTAAAACCTTTCAGCTGCTTCCTTAGTTTAAATCCCCAGCAGAGTATGGGTGCTAATCATGAGTGGCTCTTGAAAGATCATATATAAGCTGCAATTCCCCTTCCATTAAAGAAAGCATCTCTCGTGAAGTGTTTTCTTCATTTGCCTTCTGGAACGCCCATCTCTGAGAACTCCCCTGCCTTCACTGGTTGCAGCTGTTCATTTTCCTTTGTTCTTTTCTTTTTATCTTCCTGAACTTTTAACTTTGAAATGTTCCAGGGCTCAGTCCTTACACCACTTTCTCATCTAGTTCTATTTCCACTTTCTCATCTAGTTCTATTTCCACTTTCTCATCTAGTTCTATACATTGAAACATCATTCACAGACTGATAACTCACAGATGGTTAAACCAGCCTGAACCAATCTCCTCAAGTCCAGATACATATACGTCCAACTCTTATTTGACATCTTACTTGGTTGTGTCATAGACAATTAAAAATTTACATGACCTAGACACAGTTATAGTTCTATTAAATCTTTTAAAATATACAAGTTCCCTTTTACTTTTTCCCTTACAATTAATTCATGAAGAAACTGGAAAATTTGTCTTATAAAATATCTGACATTCTATATTCTCCTTATTGCATTACTGTGATATCAATAAATCATGGCTAATAAATCACCATTATTTTCTGTAATCTGGCAGTTAGATCTCTAGGGACTTGATCAGAATTTTTCATAGGTGGTATTGTGAACACCCCTGAGTGTGGTTGTCTCCTTTAAGAATAACAGTGATATCTATGGTCACTGCTGTGACCCACTATTTCCTTAGATGTTAAAAAAATGGTTATAGCTCTTATTCTAATATTTCTTCTTCTTCAGTTAGCTGGAATATTTCTATCTATTCTGCATTTACTCCAAGGTATAGAGCTTGAGTCAAAGGTGTAAATGCAGAAAATTTATAGATAGTTATTCTGGGAAACAGGATTGGGAAGAATTAAAAAAGGGAGAAGAAAAAGTCAATACAATGGTGTGTTGAATTGCTCACCCACTGTAGGCAATTACGATTACAATAACACTGGGATTTCCTGAATAGCTGTGTAGAATGTGCTTCACAAATATTTTGTCAAGCACAGGACAGGCAAATCTGTCTCCTAGTTCTGGTCTCTCACTAGCCCATTGCTGATCCATGGAGTATTAACTGCTTTCCATTTCTAGGGTGTATACTCAATGTACTGAATGAGTTTCATTGAGTGATCCACACTAAAATGACTGAAGCCCCTCAGAGCAGAAAGAATAAGACACTCTGGGCACAGTGGCACACACCTGTACTCACAATGGTTCAGAAGGCTGAGGCAGGAGGATCACAAGTTTGAGGGCAGCCTCAGCAACTTATCGAGGCCCTAAGCAATTTAGCCAGACCCTGTTGCAAAATTTAAAAAAACATTGAGGCGGGGAAAAAGGATGGGGATGTGTCCCAGTGGTTAAGCACCCCTGGGTTCAATCCCTAATACAAAAAAAAAAAAAAAAAAAAAAGGAAGAAAGAGTCAAGAATGAGTTCTGTGTTTGGCTGGAGCAATGTGTTTTCAGGTTACAGCTGCTTGGTGCAATCCTAAGTAATGGCTAGAAAAGACAATACAGTAAGAGGTTATGAGGCAGTACGAAAAAATTACACGAAAAGGAAATTTTCCTATTTGATCACCTGAAGGTACAACGAAAGTACCTTCAGTTGCTTTCAAAATAACGAGTTGTTTCAGTAACCTTTAAAGATGATTCAGGTATGTTAGCCTGTGTGTGTGTGTGTGTGTGTGTGTGTGTGTGTGTATACGCACTTTTTAAAATATATGTATATATATATATATTTTTTTTTTTAACGTATCACAATGAATTGCTAATATAAGCATATTTGATAGATAAAACATTTCGCCAGCTAGCCGGGCTGGTTACCTGAGTTGGGTTCACAAGAGCTGGCTACATCAATAACTCAGAAAACAGGGAAGGAAACACACAACACACAGAAATAATTTTTGCTTGCAGGAATCAGGGCCGGCTCTCTATCTTCAGGGTCCGTTGGAAAGAGAGAGAGAGAGAGAGAGAGAGAGAGAGAGAGAGAGAGAGAGAGAGAGAGAATGCCTGAAACCCTATTTATTGAGGGGAAGACACTCAAGAAAGTTCCGCCCAAATGAGTCAAGGGATTGGGTTTCAGGGGGTTGTAGCCCAGTCTCATTGGGTGACACCCACTCCCAGAATTTCACTCCCCTGCCAAGCAGAGGTGAGGTCCACCTGCTTTTGACAGCAGCAGAAGCCAGTTTCACACCTCCGTCGCTCAAGGCTAAGGGTGCTCAGCTCCTGTGTGGCAGCTCCTGTTTGTCGTGGCCCCGGACAAAACATCATGTTTTTATAATTTCTATTGATGAGATATTGCTATAAATTTGACTAATGATCACTTCTTCAAGTGGGCTCCTGAGTCTTTGATGGTCTTTGATAGCTGCCTTACACTCAGGTTTAACGAGAGAGCAGAATTTCTTCTCTAGACCTGGGATCAGCCAGATCTCTAAGAAGCACAAATTCTTCTAATAAGGGTATTTTGAGATTACTTTTTGGCTACTAGCTATGGATATGTTTTGAAGGCAGAAGCAACAGGATTGGATGTGGAGCACAAATGAAAAGAATTGTAATAAAAATATATCTCTAAGATGTTTGGTTTGTTTAACTAGAGAATTTGAATCTCCAAGTGAGACGGGAAAGGCTGCAGGCCATGCAGATCTAGGAAGTGAAGCTGGAACTAGATGGGGACATGGTGAGTTTGCAATTCTATTAGAAACTTAAATGTGAATATGTAATTGGATGTAGGAACCTGGATCAAATTCCTGGGCATATGTATAGTATTGAGAATCATGAAAATTTTTGAGCTCATTAACAAAGAAAATATAATTAGAGGAGAGAGAAAGACCAGTGATTGAGTCTCCACCCCACATAGTTCTTACTCAAAAATAAGAGGTTGGTGAAAGGAGTTGGAACCAGAAAAAAGGGCCCAGAGGGAGTGTTTCCTAGCAGAGCAATGTAGTATTCTAGAGGGTAGATGAGGAAAGTGCTTCTCCTTGGAGGTGGTGACTAATTGTGTTAAGTGTTACAACAAGGGAGGGCGCTGTGGTGCATGTCTTTAATCCCAGGGGCTCAAGAAGCTGAGGCAGGAGGATTGTTCAGAGCCAGCCTCAGCAAAAGTGAGGGGCTAAGTAACTCAGTGAGACCCTGTCTGTAAATAAAATACAAAATAAGCCTGGGGATGTAGCTCAGTGGTCGAGTGCCCCTGAGTTTAAACCCCAGTACCCTCCACCAAAAGAAAAAAAGTGTTGCAGAAAAAGCAAGAAAGATCAGAACTTGAGAATTGTGTGCTATTTTTAGCAACTTGACATCAGTAGTGATCTTAAAAGAAGTGGTATGTTGGGAATAAGCATAAAACTGGATCGTGTATATGTATGACCATTCTATTTCAGTGATTCATTTATCTATGCCTGGGCTTGTACTGCAGAGTCTTAAATACTATAACTTAATAATAAATCTTATTATCTAATAAAGCAATTTCCTCCTCCTCACTTTTCAGAGCATCTCGACTCTTCTTGGTCCTTTACTGAACTATAGATACTTGTATAAAAATGGTTGGATTTCAGAGTAAGATATAGAAAGTCAGTTGCACTCTTATATACCACATACTGCAGGCAAGAGTCAGAAAATGTAATTAACAAAAACGCATTTTTACAAAACATCAAATATCTGTGAATAAAAAATTGTGCAAGAACTTTAAGAGAAAAAAAATATCAAAATGTATTGAGAGTGGGGCTGAAGTAGTGGCTCCGTGGTAGAGTGCTTGCCTGGCAAGTGTGAGGCCCTGAGTTCAATCCTCAGCACAGCATATAAATAAACAAACAAACAAATAAATAAGTAAAATAAAAGTATTGTGTCCATTTACGAATCAAAAAAAAATTTAAAGTTTATGACTCAATGGTTTTAAAAAACGTATTAAGAAATGTAAGAGAAAAATAAATGAAGAAATATACCATGCTAATACAACAGAAGATTCACTATTATAAAGAAGTCCATTCTTCTCACCATATTATACCATTATTAGTGAAGAAGACTGAGGGAGAGCCTTAGGGAACATTTGCACTTGGGAGTGGGAAGAAGCAGGCAAGTTAAAATACAGCTCCTACATGATGCAAAGAGTATTTTACTAAGAGTGCCATGGGAGAATATGTTGGCAAACAAGGCTGGAGAACATTTGGAGGGCCGGATAACTACTATAACCTGGTAATACCAAGGCTGGATTAAAAAATAATATTTAAATTTGACAATTAGGAGGTCATCGCTGTGTTTTGAGAGGTACAAGGAGAGATATAAATGGGAACCTGGGAAGGGGAGATGGTGGAGCCAAAAGATGGAAGAAAGAAAGGACCACAGAGGTGCTAGTTTAAGGTCAATCGATTTTTTAGGTAAAGGTATTTCTAGAATGGGCGATCTTAGCTTAATATTTAAACAGAGAAAGAACATAAAATAATAGAGACTATTTCATGACCACAAGAAAATAATACAATAAAATGTCTACCCAAATTGTTTTTTCTGAAAGCTGTCAGAAATACCAAATTTCACTTCATTTCTGTAAACCAATAGAAACTTTATAGTTTCTAGAAGCCTCATAATTTCAAATGTAACTATAAGCTTTGTAATTTTGTTGATTTTCCATGATTTTTTTTTTAAATTGAAATGATCCTTTTAGATTTCAAATTTCTTCCTCACACACAGCAAGCTGGTCTGTTTAAGTAGCATTGACCTATATTATGAGTGAAGAACTAAAAAATATTTGCCTTTCATAATTTTAAACATTTAACTATCATAAAGTGGGAGTAAACTAAGGCTGTTTGACTTAGTCATAAATAACTATGATGTTGCCAGTATTCCCAGTTGTGTTGCTGTGGACACGAGGAATGAGTGAGTCAAAGGATATGTATGTGCAACATCACTTAATCATCCTTGCTAATTTGGCATACCTGAATATTCCGAATGTCAACTGGTCAGGATTGGGCTACAGGATATATAGCTGGGGTAGGAATGAGCAAGCAGAAATAATTATCAGAGTGTGTAATACAAGAAATATAAAACTTAGATGTTTGTTCCTGGTTTGATTTGAGGATTTAGGCAAGAAGTTCTCTCTGTCTTAATTTTTCATGAAGAAATTATGGATATCTT
The DNA here is from genome assembly GCF_047511675.1 of Marmota flaviventris. Taxonomy (NCBI): domain Eukaryota; kingdom Metazoa; phylum Chordata; class Mammalia; order Rodentia; family Sciuridae; genus Marmota; species Marmota flaviventris. The sequence continues at coordinate 64,152,619 of NC_092504.1, forward strand.
AAAAACGAGAGTTTAGGGCTGGGGATATAGCTCAGTTGGTAGATGGCTTGCCTCAAATGCACAAGACACTGGATTCAATCCCTAGCACCACAAAACACAAACAAACAAACAAATAACAACAACAACAAAAAAGATAGTTTAACTTTTTAGTTATATTTTTTGCTGAGAATATGATTCAAAAACTAGAAGGAAACCCAGTCGCCAGCATGCTAAGGCAATCAGTCTGGGAAATTCACATAATAAATTTGGGCTGGTTTAGAAAGGGCTGATTTTAGAAATATAAAAGGAATTGGTTTAATTTTAGAAAAGAGTTACCACTTACACTCATACATTTCTGGTGGGACTGCATATTGGTGCAGCCAATGTGGAAAGCAGTATGGAGATTTCTTGGAAAACTGGGACTGGAAGCACCATTTGACTCAGCTATCCCTCTCCTGGGTCTGTACTCAAAGGACTGAGAGTATGGTCTGCATCAGCACCCAAACCTATGTTTAAAATCCTACATTTTACTAACAGCATGGCTTCAGAAAATTCATTCAACCTCCAAGTTTATTTTTCTCCATTTTTATTATTTTTTTCTTTTTATTTTTAAAATGACAGTTATGTGCATACTCCATGGGCTTGTTATGGGATGTTAAAGGAATAAAATGAAAAGTATTTAGCAAGAGTGTTTTACACCATAGGTAGGTTTTTCTATCCCCCTGTTTACTTCTTCCTTAAACTTCTTCTTGAGAATTTTATTCACAGAAGTGGTTCTGAAGAAAATGAAGCAGCTCATTTTTGCATCCCAATTCCTTTACCTTTGAGGTATCAATGACTTTTTCTGTAATATTATGAAAATCTGTGTAGTTCTGTAATTAAGCCATTTACATATGCTTACTGTGGATTTAATTACACTTTCTTTTGAGCTTAAAGGAATATCTATCTACAGATAGATGATGGAGTCATTTTACAGTGAGAAAATTTAACAGTCAGAAAATGTAAATAATTTCCCCCAATGCACATGGTTACAGGGCTGGGACTCAATCCCTTTTCCTGAAGTCAAATCCACTGTCTTCTTTTTGCATTTTCAGTTGTCAAAGGACCAGCTGTATTGTTATGTGAACAGAACTTGAGGCCCCAGTAAATATGTGGAAGGGGATTTGGGTTCCAGTTGGGAGGTGGCACATACAGACATCTTGAACGTATCTGGCTACATAATTTACAAGGTCTAGTGCAAGAGGAATGTTCAAAATTCAGGGTGAGTGCTACTAAAGGTAATCAAATTAAGGTTTTTCTTTTTCTTTTCCCTTGCTTCTCCCTCTCAATGTGTCATGCTGCATTTACATTAACTATTTTTTAAATTAAATTACTTATTTATTCTAATTTGGTATACATGACGGCAGAATGCATTTTATTTTTTATTACACATATAGAGCACAATTTATTTATTTATTTATTTATTAAAGAGAGAGAGAGAGAGAGAGAGAGAGAGAATTTTTTATTTAATATTTATTTTTTAGTTTTCGGCAGACACAACATCTTTGTTTGAATGTGGTGCTGAGGATCGAACCCGGGCTGCACGCATGCCAGGCTAGCACGCTACCGCTTGAGCCACATCCCCAGCCCGAGCACAATTTATTAAGTCACTGATTGTACACAAAGTATTTTCACACCATTAATGTCTTCTTACGTGTACTTAGGGTAATGATGTCTAACTCATTCCACCATCATTCCTACCCCCTTGGCCCCTCCCTTTCCATCCCTTTTATGTTAACTATTTAATGCTGTTTTAACTAAAAAGAAAAATTAAAGTTTTAAATTATTAGTATATATTTTACTGTTTATCTTCACATCATACAATGCTAGTTTTAGCTATAAATGTAAGAGCATTTAACTAGTATGTAAAATCATTGAAACAGCACAATTGTCTTTTCTACCTGGTACATATTTTGCCCTTACAAGAACAGTGGAAATCTCACAAAATTAACCTTTATTGAGACACACAAGTTTCAATATCATCTTCTTTTTGCTTACTAATAAGTAAGGAAAGAAAGGGAAAGGAACTGTAAGTTGTTCTATTGTTCTTTTTTCTTCCATGTCTTAAACTTTTAGTTTAAGTGACTGGCAGACCAGGAAAGTAGCTCAGTACCATTGCCCTCTTTCTGCACTCAAAGCAAGTTGTGGTTCCACCTGAAAGCATGGCCTCCCATGTCTGTCAGGAAGTCAGGAATCCCCCCCTCCATATTTACTCAGTTTTAGAAGTAGGAAACTGACCTTCTTTGACTTTGAGTCTCACTAATTCCTATACCTTGTGTGTCCACTAGAATTCTGTGCTCCTGAGGCATTACAAACACTACATATGAAGGGGCAGCCACTAACAGTGAAAGATGCTTACATTGCACACATCTCCTTTGCTCTCTCATATGTCCCATCAGAATTCATTTCCAAAGCATGATTTGATGATAAAATTATTGAGAATTTCAAGATAGCAGAACATTAAACTGAACATGGGGTCTTTCCAAATCTAGGACCCTATAAACTGCACAGGTTGCATGTCTATGAAACCCTACTTCAAATGCTCCTGAAATCAGTCAGGCAGATACCTGGCTTTCCTATGCAGTGGGACAAAGCTATCTGGCTTCCCTTCTTCCCTCTTTTCTTCAAGCAGCTTTTATCCAAAGAAACTCTTTCTTCACATCTTATACTCATCTTCTACAGAGTTTCTGCTGCATACTAACCTTTTATGTTTTATTTTATCTTTAGGATCATTATTTACTAGTCATAAATTATCTGAAGCCCCCTCTTTACTGAACTTGTCCATCTTTTCATAATCATTTAATAGTATTGAATATTATAACAATACTCTTGTTTGCCTATTTTTAATGTTTTTCCTGAAATGTGTCTTACAAATACAGGCTTCATTTATACAATTTTTTTTTCTCATAAGTAAACCTAATAAATTTCAATGTTGGAAGAACAATTGCAATAAATACTTTGCATCTTGGAAGTTTGATCAACATTCCTTGGTTTTTCTCTTTAAATATTTGTAGTGTCTTCTAAATGTGTCTTTCCTCTCTAAATGTGCAAGAATGCATTGTTTTTCTTTAGATGTATTTTATCACTTACTATTCCTGTTTACTTAAATTATCAGTAATGCACATTTATGGTGACTCTGATTTCAGGAAAATATTAATAATAATGGAGCTTAAATTATCTTAAGGTCTCATAGTTATCAGAACATTTCACATACATTTTCTCACTTGATCTTCATGGTGGCCTTAATAATGACCCACAATTTTTTTTTCAGTCTTCAAATCAATAAATAAGGCCTAAATAGCATATTAACACATTTATTTCTTTCATCCTAAGGTTTAAAGGTTTATAAGAACTTCTTTGGAAATTACACATTGCCTTCCCACCTCTAACAGGCTTTTGTGGACAACAAATAAAATAGTTATTTTGGGTTCACTATAGCCAGTTAGGTTGGTAGCATACTTCACTCGGTCACAGTCTATAATCACAATTGAATGCCTTTAAAACAAACGATTTCTTCCTTAATGCATGTTTAATTTTCCCTGTGTTATTTCCTCAGTTAAATAGAGAGCACAGTAAAAGAGGAGGTGGAGTAAATTAGGCCATTCATTAAGGCCTCTGGGTTAAGTGGAATCTAGCATTTTACAGTTGCAAAACACAGGTACAAAAAATATCCTAAAACTAAACTCAAGCCACCCATTTCCTTGAAAATATTTCACATATTATTTTTCTCCAAATTTTAAATTACATATTCTCTTTCTTATGTCAGAATTTTTGCAAACTATTCTTTCTTACTATGATAACATCCAAAAAGAATTTGGAGAACTGCTCGACTTTAACAAATCAATGTTTCTCATTACCTAGCAACACGGTAGAATCCTAAACATGGTCCTATCCTTACTTTATCACCTGTTTTAAATTTATTAGAAAGTATTTTTATGTAATGCATTATATTTACAATTACATGACACCAAACATAATGTATAAATATCCCTTTGCAATTGCATTTAAAGTAATTTGACAGATTCTCTAGCTTATCTGTTCCTAAGGAAGTTTCAACAAAGATCTTACTGTTTGCTGTCTTCTTTAAATTTTATTCCGATGACCTATTTCTATTTTGAATTCAGATTCTTTTCCTTTGCTAGCTTTCCATGCTTCCATGGACACGTCCATACTTGGAATACCTTTTCACACTCATACTTCCTCTCTCTGTGGTTTCACTTTCCTTCCTTTTCCTTTCAGGTGTTCAGTTTCTCTATTCTCAGGTTCTTCCATACCCCCTCCTCCCTGCCCCTTCTTTCTAGTTGGTATAGCTACTAGGAAGACATCAGATTCCAAAAAGGGGAACAAGAAGACATATTCATATCCATACTTTATGGCTGCTCTGCTGCCGTTCTCCTTCAGTCTCCAGCCCGTTCCCTAAGCCACCACTTTTCCACCTCCACAAAACTCCACCTTCCTCTCTGGCTGCTAATTCCTTTTCTAGTATAGTCTATTTCTTCTGCCTTTCATAATTTATTGTAACTACAACTGGAATTATTGCAATCAATACTTACTTTCCCTTGTCCTTTATATGATGGTTACCATGTTACAGCTTTAGGGATAAAAAGATACAATTATTGTTAAAAAAGGAACATGAGACATAGAAGTCACTGGGTACGGGTCCTGCTGACAGTTACTATCGCAGCCTAGGGTGGAGACTGGCAACCTCCTTCCCAAACAGTTCCAGGACCCATACTTCTTGAATATTAAGCCTCATTATGGTGGACCCTGACTTGCCACTGTCAAAATCCACACTAGAAGGGAGTACCCTGCTTTTGTCATGAAAATAATATTATATAAGAATATTCTGAATTTATAGTAGAAGAAATAGAATTTTTCTTCTCTTTTGTCCATTGTTTGTGGATATTGTCAATGTCTTAAAAAGCATATCTACTGAGCATTAAAAAAATCCTTGAAGATATATATTCTTGTTTTAATTCACACATAGAAAAAAACACTTACACTTTATTCTCTAGGGCTCCCATGAAAATGATTCACAAGAAACATCCGCAGCCTGGCATCAGGAATTATTCACTCAAAGCCAGAAGAACTGGAGGCATGCATGGTCTTTAAGTGGCTGATGTGCTATTCAATGATATAGCAACTAAATAAATAATTACATTTATTTCCCGAGGCTGTCAATTGGATCAAAAGCAGAATATTTTTTACTGCTATAAAGAAAGTAAGGAGCCAGATAGCACCTGTAATCCCAACTACTATGGTTGGAGAGTTTGAGGCCAGCCTGGGCAACATAGCAAAACCTGGTGGAAATCTTCTGCCAAATTATACATTTTCTTCTTTATTCAGATTATATCCTTATTCTATGGCTCAGCTACATCAGGTGAAAGGGGGATGTTCTCTGTCCTTCAGTCCTGGCTTGATATTTTAACTAGAACTTAAAGAAATTTATTAAATCTTCAGCAACAGGGGTCCTCAACTAGGGACGATGTTGTTCCCCAGGAGACACTTTCCAGAACTGGGATACATTTTTTGACGTCACCATGTGGGGTGACGTGCTGCTAGGCAGACACCAGAGATGCTGCTAAATAAACATCCTACAATACACAGGACAGTTATCCATGACAAAAATCATTCCTTCCCTAGTTTCAAAAGTGCTGAGGACAAGAAACCCTGGTCCATCAAGACAGTAGCCTGATTTACAAAGCTAACCTTAATTGCCTGTGCTGCTGAATCCTGTTTTGCATGCCAGAAGCCAAACATTACTTCCTTCTTTCTCTTCATGTTTTCTGTCAAATATTTGTCATCCTTTCCTTCCCAGGCAGTTGGATATTGGGAGCAAGCTTGATGAAGGTCGTATATCAGAAAGATGAAAGAGAAATCTGTTTCCAATTTTTAAAATTTGATTTTTGTTAGAAGTTAGAAGTATTTTTTACCACGAATAGTCATAAATTACTTTCTAATATGATTGAGTAATAGTTTGAGCTATTAATTTAAATTATTTTATCTTTGTATTGCCTTTTCCCCTGATCTCCAGCCAAGCAGGTGGCTGATTATACTTCACTGAGCTAGAGGACTGAATACATACCATACAATATGCAAACACTTGGGAGAGCTCAGAGGATTTGGATAAAGATAAAATAATACAGTGAATTCTCAGGTACTGTTATGGTTTGGGTCTGGAATCTCTCCCCTAAAGGCCCATGTGTTGAAGGCTTTTTTTTTTTTTTTTTTCACTGCCCTTTTTCATTCTTTTCCACTGCTGCAACCAAGAGAACCGACAAGAACAATTTTAGGGGAGGAAAAATTTATTTGGGGGCTCATGGATTCAGAGGTCTCTGTTCATACCCAGCCCACTCCATTCCTTGAGCACTGCAGGTGAGGCAGCACATCATGGCAGAAGAGTGTGGCAGGGAAAGCAGCTGGGAACGTGGTATCAGAGAGCAGACAGAGAATCCACTTCCCAGATACAAAATATTTATTCCAAATATATATCCCAAAGGCATACCCCTGGAGACTTGCCTCCTCCAGCCACACTCTACCTGCCTATAATTACCATCCAGTTAATCTCTATCAGGGGATTAATTCACTGATTCAGTTAAGGCTTTAATAGCCCAATCATTTCACCTCTAAACCTTCTTGTATTGTTTCATACTGTAGAAGGTGGGCCTAGTCTGAGGAAGTAGGTCATTGGCTGTGCTCCTTGGAAGGGTATATCTGCTATGGCTCCTTCTTCTAGTTTCCCTCTCCCCTGCCCCCTGCTCCTTGGCTATTATGAAGTGAGCAGCTTTCATCTGCTACATCCTTCTGCCATGGTGTTTCTGTCTTGGAGCCAGCCAACCAAGAATTGAAATCTCTGAAACTGAGCCCAAATGGATCTTTTCTCCTTTGAGTTGTTTTTCTAAAGCATTTTGTCATAGCAGCAGAAAGTTGAGGACACAGGTATAAATAGGGTATCTAGAGACTCAAGGGCAGAAGTAGGTCCCTCCCACCCAGAGATTAAAAAGACAGCCTTCAATTTTGTAGGAGTGGGCAATCTGCAGACAGATATATGAGAATAAAGATATCTCAGAGCTGAGAGGCACTGGTAGTATTATTAGGAATGAAGAACTTAGAGGAAAATGTCTAGTGAATCCATACTGCAGAAGCAGACCACACATAGTTTAATAATCTCAAAGGGAAGCAATGATCATTCTGTTGGTATGCTATCTTAATGAAGAGCTAATAACCAAGGTCTCCTAGCTTACTCTGACCTTACTCTAAATATGGTGCCAGGAATGGAGAGCCCAATAAAAATGTTAATATTTTGCCAAGCTGATATGCTAATAACTAAGGGAAATAAATTCAATGGTTGCATAAAATTTTAAAAATTACTTTTCTTGCACTTGTGAAGTTAGATATTCATATTCATTATGAGAGGGCTGTACTTCAATCCTCACTACTGAACAGTGTTTAGGAAAAAGCTGCTCTTCAAGACCATTTACAATCTCAACTCCACACAATCTAATACAGCATTTTCAACATGCTCAGTATGGTCTATTAGTGGGTTGTGAAATCAAAATAGTAAGTCATAACATTTTAAAAAGAACAGTGCAGATAATAAAAAGAATACACAGAATACATCACACATGGTTAGCTTAAGCATTAACTTGGTAAAAGTGTGTGCCAATGCTGCGTAAAATGTACTCAATACAGAATGTTTTAAAGACATTGTTCCAAGACAATTCAGACATATCCCATCGTGCCCTACATTCCAGCTTACTGCATCATCATAGGAAAACTCTCATCTCTATACAACTCCATACACTCCTTCATCTCACCTACTATTCTCTTTCTTCTTCTTAAATACTTCCTACAGTGCCATCTGGAGCTCACATTGTACCAGGAGGAAATTCCATTATATCTTCAACTGCATTTTAAAATGCTCCTTTCATCTTCCTGTTCTAACTCAATCTTCACTCTCCTCTGAAGAATTGCTTCCTCTATAGCTCTCTCAAGTCACAGCTGTTACTCTCATGCTCCTTGTGCTGTTTGGGCCAGAACTAGAGTAAGTGTTCCTCCAGATCATTGTCCTTCACTTCTTCCTAACACCCCCCAGCTTTGCTGCTCATAATCAGATCACACATCTTGCTGCCCTCCTTGTTGGAGATACCTACAGATGCCCAAATCTCCAGATCTCTTGATGATATTATCTCCTGGTTCACCCCTCCATATTATTTCTGTCCTTTCTCTTATTAATTATTTCCACATCCATATTACATATCTTTCAATATCCTTGCCTCTCAGTTACTTGATCTCTTTTCCCCTGATGAGCTTCTGCTCCATTCACAATCTTAATGCCTTAACCACACCAATTGGTTTTGCTTTAAATACATTACCAGTATCTTTAGTGCTCTCTGATGACCTAACTATACTCCCCTAGACGGCTCACCTCCCACTCTCCGGGGTGCTGCTTCTCTCTGCTCCAATCTCCAATGCATTCTTTCCTCTTCCCACTCTCAGATGCAACAGAATCCATTGGAAGTAATTCCATACAACATTTCCAGCAGCCCGTCTTTAAGATTGCCTGTATCTATAATCATTTACTCTGTCTTTCCTCCTGAACAAGAAGATGAAACGTCTGTCCACTTATCTAAGACCAGGTCCTACACAAATTGTTCTCAACCAGGAGTGGTTTTGACAAAGTCAAGGACAATTTTTGTTGTCACAACTTAACTGTGCAGAAGCGGGTGCTTCTGGCTCCTGATGCATAGAAGCCCGGGGTGTTGCTAAACACACTACAATATGCAGGACACTCCCCACAACAAAGAATTGATGCCTATAGTACTGAGGTTGAGAAGCCCTGCCCCATACTGGTACTCCAAATCCCCCTTTCATCACCTCTTCCCATCTCTTCCACATCTAATTTTTTTCCTTACTGTATCATTCCTATTCTGATACAGGCATACTGCTAATATCTCCAATTAAAAAAAAAAATCTTTGTTCTTGTCCCTACAGTCCCTTCTCACCACCTTCCTGTTTCTCTGATTCCCTTAAACAACAATATTTATAAATGAGGGTGAGTTTTCTGCTCTAGATACCTCTAAATCTTTTTTTCTCTCTCTCAAGTTCATTGCAATCAAACTTTCTTTCTCACCATTCACAACAGTAGAGTATCATGCCAAATTTAATGGCCAATTCTTAGTTTCCATCTGATTTGACTACCAGCATCTAATATAATTGATCCTTTTTTCCTCTTGAAATAATTATTTCCCTTGATTTCTGGCCACCTTTCTCTCAGTTTTGCTTCTACCTTACTGACTGGTGATTTTCAGTGCCATTTGCTTTCATTTTATTCACAGCTTAACTTTGAAGTCTTTAGATCTCTTTTCAATTTACACTAGTTTACCTGAGTGACCTCTTCTAGTCTCATAGCTTTAAATTTCATTTATATGTTGATGTGTTTCTGCATTTTTATCCCTAGGACCAATTTCTCTTTAACTCCAGACTTTTTGTAATAATACCTATTCAACATTTTTTCACACGGTCAGCTAATTGGTAGACAAAATAAGACTGCCCATTTTTTTCCCAGACCCACTCTTCCAGCAGTCTTTCTTATTTAAATTAGTGAGATATTCATTCTGTCAGTTGCTTAGTTCAAAAAACTGGGTGCCATTTCTAGCTTCCTCTGTTTCCCTTGTATCCATTCTATCCATCGTCTATTTCTTGTGATTTATAATCAAAATGTATCCAGCACCCAACAACTTCACTTCCCTCTAATGCAAATATAATAGTCCAAACCACATAATTTCAGAACCTCTAGATTGGACACCTGTGTTCCTCACAGTTCGGGTCTATTCTTTATCCAAGAGTGATTCTTTTGAAAATTAAATCAGACTCCTTCAATGATTTCCCTTATCTCTCAGAATAAAATCTGCAATCTTGCCATTATCAATAAGGTCACACATCATAAGCATCCACTTCACGTTGACCTCTTCTCTGCAAATTCTCTCTCACGCTATTCAATCACATTGGCCTCTTGTTCTTCCTGGATCACACCAAGCATTTTCTCTCCAGAACGTTCTGCACAGCTTGCTTCCCCCATTTTCATGTCTCTATCCAATGGCAACTTAACAAAAAGTCCTCCTTTCATCACTCCATATAAAGTAGTAACTTTCTATCTTCCTCTCTGATATCTCTTTCTACTTATTATGTTAATATTTTATTTTTTAGTGCTTATTTATCATTTGCCTCCTTTCATTGGAATGAAAGTTACATAAAGGTCAGGATTCTTTCACTGTTGTTTATTATCATATTACTAGAACCCAGAATAGCATCTAGTGCAAAGCAAACACCAAAAGTAAATATTTTAAAAAATGAATAAATTAATTTTGCTTTAACCACACATTTACATTTTAAAACATCATCTTTGAAATTATCATTAAGTACACAACAAAATATAATCTGTATCATAAGGTACATACTGTAATATATTGAAATCAAGCTGTGCTTTGCGAGTCAACTCTCCCCTGAGCAGCATTGACATTTTTGGAATACTATCCTCCTAGAGGAATACCTCCTGTACGAGACAATTTGTCAAGGCAAACATGATAAAATATTGATGGAATGCTATCACATTGAATTAAAATGTCTTCACACCGTAGTGTCAAGGCAGTATCAAAATCCAGCATACAGCAGTCCTCGGTGACTCACTGTCTTTTAGAACTTCTGCAGCAATCTGGCATCAGTAAATATTTACTCAATTGAATCATATGAGAGAAGAATTTTACAATCATCTGTAATTAGCCATCTTGGTATACGGTCTTAACATGGCTATAGAGCTGCTAAAATCAGGCTTTAACAAGATGTGCAATCTCTGATTCACAGCCTAAGAACTCTGGGTTTTCAGATTCTCTGAGGATGCCTCCTCGTATAATGCTCCTCTCCGATTGTTGTTCTTGAGTTAAAAAAAGAAAAGCATCCACAATAAATGAAAAATAAATATCACTAAGGTTCATTTCTCTCTGTTTTCTCCTCCCCATGGTGGCTGTCGCCTATCAACTGCCTTCTGGCAGTTAAGCTCTGGGCAACTCTCAGGTCTGCTGGAGTTCCGCAGGCTTCCCTGTCATCATGGTGTGATCCTCCCAAGCCACTTTGGGGCTGCAGGCCACCACTTCCACTCTCATCACGTTCCCTGTTTGTGCTTGTTCAGGGGGGACCTGTCATCCTGCTATGACAGTCTGTTCTGCCTTGCTCTTCTGTCCCTGTCCCACCATCTCTGTAATTTCTCTGCAATCAGTAGTTCCTGAACTCTGGTTCCGACAGCTTGCCAACAGCACACTCGGTGCCCTTGTCATCTCTAGCCTATCACACCTGCTGCTGCCACCTGTTCAGGTACCTTGCCAACATCTCCCCCACTGCCTTCAGTGCTGGCCATGCTCCTTCAGGAGGAGGAAGGACTTTTTTCTTTTTTTTTTTCCTAATCAGTGGCTGCTGCTGGACAGTGTGACACAACTAAATAGTGACATCTGGGAAATATCAAGTCATCTGTCCTTGAGATGGTGTATTTCTCTCATTGTTGCCAAGACATTTAACCACCAAATTCTGGAGTCTGTGGTATTTTCTGTTCTAAGAATATTTCCTACTCCTGGATTTCTAAGTTGTAACCCCTCCCAAAATAAATTCTAACCCTTAGTTAAAATTACTTCAGTAAGTGTTTTAAAATATTTAAAGATTCCTCCTTTGATTCTCCTATAAAAATTTGGTTATTGGGAAAAAGAGAGGGGTATGTGCTAGACAAAAAATTTTGTTCCAGTATCACTGACATTAGCAATGATCATAGAAATAAGTATAAAAGAAAAAGTCCTGTTCTATTTACTTGCAGGTCTGAAACAAATATTGAGGTTTTAAAGTGAATATTAAATTAGTAAATTATCTGTAAAATATAATGAATTAGGATATTGGTAAGGAAACCATACACTCCTGGATGAATGGTATGTTCTATAATGTTGCTTCTCTCTAACATGCCAAAGAGATACTGGGGAGAGAGGAGGGGAGAGAGAAAGAGGGAAAATCAGAGACTAAATTTGAAAGAATATGAATTCTTACTTATATCAATAAACACTAAAATAAAATCATTTTAAAAGGGACCCCGTACTGCATAATAGATTAATAGAGACCCAAAGGTTAATGGAAATCAAAACTTATGAATGTGGTATGTAAGCAATAAGTTATTATGCAAATATGAGGATTATTTTTAGGAAGGTTGTTTCCACATTTTTTTTTTTTTTTTTTTTTTTGGTGGTGGTGGTGGGGATTGAACCCAGGACCTTATATATGCTAGGAAAATGCCCTACCACTGAGCTACATCCCCAGAAGGAAGGTTATTTCCAAAGCATAGCTTCCAGAAACAGTAAACTGACCTCTTCCTAAGGCAATGTGCTCTATTTATGAGTACCTCTAATTGCTAGAAAAAGTACACTAAGCAAAAAGCTACTTTCATTTATATTACTTCTATGTTTTATATGACAAAGGAGTCTCATTTCTTTCACAAATCTCTATTTAAGTAGTTGAAAACCCTTTATATAGTTGTAGTCTTCAGAATTGCCATGTTCCTGTAGAAGAATCAAGCGTTTCATGCATTGCTGGAGGAGTCTGTACTTTTTGTACTTTTGAAAAGTAATCTGGCAGTTCACATCAAAATAAAAAATACACATGACCTTTGACTCAGTTATTTTAGTTTGAGGAACTTATGTCAAAAACAAATTTATTGGTATGTTTGAAGGTTTATTAGTGCATCAAAAGTAAAGGGTAAAAAAAGGAAAGAACTTGAATAACTATGAAAGAATATGCATTTATTGAATATTATTCTATGTAGCACAAAGAAAATATTTAAGAAAAGTAATTAGATACATATTAACCTAGTTCAAGAGGGCTATCTTTAGTATATGTTTATGTGAGGAAAGCACAACTTGTGTGTTATTTGATACTATTTCTTCAACCTATCAAAAATGACACAAATATTTATTGGGGGGGGGTAGATGTCTGTAAAAGCATAGAAAAAGAAAGGCATGAAAAAACATATGAAACATATTACAGACTGTTAACACTAATTATATTTTAAAAATATATACTTACTTTGTTTGAATGATTTCATTCCTTTCTTTTTTATTTATTTTTTATTCTAATTTGTTATATATGACAGCAGAATGCATTTCAATTCATATTACACATATAGAGTACAATTTTTCATATCTCTGGTTGTATACACAGTATATTTACACCATTTGTGTCTTCATACATGTACTTAGGGTAATGATGTCCATCTCATTCCACCATTTTTTCTACCCCCATGCCCCTCCTTTTTCCTCCCACCCCTCTTCCCTATCTAGAGTTCTCTAAACTCCCATGCTCCCCCTCCCAACCCCACGATGAATCAGCCTCCGTATATCAGAGAAAACTGAATGCTTTCATTTCTTTAAAGTGAAATTATTGAATACCTAAAACATGGCATGTATTTTTAAGTGTAAGTTCAATCTATGATGTTTTATGACTATGTAACATTATAGTTACCTCAATGATTTCTTTTGGTTTGAAAATTATATGCTTATTTTTCCCAGTCACGGTGACATATTTACCTAAGGGACACTTGATTTATTTATTTCATATATAAATCATTCAGGATCTTGTCAATAATTGTTCAACTTTAATAGCTTTATGGCACTAAGGTCTCTGCCACTTTTCAAGTACAAACATTTATATTTGGGTTAAAATTAGGAATATATCCAAGCAAATGTTGTCAAAAAAGTTAAGTTCAAGAGGGCTATCCTTAGTATATTTTTATGTGAGGAAAGCACAACTTATGTGTTATTTGATATATAAAATAAAAACAGGTATAATCCCTCAGTTCTTCTGTTTTCTGTGATGCACTTGCTCAGATATTTCAACAATTCAATAATACTCTCAGATATTTTATAACATGTTGGTTATCATTCCATAATTCTATTGTAAGATATGTCATTCTTCTTCGAAATATTTATACCTTTTTTAAAAAGAAATATCCAATATTGTAGAAATATTGTCTTTATTGATGTTTATATTGAGAGTGTGGTAAGTACATATTGTAGTGTATTTGCAAATATTTCTACCCAAAATTTATTAGATCTTCTATATCTATATTGTACTTGAGCATCTTAATATTTTTTTGCATAAATGCAGTACTTTGCCATTATCCTTTATGAATTTAGTTACTTTCACCATGTTACAATAAAAAAGGAACTATATTTTACATATGGTATAGTTACATCTATATAAAAAAAATTACCTACTTGTTGAAATAAATAAAACAGAACAAAATGATTCACTGTGAGTAAGGTTATGTATTAGAACCACAGGTAATTTGCTCTGCCTTCCTTTTGGTGGTTTCCTAATTTTCTTAAATGATATCTAAATGATAAATTAAATATCATATTATTTGCAGTAAAAATTTTAAACAACCTTTATCTTGTTTGTTTCAACAAACTATTCTCAACTTACTTCTTCTTTGGTTTCCAATAGGTGTCAATGAATAATGCTAACTATTCTTTTGAGCTTTGGATCACTCAAAAATACTGTCAGTGTGGCACCAAGCAATTAATGAAGTGATTGCTGAGCTGAAGTGATGAGCAATGTAAAGCCAAGCACAGAGACATATATTTGTTTTCTATCTTGGCTACAAATATATTATGAAAAACCTTGGTTAAGAGCTCATTGCACTCAAGATAAGTTTCAACCCACAGACTCTCTGAAAACCCTTGACACCTCCTTTAGAATTCCTGGACATCAGTGGGAGTCACTTCACTTTAAGGAGTGTCTTCTCTCAAGAGGGAAACATGCAATAAACACATAATTACCAGACAGTGTGACAGTGTGGCAGATGGTGGAGTGGCACATACCCAAACTAGGAAGACAGAAAGACTAGAAAATGCTTCTGGGAGAAACAGACAACCAGTAGAAATCCTGAAGGAAGAGAAAGAGTGGAGAGGCAAAGGGGACTGAGAAAGGTGTAAGCAAAGGGAGCAAGTAGAGGAAATGAGACAGGAAGAGCCCTGGAATTTAGGATAGCATGCAGAGCTCATTATGAAAGAAACAATGAGACTGCACAGATAAGCAAGGGCCAGCTTGTGAAAGGCTCTTCATTCTAACTGGAAGAAGTGCTAGACTCTATCCTGAAGACCCTGGAAAATCACTGAAAGATTTTAAGTAGAGAAATGACACAATCAGATCTGTAATTTGATATCTCTGCTTTTTGTCGATGTGACCAGAAGACCTGACAAGAGCAACTTAGAGGAGGGAAAGTTGGCTCCCAGATTCAGAAGTCTCAGTCTGTAGATGGCCAACTCCATATCTTTGGGCCTGAGGTCAGGTAGAACATCAGGGCAGAAGGCCGTGGTGGAGGAAAGCAGCTCAGGACATGAGAACCAGGGAAGAGAGAGAACTCTGCTCACCTGGGACAAAATATAAGCCCCAAAGGCTCACTACCAGTGGCCTTATTGCTCCAATCATACCCTACTGCCTACAATTACCACCCAAGTGGTCTATACCAGTGGATTAATCCACTGCTTAGATCACACCTCTCATAATGGAATCATTCCACTTCCGAACATTTGTGAAGTGCCTCATACATGAGTTTTTGGGGGACTTCTCTCTCACAATTGTACACTTTTTTTTTTTTCTTTCCAGTGCTGGGGATTGAACCTAAACTAGGCAAGCACTCTGTCAACTGAGCCACATCCCCCAGCTAGGACATCTCATATCTAAATCATAACACCCTGATAACACTGTGGCAAAAGACTGTTCTTTCTGTCACTTGTGGTTTTTGTTTGTTTGTTTTTTACCTCTTGGGGTGCTGGGGATTGAACCCATGGCCTTAGGTGTATGAGGCAAGCACTCTACCAACTGAGCTATATTCCCAGCTCTCTGTCACTCATTTTTGATTGTCATTATTACTGGGCACTTTGTACTATTTTACTGTTTAAGTCTGAGACCTTAAGAAAGTTTAATAGACAGAAATTTAATATTTTCTTTCTCAAACAGATTCCTTGTGACTGTAAACAGCTCTAGTTTCTTTTTCAGAGTCTTCTGTCCCTTTTGAGTTTCTCAATCTAGTTGCTTTGAATAATTGAATCTTCTCCACCTTTATTTCATCAATACAAAATAGTATTCTTTAAATAGAATGTGAAAGAACATAATAAAAGTATTTTGACCCTGCCCGGTCTTGCCAGTCTAAGAGAGGTTTGCTCTTGTAACAAATAGGTGGGTTTCTCTTGCTTTCTTTTTAATTTTTAAAATACCTCTAGGAACCCATCCTGTCCAGGTGACATATCCTATTTGATGCACAGTGTCAGAAATGTGATTGAAATCTGAAAAAAATTTTCCAAAGGCTAAAAGAAATCCTCCAGAATAGAAAGCTATTTGTGTCTTGAAAGAAGTAAAAGGGTTCAGCTTGAATCAAAATTCCTTTCTTAAAGAGAAAAAAAAATGACAAGTTTGAAAGATGACATGAGAATTGATCTACTCTTGTAAGTTAGGGTACTCTTCCTCTATGTATTACAAAGAATGCTGTGATCATGCTTCCTTATATGAATGTTTACACAAGCACCACGACCCCATCTCCTGGATATTATTTTCTCCTATACTTTGTTTCTCCCAGTTGTATACTTACTCTCCATTGTCTTTTTTCAGAAATAACTTTTCCCTATTGAATTTAACCTGTTTATCCACTTTAAAGACTTGTTAATTTGACTTAAATTTAAAGAGTATCATTGGAAACTTGATAATTGAAAACACATGAATTTATGGATTTTAATTAAAAAACACAACTTTAAAGAAAACATGTAAAAATATCTAGAATAATTGCATGTTGATGCTGGAGTACTAAAACATACTCTATCATTTAATGTAGTTTGATTGAAGCAGGTTAAAATATTGCAATAAAGCCCGAGATTGAGTACTCTTAAATTACTTTTTCTTGTTGATCCAACATTTATGATATCTGTTCAGTTTTTTTTCTATGTACATTAGTGATTATCTAATGTAATCATCTTTATGGACTTTACATTTTACATGAAAAAGACAAGTAACTTACCTGATTAAATGATTAATAACTGACAGAGCCAGAACCATTCATTCATTTAACTCAACCATGCAGTAGATGCTTTCTGTGTGCATTTTCTACTGCAAGAATCATGCTGCGTGTGGGGAATTTGATTCACTAGGGACCAAAAGTAGGCAGAGTTCTCCATTCCCATGAAGTTCTTCCTAGGCCATGGCTGGGCTACTGTATATCACGTGATGACATAAGAAAGGGAACTTGGGAAAAGCAAGAATTCCTAGTATGTAAAATCTTGAGCAGTAATGTGGTCCTCCCCACTAGCCTAAAAGTATAAAAGACACAATGGAGTCTCGCCCTAGGCAGACTTGTGTCATTTGTCGTTTGAGAAATAAGCTCAAAAAGAAAAAAAAAAAAAAGAGCTTCCACATTTAACTTCCTTATGTACTGCATAAATCAGACTGCCAATTTGTGTTTGGACACACTGACTCTTACTTCACATAGCTTTTGTCTAATCATTAGAGATATGTTGGTATGTTATGGCTAAGAATTTAATTAAAAAATTGGGCTTATTTTAATCTAGTGTCTGAGGAAAAAAACATGTTGAAACAAGTGTGGGTTTTGGGAAAGACTCACAGATCAATCACATACTCAACTTTTTCTTAGCATAGGCAGTGTGGAGACAAATTAGCCAATAAAAAGTTATGTAGAAAAAACACTATATAAATACCATTGTGGTAAGTAGAGACACATTAAAAAGAGTGAAATACTTTGAAAACCGATCATGATTTAGGGTGGGAGATAGGGGGGAAAGTTCTTTTGA
Organism: Marmota flaviventris; assembly: GCF_047511675.1. NCBI lineage: Eukaryota > Metazoa > Chordata > Mammalia > Rodentia > Sciuridae > Marmota > Marmota flaviventris. The sequence goes on from NC_092504.1 coordinate 64,170,525, forward strand.
GAAAGCAGATTTTAAGCGGAGATATTAGAAAAATAAATAAGTAAAAGAGAATTTGTGGGGAGTGGAAGATTCATTTTAGAAGACAGAATTGCAGGGATCATTCCTTTAATATTTTCCCTAGTGTTTTATGTTCTCCACTTAAAGGATGAAATTTTATTCACTTAGTCATTTAAGTTTCATTACATCTTTCCCAGGGCCAACTAAAACCAAATTAAAATTTTTAATAAGTTTCATGACCATGCATTCGTCAAAATTCAAATAATTACATCAAAAAGAATGAATTTTACTGTATGTAAATTTAAAAAAATACAACTTAAGTATATCATTGACTACTGTTGTCCAGTTGCTCTTTCAACTTCGCTTTGAAAAGTAACAAGTAATATGTAAGTGCCACGGGATTATGTGTGCTTCCGGGAAACTCGAATCTTTCCCTGGTGAATGGAATGTTTGCTCTTGTTTTTGTTTGTCTGATTGTTTTATGTTTCTAACTCAAGAATATGGCTTTAATATATAGACTGGCTAGGGAAATGCCCAGAAGAAAAATGTGTTTTGTGATATACTGATTTGACAAATGGGGTGTCACTTCATGACAGGTGCCTTTGTTATCTAGCAGAGATATGACTGCACTCACTGGAAGAACACATGATATAGGTGTCTGGATGTCATCGCTCCAGCAACAAGAAGACATGAGAGATCATTATTTCATAACCTGTAAAAACTCATGTACTATTGTTGTTAAATTGGAGGACTGTCATTTCTCTGCATGTCATCTGATGGCATTCTCTCTGTTATTTATGACAAAAGAAATCATTTGTGATTTTTACTACTTAGGTTAAATACATTTTCTTTACTTTTTAAAGAAGTAAAGAAATCTGACTTAGAGAAGTCCATTTTGATGTGTTTGTTATATTGAATATGAAACTTCCTCTCCTCTAAAATGATTTCTTGCAAAATCTATTAGTTGGGTAAAGGAACTGAATTTTGGTGGGCAATGATATTGAGACTTACACTGTGCCAGGAATGGACAATACTGATTCATTTATGTGCATTAACTTCTTAATAATGAAACAGCATAATGAGGCAGAAGTTATTGCTGTCTCCATTTTACAAAATGGAGAGAGGTTAATAATAAATGTGGCCCAGATTGCAGAGCCTACAATTTAGAGACAACGTTGCCTCTTAGAGGGTTGTATGCTGTATGTTCTCATGTCAGGTGTGCTGGTGGAGAGGGACCAGACTGGGTAGCTCACCCAAGCAGCTTCTAACGCTGATGCTTAGTTATAATGCTGATTTCTTCCTGTTAGATGTGTCAGTTCATATTAAGATCTCAGAATTTCTGGTTCCCAGCATTTACATAGACAGCAGCTTCCTGTGATCCCTTTTAAGAAGCTGTAACCAAAGAGTCCCCTGAGTTTGTTTAGTTAAGTATCTTGCTTTCAGTGGTAATATATTATCTACAAAACAATTGCAAAGGGACAGTGCAAAAGTTTTCCCCTCCTTATTAATAAATAAAAGGGTAATAAAGATTCTTAATAATAATTTCAAATGTTAGTAACAAACCAATGACAAAATTTAACCTTGAAATGAACAATTACTTTATGATTATTTTTTGTCTTTAAACATATTGACCTTTTAAACTGTTATCTTTAATGTGATCAAAACTTTCACTAATGTGACCTGGTCCTGTTGTGCACCTTTCTCCAAACAAATCAGACACAATGCAAACCACATTATAGATCAAACAATCCAATGAGAGGCCCTAAAAGACTTTTAAAAAACTTTTTTAATTAATCATATGTGAGGGCAACTTTTAAAGTTGTAAGTTAGTTTCTTGGTTCTTCTAATAGCAAGACAGGTGAAAATGAGTTACAGTTTGCTCTTCTCTAGCAACACACTCTCAGTTGATGTAGACAAACAACAGAGGTTGTCTGTTTTATTTTAAGACACATAGCTTTAACTATCATGACACAAGCATGGTTACTACAAAGATATTATGACATGGAAACCTGAAGCAAAATCATTTTCTTTTAAAGAGTGGACAAGTTATCTCCCTAGATCCACAGGCCCTGCAAATTGCTGCACCTGCTGAAGGCCTGAGAGTGAGAAAAGATGATACACCAGTGATTCTTGCTGCCTTTATATAGTACAAACATGATCACTATCTGAAGATGGTTCAAAATACAGATGGGTTTCTACACTTCAGTGACCTTCCTTTCCTTTAGTGCTGTCCTTCAGAATAAGACAGATATGTCTCCAGCATTCTGTAAACCATCAATGTTCACTACAATTGCCTTTCAGCTGCTTAAATACCTGGAGATGCATAATCCAACATTGTAAAAAGCTACTGGACTAAACTCTTTCTGACACAAATTATGGCATAAAAGATCATTAATTTTATTTGTTTTACTGTCTGCATTTCTTTAAGGCAAAATGAACTGACTAAAATACTTTTATACAAAATACATGTATGAAGATGTGAGGGGAAAAAAAAGAATAGCATTACCCTAGATTAGATAGAGAGAAGTGATGGGAGGGGACGGAAGGGGTTGGGGAGATAGGAAGGATAGTAGAAAGAAACAGACATTATTATTACTGTGTGTATATATGTGACCACATGACCAATGTGATTCTGCAACCTGTATACTCAGAAAAATGAGAAATTATATCCCATCTGATTCAAATGTATGATATGTCAAGATCATTGCACTGTCATGTGTAACTAAGTAAAACAAATAAAAATAAATAAATAAAATACTTTTATACTTGTACACTAGTTAGACTTTTTATATAATGGGAAAATACATGATTTTTACATACTTAATAGTAAAATTACATTTGTGTAATTATCTTACATTCACAGTAACACCTGTGCTAGCTTTCTTCTAAAAGCAAAGGACATCAGAAGAGAAACTATTACCCTCATTTTTACAGATGTGAGGATAAGGCTTTGAGGTTTGACAGAGGTGCATGTGCATAAACATGCTTGCATATTTGTACGAGGAAGTGGTCTGTAGAATTCGAATTCATGCTCAGTGGTTTTTATTAGGATATCTTTTCCACTCTTACCTTCTGCTGTGTTTAAAAACTAAATTTTGAATGAAGCAGTGTGGGCTTCTACTCTGCTGATTTTAAAGAGATCACGAATATTGTTTTCTTTTGAAAGAGCTAGCTACAATGCTATCACACAGTCCCTATCTTCTGGCTTCAAATTCCTCTCTGTGCATGTCATTACTATGAAATTTACACAGGAAGTAGGGTTTCATGGGCTAAGTGGTGTTTGGTATGAATGCCCAAGAACAAGAGTGAACACCTCCCGCCCCACCTGCCCTTTCCTTCCTGGGTTCCTCTCAAATTTGCCTTCTCCATTTACAGGGTAGAAGGAGTGAGACAGTTATAAAGGAACTTAACAAAAACAGAGAGAAATCAAATCAGCATCTCTGGGGCAGTTTCACACATTCAAAAATTATAGTGTGCAATATTATTTAGATCTATCATTTCATCAAAATGCCATTTCTCCCTATTTCACTCTGCTTGAAGTTTCATAGAGTATACACTGAGGTACCTGGGAAGTGGATGTTTTGGCCATGAGCCTGAAATAATATGTCTCAAGCTGGGGAAGAGACTCTTCATTATCAAGTTCATTTATTCACTCAACAAATCATTGGGAACCAGCAATGTATGGAGCATCACTGCAGGAGTTTGGTAAATACTGTGAATAGAGGAAAGAGTCTTACTCCCATTGAGTTTACATGCTGGTAGAGTAAAACAGACAATGTGAATATACAAAGTATATTCACACCAATACACAGTGCTTACAATACAGAACTATATCCTATAGTAGGTTAGGAGTTAATAAAGTGCACTGAAGTTGCAAGAGTGTTGCTCCTCGAGCCGAGTCTGAACCTCAGCTCCACCACTTCCTATTTCTGTGACTTTAATAAGTTACTTTACCTCTCTGTGCCTCATTTTCAAATGATCTGAAAGTGACAATAGTGCCTATTTCCTATTTCTTTCTTTTTTTAAGGGAATTCTAGATTTATTTATTTATTTATATTTTTAAATTTTTTTTAAATTTATATATGACATCAGGATGCATTACAACTCATATTACAAACATAGAGCACAATTTTTCATATCTCTGGTTGTATACAAAGTATATTCACACCAGTTCATGTCTTCATACATGTACTCCATATAATGATGTCCATCACATTCCACCATCATTTCTAACCCCATGCCCCCTCCCTTCCCCTCCCACCCCTCTGCCCTATCTAGAGTTCCTCTTTTCCTCCCATGCTCCCTCTCCCTACCCCACTATGAATCAGCCTCCTTATATCAGAGAAAACATTCGACATTTGGTATTTCTTATCGGCTGGATATTCACACATAAAAGTGTTCATATCTGTTAAAGAGCATTAAATAAATTCATACCTGGTCAGAATTCCTGGTTTACAATAGGGGCTCTGTAGCTATTTATTAAAAAATAATCATTGCAGAAAAAGAATTTTTTTTTAAAAAGTAGCATGGATATAAGGATTTGTAAGGATTGTATTGAAGGTGTAGTTCTACAGAGCATGCTGGGGTGACATTTGAGAAGAAAGCATTTGAATGGAGACTTAAAGGAGGTGAAGAAGCCAGTCAAATATATTGGGGAAGAGCAGTCCCAGCAGAGGAAGTGGCCTCTGTGAACACTGGAGGTGAGTGTGGCTGCTGAGCTGGAAGAACGGCAGGGAAGCCAGCATGGCTTGGAGGGAGTGAGTCTGAGACCAGGTAGGGGCTTGAAGGTCACTGGGAAAATTCTCGCTTTTATTTTGAGTGAAATGAGAAGTGATGGATGATTTTAAGGAGTGGTATAAACTGACTTTTATCTTTTAAAAATAGATGATTCTGACTGCTGTGTTGAGAATAAATTGTAAGAGGCCAGGGCCAAAAGCAAGGAGATATGTAATTGCAGTTACCCACATGAGAGGTGAGGGTGTCTTAAACCCGAGTGATTGCAGTGGAGATGGTAAAAAGGATCTGTATCCTGGATATATTTGGAAGATAAAGCTGAAAGGAGTTTCTCATGAATTGCATATAGGAGTACAGAAAAAAGAAAATCGAGGATGAGTCCAAGATTAAAAGTTCCCTTAATAATTTCTCCTCTCTGTTCTTCTTCCTGCTAATATTTATTTTCCTCATCCATCCCCATTTCCCATTTGCCTCCAATGCTAAGAGTATCCCCAAACAGGAAAAAAATCATAATATCAGGAAGGGAGAATGGTATTATGAGAGATAATGGTGCAGAAGAGAGCAGCAGCATCCATCCTGAGGAAGAAGGCAGGCTGGCAGGTCCTCCCACAGAGTACCATGAGAGCAGTTCCAACTGGAAAGAGATACAGATGGATCCTTATGGTACCCAGCTCAGTGGGTAATCTTTCACAAGATAAGGCAGGTTCCAGAAGTTTCCCTGAGTGTGTATGATTTTCTATATATCGTGAGCCTGGGGAATAACAGGTTAGGGTAACTAAAAATAATTGGTGGTGCTAAAATCTATCTTTGAAAAAAAAATATGAGCTTCTTATTTTTGCTCTTTATCCTTCCCAAGACTATTTTTCCATTTTGTTCTCTTCCTTCTCCATATGTGGGTATAAGCCATATCCAAATATCTAAGCTGTCAAAGAAAAACTAATTACTTCAGGAATTGATTCTGACTTTTCCAGTGAGGTCTACTAAACTGAATCTACCTGTCTCTATGCAGTGCCATTACCACCAATGCACTCAAATGGTTATTTTCTGAAATTATCATATGGAAATATACTTCTTTATCTCATTTTTTATGTCAGCATTTCTTTGCTTCCTCTCCTTTTTCTTGTGCCCTCTCCTCCACTCTTATCAGCTGGATATTCACACATAAAAGTGCTCATATCTGTTAAACTACTGTCTCTTTTAAAAAACAATTTTCCTGGAATCTGACCACATTTATTCACTCATTAACAGATGTTGCAGCCCCAGGCTGCATTTCTCTGGAGTAGGCAGAGGAAGGAGAATGGATTCATCGACATCTTCTGTCAGAAGTCAGTAAGCTGTCATTTGTCCCTCCTGGGCCCTAGGCAGGTGCTCTTCCTTTCTTCTGACAATCGCAAAGGTTCCCAAGACCCGGATGACAGCCCCTATGTCAGAACTTAGTGGCTCCATTGACAGGTGTTTCTCTGTATAACCAGACAACAGGTGTTTGCCCAGCACAGCCTGCCAAAAACCAGGGATCTGGAGTAGAAAACAAAGCCCGTTTACAAAAATGATTACTGTAATTAAGAGCTATGGAAATGCAAACATTGAAAACACAAACACACAAGCACACATTCTGGAATCCTCTGGCCCCTTGATTGAGAAAATGACAGACAACAAATCAGCTAGCACTGCAACATACTTTTCAAGGTTAAACTTCTCACTTCTTTTGGGGAGATATTTAAATAACTATTAAGCATCTTTTGAAGCCATTCCTAATAAAGATCTTCATCAAGGATTTGCATCATTGTGCATTAGGAAATTGTAATGCAGCACATGCTTAAAAACGATTGCCTTTGAGGATCGTATGGTTTATTTGAGACCATATACACCCATGAGAAACAATTTAGCAACTAAGCAATAATCAGATCACAATACTACATTCGTTGATGACCCTATGACTGTGTCTCATGGCGTGCCCCTGTGGCTCTCTGCAGGAAATCACTTCATTTACAACCAAAAAAGTCTTAATTATATGTTGCATGTTTCTCAATCCTTCCCTTAAGGATTGCACAGGAGCTTCAAGAGTAGGGCAGGTAGCAAGATGATTTGCATTAGGTAATTCTTCCTTAAAAAAAAAAAAATCTGGAAATGTGTACTATCCCCACCCATGTTTAAATCAAGAGCTAAGTGAAGTTCTTCATGTTGCTCTGATCTGAGTCAGTTACTGGAGTTAAAAACAAATATAGGAAGTCATAAACTTTATCCACATTATTTTCAGATTATGTATATAAGATCAAAATAAGTTACATGTGTTAGGTCTCTGTGTTTATTTTGTGTGTATCTGTGTGGGAGTAGGAGTGGTGGCATTTTGGAAAAGTTCAATTCTAGTTGCTACATACTATGATTTATCAAACATTTTTGTATTACTACTGAATGAACAGTCCAAGATATTTTTGAGCTAATTGTGAAAGGGGAAAAATTGAAAGAATCAAAAAAGGACTGTTCACAAATTAGTCTCTTCCTAGAGGCCATAGTAAGGCATGCTTTCTTTTTTAAATTTCTTTTCTTAAGAACATTCATACCCTGTTTGAATCAAATGTATGATATGTCAAGATCATTGTATTATCTTGAGCGACTAATAAAAATAAATAAATAAAGGAATTTGCAGTAAAAAAAAAAAGAACATTTGAGTTAGCCAAAATCACTTTTTTTTACTTCCCAGAAAATGTATACAAGGAATATATCTCTAGAATGTGACATCTATACTTTCCTTGGGTGAGGCAGGGGTTGGGAAGCTAAACCAAAGCAAATATTAATGTGCTGTTGTTGAAGACATCTTTCAAGTTTTTTGCATTCCCTGACCTAACAGTTGCATCTCCAAGTTTTGGTTCTTCCCTTTTAATACTGTTTAACACTGAAGAAAAATAAGTACCTTGCCATGGGAAAAAATAAAACATGGTTTGTGTGTACAGGCTCTCAGACTGTCTGAGTAGTCAGCTTTGATCAAATTATTTTCTGAACAAAGGGCTTTTGAATGGGTTGGTGAATAGAGAGTACATGCACTACTATTTCAGCAGCTTCCTATCTGTTTATTGCTGGTACCAGCCTTGGTCTCACTTCTGTTTTCTTCCCGCCTTTCCTATTTGGCATAAAACTGATGCCTAGAGGAGGACACTGTGTTTCCTTTCTCCTTATCCTCCACCCACATTTTTCTTGAATGAATGCCTGCTTGCTTGCTTATAGCCTGTCTCTCTGGATACAAACCAAACATCCAGATGCTAAAGCAATTTGATTAATAGGCCCTCTCCTCTTCTTTCTTCTCCTTCTTGTTACCTCCCAATGCACTCTGCTTATAGGGTATTAGGACTGACATACAGCACTTCTCATATACCCAGAATACTCATATTCATATTATTAGAAATAGACTATGCCAGTGGCAAAACCCATTACAAAAGGTAGAGTGGGCTCTGGGGGAGGACTGGTGGCATGATCTTGATCATGACTTTTGCACCCCTGTGTAACAAGCACAGGGAGCTCTATCTTCTATGGTTGGCTCTGTAGTCAGTAGGCTAGTTGGAAAGCACAGGAGCTGAGATTTTGGGGGACAAATAATTGATTTCATTGAATTCATTCAGGTCATAAAGATCTCTTTTTGCAAAAAATAGCAAAGGCTATTTTATTTTCTGACTCAACAGATGTAGAAGAGAGAAATTACTGGTGGCTATTTCCAAATAGCTCCCTCCTCAGGGGAAAGTAATAGAACCTGGAGAAAGTGAGAGTCCTAAGCTCAGGATGTGCCCTTTTAACCACACCATAATCACCTGCATGTGTCCTCTCCTGCCCCTCTTAGTCTGATTTCTTCTCACACAGCAGGCCCTTCCCACCCTTCCCACCCTCTCAACCTGCTCAGCCTGCTCCGTTAGCCACAGGCTATTTGCTGTTGTAGTTACTGCCAACTGGGCTGGTGGAATGCCAGGCCTGGAGGAAGTAGAGGGTCCTGGCATGAGCATGGACTGTGCATCCCACAGGTCAGCTCCTGCTCCTCCCACAAGGCTACAGGTTTTTGTCTTAGGCAGCTCAGGTTGCTGTAACAAGAACGCCATAGACTGGGTGCTTAAAAAAAACAGATGTATACCTCACGGTTCTGGAGGCTGGCAAGCCTGAGACAGGGCACTAGCACAGACAGGCTCTGATGAGAGTCTTCTTTCTGATTTCCTCCCATGGAGTGGGGGAGGGGTGGGCGAAGCCAGGTCTTTCCTATCTCTTCTTATAAGGCATTAATTTCATTATGAGGACTCCACACTTTTGACCTAATCACCTCCCAAACTTGCATCTCTACATACCATCACATAGGAGACTGGAGTTTCAACACGATTTTTGGAAAACACAACATTTATTCCATAATAACCTCCATTAAAAGTGGTATGACATTAGAGGTCACTGTGGGTCTGCCAGGTACCTGGTTAGCAAAAGGTGTTACATATTGTGACCTGGGCACGTCCTCCCATATGGTAGAAAGGTGGCAGGGAAGGAAATGGAAGGCCACAGAGTCCTTTAAAACTAGGTTTGAAGCAGCTTGTTCAGAACATTCTAAAAACCTCTGGGCTTTTGTTTACTTGGATCAAAGGAAGAAAACCAGGTCTTGCCTTACAACTGTACAACATAACAAACCTTGAGATAGACAAATCTCATAGTGATTGTATCTCCAGGAGCAGAGAGGCCTGATTGAGGCTTTCAAGCAGAAGCCTATGCAAGATCCACTGGACAGGGCAGCAGCCTGCTTCACAGGCTGCAGAGTCTCCCAGGATTGGCTTCACTATACAGGGTTGCTATTCCTACCCAAGGATGGACCTCTTGGCCTCCTCTTGATCCCAGCATGATGTACTATAGGATGTAGAAGCCCTGGCCTGACCTTCAGAGCCCTGGTTTAAGCTTAAGTCCAAAGGAAGGTTGTAGAGAGTGAGTTTGTCCTTTAGGTGAAGGGAAGCATGGGCACTGACTCCCTTACACTGACCTCTCTCTTCTTAGGTTTTTAGGTTCCAGCCTGAGGATATGGCAATTCTGTCTTCCTTTGAGTTGATTCCTGTTGCTAGTGACCAGATCACAGTTGTAGCTACAGAAAAGGTAAGAGGAATTCATGGCTATGTTTTTCTCACAGAATTAGGAAAGGCCTTATAGGAAGGAAAAAGCTCAGCTGCTGGGGTCTAGGAAAGATGAACCTGAGGTGGTGGGGCTAGGGAATGTGAAGCCAGGGAGTCACGTAGCTGACACAGGTGAGCCCTAGGGGATGAAACTGTGGAAGTCAAACCTGAGAAAATAGGGGCCAAAGTGACTTGAGCACAAAGGCTGGCGCCTAGAAGACAGGTGAAACCCATTACTCTCTCTGTTAGTTTGGGGATAGCCTGTTAGGTGTGATGTGTGCACACTTGTCTTTGAGAATCTTTAGCTTCACCTCTGCAGCTACCAAGGAGCAAGCATGTGCCTTCTCCATGACCTTGCTCAAGCGCTGGCAGAGTGGGAATCAGGAAACAGCGCTGCGCACTTGCCCTATAGGTGCGAATCCTGTAAATCTTGTGGACATTGACCAGGCTCTGCGATTTGTAAGTGGATTACCCGAATGTCCCCAGTAGGGGGCTTTGAATGATTTCCCTTTCGGAAAGTCACCAAAGAAAATGTGGCACAGGTTTGCGCTCTCTTTTGGGTGGAACTTACGGGAGTAAAGTCTGGAAAAGACGAGACAGTGAAATAAAATCGCCCACACACATACCCCACTACAGACTGGCTGTGAATGCAGGTTGGGCGGAGACTAGCTACCGAAGTTAGGCAGGTTGTAGGCCAGAAGTGAAAGCTCGGGAATGCAGGGGCGACTGCTTCCTATCTCAGCGGAGCTGTAGAAGGAGGGGATGGGCAGCTCAGATCACCAACAGGCACGCTGTTGTCTTCTCATTTCCACTGTTCAGCTTTTGCAGGGCTTTTATATGACTCCAATTCATGTTCTTCCTGTTCATCCTCTTGCTATAACAAGAGTAAGATATGCAAAACCCATCGGACTAACTTGCTTACTTATTTCTTGGGAGGAATCAGATAAATTAGAGCAGTGATTTACAAACGTTTGCATTACACTCACAGTAAGAAATTTTGAAAACTGAATGGCATTCATTCTACTTGCTTATGGGCATGCTGAGGTTCACTTCTAAGCATATGTGGAAGAATTGAGTGTTTAGGTCTGGTTTGCCAAATTTAATCCCTGCCCACAACAGCTACCGTCCCATCAGCGGAGATTCTCCTCTTCTTACATCCTGGGTTCCAGAGAGTGTACCTTTCACCTTCCATATTGAGGTAGACTACAGCCTCAGCATGTGTCTTGACCCTCCTGGGTTATGAGACAAGGTCTTTGTTTTTGTTTTCGGTGCTGGGGATGGAACCTAGGAACTTGGCAAGCTATACTCCCAGCCCCAGACAAGAATTTGCTCCTAAACTTGGCTTTTGCAGGGGAACAGACTGATACAAAGACTGCTGTTTCAGTGCAGGTGAGGTTCAAGAAGCTAAGAGAAAGGAGAAAAGACAAGAGATCAATCGGCTCTGGAAACCAGGACCTCAGAGTTCTCTTGTCCCTCCATTCCACTCTACTTTAGAGAAGGGATTGATCCAGTATTTGGGGCAGGAACTCATTCAGCAGGAGGAAAGGGAGAAACAAGAGACCAGATTTACTCTGGAAAATCTTTGCCACTTTAGGCAAGTGCAGTAGACTGTGACATAGGAGGGGACTTAGTGATGGCACTCAGAAGCACCAACATGCCTTAAACCTTGACAGCTTTATCACAGACACAAGGACATCGTTTTAGAATGCATAGCACCCAAGTCTGGCATCCTATGATCTATCCTTCATCCTGGAAAGAGTCACTTCAGTCAAGAGGACCATCCTCAGGGATCATATTACTGTTCTCAATGTTCACTTTAGGTTTGCCTTGAAGGATCTACTACCCTGGTTAAGCCAGAAACACAGCTTGCACTTGAAACAGTAGAAAGAATGTTCAGCCTTGGACAGAATTTATATAGCATGCCAGGGGTACTGTGCCCCATGTTATGTACCTCTGTATGTGATGTGCACTTTCTTCCCCACAGTGGCTTCCCTGTGGTCTGTTTTACAGCTTCCTTGATATTAAGTACTCTGAACATGGAAAATTTCCAATTCTTAAAAAATCTACATATGTTTGATATGCTTTTCATTATTGAGACAGGAAATCTTAAGCGGATGCTTAATAATGGATAAGGCCATATCTTAGCATCAACCTTGGCTTATGCGAATTGACATTATCGAGTATCACAGCCTTTTCATTAAAATGATCAATGAATAATGTATCAACTTAGTTTAAACCTTCAGATATATTTTCAGACAGAAATATTCCAAGAATGCAAGTCAGGTATATTTCTCAGATAAATAAAAGTCGGGGCATTGCGAACAGGGAAATTCCCTGTTCTCAGGTTTCCTGAGGTTGAAATCCAGCGCGCGCGTCATTAATCATTCATTGGGGTCCGTCCTTCAGTCAATGGCAGCTCTGAGTAAGCTGAAGCGAGCCTTTAGTTAATCCTTCCTGCCAAGGGGATCTTGGGGCGAGAGAGGACAACTGGGCAGCCAGTCACTTGTGTTGGTGCCCAAATCCAATACCCCTACCCTGGGTCTGAGGGCTCGCCCTCGCGCGCGCGCGTGTAACAGCACAACTACCCATCAGAACACAGTCCCAGAAGTAAAAACAAATTAAGCATAATGTTCAGCTGCGATCAAGAGTTTGTAACCGGAAAGCAGCTCAAGTCCTAGCTTAATGATCCAGGGTGGCTTTTCAAATGCTGAATCAACCCATTCCTTAGCTCTTTAATGAATCAGTAACCAGCATTTTCTCCCAACCGCGCCACACCAAAAGCCTTTCCAAGTTGTGCTGCGAATCCCTGTTGGGTTCCCGCGGAAATCACTTGAAGCTGTCCGAAGGGTCCCCCGGGGAGGGGCAATCTATTGGGGTCTGCTAGGCAAAGGTGAGAAACCTGAAATTCGGGTCGCGTGTAGGCAAGAGTGTCTTGCTGGGACCCGAGTGCGCTAGAGACGTGGAAGAGAACGAAAACCCATTTCCACGTTTCGACCCTTGGCTCCCGTCGGTGTCCCTGAAGGACTCAACTGCTGTCGCGGAGCTGAATCCTGCGCGGCGTTGGCCCCAGTTGCGGGGGGGCTGTGAGGCGCATGAGAACTGCTGGGGTTCTCGGCCCTGGTGTGGGCGCACCCAGCGTCCGGGGTGCAGCTTCTCTCAGCCTGGCTTCTCCTCCCACTCACTCTCTCCCATCTCCTCCCTCCTTCAACCCCCGCCCCCGGGACGGCTAGGCTCCCTCCCCGCACCGGCCAGTGAGTACACAAAGCGGCGGGTGAGGGGAAGCTTCGCAGGCGTGCACAGAGCAGTGAGATCACTGGCGTTATAAATATCCCGGTGCCAGCGCCGAGATCCGCTCCGGTGGCCTCTCTCTCTCCCCCCACTCCCTCTCTCTTCCCCGAGGCTATGTCCACCCCGTGCGGCGAGGGGGACAGCGCCAGAGGCACGCAGCCGCGCGGGGGCTACAGAGCCCAGGAGCAGCCCAACAAGATGCACTTAGGACCCCCGCGACTGGAAGAATGAGCTTGTCCTTCCTCTTCCTCCTCTTCCTCAGCCACCTGATCCTCAGCGCTTGGGCTCACGGGGAGAAGCATCTTGCCCCCAAAGGGCAATCCGGACCCGCTGCCACTGATAGGAACCCGGGAGACTCCGGCAGCCGCCAGAGCACTAGTGGCACGACGTCTTCCAGGTCTTTTCCTGCCTCTTCTTCCTCCCCCGCGGCTTCTCTGGGCAACCAAGGAAGCGGCTTGGAGCAGAGCAGTTTCCAGTGGAGCCCCTCGGGGCGCCGGACTGGCAGTCTCTACTGCAGAGTGGGCATTGGTTTTCATCTGCAGATCTACCCGGATGGCAAAGTCAATGGCTCCCACGAAGCCAATATGTTAAGTAAGTTGCTTGATCGCCTACAGCACATGTACTAGGCGGGCTATGGGAGGTTCCAGAGGGACAACCAGTATTCTTTGGGCCACGGGAGCACCTTCTGGAGCCCCATCTCCTGGTACGCAGCTGGTCCTGAGAACAGCCGGGTGGGTTGGGTGTACGTGCATCTACAAGGCACATTCATACGCACTCCTCTCCTGGGCTGGGCATGAGGAATGGCGATTCCTGAGGTGAAGGTTACCCAGAGACGGGTGCCCAGACAGGCACCTTGTTTCCAGGATGCTGGGCCCCCAAGATGATCTTCCGGCCATGCCTTCATAAAATCCCCCCAAATTTCTTACTTTTCCGTGTTCAATTTCTCTTTACTTTCTGCTTATGAACTATGTTGGTATTTTTCATTAGGCATCAAAGTGCATTGCTTTTCCCTGTACATAGCTGAAGTTAATTTTTTTACAGGAATCAAATCTCAAATACTTCCCTTCTCCAGCCATAACCATAAATCCCGAATTAATATAGTATATGTTTATATTGCACATATGTATATACATAGGTACATGTATATGTGCATAGAAATATATATGGAAAGAGGCAGGGGGAGGGCAGAGATTTTGCTATCTGGAAAACTGGACACGTTTGGAGAGGGAGATGTGATGGACATTGCAAGTATTAACTCCAGTGATGTTTAACAGTTTCGTGTCTTGGGACCATGACAATATCTCTTTAGAAGTGTGGACATCCTTGGTCTTGAAGGACATTTAGGGGAAAGTATTTTAAAAGAAACAGAGAGGTTCCATTTGTTGTGGGTACAAATTGTGCAGGATTTTTTTTTAAATCAAGTTCTTAATTTTCTTTATAAGTTTTTTTCATTAGTATTCTCTTTCTTCCTCCTTTCTTATCTATTCTTCCCTTGCACTCCATCTGAGTTTCCAGACCATCACAGCCACTCCACGTATTCCCCTCCCCGCTTCTAGGCAACTAAGAGAAGAGGTGATTTGGGGCTGTGCGGGGTAGGGGGGTGGATTAGAGCAATCCTCTGCGAGGCATTTCCATGGTAGGTTCCAATCGCTTTTCCAGAGGGGGTTTGTTCAGCAGAAAAATCCATTACTGTGGCCTCTGAGATATCCAGGAAGAGCTGAAAAGTGACCAGGAGATAGCGCTGCCTACTCACCTGGCCCTGGAGTCAGTCGGTTACTCTCAGGTGTATCTGACTTGTTCTGCCTCAGACCTAAGACCCCACAGGCCAGTAGACTCCTCAGGCTGTGGAGGAGCGCAGGCTTCACTACCGGGCTGACAATGTGGCAGGGGCCTGTGTAGCAGGATTGGAAGCGCACATATCAGCGGGTGGCTGGTTGAAAAGCCTCCTCCGGTGGGTTTTAGAGGGCCCGGTGTAAAACCTGGAGGTTTACTCCAGGACAGGAGCGGTTCCACGCTTGACTCCTGAACCTCTTTAATCCTTTGGGGTGGACTCCAGCTGACTGCAGCGCACGTGGTGAGATGTCTGGAGCACCTAGTCCAGAGGGCTCTACCCACACATCCCAGGTAATCCAGCACGCTTCTCAGAGGAGCCTATGTTCATATTTTAGAGTTCATTTTACTCTGATCAAATAACTCCCACTTTTGGTGATAAAGGGTATCGTCTGTTGGGGTGAAGGCAAATTTTCTGAAATTTCAGGGGCAGCTAGAGTTATACCTGTTTTAGTATTTTTATTTATCCTTCTCATTTGGTCCAATTTGACTCTGTTTCATCAGACATCAGAGCTTATTCTCCACTTCCAGCAATCTTTCCTCCTCTTATTTATTTATTTAAACAGGAAAACTTTCTCTATTCCATTCTTCTTTCAGGTTATGCAGAAAATCAGCACCAGCAGGATAATCTTTGTGTGCTCAGGCGAAGACCCTCTACCTCCCAAATTAGCAGGCAGTAAGCAATAAGTTAGAGCCCAGGGAGCTTAAAAAAAATGTGTCTAGGGTGGATTTTGGTGTGCTAGGGATCTCTGAGAGTAACATTCATTCCCTAGATAATCACCCTATTCTCCTCAAAGACAAAACAGGAGTCAAAGATTTTTTTTTTTTTTTTTTTTTTTTTTTTTTTTTTTGCAGTTTAGGCCTTGCTAGTAGAGGAAAGTTGTGGGAAGGGAAATGAGAACAGATCAACAAAGGTAAAGAAATTACCACTACCTGTAATTTCCAAGGTATAATTCATTTTAAAATCCATGTCAAAAGTTACCTACAAAAGAGCAGGAATGTTTTCTAAACAGTTTCTAAATAAAACTTTAGATAACAATTCCTAATTTATGCCAGTTTTAAACAGTCTTTCAGAGTTTTAGTCTATGTCTTTCATATGACTTTCTTTCATTCACTATTCATTCATTTATGCACCCAATATGGTATGCCTACCTCACTAAGCAGGATGTTTTGGTTACTTTTGTGCAGTTTTGTTATTATTGTTTTGTTTTGCCTTCCATAGACTCTTCTCACAAAGGAAAGCACAACTTATACATTCATGTCCTAGTGATTGGCTGCTTTGTCATGGCAGGAATGTTAATCCTACTTTGTAAAATTTGCTACCATTGTTCAATTAAGAATGTATATAGGATGTCTCATGTTTTGTAGAATGGCAGGTAATTTGGAAATTTAAAGTGGGTCTCTGCCCTTACATAGCTGTGAAAGAGAAACAGCATCTTGCTAACTGCTGTTGATCATTTACCTCTTTGAAGGCAGCACTTGGTGGTTTCCTGATATTTATGTAAACTAAGGTGTTGGTCCTGAACTATTGTTTAGAACATAGGAAGAAACATTTGTCTAAGTCTCACAAGAGAGACTAAGCTGGGTCAAGGGCATACGGGGTACATCACTTTTCTTTATTATCCAATTCTATTGTCTGTGAGTTGGCAGTGACAGGAAAAAATTCTTTTTGCTATAAACCAATTACTTCAGGAAAAAAGCCAAAGTTTTAACATGAAACTTCATTTAACTGATTCTTTTAAATATAATAAAATTTGTTAGATGGAACATATGTTTCATAATTTTCATTTGATAATGAATACTTTTGCAAATTGTGAATATTTCCTAATTTAACTATCAGAAGCACTCTGTGGTTGTAGATTTTGAAACATAATTTCTTTAAGTGTATCGATTAATACAGTCTTAGTTTCTCTTATGAGATGATAATTCCAAGTTTTGAAGACAGGAAGTGGAATCAAACTTACTGTATAGAAACATTATTATAAGGAAATAATGGGAAAAGATGAAGAAAGACAAGACAAATGATAAGATGCAACCATTACACAGAAACACAAGGTTTGCTTTAATTTATATGTTTTATTTTTTTTTCTTTTTCTTTTTTTTATTGGTTGTTCAAAACATTACAAAGCTCTTGACATATCATATTTCATACATTTGATTCAAGTGGGTTTTGAACTCCCAATTTTACCCCAAATACAGATTGCAGAATCACATTGGTTGCACATCCACATTTTTACATAATGCCCTATTAGTAACTGTTGTATTCTGCTACCTTTCCTATCCTCTACTATCTCCCCTCCCCTCCCCTCCCATCTTCTCTCTCTACCCCATCTACTGTAATTCATTTCTCTCCTTGTTTATTTTCCCATTCTAATTTATATGTTTTCAAATTTAGTTTTAATACAGTGCTTCTGTTGACTTCTCTTAGGTCACTGAAGAATAAGAAATCAATACAGAAATGAAAAGTTTAAAGCTGGAGCCACACAAAACCAAAGCAATCACATAAAATATGAAAATTATAATAACATATTTTGACTAATTGAACCCTCAATTTTACTGACTTTTTAAAAAATCTGAATTTACTATCAATTTTGGTGTTATGTAGAGTCATACAAACTAGAGGGTCAGTCAAGCCTAGATAAACCAGAATCTGTATTATCTGTGCAGAAAAACTCAAGTAGAGATTTTGTTACAAATTTAATCAATAAAGACTACTAAATTGAATATTTCAAGATTCACATTGATAACTTTGCACAAAATATCTGTTGCTGTAAGGATACAAGTAGAGAAACTTCAGTTTTAAATATTTTTCCTTGGGAATTTTCTGATGGGTTGTTGAAAGCTTCTGAATACATGGGATGAGATACCTAAGTTTTTCTATGTTTTATTCATCAACTCTAATACTTGTATCTGCTCAATACAGCACTATTATATTAAAAAATCTATAGAGGACTAAGTTTAAAAATCTAGATAGGTGTTTTCTTATTGAAGTAAACTTACTTCTTTAGGAATAACTATTCCTGTAGGTAAGTGGATTAAACTGTGAGCATCACCTGAGAGATACCAAGAAATTCTTGCTTTCTTCAACCTGGATGTCAACCATGAAATTCTACCAAAAGAGACTACCTCCTTCTTTTAAGCATTGCCCTCTTCTTTTAATACACTTAAATAGGAACATCATAGTATAAAAATAACACACCGTCTACTAGTATTTTAATGTGAGATAATTTATATTGAGCATCTCCCCACACCATAGGAGTGGGCTACAATAACAGAAGAGTGAGTACTAAAACATGTGTCCCTCCATGAGCACAAAAGGAGTTCTATCAAAAGAAAAAGAGAGGTAGCCAGTGGTCAAAGAAGACAATTAAATGTAGCAGACACTCATTGACTATCTATGATCTGCGACACAAGTTTTGTTTCCCACAATTTTGTGTAAGGATAAAGTTTTGGCATCCATAAGTTTCCATCAAATTTATGATCACAAACTCCCAATGACAAGGGTCTGGAAATCACTGAAATATTTTTAAAAAAGGTCAATGTTAGAGAAATGTTTCCTGGGATTTACCTACATGTGATTTAATGCAGATGGCTATAAAATATGTAGACTTCTTTAATAAGTTACTGAGATTTGGCATAGTAAAATAGATAAAATAGGCTTGTGACCTCTTGGGGTAGGGGAGCAAGAATTTAAGGTGTATGTGATGCCTGTAGAATTTGTTCCAGTATTCAAGAAAATAAGGCATTGTAAACTCACTGCTGACATTAATGTGGAAATGATAATCTTAACATGTCCCCAATGTTAGTCCTTAATTACACTGAAATTTAAAAGGTCAAAACCAAAGTTGCCTGTTTGAAAAACAATTCTTTCATCTAATTTCATCTTTTCTCTTTCTTTTCTTCTTCATTATATTGAATAGAATGGTATATGTGAAGGTAAAAATATAATTTTCTTTTTTTAAAATATTATTTTAGTTGTAGATGGACACAATATCTTTATTTTGTTTATTTATTTTTATGTGGTGCTGAGGATTGAACCCAGTGCCTCACTCATACGAGGCAAGCGCTCTACCATTGAGCCACAGCCCTCGCCCCTAAATATAATTTTCTTAAAATCATAAAATCTTTCCATTCTTAGGTAACACCTCATTTTGTAAGAAAATAAACTGTGCAATATGTAATAAAATAATAACTTTCACAAATATTGTTTTATCTTCCCCATATTTAAAATTCATTGCAATGCAAAATGTGCATAACATGCATACAGAATGTATTCTGTGTTGAGATACAAGTTAAATGAGTCAAAATGGGTCTTTCTTAAATAATAGCGTATACTAGCTGTCAGAAAGCAATAGTTTACTTAGGCAAAGCAGTAGTATTTTTATTCAGTAAATATTTATAAAGTTCTTTTATCTCAACATCTTTAAAGTTAGGCTTCAAACTCATATTGTACTGAAAATTTTATCTTTAATACTAACATACATTTTTTATTAATATACAATCAGTTTGTATTTAACAAACCATGTAATATCACAGAGAATGGAATCAAGAACATCTAACACTCCAAAACCTTGAGTAAATTGGGAGAAACACAACCAAGTCTCTTTCTCTAACAACTCCAAATTGTCTCTTTTGTATTTATCACCCTACATATTTGATTTCTCATGTTTTCCCTTTCTTGTTTTATTTTAGTACTCACAAGCAGGTCCCCAACAATAACTAATGCATTAATGATGTTTTTTAATATCATTCTGTAATTCTGATAGAAATAAAACTTTATAGCAGATGTTTCAGTTACATTTTAGTAATAATATTAAAACATATTGCATCTCTGTAAGTTAACTCTGTAAAGTTAAACATACTACTTTTGCACTACATGTTTACTAAAGCAGTATATATATATATATATATATATATATATATATATATATATATATATTTATGTATACTGCTATCCACGTAGTTTATAAATTTACCTTTATCAAGCATTTTCTGTGCTTTGCTACTATTCAATAAAATGACAATGTTTCTAAACCTTTGAGTATGTAGTTCAGTCCAATAATTTTTATAGAAAAATCTATTATAAATAGATGAAAACATTTTGAAGGAAAGAATGTATGGGAAAAAAGTTTCTTTAATGGTTTCTTTCTAAAAGCAAAAGTACTTCCTTCAAAACGGTTTTGTGTTTTTCTATTTGTATATATTAAAAGAAACACTAATACATCAGCAGCTTCAGTTTTTCTGAGCTGTGTTTTATTTCCTTTGGTCTGAAAATGTTTATAACAAAAATAGTTTTTCAGGTATTCCCTTTTCCTGATGAGCTTTCTTTTTTTTTTTTCTGTGTTTATTTTTTTATTTTTTTTAATTTATTTTTTATTGATTGTTCAAAACATTATAAAGCTCTTGACATATCATATTTCATACATTAGATTCAAGTTGGTTATGAACTCCCAATTTTACCCCAAATACAGATTGCAGAATCACATCGGTTACACATCCACATTTTTACATAATGCCCTATTAGTAACTGTTGTATTCTGCTACCTTTCCTATCCTCTACTATCCCCCCTCCCTCCCCTCCCATCTTCTCTCTCTACCCCATCTACTGTAATTCATTTCTCTCCTTGTTTATTTTCCCATTCCCCTCACAACCTCTTATATGTAATTTTGTATAACAATGAGGGTCTCCCTCCATTACCATGCAATTTCCCTCTTCTCTCCCTTTCCATCCCACCTCATGTGTCTGTTTAATGTTAATCTTTTCTTCCTGCTCTTCCTCCCTGCTCTGTTCTTAGTTGCTCTCATTATATCAAAGAAGACATTTGGTATTTGTTTTTTAGGGATTGGCTAGCTTCACTAAGCATAATCTGCTTTCTAATCAAATATTTTAAAGAAACCAAATTGAATAAATAAGCAGCAGTATTTGTTACAATTAGAGGTGCTCAGCTTCCAATGTGCAATGTATTTGCTCAATAAATTTTTTCATATGAATGTGCTTATTTTCCTTCTTGTAAATTCAGTAATTTTACATGTACTTCAAATACTCCAGAGAAAGACTGCTATTGCAAGAAATCAGGTAAACTTTTCTACTTAGCAGAGTTTTATGGTTATCCTAAATAAATATGTATGCTTGGAACAGTACAGACTGGAGTGTTGAGGTGTTGTTTCCTCTCTTCTTCCTTGCTTTATTCTTTTTTTTTTTCTTTTCCTTTGTTCTTCTCTAGGATAGATCTTTTTCTAGCTCTAGTGGACTACATCATTTCAGTCTTTTTTGTTTCTCTGCAATTTGATGTAGGTAACCAACATAAACATTATGTTTTTCTCATCTCTGTAATACATTATATGTGAGTTTATGATAAATAGGTAGCCTTTTCAATTGTATGCATATTATAGGTTTCATCTTTTTAAAATACTCTTGTGAACTGTGATGAGCAATTCTTTTGACTCAGTGAGTGTGGACTTAGAAAGTATTGTAGCAGAGAGAGTGACATTGACTTGATAATGCTAGATATGAAATACAAAATATAAATAATAATGTAATAAAATATCTCATTAATTTTTTTCAGGAAATGATTCAAGTACAAGATGTTTAAAAACATAGTCCATAAAACATGTGTTAAGCCAATGTTATTCATAACGTTTTCAGTATCTTGTTATGTGTAGTCTTTAAATGAGCTACTTGCTAAATAATTGAATACTGTATATATTTATTTACACTCAAATTGTGATGATCAGAGAAGAAGGATTTATTTTTTTATAAATATTGTTTTCCAGGCTTTCCAATGGTTTATATTAATTTTGAGAGCACTTTATGACTTTAATGTTAAAAATAGCATGTTATCTTTGATGGAAAAATAATGGATAAGAATTATTTTTTAAAATATTTACCAAACGTGCCTTTCTGATTCTTTTAGAACCTGAAAAGATTCTATTGCCAAACATAGTCTACTAAAAGCAGTTTGCATTTGGAAAAAAGAAAAAGGATTACTGATGATGCAAAATCAGATTTTTTGAATCTTGAAATTAATTATTTTAAACGAATACTTGAATGATAGCTGTTTTTTCCATATTTTTATTGGTGCATGATAATCATAAACTAGCTGTTTTTTTAAACAAAGTGAATGTCACAAAAATAAGAATGTTAAATACTAAATTCTTTTTTTTAACAGCAGTAATAAAGAATGGCAAGAATCTATGTAGAAATTTAATTCTTCACAATGATATATAGAAGAGTCTGTGTTTTATTTTGGGATTTCTGTCATCCTAGGTATTTTGGAAATATTTGCTGTGTCTCAGGGGATTGTAGGAATACGAGGAGTTTTCAGCAACAAATTTTTAGCGATGTCAAAAAAAGGAAAACTCCATGCAAGTGTAAGTAGAACCACTTTATACTTGTTCAAGGTGTTATGGAGATTTTACATTTGTAACAAAGAATCAATTGATCTTCCAAATTGGTAGAAAAGACAAATGCCTTGCTTAGAGTATTGGTTTTTGGTAAAATTATACGTACATAAAACCAAGAGAATTCTATGTGGGTCTCTAATCATTTACTATTTTATTGACTTGAAAAGGTATTAGAGTCTATAAAAAGTTTTCAAGGTGAATGTATTTGGAAATAACTTTTTCAAAGTGGTTGCCATCTTTTATTTATAGAAGGGCCCAAATGTGGAGTAGTATTACAATACTGCATAACATTTAAAATTTTCATGTTTGTGGAGATGGTGGATGTTCAGTAAATGAATTTCTTGTTTAATCTTACAAACTATTTACAATGTTAAAAAATCGAATCTAAGTAGCATAACATATTTTCATATTAACAAGTAGGAAGGGAAGAAGCCGGTAATAAGAAGTCTTTAAACTTCCATGGAAATTTTTTATTTGATGAATTTGAGGAATTTTTCCTTGTATTTTGTCACATCAAATATAATGACTTCTTAATGCTATAAAGACTAATTTTGCACTTTAAAAATTGCTTCACATCACTTACAAGGTTTGGCATCAATTTATAAATTATTTATTTTTTTGCTTTGTTATTAAAACACCCTTCACATGGGGAATATTAAAACATTTTAAAGGTAATAAAATACATGTAGCTTAGCTTTCCCACTCTGATTCTGTTTATTTATATTACTATGTATACATGGCACTTAAAAATGATTTATGTTTTCTCTGTGGTATACTAACTTTTTTCACATTAAATAATTTTAAAAATTTTTCTTTGAAATTAGTTCTTTAGCTCATATTCTTTTTAATTCTTAATAAATGAATTGTTGAAATATTACCTTTCCTATTTTCAAAGTGTATGGAACTTTTAGTTGAATGCAGCTAATTGAAAATTACTATTTATTATTTTTATTTTATGTAGACTTTTGAGAGTTGCACTTTGTTAAATGTGTAAGACCTTTATAATTTTTCTTTCCTTTAGATAAAGGTGATTTATTAATAATTTTGAAGGATTCTCTAGAGTTGGAGCAATTTCTATAGTCACTTCAGGTTTAAATGAATAATACATATAAAGTACTTAGAACAGTGTTTGTATATTGGTATTATTGTGTTGAATAAACACTACCTATTAGTATATGTAATAAACTAAAAGTAGTATAAATATAATAAACTACTAAAATCTTAGCTTATTAAGATACATAGAAAACCCCTTTGTTTCAAACTTTTTAATAATTCATTGTAAGAATTATAAAATTATTTACCTATTTCATATTCTGAACTCATTATTATGCTCTAGCAAGCTATAATATAGTATTTATAAAATAATTGTTCTGATGGAGCAATTAAAAATCTTTGATTTTTGTATTTATGTATTTTAAGGGACAAAATTCTGCATTACTGTGGAAAAAGACAAACATTTCATTTTATTAAAAAATAACATTTGATTTTTAAAAATCCACATACAGATTTTGAAAATAATGATTAAATGCCTCAGGACAGAGTAACTTCTCCCCAGACTACTTTATGGTTGTAAAAGATTGAAACACCTTCAAAATCTAAGCATCAGAATAATATATGATGTACATAAGGAAATTTTCTCTCATTGGTTTGTTGGTTATGCATGAAAATTTTAACTTTGAAAATATTCTGATTTATGCACATTTATACATGCAAAAAATAGATTCAACTTGGACCAGCTTAAGGATAATTGCCACAGAAAGCAAAGTATTATAAATGGATGCCAATTAGAAAGGTCAAACTGAGAGGTTAGGATACATGATTCCTCTGTCAAATGCAAGTAACAAATTTCTAGAAATTTGACCCAAATGTCTAAGGATGACTGGTGGAAATAATGCAGATAATGCAAAAACAGCATCTGTTATTCTTTTTCATCTTGGCAGGCTAAAGTTATTTCATGGAATAATGACTTTTAAACAGTACAAAGCAAGTCTTGCTCTTGTCACTCACTGAAGCTCTTTGATATAAAAGTCATTCTGATGACTTTGAGCTGAATTGTAGATAAAAAAATTAAGCCCTGTGATTATGTGGATTCTTTTTAAACCAATTGTTCAATCCCACTTTCTCTTATCTGAGCTTTTATTAGCACTTTCTCTCTATATGGAAACCTAATTAAATTATAAAGTGATTTATTTTTAAAGAAGTTGAATTCAGAAATAGCATTAATCCTAGCAATTATCACTTTTATGCCCAGCTTTCCTGTTTTCAGCTTCTAGGTAATAAACATGTTTAAAAAATTGTTTTCATAACTTAAATATGATTATTTGATGGAGTTTTGATTTTTATAAAATCACATCATCATCCTAAAGGCCAACAACTCATACTTTTAGGATTAGAAGTATAATTTGTGAGTTACTTTAAACTAATAATTGTGCAGAAGTATTTTAAAAGTTACCTTTAAATTTCTATCCACAAAGTAAATGTAGAGAGTAAGTGTAGAAATGTAAAATATTCATATAATCCTGGGGAAAGTAGTCCCCCACTGCACTGGGAAATATTCATGGATAGTTGTAGATTTTCAATTTGGTTTTTATAGTAACAATCAGAGTATTAAAAATTAGTTACCAGGCAGGGATAATGGACTTTCAGAGTCCTGTAAAAGCTCTTTCACTCACATTATCTCATTAGATAATGAGGTGAGGAAAGAACCTGAGATGTTAAATTATTTTCCTAAGGTCACACAGTTAACAAGTTATTGAACCAGAACTATATCCTCTTACAATGTTCTGTCTCTTTTTAAACACTGTAGTGCTTGGAATATAAAAGTTAGCTTGAAATAAGACATTACATTTTGGAACCAATTGCATTGTTTTCATGTATTTACAAGGATTAGTAAGTGCATGGCTTAATAATATTTTCACATAACCTATAACAAATGAATACTATGGCATATCCTTGGAATATTTATAGTATTTTTAAAATACTAAACAAGTAAATAATTTTTGGATATGTAAAGTTGCACATTTTCTTCTAGCTCTCTCTTTCTGATTCCAAACACTTTTATTGTACTGACTTCCCTCCATCTCTGCCCCCCTTTACGTCTCTCTTCCAGAGAGGAAGAGATGTGTCTGCCACAGAACGTATCAGAGACTTTTACAAATGTCGGTTATCTAATGTGATGATGTGTGGCTTAGGGGAACCCTCTCAGTTTGAACTTTCAAAACAGAAAAGATCAGTTTTGTCCACAGAAATCTTTTAGTAAGTGCTTCATCTATCATCAGTGGACCCAAAGATGTCCAACTGAAATAGCCCAGAGTGAGTAGATTTAGGCAACATGGATGCGGATTTCATTTTTATGCTGAGTTTTTAAATTCTGTAAGAGAAATTTCATTTGAACTTTAGTTGTGTAAATACGCTGGGCTGGCTGTTCTTTCGAGTCTCTCATTCACATCTAACTTTCCTTAAAACTTTTGGTTTACTCTAAATATACAACACAGTCAAATTCCTACCATGCAGGTATTTTCAGCATTCTTTACAGGATGAAGGTGTATGGTCTTCACCTTGTCAAAATGTGTCAGGAATCATGGCGAGTAGGAGGAGATAATTGCTTCCCAGAGAGCCATGAGGGTTAGTCAGAGCCATCACTGTGGCCTCTGCTCTTTGTCTCAACACTTTCCTATGCTGAGGCACTTTCTGAGTCTGTCATTCTCTGTCTGTTTCTGCTCTCCCTCAGGTTTGGGATATTTACCGCAAAGACCCCTTAGAGAATCTTTCTAGATTCTTCTGTGAATGTGGTTAGATCACCAAGGCTGAACCCTGCTCCACTGCCTTACTGTGAAGAATAAGCACAAGGGTGCTTATTCTTTCTATTGCTTGGCTTTATCAACCAATAATGGTAGGAAAATTACAGTAGCAATCTATGGGATGATTAAGTGAAATGAGATAATACATATAGAACGCTGAGAGTAGTGCTGGACAAGTGTTCAGGGCTTAAAAGTTTAAACAGAACTTCCTGGCAGCTGGTGGACAATCTTCAGTCTCTTTCTTTCGGATTTTGAGGTCAGTTATTTAGAGAAGACCCCAGTCCTATTTATCATGGAAGTTATTCCCCTTGTATCTAGACTTTTTGTGCATACAGTGAATCCTTATCTATCTACTGAGTTTTCCTTTTTCCAAGGAACCTAATTTGAAAGCAAATTCCCAAGTTTCTGCTCTTAAAAGGCGAGGATTTCCTAGGGTCATAATCTTGTAATTCTTAGTGTCCATCTTTTCTCCCCTGCCTCCGGCCCCTGCCAAAATGAAATCCTATGAAAGGTGGTTATCATGTATTCTTTGGCATTTTCGTAAATTATGTGTGATAGCTCACTGTCTATTGGGGGAAAACATGTCAGCTTATTTTAAAGATCCAGAGAGAAGCATGTGTTGGAATTATTTTTGTTTCGCAGGGTTTTAGGGGATCATGTTTGGAAGGAAAGCTAATTGCAGAGTTTACGAAACAGGCATGGAATGTATGCTTGATCAGCCCTGAGCAAGGACTAGAACATCCTCCTTTCCTGGTTTCAGAGGGTGCCAGCTGGCTTGCTAGGATGAGAATCTGGGCTGGACTTCCTGTGCTGGGGGCAGAGTGAGGAGGAGTCAGCAGCCCCTAAAGTTGGGCACATTTACTGGAAGGTGAAATGGAGGCTTGAGCAATACTTATCTTCATCCTTAAAAAAATAACCTAATAAGCTTCTCTCTTCCAGTCAAGACCATGAGCTTTATCAAGACCTTTGCCTATGGGCTGGGGTTGTAGCTCAGTGACAGAACACTTGACTCACATGCATGAGGCACTGGGTTCGATCCTCAGCAACACATAAAATAAATAAACTAAAAAAATAAAGATATTGTGTCCATCTACAACTAAATGTGGGTATATACATATATACACACACACACACGTGTGTGTGTGTGTGTGTGTGTGTGTGTGTGTATCTTCGCTTCCTTTAAATTTGCCCTGTGTAAGTCTGGAGAGAGAGCCTACTTTAGTGAGGAAGTTTGCCTAAAGCAAGGGATGGTGTTACATTTCTCTGATGGTTTGGGAAATGGCACTTGTTATTTACAATTGTTTTAACATGAAACAACTTCTGAGCCAATAAGATCCCATAAAAGCTGGGGTGACAACCTTGGTTTGAATACTGTTATAGAAAGAGGTTTAGTCTAGGAATTAAAAAATGAAACCTAATTCACAGGCCCAATCTGGCACTGGATAAATGTGGACTTTAAGTGAACTGTTTTCTCTGATTGACAATCACATAATAGTATTTTAATAGTCATGAATTATTAGAAGAGGTAAGTAATATAGATAAGCCGTGAGACACACAGTAGTCTTCAACAGCCCGGGTTTTATAGAGCTATTAAAGACATCAGAAAGAAAGGTCCCATCTTCTACCATGTTTCTCCTGATGTGGTCCTTACCTCACCTGCATCAAAATCAGCTGGGATGCTGGTTGACCATAAAAGCCCAGGCTCTCACCTCACACTTACTAAAACATAATCTCTGGAGATAACTCATAGGATCTGCATTTTGAACTGGATTCTTTAATAATTTTAGTAATTCATGAAGTTCAGAAGAAGGATCCTGTGGTTGGTATTCCTCACTGTATTATTATGTTGGTTGTTATTAAAACCAGGTCTATATTTCTTTGGCTGTCTAATAGGAAGAACTGAGATGTAGAATGGGTAGATGTCTAATGTCAAGCAGGAATTATGGCCATGCTCTGGAGATATCATGGTAGGATAGGGCTACAACTGACCCATGTGGGGCTTAGGTGGTAAAGAGCAAAAAGCAGCCCTGAGGGTGCAAAACCCTCAGAGCAAAACCATACAAAATGGAGTGGGCTTTGGGTACCTGTTCAGGGCAACCTCATTGGTGGAGTTAGGGATAGAAATCAAGGAGCAATGAATGTAAATATAAAAACCAGAACTAGTAATGCATGCTGCAAGAAAACTTTGCTTAGAGAACAATGATCATTTTTATTACACTCCATAATAACATTTGAATTGGTGAATAATGTTAGTTCATAACACTTTAATTATTTAGATTTAGCTGATTATTTCTTAATTTTATAAGTTCTTTCAAGAGAAAGAGGCAAATCAAAAGAAAAAAATAGTGAAATAGAAAACTTCACAGTCTATGATTTATACAGGCATTAATGCAAATTCACTCCTATCTCCAAACCACTTTCATATACTTCCTGTTTACTTCTATAGTTGCACATAAATAAGAATTGGCATTTGCAGAGCCTCAATTCATTCATTGTAAGATTCTCAATCATCATAGAACATGGTATTTACTAAGGAACAAAACTATGTTAAGGCTTTAGGGAGTTTTTTTTTTTTAAACAATGTTGTTTTAGAGAGATTTTCTACTTGGATTAATTGATCCTCTGTTTAATTCCAATTTTGTAGAATAGTCTTTTCTGAAATATCCTAGGTAATCTTAAATTTTGCTTTCTTTAAAATGAATTTGAACTTTTAAAAAACATTAATTGTTTAAAATATATTCTTCACTGTGAAGAGATAAGTAGAATCAAGAAAGTGATTCTTAGTTTGGACACAGTGGTACATAACTGTAATCCTAGAGGTGGAGGCCAGAGGATCACAAGTTTGAGGCCAGCCTTAGCAACAGTGTTATCCTGTGTCAAAGTAAAAATAAGAAAGGGCTGGAGATGTAGGTAGAGCACCCCTGGGGGTTCAATCCCCAGTACCACCAAAAGAAAAAAGAAAAAAAAAAAGGAAAAGACAGTATCTTCTGATGAAAAAGTTCTTGTTTCCCTTAGCAGTGTGCTTCCCTACCTTGAAGTAATTTGGTTATTCCAGGAAACATAGTTTAATGTGTTTAAGTTTTATTTGTTTTGATAATTTGGAGTATAAGAAACTACATAAAATTCATTGATTTCAACATTTTATTTTAATTTTATAAGCATGGCTTGTTGAAGGTAATTTGAGAGATGAAGGAAAAATTAAAGACAAAATACAGATCATGTAAATCATCAAATAACCTGGGAAGGACCATACCTCTATAAAGATAGAAACCACCATAGTGCTTAGGTGTACATAGTCAATAAATATCTATTATATTTATTATTAAAACTTATTCAAATTATATTTGAAATAAAGCGAAATGATGGGAGTTCTGGTTTCAGTAGCTTATTTGAAATTTGATCACCTCCCTACTTTACATCTTAACTACAGAAAAAGTCTGTATGCCATCCTTATTTTTCTATGGAAATAATGCATCTTTATTATTTTAAAGTGTATGGTTTATTAAAGAAATTTATAAAAGTCAAAGGACAATTTAAATATGAGAAGTAGCCTGGAAATTTTATTATGCAAAATTATCTAGTGGTAAATGTATATATTTTAATACTTACACCTAATACCTATGCTTCTTGGTGACTCTTTGCAATAAAGATGCTCCCGGCATGACATTACATGCAAAGATGTACTGCTGAGGGTCACAATCTTATTGGAGCAAGACTGCAAATGCTGACAAGATCAGTCAGTCCTTCAAGAAGAAACTAGATCTGTTGGTGAAAAAAAAAAAATTAGCTGAAGTAGTTTTCTCAAATGGTTCTGTTCCATCAGAGCTAGTAGACTTTTTCAGACAAAACATTAAATTAGAAACCAATTAAGAAAGCCAAAACAGTCTGACTGCTTTACTCTTGTTTTCATGTAGGCTTTGGGGTGGCTGAGGGGCTGTGAGTGTGTGGGTCCTTAGCATTCTGAATATATCTCTACTCTGTGGGACAATTAGATAACCCTTGAAAAATTGATAGTCTGACCAGCCTCCTCCTAAAAAGGCTCCTTCTAAGAAAGAACTTAAAAAATAAGAATCTTGAGGAAAAAAGGAGAACATTTTTTAGATAGAGCAATTTTAGTGGGTGGGGTAGCTAAATTTTTCACTATTCTGAGACACTTTAAGATGGAATTGACATTTTTTGAAAATATGTGATGGTGTGTGATGGTGTGTGTGTGTGTGTGTGTGTGTGTGTGTGTGTGACCATCAGCCACATTAACTGAAAAATTACATGTTCTTTAACATAAGGATAAACAAGGTTAAATAATGTAATACCTTTAAAAATCTGTCAACATTGGATAAAGCGATTACTGTTATTTTTATAAAACAGAGGTAAAAGTCAGGTCAAGTTATAATGTTGTATATATACATAGTACATAATATAATGCATTATCTATACATATTCAAAAAAGTTATACAGCTATCTTTTAAGAAAAACTCTCCACCTCCGTCCCTTTAACCACTAAGCTATGGGCCCAGCCCCTATTCTCTTTTTAATGAAATGCTCTTTGCCTTTCTAAAATGCTTGTCCTGTTCAGGAGCCGGAAATATTCCAGATGGCTACAATTTTTATTTTAAAATAAAACTTTAAGATTATCTAATTAAATGGAAGAGCCATTTTAAGAGCTAAGCAGCAGCTATAGACAGATATATATATATATATATACACATATTTAACTTGTAAGAAGATCTTTTAAATAAAAAATGAGAACAATAACTATGATTTCTAAAGTGACATCATCCTTGCACTCTTAGCCTAGGCATAGGCTAGTGCGTTGTAAGGCAGAAAGAGAGAAAATCCACACGTTGAGGTGGTTCTTTTAACACACCTGCTCCTAGCCTGCTGGAGATCAAATCCAGGAGATCTACCAGAAGACGTGGAGAAGACCTAGGTATATAGCTTCATAGCCTGGAAATAAGGAGCTGTATTGCACTTAAATGTAAATAGCTCTGGTGAGTGTTGTACATAAGATAAATGTGCTGTTGTAAATGCTCTGATCCAGGTTGTCTTCTGTAATTGTCAGTACAAGTCCACAAGTCCATGAGTACTTCAACAGTGTGCCTAGTAAATTGCTTTGCATTATCTGGACTTTTGGGTTATGGTGTTATGATCTACATTGCAAAGTTTGACATTACTAGAAAAACCAAGAGCAAAGGACACTTTTATTCCAGCATAGAACATCTTGCCTGAAATAGAAATGCACAGCTTTTTGTGTTTTTATATATGGGGGACAAAATATTTGGTATTTCTAACCCCAGTATTCTATGCCATGGAGCTCCATGAACCATAAAATGTAGGAATTTAGACTGGTAGACACATTCTTAATTCCTTGAAGATTATGGACTCTTGAGTTCAATGAAAGGTAAAGATCCCTTTCCTACTAATATATTTCTATTTTCACAGTAGCCCTGTGGGGTAAGGCTTGTGGACAAGAGGCCTAAGGCTAAGAGCTCCAGTGGCAGAATTGGTATTTGGTAGCATGTCTGGCCCGACGCTCACACTCTTTCCCCTACCATACTCCTTCCAACCCTAGTTCAGCAAACCAAGCCCTTTCTGGTCTGGTATTGATCTACTTTGTCAGCCTTGTCTCTTGTTTTTTCCCTCATGCCTCCCACACGGAAGTCACACCAAACTGCTTAATAGGTATTCAAAATGTGACGCTGACCCTTGAACATACTGTTCCTGCTCCCGGAAAATTCTTTCTCATTTCACCTGCCTCCGTGACATCGGCTCAAATGTCAGCTTTCCAGGAAGACTTTCTGCCCTCTTCCCTTCACCTCTGCCCTCTTAGATGCCTTTCCTCTAAGTTGTCATTGTAACCTCTGAAGACTTTCTACTCATAATTTCACTTATTAAGCTGCACCATGATGATGTCTGTCTGTTTGCTTCTCCACTATTGTGTGAACATTTCAAGGTCAGATAGTGTGTGTGTGTGTGTGCGCGCGCGCGTGTGTGTGTAAGATTTGGCTAAGGTGTTAATACTGACTCCAGTATGGTTTTCTTTCTACACTCTCTTGTATCACATGTTTAAAGCTATATTTTTCCGAAAGATCTCTTAACACATGCAATATTAATAGGGCCATATGCTACTCCTCACTCAGCAGCATGAATTACACTGATAACATTGAAAATGGATGCTTGTTTCAAAGGGACAGTTTGACCCCATTTCTCCAAACACAAATTTATGTTTTACTAGGCAATTGTTTCTTAATAGTATAGTTCTATTTATTTTCTTGGTGACCTAGAGGGGGGGAAATCCTATCTACAGATTTTTATCTATATGATTTTTAAAAAATCAACTATAAATGTCAAAGTTTTATTTAAATAGTAACAATGTTTTAATGTATTAGGAGTTCTTAATGTTTAAATGAAGAGTTCAAGTTATCATTAGAATACATATATTAACATTGTGTCACCAAGTACATTGTGAACAGAAATCATAGTTACAAAGATGAATAAAGAAGAAATATGTAGATAAAAACAGGAATTTTAAAGCAACTTAAAAAGAAGCAAATATGTTTTTATAAAAGGGAATAAAGTAGGAGAGCGAGAGATCAATAGAATTCTTGGTTTTTCTTTTTTGGTATGAGACATCATATTTCATTACATGCTGAAAATATTGCAAGTTAAATTTTCTCTTTTTCCTCCATTTAGGCCAAATTTACAGATGACTGCAAGTTCAGGGAGCGATTTCAAGAAAACAGCTATAATACCTATGCTTCGGCAACCCACAGAACTGAAAGGACAGGGCGGGAGTGGTATGTGGCCCTGAATAAACGAGGCAAAGCTAAACGGGGTTGCAGTCCTCGGGTCAAACCCCAGCACATCTCCACCCACTTTCTACCAAGATTCAAGCAGTCTGAGCAGCCCGAACTTTCTTTCACTGTTACTGTTCCTGAAAAGAAAAAGCCACCTACCCCTGTCAAGCCAAAGGTTCCACTCTCTACACCTCGCAAAAGTCCCAATACAGTGAAATACAGACTCAAGTTTCGCTTTGGATAACTCTGATCTAGGCCTTGCCAGAAAGCATTCTTTTCCCTCAGGAGATTCTACAGGTGTCTTCAGAGCTCTGGAGAAAAATCTTCGGTCACAACTTTGGCTGGACTCACTCTGTATGAAAAGTCAGGTCATTTGTTTCAGTTTGAAGCAAAAACGTTTTTTTTGATAGGAATGGAACTGGAATTCCTTGTACTTGTAGGAGGAGCACAGCACTTCAGTTCAGAAAGCCTTTTGCTTTATACTTAGGGATATTTAGAATTCCACATTTTCAGAAAGTCAAATAGCCTGGACTATGTATTTTTCTGACTTTTTCAGCTCAACCTGAAAGAACATACATGATACATTTTTTATTTTTGGTTTCCAAAGAATATTTTGATGCAGATAAAATATTTTATTAACTTTTTATTTTTGTTTTTTTAAATTACCTCTGCATTGTTCATATTTTCTTACTTTTGTTATTTTAACTAATATGACATAAGCAATTGTTTTAATACTGTTTATGAATTATAAATGTGTTTATAGTTTATTTGTAACGTGGATTTCTTTTGCAATTTTCTATTCACTGCACTATTTTTATTTTATTTTTATTTTTTAGCCATACCTCAGTTAATGTAAATTTAGTTTGATGTTTTAAAATGTTTAAATTCTCTTCCACAGCATCAAAGGCTCAGCTTGGATTTGTGTGTATGCGTGTGTAAATTTATGACATTATGTGAAAACCTACCCCTTTAACGGCTGGTTAGAAATTAAGGAGGAAACTAACAGTTGTAGGAAAGGAAAAGAATTAGAGGTAAAAGTACTCTAAGTTTGTAGCATTTATTGAGATCTAATTCTGTCTTGCCTTTGCTTCTCCTGTTATCTTACCCCCTGCCCTCATTCTGGAACAGCTGAAGGAATACATTTTATTCTGTCCATCAAGCATACACTATGAAATCGGAGTGCTTAAAAATACTTCTGTGACCCTCTGTAATGCTTGTTGTATAGATCCACAGGGAGTAACCACTTAGAGGAAAACGATGGAGAACTGAAGGAGATGAATCGCTGAACAGTTATCCATGTCAAGTCTGGTTGTCAAAAAATGTTCTTATTATTCAGTCAAACATGCTTTGAGCTTCATATCCTAAAAGTAACCATTCCAGTGAATAGATCTGCCATTTTACAAGGAAATTTTATGATACATATATATAGACATATATAGTATGTATATCTATCTATCTATATATATGACATACATATATAGATACATATACATTATATATATATATATATATATATATATATATATATATATATATATATATATATAATATAAATATATATTTAATCTCATCTTGTGATATGTGAGACCTGGGAATTTGATGAGTTGAAATGGCACTTCATTCTCAACCCAAATACTGAATGCTGAACATAAATCACAGAAAATATAACTCATGAAATTTATTTTCTTGGATAATCATTTTTATTGAGTTCTATAAAATACAAATGTTCATCTTACATTTGGAAATGTTGTAATAAAAAAGCATAGCTAATGGTTAGAAACATGTCTTTCATGATAAGAGTCAATAGTTCATAGAAAGTTGGTAGTGTGCACTGAAGTATGTTTACAGAATATTGATAAGACTGGGGGTATAGTTCAGTGATAGAGTGCTTGTTTGTCTACCGTTAACAAGGCCTTGGGTTTGTTCCCCAGCATGCACATCATAATCATAATAATGTTAAACTTATTTTCCTAAAACAAAGTTCAGCTTATTATGGTGCATAAATAGAGCAAACTTACCAATATTGAATTTAGTACCATACACACAGATTGCCTTATTTATGTGTATATTATATGTAGCATATGAAAATCTACCCATGAATTAAAACATCATGCATGTACTTTCACATATACTTTTAATCACTTATTATAAAGCCAACAATCTGTTTATTGCTCCTTGTTTTAATGCATGATTTTTTAAAATAGAAAATGAAATGCTACAAAAGTTTTAATTAGTTTAGACTTTAGAATACCCCTAAGTTAAATAATGGTTTACAAATAAAGATATGCCCAACTGCTTTTCAAGTGGCATATCATCTTAGGCATGCAGTATAAAGCTATAAATACTATTCTAGTTTACTTTATTCTGTGGTTAAATTTCATAACACTGAATATCAAATTCTTACTTAGGATGCATGGAGAATTTAGGTTGTAAAACAGGAAACTTGTAAACATGTTTAAATGAACAAGGAAAAGATAATGATAATGATGATTAACAGCAAACTAAATTAAACTAATGCATGCATAAGGCTAAATGATACAGTTTACACCAAGTTAAAAAATATTAGCTTATCTGGTCCTCCTTGTTTGATTTGATTTACATCTGAGGGTTAAAATAGGCTACCAAATATATATTATGCAAGTGAGGACTCATTAATTTCAAAATTTAAAGCCAGATTAAAGTTTAAAAAAATAAATTACACTTAAGTTTACTGGTCATATGCAATTATATTTAATTAATACTCAGTGAAGCATAAAGTCACCTAAATTAATTAATTAAATGAACTCATGCACAGGTAGCATGTACAAATATAATGCCTTACATAACTTTCTAAAAGTTCATGGTTTTGTGGTTTTTGATGATTTTTTTTTGATGATTTTTAAGTAACTAGATCTAACCAAACTCAAATAAAGTTTTAGTCATTATGTTAATATAAAAATATCAATGAATTTTACACTAATATTTAAGAACCTAATTTGTTTCAAAGACAGATGACAAACATTTTCAGACTGATATTTCAGATTTATTAATTATATTATATATAATTTTTAATTTAAGATGTTCTTTATCAGGAACATCTATAGAGATAAACAGAGGTTTCCAATGTAATAACACTGTGGATTTTACTTCACAAAATCTACCTTTACTTTCTTCTAAAGAAACTAATTTGTGAGTATGGTATATATAAAATTATCTGAGTTCTTTTAGCTTAGTTATAGTAATCTAGCAGTTTGATCTAATAAGGAATACAGGCCAAAGTTATTTCCACATGCTATGTGTGTATATAAATATATATTAATAAATATATAAATGTATACACTATGTTAAATAAACATATAAGATAAGTATGTATATGTTTATATATGTATGTATATATTTATAAAACATAACTTATTGCCAGATAATGTATATGTATATAAAGGTACATATACATATATATTATAAATACATTTATAAAACACCATAAATTACATAGGTAAATTTACCATAAAATTGATTTTAAAAGACAAAACTGATGATTTTCTTACCAATAATATTTCTTTTTTTTTAAAGAGAGAGAGAGAATTTTTTAATATTTATTTTTTAGTTTTCGGTGGACAGAACATCTTTATTTTATTTTTATGTGGTGCTGAGGATCAAACCCAGCGCCCCGCGCATGCCAGGCTAGCACACTACCACTTGAGCCACATCCCCAGCCCACCATTAATATTTCTACCTTTCAAAAGGAGGAAAAGACAAAGCCACGACTTTAATAATAAAATGAAAGCATGGCACTGACCAAAAACTCAAATTCTGGCACGATTTTTATAGTTGCAACAAATTGTCTATAGGCTAATTTTAATAATAAAAAGAATGCTATAGACATAGCTGCAATGGGAAGCAAATAAAAATGACTTATCAATGGAATTATAGACCTCCTTTAAGATTTACTTGCAGCATCTAAATTCTTATCATGTAAAATTGATTTTTAAGTCAATGATTTTTTAAAACAAGTTTTAAAACACAGGAACTTTTAGATAAATGAATATTGCTCACTTATTTCAGTTGTACTGGCCAGTTTCTGAAATAAGGTTTTCATGTGATGAATCATTCACAGAGAAAAAAGTTACCTTATTTGTCACACTCTTTGCTCTGTTTGAAAGTCTCAGGAGAGAGAAGCCATCAAAGTCAGTAGAGGCCTTTCACAACCAAGAATCACACAAAGCATGAGATCAGTCAAGTGAGCTATGAGTCATCAAACAGCATTTAAGCAATTTTAAGTTTAAAAAATGCATATGTATCTTAGTTAGAAATCAAGGGCTCATATATTTTTAATTTAATAAATTATATATTTTTTCTGTCTTGACTCTGCCATAGATATCACAAGTCACTCTCTAGCCCTAATTTTGGACTCTATCATTTGATCTCTAGCATCATTTCCAGTTTTACCATCAATTATTGAGTTTTAATATATTGACAGTTATTAATGTCCAAAATAGAGACAAGGTTCTTCCCCAGATGAAACTAATATTCTATGTCCAGATGAAACCGGACAACCACATGAAATAAACTTCCAATGAGTAATACAGGTATTTAAAAAAGATGTTTGTCTTAGTTAGAATGACAACAGGATCAGAGCCGGGATACAGCTCAGTGGTTGAGCATTTACTTAGCACAATGTGCGGACTTGATCCCCAGCACAGAAATAACTGAGTAAGTGTAAGGTTGGATCAAATTGAGATCAATCCTGAGCATAGCATTTTATAAAGGACATCAAAAATTTGAATTAATCCAGAAAGGAATGGTCAGCAGAGTATCATTGCATGTAACAAATAGATCTAGAATCTTAATTAAACATGTAATTTTTGAACACCTCTTTTGTGATTAAAATTCTAGAAGCCTTCCAGAAATTTATGAAGAATTATGATAAATTTCTTTTTGATATCACTCCTTCAAATAAGGATAGTTCATGACACAACTTTCTATTGCCTTTCTCTTACATTCCCAATAATTCAGAAAAGTTTTTTTCTTTTTTTTTATCTTTTTTTGGGGGGCGGGTGAAGGGGGGTACCAGGAATTGAACTCAGGGGCACTCAACCATTGAGCCACATCCCCAGCCCCATTTTGTATTTTATTTAGAGACAGGGTCTCACTGAGTTGCTTAGGACCTTGCAGTTGCTGAGGCTAGCTTTGAACTGGCCATCCTCCTATCTCAGCCCCATGAGCCACTAGGATTGCAGGCATGTGCCACTGCACCTGGCTCTGAAAGTTTTTTTTAAGACCCTGCCAGGCACAAGGCACACAACTAGTGAGGCATCTTTTATTTGCTTGATACTTGCTCAATATGTTCTTTATAATGTTTACATTAGTGTACTCTCATATTTTGAATTTTTGGAGGGAGTATATCTTCTCTAAAATTGCAGTTTGCCCAACCTAATATCAGGATTACCCATGCTCTTAATTGATAGCCCTTTTGAATTATGTGTCCCTCTGATTTAAACACTTTCTAGAGGCTATTGGATATTCCACTTGTTCATAGAACTTAGTGTATGCTTATATTTCTATGTCCCTGGTGTACTTCAGTTGCTCAAAAATGCTTTTAGGATGGATATAACTGCTGAATAAGATTTATTTGATGAATATGATGGATGACAGGAAGAGAATTTCATGTTAGGCATGAGATAGCTCCTACCATAAGAATATCCACTGCCCCTCTCATTATACTTGGATTTCTTAAACACAAATTCTGAGTTCAAACCAAAAAATATGAGACACTTGCAAGCTGCATTTATATATCAGTAAATTAGTCATCTTACAATACTCAGATTTCATTGGCAGTCATAAAAATAGGTTACTATGCAAATCCTTATGGTTTTGCTATTTGTAGGCCAAACAAGTAGTCCAGTGGGATGTCAGTAGGTGTCAGTGGGAGAGTGAAGACATTTCTTTTTGTTAATTTATTTCTAGATGTGTTTTTTTCCCTTTTCTCAGATAAACTCTCTCAAGGAAGATGGACTTTTTCTGTACCCTACAGAGAGATTAGTGAATGCATAATCACACTGTGACAGGTCCTGTTCCAATGTGTTTCTCATTAAATTCTCTGTCGTCCCCTCTGTGGGAAACTGGAAAAATTTATCAGATTTTCATATGGGGAGGTGAATTTCTGCTGAGGAGGCAACACAATGTCTTTTACTCTCCAGAGAGCAATTATGGCTGTGCTTCCAACAGCAGTACTTCATTTTATGATAGGGCCGTCTTTGTAGGATGTGTGCATTCCATAGCCTGTTTCCATACTCTGACCCTAGTTATATATTTACATTTCTAAAAGTTTGCTAGTTGTCCTACATTTGCCTCAGTAGAAGGCCCCTGAGAGTACGTGTATCTGTAGACTAGCATATTAAATGTATAAGGAGAATATACAATGACTACCATAGCAATCCCCATCCAAAAAGAGCATTTGAGAAAATGAGTTTAAATTTTGGAAAGGAAAAGAAGCATAAAAGTAGTAGGCTCTCAGTGAATTCTTTTCCTTTTTTTTTTTTTTTTGCATAAAAGATCATTAAAAAGGGCTGAGAGCATGTTTTCTGTTTAAATAGTGAAAGAACAATATTTATCACAATGACTATTATAAAATCCTTCTGAGGCCTGGATTTCCTGCAAAAGATGATTAGGAGGGAAAGTCGTACTCATTTAAGTTCTGACATTAGTTGTTTTACTGTGTATAAAACTGGGTCAGTCTGAGATCGTTTGTTTCCACCTTAGAAATCATGTTGTCTAGGATTCTTGGCCTTTCCTGTCGGGAGAGCAAGAGAGCAAATGAGAGAAATACATACATCCCACCTTGCTGGTGCAGTGCACAGAAAACAAGATTTATCTATTAGTCCAGGGAGTCTAATGTTTAATGATGTGAAATCAACTGGGTCTAGCAAAACTCTGAGGTCCCAAGGAGTCAACTTAAACTAAAAGAATAATGATTTCTTGGTCACTAATAATACATGACAAAAACTACTAATACATTTCTAATAAACATATTCAGTTCATTCAGTTCATTATGCCTGGCATTGTGCTAGGGTTCTTGGATTAGAATTAAATATAATACCACCCCCTACACACACACACGACCCTCAGTCCTGGGAATTGAACCCAGGGCTTCATGCATGCTATGCAAGTGCTTTACCACTGAGCTACATCCCCAGCCTTTTTAATTCTATTTTGAGATAGCGTCTCACTAAGTTGCTCAAACAGGCCTCAAACTTGAGATCCTCTTGCTTCAGCCTCCTGGGACACTGGGATTATAGATACGTGTTTCTACACCTTGCTATCATATCTGTTTCGAGGGAAATTTATAATCTTGCTTATATTATCAAGCCAGTGAATCATATCATTGAATGTTATGTCCAGTTCTCAGTAGGTCAAAATGACACTTATTTTTGTCAAAGAAATTTATTATGTTAGGACACTGTTTACCATAATAGACCCAAAAAATTATGTTGTAGGTTACTTTACATATATTGGTACTAATTCACAAGTTCCTTTGGTGCTCCCTTTGGGAATTTATAGTATGTTTTCCATGGTTATTGACATACAGGGTGTCGTCAACTGTTCAAGATTTTTCCCCCTGTGTTCATTTAAAGATAACTAAGGATCCATCAGAGTATAGGAAAATAGTATGTAGGTTTTTGAAGGAGACCTCAAACCATCTGTTTAAACAACATTGACCTGATAGCTAGAAATGGTAAATCAATGACCATAGGATTTCTCAGAAACTGGAAAAACTGACCCGTGCTTTCCAGACTCTGATTTATTTTCCAAAACAAGGATGCCTATAGCATAGAAACAGTGAATTTAAAAAATCAAGGCATGAATGTGGCCCTGTGTCTGACTTGACTTTTCAGCTCTTTTTCTATCTGATTGCTGAAAGCAAGAAAATTGTTAACAATTTAGCACATTTTTTTTTTAATAAAACATCACCTCCCAGTGTTGGTCTTAAACAAAGGATTAGATATCAGACTCCCTTTGAGAACAGCTGCTGCTCTTTGGACTGGTAGGATTAGTGCAAAGCAACCTCCCCCAGGACGTTTGAGTGGCTGGCAAATGTTGCTGTGTCTACCTTGGGTGTTAGAGGCACCCTTGCAGTGCTTTCAGCCAGCGTTCCTGTAACTTTGGCCTACAGTCAATAAATATTTCACGTCTCTTTCCCTGAGGGTGTGCTCAGAGGACCACCCTGCAAGTGTCTGCCTCTGTGGTCACAGCTTCAGGCTGTGGGTGTAAAGGTGGGTGTAGAGCCAGAGGCAGGATGTGCAGGCAGGATCTAGTGTGGTTAAAATTCGGGATCACTGGTCTGGCTTTAGGGAATCTGGAGAACTTCATGTCAACACTCATTCTGGGAAGAGAAGCATGTCCACCAGAGGATTATCATCAAGCATCAGCGTGACTCACTCAAGGGTTAATGCAAGGAAACATTCATAAGAGGTGAGGTTGCAGGGTGAGAGAAAAATAGAGGCCTCTTGTACTTCTCACCAGGCAGTGCTGAATGTCTTCTTCCCTTTAGGAAGGAGATTCTCAAAGTTTCCAAAAGTTTTCAAAAGGGCTCCAAGTGACCCCTTTCTTCTTAACTCTTTAAAACATGTCATTGAAAACAAGTCATGATTCATCCATCAAAACAATAATGCATTAAATGAACATCTAATGAACTGAATGATTCCGGGACTGGTCAAGAATCTAATTGTCTAGTAAAGAAACTCAGAGGCTGAGGAGAATAGAGCCAGTTTTGTATCACTTAAGAAAATCAGAGGAAAAATGAAAATCGTGTCTCAT
The DNA here is from genome assembly GCF_047511675.1 of Marmota flaviventris. Taxonomy (NCBI): domain Eukaryota; kingdom Metazoa; phylum Chordata; class Mammalia; order Rodentia; family Sciuridae; genus Marmota; species Marmota flaviventris. Next base: position 64,212,288 of record NC_092504.1, read on the forward strand.
ATTGATTTGGGGGCCTAATATCAGCTCCCCACCATTCTCAAAAAGGGCAGGTTTAGCTGTTGTGAATTATAGTTTGTATAGCTTCCTTATTTATTCCCTGTTTATTTTCCATAGACATTGGTTGAATCCTTATTATATGTCAAATACAGAATTAAATATTGGATACCACAGAGATAAATGAGACATGATTTCTTCCCTCAAGAAGCTTAAGGTTTCAGATAGGAACATATACAGTAATACAAGTAAGCTCTATTCTATAGTGGAGGGGTTGGGATTTATAGTCAGTAATACTAGTTTTAGTAACTTGACTACTATAATTATGACTACATTTGGACTGTCCTTTAAAGTTTGGCACTTTTAGGTTTCTGAATATAGATACTGTCTCTTATCTAATTAGATGTAGAAGTAAGTCATCTGAGAGGAAGTGGATAGCTTCTAAGGTGTTGGCACTCAAACCTGAGATACTTTGGAGCTTGGTCCAAATTCCCTCTTCAAAGTGTGACACTCCATCCCCACTTGCTGAAAACACAGCTACTGAAGGTTGTGCTTCTTCTTCTTGGGGAATTGCTGTGGGTATGGTTACACCCACATAGGAGGCAATGAGATCATTGGCTGATTCAGAGATACAGTGGCCTGGCCTTATGATCACACTTTTCAATAAATATGAAGGACTATCCCAGCTTTAAACTCCACTAGGAGAAGCCAAGATCTCCGTAGCAACCAGGCAAAATCACCTTCCCCCTCTGCCCTGTCCTTTTCCCTTCCTTATGGGTAGTGACACAGGTAGACTACAATACTCCCGTTTAAATTTGAACACCAGATAAATGATTAATAATTTTACAGCCTAAGCATATTCTAAATATTGCATAAGCAGCCTCTATTCTTATTTGCTGAGTCTGACAACCCTTATTATAAGTATCACTCTTCAGAGTACTCCCCAGAAAACCTCACTGGGCTACTTTCAGCCTCATGTTTCTAGGGAATCTGTTCATATAGGCTCATATGGTCAGTGAAAACAAGGGACTACCCTGGACTGACAACTTCAAGCAGAGTAAGAAAAGGATTCTATATTTATATTTGGCGGGGGGACATGGTTCAACATTCTTGTGAGCATAAAGAATTTTTACGCAACATCAAATTTAAAAAATTCAGTGGCTATAACAAACTGTAAAATACAATACTATCTATCCAAAGCAAGATTTTGAAGCATTAACTCCTTGTTCCATCTCCCAAACAATAGGTGGGAGTATGTGTTCATATTGGCACACATGGAGTTTATTTTCCTCAAATATACAAGGCATGTCACCAATCTGTGACTTATTGCCAATGTTTCTGAAAATCTCTGAAAACGTGACTCACTCAGTCCTTCATGAAACACAACTTTTACTTGTCTTCCAAAAAAAAAAAGGCACATGCCCCTGCTCTTTCGGCTACCCGTTCCTTCCTTATCTGTTTGGCTAATGCCTCTTCTACCTGACCTCTAACCCTGGGACCTCAGGGCTCAGTTTTTGCTGCTTTTCTATTCACTCCCTAGACTCACTTCCCTGTGATCTCATCTTCACTTTAAATACCATGTGTGGGCTGATGACTCCCAAGTTCAAATCTTTAGCTTCAGCCTCTCCCTGTGCTCCAGGTCCACATCATCAACTGCCTGCTCTGAACTGCTGCTTAGATGTCTAACAGGAATCTCAAACCTAGCACGTCTCTATCTCAACTCTTGTTCCCAAACTGGTTAAGCTTCCAGCCTTCAGCAGTTGAATAAACAGCTACTTGAGCCAAACATCTAGGAATCATCCTTGCGTCTTCTCTTTTTCTCATAACCCTCATCCAATCTACCACAACTCCCAAAATAAATTCTGAGTCTTATCACTTCTCTCTCTCAGCACTGCAACCTTAGTCCAAATCACCCTCATCTTTAGCTTGGTCTATTTAAATAGCTTCCCTTATTTTCATTGTGGTGAATTTTACAGAGAATTCAGAATGAAATTCTGAAAAGAGAAATCCCGTCTTTTTCCTGCTTAGAACCCTTAAGTGGCTTGCCCACTGGAATGGATCTGATTCTTTCCTCATTCTTCTGTTAACATTTCCTACTCTCTGCAGCCTCAGGAACTCTGTCCTACCTTTCCTGGTTCTTCACCAACTGCTCAGAGAAGCCTTCCCTGGTGATGGTCTGAAGTGTCTTCTCCATATTTTCATCAGAGCCTTTTTTGCGCTTCCTAATCAATCTTACATACTTCTGTGTTCACTGGTTCCCCCAGGGCAGGGCATGTAAATGGTCTATTTCCCTCCAATAAAATGGACAAACTTTGTTTGCCTGCTTAACTATAGTATCTCTGGTGCATGCCACAAAGAAGACACCCCAAAGTTATTGATTGAAAGAATGAGTACACTCAGTTTGGTTACAACACTTTTTTGACAACACTAATTTCTTCCAACACATTTGATAAACTAGGGAGCAGTTTGAGTGTGATGTGAATTTTGTGTTGGCTTATATGCAATTTCATCTGTGAGAAACACTATTTCTGCTAGACTGAGCTGTCTATGAATTCACAGAATACAAACACACACCTCCCAGGATCAGTGAGCCACAGCTGTCTGCACCTGGTGTTATAACTTCCCACCTGCTTTCAGGTAACTCTCCTTTAGCCGTGTTATGGGGTGAATTGTGTCTCCCCCTAAAATTCATATGTTGAAGCCCTAAACCCCAATGTAACTATATTTGGAGATAGGGGCTTTACAGATGTAATTCAGGTTAAATGATGTCGTAAGACTGTCCAACAGTCCTTAAAAGTGGAGGAAGAGACACCAGAGCTCTTTTTCTGCCCATGTACAGGAGGAAGGCAAAGGAAAGACAAAGCCAGTTTGCAGACCAGGAAGAAACCTTATCAGAAACCTCCTCTGCTGGCAAGTTGATCTGGGACTTCTAGTCACCAGAACTGTAAGAAAAGAAATTAGGTGCTTAACCCACACAGATGTTGGAATTTTGTTATGGCAGCTCAAACAGATGAATGAAAAACAATTGAGAACATTTCACAGGCTACAGCCCTGTTTCCAGCGCCACCTTGGACTTGTGGCCCAACACCTTCCCACCTTTTAATTTTTCCTTCTTTCAAACTGTTTGAATCTTTCTATTCTCTGCTCTGTCACTCTCTTTTTCCCTATAATAAAAGTTTTAGTCTCCCTTCTATGTTTTCTTCTCTTCATCTTTTACCCAGAATACACTAAAGCTTAAATGCAAGCAAACTTCAGCCCTTTTTAAAGGCAAGACCTCATACTTACCATATTATTCATATATTTCTTAACCATTTAACATGTGCGAAACTGTGCTGGTATTTTTGTTGGGTTCCAATCCTTTTTATCTGAATGTTATTCTCTTAACCTAATTTCCCCATGGGTCCCCTAGCTTTTATTAAGCAATTTTACATACAGTAGTGACATTTAGAAATGAGTGTGTTGGGCTATAGCAGAAATGACTGCTATATTCTTTTATTCTTACAAAAATTCAGTGAGCTAGTTTTATTCTTATTTTATAGATGAAGCATAAGATTGAAGTATTAGGTATAAGCCACCATGTGTTCTGCACCAAATATATTTCTGTCATGCATCTTCTGATGTTAATTCTTATTTTTAAATGCTACCAGTTTTAATCTGATCATACTCAAAGTAAATTTCTATTTGTGTTATATTTACCTTGGCAAAAAGAAATGAAGATAAGGCTTATATTACTTAGGTCTAAAGTCTATGATTAACAATACATTCTAGATTGAATTTTTAAATGATATATCATTGTTACTGGGCTCAATAAGTTGAGTTGACAATTGCTTGTTGCATGCCTCATTTTATTTTTAGGTCATATATACATTAATTATTAAATAATATCAGTTGCAAGTCACATAGGTCAGCAGCATTTTAAAATAAAGTCCATTAATATATAAATAACCATTTTAAATATACCTTTAAGAAGCCATACATTTTTTATCAGATACTATTTATCAAACTTACTATATACAGATATGTAAAAACGATGACTTATTCTTCATGTATATTTGTGTCACCTCGTTGGTCATATAAGTTCTATAAAGGGGAGCCATTTCAATGCCCTCTCTATATTGGGGAAAGCTAACTGGCAAATAGAAATCTGTATCTGGACTTAGCCTGGCTATGAATTAGCTGGAAGGCCTTAGACATCTTATTGGGATTTAGCCTGATAACTTGTAAAATTTCCCAGCAATGTGATCTGGGTTTGCGGTTTCCCCTTCAGCCAGTTTCCAAATTATATGCATTCAGGGATACAAAGAGTTCTCCACAGTGTGGATGAACTCTTTGCTCCCCCACCATAACTCTGCTGTGGCTGCAGGCTCCCTTCAGAAAGACCCTATGGATAGACATGAATAAGGGAAAGCCTTCTCTTATAATACCCAGACACTGAATGTTCTGCAGTCAGAAAAGGTCTATTTAACAATTACAGACTACTACTACTGAGGGGAAGGGTCGGATGCCAATAAAACATGGCTACTGTAATCAGTGTAGTTAAATGAATGGTTGAGAAGATCAACAAACACTTCATCTCTTCTGCTAGTGGACATTAGTTCTCAAAGGTGATTTAACATCATTCCAAATGATGTCCAGGTGGGGACAACCAATGATTCCATCTTAGAGGTAACCAAAGCCTTTCATTGTTCTTACTAAATTTAACATTTGGCTCAACTTGACTCTCCTAAGATAGATCGTTCTTCTTAGTGTGGCTCCCATTAATTTCTGATACAGAAGCCCAGTTCTCTTCTAAAACTCTTTCTTTCTCAGAGAGAATTCTTTCCAAATGAAAAGAAAGGGAGAGGGGAAAATATAATAGTTATAAATATGATAAAAACCAAGGCAAAGACATAAAGATGCACACAATGAAGATGGAAGTTGAACTAAATTGCTGCTAAGGCACTATCCCAATCTTAGCTTTTAAAAGAACACATAAAATGTACTCACTAGGTCATAAACATGTTGATTGACCAGCTGCTACCTTAATTATAAGTCATTTGATCAAGAGCATATTAAAGTGGAATACCATAGTAATGGCACTTAGAACCTTAACAATGTGCTTCAATATTTTGGTGATATGCCACACATTCAATAATAAGGTACTCATTTATTCAGAAAGTTTATGATCTTGTCTCTCAGGGGTTTGATAAGACTTATTTCCTACATATCTTGAGTAGGAGAAATGAGAACACCATCATCAATAACAACCAAACAAGCAGATTTCTGAGTTCTACAAAAGATGATTTGTTTTGTCTTCAAAATGCCATCAATGGCAAAAGAAAGGGCACTGGAAAAATGACGTGTATTTTTAGCAGAAGTTATGACCACTCATATGATTCAGTGTAAAATGTGTCACTTCTACATAATAGGTTCATACTCCCTATTGTGCTAATTGAACCATGTACTTTTGATGCATTCCCTATTCATGTTGAAGCGTGGGGAACAAATGATACAAGTCAACAGTCATGGCAATTGGACACACTGGATATCTTTCTTCTTTGACTCTGAGTCAGTCTCCTCAGTGGATTACTAAACACATTCCAGAAATCTCATAAGTTACTACTGGTCTAAAAATGGATATAATTAACCATGAGTAAACCTACCGCAGTGCTTGATGTAATCTTTAAGCTAATTAACACAAGCTATTTACAACAGACTTATTCCACGTTTCTAAAGGTTGCACATACCTTACTACAAGTTCATAGACATTGCCATCACACACAAAAAAATCTGCTCCCCAACATATTTGGACAAAGACAGGAGATAGCTGTATTGTAACAGATCTGGAGGAATAACTATGTTAACTGTGATCAGAGCCAGCCCAAGATGTGGGAATCCTAGATGAAGTTCATTATTTTAAGGATTCACCAGTAGATACCTCTGGGTGTGGCCGTGCTATGATCTGGAGCAATCCGATGCCTGAGATCTGATTGCTGCAACTCAGTTGTTTTTATTGCTTCGCTACCAGCTGCTTTCCTTGGTGGAGAGAGAGATGATTCATTCCTAAAATTCTCCTTCTCTTCAGGTCTGACAATGCTATTAAATTCTAGAAAATAAGGCTCCTTTTCTCGCTGTCTCCTAACGTGTTCCTAGCTCAAACACTATTTTCCATGGGAAAACCTTTAATTCTATGAGGACTTACTAAAAGACACATGGGACAGGGTAGAACATTTTTGCAAAATTTATAATCTTTTCATTCATGTTCTACCAAAATTTCTTTTCTTTATTTTTTTGTTTCATTCCTTATTTTATAGCTAAAGTACATGCTATTCTTTATGTTTGATAGTTGTTGAAATCCAACAATGATATGGATCAATCTTCATACTTTTTTTCTTTTTAGTGCATTATAGTTGCACATAATAGTTTGGTTCATTTTGACATAATCATACATGCCTGGAATTGAATTTACTCCACTTTGTTCCCATCAACCAGTATTTCTTGTGGGCCAGATACTGTGCCTCGGCTCACTTTTACCTCATTTCGTCAATCTTCACAATTACTGCACATATATAGTAATTTCCCCTTTTTTAGGATGAGGAAACTTTTTTTAGGATGAGGAAACTTCACAGGATTGCAAAGCAGAGCTGAGAGTCAAACTCAGCTTAAAAATTTAGCTAGACTAAGTTTTAATTTCTACATTATGTTAATCCTTGAACCTATATTACATAGTTCAAAACATAATTTTTTCCCTCATTTTTTGAGAGCTATGGGGGTGCTTTAGGGTTTAGAAAAAAAAAGTAAATGGTCAGATGTAAATTTGGTTTGCTGAGCCTACACATGGAAAATGAATGGTTTGTGCACTAGCATATAGGAGACGTGCACCCAGCACTGAGGAATAATGATTAAATGAGAGGCTGGAAATGGGTTATAGATATTAAAGTCGATCTGCTTTAGTTCCCCTGTACTTCCAAAGGTGCCTACTGATTTTTTGGTACATTGATTAATTTTAATTCATTCTGATTTTTGAAAAATAACAGAATTTTCTTTGCAAAGTTACACCTAGAGCTATGCCTAGATGTTTTCATATCACAGATTAAAATTACCTTTTTTTTTTTTTAACATCAAGGAACCAGAAAATAAATTGCAGGAATCAATCACCACAAAACCCAAGACCCAAATGGTATCTTTGAGATACTTTGGCCTCATTATAATTTGACCTGATCTTATTTAGGAGTAGTTGAGAATATTCCCCTTTTTCTTAGCTGTCAAGATTCAGTTGATACATCACAGATCCCTAAAGCTATGTAGGGAACTCTCCCCTTAATTCCATCCGCTTCATTTCTAAGCATCTGTAATAGTCACGGCTGGGTTCAGTGAGAGTTCTGCTTGCTCTGAGCGTGAGATCATGCCCTAAGTAATTACAGTGAGCGTGCAGTGAAAATATGTGGTGAATATAATGTCAGGAAATCATGCAAATTTTATTATCGTCAGTGAAGTGGTGGCTGGTGGAGAACTTGTCAGTATTTGCAACTTGAAGCCTAATTACCTTGATTTACTTGTAGTACCATTCATAACCTTGCTGCCGTGCTGTTCCTGACAGCACTTCAGCATTTTACAAGAAAGGAATAATGCCATGTAAATAATTTAAAAACAATAAATCATTTAGAGTGGCTTTAAACCAAAACCTAATGCAGTAGCTGGCTGAGTACTTGCTGCACTTGACAGGTAGCTGGCATGCAGACTTCATCCATGTCTAAGAGGTATTTACTCTTAAAATCCACAAATCCAAAACAGGCAGATGGGGGAAAAAAAGAGACCAAAAGCCTCTTCTGACTTGACGAGAACTTTTGTCCTTTTTTTAAGGTGACATAGAAAATAAGGAAATTAAAATCTACATAGGATACTTCTACTTCAAACACAGAATTGCTGAGTTATGCTAGGTAAATGACTAATTAAGGCTGATTCTCCAAGCAAAGCTGACTGAATGTTGGAGGGGTACTTAACATGCCTGGGGCGGCACCCCTATCTTCAGCCACCCCCACAGAGCTGGAGGGAAAAACCTGAAAGGTTGGGAGTAGGATGAAGGCACCAGGCTGACAGTCACCAGCACTGGGAGGGCAACAACTCTTCTCTCTGGTCAGTTCTATTCACACAAAGCAGATAATGAAAAGTAAAAACTCAGCAGAAAAAGCTTCTACTTAAGGAAAAAAGGTAGGATGGCTTCCATTATGCCTGAGGGAGAGCTGGGGCTGCCAGCTGCTTTTGGACAATTGCGTTCCTACTGGGTGCCAAGCATGTCATTATCTCTTTTAATCCTCACAACAATTCTCTGAGGTAGGTATGATTATCCCCTTTTATAGATAAGGACAAAACCTGAGTTAGATTAAGTAATTTGCCTGAGATCACCAGCTAGGAAGTGACTATCAGGATTAAGTCTGAATCTGTCTGACTCAGGCTTCTCCCTCCATCTCCTGCTGTATTCCCTTCCCCCTACAGAATTGATTTCTTCCTTAACTTTATCTACAAATTCACTTACATTTTGAGGTAATACTAGAAACATTTAGAATAGTGGAACTCTTGTGGTGAAAGAGATCCTAAAGTCCCAGTCAGGCTGTGTCTGAAAACCCCTCCTCCACCTCCCTGAAGGAATCTCCTGGCTTATTCTGCCTGGACAAGCCCATGGTAGGGTATTTGTACATGTGCAGCCTGCCTGATACAGGGGCCAGTTCCATGTCTTCTTGGGTATTGTTCCCATCCCCTAGGGTTATTCTCCCCCCCACCCCCCCAAGTTCCCAGTCATCTTGCTTCCCTTACTGGGTACTTCTCATTCAGGAAAGATTTCACCAGCTCAGTTAAAAATCCAGTGTCTGTTTATTTTTTCCTTCGGAAACATCAACATTTGAATACATCCTTTCTTAGAACAGTGGTTCTCCACTCTGCTAAGAATCACCAGGAGGGCTTGAGAGAACACAGATCACTGTCTTGTGAATTAAAAATTCACAGTGTAATTCTTTGACTCACGGTAGGAATTCAGTAAATGTTAGTTCCCTTTTTACTGTAAATCTCTGATGTTCCAAGTACTTTCCTGATTGTAGCTTATCCTGGTGTTTCCCAAACTTTGGGCTTCAGTTTCCATTTTCCAGCTGCTAGCAGTTCCCTTGAATTAATGAATTCAGAAAGAAGAAAGTCAGGGGTTGTTTTTTACCCATTTATTTATACCGTGTGAAGAAGTAAAACATGCTTGTACCCACCCATGTGCATACAGCACAGGGAAAAGATACTGTAGTGTAAAAATAGTGGTGTTACATATGTAGAAAATAGTACGCCTTTAGAAAATCATTCATTTCAAATGCATTTGAGATATTTTGAGGAAAAGAGGTTTATTCTCAAGTAACTAAGAGCAAATGGCAGAGTCTAACCAGTATGGTCTGACAGCTTATTGATGTTTTGATCAGTGGATCCATTTGCTGGAGGTTGGGCACCAATGAGGAGGGAAGTATGCAGGTTTGGGAGTGTTAGTTATCAGAGTCTTGCCTTCCATTGGAAAAAATCATTATGGAAGAAGGAAACTGGTGAGCTTTTATCAAATGTTCAGAGTTCTCAAATTGCCATACCCGAATCAGCAGCTGCAGCACCTGGGATCTTGTCAGAAATGCAAATTCTCTGGTCTTATCCCAGGTTTACTGAATCAGAAAGTTTGGGCAGCAGGCCCAGAAATCTGTTTTAGCAAGTCCACCAGTGGATTCTGATGAACAGAAAAGTTGGAGAATCTGAGCTCAGAGTAACTTTTAAAGAAAGTATCAAAAAGGTTAGAAAGGGCATTGACTTAAGACTTTAGCTGTAACTCTGCCACCCCTAGTAGAGTCTTTTATAAGAACATTTAAACAAGCAGAAGGGCAAAAAAGAAAACTCCAAACAACTTTCTTCTGGAAAGTGGTAACACTTGACCTTAATTGCACAGTAGAATCACATGGAGGTGCTTTTAAAAACACCATTCTGGTGAGTTTCTTTTTCTTTTCTTTTTAACTACAATAGTAAATATAGGTATGCAACACTTAACAACAGGGATACTGTTGGTTCTGAAAAATATGTCATTCGACAATTTTGTCAATATGTGAACATCACAGAGTATACTCACACAAACCTAGACTGGATAGCCCACTACACACTCAGACTAAATGGTGTGTGTGTGTGTGTGTGTGTGTGTTTGCGTGCGTGTGTGTGCGTGTGTGTGTGTGTTTGAAAGAGAGACACTTGTTGCTTCTAGGGCCACGATGAGCAAGTCAGCATGAGATTAAATCAAGCTGAAGAGAAAGAAAATGACTCCACCAAGAGATGAAATAAACAGAATATGTGTGAGGCTGCAGTTAGCATCACACGGCAGGCTGCTTTATGGAGAACTTATAAGTAGGAGTATATTCTAAAATGAGTATAAGATTCTAGTAAACACATAAAACAGGAACAGTTGTTTAGTACCATTCTCCAGTGTCATGCACTGTACACAATAGTATATACTCTCCGTTTATACAAGTGGCAGTGCCATATGTTTGTTTACCCCAGCACTCATAAACATGAGTTATGTGTTGTGCTTTGACTTTACTATGATGTCACCAGGTGACAGGAGCATTTTAGCTTCATCATGACCTTAGAGTACCACCATCGTATACTTGGTCCTTGCTGACCAGAATGTTAATCATGTGACACATCACTGTACCATTCCAGGCCACCTCCTAGCAATTCTTTTACTGTCCTGAGATGGAATTGTAAATGAAGTAGAATTGCCCACAATTTCCATGTATGTAGGAGTTCCTCAACTGACTTTAATGTGACCTGGGCTGAGAATCACTGTTGTAGGGACTTAAGTCTTGGAACACCACAAAATTTAAACTACCATGAAAAAAAAAGTGATGTTTCCTTAAAGCACAATTTAATTAAGTACTAGATGACTACAGCTTCTATTCAGCAGGGTAATCAGAGCTCCTGTCACAATGAGGGGACCCTTCAGACTACAAGGCCACTGCCATTGTTCCTAGTAGGACCTAGTATGTAGCCTTTATAGGGCATTTGGGCCCACACATAAGTAGAGATGGCCATCCTACAACCAAGCCCAGTATCCCCATTTGCTACTCTTCTCTGTGTGAAGGGAAACCAGTAAAGTGCACGGGAAGAGCTTTGGTTTCAGTGAGGAAATCGACATTGGAGTACTTTCCTTGCCATTAACAAGCCCTGAAATTGGGTCTTTAAATTTAAATGCTTCTGCACCTGTTTCCTCATCTATACCGCTCAGTAAACTTCCTTTAGCTCTGAAGTAAAAGCTGCACTCCTAGATTTTTTTTTGTTTCATGCAAAGTGACCATTTTATATATATATTTTATTATGAGATCACGTAGTCGATTGCACCACAAATCTTGATCCTTGAGCCTCATTCCTTTAGCCTTTTCATTTATTATAGTTAACCTACCACTTTTCAATAAATTAAGACTGATGTTCTAAGGGAAATGCAGATATTGCCAGAATTATGTCCACATGTGAACCGACAGGATCCACTTTATGTCTTCCAATTGTAAAAATCATAAAAGAGGAGAAACCCATTAAGTTACCTCTAAAATCAAGTTTTTGTGAAAGCAGTGGAATTGCCCACAGAAAGCAAGACTCTGTTCAAGTTGCATTTTGAGACTACTGTTAGAGTGCTTGCATTTTATTTCATGACTCTTTTTTATTGTGAAGCAAACTTAGAAGCAGAGACTGGGAGGAGCTTGACAGCAGCACATTCCTTTCCTCTCATAAATGATGCTCCAGATAGTATGTGATTCTGAAAGGTACCATATGAAGCGTATCACACAATTATTACACTCCATTCATCATGGTTCGTTTCAACTGCTGGGTTTGGAAGGATCAGATTCTAAATGGAGTACTTAGGAAGGAGACAGATATAGCCTCTATCTTTATTATCCCTCTATCTCTCTTGTGTTTCATGTTGTAAATATTCCTTCTGCCGCAGCATAAAAGATCTTTTTCTTTTTCCATCTTTCTCCTCCCCTTCCTTCTTTCCCTCTCACTCTAATACATTTCCAACCATTAAACTAAAACTCATTTTGGAGTTTCTTGTAAACTCTTATTTTTGTTGAAGCACAGATCAATCAACAAATGCCAATTTTCATTCATGTGGTTTGGATGAACTTTGATACACACACACATATATATGCATACATACATATGTGGATGTACCATGTACGTATTTGCAGCTTCCTTAGTAAACCATTTTCTTCTCTTTAACTAAAAGATGGCCATGGAGTAATCACATGGCCCACTTCTAGAGGGGAACTGGAAAGTACTGCACCAGAAGAAAGAAAGACTGCATTAGATAAAGATGCACACAACCTTCTATTAAGCATGAGATAGTAACTTTTTTCAGGGAAGACAGAAATTTATTTTCTGGATTTCAAAAAGATTACATAGTTGGCAGATGAGATGAAAAATGGTATTGCAATTTAGTAAGCAGAACCTACATTACACTGCTCTCATTTAGACCTTTGCGGCTTGTAAATAATATTTTTTCTGTTATTTAAAACAACATATTGCGCCTGAGTGTGGTGGTGTATTGTAATCCCAGCATTTTGGGAGGTTGAGGCAAGAGGAGCTCAAGTTTGAGGCTAGTCTGGGCAACTCTGTAAAGGCTTTTTTAAAAAAGAGAAAAGCTCTGGGGATATAGCTCAGGGGTAAAATGCCTCTGGGTTCTAACCTCAGTACCTCAAAATAAATACTGAAACATCTGAATTTACAAATATAGCTTTAACTTGTTATACTACTTAGGGTTAAATCAAGAGTAAAAAGTCGTATTGCTCTCAATAAAATATTAATATAATTAGAGCAAAATTATCTCAACTCAATAACTAGCAACAATTTTTTTAAAACATGGGTTACATTTGTCTCATCTTTTTCAATTTCCATCTCATGTATATTTACAACACATTACATGTAATATATGATACAATATATTGCTTATACATTGACATTTCATGTTTGTAAAGGAAGACCACCTTTCCCGGGGATGACCTAAGACAGAATTTAGTAACAAAAGAAGATCCTAAGTGGATGAGTTACAGTATTGGGACAATCCATGTGAAAAGGCAGCTGTATTCCTTTCCTTAAAAAACAACTAACCAAATCTAAAAGTAACAAACACCTCTACAAATTTTAATGAGAGTTTAATGAAGAGATGATTGCTTTTATCAAAAAAGAGAGATGTAAACTTCATATCAAGTTCTCCAACTATGAGTTTTGAAAGACTTCAAATAAAATAGTCAGAATTTGACAAATAGTTACTTTGATGAAATAATTTGTGTGGTATTTATGGAACTTGGGAAATTGGATACCTAAGAGACTCTCACAATCTATTTTATGTCCACTGATCATCACTAATTCTCCTGTGTGCCTTTCTTCCATCATATCTAGTTAACAGAACTTTCAAGCTGAATAAAAAGAAAAGATGAATTGATCAATTGATCAACAGATCAACAGATCAGTGGGCAGAGGGATGGGAAATATTTTAGCACATTTCTCCCCACTCCCTGAATGAGTCTTCATACCTTTTAAAGTTAATCCTATTAATACAAAGTTATTTGGGTCCACATCCCAACTTTATATATTCATTTATAAATTATATGTAAATACCACCCTAGCAATATGTAATTATCAGAAAAATATATTAGAACAATGTACAACATTTCATATTGCCTTACAGCATGTCTAAGGGCATATTTCCCTTGCGATAGTCAGCTTTGTAATCTACCTACTCTTCTTTCATCAGGAGATGTGTAAGTCTTGCTCACTGACCACTTTTTGAATTCTTATTGTGTCCTAGTTACTAGGCTAGATGATAAATTAAGTAGGATTGTCATATGTCATTTTGTGTGTGCCAAGTGCCTCTGAAAAAGACACAGCCTAGACATAATAGCAGCTGTTAAATTAGTGTGGGCATATGGTTCAATGTAGGCTGTTTATTATTTTCTTGTCCTCCATCCAGAGAGTACCATCTTCCTGGAAGTAAAGGGGGAAATAAACCAAATGCTATGTTAGAAAAGATTGAAGATCATATATATGTATAGAGACACACATATATACACACATACATATGTGTGTGCAGATATATTTATATAATAATTAAAGTGTTTCATTGATATCACTAGTAGGTATTATCAATGGATATGTTATAAATGAGGCAATTATAGTATAATCCTATTAGATTTCTATTATAATTAAAATTAATGAGAACAATATATATAAATTATCAGTTAATATTTTCAGGTAAGTAGAATTCAGAATCTACTTGGGAACTTATTATGTACCAAGCACTATGCTCAATTTTTTATGATCAATTTCTCATTTAACCTACTAAAACATATTCTAAGTTAGGTACTTTTATTTTCCCAGTTTACAAATAAGATAACAGACTTGGGAAATTTTGTGCTTTGCCCAGTATGACATAGCCGTAGAATTGCAGATCTAACATTTAAATCCAGATCATCGCAGTTAATAGGTTTGGAAGTCATTGATTTTCCTAACATTGATTTTCCTAACTCTACTAATATGAATGTTGCAGTGCTTCATTGAGATTAAAATCATTGAGATTAAAATCAGCAGTATTTAAGTACCATTTAACTGGGCATGTTAGGATAAGTCACTTGCAAAAAAATAAAAATTCTTGTGGTTTGCCTTATTATGAATTAATGATAACTTAGGCTATCAACTCTGCCAAATTTTAATATACATTCAATAACTGTTTTTATAACAGTTAAAAAGTTGGTCTTAAAAATATGCATGAATGGGTAACTGTTAAAAGTACGAAATGCCAGGCTAGAAGACTAATGGCTGCATTTTTCCCATGATTCCACACATTTCCTTTATAGTAGCACATACTGCCAACTGTCTAGAAAGAGAGCTAAAGCTGTATCACTGACTAATCCATTTATTTTGGTGAAGGGCTCAACATTTTCCTAAGAGTAGCACCTCTTTTGGTCTCTTTTTGTCTTCCTTTCTTCGTCAGTGATAAACCCCTTAAAAGAGACAATATTTTGACAGAGAAACTTAATGGCCGTACTCCATGTAGCATGCCCTGGGTTCTGGAGGCTATGGTCTGAGGTCAAGAGGTTGCCCCTGCACTCAGTCCCCTCTGTGGTAAAACACTAGCCCGTCAGCTGATCTGCTTAATGAGTGCCTCAGAAACACAACTCCAATGCAGACAACCATATGTGGTTGATAGATGGATGTTGGATAGAAACAGAAAGATATGTTGAAATCTTCATGTTGCTCCCAGAATCATTATATAATTCTTGACTAATTTTTATTACTTTGCTATCAGACTTACACCAGATGCTGGCAATGTTTTTTAAATTTTGTTTTAAATTTAATGTGTTACAAAGTGATTTTGAGAGCAGTTTTCTATGTAGAGGAGAAAAGTAGACATATAATTGGCAAGTATTTACATTAATGTATATGGCACATATACATTAAGGAATTAATTGGTCTTTGAAGACAGATGTTCTATCGTATTATTTACATAACTACAAACTTTCTGCCATAGGGATGTCACAATGCTTTTCTGTACTTTGCCATGTAAAATGATCTTATAAAGAAATTTGTCTTATTTTATTAAATCAAAGACTACTGACTCTATGATTTGTTAGATAATATACTTTTAAACATCATAAGCAGAAAAGTAGCATTTTCACTGTGGGAAAGTCAAGTAGAAATAATTGTGAAAGCAACTTATATTAAAGAACAGAAAACAAAAAGAAGAGAGAAAAGGCATGTTTTGTCATAGGTAATCAGATAATAATAAAAATTAGATTTTCATAAAGATGAAAAAAATCCAGATAAGTGTTTTAACTTCTCACATCTGAATATCATACACTTAACCGTTTCATTTAAAGCTAAAGTCTTATAAATTATTGGTTTTTTTTTAAAGCATTATTAAGAAGTAAAGCTCTCTCTATTTGAGATGATTTGGTTGTACAGCTGGACAATGTTAAGGAACCCATGGAAAAACTATTAGAACAACAACTCCAGCAGATTATGGCATGCAAAATCAAACTATAAATCAATCCTATTTCTACACATTTGCAACAAATAGTCCAAAAAACATTGAGAGAGTCTCATTCAGAATAACATCAAAGTGAATAAATGCTTTCTTTGTTAAAGGAAGCACAAAATTAATACTTGGAAAACTACACATTGTTGAGAGAAAGTAAATATTTGTATATATAAAAAATATATCCTGTGCTTATGGATAGGAAGACTTAATATTTTTTAAATGGCAAGTATTGTTTGTATTGTTAAAATTGATGTAGAGATTCAACACCATTCCTACCAGCAGCCCAGCTGGCTTCTTTATAGGTACGAATGGTAAAATGCATAGAGATGGAGACATATGGACCAGCCACAGCAATTTCTAAGTAGAACAAAGTAGGAGGACTAGTGCTCCCCAATTTCCAAACTTAATACAAAACAATAATAATCACGACCATGTGGTACTGGCATAGATATACAGAATAACCTTCAGAGTCTAGAACAAACCTATATGATGTGACCAGCTGATTTCCAATAAGAATATCAAAACCATTGAAAGACGAGAGAAATCTTTTTAATAAATAGTTCTAGGATAACTGGAAAGCCACAGGAAAGAGAATGAAGCTTTGTACCCCATATGAAAATTAACTCAGAATTTATCAAGGAATTAAGTATAAAAGATAAAACTATACAACTCTTAGAAGAAAACACAAAGGTAAGTCTTCATGACCTCAGATTTGGCAATGGTTTCCTAGATACATTACCAAAAGCATTAGCATCAGAAAAAAATATAGGTTAAATGGATTTCATCAAAATTTAAAATTTTGTGCTTCAGATGATACTGTCAAAGAAATCAAAAGACGACTCTCAGAATGAGAAAAATTATTAGAAAACCACATATCTAATAAGGAGAGTGTTTCTAGAATATAGAAAAACTCCTACAATTCAATAATAAAATAACCCAGTTAAAAATGGGCAAAGGCTATTAAGACATATTTCTCAAAAAAAAAAAAAAAAGACATACTATCAGACATACAAAACAAATCTAATATTTTTTACCTTTTTTGAGGGTTTGGTAAAACTGTTTTAAAACTGATTATATTAATTGATTGTATAAGTCTGTGAATGCACTAAAGGCATTATACATTGGAATTATATAAAATTGGAATTATACATTCCAAATTTATGAATTGCATAAATGTGCATTATATTTTAATAAAGCTATTGCCAATAAAAGTATTTTTTCTGTGCAAAGGTTGCACACTTTTTAAAAAAATAAATTTATTTTTTAGGTTGCACACTTTTAATTTGAATTATCCAACCTTTTCATCATGTAGTTTCCAGTTACACCTGAGCAAAGTTGGGTGCAATTGTAGACTATATTTTGAAGAGAACTGAATGTATTTGGTTGGGTGAATAAATATCCAGTAAACTTCCAAAATTCAGATTTGTGTAAACTTGATTTGCCACTTATAAGTATTGTGAAATGAATGGTTGAAAAGGTCGAGAGATGTGAAATAGAATAAATTCTCTAGACTTTTTTTCTTTTTAAAACAGGTGCACTCTTGCCCGAGAAACAGTTGGTATAACCCTTAGATCTGTTTTTTGGTTGTTGATATCTCAATAGAAAATGCTATTTTCAGAAAGTGTTTTCTTGCCAGTGAATTATACATTTATAACCTATTCTTCTTACCTACCTATGAAAATAATTGTAGGGCATCATACCAGAATCCTGAAGAGCTGGCGTGAGAGCCAATTCTGCTTGCTTCTTGTTTCTTTTTTGCCTCTAAGCCTTTCTACTTAAATCTGAAAAATGTATTAGTCACAGTGGTTTGGATTCTGTTTTCCTAAAGCTGTTGCACTTCTGAACTAAAATTTTCCTGCTCTTTGCCATCTTTCACCCTGTGATTTTCCAGACCTAAAATGTCAAAGTACCAGGCAGATGGAATTACATTTGGAGTGCTGGTTTGGTAGGGAATGACTCTATGCTTTCAGCAGCTCTGCAGTTGTATTATTTAGGGGGAAAAAATGAGCTTTTAATAAAAGATTCATTGAATCCAGTTCCTGGTCTCAATTAACTACTGTATTTAGATAAAATATTTGATAGTATAAAATAAAATAATCTAGACCATTTGCTAAGTTGTCTAGATAGTTTTAATATTCTAGATTATTTAGTTATTTTTTAGAGGAGAAAGATTTTAGGTGCACTTACAAATACTTTAGTACCTTTTTATTTGGTACGGAGGTGCATCTGGGCTAAAGTGGCTGAAATACTTCCTCTGACCCTGTTTAAGCAGAAGGTAAGAATGACTTCCTGTTTGCCAGGGTTTTGTGCCCATGCAATATTAAGCAAGGACATTATGTATGCCCATTAAAAGAACTAGCATTGAAGCTATCTTAACTAGAAATGCACAGAGACACATTCCTGCGATTGGCAGTTCGTTCTTTGGGCTTTTATTTTTGCTTTTCCCACTCCTTTCACAGATTGAATTGTGGACCCACATGACCTACATGAATTATGTCTCCATATATTACTGAACATGTTTAGGGAAAATGTACAATAAGTAATGGAAAAGCAACTGGTCAAGAATCCTTCTGGCTTCTGCGTCTGCCTCTGCCACTAGCTCTGACCTTGAATACTAGTTCCTTCATTCAACAAATATTTTTAAGTACATACCAAATTCAAGCTATTGTCCAGAGATCTAAACTCATTTTATCCCAGCTTCCTCATCTGTAAAATGAAACATGAATGAGGCTCTAAACATGACTGTTTGGCTATGATCCATAGAACAGAGGTTAACACATTCGACTGACTTTTCTCCAAAGAAATCAAAATTTTCATCCATATTTGCATCTTTCAGTACAATCCTTTCTTAATGAGATATCCCATTTTTGTAAGCAGTGTGGTGTTAATAGTCTCATAACATCTTAAACTAAAGTTGAAATAATTTTAAACGTGAAAATTGTGTGGGTGAGTATAGCACTACACAAGGTCACCAACTGAGTTCTGACATTGGGCAATTTATCATATGGTGTCATGATTCTAAAATGGCTGAGAAGTTCATTCTCATTTAATAAAAGGTAGATGAGTTATTTTAGTAGTTTTGAAAGATGGTTAGATTTGATCCCCCTACTCTACTACATTTCTCCCCCTTTTGAAGATAAAACAAAACACATGCAGATGAGGAACAGTGTGTTGGTAGCCCAGTAATCAATGGCTACAACCACATGCTGTGATGTGATTAAAATGTAGGAATGTTCTTGTTGTAGATACAAATCATTGTGATGTGAACAATTTTATAAAGTGCTCTTCAACATGGGTTGTGGGTACTGTGACCTTGTCAATGTGTTTCTTCACTGTATGGGAGACAGAGATGAGGAGTAGCTCTGGCCCCTCCTTTCCCTGTCCTGTCCTTCCCAATGAGAGGAGTTCACATGGCCAAAGGACCTGTCCTCCTTGGTCCAGATCTTTCTCTACCAGCTTTTGAGAACACAAGGTTCCAAAATTCTCTGTCAACAGTGCCTCTATGAGGCTGCAAGTGTGTGAACTCTGCCTGAGGTGTGCTCAGGACAAGGTTGGAAAAGGGAGAGTGAGCTCTAAGCCAGGCAAATATTGAGGACGATCAGGAAGTAGATATTAACTATGTCATGCAAACATCCTTTTATCATGTATGTTTCCATGATTGCCCCCTCTGTTCTGCAAGGAGCATGGATACTTATTTCAGAGCAATTTTTAACTGTAAACCCAAGGCAAAATGGTATAAAAGTGTTTAAGATCACACTTTGGTCTTCTGTGCCTTCCTTTATACATTCTTCACTCTTGTTGGAATTTTCTTCTTAATACCCTAAACAATCATACCAAATTCCCATGTTTGCCCTTGATTGCTCTTAGTCCCTGACTACAACAGGTTTTCTCACCTGGACTGTGCTCTGTAGTTGGATTCTTTTCTTCTTACTCCGAATCACCCAGGATTCCATTTGTTCCAGGAAATACTATACTGTTACAAGTGGTTTGATCAATTAACTAAATGAAGCTTTGATGATCTATTTACTAATTCATTTGTTCTTTCTTTTAGGCAATTAAAGGCTTAATCTTGTTTAAATCCAAGTTGCTAATAAGTCATTTAGCAGGAGAATAGCCTCTACAGTAAAGAAGAAACTCAGAATATCCTGGCTTTTAGGGAGAAGAATTATCTGATAAGATCTGCTTGATACTGTCCCTTTGTGTCTGCTTGGGTTTTTCTCATTTCAATTACAGTTGTCATTGCTTCTGCTACCATCACCCCTGAGAGTGTATGATCCTTTCCTCTTAGCAAGGAAGCCAAAATTTTAAAACGCTTTTTCCCACCTAAACACTAAAGTAGAATACAAGGGAGGTAAACAGGTTACAAGAAACACAAAATCTTTGCTTACCAAGTACTGTCTGTTTTGCTGTCATCCAATTGTTGAAATCTTAAGATACCTTGAATTTTCAGTAATCATGTAAGAAAACAATTATTTCAGTGGGAGAAGGTGGGAGTGGGGGCCAGAAGGGTTCATATTCAAAACAACAAAGTTATTTTAAGAAGCAACACTAATGATCCTTGGCTGGAATTTCAGGTAAACTGGCGGGGGAGTTTTTGGCTCGCAGGCCTGATGCCCTTCAAACCATAGCATATTATGGCTCTTTCACCTGTGGGAAAAGCTAATCCTGCAGGGCATCCTGGACAGAGAAGCAGCAACTGGATTTTGCTTTTGGGCAGGGGAGACTCAGGCAGGAGCGCCACCCACAGGAAGTTGGGCTAAATGCATTACTCAGAAAAAGTTAAGCAATATACAGTACAGAAGAAAAAAATACATCCCTAGGCCAGAAGTAACAGTCAAGGTCCTAGCTGGGAAGGGAGAGTACAATATGGTGCAAAACACCAATGTCAGACTGTAAATGCAAGAATTACAGACTTTATCAGGAATAGAAAGGTTGAAAACTGGCTGGACCACATTGTATAGATCAGGCCAGTTGGTTCTGGACCAGGATCCTGAACAGCGTGACTGAAAGGTGGCTGCTTTGGAATATTTTGGGTGCAGACCTATTGAACCAAGAACCACATGACTTCAAAGAAAAAGCAGATAACATGGTCTCTGTTTTGTGTAGCTAATTTCTTCCAGTTAACTTCACTGTTTAACTGTAACTTGAAGGAAGCTATAATTCATTATCACAGTTTCTCAATAAAGATACAAAGGGGTTATAGAATTTGCCCTGGTTCCCAACTAAATAAATGTAAGAACTAAAATTAGGCCTTGATTTTCTAAAATCTAAATGCACAGTATTTATCTATTAAATGTTTGCTTCTCGAAAAAATTGCTTTGAATATTTTTTTCTTGACCTAAACAAAAGATTTAATTACTTTTATTTCTGTTAGTATCCAGAGACCTACATAAAAATCACATTAGCTTAGAAAAGCAATTAATTAACATTAACACGTGGAGGAACAAATTAGTTATGTAATCACATGTAATATAATGGTCAATAAATTATATAGGCCTATAATGGAAAGTGTGCAAATATTTTTAAAAAATCATTCTTCATTCTTGAATAATTATTAGCTCAAATTTCTAGAAATCAGTAGTTTAAGTTTATTTTTTAATTATATTTTTAGTTTGTTTTAAATTAACAAGTAAAATTTCCCCTGTGTATCAGTAATTGTTTGAAACCTTTAAGTGATTTAGGTTGATTGGAATGATTATCACTAGTTAGTTGTTCTTGATAGCTTCTATTGCAACAATGCTTCAAGGTGAGTACCAAATTTTTAACTGAAGTAAAGGGTGATATTATTAAACTATATTTTTTAAAAAATTCCCAAACTGGCTTTATACTACATGTGCTCTTTCTGGAATACATAATCTACAGGGAAACATTATGAAAGGACATAAGGTAAATAACTGTTTTGCTTTCCAGAATGGTTCTCATGAAAGGCTCTCAAAGCATTCTGCAATCAATTTTTATTATCGGCCTTTTACAAAAACCCTCAAAGTTCAATAATTAGCTCATAAAACCAAATAGTAAAAGGAAAGGGGAAAAAATTAAGCATGATACATTATACATGGTATCATAAACAGAGGCCTAATTCATCATTACTAATGCATTTAGTTATTGATAAACTTGCATTCAGAATCACATTTTAAAACTTCAGTTTTAATTTTTTTTTCAGACTCACTAATAGCTAATTCAGTTGTGTGGCTGCTATCATCTCATTCTGTCTCAGTGTTCAATCATGGAAATTCAGGAACACTAACACTGATATGCCTTGGGAGAAAGCCAGTTTTGAACAAATGAGAAAATCTGGGAGTAGTTACAATTAAAAAAGAAGAAGAAGAAGAAGAAAAGGATGTGGGTTAGCAATTATATCTTGGAATATTCACATGACAGTAGATGTTTTAATGGGTGTGGAAAAGGGCCCATTTTGGGGAAAAGGTAAAAAAAATGTAAAAACAAAAGTGTTAATGAAATAGTGACAGTAAAGGAAACAAATGGGCATTATTTAACATTGTCACATAGGTACAAATTTATTTAAAATAACGTGTCATGTCCATTAAAATAAATTTTAGTCAAAGTACTTACTGTTGAAACATAGTGATAACAAGAAATACTCACTCTTGGTCTTCGTTTTGGGTATAATTTCTGTCTTATTGCCTGTCCCCTAGGATAAGAACCCCCTAGGTTCTTTTCTTCAGTCCTTAAGGTTTCAGCTCCTGACAGGCTTTGATAGAGGTCGTGGAGGCAGTACTAGTAGGCCTAAATCAGGGTGGACATGTTGGATACTTTCTGGCTGCACAAAATCCAATTGTTGACTATCTTCATGTGAATGGCACACTCTTTCAGCAATGAAGCTTCACACACAGCCTGGGAAGCATGTCTGACACTAACTTCAGACCTGCCCCTAAAGGCTGTGTCCTCTACTGTGTTAAATAAGGAACTTCTTTTCTTTTTCCTTCCCTCCCTCCCTTTTTTCCTTTTCCTCCCTCCCTCTGCCCTCCTTCTCTCTCTCTCTCTCTCTCTCTCTCTCTCTCTCTCTCTCTCTCTCTGTCTCTCAGTTCTGGGAATTGAACTCTACCTCTGAACCACATCCCCAGTCTTTTATTTTTTATTTTGAGACAGGGTACAGCCAAAATGCCCAGCCTGCCCTCAAACTTGTGATCCTCCTTCTTTAGCTTCCCAGGTAGCTGGAATTATAGGTGTGTGACACCTTGCTCAGTTCAATGAGGAATTTCTTTTTTTTTTTTCGTTAATTTTCTACATTTTTTATTGGTGCCTTAAGTTGTACATAATGATAGGATTTGTTGTTACATATTTGTGCATGCACACCATATAATAATATAATTTCTTCCATATAAATAACTCCCCCGTACTTCCCCCTCTCTCCCTAACCCTGGACTGTTTCCTCTATTCTACTAATCCCTCTGATTTTCATGAGATTTATTCCCCTCTTCCTTTCTTTTCCTCTAGCTTCCATATGTGAGTAAAAATATACAACCCTTGACCTTCTGAGTTTGGTTTATTTTGCTTAACATAATGGTGTCAAGTTCCAACCATTTTTCCTGCAAATGACAGCATTTCATTTTTCTTTCTGGCTGAATAAAACTCCATTGTGTATATATACCCCATTTTCTTTATCCATTCATCCACTGATGGATACCTAGGCTGGTTCCACAGTTTGGCTATTGTGAACTATGCTGCTATAAACATGAGTATGCATGCACCACTATATTCAGTGGTTAATCCAAATTGTCAACTTGATTAGATTAATAAATGAGTAAAGACTTCTGGTTTTCTCTGTGAGGGTGTTTCTAGGAATGATTGGCATGTGGCACAGCAAACTGTATCAGAGATCCACCCTAAGTGATTCTGTTGGTTCTGTTCCTCCTGAGAATCTTGACTAATACACTATAGTATGCTGACTTTAATTCTGTAGGATAAATCCTGAGGAGTAATATAGCTGCATCATATGATGTTTCCATTCCTAGTCTTTTGAGGAACCTCCATACTGATTCCCATAGTAGTTGTACAAATTTAGAATCCCACCAACATGTAAAAGTGTTCTTTTTTCTCCACATCCTCCCTCTTCAGCATTTATTATTTTTTGTATTCTTGATGGCTGTCATTCTGAATAGAATGAGAAGAAATCTCAGGGAGGAATTTCACAGCGGCCTTATCCTTTGATAGACATCAAGCACTAATTCTGCAGCAAAGAGACTGCATGTGACCAGGGCCATTTTAGATTTGACAATTGTCCTTCTTCTCCTCTCCTCTCTTCTCTCTCTCCCTCTCCCTTTCTCTCTTACCATTTCTCTTATACCCTATTTTTCTATCTTTTTAAGTGACAGAATGGTTATTGAAATCAATATTTTTGTGTTAATTTGGTTAATGTCAAACACATCATTTTGGCTTATGAACTTATAAAAGCTTTTCATTTTTATCCACAAATACATTCTAAGGTATCATCAGTTTGTTTAGTGTTCAGATTTTTTGACTAGTGTTACCATTAGTCATGTCTGAATTTTCCTAAAAATAATATCCATTTTATCTGTTTTTGCATTTGAAAATTAAGCTGAAGATGCTAAATATTTTTTTCTTGCAATGACTACTATTAATGACCTTCTAAGGTAATATTTGAAAGGCCTTCTCTATTTTGATAAAGTAACATCTTTGGTCCAAATTAACTTCTTAAATTCCACTGCCACATTGTTTCTCAGAAGTCATACCATGTTGCTGGGAAATTTAATTACCCTTTTTATGTGACTGGCTGGCAATCTGGACATATATTGTTGAAGAATGCTTTAATAATGCTATCCCTGACAGTCAGAGTATAAAAAATAGCCCTATTTCCCAAGCCTATGTGGATGCAAAAGAGAGTATCTTCTTAAATTATCTTGTAGGGCCCTCCACCTTAAATGAAGATGTCTCAAGAAGTAAAAGAAAGCCAGCTGCAGTCTCAAAATTGTGAGAAGTGGAGACAAAGGTTGATGTGGTAATTGTCTAGACTCCTACCTATAGGCTAAAATCTATTCAAGCAGTTTCACAGGGTAGTTTTCTTCAAAAAATGATCATTCTATTTATTTCTAGTATTTCCATTTTATTTATTTTAATTAACTGCATATAAAGATATCCCTTCTGAAACTCTCATTAGCAGATCTTGGGAGGTAATTCATTCTCTCATTAGTTTCTTATCTTCCCTCTCATCAAGATAACATGTCCCTGTATTCCTGAATAATGTCCCTTGAACTGTATACTTGCATTTATTTTTGTATCTCTGTGATAATGTAGTGTGTGTGTGTGTGTGTGTGTGTGTGTGTCCTATGATGTAGGAATGTAATGGATAATTTGAATTGTCAACTTGAATGGATTAAGAGATACCAAAGATTAATGGGCTTCTGGGTGTGTCAGTGAGGGTGTGGCTAGGAATGATTGGCATGTGGGATAGTGAATTGAAGTGGAGACCTTCCCTAAGCATGGGCAGCACCATCCCATAGGCTAGAGGCTTGGATGGATTTAAAGTTGGAAGAACAAGGAAGCAGCAGCAGGTCCAAACTCTATTCTTCTTGCTTGCTGCTGCGATCACCTGAGGATATCAGACCCCTGCTCCTTCACTCTTTCAAAGTGGACTTGACCAGATTCTCCAGGGAGTTTCCAGAAGCCTTTAGTCCTAGGGTAGCATCATTGATCCCTCTTGTTCTGAGGTGTCAGCATCTTGGACTACACATCATCTTGGACTACATAGCTACTGGATCCTCCAGCTCTTCAGCCTGCAGACAGCCACTGTGGACTGTCCAGCTTCTGGTTGTATAAACCAATTTAATAAATTCCCTTTTTATAATACTTCCTGTTGATTCTGTTCCTCTAGAGAACCCCAATACAAGGAGCCTTGTCTGTCTATATCAAATCCTTGAGAAGTTTGAAAAAACAAAAAAATTAAGGAGGTAAATGGGGGAAAGGGTGATAGGAAAGACTAGGAAGTAAAGTTTCAACTATGGATTCACAGATGAGATGCATGGATTCATCATGTATTCTGGTGAGCTGGGCCATAGTGTTTACTGTTATATGATGCTTGCCAAGTACTTGGGAGTAGAAGAGATGATAACAAGCCACTCAAGATTCTTCTATCAGGATGACCAATCACAATAGAAAGCACTTTCAAAATACAGCTAGCCTAGCCTGTGGTCCCTTCTGACTACTTTCTGTAGTTTTTCTGAGGCACTAAGTGCTCTCTTATGGGTTTCAGTGGACTCAGTGAGGCCCATTGGAAATGAATGCATGTGTGCTCAGTGTTTGGTTTCAATCACATTCTCTTTGATTTTAAATTCCTTTTCTTAGCCTTTTACAAATATTAAATGATTAATTTAATAAAATTGTGATTTTTATGAAACTTTCATTATTTGTATCATCAAATCTTTATTGAGTACCTACCTAGTAGGCTCCAGGCATTGTTACTCATGCTGAGAATATAGTGGTAAAGTCTGGGAAGACAATATCTTTCCTACACAGAATCTATGTTACAAAAAATAAACATAAAAATGTGTAAATGATTAGTACTATTCATAGAATCAGATAATGTGATGTGATGAACTTGGTTACTTTGGACTGGGAATTTAGTACATGCCCTAATGTATATCTGATAATCTGATCAGAATGGTGAAAAGGATCTGATTGTGCAATAACTGGGGCAAGGAGGAAGAGATGACCTTCTGGATCAAGGGAACATGACAGAAGAACATAATAGATTTGGGGAACAGAAAGAAAACCGGAGTGGCTATCAAGTAATGAGGGATTGATAGAGACGGAAGTAAGATATAAGACCAGAAAAATGGCAAAGTGATATCTAGTGCTCTGTACACATCTGGGAAAAGGGTTTTATATGTATTTTTTTCATAAGTTTAATGGAAATTATTGAGGATTTTTAAGCAGGGGTGGGACATCATCTGATGTTCCCTGCCCCCTCCCTCCCCCGTACTGAGGATTGAACCTAGGAGCACTTTACCACTGAGCTATATCTCCAGACCTTTTTATTTTGAGACAATTCTCACTGAATTGTCAAAATTGGCCTCAAACTTGTGATCCTCAGACTCCTGAGTAGCTAGGATTACAGGCATGTGCCACTGAACCCAGCCTGCTATGCAT
Source organism: Marmota flaviventris (assembly GCF_047511675.1). NCBI lineage: Eukaryota > Metazoa > Chordata > Mammalia > Rodentia > Sciuridae > Marmota > Marmota flaviventris. The sequence goes on from NC_092504.1 coordinate 64,239,481, forward strand.
TTTTAAACAAAATCTTCTACTATATGGAATCTAGACTAAGAAAGAAATCAAAAAGGAAAGAAAAGAGATCACTTAAAAAGCTATTGTAGTTTTCCAGGAAAAACTGATGCTGGCTTGCATTATGATGAAAGTATTAAAGTGGTAAAGCTGAAAAGAAATTAATAGATTAGAAATTATATATATTGGCAGTAGACACAGTTAAACTTGCTTATAGATTAGATGTTGGGTGTAGGATAAAAGAATCAAGTTAACTTCTAAATTCTTGACCTGAACAATGGTGTGAATGGTGTTGTTCTTTGTTGAGATGAGGGATTGGGGTGTGTACATAAGTCAGTATGTTTGGCCATGTTAACTCTGAGATGCCTAATAGATATTCAAGTATAAATGTCAGGTAACAGATGTATGAATATATAATTTTGGCATGAGATCAATATTAGTGATACACATATGAGAGTCTCTAATACAGAGAAATTATTTAAAGCCATGGGATTGGATAAGATAACTTATAAATAGAAGAGATAGGGGCCCAAAATTAAGCTCTAGAACATCCAAATGTGTGGAGTTTTAACCAAGGTGGCAGAATTCACAAGGTATACTAAGAAGAAATGGGCAGTGTGGTATGAGTGCAGAGCTATGGAAGTTAAGATGAGAAAGTACTTCACAACTGACAGACCAGTCAGCTGGGAGAGGTCAAGTATATTAGAAGCAGAGCACATCCTCAGATCTGACTGTGAGGAAGAAATTGGTGACCTTGAATAGAGCAGTCTTAGCTAAGTGGTGGGGAAGAAGTCTGGAGAAATCTCAGGAGAGGTGAAGGAATACTGATGGTAATTATAGACTAGCGTTTCAAGTAGATTTTTTTTCCCTTGAACAAAAAGGTCAGTAACTGAAAATATGAAGGAACTGGCTTCTTTTAAAGATCTGGGATCTTAGAACCTGTTTATATACTGTCAGGGATGACTCACAGAGTGAGAGAAATGAACTAAGCCAGGAATAAAGTGCCTAATGGCAAGATGAAGATTTTGAGGGTGTGAGAGAGGATGGTATCCAGAGCATTAAAGGATAAGGCTAGCATTTCATAGGAGCAGTGTATCCACCATAAAGGAAAAGAAGGCAGGAGGCATTAGCACAGGTATGGTAAGGGGTAGATTGGTTTGTGGGAGGATGGCTGGTATGTCTGGATTTCATGTGGGCAAAAATATCACATAGGAGTAACTGTAGATAAGGATGTATTGGTAGATAGAAAGCAGTGTAGAGTGGTAGTGGATGGTGACACAGAGGAAGGGGAAAGGAAGGCAACTATATTAAAGAGGAGTAAAGATATGTGTGATGGTTAATCTAACTGGACTGAGAGATGCCTAAGAAATTAGTAAAGCACACTTCTGGGTGTGTCTGTGAAGGTATTTTCAAAAACAATTTGCACGTGGATCAGTGAATTCAGGAGGAAGACCCAACCAATTGGGTGCCTGGGTGGTACCATCCAATAGACTTGGGGCCCAAATGGAACAAAAAATGAAGAAGAAGGAAGCCTACCCACTTGAGCAGGTGCATTTTTTGCTGCTTCCATCACCCATGGATATCAGACTCTAGCTTCTACCTTCTTCTAATGAGGACTCACACCTGTGACTCTTTGGGGACCTTCCAGGACTTTAGCCTTTGACTGGGGTGGCATCATTGTTCTTCTTGTTCTGAGGCTCCAGCTTCTTGGACTGAGTAGCTACTGATTCTCTGGCTCTCCAGCCTGGGACAGACACTGTGGAACTATCCAGCCTCTGATTTTGTAAACTAACCAAATAAATCTCCTTTTATAATTATATATACATTCTGTTCTATTGGTTCTATTCCTCCAGAGAACCCTGGCTAATGCAATCTGAAACAAACATCTTTGAAATAAGAAAGCAAGCACACTAAGAGAGTATAGCAGTATTCCCAAGCATGCAGAGATTTGTGGTCCTGAAACACTTCAGTAAAATTCAGTGCTTTCTTTCAGCAAAGCACAGGATAGAAGAACAGTCGTACTTTTTCTTTTCTTCCGAGACATTTTCTTTACAAAACAAAAACCAAAAACCTAAAACCAAAAAACTAGACACTTGGTGAATGTATAATTTAGAAGATTGTCACAGATTTCTGAAATTAGATGTGACATCAGAAACTACGCAGTCTTCTATATTTCTTACTGATTTCTTGAAAATACATCATTCTTATATTTCCTAGTAAGTATATTTTTCACACATAGAATCAGTTTTCTCACATACATTCCATTCTGTACACCATATATACTTTAAACTAAAGTATGTCATAGTTCTTATAAATTTTTATTTATTTCAATTAGTTGCAAATTTGTTCCCCCACGTCTGCTTAGGCCATTTTCTTTTCCTTTATTCAACCAACTACTAGTATTAACCCTCTTTCTTATATCCCTAAATTGGAATATCCCTGAAGATAAGAAGGTGTTGTTTTTCATGTCACTCTCAGGGCCTGACATGGTGCATGACTCTGGTGACTTTAAATGATTGAAGTGAATACATTTGGCCTTTGCTTTATGTTTAAGTCAGTTTTTTTTTTTTTTTTTTGCTACTGTGACTTAAAAACCTCAGAAAAACACTTTTAAGGAGGAAAAGTTCATTTGAGGGCTTACAGTTTCAGTGGTCTCAGTCCATAGACAGTTGGCTCCATTCCTTGGGGCTGGAGGTGAGACTGAATATCATGGTGGAAGAGTGTGGTGGAGGGAAGCAGCTCACATGATGATCAGTAAGAAGAGAGAGAGAGAGAGAGAGAGAGAGAGAGAGAGAGAGAGAGAGAGAGAGAGACTCCATTCACTAGATAAAAAATAAATATTAAAAATATAAATAACCTCAAAGGCTTACCTTCAATGACCCACCTCCTCCCGCCACACCCTATCTGCCTTCAGTTACCATTCAGCTAATTTTTATCAGGGAATTTATTCACTGATTAGATTAAGGCTCTTATAACCCAATCATTTCTCCTCTAAACATTCTTACATTGTCTCCCACAGGAGCTTTTGGGGGACACCTCACATCCAAGCCATAACACTTAGGTAAGTTAGAGTCAGTGAGGAAAGATAGATCAAAAACATCTTTATTGTGATCAATTCTTCTGCTGTTAGAGAGTGTCTGTCGTCCTGGAGAGGTAGAGCTGAGTCTTGTGAGTTGAATCAGCTCTTAATGGAATTGGCACCACTTCCTGTAATGAGGCTTTTAGAAGTCTAGTGGTCTTATTTTTTCTCCTTTCTGTATTGGGTTAGTTGTTACTGGGGTTAGATTATTACCATGGCTGCAATAGTACTTGAGTACCTGATGAGCTCTGACATTATACTCAGGAGCCAAAAAGAAGATGCTAGTCTAAAATAGATCAAGCCTCTCCTCTTAGGAATTCTATAGAGGTCACTGTGTATTTTAGAGGGTCTAAATATACTCCTCAGAGAGGCATCCTCTTTCCACCTTGTCTCTGGAGTTTAAAGATGTCACTTTTTATTTTCTCCTGAAACTTCATCTGAATTTCCTTTTTACCCTCAAGTCAGTGCCTCATTATTTGAGTTAAGTACCAGCAAGTTCTCATTAAAAACCAAACACACCATTGTATTTCTTATTTTGAGCAGGCAAAAGTTTGAAATGAAAATCTGATCCTTGCTTAAGGGTAAAATGTGTATTCAACTTGAAATCGGTCTCTTGTCTATAAAATTCCTGCCCCAAAGTTTTCTTGAATCCATCTCCCCTGTAGTTATTCTCAGACTCCCCTTCCTCTGTCTTCTGACCTAAGAATGTTTGTGCCTCCTCTCAAGCCATTTATTACTGTTGGGAACATTTTTTAAGCTACAGTTGTGATGATTTCTTTTCCCAAGCAAGTCCTTTGACTCTCTTTTGTGGGGGAGAATATAGTTAAATCTTAAATGGGCAGACTGCAAGATGGTCTGCTTCTGATTTACCATTCCATTTTTCTTCCTTTTGCACACACCATGCACTATCATAAAATTTATCCAATCACTTCTCCTTGGACATCTTTTGTTTTTGGACCTTGAAACTTGAGCGCATGTGATTTGTTCATAAGGGCATTTATTCAGAGTTCTAGTTGCCCTTCTCCATACTTCAAGCTTAGCACAAAGGCCATGTCACCCTTTAAATTTTCCTTGAGTCCCTCCACTTGGAAGTATTTTTTACTTCTCTGAATTTTTAAATTGTATTTATTTTAAAGTCAGGTAATATAATGTCTCCTGCATTGTTCCTTTTGCTCAACAATTGTCTGAATTTGCACAGCACTTCAAAAATAGCTCTCTTGTCTTATAACACTGGTATTGTTAAGTACCTTTCCAAAACTTAGGTGCTAAAATTCAGGTTGTTAATCTTTATGTTCCCCACACTGAGTATAGAATCTTTTACCTAGTAGTTTCTAAGACAGATGAATAAAACCTATAGGAAAACTTTCATTTAGCAAAAACTTTGAGGAACCATGTCAGATGCTGGGAACATAATGACGAAGAGTGTTGATCTAGTCTTTGCTTTCATAGATTTTAATGAGTGTTGGTATTTTAAATATTTTATACACAAGATATTCATGACAAATAGTGTATGTGTGGGTTATCAAAAGCACTCATATATATATGTATGTGTATACACACATACTAACTATGTCTCCCTCTTCCTCTCTCTACCTCTATGTATAATAGGGAACTAATAGGTGAATAGAAAAAATATGTACTGTGAAAGAATATTCTCGATAGAGGGAACTGCATGACAGCATTTTTGAGATCTGGTGACAAAAATAGGTGGCTTCTCTGGAAACTGAAAGGCATCTGGTATAGCTAGAATATGTATCCTGTGAGACCAGAAAGTACTAGATGAAAAGCAAAATGCAGAAGGTCATGAAAACCATATTATAAACCAAACCAAACCAAATTAAATAATACTTTATCCTAAGAGGAATAGAAAGCCAAAGAAGAGTTCTAAGAAGGACAAGATAAGATCATATTAGTATTTTTTAAGCAATCATTCTGACATCATCATGAAGAGTGGGCTGAAGAGAGGGCCGAAGAGATATCTGGAAACCAGAAAAGATGCTGTTCTTGGAGTTAAGGTATCAGAATTTAGTTCAGGCCAGAAAACAGTGTCAATAAGTTTGGAAAGAAATTAAAGCCTCCAAAAGATGTACTTGGGTGACCAAAATATAGGCCTTATATTTCAGCCGTGAGGGAGAGACAAGGATCAAGACTGCCTTGGAGGTTTCTTTCATGAACCGTTGAGAGGAGAGGAGCCAGTATGTTGAAGGAGGGAAGACTGGGAGAGGAAAAATGCAGGCTAATACGTCTTATACATCAAAGTGTGTCTGCTAGGCAGTTGGTTTGACACTCAGGAGAGTGGCCTGGCTAGTTACAGATCAGGGAACCATATGCACATAGGATCTAAGTAAAGCAATGGATGTGAGTTCTTCAAGTAAGGAGAATGAAGAGCAGAAAAGGACCTAGGCTAGGAAAGAACACTGAGATTCTCCAACTTTTGAAAAGCATGGTAAGGGGAAGAGAATCCAGAAAGAAAACCAAGAAGAAACAGTTAATGGAATACCAACCAACCTCAGGGAAAATAATGCGATGCAAGTCAGAGAGACTTTTGAAGAGAATAGTCACTTGGGTCAAAAGCTGTTGAGTGTCAAGTATTATGTGGACAGAAAAATGGCTAAGCTGTTATGGCAAAGACGTCAAAATTGATTTTGGCAAAAGTGATTTCAGTGGCACAGTGTATGGAACCAGTAGGAATGAGTTGAGCAGGAAGTGAAGATGGTGATCATAGATAACTCTTTTTAGAAGCTTTGTTGTGAAGTGCTGGGGAGCCTATAGCCTATAGTTGTTCTTGGATTCATTAGCTTGCTTGCTTATTTATTTATTTATTTAAACAGGAAAGGAGCTGGGGGAGAGAAACAGGGGTGCGGGGTGGTTCGGGGCAGAGAGGAGATGAATAACAACATGGGAGAGAGAAGATAATCAAAATGAGGAATTCTGAGAAGGAAGGAGGAGATAGAACCAGTGTAGAGTGAAGGTATAGGAGGACATAAATTATTCCTTTGAACATAAAGGGAGAAGAAAAATGTTGGTAGGACAGGGAGTGAGTAAGCTTATATGTTGGAGAGCAGTAAATTCACTCTGGTAACTTTTGCTTTATTTTGGAGTAGGAGTAAAGTTTATCTGATTTGAGACAGGAGAGTATAAAATCAAAGAGAGAAGAGAATCTACTGTAAAAAATAAGAGAAAAGGCATAGATTGTAGGAAGTGTTGAGCATCCTCTGGACATTGGCAGCTCTGTGTTAATCATGGTGACCATCTATTCACTTGTGATGTTTTCTAAGTGTTCGGCCACTCGGGGGAGTGGTGTTTTAGGGTCCAGTCTGATTTCCAGGTACACAAAGAAGTTGAGGAAATTTTTTAGTAAGGTTGTTAGGAGTGCCTCACAGAACCACTGAAATTTTCTCTGTTACAAAGACTGGGTTGTGGCAATCATACCCATCATCTGCCCATAACACAGTATTCGTTCATTACTACTACTACTATTCTTCTTCTTCTTCTTCTTCTTCTTCTTCTTCTTCTTCTTCTTCTTCTTCTTCTTCTTCTTCTTCTTCTTCTTCTTCTTCTTCTTCTTCTTTCTTCTTCTTCTTCTTCTTCTTCTTCTTCCTCTTCCTCTTCAGCTGCTGACACCTGTCAACTTCACTCCTTGGTGCAATTCCATCTTAAATTGTATTTCTTCTGGTCTCTTCCTTTCACTAAATCAAGGAAGGAGAAAATTTATGAATTATGACATTTGAATGCATTGTGTCTTCATCAGTGAGAAGCAGTGGAACCAGAACTCCAGCATATTAGGATAACTGAGACTGTGTAGAAGCCCAGTGATCTCATCACAAGAAAGAGCTTAAGTAAATTCAGTGTCATCATTATTACAAAGTGCTAAGGATCTCTCCTTGACTCAGGATTAAGCAATAGCCCTCTGCAATCATAGACACTTCATAAGCAGTTGGGTAACATTAGACATGAATCTCTTATCTTACTGCAGTGAGCATATGTTTTTCTTTCCTATAATATGGTAATGTAGTAAGTCCATGGTAATAGAGCCTCAAGTTCTTACTCAGAAGGTTTAGCATCTTATTTCCATAATAAGCAAGGCATTCTCCTTCATATCATGTCAACATATTAATGTATGTTTTTTGTCACTTTCTCAACTATCATATGATATTGCTAAATACTTAGGAATAGAAATACAGAGCTTAATTTGAAATTATTTTATGCCTTTCCACCAGGTAAGTATTTACCAAAGCCTGTTTATTTCAAAGAGATACTTGTGCTTTATTTTGCCTATGATCTTTATTTTTACATTGTGTCTTTTTAAAAAACTCAGTAACTAAGCTAAATATGGCATATATTTTGTTTTTCCTTCCATAGCATATGTTTTCTCTCTCTTACATCTTGGGGTTTTGTTGTGAATATACATGATCTTTGCTTGTCTCTTGGCAAAGATTGGAATATCTGGGATTGGTGTTAAATTCCAGGATTCAATATTTTTAAGATCTTGAAGTAGGAATGCATGCTATCCAAAATAAAGTATTTTCTGATCATAACAAAGGCCTCAGAATAGGAAAGAGAGAATTGTTGTGGCTCATTAATTTCTTTGTTGTCACTCTTCCATGTAATTTCTTAGGCACAGGTCTGAAAGTGTTTTTGAACTTAAATCAAAAGTTTAGAAAAAAGACAATTGAGTTAGACTTTCTATAATTCTAGCCTTTCTGTGTAGAACAAGGCTAAATTTATAAATATTTTTCTTTCAATGTTATGAAGATGATTTGCTGGAAGATGTCATTGGACTCATTGACTGAAAATATTTTTATAATTGTTTAAATGTAGATGCTTTAGGGATTACTCCAACAAAGAGCTATTGACCATGTGGTTAATTTAATTAGATTTCCCAGAAAATGCACGACCAAAATGGATCATATTAGATGGATGGATCTTACTAGAAGGATGTATAGATAAATAGTGACCTTACATTTTATTAATATAGAGATATGATCTTGGAATCAAAGTGCTACAGATTTGTGAACTCAAACATTCCCTTAATATAGAGATATGATCTTGGAATCAAAGTGCTACAGATTTCTGAACTCAAACATTCCCTGGATGCTTTGCTGTGTCTTGAAAGTGATGAAATCTTGATGAAGGAGGACTTCAAAACAGGAGGCTTGAGCTCTATTCAGTAGTATGCACTCAGCAACTGAAGCCATTTTCCTTGGGTCCTCTCTTGCTCAAGGACATAGCTGCTGCATTTTGTATCTCTTCAACCTACCACTCAAAGTTTTGCTTCCTGTTCCCCCTCTTTCTAGTGGGCTTCCTTCCCTCTGCTGTCCTTGCTGGCCTCACACAACTGTGAAGACCATTGACTGCTTTGTCCTTTATAGAATCTGATCTTTCTTATCTGCCCAACTCCAAACATGCCATTCCTTTTGTTCTTTATGTTTGACCAATCCATCATCCCTGTCACAAGGCAACTTGTCTTTTTATGTAAGAAATAAACAGGCTGGGTGTGGTGGTGAACACCTGTAATCCCAGTGGCTCTGGAGGCTAAAGAAGGAGGATCACAAGTTCAAAGACAGCCTCAGCAATGGTGAGGTGCTAAGCAACTCAGTGAGACCTTGTCTTTAAATAAAATACAAAAAAAAAAAAATGGGACTGGGGATGTGGTTCAGTGGTTGAGTGACCCTGAGTTCAATCCTCAGTATCCTGGCCCCACCCCCACCCCAACCCCCACTCCCCAAAAAACCCTGCTTCTGTAATTAGTTCTATGGGGCCCTTCAAAACCTCTCTTTACCTTTGCCTTTTCTTTTTCTGAGACTGGAAATAATGGATTGTGTGTGTGTGTGTGTGTGTGTGTGGTTGTGTGTGTGTGAGTGTATGTGTTTTGTCTTTGGAACTTTAATGACTTTAGCTAAGTCATTTAAATTCATTCTGCTTCTATTTTGAGAAAAATACTAGTGTTATATCCCCAGTGAGTGTATCATGAAGATTAAATGAGATAATGCATATAAAATGTTTAAAACAGGGCTGCCACATTGATAAGGTTGTATAAAATATTTTTGGACTAAAGGAAATATTTATATTCTCTGTACATAAGTGGTTGAATCTTTTTAAAGCTTTTCCATGTGCTCAGTTCACTCAGAATATGAATCTTTTAGGAAAGACTTACAGAACCCTCTAGATAATAGAGAATAATGAAAACTTTGTCACCTATTAGAATCTTTTAAGGAACATGGATTTCATCTCCATTCTTGGCTTTTCAAATTACTATGTCTTTTCAGATATGAGATGCTATCAAATTGTTGGTGGTTATTACTTTTAATGTAAATACCAGCTAAGTACAATGATTTTTGACACTTAGTGCCCATCATGCAGTGAGCCTGGCATGCAGTGAGCACTCAACAAATATTGTTGTTACTATTTTTATTACAGCTGTTGTGTTATGTGTGATGTTTCTCTTTCCCCAAATTTAATGATTAAAATGCACTTAAAATAAGGTACCAAATGCCTTTTAAAACATTTTAGGATACAATTATTAACTAAAGGTTAGTAATATTATAGAGATCCTTGTGTCTGTATTACTTGAAATTTACACTTTCATAGACATCCTGATATTTGAGATGAACTTTTAAAATTATATAAGCTAACCAAAAGTGAAATTAACCTTCTGAGATTTTTATTAAAATATTTTTTAGCACATCTGTGAAAATTTTCTAAATCAATTACATAAATATTTAGAAAGAAAACTATGTGTTAAATTCTCAAAGATGATTTGAAAAACATTAAAAACCATAATAAGTTCTGAAAAAGTTTTGACAGCTGCTTGTTGGATTCCTTTACATTTATATTTAAAAAATGAAAAATTTTATTCTGAAGTAAAAAGAAAATCTTGAGTAAAACCCTTCACCTTTTAAGTTTCCACAGGTATTCATTAAAAAAAGGCTGGTTCCTGGGAACAAATCTTTACTCCTCACACTTCAGATAGAGCCCTAATATCCAGAGTATACAAAGAACTCAAAAAATTAGACAATAAGAAAACAAACAACCCAATCAACAAATGGGCCAAGGACCTGAACAGACACTTCTCAGAGGAGGACATACAGTCAATCAACAAGTACATGAAAAAATGCTCAACATCTCTAGCTGTCAGAGAAATGCAAATCAAAACCACCCTAAGATACCATCTCATTCCAGTAAGATTGGCAGCCATTAGGAAGTCAAACAACAACAAGTGCTGGCGAGGATGTGGGGAAAAGGGTACACTTGTACATTGCTGGTGGGACTGCAGATTGGTGCAGCCAATTTGGAAAGCAGTATGGAGATTTCTTGGAAAGCTGGGAATGGAGCCACCATTTGACCCAGCTATTCCCCTTCTTGGTCTATTCCCTAAAGACCTAAAAAGAGCATGCTACAGGGACACTGCTACATCGATGTTCATGGCAGCACAGTTCACAATAGCAAGACTGTGGAACCAACCTAGATGCCCTTCAATAGACGAATGGATAAAAAAAAATGTGGCATTTATACACAATGGAGTATTACTCTGCATTAAAAAAATGACAAAATCATAGAATTTACAGGGAAATGGATGGCATTAGAGCAGATTATTCTAAGTGAAGCTAGCCAATCCCTAAAAAACAAATGCCAAATGTCTTCTTTGATATAAGGAGAGTAACTAAGAACAGTGTAGGGACGAAGAACAGGAGAAGATGATTAACATTTAACAGGGATGAGAGGTGGGAGGGAAAGGGAGAGAGAAGGAAAATTGCATGGTAATGGAAGGAGACCCTCAGGGTTATACAGTGGAGGAGGTAGAGAGAGAGGAGGGGAGGGGAGGGGAGAGGTGGGGAGGGGGGAGGGTGGAGGATGGGAAAGGCAGTGGAGCACAACAGACACTAGTATGGCAATTTGTAAATCAATGGATGTGTAACTGATGTGATTCTGCAATCTGTGTATGGGGTGAAGGTGGGAGTTCATAACCCACTTGAATCAAAGTGTGGAATATGATATGTCAAGAAATTTGTAATGTTTTGAACAACCCACAATAAAAAATTAAAAAAAAAAAAAAAGGCTGGTTCTGCAGAGCAAGGTTTTTCATTGTGTGCTTATTGAAATATATAGTAAAAAAATTAAAATGTAATAACTTGGGGCTCAAAGATATTATTGCTGAGATTCCTTCGTTTGTTTTGGTAAATTCGTAAATGGTTCTTTGCACTCGATATTGATAACTGAGATTTGAGTTACAATTTAAAAAAAATAATTCAAAAAGGTCATTAATGTGGCCTTGGTCACAAGAACAAAATTTTCCTAGACTTTTGAGATACTCTTTCTCCTTGAAAAATACTTTTATATTTTTGTACTGCTTAAGGTGGTTTTAGAATATGATTGGAAGAACTTATTCATAACGTTTGTCTAAACATCCTGGCAGCGTCATACTCTTTAACTTGGCTTGTCATTTGCATCTCTCCCCTTGTGCCACATTTCCCCAAGGTGTGAGTCAGTGGACTGATACCGCCCCTGAATTTGGAGTGGGTAATTTAACATAGTTCCCAAGAGTTAGGCGGGAACCTGAAACCCAGTAGTAAAACATGGGGGCGGGATTAACGTTCAGAGCTCAACCCCCCTCGATCTGATTGGATGGAGCCAAGTGGGTGGAACTTCCTGATCCTGCCCTCGAGATTCTGTCGCTAGGGACGCTTTGGCCAAGGCAACCGCGATGGATCAGGACGAGGCGTTGATGGCCCTGGACAATATTGTCACTCAGTTCAACACTTACGAAGATTTCCTCGACTCGCAGATCACAACCGTGGACTTGTACTACCTGGAGGTAAGGGCAGCGGCGCGGCAGAGTCCGCCGCCTTCGCGTCCCTAGGTCCCTCGGCGATCTGACGCGTCGTGGGGTGTTCGCCCCCTGGCGGTGGACCGCGAAACGTCAGGCTCGGCGGCCGCAGGGTAGCCGCGCAGAACACCTGCTGAGGTGAGTCGCAGGTCCTGCGGGCCCTGCAGTGCCCTGTCCTGGCGGAACTTGGCCTCTCGAGTCACCCAGCGCAGAAACTCGCGCGTGCACGTACGCACGCAGGGGACTCTTGAATTTCTACATCTCGGCCTTTCTGCCTTCTCCTGGACAGTCCCGTTCCAAAGTTACTTTGAGAAAGGAAGGCTGCGCAGAGTTTTAACTCAGAACATACACCATTTCGCTTTCCTTTGTCAATCTTTGTTAAAGGAGCAGAAGACAGTATGTTTCCAGGACAACTGGCAACACCAACCTAGTGCATTTGATATTATTTTGGGTATTTGGGTCCTTGAAACACCTGCCCCCCCCCCGCCCCCCTTACCCTCATCCCTACTAATCGCTGGTAGTTGTGCCGGTATATTCCTGTCTCTGTGTTATACAGTTGATAATCGCGATTAATACCCATAGTAAAAATTCAAGGGGGAAAAAAAGTGCGAAACCGGACTTAATGGGTTACACTCTTCTGCCCAGCATCCCATCCACTCCCGCTAAAGGGAGTGTGGTGCAGGATACAGTTCTCGTCCAGAGCGAAGAAAACTCGGATGGGCGGGAAAATCACGGGCTAGGGTAGGTCGTGTGAAGCTAGGAGGTGGCCAGTGAGTTCCTCAAACCCTATCTATTCCCAGCCAATCTTCCCCAACCCAGCAGATTAAATGGGTAGTAAGGGGATTCGGCTGTCCTGGAAGTGATGCAGAACCGCCACCTCCCAATTTATGGCAGAGAGAACAAACGCCACTATGTGGCGCCAAAGCACATCAAGTCTGGAAAGAACCCTGTAACCAACTCTCCACATTTCTAATCTGGAATAAGGTAATTTTGCGCATTGAAATTTTTGGACTCCCCAATTCGGATGGGTGGAGTTTCACTTAAACGTGGACTACAGATTTGAAAAGTGCTTATCCTTCAAAACACATTCATTTGGTAGATATGAAAATAATTTTAAGGGAACAGAAACATCTAATTCTAGTACCTGTACCCCGAACAAGTTGTGGGACCTTGGACAAGTGATTTGTTCTTCCTGAAATTGTCTTTTAAAAATAAATGTAGGTGGGATTTCCAACACAACCCTTGGATTCATCAACAACTTTTAAATATTTTATATAGATAATATTTTAAAGTCTTGAAAGTCAGTTTTGTGCCTTGCATCTGAGACACTGAAATGAAGGGCAAAAGAAATGCTTCTAAACAATGTCTGAATTCAAATTTTTGAATGTTTAAATAAAAAAAGTGAAATGTACACAATAATCAACTCGATAGAAAAAAAATCATCTTTGTAGCATGTGTGGAACATTACTACACTTAAGCCTAGTATCATTGAGAAATGTTTCAGTGTTGTTTTTTTTTTTAAACTGTTACAGTTTTTCATGAGAGCAAGAAATTAAAAATATTGTTATTTGGAGGGGAGAAATTAATACTTTGTGTTTCATCAGTCAGAACTTTAAAGGTCTCTAAAATGGAGGATGCTAACTTGATTTGAGGAGAATTATAAATTTGTTTTTAAGTTGGTATTGGTTAGCCATATGATTATTGTACTTTTATAAAAAGTGAGATGAATATTTAGCTAAACAGTGATACTAAGGCAGGAATATATGTATTAATTACAACTTTTAAAGTGCTATTAGCTCTATTTAAATTTTCAAATACTTTTTGTGGATGCAAGTTAATTGCCTACTTAGGACACACAGAAACAAGTGGACTCCTCAGAATCCCTTCAACTGTATGGCCAGCATATGTCATAAGTTATGGATTATGCTTTGTGAGGCAATCCTTGTCTCCCTCCCTCGTTAGCAATTGACTTTGGTTTAATGGGACAATTTTGAAAAAACAATTTTTTAAAAAATCAACAAATGAAATTATATGTACTTATCATGTGCAACGTGTTGTTCTGAACTATGTATATGTCATAAATAGCTAGAGCTAATTAACAAGTATTACCTCACATAATTATTATTTTTTGTGATTAAAGCACTTAAAAGCTACCTTCTTAGCATTTTTCAAGAGTACAGTTAGTACTGTCTACTCCTTTATTGAGTAGTATATTCTCCCATTGCCAAGTTTTCAGTTAGTTACCATAAAAATTAGTAGCAATGAATCATTTAAAATTGCCATGTTATCTGTGCTGGATCCTGTGTCTGTGTTCCTGGCAGCTGATGTTGGTGGACATTAATCAGGCCCTTTGGCTTTAGGTAGGTTTCAGACAGCAGAAGATACCAGTAGGAGATCAGAGGCTGGGTGAGAGTGGTTAGAGGATTTATTCCCTGCCACCTCCCTTTTGGCTATGGTTTGGAATTGGCTGCATTCCTTATGTTTGGCCAGCCTCTCATTCCATCCGCTCCAGCACTCTTTCCAGGGTCTGGCAGCACTTCCCTGTTCTAGATATTGCTTCCTTTCCCATCTTCTTTTTTGCCTAGTGGTGTTAATGGCTTCCCACTGTTGCTAACCCAAGGATGCTTTATCAGTCCATGCTGATTTTTATGAATTCTGTTCATCTTTTTGTAAGTAAGTTCTTTTATTTTTTTTAATTTTCCCTTTTCAGTTTGCCAGCTCTTTGCTGCTGTGAACCTGACCTCTTTGTAATCATTTAACTTCTCAGACAATGATAAGTATACAAATATACTTATCATTGTGAATATATAAGTACTATGTGGCTTCTTTTTTAGAGAGAGAGAGAATTTTTAAAATATTTATTTTTTAGTTTTTGGTGGACACAACATCTTTATTTTATTTTTATGTGGTGCTGAGGATCGAACCCAGTGCCCCGCGCATGCCAGGCGAGCGCGCTACCGCTTGAGCCACATCCCCAACCCCAAGTACTATGTTTTTAATATGATACTTGGTTCAGGAGGATAAAAGAAGCTCTTTATTTAATGCAGACCATGCTTTGCTTGTTTTACTAGATAGCAATAAAACATTCAAAGAACTTTATCACAATATCAGCAATTAGGCTTATCTTTGCTAAACCAAATAACAATATTTGTTCTGGAAATTAGTATTATCTAACCCAAATTAAACTAATCACCTAAATCAATATACAAATAGTTGAAAAGCTTTGGCAAAATTATTATATTACAATTTTCCAAGTTCTTTCTTGGTAATCTTTCCATTTGACTAAACATAGTCCCTTCATTTCAGTGGCTGCCTCTGACCACTGGAAAAATATTACTCCTAAGTGAATTTCTTTTCTCAGGTAAGGGATATAGGGATGTTATAGAATTATTTAAAAATTTCCCAGACAGTTGGTTTCTACTCATTATTAAATCATTTAATGTTTTAGTTAAAGCATTATCTTTTAATTATTTAGAAAATAAATTCTTTTGTATATAACCTTAAAATTATTTAGCAGATATTGATTAGGCAAAACTCTAAGGAAAATACAGTAACAATTTATCATATGATAAGTCAAACTAACAATCATCCATTGTATTTTTCCATTTTTATTGCACCAAAATACTGTTCCCTATGAAAAATCTTAATTCATATATATTTAGAATCATGTACAATCTTTTGTTTATCCACTGGGGAAAAACTGGCATTTACATTAACTTCTCTCCATTTAAGAGGAATCTTAAATTTTTCCTTCAGTAGCTTCATAGCAGTACTCTCCTCTATGTAAAAATATCGAATTTCCTCATGCATATGAGTTCTTTTGATTAGAGGTGAAGTAATCAAGAATACTGTATTCTCAATACTTCTAAAACCTTATCATAATGGTAAAGTTAAAATATTAAGAACCTGATGACTTCCTCAGTGTCTCAGTTTGTATCTCAAACAGTTCCCTAACATCTATATTCTGTGTATTTACAGCAAGTTCTATTCAGCTTTTATTTATATTGACTTCAGAAGCTACAGGTGGGATGAGTGGAAGTAGGAAGGATTCACAAGTAGAGTGTGCAGAGTGAGACAAGAATGGGGCTTATGACAAATTGTGGAAGAGCAACCATTATTTGAGGCATGGACATGGAAATGGCATGCACAAAGGAGAAGGAGAAGGATGGAGGTCAGAAAAGTAGGAGAAAATCAAGGAGAACAGGATGATCCAGAAGCCAAGAGAAGTTGGAGAGCAAAATTCAAACCATGAACAAAATTTACACAAAAATAAGGGAGTGTTATTCCTGAGAATCTGAACATAAAGGCAGATGGAAACAACCATCCACAGCTATAACAACTGGAAGGCATCAGCATCCATGCAGGAGAAAAGCAGAACAAAACAATGGGAATCTAAAGGGTCCCAAACCAAGAAAGCTGCCAAAAAGACAATAGGGATTCAGTGGAAGGACAGTGGTATAGTTTGAGAAGAGCAGCAGACTCTGAAGGGGCTTTGGCCATTCCATCAATAGATGAGTGCAGAGGTTCCCAGATGCATATAAACAAGATGGACAGTCTGCTGCCCTGGGAGCTTTTGAAATTACCTCCCCTTTTGGTTGGTGCTCTACAGTGCTGAGGGGCTGCTAGGAGTGGAATCAATATTGAGAAGGATACGGATAGTAGAGAGAAAATTTGAAAGAGGAGGTTGAGGTAAAAGTGAGAGAATAAAAGAATTTAACAAAGAAAAGAAAATATCAGAAAGCAAGTGCCATATTTTGAAGGATTATATTGAAAAAAAAAAAATGAAAGCAAAGCTCTGTGAGCCATATCTTCTGAAAGTTCAGTGAAACTGGAAATGATCTATAAAGAAGCATTGAGGTCAAAGCTCATTTAAAATTACTGTGAGAATGAGAAGCAGAATAACATCCTGTAGACAAAGGAAGCAGATCATAAAGACCCGTGTACAAAGCTGTGACTTTTATTTCGAATCAAACTAAAGGCATTGAGAAAATGATATACATATGAAAAACTTCAAAAGTAATGTGACAATTCAGGAAAGAATTAGGAGCCAAAGGAAGTCTTTAGAAGTGAAAACTAAACTAAAAGAAATGGAAGAATGGTTAAACCCAACAGGTGATAATCATAAGGAAAAAGAAGGTGGAAAGGAGGAAATTTTTAAAATATTAAAAATATGAAGAAAGAGATAAAGGATTTAAGCAAAACTAATAATTATTGAAGACAGAAGATCAAGTACCTGTTAATAGACATCCTTTTGAAGAAGTACTTCAAATTTGAGCAAGGAAACAGAACAATATGAAAAGTATAATTCAAGAAAAACATTTTGAAATGAACAATGTAAGAGATTAAAAATTACACATTGGGGGTTGGGATTGTAGCTCAGTGGTAGAGCGCTTGCCTAGCACATGTGAGGCACTGGGTTTGATCCTCAGTGCCACATTAAAATAAATAAATTAATTAATAAATAAAACGAAGTTACTTAAAAAAATCTATACATTGGCTTAACACACTTAGTATCTGACAATTTTAACCCAGTATGACCAATGCCAAGACACATATTCTAGTAAAATTATTTGAACTACATAGAAAAAAAGTCATGTAGAATCTAGGTATAACTAGCAAGTGACTTATAAGGCAAGGCAAATGAAATAATCAGACTTTTAAATAGCAAAGGTTTTATACCAGTGCAAATTGTAATCACTTGTTTAAGATACTCAAGGAAAGAAAATGTGACTAAGGGATTTTATGTCCAGCAAATCTGACTTTCAGCTATGAAGGAAATACATTGTTATCAATATGTGAGAACTCAGTTTGATCATGGGTTCTTGTTAGTTAAGGTGAATGAGCTTCAGACAACCAGTCTGACTAAGAGGTATCAACATAAGGACTGGTAACATTGAGCATTCAAAACTGCTGATGTTACACAAAGGGACACATTGGAGATTTTAGTGCATGAAGGAATAAAACACCATTAACAAATTTTCTAAAGACATCAGAACTAAATCCAATCTTGTCCTTGTGTCCGGTTGCTAATTTTCAGGACATTTAGCAAGACTGAGGAACACATTGACCTGTACTATGAGTAGGAATTCAGCAAAACCCAAAGGGTGGGAAACACTATTGATGGAACTGTACAGTTCTTCACTGGCTAGGAAATGAATAGGAACAGTGGGAGATGTGAATTAAAACAAATATTTATGAATACAATGTGGAATAATTAAATTAATCAAATCAACATAACCATTACCTCAAATATTTTTATAGTGACATTTGAAATTTTGTCTTAATAACTTTGAAGTGTATAATATATTGTGTACTGTATTCACCCACTATGACATATATCTTAAAAAAATATTTGCTTCTATCTAATTCAAGCTTTGTACTCTTTGACAACCATCTCCTTACTCTCTCCTCCATCCCAGGCCTCCCAGCTTCTTGTAACCATCATTATCCTCTCTTTTTTTCTGGGAGTCTGGCTTTAAATTCCACATGAAAGAGTAAACAAATGATACTTGTCTTTCTGTGCATGGCTTATTTCATTTAGCATGATGTTCATCAGTTCTTCCATGCTGTTACAAATGGCAAGGTTTTTCTTATACAGGTGAGTAGTATTCCATTGTGTATATATACCACAAATTTTTATTCATTTTTTGATAAATGCTTAGGTGGTGGATTCCCTAACCTGGATATTATGAATACCAGCAACGAACATTTGAATGTAGACCTCTCTTTGACATAGTGATTTCAAATCTTTCGGTTAAATAAGAAGAAATTGAATAGCTGGATCATACAGTGGCTCAATTTTTAGTATTTTGAGGAACCTCTGTGTAGTTTTCTCATAATTGCTACACTAAATTCATTCCAACCAAGTAAGTGCAGGTATACATTTTTGCACATCCTTGGCAGCATATATCTTTTGTTATTTTTATAGTAGTAATTCTGACAGATGTGAGGTGATATCTCATTGTGTTTTCAGTTTGCATTCCCATAATGATTAGATCTTGTAAGTGGGAATTTGTTGCTTTAATATTCCTTTTCACCTTTGCTTTTACTGGTTCCCATAGGTTTTGATATGTTGTGTTTCCATTTGGTCTACAGTAGAATCCAAGTCCAGTGTTTTATTATTTATTTTCTGTGTGGATGAACTGTTCATTATTGAAGAGGGTGTATTTAAGTCTGCTACTTTTATTTTATTGCAATCTAACTTTCCCTTAAAAACTTTTAATATTTGCTTTATATTCTTAGGTGCTTCAATATATATATATATATATATATATATATATATATATATATATATATATATATACATATATATATATATATATATATATATATATATATATATAAAACATATATTTATGATTATTATATCTGCCTGATGGATTGACCCCTTTATATAATGCTCCTTTTTTCTCATTTTATAGTTTTTGACTTAAAGCTGTTTTATTTTCATATACAGAAGAAAAGCTACTCTTGCTCTCTTTTAGTTTTCAGTTGCATGGCATATCTTTCCTAGCTAGTTGTATTTCTTAGCCAGTTGGTAATTCAGCAGTTGGACAATGTTTTGCGAGAGGCTCTTTGGTTAGATGGAATAGCTGATCTGGATGGGTGGGGACAGCTGCCATGTTCAGTAGAAATACAAGGTTGTGGTTTGCCTTTCTTCTTATATAGGTCCATGTGATGGGCTTTGGGGCTTGCCTGATCACTGCTTATAAACTCCTGGGTGTTGCAGATCTAACCCTTACTCTTTGTTGAAATTTGCTATGGCTTGTGTCTGTCTCTCTGAGTTTACCTTGGGATACATTCTAAGCTTGGTTTAGAGACTAGCTATCCAAGGATTTAAGCCAGGTAAACTTACCATCACTTCTGGGAGTGACCAACCCAGTCTCACATGTTGATTGTGCTATTAGCCTACCATTGTGAGCTATATGCTGCTTACTGTGGGCTCATACTCAAGCCATATCAATCTCACAGAACTTGCATATTGATTCAGAAAAAGATAACACAAAATAGAAAACAAAAGACTAATTTTACTTATGAACTGAATGAAAAAATTTAAAATGAATTCAGAAATGTATTGTATTAGTCAGCTTTTTGTCATTGTGATCAAAATACCTGACAAGAACAAGGAGCAAAGATTTATTTTGGCTCATTGTTTCAAAGGTCTCAGTCATGGTTGGTTGGCTCCAAGGCAGAAGCATCATGGTGGAAAGGTGTGGTGGAGGAAAGCTGATCAGCTCTTGGCAGCAAAGAGGAAAGGAGGGAAGGAGGGAGGGAGAAAGAAGGAGGTGGTGGGGGGGGAGAGAAAAGAGGGGGGAAGGAGCTGGGAAGAAGATGAACCATTCCAGCATATGACCCCAATGACCTACTTCTTCAAACTGGGTCTCACCTCCCAGTAGTCTATTCAGCTATGAATGGATTAATTCACTTGTATTCTTCTTGACTTATGACCAGTGCAATTTAAGGAAAGTGCTATAAATATTTGGAAGAAGTCAGAATGTTGTTTATAAAAGGTAATATTATTATCTACAGTGAAAATGCAAGAAAAATTAGCTGAAGTCCTATAATAACAAATAAATGGATAGTAGAGGGAACTGGGACCAAAGACAGAGCAGGCCCAGCGGCCTGCTGAGGGGCAGAGCCGCCCCCCACCCCCCTCGCCTGCCAGGTAGGGGAAGGGTGACCACCAACAGAAAAGGCCCAGTGGCCCGCGGCGGGACAGAGCTTCCAATCACTCCTGCAAGGTAGGCGGGCCTGCGACCCACTGGCAGAAGAGGAGCAGCCGCCTGCTGAGAGGCTGAGCCGCCCCCTCCCCCTGCGCCAGCATAGTAGAGGGAACTGGGACCAAAGACAGAGCAGGCCCAGCGGCCTGCTGAGGGGCAGAGCCGCCCCCCACCCCCCTCGCCTGCCAGGTAGGGGAAGGGTGACCACCGACAGAAAAGGCCCAGTGGCCCAGGGCGGGACAGAGCTTCCAATCACTCCTGCAAGGTAGGCGGGCCTGCGACCCACCGGCAGAAGAGGAGCAGTCGCCTGCTGAGAGGCTGAGCCGCCCCCTCCCCCTGCGCCGGCATAGTAGAGGGAACTGGGAACAAAGACAGAGCAGGCCCAGCGGCCTGCTGAGGGGCAGAGCCGCCCCCCACCCCCCTCGCCTGCCAGGTAGGGGAAGGGTGACCACCGACAGAAAAGGCCCAGTGGCCCAGGGCGGGACAGAGCTTCCAATCACTCCTGCAAGGTAGGCGGGCCTGCGACCCACCGGCAGAAGAGGAGCAGTCGCCTGCTGAGAGGCTGAGCCGCCCCCTCCCCCTGCGCCGGCATAGTAGAGGGAACTGGGACCGAAGACAGAGCAGGCCCAGCGGCCTGCTGAGGGGCAGAGCCGCCCCCCACCCCCCTCGCCTGCCAGGTAGGGGAAGGGTGACCACCGACAGAAAAGGCCCAGTGGCCCAGGGCGGGACAGAGCTTCCAATCACTCCTGCAAGGTAGGCGGGCCTGCGACCCACCGGCAGAAGAGGAGCAGTCGCCTGCTGAGAGGTTGAGCCGCCCCCTCCCCCTGCGCCGGCATAGTAGAGGGAACTGGGACCAAAGACAGAGCAGGCCCAGCGGCCTGCTGAGGGGCAGAGCCACCCCCCACCCCCCTCGCCTGCCAGGTAGGGGAAGGGTGACCACCGACAGAAAAGGCCCAGTGGCCCAGGGCGGGACAGAGCTTCCAATCACTCCTGCAAGGTAGGCGGGCCTGCGACCCACTGGCAGAAGAGGAGCAGCCCCCTGCTGAGAGGCTGAGCCGCCCCCTCCCCCTGCGCCGGCATAGTAGAGGGAACTGGGACCAAACACAGAGCAGGCCCAGCGGCCTGCTGAGGGGCAGAGCCGCCCCCCACCCCCCTCGCCTGCCAGGTAGGGGAAGGGTGACCACCGACAGAAAAGGCCCAGTGGCCCGCGGCGGGACAGAGCTTCCAATCACTCCTGCAAGGTAGGCGGGCCTGCGACCCACCGGCAGAAGAGGAGCAGCGGCCTGCTGGGAGGCAGAGCCGCCCCCTCCCCCCCGCGCCTGCAAGGTAGTCGGAACTGAGACCACCATCAGAACAGGTCAGACCTGCAACCGAGAGACAGAACAGGCCCAGTGGCCTGAGGAAGGGTAGAGCCGCCCCCCCCCCACACGCCTGCAAAGTAGGCGGACCTGCGACCCACTGGCAGTACAGCCCCAGAGGCCTGCAGAGGGGCAGTGCCGCTGCCTGCGCCTGCAAAGTAGGCAGAACTGCGACCACCGACAGAACAAGCCTAGCGGCCCGCAGAGGGACAGAGCCGCCGCCCGCGCCTGCAAGGACGGCGGACCTGCTACCGACTGGCAGAGCAGGCCCAGCGGCCTGCCGGCGTGGTAGGCACATTGCCCCAATTGGCGGAGGGGCAGAGCCGCCGCCCGTGCCTGCGAGGGAGACTTTGCAACTATACAAGACCAATATAAATATATAGGGGGAAAATTCAATAGCACAACAGTTTCACCAAGAAGAAAGGAACGCGAACAGTATGAAGAGACAAGGAAAGAAAGGACCACAAGCATTGCAGGTCAACTCAACTTTAGAAGAGGTAATAGCTGCAGCTGATGGAATGTCAGATAAAGAATTCAGGATATACATGCTTCAGATGATCTGGAGTCTCAAGGAAGACATCAGACAGCAAAATCAGACAATGAAAGATCACTTGAACAATGAATTACATAAACAAATCCAAGAAGCAAAAGATCAACTATACAGGGAAATAGAGGTTATAAAAAACAAACAAACAGAAATCCTAGAAATGCAGGAAGCAATAAGCCAACTTAAAAACTCAATTGAGAATACTACCAGCAGAGTAGAACACTTAGAAGACAGAACATCAGACAATGAAGATAAAGTATATCAACTTGAAAAGAACATAGACAGCTCAGCAAGACTGTTAAGAAACCATGAGCAGAACATCCAAGAAATATGGGATAACATCAAGAGACCAAATTTAAGAGTCATTGGGATACAGGAAGGAACAGAGTTTCAAACCAAAGGAATGAGCAATCTATTCAATGAAATAATTCGAGAAAACTTCCCAGATTTGAAGAATGAGACAGAACCCCAAATCCTAGAAGCCTACAGGACGCCGAATGTGCAAAATCATAAGAGACCCACACCTAGACACATTATAATGAAGATGCCCAACATACAGAACAAGGAGAGAATTTTAAAAGCTACAAGAGAAAGGAAGCAGATCACATTTAGGGGTAAGCCAATCAGGATAACAGCTGATCTTTCAACACAGACTCTGAAAGCTAGAAGATCCTGGAATAACATATTTCAAACACTGAAAGAAAATGGGTTCCAACCAAGAATTGTGTTTCCAGCGAAATTAAGCTTCAGGATGGAAGATGAAATTAAAACCTTCCACGATAAACAAAAGTTAAAAGAATTTGCAGCTAGAAAACCATCTCTTCAAAACATCCTTGGCAAAACATTACAGGAAGAGGAAATGGAAAATAACAATGAAAACCAACAGTGGGAGGTAGGACACTAAAGGGGGGAAAATAATCAAAGTGGAAAACAAACCATGTTTAGTAACATAAATAAACAAATATGGCTGGAAGAACAACCCATATCTCAATAATAACCCTAAATGTTAATGGCTTAAACTCACCAATTAAGAGACACAGGCTAGTAGAATGGATCACAAAACAAGACCCAACAATATGCTGCCTACAGGAGACGCATTTGATAGGAAAAGACATACATAGGCTGAAGGTGAAAGGTTGGGAAAAATCATATCACTCATATGGACTTCGGAAACAAGCAGGAGTATCCATACTCATATCAAATAAAATAGATTTTAAGCCAAAGTTAATCAAAAGGGATAAAGAGGGACACTACATACTGCTCAAGGGAACCATACACCAACAAGACATAACAATCATAAATATATATGCCCCAAACAATGGTGCAGCTATGTTCATCAAACAAACTCTTCTCAAGTTCAAGAGTCTAATAGACCACCATACAATAATCATGGGAGACTTCAACACACCTCTCTCACCACTGGACAGATCTTCCAAACAAAAGTTGAATAAGGAAACTATAGAACTCAATAACACAATTAATAACCTAGATTTAATTGACATATATAGAATATACCACCCAACATCAAACAGTTACACTTTTTTCTCAGCAGCACATGGATCCTTCTCAAAAATAGATCATATATTATGTCACAGGGAAACTCTTAGACAATACAAAGGAGTAGAGATAATACCATGCATCCTATCTGATCATAATGGAATGGAACTGAAAATCAACGATAAAAGAAGGAAGGAAAAAGAATATATCACTTGGAGAATGAACAATAGGTTACTGAATGATCAATGGGTTATAGAAGACATCAAGGAGGAAATTAAAAAATTCTTAGAGATTAATGAAAACACAGACACAACATATCGGAATCTATGGGACACATTGAAAGCAGTTCTAAGAGGAAAATTCATTGCTTGGAGTTCATTCCTTAAAAAAAGAAAAAACCAACAAATAAATGATCTCATACTTCATCTCAAAATCCTAGAAAAAGAAGAGCAAAACAACAGCAAAAGAAGTATAAGGCAAGAAATAATTAAAATCAGAGCTGAAATCAATGAAATCGAAACAAAAGAAACAATTGAAAAAATTGACAAAACTAAAAG
This sequence comes from Marmota flaviventris, assembly GCF_047511675.1. Lineage (NCBI taxonomy): Eukaryota > Metazoa > Chordata > Mammalia > Rodentia > Sciuridae > Marmota > Marmota flaviventris. The sequence goes on from NC_092504.1 coordinate 64,264,063, forward strand.
TTGGTTCTTTGAAAAAATAAACAAAATCGACAGACCCTTAGCCATGCTAGCGAAGAGAAGAAGAGAGAGAACTCAAATCACTAACATACGGGATGAAAGAGGCAATATCACAACAGACACTTCAGAAATACAGAAGATAATCAAAAATTATTTTGAATCCTTATACTCCAATAAATTAGAAGATAGTGAAGGCATAGATAAATTTCTTAAGTCATATGATCTGCCCAGATTGAGTCAGGAGGATATAGACAACCTAAACAGACCAATATCAATTGAGGAAATAGAAGAAACCATCAAAAGACTACCAACTAAGAAAAGCCCAGGACCGGATGGGTATACAGCAGAGTTTTACAAAACCTTTAAAGAGGAACTAATACCAATACTTTTCAAGCTACTTCGGGAAATAGAAAAAGAGGGAGAACTTCCAAATTCATTCTACGAGGCCAACATCACCCTGATACCTAAACCAGACAAAGACACTTCAAAGAAAGAAAACTACAGACCAATATCTCTAATGAACCTAGATGCAAAAATCCTCAATAAAATTCTGGCCACTCGGATACAAAGGCACATCAAAAAAATTGTGCACCATGATCAAGTAGGATTCATCCCTGGGATGCAAGGCTGGTTCAATATAAGGAAATCAATAAATGTTATTCACCACATCAATAGACTTAAAAATAAGAACCATATGATCATCTCGATAGATGCGGAAAAAGCATTCGACAAAGTACAGCATCCCTTTATGTTCAAAACTCTAGAAAAACTAGGGATAACAGGAACATACCTCAATATTGTAAAAGCAATCTATGCTAAGCCTCAGGCTAGCATCATTCTGAATGGAGAAAAATTGAAGGCATTCCCTCTAAAATCTGGAACAAGACAGGGATGCCCTCTCTCACCACTTCTGTTCAACATAGTTCTCGAAACACTGGCCAGAGCAATTAGACAGACGAAAGAAATTAAAGGCATCAAAATAGGAAAAGAAGAACTTAAATTATCACTATTTGCAGATGACATGATTCTATACCTAGCAGACCCAAAAGGGTCTACAAAGAAACTATTAGAGCTAATAAATGAATTCAGCAAAGTGGCAGGATATAAAATCAACACGCATAAATCAAAGGCATTCCTGTATATCAGCGACAAATCCTCTGAAATGGAAATGAGGACAACCACTCCATTCACAATATCTTCAAAAAAAATAAAATACTTGGGAATCAACCTAACAAAAGAGGTGAAAGACTTATACAATGAAAACTACAGAACCCTAAAGAGAGAAATAGAAGAAGATCTTAGAAGATGGAAAAATATACCCTGTTCATGGATAGGCAGAACTAACATCATCAAAATGGCGATATTACCAAAAGTTCTCTATAGGTTTAATGCAATGCCAATCAAAATCCCAACGGCATTTCTTGTAGAAATAGAGAAAGCAATCATGAAATTCATATGGAAAAATAAAAGACCCAGAATAGCAAAAACAATGCTAAGCAGGAAGTGTGAATCAGGCGGTATAGCGATACCAGACTTCAAACTATATTACAGAGCAATAGTAACAAAAACAGCATGGTACTGGTACCAAAACAGGCGGGTGGACCAATGGTACAGAATAGAGGACACAGAAACCAATCCACAAAACTACAACTATCTTATATTTGATAAAGGGTCTAAAAGCATGCATTGGAGGAAGGATAGCATCTTCAACAAATGGTGCTGGGAAAACTGGAAATCCATATGCAACAAAATGAAACTGAATCCCTTTCTCTCGCCATGCACAAAAGTTAATTCAAAATGGATCAAGGAGCTTGATATCAAATCAGAGACACGCCGTCTGATAGAAGAAAAAGTTGGCTACGATCTACAGTCGGTGGGGTCGGGCTCCAAATTCCTCAATAGGACACCCATAGCACAAAAGTTAATAACTAGAATCAACAAATGGGACTTACTCAAACTAAAAAGTTTTTTCTCAGCAAAAGATACAATAAGAGAGGTAAATAGAGAGCCTACATCCTGGGAACAAATCTTTACTCCTCACACTTCAGATAGAGCCCTAATATCCAGAGTATACAAAGAGCTCAAAAAATTAGACAATAAGAGAACAAACAACCCAATCAACAAATGGGCCAAGGACCTGAACAGACACTTCTCAGAGGAGGACATACAGTCAATCAACAAGTACATGAAAAAATGCTCACCATCTCTAGCAGTCAGAGAAATGCAAATCAAAACCACCCTAAGATACCATCTCACTCCAGTTAGATTGGCAGCCATTATGAAGTCAAACAACAACAAGTGCTGGCGAGGATGTGGGGAAAAGGGTACACTTGTACATTGCTGGTGGGACTGCAAATTGGTGCAGCCAATTTGGAAAGCAGTATGGAGATTTCTTGGAAAGCTGGGAATGGAGCCACCATTTGACCCAGCTATTCCCCTTCTCGGTCTATTCCCTAAAGACCTAAAAAGAGCATGCTACAGGGACACTGCTACATCGATGTTCATAGCAGCACAATTCACAATAGCTAGACTGTGGAACCAACCTAGATGCCCTTCAATGGATGAATGGATAAAAAAAATGTGGCATTTATACACAATGGAGTATTACTCTGCATTAAAAAATGACAAAATCATAGAATTTACAGGGAAATGGATGGCATTAGAGCAGATTATGCTAAGTGAAGCTAGCCAATCCCTAAAAAACAAATGTCAAATGTCTTCTTTGATATAAGGAGAGTAGCTAAGAACAGAGTAGGGTCGAAGAGCATGAGAAGAAGATTAACATTAAACAGGGATGAGAGGTGGGAGGGAAAGGGAGAGAGAAGGGAAAATGCATGGAAATGGAAGGAGACCCTCAGAGGTATACAAAAGTACATACAAGAGGAAGTGAGGGGAAGGGGAAAAATAATACAAGGGGGACAAACGAATGTCAGTAAAGGGGGCAGAGAGAGAAGAGGGGAGGGGAGGGGAGGGGAGGGGAGGGGGGATAGTAGAGGATAGGAAAGACAGCAGAATACAACAGACACTAGTATGGCAATATGTAAATCAATGGATGTGTAACTGACGTGATTCTGCAATCTGTATATGGGGTAAAAATGGGAGCTCATAACCCACTTGAATCAAATTGTGAAATATGATATATCAAGAACTATGTAATGTTTTGAACAGCCAACAATAAAAAATTAAAAAAAAAAAAACAAAACAAAAAAAAAAAAAAAACAAATAAATGAATTTAGTAAAGAAATCTAAGATTGAGCTAAAACAACTCAGCAATAAACAATGTAATAATAATAAAAGACATAAGCTAAACAAAAATGAACAGAGACTCAGGCACATGGGCTAATATCAGATGCTAATAATATGCATGCAAACAGAGTCCAAAAGGAACAGAGGGAAGGATGGAATAAAATATACTTGAAAGATGATGGCCAAAAGATCTCCAAGCTTTATGAAAAATAAAAACCAAGTTTATTGAATTCCAGGCAAAATAAGCACAAAGAAAACCACATCAAGGAATAAATCTTAATAAAATCATGAAAACCAGTGATAAAATCTTAAAAGTAACCAAAGTAAAATGACACATTATAGAAAAAAATAAAGACAGAAATTACTGGACACTTCTCAAAAACACTGCAAATTGTAAGACGACAGAATGGCATCTTGGAAGTACTAAAAAACCAAGAAAGAAAAGAAAGAGAAAGAAAGAGATAAACCTAGAACATTATGCCTCAGCAAAAAAGTAAAAATTAAGATGAAATAAATAGTTTCAAAACAAAAGCCAGGGAAATTTATTATTTTAAGTCTATACTACAAGGAACATTAAAGTTCTTCAGGTGGAAGGAATAGCATCTATTAACAGGAAATTTGGATCTACACAAAGGAATGAAAAGCACTGGAAAGGCTAAAAGGTGAATAAAAATATTTTATTTCTTAATTTTGAATTTCTTTTGAGATTATTAACTATTTAAAGAAAAAATAATGACGTATTCTGTGGTTTATTATATGGACGTAAAATACTCTCCATATCTGCAGGATATACCATCCACAGATTCAACCAATAATGGATTGCAAATATTAAAAATAATTTAATCTGTATTGAATTTGTAAGGCTTTTTCTTTTTTTCTCCTTTTCTCTTTTTCTTTTTTTGGTCCTGGAGATTGAACCTGGGCCTCATACATGCTAAACAGCACACATTCTATCTCCCAGCCTCAGATCTTTTTTAAAAAATCATTATTCCCTGAATGTTACAGTATAATGACTATTTACAGAGCATTTACATTTTATTAGTATTATAAGTAAACTAGAGATAATTTAGGGTACATGGGAAGATATGTGTATATGCAATACTATGCCATTTTACGTAAGGAACTGAGCAACATGGATTTTGATATTTGCAAGGGGTCCTGGAACCAATCTATCATGGATACCAAAGGATAACTGTGTGAGACAACAATAGCATGAAGGATGGGAGAGGGTAATGTTGTAGTGGTTCTTATATATGTAATGGTATAATATTATTGAAGGTAGAATGCAATATGCTAATAATTCCTATTGTAAATTTTAGAGCAGTTAACCGATATAACTAATAATCCCATAATGGAGATACATGGAATACTTAAAGAAAAGACTCATTCCAAAAGAAAGACCTCCTCCCCAAATCAAAGCAAATAAAGCCAATAAAAAATAACAAAGTAGTAGGTTAAGACCCATCCACACTGGAAATTAAAGTAAATGTGATTCAAAGGCTCAGTTAGAAGACAGAGGTTATGAGAATAGCTAAAAGTTTCAGATCTAAATATGCTGCACTCTTTAAAGGCAAACAACACAATTTAATATAAACATATTGATAGATTAAATAGATTCAAAGTAAAAGGATAGAAAAATATGTTCTATAAAAATACATATTAAAAAAAACTTGGAATGCTGTACTAATATCAGGCACATTAGAGCTCAGAAAAAGAAATATTTCAGGGATAAAAAGGACATTTCATATACATATAAATGAGTCTGTTAATCAAGATATCATAATAAATATTTTAGTGCTAAGTAATGTAGTTCACTACAGATCTTCAAAATGCATAAAGCAAAATTGGTTAAGAATGAAAAGAAATAGTTATATTCCCAATTGTAACTGGAGGTGTCAGTGTTCCTTTTTTTGGTAATTGATCAGACCAAACTAGAAGATAGAAAATCTGCAGTGACATGAAAGACTGGAGAAGACTAGCAATTGCCTTGATTTAATTAGCATTTATAGACTAGTACACACAAAACCAACAGAATGCATATTCTTTTCAAATACACATGGGGCCTATACTAGGTCATAAAACAAAAGAAATATATTTAAAAATATTGAAATCATAAATCTGTTCTCTAATAACATAATGAAAAATAGAAATCGATTATAGAAATAAACCTGGAAAATTTTCAGATATTTGGGTGTTAAGTATTTAGTTCTAAATAACTCATGATCAAAGAAGAGATTACAAAAAGAAAAATAGAAGATATTTTCATTTGAATAAAATGGAAATGAAATGTATTAGGTTTGTTGGATACACTTTAAGGAGTTCTAGTGAAGACTTTAGAGATTGAAAAACTTACAGTAGAAAAGAAGAAAAATCTAATAATGTTCTAAGTGTCTACTGTGACAGGCTAGAAAAAAGGGTAAATTAAGCCCAAATAAATAAATAGAAGAACAAACAGCAGGAATCAAAGAAATGGAAAGGAAAAAATAATAAGAGATGATCAAAGACATAAAAAGTTGCTTCACTGACTATCAATAAAATTGACAAACTTCTAACTAGACTGATTAGATGACTATTCATCTAAAACATTCATATTTTCCAAAGTCATACCCTTTCTTAGGTCAGTTCTTATCTAAATTACTGTTTATTATGAGGTTATAAAGGTCTGGTCTGGTCACCTTACATCAATTTAGGAAAACTCTGCAGGGCCAGCCCATCTCCAGAGCTGCTGAGGTCTTGCTGCCCAATCCTGCGTCTTTCAACCTCACAGAATGGCAAATTCCAAGAAACTCTCCAGTAGACCATTTGCACATAAACCTACATTCCCAAATCTGTTTTCTAGAGAACCTACCTCCAATAGGTTTATTCAAAAAATGTTATATATTTTTTAATAGCAGGATGCCTGCTGTTTCAAATTATCTAGATTTCCATAATCAATATAAAATGCTAGTTGAATATGTCTTGTTTTCCAACACTCTCTGACCTCCCTGAGTCAAGCAGCTCCTCATGGAAGCAGGTAGCTCAGGGAAGGTAAGACTTTAAATATGTTAAGACAGAGTTGTGGTGGAGTTTTATCCCTAGGCAGGTAGAGAAGTATCTGTATTACCTTTGTAACAGTTGAGAGAGCAGAGAGACCAGTCAATAGAGTGGGACCAGAATCCAGAAATAGATCTTCATGTATATGAGATGTAAGTACACAAAAATGTATAATTTCAAGTTAGCAGAGAAAGAAAGCAGTCTTCTACAATTAATGTCACAGCTATCTTTTCTGGAATAAAGAAATTTGAATAAAAATAGAAGCACCAGACACCACAATATATTCCAAATGCTCTAAACATCTAGGTATAAACACAGAGCTATATAAAGTCACAGGAAAACATTGACCTAGAAAAAATATTTGCAGATATTTTGCATGCATTTAGTTAATACATTTAACATATGTCCAAAGTATTTACAAATTAAGAATAAATGACCAAAGGGTTCATTTAACAATTCAAAACAGATAATTCAAATAGAAGAAATATACATGACCAATAACATCTGTAAGAACAGATGGTGAACCTCACTGGTAATTAAAGCAATACAAAATCAAAATAAGATTCAATCATTTTCACTGTCAGATAAAGGCAAGGAGCTAAAGCCACAGTAGTGAACTACACACAATACTTGTGCACACAGAGTTTATGAAATGTGTAGTAGCTAAAATTTTATTTTATTATTATTGAATGAAAAGGTGTTCAAGATGCATTATTAAATGTCAAATCAGTAGGCCATGAGAAACTTTGCACAGCATGATTTTGTTCAAAGAAATCTAGCACAACCAATACATACATTAAGAGGAAGGATTGAAAGATGATAACCCAAGATGTCAGTGATCATCTCTGGAAAGATAATGGATGACATATCAATGTGTGATATGTTTGTGGTGTTGAAACCAGAGTTTTGAGATTAAAAAAACTCCATTTTTTTTTTGCTTCTGCTGGCAGGTGGGGTCTGTGTAAGGCTGCAGGCCTCTGCAGCCAAGAGGTGTTGCAGCTCTTAATGGAAGGCCAAGCCCTCCCATGTTGCAGCAGACCCCAGCAGCTCACCCTCATTGTCTCATGAATTGGAAGAATGAAATCCACAGACCAGGATGAGTGAATATAAGAGTGGGATTCATTGAAGAATAGAAACGGGAACAGACTTTTGCAGTGCAAGAGGGGTCAGTATGCCAGTTCAGGAATTGTCTGAGTATGCTAGACCAGGAACTTACATGGACTTGGGTCACCGCTATTTACATGGACTTGGGTCCAAATTTATGCTAATTAGAGTTTGGAAATGTACTAATGCTATTGGCAACTCCAGAGTCTCGACTTCATTCTTCAGGTCTGCCCCACTTCCATTTTCTCACCTTGAATCACAAAGTAGGAGGTTGAGGTTATGGGCTGGTCTATTTTAGCAGGATGTGGGCTGCAGTGCTGTGTGGATTGGGCTTCCCCAGCAGGTAACCATACCATGTCCAGGCCTAGCCGCCTAAGGGTGATAGGCACTCCCAGAGCCTTAGGACTGCCACATCTACATGGCCTTCACCAGTGCTTGCCCAGAGAGCTCCAATCCACTAGGGCTGACATTATGCTGTTCCACCAATCCACTGCTGCTTCTTGGAAGGGAACAGTAACCAGCTGTGGGCTTGGTGGCCAGGGAGCTGTGTCAGTATGCCTCAGAGTTTTCTACAATAATCTTATTACTTTCATAAAAAGGGCAAGATAGAATGAAACCAATAGCACCCATTTTGTTTCGAGGTGGGTGGCTGGCAATTAGCATTCTATCATAGATTTTGTGTTTCTGAATCCCAGGACAGAAAGTGGAGAAAGAATGTACTGAATTTTAAAACTTTCAATGAACCTTCTGATTTTATCTTCTGTTTCAAGTAAATCCACCTTATAAGAGGCAGAAAATTCTTCTTGATACTGGTAATAGGGGAACTGTTTGCATTAAATGAGACTTTCTGCGTACTCCTAAAAGACATTATTTTGAGGATTGGGGAAAAAAGTTGGGTTAGAATTTTCAAGTCAAGATTCAATTTTAAACCAAATTCCACCCCTCCCCCAAAGGAGCATATCCCTGGGATAATCTTAAGCATTGTGCTTCTTTTGAGCTGGTAGTTTTGCTTTTGACTAGCTTGCAAGAAGTGTTGTCATTATGGAGGGATGAATAGTGATTCAACCAGTTAGAGCATGATAATGGTATACAAAGCCACCAAGGCTGACTTTCTGCCTGTTTTCTCAATAGATTTTTGCCCATTTATTAGCAGAGATTAATTCTTCTGGTTACAAAACAATCCAAATGAGTTTGTGTGATCCAGGTAAGGCACATAAGGATATCAAATTCATTTCATCTACAAAATAAATACAGAAACTTTAATGGTTTCTATTACAGAAACTTTTATATTGAATTTGAGGAATTTATATTCCCATGGAAGAATACTACAGTATTGCTGAACTGAATCCTTTCTATAAGCTCTATTAGTAATATATTTAAGAAAATTTTAAAAATTAATTCAAATAAAGAAATCCATTCACTTTTGTAAAGCAAACCCCAATCTGCATTGCGTTTTCTGTTGAAGGTTAGTTCCACTAGGTGGAGGCATTTGCTCAGTTTTGTGGTTCACACTAACACATATAACATATTAAGCAGAATATTTCAGAAACAAGCCAAAAGGTCTGGTGGTTTGTATTGTAATAGCTTGGCAATGTACACACATTGCTACGTGGATGCTCATAAAGGAAAGTAGCTGGTTTCTAGTATCTAATTTTTTTTGGTTTTGTTTAACAGTTATAACCTGAAAAAAGCCATTATAGGTTGAATACAATTGTAAACCAAGCCTCTTAAGTGTCTCATTTATTTGTTAGACACTTTATGCATTCAATAGTGATATATTAATAAAAGGTCTATATTCTGCTTTAATTATTATTTTAAATATATTTTATTTAAGATGATGATGAGTATTAGATAAATATTTTTTATATATAATGCTTTATGGCAGTAACTTCATGTAAAATGATACTTCTTCAAATAATAGGAAAACAAATATTCTCTTTGAATATGCCATACAAGTGACAAAAATATATGAGATAATCCTTCAAGTAACTGAAATATAAAAGGCCTAAAAATATTATGGGGAAAAAAATTTCTTTTCAACTTGAAGCTTTCTGTGGTTATCTTCTTGGGTGTCTACTGTACTGTTTTTATTGTTACCAACATTATATGGAAACAATATCTTTATAGTTAAGTAGGAAATTCATCTGTTCCTCTTTAGCTGTATTTGAAGTTATAATATTCTGTCATCAGTTAATTGACTTCAAGGAAGTAAGTCTGAAAAATTGAACTTTGTGAAAACAACCTTATTCTCTTTTTTTTGCAATTGATTTTTAGTCTTCTATGAGCACTATTGTTTCTAATTTTATTGTTTTAAAGATACTGTATTAATTGTCTACTGTTGGTCTCATAAATTGATTAAAGACCTACAGACTTTTGTCTTCCAACCCTTTAAAGAAAATTTAGTGGTTAACATTGTTTCATTTTTTTTTAGTCTCATATTCATGGTCAAGGACAGACGGAATCAGATGTGTATAAATGCATTGTTAGAAAGCTAGCTTTTCATATCTAATAGCTGTGTCTCATTTTAAGACAAAACATTTAATTTGTCATTTAAAACAACTCCTTGGTATACCCTGGAGAAAATATCTCACTTGCTCACATATCTATTAATTGATTTTCTCCTTAGGATGAAAGCCTGGCCCGCCAGCTGGTGGAGCTTGGCTACCGAGGGACTGGAGAGATAATAAAAAGGGCAGATTTTGAAGCAAGGAAGGCAGCTATAGAGATTGCAAGGCTGGCTGAAAGAACTCAGAAAAAGTAAGTGCTCATTTCCAAATCCAGATTTTGTTATATTCTAGAGTCTCTGGAAAAATCCCTCCTCTCCTTTTTTTTTTTTTTTTTTCCTTTTGGCTTTGCTGTAATTCAGAAAAGTTGGCTGGAGCAGGTTAAACTTGGAATGCCCTAAAGCATGTGTTTTGCAGATCAGGAACTGGAGGAACTGTAACTTCTTGCAATAAAGTTACATGCAACTTTGAGCTACTAATTTAAGAAATATAAATACCAAAATGTGATAATCATACCAATAAAGTCCTGTTAAAAAGTAACTCAATATTATTGGTTTTATGCATGTATATACTAAAAATATAGGTGACTTTTGCCTTAGCACTGTTTGTACTTTTGAGGCCTATAAACATTGACATCATTTATATTCTAACATTTTTCTAAATATTGGTTCATTTACCTGTATTAATAATAGTCTTGTTAATGTGACTAATAAAAAGTTATAATAAACATGACTCTAATAACATACATTAAGTATATAATGAATGAGAGGTATTCCTAATGTGAACTACACCAGACTGGTAAAACAAGTTCAAGAAGACTTGACAAGGTGATCATCTATTTGAACTATTAAGTTGTTAATGTTGAAATGGATACTTACGTAGATATCATTATATTAGTCTTAGAGAGCATCTTTAAAAGTACCTGGTAATTATAACTAGAAATGTCCCCTTTACTCATTATAAATGATCAACATTTGATAGATGTGAATTGGTCCTGGGAATGTGGAATTTGAAGTATTTCAGTGATTATTGTGTTTCAGAACCATAGATTATTGTAATTTAGCATACTGACATTTGAGAATTTATTTTCTATTGCTGCCATAACAATCACTACAAAGTTAGCGGCTTAAAATGGCGCAAATTTATTTATTCCCAGTTCTATACATACACTGTGGTTTAGCTGGATCTTCTCTTCAGTATTTCACAAGACTGAAATCTGCTGTCAGCTGGACTGAGTTCTTGTCTGGAGGCTCTGAGACTGACCTGTTTTCACACTTATCCAGAGGGTAGGCCAAGTTCAGTTTCTTGTAGTGGTAGGACTGAGGTCCCCATTTCCTTACCAGTTGTGGTTCTGCTTGTCATTTGAGGGCTGATCTTTGTTCTTAGGGGCTGCCCACATTCCTTCTCATGCTTTCTATCTCCCCTTCCTCTTCAGCAATAGTGGGTTTAAGATCCCCTTACCCTTCAGATATCTCCAGGTTCCCCATTGGAAGCATCTTTAAGGGCTTTTTTACTGGACCCATTAAAATGATCCAGAATTATCTCTCCATTTTAAGGTTTAAAACTTTCATTAAATCTTTTGGCATATAATCTAACATACTCTTTAATTCTTGGGATTGGGGAATGGATATCCTTGAAGGAGCATTCTGCTTATCACAGGAAATTTATATAAAACTTCAATAACTTATTGAACATAGTTACTCTTTTATTCTTAACAAAATTATACAAATTGTATGGGTATAATTATATGTCTCATATGAAAAACAGAGGTAGTTCTATTTTTCTGTGAGGATCAATACATGCCTGTCAGGAATAGAAATGCAAAGATTTTTGTGTGATTTTGTCTGGAATTTATGTATATTCATATATGATTCTATAAGAGATATAACCAGTTTAAATCAAGAGTAGTCAGTCATATTTAAATTATAAGTTCTATCCTTGTCATAAGTCCATTTTGTGTTTAAGGATCAAAGTGGGTATTTCTTCTATGTGATGGTCTTTTTAACTGTCCAGAGCTGGAAGTCATCAGGCTACTTAAGTGCCAGTCATGGGAGGCTAATCCTTACCCAGTGCTTCTAGGATCGGAAGGCTCTTTCATCTGCAGATCTTCTCTGGTTGCCTTTGCAATGGGATGGGTCCCATATGTTGCTTTTTGTCTGCTGTGGGAGTCATTTGCTATTCTTTGTCAAGTGTTGTTGACAGCATGGCCAGCAGAGGGTGTCCTAGAGCCAAGTATGTCCTGTGCTTATATTCATTGGAGGATAACTGAAAATATGCATGGGTATCTGACTATATGTGTATTGATACCAACTCAGAAACACTTTATTCTACTCCCAGATTACCTTACATTAACTGCATATGAGAAACTTCAAGTAGATCACAATCTTTTCGTAATCACAGAGCACACATTTCAAGAAGTGCTGGTATCCAGAAGTATGTTCCTTCCAGCAGCTTTATAAGAGAATCTGGAGGGAGGAAAGCTAACAATACTGGAGGGAGATATTTTAATGAGTGGAGGCCTCAGAAGAAGACAAAAAGTAAAAAAAAAGGTTTTATTCTATTATTCACATAGTGCATTGGGATTATGCTAGCTAGGTTGGTGGGATACAATAGAACACGATTCTGCCCTAAGAAGTTTGAGTGCTGGATAAGTAAGGAAAATTATATTGTTGGTGGGAATGGGAAATGGAAAACAGTTTTGCAGTTATTCAAAAAGTTAAAAAAAGAGTTACCATATGACCCAGCAATTTCAAGAATGTACATAATAATTCACCTAAGAATGTACCAAAGGGTTCACTTAAGTGCTCAAACCTGAGTGTTCATAGCAGCATTATTCATAGGAGCAAAAATGTGAAAACATCTCAGAAACGCATCAGCTGACAGATGGATAAAAATCCTGGTATATAAATATAATGGAATCATACAAGGCATGAATTACTGTTATATGCTACACTGTGTATAAATTTTGAAAACAATAGGTTAAGTGAAAGGAGCTAGATTCCATTTATATAAAATGTCCTAAGGAAGTAAATTCATAAATGCAAGTAGTTTCATGGTTACCAAGGGTGGGAAGGAAGGGGGGATAGAATGACTGCTATTGGATATGGGGTTTCTTTTGGGGGTGATAAAATATGTAATTAGATATTATTGATGATTGTTTAACTTTGTAAATATACTAAAAAACATTGAATTGTATACCTCAAAAGGGCAAATTTTATATTATGTTATTTATATTTCAATAAAAAGTCAATTACAACAGAAGATAAGAAATGCAATTATATGTACTATGACAGCACCCTGAAGTAACACTAAGTCAGGGTTTAGGGAGGATGTTGAAGAATAGGGAAAGCTTTTCCTAAGGTACAACTGCTAAAGTGAACTCATAGGATGGGAGATAATCAGGTAAAGAAGGATGTTAAGATGAATATATCACTATGCCTCGATTTGCTTATAAAAACCACTTCTTTACAAATCCTGGTCTCTATCTCTGTCTTAATTTGTAATCCCTTTGCTAAGGCATTTCCTCCTTGAAAGCAGTACTGTTAGAGAGCACTCATTTCAACATTTGTTGGGTTTTGTTGTTATTGGTATGGGGTGGGGATGGGGTAGTGAAGGTGGAGCAGGTTTTGCCTTTTCCTCAGGCTTTACTTTGAAGTTCCACTATTACGTGAACATATCTCATTTCTTCTCTACTGAGATTCATGATATCTTTTTCTATTAATCACAAGACAGAAACTACCAAGTGTGGAAAGGCGAATGGTAGTTGTTTAGTTGATGCCCTTTTGCCAGGACAGAGTTATTCTCTGTCTCAGGGGCTGGCTAAGGTAGCTGCCAAGCAGAAGCTCCAGAGAATTTCCATTTGCAGTGAGAAGTTCAGCTGATCTCCATAATGTAGGAGAGATGGACCTTGACAGCTACACCAGCTGAATATTGGGTTCCTTCTAATTTGTAATTTTAACTGTGTCATCCCTCAGGCAGGACACTTTTCTGGGTGAACTTGTAAGACCATCAGTGTTCTCACTTGAAGTCAGTTTATCCTATTAGGAAATGAATTCACCCCTCTTAGAATTATCTCTGGGATAATGATCATATTTTACTAAAGTATGACATCTGAAACAGATGGTAGGAATATGTGGTAGTCCTGATAAGGTCCTAATTATACTGGAAGGCTATTGCCATCTTCTCAGAAGGCTTTATGATTAACCTTTGGGAATTCCTGTAAGAAATACCCTTATATAAATTTCGAATTCAAATATGCAGGGATCTGTGTGATCTTTTGTACTGAACGAAGAGGATCTGTATGGTTATTTAGTGTAAGGTTCTTGTGCCCTTTATCTTAGGGGATCCTAGTAAATGTAAAAGCTGGACAAGTCCCCAGACTTTCTGGTAGTATTCAATCTCATCAATTTATCATCTGTTAACTTGCACTTTCTGGTATGATTTGTACTTGATTCCTTCCATTTGGAAATGGAAATGGAAATATCTATTAATTGACAAAATGTTCTTTTTATTTTATGGAGGTGAAGTTGGAAAAAAGGTCAAAATGGGTTTCATGTAATATGGCTTTATCCCATCTAGTAGTTTTATCTTTACTTAATGGTTTTATAATAAAAAACAACCACATACTTAAGAATTAAATGAGAAATTTTATATAAGTGTTCTGTGAAATGATTTCAATTTTTTGCTTAGTTTCGGATATCATATTTCTTAAAAGTTGTATGTTAAAAGTTATTCTCTTTTAAAATCCAGATAATTCAGTTGTGATTTGTTGCAGATCAACATCTCCAGGAAGGTGACAGTAAGAGTGAAAAGTGCACAAGTTTTGCTTTGTCCCAAAAATCTTAGGTTGTATCTGCTTGCTTGTGGGAGTGCACATGTCTTATAGAGCCATATACCATTCATCTCTTGTTCTTCCTTTCCAAGCTAGGTGACAGCACTGATGGAATTAATCATTGTGAAGTTCTGTGGGGTGTCCATTATAATGGGACAGGAGAGTTATACAGCCCTGAGGATGACTGCAAGTGAATATTATGCTCTCTTCTGTGTGGATTCAAACTGATTTTGACAATTTCTGATTGGGATAGGAAAGAAGTTACCAAATCAAGAGCCACATGACATCTACCAGAAGCCACATAACTCTGTTCTTTCAAGTGGCACTGCAGCTGCAATTAGGACTACATGAGCTTGGGGTAGTCTACAGTCATTCTCCAGAACTCAGTTGGGGGATTGTGCCAATGGCCAGGCATGCCAATCTGAATTAGACATTCAGGTCAGTGATGCCTGAGTGGATCCATGGACATCCAAGTCCTATTACAATGGGCTAACCCTTGGCCAGGAGTCCATTTGTTATCTGATCCCTTATGTGTTGTTTGGGCTTTCTGTATCCTGTTTGTTCATTCTGGACATTACTTCTTGATGAAAGTTGTAATCTCCTGCTATAATTATGGACTTATCTATTTTGTTTTATCTATTTTGATTTATGTATTTTGATGTTAGATGCATCTACTTTGATTTTATTTCTTTTTGAAATAAAGTGGACTTCTATACCATTGTTTTATAAAATCTTTATTATCATTGCTTTATGAAACCTTTATTCCTGGCAAAATTTCTTTTACTGAAATTTACTTTTTCTTAGATAGCACCTCAACTTTTAAAGAGTCTTCATATATTTTTCCCCATCATTTTTACTTTAATTTACCTATTCTTATATGCTTAGAATGGATTTCTTATGGATGGTATATATTTGAATCTTGCTTTTAAACATTTAATATGCCTATCCTTGTCTTTAATGGTGTATTTAGGCCATTTATCTGTATTTTTGCAATCATAGATATGTTTGGATTTAAATCTACCATCTTTCTAGCTGTTTTCTATTTATCAAATCTGGTCTTTGTTTCTTTATTCCTCTTGTCTTCTTTTGAATTTAGACTGTAAAAAACATGTTAATAATAATCTTCAACAATAACTTATGATTTATACATTTACAAACTTTTTGTTAGTGATTATTTTTTTAAATTAATGATTGCTAAATAGTTTATAAACATTCATCTTTAACTTAAATATAACAGTCTCCTTTCAAATAATATTAACCTCTTCATGAATTTAAGAATCTTACTATAGTTCCAGTTATTCTTCCTACATTTTGTACTATCTTGCCACCTTTTTTTTTATTCTAAATATTTATAAATCCTGTAAGACATTCTTAGTACTTTCACAAAAGACAGTTATTTTAAAAGTGATTAAAAATAAAAAAAAATTATAATCCTAATTTTTCCCCATCCCTGATAAGTTCCAATTTCTTTGTGGGGATCTTTTCTTTTATTTGGTATTATATTCCTTTAAAATGTGTGTGTGTGTGTGTGTGTGTGTGTGTGTGTGTGTGTATATATATATATATATATGTATGTATATATATATATATATATATATATATATATATATATATATATATGAACTGATCTTCTAGTAATGAATTTTCTCATCTACAACTTGTCTATAAGAGTATTTTGCTTTAACTTTTAAAAGTTGATTTGCTGGATCTTGAGCTGAGGTTCCAGCAATCCCTGAATACCTGTGTCTTGGTAGTGGGGATGGGCTTCTCTCACTCTTTGTTCTTGCTCTGGTCTGTCTCTTGTCGGTTCTATGGTTGAAATTCAATGTTTGATAGATTGTTTTCTTAATTTTTGTTCTAGAAGTTGCCATTTTCTGCTGTGTGAGCTTTATCAATTGTCTTCTAAGCTTTCATTTAAAAGGATAAATCATTTCTACTTCATGGATTTGTGGGGAGTTAAGTACCACAAGTGAGCTCTGTTACTCTAGGCAATATAAAATATAGTTTAATTAGTTTGCTATTTCTAAGAAGTATGTTCCAATCTCTCATTAAATTCCCATATCCGATTAAGTAAGCATGAGTATTGTCAGTGGAGATTCTTTTTTTGTATCTAAGTTCTTTCTATTTTATTTATTATTTATTAGATGTAACTTACTTTATTAGAGTTATAACTCTTTTCAATAAATGTTAGTGTGTACTTGTTACTGAAAAAGTATTTCAAATGCAACCTCTTCCTAATAAGATATATGCACAGCTATACTGGATGAACTCTTGACTCATGGAGAGCTTTCCCCATGTAATTAAAGGTAGGACTACATTAAAAATAGTTCAGATATACTTACTGATTCCCCAAATCATATGACAGTTAATGTTCACTATTAACTAGTTGGATTTTGTAACACCACTGAGAACACACCTGAATTTCTTCCCTTTTCCCTCCTTTCTCCCTTGTTTTCACTCTTTTCTTTTTAATTTTTTTGTTCTCTCTGTTCTTTGTCTCTCTTCCTCCCTTCCTCCCTCCTTCTTTCTCTTTACACACACACACACACACACACACACACACACACACACACACGTGCATGCACACAAAACCTGTATGTATTTAACAACAAGCAAGTGATTGTTAATAATATTTGATAATGTTGATATTTTCAAGGAAAATATCTATCCATGCATCTATCCTCTATCCAGCAAAAAGCAATTTTATATCATATTTCCTTTGCTGAGTACTTATATGAACATGTTCATCTATGCAGTTAATTCTAATTCAAGAGACCAAGTGTATACATGACCTACATAATAGTCGACACATTGTCACCATAATCACATGTAGTTTTAGGTCTTAGTCTTTTTTTTTTTTTTAATTTTGATACAGGATCTCATTAAGTAGCCCAGCCTGGCCTCAAACTTGGGATCCTCCTTCCTCAGCCTGCTGAGTAGCTGGGATTACAAGCAAGCATCAACATTCCCAACTTCATGTTTTAGCCTGTTCTAGATTAGAATAAACTTAAAGAGAAAATAACACAGATGAAATTTTAAAAAGATGATAGTTCTGCTAACAATCAAAGCACAAATAAAATTCAAGTTTTTGAAAAGTTATGCCATTTTCTTCAGAATATTACTTAGGTTCTGCCTTTCAATTTTGTTCTTAAAAGTTATGCCATTTTCTTCAGAATATTATTTAGGTTCTGCCTTTCAATTTTGTTCTTAATTTAGTTCTCTACCTAAATTTTGTTCATTCATTAAATAGTTCTTCATAATCCCTTCATAGGCAAATTTGAGTATCTCTTCTCAAATTCACCCCACATGCCTGACCTCTGCTGCTGTCTTTAATAGCAATGAGGGGTCATCTACTTCTTAAAATGTTCCCTTCTTTGCATTTATATTAACTTATAACTTCTCATTTGTCTTCCACACTTGAAGATGTCTGCCATCTTTTCTGTAACTTCTCCCTTCTTACTAACTTGGATCACCCACAAAGGATGAATTTTTGGTTTTTGTACTGCTTGTGTATTCTACTACTACTTTCATATCTTGCCCACTTTTATGTTTTCAGTTAACCTGGGTGAAGAAGCAAGCTTGACTGCTCTTCTGGATTTCCAACTCCATGTCTGTTATTTATTGCTATTTGTCAAACAGTAACAAAATACCTTTAAAAAATTCTCATTATTGTCCTTTTACTGAATCTTGCTTCTCAGCCAAAAATGCTGATTTTTGTGCTGGCAATACCATTTTTAAAAAAATCTAACTTAAATTTTTTAAAAAATTTGCTTGTTTTTAATTTTGCCTGACCGAATGTATTTTGACATATCATACATACATGTAGTATAACTTTCCATTTTTTGTAGTTGTACGTAATATGGAGTTATACTGGTTATGTATTCATATATGAACATAGGAAATTTATGTCCAATTAATTCTACTGTCTTTCCCATTCCCATCTCCCTCCCTTCCCTTCATTCCCCTTTGTCTAAGCCAGTGAATTTCTATTCTTCCCTCCCTGATACTTATTGTGAGTTAGCATCTGCATATCAGAGAGAACATGTTGCATCAGAGTACCAGGGATAAGTAGATTGATAAGATTTTTAGCAGAAAAATGTTTATTTGAGGAAAAATGCTTGCTTCAGTCATTGAGAAAACAAAACGCGCTGACTGAATAACCCCTGTTCTGATATTACATTGACAAACTGATTTAGATAGAGGCATTTTTTTACTTCGTCTCTCCATTGCTCAATTGCTCACATTCTAATGTTCAGACACTTAGTACTAACATCTTTTTAAATAAGGTCTTATTTGACCTTTAAACCCACTTTCTGGATGATGAAATCCAAGCATAGAGATTTAAAGAAATGTGCTTAAAATTCTTCAGCTTGTACATAGTAGAGCTAGGATAAAAATCCAGGCACAGTGGCTCCACAGTGGTTTTTCTGATATAAGAATTGGTTACTAGAGATGTTTTTTTTTTCCAGCTTTTTTGGGGTATGATTGACAAGCAAAAGTTGTGTATACTTATGGTATACAGTGTGATATTTTGGTATACAAACATATTGTGACATGATTATCAAATCAAGCTAGTTAACATATCCCTGACCTCACATAGTTATTCTCCCACCCCCACTATGGTCAGAATATTTAAGATTGCTACCTTGGCAACTTTTAAGCATGTAACACAGTGTTATTAATTATAGTTCTGATGTATATTGGATATCCAGAATTTATTTATTTTTGCATAATTGAAACTTTGTATTCTTTGACCAAATCTACTTCCTTCCTCCTGGAGTCCCTGACAACTGCCATTCTCCTTCTTGCTTCTTTGAGTTTGGCTTTTTTAGATTTCACATACAAATGAGATCATGTAGTGTTTTTCTGTGGTTTATTTCACTTAACATAATTTCCTTCGTATCCTTTGATGTTGTTGCAAATGAGAGGTTTTTCTTATTTTTTTTAAGGCTGAATAATATTCCACTGAGTATATATGTGCGTGTGCACATACATGCATGTGTGCACATGCATATCACATTTTATTAATTCATTCATCCATCAGGGGACACTTAGGTTGATTCGTATTTTGGCTCTTGTGAGTAATGCTGCAGTAAACATGGGAGTGCAGATATTTTTTGACCTACTGATTTCATTTTCTTTGGGTATATATTCAGAAATGGAGTTGCCAGATCATGCAGTAATTCTAGTTTGATTTTTTTTTTTTTTTTGAGCAGCCTCCATACTCTTTTCCGTAATGGTTATACCAATTTACATTCCCAATGGAAGTGCACGAGATTTCCCTCTTCTGCACATCTTTGTTAGCACTTGCCATTGTCTTTTTAATAATAGCCATTCTAACAGGTTTGATCTCATTGTGGTTTTGAATTGCATTTTCCTGATGACCAGTGATGTTGATCATTTTTTGCATATACTTGTTGACCATTTGCATATCCTCTTTTGAGAAATACCTATTCAGAGACTTTAGCCATTTTATAATTGGGTTCTTTACTTTCTTGCTATTGAGTTGAATTACTTATACTTTTATATTAACCCATACCTCTCAGAGGTATGGTTTGCAAGTATTTTCTCCCATTCTGTTGATTGTCTCTTATTCTGTTGAATCTTTCTCTGCAGAACCTTTTCAATTTAATGCAGCCCAATTTGTACACTTTTGATTTTACTGTCTGAGTTCTTGGGATCATGTCAAAAATTTGTGGCCCAGGTCAGTCTCAACATTTTACCTTTGTTTTCCTCCAGTAGTTTTGCAGTTTTAGGTCATAAATTGGTTTTTAATCCATTTTGATTATATTTTGTGCATAGGGTGATGTGGGTGTTATTATATTCTTTTTGCATGTAGATATTCAATTTTCCAAATCTTATTTATTGGAGAAAAGTGTCTTTTTCCCATTGTGTGTCCTTCTCATCTTAATTGAGGATGATTACAGTGCATGGATTTATTTCTGGGCTCTCTGGTCTAGTTCATCAGTTTGTATGCCTGTTTTTACGCCTGTAAAATGCTGTTTTGATTGTTATACCTTGGTGTAGTGTATTTTGAAATTATCTAGTACAGTGATTCTAGTTTTGATTGTTTTGTTCAAGATTGCTTTATTTGGATCATTTTGTGGTTCTATATGAATTTTAAGATTGTGTCTGTATTTCTGTGAAAAATGCCATTGGAATTTTTAGAGGAACTGCACTGAATCTGTAGATCACTTGAAGTGGTCTGGATATCTTGAGAGTATTAATTCTTCCAATCCATGAACATTTGATATCTTCCCATTTACTTGTGTCTTCTCCAATCTTTCACTAATATTTTATAGTTTTTAGTATATAGATATTTTACTCACTTGGTAAAATTTGTTGCTGAGTTTTTAAAAAAATTATATAGTAAATGAGACTTTTTTCTTTTATTTTGGATACTGTATTGTTAGTCTATACAAATACAATTGATTTTTATGTATTGATTTTTTATCCTGAAAATTTAATGAGTTTTTTATTCTAAGCATTTCTTGATGGAATTTTAGTTTTTTTAATGTGGAAAATAATGTCTGTAAACATAATTTTTCTTCTTCAGAAAGATTCAAGTGTCTTTTATTTCTTTTTCTTGACTAATTCTTCTATATTGAAAATATCTAGCAAGGAGGGCAATTCTGGTCTTATTCTTGATATTAAAAGGAAGCAATCATCATTGAATATGATGTTAACTGTGGACTTATCACATATGTCCTTTATTATATGAGATATATTCTATATCTAATTTGTTGAGAGCTTTTTATCAGAAAAAGATTTAAAAATATTTTCCAAGGATCATGCCTTAAAGTAGAAACCTTCAGTTTATGTTTGACTGATACTAGTTAAAAGGTTTTGGTATTAGATAAAAGATTTTGATTTTAGATAAAAGATTTTATAAAAGAAATGTAGTGATTTAAATAAACCTGGGGCAAATAACTTCTTGCTGTTTTTACCAATTTGAATAAAGTTCTAAAACTAAATTTAAGACCATCAAAAACCCCTTCATTTTTATTGTCATTGAATTAATCTGTTATCATTATAGATAGATGTTGTTCACAATCTAGTGACTCCTTTAACTCTATTCACTGCACTAATACAGCATAGTGAATGAAATATGATTGAGCCTCAAGAACCTAAAACATTTTTTTATATTTTACACCACACACACACACACACACACACACACACACACACACAAAATGTGTTTCTATTTTATCTTTCCTTATTTTAAAATGTTTAGAGCCACTACTTATGGAAAACAAGTAAATAGAGTAGTAGAAGTCTTCCACCACATAACACACTCCTTTCAAATTTGTCAACATTTTCAATTCGCTTAGTTGATGAATTATTTTTCTTGTTTGTTTTTATTTTTATTTAGTGGGAATGTTCTTTAAAATGTAAACACATATTTTTCATAAGGATGGCAAAATACCATCATTATAGTACTTTGGTTCATTTAGGGTTAGAGATGGTAATTTTTAGTACTCAATGTGTAATATGGAGAGCATCAGAGATGGATCAAAAGGATTTCTTCTAGGTTTTTATGAGTGAAGTCAGCACAATATAACCTTACACGTCCCTGTTTGCCTCAAACAAAAATTTGTAAACATTCATTGAGAAAATAGTATGCGTGTAATATATATTTTATATTTATAACATTCAGTAATTGAATTTTAAAAATTATGTAAGCATTATCCTAGGATCAGTATTATTTTTTATGATGGGTAATATGTAATTAATTCTTTCTAGTATACCTAAACCACCTGCTAGTAGAATTATTCTAACCAAGATGATTATATTCAACATATTTAGTATGATTCCTTTTAAATTTTGTTTATGATGTTAAAAGAATGTGAGGTATATCCCTGAAATGAATTAACATTACAGACATGCTAGACATTGAAAATTGAATTTTAATCCCTATTTTGTTGGATTATTTTTATCAACTTGCAAATTTTATGACCTTTTTCAATTGATACTTTATATATTTTTCTTTATTTGCTATTTACTTTATTATATATATATATATATATATATATATATATATATATATATATATATATTTCTTTATGTGTCTGTTAATACATAAGTAATTGGTTACATTAACTTTAGCGAGTGTGAAATTCAGACAGCAGAATGATGTGTGTGTTTTGTGAATGACTTAATAACAAATAGTAACATTATAACTATCATTTGCTGATATATGTCAGGAACTGGAGAGCGCTGTACATGTTGTAACTTGTTCAATACTCATAGCCATCTTGGTGCATGTAAGTACTATTGTCTCCATTTCATAGATGGGGAAACTGAGCACATAGAGTTTGTAACTAATTTGTACAACTCTAAGAGGCAGAAGCAAGAAGAGAACTCAAGCAGTGGTATTAAAGTCTGGGTTCTTAACAACTATATTCTCTTACCTCATGTAAGAAAATATGGTGTTCAATGCTATATCTTCCAAATGTAGAGTCTTCTTTAGACATTATTTAATTTATTCTCAATTATTTAAGTCATCGGACCAAACCAATATTCAGGTACTTCCTGACAATATTGGTTTTGGAAAGGGTACCATGAAATGCCATTTATCAGAATCCAAGTAGCCTATTTAGTTTACTTTAAAAAGCAGATTGGGCAATGGAGCTTTTTGATGACTAAACATTCATGTCCTTAATATGTTTACTTTAACACAATATTAGATCAGTTTTGAAAAGGTGCAGGTGTGTTTGGGGAGCTTTTCTCTCTAAGTAGTGAATTTGTAACATTAGCAAAAATGTTTTTGCACCTGGATTTGGATAGTGATGACAAACTTTCTTGGTCTAAGACTAAATTGGGACTACCATTTAATTTTTTTTCTGTAATTTAAAAATACTTGAATTCTAAACAGTTTTGGAAAAGCCCACAAAAATAAATAAATAAAATTTGTTTACATAGGTGCTGCAGAACATTTCTTTTTAATAGAGATTGTTACTATTTGCAAGTTAAAGATTTTTAAGGAAAGATACTAGAGTATAGTAAATAATTTGTGGATTCCAAGGCTATTATAAATAGGTATAAAATGATTCCGTTGTTTTGAATCCTTGTCCTCTTTCCTCCTTCAGTATTAACTGATCTTTCTGATTTTTCTCCTTTGTGAACATGAAGGTTGTTCCTAACTTAGACTCTTAGCATTGGCTACTCTTTCTGCTTGGAAAGTTCTTCTGCTGACCATCATTCTACAGCTGGCTCCTTGTTATTCTGATCCTAGTCCACTTGTGACTTCTCAGTAGAGTTGTCCCCAGACTGCCCATCTAAACTAGTCAACCAATCATTTTCTAATTGTTCTATTTTATTTTTCTATGAGGTCTCATTACCTGTTGTACTTTTGTTTATATCAATATATGTAATGTTTTCTCCTTTAATACTGGTGAACTACATATGGGCAGTTATCTGTATTTTCCCTTCCTCATCACTGTCTCATCAGTCAGTCATAATGCCTGGTAAATATTAAGTTGTCAATTTCTAGTTGAATAAATGGCTTTTTAAGTCAGGCTTGAGATGTTAGTTGCTGCTTATATTATGAACAAGGTAGCAGTAAGATGAGCTGTCATTCTGTTTGTAGCGTGAATGTTTATCCAGTGTCAGTTATAGGTGTCTAGTTTCGTACTCATGGCCTGGCCCAAGAGTTGGGTGATTTAACTCATGCAGTTTGAATCTATGTTATTTCAAAGTCACAGTACAAAAATCTACACCTAATATATCTTTCAAAAACTTCATTTCTATTGTGTAATTACGTGTTAGGGAAATTGCTCCTGAGATTCCTGGGTCAATGATTATGTAACAAATGTATATATTTTATGGATAAGTAGGTGTGTGTGTGTGTGTGTGTGTGTGTATGAAATTAGGGCTATTTTTGCAATCACAAATTGACCAATATCCTCAGTTCTGTGCTCGTCATCCTCTTGCTTGTCTTTTTATATAATTTCATTGTATATATATGTATATATGTAAATATAATATATATGTATGTATATATATATATATATATATATATATATATATATATATTCCCTAAGAGTATATTTTCAATTTTAATTGTTTTCACTTTACAAAGAAATATTGTTAGGCATCATCTTTTTTATCTTTTATTTACTTATTATTATTAGTTATACATGACAGTAGAATGTACTTTGACACATCATATATAGATGGAGTATAATTTCTCATTCTTCTGGTTGTACATGATATAGAATCATATAGTTATATATGTACATAGGGTAATAATGTCTGATTCATTCTACTAACCTTCCTACCCCCATACTCCCTCCCCTCCCTCCACTTTCCTCTATCTAATCTAAAGTAACTCTATTCTTCCCTAGCCCTCCCCATTATTGTGAATTAGCATCTGCACATCAGAGAAAACATTCAGCCTTTGGTGTTTTGGGCTTGCCTTATTCTACTCAGCATAATGTTCTCCATCTCCATCCATTTACTGGCAAATGCCATAATTTTATTCTTCTTTAAGACTAAGTAATATTCCATCACACACACACACACACACACACACATATATATTTATTTATTTTACATTTTCTTTATCCATTCATCTGTTGAAAGGCACTAGGTTGGTTCCATAGTTCAGCTATTGCGAGTTGAGTTGCTATAAACATTGATGTGGCAGCATCACTGTAATGTGCTGATTTAAGTCCTTTGGGTATAAACTAAGGAGTGGGATAGTTGGGTCAAAGGTGGTTTCATTCCAAGTTTTCTGAGGAACCTCCATACTGCTTTTCATAATGGTTGCACCAATTTGCATTCCCACCAACAATCTATGAGTGTGTAATATTTTATTACTAAGAATCATTCATGCTGTGTATGCTGCTAGAGTTCATTTGTTTTTGTTGTCTGCATATAGCATTCTATTGAATGTATCACCATGGAGTCTCACACATTCTTGATGTGTAAAAGGGTTTGGATTGCTTATAGGTTTTGCTGTGGTGAAGAGAACTGCTGTGAACATGTCTCCTAATGCACAGAAACTTTCTCTTAGGCATGTATTATACGCTGGATATGTCAGTTGTGGGGTTTATGAATGTTTAAGCTTACCTCACAGTAGCTAAAGCAGGTTTTATCCTACTACTAATTAACAAATATTAATAAAGTATCTTTCGACTCTACATCCTATTCAAAACTTGTCATAATTTGTTTTATTTTTGCCACACAACTATTTTAAAAGGAGTTTCTCACTGTAATACTGATTTTTGTTCTGTATTCTCTAAAGATACTGAATTGAAATTTCTTCATTTGTTTATTTGACATTTGTGTTTCTCTTTTATGAAAAGCCTGTTCATGTCTTTTGCCCATTTTTTTCTTACTGGATTATTTATGCTTTTCATATTTATTTGTAGAAAACAGTATGATTAATGTATATTATTGTAAATTTAAATATAAAACTCCAATCAGATTTTCAAATCTGGAACTCAACATTTTCACAAACTTATTGATTTAACTTTTAATTTGTTTGTTGTTCTTTGTTTATAAGACACTCCTACAGAATTTGTTAGATTATATCATCCTTGAAGTAGAAGTAGATGAATTTTTATATACAAATCATGAAAAAAAATCATGGTTTTTTGTATGCCATCAAGATGTAAATGTGGATGGTTATTTCATGGATTGCATGAATTTTGATTTTGTTTTCACAGCTTTTCTATTTTAGCTTTTATAGAAGGTAGAAAATGTTCTAAAGCAGCTTGCTTCTATATTTGGTCCTTACTGACAGGAATTATTTGAAGAACCTGAAATCTGATATGAGCCTTGGAGAAAGGTACCACAAGATGATAGCATACATGATTATAAAGCAAAGAGGCTTAGAGAGAGCAATATATTTTTGGAAAAAAGGGCAAGTACACCACTTGGAATGTTTTATCAAGAGAGGGATACAGAAGTGAAAAGTAATCCTTCTGCTTTATTTGGCATTATTGCTGTGTTCGATTTTGGTCTTTGCATCTGGCAAAGAATACGGAGACTCTGGAGCACGTCCAGCGAAGATCAGCAAAAGTGATGTAAGGAATGGGGACTTGGTCCTAAGAGAGGGCTCAGTGGGATCAGGACTGTTTAACTTGGAGGAGGGAAGACTAAGGGGTGATTTAACTGTCTTCAAGTATTTGAAAGGTTATTATATGGAAGATGCAGAACAGATGTTCTTTACTTTCACAGGAGACCAAATAAAAGGAAATACTTTTAAATTGTAGCAAGAGAAAAAGTTGAGTTGAACATAAAGATGGACATAAGTAGAAAGAAGGGATTAAACATTGAGACATGTAACCAAGGTATTTGGGGAAGTTCAGTCCTTAGAGATCTTTAAAACTAGGAATAGATAGCCATCTGCCTTGGATGATTTAAGCATTCTCCCACCTCAGTGCAGGGGGCTACCCTATGTCTCCTTCTGAAACTCTTCCAATTCTGAGATTCTATGCATGTTGTTTTCACTCTTGTGGAGTTATCTGAAAGACAGGCACATTTATCCAAGGATAGCAAGGATAGAAGCTAGAATTCAGCAGAGGCAGAGATCAAAGGGCTGCCTGGTGTTTTTGAGGGTGTCTCTGATTTCCTTTTAACTCTATAGGTCTTAGTGATTGGATCTGAGAGGAGAAAGTGTTTCTTGCCTGTCTATCTGTATATGTGGCCCGTTCCACTGATCTTTATAGATCTGTAATGATAATGTCGTGAATTATAATAGGTACTTTTCTATTGAAGATCAGACATTGCATTAAATTATCTCACTTTATAATTGGGAGGTGGTATATTTTCCATGTTCTCAGATGAAAAACTGAAACTTAGGAGAATTTAGTTAGTAAGTCATTCAACAGGTTAATGCAGAATTCAAACTTTGGCCTGCCTGTTTCTTTTTCCTATTCTAGGGAGAAGTTGTACACACTTAAAAGCATCCTCTATTGATATTGGCAGCTTTTGTAAATATTAGGAATTAGAATGAGGTCCAAAAAGTAATAATCTACATTAGGAGAACATAAAGAAATATGTGCTGAATGAATGAGGACTAAGATTAAAGTTTGGGTTTAAATTTGGTAATGTATTATGATATATGTATCATAATTAAGTTGCTCCCTCGACCAAAGCAGCACTGTATATAACCAAGGATATTTATTTCCTTTGGCTAATTTACCCATACTTGCAATAATTGAATTGTGATCTCTCGAATCAAAAGTTTTACAATTCAGGTAATCTCTGGAGTTTGAGCATGTAGGCTTCCAGAGGTATGAACAATATGGGATATTGAAAACTTCCATGGTTAAGTTAGACCCAAAAGGATGATATATCTATTTTAGAGAAAACTTAAAGAAATTTAACAATTCATATGTATATCTTGGTACTTCATTCACTGATCTTTAACTGTTCTTACTCATTACTTCATTTCTTTTTATCACTGCCTAAGGTTTATTTAGAGTTAGATTAATCTGAGTCTTTGCATTTCAAGTAAAAAATATTTCTGGGAAAAATCCAGATGGATAAAAGGAATATGAACAATATAATTTAAATTGAAAACTAGCAATTGACATTCTATAACATTTATCTTGCTTTTTAAAAAGTGTTATCTTTTTTATTTATTTGTTCAATAAACAACTTTTGAAATCCTGGGACTATTAATTATGTACCCTTGATTTTTGGGATAGTAAAAATGTGAATTTTTCATTTTTGTTACTATTTTGTTATAATATCGAAGTCTGATTCTTGGAAAACTTATGAGACAAATAGACATTAAGAGCCCTTGAATATTATTTTCTCAAATAAGTTTTCTCTTTACTCAAAATTCCTATTTTGCATTTCATAATTTAGGCTTTGAGACAACAGTTACATGCATGTGTTACTCCTTTCTCAGAACTGTAAGCTCTTTAATGAAAGGCTCTGTTTCTTACTTAACTTCATATGCCATATGTTCATGTCATAGTAATAGATAACATTACTCTCAGTACCTCCAGAGGTCATCTTCTAAGATGTTTCTCTACAGGGACTTCCTTTCTTGCTCCAAATCCTTATAATCATTCTGTGAACTGAGAATTTTATTAGTCTCCTTGCATAGAATAATAAACTGAGTCATAGAGGGGTTAAGTGTGGATAACTCAGCTAGTAAATGGAATAGGATTTATACCCCGGCAACTTAGTGATTGATCATACATTATCTTGCATAGTATTTTACCTCTCTGTTTGTGGCCACTTGCCTGTGCAAAATCTCATAAAGGTCATTTCAACTGTTCTATGCTTCTATACATATTTCTGGTCCATAGTCTGAATCAATGTATAGTTCTTATTTTTTTTTGCTCATTAAACATTATGCATAAAAGCTTTACAATTAAAATAAGTATAATTTTAGTACAAACTACTACTAAATGAATGCTTTTCAGAACACATTTTGGCATATGAAGTTAAGTAAGAAACAGTGCCTTTCATTAAAGAGCTTACAGTTCTGAGAAAGGAGTAACACATGCATTCAACTAAATATATCTCAAAGCAGAATGTACTAACTGGTAAGAGAGAAACATAAACAACATACTTCAGAAACACAGAGGAGGGAGAGATTCTTTCTCACTTGGCAAGTGGAGGGCCATGGACTTTGCCTCAGGGAGAAGGAGATGAAGGATCTGTAGGAAGCAGGATAACTATGAGACATGTGGGCATAGATATTGTGCAGTTTGGAAAAAGGGACATTCTTTCCAGTAGCTTCAGTTTGTGGAGGCTTCTGAGGAATGCAGTAACATGATGTGTCTCATTTAATGGGAGGATTTTGAACACCAGGAATGACACCTTGAAATGTATCTATCCACTTTTCTGTTCTGTCACCAACTCTCTGGTTAAAGTAATATCAGTTCCTAGGGATGGAGATATCTTCCTTAATGGCTATACATTTTTTGGCTTCAAGAAGATTTAGAATATAGCATAAAAGTGTTCAATACTCAGAATTATGGCATTCATATTTGTGTTAAGGAAGGCTTTGTTTATATTTATTATATGTGCTTCAAAGAAGTAAAAATTTTGGCCATTTGGAATGGCAGTAGAGTAACTTAAAAATGTGCAGTTGAGTAATTGATTTCAACTTTTGATTTTCAATATAAATGTTTCTAAGTTTATATCTTGTATTGGAACATTGGAAAGAAGATCTTAAATAAGATCTTTTATCAGCATGATTTAATAGGCTAGAGAAGAACATGGTTTGAATCTGAATAAACTTCTTTGCACCTCAAAGCCACCTGGGCAATGACAAATACAGTATGGGTACAAGTTTAATAGGAGTGAGTTTAAGAGAGAGTGTGAGGAGTGGAATTATACAGACCTAGACATTGATGTCATTACATGGGTGTTGACTGTGGTGCTGACTGTGACCTTTTGGTGATTGAGAGGGACCAGAGTGGAAGATGATAACAATACCATGTGAACTCACCTGTGGCACCTTTTAGGGTGGGAACTGGGCACTGGAGGTATTTACAGCTCTGGAGAGAGGGTTAGCATTCATGAATGTGGTTACTTACCTTTAATGAAATTCTGTTTTTACCTACAGTCTTTTAAAGCTGACAATTATTCTATATTAGAAAAAAAGGAAGGAAAATCTGACAGTGAAATTACCAAGAAAATGGAGGAACTGTGGATAATGGATTATTACTGATTCCAGATGAAAGAAAGAGAATCCATTTTATATCTGAGTCTCATGAGACACCAGAGCCAAGGAACTCAGAATCAGAAATAAAACTGACTTTCTCTATCTCTCCAGAGCCTCAGGGTCACTCCTTTCTGCCCTTGTCTGCATGTCTGTGTCATTCTTTCCTGTCTTTTGCTGTAAACTTGGTTCTCTATTTCTCAGTGTTTATGCCATAAAATGATTCTTGCAGTCTTATATGTCTGTCTGAGCACTCAGAAACTGATAAAAGTGGTGAGTCATAATTGCACATTTCTAGGAGAAAAAAATATGACTGACCCAAGTCCAGATTCTTCTGACGAAGAGGGCAGGGTCATCTTAACAAGCACGAATATCATCCCTGAAATGGACACTCAATTGTCTTCTTGGAGAGGGGTGTGAGGGGCATGCAGGAAATGGGTGGGCATCTCTGGTGTAGCGGGACATGTCTGGAAAATGCAACTAGAGAAGAATATGATTCCAAATCCAATCTTTAAATAGAAAACAGTTTAAACTTTTTTTTTTTTACCCAGAACATCAAAGGATTTTTTATACAGTTCTAGCTTTTCATCAAGTGTAAGGAATAAAATGAAGCTCAGTAATTAGGTCAGTGATTTTCAAAGCTTTTCCTTTTGTTCCTTCAACAGAATCTTTTTTTTTTCCAAAAGAAATTTCATATGTAACTTTGCAAGATAAAACAGATGTGGGTGAAATGCAGTGGTTAAAGTATTGTCATGGGCCCGGAATCCATCCTGCTCATCCTCCAAAGGATATGTATTATATTTCATAAGCTCCATTTTCCACTTCTGTTTCTAACCCCTCTGCACCCACAGCATCCATATGAAACTACAATTGTGTTTCCTTAGGGGACTTTTATCTTTCATGACATGTTCAGCAATTTGTACTCTTATTTTTGGCACATATATTTTATGTGAGAGTTTTGTGCATGTGTGTGTTAAGTACCATGAAGGACAGGGACTTTGATTTTTGGTTCAGCACTATGACCCTGCCTATCCACTGCCTGAAACAGGTGCTGAAGGAATAGTGTATTGAGTGAATTGGGATAAGTACAGAGACAGCAACATGTCACACCTTTAAAAAGATTCTCCTAACCAAAGTCTAGTGGTTGTCCAACAAACATTTGGTGAATTGAATCAACTTAAAAATGAAAATGTGACCTTATATATCAACAACTTGATAATATTAGAGTTGTGGCTGTGGCATCTAATGAAAATTTGGCAGTCTTTGTGGATTAGCTAATATATGATTCAGGCCTGAGAAATTATTTGTGAGCTTAGAAGCTGCTAATAATAATAATAATAATGATAATAATAATAATAATTATTTTTGATTCTGAGTTTTCCCACAAATAAACCTATGTTGCAAATGAGATCCAGTAAAAATTACTCTTGTAAACATTTACCATTTGCATAAAAATTAACTGTCTCTTGTATAGTGGATTATTAATTTGTGTATGATTCTATCTCAGGATATTTAGTCTAAGTGAAATGAATCTTTGAATTTTGTTTTTCATATTTTAAAAAAATTGCTAACATGGCTTTATTTTATAAAATCATTAATTTTGACATGAGAAATACTGTTTCACTTTTCAACATATCATTGTGAAAAGTTTAAGCATGTTTTTTTTTTTAAATGTTATCATCATTTCTCTTTATTCATTCTCTAAGTTTATGCTTTATGGACAATAGCAGAGAAATCTTCTTGTTTACCATAGTACTTTATTAAGTTATAAATTTCGATCAAAGTCTTTACTGCTAAGTTTTAAGCTAATTTTTTAGCAAATTATGAAATAATATTTATGATAACAGTAGGCATACATGTTTTGGTATTTGAAGTTTAAGCATGTTAATGCCATAGATGTTTGTTACATTTACTATGATTTAATTAGTAGATAAAAATTCAGTGAAAATTCAAACATCATAAATGGAGATTTGTAAAATAATTTTGAACATAAATGAACTAAAATTCCCCAGTAAAGGTTAGACTTC
Source organism: Marmota flaviventris (assembly GCF_047511675.1). NCBI lineage: Eukaryota > Metazoa > Chordata > Mammalia > Rodentia > Sciuridae > Marmota > Marmota flaviventris. Next base: position 64,296,442 of record NC_092504.1, read on the forward strand.
TTAGGATGCATTGTATTATAGGAATATTTCTCCACTGATAAGATTTGTAGCAGGTAAGTCTGGCCCTTTAAATCTCATAAAAATTGTGAAAAGCTAATTTCAAAAACCTAAAGTACTATTAGGTGGTTTTTAGGTTGAAATTGGCTAGTTTGTTTTGTTTAATTTTTCATAGAGTTCATTGCAGAACTATACTGAGCAGTAGAGTGAGTTAGGTATTATACTCTATAGGCAGGATTGAGTCATGCAATTTCTGGAGAAATAGACAATAAGAAAGCAAATAGAAGGAATTGCTTTTTGAAAAGCATCCTTTCATGGAAAAGTTTTTGAAAGTAAGTACAAATTATCATAAGTATAAATGCGAGTAAACCAGTTGATACCTATCCTCTTTAAATCCTGGCACCTCAGGGTTGTTAAAAAGTAGGATTATATTGGAAAAAAATCTTGATTGTAGCGTGTGTTTATGATGGTTCCCTTGACATTGTACTTTTGTTATATAACAAACTTGGTATGAATTCATGTCCTGATTATGATTTACCTATTGTATATTATATATATATTTTTTAGATTATTTCATTTAATTTTTGGTAGGTTTTGACAGTGAACCTATTGTCTTTACTTTGAAGTTTATAATTTAGAACATAGCTGAAAATGTGTTAAAAGCAAACATAGATAATATAGACTCTTATCTTGGTGTAAAAAGTAGGCCTACTTATTTGTTTGAGCTTGTATATCTATATATTTCTTCTCATGAGGAATAAAATCAACATAGCAAGTTTTTCTGGCATTTCAAGATCTTTCTTTCTTTCTCTTTTTCTTTTTGGTACCAGGGATTGAACACAGAGGTGCTTAACCACTGAGTCACATCCCCAGCCCTTTTTATGTTTTTTATTTTGAGATAATCTTGCCAAGTTGCTTAAGGCCTAAGTTGCTGAGGCTGGTGTCTAACTTGTGATCCTCCTGCCTCAGAATTCTGAGTTTTTGGGAGTACAGGCATGCTCCTCCATACCCAACTCAAAATCTTTCCATGAACTTAATCATACCAGTTACTGATTTTAGTCAAATGAGGACATCTCTGAAAAAGATGCTAGTATAATGAGCAAGCCAGATAATAGATGGATATTTTATGAATTGCATCTTTGTATTATAACTATTGACTTGAAGATGAATTTATGTTTCTTTGCATGTAATTGTTGGAGCCTGGGGATTTGGGAAGGCCTATGACATTGTTATTCTGAAAATGAAGGCGCTAGGGCAGGAGGTCTACCACAGCAGCTCACCATCAGTAAAATAGTCCCATATGTGGTCATGAGAACAAACTTGAGTGCTCTGACATGCTTGTGGTGGCTCTTTCCTGGAAGTGCTTACTCACTGTCTTCTCAGTTTCTGATTTGAGGATAATTAGCCATTTTTACTGTGACAGAAGAATTAGCTCCAAGACAATTGTTTCACCATGGGGTGTCAGTTTGAAATACAGTCATATTTAGGAGTATTTCAGTGCTTTTTACTCGAGATTCAGGGTGACACATTGTGCTTTGAGTAGGTTTTGGGAGGGAGTGGTTGAGATGTGCTCCACCAGTCTGTGGCTCCCAGGGCCCAGCTCTGCCCTTCAATTTTATATCCTATTCTGTTCCCACTGAAACACAGCTAAGGTTTTGCTGCACAGTAGTTCCAAACCCTTTAACAGTCCCCCCAACTTCCCCTTCTAGGGCTTTAGTCCACTATTCCCATTTCTCTCCCCCATGGCTCCCCTTCCTATTTATTTTCACCAAAGCCAACTGCTCACTGTGCCTCATGAAGGCTTTCAACTGCCCTGCTTCTTACCTTTTCTTGCTCCTTTGCTTGTTCAATTCATGGAATAACAATATATTGGGCCTACTCTGTGCCAGACACTACTTCATTCTCTTCACCAAGAATAACCCCTTTTTTAAAAAATGTTCTTATTCTTATGTATTATCTTATTCTTTATGCATAGCCAGGCTGGAATACTTTGAGAAGCCTTCCTTGATGGACCTGATAGCCTTACTACTCTACTCTTCTTTTGGGATCTCATGACACATTACCACTTGATCTGTATTTTTCATAAGATGAGTCACATTCTGCTTTGCATTATTATTACTCATGCAAGGCTTTTAGTGCATGTATTAGGTCATAGTCTCCTTGAGAACATAGACTGTGTTAAAATTCCTCTGCTTTCCCCATAATACCCAGTATGGTACTTTGCAGGTATTCGTAAATGTTTGTGAAATAAATAACTAAAACCAGTTTAGTGCAGGCTGATTTCTATGGTGAGAAATTAGGCAACCAATGCGTTTACTTTATGATGTTTTGTGGTCTTGGTACAGAAGCTTTCTAAATAATTAGCACTTAATTCCTATCTTGTAGTCCCATGAATTTTTATTTCCCTCGGGCTTTTCCTTATTTAAAATGTTCAGATAAAAGGAAAGAATAAGGACAAATACAAGAGGACATAATTTAATGTAGATCAAATCAGTTTTTGAGCTTGAGTTATCCAGGCTTCTTGGAAGTGGGACTTTTGGAGGTGGGAACTCCATGAGATTTTTATGTAAATCTGGTGGGTATTGCTGGTAGTTTTTATCCAATTCTCAGAGAGATCTTTTATATAAAAATAAAACCCTACTGTTCTTCTAAGCTTTCTTCATCTATTTACTTTATCCTGGCATTTCGAGGAATGTCATTATATATGAAAGGCTTTTTAGAAACTAAGTTATTTATAAAAATTATTTTTAGAGATTAACATGGTTGTCAGTAAAACACCACGCTGTAGAAACAGTCATTTGCTACAGTTTGCTAAAAGACTGTTCAGGAGTAAGAGACTTGAGTGAATGTGTGTTTTATTTTTATTTTTTTAAAATGAGATAGAATACAAAAATGTGAACTCAAAAATTCTAAAGGCTGATGAGTAATTATGAAAAAACATATGATTTTCCCCCCAAACCTAAAAAAAATAGAAAAAAAATGCTGCCTTGTTTAAGGCTGGCCAAGTCTTGGAGAAACAGAGAACACAGTGACTCTGGAGGTGACCAGCAATCTATTGGCTCAGTACTTAAAACTGTGCACCATCACTCAGTATTCTATAAAGCTGTTGGTATAATACACCTGATGGGAAGCAGGCCTCTGTAGTTATTAAATAGTAGCTTGTGCCCTCATTAACCTCAAAACATTGTTTTTCAGTTTGCTCATATTAAAAAAAAATAATCCCTTGGGTTATCCCTCCACAACATGGTCCTGAGTTACATTTCTAAATCCATTTTCCCAATGTATCATACACAGACCCTAAGTTTCTAAGAAGGTGCACCATTGTTGTGTCTCCCACTTTTCAGCTTTCTTCTTCCTCATCTGTTGTTCTTTCCTTACATGGGATTACTGAATTTTTGTATTCCTTAAACCAGTTCTAGAGATTGAGCACAAGTAAGAAAATGCATATTCAGTGACTATACTTATTCACTCAAAAATGAGTAAAGGAGAGCTCTGTCTTTAGGCAGGTAATGATCTGTTTCTGCCATATAAAGAAGAATAAAGTATTAGTATGTGATCACTGTTTGGTACACAGGTGCAAGTACCTAGGCAGAAAAAAAGGTTCTTTACTTCAAATCCTATATGAGACAGATCTTTGTTCATTTCTACCTATCATATATTTGTAAAGAATAGTGGAGATATGACAAGGTATAGAAAGAATTCTTGCCTGTGTGCTCTTCTTGAAAACATCATTTTAAGACATTCTAGATGGAAAATAAATAATCAAAATAAGTAATGGTTAAATTACAGTATAAATGCACTGTTGGTCATTTCTGAAATGAATAAATTGTTATAAAGATAGGATTGCCAGATTTAGCACATAAAAATACAACACATCCAGCTAAATGTCATTGCTGAAAGTCCTTTCCTTCAAATTTTCCAAGCCCTTCTCCAGGGTGAGAACTGGCTGAGACTGAGGGGTAGGATAGAAGAGATAAGGACAGGCATGAAGGAAACAAGTGGGACAACACAAGAGTGGCCACAATTTAAAGTCCAGATCTAAAAGTCACTTTCACACACTTGGATCACAAAGAGCACTATTAAATAAATTATTAGGCCTTATCTACACATGCACCATATAGCTTAATTTCACAAAAAGCATATGATTTTTTAAAATTCACAAAGCAGAATGCATCAAAAGCAGGGAAGAGAAATTGATCCTGTCCTGGTAATGGTCAGTATGTCAGAAAATGACCCCTTTCCTGTGAATGGTCAGCATGTCCAGTTCTGAACATAAAGGAGAACTAAAGATACCCTTTTAGATCCTGCCTATGAATTATTAAATTTTACATATATAAATATGCCTAGCTAAGATGTAGCATTCCTCTGCAATGTCTGTATCCTACCCTTTCAGAGTATATGCTTTTTTTTTTTTTTTCAATTAAGTCCATCTAGGCCTCATTTTGACCCTTCTTTAAATTCCTTTCTGTTGGTACAATTTTATTAGAGGGTGCATTTTACATTCCTTTCTGTGGTGATGTCTGGGATCCTCTAGGCCTGAGTGGAAGTCTACCTCCCTTTTGGGGGACCTCTTTAGGACCCCTGTTGCAGTGAAATCACCAGTGCTGTGCTTTGGAGTGGCACCTGGCTGAGATCTGAGCAGTGTGGGTTTCAGTCCTATGTCTCCAGCTGGAGGAGCTCTATAACCTTCTATTGTGCTCAGGGAGCCAAACAGATTTCCCCAGGACTAGTACTGGAACCTGTGAGGTGGCCTCTGCTCACAGAAGGGACAGATATACAGGGGTCATTATGCTGAGCATATCCTGGCTGGCACAGTATTTCTTTCCTGCATCTTGCACAAGATTGGTCCACCAGAGTAGTGTTGATACACTGATTATGGCTGACTTATCTACCATTGTAGAGGGAAATGAGGGTCAGGATACTGAGATTGGGAAGCAACACATTATTAGAGGCGCCATGACCCAGAGGAATAATTCCCAAAGTCTGAGTCCCGAGCACAGAAGGGCTTTTACTTCTATATATAAGCAAGTTTGAGGTACATCAGGCAATGGAGTTGGTACAATTTTATTAGAGGGTGCATTTTACATTCCTTATATGGATATGGGTACAAGCTTGTCAACAGCCTAGGGATTCTTAGCTCATACAGCTTAGGGACTTTTAATGCACTCAGCCTAAAGGGGGATTATTTTTTCCCTGCTATTTTGTTTACTGCTTCTGCTACTGTGGCTATCTTGTTACAGGTACCTGTTAACTGCTGCAGGCCTCTAAGGTTAAATGTCAACAAGCAGAGCTGCTGCTGTGTGTTAGCATGCAAAACCACAGTCTGTCAGCTCTTAAAACTGCTAAAATATCCATTCTGTTCTACCATGCCATAGGACCAACAGATGAATGAAGGGTTCTGGGAGATGGAACCTTGAGTTTAAGCTGCTTGTAGGAACCACATTATTGCCCATGAGTTCCAATGGTAGGGCTCTCTCTAGTCTACTGCACCAGAGAGATAGGTTATCTCCCCATGCTGGCAGACAGGGAAGCATCCACCCTTCTGCAGGTGGTCACATCACAGGACCTTTGAGAACTTTAGAAACTGAGGCTCTGTAACACCATTGGGCCCTCCTTATTAATATTCTCTCTTACCCCTAATCTATGTGGATGCATGTCCTCCCAGTCAGTTTTAAGTCATATTATAAGAGAGATAGATATTTCTTTCTCAAATGGAACTCTTTCTCTGACCCAGCTCAACTCATTAACTTCCATTTTTGGTGGTGTGTCAAGGCCAGTGTTGCAGTTTCTAATTCACAATAAGGCAGGGGGCACTAGAGAAGAACAGCATTACCTTAGATGAGGTAGAGGGAAGTGAAAGGAGGAGATAGGAAAGACAGTAGAATGAAACAGATATTATTATTTTATGTATATGTGTGACTGCATGACCAATATGATTCTACAACATGTATACTCAGAAAAATGAGAAATTATATCCCATCTCTGTATGATATACAAAAATGCATAAATGCTTTCTACTGTCATGTATAACTAATTAAAACAAATAAAAATTAATAAAAAATAGAAAGAGATCACATCCTAGGAATGCAATGATTATGAACTGAGGAGAGACATTGTTGGAAGATGTTTGTTCTATGTTATAAAATTTCAAAAGGTACATTTTATTTTAGCATAACCAAAAAAAGGGAATTATCATTCATAGTTTCCTGCATGTTCTGAATAAGACTTGCTTTTGTGGTCATCATTAATAAAGTACAGTGTTATCTCTTGATAGTCACTGGCAGCCAGGACAGTATCAGGGATGAAGCACCTTCCTAAGGAAGGATGTAACTGGCATGAAAAAGTTGGTATTGAAGAATAGCAGAGGCAAAAAGATGTATATTATATGGATGGAAATGGAGGATATAATGCTAAGTGAAATAAGCCAGACACAGAAGAACTGTAGGCTCTCTAATGCATGGAAACTTGAAAAAATGAAAAAGGAAAAAAAAAGTAGAACTGAAAGTCTAAGTGTAATAATTGGGAAGGGTGCAGGGTAAAGGGAGCAAGGATAGAAGAAGGGTGTGTGGACATAATTAATGATCAGTGAACCATATTTATATATGTGTGTGTATGGAAATATTGTGTACCCCATTAATTTGCATAATTAGTATGTCTTAATAATAATAAAAAGATTTATATTGTTTCAGTATAAACAAATTTCAGTTTTGTTCTTGGAACAAACAATTTCAAGTTCTAAGCCATGAAATTACAAGTAACAGTTTTGCTACCTTTTCCTTGCTGAGAGAGAGAATTAATTAGGAACAGCACATAGCAATAAAGGACATGAAAAGATAGTTTCTAGACTCATTCTGTTAAAGATGGTAGGCACCAAGATATTAGGAGGAATCTTCACATTCACCAATTAAGTAACTTAAAAAAATACTTAATTACCTGTTCTCTATTCATTTTATTAAATTATCATCAAGCATTAGACATCATGTATAATGGATTTTTAGTTCATTGTTAAATCAAATTGTTTATATGTACAGGGGTCCTGCACACTCTAGTGAGCCGAGTCAGAACCAGCCCACAGCCCAAGGCTAGTCCAGAAGGAATGGTGTCCATCTCTTTCAGGAGGCCATTCAGTGCTTATTTACTTGTGGAGGGATGCCATCTTTTTTAATGATCTGAGAATTTATAAGCCCTACCCAGGTTGTGGCCATTTCAATGGTTTGAATGTCTCGACCTCAAAAAGTGTGTGAGGAAAACATAATTTCCAAAGCAATGGTGTTGGGAGCTAAGGCCTAATGAAAGATGATTGTGTCATGATGGGGAGGGGTTTCTTACAGGATGAACTTTTGTCTCTCTCTTGTCCTGTCTTTGCTTTTCTACATAGCAAGAAGGCCCTTGTCATCTGCAGACACCTTGATCTTGGACTTCCTAGCTTTTATAACTGTGAGCTCCAATACATTTTTATTTATTATAAATTACCCCATGTCAGGTATTCTTTTAAAGTAGAACAAAAAAATTAATATAGCCATGGACACCTAAAGAGCGACAGAAGAAATGTCCTTTTCTCTGTGTAGAAGTAAAAAAGCAAAACAAAAACAAAGCAAAACAAAAGAAAGAAAAAGTAAATTAAATTCTATAACAAAGTCCATATAGAAAATGAGATTAAATTAATTAAGCTAATTAACATTAACAGGAAGATAGCATTTATATAGCATAAAGAAATTTTCATGTGTGATAATTGTATTATGTGTGTGTGTACATACATGTGGTCAAGACTGGAGCTGTTGGTGATAAATTAAAAATAATAAGATATGTGGAATTGCCTTTAAAATACTTCAGTGCTAGGTAAGAATATGAGATGATTGATAAGATTGTTGGAATATTCATAATAGTGGACACTGGGTGGTATGTGATTGGTAAGCAATATACTTCTCCCCTTGTATATTAAATTTATAAATTAAAAAAAAAGATGCAAGCAAGCCAGTTGACATATAATACTCTAAGGCCTATCAGGCACAGGGAATCCTTACTGAATCAATGTGCCTGTCCTTCCTCTCCTCTCCTGAATTCTCCTCACTCTCTGTATGACTGGACACCTGGTGGATAGCATGCTTTTTGGTAGTGACTGGATTGTATGTGTTGCTAATTAGTATGTCTGTTTATTAGTCATTTTCTTTACCTTTTCCTAGGCCTACACTGTAATCTCTACATGATCCTTTTTTCATATTGTATACTCAGCACAATATCTTACTGTCAATAAATATGTGTGTAATGTACAATAGATGTTTAGCACACACTTGTTGAATTGAAAGCCATTACTGCAAAACAAAGTGACATGGAGCAAATTCTTTGCTTTTGCTCCTGGTAACTATTACGCTATTGGGGCTGGTAAAAAAATATTTCCCCCATATGTAACACACATAAGTACACATGAATTTCTAAGAACACAAGTAGCTTTGGGGATGTCTCTGTTAGATGAAGCATTATTCTCCCTTTTTCTTGGGGAAGGTGTGAGTTGGGCTTCTGTGAGGATAGTGTTTAGTGTTGTTTTCTTGTTTCATTGTCTCTGCCCCTAGCTTGGTTCATTTGGAATCTTTGTAAATGCAGGTGTATAAATAGAATTGTTTTCCTTTAAAGGGAACCTTGCCCTTAGCAAGCCTCAAAACAGTTGTGCTCTGCACCTGCAGCAATAAAATCTGAGAGAGATAATGTGCTGAATTTTAATCACTTGTTGCCTTGTTACATATTCACTGTTTTAAAAACACTTCCTTTATTGTGGAGTTGTTAGTGAAAGGGCGGTGATGCCATTTAAGCCCCTGAATGGCTCAGGGAGTGATTTTACACTGGGGAACGATTATGGTCTTGTATAAAAATAGCAGAATCTTAGGTTAAAGTGAGAAAGTCTGGTAAACAAGCTCGATGAAAGCTGATCTCTCCAGAAATGCTTTAGACGTGTGTGTCTGTGAGTCTAAATTTGTGGATGAAATTGGGTTTTTGCCTAAGTACATAAAAGAAAAGGATCATTTAGTCAACAACTATGTATATTAAAAATTTGGTCATATAATTATAGTACATTAAATTTATAAGAAATATAGCTTGATGGAGGTCTCAGAGCTTTTAGCTTTCTTTTTTTTTTTAATTTAATTTTTCAGAAACACAAGCCTGACATTTAACATGCTTACCGTTTCTACATTTATTTACCTGGACATGGTCATTACTTAAATAATTATCAATATAATATTTATAATATACATACTATATTATAAATATTATATATTATATTTAGTATAATTATTAATATAACATATTATGTTACTATTATAATTAATAGAGATAGAGATTATATCAGTTTTTTAATATTTTAGTGCATTATACATAATAGGGGGTTCATTTTATCATATTCAATAAATGCATATAACATTTTAGTACCCAGCACTACTTCCTTTCTCAGTTAATTTTTAAGGGAATTGTGAAAATGATAAAAGACATTATATTTATTAGGTATTGACTTTTATTGTATAGGTTCACATATTATTACACTATATTTTGCTGTGATTTTTAGAAGGCTGTGGATACAGTCCTTACGTTGGGACATGGAGTTTTCTAACAGTTTCTAAAAAAAAAAAAAAAGATAAAAGAGTGTCTGCTCTTCTTCATCCTCAGGAAAAAAAGTGAATCTAAAAGCTAGACTGTAGATTAAGGTTACACAATGGGTTAGAATTTTCAGAGATTCAGTATAGCATACTTGGGATTTCCCAACTTTGCCTAATCATAAAGATCTGGTGGGCCAGATTGATTTCTTGGTTCCCCTCAGCTCCACTGAATCAGAGTCTGTAAGCTTAAGAAGTGCTTCAGGTGATTCCTAAGTTCAAGCAAACGCAACAATCATTGGGTAGTGGTTAAGACCAGGTGTTTCAGACCAGAATATTGATGTATAGTCTTGTTTTCATCACTTCTCAATAAGGTTCTGTGGTGGGTAAAGTTTGACAGGTGTAGGCCTCAGTTTTCTAGTACAAAATGGTGAAACCTATTCAGGAGCTGAGTGGCTTAAAGGAGATGAAAGATGGTCAAGTATTTTATATAATACCTGGAGCAAGGTAAACATTCAATCAATATTAGCTATTCTTTAGTATTAGTGTAAAATTTAATACACATTCAAATAAATTTTAAATTATAAAAGTCACTAGTTTAAATAGATTGGATATTACTTAATATGGAAATCAAATGAACTAACATGCTGTCTTTCAGCTTTATGATGTTAATTCAGTCTTTTGGGGGCTTTTTCCTGAAGAAAAGTCCTATTTATACCACATATACTTCAGCATTTAGAAAATTAATTTTTTAAATGGAATAACATTGCAATGTGATTTAAAAAAATATCGTCAATAAGTTACTTTAAATACTTATACATAAAAGTGTGTGTTATTTATGTGTAAATTAGTTTTAATTTACTCCCTGGGTATGTTAACATTTAAAATGATTAAACAGGAATCCATATTCAAGGGAAAGTTGGCAATTGGAAGAGAGACACTTATCTGCATGTGAGGTTTATCAATTATTGTAAGTAACATGAAACATAATTTTTTATTGATGAAACTAGGATTTTCAAGACGTGTGAAATGGGTAGAAATTATATTGGCACTACCACTTTTGCATGGTTGGAGTAGAAAAATTAAAAGCACTAGGCAGCTTAATCCTTTTAGGTAACACAGATATAGAAACTTCACTTCTTTATTCTACCCCTTATAGCAGGTGCCATTGCTTGATTCAGTTAGGTTCTTGGTTTAGCTAATTCTGCCTCCAGAAAGCTGTTTTTGTCTCCAGATCTTTTAGTATATGAGAAATTTGGTGAAGAATCCAAGGGCAAGTGAAAATTTCACCAAGTTTTCAGAATCAAGTTTGTGCTGTTGAGGAATTACTAATTTTCTTCACCCATCTTTATATTTCCTAGGTTCATGACTGAGGTACCTATAATAAAAGACACATTAACAAAAGAAAAGCTTAAAAATATATTCAATGTAAGTTTTATGTGAATCAGGAGCCTTCAAAATTGAAGACTCAAAAAAAGGGTGAACTTGTGTATTTTCATGCTTAGTTTTGATGAAGAGGTGGATGGATAATGGTGGGGTACAACAGGACAAAGAGAAGTCTGATTTAATGGTAATTAATTGGCTGGAGTGGGGAGGTGCTTAGCAAGTACACTAATGGTAGGACATTTACACACATTCAATCATTTGTGGCTACTAGAAAGATCTTGAGGGACCAGTTTACGTCTATTTATGAAACCCTGTTTCACCATAAGTTTTCAGACTCTTTGGTCAAAATCTTATGGAGGTTAGTACTCCTTTTTTTCAGTGTTCGGTTATCATATTTGGTGGTATGTTCAAATGGGTTCCCTCAATGACAGAAGCCAAATATATGTATCCCACCTCAAGTTTTTTTTGGTAGCTTGAGATAGAACATGGCAGGACTATTCACAAGTTGAAACTGTCAAGTGGTACACTCTTCCCCAGCCCCACCCTAGCTGATGGTTAAATATGTACTGGTGTACCTCTGTACTTTTTTTTTTTCTGGGAATGTCTTCTTTTTTCATGGTCTAGTGTCTATTCTTTTGACCCTTTGGTTTAAAAATCAATATTTAGAATAGCACCCTCGCAGAAGACAAAAGTTGGCAAATACTTAAAATGCATATACACTTCTTGTCTTCTGGGAACCCAGTACATTGTTGGAAAAAGTAACAGCCTGTGGAATACCATGCACAAGCTGTAAGTAAAAGCATGGAGCTGATCTCGGCCTTTACCAGAGAGGCTGAGACAAAACTCAGAGTTGAAACCCAGATAGAACTGAGACGGGTGATGGACTGACCATAGAAACTAAGGTCCCTGTGTTTATTTCCACAAGCATCTCTTAATTTTCTGTTGATTATAAAGGCTGGTAATATCTCTTCTATTTTTATATAACAACATAATTTGACCAATACCATTCCCCTCTAGTTCCTCTTTCCTCCTTCACCCTGCTCTCTTTCCTCTACTGATCTCCCTTCCATCTTCATGAGATCTCATACTACTATATTTTTTGTCTTTTTTCTTCTCTACTTTGCCCACATGAGAGAAAACATGACCCTTGATTTTCTTGAGTTTGGTTTATTTCACTTAACATAAAGTTCTCAAGTTCCATCCATTTTCCTGAAAATGACACAATTTCATTCTACTTTATGGATGAAAAAAACTCCATTGTGTATACATACCTCATTTTCTTTATCCATTCATCCATTGATGGACACCAAGGCTGGTTCCATAGTTTGGCTATCATGAATTGGGCTGCTCTAAACATGGGTATGTTAGTATTGCTATAGTATACTGACATTAATTCTTTAGGATAAATACCAAGGAGCAGTATACCTGAGTCACACAGTTGTTCCCTGACTAGTCTTTTGAGGAACTTCCATACTGATTTCCATAGTGGTTGAATTAATTTACAATTTCACTAACCATGTAAAAGTGTCCCTTTTTCTCCACATCCTCTGTAGCATTTATTTATTATATTTGTATTCTTGATGGCTACCATTCTAACTGGAATGAGATGAAATCTAAGTATAATTTTCATTTGCATTTCACTTGTTGCTAATAATGTTGAAATACTTTTTTTTTTTTACATTTGTTGGTCATTTCTTCTTTTGAGAAGTTTCTGTTTAGTTCATTTGCCAATTTATTAATTGGGTTATTATTATTTTTTGGTGTAAAGTTTTTGGAGTTCTTTATATATTTTGGATTCTATTTCTCTGTCAGAAGAGCAGTCTCTCATTCTGTGGGTTCTCCCTTCACATTCTTGTTTTTTTGTTGTTGTTGTTATGCAGAAGCTTTTAAATTTGATGCCATCCTATTGATTAACTCTTGGTATTATTTCCTGAGTTTTAGGAGTCCTATTTAGAAAGTCTTTGGTTGCACCAATATGTTGGAGTGTTGACTCTGTATTTTCTCCTAGGAGTTGCATATCTTGTCTAATTTTTAGTTTTTTTTTTTTTAATCAATTGTTAGGTTTTGAGTTGGCTTTTCTGTAGGGTCAGAGATAAGGACCTACTCTCATTTTCTTATATATAGATAACCCGTTTTGCCAACATCATTTGTTAAAAATGGATGTCTTTTCTCCAGTGTAGTTTTTGCTATCTTTGTTAAGGATCAGATGACAGTGTCTCTGTGGGTTTGTCTGTGTCTTCTATTTTGTAATATTGGTCTGTGTGTCTGTTTTTATGTCAGTACTGTGCAGTTTTTGTTACTATAGCTCTGTGGTATAATTTTAAGTCAGGTATTGTGATACCTCCAGCATTGCTTTTTGGGATTAGAATTGCATTGGCTCTTTGGAGTCTTTTATTATTTTAACACTGTTTTTTTTTTTATAGTTTGTGAAGAATATCATTAGTATTTTGAAAGGAATTGCATTGAATCTCTATATTGCTTTTGGTAATATGGCCATTTTAACAATGTTAATTCTGCCAATCCATGAACATGGGAGGTCTTACCATCTTCTTTTGCCTTCTTCAATGTTCTATGGTTTCCATTGTAGAGGTCTTTCACCTTCTTGGTTAGATTTATTTCTAGACCTTTTTTTGAGGTTATTGTGAATGGAATTGTTTTCAAGATTTATTTCTCAGAGGACTCATTATTGGTGTACAGGAAAGCTATTGATTTTTGTATGTTAAATTTATAACCTGCTGTGTTGCCAAATTTGTTTCTTAGCTCTAGCAGTCTTTTAGTGGCACTTTTAGATCTTTAAGTATAGAATTATATCATTTGCAAACAGTGATGATTTCTAGTAGTATATTGAATAGGAATGGTGAGAATGAACGTTCTTGTCACATTCCAGATTTTAAAGGAAATGCTTTCAGGTTTTCCCTATTCACCGTGTCGATGGCTTCGGTTTTCTTGTACACAGCCTTTATGATATTGAGGCAAGTTCCTTCTGTCCTTAATTTCTTAAGCATTTTTATCATACATGGATGCTGAATTTTGTGAAAGGCTTTCTCTATATTTATTGAAATAACTGCATGATTTTTATTCTTAATTCTATATGCGTGGTGAATTGCATTTATTGATTTGCATGTATTAAACTATCCTTGCAACCCTGGATAGAACCAACTTGGTCAGAATGTGTAATCTTCTCAATATGTTATTGAATATAATTTGCTAATATTTTATTAAGGACTTTTGCATCTTATGTTCATCAGGTCTATAGTTTTCTTTCCTTGATGTGTCCTTATCTGATATGAGGTGATACTGGCTTCATAGAATGAAATCATTAATGTTCCACCACTTTGTATTTCATGGAATAATTTGAGGAGCATTGGTATTTGTTGTTCTCTAAAGGACTGGTGGATTATAGTCAAGAATTCATTTAGTCATGGGTTTTCTTTGTTGGAAGGCTTTATGTTCCTCTTTCTATCTCATTACTAGTTATTGGTCTATTTAGGTTTTGTATGTCCTCTTGATTCAACTTTGGCAGGATGTGTGTGTCCAGAAATGTACCCATTTCTTTTAGGTTTTCTGATTAATTAGGGTATAAGCTTCAAGAATCCCTAATGATCCTTTAGATTTCTGTAGTGATTTCTTTTTTTTCACATGTAATTTTATTAATTTGGGTCTCCTTTCTTTTTATTTTTGTTAGTTTGGCTTGTTTATCTTTTCAAAGAACCAACTTTTTATTTCTTTGATCTTTTGTATTATTATTTTATTTTCAATTTCATTGATTTTTGTTTCTAATCTTAATTGTTTTCTTCTTTCTACTGGTTTTAGAATTGATTTGCTCTTCTTTTTCCAGGGCCTTGAGATGCATCATTAAGTTGTTTATCTGGGTTCTTTCTGGTTTTCTTATGTGGGCACTCATAGCTATAAACTTTCCTCTTAGAACTGCCTTCATAATCATCTAGAGGTTCTGGTATGTTGTATCATTATTCTTGTAGGATTCTAAGAATTTTTAAATTTCTCCCTTGATTTCTTCTATTGCTCATTCATTATTCAAAAGTGTATTGTGCAATCTCCATGTGTTTATATAGTTTCTATAGGGATTTTTTTGGTGTTGATTTCTACTTTATTTTCATTATAATCATATGAGATGCAAGGGATTATATATATTTGTATTTTCTAGGAGGTACTTTGTGGTCTATTTCACAGAATGTTCTATGAACTTCTGAGGAGAAAGTATATTCAACTGTTGTTGGTTGAAATATTCTATAGATGTCTGTTAAGTTCATTTGATTTGTAACATTTTTTATGTGTATAGAGTTTTTACTAAGTTTGGATGACCTATCTATTTATAAAGAAGCTGTGTTGAAATCACCCAGTATTATTGTATTCAATTCTATTTGAATATTTAATTAGAATAGCATTTGTTTTATATAATTAGGTGTACCAATATTTGGCACATACATAGTTACTATCGTTATGTCTTCTTGTTGGGTTGTTCCCCTTAGTAGTATGAAGTGACCTTCTTTGTTTTTTTTCTGGATGATTTTGACATGAAATCTGCTTTGTTGATTATGAGAGTAGCTACACCTGCTTGTATTGGGGCTTCACTCACATGGTATAACACTTTCTATCCTTTCATTTTCAGCCTGTGGCTATTGATGCCTGTAAGGTGAGTCTCCTGAGAACAACATGTAGTTGGGTCTTATTTTTTTAATTCATTCTGCCAGTGTATGTGATTTAATTGGAGAGTTGAGACCACTTATATATTGAGATGTTTATTAATTCCTGCCATCTTGATTTATTTCTAATGTTTAATTTGGTTCCGATTCTCATTTGTTTAGCTACTCTTCAAAATGAGATATGTCTGTTCATGAGCTCTGGGGTTTGTTTTTGATTTCTTCTTATGTGAAGTACTTTTCTAAGTATTTTCTGCAGTCTGACTTAGTAATAAGGAATACTTTTAATTTCTGCTTATCTTGGAAGGTTTTTTATTTCTTCTTTCATTCTGAAGGATAGCTTTGCGAGGTATAGCAAATCTGTTGACATTTATTTTCTTTCATGGCTTGGAACACATAATTCCAAAGCCACTTCCAAGATTTTAGAGTTTGTGCTGAGAAATTAGAAGTAATTCTGTTCTGAATGCCTCCTGTATCTGGATATCCATCTGATTTTCAAGATTTGGTAAATTTTCTCTTATTACTTCCCTAAAGAAGTAATCCATGCCATTAGGCGGCATCTCACAACCTTCTTCAATCCCAGTGATCCCTTAATGTGTCCTCTTAGTGTTTTCCCAGAGTTCTTGTATGTTCTGGTCATCCTTGCTTATTTTCTTTAACACCATCTAAATGTTTAAGGCTGGCCACTTTGTCTTCTAGCACTGAGATTATGTCTTCAGCATGGTTTACTCTCTTATAGAACTCTAGAACTGAACATTTTGTTTAATTTATTGGGTCTTTCATTTCCAAGATTTCTATTTGGTTCATTTTCAATGTCTCTCTCCTTATTGAATTTGTCATTCATATCCTATACTGGCTTACTTAATTCATTTACTTGTTTTTCTATGTTCTCTTGAAATTCATTGATCATTTTAATAATCATTATTTTGAAATTTTTATCAGATATTTCATCCACTTCAATGTCTTTGGGATCAGTGCATATGAATTATGAACTTCAGGATGTGTTATCTTGTTTTTTTTCATATTTTTTTTTGTATTACCCTGTTGGGTTTTATTTATCTGAGATAAATTTTTCTTCCACTTTTACATGTGGTCCTTTTTAGGGAACAGTCTTCTCTTGCCAATATGTCTTTAATTGGTCTAGATTGAGCTTTTGTGTTAATTCTGTTTTTACTGTAGGAGGGGGTTCTGTGAGCTCCCCCTCCCCCAGCCATTTCTCTTTGGAGCCTGGTCATTAGTTCTGAATTTTTAATCTCTTCTGTTTTCTGTATTTAAGTATTGCTGATGAGCGTGCTTAATTTCTATGTGGAGTAAGTTGTGCTGTTGATTGGTTGGGCTTAGTTCAGCAGCAGAGTCTCTAACCTGTGAACTTGTAGTGTCCCTGTGGATTCCCAGCACCTCAGAGAAAAGTGGGGGTGGGGGAATAATAGGAACAACCTAAGCAAAAAATATACTGTATGAAAATAAATGTCCAGTCACTATTCTGACATCTATATCACTAATTACCACAAAGATAGAAATGGTGGGGCCAGGAGTTGCCAACAGCAAAAGCAATAAATAGCCATGAACTAGATCTGATATTAAAATCAATAGTAGGTGTCGACTATGCTATTCAGAATACTAACAACTGCATAAATCATGGGGGAAGGAGGTATATAAACAAATTGTTCTAAAATATGGTAAAAATATAGTTCATTAAGAAGATAAAGTTTGGTCAGCTGGGTGCAGTGGTTAACACCTATAATCCCAGTGGCTTGGGAGACTGAGGTGGAAGAATTTTGAGTTCAAAGCCAGCCTCAGCAAAAGCGAAGTTTGCTAAGCAACTTGGTGAGACCCTGTCTCTAAACAAAAAATACAAAATAGGGCTGGGGATGTGGCTCAGTGGTTGAGTACCCCTGAGTTCAATCCCTGGCACCAAAAATAAACAAACAAGCAAAACAACAACAACAACAAACCAACCAACCAAACAAAAAAATCAGTTTAGAATGTTCAAGATATAAACAGAGAGGACACGGAAGGGATGGCTCTAAAGGAGGAGGAAAACATAGAAAAAAACAAAGTGAAGGGAAAGAGAAAGATAGAAAAAGAGACTTTGGCTGTCATAGGACACAAAAAGAGAGAACAAGAAACAATGGAAACAAAACAAAATCCCTAATCCTCAAAAGACAAGAAAAAGTAACAATCATAAACAAAAAATGCTAAAAATGAGAAAAGAAACCTGTATATTTGTGGGTATATATGTTTACAACCAACCAGCACAGCAAGAACACACACATACACAAAAGGAAAAATTATTTTTAATGGAAGATGAAAGAGTTGTCTCCAATGAGGTGGCCAAAGCTGTTGACAAGGATGGATGGCCACTACCTGTGCCTGACTGTCCTTCTTTCTCTTTCTTCTTGGGCTTTGTACTGACAGAGATCAAGGGCTGTGATTTACATTTTGTGTTGCTTCCAACACTGACATCATCAGTGGCCTAAATCAAATTGTTTGAAATGAATCTCAGTTTCCTTTTTCACAAGTATTAGGTAGAATAGGATGGGAAGAACTGGTGATTGAAATTTTGTCTGGAGACACCAGATTGATGCACTGTCAGGATGGGCCTGCAACAGAGTTCTAAAAGGGGAGTTCTGGTGGTTGGGGCTTAGGTTAATAAGTGTGATACCCTAGGTTTAATACCACCTTAGTGTGGAGTCTGCTCTGAAGAAATTAGATCAACACACCCCTAAGGCCAGGCAGATGATGATCTCAGCTGGGAGTCTGGATCTCACTAGTCTCCCAAGAATTCTACTCAGTGGGCAGGGCAGCCAATCCCCCATGGATCTCACACACTCTGCTATCACAAATATGGCCTTCCCAGGTTTATTCCTTGAGTATATTCACACCTGTCTGTTCAGTTTCCTGACCCTCTTCAGCTGATCCTCAAAGGGAAAGCAAGTTGTACCTCCTTGGTATTTCTGACTTGAATCCCCCTGGGTGCAATCTTCTTTGTGCCTATTTCACTCACATTCTGCTAAATACATTCTAGGGCACATGGTAGGTGTTGCTAGGACAATATGGCAATATTTGCTGTGAGCCTCAGGTTCCCATAGCAGTACCCTGCAGCATGGCCTCCTCAAGATGGCTCCCACCTAAGCTCTCTGCTTGCCAGTTGAGAAATACAGAGCATGTTCCAGACACCAGTTTGTTATACAGCCTCTGGATCATCTAAGTTCAGACTGCTCTTCTGATCTACAGGGTTTTGTATGCTAAATTTATTGTTTTTCTCTAATTGTATTTTTTCTCCCAACTATGGAAATCCAGAGTTGCTGCCAGTGCTGCCACAACTAGCTTGGCTTCAGTGTACTCTTTCTTGTTCATTGTTCTATGTACCTGGATTTCTGAGTTTCTAAGAGACTCTGAGTATTTGATGTTGAATTTCAGTGAATTCTCTTTCACCCACTTCTTTGGGAACCAGTATTCCTGCTGCTTGAATCCAGAGTCATGGATCAACTAGAAATGAGACCTTCTTCTAATTCACTATCTTGAATTTTCTCCTGTGTATCCTTTTCTTGGACATCTTTTCATGTCTTCTGCTCAGTTGTCAATTGGATTTTTTTTTCCCATTCTTGAAAGTATTTATTTATTTATTTATTTTTGTAGAAGGGATTAAACCTATGAGAGCTTAACTACTGAGCTGCATTCCTAGCCAAACCCCCCACCAACGCTTTTTTTTTTTTTTTTTTTTTTTTTTAAATTTTGAGAAAGTGTCTTGCTAAGTTGCTGAGGCTGACTTTGAATTTGTGATCCTCCTGCCTCAGCTGGGATTACAGGCATGTGCCACCATGCCAGGTACTCTTGAGAGTTTTGAGAGTTCTTTGTATAGTCTAGATAATCAGTCTGTTATGAGTCATGATTTATAAATATTTTCTCCTGGGCTGTAGCTTGTCCTTTTATGATTATAATGTGATCTTTTTCAGAGCCAAAGTTTTAAATTTTGACAAGTTCCAATTTATTATTTTTCCTCTTATGAATTATGCTTTTGCTGTCAAGTCTAAGAACATTAGAAATCCTAGATTTCCAAGTTTTTGTCTTTTTTTCCTAAAAATTTTATAATTTTACCTTTGTATTATAATCTGTGATCCATTTTGTGTGGATATTTTTATAATAAGTGAAGCTTAGGTCACCTTTCCTTTTTTCTTTCTTTTTGTTCATGGACCTCTAATTATCTAGCACAAAGCTTATTTTTTTTCTTCTTTGAATTGCATGTGCACTTTTGTCAACAATGAGGTGGACATATTTGTGTTGTTCCATATCTTGGTCTGTATTCCATTCCATGGACTTATGTGTACTTTCTTCCAACAGTATCACACAGTCTTTAAAAGTTTTTTTTTTTTATTAGAGCTTTATGGTTACTCATAGTAGTTGGATTCATCCTGACATACTCATTCATAGATAGAAATCATTTTCAGTTCATGATTCCTTCTTCTCCCTCTCCTTTTCCCCACCCATCCTTCCCCCATCTTCTCCTTTCTCTAGTCTACTGGACTTCCTTTCTGTCATCTATTAATTTTTGTTTGATTGGTTCCTTATGCAATCTTATCCTTCCCTCTCCCTTTTCTTTATTTTACTCTAGCTTTCACATATGAAAGAAAACATTTGACTTTGAGTTTCTGAGTTTGGCAAATATCACTTAGCATTATGTTCTCCATTTTCACCCATTTCCTGGCAAATGCCATGATTTCATTCTTTTTAATAACTCAGTAGAACTCCATTGTGTGTGTGTGTGTATCACAATTTCTTAATCCATTCATCTATTGATGGACATCTGTGTTGCTTTCATAATTATGCTTTTCATAATTTAGCTATTGTAAATTGTGTTGCTATAATACATCAATATGGTTGTGTTGCTAAACTATGCTGATTTTAGAACTTCTAGGAAAATACCCAAGAGTGGGATAGCTGGATCATATGGTGTTTCCATCCCTAGTTTTTTGAAGAATCTCCAAACTACTTTCTAGAGTAGTACCACATGGTATTGTTGATTCCTTTCACTTTTAAAAAATTTTTAAAAATTTTAAAAAATGGTTATACTTTTTATATTGCCTTTGCCTTATAAGTTTTAGAATAATGTTGTATATATCTACAAGTACCTTGGTAGGATTTTGATAAAATTGTGTAAAATCTGTATATCTATCTGATGGAAATTGACATCTTTAATATGCTGAGTCTTCCAATCTATACTATGATACATATCTCTTTTATTTAGATTTTTAATTTTTCTTCAGTGCTATGTAGTTTTCAGAATACAAGTTTTAAGGATCTTTGACTAGATTTACATTAATTTTACTTTGAGCATTATTAAGTGCTATTGTGTTTCATTGCACTAATTAAATCCTCCATCACTAAATTAAACAAGAGTGGTTAGAGTGGTTGGAGAATACCCCCGCCCCCTTCCTGATCTTTGGAGAAAAGTGTTGAGTCTTTTATCAGCAAGGATGCTGTTAGCTGTAGATTTTTAGATTACTCTTTATCAAGGAAGTTTCTCTGTATTCCTATTTTTTGAGGGCTTGATATTAGAAAAGGGTGTTGAAATTCTTTTTTTTTTTTTTTTTTTTTTTTTGGTACCCAGGATTGAACTCAGGGGCACTTGCCACTGAGCCACACCTCAGCCCTCTTTTGTACTTTATTTAAAGACAGGGTCTCACTGAATTGCTTAGTGCCTTGATGCTGCTGAGGCTGGTTTTGAACTTGTAATCCACCTGCTTCAGTCTCAGTCTCCCAAGCTGCTAGGATTACAAGTATGCACTACTGTGCCCAGGAGGTATTGAATTTTTGTCCTTGATTTGCAACATGAATTGACATGATCATATAGTTTTTTTTTTTCTCTGTAGTTTGTTAACATGGTATATTACTTGTTTGGCTTTTGAATATTGGCCCAGCCTTGCATCCCTAGAATAAACTCCACTTGGTTATAGTGTACTTTAAAATATTTTTTAGAATTCCATTTGCATTTATTTGTATTGTATCTAAGCATATCTTTTTTGCATGGCTTTTTAAGTGATATACATGATATCTTATGGTAATGTAGTGATGTAATCAGTTTTCCAATTTAAAGTGTAGAAGTCTTATCTCCCCTTGTATCGTTTTATTTTCCTTTGGTTATAATGTGATTGTCCTAAATTTATTGCTCTACATACATTTAGAAACACACCATATTAAAACTTTTGCTTAAATCATCAAATATCCATGTGCTTTTTATGTTTCCCTGTTTAATCTGGCTTCACTACTGCTAAACTACCCCACTTCATACTTATAAAGTATGTCAGATATAAAAAGTTATATTTAAAATCCTATCAATTGTTTTTCACCAAGTTTCTTACTTTGTTGAGGTTATGAGATGGAAGAAAGTCTTTTTTTTTTTTTTTTTTGTTAAAAGAACTTTCCCCTCTTATTCAAAGAGGGGAAAAAATTATTCCAACAACAAACATGACATTCTAAAAAGTTAGTTTCTTTTTTTCAATAATTTTACCTTTCTTTTAGGGCTGCATGCAAATACACATAATCTGGGAAAATTAGGGGAAAATATCCTTATCAGGCAAAGAATTGCAAAAATGAACCCATTTCTCATAGCTATATAAGTAGATTGGAATTTTGAAACTTCTCAGCAGAGCCTGTTTCTGCTGGGCTCAAATTGCCTCACTATTATCTGGGACCCTGTCTTACTCCTCGTATTTTTTGAAGGTATTTCAGAGGTAACATTAATGGTGTATCAATATGAATAAATATTGTTTGTTAATGGTGTATTAATATGAAAAATAATTTTGTTAAAAGACCTTTCTAAGGAATCTACTCAGATATCATTTTACTTCATACAGATATCTAGGTGTCTTTCAAGAGGGACAAAAATGTATATTTTCATTCAAAATTGAATATTAATTAAAGCAGTCATATCTCTTGTCACATCATCACAAGTACAATAATTTCCAACTACAGTTGATGTTTGATCAAAATAAGTCAAGGAAATGCTACAGGCTCCGTCCCTTTTTTTATATATATTTAGATAGCAACGACCAAAAAGTTGTATATTAAATACCTGTTTAATTTTGTTTACTTCAACATTTCCCAAGCTTATTTAACCATATGGTTCCTTTTTACAAACATTTTATTTCACTCAGCATATCACCAACTAACAACTTTCAGAATATTAATGCTTAATAAAAACCAATGTCTAATACTTAGAATTTGTATGAAAAGGCAGGGAAAAACACTATCTTTGTTATTAGATATTTAATAATAGGTTTAGGCTTTATTTTTCTTTACTGTTTCAGATTTTCAATGTGTCAGTTTTTATCTATTAATATTGTTTTTTAAGTGGTCAAATTAAATTGATACTATGTTTCGCATATTAGATGTTGTAAAAAGAAATAATAAGAACCAGGAGATGATTTTAAGGAATAACTCTTAATTTGAACCGTTTCATTTCTTAGGAGATAAGTAAAACGTGAACTTGTTAGACAGCAATCCATTGCAGGAACCAATGCCCATCGAATGTAACAAGACTCAAAGGGATGAGTTTTGAGCAGAGTTTGTGGAGTGGTTCTACATCTTTCCTAGGCCCCTATATTTCTTCTGGCATCAATTTGGATGCTATTTCTTCATTCTGTTATTATAATTCTTCTCATTCAATGACTATCTTTTTCTTTCTAGTTTAATTCTGAATTCTATAAAGATTCTGCATGATTCATTCTGTTACTACTGGTATCCATCCAATATCTTCTAATAAGCCCATTGTAAAGTGAAAACAGGCAGGGGGTATTCTTTATCTGTATCACATAGAGTGATATGGGCAGAATTTAGACATAGCATGTAATGAGAATTATTTAATGAATCAACTTGTGAGTGGGAGGGTGTGACTGGAGTGCAGAATCTGAATCCTAGATCTTAGTGGCATCGTGCTTTAACCTGACAAATTAATTACTCTAGGGAAATAATGCATAAATATAGTAACATGTGAAGAAAATGTTTCCTTGGGAGAAAAATGAAATATAATTATGGTAAAAATATTTCAGCAAAAACAGCATTCTTTGCAAGTGAAATCATGAGTAGAGGTAAACTAATATTTCCCGAATTATTGACACTCTATACACAATGTGTGTGTTTTTCTTGGCTGCAAACATTTTTTTCCACTAAATCAGATTCACTCTGTTTGGCAAGATTTTCAGAAAGAGCATGAGGTTATTTGTGGGATGAGTGTTTGACAAGTTCACACAATGTACAGTTCAGAGTTCAAAGTTGAAATCACAGTGCTGTTTTTCTTGACGAGCGCTCTCTGGCAAATCGCCTAGGAAAATTCTGGTAGGTTTCCATATATTCCACCCTATATTCAACTAATATTATAAAATCAGTCATCAACTGGGACCAACTAGTTGCTCTAGAGTTATTTATCTGAATAAGATGACTTTGAGTTTTGTTTAAGCAATATAGGCACATAATTAAAAGTATGTACTATTTTGTCTAAAAACATGGAGAGAATACATTTTAGACTTTTATTTTAGAGATTATGAAATATATTAGAAAATTATGTTATTTGTAAATTGTAGGAATACATATATGTCAGTAGAAAATCTAATCAGGAACTTCACAGATATATTTCTGCTTGAACTTCATTTAATGACATGCTTCTCTTGCATTCTTATTGGGCCATCAAAGTTCTTCCCTAGTAATTTATTTTGCTTGATATGGTGTTGAAATTTTATATTATTTTGAACTATAAACACAGCTTTATTGAAATTTTATACAACATTTGGACAGTGTAGACTCAGATTGGTTTTTATGGCATGATCATAAAATTTGAGTTTAAGAATGTGAGCATGCTATGAAGTGTTGAGAAATATGATTCTTGTGGAGTTCTTTAACACTTTTTAAATAGAGCTAAATATTCCATTTTGAAAGAAGTTGATTTGGGATTAAAAATTATAATTTGTAGTTTGTCATTGTAAGTTTTTGTAAAATGGCTATGTTTGTAAATGTGCAAGGGTTAGGTATAATAATGTGGATGCACACAACATTAAGAATGCATATATTTTGTTTTATTTCCAAGTTTTCTATATATTGAAAATCCTGAGTATATTCATATTGGTGCCATCTAGAACATGATGTTTTATAGCAGTTTTCTACATTTTTTAATCTAGCAATGTTTATAAGCATTTAACCATTATAAAATATTTTCCATCTTATTTTAGATTTCTATGTCTCTATTCACAAATTCATTCATTTATAAATATATTTTAATTGACATGAATTATACACCAGGAATTGTTCTAGTCCTTGAGAATTTATCAATGGCTAAGACAAAAACCAAACCAATCCAAACAAAATTGCTGCAATAGAGTTTACAATGAGATTGAAGACAATAAACAAAACATATCCAGTGGTCAAATCTTAGTTCTCATCTTATTTGATTCACCAGAAGCACTTGATACAGCTGATATTTTTTTCTAACTTACAACCCTTTTTTCCACTTAGCTTTGGGATTTTCCCAGGTTTTCTTCTTGAGCTGTTCATTCTCAGTGTCCTTTGCTGGTTCCTCTTGGTCTTCCCAGCTGCCTGATATTGAATCACTCAGTGGCTCAGTTCTTGAACTTCTCCTGCTTGTCTTCATGGCATCCTTGATGATTTAGATCACAAGAATATATAATAATGTATTTATTAGCATAACTTTAAATACACTAATAACTGCCTACTTGCTAGTCTCCACTTAACCTCTCTGATTTCCAGACTTTTTACAATAGTTTACTCCATATATATATCTTCTTGACTCTTGAGTACATATGAACTCCTGAGAGTCTCTCCCAAATATGTTTATACTGCAGGTTTTCTGTTTAAGTGACTGGAAATCCCAGCTACACATCTAGGAATCATTTCCTTCTCTTTCTCTCCCTACACGTGCCTAATTCATTGCCTTTGGACCTCATTAGCTCTTGCTTTCTGGACTCCAGCCATTCTAGCCTCTGTGCTGTTCCTCTAGCACTCTAGATATTGTCCAGCCTCAGAGACTTTTGTCTGGAAATCTTTTCTCCCAGATAATGTCATGATGGCTTACTCGTCAATCCAAAAGGTTTGTTTCTCAATTTATGTCAGTGGGACCTTCCCTGACCAATTCATTTAAAAACTTCATTGCCCATTCTTGACAGAAGCTGCCTCTTCCTCTTCTGTATAATTCCAGAAGTTTTTTTTTTATTGTATTTGTCCCTAAAATACTATATATTTGTTCTTATTTGTAGTTCTTGGTAGATCCTACCCCATTAGAATGGGAGTTTATGGGCAAGAATTTTTATCTGCTCTTTTCAGGGTTTGGAATAGTATCTGGCATGCAGTCTTTTCTCAAGGGAATATGGGGCTCCAGTAGCAAAGGAGCCACATTTCTGTAGGGTCTTCCGACCTACCTTCTACCAGCCTTCTTTGCTTCACTCTCTGCCTGACTCCCTTACTCCATTTCTCCCTGTCTTCCTCCCCTTTTTCTTATTCTTCTTCCTCCTGATCCTCCCCCTCCTCTACCCATCCCCTTTGGCCCTTCCCCTTTCTTCTTCTTTTATCTTTCAGGACAGGCTTGGAGAAGTTGAGTTAGGGACAGTTTTCTAGTTCCACATCTGTGTTTGGATTGGCAGCCATGCAGTTATGTGGAAGAGTGGTGTCTAGTCTCCCTGAGGTGTTGGCTGCCTGGGGCATCGAGAGTCCCCGCCTATTGATCCCACTATTTGAATTCTGTTTCCTGGCTCAGGAATGCCATTGATATGTAGCTCTGAAAATCACTCTATTTTGAGAATGGCTTGTTCCTGTAGTGAGTGTCTGAGCTGCTGTAAACCAGCATGATTTCTGATAGCTCTCCTCTACATCCTGTGATACTGTGCTCTATTCACAAGACAGTTTATTGTTCTTTATGCTAATGCATTGTGAACTGCATAATGATAGGACCATTTCCTGAATATTAAGGCCAAGAACAGTGACTAGTTTATACATACACACACACACACACACACATACACACACATATATGAATATCTAAGAGAAAATACAAATAAAAACTATTTTATGATGATAAAATATTGGAAGTCAGCACTTAGTTCTTCCTTTTGTTTGCTTTATTTATTCTCTTTTTAAAAGAAAGTCTGTAATTTTTGGTATAAGATTTCTGGTTCTTATACAACTTATTCCCTGTTTTTTAGTATACTTTTGGGCATGTTGAGAGGGACTTGGAGTTGAAGGTAGGAGAATAAGTGTTCTTAGGTTAACATTTTTCCCAGAATATTTTCATCGGTATTTTTAAAGAAAATAATACTTCCCACCTTATTTACTCATCCTGTTTTCTAGATAGAGCACTGAATGGCTTTTTCCACTCTGAAGGAACAAAAACATACCCTCATCAAGGGAACTTTAAGGAAATAATTCTTGATGTGGTATAGCAGGTATAAAGCAGTTGTTTTCTCACACCCATTGTCCTTTATTTTGTTCATCAGTTAATTCTGAAATAGGCAAAGCTAAGAGGGACAAAAAAGACTCATAGTAAGTAAAAGTTGTGGGATTTCTCCTAAGGTGTTACATCTTGGAAGCAATGAATGTACCATGTACTTGAGAAATTAAAACAAGCACTTTTTTCATATATGCATAGATGATTCATCTTTCATACGTAAAGTGCTTGTTTTATTCTTCTTAATGTATTTACAGCTTTATAAATAATATATCTCAGCATCTATAGCTACATATTTCTGAAAATTATCTGATAATGGATAAATTCTGCTTTTCATAATAAAAACATAGAAAAGAGAAATATAGAAAATTGAGAGAATACTGTACCTTAAAAAAGTAATGCTCCTTGGCCTGGGGGTGTAGCTCAGTGGTAGAGCTCTTGGCTCGCACGTGTGAGGCACTGGGTTCGATCCCCAGCACCACATAAAAATAAATAAATAAAATAAAGATATTATGTCCATCTACAACTAAAAAAAGAATAAAAAAATAATTCTCCAAGTTCTGCTTTTCTCAAACTATAAATGAATCATTTTATTCAAATAAAAGCATAAATGACTTTGATGGTTATAGTCAAATAGTTCATGTGTTTGTCATTAATTTAAATTACTTGAAAAAATATTCCAACTAAGCAAATAATTACATGCCACAATTTCACATGACATGTAATTTTTTACTAAAATATTAAAAAAAGAGTATTTGGTTACCAACTTATTATGATATAAAGATTATATAAATAAATACCAATTAATTAATTTACTTCTGGAGTAAGTTTCTTATTCAATCAAGTTAAAAATGGAATGTTTAAATTTTGTATTTAACTTAAATTAAATACTTCTTAAAATATATTTTATAATTTGGAAATACTTTATTTTCTGTAGTAACTTTGGGAATTTTGTTGAAAAAAATTTCTTTCTTAGAAGTCTCTGTTTCATCTTTTATTATAGTAAATAACATTAATTGTACAAATTAGTGGAATTTACTGCAATATTTTCATATGTATTAACATCATACATTCATCATGCCCATCTACTCTTTTTCTACCCTCACTTTTCCTACTTTCTCCCCTCTACCTAATACCCTTTCCACTCTCTAGTAATCCTTCCTTTACTTTGAGATAGTTTTTTAAATTTTTTTTTTAGGTTTCCACATGAGAAAGAACATATGATACTGTCTTTCTCTGTCTGAGTGATTTTGCTTAACATTATCTTTTTTAGTTCAAACCACTTTGGTGCAAATGACAGAATTTTATTCTTTTTTATGGCGTAATAATATTCTATTCTGTATATGTAACATTTTCTTTATCTATTCATCTGTTGGCTAACACTTAGCCTGATTCCATATCTTAGCTATTGTGAATCAGAGTCCCAATAAACATGGGCATGCAGTATCTTTTTTGTATGCTGACTTCATTTCCACTCAGTATATATACTCATGAATGGGATATCTGGGTCATATATAGATTTATTTTTAATTTTTGAGGAAGTTGATGGTAGCTGTATTAACTTATATTCTTACCAAGAATGCATAATAGATTTTTTTACCTCCCCTTCTTCACCGGCATGTTACTTTTCATTTTTTTAATTATAACTAGTGTGAAGTGGTATCTTTTTATTCTGATTTGCATTTCTCTGATAGCTAATGATATTGATCATTTTTCATGTATTTATTGACTGTTTGTTTTCTTCTTTGTAAAAGTATCTATTCAGATAATATATTCATATTTAAGTTGGATTATTGTTTTTTTGTGGGTAAGGTTTTCTGAGTTCTTTATATATGAATATTAGCCTCCTGCCAGATGAGTATCAGGCAAATATTTTACCCATTCTGTTGGTTGTCTCTTCATTCTGTTGATTATTTCCTTTGCTGTATTGATGCTTTTTAGTTTGATGTGTTCCCATTTGTCAATTTTGTTTCCACTTTCTGTATTTTTGGAGTTTGATGCACAAAATTGCCTGGACCCATATATAATAGTAGTTTCAGTTCTTTCAGTTTTATGTTATAGTCTTTGATTCATTTTGAGTTAGGTTTGTACAAGGATAATTTGACTTCCTCCTTCCTATTTGTATGACTATAATTTTTTTTTTTATTTTGCCTAATTACTCTGGCCAAATTTTCTAGTACAATATTGAATAAAGGAAGTGAGAGTAGATGCCTTGGTCTTGTTCCTGATCTTTGAGGAAATGCTTTTAGTTTTCCCATTTGATATGATGTTGGCTTTGGGTTTGTCAGATATATAATTTATTATGTGGAAATATGATTCTTCTATACCGAATTTGTTCAGGTATGAACGAATGTTGAATTTTATCAAGAAATTTTTGGGGGCGGCGAGGGGAGTGCATTGCCCCCGTGTGCTGCTTCACTGTGTGGGAGTATGACAAGTCAGGATGGCTAAAGGCTATCTTGTTAGGAATTTCCAGCAATAGGGGGGTGCTCCGGAACCTGGAGGAAGGATTTCCATCGCACGAGGATCGGCTACGGGGACTCAAACGCGAGAGGTTTGTCGCACGGAGGGTAACACTGCTTATTCAGCAAATCGCCCTGCGGCTAGAGTCTGCAGCGCGCGCGCTTGGAAATGAGGAGATAGCGACGCAGGGATACAGCGCTGCAGTTTCTGCCAGCCGTGCAAGCACCGTACTCAGGGCTGAATTCTGGGTTCGAGACGGGGGAAGGAAGCCGTCCATCTCGGTTCTCCACACCGGTCAGACCACAGAGGAGGCCAGCAGCCACCATGTTGGAAAGCTGACGTCACCATCCCTGCTTTCGACTGACCGCAGCTCATTCAGCCATAGAACAGGTAATTTCAGGCTGCCATTCGCCTGCGGCTTGCAGACAGATTGCTAGGGTTCAGTGCCTGGGGGCTTCTTAGAACCTGATCTTATCGGAGCGAACACCGAGCGCGGGGCGGCCGAGTTCCGGCTCCCGGAATCGCCCTGGCCCAGGGCTGGGGAGCCTGCGGAGGCTGCTTCTTGGACCCTGCTCCTATCAGAGCATACACCAAGCACTAAGCGGCCGAGTTCCGGCTCCCAGAACTGCCCTGGCCCAGGGCTAGGAGCCCACGGAAACTGCTTCTCGGTCCGGGTCCTGCTGAGGGCCGGTCAGGACTCACCCATTGCTTTGGTTGCCCGGCAAGGGGAACGAAATGCTGCCATTCGCATAGGATACCAACATGGCAGAGATCTGATGTCATCAGAAAGCGGCGGAGGAGAGAACTTCATCAATACCAGCAGCGACAGAAACAGTTGGTCTCCTGGTAGGGGGGGTGAGGCACAGACACCCGAGTCTCCTCAATTTGTCGTTGAGCCAGAGGGGAGGAGCCGGGCAGCTGCCAGCGCCCGGAGCAGGCCCAGCGGCTCGCCAGCGTGGTGACCGCGTGACCCCAATTGGAGAGGGGGCGGAGCGGAGCCGCCACCCGCACCCGCAAGGTGGGCAGACCCGCGACCCAGTGGTACATGGGCGTGGTAGGAGGAGCAGGGCAGAGCCGTCGCCCGCGCTTGCAAGGTAAACAGACCTGTGACAGACTGGCGGGTCAGGCCCAGTGGCCTGCCAGTGTGGTACACACGTCACCCCAACTGGAGTAGGGGCAGAGCAGATCCTTCTCCAACGCCCGGATCAGGCCCTGCCGGTTTGGTGGCCACGTGACCCCAATTGGAGTGGGGGCGGAGCGGAACCACCACCCGTGCCCGCAGGGTGAGCAGACCTGTGACCAACCTGCAGATCAGGCCCAGGGGTTCGCAGGCGTGGTAGGAGGGGCAGGGCAGATCCGCCGCCCACGCCTCCAAGGTAGGCAGACCTGCGACAGACCGGCGGATCAGGCCCAGGAGCCTGCCGGCGTGGTACACACACCACCCTAATTGGAGTAGGGGCAGAGCAGAGTCGCTGCCCGTGCCAGGAACAGGCCCAGCGACCTGCAGGTGGGGTAGTCACGACACCCCAATTGGAGTAGGGGCAGAGCAGAGCCGAAACCCGTGCCCGAAAGGTGGGCAGATCTGCGACCGACCAGCGGGACAGGCCCAGTGGCCTGCCGGTACGACAGACACGTCACCCCATTTGGAGTAGGGGCAGAGTAGAGCCGCCGCCCGCGCCTGCAGGGTAGGCAAACCTGCAACCGACTGGCGGATCAGGCCCGGTGGCCTGCCGGCGTGGTACACTCGTCACCCCAATTGGAGTAGGGGCAGAAGAGAGCCGCCACCAGCGCCCAGAACAGGCCCAGTGACCTGCCGACGTGGTAGCCACGACACCCCAATTGGAATAAGAAGAGAGCAGAGCCGCCGCCCGCGCCTGCAGGAAAGATACGCAAGCAGTATGAAAAGACAAGGAAAGAAAGGACCACAAGCAATGCAGGTCAACGCAACTTTAGAAGAGGTAACAGCTGCAGCAGATGGAATGTCAGATAAAGAATTCAGGATATACATGCTTCAGATGATCTGGAGTATCAAGGAAGATATTAGACAGCAAAATCAGACAATGAAAGATCACTTCAACAATGAATTACGCAAACAAATCCAGGAAGCAAAGGATCAACTATACAGGGAGATAGAGGTTATAAAAAACAAACAAACAGAAATCCTAGAAATGCAGGAAGCAATAAACCAACTTAAAAACTCAATGGAGAATACTACCAGCAGAGTAGAACACTTAGAAGATAGAACATCAGACAATGAAGACAAAGTATTTCAACTGGAAAAGAACATAGACAGCTCAGCAAGACTGTTAAGAAACCATGAACAGAACATCCAAGAAATATGGGATAACATTAAGAGACCAAACTTAAGAGTCATTGGGATACAGGAAGGTACAGAGCTCCAAACCAAAGGAATGAGCAGTCTATTCAATGAAATAATACGAGAAAACTTCCCAGACTTGAAGAATGAGACAGAATCCCAAATCCTAGAAGCCTACAGGACGCCGAATGTGCAAAATCATAAGAGATCCACACCTAGACACATTATAATGAAGATGCCCAACATACAGAATAAGGAGAGAATTTTAAAAGCTACAAGAGAAAGGAAGCAGATTACATTTAGGGGTAAGCCAATCAGGATAACAGCTGATCTTTCAACACAGACTCTGAAAGCTAGAAGATCCTGGAATAACATATTTCAAACACTGAAAGAAAATGGGTTCCAACCAAGAATTGTGTATCCAGCGAAATTAAGCTTCAGGATGGAAGATGAAATTAAAACCTTCCATGATAAACAAAAGTTTAAAGAATTCACAGCTAGAAAACCATCTCTTCAAAACCTCCTCGGCAAAACATTACAGGAAGAGGAAATGGAAAATAACAATGAAAACCAACAGTGGGAGGTAGGACGGTAAAGGGGGGGAAATAATCAAAGAGGAAAACAAACCATGTTTAGTAACAGAAATAAACAAATATGGCTGGAAGAACAACCCATATCTCAATAATAACCCTAAATGTTAATGGCTTAAACTCACCAATTAAGAGACACAGGCTAGTAGAATGGATCACAAAACAAGACCCAACAATATGCTGCCTACAGGAGACGCATTTGATAGGAAAAGACATACATAGGCTGAAGGTGAAAGGTTGGGAAAAATCATATCACTCATATGGACTTCGGAAACAAGCAGGAGTGTCCATACTCATATCAAATAAAATAGATTTCAAGCCAAAGTTAATCCAAAGGGATAAAGAGGGACACTACATACTGCTTAAGGGAACCATACACCAACAAGACATAACAATCATAAATATTTATGCCCCAAACAATGGTGCAGCTATGTTCGTCAAACAAACTCTTCTCAAGTTCAAGAGTCTAATAGACCACCATACCATAATCATGGGAGACTTCAACACACCTCTCTCGCCACTGGACAGATCTTCCAAACAAAAGTTGAATAAGGAAACTATAGAACTCAATAACACAATTAATAACCTAGACTTAATTGACATATATAGAGTATACCACCCAACATCAAGCAGTTACACTTTTTTCTCAGCAGCACATGGATCCTTCTCAAAAATAGATCATATATTATGTCACAGGGCAACTCTTAGACAATATAAAGGAGTAGAGATAATACCATGCATCTTATCTGATCATAATGGAATGAAACTGAAAATCAATGATAAAAGAAGGAAGGAAAAAGCATACATCACTTGGAGAATGAACAATAGGTTACTGAATGATCAATGGGTTATAGAAGACATCAAGGAGGAAATTAAAAAATTCTTAGAGATAAATGAAAACACAGACACAACATATCGGAATCTATGGGACACATTGAAAGCAGTCCTAAGAGGAAAATTCATTGCTTGGAGTTCATTCCTTAAAAAAAGAAAAAACCAACAAATAAATGATCTCATACTTCATCTCAAAATCCTAGAAAAAGAAGAGCAAAACAACAGCAAAAGAAGTAGAAGGCAAGAAATAATTAAAATCAGAGCTGAAATTAATGAAATCAAAACAAAAGAAACAATTGAAAAAATTGACAAAACTAAAAGTTGGTTCTTTGAAAAAATAAACAAAATCGACAGACCCTTAGCGATGCTAGCGAAGAGAAGAAGAGAGAGAACTCAAATTACTAGCATACGGGATGAAAAAGGCAATATCACAACAGACACTTCAGAAATACAGAAGATAATCAAAAACTATTTTGAATCCTTATACTCCAATAAATTAGAAGATAGTGAAGGCATAGATAAATTTCTTAAGTCATATGATCTGCCCAGATTGAGTCAGGAGGATATAGACAACCTAAACAGACCAATATCAATTGAGGAAATAGAAGAAACCATCAAAAGACTACCAACTAAGAAAAGCCCAGGACCAGATGGGTATACAGCAGAATTTTACAAAACCTTTAAAGAAGAACTAATACTAATACTTTTCAAGCTACTTCAGGAAATAGAAAAAGAGGGAGAACTTCCAAATTCATTCTATGAGGCCAACATCACCCTGATACCTAAACCAGACAAAGACACTTCAAAGAAAGAAAACTACAGACCAATATCTCTAATGAACCTAGATGCAAAAATCGTCAATAAAATTCTGGCGAATCGGATACAAAAACATATCAAAAAAATTGTGCACCATGATCAAGTAGGATTCATCCCTGGGATGCAAGGCTGGTTCAATATACGGAAATCAATAAATGTTATTCACCACATCAATAGACTTAAAAATAAGAACCATATGATCATCTCGATAGATGCGGAAAAAGCATTCGATAAAGTACAGCATCCCTTTATGTTCAAAACTCTAGAAAAACTAGGGATAAAAGGAACTTACCTCGACATAGTAAAAGCTATCTATGCTAAGCCTCAGGCTAGCATCATTCTGAATGGAGAAAAACTGAAGGCATTCCCTCTAAAATCTGGAACAAGACAGGGATGCCCTCTCTCTCCACTTCTGTTCAACATAGTTCTCGAAACACTGGCCAGAGCAATTAGACAGACGAAAGAAATTAAAGGCATCAAAATAGGAAAAGAAGAACTTAAATTATCACTATTTGCAGATGACATGATTCTATACCTAGCAGACCCAAAAGGGTCTACAAAGAAACTATTAGAGCTAATAAATGAATTCAGCAAAGTGGCAGGATATAAAATCAACACGCATAAATCAAAGGCATTCCTGTATATCAGCGACAAATCCTCTGAAATGGAAATGAGGACAACCACTCCATTCACAATATCTTCAAAAAAAAAATAAAATACTTGGGAATCAACCTAACAAAAGAGGTGAAAGACTTATACAATGAAAAGTACAGAACCCTAAAGAGAGAAATAGAAGAAGATCTTAGAAGATGGAAAAATATACCCTGTTCATGGATAGGCAGAACTAACATCATCAAAATGGTGATATTACCAGAAGTTCTCTATAGGTTTAATGCAATGCCAATCAAAATCCCAACGGCATTTCTTGTAGAAATAGAGAAAGCAATCATGAAATTCATATGGAAAAATAAAAGACCCAGAATAGCAAAACCAATGCTAAGCAGGAAGTGTGAATCAGGCGGTATAGCGATACCAGACTTCAAACTATACTACAGAGCAATAGTAACAAAAACAGCATGGTACTGGTACCAAAACAGGTGGGTGGACCAATGGTACAGAATAGAGGACACAGAAACCAATCCACAAAACTACAACTATCTTATATTTGATAAAGGGGCTAAAAGCATGCAATGGAGGAAGGATAGCATCTTCAACAAATGGTGCTGGGAAAACTGGAAATCCATATGCAACAAAATGAAACTGAACCCCTTTCTCTCTCCATGCACAAAAGTGAATTCAAAATGGATCAAGGAGCTTGATATCAAATCAGAGACACGCCGTCTGATAGAAGAAAATTTGGCTACGATCTACATTCTGTGGGGTCGGGCTCCAAATTCCTCAATAGGACACCCATAGCACAAAAGTTAATAACTAGAATCAACAAATGGGACTTACTCAAACTAAAAAGTTTTTTCTCAGCAAAAGAAACAATAAGAGAGGTAAATAGAGAGCCTACACCCTGGGAACAAATCTTTACTCCTCACACTTCAGATAGAGCCCTAATATCCAGAGTATACAAAGAACTCAAAAAATTAGACAATAAGAGAACAAACAACCCAATCAACAAATGGGCCAAGGACCTGAACAGACACTTCTCAGAGGAGGACATACAGTCAATCAATAAGTACATGAAAAAATGCTCAACATCTCTAGCTGTCAGAGAAATGCAAATCAAAACCACCCTAAGATACCATCTCACTCCAGTAAGATTGGCAGCCATTATGAAGTCAAACAACAACAAGTGCTGGCGAGGATGTGGGGAAAAGGGTACACTTGTACATTGCTGGTGGGACTGCAGATTGGTGCAGCCAATTTGGAAAGCAGTATGGAGATTTCTTGGAAAGCTGGGAATGGAGCCACCATTTGACCCAGCTATTCCCCTTCTTGGTCTATTCCCTAAAGACCTAAAAAGAGCATGCTACAGGGACACTGCTACATCGATGTTCATAGCAGCACAATTCACAATAGCAAGACTGTGGAACCAACCTAGATGCCCTTCAATAGACGAATGGATAAAAAAAATGTGGCATTTATACACAATGGAGTATTACTCTGCATTAAAAAATGACAAAATCATAGAATTTGCAGGGAAATGGATGGCATTAGAGCAGATTATGCTAAGTGAAGCTAGCCAATCCCTAAAAAACAAATGCCAAATGTCTTCTTTCATATAAGGAGAGTAACTATGATCAGAGTAGGGACGAAGAGCAGGAGAAGATTAACATTTAACAGGGATGAGAGGTGGGAGGGAAAGGGAGAGAGAAGAGAAATTGCATGGAAATGGAAGGAGACCCTCAGGTTTATACAG
Source organism: Marmota flaviventris (assembly GCF_047511675.1). Lineage (NCBI taxonomy): Eukaryota > Metazoa > Chordata > Mammalia > Rodentia > Sciuridae > Marmota > Marmota flaviventris. The sequence continues at coordinate 64,332,907 of NC_092504.1, forward strand.
TGGAGGGGGTAGAGAGAGAGGAGGGGAGGGGAGGGGAGAGGTGGGGAGGGTGGAGGGTGGAGGATGGGAAAGGCAGCGGAGCACAACAGACACTAGTATGGCAATATGTAAATCAATGGATGTGTAACTGATGTGATTCTGCAATCTGTGTATTGGGTGAAGGTGGGAGTTCATAACCCACAAAAAAAAAAAAAAAAAAGAAAATGGCAAAGAAAGCACATAAACCACAGAAGTACGTTTTCAAAATCCAGGATGACTCTGACCTCAGGGGTCCATGGAAAGAGAGAGAGCCACTGGAATTCTTCATTCTTATATAGGGGACTCACAAGGGGACATCTATCCCCAAAAGGGCAAATGGGTAGGATTACAAAGGAACAGGTGAGTGTAATTCAACCCCACGAGGCAAGACTACTCCTGGAGCCATGCCTCATTATCCAAGTGGAGGGCACAATACTTGTTCAGTACCTCTTGCTCAGGACTTAAGGGCCTGTATTTCCAGAGTGCTCCCCAGGTCATATAGTCCAGCTTACTACTGTCCTGGATGCCCATCAGTCATCAGAATTACACATATCGCTAGTGCTAAAAGTCTTGACTGGAAGCCATGACCACTGTATAAATCTAGGGTTAGAAACCACTTCCTTATTCTAAACTGAAATCTGTGTCCTTGGAACCTCCATCCTGATTCTGACCTAATGATACAAAAACAGACCTTGCCTCTTCTGCCCAGTTCCCTCTACTAGACTTTGGGTGGTAGCATGAATCCTTTCAGTTCAGTTTGCAGAAGGCTGTTTCTAGAGGAATCCTCAAAACTTGTGGACTGACCATGGCCTAAAGGCCTGGTCACTGGATTCATAAAGTACCACCTGAAATCACTGAGTTTTATTTTTCTTTCTTTCTTAGCAGCCATTTTATGTTGTTGAATCAGTTAGTTATAACTGAGATACCTGAATCTTTCATATGAGATACAGCTTCTCATTTGTATTTATTCACATCATCAGTGCTAATCACACATCATTGGCTCTATGCAGAAATTAGGCCACGCTATATCCAATGAAATAAAAACTTGAATAATTCTTTGGGTTCTGCAATGTGTTAGAAAATACCATCTTTTAGAATGTAACCCTAAGCATGCTGAATGTAACTGTATATAAATAAATGAACATGAATTTATGGAGCCTGTGTTGGGACTATAGATGTAGTTTTTTTCTTTTAAAGATAAAATATACAAACTTTAATTATGCTAACAGTTAATGTCAATGTATATACATGGAATGTTCTCTGAGGGCAGGTGTAATCCTTGAGTTGAAATCTTTGTTACCTAAAGTAAACGCACCCTTGGCTCTCTTTGTGGTTTTAGCCCTTCCTCCTGTACTTGACCCCAGCTCTCACAGCCGTTCTGTAGAGCAGACATGACCTTCAGAATTGCAGGTGGGGAAGCCGACTCCCAACTCAGGCAGGTGAATTTTAGACCACCAGTGAGTAACACAGCTGAAATTCAAACCCAAGTATGATTTTAAAACCCATGCTCTTCTCATGGGTCTATGGTGCTTTTCAAGTGTATAGCAAAGCATCTCCCCTATGAAAATTGTGTAAAGATGAGCAGCACTGTATGGCACTCAGGCTGGAACACTGAAATATGAATTCAGTGTACTAAAAAAAAATGCTTGTCATAGTTTTTTGACTTTTTAAAATCACTGTTTATTCCATTTGTAGAGGGTTTTTTTTCATACAAATATTTGCAACAGTTTTGAATTCCCCAAAACCATACATAGATGATAAATACCATGCTATTAAAGTATTAAATTTGTACAAAAATACTTTACAGTTTAATACTTGTTTTTTACAAATAAAAATACGTATTTAAGTGAAAAAAAAAAAAGAAAGAAATTTTTGGCATCTGTTGAGGTGATCATATGATATTTATCCTTCTATTATTGTGATATATTTTGTTTATTATTTGCCATGTTTTATTATCCTTACATGCTAGGAATGAAACCAACTGATCATAGTTCATATATATATATATATATATATATATATATATATATAGCCTTTTGATATATACTATGCTATTGAATTCAATTTGCAAGTATTTTCTTGAGGATTTTTACATATGTGTTTGTTAGGGATCTTGGTCTATCATTTTCTTTTTCTTCTTTTTTTCTTGGTTGTGTCTTTGTCAGGTTTTGTTAACAGGTTAATTCTGTACTCATAGAATGAGTCTGGAGGCATTTCCTCCCTTTCAATTCTGTGGAACAGGTTGAGAAGCATTGGTGGTACTTCTTTAAAAGTGGTACCATTTCGTAGTGAAGCCATCCAGTCTTGGATTTTTTTTGTATAAAATCTTTAGTTTATTTTTAGAACATGCAAATTAAAAGCACAGACAGAAAATTGATAACGTTATAATACTGGTGATGCCCTAGGTCTAGGATGACATTTATCTAGGCAAAGCACTTTTGTGGTCCTAGGAAGGATAGCTGTGCCATGGATATTTTTGGGGGGAGACTCTTTATTACTGATCATTGCTTGCTATTGGTCTACTCTGTTTTTCAATATTCTCTTGGTTCAACTTTGCTAGGTCATATGTGTTCAGATATTTGCCCTTTTCATCTTGTTTTCTCAAATAATCTCTATGGATCCTTTGATCAGTTGTAATGTCTCCTTTTTCACCTCTAATTTTATCTATTTGGGACTTTTATTCTTTTTGGTTAGTCTAGCTGAATGTTTGTCAATTTTATCTTTTCCAAGAATCAGTTGTTTAATTTCTTGAATTTTTAAAAATTGTTTTTCTAGACTATGTCATTTATCTCTGCTCTGATACTTATTATTTCTTCCAATTTTGGTTGTAATTTCTTCTCGCTTTTTTATTATGTTTTCATTAGTGCATTGTAATTATACACAATAGCAGGATGAGTATCAGGCAAATATTTTTTTATATTTCATTATAATGCATTCATATGTACACATAACGTCATTTGCTCCATTTTACTTCCCAGTACTTCTCCTTTGCTTCCTCTCTTCCCTCCCCTGATACCCATCCTCTACTGGTCCTCCTTCTACTTATCATCTTTTAATTGGTACATTATAATTATACATAAAGGTGGGATTTGTTGTGATATATTCCTTCTTGAATGTAGCATATTTTGGTCAATTTCATTTTTCAGTTTATTCCCCATCCCTTCCCTCCTCCTTGATCCTCTTCCTGTACTTTACTGTTGTTCTTTTTATTTTTATGAGATTCCCCTTTTTAAAATTCATTTTTTTCCTATAGATTCTGAATATGAGAGAAAATATTCATCCTTAACTTTCTGAGTCTGGCTTATTTCACTTAGCATGATGTTCTTCAATTTCATCCATTTACAAGCAAATAATACAACATCCTTTTTCTTTATAGCTGAGTAGAACTCCATTATATATGTATGCCACATTTTCTTAATTCACTCATCTGTTGATGGATATCTAGGCTGGTTCTAGAAATTGGCTATTGTGAATTAATTGTGCTTTTTATAAACATTGGAGTACATGTAGTTCTATAGTATGCTGATTTCAGTTCTTTTGGATAAATACCAACAAATGGAATAACTAGGTCATATGGTGGCTTAATTTCTAGTCTTTTTGAGGAATCTTTGTACTGGTTCCCATAGTGGTTATACTTTTGTGGTCTTGCCATCAATTTATAAGCTTTCTTTCTCCCCATATCCTTACCAGCATATATTATTTATATTCTTGATCATGACTATTCTAGCTGGGTGAAATGAGTTCTCTGTATAGTTTTAATTTGCATTTCCCTGTTTGCTAAGAATGTTGACCATTTTAAAAAAATATTTGTTGGCCACCTGAATTTCTTCTTTTGAGAAATGTCTGTTTAGTTCATTTCCCCCATTTATTGATAAGGATATTTGATTTCATTAATGTTGTGTTTTGAGTTCTTTATACATTCTGAATACTAATAATCTGTCAAAAGAGTAGCTGGCAAAGATTTTTCTCCAATTCCATAGGCACTGTTTATTGTTTCCTTTGCTGTATAGAAGTTTTAAAATTTGATGTAATCACATTTCTTGATTCTTGGTTTTATTTTTTGATCATTAGAGGTCTTATTAAGGAAGCTAACGCCTGCATCTATATGTTGGAGTGTTGATCCTATGTTTTCATTTATCAGTTGCAAAGGTTCTGGTCTTTCTTTTCTAAGGTGCCTCTCTGACATTGTGTGTGTGTGTATGAATTTTTTTTTAAATGTAGGCCCGCATGGCTATAAACTTCCCTCTTAGTACTGTTTTTGTTGTAGCCCACAGGTTTTGGTATTTTGTCTTTCCATTTCATTTGTTTCAAGGAATTTTAAAATTTCCTATTTGACTTCCTCAGTTACCCACTGTTCATTCAAAACTGTGTTATTTGGTCTTCATCAGTTTGAATGATGTCTAAAGTTTCTCTTAATATCTATTTCTAATTTTGATCCACGTGAGAAGAAAAGACAGAGAATATGATTTCAGTTTTATGGATTTTTGAAGAGTTGCTTTCTAGGCCTGATATGTTTTTTTCCAAAGAAAGCTCCATGTGTTGATGAAAAGAATGCATGTTATACAGCTATTGCATTAAATGTCCTCTAAACATCTGTTAAATCCATTTGATCTATAGTGTGTTTAATGCTGATGCTTCTTTGTTGAGATTTCTTTTGGGGGGTCTAAGTTATCTGTGTGTTGGTGAGAATAGGGTATTGAAATCCTAAACTATTATTATATTGGAGTCTATCTTTCCCTGTAGGTCTATTAGTGATTATTTTATAAACTTGGATGCTCTGAATTAGGTACATATAAAATTTTAGTCATTATTTTTTCATGATGATTCAGTCCCTTTATCATTATGTTGTAACCATTTTGTTGATTCTTATTTGCCATATTTCAGTGCTTGTTTTCAGATTCTATTTGTTAGAATACTATTTTCTATCTTTTCCTTTCCAAATTTGTGTGTTCTCATAAGTCACCTGAATTTCACACATGCAACATATTGTTGGGTTTAGTTTTTTTAATCCATCTAGAAGTCTTTATATTTAACTGGAGAATTGTGACCATTTATATTCACAGTTATTAATGAGAAGCATGGACTCATGTGTGTCATTTTAAAAATTTTTCTTCTGGTTGTTTTGAATATTCTTTGTTGGATTCTTCCTTTCTCATTCATCTTCGTTAATTGGTGGTTTATTGATTGATAATGTTTGATTCTTTTTTATTTCTCACTTGTGTATCTGTTCTTCTAGTGGGATTTACACTTTCACATACTATCATGACGGTAGTTATCTTTCCTTCACTTCTGGTTATAACATTCCCTTAACCTTCTCTTGTAAGACTAGTCTGATTATTCTGAATTCCCTTGGTTTTTGCTTATCTATCTTGGAAGGTCTTTATTTCTTTTTAATTCAAGAAGATAGCCTTCTGGATATGGTAATATTGCTTAGCAGTTATTTTCTTTTGGGTCTTGAGAGACAGCATTTCATGACTTCCAGGTTTACAGGGCTTCTGCTGAGAAATCTGTTGTTAGTTTAATAGGGAAACACTTTAATGAGACTTGATGTTTTTCTCTTGCAGATTTTTAAATTATTTCTTTGTCCCAAACTGTTGACAGTTTGATAATCCTGTGTAATGGTGGGGATCTTTTCTGGTCATGTCTCTTTGGGGTCCATAGGCCTCCTGTATCTGGATGTCCGAGTCTTTCCCAAGCCAAGGAAGTTTCCTGCTATTGTTTTCATTGAATAGATTTTTCTATGCCCTTAACCTTTATTTTTCCCCCTTTAGGTTGGTTGATGATGGGGATAAGTTAACGGAGTCTCAAAGATCTTGTTTGTTTTCTTCATTCTTTTTTATTTTAAAAATTTCTGAATGTGATATTTCCAGGGATTTGCCTTCAAGCTCCAATATCCCTTCTTCTACTGTTGGCGAGATTTTCAACTGAGTTTTTTTTTTTTTTTAATCTAACACAGCTCTTCATTTCCAAGATTTTTGATTGTTTTTCAAAACCTGTCCTTGCTGAATTTATCATTTTTACCCACATTGTCTTCCCAGTATACCTGTTTATCTGTATTATCTTGTATTTGGTGGAATTTTTTAAAATAATCATTCTTTTGAATTCTTTATTTCATCTACTTGGGTATCTTTGGAACCTGTTGTTAGAGAGTTATGAACTTTAGGAGGTGTCATATTACCTTTATTTTTTTCATATTTTTTGGGTTCTCTTGTTGATATTTGTGCATCTGGTGAAATGGATATCTCTACCTCTTTTATGGATAACCCTTTTAACAAGGAGCTTTCTTTTAAATTTGTGCATTGAGGTTGAGGTTTGTTATGCAATGTTGAGTTTATTTCCAACTAGGCACCATGCTGTAATCTTCCTGAAGCTTCTTTGGCTGTGGCTAGTGAATTTGAGCACAATGTGTCCTGTTTTGGAGTTAAATAACACAATCTTTCCCATTGTCTTTGTGGCTTATGCAAGAGTAGGGACACATTAGCAGTTCAGGCAGGTGTGTATAGGTAGCAGTGTATCTTTGTGTGGATTATGTTTTTATTATTATTTTTTTTGTGTGTGTGGTTAATTTTACAGTCAGAGTGTTGATCAGTATCAAGTGATAGGTTTCTTTACATTCTATTGATATTGGCTCTGCTACTTCTAAGGACCTCTGTAGTGGCTGCTCCAGCAGTAATTAGGGGAATGAAGTATTTGTTCTCTGATTAGACACTAGTATCCGTTCAAATAGACAGGGCAGTAATCATCACACCCCTTCTGTGATGGCACTTATACCCAGTTTTGTGAGAAGTGCATGCTCAGACAAGACTAGGGGTGACCAATGCAGGGGGTCCATGTAGGTGCAGAGTTAGCAAAGGTTGTGCTGCTATTGTGAGTATGCCTGCTCAGGAGTGGGATCTCAGACCACCCGCCAGGTATGTAAACCTGGGAATAACATGACAGCTGGGAGGTTTTATTCTTCATCATTCTTTTAGTGGCAGTGCCCACCAGTGATCAAACTGGAGCGGGTCTTGGCTGCAGTGGGGTAAAATTCAGAAGCTTTCTGAGAGCAGAATGCACCCACTGTTGGGCAGAGTTTCTGAACCTTTTTAAGTTGTGTGCTTCAGGTGCAGGGCTAGAGTCAGGGCTCCAGAGCATTGCTCAAAAGTGCCCCAGCATGGTTCTGTGGGAGCAGGGGAAACTGGGTTTCTTTCTTCAATATTTTGGCAACAAATGCCCTTGTACAGAGCTGGGAGAGGGATGGTGGGAACTGTGGGTAACCTCCCTTAGTCCTGGCATTCATACAAAACCACACACCACTGGACACAGCCCTGGTCTTAGAGGCCAGGCTTCACCATCCCTAGTTCTTATGGATAACTGCCTCTGTTCCCCTCAGGGTTGAAACACCCATTCCCCTTGTGTACCATTCTCAGCAAGTTTGCGTTAGAGTCACTCCACTTAGCCAAGTCTGGCCTGTGAGCCATCTGCTGAGCCAGTGCAGTGGAATGTCTGTGGGGCCCCAGAGTCAGGAATATGCAGGGCTTTCTGACCCCTCAAACAGTCTGAATTCAGACAATAGGTCCCCTCTTGATATGGCTCCTGGCTGTAACACCCACGGGCATTGTTAAGAGATAAGTTAATTCCTTTCCAAAAGCTAGTATACTAGGTAGATTTCAGGCCTCCTATCTTATTCAGGCTGTAAGCTTATAAGGGCTATGAAACTTTCTGGTAGCCCAGGTTGTTAGTATCTGCACTGATACTTTTTTACCTTTACCTCTGCTGGGTGTTAAACCCCCTCTCCCTAAGGGGATATTTTGTTTCTCTTGCTCTGCTGATGTCTCAAGTTTCTGGATTTCACAAGGTTTTTATTGCTCTACTATTGAATTCCAGTGTTCTCCATGGTCACTCGCCTAAATATGCTGCCATACACCCATTGTTTGATTTTTGTGACAACTAAGTACCTCTATTCTGCTATCTTGACCACCAAAAATTTCTTTATTAGATTTATTACTTTTGTTAGCTGAACCCAGTGTTTCAGCTTCCCAGTATCAATATTAAGGTAAAATGATGTTGCTGACCTCTTCTGTCATTAGACCATAGATTATAATTTACTTTTTAAATATCTTTTATGTATAGCACATGTATGATCTCATAACAAGTGTTCAATAAATATTTGTTAATTGATCAATTCATTCATTCTTTTATCAACAACTCTTTGTCAAATGTCTATTATGTATCAGCACTTAATGCAAAAGTTAAACTGTAAGTTTACATTTATTTATCTCCAGAATTTTATTTTGAATTTTATATAAATATCACTAGAGTACAGTTATTTTTAAGAAATGCCCTAGTCAACTCAGTACTTGTTCTTGTTACAAATATTGGTTCACAGAAAATCATGTTAGATCCAAACAAATGTTTCTCCTTCGAAGGTTGTAGCAAAAACTACTTTTTGTTCCCTAATAATCTATTTCTCCCTTCTCCAATAATGAAAGGACTGTTGTTTTGTAGCAAGACATGTGGCTACAGAATAAAGGCTGCATTTTATAAATTTCCTTTCAGATGATTTCTGCAGCTTCCAGACATGTCTTCAAAGGGAGAAAGGGTCAGCTGTTTTGTTGACCTTTTCCTCATCCTACTGCTTTGAAAGGTGTGGTGATAAGTTCTCTTGCACATGTACACAAGAGCTATGTCTTAGAGATGACAGCGCTGCACAGTAAAGCCTGTGTCTCCATAAGAGCTCTGGACCACCTTCAGACTATAATGAGGAGAGGCTAAATCTCTGTTTTATTTATGTGTTATATTTGAATCTCTATTGCACATTCCAGACATACACCCTAGGATGGAATTTTGTGCCAAAAGTAGAGCACATAAAGAGACGTAAAGAGATGTAACCTAGACATGTGGCATATCATGTTTAGCATTTGGGAAACAGAAGGAAGAAACACAAATATTGGAGGCTAAACCATGATTGATTCTTAAGGATGGTGAGACAAAGTATAGGCATAATCTAGCTTGAAATATCTCAGAAGAAAGAGTGCATACCAATTGAGACCATGACATTAGGGGAAGTCATAAAAGAGTTGCAAAATCTTGATGTGTGTTGACTGCTTCTTGCTCATCCACAAAATCCTATGATAAAGATGAACTCAGACTAGAGTTAAACAGTATTCAAGCAAAGGAGGAGAGGGAAACACTTCTGCTAAGAAAGTTTTTGTGCTGGGTTAGCAAAATGATTGCAGTGAGAGTCCTATAATTTGAGGCTTTTTAGGTTTGAAAAAGTCAACTCCTTCTGTATTTCAAACCAATGCAATAGCAATTGGTGGCTTCAAAGCCACTACCTCAGTAGGAGATAAGCTTGATGCTCTGACAGATTTGGGAGCCCGACCAGAGGCAAAATCAAATTAAGGGTATTGCTTTACCACTCAAAACAAAATGGTTCAGATAGCCTGGATGTAGCTTCTTTCCAAAGAGGGACTGAGTGAAGCACGTAGGGTAATAAGGAAAAGCAAGCATCTTTAGGCTTAAAAAACTTATCTAGATTAGATCTTTGGCCATCGTTACTTACATATGGAACTAATCCAAGACAAATTGCCTGGAAGCTTACTAAGTTTTTGAGGGAATTCTGTGGATAAAGAACAACAACATGGCCTGCAAAAGCCTGTAATTGTTCAACCTCTAAGGAAATCCTTGGGTTGCCAAACCATAGATCAGCAAGAAGCAGGCTACAACAACATTTCAGTTTCCAAGAAGAGTAATCTCTGTGATGCCTACTTGATTTATGGCAATGGAGGACAAAAGATAGGAAAGCACCTTGCAGAAGGTAGATGCAAGGGCTTTGGGAAAGAACAGTCATTTCTTCAGGGTTTCCAGAAAGGCCTAAGCAAGGGATTTACTCCATGGTTGGATTAAGTAATACTGTGATTCCCACCTAGTGGGAGTGAATTACTGCCATGGCCCAGTGACTGCTGTGTGTTTCCCAATTCCCCTTTGCTGGTGAGGGGCAGTTTAGACTGCCATATTTAGTTTCTTCATAAGCCTTGAATGTTGAGTATATTAGAGACAGATAAACTTATATTTTAGTTTATAGATTGCTAAACCAGAGTTTCCATATCTATCCTTAATGCAAGAGACTACATATCACTAGAAACGAGGGACTTTTAGCTGGGTGCAGTATCAATTGGACCTCTCCCTTGTGGAGGTGATAGATATGCACTTCAATAGGTTTTGCATGAATATTTGGGGTGCCACCTGGATAAACGGTAACAAAGCTTGTTAGTCTAATCAAATTTCCCTTTTTTCTTGTTTTCATAGTGAGATGGCTCCTGATTTTTAGCTATGTAGAAGATTGCCAAAAATAAAACAAGTTTTCTTACCTCCCTTGAAGTTGGTTGTGGTCACATGTCTTATATTTGGCTGATGAGATGTGAGGAAACTTGGTGGGTGTGAAATCTAGGGAAGTTGGTTGTTCTGCTGCTCTTCCTTTACATTATTATTTTTGGAACATAAGTAAGGGTTTTGAGTTATCATGGAAAACAAAGTAAAGTTGATTTGGAGTGGGGTGGGGAGAAGGGTAGAGCAACAAAACAGTAGTAGCTTTTGTTCTTGGGTAACTTTTATAGCAGAGCTGCCATACTAGTCTTGTGTTGCCAACCTCTAGAATGTGGCATAAAGAAGTAAGCTTTTATCACAATCCAAAGGATTGACAGTTTAAGTCTGGTATCAGACAGCTAGTGCTGCATAACACATTACATTAAAATCTCAGTTGTGTACAAAAGTATTTATTTCCTGCTCATGATTTTATGGGTTGCTTCAAATAACTTTGTTTCATGTTCATACAGTCTGGTAATTTCTGTTCCATATCTCTTACATTCTCCTGAAACTATAGGGCTAGCCAGAGTGAGTATATTACTTGTAGTTAACAGTTATGATAGCTAGATAAATGACTGTGTTGAACTGTCCTGCATAGGTGTTACAAATGTAGCTGAATATTGTCTCTGTGAAAGAGGGGGTGAGGTTTCTAAGGCATTACATTGAGTGGAAATGACTGACTACATCACTGCTAGTATTGGTGTGTATATACAGACTCCTGTCATTTTGGCATCTATCTCTCTAGAACTATCAAGGATCTGAGATTTCACTCCACTTTCACACTGATAAGTTAGCCTGCCACAATTTAGTGGATGCTGGCAGGAGACCAAGATTCCTGGATTAGAGTTGAAGGGCAATTTATTATTGACCAAAAAGACAGCAGCAAGAGTATCACATCTTTTGCATCTGTTCTGTGAACCACAGTTTCCATAAGGGAACACAATGAGGGAAAGTAACCCCTGTGTACTCAGTGGGTTGCATTACAGAAGAGTAGTCCTGAGGGACAGAGAGCCCCTGATTGTTTCTAATGGCCAGTAAGCAAGCATGCACCTGTTCCAAGGTTATAAGCAAACCTACCTTTTACACTACAGATAGATACTACATCTTTCAAAACTATTCACTATCCAAACATCCTTGAAAATATATTCTAGAACAAAAGACAGTATCTCTGGTAGCAATAGGTGTGGAAATGCAAGAGATGAAGGAGATGATTGTTTCTCAGACTGTTCTTGCCAAAGTAATTTCTGACATCCTAATGATTAATCTTATGGACACTTTGACTACTTACCTAACTAGGCCCCTCTGCAATTTACAGTGCTACTGTCATTCCACCCTTCCTGGTTGCCCTAATTACACCACTTTCTCTACATTTTCCTCTTTGGCCTTTTATTCATTCTTTCTTTGATTCATCAAATACGTTTTGAGGTCTTGGTTTGTTCCGGGTAGTCCTGTAGGCACTGAGAAGTGAAAGAATATAAGAAATATCTTTGCTTTCAGGAAGCTTGCAATCTAGCTGGGGAAATTGGATAAAAATAAGTAAAAATGATGTGTAATTTATTAGGTGGTGGCATGTAATAAGGAGACAATTAATACAGGTAAAAGGAATAGGGAGATTAGGGTGAGGTGCAATTTGAGAGTAAAGACCATGCTGAGAAGGTAACATTTGCATAAAAACCTGATAGGAATTAATAAGCCAGGAAACTATTCCTGAATTGAAATGTTAATTTTGCCATAAAATAAATTCCCATCTGGATTAGGTATTATTTTTTACTGTCTTTTCCATTTGTCTGTTTGTCTTTTTTTAATCCATTAACACACTGATTTAATTATAGCATCTTCTCTTTTTAGAAATCCTTACATTTTCCTTCTTATTTTTTTAAATTAGTATTTACAATGCTTGTTCACATTTTCAATATTGTCTAGGTCTTTTAATTTATATTGTATTTGATAGAAAAATTGGCAAGTGTATTGTGTATTAAGTCATTTTATACAAGAATGTGATTTGTCTACAAATTTACTTACTATTTATTTTTCTCAATAAGTATTTAAAATATGGTTATGTATCTTTTTCATTATTGGGTTTACACTTAGACCTTTTAAAATTGCTGTTTTAAGTGGAATTTTCTTTTTTTTTGGAATTTTCTTTTGTAATTACTCAATGGTGTTTAGAAAAGCAACTTGATTTATATATTAACTTTATAATTTACTACTATTATTTTTATATACCCTCTATAAAATTAATCTTGAGGTTCTTTTGATTATGCCTACTGATATCTTATAAATGCACACTTCTTTCTTTTACTAGATTCTTATCCTCTCTAGTAGGGCTTAGTGACTGTAGTTATATTAGTTGCCACCTTGATTTTATATTTCACATCATCCTCCTACCCTACCCTTTCCTCCTCTTTCCTGTTCAGTATTCTATATTCTTTCCAGTTTAATTTTTCTATAGTACCAGTTATATCAAGACCTTCCTCTAATACAGTTGAGTATTACACTGGATTACAGGGATGAGTTCTAGCTCCTCAGCATGTCACACAGTCTTTGTATGTTCTAATGTTTATGTACCTGTGCATCCTCTCCTGCTGCCTGTCTTCCTTCTCTTTGGGTAGCAACAACCTTGCACTCTGTAGAGTGGGTCCATATCTGTCTTATGTATCTTGTAGCTCTGTGAATGGTATTTTCTTTGTTTGGATTTCCCCATTTTGTGGCAATCCTACAGACTCTAATTATCTCCAGTCAAATGAAGTGTTTTTCTTCTGGACAGCCTCTTTATTTACTGTTAGTGCCTCTTATGTTAGTCAGATTTTCCTTGCTGTGACCAAAATACCTGAAACAGACAACTTGGAAAGGTGAAAGGTTTATTTTGGCTCACAGTTCCAGAAGTTTTGGTCCATAGTCAGCTGGGTCTTAACTCTGGATGTGAGATGAGGCATAACAATGTGGCAAAGGGTAGCTGCTAAGCTCTTGGCAATTAGGAAGAGCAGGGGAGGGAGCAAGAGAGGAAGAGAGAGAATGCAAATGAGTGAGCCAGAGATAAGTTATGGTCCCCACAGGGTCCAGCCATGCCCCATCTGCCTACATTTACCACCTAGTAGTCCATTCAAATTACTAATTCACTAATGTAGTCAGACTCCTCATGAGCCAGTCATTTGCTAGAAGCCCCACATCTGGACTTTCTGCCTTCAACACATGAACTTTTGGAGGACATTCCAGATTCAAACCATATTACCTCTTTTATTATTCTTATATCAGCATCTGTGGTGTCCTGTGGTGAAAGTGTCAGAATATCTTGGGGGCTATATTATTGACTGCTTATAGTATTATAACTATTACTTATAGCATTTAAGAATGTCTAGTTCCTTCTATTTATCTGATTACAAACTCTAATAATCATTCTGTTAATACAGTAAATTTGGGAAGTTTTATGAAAGTGTTGAAAATTAATGGTATATTTGGTTGGGTTTATCTTTGAGATACTATTTAATATAATACTTTTTAATCATAGGTACACATTTGTATCTTATGTAAACATGATATTTAATGTTAAACATCAAATGCTCAACATTTAATGTTTAAGATAGTTTTGGATACAGGTAACTTGGAAAAGTTCTTTACTCTTCCTTTGCTAAGAGATCTAGATGCTGCCTCTGATCTAGAGGTACCATCCCCAGTACCTCAGACTGGAAGAACAACGAGTTTTCTGCTGCATATAGATTTTGTGGCATTGAACATAAGAGTGAATGTTTCTGGACTCATTGTCAGAAAGTAACATACTTAATTTCAGCTTCCACAAATAATTTTTTAGGGTTCAAATTGTAGGGTTTAAAAATATTCTGAAAAAAGGATGATATGTAGATTGTAGAAACTTACAAAACATACTTCTAAATGAGAGTGTTTGGGCTCTGGATGATGCGGCAGTTATAAACCTGGGGCAGACACATACTCTAAGCCATTATTTAATCTCCTGTCTCCCCAGGAGCAGAACTCAGTAGTATCAGGCAAAATAGTGTACTTATTTCTTGGAGGATTAGGTGAAGACAAGAAATTCTGCATCTTCCTCTGGTACATTCTACAAATTATACCAAATCCTTTGGCAGATGGTCATATATTCAAATAGGGCCAAGATGTACCACCTGGCTTCTTATTTCATTTTGATTTTTAGGCAAATATTGAATGATGACATGGAAATTGTCTCCCTCACTTTTCTACCTCAGTCTAATTATTATTTGAATTATGACATTTATAAGTGAAGTTATTGTTTTTGTAGAAACAAGTGAAATCTTAAGTTTTTCTTAATATTTATTTTTCTCCAAATTTTCATATTGAAGTTATTTGAGTTTTAATTTTATTGTTATTAATAATCCATTTTTAGTTATTGGTAAGTAAAATGATTGACTTGTTAATTATTTGAGTTTTCATTTTAGCTTTCCTTATTTCTTTATTGGCTATTAATAAAAAATAAAATTATTCACATCTGATTCTTCATAGAATTTCATAGTTTTTTATATAGATGTTTAAAAGATTTAAAAATAAAAACTGAACATAATTGAACAATTTTATTAAAAGAGAGTACATGCCTTAATGGATTCAGAAAATTATTTAAAAAATCATTTATGATGTTATGTTTACCTTTTCTGAATTTAAATAATTCCAGCGAAGTTGAATAAAATAAGGTGTTAATAGTTTCTGTTTTTCTTACTATATAATTAATTTTTTAATTTTCTATGTGTCTTGTTTTCTGTTATTTCTAAGAATGCCAAACCTAAAAACAAACAAACAAGCAATTAATTTTCTGAAGCACAAAAGGCACATGATCTCCTTAACTACTTTATATTTGATTAACTAATTTTAAATATTTTTCTCGCCATAATGTGCATAATTTCTTTCTCAAAGCTAGAAAATTATCTGATTCACAAAGTGAAATATCTTGTTACTCACTAATTGAATAACATAATGGGAAATAACTCAAATATTTTTGTTTTCATCATGCCCAATTATTTTTCTCTTTTTCTAGATAAATGGCTCATTTTTCTGAAAAGAATATGCAGTAAAAGAAGTAAAGCCAAATAAACTATGTTGGCACATATTTTTTAAAAGCATAGAGATCACTTACCACAATGTTAAGTCGAATTCATGATTCTAGAAGCAGGATTAATGAATAAGGCTGCAGAGCAGGGGTGACTTCATATAACTGTGAAATGTTAATTGTACAAATTCTGTATATGAGAGAAAAGAAGGAAAGAGAATAGAAAATAGAAAAGCTTCCCTTTCCAAATAATAATAATAATAATAATAATAATAATAATATCGGTAAATGTGCTAACACTTATGCCAAATACAAAAGAAGCAACATGAATCCAGATTAGTGCATGAAAAATGATTTCACTGCAGATGGATGATTCCACAGAGGTTTAATTATGCTTGCTTGGTATTATAGTACCTAAAATTCTAAGAAAAATGCTTAAAATAATTTCATTTTTTCAAAAGAAGTTCCAAATTGAATTACAGAAAATAAAATACAGTGGTAAAGAATACTTGAAGCAAATAAAATACTAAGGAAACATTGAGTATCTTTGTGTACTGATAATACTGATAGGTTGCAGGAAAGTGTACAAGACTTATATCAAGAGTTTTTTTTAAACCCTGGAATCCAGAAATGTTACTTTTCAGAATGGGGAGATGTTTGTATATGTGTTTGTTCATAGGTCCATATTCCACATTAAAAATATTATAAAATGGTGAATATAATAATAAGTCATGCTGTTAAAATAATATTTTCAACTTTTATTCAAAGAACTATGATCATAACACTACTTCATAATGCAGTACATTGATTGCCCAAGTAGAATTCTGCATGAGTTTGCAAAATAATTGATTAATAGCATGTGCCTGTGCATGTATGTGGGCAAGGGATGGAGGGAGGGAGGTCTGGTTTCATACTTTGCATGTTAGCATATTTTTAGAACAGATTGTTAATTGACTTTCAAAACAGAACATTTGATATTTTTTTCAGCTTCTGAGGAGCTTAATTAAGATGCATTAACATGTACTAATAGAGTAGTAAAGAAATGAGACCAACAGTGTCTCACCCGTCAGGATTTTTTTAAAGCTATTGTTAACATTTCAATTCTAAATAATTAAGAAGAGCAAAGCAACATCTGTGTAGGACTGAGGATAATCTTTAGTAATTTCAAATCTTGAAGGTTCAAAATTAGCATTACCACAAGAATGTTAACTATTTCTCACAGAAAAAGAAGGAAGAAAATTTAAATTTAAAGATTGATTGTATCCTTAAAATACAATTTAAACAAAGCATTATCTGTCTCTCATATTTCTATAAGAAAGCCATTTACATTTACTAAAACTTTTACATCCACAGAAGAAGTTTCATATTTCTTAAAAGTTTTAAAAATAAATTTTCAGAAAGTCTCATTCAATATTACAATATCTTACCTATTATTGTAATCATAAAATATAAAGAAAATGCCACAATATTTTTTCACCAAGTACCATATAGATGCTCCCAAATTCACTTTTTTTAAAATTATTTTTTCAGTCATAAAATAAAAAATATTAGGAACCAGCTTTTTTTTTGCAGTTTATCAGGGAAGAGTAGTGAATTAGTAGCTGTTACCATGACAAGAGCTGAAACAAAAGCAGCACCTTTGAAAAGACAGTGGAGAAGGCAGTGGTTTCTAACCTGTTTAAATTGTCTGTCAAGGGTGCTCTATAACACTCTATAACACTTTATTCTTTAGCTCAGTGGTAAAACACTCACCTAGCGTGTAGGAGGCCCAGAGTTCAATCTCCAGCACTGGGGCGGGGGTGAGGGGAGGAATTCTTTTCTCTATCTTACTTTTTATTATTAACAAATAAAACAATGACCATTCTTATGGTGCCAATTTCGAACTTTCAGGTATGTGAAATGACTAAAATCTTTCCTCAAGCCTACTAAACAAATTCTATAATTTTCATCAGAATAAAAACCAAACTTGGTCAATCTGAAACAAAAATAAGGAAGATGACTGTTCTTAGTAGGAAGTTGAAAAGCCTTGTGGATTTCAATATATTTTTCTAGTAGTTGAGAGGAACACTGAGAGTGTTACTAGGTGAACCACCAGCTGGAAGAGGGAGTGGGGCTCTCAGCAGACTGCTCAACTCATTCAGCCCATGGTACCTGTCCTGTGAGTAGGAGTTGTGTTATTTGGCTAGAATTGTCATAACAAAATACCACAAGTTGGGTGGCTTAAACCACAGACATGTATTTCCTCAGAGCTCTGGAGGTGGAAGGCAAAGATCAGGATATCTGTAGGGTTGGATTCTTCTGAAGCCTCTCTCCTTGGCTTGGAGATATCTACCTCCTTGCTCAGTCCTCACACGGTCTTTCCTCGGTGTACATTCATCCTGTCTGTCTCAGTGTGTACAAATTGTCTCTTGTTATAAGGATTGGATTAGGTGATTAATTATTTCTTCAAAGGTTCTATATTCAAGTAGAGTCAGATTTGGGAGTTAAGACTTCAACAAATGAATTTTGGGAAGGTACAGTGCAGTTTATAATGAGGGCCAACACAGCAATTGAGTACATTATAACAACTCACTTAAAAATATTTTAATTGAGTTTGTTTTTCAGTATAGGAGTGACTTTCTTATTCAATACTGATAAATGTAACATAGTTCTGACTGATACATGATCAATATGGTATTACCTACCAAAATATTTTCATTGTAAACTTTTTTAATGCTGAAGTTTTTTTTTTTTTTTTAACAATCTTTTGACAACATAGTAGATTCATTTCTGTTGAGAGCCACAGCCGAAGGGGCCCCAGCAAACTTTGGAGAGGCTTGTGGTTGAGAGAGAGGCTTGAGGGAAGCCGGTGGTGGCAGTTGGGCTCTGAGGGTTTTTCCTGAGGAGCGGTTTTGTTTGGCGTGTGTGGTTCTAAAAATAAAGTTCGTTTCTTTTGACAAGTGGCTCCTGATTGTGCCCAGCCAGACTGCGGCATTTGGTGGCTCGCATGGGGAGCGACTGAGGGTAAGTGATAAGGTAAACTGCTCGCCCCTGAGGGCAGGGCGAGAGGATGGGTAGCCATTTTAAGATTCCTCTTTTGTTTTGCTTCACTTTTGTTTTAAGTTGCCTGTCCCTGGAGATGAGTGAGACGGAAGAAAAACCGCTCACATCTGAGGAAAAACTATTTACGTCTGAGGAACAGATAGGGAGAAAGGACGGATGCACATGTCAGGAGGATAGAAAGGCTATAATGACTTTTTGTTGTTCCCTTTTAATTTCATTCTGTCTCGGTTTTGTTTGGCATCATCTTGTTGGGTTGTATTATAGTAGAAATACGGGATCAGAAATTAGTAAAAAACAAACTGAAAGAATGTTAAGTAAATTGTTAGAGGAAGGAGGCATCTCAGTAAAATCAAGAACAGTCAGGGCATACGTTGATATGATACAAAAATGTAGCCCATGGCTTTTTAAGGAGGAGTTGTTAAATATATCACAATGGAACCATCATGGTGAAGATTTAAAAAGAATAGAAAAGAACAGCCCAGGGACTCTGCCAGTTGGCACATTGCCATTGTGGACGTTTGTATCTGGTTTGCTTAGTCCAAAGCCTTCAGTTCAGACAAAGATAGAGGAAGAAAGCTTAGAGCAGAAAAAGCCATCAGGGGGAAAGTTACAACAGGAGACTGCTACTAACAACTTTCTATCACCAGAGGGCATAAGTGTCCAACCAACAGCGCCACCTCTACAGGAGACTGCTACTAACACCTTTCTATCACCAGAGGACGTAAATGTCCAACTAACAAGGCCACCTCCATATGCTGGGAGGCCCCCAACCCCCGCAGTTGATAGTTCGGATTCTGAGACAGGATCTCAAGTATTAACATTCCCTGTATTTGAGGTAGGAGGGCAGCGAATTCACCATGCTTTAAATTTCAAAATAGTGAAGCAGCTAAAAGAGGCTGTAACAACCTATGGTCCTCAAGCACCCTTCACTGTAAGCTTGGTCGAATCCATTAACAACTTGAACATGATGCCAGCAGATTGGGCTAATATGTGTAAAGCTGTGCTAAATGGAGGTCAATACCTGTTATGGAAGGTTGCCAATGAGGAGTTTTGCAAGGAGACGGCTAGGCGAAATGCAGCAGCTGGTTATCCTCAGAGAAATCTAGATATGTTGTTAGGAAAGGGACCTTATGAGGATAAGCAGCAACAAATTGCATATGATCCTGGCGTATACGCACAAATTGCTGTAGAGGAGGTTAGGGCATGGAAGACTTTACAAGGACATGGAGGTTTACAAGGTCAGTTATCTAAGGTAATACAAGGAGCTAATGAATCTTACGCTGAATTTGTAGATAGGCTTATTAAAACAGCTACCAGAGTTTTTGGGAATACAGAACAAGCAATGCCATTAATAAAACAACTGGCTTATGACCAAGCGAATCGTTGGTGCAGAGATATCATTAGACCATGGAAACATGAAGATTTAAACACATATATTAAATTATGTAGAGACATTAATGAACAAGAGCAAGTCGTGGCAGCTGCAGTAAAACAGGCTTTAGATGCCATAGACATTAATGAACAAGGGCAAATTGTGGCAGCTGCAGTAAAACAGGCTTTAGATGCCAGGCCAAGAACATGCTACAATTGTGAACAAACAGGACATTTTAAAAGGAATTGCCCCATAGGAGGAGGGTACCTAATACAGGAGGCTGACGCCTTGAGGTCAGCTCATCTGATAACGGGTAAGGACCATATGTGCTATTGGACAACCTAAGGCAGGCACGGTCCCTAAGCCACATGCTTGTTGTTTAAACAGAGAGGGGGAGATGTTGAAAGCCACAGCCGAAGGGGCCCCAGCAAACTTTGGAGAGGCTTGTGGTTGAGAGAGAGGCTTGAGGGAAGCCGGTGGTGGCAGTTGGGCTCTGAGGGTTTTTCCTGAGGAGCGGTTTTGTTTGGCGTGTGTGGTTCTAAAAATAAAGTTCGTTTCTTTTGACAAGTGGCTCCTGAATTGTGCCCAGCCAGACTGCGGCACATTTCCTTCTCTCTTTTGATGATATCTTACACACTTGAAGGAAAGAAGTTTCAGTAATAGATGGTTTAGATTAGCTTGGTCTCCTCCTCATCTTCTTCACCTATTACTGTAAACAAACAAAGCTATTACAAGATGGAACCTAATTTAAGATTGGCAATATTGCTCTGATAATGATCCAGTGAGTGACTAGAACCCATCATGTGTAAATTTTGTGCCTGCTACTTGTAAGGTTTTTCTTGGGAAATGGGCTTTTGCAACATCCTGCAATGACAACTCAGACCTATGTTAGGATTGTTACTTCTCCTACCAGTAGGGAGGCTGTGGTTGAGTTCAGAACAGTTGATGGGGTTAAAATGGATAAAGCCACCAGAAGAACTACAAAGGGTAATTTCCAGAAGACCTCAGTAGATCTTTGCCTCATGCTTTATGGGGCCTTTGCCTGGCTCTGTCTTTTAGTCAATTACATCATCCTGTTGGGGCCAACAGGCTCTCAGTTATTCATTTCATTTCCTACTTGTTCATCTTGATACCCACCCACAGAATAAATTATAGGACATGTAAGTCCAAATTACTTTCTTCTGGCTACTGCCATTTCTGGGAAAGAAGGGAGGATAAAATTACTTTTAGAATTTCTTCTGAGAATTTATTGGTCTCTTAGGTTTGTAAAGGCCATGAGTATCCTATATGGAACTAGCTAAGTTATGTTAACATGCTGCTATTTGGGTAAAGACTTTTGTAAAATAAACCAACAATCACATACACTTTACATGATAGAAATTTAATGCCTTTTGGAGCTAAAGCCACTATTGTTAATATTGCTAACATTAAAGGAGCCATCCAACCAATCTGGGTGAGAAAAATGTGGTACAACAATAAGTTTGAGAAATAATGTAATTAAATTATTATATTTTACTTGATTACTTGTTAAGCAGTAGAAATTGTGGGGGTAGATTATGGGATTTGTTTGAAGGGATATAACACATTTCCCCAAATGAAAACATCTGTTCGCATTGGTGTTTTCCATTTGTCATCTTCAGAGATGTTAATTTAACTTAAAACAATTCACACTACTATGTCGATGATTAATTTCAAAATGATGTTTGCATTATGAGTTGAAGTCAGAGACACCATGAGAAATGGGAGTAAAAACAGATGGCCATGATGATGCATGTGGTACTTTGAATATTTACATTAAAGCAGCCCCTGGTGTCTGCACAGAGATTTAGAGCAGAGCAGAAACTAAAACTGGCACAAGTTATTAACATGCCTGACTTGAAGAGTCAACATAAACCATGACTAAGTCTCAAGGAAACGATAATCTTATCAAGTTTCATGTGATTGACATAACATGCATTCACCTGTTATTCTACAGGGTTATAGAATAGGTAGTCCTTTTTCTTTACTTAAGAAAAGATTTGAAACATGATAAAACTATAAGGAGAGATCATGCTTTTGTTCACCAAAACTTGCATATTACAAAACATCACTGTTTTTGATAGGCAACAGAATTTTCTCTCAGCATTCAGGTGGTTAGACATTTAAATTCCATTAACAGTGCTCAAACTATGAGATGTTTGATTTCTTTAATTTATTCTTAAATTTTAGTATGAATATATTTTGTCTTATAAATCTTAATTCATTTTAGTCTGTAGTGTGGCTCAGTAATCTAAATTTTAACAAGTTTTCTACGTGCTTCAATAAAACAATAAACATAATTTTCATGCACCCACCTCAAATTATTTTTAGTTTGAGATGGCACACTAATCACATGGTGTTATGCCCTTTACCATCTCAGACCCTCAGTGAAAGGGGTTAAAATGTAAGCACACCAGCTGGGTGTGGTGGTGCATGCCTGTAATCCCAGCAACTCAGAAGGCTGAGGCATGAAGGTTTCAACAATTTAGTAAGGCCCTCAGCAACTAGTCAGACCCTATCTCAAAAAACAAACAAGGCTGGGGATATAGCCTAATAGTAAAGTGTCCTGGGTCCAGTTCCCCAAATCAAAATATATAAATATATAAACACACACATGCATGTATGTACACACACACACCCCATCTAAGAAATAACAGCAGGTGTCTGCTAGTAGTTGAAAATTTTCAACAATTTTATGGCAGACAGAAAGCAATTTGGAGAGAGAGTTTGGAGGAAGCAGGAGAAGAGGGGTCCAGGAACTAGGGGGGAGTTCATCTGCCTGCTGGATTTGGAAGAGGCTCATGACTTTTAGGGATGAAGGTCTGATAGGAGTGAAAAGTGAGTTGGAAAGAAAGGGAATTGGTTATAAATTTATAGATGGAATGCATAATAATTGGATGCTTCCATGGTGGATATGGTCTACCAGGGAGCCTCAACTAAGGCAAAATATCAGCATCTTCTTTGCTTCAGAAATATGTCACTGTCTGGATTCAACATGAGAGGCTGGTATTGGAGTTGGTATCCAAGCAAATTACTTACTTTCTGGAATATAGGAGCATAAGGACCAGATTACCACACACACACACACACAAATCCCACTTAGCACCACTGCCTGCACAAAAGGTTTTTATTGCCTGATTCCTAAATGTATAAAGATAACCAAGGTTTAGCAAACATTTGAGGAAACTGGAAACAGAAGAAATAAAAACTAAGATATTCATGTGAAAATGCCTATAAGAGCAATACAAAGTTACAATTGAAAATAATAGTTCTTCAGATTACATGAGAATTGAATTGAACCTTCTCTCTCCTTCCTTATACTTTTATGCATGATTCAGTATTCTTAAAATCAAGGATACAATGCTATGTAAAAGCAATACTTGGAGAGCAACAATGAGATTTAACAAAAGACAGGTGCAATAAAAAAATTCAAAAGTGGACTAGCAAAGTTGAAGATAATTGCTGGAGAATAGGAAAAGAAAAAAAAGATGGTGATGAATAATCTATTACATTTTGTCATATGTAGTCCCAGGGACTAAGTATCTCCTTGAAATGCTTTTTAATTTTTAAAGTTAATATTTTCAGATATAAATGTGGCAGCCAGAAGTATATAATATTCAGTGACTCATATATCAATGAATCATGCTTTATCCATTCATTATCTGGTATTCATTGAGTACCCACCACATAGCCATTATTACCCTAAGCATCAAAGAATATAGTCGTGATCACAACATAAAAATCATTGTACCCACAGAGTTTATTTATTTATTTTGGCAGCGCTGGGGATTGAGCCTAGGGCTTTATACATGCTGGACAGGTGCTCTACCACTGATCTATATCCCCATCCTGTCAACAGAGTTTGTTTTAGTTGAGGAAGGTAGACAATAAGTTAATAAAAATATATAATATGATAGATGATCACAGATTCTTTAGAGAAAAAAATTAAGCAGGCCGGAAGATTGGTGCTAGAGGTGGAATTGTATATAAAAAGGGTAAGAAAGAAAAGCCTCATTTACAAGATAATATTTGAGAAAAAAACTGAAAAAACTGAGGTAGTAAGTCATGAGGATATGTAGGGAAAGGTGCTTTCATGTAGAGGGAAAAACAAGAGCAAGTACCCCGAGGTAGTGTCAAAGAGGGTGTGCTTGGGGCATAGTACTGAGGGGCCAGTGTTGCCCTAGGGGAGTGACTTAAAGGCAAAAGAGGTTAGAGACATAAAAGGAGTAGGAAAAGCTACAGAACATTGCTTCCATTTTTGAGATATGAAGCCACTGGAGGGCTTTGCTCAGAAACGTGACAAGATCTGAAATAAAAAGGATCTTTCTCTGGATGAAATAAGAATGGTTTGTAGCAGGAATAAGAATGGAAGCACAGATAGCAATTATTTAATAAGCCAATTAAAGGATGATGCCACTTTGACTAGGGATGATAATAGTGGGGATGCTGAGGGCTGTCTGGGTATATTTTGAAAATAAAGGAAAAAGAGCATTCTGATTTTGGGGATAATCAGGTATAAGAAAGAGAATGACTCAAGGATGACTTCAGGTGTTTTGACCAAGTATCTCTAAGGATGAAATAGTCATTCACTTAGAGAAGACTGTGAGAGGTGCATATACAGAGTTTGAATCTGGAGTTTGCATTTTAGACATACCAAATTTGTGATGCTGCTACAGTTAGAACACTGTTTGAGTGTGTTCCCCCAAAGGTTTGGTATTGGAATCTTTGTCCTCAAAGTGATGATGTTGAAAGGGTAGTGGAACTTTTAAAAGGAGGGGCTTAGTGTAAGGTAATTAGGCCATTGGGGATGGTGCCTTTAGAAGGGATTAAGATGGTTTTTCATAGTTCCCATGAAAATGAGTTATTATAAAAAAGGGAACCTGATGGCATCCCACTCTCTTGACTTTCTATTCCACTATGTGATCTCTTCTGTATACTTTCCCACCATGACGTCATCCATTATGAGGCCCTCATTAGAGCAGGAAATATTCTTTCCTTTAAAATATTCTTTGAGTTTATAGAGCTATTATTACTTCATTTATTATAAATATAATATTTTCTTATTATATTAACATATACTAAGTTAATCTACTTATAAAGTAAGTTAATTTGTTAAGATAATACTTGTTCTTCCCCCTATATTTCTTGAGTTTGGACTTTCAGCTTCCAAAACTGAGCTTAAGTATATCTGTTTTCTTCATAAATTACTCAGCCTTAGATATTTTGTTAGAGCAATGGATAACAGACCAAGAGAGATACCACGGACAGATCCAAATGGAGATGGAGAGGATAGCTGGATATCCATGTTGGAGTTTGGTGAAGAGGTCTGGTTTGGAGATATTAATTTGTGAGTCATGCAAGTATAGTGGTATTTGAAATCATGTAAATGGACAAATAGAGAAGACTTCCAGGGAATAAGCCCTGTAACACATAGGTCTGGTTGATAAAGAAGACCTAATTAGCAAAGACAGAGAAGGGTTAATTAGATCAAAGAAGTGTGGCATTCTGGATAACAAGAAAGCATTTTGAGGACTAGGGAAGTAATCAATCATTCAATCAGAAAATTGTGAATGTTTTCATCTTTAAATAGGTAGTGGTAATGTTCTTATTATTTTATGAAACTATGAAACCATGTAAAAACTGAAGAGTTGTACCAAAATGCAGCCACTTCAAATAAAACTTTGAAGTCAGAAGAATAGAAATAAATTGTTCAGTTAAGTAGTTAATTGAAAGGCAAGGATTGCAATATTTGATGATCCACATGCAGTGTTTTCCTCTCCAGCAACAAGAAGTTATATGGGAAACTGAGTAACTTTGTTATTAGCCTATGTTCTGATAACATATCTGAAACCTGAAATCACCTTTGGGGCATTTTAGAAAGTTGTTTTTGCTAATTTCCCTGATCTGGAAAAAAAAAAGTCAAAGAGGTTGCCATGTTGGTGGTATTTGGAAACAAATTCTTTTGCATTTTCACATGTGTGCAAAATTAAATGGGGTGACAGATGTTTTATCCACTAAATCTTTTGACTTGGATGGTTTGGCAGAGTAGCAGGAAGTAGTCTTTCTTTTAATATATTCTTTAAGTACTTAGAGTGTGATTAGTATTTAATTTATTATAAATATATTAATAATTATAATACAATATTATATACTAAGTTAATCTACTTATAATGTAAGTTAATTTATTAAAACAGTACTTGGGTTTTTTTCTCCCGACATTTCCTCTTTATCTCAATCTCTTGGGTAGTTTGGTTCTTTGAATTTCTTTACCACATCTATTTTCTTATGGTTTCTGCTTGGAATCCTGAAAGGGACTCCAAGAGCACAGCCTTTGAAATTAAGGGGAGAGAAGAGATTTTTCTTCCCAACTCAATAGAATTGCTAGATCTGTATAGCAAGGAGTCCATCCATGCTCCAGAGCAGCATCCTGTATAGTGGACTAAGGAAGGCTGAGCCGTAACTGTGGAGGGTACCCTCAAACCAGAGATTCTGTTCCTCACCTGTGCTATAGGACAGCCCTCAGCTTCCAGGGCCCTTGTGATGAGTGACAACAAATGCCAACTTTTTTTTTTTTTTTTTTTTTTTTTTACCTTCAGGAGGTGCTGATATATATATATAAAATTCTATTTGGTACATCATACCTCTCAATATTGCCATTCATTTCTAAGCTACTGTTCAAAACTCCAAGATTTCGTAGTCATAATTGCTGTCCTGAATCAACACGATTTTGCTGGTTATTTACTACCCTGTGGATCATTTTCAGATGTCTTTCATACCTTCTTATAGCCACGTTCTGCTTTAACACTCATTTACCATAGAATGCTCCATGCAACTCCTTTGCCCTAACTAAAACTAGTGCCCTCCCCTACCCCCGCTAAGAGCAGGAGTTTTCTGGCAACCATCTACAATAGATTATTTATTCATACCATTTTCACATAGTTTGAAGTTACCTATTGATTTTTTCTGGAGGATCCCTCCTGTATCTTCCAGTAAAAATCCTTATTATATCTTGAGACTTACTCCTAATGTCATTTCAGTCCTATGGATATCAATCCCTCTCTTCTGTTTGTCAAGGACATTGGTACCAGGCTCCCAGTTTTACTTGTCCCTTCAAGTGCTGTCATCCTTCCTCATATTTCCTGGGGGCTTATACAAGCCTAAAAGTTCCTATTTCTTAGACATTTTATACTCTGGTAACCTGCTGTGGCTACATTCTAGACTCTCCCATTCCTAGGTTTCCTCTGTGTTTTAACTCCAAAATTCTACCTCTGGACACATCTCTAATATTTCTAGCTTTCTTACTCCTACTTTGCAACCTTTATCTTCACTTCCCTAGCTGCTTTTACTTCAAGTCTCTCTTTTCCCTTCTAAAGTAATTTCATGTTCTATAATTTAAACCCTTATTTTCCTGTATTCTCTCTCCCCTCCCTTCCTCTTCTTTCCTCCTTATGTGTTCTCCTCTTCTCCCCTCCCTTCTTGTTTCATCTGTTTATTCATCAATTTATTCATTCAGTTTGCTTGTTTTGTTTGTTCAACCTAACTTCTTGACAGCTTCCAGTGTCAGAATCTGGCTAGTTGATTTTTTTCCTCCTCTTTTAGGCATGCAGTTAGGTTCTGACATTTGTCATGGTCTGGCCTGTGTGCTGGGATGAGAACTGACCTGTGCCATCAACCCTTGGCATGACCCTCTACTTGCCCCCATCTACCAGCTGGATGATAACACCCACTGCATCCTTGAAAGTAAACATGTCTGTGTCATTCATCATGTCCATTTTATCTCCAATCTGTCAAATAACCAATTTCCTTCCTTCTTGAGGCTAATAACTCCACTTGGATCCTAATTTCACTAACTTGGAAACTTTGGTTTATCTGGTATATTCAATAGTAGGGGATCAGTCATGATAAGTTAATCCATCCTTGGATCCTCAGTAACACAGTACATGATACATAGTTGATGTTCAAAACAGTTTTCTTAAAAAAAAAAATGCATTTTCTCCTCTGCATTTTCAACATCTTCCTCTCTGCTATTACTATCCCTTCTGTGTATAAATTCTGCCCCTATTTAAAAAAATGAAGTAAATAAACCTTCTTCAACCTTTAAATTCCTCCATACCCTGCTTGCTTCCTTTGTTGATCATGAACAATCTGAGTACTTGATATGCACTCTATTCCTCTGTCCATTGTAGCCAGACTTCTGTCCCCATTGCCTTACTCTCTATTCCTACAAATACTTTGTAGTTCTTGAAGAAATAAATCCACACTCTTCAGGTCATTCTGTTACCACTGTTGACCAGTGACGAGTCCTTGTTTTCCCAATGTTGAAGAATAACACCAGAGAAGCATGCCGAGGCAAGGTCAGAGTGGAAAGTAGAGGCTTTATTAAAAGACAGCAGAAAAGACTTCTCCCCGAGGAAGAAGGGGACCCAAGAGATGGAATCCATGGGAGTGCGGTTGTCTCCCCATTTTATAGTTCCTTCAGTGATGGAATGTAGGTGGGAAGGCCCTAAGAGTGGGGCACAGGTGGGCCAAAGAAGTAATCTGGGCCTGAAGGACTTTTGAGTCAGCATCTTAAAGTTTGCTGGGAGCTGTTTCATTAACATTTCTTTGGGATGGGCTCTGGGCCTTGGGGACATTAACATTCCATGAGTTGTCCTGCTCTTCCTGGACTTGATTAACATTCCAAGAGTTGTTCTGATTTTCCCGGAATTCATTCTTAACATGGGCTCCATTTTCGATTTTACTCCATATTAGACCGGATTTACCTAACTACACTGACTACCTATCTTTAAATCTGGCTTCAATTCTCTACTGAATTTTACACTGCTGTCACTGACTGCCCTCATCCAACATGTTTATCTGATACATAGTTCTGGTTTTCTTATCTCCTGTCCCTGTCCAAATCCCACCAAGTTATCTGTTAATTGCTGTAGTACCCGCTTGCTATCTTCTCTCCTTATAGACTAAGTGATCTCAGCCTACCCTTGCTTTCCCAATTTACAGCAGCCCCAACCTCTTCCCTTTTCAGATTCCTTTACCCATCTACTCATTGACTGTCTCTTACAGGATAATCCATGGATGCTTCAAATTCAACATGTCCCAAAATAGACTCATCGGTCTTTCACCCAACAAGACCTTCTCTTCCTGTTTTCCTCTCAATGAATAGCAGAGTCGTAATAATGACACATATGGGAAATTTGGGGCGGGGATTAAAAAGAATAAGCTATTTCAGTCTATAGCACTGGAGAATGAAGTAGTAAATTTCCCTAAATTTGATCACTCAGGACAACAGAGCAGGACTAGGGAAATACCTGAGCAAAACAAGAAGTAGCATAGGAACTATGAACATCAGGTTGTTTTGAGATTGTAGATCTTTGGAAGAAATTGCCTGTGCCCTCAAAACAGTATTTTAGGTACCAACTTTAACACTTACCTTTGGCAACTATGATTCTGAATAATTTAAATAATTTTAAAGTCTTGTTAACATAAGACTTGAGACTAATATAAAACAAAAGAAAAGGAACATCTTCAGCCTAAACACTCAGAAGAAAAGCAAATTTCTGAAAATTTTCTTTAGCAAATGGCTATTATAAAAATACCATCATGGCAATGAATCAGTTTGGACTTACTACTACAAACTTATTTGAGGAAGAATATAAGATGTCACCAAATGAACCTCTTTGAAGAATTATATGAATAAAAGCAAATGAACTTAAAGTAGAAAAACTAAAAGGATTTAGATTTATTACCAAATTTGGTAATAAATCTAAATCCTTTTAGTTTTTCTTATGTTATGTGTATTAGTCTACTTGGACAGTCATAAGAAAACACAACAGTCTGGGTTACTTTAACAACAAAAATTTATTTTGTAGCTCTATTGGGTAGCAGTCTAAGGCCAAGATTTGGTCAGGGTTGGTTTCTGGTGCAATCTCTCTTTCTGGCTTGTAGATGGCTCTAAATCCTCACATAGTCTTTTTTTTTTTTTTTTCTCATGATGACACTGTTCCTATCAGTTTAGGGACCTACCCTTATGACCTCAATTAACTATAATTTTCTTCTTAAAGGCCTTATCTCTAAATAAAGTCACATTCGGGGTTAGGGCTTCAGCATACAAAGTTTGGGGGCTACAGTTCTGTCCATAACTTTATTCTAAACAGAGAAGAGGTACATTGATGTGATGTCTTGCTGTCTGTTTAATATTAGTCTATGCATAGCCTCATGTGCACAAACATTAAGGCTCTGCCAATTGGGCCTGGTCTTCATTATCCACACATATCTGCAACATCTCATTTTTAAAGTTAAAACTGATTTTAAACTAGAGATGCATAAAAATTTCTATGTTCAGCCAAAATTGTGTTATTTTTTGGCTGCCTTTGACAAAATAATAAGAAAACTAATTTTGACTTTATTTTGTAAAACAAAAAACTGCACACTCCAATCAAGAACTTCTATGCCAAGTTTAAGCCTGGAACAAGTGATGAGACTGAATTATAACTCCCTAAAAATGAGGATCGCTATGCCATCAGTTGCTTGCTGTAGTATGTACTTACATCACTGGTACTGAAGCTGCAGGCAAGACATGGGAAACTGCATGCTGTATTTTCCCTGCATTTTACTTTTTTGAGCATTCACTAAGAAAAAGAGAGATTTTTACCTGAAAGTGAAAAAAGGTGGCATTCATTGGCCATTCAAAACATTGAAAAGCTAACTGTTTCAGCTATGGTGTATGATGAAGAACTTTTAAAACAATGAGTGTCTTTCAATTTTCCAGTATTTGAAACTTCACTCCTAACATTTCAGAGCTTTACACATGGCCTATATCCTCCAGGATTCCAAACTTCAAAGACTTAAAAAATAAACTGCAAACTAGCAAAGTTTTGGTTTTTGTTTTACTTCTGTTATTTTTCTAACCTTTCCTTTAAAACACACTCTTTCTTGCACTTGCCATTTGTAGATAGAGTTAGTAGTATTAAAATAATTCATTTTTAATAAATTCTAAATGTGTTAAGCTCTCTGTGTGTTGGACCAAATGACATGCAAACTGTAAACTCCAGAAAGTTTATAGCTTCTTCTACCTTGTCATAATATTTTGACATCTTCTAGTGAGCTTCATATTAAAAAGGTACCTGGAAAATTATTAATAGAAAAGCAAGAATCCTGTGAACTTCAGAGACTACTTCTTTGGCTTTTACTTTTTCAGTTATTTAATTTGCTACTCTGGCAAGATAAAACAGCCATTTTCCTCTCTTCTATGATGAGCATAGTTATTAATAGAATGGTATTAAAATGTGAAATTAAAATATCTTTCTACAGCTAAATTGTCTTAAAGGTATGGATCACACTTTATTTACAATTAATAGAAGAATAAAAGTTGTAATTCTTTAGTCTATATGGAATATAATTCTTATATGTAGACCCTAAATGACACAGATTATTTTGTTAAATTACTACCTTTTTATTATATGTATTGGACATTATTTTCCAGCTGATGAAAATCAAGAAAAGAGAAAAAATAAAATTTGACATGATATCCTAATTTAATAATCTAAATAAAACTGATAACTCTATTAAGTTAAAAAAATAAATAAACACCTCTAACTAGAGATACAGACTAAGTTGACAAGAGAGGGGCACTATGAAAGGGGTGAATTTTGGCCCCTCTGAGGAGAGAGAGTAGAGGTTTGCAGAAGCAAAGATTCCAAAATGCACCACAGATGCTGGGAGCAAACAGCAGTTATGTCTGGAGAGAAGAGGGAAAGAACCAGGGGTTCCAACCTTCTGTATCCTTCACTGGCCTTCCATGTCTTCCACTTTCTAAAATCTGTGCTTGTATTATGAGAAAATCAATAGATTCCTGCCTTCCCCATTTCATCCCTACTACTCTGTGTCTCTGAGAATGGAAGAAGGAAAATTCAGATAAGAAACAGTGATGCAATAAGAAACCAAACCAAGTAAACATGCAAACATAAGGAATCACAGCCTTCCACACGCTTTGGGCCTTTCCTCAATATTTTAACCCTTTTTTGGAATGTTCTTCTTTTGAACATACTTGAGCTGGACTTCTGAAGTAGGCAGTCCTAAAGAAAACAAAAAAGGAATGCCTCAGGAATAAACACTTCCTATGATTAATATTCTCAACCTTGAGAATTGCGGCTGGGCAGCTCCAGCTTGTATTTCACCACACAGGGACAAATGTGACCCTTTTTCATTCAGCAGCCATAATTTCTGGGAGGAAACCAATCCTCTCAGAGGTCTATGGAGTGCAGCAGTTTCTGGGTTTTGAGATTTCTGGTTGCAATTTTAAAATTTAAATAAATGTACGAGGACAAGTGGAAAATATTCAGAGTCCCTTGAAAAATTATTTTCTGATCATTTAAAGTGCATATCAGTTAATGGCTGATGAAAAAAAATAGTTTTCAGGTAGTTTGCCCTAGACCTGATTGGTTGGCATCTATTTAAATGTAAAATACACAAAGTATAAGTTAGACTTTTGAACCAAGATCTTTCTAGAACTTTTCTGTGAAAAGAAATAACAAGCACAAGTATTAGAAATAATACCATAAATACTCATTGTTACATTCCTTTAAACAGAAGGAACTAAGATTTTCTTTTCTTTTTTGTGCCGGAGATTGAACCTAGGGGCGCTTAACCACTGATTTACATTACCAGCTCTTCTTAATTTTTTTTTTCTTCTGATATAGGCCTCACTGCTACATTGCTGAGGCTGGCCTTAAATTTACAATCCCTCTTTGTCTCCCAAATTTCTGGGATTACAGGCGATCTCCACTACACCCAGCTAGGAACTAAGTATTTTCAGGTTTTAAAAATTCTATGTGAATTGTTATAAATGCTTGAACAAAGGAAGCATGAGAAGGTTTCTCTAAAGCTTTTATTTTTTAAAAGAAATATCTAAAATAGATAAAAAGTATTTAAAGCCTTATTTCAAAATATGTAACCTGAGAGCTCAGTTTTGAGGCAATCTCAAGCCTTTATCAGTTACAAAGAAGTGATGAATCTTTATTTTACATAGCAAGGTTCTAGAGTCCGCTTTTTAGCTGAAGGCTCTGGAGACGGTGTTAGACACTATGCTCTTCTTTAGTGATATATTTAAAAGAAACTTGTGAAAGCATAAAAATTATGTATTAGTATACATATAATATGATAGCAGTAATAATAGCTATCAAGATATAGAAAGATGCTAGCTAGGTTTTGATGTTAGGAAAGAACATCTTTTAGTATATTATCTATGGGTGATCCTTGAATAGGTCAGTTGACAAATTCCCTTTTTGAGTTCAATACCAGAAAAAAATGTCCTGTAGCTCAAGAAAAACATGCCCTTATTCATCTTTGACAAGAAGAATTACATAATTGATCATATTTTCATT
This sequence comes from Marmota flaviventris, assembly GCF_047511675.1. Taxonomy (NCBI): domain Eukaryota; kingdom Metazoa; phylum Chordata; class Mammalia; order Rodentia; family Sciuridae; genus Marmota; species Marmota flaviventris. Next base: position 64,366,115 of record NC_092504.1, read on the forward strand.
TTTGCTTTGGGTTCTGGGATTCCAGGGGCCAAATTTGACCTTACATAGATTATGTAAGTCTTGTATATTTGTTACTTTTCTTTATTCTTAATATGGGCTCATTTTTTTATTTAATATTTATTTTTTAGGTGTAGATGGACACAACACAATGCCCTTATTTTTATGTGGTGCTGAGGATTGAACCTGGGTCCTGCCCGTGCTAGGCGAGTGCTCTACTGCTGAGCCACAATCCCAGCCCTTCTTGGTTCTTTCATTTAAAAAAGCCTTATTTTTATAAGTCCCCAATAAGTTATCTCACACTTTCTTTTCTTTTTTTCCCTAGTTAAAAAAAAAAATTAAAAGGAAGATGAAAAATGCTAGGAATATCATTTGATTTAACAAGAGAACTTTGGTTACTAATACCTGTATTGGGAAGATCTCCCACTGAAGGAATGCCTGTGTCCTTTTCATGGTCATTAGCTTTCTCAGTCTCTACTTCTTCTCAGCATAGTGAAAAGCACCTTCCTAATGCCATAGAGTAGTATATGTCTAGTATAGAGCACTAGACAGTATCTCCGAACATCAAGAACAAGTTAAGTCATTTTGTACATGTTACTAAAGCCTTATGTTCAGTTCCCTCATTTCTTGAATGGACTGTGAAGACTAAGTAAGATAAGTTAATGATGTAAAGGTAATGATGCTTGATAAACAACCATGCACCAAGCAATTTTAAGCTTGTGTATACAAAGATGATCATATAGATACTATGTTGAGTACATAAATTAATGAATTCTCAGTTTACCTTCTATTTTCCTTCCTAGTGTTATATTTGACTATATTGGCTTTCAAAATACAGTTTAGGACAACGTTTTAATAAGTCAAATTCATTTTGTTCTAAAGACCATAGCATTAATTCATGTGGCTATCACTTTAATGTGTTTGCTTTTAAAGACCTTAGGTAAATATATTTGTTGTATGTCTCATTACTGAGTCACTTGGTGCCATTTAATGGCTCATGCTTGTTCCTATTTTCTTCAACTGAGTTGTCTCAATTTTATGAGATTGTGTTGACTTGAATTTTGTCACTTATTTTTTGAGTCAGGACAATTGGTACAGCATATTTTTGATGAAATGCTAGGATGTATTTAAAGCATTGTTATCCAAGGGCCATCTTTCATCCACCAGAAAATTGCCTCCCTTAAGAGAAATGTTTTGAACAAGCAATGGGATAAAGTTGGGGAAACATTTTTAGCAGAAAAAGTAATTGCAGATATCTTTATTTATATTTTATAACTAGTCAATTATATAATCAAAAATTTGGAAACCACATCCAATGAACTAAAATTCTAAATGAAATAAGCTTATACTAATATTGAAGTGGTAGCAATGATAGTAATAGTTATTTTGCATGATTCTCAGGAACTGTACTAGGCATTTTTTGTGTATTCTGTCATTTAGTCTTGAAAACAACCTTTTACAGGGAGATAGCATATTATTCCCATTTTACAAGGAAGAATTGATGCTTGAGATTTTTATGTAGTTTATAACCTCTATAGTAGTGAGTTGTTTAGCTAAAATATGAACCCCAGCTGCCAGCCTGTATTCATAACCATTGGCTATCCTAAAGTTATTGTACACTATTTTAACACCACTTTTGATAATAGATAAATCAGAAAGCTCAACTTAGCCGCATCAACATAAATTATTAAACCAACCCAAAACAACTACCAGAAAAACAAACCACTAAAAATGAAAACCAAAAAAGCATCCTAAGCCCAAACTTTTTAACAAATGTTGTTCTTAATGAATTCATTGATAATGTACAGCATATTCGTTGTATATTATACCTTAAAATAGCACCACTATGCCATTTAACAGACTTTGGCAGAGAAAATCCTCTAGTGGAATTAATTGCATGGAACCATAAAAAGAATCCTTGCTAAATGCCAGCAAATGAGGTGGTAATAACTTCAGACTACTTTGCTTAGCAGGATTTCAGAGGGGGATAAAAATCTACTTTCAAATCTCTGGATTTTTCAGTATAAAACAGTGATATGAGGTTCAGGTGCGCCTCATGAACCAGTTAGGTTGAGGATGTATTAACACCTGAAATAAAGATGTAACAATTTTACTGAAATAAGACATTTTCAAATCCGAGCATTTAGACTCCACAGCGTAACCACCAATGTTCCTACAGCCGCGAGCTGGGAGAGCCCTTGCCCTCCTTCCCACACACCTGTGTTGACTTTGAGGCCCTGGCAGCACCTGACCCGCAGCCATCCTTCACTCACAGCTTTCCGTATGCTTTCAACCATGTCGAGCCACAGTGCCCTGCGCTTTCACTAGCGAGCACTGTTCCAGTGTTGACTTAGCAGTCCGAAGCTTGGAATTTAATAGAAATCACTTTGTTGAATCTTACTCATTTTAGAAGGTTACACAGACATTTCCTTAAATCCTAAACTGGAATCAATTATGTCTTGCAAATACTGTTGAACTTTAAAAAACGGGAGCAGAAAAGGGAATTTTCACGTAACCTTTTGCTTTTGCATGGGCTTGGGATGTTTTCCCCATTTGCATCTCTTGGATTTAAAATTAATTACTTATTACCTAAAGTAGATAGCAAGAGGAAAGTGAAGTGATAGCTTTTTGATACTTCTTAGGTTTCAAAGTTGAATGTATTACTCCAGAAGTATTCTATAAAACACATTGCAATGACAGTTAAATATTTGAGATCTACCTATTTTTTTTAAAGAGAGAGTTTTTTTTAAATATTTATTTTTCAGTTTTTGGTGGACACAACATCTTTATTTTATATTTATATGGTGCTGAGGATGGAACCCAGCGACCCACGCATTCCAGGCGAGCGTGTTACACTTGAGCCACATCCCAGCCCCAAGAGATCTACCTTTTTAATGAAAAATTTGATGTATATTAATATTTTCCTGAAAAATTACACTGTCCCTTCCAGAACTCAATAGATGAATAGTGGAGTGCATTGGCCTCTTTATTTTATAGGAAATAATGGGTACTGTGACTATTTTCAAGTACAGTGAATGTGAATGAAATTATTGATACTCAATTCACCTGATTCATGAAAATTGATTATGATTTATTTAGTACCAGCTGTACAACAGATACATTGTGAACAAAATAATCAGCCTTTGCCCTCAATGAGCTTAAAATTTATTAGGTGTTAGAGACAAGCAAATAGACCTTTATAACAAGATACAAATGCAAGAAGGAAGTGCAGGGTACCATGCATACATACAGGAGGGACCCAGACTCCCAGTGTTCAGAGTCTAGGAAAGCCTCCACAGAGGAAGACATGGCCAGGCGGCTGAGACTTTATAGATGAGGAGGGGTCAGTGAGGTTGTGGTCAGGGTAAAGAATAGTCTTAATAGTCTGCAAAAGGCATACCATGTATGAATTCTCAAAGCCAATAACTTATTTCCTTGAGACAAACTGAGTAAAATGAGTCATTAATTCTTCTCAAGTGGTTTTAAAGTTTAATTTTAACATTTATGGTTTTTGACATATTTAAATGATCTTATTTTCTAAAACAAACAAAGAAAAAAACTCTAATGTGTAACTTTTCTAAGGAGGTGAACTATCCCTCATGGAGTATAGCTTTGATTTAGAGATTCTGTATTCATTTTTTTTTAGAATAACAGAAAGAGTATAACTTACTAAAAAATTAGGATTTGTTTTTGTCAACAAACTACCAAAAAGAAGTTGATTATAAACTATGGTTCACTAAAACTCAACATCATTTTGCTATTTAAAAATTTCTATTAAAAGCTTTTGATATCAAATAATTATTTTTCTACTTAAAATAGTTTGACTACTTAAAAACCATGACTGTAAAACTGAAATTTATATCAATTACTTGTTGAATCATGACATGACTGTCTGAAGTTCCTCGAATTCCATGTTATCAGCATTCTCATTAGGCAAAAGAACACACTGAATAAAAAGAATAATGTATTTATTTGCACACTAATTTTAAACATGTATAATTGTGACTTTTTATATATAAGTATACATATATAATCACATGTAAACTTCTTGATTTGTGAGTCTGTTCAAAGAGCTGAGAAGGGAGATACCAATATAACAAATTATATACCTTATTTAAAAAATTGAAATAAAATGGCAGTAATTATAATCTGACTTTTCTGCCTAAAAATATCCTGGGTTGACAGTAAATTAAAGTCAGTTTTTGAACACTTGAAGGTTAATAAGATGTTAAATCATTGTCATTTTTGTCAATTAAAAGCAAAACTTGTAAATTCAGTTTTCTTGTTTTACATGGAGGGTAAGATGGGGAATACAAGGCTACAAAATGGACTTTTATACAATTTCCCACATTTTGCCGCCCATATACTACGGTAAATATTTAGATATGATTATATATGGCAGGATGTAGGATATAGATCAGGTTAGAAATATTTTTCAGGATACAAAGAAGAATCCAACCAAGTTGTATAAATCAATATATGTTTGAGATGTAGTATTCACAGTGATAAAAAGGAGAATAAAGAATCTATTTATAAATTGACTATTAATCATTTCATTTGGCAGTGTTGTTGGTGAATGGAACTACCCTAGGTCCTGAAGATACAGGGATGAGAAGGGTAGACTTGGTGCCTGTGTTCATGGGTCTTATCTTCTAGCTAGGAAGAGGGACAGTAGACAAGTAAACAGTCAACTCAAAATGCAGCTTTGGTCCACAATGGGAAGTGTCTGGGTGACTTGAGGTCATGCAGATTATTTTGCACAGGGTATTCAAAGAAAGCCCCAGGAGAGGCTTGATGGCTGAGAAACTGAGCCTTAGAGAGATTTAGGAGAGTGTAGATGGAGGAAACAACTTTAAAGCAACATGAGAGCTGCACGTTTGGGGAGTAATGAGAAGTCTGTGTGTCTGGCTGGAGCAGAGGAAATGAGGAGTGGCAGCCAGGAAGGTATACAGGTGCCCACGCAGGTCCACTAGACCTAAAGACCACTAAGGGCTTTGGGAAATGCTCAACTGAAAAGTGTTTAAAATAGGGTAGTTCATGTGAACACATTCCATTTAAAAAGATCCCTCTGGCTGTGTTATGGAGTGCAAATACAAGAGGGAAATAGAAGCAGGCCAATCAGGTAAGAGGGAGTGCCCTGGCCCTTGGCAAGAAATAGTAGAAGCTATGATGAGGGAAGTGGTGGAGGATATGCTGTTTGACAGCATTAGGAATAACACTTTGAAAATAAAGTAGCAGGAGACGCTGATGAATGAGATATGTACAGTGAACAGCACTATCAGCTGAGACAACCAAGTTATTTTTGGTCTGAGCACCCAAGTAATTGTACTGCCATCAAAGGAGCTGGGAAGAGGAGAAAGACAGAGGGATGGGCTATTCTGAGGCTTGTGGTGGGGGATTAAGAATGTATCAACACTGAGATGTTTTCTGTCATGTAAGTGAAGATGTTAGTTCAGCTGTTGATGTGTGAGTTTGGAACGTAAGACCAAGTCAGAGCTACAGTTGGCCATTTAGAAGCAAACACATTTCACCACTGAATATTTGGTGCGCAGAGCTATGGAAAGCAAAGACAGCCAAGGACTGATCCTGAGAACACTCTAAAATTTAGAGATCAGGAGAGTAGAATGATCTAGCAAAGGGACCAAGAGAGAGAGTCAAGGAGGCAGAGTGAAAGTCAGGAGAATGTCATGTCCTAGAGGCCAGTAAAAAAAGGTGTTGCTAAACTTGTAGTAGTTTCTACTGAGGCTAAGAAGTCTGTTCCTTTAATGGAACTAATTATACAAACAAAGAAGACCTCTGGGGTAATAGTGCTACCCCCCTTCAACCTCTCAGTGTCAATGGCAAGAGCAAAGAAGGAGTGTTTTGATTCTCCAAGTTCCTAGAAGGACTCTTCTAAATCCATTCACTTGTCCCCTTCCCACTCATATCTTCATGACCACCTCCTGCCCTAATAGGGTTTCTGCTTTCCCATTGGGTCCAGTGATGGGGGCCTGCAAAGAACTGATAATAGATTAATAGGAGAAAAGACAGTGTTTGTTTATAAATGTGTTAGGTACACAGGAGTAGTCTGATGAGTAATTTGATAGCTATAGATAAAAGGTTACACATTAAATTTAATGGGATGGGGAGGGCTTGGGATTCGTGGAAAGGTATGAAAGTTTCTGTTGGGCCTTTTGATGCCAATGGGATGTGCAGTCTATCTCCATGGCAGTCACAGGAAACTTGGGGAGAGGATGTAATGGCAACTGTATTTTTTGGAGGCCTTGTTTGAAGAAGATTTCTTTCTCCATGTTTTTTAGCTCAAATATTTACTCTTTAAAACGATCTCTATACTAATTCGGGAGGTCTCCACAATAGCACCATAATGAATTTCATTGTGTTCTTTATCAATGTTTGTATTTATATAGAATCTTGGGGTTTCAGTATTCTTATCTCTTGAAATTTCACTTCACTTGTGTATCTGCTGTTCTGATCCTTTTTCCACCTCTTTGCAATTCTGGATCTCCTCCACTGTGACACTCTGGAGCTGTCCTCTGGATATTCCCTTCATTATCTGCTGATTCTTCTTTGCACCCACTGACTGCCCATCAGTCATCTGGTGTGTGGTAGATTTCACTGGGCCTACTTTTTTTTTCCAGACAAATTTTCTCCCTTTTCTTAGTCTTCCTGCTTTGAAAGTCATGTCTTCAGAGTAAAACATCCACCACCTCTGCTTCTTGATGTTATCTGGAGACTTTAGAAAGGGCTTCCGATCTCCATATTCATGGAGATGAGTCTTCCAGTTTGATCACAAAATTCCTGGACTGCCTTTTCTCCAGTAAGCTTGTCTCTCAGCCAGCCTCACCCATGCCACGGTCACACCCCAGATCTTGAATTCCTAATATTGTATACTCAATTCCAGACATCCTAGCTTCTCACCACTTCCACTGACCTTTCTTTAGCTCTTCCTCTACTTCTTTAGATTTATCTTTGACTCCCATGAGACCATAACCCATGGTTACTACCTCCACTTTAATCAGAGTCTCCATTTCCCCATTGACTCCCTACCTAGTTAAGATTCCATGCCCCATCATTATAATTCTTCTCTTGCAGCCATTATCAACACACTTCCTCCTAGTTTTTGCTTTTTTATTGTTGCCTGGCAACCCCTCCTAGCTCTCCTCTTCTACACCTGAACATGTCTGGAGAAAACCCAGCAAAAGTAACTGGTCTCACTTTGAGCTCTTGACCACTAAATGGTGTGCTGCTTCAGCCCTGCCTCCTTTCCCTCATGCATTTACTTTCTTTCCTATTGTTCAAACCACTGGTCTTCACACATTGTTGTAGTTACTCCCTCAAAGTATTTTGAAAAAACTATGGATCCTTTCATATATTTTTCAAGTTTACATCTAATGTTTTTCACCATAATTTAAATAGTTTTAAAGGATGTTACACCTGGTACATTGTATGCTACCTTTGAAAATGTATCCACTGGGAGCTAAAATCACAGATGTTGTCCACTGTTGCTTGTTTAAAACCAGACAAGCTACTTTATAACATGTTCCTTCTTTACTTCCATTCCACTTACCCCACAGAATTTTATTCAAATGTAAATATTTTGTGCTTGATAACCTTTCATTTATCACCCTACCATACTAATCTATAATAAAATTAGAGACAGAAATGAAAAATTATTTTTTCCATGAACATAAATCTCTAGCAGTTAAAACAGTTAATGAATCATCATTGCAATTATGTTTCTTAAACAATTGATCAAATAGGAAATTTGTTAAATATTATGAAAAAAGAATATTAAACCTAAATAAAAAAAATGCAGGACATTCATTCAAAAAGTGCCTGACTTAATTTTTCCAGCCTAAATAGGCATGTTGTACCCAATGAAAGCATTTTGTTTCTGAATGCAACATAGTTGGTATGAGTTGATCCTATTTCCTTATGTGTTCCTTACAGGAAAGTTTAATGCCTTGTCTTAATAAAAAAAATGAAGTTTAATATACTTTTCTTTGAAAGACATTGTTATAGTGGAGTGCTGTGTTGGTTTGCGGGGGGGGTCACAAATTTCACAGAATTCCACCTTGACAAGGAAATCTGAAGCAATAACATTAGATAAGTCTAAATCTTTAGAGTGGCTTCTGATTCATGGAGTAGGTAATATTAATAAGACTTGTAGTCGTGATGTCAAATGTAATCATCACAATTTAAGATGATTACAGATATTTTAAAAAGATAGAATTCCAGAAGAATGATCAAATGGGTATAAATTGTGATTTATATGGAAAAAAATGGCCAGACTTTGGTCTGTTTAGTCTAACAAAGTGAAAAAAAAAGATGATATAACAACTTTATAATGCCAAACAGAGTACCTTAGTGCATTTACTTCATTGAGCTGGATTACATAAGAGTTGTGGTTATGTTTGCCAGTTTATCTGTTCTCTATTGAAAGAGAAAGGGGGAATCAAAGAAATAAGATACAAAGTAATTAAAGTACAAATATATAGATTTTGAGAATTTGTAAACAAATTGTTTAAGAATTAGTTATATATATATATATAAACTTGGGTATCTTTTCTATTTCAAGGCTTTTAAAGTATTTTCTCCATGAGGTAGTAACTTTTATGGGACGTAAGAATTCCATGGCCGAATGATGGTAAAAAATGCTTGATTAAAGAAAATCAGACTGATTTTATTATTGCAAGATTTTTCAGATGATTTAATATGTTAACATGCATAAGAAAGCCAGACAAGATTTTTCTGAGGAATACACTGGGAAAAAAACACTAAGTTAGACTATCACTGATTGATCTATACTTGTTAGGTAAAATGAAGAAACATTATGGTCAAAAGTGTGAACATTGGCAACATAATGATACAGTAGTGAATTATTTGTTATGAAAACTGGTTTGTTTTAAATGATAGGGAACATTGTGAAAAATCCATTCATTAAATAAATGTAAACAAGATTTTTTTAAATTTAAGTAACTATGTAGACTCTTTTAGCACAATAAATTTGTTTAGTTCAAGAAATTAGCCTTATTCTTAGAGTTTGAGATGGGAAAATAATCTTTATATTGTTACTAAGTGAACTAAATGGACACCTGGAACATTAACACATTTTGGGAAGCCTTAAGAGACCAAGTGACAAAAAGCTTACAACCTATTGCCATAAAATCAAAACACATGTTCTGATTTACACAGGCCAAGTATCTGCTAATGGTTATATCCAGTTTTTTTTTTAATAGTTATACCCAGCTGTAGCAACTTAATATGGACCTGGGAAATACCTAGTTAATATACTCTTTTTCCTCATGTACTAGGGCATGTTCCTTAAAAATAAGTTAATGCAATTTTTTTTTCTTTGAAAGTTGTTCTAAAGCTTCCTTATGGGTTACCTAGTACTCTAAGAATTTTCATGTAAAGGTGCCTAAGTGGAAATTGTGAAGATTCTGCTGGTTATTGTTTCTAGTGTTAAAAGATACACTGAGGCACAATGAAATTTTAAAAGAGTTTATTTGAGCAAACAGCAACTCATGAATTGGGAAGCTTCAAATCAGAAGTGGCTCAGGAGGTTCATCAAAAGGGTACAAATAGGAGTCTTATTAATAGGAAGAACACTGAAGTAAAGCAAAGCAGACATTTGACTGGTTGCAGTTCTAGGATTGATTGATTTGGCCTATCATGTAGGAAAGTCCCTAGTTACTTAAGGTAGTTGGTTGCTTTTGATTGGTTTAACTTAAGTTCTGTTTTTCTCTATTATAAGCATTTATAACAAGTAGCCTAAATTAAGTTTTGCTTACCTTTATAATTTGTTAGGTTAAAGTTATTTTCAATACCTAATTGACTTTGTTTTATTCAGGTATTTTTCAGCTCTGGTCTCCATTTTAATTTAACAACTAGATAAAATGTTTCCATTCTGAAGAGTGACATTTTCTCATATATATGTATAATCTAGCAAAATGAATTTCAAATGGCAGTATAAGTATTAAACTAAAATTCTGGTGCTGGGTTTATTCTGATTGTTTATAGCTCAACTCAGTTTTAAAAAGTTTGCAATATAAAATACACATTGATAATAAAATATTTTAAAAATCATTCTGTATTAATTTAGCTCACAAGTAATCTAAGTGGGCCAAGTAACATTATTAAGGATAAACCGATGTCCAAAAAGGTGTTCTTTATTCCTGGAAAAGTATCAAAAAGCCCAACAGGCATATTTTTAGACTATTCTCTCTTTAAGACACATAAACAGAAATGACATGTTATAAGATGAAGATGTCATTATATACAGTAGCTGGGAAAGCATAGTCATAATTATTTTTTAGAAGGGCAATGTCATTAAGTCCTGCTCTGTGGATTTAAGGTTTTACTTGTAAAGAATTGTAAAGTCCAAATAAGAATGCTAGTATTTCATTGAAAATGAGGATGTTGTTGTGAAGTTCATAGCTAGTAGTTTTTGGAATATTACCCTGTGTCATGGTTTGGATCCTAAATGTCCCTCCCAAAACTCATATGTTGAAGGTCTGATCCCCAGCTGAGGGTGCTATATTGGGAGGTGGTGGAAACTTCAGGAGGTATAACCTAGTTGGAGGGAGTAGGTGATTGGGAGTATGCCCGTGAAGGAGTTATTGGGACTACAATCCTGTCTGTCTCTCTCTTCCTTCCTGATCACCAGGAGGTGAGCAATTTGCTTCACCATACACTCTCCACCATGATTCTAACTCACCACAAGCCCAAAGCACTGGGTCAAGTGAACATGAACTGAAACCTCTGAAACTATAGGCCCAAATAAATCTTTCCAAATAAATTTAAGTTGATTATCTTAGGGAAGGAAAGTTGACTAATACGTGCTACAAAACAAAATAATTTGCTACAATGATCAACTGCCTCTAGTTAAACTCCTTTAAACTCGTAGCAAATAATATTTTAAGATTTATTTATATGTGTGTGATTTTTAAACTTAGCATGCCTGACACTCATTGCCAAATATTTTACTCAACTTAGCTAATGGCATATTTTTAAACTCTGTTGAAAGAGTAAATTCATCTATTTTCCGGGATTTTCAAATAACATATGAAGTATTTTGTTGACATGAAATTATTTTCTTGAGAATTTGGATTACTGATTCTAGCCTCTGAATGCTGATAAAAATTTAAAACTGGAAAGGAATGTGGAGACCTTGTCTTTACTTTCCTCATTTTATAGTTTGAGTAAACTGTGAATGACCCTAAAGGTTTAAAAGTGACTTGTTTAAAAATTACATACTAAATAAGTGGCAAAGCTAAATATAAAATAAAGGTGTCCATACTTCTAAACTTAAAAATAGAAAATGTATTTGATATCCACCTTTTTGGATATCAGTTTATCTTTAATAATGGCACTTGGCCCATTTAGATTACTTATGAGCTAAGTTAGTACAGAATTTTAAAAATATTTTATGATTAATATGTGTTTTATATTGCAAACTTTTAAAAACTGAGTTGAGCTGTAAATACTCACAACAAACTCAGCAGCAAAATTTTAGTTTAATACTTATACTGCCATTTGGTATTCATTTTGCCAGATCATTCATATATTCATATATATATATATATATATATATATATATATATATATATATATGAAAATGTCACTCTTTGGATCATAATAAATTGTCATACATTTATTATTATTAATTATTGTATATTTATTAACAGTTAATATATGATGATAATATATATGATAGCAATGCAGCCATGTGTTTTTCTCCATGTTTATACTGTGCATTTAAGAATTTTCCAGTGTAAGCCTGGTTTATATTTAGGACTGGATACATGTCTAACTGTTGATATCAAACACTTAATTTTGATATCCCATTTCAAGAAGTGGAGAAACAAGAGAGATTTGTTCCTGGCATATATGGAATTTGAAGATAAAGGGATGCACATATTTTGAGTTATTATATGCAAAAGAATTACTATCTAAAACTGTAGTAATAAAAGAAGTGGAGGAGCTAGAAGATCTTGTAAAATGGCTCCATAACTGCACAGGTGGCAACTCTATCTGGGAATATAGAATTCAAGGAAATGTGTTCATTTTGGAATTCTTTTACCAGAAGTGTGTACTAGATCAATAAGAAAGTACACATTAAACTCTTTGCAGTACTATCAGTATGGCTCTTACCACCTTTTTTCTTTTCTTTCACCATGAATAGGTATTAGAGGTTGAGAGTAAATTTATAGTGAAATATCACAAATTATCACTTTTGTCTAATGATATTTCTATCATTTATTTAATTATATCACCAATAAAGTATTCTTTTTGGAATGATTAAAATACCATTCAAGATTAGAGTTCTCCCAAGAAATGTCTTAAGTCAAACAAAAAATGAGAAAGTTTCAGCACATACACTTAATAAAATGTCTTGGCATGCAGGCAATAGTGACATATATGTTTTTTAAACTGTTCAGGTTACAAAAATAAGGAGCAAGGCGGAAGAGAAAAAGATGAATCGGTTTTCCCTGGACCAAAGTTAGAAAAGGTAGCAATACTACATGTTTTCAATAATCTAACAACATTTGCTCACATTTTACACTAAGGCACTGTGTGTCCAGTCTTTTACTAATTTACTTTTGTCCTCACAACAATTTTGTAAAGTAGTATTGCTGTATTTTTTCCAAAAACAAACTCAAAGAAACAGTCATTAAATGACAAATATAAAATTTAAATTGGGTCTCTTGCTGAACACTTTGTTTTTAACAAACTTTGCTAAATATTGTTAATTTCAGTTACTCTGTGACTATAATGCTCTATTACAATGAATAATTAGAGAGATCATATATAAAAAATTATTTTTACTAAAAAGCCCGAAATCATATTCATTGAAGATACTAAAAAAACAGCATCATCGTGTTAATCAATATGTTTTATAAAAGTAATTTAAAAGTAGTATGTGGGTATAAATGAAGTAAATACCAATAACATATTATGTAGTCACAGTCATTTTTACCTTGTAAATTTACCTTTCTCAGAAAAAAAAATTATGTAACACATTTTAATTTTTCATTATAAATGGAATTTTGTTATAGAAAAAAATTAGATGAGAAAAATTATTACAGATGTCAGTATCAACTAATGCAATCAGTATAGACAGTACTCTCATTTTTTGTGCATATATTTTTATATATCTTTCATAGAGGACAATAAACATTTTTCTTGTGAATTGTTGAGAGCCACAGCTGAAGGAGCCCCAGCAAACTTCCAGCTGCCAGCTGATTGGCTCCTCTTAGGTGATGCTCATTGGGCTGTTTCCCCGCCCTTTCAGACCACGGATCTGCTCATTAGGGGACTCTTTTGGCTCTGCCCACACAACCCAGCCAATTGGCCTCAAGAGCAGGAGGAGTGGGAGGGTTGAGAGGCTTGTAGGAAGCTGGTGGTGGCAGTTGGGCTCTGAGGGAATTCCTGAAGAGCTTCTGTGGTGCGTGTGTATGTTCTAAAAATAAAGTTCGTTTCTGCTTGATAAGTGGCTCCTGAATTGTGCCCATCCAGACTGCAGCAGTGAATATTATACAAATTGTATCTCAGGATAAAAATGGCCCCTGGTGATGAAAGAACATTCTTTACAGAAAAATTCCATCTAAAATTTATAGAAGGAATAACAACACTATCAAATCACATTTGCAATGTTATTGAAATAATTGAATTAGTCATTATCATCAATGAATGCTAAAACCATTAAGAGAAAGCCTGTAATAGAAGGACCAGGTTGTTGTACCAGGTAGGCTTAGCATCATTAAGGAGATAGCTAGGCACCAGATGTCTCCTGAGGCTGTATGTATCTAATAGCACCACCTATAAAATAATGTTGCTAAGAAGCTGAATCTGACCCTGACAAGACCTTTATCTATAACTATAGTTTTCATGATATATGGGTGATAAAAGAATAATTTGAACTCTGAATGAGGAAGCAATCAGAAAAATCCAGGATGGGAGATATTTTCAAGACAATCAATACAATTTCTCCAACAAGTTAAAGGTATTGGTAGCTAGGTGGGAAGGGAATTATTCTTGATTAAAGATTTTAAAAAGCTAAGTTAAATGTATGGACTTTTATGATGCCAACTTTAACAAACCAAACACAAAAAAACATTTTTGAGGATAATTGGATGTGGACTTAATATTAAATGATATTAATGAAGTTTTGTTAAAGTTTTAGGTATAATCATAATTATGTAGCAATATCTTTTCTGTGATATCTATAGAAATATGGTTAATGACATGGAGGGGTTTGGTTTAAAATTAATAAAAATAAGAAAAGGAAAGAAAAAAAGAAAAAAGGGATAGATCAAGCATATATGGGAAATGTTGAACCAAATTTTAGTCTTTATTCTTTTAATTTCATTTATTGTAATTCATTTTTATTCTCTTCAAAATGCCTTAGATAATGACTCTAAATTAAATTTCATGATGAAGCATTGTAGCCCTTTTATTGTTCTAACCTAGTCACCAAGTTCTAACCTAAGCACATTAGTGACCATTAAGTTTTGTTTGTTTAGTCTTAGGTAATATTTAAATACTTGGTGTCTATAAGCCATCCATGGAAATGGGGACAATGTACAAGTTTCCTCGCTAGAAAGGCACTGAGTACCCCTCTACCATTGTTTGCTAGAGGAGGTCTTCAAATTCCAATGGCTTCCATACTCATAGGGCCCATGGGCCAAATTCTACCAGTGTTATCTAGGTCATGCTTGTGAGATGCAAATTCCAAAGAAGCAGGGTTTCTCCTTCAGCCCTTGCTCACCAAGTTGGGATACAGGGTTCAGGTTTGACTGCTGGAGGAAGAAATCATGGCTCTAAAGTAATAGGACAGTAGATTGATTTGTCTTTGGTTGACTAAAATGAAAGTTATACCCTCAGCTTTTTTCTCTTAAGAAAAAGGCATTCATTGGATTGATCTGTATGGGTATAGTGCAATAATGGGGGGAAATTTTGTCTTCTTTTGCTCTGCCAGGTTTCCTGTGTTTCTCTGCAGACAAGTGTCCTTAGTCACTGTGTTTGTCTCTGTGTGATCATACCCCACCAGAAGTTTGGAAAAGGTTTTGGCTGCCTAGAGACATGAAAACAGATGAATGGTTCTGCCTGGGCAGCTCTAATACTTTTCTTAGTCTCAGTTTGTATAGTCTCTGTAGGGGGCAGCATTGATCCATTGGTCCATTAAAAATCCTACTGCAATTAGTTCATTGGCCCTTAATGGCTGGGGCTCTCATTAGTTGGGCTGAGTTTTTGCACAGTGTCCCAGGTGGTGTGAGATAAGATGTTAGGCATGCATGGAGGTGGAGGCAGGGCTCAAAGTGGGAGGAAGTTGTGTGTTGGGAGCCATACAGTTTGTCTGAGTAGTGCAAGGTTCACAACCTCCTCTACTCCTGAAGACCACTGTGAATTTAATGGAAATCAAGGCCAATATGTTGTATTTAAAATACCTTAACAATTAAATTAAAAACTGATTGAAACTTATTAACGCTTTAACCTTTACAGAACTTGCAATAAAATACTTAGCTTCCCATAATAAGAATTTCCATAGTATAGTTTAATATACTCCTTTTCTAATGAGAAATCCCTTAAGTCTTTGAATTGCTTTCTTTAATTTGCTGAAGAATATAAAACTGCAAAATGGGTCTTACTTCCCAAGTATATAAACCTATTTTACTTTTCTAGAAGTATTTTTAATTAAGAATTATGATATTTGTGAGATTTTATTTAAATATGGAGACTCCCAGTTTTGACTAGTTAATAAGACCAAGGAACATCAATCTCCAGTTATCTTGCACCATATTTTTGTTTGATTCTTCACAGTTGGCAGTTGGAAAGAAAAGAGAAGGGAGATGAATTCTCATCTACAATGTTCTCAGGTACTTTTTCATTTGATTCTAGAAGGAAGAGAGGGATTCTAATTTAAGCCCTTTTCAGCTAAACATCTTGGTTATTAGCATCAACAAGGATGATACAGAATAGAGCAGGCTTAGAGGTTGAGGGAAATCAAGCTGTCTGCCTAGCAGAATTGATAAAATGTGCAAGTATGGAAGCTCAGGACTTAAAATGCAAATTTTGATATTTCATTTATAATTAATACTCATAGGCTTTTCCTACATTGCAGTTATCAAGATGCTATAATCATATATTTAGGTCTTTAAAATCCTTGATGGAAGAGAGATAGCCAGTAGGGAGCCATATTCTGTTTATAATTCATCCATGGGAATATGAGCTAGATGGTAATGCCATGATGGCTCAATACCTTGTCTGTTTTCTATGATTATGATGGAAAATGATATAACACATAGCTATATACCTCCAAGCTCATACATGTTAATTTTTAAAATGACATGACCACAATAGGCTTGACATAAAATATTAAAAACTTTGGACAAAATACTAATATAATTTTGGTACATATAAAATAAAAAAAACAATAATTTTGAATAAAAATACTGTTGACTATAGAATATAAACAAATATGTGAAGAGCACTCTTAAGAATATTAAAACATATTAAACATTTGTAGGTATAAGTAGTAAACTGGACACAATTGCAACAACCCCTGCAGAATAACACAAGAGACTGGATGGATGAGTCCTGATGTATTTTGAAAACAAAATTCCCATTCAAGGGTACTGGAATATTGTCTCAGAGAATTAAGAATAGACTGTGATTGCAATTGAGATGTTGTAAGCATCACCAGTTGTTCATAAGTGTTTATTGATTGTGCTTTACCATGTGCCAGCCTCTGTGCTAGGTAAGAAACAGAGCAACAAACCAACTGTGTGGTAACCACTCTTTTTTTAAAAACATTTAAGTTGCCAGTGGACCTTTATTGTTTATTTATATGCAATGCTGAGAATTAAACCCAGTGCCTCCCAGATGCTAGGCAAGTGCTCTGCTGCTGATTCACAACCCCAACCCCATGGCAACTACTCTTAATCAACTGAATATATGATATTTTCTCTGAAGGAAATACCCTGTTGAAAGCAAAATGTTCAGCTTGGAATCTGGAGTTGGATGACGACATAATGTCATTTCTCATCACTGTTTGGAGGGGTGGGTGCTATGAGGCCCCATGCTGTTTGCTGCCCTCTTCTGGGGCTTCCAGACAAAAGATCTTCTGCCTTAAGCGTTTATATAGGTTTTTATTTATGGTTGCCATATTTCTTGTCCTTAAAGAGCAATGAGATTTATTTAGATTGAAAGAAAGGGTCAGCTGGAGCCAATATTGTTCTGTTCTCCCAGGTTTCTTTTCTAGTTTTTCCATATTCTTCCTGGAGATAGACCTATTAGCTTCCTGCTAGGTGGAAGATGTAAGCCTTAATTCTTCAACAAGGTTATTCTAAAGGTACTTTTGCTATTAAAAACAAAAACAAAACAATTTCACACTACTGCTCCTTGATCATTGCTTGATGTTGGTAAGCACTGAAGTCGGCACTTTTCTCCATTTGCCTACCAAGTAGTTCATCTTAGCAGTTTGACTTATGGCAGCATAGAAATTCAGAGTACATTGCTGGATGAAATTTCAACTTTGGTGTGTGTCACAAGAAGGCAGAAGATACTATGGAAGACAAGGAGCACAGATGTAGAAAGCAAATACAATCTTTCATTTAGCTTGGCTGTGTCACAAATGTCATGGGGACATTCATCTAGTGAAAGAAGTACAGGAGGCAAGGTTACAGATAAAGAAGGACTTTTCTTCAGACTGCTGGCCTTTTCTTTATTGCTGGTGTGAGGAATCAGGGTTCATTTTTCTGCTCTTGTACCTACCTGATACATTAGTGCTTTAATGTAATAAATTTCAAAATTAAGTTCTGACTACTCTACCATAGCACTCAAACTTTCCTGTCTACTTTGCAAATATATCCTATAGGTACAATCTAATTATAGCTTTCTTTTTATTGACATTTAAGTTTATTTAGTTATCTGCTTTTGTTTTAATCCATGGCCAGGGAAGCAAACTTCAGATTTTTGCTTTATTGCTATAATTTCCTGGTTAAAGAAGCAAGATGATTACTTGCTGATGCAAATTTATTAGTTTACTTGGCAGTTTTAATTCCCATAACAAATTTGCTGTCTGGTTTTACATCCTTCTCTTGGGGGGTTTGGTTAACAGAAATTAGTATCCCTTGTGCCTGATCACCTGTGACAACCTGCTGGAGTAACCAGAAGATGCTGCAGACATGAGCATCTTTCTAATTGCAACTTGACTTTGTATATATCTACATGTTGTTGCTCTTGTGTACTACAACATTCTGTTGTGCAGAGCTGTCTTCTTGAATGCTAAGTCCTTAGTGTGTTTTAATATTTCATGTAGCTTGGCCTCCCTTCTTCCTGTTTCTAGATGCTGCTTTGCTGTAGCATTATTTTAGTTTTAGTTATGTCACTATGGTGGAAAAATTGACTGAACATACAAAAATAATCAATTTAAGCTGTTATTTAGTGTGCATATAATACATGCCTATTCTTGTCTGTCTGATTGGGCACCTGACATTGATTTACAAGTCACACCTACATTTGCTTCTACTTTCTCAGCTTCCTTAGAGTGTAACACCTATGGTTCTAGAAAACACCACTGTCTTATACCCAGCAGAATTCCTGGATGGAAACAGATGTTAGATACTGAGTAATTGCTGAACCAATGGGGTACACATTCTATTATTATTATTCCATATAGTATAATTTATAGATTCTAAGAATTTCCTACTTACATTCTTTGCATTTATTAAACTTTTATAGATATCAGGGTGTTTTTTTTGCTAAAATTGACATTTAAAAAATCAAATACATTTGTTCTATAATACTGCATTTTTAAATCCAATACATTAAGAAGTGATTATGCATAAGATTGCAACCATCACAATTATCTAGTAGTTCAGAAAATGATTCTACACAGGAATTATTGCCATTTCAAAGACAAAATCTTATCTATAATTTTTATTATATAAATTTAGTTTTCCTAGTATTTTTTTTAAAGAGGATTTTTCTTGGTTAATTTGTCTTATTTGCCTCTCCATTTTGGGAAAGGCAAATTATTAATTTTAAAAGTACACAAGTAGCTTGTCAATCTCCTGGCAAGTGTTAAATTTAGCATTTTACAATTTTACCAGGAGTGAAAGTATTCTGACATGTAATGCTTTGTTTAATAGTTTGTCTAATATGGATGTCATTTAGCTATGAATCAAAATTATTTAACTTTAATAAAAATAATTATTATATGCTTTTCAGGGAAGACCATGTGTTTTATGTAATGATTGTTTTAATGAGCAAAAATTTATAAAAATCCTAAGGATAGTTTCATGGTTTAAAACCAGAATTAGTGTAGATGGTATGCCAGGTTTTCTGTAAGTTTAAAATGTTCATTAAAATAAAAGCAGTAAATTAGGGTTAGAATTCTGAATCCCATTTGATAAAAAATTTAATGAGTTTTGTTCCATTTTTTTTAAAAAGGGAACAATTTTCTAGAAAACGTGTTATGTAAGAGGAATATATATACCTTTGTGTACAAATACAGTAGTTAAAAAGTCACAAATAGTGGCTCAGTGGTAGAGTGCTTGCTTAACATGCATGAGGGACTGAGTTTGATCCCTGGTACTACATAAAAAAATAAACAAATAAAATAAAGATATTGTGTCCATTTACAACTAAAAAATAATAGTAAATAGGACACAAGGTAACAGCTATTTTTTTCTCTCCAACTAAGGAAATGCTTTGTTGGTGGTTCAAACATGATATTATACAACTCATATATTTGTATAGTAAATTTAGGAAACTTTTACTTTGTGTTCATTCTCACCAAATTTCATAGATTAAGGTCTTTGTTTTTTTTTTTGAGCAGTACAATACACTTTATTATTATTATTTTTATTAGTTGCTCAAGACAATACAATGATCTTGACATATTATACATTTGATTCAAATAGGGTATGAATTCTCATTTTTCCACGTGTACAAATTGCAGGATCACATTGGTTATACATCCATGTGTATACATACAGTAATCCTAGTGTCAGTTGTATTCTGCTGTCCTCCCTATACCTCCTTCCCCTCCCCTCCCATCACTATTCTCTACCCATTCTACTGTGACACTTATCTCCAAGAAGAATTAATGATGAGGATTTTTGTGAAAAATAAGTACATCATGATTCATTAGGATAAGCTAGTTCTTTGGGGACCCAGGGAAAATAATTGTTAAAGGCAGAGGATCATTTTTGTAGGGGGAAGTAGAAGGATTTCGAGAGTGTGTGTTTGGGAGCCAATTACTCTGCATTAAAAAATGACAAAATCATAGAATTTGCAGGGAAATGGATGGCATTAGAGCAGATTATGCTAAGTGAAGCTAGCCAATCCCTAAAAAACAAATGCCAAATGTCTTATTTGATATAAGGAGAGTAACTAAGAACAGAGTAGGGTCGAAGAGCATGAGAAGAAGATTAACAGTAAACAGGGATGAGAGGTGGGAGGGAAAGGGAGAGAGAAGGGAAATTGCATGGAAATGGAAGGAGACCCTCAGGGTTATACAAAAGTACATATAAGAGGAAGTGAGGGGAAAGGGAAAAATAATACAAGGGGGAGAAATGAATGACAGTAGAGGGGGCAGAGAGAGAAGAGGGGAGGGGAGGGGAGGGGATGGGGGATAGTAGAGGATAGGAAAGGCAGCAGAACACAACAGACACTAGTATGACAATATGTAAATCAATGGATGTGTAACTGATGTGATTCTGCAATTGGTATATGGGGTAAAAATGGGAGCTCATAACCCACTTGAATCAAAGTGTGAAATATGATATATCAAGAACTATGTAATGTTTTGAACAACCAACAATAAAAAATTAAAAAAAAAAAAGAAGTACAGCTTGGTTTAGTATGATATCTTTTTTTCTTTAATAATGCTAGAATGTTTGAATTTAGAATTTCCATGGCTTATGGATCTTTGTTTTAAAGTGTAGGTTTTACTATTACACAGGTATGGTGAGGTGCAAAGATCAGGACACAATTGCATTGAGTAGATAATTTTTTACTTTCAGTTCCTATTTGGAGGGGGCCTCTTTGTCATGTCCCAAAGCATCACCATGGTCAGGAGATGGAGGAAAGGGAAGACAAGGGCAAAGCCTTTATTGTACTTCCACAGGAAAGACAAAACAAGGCAGGGGAAGCAGGACTGGAATTAGCTAGTTTGAAAAATTTCATTAGGCTATAGGATGATTAGGAGAGGGGATAGTGGCCTGGAATTTGAGAGCTAAGTAGGAATCCCAAAAACGGGCATTAACCATAATTTGATTCTGCTTTATGGTTGATTAGAATTCATATATATATATATATATATATATATATATATATATATATCCCAGTTTCTTAATCCATTCATCTACTGATGGGCACCTGTATTGATTCCATAATTTGGTTATTGTGAATTGTGCTGTTGCAAAGTGGAGGGATGGGAAGGGAAGACAATGAGGAATGGATTATTTAAAAATTCATGTTATGTGCATATATAACTATACCACAGGAAATTTCATTACTGTGTATAAGTAAAAAGAACCAATCAAATATAAATAAATGGACAAGTGAAATAAAGTCTAGCAGAGGAGAAGAATGAGAACAGGGAAGGGGAGGGAGGAGGAGAGAGAAGGAAAAGGAGTGGACCATGAAATGAAATTGAATTCCATGCATGCCTGAGTTTGTTGGGATTAACCCAAATACTAGGTATAACTATAAAGCTCTAGTAAGAAAACATTTTTTAAAAGAAAGGAAGAAAGAAAGAAAGAAAGCATTAGGAGGAATCTGGGTTTTGAACTGGCTGGTTTGCACGTAAAAGGGGTACTTCCAGATGAAGATTTTACTATCTCTCATAACTGGCTGATCCTAAGAGGATCAGACTTTCCAGTGTCAGCCAGGCCCCAGCTGTCAAAATATCAGAACCAAAAGACTTGCTCAAAACAATCTTTCACCAGCAGATATGATATTTGTAATTATCTTTTCTAATTGTACACGTATGCATTCCCATGGTTTTAAAACCACAAATGTGCTAATGACTCAGAAATTTATGTCCTGTTCTTGCCTATCTATGAGCTGGAGTCTGAATCTCTGTCCTTGTATACTGCAAAATCTATATACATCATATTTCCCAAGGTAACAGCTTGGTTGAGTCCTGCTCCAATTCTTCATCCAAATCTCTTCCTCTTCCTCTTTTTCCCAATTCAGTGAATGCCATCAGCATTTCCCGAGATCACAACCCTCAAGATCAGCCTACCAACAAGATCTATAGCTTCTACCTTCAAAATGTATCTCAAGCTGTTCCCATTACCCCCAACTCCACAGTCCTAGACCACCTCACCTTCAAAGTACCCTAACCACTCCCATTTTTTGTTTTCCCGTAGTCCTTCACATAACAGGTAGTACGTGTGTATTTAAAATACATATCTAATAAGATAACTTCCTTGCTTAAAACCTTTGTTTGATTTCCTTTATATGTAGAGTAAAAACTCCTTGCATGCTGCTTTGTCCCGACATGATCTGACAGTAGCCCAGTCTTCGAGCTGTCTTGCAGCACTCGAAGCTTGCTTGTGGCCCTCTGGCTACCCTCGCTTCCCATCCATACTTCACGTGTCAGGTGCTTTGTCATTTTACCTGCACTTGCCTCTCCTCCTTCTTGGACTGTTCTGCTGCATGTCCAACAGGTATGGCTCCTTATTCTTCAGGACTTGGCTCAAAGGTCAGTGAAGCTTAGCAGTCTTCTTTGTCCATTCAAACTAACTAAGCACCCTCTTCTTTTTAACTTTTTGCCAGTTATGTTTATTGCCTTTTTTTAAAAAAAAAAAGCACAGTAGTTATTCATATATTTTGTTAGAGCTTTCACTCCATTGTAATAAATCTCTAAAGGAAAGTTCTGGGACCTGGTTGCTCTGTCTCTCTCTTATTCTAATGCCACCTCTATGTTTTAGTGACGAGACTATAACAAATCCTCCATGTTTGTGGAATTAAAGACTATATTAATGTATGTGGTGAAAACTTGGAAAGTCAAAATGGTCATATATGGCAGGGGAGAGTGTTAATAACAGTAGATCTGACTCCAAGCCCAGCCCCTTTTCCATTATAGTCTAAAGAGAGAACTGTGTCCATTTCACTGCATATGTTTTAAAAGAAAACAATTGCTAAGAGCCAAGTATATGATGCATGGCATTTTTGGTCTAAAGGTGACGCCAGCTAGCCATTGAGATGATATGATTATGTTAAGATTTGCATTCATATGGATATTGGACTCCTGCTGTTCACCTAGGCCAGCTATGGGACTCCTGGAGAGTTCCCATTGGTTGGGGAAGTACAGTAGGAGGGAGTTCCGGGGGAGGAGCTCTCTGTGGGTCCGGGAGGAGGCCACGTGGGTGGAAAAAATCTTCCCGGGGACATTGGCGGCAGTTTCAAAAAATAAACTTTGTTCCTGCTTGAGTGGCTCGTGATTTTGTGCCCAGCCAGACTGTGGCAAACAATTCCAGTTTATATTCTAAATTTTATTTCATTCTGTTAAAGATTATATAAATAGGCTAAAGTTTATAGATTTGGTATCAATCTACAGCATTAAAATTCAGTTATTAACTTATGTTTTATAATGAAGGTAGCAAGAGAAAGAAGAAAAAACTATTTAATTTGGCTGAAACTCTCATTTCCTTCCTGAAATGTATACCTGCGTGGCTTACTTTTCTAGCAAAAAAGGATCCACAGCAAGAACACATTTTGCCTATATATTTAAAATAACATTTTAGGAAATCATATAAAGAATGATTTAGCAGCCAATCTTGGTCATTGTGAAATTTTTCATGTGGGTTAAAAAATGAATTATAGTTATTCATTTTTCTCTTTATTTAGAAAAAAGTCCCCATTTTCTACTCAAGTAATTTTACAGTTCATACCAACTAGTTTGTCGAGAGTTTCTCAAACTAATTGTGAAAGTTTTGTTAATTAACAAGTGCCTTCTATAATTATTTTGATTTAATTTTCTTACTTGACTTTGATAAGACATTTGAAATAAAATAGAAATATGCTACTTTTAAAGGATATATTATTCAGTAAAATAAAATCAATACTATTCTAAAAGTAACTTTTTATATAAATGACATATATTTCTTTATAAAACATAGCAAAAATTATATTGTCTACCAGCAGGATTTTTTATTTTTATTTTTTGTAGTTGTAGATGGACAGAATACCTTTATTTTATTTGTTTGTTTTTATGTAGTGCTGAGGATTGAACCCAGTGCCTCATGCATGCAGGCAAGTGCTCTGCCACTGAGCTACAGCACCAGCCCTCTACCAGTGTTTCTGATATTTTGATATGTTCCTTACCTCTGAGTTTTTCTATATATATTAATCTATATTTTATATACTATTTAAAATTTGGATAACATCATATCTTCCATTTTGAACCTTACTTTTTTAACCTGATAGTATATTATAGACTATGTTATAAGTCATTGAACATTTTATGACAACAGAATTTTTAAATTTATGTTTTTATGAATGTATGAAAATATAAATATTTATGTTTATGCTTTAATATGTTTATGTTTAATGCATACTAGTGGGATACCATGGAATAGTATACATACACATATAATATATACATTGGGTAATGTTTGAATATCTCTCCCCAGATATTTATCATTCATTATGATGAAAACTCTCAGACTCCTTTTTCTAGCTTTTTGAAATGCATGGTATATTATTGTTACCTAAGACACCCTACTATGCAGAAATTCTTGCTACTATCTAACTGTAACTTAGTACCTCTTGATTAATCTTTCCCTACACTTTCCCAGTCTCCTACTCTCTCTGGCCTGTGGGATAGACCTTTCTACTCTCAACTTCTATGGAATCAACTACTTAAGATTCCACATGAGTGATATCATGTGGTACCAGTCTTTCCTTGGCTGTTTATTTTACTTAACACAATGGTCTCCAGTTTTATCATACCATTGCAGATGACAAGATTTCATTTATTTTTCATGGCTGTCTCGTGTTACATTGTGTATAAGTCCCATTTCTTTATGCATTTATTGATTGATGGACACTTAGATTGTTTCCACATCTTGGCTATTGTGAATAATGTTGCAACAAACATGTATGTAATTTTTATATGGCACATCATAATTTGGCTGCACCATATTCATTTGAAGAATTTTATTGTTCTGTATGATTTACTAGGCATATTATTCTAATAGTATGATAATATGATTTAAATTGAATGTTCTTTCTATAGCATTGTTATTATTTACCATGTAATAATTTAACATTGAATCTAATGTTTCTGACATTTCTACATTGCTGAACATATTGCTATTTAATTCATTTACCTTTTTAAATCCTTTATCTTTATCTTTTTGTATTTTGATTTATGTATGTATCTTATTAATAGTAAGTGCTCAGATTTTTTTTATATTCATCCAAGTGTAAAATATTTAATAATTAAGAGGGAAAACTTAATGCATTTTAAACATTTTTTGTTTAATTTCTATTAAAGTATGTAGGACCATTGTATGTGGGGATTTAGGTACAGTAACTACTTCTGCCATTTTAGTTCTATCTCCTCTTAAAGTCTCCCCCCATAAACATTAAAAACAATACTCTCTAATTAAAACATCTATTCTGGAGTATGTTGGCAAAATATGTCTTGTATCTTTCCACTAAACTTTGCCATTTTATATCTTACATTTTACTTATATAAAATAAATATTAATAGCTAACAGTTCCAAGGAATTTAGAAACCTGCTTATTTTATTGACTTCATCTATTGTTTGTTTAAATGAGACACTTTGTATTTTTGTTTCAAAATAAGTTATTTTTTGGATTGAAATGCTCAGCTACACATCCATCTGCATGCTTAGCCTACCATAGTTGGAGGTTTTCATCTTAACTAAACCTGCCTGACCAGCATCACTAGTGACTTCTGGCTAATCAATACATTAATAATTTAATTTTGCTATCATAACTATTCTCTCTTGTGACGTCAGTGAGGGATTCCCAAAAGGTGATGGGAACCCATGAGAAAATGGTGTCCTGATGAGTAAGTAGCCTTGGAGTGGCCTCCCTAGTGGCCTCTCCACTGCATGGAAAACAGCTTCACTCTTCTTTCCTTCTGACTTATTAGATTCTTCTTGGGAGAGCTCATTTGAAAGCTGTTTCCTAATTTTTCACATACAACAGCCTGATGTCTTTCATTAAAATAAAATCCTTAAGTTTAAATCCGTGCAGACTGTGCTGTATTAATAAAATTAGGCTGTACCAAACCATCTTATTTTAAATTGCAATAACTCCACCAGCTCAGTGTACTTAGTCTTCTCATTTGTTGGATTAACCTGTTATTTTGTTGAAACTGCTGTCAAAGCAATAGTAGATTTATTCTAGAATGGTTTAATATTTGTGGTATTTGGCAGTGTATTCAATAAGTGTTTAATTGCATCTGATGGAAATACAGTTCCATCTGTCTCACACGTGCTTTCTACTCAAAGCATGGCACCAGTGCAAGTCTGTTTCCAATGCTCATAAATAAGATACCAACAAACCCACCATATTGGTACAGACTGTTCTGGATGGGTTCTAAAATGTTAACCACAGGAAGTGATTTTAGTTCTTTTTTTAAAACCTTTCTTTTCCTCTCCATCAGTCGCCTACGTGCTCAATGTGGCACTTTAGATTTCCTGGATCCTTAAAGTACTCAAAATTACTGGAATAACCAAATGGAAGGTTATCTTATTTACTTAAACAAAATGTAGACAAGTAACTGCTAAGTGACAGTCGTCTAAGCCTAAGATTATTCTGATTGCTTAGTGGGTTAAAATCCACTGAAGCTTTTTAAAACTTGCTGTCCTGGGACATACAGATCAATGCATGATGATGAACATTTCTGATAATTTGTAAGATAATTTGAGCCCCTGTAATTCTAGCTTACCTTATCACTGCCCTTGGTTATTTCTATTTACAATATGAATTTGTGCTTATTGAGTTTTAAATTATTTTAAATGGTTGGGAACAAAAGTATCAATAATCAATTAGTGCAATCTGTTTAATGGTGGAATCAATTTTTTTAACAGTGTTTGCTTCTATAATTAAAATAATATGTTATCTATGAATTTGATTTATAAATAAATCTGCAAACTTATATGAATGCATTTTTATGTATAGATATTTATGTTTTGGTAAACTTTTATGATCTATAAATTCATATTTTATATGGAAATATATTAATTTATTAAAATGAATTAAAATTTAAGAAAATATTCATGTTACCTTAGATAGGGCTCTAAGAATTTTATGAACAATTTGAGTTTTTCTCATCTTTAAATACAGAAAAAAGTGTCTATAGTGTTTAAGGTGTCACTGTTTTTTTCTTTTTTATACCATAGTAGAGAAAATGAAACACATTAAGTGCAGTACTTCAAAAGGTGTTATTCTTCAGGATGAATTTTAATTATTATTTTATTATTATTATTTATTATTTTAATTATGATGATTATTTTGGCATTCTGACATTTTCAGTATCTTGGTTCTGCTCTACTCTATTCAGCTGTGTAGTATTTTACCACAAGGTCAATAATTTGAAATTCTTGAATGTTTTGGGTGGTCCATTGTTAATTATTCTTGATCATTGCTTTTATAAAATGCTGTAATGGAATCTTTTTCTCACTTTTTTCATAGTATAACATGTTTAACTCTGGATGAATATGTGTAGTACTACATCACTATTATATTCAAGACCATCGTGGGGTCAGAATCAAATTTTACCAATATTTGCAACTTATTTGGAGGTTTCCATGAGTATCAGCTTAGCAGGTGATTTGGTAAATAAAGTAAGGGGGAAATAAAATATTGTGTTTTGTACTTTAGTGATATGAGATAAAAATCATTGAGGCTAATGATTTTAAAAAAAATATTTATTATTTAGTTATAGGTTTACACAATATATTTTATTTTTATGTGGTGCTGAGGATCGAACACAGTATCCTTCCAGATACCCTTAAGGCTACTTTTATACATTTCTTTAAGATGTAGTCTGTGTTTGCTCCTTTTATTTTCCATCCTTAAATAACTCCCATTATTTCATTGGAGTTATTCTGAAAAACCCAAGTTTAATGCTGATCTTCTCTTAATGCTGCATGTTCTCTGCTCAGCATTGATCATTTAAGACTAACACCTCCTCTAGTTTATCTGCGTTCTTGCCTACTATTACACACCTCTTCCTTGGTTTTTCTTCTGCTTTAAGGAATCCTTTTTGACTATTTCCTCAAATCTTTTCCTAACCTTACTATGATGGTATTCTATTGGTCTCTCACTTCTTTGTCTTCCTCTTTGCTTTTCTCACTTATGCCTATGGCTTCGATTACTGCATATCTAACTCTGTTCTTGACTCATGGATTTACCCGGGAAACATAATTACAAGCTGCAGTAGGTGTAAGAATAATACTCTAGAGGAACTATAGAAGAAATGATTTTTAAAAACAAAAAGGAGACTCTGATCTAGCTGGTGAGAGAAGTAGTTGGGGAAGGCTTCCCAGAGGAACTGTATGAGATGGAATGTGAAGGTCGTGGAAGAAAATGTCTTGGAAAGGTAGAGGAGCAAGCATGATTCTTGCATATTTTTCTAAAACTGAACTTTTCAGACTTCATTCTAATAATACCGCTACCTGATCAAAACCCTGTAGTGCTACCTCATCATCTACAAGATAAAGTTAAAACCCTTTAACCTAGGACTCAAAACCCTTCACAGCTTGGCCTCCCGTTAATTTTTGTGATTTCTAGCATTCCTTCTGATCTAGTGGTTGGTCCCTAAATATAAGGGCACATTTAATATCAATTTGTTTTTTGTGGTTCTCATTGTCTGGATTGACCTCCTCCTTCCACATTTTTTTCCTGGTGAGCATCTCTTGCTCATTCAAAGCCCAATAAAATGTTATTGTGCCTTTGCAAGTTTCCTATCCAGTGGGTTTCCATAGAACTTTTTACATGACTTTATTATGTTCTTGCTGTTCTCACGAGAGGCAGTGTCATACTGGTCCTAAGAGCAATGGTTCTGGATACAGAGACCCCTAGCATTAGGAACATGATTTCTCTGTTTATTACCTGTGTGATCTTGAAGGAGTTAATGAGAGTACTTCCTTCATAGGGTTATTTTAATGTATGGATTTATTAGAATACTGGATTATTATGTGATTTCTTAGTTGTTGCTATAAATTTTATATTATAAACCTTCTACCACTTTCAGGCTACAAGCCCCTTCAAGGGTAGATGTTGTTTTATTCACCTTTTTGCTCTCCACACAAAGAAGATGAAAAAAAAAGATACTTTTTAGATTGATTTGAAAGGGAAACCACAATATTAAAGTTGAAGCTTCAATTTGCTAATGCATCATAACCATACATTCATTCAACAAATAATTTGTTGTGTGTCTACTCTGTGCCAGGTATAGTGCTAGGAACTAGGAGGTGACTTTTTGAGCAAAGAAACATGATCCATACCTGTGTAAGCTTTATAATACAGTGGAAAAAATAAGATACTAATTAAACAATCATGGAAGTAGATGCATAATTTAAACTGTGTCCATTGCTGTGAGGGGGTGGTATATGGAATTATCATGGGGAGGTTGCCTTGGTTTGGGAGGTTATGAATGCCTTCTGTAGGCAGGTGACTGCGGTGAGGTGAGGTGATTGAGTAGACATTAACTTGGTGGTAGACAGATCCTGGCAAGCATGAGGGAAAGATGCCAGCAACATGGCTGGGGCAGAGAGGGCAGGGAGATCCAGGTAGGAGATGGGGCTGCCCAGGTCGGTCTTCCTAGAAGAGGACTATGTTTTATATTTATGAATAATGGGAAACTATTTAAGTACTAGGTACTATCCGTTTTGCATATAGGAAGAAAAATTCTCTGCATGCAGTAGAGAGGTCAAATTGATACGTAGTCCTGGAAAGGATAAATTGATAGTCTAGGAAGATGATAATATGTTTGTACTAGATTGATGACAGCTATGTTGTGTTAGGAAGCCTGAGCTACTTCAATGAATTTGGGGGAAAAATAGAAGATATTACACAGGTTATATTATGGCTCCATGAAAATCTGGTATTTCTGTCCTGGAATATATGTCCAGAGAAAGCCTTAACAGCACACCAAGGAGATGCTTGCCAGTGTGGTAAAGGGGCTTTCCTGCCTAGCATTTTTACTTTAATTTTGTACTTTACTTTTTGTTTATTTGTTCTTTCCTTAAATTTTAATTTCTACTCAAAGTTTGTTTAAAATCTTCCCATAAGAAGTTTTTTTCTTTGGAAGAATGGAAGGAATTTTTTTTAAAAATCCCTTTGGGAGAATAAAATAAAACTTCCCTTTAAAAAAAAACATATGTACTACATTAAGATATTTTAGTTTACTTTTATTAAGATGTCAGTTTCTAAGATTTGGGGGGAGTTTGTGGAAAATGGGGGACAAGAAAGCAGAGTGGACGTGAGTGATTATGTGACATTTATTATTTATTTTTTTAGCAAAGTCAGGGGTACATGGGCTGAGAAGAGGATGGAAGGTGGTTGCCAAATCCTAAGAAGCACAGGAGTGAGAGATAAAGAAAGAAGATTATATATATATGTAATATATGAGAAGGGGATAAAAATACATGCAATCTTCTCCACATTTTTGCATAGGGCAGTAATAGATTTAGTACTTATGATGTGCAGCTTTGATTTCTTTCATACTACTTGAGGAATACTGAACTGTACTGGTGAGTTATATGTGTAGTGACTAAAACTCAATCCAGTTCTTCTCTGACTAGAGGAATTAACTTGGTACATTATAAAGAACATTATAAAGAAATGTTCTTTCCTTGTTAATTTATTTGTGTCAATGCTAATTGATATATGGCATGGTGTTCTATTATTATAAAGCAATGGCATAAAATTTCATCACCTGCAAGTACCATTGTATTTGTTTTGGCAGAGACCAGGAATGATACAAAAAGTTCTTAAAAGTAACAGTTGAGTTGAGGTGGCACATGTCCATAATCCCAGTGTCTCTGGAGGCTGAGGCAGGAGGATTGGAAGTTCAAAGTCAGCTTCAGCAACTTAGTGAGGCCCTAAGCAACTCAGTGAGACCCTGTCTCTAAATAAAATACAAAAATAGGGCTGTGGATGTGGCTCAGTAGTCAAGTGCCCCTGAGTTCAATCCCTGGTACCAAAAAAGTAATAGTTGAAAGATAACTATTTCTATAAAAACTTAGAAATCATTTTATAAAATGTGAATATTGTTTTGAATAATGACCAAAGTAGGTTCCATTGCTTTCTTTTTTCCAGTCAAGGCTCTTGCATACTAAGCAATGCTAGAAGGAAACCTTCTAAAACATAAGCATGTGTAATTATATATATATCAATGGAAAATAGCTCTGTTTTAATGTTCAATCTTAGAGAGATTTTATCCAAAGGGATAATGTATATACTATATAAAGAAAAAGATTATTATTTTTTGCCTCAAAAGGAAATCCTATGGAATTTATCTTTTTATTCTTAATAAAAATCTGGTAATTTCTGCTTGTAGTTTAACTTAAATGTACTTAGTTTATACATTTTTTTTACCCTTATATCAATGTGGAGATGACATTTAGGTGTAAGTGATAACTGTTACATTTTAACCTCTTCCAACTTTAAATATGAAACATTGTCATTCATTCAAGCCCAGCATGATGGCACACACCTGTAATCCCAGTGGCTCAGAAGGCTGAGGCAGGAGGATCGAA
Source organism: Marmota flaviventris (assembly GCF_047511675.1). NCBI lineage: Eukaryota > Metazoa > Chordata > Mammalia > Rodentia > Sciuridae > Marmota > Marmota flaviventris. The sequence goes on from NC_092504.1 coordinate 64,397,881, forward strand.
CATTCAAAGCTAGCCTCAGAAACTTAGCAAGGCCCTAAATAACTTAGCAAGACTCTGTCTCAAAAAAAATAAAAGGTACCTGCCAATACAAAAAATGAATGAATAAATAAATAAACCACTGCCATTCATAAATCTGTAGACTGAATTATGATGAATAGGTATATTTTAACATCAGCTGTCATTTTAAGAAGTTACGGTTATACTAAATCCAGACGAAGCTCTTTGAAACAGATAACTAAATAGGAAATTCCTGGATGTGGGAAATCTTATTTTTACATATTCATGTGGTAATAATTGGAATCAGTGGGAGCTGTGTACATGCAAAAATAATAACACTAGTTGAGATAGTGTGTTTGTCAGAAGAGAAATCTCATTGAGGTTAGACTAGCTAAATAAGTCTGGTTTACTGTTTCTAAGAAATGCTTTGAAGGAAATTTGTATTTCCAATCTTGCTTTAGTTTCCATTCTGTGATTTTGTGGGAAAAGGAAAACTTGGGTGAATTTTTATTTCTCAGTTATTCGAATCAGTTGTCAATATATTGACCAGCATGTTGTAAAGAATCTAAATTGATGTAAATTTCTAAATTGTGAGGTAGGCAATATTTTCTATTGTTCTCCTGCGTTTTCTTTATTGTGCTTCAAAAGCTCTTCTCTACTTCTAACCTCACATAAATATTCTTTATCCTTGTCACATAAACTTTAGCTCTCAGTTGTTTCAGAAGCAAATTTAAGTAATGGGACAAGAGAATGAACATAGGTAAATATGAATTGTTGTCAATGTAGAATTGGTTGTTAATTCCATGGAATTTCAGTGGAATATAAATAAAGAAAAGAAAAGCTGGTCATGGTTGATCCATGGTGATTAAACTAATTCTATGAACTAAAGCCTGTCTAACAATATTTTTAATTTTTACATGATAAAATTATACATCCTAGGGTTATTTGCATTTTAGTTGAGAACTGAATTTACTTCATTGTAAAATGAATCCACCACTTAATCACTTAAAACCCAACTTCAGATAATTTTGTTATTTGCAGCTCTGGAGATGCTGATTCTCCTGTTTCTTATGTCTGTCCACACTCTGTCATGAAAATTTTCTTCATATTTATAGCAAGTGTGGATGTGTTTGAATGTGGGTGGTCAGGGAGGGGAGCTGTCATAATGCCACAGAAACCTGAAGACATGGGTAGTGGTGAAATTTCAGAGAACCTTTGGGCGATTGTGATGAAAATTGCATTCTTTGGGACATCACATGATCTTTTTACTCCATGTACTCCTAAGGTAGGTATTGCAGTTCTTGCTAATACTTATTTTAAAATATTATTAGCCTTTAGAATTATATCCTATAAAATGTATTTGGGGGACTTTTCAATATAATACATTCAATGCTGCATTAATTTTATAATACTAACTTTAGAATTGCTTTCTTAACTCATTTACAAATCATCTTTTGGGAGGCTCAATTCTAATTGAAATCTAATCTGTCACCAAATCATGCTGATTCTACCTCACAAAGAGATGTTAAATCCACTGGCATCTTTTGGTTTTCACTGCCTCTACCCCGGTCTAATCTCTTTTCCAGTTTCTAAAATAACTTCAGCCTCCCACCTAGCTTGAGTGCTTTTACCTCTGTTCCCCCTTCTCTACAAGCCCTGTGCTCTTGCATGCGAACATAGTATGGCTGCAAACACCACACCTTGGAAACCTTGGTCTCAGGCTGTTAGGTGCCAGAATATCTACTCATTGGGAATTGATGTTATTTCTTTCACTTGAAAGTAATAAATAATAATTGATTTCCATATAAAGACACATGGCACTTAAAATAACAGACATGTCCTTATACTATACACTATAATCATTCAGACCCAAAATAACCTTAATTATACTACCTAGATATGTTTTTAAAATTAGTCTCAGCTGCTAAACAAGAATAATCCATATTGAGACCTTAAAAACTATGTCATGTCTACTGTACCCTAGGAAAAAAATAAAATGAAAAAAAAAAACCCCTATATTTAGATTGTACCGAAAAGGTGTTATTTCTTTCTAAAGGAGTTAGTGTGAATTTGATGTTTTTTCCTACTGATTTATTTATCTTCTGAAATTTGTTGCCCTTTTGCTTTTTAAATTTAAATATCCAAACTGACTAGTGTGCTGTAAATTGCTTCACAGGAAAGGCTGTGAAATGATACTCTTCTATCAGTATCAGAATTACATAGTTATTTTTCTGTGATATAGAAAAATAGAAAGATGATTTATTTTACTGATTACAGACAATTTATGGAATGAATGGACTCATCTAAATGATTTTTCTATTTTCTCTTCAATAAAATAATAAACTCAATAAGAAGAACTGAGTTGTATTAATCTTATAATGCCTCTATCCTGCTATCAAGTGGTTCTTAAGACTCTCCTTATATTTTTAAATACAACAGTCCAACTGACCACCTAAAGTAAATTTACTAGAAGATGGATATTGTGACACATGTGCATGAATTCACACACAAGCGCATGTGTGAAAGAAAACACGAGTCATCGAGATAAAGAAGACCAAGGTTGATATGGGTTAGACATCTCCTGTATTCTTTCTTCTGCCATTACATTTCAAAATTTCTTGTTATAAAGCTATAACTTTCTTGTTATAAAGCTGTAACATTTCTTATACTTGTTAACTCACCACATCATAGCTGGACATGATCTATACATGATCTATATAGAGATCATATATATATGATCTATACTAATGAGTGGAGCCTTGCAGTCCAAGGTTGTGGTTTATATTAGTTCCTATATTTTCAGACAATTTCAATATCTTACACACTGCAGCCTACCACATACTTGGTCTCTTCTCTTCCAATTATATAATTTACCTCATTCCCAATGTCACAAGCCTGATATTTTTAGTAACTTCAACCTGTCTATAATCTCAGTTTCCAGGAGACCAATCTCTAATCACTGTATGTCTTCACTGTGCTTCCTTCATCATATCAATTCCCAAGAGCCTTCAAACTCACCAGGATGCATATTCCCCTTATTTTTTTTTACTCTCTATTCACTTTTTATTTTAAATTTCACTCATGTTTTCTATTCTCAATTATCCAACTAAGATTCCATGATCTGTCACCACAATCATTCATTTATAGATTCCCTTGCCCCTTTCTCTTTCTTTTATATCACCTGGAAAAATCCAAGGCTTGGTAAAACCCAATTCTCAGTGTACTATGTGTCTGTACTTGTGATGCTGAATATGTCTGGAAAAAAATAATACAAGCTATGCCAGAACTCACTACAAACCCATGATCACTAACTGGGGTATCTTCCATTCCCCTAGTATTGTTTTGTTCTCTAAGTCTGCTGGATGTGTTTGTATATCTTCTGCATGCTGTTCAAAACACTACCAACCTAACATCCTTCCTCTAGGCTGATGACCCTTCTTCCCATCTTATTCAGAAAATTGAAGCAATCTGAATAGAAATTGTAAAAATTTCTATCTACTCACATAAATTTTTACCTATGTACTTTGGCTGTCTTCCTTCATTTGTCAGTTATCTGATTACTTCAATTAAAGGCTAATCTCTCCTCTAGTAAACTCGACCCATCCCTTCTTGCTAACTCAAGAACATTGCTTCAGGACCACTTATCTTCTTTCAGCATAAACTTTTCTCTCATTATTAAATCATTCAGATCAGCAGAAAAACATGCTATTTATTTTCTCATCTTATAAATCCCTATCTTGAGACCATATTTTACACTAGATATCTCATTTCTCTCTTCCCCTTCAGAGCAAAATTACTCGAGATGTTCATGCTTTCTGTGTCCAAATTCTCTCCTATTATTTCTCACTTAAAATTATATTCAAATTTATTGATCAGCACTATGTAGTCCCAAAGATCTATTTTATTCTTTTGTAATTTCTTACACTGGCAAATTTTATCCAATTCTGTCATTAAATGAATGAAAATGTTTTGGTTTCTGTTGTCTTAAAAACACAGGCACTAAAGAAAGTCCCTCTTTACTAAGTTCTCAATGAAATTTACTTAAATATGATGTTTCACTTTATTTTTATTCATGAGGCATTTTGGAGCTTTTTGGGGAGAAAGAAAATTACCATTTTACCCTAAAGTTAATTATGGTTTTTTTTGAGCAAATTAAGTAGTTTATTAGCAATGCTTTCTGGGATGGTATAAATGCAGGATGTTCTGGGTAGAAACATACACCATTGCTTTTTCTATCAAAAAGTTGCAATACTGTCATTACTGAATTTCATTGTAATGAAACTTATTTCTTTCCTATTCCTCTTCTGTGATTCCTCTTGTTGAGGTCACCATTAATCTCCATGTTGCCAAGCTCATTGTTTGAACTCAGTCTTGTCCCAGTTGGTATGATCACTTTATTTTTCTTGAAACAACTATGGCTTGGCTTCCAAGATTCTTCCAGGAGACCACAGTTTCTGTTCTACTTCACTGATGACTTCTCCTCTGTCTTAATGACTGATTTTGCTTTTAATATTTCATGCTTATAAATGCTAGGATATTCCAGGGTTAAGACTTTTACCTCTTCATATACAATTACATGTTGAAATCTCTAATTTTATGTCTTCAATGGGGTCTTCTTCTCTAAATCCAGACTTTTAAACTTAAATGCCTACTGGACAGCTCCATTTAAATGTCTCCTAGGCAACTCAGATTACCATGTCCAATACTGACCTTCTGACCTCCCATTCTACCACCAACCCTTCTTCTCCCACAGCTTTTCCTTATCAAGAATTGGAAAATTCATCCAGTTTCTGAGAAGAAAAAATAATAAAAAATCTTGATTATTCCTTTCTCTCTCATTACACATAAATCTTTTGGCAAATAATGTAGGACCTAATTCTAAAATAATCATTACTCATACCTCCACTGTTACCTCCCTGGTACAGACACCATCATGCAGGTCTGGTTATATTAAACGTGTTATATTAAACCTCCTAGCTGGTTGAACTGCTTATTTGCCCTTCCTGCTCCCCTATTACATTTTCTTTTTCATCTCCACAGCCAGATTGATTGTATTAAGTCAGATTAGTTCAACTTTCCACTCAAAACTTATAACACATTTCCTTCTCCTTCACTTGATAGCCAAAATACCCACAGTGGCTTATGAGGCCCTTCCCAAACTAGTTTCTCAACAACTCTCTGGCTTTACCTTTTGTTTTGTTCAGCTTTTTTCCATTGCTGCACTCCAAAGACCTGATAACAATATTACAGGAGGAAGTTTATTTGGCACTCTTGGTTTTAGAGGTCTCAGTCCATAGATGATCGACTACATTACTTTGTACTGGAGGTGAGGCAGAACATCATGGTGGAGGGGTGTGGCAGAAGAAAGAAGCCCAGAACATGACAATCAGGAAACAGAGAGAGACTGCTCCATTGACGAGGGGCAAAATATAAACCCCAAAAAGCATGTCCCCAAGTGACCTACCTCTTCTAACTAGAACCTACCTGCCCACAGTTACCACCCTGTTAATACATTCAGTTGGATTAATGCACTGATCAGGTTAATGCTCTCCTAATCCAATCATTTCATCTCTAAACTTTCTCGAGCTTTTGGGGAACACCTCATATCTAAATCATAACACCTTTTAACTAGTCTCTCTGAAGCAATGCTGACTTTGGACATGCCAGGTAAGATGTCCAAGAATTGGATTCTTGCTATTCTGGCTGCCTGAAACATTCTTCATCCAAAAGATGCCCTTTCTGATGAATATTAGCCTTACTACCTTTGTATCTTTGCTCAGACAGTACTTTCTTAGTGAGACTAATCTTGACTACTTTAACATTCTGCAGTGCTTGCTAGAACATTTGTTACCTCCCAACATAAATTACTTGATTGTATATTCTTGGTCAAAAGTACACTCTTGAGGATAGAAACTTTAGTGTACTCTTCCCCCTATTCATTTGTATGGACTACAGCAATTAAGTATTGAAGGAATGACTGAAACAAAATATAAATGGTCTCTATCTTCATCCTGTTAACTTTTAGTCATTCTTCAGGTTTCACTCTATACCACACTTCCTTCAGGAAGATTGCCTCTCTTTCCCCTTCAAGAAGAGTAAATTAGCTTCACTTCTTAGCTGCATTCATTGCATTTTATGCTAATTTATATTTTCACTTTATCTTCCTTCCTAGTTTTATATGTGCCCTCATGAAGGGAGGGTGGCAAAGACCAGGCATTTACCATTGTACCTGTAGAACCTGCGTCATAACAGGCACTCAAACGAATATTTATTGCATAACTGAAAACACAAATGTTCTCTGTTAGAGTTCTACTAGCATCACAGAAGTCGGAATGTTTGTCATTCATTCAGTATTTTCCTGAGGATTGTCTTCATGGAAACCTAAGATTTGTCTGGTGCTTCCAAAGCTCTTCTTTGAAAAGCCCCTCTTTTTTATAACAGTATTCTAGGTCCCTTTGAATTAAATTTAAAAATACATTTAACCATCTTGGCAACTTGATTATAATCAATTAATTATTCAGTATTTCTAATAATATTCTTACTTATTTAATTAATTTTCAAACCATAACCTCTATACTTCAGAGAATTAAGAATTGTTTGCCCATTGTCAGATTGAAATCCTAGATAAAATACAACTTCAATTCTTGAATAATCATTTACTTTCATATATTTTCTTTGGAAGAAAGAAGTCAAGTATATTGCTTTGAATGAATCTACTTTCTTATAATACTTCCCAACTAACTACTGGATTAATGAAGAATTTATATGTAATTATAAAAATGAAGTGCTGACTATCCTTATGTTTAAAAAAGTAAAAATTGATTTTCATTTTATCTGAAGATGTATGTAGCAGAATATCATTCTAACATGGCCCATTGTTTATACTTTTGCTTATTTAAAAAGTCTCATAATATCTCCAAATAGTCCCCATACAAACAAAACTGTTGGAAATTTATTACCTAGAATATGAATATCAGTTATATATTGTCACCACTGCATATATAATTCAGAACTTAAACTTTTTAATGAAATATCAACATTTTAAAACCAATAAATCTGCACTGGCATTTGGGAAGCACTTTAGAAAGTATCTTTTTTTCTTCCCACATTTTAAAATTGGTGCATTATAATTGTATATAACAGTAGAATTTATTGTTATATCTTTGTACATGTATATGATATAACAATATAATTTCATCATTATCCCTTTCTAGCATTTCACCTCTCTCCCCTCCTTCCATCTCCTGATTATAAAGTGTCTTTTTTTTAACCTACTTTCATATCTTTATTTAAGGAGTAAAAGTACATATTATATATTAGGAATATATTCATAAAAATATTTTTTTATAAATAATGTTTAACTGTTTACCACCATTTTGGCTGATAAATATACACAAATAGAACCATCATTGCTTGGGAATGTTGCATGTAGGAAGTGTCATTTTATACTTTTATTCTAATTATATAGTGGACATAAAAAATTAATACAAGAGTAGTTTTTTAAAAAAAATGTATAAATATTCAAGTTACTAGGATACTGCCACATCAATGTTCATAGCAGCACAATTCACAATAGCTAGACTGTGGAACCAACCCAGAAGCCCTTCAATAGATGAATGGATTAAAAAAACGTGGCATTTATACACAATGCAGTATTACTCTGCACTAAAAAATGACAAAATCATGGAATTTGCAGGGAAATGGATGGCATTAGAGCAGATTATGCTAAGTGAAGCTAGCCAATCCCTAAAAAACAAATGCTAAATGTCTTCTTTGATATAATGAGAGCAACTACGAACAGAGCAGGGAGGAAGAGCAGGAGGAAAAGATTAACATTAAACAGAGACATGAGGTGGGAGGGAAAGGGAGAGAAAAGGGAAATTGCATGGAAATGGAAGGAGACCCTCATTGTTATACAAAATTACATATAAGAGGTTGTGAGGGGAATGGGAAAAAACAAGGAGAGAAATGAATTACAGTAGATGGGGTAGAGAGAGAAGATGGGAAGGGAGGGGAGGGGGGATAGTAGAGGATAGGAAAGGTAGCAGAATACAACAGTTACTAATATGGCATTATGTAAAAGTGTGGATGTGTAACCGATGTGATTCTGCAATCTGTATTTGGGGTAAAAATGGGAGTTCATAACCCACTTGAATCTAATGTATGAAATATGATATGTCAAGAGCTTTGTAATGTTTTGAACAACCAATAAAAAATAAAATAAAATACAAAGAGGAAACACTTTTACTGAATTTAACTTATGTAAATACTAAAGCATGGTAGGTCAAGATGTAAAATGTCATGTCAATGTAATATCTGTGATTTAATCTTTTGCACAAAATAAAATGCCACTGAGTTTCCACCTAAAAAAATATTCAAATTATATCAACATGAGTAACTTTAGACTCAACAATATTATGTTAAAATGTGCATAAATAGCTGTGCTCACATAATGTCGGCACATTAGTTTGTAAGCCTTACATGTGTGGTGGGTATATTTTAAAAGTACACCCGTTTCCTTTCCAAGAAATCTTTATAGTCTGTGATCCACCCACTATTTAAGATATTGGGATAGTCTGTCTTCATTGATCTAGAGAAGACAGTACTCAGAAAAACAGCAAGGAAAAGCAAGAGAGTTCTTTGACTTGGGAGGGTTATGGATGGGCATGGCAAGAAAGAAAGTAAAATAAGTGATGAAGGCTTTGACCCAGTCATAAGTGAAAAGTTCCCATCTATTATGCACAGAAATTAGTAGATAAAGGCCACACCCAGAGATTTCTAGGCTTTCAGACCCAACACTGAGTAATTCCCAAGTTCATGGTTAATTGCCTTCTCCCTTCAATGTTTATAGGTTTATTCTGGAACATAGCTCTCCAGACACCCAAATATGCCAAATGACAGGCTGCCAACAGAGTAATATGGGACATACTTAAGAGCCTTTTAAGACTTAGAAACATCCTTCCAGAGCTGAAGCTCAGCTCTAGAAGTCTAGCCTTTCCTACATCTAAATCCTAACATAATTGCCTCCCCCCCCCAGATGTTTCCATGCTAATCTTAATGACTAATAAAGAGAATGAGGGAAGATGATTAAAGCATAGGATATAGAATAGTTGGACATAGATGCCTAAGTACGGCTGGTGTCAATTAAATAAAGAATTTGAACATACATTATAAATATATGAAATTGTTTAATTTTGGATTTAAACACCTTATAAAAATATTGGCACTCCATATTTTATTAGCTTACAACATACTAAAAATATATTGTTAAATCTCTAATTTATGTGTAAGTATTTTAGAAAAGACTTGAATATATATAGTGGAATTAAATGCATTTATTGATGGCTGTACTCTACATATAGAGGAAACAAAGTTTTAAGATGTGTTTGCTTTTAAGTGAAGTTGGCCAAAAGTAAAAGCTGAATAAATACCAAAATCTTTTGTCATCTTCATGTGTGAATGTGGTATGTCATCAAGAATATATCATCATATGCACTCCTAGTAGTTTTCCTTATTCAAGTTTTGAATCTTGACCTTTGAGTGTGAATACTGGATCTCTAAATTGTGCTGTTATAAAATTATAGTTTCTGGAACATAGTAATGAGCAGCAGAATTTGTCAGACTGTAAATAATTTGAAGGATATTCTTCATTAGGAATATATATTACTTATACTTTTACTTGTTCACATAGAATTGGCCATTACAGAAGTTATTGTTAGCTAGTCAAAAAAAGAAAATGGCCATACATTTCAAAGATATTGAACATTTTGCTTCATTGAGATGAATGTTAAGGCATCTGATTTGCCTAGAAAATACCATGGATTTATCACAAAACTTATTCCTTGAATATTTCTGCCTTGCTGCCAGAGTTTTTTTTTTTTTTTTTCCCTCAAATACAGCTTTGCTTACAGATTTCTCACCATTAGGTCAATGTCTTGGCAAGCCATTGTTAGATTGCACCAAGCCTCATTGTAGAAGGCCACATGTTCAATTTCATGCTCTCTCACCATTTTAAACTTCTGTATTATTTTGAACACGATGCTCCACATTTTCTTTTGGGGCTGGGTTTCACAAATTATGTGAGAAGCCTTCTCTAGCTGCCCCCAGATAAAATCTGTTCTTTCTTTCTTATTCATGTTTCTTACAATATCTGTCTAAATTACGATACCAAATTATACAAGTTAATTATCACCTACCTTCTTTACCAGATGTTGCAGGGGATGCTCTTGATACCCATCTAGATCTCTTTTATCATCAGTTTACCCTCTTCTAGGTGCTCTGAGTACTGGCTGCTCATGGCCTACTATTGGTCTTCTCTAGAGAATTATGCTGTTGCAGAGATACAAACAGTAGACCCTTTGCCTCAAGATGGGGCCATTGTGTGGCGCTGTTCATGTCCCAGTATGCCCTGTGGTCTCCATGGGATGACACTGAGGTAGACTGTGGCTGAGATCACATCCTTGCCTTGCTTTATCCTCTCACCTATCCCACTTCTCTCACTGACTTCCCCTCTGAGTATTCTCTTACTAGTATACATGTACCTAATCCCTGTCCCAGACTCTGCCTCTAAATGCTCCTGCTTAAGCCAGTCATGAATTACCACAGGCAGCATGTCTAATTCACTTTTGCCTCTTCAACATGGCTATGGTCTGAATGTTTGTGTTCCCCCAAAATTAAAAATATGAATTTTGAAAACCTCACCCCCAAGGTAATGAATTGTGTTAGGAGGTAAGGTCTTTGGGTTATGATTAGGCCATGAAGACAGAGTTTTCATGAATAGGATTAGTACTCTTATAAAAGAGACCCCAAGGAAACCCCATTGTGAAGTGACATTGAAAAGATGTCACCTAAAAACCACAAAGTAGGTCCTCATTGGACACAGAATCTGTTAGTACCTACTTTTATCTTAGACTTCTGAGGCCCCAAAACTGTAAGAAGTTTCTATTATTTATAAGCTACTACTAGGTTATGATATTTTGTAAATCAGCCTAAGATTGAAACAAGCACCTAGAACAGTTCTTGGTACATTGTAGTTGTCCCATAATGTTTTATAAAAGGCCTTTCTAGTATGATTTCAGGGTTTGAATGGTAACTTTCTCTTAGTTTAATATTATTCAAGATGTATTTTTGGAGGGAATTCTTATTTCATAAATACACACTTTTTAAAGAAATTATTCTTATTTGTTATACATGACAGCAGAATGCATTTCAATCTATAGTACACATACAGAGCACAATTTTTTCATATCTCTTGTTGTACACAAAGCAGAGTAACACTTCATACAGGTATTTAGGGAAATGATGTCCCTCTCATTTCACCATCTTTCCTACACCCCCCCTTCCCTTCCCCTCTCACACCCTTACCCTATCTAAAGTTCCTCCATTCCTCCCATGCTGCTTGCCCCCATCACCATTATGTATCAGCATCCTTATGTCAGAGAAAACATTTGGCATTTGGTTTTTTGGTATTGGCTAACTTCACTTAGCATAATATTCTCCAACTCCATCCATTTACCTGTAAATGCCATGATTTTATTCTCTTTTAATGCTGAGTAATATTCCATTGTGTATATATAACACATTTTTTTTTTATTCTTTCATCTATTGAAGGGCATCTAGGTTGGTTACACAGTTTAGCTATTGTGAATTGTGCTTCTCTAAACATTGATGTGGCTGTGTCCCTGTAGTATGCTGTTTTTAAGTCCTTTGGGTATAAACCAAGGAGTGGGATAGCAGAGTCAAACAGTGGTTCCATTCCCAGTTTTCCAAGGAATCTTCATACTGCCTTCCATATTGGTTGTACCAATTTGCAGTCCAACCAGCAATATATGAGTGTGCCTTTTCCCCCACATCCTCACCAACACTTATTGTTGTTTGTAGTCTTAATAACTGCCATTCTGACTGGCATGAGATGAAATCTTAGAACAGTTTTGATTTGAATTTCTCTAATTGCTAGAGATATTAACAGAATCAACTTCTGAGAAGTGTCTGTTCAGTTCCTTGGCTCATTTATTAATTGGGTTACTTGATTTTTTGGTGTTAAGATTTTTGAGTTCTTCATATAACCTAGAGATCTGTCAGATGTGGTAAAAATTTCCTCACATTCTGTAGGCTCTCTATTCACCTCACTGATTGTTTCTTTTGCTGATAAGAAGCTTTTTAGTTTGAATTCATACCATTTATTGATTCTTAATTTTATTTCTTGTACTGTAGAAGTCTTGTTAGGAAGTTGAGGTCTAATCTGACATGCTGAAGATTTGGGTCTACTTTTTCTTCTATTAGGTGTACTTTCTCTGGTTTAATTATAGGTCCTTGATCCCTTGAGTTGAGTTTTGTACATGGTGAGAGATAGAAGTTTAATTTATTTTGCTACATATGGATTTCCAATTTTCCCATCACCATTTGTTTAAGAGGCTATCTTTTTCCAATACATGTTTGGGCACCTTTGTCTAATATGAAATAATTGTATTTATGTGGGTTTGTCTCTGTGTCCTCTGTTCTGTACCATTGGTCTACAAGTCAGTTTTGGTGCCAATACCATGCTGTTTTTGTTACTATTGCTCTGTAGCATTGTTTAAGGTCTGGTATAGCGATGCCACCTGCTTCACTCTTCTTGCTAAGGATTGCTTTGGCTATTCCAAGTCTCTTATTTTTTCAGATGAATTTCATGACTGCTTTTTCTATTTCTATGAAACATGTCATTGGGAATTGCATTGGATTTGGAATTGCATTAAATCTGTATAGTGCTTTTGGTAGTGTGGTCATTTTGACAGTACTAGTTCTATCTATCCAAGAACAAGGGAGATTTCCATTTTCTAGGGTCTTCTTTCATTTCTTTCTTTAACATTCTGTAGTTTTCATTGTAGAGGTCTTTCACCTCTTTCATTAAGTTGATTCTTAAGTATTAATTTTTTTGAGGCTATTGTAAATGCATTAGTTTTCCTAATTTCTCTTTCAGAGGATTTGTAACTAAGAGAAAGACAGAAATGCCTTTGATTTATGGGTTTTGAATTTATATCCTGCTAGTTTGATGATTTCATTTATTAGTTCTAGAGGTTTTCTGGTGGAATTTTTTTGGATCCTCTAGATATAGTATCATATCATTGGCAAATAGTGATAGTTTGAGTTCTTCTTTTTCTATCAGTATACCTTTAATTTCTTTTGTCTAATTATTCTGGCTGGTGTTTCAGGAACTATGTTAAATAGAAGTAGTGAAAGAGGGCATCCCTGTCTTGTTCCAGTTTTTAGAGGGAATGCTTTCAATTTTTCTACATTTAGGATGATGTTGGCCTGGGGCTTAGCATCGATAGCTTTTACAATGTTGAGATATGTTCCTGTTATCATAGTATTTCTAGAACTTGTCGGGGTGCCATATTTGTTGAATATTTTTTCTGCTTCTATTGAGATGATCATATGATTCTTATCTTTTAGTCTATGATGTGATGAATTACATTCATTGATTTCTATATGTTGGGCCAACCTTACATCATTGGGATAAACCTCACTTGATTGCAGTACACTATCTTTTTGATATGGTTTTGGATTCGATTTGCCAGAATTTTATTGAGAATCTTTGCAGCTTTGTTCATTAGAGATATTGGTCTGAAGTTTTTTTCTTTGATGTATATTTGTCTGTTTTTGGAATCAGGGTGATATCAGCCTCATAGAATGAATTTGGAAATGTTCCCTCTTTTTGTATTTCATGAAATAATTTGAGGAATATTGATATTAGTTCTTCTTTGAGGATCTTGTAGAACTCAGCTGTGTATCCATCTGGTTCTGGGCTTTTCTTGGTTAGTAGGTTTCTGATGGCATCTTCTATTTCATTGCTGGAAATTGATCTGTTTAACTTAAGTATATCATCCTGATTCAGTTTGGGCAAATCATATGACTCTAGAAATTTGTTGATGCCTTTAATATTTTATTTTAGTACAAATTTTATTATTGTACAAATTTTGAAAATAATTTTTAAGTATCTTCTGTATTTCTGTAGCATCTGTTGTGATATTTCCTTTTCTATCATGGATATTAGTAATTTGACTTTTCTCTCCCTTTCTCTTCATTAGCATGGCTAAGGGTATATCAATTTTATTTATTTTTTGAAAGAACCAACATTTTGTTTTTTCAGTTGTTCTTTTGTTTCAATTTCATTGATTTCCGCTCTGATTTTAATTATTTCCTGTCTTCCACTGCTTTTTGTGTTTTGATTTTTTCTTGTTTTTCTAGGGCTTTCAGATGTAATGTTAGGTCATGTATTTGTTGACTTTTTCTTCTTTTAATGAATGAACTCCAAGCAATGAACTTTCCTCTTAGTGCCGCCTCTATAGTGTCACAGAGATTTTGATATGTTGCATTAGAGTGTAATAATTTACCTCTAAGAATTTTTTAATCTCCTCTTTGATGTCTTTTGCAACCTATTGTTAATTCAATAGCATATTATTTAGTGTCCATATGTTGGAGTAGCTTCTAAGTTTTATTATATAATTAATTTCATAATTTCATTCCATTAAGATCTGATAGAATGCAGGTTAGTATCTCTACTTTTTTGTATTTGTTTAGAGTTGCTTTGTGGCAAAATATATTGTCTATTTTAGACAATGATCCATGTGCTGCTGAGAAGAAAGTGAACTCACTTGTTGATGGATGAAATATTCTCTATATATCTGTTAAGTCTATGTAATTGATTATATTGAGCTCTACAGTTTATTTTTTTTTTTTAAACTTTGGTTTGGAAGATCTCTCCAGTTGTGAAAGAGGTATGTTAAAGTCACCCATAATTCTTGTGTTGTGGTCTCTTTGACTGTTGAACTTGAGAAGAGTTTGATGAATGTAGATGCTCCATTGTTTGGGGCATATATATTTATAATTGTTAAGTCACTTATAATTGATGTGTACAGTTCCCTTAAGCAGTATGAAATGTCCTTCTTTATCCCTCTTGATTACCTCTGGCTTGAAGTCTACTTTATTTGATATGAGGATGGACACCCTGCTTGTTTCCACAATCCATATGAGTGGTATGTTTTTCCCCAGTGTTTCACCTTCAGTTTGTGGATATCTTTTCCTATGAGATGAGTCTCTTGAAGGTAGCATATTGTTGGGTCTTTTTCTTTTAATCCAATCTGACAGTCTATGTCTTTTGATTGGTGAGTTTAGGCCATTAACATTCAGGATTATTATTGAGACATGATTTGTATTCCCAGTCATTTTTGTTTATTTTTGGTATTTAACATGACTTGGTTTCTCCTCAGATTAGATTTTCCTTTAGTGTAATACCTTCTTCTACTTATTTTCATCATTTTTTTTTTTATTTCCTCCTCATGGAATATTATGCTGAGGATGTTCTGTAGTTCAGGCTTTCTAGTTGTAAATTCTTTTAACTTTTGTTTATTTTGGAAGATTTTTATTTCATCATCACATTTAAAGCTTAGTTTTGCTGGATATAAGATTCTTGTTTGGCAACCATTTTCTTTCAGAGGTTGGTATATGTTGTTGCAGGATCTTCTAGCTTTTAGGGTCTGGGTTGAAAAATCTGCAGCTATCCTAATTGATTTCTCCCTATGTAAAATCTGATTCTTTTGTCTTGTGGCTTTAAAAATTCTCATTTTTTATGCTAGGTATTTTCATTATAATGTGCCTTGGTGTGGATCTGTTGTCATTTTGTATATTCAGTGTCCTGTAAGCCTCTTATATTTGATTTTCCAACTTATTCTTCATGTTTAGAAAATTTTCTGATATTATTTTATTGAATTGATTGTTCATTCCTCTGGTTTGTAACTCTGTGCCTCCCTCTACCCAATAATTCTTAAATTTTGTCTTTTTATGTTATCCCATAATTCTTGCATGTTCTTCTCATGGTTTCTTACCATCTTCACTGTGTGGTCAACATTCTTTTCAAGATTATATATTTTGTCTTCATTGTCTGAAGTCATGTCTTCCAAGTGGTCTATTCTGTTGGTGATGCTTTCTATTGAGCTTTTAATTTGGGTTAGTTTTTCTTTCATTTCAAGGATTTCTGGTTTTTTTTTCAGAACCTCTGTCTCCTTATTGAAGTAATAAAACTTTTGCTTCCTGTATTTGCTTGTGTAGTTCTTTATAGAAATCATCTTTTGCTGCCTGTATTTGCTCTCTTATAATATCCTTTAATTCACAGAATATTTTAATTATATACATCCTGAACTCCTTCTCTGTCATTTTTTCTGTTGTGCTGGCCATGGATTCTAATAATGTAATATCTAAAATGTAATATTTTTCCTCCCTTGTTTTTTCTTGTTGTTTGTGTGTCTTCCCTTCTAGCAGTGCGGATCCAAGGCATTACCACTTTTACCCTACAGGCTTATAGTGTCCCTGCATGTTTTCAGTATCTCTCCTTTAAGGGGGAGAACAATATGAACAGATCACAATACAAACAATATACAATCTTAAACCAAATAGCTTCCATTAAGACATTTATGGATTTGTCACAATATGCAGAAATGGTAAGCTCAATTATTATCTATAATATAAACAGTAGGTTTGCAAAAGGGTCTACAGTTTCTTATGGTGGACAACGAACTGGTGGTGAGGTGTAGCATGAAGTGTTGAGTGGGTAGGAGGTGAGGATATGGAGTTATTAGATCTTAGAAAGCATGAAATAGAAATCTAAAGAAGTTGGTTTGTAGCAGGAGAGGAGACAGTGATTTTTTTGGAGACAAGTGTGGGAAGACAGTACAAAAATCGAACAAACATACATATTAAGAAAAATAAAAAATGTAAAAATAGGAGATAAAAGAATATACAACACAACTATAATATACTATTCAGAAATCCCAGTTCTTAGTACCCTAATTTATGAAAAGTACTTGGTTTAAAAAATGTTGGGAATGTGAGGGTGGGAGAAGAGAAAAAGAGAAAAGAGGAAAAAATCTTGAAGAAAAGTACAAGGATTGTTTTTGTTGTAGATCAGTATCTTTCCTGCTTCCCTTCTCATCCAACAGGTAGAGTTGTCTGTTGATTACACCCAGGGATCTCCTGTGGGGCCTGCTCCTGTGATGTGGGCACCTGATGTTATCTCCTTATATTGCCTGTAGACCTCACAATTCCTGGTCTCTAATTTTATCTCCAAACTTTATCTCACTCATCCTATCCCTTTCTAATTCCCAATCAGGAACCTTTCTCTTCAGAGGGCTGTGCTCTGGTAACTTTGCACCTGTAGGGAGAACTATTTTGTATTGGGCAGTTCAGAGCCAGGCTTTGCAAACCAAGGACTGGTCCTGTAGCTGCAAGCACTATGCCAGGTTAGTGGCTGCCAAGGACGTTAGGTTCCTTGATTTTGCATCTAATCCCCAGCTTGGGTCCCAAACTGGGAGTTGGCCCAACTAAAGATGATGACAAAGGTGTCCCAAGATGGAGGAGGCTGCTCTTAGGGATGGGGTGTTAGTTTGGGTAGGGCCGGATGGTGGTGTTGGGGAGCATGTTCAGAGATGCAGCTCTATGGTGTGCAGTGTTGTGGCTGTGGCTGTCTTCAGACCCTGTACGGTGTCTGCTGGCACAGGCTACCATGTTTAGGGGACTATGGAAGTGGTTGCAGTGTCCTAAGATGGAGGTGACCAGGGGAGACTCACATTGGTAGATAGGGGTCCACAGGGGAGTGGCAGCTGGAGGTTCTGTGTTTGGGTAGTGGCTGGGTGTCCTGGGTGGGAGCACCGGCCAGGAGTCCTGCATGGGTGCTGGTGCTGGTGGTCCTGCTTTGGCAGCTGGAGGTCCTTCAGGGTGAGTGGCTGGGAGTCCTGTGCTGATGCTGAGGCTGAGGCCTGGAGACCTGCATAGGCACAGGGAGCCATGATTCCTGTGCCGGAGAAGCTGTCGAGGTTCTCTAATCACTGGCAGAGAAACAATATTCCCACTACTTGAATCCCAGGTCATGGAGCAACACGGAATGCAGCCTCCTTCTAGCCCAACATCATGGATCCCCTGATACACACTTTTCTTTAGCTTCCTAGTATGCTCTTTCTTGGCAGAGCCTCAGCTGTGGATTATCTCTGTCTCCTTTCTTGGACTTCAAAATGGTAAAAGAAAAATTCATAGAGTCTGTGGAAGCAAGAATAAACAAAGATTAGAAATATGGGTACATATGATGTGCTATTCTTTTCCTCATAAGTTTTATTAATCATATTTTGATAATAACATATTTGATGGACAATAATATATTTTTATAAGGTATTGTATTTTTTATACCTTTATTTTATTTATTTATTTTTATGTGGTGCTGAGGATTGAGCCCAGGCCTCACACATACTAGGCAAATGTTCTACCACTGAGCTATAACCACAGCCACGACAATACTATTTTAAAGTGAAGAAAATGGAGGGACTTAAAATGGAAGAGAGGTTTCCACCCTTTACTACAAGTGGTAAAAACGTTGATACCAGTAAACTAAGTCAGATATGTATATTGTGATATCCAGAGCAACACTACAAATATTATGCAAAGAAACACACTGAATAGCACTATAACTAAGTCAAGCTAAATTCTAAAATATGTGTAAGTAGTTCACAGGCAGGAAAAGGAAAACAGAAAAATGAGATTCAGGGGAAACAAATGAAATAAAATGTTGGACTTAAGTTCTAAAATATCAATAATACCTCACATATATCAATCAAAAAATATTTAGAATGGATAAAGGATCATGACCCCACTGCATGCTTCCTACAAGAAACTCAATACAAATCCAACAACCAGTGTAGGTTGAAATTAAAAGTATGGAAAAAGTTATGCATGAAAACATTAATTTAAAGAATCAGGAGTGATTATATCAATAGCTGATAAAGTAGACATTAAGGCTAAAAAGATTACTAAAGTTAAAGAGGAACATATTGATAAAAGGATCAATCTACAAGGAAGACATAATCATCCTAAATGTGTACACAGCAAACAATAAAGCCTCAAAAGGCAAGATATATTTACTGATAGAGATGAAAGGAACAAAATGAACAAACCTACAATTAAATTTGCTGACTTTGCACCGTCTCTCAGCAACTGATAGAACTACTAGACATAAAATCAAGTCAAAGAAGTCTGAACAACAAACCCAAAGAAATAGTATATAAACACTCCACCCCATAAACAACAGAATAAAATTATTTTAGTCAGGAGGCCAGTACCTGCAACATAAAACAATCTTAACAAAGTTAAAATTCAAATCATTGGTACAGTGTTCTCTGACCATAATATAACCCAAACAGAAATCAATGACAGAAAACAGAAACATCTTTAAGCATGTGCAAATTAAACAAAATACTTCTAAATGTCATATTCCAAAGAGGAAAACTAAAAGGAAATTAAATAATAAACAGAATTGAATGAAAATAACATACAACATCCAAACATGGGATACTGCTAGAGCACTGGTAAGAGCATTAAATGGCTACACTAGAAATCAGGTGAGGTCTTTTTATTTATTTTTTAAATGATTTTTAGAAGATATTAACACATATTAATTGTGCATATTAGGGGAATTCATTGTGATACTTTCATATGTGCATAGGTTGTACAATAACAGTCCCAGTATAAAAACAAGGGAAGAGGTGGAGGGAAGAGCGGCTGATAGAATCTTACAGTGGTGTTTGGGCTTCTTCAATGGCAGCTGCTATTTTGAGGGGGAGGAGTTATGGGTTCAGGGAAGTGCTTTATTTTGCTTTTCAAGTTCCTTTTTTAAGATACATATTCAGGGTATATATTAATAGGAATAATTGTGATATTTCCATACATATATATAGGGTTCATTGATTATATAGAGGGTTCATTGATAATTTCCAACTTTAACCCCATCTTTCCCCCAGTACCCCTTCCAGTCTCTAGTAGTCATATTTTCAGGCTGACTTTTTTTTTTTTTTTTTTGGAAGACTATGTAATACTTGACTTTCTGGGTTGGGCTTATATTATTTAACATTAGATCCTCCTCCAGTTCCATCCATTTTGTTGCAGTATTTAATTCTTCTTTAAGACGAGTAATATTCTGTTTGTGTATATATATATATATATATATATATATATATATATATATATGTATCATATTTCCTTTAGTGATTCATCTGTTAACATGTATCTAGGCTGGATTCCATATCTTAACTATTGTGACAACAGCCTCAATGAATGTAAGCATGGAGGCATTTCTTTTGTATGTTGACTTCATTTCTTTTGGGAATATATATCTAGGAGTGGGATAGCTGGATCATGATAAGTTCTATTTTTAATCTTTTTGAGAAACTTACATAACTGTTCTCCAAAGTGTCTCACCAACAGAGTATGAGTTCCTTTTTCCCCCCTAAATGTTCAACATAATTAGCAATTCAGGAAATGTAAATCAAAACTATCCTGAGATTTCATCTCACTCTAGTCAGAATGGCAGCTATCAAGAATACAAACAATAATAAACACTGGGGAGAATGTGGATAAAAGGGAACAAACACATTTATACTGTTGGTGGGGTTGTAAATTACTACAACTGCTATGGAAATCAATATGGAGGTTCTCAAGAGACTAAGAATGGAACCACCATATGACCCAGCAATACCATTCCTTAGTATTTATCCTAGAGTGCTTCATGCATACTCATGTTTATAGCAGCTCAAGTCACAATAGCCAAATTATGGAGCCAGCCTAGGTGTCCATCAGCAGGTAACTGAATAATTAAATGTGGATAAATACACAATAGAGTTTTATTCAGCCATAAAGAAAAATGAAATGATGTAATTTGTGGGAAAAATGGATGGAAGTTGAGACCATTTATATTAAATCAAACTCAGAAGGTCAAAGGTCACGTTTTTTTTTTCATATGTGGAAGATAGAGAGGAAAAAGGAAAAGAAAGGTAGGGGAGATCTCATGAAAAATAAAGGGAGATTAATAGAATAGAAGAAAGTATCCAGGGGTGGGGAGGAGAGGAGGGAAAGGGAAAATACAACAGAATGATATTGGCCAAATTATATTATTATATTGTGTACATGTACAAATGTGTAAAAACAAATTCCACCATTATGCACAACTATAATGTACCCATAAAAATATAGATTTAAAAGACTTCCTTTTCTCTCTACATCCTCATCAGTATTGTTGTTCAATAAAAATGTCTTCAATGACATGCCAGAAAAAATTCAAAGAACAATACTTTAATTCAAAATTTAAATATTTTCTTTAGTCTTATTTGATATATGGTATAGTACTAATGTTTAATTTATTGCTTGTCTATAAATTTTTATTATGGAATTGGATAGTGGCAGTTTATTATATTTCTATTTGTATGTCTAGTTATAAGGTATAGAATATATTGATTTTTGTAATTATAAAATCCTTTGATGAAATGGGGCTGTTGATGTTCTTAGTATGTAAATGCATGTGTATGTGTTGAGGGGAGAATGTTCAGCTCTTTTTGAGTACTGTTACGAGGAAGAATTTTCTTTTTGAGAATTTACATGGGTCTTTATTTAATTAAGCCTAAAAACCACTATTTAGTAGAAGATGGAATAGAATAGAACTTGGCACAGAATAGAACAATCTATGGTAGCCTTTAACCTTTCCCCTTTCAATTTTGCTTATGAGAATGTGTGCATTTCTTAAAAAGGTGTGCGTATCTTTAATCACTGTTTGTAGTCTTGATATAAGGAACACCTCACTGCACACATTGTAAAATCCAATAGCAAGGAAAACAGGTGAAATTATAACTTAATAGGACCTTTTGATCTATAGGATTGAAATAATTTATCCATGTTTTAAAGTGTTTCATATGTTAAAGTTTTTTTTTGTAATTTTTTTCTGAAGGGTATATGTACATGCATGAGTGTTTCATGGTTCTTTTTCCATTCCCATACCTTCTGGTGAATATTCTTTTTTCTTATTTATTTATTTTAATTGACAGATAAAATTTGTACATAATTATGGGGTAACATAATGTTTTGATATACATATACAAGAATCATTGAGATCTTAAAATAAGATTAATATGTGTCTGTTCAAAGTAGGAAGTTTTTCAACATGGTATTGGTGAAATTTGATAATAAATCTGTAGAAACAAAATCTTACAAATTAAGGTTTGCAAAGTGAATAGCACTCCAGTTATGTGTCCTTTGTAATATGTACAATATTAGTTACAAAACTGCATGAGTGGAAATACTTTCTAGCCACCTGATCTGTTTGGTATTGCCTTAGAAAAATGGGCATTCAATACTTTGTTCAGATGGATAACCAATAAAGTCCCATCCTATGACTTCTTTTTAACCAGTTAATGAGAATAAATTTGATATTTCTCTACAGAAGAACTTATTTGGATTCAATAGGAGTTTTTATTAGTACTTTGGTCTAATTTTTTTTTTTTTTGAGTACTGGAAATTGAACCCAGAGGCACTTTACCACTGAGCTATGCCCCAAGCCCTTTTTATTTTTTATTTGAGAGACAGTCTCATGACATTTCTTAGTGCTTTACTAAGTTGATGAGGCTTGTCTCAAACTTTTGATCCTCCTGCCTCAGTCTCCCCATGATCTGATTTTTAATGTTCCTATTTGTTGGGGAAGCAATACAATGTGTTGGTCAAGAGTGTGGATGTTCTAGTTGCACTATCTGGCTACACGTCCTACCATTTCTACTTATCTGTATGTAATCTAGGGCAATCTATTTAATCTCTTTTTGCCTTTATATGCATTAAAAGCACCTACCTATCTACCACATGAAGTAATTATAAAGATGCAGTAGGTGAGTACTTTTGAAAAGATGAGAATGAGGAAATAGGAATCATTAAATATTTGTGGATGATTGTTACTATGGACATGAAATGCAAGAGATGCACATGGAATCAGACTTTTGGAGGCCAGAGTAGCTGTACTTAATTAATGCTTTCTAGTAAACAAAATTTACTGGAATGTAGAAAATGAATACATATTTTAGTTCAGCTAATCTTTTTGGTTTAATATAATTATAAAATATTAAAATATTCAAAATTGCTTTTTCATATTTTTTCTACCAAAATAGATATGATTTTTATTTTAACTTCAGTCAGTAGTTACTGATGATGAAGGTGATGGCCTTGGATATATAATGAAGTTGGCCATTATGCAACACTTAGCATGTGCTTCTTTTCCTTGAACGTTATTAAAGACCAGAATCTTCACACAAACTATATTATGGCATTTTCTAAAGCTACTGACCCCATGCCCATCACATGACCCAAAGGTTGACTAAAGAATCTTTATATCTTTTAATGATATGTTCAATAGCTATAGTTAAACCAAGCATAAAATAACAGGTCCTCTTCTCTTTAAAGTTATATTAACCCAGGTATTATGCCATTGTTACTTTCCCTTAGGATAATTATAGAAATCACCACACACCAAGGCTAAGATTTCATATGAGATTCTGAGAGATTCATGGAGGTCTAAAATTTGATTTTTTTTTTTTTTTGTATTGAGGATTGAACTCAGGGGTGCTTACCCACTGAGCCACATTCCCAGCCCTTTTCATTTTTTATTTTGAGACAGGGTCCTGCTAAGTTACTTAGGGTCTTGTTAATTTGCTGAGTCTGGCTTTGAACTTGGCGATCCTCCTGCCTCAGCCTCCCCAGCCACTGGGATTACAGGTGTACACCACCCTGCCAGTCTAAAATTTGATTTTTTTAAAAAATTCAGGTTTTGGAAATTATCAATCCACTTCTATGAATTTTTAAAAAAGAATCCTCCTCTCCTACACTTGCGTTTTCAGGTACTGGACATATTAAGTTGTTCACCTCCAAATTCCAAAAATTAGGTTTCTGTTAAATCAGATTGAAATAAATATTAAGTGCAACCTTGAAGGAGAAAAATAATAAAATATTATTTTCACCAATTTTACTTAGAAAAATATATACTTTTACATATATATCATGAAACTTATCACATGGATTATGTATAAGACATCCATGTGAAGAAATTAACATATTTTTTCATCAAGCCTTTCAGAAGTGACGCAGTGAAGGAAAACAGCAAGATGTGAAGTACAGGAGTCAAACTGCCTGGGTTTAAATACCTTTCTACAGTTCCCAGCTGTGGCCTATGTGTAAATTGTTCCACTGCTCTGCCTCTGTATTTTCATCTCAAACGTGATGCTCATATAACTTCCTGATAGAGTTTTTATAAGGATTAAGTGAACTATGATACTTAGAAAGATGCCTACTACTAGCAACCACTCAATACATGCTCACTATTTTTATTGTTATTATTCAGCAATTTAGTAATGAACTCTTTATACCGAATCCAAAATAAAAACTTTCCCATTGTGATTTCTACTTTGGAATAATTATTGTTATAAGAAAAATTTCACAATTTGTTGCCCTTTCATTCTTGTTTTCTACATTTATTGCATTATTTAAAAACAAGGAATTTGAAATATTTTGTAATCCATACAATTTTTAGACTTGGTCATTTTATATCAGGCAGAATGTCTATTAGTAAAAATAACTTTGTAAACATCCAATTTACTTCATTATGTTTCTTATAAATATATCTTGGAAGACTGAACTTGTAAACAGGAACCAGATGCTATGAATCTTTAACATGTAGCTTCAAAGTCATTGCACAAGGAGAACAGATTTTCTAAACTAAATACAGTCACAAATATTTAGCTCCACAGAACTACTGTAATGGCAAGATACATTATGTAGGAAGCCCAGAAAGAAGGCCAAATTCACATTCAAACATAATTCTAGTATTTAAATCCATGCCCAAAGCTAGCTTGTGAAAATAAAATGCAATACTGGTTGGTTTGTAGTGCATTCCCAGCACTACAAAATGTTTTTATTTAAAAAATTGAATGCTTAAATAAAAGTAACATACTTAATGTAATTAAGATTTTTAGTAGATGCACTCAGGGAGCATTTGAAGTTATAGTATATAAAGTTCAAAGTTGAAAATACAACTGTAGACATAAAGGCTAACTGGATGTGTCTGCATCCTCATTTCTTGCCCAGTATTCACACCTGTCAGATATCAGTGGTCAAGAGCCCAGGCACAAGGGCTGGACTTCCCGTTTTCAAATCCTAGCTCCTCTACTTGCCAACTGGGTGATGTGGATTTGCAGAAATTTATTTACTCTATGCCTCAGTTACATAACCTGTGGAACAAATTGAACCCGGGATGCTTAACTACTGAGCTACATTCCTAACCCTTTTTATTTTTTAATTTTGAGGCAGGGTCTAGTTCCAACTTCGTAGAGTATATGTGAAGATTAGTCTCTCTCACACACACACACAAACACAAATAAGCATGCATGTCTAAAGTATCTGCATGCCTAAAGCATCTCCATATCCCCATACTCTGCCTTCTAATCTTATTCTCATTCTTGCCTCCAGAAACTCTAGTTTCTGCCCAGCAATTGATACTAATATCTAATTTCAGCTGATATTGTAAAGATAATGCTTTAAGGTGCCTACAGGGGCCCTGTCTAGTACTTTCTTGTATCTGCCCTATCACAAAGGAGCAAAATAATAACTTCTTCTTCTTTGGACCCATCCTTCCCTTGCAATCAGTTCAAGACTTCTCCTTTTTAAGTAATCAGCTTGTAAAACTGTGACTGATTAGTAGCTTTACTTTTTTTTTTATCTTGAAATTATTTATTATTAAATTATATTACATTTATATTAAATTTATATTATTTATTTTAAATTTATTTGAACTTTATATTAAATTATATTACATTTATTATTATAATATTAAAATTGTTTTAAAAATAGTTTTTTAAAAATTTCTTACATACATGATAATAGTGGAATGCATTACAATCCTAATTATCCATTCACAACACCATTTTTCATAACTCTGTATATAAAGTATGTTCTCTCCAAATTATGCCATTATACATGAGCTCTATTATTATTATTTTTTGCATTACAATTCTCAACATACCTTATATACAATCAAAGATATGATAAATTGTGATATAAAGGTGTATTATTAAGTAGCTTTACTTTTTACTCCTTTCCTTTGATTAAAAGAACCTTCACTGGGATAGTGCATTGGAATTGTGCATTTTGATTGGGATTAGTGGATTTGTGTAGTTGGAGAGGTGATGACACTTTCTTGGAGTGGGGCAGATCGTAAAGAATAATAGATAACTGTACTGCTAATATTTAGTGAAAATAAGTGTCATTTAAAAATAAGGAAAAAATGTGGAGACTAAGATAGGTAGATATCAGTGTTTTTTATTTAGTGTCACTGTCTCACACATAGTATTGCTCTTTATCTTAACAGCTCCTAAAGGCACTACCTTAGTATACTTAGTATACTTCCATGTATTAGAGTAATTTTTTGAAAGGAAAGCTTGAGAACAGAACTCTTGTGCCTGTTGTTTCCCCATTTTATTTCTAGGGCCTGTAATAGGTTAGGTGCCAACAGTGTTGGGTTACTACAGTGAAATTCCTGAGGCAACTAACTTTATAAAGAGAAAAGTTTGCCGGGTGTGGTGGCTCATGCTGTAATCCCAGTGGTATGGAGGCTGAGGCAGGAGGATCCTGAGTTCAAAGTTAGCCTCAGCAAAAGCGAGGTGCTAAGCCACTCAGTGAGACCCTGTCTTAAAGGGTAAAATACAAAATAGGGCTAGGGATGTGGCTCAGTGGCTGAGTGCCCTTGAGTTCAATCTCTGATACCAAATAAGAAAATAAAAGGTTTATTTAGCTCACAGTTTTGAGGTTCAACATCCAAAATTAGGTAGGGGGTAGGAGTGAGTATTGTTCTGACCTCAGTTTATAGTAATTGATAGCAATTGTAGCAATGTGTCACAGAGAGTAGTCACTTCTCAAATTGGATCAGAGAGAGAATGAGATCAGTTTTTGACAGTCTGCTATGAAGCCATATCCCCAGTGACCTAAAGATATCCCACTAAGATTTCCTCCTAAAAGTTCTACCACCTCCCAGTAGTGTGACCCTGGAGATCAAGCCTTCAGTCATGGGCTTTGGGGGCAACCCGACAAAACCATAGCAGTGCCCAGGAAATTCATGGTGAATAAAATAAATAGAAATGGGTCTATTTCATTTTTGTTTCTTTTTTGGATATTTTGCTTCAGCAGGTGTGTTTTTAAATAATACTTTCATTGAGGCCTTTTTCAATGAGAATCCATAATGCAGAGAGCACTTCCCCAAACCCCCCTCCAACACAGCTCTGCATTCTCAACAGTACTGATTTAGACTTGTGCCCTGGTTGCAGTTACAGTATTCCTGGGCCAGCAAAGAGCCTGAAGGGAATTCATTAATGATGTTAGTACAACTATACACGAGTGCAAAACCAGGACAACACAAATGTGCTTTAACATCTCACAGAGAGGTTGTCATCGGCCTTCTCTGGGATAGCCAGGTCCAATAAATGCCTCTGAAGAGCACTTTGAACTTAACCTCACAACAAGAGCCATTTTGGGGGCAAGTAGTGGAGCTATAATATTAAAATACATCATTTTAAGCAGCGATTGTTTGTAATATAAACTCCTGATAAATACCTTTGGTCAATTCTTAACTAATATATCTAGTAACTTACTGTCTAGCTGCAGAGAAATCACATTGGAGCTCTTGAGTCAAAAGTATCTCTGGCTGCCAAGATCAAGGAAGTGTAATAAAGCCTATTAGATGATTAAGTGATAATAATAGTAGGGGGGAAAAAGCTTTGTAGTTCCTTCTGTAAGATTAACTTTAATTACATATAGTCCTGTATTTGGCATTTTTGTAATTTCCCTATTTCTTTCTTTGTGCCTATCTTTCTCCACATAAATGATTAATGATGAAGAGTCAAATAAATTTTATAATAACATGTTTTTAATTAAAGCCCCAAATAAATAGTAGGTCAAGAATATTTCTAATTATAATCTAAATTGAGTTCTAGTTTTAATATTGCTCAATTTCCATTTAAAGACAATTGTTATGTTCTTATATCCCCTGATATTAAGGAGATCATCTGCATGTGGCTTGGTTTGGATAATTTGAGTTTGTCAGTTGTCCCAGTATAATAATTCATAACACTTTTTTATTCTCAAAAAGGTTGTGCTTTGGTTGATATATACCTATACTACCTCATAGAGGGAATTTGCATATGAAGTATTGTTAGACCCTAAGAAACTCTGGATGCTATGATCCACACAGATTTAAAAATTGTGTCCACTCAAAGAAAGTGCAATTTCTTCTGGCTTGTGATTCTTAGTAGTTTGTTTTATAATGAATTTCTCTAAATATTTTCCAGTTCAATTTTTTCAAGTAAAAAAAAAGTATCCTGCTGCCCTAGCATATTTTATTTCAGTAGTCTAAAATTCAAGCCCACTTTTTTTCTCATGTATTTCAGTGCTTTAAATGTTTTAATTTGCACAATACTCAAGAGTTTGGGTTATTTCAATACAGATATTTTGGAGCATAAGTCTCTGTTAGATAATCTCATCCCCAAGTAAACTCTGAAAAATTGTTCCCTAAAGTAGCACAATCTCTGTTATTCATTAGGTACCTATAGATATATTTAATGAGTGAATGTATAACGATAAGTGATGTTCTTAAGTGCTGAGAGATTAATTTGAATGTTATAAGTTAACAGTATTTTTTAGTCTTTCAAACAATGATAATGATAAACTTTTACTCAGGGAATCTCTCATCATTGGCCATATTTATGAGATGAGATAAAATATACATATAAACAAAAAATTAATTAAACCAATCGTAAAATATTAGCTGAGAAATCTAAATTCATATATGTTTAAACATGAAGGAGGAAAAGAAGGTTAAGTACCAGGAGATAATGGGAATTCTTGAATGGTGTTCTGATGAATTTCTATTATAGAATTGCTATTGAAATTCTATCTTTTATCATTTTTGAGTTCCTAAGAAATGTTCTTCCCATGTTCTGTTGCAAATTCCTTTCCCAGTCAGACGGATGGTATGTGATTTCAGTGTAATATCCTTAAAAACAAAAACAAAACATAGAGATAGGGAGAGATAGGGACAATGGTAGGCCATGAACTTTTCAGACAGTAATTTGAAATCAAAGTTTGAGAGCTACCTTTTAAGAGATGGGCTTTGCTCTTTGATCATGTTATTAAACTTTCAGGAATTTAATAACACCTAAGCCAATTTTATTTTTTAAGAGGTAGTCAATAATTGCAATAAATTTTAAGTGTCCATAATATGACAATAGGTAAAGAGAAAGCCAAGAATAGACTGGGTTAGACTTTAAATGTCTTTAGTTCTTCAAGTCAATAGGAAGAGAATTATTGTTATAAAAATAGGGTGATTCAGGTACATTACCAATTGGTAACTGGCAAGCTGTTACCAAATTAAAATGATTAAAGCCCAATAGTCCCTTGATCTAACAATTGCATCACATCAAAGACTTAAGCTTTATTGCTTCTTGTCATTACTAACCTCATGATCCCACCTTTCTCAGTCCTTTCTATTTGTCCTACCTACCTCTTTGAATATATTCTAGTAATTAGAAAAAGTATCATTTTATCTCCTTTAGAAAAAAAATCTAATGGGGATAAAAGCAGGACCACTTCAAAGTTCAATAAGTATGTCATGAAATTTCTGGCTTAAGCAAGAAAAAAAAGATTTAATATCTCAAATTATTGTATTTAAGCCTAATTTGTCTTATTTCTACACTTCATTTGAAGAGAAAAGTTTTCTTAGTATAAAGTGCACAAAATAGTAATGATTCTCATCAACCCACCTAGAACTATTCTATTGTAATAGAAAAGATAAAAAAAAATTTGGTACCATGAGCTCCTTTGCTTAAGTTTCTTTTGACTCAAACATCAAAAACAGTATGCTGAACTTTAATCTTATTCTACAGAAAAGCAAAATGGCTAAATTTCTTTAGAATTATTTATTTATTTATTTTGGTTCTGAGGACAAACCTGGGGGCACTTTACCACTGAGCCGCATCTCTATTCCTTTTTTTTTCTTTGTTTCTTTCTTTTTTTCTCAATTTTGAGACAGGTCCTAAGCTGCTTAGGGTCTTTCTGAGTGGCTGAGGCTGGCTTTGAGCTTGCAATCCTCCTGCTCCAGCATCCTGAGCCACTGGGATTACTGGAATCATTTAACTTAATACTTAAAGAGATATTTTTAAATCAGACAGCAGTTGTTGCTATGTCCCCAAAACTACTTTCCCGTTGAACTGGATTTCTTGAGCTATGCAGGTGACTGCTTGAAGGAAAACATCCAGAAATATATCTGTGCATAGAACCATTAAAATATGAAATTAATTAAAAGCTGAGATTGTCCTTGAAATAAATGGTGAAAGAAAGGAAGGAAGGAAGAAAAAAAGGAAAATTAGCAAAAACTTAGCAGGATTCAGAATACTATGTCTAAGTTTTGAAAAGCTTGCATATTTCTGTATACATTTTTTAAAAAATCAGAACCTAAACTTCTGTTTAGTTTATGTGTCAACAATGAAGGACAGATCTTTAAGTTTATTTCTGTTTAACTTTGTTCTTGGAGTTAAAATATGATGTCACAGGACAGTAGGAAAACAGGCTATGATTCAGAAATTATATGGATGATTTCTGTGCCTCATGGAATTACAGACATGAATAAAACTGCCTTTTTGTGGAAGGGAATACTATGGCCAGAATGTTTGGGTCTCTAAAATTTATGTATAGATATCTAATCTCCAAAGTTATCATATTTGGGAGGTGATTAGGTCACCAGAGCAGAACTCAGTGAGATTAGTGTCTTTTTACAAGAGGCCCAAGGGGCTTGTTGGTCCTCCTACTATTCTGAAGATGCCACAGGAAGGTGTGATGATTGGAGCAAAGAGAAAACCTTCATCAGACACCAAAAATCTGTTGGCACTTTAATCTTGGTCTTTCTAGACTTTGGAAATATGAGCAGTACATTTCTATCATTTATACATTACCCAGTCCAAGATATCTTATTATAGTATCCCTAACAGACTTACCCAGGTGTTGGGGTATATGCATAATTGTGACTTTAATTCTGAGTCATTTATTTTTATGCACATACATTTAATCTTTTGTCTTTTCATTGATTTAGCAATATTTTGGAAATCTTTAATGCAATGCTTTGAGATGTAGTTAGAAGACAAAAAGAAAGTTTCCTATAAAGCTTGTACTAAAGGAGGTTCTTGTTAAATGTAATGGATAATTTACATGATCATAGCACAAGAAAGGAGAAAAAGTAAGAAATGCTGTAGGGTGTGACAGATAGAAGGAAACAGAAAACTTGGGAGGTGATTAGGTCACCAGAGCAGAACTCAGTGAGATTAGTGTCTTTTTACAAGAGGCCCAAGGGGCTTGTTTGTCCTCCTACCATGTGAAGATGGCACAGGAAGGTGTGGTGATTGGAGAAAAGAGAAAACCTTCTTCAGACACCAAAAATCCGTTGGTTTGATTTTTAAGAAAATAGCTGTCATCTTAGAGCTTATCAGGAGCTCTCATAGATTGGCGAATGGAGCACTTGAGTTCCAGAGTTTGGGAGTGGAGAGGCTGCAGGTGAGGGTGTGGACATAGAGGTCAGTTGGGAATAAAGTAAAAAGATATTCTTTCAGTAAGAACAAGAAGCATATTTTTCAATGCATTGTTAGATTATTATCAGAATAACCCCTCAGAATTCATATTTCCAAGAGCAACAACTGAGTTCATATTTGTATAACTTTCTTCAGCACATAATTCAGGTCTTGATGTAAGAAGAATTCCGTAAATTCTTATCAAGTGAATAAGTGGAGTAAGATAAAGACAGATGAGCTTCCATTAGGTTTATCAATAAGTAGCTCATTTGTAACTTTAATGAGATCTGAGTTTTCAGTGAAATGTCTAGGTACAGAATTTGTTGTGTAAATGGGAGATGTTTAAATATGAATCTATATACAGTAACACTGTAAAAAATGTGATGATGGAGCAGGAAGGAAAGAGATAGGAAATCAAAACAAATGGTCACCAGTTTTAGTAAGGATTTTTGTTGTTTTAAATCAGAAAGATCTGTGCATGTTGATGTGCTGGTCCTATTAACTTCCTAAGAAGTTAATAGAGGTGGGCTATAAGAAACTGGCAGATGTGTGATACAGACCAGGGAAGGGAAATGATCTTATCTGGGAGACTGGACTTCTCTCCACCCATAGCAGGAGAGAAGGCAGAAAGTAAAAATGCACGTGGACACAACTATTTTGTAGATCAGATGTGTGCAAGAAAAGCTGGAAAATTACCTTGTCTTAATTTTTGCTGTGCGATGTTAAGATTATTGTTTTAACTGACAAAAGATGCAGATGGAGCTTTGAGAGATGAGTGTAGATATTTTGAAGTGGATTTATGAGGAATGGAGTGTTTATATTGAGAACCAAAACTATTCCTAGACAGTCGTGAGTGAGCTGATCTTATGGGCCATAGATCCATGGTGGCACTGATATACACTACATATTTTCCCAAGTACCATTCAGCTTCCAGACATAGGAGGCAGACATTTAATTTAAATCAATCAGGGTATATTACAAGCAAGGGATTTGAGGTTATGGAAGACAGCGATTGGTATTGCACTTATGGAGGTGAACATGAGAGAGAATGGACATGAGTAGGCTATTTGATAGGAAGAAAGTAGAAGCATTTAGAAGTTGGGTGTCATGCTTCAATCTAAGAATAGGAACAGGATGGAAAAACTGAGAAGTAAAGTTAGGATAATGGACAGCGCTGGTTGTTTGAATTGAAGAATTTGGGAGTGGACAAGTCACAGGTGAGGACAAAGTCAATGATGTGGATGCGAGAGTTGGTTTGTATAGTGGGATAGAAGTAAGGTTCAATGAAGACCAGAAGGTTGAGGAAATGAGAGATTAAGATCTGTCTGTATGAACTTTGAAGACACCCAGATTGATATTAATATTTATGTAGGAAATGATGTTAAGAACAAAAAACCTTCAATGAAAGTGGGGACATAACTAAGAGATTGGTATATAAACAGCAAGGAGGGACAGGGTGGAAAGCTGGAGGGCTGTATAAGCTATAAAAGATCAATAACTCTCATGGATTTCTACAGATCTGAGGATCTGGAGGCATCACTGAGGATTTAGAACAATGATATCCACTCATCCACTTGCTAGTTATTTGTTAGAGAACTTAGGTTTGAATTGGGGCAAGGAAATAGGGATAATAGTGAAGCTGTTCAGAATGCAGGTCAGTTTATTTTTCATTTAAAAAAAAGTGTTGTTTTTTTTTTGTTTGGAGAGGGAGGAAAGTTCTGAAGATCTTGGTCAGATAAGAGGAATAATAGAATAATACGCAGATATGGATTCACGGAAGAGAAAATGACTGCATAAGCACACATTGGTGAGCAGGGAAAGGTAATAGCATGTGTGAAGTGCACCAACTTTGCATCAAGGTGTTTCCCTGCCTGGTAAGTGAATATGTGGCCTTCAGATGACTTGAAGTTGGTCACCCATGGCCTGTGTTGACACTGGAGCTAGGACCTCAAGAAGTAAGTAATATTTAAAGAAGAAGCCTGTGAGCATATGACAGGCAGAAAGAAGAGCACACATGAACATACACAAGCCCAGAAGTACTGGACAAGTGAACAGCATGCCAAAATGTCAAGTGCCCAGGGCGATGGGACACGTGGGTGGGAGCTATACCAGAAGTCCTGCTCAGAGAGGTGTCAATAATTTCATCGATACTGGTGTTGATAAAATAATCTACTTTATCCTCATTTCTGTAACTACATTGCCTAGCATAGTTACTGGCACACAGAAAGCACTCAGTTAATATTTGTTGAACAAATATAAGTTCAGTGACTTAAAGCTTTGAAGAATAATTGACATGTTTGAATTGGAATTAAAAAATATGACAACAGCCTGGAATGGGCCCCAAACAATGAGATACAATTCTAGAAAATCTTAGATTTTAAGTTCAGAAAGTCAGCCACCTAAGTGCAGAATGGAGATTGTGGTCTGGTGGTGAGTCAGGTTTATCAGCAGTCCAGTACTAGGAAATATAGGGATTTTAATTGACATAGCCAGATATGTGTCAACACCATCACCTAACTACTAAAATCTTGGGCACATATATGTATGTTGCATACTGTAAGTCACAAAGAAAAGAGGTTAAGGGTCCTGTAGCCTTTACAATTCAGGCTGCACCTGGAGCCTAATTTTGAGTTAGTTCTGAGCACAGAATTTCATCTGTGAAGTGCTGCTCTCAGAAGAGAACATGCAGAGGGGAATTGTGACTTCTTACTCACTCCTTAGCACTAGTGAGAGCTTTGATTACAGGTTCACAAAGTGACTCTAAGAAAGTGTGTTCCACTAGGATTTCACCCATTGTTTTGTCAGAACTTCATTGAGTGAGTGCTGGGCCAGGACAGAGAACACTATAGAGGAAAGGCTTTGTATGCCTCGCTGCCTCCCTCATCTCCATTTGAGGCAAACAATAATTTGAGGTCTCGCTGGAGAGTTGGCAACACATATTTGGAGACAGCCTGGAAAAAAGCAGGTGATGACTTTTAAAGCTCTTTATTTAGTTTTTAAATTTTTAATTTTTTTTTTTATTTAAAAACTCTGTATTGAGTGCTTAATATATTGTTTCATTGAAGTATGTATCATCAAAAAAAAAGAAGAAAGAAATAAACCTGCCTAAAATGGTATTCTGGGAGAGGTATTCTTATACTCCTTTATCTCCCCTGAGCACAATATATTGACCTTACCAGCTAGGTGGAGTATATCCAATAGCAGTGTGCTAGAGTTCACCAGGTCCTGCTCTTGATCAACATTCTTTCTGTGATAACTTTCTCTGACAAAATAGGGAGGGTTAAACTTTACCTTCATTCCTGGAAGAATCCACTTCTCATTAAAGAGTTTTTGTCCTTAAAGTCTCCTCCTTCACCTTCAACATGGAAATGTCAATGCATTTCCCAAGAATCATCAGTGAATATTCTCCATAAGACAGTAGTAGTTCAGCTGTTCTACATCTTCACCAAATTATGCCCCAAAGGCATACAGGTTCTGAAGGTACTGAGGTCTTCCTGCATCTGAGAAGATTGACAGAATACCAGGAGATCCTTGCCTGGTGTGGTCCCTCTGTTTTGAAATATATTAGGCCTATATAGCTTCTTATGAATGCTTTTGTCAACATTGTGTATAGGATTGAAAAGAAGTGATACTCTGTGATGTTGTTACATAAAGAAACAAAGTGATTGGAGAAGGTCAGTTAAATGGGCCCAGTGACTTCAGATATTGAAGAAGAGAATAGCTGCTTCTTTTTCCCCTCACTTTCATCACCCCTAACATCTTCCTGTTTGGTCCTGATCCAAAGCTCCACCCACACTTTAGATGAACACTGTTCTTGGTATCTGAGAGATAATCAATATTCTTGGTTTTTAGTGTAGCTATATTTTTCCTTTTTGTAGTGTCTTATTCTCATGAGTTAATGGGAAAAGCTAGATCAGAAGGTGCTAGATAAATTTTAATCTTACCCTGGTACCTCTTAGATCTTTCATGTCTGATTCTATTCTTAGAATTCTTGGAGCCATTCTTTGAGTTCAGTAGACCTTCTCTTTTAGATTTGCAAACTCAATCTTTTTACTGGATCTCTCCCTAAAACATACTTATGCCTGTTTGTTTGAAAAGGAAAAGGCAACATGCTTTCCTGTTTCTCCCTCTAGCTCTTTCTGTTTTGGTGCCTCACCATGTGTTAGACACCAAGGAGAAATGGTTAGAGCCTCCTTTACAACAAGGCACTTATTCTCCATCTGCCAGGAGATATTGGCTGTAGTAGCCTCACAGTTGAATTCCTCTCCAGGAATTGCCCTTTTAGAAAGAAGCTGCTAGCTCAAGGTTAAACCTCACCTCCCAGCCTCTGCTCACACCCCATGGGCAGCCCACATTCAATAACTGATGCCAGGACAGGACATCCATGTCTGGACTCTTAGCCTCAAATGGGACGACTCTGAAGAGCTGCACCAGCTCTGAGACCTCTGTCACTTTGCATCAGTTACACATTCCCTTTGCCCAGTTCTGTTGTGCCCACCAAGACTCCCAAGAAAAGTCTCAGAAGTTCAAAGTCTGATTCTTAGAGAATTCAGCCTCTTACTTGACAACATTCCTTTTTGTGAAGAGGGAAATCTCCACTTTCTTGTTTTCTGCTGATTGTCATTAAGTTCTGCTTTTCCTGCCACTTCCGTCCCTCATGCCGTACACTAGAGCCAGTTTAGCTACTTGTCATGCCAGAATCATGAGGAGCTTCTCACGATTCCTACACCTTAGCCTGCTCTTTTTCCTTCTGCTCTGAAATGCCATATCTCCCTGTGTTGTGGAGACATTCTCAATATATTTCAAGACCCAGTTCACAAATTGCTACTTATATGGTTTGAATGTCCCTTCAAAACTCATGTTGAAATTTAACAGCATTAAGAAGTGAGA
This sequence comes from Marmota flaviventris, assembly GCF_047511675.1. NCBI lineage: Eukaryota > Metazoa > Chordata > Mammalia > Rodentia > Sciuridae > Marmota > Marmota flaviventris. Next base: position 64,434,252 of record NC_092504.1, read on the forward strand.
CCTTGGAGAGGTGATTAGAACACAAGGTCTCTGTTCTCATGAATGGACTGATGCTATTATTGAGGGAATGTCTTCATTATTAAGGGTTGGTTTGGTTCCTTCTTCCTTCTCTCTTGCTCTTACACCTTCTACCATAGAATTACAGCGAGAGGACCTTTACCAGATGCTAGCCTCTCAATCTTATTCCAGGATCTTTTCATATGAATATATACAATGGCCTTTTGGATATCATCACCATCTTCACTTGAATTCATTAAAAATAATATACATTTACTGAACAATTACATTGTTCCAGGACCAGTTCTAACTGATAGGAATAACTATCAAGGCTTTTTTTTTCCATAAATTTTACATGCCACAGGGGGCTGTAGACAATTAACAAATGAATATATGCATAATATAATTTCAGGCAATGATTAGTATTGTAAAGAAAGATGAGGATGACTAAACGGCTAGAGAGGATCAAGATGATATTCCAGGCAGTTTTGTCAGGGAAGCTGCTGCTTCTGCTAAAGTGGCATCTAGTAGCGAGATATGCAGATGGCAGGTACAGAGTGTCCCGGGCAATAGGTATATGTACAGAGTCCTGAGATGGGAACATCCTTGGCTTGTCTCAGTATGGGTAGGGAGGAGAAAGAGGAGATGCAGTTAGATAGTTGATCTAAGGGTCAGGACTAAGGGTGGGAAGAATAAACTTAGAGGCCATATTAAACACTTCAGATTTTCTTCAGTGTGAAATAGGTGGTCATTGGAAGGTACTGAGCCAAGCAGTGACACATTCTGTCTTCAATTTAAGAGAATTACTCTGGTGGCTACATTGAAAAATCAGTTGTAAACAGGAGAGAATACAAGGAGGCCAATTAGAAGATGGTTGTGATAATCCTAGAGGAAGATGGAGGTGGCTTGCAGTAGGGTAAAAGCAGAGGAATGGTGGGAAGTGATGACATCAGATCCTCCATATTCTCTGAAGTTAAAACCAATAGGATTTTGACATGGATTGGATGAGGGAAGCCTGGGTTTGGCCTTGAATATCCTACAGTAATCTCATAGTCAGTATATCCTGAAAGAAATGAATTCTTTTCTCTCCAGATTCAACTTTCCCTCCAGTATTTAAATTTCAATGAATGTCATCACCATCACTAAGGGCAACTCCCTTACTCTTACAATTCTGTCCTTTCTGGGAATGCCCAAACAACTCCTGGGTCCTCCCATTTTCCCCACTTTAACAATCCCAGATGCATTTACTTCTACCCACTCACTGTCTCATTCAAGACATTGGACCATCTTGATCTTACAGCTTCTTTCCATTTCAACTTATTTTCTGAAGCAATCTTCCCCAAAGTCAGTCATGTCTAGACCCTCTGTGACCTTTCCTTTTTTTTTTTCCCTGTTGAGTCCTTGAAGGTCTAAACCACCACTTGCACCCCTGCCAGCACCGTGTTCTCTCAGGTCCTCTCCTTTCCCTGTGCTGTTTCCTCTGTCTCAGAGGCTCCCTTCCAATCCTTTCCTGCTAATAAATATGACTCATCCTTCAGATCTCAGTTTAGTCATATAAACAGCATAAGAAGCCTTCCCTGGTTCATTTTAAGAATACACTAGATCATTAAGACAGTTGTATCTTTATTTTTCTAAACATTAAAAAAAATAGTATTAGAATCCATGCCATAGTATGGATTTTTAAAAACTACTCAATCCTATTGGGTGATGTGTTATGATATTTTCTTTCAATTTGTGCCAATGGTTGGCTGGAGCTCACTAATGTGGATTAATTATTGCTTCAGCAATAATTAGTAGTCCTCTGAGTGACTACCATAATACACATGTTTTTTCTGTTAGTAGGGAATTGTTTAGAGAGCTATTTGGGAACAGATGTGTATAATTTTTTTTTTCACTTCTGTATATGTGTGTGTGTGTAATTTGTAAGATACAAAAATTTCTCACATAGTCAGGTGAGATGATTTTAAAGATACTTTAAAATAATGAGTACTGTCTTGTCAACAGTTGTGCCAAGGCAGTGGGGGATAGGTTGCTGACAGGTCAAAGAAATTGCCTGGAGGTGGCATGCAATACATGTGACTTATTGGGGAGAGCTTACAAGAGATCAGTGACTGCTTCCTGAAGAATTGAGCTTCATTAGGCTGAACATATAGCTCCTGTGTCCCTCAACAGTACTTTGCCAAGCTGGGCCTCCTAGTGTTTTGTCCAGTGACTACAGGCTGCCAAGTGAGACATTATTTTCATGGTGTCCTCAGTTCCATCCCCATGTTACTCAGAAGGGTTTTACATGTTCGACTGCAGAAGCAGTGACATAGTCAGCATTAGCTCACTTGTATGACCTGCATTCCAAGGAGAAGGTGGGTTTCCACAGATAATACTAACTTGCCTTAGATCCCAGTGTGCGTGGGAGAAAGTGTGTCTTTCAAGATAATAGATACCTGGGTTTTTCAGCTCAGGCTTGCTCTCACTGTTCCCTTAACCTGGCTAGGTTTTGGGTAACAGAAAAGGGGTAACTCAGGGACATGGTGTTTTACTATTCTAACTTTTCTTTAGGGGATACTATGAGTACCTTCCTTACAAGATGATATTTCCTGGACTATAAATCTATAAATTATAAAAATCTTAGGCAAAAGAAAAAGAAAAGCAAATGAAATTCATTCCATTATGCCATACCCATTTCTTTTCCTTACTTTTTGTACCAGGGATTGAACCCAGGGGTGCTTAACCACTCAGCCACATTCCCAGCCCTTTTATATATTTTATTCAGAGCGAGGGTCTCACTTAGTTGCTGAGGCTGGCTTCTTTGAACTCATCATCTTTCTGCCTCAGCCTCCACAGCCACTGGGATTACAGGCATGTGCCACTGCATGTGGCTCTTCTTTTTTTTTTTAAACTATATGACTTTTCCTCTTCTAATTTAAATAGTGATGTCCATCAAGCCATTTAGCAGATAGTTATTATGCCCTCCATGCCTGACAATAGGGCAGACCCAAGGATTCATCAGTTAATAAAAAGTGGAGGTTACTCCTTGGAAAGGAGAGAGAGAGAAGCTAAGTAATGATTGACATATTGTGTGTTAGCTGATGATAAGTACGGTGAAATGAGGGGTAGGAGAAGGAGTGCTAGGGAAGAGTCCAGTGTGCCTGTACTTCATAAAGCCATCAGGAACTGCCAAACTGGAATGCTGACACCTAGGAAGAGATGAAAGGGAATTAAAGAAGAAAGTGGGAGCAGATTTAGGGGAGAAAGTGCTCCAGGCAGAGTGGAAGCAGAGTGGGAGCATATGCAAAGGCATTAAGTTGAAATGCGCTTCAAGGAGTGGCTAGATTGGGAACTGAGAGTGGGTCAGAAGTGAGATTCAAGCCCTGTGGTGTTGGGGTTTATGATGGCACAACTCAGGTGGGATCTCCCCTCTCAGAATACAAACTTCAAGTTTTGTTTAGGGGAAAAATACACACACACACACACACACACACACACACACACACATATACACATATGTGTGTGTGTGTGTGTGTGTGTGTGTGTATAAAACTCTTTTAGGTGGTTTTAAGCAAAGACAGAAATAACTTTATCATTTAAAAGTTTGGCTGGAGCTGTTGTGTTGAAAGGCCAAGGAGGAAGGGGGAATATCAGTTAAGAGACATTGAATAATCCAGACAAGAGATGAAGATGACCCATGACATGAGGAGAGTGGAAATAGCAAGACATAACCAGATTTCAGACATATTTTCAAGGTAGCTCTCAAAAATTCCCCATGTATTAGATGTGAAATGCAGATGAAAGAAATTATGCATTACCTAAAATTTCTGCCTTTGTGCTTCAAGAAATTATACATTTACCTGTACGTTATTTTATAAGTGTGTTTCAGATGTATAGAATACAACTAAAAAACTTTTTCAAGTGTGAAACAAAATGCTTGTTCATTTTACTAGTTTCCAATATTTTAGCTTGTAGCTCAAAATTTTGTTTTTAACTGTCACTTCAGAGCACCAAATGTCACCTAAAGCTGATACTATTTTTCAATTTAGGATTATTTTAAATTTAAATTATGGTCTTCTGTCCTCTTCTAAACAAAACAGAGCACTGAGTGTGGTGGTGCATTCCTGTAATCCCAGTGACTCTTGAGGCTGAGTTAGGAGGATTGCAAGTTCGAGACCATCCTCAGCTATTTACTGAGGCCTTAAGCAACTCAGTGACCCTGTCTCAAACTAAAAAATTTAAAAAGGGCTGGGGATGTGGCTCAATGGTTAAGTAGCCCTGGGTTTAATCACCAGTACAAAAAAAAAAAAAATTCAGAACACAAAAACTACTGAGATTATCCTACAGTATGAAAAGCAATTGATAGTGACTTCTTTTATGTCCTTTCCCCCTTTCTTCATTAAAAATAGATGTCTGATTTGGTTCAAGGTGACAATGTTCCCAGTCAAAAATACCTTCCTAACCTCCTTTGCTAGTAGATGTGAGTATGTGGTCCATTTTTGACTGGTAAGACACAGGAGGAACTCACTGTTTGAGCTCCTGGAAAGACTTTTTAAAAGACTGATGACATGTTGCTTCTCCCATTAGCTTTTCCTCCTCTTCTTACTTAGACTCAGGCCATGGGGAAGCAGAAGCCATCTTCAGATCTCAAGTGGGTATTTATTATCTTGGTGATCTGGCTTTTGGGGATACTTTATTATATCTTAACACTTTTCCTATTTTTAAATAAGAGAAATTAGCATAGAGAATAATGCAATATTTTTCTGTATACTTTATGCTAAGTGTGGGAAAAATTGCCAAAAGGAAACATGGGTATTAAAAAATGGGAATTAATCCATTATAAAGCTCTGAACTTCCCTCTGCCCCCATTTTTTTTTTTATATATTCTAGCATGTAGAATCTTGCTTTGTTCACTTCTCCACAGTGTTAGGTAGAGTAAGGATTTTCTCCTGCTGTTCTTTAATCCATCATGGGGGCCTGAGCTAGTTGGCTTATGCAGCTAAATTTAGTTCTCTCATTTGTAAACTTAAATTGTCATTTTCTCATTAATCTGTGACTATGAAATGACCTGCTACAGGTAAGTTACATAAATCTCACAAAATCTTATAACCTATATCTGATACAAGGTAAGTACCAATTACATGTTAATAGCTATTATTTTTGTTATTGTTACTATTTTTACTAATACTCATAGAGCTATGTGTTAGTCATTAGAGTAACACAGTGAAATAGGTTACAATTAATTTGAGTTGCACATATCATTTATCAAATAGAAAAATCCACAGAGCTAAAGACAACCAAAGATCTGGTTTACTTCCACTGGGGGTGGCTGCCCAGGGCATACAAAGGACCTCCTACAAGGAGAAAGCTTGGTGAATACCTAAGATGTTTTCCTTACCTTTCTATTCTAGTTACTTTGATGTCCATAGGCCAAGCATCTCAATACTAACAAATATCTTAATAAGTTTTTTGTTCTTTTGTCTATATCCCATCTGACCGTGTCTACATATACTATGGTTTATTGAATTCCTTGAAAATATTGTCTCCCTTCGAAAAGCTTTTCACCTGCTCTGCTGTAATCTGAGTTGAGCAATCTCACATGCATGTCTGCAGAACAGGATTTAAGAACTCATTAGAAATATTAAATCCAGAGGCAAGCACAGGTGCAGGACTTCTGGCTTCAATTTCATTTGCATAATAGTAGCTGGGTAATTGAAGCTGTCAGTGGTTATCTGGCTAAACACAAAAGATAAAAACACTGCATTCTAGGTAGTTGTCAAAATCTGTCTACCTTTTACTTTTGAAGAAGTTGAATGAATGTTGTTAACATTTATTAGTATACACAGGTGTGGAATTCTAAGATTCTCCTTTATAAATTCTTTTACTGGAATGCCCCAGTTTCTTTATTTTTTACCACTCTAGCTAGAAAAAAAGGTTTTTGTCCCTAAATCCCCCCCCCCTCCTTTTTCTTTTCTTTTCAGGGTAGGTTCCTTTTGCAATTTAATTATAGAAGACCCTTAACTGTTGACAAAACAAAGCCACTTTGCTTCCTGCCTCAGGGAAACTTTTTAAAAAGTTAGGAAAGTATCCTACAAACTAAGTATCTAACATCCAGGCATTTCCCACAGTCTTAACATTTGAAACAAACATTTTTTTAAAGGCCTTATAACAACAATTTACCAAAATATATTAGAAGCCTTCTAGTGCAATGAAGTTTACATCATGTGCACACATGCTTCATCACTGAGCCTGAAGGCTTTCATATAAGCCACATACATTTGAATGCTCAAGTGTCCTATAAAAGGATACGTGAAAAGGTCTTATGACCTAGGAATATGTTCTGGATTTCTTAAGTAAGAAATAAAAACAATAGGTTGCTTGAAATTATGTACATATAATGGGAATATAAGTGAATGCATGTAAATATCTACATTTCACATCTAATACATGGGGAATTTTTGAGAGCTACCTTGAAAATATGTCTGAAATCTGGTTATGTCTTGCTATTTCCACTCTCCTCACTCTGGTCTTGGAAGAATTGGAAGGCAAATACTATAGTCACTGGAACAGGCATCTGCCATGGGTAAAGGAGAGGACACCAACATTCTCAATGCTATTTATTTAAACTTTCTTTTTTTTTTTCCTTTTCTTTCTTTCTTTTTTTTTTTTTTTTTTTGCAAAAAGTAGTCTAATTATTTCCAGGAGGTGAGATTAAAAGGAATTTTATTATTCTTATTTTTATTTATTTCTGATTTTCCAACTGTTGAGAAAATGAATTTTTCATTTTTGCAATACTGAAAAAGATGAATAATATACTTTTAAAGATTCTTAGAAACATAAATTATCAACCAATTAAGCAGTAAATTTATTATACAAACAAAAATTTGCTATTATTCTTTTGTTAAGGTTTATAAAATTCAGATAATGTTTCTAACATTTCCATACAAAGCTATTTCATTCCATCTAGCTTTTGGTAATTTTCTGGTCTTTGTTGTTTCATGCAGTTAAGTATAATACTCAATCCTGATAATTATTGATAGTCATAATAAGTTTTATAATTTGAAATAAAAAAATCATACATTTTTTTTTGGTACCAGGGACTGAACCCAGGAGTGCTTAACCACTGAACCACTTCCACAGCCCTTTTTATTTTTTATTTTGAGACAGGGTCCAACTAAATTAATTAGGGCCTTGATAAATTGCTGAGGCTGGCTTTGAACTTGTAATCCCCTGCCTGAGCTGCTGGGATTACAAGCATCCACACTAGGCCCAGTTTACCTTAAGATTTTGATAATTCTTTTAGAGTTTAATAAATTTACTTTGTTGTGTTTATCTACACAAATAAAACTAGCATATAAGGAGTTCAATATAAAAATTAGAATTTTAATTTTGTACTTTTGTGTCTATAATATAAAGACATTTTCTTATTTCACAGAGTAAATCATAGGCTCATGTGATAATAAAGACATTTTTTTTTTAGGAGCAAAGTAATAAAACAAAAAATATTTTGAGTTACCCTGAAAACTTCATGAAAATTGACATCTTCTCTCTCACTTATTAAAAATATTAAGACTGATTGAAACCATTGGTCATTAAGAATAATCAGAGATGAACTGATAAGACTATTAAGGAGTCTTTAAAATTCCTGATTCACCATGTTTCTGAACAATAATAGCAATAGGATTAAAAAACAACTGTCACCCAATCCTGTTCCTGTCCTGTATAAGACAATGGGATGTAATTTTCTGACAGAGGGGAAACTCAAAGCTTTCTCCCTTTGCTTGTGTGTTGGTTCTGTTACAGAGAAACATCTTCAAGTTGTATAGGGCAAAGCACCCATCATAAAAATATAAAAAGAGAAAGAAATATTTGTTGTTTCCTGTTTCTCAGCCCCAACAATTTACATGTCAGGAAGTTGAACAGATGATCATGCTCTTTCCAGAGCCATCTCTAAGAATGGAAAAATACTAGGAAACCTGGAAGGAGGCCCTTCCCCATTATTTCCAATGTAAAAAGAAAGCACTTTTAGAAACTTTAGATTAAAGAATTTCTTGTCAGTCCCTTGCCATGTTATGGAATGGATCAACAGCTGACAAGTGGACATTTGGTGATGGAAACATTACACTAGAAGATGTAGAAATAAAAACTAAGGTGGCTGTAGCATGGTCAAGAGAGAATTTCTCCAAATATTACATTTAAGAGCCTGCAGTTCTAGAGAAAATTTCCTCAATTTTTAACATACAGATAAAGAATGCTGTTCAGAAAGCATGTCCCTGTAAGACTACTCAGAAGACTGAGGCAGGAGGGTTGCAAGTTCCAGGACAGCCTGGGCATCTTAGCAAGACCATGTCTATAGACAGACAAACAAACAGTTGTGCATGCCTGATGATATCTGCTAACTGTGAACTTCATAGGCAGTCTCTATTTGTGTACTTCTTATCCCTGGGTGATGTTGGCTGGGAGGAAAATTGGCTTGATATAAGGATTAGATAGAGAAGGTAGTTGGTGGGGTATGGAGTTGGGATTGGTTAGAGTGTTTGTGATATAATTTTCATACTCCTGCTTGAGCTGACTCACAGGAGAGACTAAAAGACTTTGGTGTTAGTTGAGCCTTGTTATTAATGGATGCTGAGTACACAAATTCAAAGTCTGAGCCAACATAAGTCTGAATCCTTTCCCAAAGTAAAGGACAGAGATCATTCCAGCTTCTCTTTCTGTGAGACCAGAGGCCTGTGACTTTGGATTGATTAATAGGTGTATTTGTAGGAGATTTAGATTTATGGGGCTCCACAGTAAGGAATGCATTCATACTGGGTACACTTCTTTTAGTGAACAGAGCATCTAGCTGGGGCCAGTAGGAGAGAATCTTCTGAAATTTAATTTTAGTCTTTTTGGTATAAACTGTGGCGTCTATAAAAGCTGGGATGTCTTAGCCGAGTACAACGGCAATGATATTTTCACCAACCAACTAATTCTCTGATTGAGCATTTTCCAAGGCTGCAGCTTCTGAGTTTGGCTTGTGGCCTTCTTGGAATTTCAGGGAGCTCCCTAAGGTGTTTCCATAATTCCATTTATGCTTTATCTATACAGAGCAGATTCTGTTGGCTGCAAGTAAGAACAATGAAGCCTGTAGTGAATTTCTAGGATTTGAATTTTTCCTAATTTTATTTTAATAAATAGAGGACACTAATCCAAATAGCTGAAAATATTTTTAAACTATTTCAAGTATGAATTTCAATGGAATGTTCATGATTTGAGGCATAAGTAGCTACATTATTACATGATGAAATGGAGGAATTGTAAGTAGGTTAAAAAATATGTTGCAAAGTTTTATAATTTTGGTTAACAGCCCCCCCCCCCCCCAATAAGGACAGAACAGTAGGCAAATTACTTTACAAAGTACAATTATAAGTGTAGTTTCATGACTCTTGATAATGTAAAGTGATTTGAACGATAATGACCCTGTATATGGAGTAGCTTTAGCTAGAAACCAAAACAAAGTCTGTGTGTAGAGAAAGATAAGACAGAGTTGGTGATTATGCATCAGGAGTTCTGGCACATATTTACATATGGAAAAGAAGTTCAAAACTTCTCATTCATATAACAAGGATAAAATGTGTATTTTCTCCATCTGTAGGTTTTATTTTCATGATTTAAAGCAAATATTGTATTCTTTGAGATGTAGAAGTAATAAAGAGCTCTTAACGTACCACAAATGACACCAAGTAATTTTTTTATGCCATATAATAAACCTTTGGAATGACTAGAAGGGCACTATCCAATAAGTCCTTTCAGCTTTTGCAACACTTTCATCTGTTCCTTTGATGAGGATTTTTTTCTTGATAATTATCAGAGCTTCTAACCACATAGAAATAAGCAGATGACTCAGTTATGATTTCTGTGTCCTAATCAGATTAAAACCTCGCTACAATAGAGAAACTTGCTTCCCCTAAGACATTAAATGATACCGTTTGCTTTTACCCAGAAACATAATGGAGATACTATTTTATATGAGTTAGACATATTATGAATGTAAAATAAATGTTTTATATGACAGTAAAGATAATTGTGAAACATAGTGTACATGCATTTTTCCCAACTTTCTTTAGCATTGTAGCAATATAATTTCTCTGTATATGCGTACTTTGTATAAACATGGTTAAGTTTGTTTGAACTGTTTCCATGTTGCTTCATTGTGGTTGGTAATTATGACCAATATAAGGACTAAGCATTTCTTCAAAGAGAGAAATGGGTTATTGTGGGAGGCCAAGCTTATGGGTGACTGAGTTACACTCCCCAGCTGGGTGCTGAGGTGCTCAGTCACAGAAATGGGTGAAGCTATGCTCGCCTGTTCCTTTGTGGTATGACCCCTTGCCCTGTTTAGGATAGAATCTTCCATGGAGGTTCCTTGAGCGTGTCCCCTCCTCTTACTGTGCCCTTGGGTGTGGCCTACCCAGGTGTCAGTCAACCTGCTGACAGTGGACATCATGAGGATGGACTCAGCCCCCTGAAACCTGACCCCTTGCCTCATTTGAGTAGCTTCTCCTCAATAAAAGGGGAAAGCGCGTGCTCTCTCTCTCTCTCTTTCTGCGGACCCTTAAGGTCAGAGGAGCCGTCACAGCAACCCCAAAGAAAAAGGTATTTGTGTCTCTTGTGTGGTTATTTTGTGCAGCCCAGCTAGCCCAGTTTAACTAGAGTGACCCCTGAGCCTTTTAGTCATGAGAACAGAAACCCGGCAATTGGCGCCCAACATGGGGCGAAAGGTCTTTAAGCCGCCGGGACAAAAGCGACAAATGCTGGCTCCTAAGGGGACTCCAATTTAAATATTAAAGAAAGTTAGTGAAGTTGAAAGTTCTCTCCAGAAGTTAAGCATGCTTAGGATTGCAGAGTATTGTGGGCAAAATTGTAGAAAGTAAGTGAATTAGACAAAAGGAAAATCTGTGACATTAAAATTTTTAATATTGGTATAATTGTAGAGACTCTAAATAAATATAGTTATTAAGATGATTGATGGGCTATGTTGTTGAGTTGAGTCCTCTCCATGGAAAGCGCGCTTTTGTGGATTTTTTATACTTGTTTTTATAAATCTTTATAAAAGATTTTTTGGGGGCTAGGCTTGTTGCTCAGTGGTAGAGTGCTTGCCTAGCATGAGCAGAACCTGAGTTCAATCCTCAGGATCTCATAAAAAAAAAAAGAAGAGAGATTTTTTGGCCTTTATGTTCTAGAAGTTTGCGCTAGGAGAGTGAGAAAAAGGGAGAGAAAATGTGATGTTCACCTGGAGAGAAATAAGTTTCAATTTTCTATTGTTTTTGTCAATACTCAGAAAGTATGTATGGACCTTTTTACTACATGATTGTTCTATGAATCAGAATGGCTGTAACTCAGCCGCTGGGGACAAGAGACTTTAGCCGCTGCTGCTTGCTGCTCGCTATGGGGTCCTAGCCCCTGCGGCCAGCAGTGCTTTTAACCCTTGAATTACTTGACCTAAATGCCAAACACAGACTAACTTAAGATCTGATGGTAATGCTAGCGTTTGCTGCTAAAAAACCTTTGGAGCACCCACGTGCCACAGAAAAAAGTGCAGGATGTACAGGAGCTGCAACCGCAGGTCGCAGAGACAGAACAAGCTGCTACCGCAGGAAGATCTTGGCCAGGCGGGGGGAAATGCAGACAAAATTAAACAAAATGCAATCAAAATGCAATCGGCTAGGAAAACTTTTGCCCCGAAAATGGGCAGCGGACTCCATGTTGTTTACATCACCATGGTAACCATGGGGTGCCTGGCCGGAAGAGCAGGCTTCCTGGTCCCACCTCCCACACTTTCGCGGGCTTCCGATTGGTTCTTCCACAGTCACTCAGACAGGTCTTCTAGTCCCGCCTTCCAGCCACTAACCTGTACTACTGTGTTTCAGATTTCTACTGGAGCTGTTCAGAGCCTATATTTTTAAGAATGCCTACCTGTAAATGCTAACGAAAGATATCTTTTTCAGACAAAATTTAATTCCACAGGTTTCTATGTTGCAGTCCTAAATTTAAGTTAGTTCTAAGTTAAATAACCTGTCTTTTCTCTATAGTTGTGTTACTAAATAATATTCTATTGATGAGAGATATCAAACATGCTTCTTTATATTTTACTTTTAATTTTGGAGGTTATGAGGATGCATTTGCTCGCCACAGGAACAAAGCTGGCAATGTTCCTGTGATGACCAAAAAATCCTTATTCTCATTCCTAACTATAAAAAATAAATATGTATACTCAAGGATCTTATTTCAGTTACATCAAGTGACGTCACATAGAAGAGTGCACTCCTAGTTAAAAATAAATTAAAATGGATCCAAATATTTTAAGACCACGTGGTTACATATAGTTAATACAATTATAAGTTATGTTCTTATTCTTAATTTATATTTTTTTAGATATTTAGATAACCTATATTTGTTAATCTATAAAATAATCAGCACATGCCTCATTGATTAGTTAATATATATTTGCCTAATTGTTTTTCTTCAACAGAAAACCCATAATTTATGTTTTATATTTGTATTTATCAGATACTCTGCCTTTTCAGTTACAGATATTTGAGACAAATGTGTTTACTATAAATTTGCTTTTAAGTAAAAATTCTATCTTCAAGTAGTTTCTAAATCTCAAAGTTACTGTTCAAACTCATAAGATGATAAATAATTATAATTATGTCTACAAAATATCTAAGGATTTTAACTATATTTTCATTGATATTTCTTATCAAAGTATAATAATTTGTTTATGGATTCTAAGGTTTTCAGAAATTGTTCCAAAGTATAACCAAAAAAAATTTTTCTAAAAGAAAAAGATGCTTCAACAAAGAAAAAACACACATGGATCCTAAAAAGAGGAAAGAAATCATCTTTGGGTAAAACAAGGTCTTTATATTCATATTTCAATGATAAAAGTATTTTCCTAAGTAAAAAAGATTTTTATATTGTTATCTAAACAGATGATGTAAAAAGTTAGAAAGATTAAAAAAGAGATTTATATATACTAAACTGACTATAATTAATTTAAGGGTATTTCAGGTTATTTCCTAATTTAACTATACTAATGTGAGCTAAGATTTTGTCCATATTTTGACATGATAAGCAACCTATTAAAATGTAAGTTTATTTCTTTAAAATAAGATCCTTATTGCCTAATAATTCTTACTGTTTAAGACAAAGATTAGTTTTGGTAAATAAATTCACATTGTTGATTAAACATTAAGTATATTGAACTACTAACTTAAATCTCGATTTTAACAATTGTCCTTAGAGACTGAAATTGATTAATTCTAAGACACTGAGATACTAATTTTTACATATTTTGTTTGTTAGATAATTATAAAATTAAAATAAACATTTTATTAAGACTAATTTTCTCCAAATTAAAGTTATATATTAATTTTAAACAATAAAATTCATTGATATTATATAAGTTCTCTGGCTAGATCTATTGTCCATAAAAAGTACAGTAAGATTTATACACTGCTCCCTACACAAAAAATAACCTTAATCATATTTTTTAAAGGCAATTAAGAGATACCTATTTAAAGGATAATCTCTCAAAAAGATTGAGGATTCTTTCCAAAATGTTAGGATGGATCGACTAGTCTATATTAAAAAAAAATAATAATCAATAAAAGGTAAATCTATTCTTAGTCATTTAAGTACTTGTACTATTATCTATAACTTAAACTAATAATACCATGACTTATGCCAAGCCTTTACTCAATTTTATTAAATAAGGAAAAGGGGGAATACAGGATCCCAGAGAGACACTAGATTTTACAAAATACTTTAAAAGTTTTTTCTTAAATTGTAATATTGAGAGTCTTAATGTTACTGAACATGATTCAGTAAATTAAATCTGATATCAAAGGAGAGTTTAAACCAGTCATCATTATAATGACTGAGAAACCTGGTCCAGGAAGGTCAATTTCCAGCTATAGAGTTTATAGCCATGCAGCTCCATGAGCTTGTCAGGTAAATAAAAATCATGAAAAGGCTTGTATGGACCCATTTCCCAGGTCCACCTTTAATGTGTCTTGCAGTGTGGACTGGAAAGTCCACCCATGAAACTAGATTAATTGTCCTGACTGTAATGGTCAGTTATACCTATATATTGATTCTATGGTAAACAGACTGTCTGGAAGTATCTTTTGAGAAAAAGACAGTGTTGAAATAATGGATTGTTCTGCATCCGTATGGATAGCAGCTATGGGCCAGATGTGAGTAACACCAATTAAGGGCCAGTTCTGTATGAGGGATCTCCTCTTCATCTGTCTCTCTCAGCTTTGTCACTATATTACTGTCTGTCTATGGCCTGTCTCCTTCCTTCCTGAACGCATCCCCACCAGCCCAGTGCTGTGAGCTGGGCCCTCCATGGAGAAGAAACCTGAGTTTGCTGATCCTAGGGTAAATGCTGGTGTGGAGGCCACGGGGGCATTATCTATCAAGGAGACAGAGAGCCCTCTTGGGGACGATGCCATGCACACTCCACATCACCCTGTTTGGCCCCGGAGAATGGCTGGTTAGCCAGTGACAGGTAAGATTCTTCAAGGGAGGGACAACCTAAGACAGGCACAGTCGCAGAGGGGCCATCAGGAGAAAATTTGGGGGCCAACAGAGGTGAGGCAAAGAACCTCACCCCCCCACTGGTGCAAAGGCCTAATTCTTCTCCCCTTCTGAGAGAGGTCTCCTGCCCCATGGCTGCTTTGCTCCCCACATCCAGCTCAGATCAGAACCCTAGTGACAGAGACCTAGTCAACAGTGACTGCCTGCTCACCACAGCAGGAGACAAATGCAGCTACAGGAATGGGCCATGTCTGGATGCTTTTCTCTTTCTTGGTACTCATTTTTTTCTATGCTTTTTCTTTTCCTTTCTTTTCTCATCAGGGTTCTCCTTTGACAATAAAATTAATAGAAGAGGAGAAAATGTTAGAAAAGCCTTCAGGTGCAACTAACAGCTAGGAGCATATAGAGTTTCCTCACAGTATGGTTACATTAGGCAGAAGATGATTGGTTTATGGATATTATCTTGCTAATATAGATTGACAGGCACTCCCCACTCAAACCCTATAACAGTTGTGTACATTCCAAAAAGAAACTGAGCTACTGGACATTGACTTGAGGTTTGTCACCAGTCAGTTATCACCAGCTCCCATGACTGAGGTAGCCAAATAGCCGAGCAACAAATTGACCACACAGAAACTTATGCTAGACAGCAGATAAAAAACCCAAGCCAGCCAATTATGCTGGACTTTAGTGACTAAGACTACATTTACCTTTTTGAACAACTGTTGGAAAGATTATTAAAATAGATTTTTCCAAGGGTATTTGTATTACTGACAGACCTAATTAACTCCTTAAATATGAGAGTAAAGAGAAAAAATGATAAATATCCTGTAGCCTATAAAAATACAACTTATTTCCTCATTAATTATTGCCAGCTAATATTTCAGAACTATAGTATGCTGAAGTTAATATTCAGGCTTTGAAACAGGTGTATGTCTATTAACCAGACCTAGACTAACTGCTGATCTCATAATCCCTAAAGTGACTACTTTAAATATTATTCCTTGCTTGTTCAATTTTGGCCTTTGTAGCTATGTCTTAAAACTTACAATGTATGGATTTTCTTAATGTTTGACTTAAATTACATCCAACTTCCTTCATGGTCAGATAAGTGCTGATGGAAGGATGAGAACTAAGTAATGATGTTCTAGAAGACAATGTAATGAATAATGTGCGTGAGCCCTTTGCTCTATGGTTTATGGAGAGGCCTAAATGCCATGGCAATGAAAATGTCTGTTATTATGGCCAATAACAATGCGTCCCAATAAAATTGGGAAAAGATTAAAAATCTTCTGATGAGTGTTTGGCAAGGTAATAATAATCTAGATTATTGTGTTGACTGTTATGAAGATAATATGTTTTCTACTAATTCTTTTTGTGTTTCAATAGCAGATTGTGATGACCTTGGGCCAAGAGCCAAGTGACTGAAAGAAAATTTCCCAGTTACATTCTTTTTTTATATTAAGAAAGGGGGAATATGTGGGAGGCCAAGCTTATGGGTGACTGAGTTACACTCCCCAGCTGGGTGCTGAGGTGCTCAGTCACAGAAATGGGTGTGTCTTGCTACATCCCCATGGGTGAAGCTATGCTCACCTGTTCCTTTGTGGTATGACCCCTTGCCCTGTTTAGGATAGAATCTTCCATGGAGGTTCCTTGAGCATGTCCCCTCCTCTTACTGTGCCCTTGGGTGTGGCCTACCCAGGTGTCAGTCAACCTGCTGACAGTGGACATCATGAGGATGGACTCAGCCCCCTGAAACCTGACCCCTTGCCTCATTTGAGTAGCTTCTCCTCAATAAAAGGGGAAAGCGCGTGCTCTCTCTCTCTCTCTTTCTGCGGACCCTTAAGGTCAGAGGAGCCGTCACAGCAACCCCAAAGAAAAAGGTATTTGTGTCTCTTGTGTGGTTATTTTGTGCAGCCCAGTTAGCCCAGTTTAACTAGAGTGACCCCTGAGCCTTTTAGTCGTGAGAACAGAAACCCGGCAGGTTATTTCAAAATTGTAAATGTGTCAAAAATGTCCATGTATGTACATGTGTATGTATTTATATGTGTATATATATGTATATGTGTGTATCTGTATTTTTCTTCTGAGTAGTATATGTTAGTTTAGACAAGTGTAGACTATTTTGATGTAGTATTATATAGCACTTTCTTTTTCTTTTTTCCTTTTTTTTTGGTTTTGGGAATTAAACTCAGAGACACTCAACCACTGAGCCACATCCCCAGCCCTATTTCGTATTTTTTTAGAGACAGGGTCTCACTGAGTTGCTTAGTGCCTCACCATTGCTGAGGCTGGCTTTGAACTTGCAATTGTCCTGCCTCAGCCTCCCGAGCCACTGGATTTACAGGGGTGTGCTACTGTGCCCAGCTATATAGCATTTTATGTAGGTTTATTTGATACCTGCTGTATCTCAACATTTACCAAACTTTCCTTTAATGATCTGTTTAATGTTCTGTCTTTCCCACAGCATTTATAATTCTTCAAGGATAGGGCCTACATACTATCACATTTCTACCTTTAGTTCTTACTACAATATCTGATACATTAAGTGTTTCATATAATAATTCATATAGTGCACATTCATTGAAGCACTCTGCTACCTATTGGGTATGCAGACAGAGTTAAGCAAAAGAGATAAAATTTGTGCTCTTACTGGATTTAACTTAGGGTAGTAGACACTTGATAACAAAATACAAAAATAAATATTTCAAGTGCATCAAGAAAAACAAAAAGACACTATTGGAATTTATGGGAACCCTAACAAAATGTGGTATGAATTTCAGGTTGCTTGCCTGTTATGCTGATAATAGGCCACTACTGAGCCATGGGAACAGTCATGGGAATCAAGGACAGAAGGCATATTCATGAGCAAAATAAGAAAACCCCATTGTAAGACACACGAACTAGGCTCTAAAAATATCCATTTATATAACTATAGAAACTTCATACTTGAGAAGCTTAAGGTCAGTTAATGCAATGGCTTTTTATCTTATCTCAGTGAGTACTGCAGAGGCTCTACCATCTCTTCTTCCCCCAATGTGTTTGTGTGAGCTAGGGCTCTGATGATTCACCTAACTGGTTCTCCCTGTACGTTTATTGTCTTCTGAACTAGAACTTTAGTGTTAATCTGCTGCGTTTTTCAGCTAATTGTCTTTCACTGAAATTGTAAGATGGTACACTACTAACCCTAAATTAGAATGGAGATTAGTGAGAGCTTTGAGGACATGACATTTAAGCACAAATTACAGATAAGCAGGAATTAAGGAGTCAATGATGATGATGATGATGATGATGGTGATGATGATGATACGCAGGACTTAGTGATGGTGATGATGATGATAGCAGGAAGAATTAGGGAAACAAAAATAATGATAATGGTTATAATGATGATGAAAGAAAGACAGAAAGAAATAAACTAAAAAAGAAAAGTTCCAGGGAGCTTCAGCAAAGGAAATAGCTTGTCTGGAGACCTGAGGTAGGGGAAAACATCACAAATGTCAACAACTACATAATGTCAAAGCCTTGGGACATGTTTGGGATTTTGTATTTTATTCTAAGTACTATGGGAGACAACTGGCTAATGAGTTTAAATAATCTCTCTCTCTCTCTTAGTGTACTTTGTTTTGATGAAAAAAGCTGATTGGGAGAGTAAAATTGGAGACACCAGCTAAGAGTCTGTTGTAATCTTTAATATAAATGATGACGGTGGTTTGGGTTTTGGATAGTGGCAAAAGAGAGGAAATTGAATGGATTCTTGGTATGTTATAGAGGGAGACTGTGGGATTTGGTGCAGAGTGAGCAAGAAGACCACATTAATTAAACTCTTGAAATATTTGTGATGGTGTTTCCAAAATGTGTACTACAGCATACTTGTTAAATGTGTTCATAGATGTTTGGTGAAATCACAAAAAGTGATTTTTGTGGTCAGATAAATTTTAGAAACACTGGATTTCAGTAAAGTTGGAGTTTCTTACTATGAATTTCAGTGGTTTTAATATACTACTATGTAGTGTGGAACTGCAGTGATTACAGAAATGTTTTTGTTTTTGATGAAGTTCTTGTAGGCTTACTTTTTTTTTTAAACATACTTTGTGATTTACTGCTTAAAGAAGTAAATGAGTTCCCATAAAAATATATATTTGTTCAGATTAAATTTTGTATTTGAATGAATTCATTATTTAGTTGATTGTTATATATCCTAGGAATTGAGAAACGATTTTGAAAAAAAGAAGCTTTTAATTTTGATAAAGAATGTAAATATAAATTTGGTGAAGAACTTTTAAATATATTTGAATATTACAAAATTTGCCGTCTCATTGCTACAAAAGTTAAAGTAAAATATGGAAATTTTTCTATATAAAATTATTCCTTGTCAAATATTTCCTTGTTAATTTACACTCCATAAATGTTACAAGTTCATTAACTATTACTTCTGTATTATGCTGAATTTATCTATGAATTGCCTTTATAATTTTAATATATTATTATTACTGTATATGATAATAGGGATTAAAAAATTGAGATTACCTGAAATTTCATGATATAGTTTGAATCTTCCCATTGCTATAGATTTTATTTTCCTATAATAGTAATCACTTGTGGAGCATGTGTGGCACATAAAATTATGAATAAGACATGATAATAGTGTCATATCTAGCACACCTTTAGTCAGCATTAATATTTGTTGATTGATATTACATGTAGGCTATCCTCTTGTATTTTAATTGAATCAGCTATATTTTTAGTCACCATATCCAACTCTTTAACCTCTCTTTCTTACATTCACATGTGCCTTTATTTACATATATTTGGCTGATATCAGAGAAGTAGATTATACATTTGGAGACATTAACCAAATATCATCTTAATGCTCAAATATCTTAGGTCTTTAGTTGGGCACCAACATCTCCTTGTTTAAATGTCTTAAAAATAAATTGTTTTATTTGCTACTATTCCTTAGTTGTATTGAAAATAATGTCACAGCTTGACCCTGATACCTTTTCTTTTAATCTCCCACCTTTTTTCTCTAAGCGTTAATATTTTTTCTACCACAACTTCCCATATGATTCAGGGAGGAGCTAAGTATGTAACTTGGAATTTTTTCTTAATCTCTGAACACATGCAAATACACAAACTTCTAATCATGAAATGCAAAGGTTACAAATTACCTCCTTCCATATTTTTCTGAACTGTGCTATTACTACCAGGAGAGCCTCTCGGTTACATTTTTTCCCCTTTTGTGGAAGTAGTAGGTTTTACAAACTTACAAAAAGCTGATAAAGAAACTTTAAAAGCTATATTGTTAATGCTGGCTAAGTGACATGGGCCATGCTGCTGGTAGCTCGGTTCACTGTTTGAAACATTCATGCCAATATTTAGTCAGGTGTGGACTTTCCTGTAAGCCAAAACCCTGATAACCATGGAAACAGTTCAACTGAAGTATAGGAGCAACAATAATATTTTCAAAAAATCATTGGCTCTGTGGAGTTTCAAGTATCATGTAGTATGTGTAGTTTTTACTATTACTTGTTCATTTTATTGAACAATAAAATATGCAGTAATTATTAAGATCCTTACAAAGGCATTTCATGCATATCAGATTATGTAAGTCACAATCAAATTTTTATAGTAGATTTTTCAGCTGACAGAATGCCAACGGTGTCAGAATGACTAACAGCCCATGCTTTAAAAAAAAAATGACTTCCTAATCTAATTGTTTCTTTTAAAGGACACCACATTTCAAAAAGTTCTTTAATTGGGAAACAAATACATGATATATACCAAATAAAATATATTTATTATAACAAATACATTGTTAGTCTTCATTCATATATCTACTAAGTCCAGATATCAATTAACTCAACTACAGATACAAGTATAATAATACCATGGTACTATCAAAACTAAATGTTTTTTTTTTTTCTTGGATTGGATTTTAGTTTTACAAATGAAAATTTATTTGTACAATTCCAATATTAAAATTAAGATTTCCTCACATGATGAATACTTGTTTTTTTACATAAGTAACCCACCTACTGACAGTTCTAAAGAAGCTAAATTAATTAATTTATGTAAGATAAAAAAATAATTCTGTACTTTTTAAGGAAATATTTCATTACAAATAGTCAAAGAATAGAATCTACATTTTTTTTCCATAGGGCAAAATAATAAATATTTGCTGCCTGGAATATCAATTAATGAAGAATATTGAATGGCACTGATTTAAATGGGAAATTTGGCACTATTTAACAAAGGCTGCCATATACAATTGATGCCAAACACAATTGCTTGTGTAATTGGGAAAATTTAAATAGATACTGCTTTTACTGAAGTAAAGAGTGCCCTCAAATGGAAATGAAAAAGAAAAATATCCTTTCCCTGGTCCTGACCTGTTAAATGTTTTCATAGCACAGATGTAATTGTGCCATCAACCCTGAGCCAGCCAGGTGAAATTCTCAACTGGAACAGCATAGGCCATAATGCTTTTTATGGGAAATGAGTGGTTTATTTTATTATCTGGACTTGAAAGTCTTCTAATATGTCTCTAAAGTATTTGTATGGTTCAGAATATTACAAAGGAAACTGTAGAAAGGAAAATAATTATGGGAAAAGGAAAATATTTCTGCTAACGTGAAAGCTAACTTTACATTGATTTTCAACAAGAGTTTATTACCATATGCAGTATTTTTATTCCTAAAGTATATGTGAATGAATATCTTGTTATGAATGATGGGCAAATTTATGAAATGAAAGACAGAATGGAATGTTACTTTCCATTTTCTCTTTTTCACACGTGAAAAGAATGTATTTCAGCTATCCATAAAGAAAAAGGTTTAGAATTGTTTTTTTCACTGAAAAGAAATTTCATTATATATTTTTAAAATAGCTAGCTGTTCTCGTTATGTATTTCTTCAACATGTACCACAGCTTTCAGTGCCTTTTATTTTGCTTACCAATCTGTGGGTCAGGACTTGATAAAGGGCTTGACTATGAGCTCTGGCCTCTGCTCAATTGCTATCACCTGCGGGGCTGGCACTGGAGGTCCACTTCCAAGCTGACTCCTTCATTCAGTTGTGGGACCTCACTACTCTCACTAATAATTGGTCATCTTCTCTGCAAGGGAAGCTCATTCTCCAGGGCCTTTCTACATGGTTTGGGCTTTTTATGGCATTATGGTCTCAGTGAAGTTGATTTTCTCACAAAGTTTGTCCCAATAGGGAATAAGCACAGTATTTCACTGTATTCTATTGTTCAAAGTAATCAAATTCAAGAGAGGAGGGATGGCACACAGTTCTACACTGAAACAATGTTTGTTGTAGCAAATAACAGGGAACCCAAATAACTATCAGTAGTAAAGTGATTGAACTATGATATATTCCTATAATGAAGTTCTATGAAACTAAAACAAGGAATGAAATATCCCTTACTTATTAGGCATACTTCTCTGAATAAAATGTTAACTTAAAAGGTTAAAACAAATATATATAGGGTACTATTATTTAAATACATATAAAGCTTCTAGTTAGAGGATAAATATTAAAATAATAACAGTGGTTTAAAAAACAACATAATTTTAATCCTTTTTTTAAAAAAATGATGGTCCGTATAGAAAAGGGAAAATAGAATTAAGGTAGAGTCAACCAGGGAATTTGCAAATTAGATGTGTTAGCTTTCCATTACTATGAAGAAATACCTGAGGTTGTCAGTATAGGAAAGGGACCAAGGGGAGGGAGGACAGGAGGGAAAGAGAAAATACTGGGGAATGATATCAGTCAAATTATATTGTAATGTTGTGTGCATGCACAAACATGTAATTATGGATCCCACCATTTTGTATGACTCTAATGCATCAATAAGATAATATAGGAAAAAACACCTGAGATAAATAACATATAGGGAGAAAAGGTTTATTTTGACTTGCAGTTTCAGATGTTTCACTGTTAGGGTTAGGGTTAGGGTCAGTTGCCTCTGTTTTGGTCCTGTAGCCCAGAGCACCATGCTAGGTAACATATTGGGGGGTTGGGGTGGGAGAAGTGACTTACCTCATGGCATCCAGGAAGCAAGAAGGTACAAAGGACTGGGGTTCCTATATCTTTTTCAAGGGCAAGTCTTCCATGATTTAACTTCCTTCCTCTAAGCCACACTTCATAAAGGTTTCACCCCTCTCAAAATTGCTAGCCTAGCAATCAACTCTATCACATGGGCCTTGGGGAGACATTCAAGATCCAAACCTTAACAGATTTCTCTAAATCTTCTCTCAATTGTAGACATTTAACTTTAAAATGCCATAGATATTTTAAAATTTGTTTTATAAATAACCAAATGAACTTAATTTGTATTGAGGTCATATTTTAGCTGCTATACTTTGCATCTCAAATGTCCCTCAAAGGCCCACGTGCTGAAGGCTTAATTCCTTGCCTGTGGAATTACTGGGAGGTGATGGAACATTTAGAAGGTAGAGCCTAGTGGAAGGAAGTTAAGTCACTGAGGATGTTCCCTTGAAAGGATTAAAAAAGAGAACTTTTCCAAGTGAAAGGATGTTAAAACACTGTCATATAACTGTGTATCCCCAGTAGCATATACACTGCAGATAAAAGATCTGTAAAAAGTCTCATTTTTTTTTCCAATAAGCATATTCTTGATGATAGTACTGGCAACTTTATTTTGAGACTGTGTGATAAATGGTGTTTGTAAATCTCAGGAATTTTTATATGGATGAAAGAAAATTGGGCCGTCTGAGAATACTTCTTATGTAGGGATTGATATTGACTGAGGGGTCGCTTCATATACTGTTTGAAACCCATGGTGCAATTCCACTTAAGCAGACCCATTTTGGGGAGCCACAGCTCTTTATTGACAGACCTTTGCTCAAGGACTTCTATATGACTTCTTGAATCTTTCATAGCAATCTAGGATGCTTCAGTCTCCCTTTTCTTCTCCTTGCCCCTCTCTCCCTTTTCCTCTCCCTTTCTTTTTCTTTTTTTTTTTTATTGGTTGTTCAAAACATTACAAAGCTCATGACATATCATCTTTCATACATTTGATTCAAGTGGGTTATGAACTCCCATTTTTACCCCAAATACAAGTTGCAGAATCACATCGGTTACACATCCACATTTTTACATAATGCCATATTAGTGACTGTTGTATTCTGCTACCTTTCCTATCCCCTACTATCCCCCCTCCCCTTCCCTCCCATCTTCCCTCTCTACCCCATCTGCTGTTATTCAATTCTCTCCCTTGTTTTTTTTCCCCTTTCCCCTCACAAACTCTTATATGTAATTTTGTGTAACAATGAGGATCTCCTTACATTTCCATACAGTTTCCCTTCTCTCTCCCTTTCTCTCCCCCAACTCGTCTCTGTTTAATGTTAATCTTTTCCTCATGCTCTTCCTCCCTGTTCTGAAATGGATGGCATTAGAGCAGATTATGCTAAGTGAAGCTAGCCAATCCTTAAAAAACAAATGCCAAATGTCTTCCTTTTCTTTTTCTAATGCTGCTCCATTGTTTTTCTTTCTCTTTATTACTTGGGGTCAGATTTATATCCTAGGACTGTAGTTTTTTAAGTGTTAACACAGGGATGTATAAAAAAGGCATCATGAAACAAATCTTTCTAATAATCTTCTTCAAGTATCTTTCTCTACAAAATCCTACACTGAAATCCCTCTTCTTTCACGTAGTCCCTTCCCTCCTCCATATATTCCTTTGCTCTGAATATTCTGGTGCCCACTCTTCCAGATGCATGGCAGCTCCTACTATCTTACTTAGTTTTTGAGAAATGCAGTAGAGGCTTCCAATTTGACTGCTTATCTCTGGTGATGAGTTGAAACCTGGAATTTCATTGTATCATATTCTCCATCTCCTTATATAGCTATTTCAATATTAGAGAAATACACAAAGACCACACATATGTAGCATAAGACCTTCAGTTTTCTAGTGCCTTATTTGCTCAAGGTGCTTGCATGACCAGTCTCAGTGTTCTATAGAATAACAGGATGGGTTTCCACAGGTAGAGGGTCTGGAGGGAGGCATACCATACAAGTGCTTGTTCCTTTATTTTGGTTTTCATTGGCTTTAACTAATATAAATACAACCAGAAGTTCACAAAGTACATTCTAAGTCAGTTTAAAAGATATATCTGCCTACCCAAAGAAAATAAAAGTGAAGTTATATTTCAGTGTGTTTTAGGAATAGAGTCAAACACATTCATAGACAAATAACATTTTATCCTAAGCAATGTTTTTCTTCTGCAAAGTGTGAGAACATCTTAACTTACCATATTTAAGTATTAACTATATATACTTGCCAAATGCACAAAAAAGGAGGTGTTCAGAGACACTTTTCTCACACAGAAGCCAACCCATTTTGTCTCCTAGAAGAAAAGAAAAGCTGTTATCCAAGGGGAGTGGAGTTTGACCGATTTAAGACACTACAGATATTAGGGCTCCGACTTGAGTCTTCCTCAACATAGAAAATGAAAAGAAACAGCTTTCTAGTGTACATGTTAGTACTTTTCAGCTTGCTCTTGTGTGTTTCTGATGGTCTAAAATTTTCCCAGAGATGCCAATACCTTTTCCATACATTTGATAATTTTAAAACTCTCTCACACAGCAAAGGATGGGGAAAGTGCTGCCATTTTTCTTCTCAATGGAAATGTGATCCTCATTCTTACCAAGAAACAAATCACATTTCTCAAATAATTTCCTTTTCTGAAAGTTATTGGCATAAAAATTGATGACCTCCTAGAAATTCCATGACTTTATGACTTGTTATGCTTTGGATGTGATGTTCCCCAAAATCTCAGGTATGAGAGAATGCACGAGTTTGGAGGAACAATGATTGGGTTATAGCCTTACCCTAATCCATACATTAATCTCTAATGTGTCTGAGTGGTAACTGGAGGTGGGGGGTGTGTGGCTGGAGGAAGTGGTGAATTTGGGCAGTGGTTTTGGGGTATATATTTATATGTGGCAAGTGGAAACCTCTCTCTGCTCTCTGATCATGATGTGAGCTGTTTGCCTGTGCCTCACTCTCCTGCCATGGTGTTCAGCCTCACCTTGAGCCCCAAGGAAAGGAGTTGGCTTCTGTGGACTAAGACCTCTGAAACCATGACCCCTCAGATAAACTTTTCCTCCTTTAAAATTGTTTTGGTTAGATCTCTTAGTTACAGCGCTGGAATAGCTGACTAAAACATGACGTTTAAGGAGTATTGTTTTAATGAAATTAAAAGAAAATGAAAAGCCAACAAGAATAGTTTATAAGAAAAGACAGGAGACTCAAAAATCATAGGTAGGATTTAGTTCTACTATTCTCCCACACTACCTGTAGATCTTTAAAAAACAATCACTCTGAGATTAAAGACAGAATATCCTGTTGAATTGATGCTCAGAAGACTTAAACATGTTCACTGATTGCTTTTATTTCCCTTGTATACCATTTTGGCTTAAAAATGCTCTTTCAGCATAATCTTCTGTACTTAGCATATGCATTTTTCTATATATGTATATGGAAAAAAAAGCCATTTGAAGTCCAGGAAAATGATGCTGGATTATACATCAAGAGTTTAGATTGTAAAATATGAACAATATACATTATAGCATTTTAAAAGTTTATATGTTTTCCAATCCAACATAAACCACAGTCCATTGAAATGTACTATACATTATTATTAAGTCAATGAAGGTTTCAATTTTAAAATGTAATTGTTTTTGTATAAATATAAAATTAATTTTTGCTAACTGTACAACTTAAAATTTTTAAGAGAAACATGTTGGTATGTAAAATTAAATAGAACTGCACAAAAATAGATTATTTTCAAAAAGTTAAGATAATTGAGTATGTTATTTTTGTCAATTGATATGATACAAACACCCTATTAGAAATATTTGCATAATTCAAATTATTGTACATTTTGATGGTCTGAAAGATGTCAATATTACATTGAAGCTTATTATAATAAGCATATTATCTATTGATTATTATTTATTAAACAACAATAATGTATTTATTAAATATTAAATGATTTATGATTATTGTTTAATAAATTGGGAAATATCAAGATTTTATATCATTGTTTTCCTGATTAATGTCAGAAAAAATCACAACCAAAATTTTGTAAATTAAATCAATTTTCCATTCACATCCAAGAAAACTAAAATGAAAATAATAGCAACCATAACAAAAAAAATCAGGAACTAAATTGCTTACATAGAGATATGATATTCAAAGGCTTCCTAAAGATTTATTGTGGTGATCTTATTGTTTTTTCTCCTTTAAATAATGATGTGGTAGAGTATATTAGTTGATCTTTGGCTTTTATAATATATTGTGGTGATAGCAAAACCATTAGCATTTATTGAGACTTTACTGTAGATTAAGTGAGAATATAAAGTATTCACTTTTCTTGATTTCCTGTGGGCAGAGACGGAGAAAGGAAGGATGGCAAGAGGGAAAGGATTTATGGGAACAAGATTTTGAATCTAATCGAAAGGTCTATGAGGGAAGGGGGAAGAAGGACCTTCTGGACTAAAGGGTGAGGGCTGTCAAAGACACAGGCAGCAGTTCCATGACTATAGTGCACCATGAAAGGAGACTGATGGTGAATCAAGAAATAAGGTTCTGGTCCCAAAGACTCTGTGTACTGCATATTCAACAAGGAAACTGGAAGGCAGGAGCAGATGGAGGGTGGGCCATGACCTTGTTGGTGGCCATGTTCCTCTGCTGATTACCATAAATACCTACCAGGCAGCCAGCCAATGCTGTGTGGTTGATAGCACCACTTCCCTCCCCTTGCCTTTTTAGGTCTGGGGTAAGTTAGAGCTTACTATGTCTAATTCCTCAGTGTTGTCACCACCCCTCATGAACCTTCTCAGTCCTTTTGATATCTTTCTTTATAATCCCTCTTCCCTTAAGCCCTTTGAGTGTTCAGTTTGTTTTCTGATGAATTGTGAACTGAATCTAGACAAAGAGAACTGTTTTATAGTTCTCATTGTCTACAGTGAAAACTGGATATAGACAATAAGAAATAAGGTCTCAGAGAATACTATATCTTTTTGGCTTTGATATACAGGAAGATTGCATATAGTTGGCCATTTATGTTATAAAGGTATACTAATAAATTTCTTTAAAAATACTCTAATAAACACTGATTAGTTTTTTGCTTTTGTTATAATCTGAGAACAGAAAAAGTTTTGAGAAATTTCAACTTATTCTCAGGTTTGGTAGAAATCTGGTGATTTGTGAGAGGTGAATGACTGCTGAGAAAACTAAAATCTGCACATCAAATAAAAGAGAACAGATGGGTGGGAATTAAAATTGTAATTATTTCTTGGTATCCCTGGAGGTTGGTGCTAGGATGCCACATAGATATGAAAATCTGTGGATGCTCTAGTCCTTTATATATGGTATGTTATTTGCATATTATCTAAGTACATCCTTAGGTGTACTTTAAATCATCTCTAGATTACTTATAATACCTAATACAATGTAAATATTATGTAAATAGTTGTTGTACTGTATTTTTAACGAAATAATAAGAAAAGAGTCCATACATATTTAGAACATATGCGATTTTTGGGCTGACTGTACTAGTAATAACCATGGGAGAGTTTAGCACAAGTGTGTGATGCAAAATAATACACAAATTCTATGTTATTCTATATACTTATATACAGAATATATCAACTCCTTAAAATCCATAGGATATACATAAGTCAATAGAAAATGGACAAAAAAATTAGAATGGGTATTTCATTTGAGAGGAAATTTACATGACCAAATATATTAAAATAATCAGGAAAATGCAAATTAAAAGGACTATAAAGATACTAGTATACTGTACACACTAGTTTGCTTAAATTTAAATTCTAAAATACCATATGTTGGCAATGATGTGGCATAAAGGAGCTTTTATGCTCTGGTAGTGGGAATTTAAATTGATTCAATGATTTTGAAAACAATTTGGCATTATTTTGTAAATTTTAAGTTATAAATGATCCTATGACACACCCATTCTATTGCTTGTCATTTCTCTCAGAGAAATCTATACTCAGGATACATGTTCAGGAAATTCTATGAGCATGTTCATAATAGAACCAAATGGGAAACAACTCTGAGGTCGATAATAATAAAAAGGATAAGTAGTTACATATTCACACAAGAGAATTCAATCAAAATGAGGTACAGCTACATGGATCAATTATATGGAACACGAAAATATTTATGAAAGACATATTACAATTATGGACTTTTTAATTCCATTTATGGAAAGCTTAAAAACCAGCCTAATTAAACTATATTGTTTAGAGATACATACTTACGTGATAAAGGAAGTAATGACTGCACCTGTTGGAGACTGAGGTAAAGAAAAATCATGGGAGTGAGCACCACAAATGTGGGGAAGTGTTGCCTCTGGAGGAGGAGGAGTTGGGAAGATGGAGTTGTGAACAGGGAAGAGTGAAGAGGACTCCTGGGGTGTAGTCAGTCATTGTTCTCTTTCTTGATGTAGGTGAATAGGGATTGATTTGTAATAATTTATTAGCCTCTATAATTAAGTGGTATGCTGCTTTGGTATATGTTTTGCTTATATTTTACAAAGGTTCAATCATCAGAATATTATTATTTTAACATAATTTCAGATTTAAGATAAGGAACAGGAAGTTTTTCTCCATGCTGTTTGAGATATATCTTTATGTCCTGTTTCATTTGGGTCCTTTTGTGCTTATCTGACTTAAAATTGTTTGCACCTTGTGAAAAAGAGCTAGATAGGAACAAACAGCTAACTTCAGTAACTTAATCCTGCATGTGTCAGGAGGTGAAAATATCCTAATTACCTCACATGATGAAAGAAAACCAGAAGTAGTTCCAAGTTGTACAAAAAACATTATTAGGTGAGCAAGTTGGAATTTGGCAAACAAATACATAAAATGTAGAAAATTAATTCTGAAACAAAAAATAGCATGCTTTGGAGTGAGGTGTATTCCCTCAAAATTCATATGTTAAAACCCCAGCCACCACTTATGATGGAATTTGGAGATGAGGCTTTTAGGAAGTGATTAGGTTTAGATGAGGCCATGCATATGGGGCCTTCCTGATGGGGATAAGTTCTCTTCTAATGGACACCAGAGTTTAGTTTACTTTCTCTGCCAAGTGAGGTCACAGTAAGAAGGTGGCAGCCTGACAGCCTAGCAAGGACCCTTATCAGTACCCAGCCATTATGGTGCCCTGATCTCAGACTTCTGGTCTCTAGAACTATGATAAAATAACTATGTTGTTTGTACCATCTAATGTATGGTATTTTTGCTATGGCAACCCTAAATGACTAATAAAGAGCAAATACATAAAAATTAATAGAAGGAATTTGAAGATTTACCTCTATTAGACTTATTTATGAAACATTTTATTTGAGGGGAATAAGAATTTTTCTCTTCTAAATTAAGAACAAAGTAAGAAGGTATGTTTTATTGGAGAAAATAGACATAAAGATCATCTCTTTGTTAGAGAACATCAAAATGCAGTAAAAACACATCTCCCATACTTAATTCTCAAATGATTTGTCTAAAATTCTACACATTGTGGTAAATAAATTCACATTTTTAACACATTTTCAAATTATTTTCCATCTTGTCCTCTAAAAATCAAATTTAAAGTATTTGAGACCATACAAATAGAACTGCATGTTGTAGTCTCTGAGGCTACTTATCCATGGGAAAAAAAAGCTATTTCTCAAAAATAACATCATGGAATTTTTACAGTACACTTCTCTACTTATCTATTATTTTAAAATTTATTTAACAATTTTTTTTCAAAGTAAGTATACAAAACATCATTTTAAGAAAATAAAGCATATTGAAGTTGCATTACATATTTAAACAAGTGCTAACGAGTTGAATATAAATTCTAGAAATATGAAATGTAGTCTATGTCAGAGTTCATTGGTTTAAAAGCAATGAAAACTACCTCTGAACAGAGTTGTTGACCAGAATTCCAGTTTCAACTAGAATGATGGTTGTGGCTGATTACCTTTCCTCAGATGGCTCAAGGTGAAGGCTGCATGCCTCACTCCCCCCTGCCCCACCCCGCTCCCCCCATATCCCTGCTAAGTCAAGTTTCTTTACCCCAGTGAATTCTCTTTGTTTTCATAATTTTAAAATATGATGACACAAATACAGCATTTTAATAATATGTTGTGAGACTTCAGAATAAAGAATGATTACTTAGAATCAATAAGATCCAGGTTAAATATTGAATACCAGCTGATTATGATCACATTACTTTGCCTTACTGAATCTTTATCTCTAAAGTGAAAATGAATACATTCCCCTTTAGGACTCAATTTGGAGATAAATGAAAGTGTTTGCAAATACCTAACATGGAGAATAATACAAAGATAGTGTCCAATAGCTAAAAAGTATTCCTATTAAAATTAATCCCAGATTTAAGTTAGTGATTATTGGAAACTGCTTATTAGAACAGAGCCTAGTGATTTTTCAAACCTTATTTATTAGAACACTCCCAATTATTCATTTAAAATCTTAAGACAACTAATAAGTCACAAATATTTATTGAAACAACTTATCTTTAAGTAAACTCTTAAATAACTCTTGAAAATAAGTTTCTACTTTAACAGCTTTCCAGAACTTTTCTCTTTTATTTTCTATTTTCAAGTGTTAATCTAATAATGTGAATAGGTGTGATAGAATCCAGAAACAAAACACTTAAATCATAAAATCAGTAGCCCAATCAGGATTAAGACTATATTAGTCATTCATGTAGGATTATATAAATACCTGTAGTTAGTGATTAAACACAGTGGACAAAAATTAACTCATTCATGTAACTTTTATCCCACTTTGAAAGCATAGTGGAGTATAAACAATTAAAGATGGGGTATTTGCCTTTATAAAACTTTTAAGCATAAGGAGGCTAAGATTTTGTAAGAGTCCTACTTCACTTCTTGAGGAAGTAACTCCTTTTGTAATATTTACTTAAGCAAGGTTTCTCAGGTCACTGGCTGTTAAATAAACCTAGTTAAATAAGAGTAATGCGTGTTGAAGATTTAAAAATCCCTTACCACACACTACCTTAACTTTCCTTCTTTCCTGCTGAGACGTTTCAGGGTCTCAGATATAGCGTGGTGTAAGAATGATTATTTATGTAACTTTTTTTCTCTGCTGCAAATAGCTTTGGAGCCAGACCCTTACCCTGCCTGTTCTCAATTTATTTGATAAAAATAACTTCTGTCGTCTTTATAGAGTTTATAGGAAACAACGTATGTGTGTGCACATAAGACATAATAGAAAGGAACAGTATGATCTTATGTATTACCAGTATGATATTCACATTTCTTAGACTTGTTACACATTAATAGTGTTAGGTAGTTGCTAATACTGTACGATCACTTTAAATCCCAGGTTTTCTAGCAGGAGACTTAAAAGATGATTTAACCCGCCATGACACCCAGGTTCAGAAAACTGTAGTATCTCAAACCAATGAAAGATGGGTAGGAACTACAGACAAATGTCTCTTATTATAGTTCAGTTTAATTTTGATTATTTCTTGCTTCCATGTAAAAAGTTTAACCTCTGTTTAAAAAGTAATGTATTAATTTTGAAAGTAGTAATATTCTAAGAAACTTGAGAATATAACAAATAAGGAAAAAGGCCAACTTGATCACCAGACCAATCACACAATAGTATCTTTTTCAGAAGGGTGAGTGAATTTCATATGGTGAATTATCTGTTTCAATTTGGTTTGGCTAAAAACAGTAAGAAATGACAGTGACTCAAACGAAATATAAATTCTTTTCCATCTCATATTGAAGAATTCTAGAAAGTGTCAGTCAAGTCAAGGCTGTGTTGTTGTCCCAAGGTATCAGGGACCTTGCTTCTTTCTCTTGTTTTTCCATAAAAATAGACTCCAGTTGAAGTCCAAGATTACAGTTGGCACTATGATCATGTTGTAATCTAGCCACAGGAAAAACTAGTACCTATTCCCTTTTAGGTACACTTCCTAGAAGTTGCACATCATTTTCAACTGGATTCCATTGTGCAATAGTTAGTCACATGGACAGCTAGCTGCAGAAAGGCTATGAAATGTGTTCTTTATTCCAGACAGTTATATCTATATCTATATCTATCTATCTATCTATCTATCATCTATCTATCTATCTATCTATCTATCTATATATATATATACACACACACACACACACACACACACTCAGGTAAATACTGAGGCATACATTTTAATGGAAGAAGGAAGAACAGTGTCTGCCATAGTAAGTGTCCAGGAGTAGCAACAGTTCTGCTGCCTAATAACTTTTTTTTTTTTTTTTTTTTGGTCTTGCCCAAGTATCTGCTGAAAACCTCCACCTTTAGCAACAAAGCTCGACCTAGCAGAATATTGGCATTGCTTCCCTGTTAGCAAATGATATCTAGGTATCAGTTCTTCTGGCATTTCATTCCTGGAATACATGGAGATAATTTTGATCTTTGTTTATACTCTTATAAATATTTATAAATATAAATAGGAAAGAGAGCAACAATTGCAGAAAACTTGTAAAATATGTAGTAAAGTGAACAGCTCTCTATATAATATTATATGTCATCTTATGAGTATACAAATATATATGTGAAACCTGTAGAAATAACCTTGAGGAATGTATGCAAAACTAGTAATGACTGTTACTTTTTATGTCACGAAACTGAGGTTGGTGATCAAACTGGACTTTATCTGTGAAGGTTAAAAATTTCCAATAAAACAGGGTATGTTGGGGAGGTGATAGAAATAGGGAGTAGTAGGCTTATCACTTGGAAACTCAGGAACTCTGGACTTGCTTAACTGGCTAGCCATTATCAAATTGTGGGTTTTGGTTATGAGCAAGAGAAACAAATTCTAATCAACTAAATAAACAAGGGAACTTATTGGAAGAGCACTGATCATCATAGACTCAAAGACAAAGTTGAATAGACCATAGTATTTTTAAGAAATAACTCATTGTAATTGTAAACCACTGAGATATTTTTGGGCCTTTAGTAATTCTCTGTTGAAACTTCATAGAGAATTTCCAACATGCTGTGGTTTTAAACAAACCTTAGGCAGGAAATTAGGTGGGAATTGACCAAATGATTAGAAATTTATCCCATGAGCAATGGAGAAATAATACATATTTCTGACTAAGTACTTGAGAAAATGAATTTCATATTTTAGACGTTTAGTGTTAAAGCATTGTTTAGGATATGATATAATGGAAGACTCACTTTTAGAAAAAAACAATGGCTTAAAAGATTCTCAAAATATCTGTTTCTTTTTACTAGTACTAATTAGCAGTTGTTTTTCATGTTTATTTAAGTGTTTGGATTGTTGGTTGGTATTGTTATTACAAGCCAAGGAGCATAAAAATAGAGAAGCAAACACAGACAAGTTAGGATCAGTTTAAAGGATTATATTTCTGGATCATCAGTAGCTTCCATATTATACCTGCTTATATTGATTTAATGAAACCCGATAGCAATCGGTCTTTAACATTTCACCAAAAGCAATCACCAGGTCCAGCCGACCTCTTAAATACTTCTCAATCTATCCTTTCCTTCCTGTCTAAAACTTTGAATGAACTCCCTAATAAATCACTCCAGTGTTGCTCTCCTGCAGCTCCATCTCTCATAGCTGCTGAATATTTTTCCATAGCACAAAATTTACTATCTTCTTTCCTTGCATAAACCCTTTGTGGTTTAGCATCTTCTGGAAGAAAATTCCAAACTCTGTCAGTAGCATGCAGGGCCTGAAAGACATCACAGTCCAGAAGGTATAGGAATGAGTTCCAGGACCAGACTGCCTGGGTTGGAACTAAGATTATGCTCCTACTAGCTGTGTAGCCTTATTAACATCTATAACAGTATATCTAGAAAAGTCAGCTCTCATTAATAATATGTGGTTTCTCCCTCACTTCCTGCATTAACTTTCTATTTTGCCATTACCTAAGGTTGCCTTCCAATTTTACATCTGTATTCTTTTGTACATATTATTCCTTTGTAGTTACTGATATCTTTCTCCTGCTTCCAGAATGGCTAATACTATCTCATCTTTTAACATTTGATTTAAAGATAATTGTTTAAAAATTTAAGAATAGGTGACTTTTCCTTGAGTAGGTAATGTATTTTCGTACAAACTCCTCTAAGAAATGCTCTGTCCATATCTCTGTTAATAAAGTTATCACATAATATGCTATCATGTTTACACATTGGGTTACATCTATGAGACCACAGGAAACTTGAGAGAAGGAACTGCGCCTTTTCATCATTGTGCCCAAGTATAGTCCCTGGTACATGAAAGGCATGTAATGAAGTTTATCAACTATATAGAAAATTGCTATATGAAGACAAGATTTTTCTTTCACAAATCATTCCTGATTTCTCTTCATGATGTGGTTCAATGCTGCTTGAGATCTTTGTGATAAATTTCCTTTAAAATTTATTTCTCTTGAATTCTTAATGATTCCTTTTATCTGACAGATATCTCAATCTAGTTTTCTTTCTTGTCTTGATTGCTTGTCTCTACTTAGAGATAAAATTAATTCTCTATTCCACTAGCTGCATCCATTCAAGTTTCCTTAAATTAATAAATATACTGTACTTAAGTTATAGACAATTTAAAATTTTTGTGGAAAGTAAGGAGTATTAAAATGCGGATGCTTCATGGTCATGGGCATGCAAATGAAAATAATGTATCTTGCATGAGTATTGGTATGGATATGTGTATTTTTTGTAGACTTGATTCTATTTATTTTCATATAAAGTATATGTAACTATATGAAATTAAATAGAGGGATCTAGTAGACCATAAATAATGTATGCGTGTGATTTATATGTTATAAGAAAATTGTTACATGGAAAAAATAAGCATGATGATTGGCTCCAGAGTGTGTTAAACATATTTTTTAATCTAACATGTTACAACAGAAGACCTTCTTTTTACAGAGCACTAACAAGTGCTGGAAAAGACCTGAAAGATAATTTTTTGAAGGCCCTGGCAGTGAGAGAAGAAGACAATCGCAATGGGAAAGTGAGTGTGAGTACATTTTAGCCCAGAGCTTAGAATGTATATGCTGAAGGCATTGTCAATATCAGCAACATAACCTTTAACATCCTCCCTAAAAGGCCATTCATGAATGATAACACATGACTATTATTTGTATACTATAGGAACATAGGTAGTCTTTCTTTTTATTCCCATTTGCATCTGTATTACTAACCAAATGGTGAAAAATAATAGGATTCCAAATATCTGTAGCAGAGACAATGTGTATACTTGGCAGACTGGTTGTCATCTCCAACTTTGTGTTAGCCTTGGTTTGAAACAGTCTCTTTCAGCCCAGCCTCCTTCTACACCCTTCAACTTACACTACCCACTAGCCTCCAGTGTTGGTGTAGATATGTGTATTTTTTGTAGACTTGATTCATATCTATACTCAACTCCTCCTGCGTACCTGACTTTATGGGACCTCTAGAAGATAGTAGTATTGGCTGCCTCATAGGACTGCTTTGATAGATGTGATAGAAAACATATAATGGAAGGACATAATTCTGAATCATTCAAAGAGAACATGGTTTTGCTTTTTTAAAATGTGCACTAGATTAAATATATTAAAATTTCCTGTATTTGGAATAATACCAGTGATAATCATCTTCACAAGTCTTGAGATATTCGAAATAAAATTTAATAAAAGAGACAACAAATACTGTTGAAGTAGTAACTGACTGACTTACAGAAACATAATCAGAAATAGTATGATGAAAAATTTACAGCCACAGAAAAGTATGTGTACAAGGAAGTCTATTTTTCCAATGTTTTCTCAATAAAAATTGGGATTTACCTCACTATCAGGTCTGTTAAAAATTTCATATGTAGACAAAATCTTCAATGTACTGGAGAGGGAGAGGGAGAGGGAGAGGGAGAGGGGGAGAGAGAGAGAGAGAGAGAGAGAGAGAGAGAGAGAAAGGGGGAAAGGAGGGAGGGAGGGAGAGAGAGAGAGAAGAGAGAGAGAGATTTACAAGCATATTTATTGTTTACTGAGAAAGTGTAGTTTTCTTACGGTCCATGTTATTGAATTTTTAACTTCTTTCATCACATTGAGGCAGTTTTTACAAAGTGTATACTGTGGCTCATGCTTGGGGAAGCATGTTAAATAGGTCTGGATCTAGCTATCTAAGAACTCACCTTATGTGAGGTAGATGACAGTGATGCAGGTGCACATAATAATTCATAGAGATCAGAACACACTGCATCAATGTAAGAGATTGGAAGTTAAAAGAAATAAATCCCCTTTCTTCACTTCAATCAATGTAACAGATTGAAGTGAAGAAAGGGGATTTATTTCTTTTAACTTCCAGAAATGTTTTAATAGAAATGAAAGAATTACAGGAGATTCTTTAATGAAGATGTATATCTTCAGAGCATTTGATAGAGGTTCAGATGTTATGTTTGAACAAAGAAAACATGAGGTAGAAATTAAAAATGTAAATGAATTATTCTGAGATAATAATTTCAATTTCATTTCTAGACTTATCTGAGATGTTTGCATAGTTGACCAATTTGTGTTCTCTCTTACTTTGCTGTTCATAACAAAATTATCTTCTAGCTTTCTTACTCTCTTCTGACTTTTGATCTCAGTCTTTCTTGTGCTAAACATCTTATACCCCTACTTGACCTGAGTTTCTTCCAGTCAACCCATTTTTCCCAAAGTGAATTATCCAACTCATAAAATCACTGACAATATTCTTCTTGATACCAAAACAGAGGCCTAGATTTTGCTGTTCTTCTGTCAATAAATTAGTTTATTTAATTAGTCATTAATCAAATAGTGACAATTGACTCTATACTAGCCATTGTACTAACTTCTGGGGATACAATCGATGGCAAGTGCCTATGGGGCCTAGAGGTTCTTTGAGAAGAAAATGAACAATCAAGTAAACATGTAAATAAAAGTAAAATTACAATTGTAAAGGTGCTATGAAAGCAACCAACAGTTTCTGATTATAAATGGTTATGGGGTGGTATAGTCAGATATAAGTATGCCTTCAGTATAGAGAACAGATGAAAGAGGATAAAGCAGATGCCATCAGTTGCATTGTGAGATCAGATAATATATAAGATGGTAGATGGTATCAAGAAGGTGAAATGGAAGACAAAGAGAAGAGAGCTGATTTGAGAGTTATTAGTAGCCATGACTAACTCTGGTCTTTACTGCTGGATAGATGGCACTGTCTCTCTTTGAAATATGATGCACTGAAGGATCGGGAATTGGACACGTGATTGGAGCTAATGTGATTGATTGTGGAGTTTTTGAGTTTGAGTTGTCTTTGATAACAGAAAGTTTAAGTATTCGAGATGATGGATATGCTAATTAGCCTGATTTGATCATTCTCCAATGTATACGTGTATTTAAATAACACATTGTACTCATGAAATAAGCAATTATTTTTAGTCAATTAAAATAAAATGAAATAGTTACTTCATCAAAAATAAAATGCTGAATTGTCAAGTAGTTAGCTAATTAAAAGATCCCCTGAATCCTAAGGTTTATCCTCACTTTGTTATTACATCACAAACTAAAGGTTAATGGATAGCTCAATCAATTTCCTTCTTCCATTTTTCAGTTCTCATATCCACTTAGCAACCAAGCCTATTTTGCTTTATTTTGTAACTATCTCTCAAATGAATATTGGGGGTGGAGTCGAGGAAGCCATAAGGATGAGCAACACTCAGATCTAAGGAGTGTGTTGATGTACTCAATAGTATGAACAATGTTATGAAGACAATGGGTATCCTTGAAAGAATTTAGACAAATGGTTGATGTGATTGAACATGCTTTTTAAGAGTATTCTGGAAATATCTCTAGAGATGAAGAAAGAGATATGATGAGACAGGGAAGTCAACTGAGAGGTTGTTGTTAGCAGTTCAGACAATAGGTAATGAAAGGAGGAGAATATACAAATGACAGAATATGATGAGAAAAAGATGGATTTGAGTAGTTATTAGGAAATAAAATCTGCAAACCATGTGCTTCTTTGTTGTTGTTTGTTTGTTTTGGTGCTAATGACTGAACCCAGGGTCTCACACATGTTGAACATGTGCTTTTCCATTGGGTAGTTACACTTCCATCCCCAAGTGCTTTGTTTTGATGTAGAAAATAGAAAGAATTGTGAAATTGTGTGTTTCTATTTGGGGGATGGAGTCAATAGAGACTGAGCAGCCAATGATAATTTTAATAATGGGAAGAGAAGCATGATACTGACTTTAGAGGATTTGGTATAGTTTAGCAGTTAAAAAACATAGAAGTTGTCAGTAGACAGCAAGAGACTCAAATTTCAGATTCACTGCTCCTCAGTACTACAAATCTTTTTTTTCTTGCTAATTTGTTTTTTATTGGTTCTTTATAGTTTTGCATAACAGTAGAATCCATTTTGAGATAATTATAAAAGCATAGAATATATCTTGTTCTAATTCAGTCCTTAGTACCTCTCCTTTCCCTTTTCTCCCCCACCTCCGGCTCCCTTCTCCTTGTTGATATTTCTGTCATTTACCTGTAGTTATTTTTTTTCAATGAATTTCTTGTGGTAGTGCTGATGTTGAGACTCACTGTGGTATATTCATATATGTACATAGGAAAGTTATGTCAGATTCATTCTGCTGTCTTTCCATTTCTCATCCTCTCTCCCTTCCCTTCTTTTACCCTGTTGTCTACTCAACTGAACTTCTATTTCTCCTCTAGCCCATCTCCCAGTTATTGTGGGTTAGCTTCCACATATCTGAGAAAACATTTGACCTTTGGTTTTATTGGATTGGCTTAATTCACTTAGCATGATTTTACAAATCTGTGTCCTGTTTTCTAAGGCACAATGACTTCTTCTGTAATCTGGGGTCTCAAAGAGTACCCTCCTCTTAACTTTTTAAAAAATTATGTAGTTGTAAATGGACACAATATCTTTTTATGTATTTATTTATTTTTTTATGTGGTGCTGAGGATCAAACCTGGTGTCTCACACGTGTGAGGCAACTGATTTCTAATGTAGCTTTATAACTGTTAAAGATAAAATTGTAAATAAAATAGATATAAAAAATATGCGGTACTTTTACAGAGAGTTTTCAAGGAAGCATTACGCAGGTTTGAATTTCTATTTAGAAATGATGGTTGAAATGGTTCTTTGAGACAATCAGTTGCTTATGGATTCTATTAGAGGTATAAAATTGTTAGTTATTATCAAGATATCATGGAAATCAGTATTTTGGAATATTTTAAGTTTAACTTAATAAAATAGAAATAAACTCAAATCACAGAAAGTTTTGAGTACTCTCTGACTGTAAACATTTTTCTTTCACTAAATAAATAAACTTTGGAGATATACTCACAAAAAGTTGGGGAAAACTGATGCTCATGTTTTCAGTTTACAACTTATGCACAAATCAATAGGCAATTACATAAACAATAAGAATATTTTTTAAGAATGCTTTATGAAATGCTTATTCATGTGGTAGGAGACTTCAGTCATTTTACTAATGTTCTGCTCTGTGCAAACCACTTTTATAGTTGCCATGAATAAATACAGATAAGACATGGGCCCTTCCTACAGTGTTTCTAATGTAATGCTATTAAGTAGGACTCTAAAGTGTCTAAGTAATGAGAGGTAAGGATGTTATTTTTCAGATGGCAGTAAACTAAGAATTTTTGATTTGTTGTATGGAAAGAACAAAAACAAAGCATTTCTGACCTAATCAGAGACTCATGAGGATTATAATGAAAGATCACATGCTGTTCTGGGTGGGACCTGTTGACACTTATTTTCCCACTGAATGTTGACATTGTAAACAGTAACATACCTGACTAATTTTGGTTTTGAAATATGCATTATTGAAACTGGTATAAAAACACTACTTACAACTTTTCCTTCAGAATCATTCAAAGAAACCACTATACCTGAGTCAGGAAAACTATGAATTAGGCTATTCCTAATATACCCATTTCCTGTGTTGAAATCTCTATGAAACATAAGATTGTGTTGTATATGCCCAATAACATTGTGCTGACATGATCTTTTCCCTCCTTGATATATTCCAACTTCTATAAAATGTTCCCCTTCAAGAAAATGAGGGTATTATACTGATGTTTATTTCCTTTTTAATGGAACCCACACTTGTCCACTCATAAACCTGCATGGAAATTATATGACTCATAAAATCTTACCTTCATCTGAAACATATTACATCAGTGTTTGGAAAATAAAATGCATATCAATTTCCATTTCATTAGAAAAAGTATAGTTTAATAGATATTTAATTTTTAAATTTCCTGGATAAAAATATGATACATGGAGAGCAAAACATAAAGGAAAGAGCAGAGGCTAGGGAACGATATTATCTGAGTTTGATTCTTGGATTTGCCACTTATTACAAACTAAATACATATTCTTCATCTTTATTCAGTCTGAGTTTCTCCACCAATGGTGGGGGACTAATTAGTCCTGAGATATTTATACAGTATGATTAAATAATATGAAAAGCACACATATGCCTGACAATTAGTAGGTATTTAATAAATTATAAATACCATGTGCTGTGTTAGGTCAAGTTCCCTAGAAGCAGACCCTAGGATACAGATTTAGTGCAAGTGAGTTTTGGGAAATTTCTCTCAGGTGAAACCTGTAAAGGCATAAGGAAAGCATGGTACTACAGAGAATAAAGCTAG
Organism: Marmota flaviventris; assembly: GCF_047511675.1. Taxonomy (NCBI): domain Eukaryota; kingdom Metazoa; phylum Chordata; class Mammalia; order Rodentia; family Sciuridae; genus Marmota; species Marmota flaviventris. The sequence continues at coordinate 64,475,560 of NC_092504.1, forward strand.
GTAGAGATGTGATTTTAGTGGAGATCCTCTCAGTCTGGTCATACATAAAGCTTCAGAGTATAAACTGTCTCACATTTTGTTTTGCCTTAAGGCAAGAGGAATATGTGTGTATATACTCCCACTTTCTCTCTCCATCAATCATCAGACATCACAGAGGGGGAGGTGGAAGTAGTACAGAACCTTCTGAAGAAGGGTGCAGATAAGAACTATCAGCTATGAACACCTACAAGGTCTGGAGCTGAGTGCATGGGAAAGATGATCTAGGAAGGATAATACCAACATCTGCAAAAGAGCTACATTACCACATGTGTATGTGTGTGTATGTGTGTGTATGTGTATTTCTATATTTGAGTTGTTTCTCTCCCTCATGTATATATGTACATAAATACATAAATAACAGAGAGATATATGTATATATAGGCACACACATATATAAAACATATAAATATATACACACAATATGTACATATATACACATACAATATGTACATATATATACACACACATACAGAAAGAGAGATGTATGAATGTCTGTCTATCTTTGTTCTTCTAAATGTTTAAGAAAAGGAACATGACAACGAGAACAATAATTTAGTGGAAAAGATTTACAGTATAAGAATAAAAAAATTAATACAATACTATTAATATGAGACAAAGTAGAATTTAAGGCAAAGATTAAGATAAACAATACATAAAATAAACAATTCATAAAATAAACAATTCATCAAGAAAATAAAATATAGAATGATGTTATTTTATGCACCAAATAACTAGTTTTGAAGCACATATAAACACAATTTTACAGACTTGCAAGTACAAATGAATAAATCCACAGTCAATGAAAGTTTTAAACATAACTATTGGAAATGAATAGATTAATCAGTTAAAACACTATGTTTTCAAGTTGAAGAGTCAATTTGACCACAACATAATAATCATGGGTAACTTTAACACACCTCTCCCACCACTGGATAGATTTTCCAAACAAAAGTTGAATAAAGAAACTATAGAGCTCAATAACACAATTAATAACTTAGACTTAACTGACCTATATAGTATATTTCAACCAGCATCAAGCAGATACACTTTTTTCTCAGCAGCACATGGATACTTTTCTAAAATAAACCATATACTATGCCACAAAGCAACTCTTAGCAAATACAAAAATGTAGAGATACTACCATGTATTTTATCAGATCATAATGGAATGAAATTGGAAATCAACAACAAAATAAAACATAAAAATTTATGCATCACATGGAGACTGAAAAATATGCCATTGAATGAACAATGGGTTACAGAAGACATCAAGGATGAGACTAAATAATTCTTAGAGGTAAATGAGAACACAGACACAACATATTGAAATTTCTGGGACACTATGAAAGCAGTACTAAGAGGAAAATTCATTGCATGGAGTTCATTCCTTAAATGAAGAAAAAGTCAAATAAATGACCTCACACTACATCTCAAAGCCCTAGAAAAAGAAGAACAAATCAGCAGCAAAAGCAGTAGAAGGCAAGAAATAATTAAAATCAGAGCAGAAATCAGTGAAATCAAAACAAAAGAAACAATTGAAAAAATTGACATAACTAAAAGTTGGTTCTTTGAAAAAATAAATAAAATTGACAGACCCTTAGCCATGCTAAGGAAGAGAAGGAGAGCGAGACCTCAAATTACAAGCATATGTGATGAAAAAGGCGATATCACAACAGACACTTCAGAAATACAGAAGATAATTAGAAATTATTTTGAAACCTTATACTCCAATAAAATAAAGACACTGAAGGCATCAACAAATTTCTTAAGTAATATGATCTACCCAGATTGAGACAGGAAGATATACACAACTTTAACAGACAAATATCAAGTGAGGAAATAGAAGAAGCCATCAAAAGATTACCAACGAAGAAAAGCTCAGGACTGGATGGATACACAGCCGAGTTCTACAAGACCTTTAAAGAAGAACTAATACCAATACTCTTCAATTTATTTCAGGAAATAGAAAAAGAGGGAGGACTTCCAAACTCATTCTATGAGGACAATATCACCCTGATTCCAAAACCAAAGAAAGTTCAAAGAAAGAAAACTTCAGACCAGTATCTCTAATGAACAAAAATGCCGAAATTCTCAATAAAATTCTGGCAAATCGAATACAAAAATATATCAAAAAGATTGTGCACCATAATCAAGTGGGATATATCCCAGGGATGCAAGGTTGGTTCAACATACAGAAATCAATAAATGTAATACATCACATCAGTAGACTCAAAGATAAGAATCATATGATCATCTCGATAGATGCAGAAAAAGCATTTGACAAAATACAGTACTCCTTTATGTTGAAAACACTAGAAAAACTAGGAATAACAGTAACATATCTCAACATCGTAAAGGCTGTCTATGCTAAGCCTCAGGCCAACATCATTCTAAATGGAGAAAAATTGAAGGCATTCCCTCTAAAGTCTGGAACAAGACAGGGATCCCTCTTTCACCACTTCTATTTAATATAGTTCTTGAAATACTGGCCAGAGCAATTAGACAAAAGAAATTAAAGGGGTATGTATAGGAAAAGAAGAACTTAAATTAGCTCTATTTGCTGACAATATGATTCTATAACTAGAAGACCCAAAAAACTCCACCAGAAAACTTCTAGAACTAGTAAATTAATTCAGCAAGTAGCAGGATATAAAATCAACACCCATAAATCAAAGGCATTTCTGTGTATCAGTGACAAATCCTCTGAGAAGAAAATGAGGAAAACTATCCCATTCACAATATCCTCAAAAACAAAAATAAAAACAACAACAACAACAAAAAAAAACACTTGGGAATCAACTTAACAAAAGAGGTTAAAGATCTATACAATGAAAACCACAGAACCCTAAAGAGAGAATTCAAAGAAGACCTTAGAAGATGGAAGGATCTACCTTGCTCTTGGATAGGCAGAATTAATACTACCAAAAGCACTGAACAGATTTAATGCAATTCCAATCAGAATCCCAATGGCATTCTTCATAGAAATAGAAAAAAGCAATCATGAAATTCATCTGGAAAAATAAAGGATCCAGAGTAGCTAAAGCAATCCTAAATAGGAAGAGTGAAGCAGATGGTATCACTATACCTGACCTTAAACTATACTACAGAACAATAGTAACAAAAACAGCATGGTATTGGCACCAAAATAGGCCAGTAGACCAATGGTTCAGAATAGAGGACACAGAGACTAACCCACAAAGTTACAGTGATCTTATATTAGACAAAGGTGCCAAAAACATGCACTGGAGAAAAGATGGCCTCTTCAACAAATGGTGCTGGAAAAACTGGAAATCCATATGCAACAAAATGAAATTAAATCCCAATCTCTCACCATGCGCAAAACTCAACTCAAAATGGATCAAGGACTTAGGAATACAACCAGAGACTCTGCGCCTAATAGAAGAAAAAATAGGCCCTGATCTCCATCATGTGGGATTAGGCCCCAACTTCCTTAATAAGACTCCTTTGCTAAAAGAATTAAAAGCAAGAATAATAAATGGGATGGGCTCAAACTAAAAAGTTTCTTCTCAGCAAAAAAAAAAAAAAAAAAAAAAAAATCTGTGAGGTGAATAAAGAGCCTACATCTTGGGAGCAAATCTTTATCCCTCACACATCAGATAGAGCACTAATAATGTCTAGGATATATTAAGAACTCAAAAAGTTAAATGCCAAATAAACAAATAACCCAATTAATAAATGGGCCAAGGACCTGAACAGAAAATTCTCAGAAGAGGATATACAATCAATTACCAAATACATGAAAAAATGTTTATCATCTCTAGCAATTAGAGAAATGCAAATCAAAACCACTCTAAGATTTCATCTCACTCCAGTCAGAAAGTCAACTATTATGAAGACAAACAACAAAAATTGTTAGCGAGGATGTGGGGAAAAGACACACTCATACATTGCTGGTGGGACTACAAATTGGTGCAGCCAATATGGAAAACAGTATGGAGATTCCTTGGAAAATTGGGAATGGAACCACCATTTGACCCAGTTATCCGTCTCCTCGGTCTATACCCAAAGGATTTAAAAACAGCATACTACAGGGACACAGCCACATCAATGTTTATAGGAGCACAGTTCACAATAGCTAAACTGTGGAACCAACCTAGATGCCCTTCAATAGGTGAATGGATTTTTAAAAATGTGGCATGTATACACAATGGAATATTACTCAGCAGTAAAAGAGAATAAAATCATGGCATTTTCAGGTAAATACATGGAGTTAGAGAAGATAATGCTAAGTGAAGTTAGCCAATCCCCCAAACCCAAATACCAAATGTTTTCTCTGATATAAGGAGGCTGACTCATAGTGGGATAGGGAGAGGGAGCATGGGAGGAATAGACGAACTCTAGATAGGGCAGAGGGGTTAGATGGGATGGGAGGAGGCATGGGGTTAGAAATGATGGTAGAATGTGATGATCATTATTATCCAAAGTATATGCATGAAGACACAAGTTGGTGTCAATATACTTTATATACAACCAGAGATATGAAAAATTGTGCTCTATATGTGTAACAAGAATTGTAATACATTCTTCTGTCATATATAAATAAAAAAGAAAAATAACTACAAACTTTGTCAAAGGATAGTTAACAATTTTTAAAGACCAGTTATATCTATATTAATACTTTTAACTAAAAATAATTTATATTAAGAATTTATAAAGAATTCCTACAGTGCCAGGTGTGGGAGGCTGAGGCAGGATGATCGCAAGTTCCAAGCTAGCCTCAGCAATTTAGTGAGGCCATAAGAAACTGAGAGACCCTATCTCTACATAAAACTTTTAAAAAGGGCTGGGGATGTGGTGAAGTGGTAAAGTACCCTTGGGCTCAATCCCTGGAACAACAACAACAAAAGGAATTTCTACAAGTTAAAAAAAAAAAAAGAAAAAACAATAGAGCAGACCAACACATCAACAAGTGTAAAGCTATACAGAAAATAACAGACAATTCAGAGACAGGGTAGCCAAACATGTTAATGAATAGAAAAAAATTGCTCAACTGCACTAATAATCAAAAATTAAAATTAAATGAGTTTTATTTTACACCCATAGATGAACAAAAATTAAAAAGACTGAAAACAAATCTAGCTGAGATGCGCAGAAGGAAAAAATGATGTTCATTGTCGTCAGGAGAGTACATTGTAAGGCACACTTTAAGAGCAGTGTAATAGCACCTAGAGTAAATAGAAAATGTGGTTAATCTTTAAACTAGGAGATATATATCTAGAAGAAACAGGCATATACATGAAGAGATACAAGTATGTTATTGTAGCATTGCTTATAATAATGGTTGGTCCCTTTCATAATCATGGGAACAACCCCCATTCATACATTGAGGAGTTATTATGCAATATTAATGTGAAAACAACTAGAAGTATTCTTTATATAAAATGGTATCATCTTGAAAATATGTTAAGTGAAGTTATCCAATCCCCCCAAAACAAATACCAAATGTTTTCTCTGATATAAGGAGGCTGATTCATAGTGGGATAGGGAGGGGGAACATGGGAGGAATAGATAAATTCTAGATAGGGAAGAGAGGAGGGAGGGAAAGAGAGGAGGCAGGGAATTAGCAAGGGCAGTGGAATGTGATTGACATTATTATCCAAAGTACATGTATGAAGACACGAATTGGGTGTCAACCTACTTTATATACAAACAGATATGAAAAATTGTGGTATATATGTGTAATAAGAATTGTAATGCAAAAAAAACCCAAGTACATGTATGAAGACATGAAATCGCATGAACATACTTTACACAAAGATATGAAAAATTGTGCTCTATATGTGTAATAAGAATTGTAATGCACTCTGCTGTCATGTACTTAATAAAGAAAGAAAAAGAAAATAAGTTAAAAGAAAAAAATCATTTTGGAATAATGTGTGAAGAATAATCCTCAGTCTTTGACAAGTTATGGCCCATTCCATCTCAGTTTCTATTTCTAGATTGCATTAATAACTGTATCAAGTTAGTATAATGAGTGTGATCATTAAAGGAACTAATTGAAGTAAAGTGCTTAGAACACTGTTTGGAATATGGTAATGCTTAATAGTCAATACCACTGAAATATTTACATAAAGTTTAAAAGTACACAAAATTTTTATGGATACACTCATATTCTTTTTTTAATTTTTTTTATTAGTTGCTCAAAACATTACAATGATCTTGACATATCATACATTTGATTCAAATGGGGTATGTAATCTTATTTTTCCATGTGTACAGATTGCAGGATCACATTGGTTATACAGCCACGTTTATACCTGGGGCCATACTAGTGCCTATTGTATTCTGCTACCCTTCCTATCCCTCCCTCCCCCCGCTCCCCTCCCATCACCTCTTTCTACCCAATCTACTGTGACACGTTTCTCTCTTTCTTTTTTTCTTCCCCCTCACACCATCTTATATACAATTTTGCATAACAATGAGGGTCTCCTACCATCTTCCCTGCAATTCCCCTTCTCTCTCCCATTCCCATGCACCTCTTGTCCCTATTTAATGGTAATCTTCTTCTCATGCTCTTCCTCCCTGCTCTGTTTTGAGTTGCCCTCCTCTTATATCAAAGAAGACATTCTGCATTTGTTTTTTAGGGTTTGGTTAGCTTCACCTAGCATAATCTGCTCTAATGCATTTTCCTGCAAATGCCATGATTTTGTTATTTTTTAGTGCTGAGTAATATGCCATTGGATACACTCATATTCTAATCATACAAAAATTACCTGGGATAATACACTTTGGCTTTAGGAGAGCAGTTGGTTACACTGTGTGAACTAAGAAGAGGGGAAAGGGAAAGAAAAAAAAATCAAAGAACATTATGTTTTAATTCTTTAAAATTCACAATGCCAATATGAGAGATTGTTAAGATTTAAGTAAGCTACTTAGATGGATATTGGCTACATGAGTATTAATTATGTTATATTTAACTGTGTTAATATTATATTGTTTATATTAATTATGTTAATATTTGTTATTATATTGTTTATAATTTTTTTATGTTTAAAATATTTCACAGCCATAAGTGAAGGAAAGAAATAGTATTTTTGAAAAAAATTAAATGAACAATTACTAATAAATTCATTATATCTAGTAAAATTTTATAAAGAAATAAACAAAAAATGAAGGCAAGAGGTCAAACTATGGGGTGACATCTCACAATTCTTTTTTCTCTGTGAGTAGAACTCAGGTCCAGAAGAGGGCCTCTGATGGTGGTGGGTATTTCATCTAACTGTCCACCTCAATGACCAATTCATGTTGGGCCAATAGGATTATCTCTGCTGGGAAGCAGCACTAGAAACTGAGAGCCATAGAGCCAAAGGAGTAATTGACACTAACCTCTTTGTGGCCTTTGAATCTAGGAGTGGTAGGGCCATTCCAATAAATCCTTCATTTTGTTTAAATTAGATTCCAATTCTTGGTTTACAGCTTAGGAAACTTGAACTACCACCTTAAATTGGTGAAGTTTACCTCTAACACAGAGATGATAGTTACCAGAATTCTTTGTTGAAAACAGATTATTAACAGTTTCATCCAGTAAAAAGCTCCAAATACTTTGGTGCTTCTAAAAAGCTATTACTTTCTCCAAAACCAATTCTATATACTCTTTCCATTAATTGATACAAATACTAATTAATAACTATTGGAAAATTGCTACAAATTTTGGGAAAATGCAATGCAAACTGGATGGGGGTCTTAAAAAATTAGTAAACATGCTAATTGCTATGATGTATATAGACTTTTAAAAAATAACTTTTATGTTAATGAAATTACAAAAGCTGCTACTCTATGTAACTAAGGAAATATTATACATTGTTCAGGTTTTGGACATGTGGAATGAGGGCCAAATAAATCCAGGGGGCTATTATATTTATTTTTTCAATCCATAAATAGTAGAAAAAACTTCTGAGTGATTATTGTTAAATATCATGGTTTTCAAATTATGAATGATACAAAATAATCAATGGGAAAATCAAAGAAATTCCTGATGCATGAAATGGACCTTATAAGGAAGATCGTAGTGAAAAATCATTTCTCTGGAAAGATGTGTACTACTAGTAATAAAGTTAACCATCAGAGCAATAGGTAGGATATAATTATAATTACTCTTAAAATGTATGAAAATTATCACTCAGTCTAACCTATAACATGATGATGAATTATCAGTCTAATCTATAACATGATGAAAAAATTGAAGCTATAATACACGACAGTTCTAATTGAATGTGCTATTAGGAGAAAACTGTATTACATCATATTGAAAAGCTCTTTTCTTCTCATTTTCCAGGTGGATATATAATTTGATACTTTAAGATTAGCATATATAATATTCTCAGAATGGTCTGTATTATAAACAAACTCAGTCATATTGAGATCTCCTTCCCATCTTAACTTTAGTAATCTTGAATTTCTAAAGCACTCTTGACGATCCACATTTTGAGGTAGTACTCTTGTTTATTTACATGCTTTCACTAAAAAGGGAACACAGTTGAGCCTTCTCATTCTTTCGCCCCACTCCTGAGTCCTGCGGTAAGGATGGATTGTACAGGTGGCTCTTCACAAGGTTGTGGCCCTTTAGATGAGAAAAACAGTGCTTCTGTTGACAGGAGCTCTTCTTCAGACCAGTTCTAGATGCCTCATCATTGCTGGTCTCTGTGTTTACTCATCTGTGGTATAGAGGCTAAAAGGAGTATAACGCACCAAGGATTTTATTACAGTTAAGAGAACAAAAGTGCCCCTTGAGTGTGATGGGGGTCTTTTTTTGCCTTTTTATTGTTTAATTTCTTGAGAGATGGGAGTGGGGTGATCTCAGAAAGATTAGTTTAATTGTTTAATTGTCTTTTTCCCCCCCAGAAATCTTCACTCCTTTTCATTCTTAGTTGACCAAGTTAGGGCCTTTGCAATGTCGATAATTACAGTTATAACTAAGGTAGTTGTCTTTTATTAAATGTATAGGCATTATAATTTTCCAAATTTATTGGAATAATTTATCCATAGTATTCTTTATCATTTAAATGTATGTAGCTCCCATGATGCTATCCACAGTCTCATTCCTGATATTCTCTTTTTCTTGAGTAGTCTGGCTAGAGGTTTATCAATTTTATTTATCTTGCCTAAGAACCAGTTATTGGCTTTATTGATTTTGCCTATTGATTTGGTATTATTTACTTCACTAACGACTGCTTCTTTGTTATCCTTTCCTTTGGCTTACTTTGGGTGTAATTTTTTTTAAAATTTTAAGTTTTTTAGGTGAAGGATCAGATCATTAGTTTGAGATCTTTCTTTTTTTCTAATATAGTTGTTACTGTGCCAAACATTTCCCTCTGGAAATGCTTTTGCTCACTGCTTTTGCTCATCAGGTATTTTGATAGGAATTGTCTTTATTTTCACATAGTTCAAATTGCTTTCCAGTTTATTTCTGATTTCTTTGTAAAGTATGAATTATCTAAAAGTTATTCAATTTCTGTGTTTGTGTATGTTCCAACTTTTAAGATTTCCCCAATTTCTGTGAGATTGCAGCCTATTAATTTCAATTATCCATTCGTGCTCTTTCTTTACTGCCATAATCTTATCATTTATCTTAGAATGAAGCTGAGCCAGCATATAACTGTTCCTTTCTTTATTTATCTTCTCTAGAATATACATTATGTTAGAAATATCTTACTTCATATGCCATTTTGTTCTTATACCACTTATTTATTTGATGTTCTTTCACCTCTGTATTGTGTTCTTCCCTGGTCTCTAAGGAGGCTAGGGTTTTTGTTTTGCCTTGTTTATTTTTAGTTTCTTCTGTAACATGGATCAATTATTTGTCTTCAAAGGTAAACTTTTTCTTTTTACACACTTTTATTCATATAATATTGTAAAATTTCTCTTCAAATATGTAGTGATCCTTGTTTATTCCTTCACATTTAAGAAAAAGGTACTATAAAATTGACAATGATCTCTGTGTACCTAATTCAGGTCAATTAGTTTTGACTGATAAGTTTAACATTTATCTATGACTGGTCAGAAACTTGCTGTTAGGCAGAAACACTATTAAATATGAGGGCCTTGCTTTTCAGCACCAAGTCCCAAGCTATTTGCTCTATTCTTAGGGACTTTACTCAGTTTCTTTAGATATTATTCTTCAGTTCTAGCTTGGTTGTTTGAGAGGCATGACTACTTGGCTATTGATAATTCTGCATATGAGGGTTTTATAGTTTAGATATGAGGTGTCCCCCAAAAGTTTACATGTGAGACAATAAAGAAAGTTTAGAGTTGAAATGATTGGGTTATGAGAGCTTTAACCTAATACATGCATTAATCCTCTGATTGGAATTAATGGGGTGGTAACTGTAGGCAGGCAAGGTGTGGCTGAAGGAGGTGGGTTGTTGGGAACATGTCTTTCAGGTATATGTTTTGTGAGCTGAGCTGAGTCTCTCTTTCTGCTTCCTGGTGCCATGTTCAAGCTACTTTTTTCCACCACACCCTTCTACCATGATGTTGTGCCTCACCTCAGGCACAAAGCAATGCAGTTGGACACTTAGGACTGAGACCTCTGAAACTGTGAGTGGCAAATAAACCTTTTCTCTTCTAAAATTTTTCTTGTCAATTCTTTTGGTTACAACAATGAAAAAGCTGACTAACACAGAGGGCAAAACACATTTTAAATTAACCTTATCTTGGCCCCATTTCACACTCCTTATCTTCCAAATCACTGAATTCCTGAATTCTAAGCTTCTCTGAGGCTGTTTATAAGACTGCTTTCCTTCTAGGAAAAGAAATCTTCTTTTCTTCCTCCATGAAGTAAGCCCAACTGCTTCCCTTTTATTAGTAATGTTGGAAATTGGCATGTCCAAAATATTGTATGCATTTGTTGCTTTGCAGTTGGTGCTCCTTGATGGTAACAAGATTACTGTTGATCTAAATGCTTTGTATCTTAATGGACTGTGATAAAAAGTAATAAAGTAAAATGACATTTATTTGAGAACTACTATCTATTGTATAATTTTACAAGTTGCTGTTATTTGGGGAGTTTCTGTGGACCAAACAGATGAAGTTGTCCTTGTAAGGATGCTGCACACCACTTTGACATCTGTAATCAGGCATGCAATATTTATTAGGTTATCTAGCAAGGAAAATTGTGCACATATTTTCTTGTGTGTTTTTGAGGTGTTAGAGTGCTCCAAGATTCTTGGGAAAATATTTGGGGAGGAAGAACATCCAGTTCCAAAATACTTTCTCCTTTGGGGGAAGTGGAGTTGGCATTGAATCCATAGCAGGCTACTCTGACCCTTGGTAACAGTCTCTGTCATACCAATAGGTCTTTTGGAACTCTCCTGAATGAAACAGAATTAAGAAAATGAAAGATCACACCCCCTATTATCATACTTTTGTAGCCAGAGGAGGTAGGGAAGGATTGTCAAGGAGGGAGATAGAAAGAAAGAAAGGAAAGGAGAAATGAAAAGAGGGACAGATACATGTTGATTATAATTTCATCCTGAACCATAATATCTTAGAAATGAAGAGAGCAGAGTTTATCTTCTTCAGCCTCTTTTCCATTATGGGAATCCCTTTTTCAACTTCTCTGAGAGCCATACAGCCTCTGCTTAAATAGTTTAAATATTTTCATTGACAGGTAGCTAATTTCTTTGAAGGTTGTTATTTCTATTTCAACAAGTTTTAATAATTAGGGTGTAAGGGGGGAAAAATCTACCCTCTTTTAGATACTGGTCTTTTGAAGCACTTTTGAAGTGCTGCCCCACTGTGATTTTTCTTGATAACTTTCACTTTTTCTTTTAAATTTCTTGGCTTTTTTAGATGAAAATTTTAAGTTCCTTCAATCACTATGTAACCTTTTGTCATTCTGAATATTCCTTTTTGATACTCCCTAAATTTTCCCTTAATAAACTTCTCTTTTAAATTGAAGAACAGCATCCACATGAAAGTATACAACCCATAACTGTGCTGTTCTGTAAATAATAATAAAAAAAATGAACAAGTGTTTGATCACTACCAAGAATGAGGAAAAGAATATTATTGACACCAAATAACCCCATGTATGCCCTTTTAGTTTGTCTCTCCTACCCCTCCAAATAATCACTATTATGATTTCCAACATCATAGCAGAGTTCTGACACTTTTGAAATGTTATATAAACAGGACCATATTGTCTTATTTCAGTAAATATTTTGTGAGAACCACCATGTTTTTGTATGTTGTTGTAGTTTGTATTATTTTCTTTCTGTGATTTTGCAGTGCATGATAATACAATTTATTTTACTTATTTATTTATAATACTACTATCTGTTTTACTATTATAGATAATAGGTTATTTGCAATTTTGGGCTGCTATGAATAATGGTTCTTTAAGTATTATATTAGTTACCGTCTTGTTGCTGTGATCAAAACACATGGTAAGAACAATTTAGGGGATTAAAAACTTGTTTGGGTATTACGGTTTCAGAGGTTCAGTCCAGAGTCTGCTGACTTCTTCACCCTGAGCCTGAGATGAGGCAGAACATCATGGCAGAAGTTGATCACTCATGGTAGCCGGGAAGCAGAGAGAGAGGGGAGATAGGGACAAGATATAGTCTTAGCTCACACTCTCAGTGACCTACTGCCTCCAGCCACCCTCTACCTGCCTACAATTACTACCCAGTAGTCCTTCCAAATTATGAATCCATCAAAAGGATTAATTTACTGATGAGGGTATAGCTCTCCTAATCTAACCATTTCACCTCTAAACATGTATTGCCTGAATTTTCAGGGGACATTTTTAGATCTAAGCCATTATAAGCACTTTTTATGTGTTTTTGTGTACATACATATATGGCTTTTTAACGAGTACAACCTACACATGAAATTATTAGGATATATATAGATATATATTTAGGATATTTGTATGTGTGTATATGTGTGTGTGTATTTCAGTTTAGTACATAATGGCAAAATGCTTTCCAAAATGATTGGGCTAGTTTAAATTTTCAACCACTAAGAATCCCTACTATTTCACAGCTGGGTTAATATTTGGTATTTTAATTTAAATTTTACTCAGTCTAATAAGTGTGTAATATTATATAAGTATTTAAATTTTCCCTTTTCTGATAATTTATGAAGTCTTCTATGTGTTTATTGAGATGACCTCTTCTGAGACAACTATTCAAGCTTCTTGTCCATTTTTCTCTGTTTCTTTTGTCTCTTTCTTGTTTATTTAAGGCATTTTTATTAATATTTTGGATAAAAAGTCTTTGTTATCTATAGGTACTGTGAATATCTTCTCCAACTCTCTAGTTTGTCTTTTGGCTCTCTTAATGAAAGTTTCTAATTTTAATGTTACCCAATTTATTTTTCCTTTTATAGATAGAACTTATCTATTCTGTTAAAGGTATTCTTGTTATACCAAAGTCACAAATGTATTTTTGTTACCTTCTAGAAGTTTTATTACTTACAGTAAATGTTTATTTTCCCTGAGATTACTGTTTTGCATATAGTGTAAAGTAGGGATCAAGTTATATTGAGATATGTATTGTATATCCTAGCAAACATGTCAAGCCCCCAAATCTTCTATTTAAAATTAGAAGTCTAGGTTGAAGTTAAACATTTGGAAGTTTTCAGTGTACAATGCTATTTAAAGCTATGAGGTTGGATATGATGCTAAAGGAATGAATATAGATTGGGAACAGTCCTGAGAACAAAGTCCTGGAGCACTCCAACATAACACCTCAAGGTGCACTTTGTACACAGCATGCTAGGGTATAGTATGGTGTACTGTTACGAAGCACAGAGTCTGTAGCTTCTTACAGTCTGCATACTGCTTTCAGTGATGTAGCCCTGATTGTATTTATTGGTTGCGTTGACTCTTGCTACAGTCAAATCACAGTATAGACTTAAGTAAATATTATAGTAAATCAGAAAGTAAGAGGTAACTAAGATATCATCTCCCTCCAGTCAGCATGGCAGCTATTATGAAGACAAACAACAATAACTGTTGGCGGAGATGTGGGGGAAAAGGTACACTAATACATTGCTGGTGGACTGCAAACTGGTGCAGCCAATTTGGAAAGCAGTATGGAGATTTCTTGGAAAACTGGGCAGGGAACCACCATTTGACTCAGCTATTTCTCTCCTCGGACTATACCCAAAGGACTTAAAAAACAGCACACTACAGGGACACAGCCACATCAATATTTATAGCAGCACAATTCACAATAGCTAAACTGTGGAGCCAACCTAGATGTCCTTCAGTGGAAGAATGGATAAAAAATGTGGCTATATACACAACGGAATTTTACTCAGCATTGAAAAAGAACAAAACCATGGCATTTGTAGGTAAATGGATGGCGTTGGAGAAGATAATGCTAAGTCAGCCAATCCCCCAAAAAACAAATACCAAATGTTTTCTCTGTTATAGGGAGTTTGACTCATAGTGGGATAGGAAGGGAGAGCATGGGAGGAATAGATGAATTCAAGATAGGGAAGAGGGGTGGGAGGGATGGGGAGGGGGTAGGGGAGTAACAAGGATGGTGGAATATGATGGTCATCATTATACAAAGTACACGTATGAAGACTTGAATTTGATGTCAACATTTTATATACAAACAGAAATACAAAAAGCGTGGAATTTATGTGTATTAAGAATTGTAATGCAAAAAAGATAATATTACCTTATATTAGGCAGAGGTAAGTGAAAGGAAGAGAAGGCAGAGGATGTGGGGATAAGAAAAATAGTAGAATGATCAGACATTATTACTCTGTGTGTGTGTGTATATATATATATATATATATATATATATATCACTGTATGACCAATGTGATTCTACAAAATGAAAAATGAGAAATTATATCCCATCCATGTATGGTAAAAAAAGAAAGTAAGAGTTAAAAATATGAGTAGTTACTAAGCCATGTCCTTCATTCTATACTAGTGGAATTGACAGTTTGAATACAAAATACAGCAATTCATGATTTTTTTCTTGAACCTTTTATTGTGTTTTCATGTTATTGTAGAATTCAAAATAATTAAAGCAACATAACAGCTTACTCCATCTGTATAGTCAACATTAGAATATTCAATAAGCAAGTGACTGTGACAAATATTAGATACTGCAGAATCATACTTTAAAATCTTAATATGTGAGACCTCTTCCTTCTTTAGCTGTTAGTGTCCCAATCTTAAATTTTGCATAAGCAAAGCTGTTCAATTGTATCTAATTATCATCTAGAAAATATATCTTCATGTTTCTAGTAAAGAAATCATAAGGGAAGCCATTTTTTCTCTGAATTTCCATTCATATTTTCTTTTGATGGTGTAACTAATTCTGGAAATTAGGACATATTCTTGTCAGAGGAATTTACTTCCAAGATTGATTTATTTTACCTTTGTGTAAAAGAATATCCACAAGGTGGTATGATGCATTCCCACATTGTCACACTTTGGCCTCTAGCTATCTCTAACTCTAAAAAGTAAAAGCTTTGAATAGAGTAGTTTTTATTTAGCCACATTCAAGAAGAAAGTCCCTAAGTGTGTATTCACTTCAATTGCAAGACTTATGAAGTACCTATTTTATGTAATAAACTATTTTAATGTTATAAGGGCATAAAATGAATTATTTGTCCCTGCCTTCATATCTTATATCTAATCTCTAAGTCTATTTTTATATTATTTTGGAATCTACAACTTCATAATCTTCTTTATTTTCTACACAATTTATTCCTAGATTATATCCTGTGATTGCATAATTTCTTATAACATCTCCCTTGGCTGTTGCAAGATGCTCTTCTAACTTACTAGTAATGACACAGTTTCACTCCTTACACTGATATGCCTAATATTTATATCCTGTGACTTGTTTTTTGATTCTCTACTGTTATATATAAGAATGGTAGTGATAGGTAAGTTAAACCATGTAGTTAGTGATCCAGTGGGTCTAGAAAATTAGTTCCCTCATCTCTAATTCTATTGTGTTTGTTTAAAACCTAGTCCATAAAATCTGAGTTCCAAATTGCAGAGGTATCAAATTTAAGGACCCATATTAGCAATAAGTGAAGATTCAGAGGTCTCTTAGGTATGCCTCATGATTATGATTATGTTTTATCAAATCTGTATTATAGCTCTCATGTCAAAATTTTCATATAAAATGAAGTTGTACTGCTCCTGATCTTTCAGGCTACTACTGTTACACTCTCAGGAAGCCTTCAATGTCTGAAAATTTTGTTTAGTTGTAAGGGTTCATTTATTTCTGAAATATTTACAGTAGTGTTTTCATAAGACATGTGACCAAATCATAATATGTGCCTTTAGCAATAAAGCCATGAAGGTTGTTCATTATCAGTAGGAGACTTGGAAGTAATAAAAAATTGTGGTATAACATCACACAGAAAGCTAAAGTTTACCAGATCTCAAAGGGAAAAATCAGTAATTCATGAATAATAAATAGAGAAAATATTATTTAAAGGTAGGGTGTCTGAATACCAATGACATCAGTTAAATACATATGATCCACACCTATATATAGCAGATTACCAAATTCAAACTAACTGTGGCTACTGTATGAGGGCAATATTTTTGGAAGTATGAGCTGTACTGAAACAGTTTCTGCAATATATTAGGCACAAATATGCTCTCCTTCCATGTTAGGCATGCAGAATTTTTTCCCACCTGTTTATTTTTCTTTAAACAAACATATTATCTGATATAACTAGTCCAAAGAAAATTTTCTCTTCCTCCACATGAATGAACTCCCCTCTTATCCTTTTGCTAAATTCTGTAGTTTCTGATGTAGTTCAGGATCTTATATTACATCCATGTCACTTTTGGGAATCACTTCAGTGGTATAGTGCCTTGAATTATTTTAAAACATTTAATCAGTTTCTGTTTAAGTCAGTTTTGTCCTTTGATGATGTAAGTTTACTTTCTGAATGCAAATGTTTTACAATATAGGTTGGACTCCCTGTCTAGTCATGAGATTTTAAAGGAAAAACAAACTTTGTCGTATGGTCTTTTTTAGCTTAAAAAAAGTGGCAAAATTAAGAATGTTTTATCAAATCTGTATTAGAGCTCTCATGACAATTATTGCTTACCCTGGTTATTTAGTTTTATTCATTGAATAAGCCATATTTGTTTTTATGGGATTGGACAACTCCTAAAGGAATGGTTCTGTATATCCAAAATAAAAAGGTTTCTGATGTTTGGATATAGAATTTTTCTGTGGTAAAAGTAGTTATCCCTGGAGTCCAACTACTAGTTGAGCTGTGTACTAGCTGTAGCACTTTGAGAAAATTGTCTACCCTTATTGTGCCTCAGTTTAATCACCTGCAGAATGGGAGTGATAATGACACCCACTCCATAATTTATGAAGTACTTTAAGCAAAATAGGAAAGGTGGTTTGCTTAGTATGGTGTCTGTACATGATGGATGCGTAACAAGTATTAGTTCTTATCTACAAGATTATTATATAATGTAGCAACTTTCCCAGATGGCTGAAAAAAAGAATCACTGGGGAAAACAAAACTTTAAAAGTTCTATTTCTCTTAGTTTACAGATAATGAAATTGAGACTTAAAGAAAACAATGGTTTATCATATTCATCTTAATTACCTCAGAATATAAATCAGGCAAATTAAGCTTCTAATCTCATCATTATATCATTTGATATTATTTAAAGTGGAACATTTTTAGTACTATAACTTATTTTTCTGTAAATGTTAAGTTTAACTGACTTGTATGCTTCTTAATTTTTTTTATTTCATGGATTTTGTTTGCACGCACCATGTTTTGTTCATTTTGAAATAAAAATAGGATGGATAATAAGCATTGATGATACCTGAGGGCTTAGTTATGACTTTTCTGTGCCCCCACTTAAATTTGGAACTCATTAATAGAAGATCATAAAATATAGAAGGAGAAAATGACATTAACTCTCAAACACATAAATCTATATGGCTCAGGGTGTAAGCTAATGGGCTTGCCATCGCCCTTCTTTTCCCTTGTCTAGACTCTGGGACAGCCAGCCTAAAGGAAAATTTGTTGTGTAGCATGGGTGTTTTCCTAGGATCACAACACCTCATGCTCGCGGCTTTTACCTGATTAGCTCCACCAGTATGCAAGAAGTATGGACTACTGCCATGTCTTTTTCTATGGAGAGTAGTTAGGATAGTACAATGCAATAAAAAAGACACCAGTTTCCAAGTAAATGAAAATTAGGAGAAGGCAGAGGTGAAACCTGAGATGCATGCTTGCTGAAGTCAAACCACTTGGAATCACAGCATTTGTGTAAGATTATAATAATCCTAGAGGCTATAGCCTAAGAAGAAACAGCAAAATTTAGAAAAATAAATAAACATGGAATGATTCCAAAGTATCGATAGTGGATGAAGATGTAATTTTTTTCCAGAGTTCAAGACAATTATTTGAAACATCATTTTAACTACTAAGAAATTTCTTTGAGATTAGACACTAAATCTTTGCCTTATGCTAAAGAATAATTTCAGGATAAAAATTTAGATATAGAAGTTAATCAGTCCTTAGTTAGGTTGATGAGAGACAAATCCAGATGGTCCTGCTGGATAATCTCTTTCCTTCTCTTGGTTGCTGAGTAAAAAGCTTGCTCAGCAAGTCTAAGTTAATTTAGCAGAAGGACAGTCACCCGGGCCCAGAGGCGCATTTTCTAACAAGCCTGTCTTCTGAGTTGGAGTTATCATGTGCTATATATCACATAGATTCCTTTTCTCCTTGACTTGTAAATATGTTGGACTTTACTGACTAAAAAGCCCTCTTTTTTTTTTTTAATTTTTTATTGTTGGTTGTTCAAAACATTACATAGTTCTTGATATATCATATTTCACACTTTGATTCAAGTGGGTTATGAACTCCCATTTTTACCCCATATACAGATTGCAGAATCACATCAGTTACACATCCATTGATTTACATATTGCCATACTAGTGTCTGTTGTGTTCTGCTGCCTTTCCTATCCTCTACTATCCCCCCTCCCCTCCCCTCCCCTCCCCTCCCCTCTTCTCTCTCTACCCCCTCTACTGTAATTCATTTCTCCCCCTTGTATTATTTTTCCCTTTCTCCTCACTTCCTCTTGTATGTACTTTTGTATAACCCTGAGGGTCTCCTTCCATTTCCATGCAATTTCCCTTCTCTCTCCCTTTCCCTCCCACCTCTCATCCCTATTTAATGTTAATCTTCTTCTCGTGCTCTTCGACCCTACTCTGTTCTTAGTTACTCTCCTTATATCAAAGAAGACATTTGGCATTTGTTTTTTAGGGATTGGCTAGCTTCACTTAGCATAATCTGCTCTAATGCCATCCATTTCCCTGCAAATTCTATGATTTTGTCATTTTTTAATGCAGAGTAATACTCCATTGTGTATAAATGCCACATTTTTTTTTATCCATTCGTCTATTGAAGGGCATCTAGGTTGGTTCCACAGTCTTGCTATTGTGAATTGTGCTGCTATGAACATCGATGTAGCAGTGTCCCTGTAGCATGCTCTTTTTAGGTCTTTAGGGAATAGACCTAGAAGGGGAATAGCTGGGTCAAATGGTGGCTCCATTCCCAGCTTTCCAAGAAATCTCCATACTGCTTTCCAAATTGGCTGCACCAATTTGCAGTCCCACCAGCAATGTACAAGTGTACCCTTCAAAAGCCCTCTTTGTTAGAATGTTGGCCATAGACAGGTAATGAGAGGGGAGGGATGGGAATGATATGAACTTCACTGTTTCTCTGCATTAATTTTCTTTTGAGTGTCTCTATCCTACATCTGCACTATGCTTGATGCTATATAAAAAATAAAAGTATAAACAAATGTTCATATATTTTTAGGATAAAGATCTCCAAGTGTGACACCTAAGCTAAAAACGGCAAAGGCAAAGTATTATAGGTGTGATCAAATTAGTCTCTGGTATGTTAAAAGTTCCTGTAAGCAAAATGAGAATCCAAAAAGTCAAATGTGAAAATCGTGTTAGCAGAGTTTATACATGAATTTTTTAAAAGACGTCTCCTTTAATAGAAAAACAAGCAGAGGAATGTATGGGCCCAAATGCTCAGTGATCACTTTTAAAATCTATGATGTAGAATATGTCAATTAAAATAATACTTAGATTTTTTTTTCTTCTCAAGTTGGGAAAATAGTAGCTATCATTGGTTTGAGGGAGGTGATCACTTGATCACTTGATACTATTAGTGGGAGCTTTTTGGTAATATGTGTCAGAAATTAGAAAATGTGTATATGGTTTAACCATTTATAGGGAATTGTTTGTAAGAAAATACTCACGAATATATTTAAATACTTAGCTATGAGAATATTTAGTACATTGTTTTTAAATTTAGAAAATAATAGTAAATAGATCTTAGTAGCACACAATTATTTAAGTAGTGAATTATTCATTAGTAATATGGAATATTATGAATCTTTTAATAAGGTTTCAGAAACATATGGATGAATAATCTTGTCAATATATAACTTAAGAATAAAAATTTCTATTTCTTTTATTATACATGAAGACTATTACAAAAGGCTCCTTTTCTTATAAGGGAAGACAATCTTAGGATTATTTCTGGGTGATAGAATTATAGGACTTTAATTTATTTTTCTGACTCTCTTGTTTTTTCCCCAAATTTAACATGTTTATTTCATGTAGTCACAAAAACAAAATGGGTACTTAAAAATCAAACAGGAGTATAAAATTATATATTGGACTGATATTTTGAGTTTTTATTCTCAGAATTTTTATTTGTTGGATCTATTATCCTTACCACTACTGGATTTAATTCCATCAAGATTTTGCTCAAATCTAAAGAAAAATTTGAATACTCATAAAACCCTGTCTTAAAAGAACTTATATTTCAAAGGCTGATCTTATGGCTTGGATCTAGAATGTCTTCCAAATTCTCTTATATTTAGAAGTGGGCTTTCAGGAAGTGATTGGATCATGGGGGCTCTGACCTCATCAATGGATTAATCCATTGATGTCTGGGTGCCCTGCTGGGGGGTGGGAACTAGTTGGAGGAAGGACAATGTGGGAATATCCTGGAAGTGGTTTATTTTCCTTGGCCCTTCTTCCTACCTCACCTCCTCAACTGCAAGGATCTGAACAGCTTTCCTCCACCTGGTCCTTCCCACAAGCTGTTTCTGCTTTGGAGCCAGAGGTCCATGGACTGGTACCTCTGATACCTTACGCCAAAAGAAATCTTTTTTTTAAAATTTTTTATTGTTGGTTGTTCAAAACATTACATAGTTCTTGATAAATCATATTTCACACTTTGATTCAAGTGGGTTATGAGCTCCCATTTTTACCCCATATACAGATTGCAGAATCACATCAGTTACACATCCATTGATTTACATATTGCCATACTAGTGTCTGTTGTATTCTGCTGCCTTTCCTATCCTCTACTATCCCCCCTCCCCTCCCCTCCCCTCCCCTCTTCTCTCTCTACCCCCTCTACTGTAATTCATTTCTCCCCCTTGTATTATTTTTCCCTTTCCCCTCACTTCCTCTTGTATGTACTTTTGTATAACCCTGAGGGTCTCCTTCCATTTCCATGCAATTTCCCTTCTCTCTCCCTTTCCCTCCTACCTCTCATCCCTGTTTAAAGTTAATCTTCTTCTCATGCTCTTCGTCCCTACTCTGTTCTTGGTTACTCTCCTTATATCAAAGAAGACTTTTCTGGCGAGCATGTTCCAGTCAGGTGTTTGTTGCAATAACAAAAAGTTGACTACACAGCTGTGTTTGGGGGTGGAGATATCTTTTGAATATGAAAATTTTGAGAGACTGAGGGCATCTATGCAAAATAATAAGGTTGGGAGAATGCAAGTTGATGCTTTTTTTTTTTTCCTGCTCAATACTACAACAGTAGTTGGATTAACTGGGAAGTAAAAGAATTGGAAATTTTTGTTCATTTGGTTTTTTTTTCTTTAAACCTTAGACACTAGAAAATGGTTCAGTGTCTCATTTTGTAGTCAAACCTTGACATGTTAGCACATCAAGACAACTGAAACTCAACACATGTTTTAGGAAATCTCAGAGCAGAGGGATCTTTACCCACCTTCCAAATTGTATCCTGGATTGGATTATAGGGTCCAAAGAAAAGCTTTGAGTTCAGCATGGTGCCTGGTTGGTAGATATAAATAGATAGATAGGGGTGCCTGGATAGGTGGCTCCCAAAATCAAGGTCACCTAGGCAGACATAAAGAGGTCTTAAGTTCATGACTTGGAATAGAATTGGTAACTGGAAAGCAAAGTGGGATAACCATGCTTCAAGGTAAATGTGAGGACAAAAAAATCGAACACCAGTATGAATATTACAAAAGTAGGAATTGCACATCCCAACAGCAGTATAGATAGGTATCAATGACTTTGGATTTGACACTTGTCCCAGAGGCCAGTGTGATACCAGAAAGAAAAATTGAACCCTGCAATGATGAAAAGGAGAATGAGGAGGAAAATTCTGAACTGTTTGGATATTTTCGTCAAAGAAAGTATGTTTAAGCTAGAAAAGTAAAAAGTAACTGAGTTTATTTTACATTGGCAAGATAGCATGTTTTGCCACCCAAGGGAAGTTAAGTTCACTTATAGAGAAAAATTTTAAAAGCTACAGTTTTCATGCCTGAGTTATGTAAAATATATACTTCAATTAAAAGAAAAATTATTATTTGTAATTGTACTTGAGGTCTTGTTGAAATAATTTATTCTGATTTTAGAAAGTGGGAGCTGGATGATTTTCACTGGGGCAATGCTTCTGTACAGATATATTTTCTTTTGAACATTTACTTTTCAACCAGATGCTTGGTAGGGCTGTCTATGACCTTATTTTCCAAAAGTAAAAAGTAGCCTAATGGGAGGAGAAGGAAAATACCAAAATGATTTTCCTAAAGTGTTTCATAATAATCATTTTTCCTTAAACATAAAAGAAATTGCACTAATACATCTTACTCTAAATACAGACTGGAAAACTGAAAACCTGGATTATATGGCCAAGAGGAAATGACATTATGAAATGCTCCTTCTGACTTTACTACATCCATTTAAATAAAAGAAATAGGAATAAATGTTAGGAATGTGTTTTCAAGAATGAGCTTTTAGTTTGTGGTATTTTATTCTGGCTCTAAGCATAACCTGCAAATAAAATAAAAAGAAGATATTTATTTGTTTTTATAAAAACAAAAACAGTTTATGTGTCAACTATTGATGTTGTCAACATCATTCTGCCAGCTTCCTGCACCATTTTTTTCTTTTAATCTTTCCATTTAGAAACAATTTTAAACTATATGAAAGATAAACATGTAATACAAAGAACACCTATATGTTCCTTACCTGGATTCACCTATCATTATTGCCACCTATCACTTTGAATGATACCTAGAGTTTTTTTAAAAAATATACTGAGTACTTTAATAAAATTAGTCAAGCTACAATTTTGTGTGTGTTTATGGGCAGCATGTCTGGTACACACAGTTTTTAGGGAAATATAGTTTTTTCCATGCCACTGGAATCCTCTTAGGA
Organism: Marmota flaviventris; assembly: GCF_047511675.1. Taxonomy (NCBI): domain Eukaryota; kingdom Metazoa; phylum Chordata; class Mammalia; order Rodentia; family Sciuridae; genus Marmota; species Marmota flaviventris. The sequence goes on from NC_092504.1 coordinate 64,499,107, forward strand.
CAATAGGGTCCAAATTGCTTTACTTTTGTATTCCTATGAGGGGCCACTTTCTTGAGAGAAGAGTCAGTGAAGCTCCTAAATATTCCAGTGAATGACTGACTGAATGAATGAATATACTACAAAACAAATAAATCTTAACAACAGGTACAAATTTAAAAGTGAAAGCCTCATTCTTTAATCTTTGTTGTCCTTTTCTTGGATAAATGGCATTTTATAAATGTTTCCAGAAATATTCTAAGTATGTGCAGTATACAAAGACATGTACCCATCACTATACTAATCAGTACTGAGTAACAGACAGAAGTACAAATACCTCTATTAAATTAGAAATATAAATTTAGATATACTTTTCCATATTTTACCAGTGTATATAACAGCTTCTATAGCCTGTTATTTTCATATAGCAATGTACCTGAATTATTTTATAATATTAGTTTTCATATAGAAGTGCTTCAGTTTTTTAGAAAGTTGAATAATATTTTGTTGTATAAATATGCCATAATTTTAATCCATATGCTAAATGATAAGCATTTAATTTCTCCTTTTAATTTTTGCTCTTATAAAAGTATGAAGCTTAGATTTACAAAGATTTTCTCTATCTTCAAGTGAGATTTTTTTCTGTAAAATTAATTCCCTAAATTTTTTTGCATTTAGATTGTAATTATGATTTTAAAATACTTTTGGCAATTAAATAAATTTGTTAAGTCATTTTTTTAATTGAAATTTTTGTCTCTTGACACATAGAAGGAAAGAAGTGGGAGGGGAAATAGAAGATAGGTGTGCTAGTTCTTTTTATGTTGCTGTAATCAAAATACCTGACAAGAACCATTTAGAGGCAAAAAAAAAAATAAATAAAAAAAAGAAAGCTTATTTTAGCTCATGGTTTCAGAGGTTCATTCCATGGTCAGCTGCCTCCATTTATTGGACTTGAGGTGAGGCAGAACATTATGGCAGAAGGGAAAGCAGTTCAGCTCATAGTGGCCAGGAAACAAAAAGAGAAAGGAAAGAGCCAGTGGGACAAGATATTATCCTCAAGGGCATTACCCTCAGAATCCTACTTCCTCCAACCATGCCCCATATGCTTATAGTTTCCAACCAGTGTAGCCCTTTCAAATTATTAATTCATTAAATGAATTGATCCACTAATCATTTCACCTCTGAACATTTCTGGTTTGTCTATCATATGAGCTTCTTGGGGGATACTCATATCCAAACCTAACAATGGGAATAAAGTCAGTCTAATTTGGGGGGGAGGAAATGGTTTCTTTATACAAGTGAAGGTGACAGGAACCTTCTGGTCAAGATCATGATTGCCTTTATTTACCAATATCCAGTTGTGAACTTTGTGTGTCTTTCAGAAGGCCAGCTTAAATATTACTTCCTTGGGAAGAATATAACAACTAGAATATAATTTTTATTGTATGGTCCTGTAGTATCCTAAAGTTTTCATCTTTTTTCAATAATAGTGTCTTAGACAAAAACCAAGAAGGTCTATAAAGATAGAGACATTGTCTGTCTTGTTAGTTAATGTATTCTCTACTTCATAAAGATGTCAAGGTGCGCAGAATTTGTTTAAAGCAAACTAAAAGACCCCTCAGCACCCAAAACAAAAACAACAGACAGACGAACAAGAAAAAAACACCAAGTCAAAAAAGCAAAAAGGAAAGAGGAGAAAAAGAAACTGAGAAAGAGACAAACTTGGAAGGGGAAGGAAGGGAGGGGGGAGGAGAGAAAGGAGAAAGATGAATGGTGTTAGGGTTTAGTGTTATAGACATTGAACAAGTTTGCAAAAATGGATTATAGAAAACAATTGAAATCACTCAGATATGAAAATTTTAGTATTTCAGAGTTTTGTGACTCTATAATCAGGTAACTATTGTGTCATTTTCCAGAAAGTTGAAGGAGTTGATGATAGGCTGATAGCTTGGCTTCTGGCTGCTGGGTAAAAGCATTGGGAGGGCCTGGATCTGGTAAGAATTTTTTTTTGAGGGTTTATTTCATGATTTAAGTTGTACAAAGAGAACTATGTCATGTTAGGAGTAAATAAATACTTGCTTTCTATTCCCTAATGCTGTGAAAATAGAAATTTAATTATAATCCTGATTCTTTCACAGTGGGGCCAGCTTGGAAAGTGGATTAACTTGAAGCCTGTAACATGAAGTAACTACTTCTTATTGTATTCATGAAGTAGGCTTGCTTATTTTTATTTTAGATTAGAATATAATACAATGGACATACAAAGAATTTCCTAGCTAAAATTTATTTTTCCTTTTTTGTGTATTGTAATATATGAAGATATTCACATTGGACATGTTGTCTTAATTAAGTGTCACCAAACTTAAATAATTAGGAAAGTGATGTTTAAATGTATAGGTTTCATGTTTTATCTGTTTCACTCCTTTTGGACCAAGTTTTCACCAACTTTGGAAAGTATGTTCATGGAAGAAAATTAGCTGAAATTCTAACAATAAATTTTTGCCAGGTTTTTGTTTATTTTACTTATCAGTAGTCTCATACTTATCAATATTCCAGATTGACAATTGATTCTCATAGTACCAGAGGTAGGATCCAAGTTAAACTTAGGAGGATTTATTAATATATGGAACATACCTCACTTGGATTTCCTCTCTTAATTCATTGAAATTAAATCAACAGAAGCTCGATGCTGCTCATACCTTGAAGAAGCAACTGGCAGCAAGTATTGCTCATGGAAAAGTTTCCTTTACAAGCTAGGAAAACATTTTGGCTTCATCCTACACATATACTCTGCTCCAAGGTCTATTGCTACTGTTTTCCGAATTACTCACTGGTTTGATGAATGGTAGTAACAAGTAGTGCTTTTATTGCAATGTACAGATGTTGATATATTCCATGATTTTCTTGGAGTAAATGGAAGTCTTTCATGTTGAAAAAACTCATTTTGGAAGTAATAGAAGAACCTAGATTTCCACTTTTAAAAAATCCATACACGTCCTGCAGTTTTATTCTTGTTTTTCAAAGAAAGTTTGTTTAAAGAACCTGTCCTCCTTGGCATTGATAGAAAGCAGATGTTACCAGCAGGATGAAGCCAGGAGGCTTAATGAAAATAATAGAGTTAGAAATAGAATAATCATGTTGAAGGTCAGAAATAGATAAGAATCCTTGTATAAAACAGAGTAAGGCTTGTGGGCCTGTGTATGTGTGTGTGTGTGTCTCTGTGTGTGTGTGTACAGGCACATTCAAAGAGAGAGGATGAAGAAAAGGAGATGAAAGAGGGAAACATTAGATGACAGTGTTTCATCATGAAGTCCAATTTTACAAATGGTTTGGAATTACCTGCATTTACACTTAGTTAATTGAGTGTTTGTGGTTCCCATAGTACATGGGACTTTTAACTTAGAGTTTATAACCCAGTATAAAGAATGTGTGTATGAATTCCTTGGAAAAGTTTCCAAGGTTTTTATTATATATATATTTGCTACTTGAATTTCTTACTATATTCAGAAATATAATATTTTCAAAAAAATAATTTTCACTATATCAAATATTGTGACTGAATAAATAGGACTCTTGCCTTGTTCATATTTCATATTTAAAGTGAAATCTACATAATATTTGTAGTTATTTATGAGCTCTTCTATGTGGTATTATTTAGTTATGTTAAGTAATTTTGATAATTATGTCATATTGTTCATGCAAATATTTTTAAGGTCAGGAAAATATGTGGTGAGAGAAGGAAGCTATTTAGGAAATACAGGGAGACTATATTGTATAAAAGTGTTGCAAAATTTGGTCTGTAGAGTTTATTTATTAAAGTACAAAGATTATTTAGACATTTTTCTTGATGTTGGGTTAGAACAACAGAATATTGCTTTAAGATTATGCGAATTTCAAGTAATACAGAGTAACAAATGCTAATGTCATTTTTATTTCTTTTTTATTTCTGTAATGGACTGAAGTAATAATGGAATATGTCTTGATTTTTTCATGGTATGTTAAATAATTACAACTTTTCCTAATTTTTGTTAGTATGACATTTGTAGAATTTCCTATAATTGCTATTTTATGTATAGTTGTATATTTTGGTAGTTTTCCAGTACTAGCTGTCATATCTATATGCATGTTAGTATGCTAGATTCTATATCCTATGAGTTTCTGTCTTCATATCACTGTGCTTACTAGTAGATTTGTGTGGTACAGTAATAATTGTACTTAAATAGTCCATAAATAACCCTCAATATGGTACAGTGAAAGGATGGCAAAAATTCTACACTGTGTTTGAACAAACCAAATGTAATTCTGTCTGAGCACTATTCCACCTGTAGGAAACTTCTTAAGACTTTGCAAAAAGCTGAATAATGCTCATTAGTATATATAGATTTTTCATACAATTTACATGCTTACTTTACCTTCATATTCTGTGAACTAGTTTTGACTAACTTATAAATTGAAAAGATTCCAATTCCCCTTTGTATCTTTCTTTGATCATATTAAAAACTAATTTAACAGAAGTGCTAATGAAAACAAATGGCCCTCTGAGGTGCAGAGGACATGAGTGAGTCTGCCTTCCGTTCACAGAAGACATTACACTGATTTCCCTGGAGCGAATACCACTGAACTCACCAGCACACCCCACTCCTGCCAATCCACTACCTGGACTTAGAACTGAAGTGTTGAAAATATTCACCTGAAAGAAAAAGAAAGTAGATTCTAAAATGGTATGCAAACTTAGTGCCTACAAGAAATAGCCATTTCTCGTTTTTACCTTCGGTTTTATCTGTGTCCTTCCTTGACATTCATCGTATTCTTCCTGATATTACAGTAATTCACATTTAAATCTGCTCCCTTTTGTATTTTCAACTTTCTTAAATTCAATTTCTTCACCCAACTTTTATTTTAAGTTTCTATGCAACTGGATTTGAAGCTATAATGTCCACAGGGACCTTATTTTCAAGACTATAAAAATCTACAAAAGCCTCTTTCTAAATCCTAATGTTCATGTTTAGTGATAATAATAAAGGCTTTTATATACAGATCACTATCTCAAATCTTGTTATTAGCCCAGAAACTTGCTGGCAGGATGGTTTCATCAGTCACGGTCAGGTTGCACTGGGTGGCCTGTAACCATTATGTCATTATCATTTGGGGGATGAGCTGGTCACTGTTTGTAGTTTCACCAAGTTGTTCTATCAGCTCTCCAGAAGTAAATGCAAATAAACGGGTCCCAAACCCCTCCAGAGCACACTGTAAATCTTTGTAACTCCGTGGCCAAATGGTAAACCGCAGGACCACATGACTCAATTCCCTTGAGACAGTCGTGTTTTTCCTGTCAGACTTTTCTTCCCTCATTCATCAGCTGGAGGCTTTCATCTCCTTTTAAAGTCATGGCCTTTCAAGTAGGGGTGAAATTACACCTGTCAGTAATAAATGTTCCCAGTGCTCTGTGTCATTCTGTCATTTCACAAAAGAAATTAGAAGTAAGCCTAGCCTATACCGTATGCAGTTAGCAACACTTTTTTCCCCTTTTCTATAGTATTTTGAAATACCTTCCAGCTATGTAATTGTTGTGCAGATTTTTAAAATATTCAATAAATCGGGGGCCTATAGCTTCTTTGTGCGGTATATGTTATTAAATTCAATAACTACATTAAACTTATTTGACAGAAAGATTTGGCTGTATACACAATCTGCAGTGGAAATCTAAATGTGCCCCTTAGCACACTTGTTCTGTTTATTTTTTCTAAGTTACACTCTGATAACTTTGTGGTTGCCCATAACACCATACAGCAGGTGCACCTGTGCAGCCACCATCTTATTTACATAGAGAACAAAGTTAATGTTTTATTAAATCCAGGCCACACCTGGGTTGGAACAGTAGTAGGAAGCTGGGTTCAAATCAGAATTGCCACTTGCTTTTTAGCCTGATATTTGAACTACATTGAGCAAACTCTCTAGAGTTCCCTTGAAAGTTTTGAGAACTTGGTCTATTAATTCTTCATTAACCAAAGGATAAAAAGGGAACTGGAAGACTGAGTTCATTATCTGTAAATCTCACCATTAACCATGCTAGGTTTTGACTTAAGAAACAAGAGTAACTGAATTGTGTCATTACCACCCACACCATACACTGTCCCAAGGCATAGAATTATTCAAATATAAATGTATTGGGCTTGATATACCTGAGTGTGAGGGCAAATGTTTTGATTAATGTCCTAAAACTGAATTTAATGAATGTGTGTGTATCTCACAAATCATTCATGATGGTTATATTTTAAAACTTGTTTATGTTCCTCAAAAAAAATTATGTGCTGATTGTTTTTAGATTGGTGAAACAGCTGCTAATACATGAAAACAATTAGCCACACACAATTTTATTAGCAGAAACTTATGTTATTTTTTTCCAGAATGCAAATGAAGTATATAATTTCGCTATTTGTATATATTTGCATACTCTGTCTTCCCCGTTCTTCTTTTAAGAAATAAAATAGCACAATAAATTTTAAAACAGCCCAAAACTTAGAAGAATGAATTAATCCAGCTTGTTACTAAAGAATTTATTTCAAAAACACTTTGCTGATTTAATTTCCTCTAGAAATGATTACATGTACTATCATTATAATTTGATGATAAAAACCTACTGTGTCTATTTCAAGCCTAATTAACCAGTATCCTAAGTTAAGAATTACCTTCATCCATATACAAGGCTGAAAAATGAATTGCTATTATTAAATACTGTGTTTTGTGAAAGCTCTATATAAATAATTTGAGAACAGAATTATCCCTATTGTGTACCCAAATTATCTTTATATTAAATAATTGTCTGGTTCAATTTAAAGTTTTCCAATAATACTGCCATTTAAGTAGAAGTTTAATTTAACACTCTCAACTAAGCACGAAATGCCTTTGAAAGTGCCTAACTCGCGGCCTTGAGCTTTCATTGAAGGTCTTCTTCCATTTAGCACAGGGTTCTTAACGTTTTTTATTCATCTTCAAAAAAATAAGACATATCACTCCAAGAGAATCAAGTGCAGTAGTGAAAAAAGAAAGGCTAAGAGCCCCAGAAAGAAGGAAAATGTCCCATGCTGTGCTGAACTATTGTGGTCTTGCACAGTGTTGACAGCCCTGGATGAGGGGCATTCCTCACTCCATAGTGAGCCAAGGTGTGGAGATCTACCCTTTCTCCTAAGCCAGTGAGTGGCAGGGTAGGTTATTAACTCAAGGTATTTCAACTGAGCAGTGTCTTCAGGGCTGATGTCAGTCTAGCATATTCTGCCATAACAAAAAGTAGAGAATTCACTGGAGAAAGGTGTACAGAGCTTTGACACTTGAAGTTATTGACATTGTATATTTTGTGGAACCTCTCATTTTCTAAGGATTATGAATACATTACTAAATTTTTAATTGTTCTCCAAATCATTTAATTCAATATGATGTAACACCTATGATATCTTAAATATATTTAAAAAAAACCACTTCAACCAACTCAATCCATTATAAGCAAAAAGTACATTTCTTTCATTTGCTCTCCAAACTTGGGTCCTATACATAGTGTCAATCAAAATAAAAAGAAACACTTGTTTCTTCCCTGCCTCATCTCCTTCTCCAAAATTTCAGCTGATTTTATGTTCAACTGATATGCTTACATACCATGAAGCAGTGTTTTTTAAAGTATAGTCACAATGTTGCTTTCGTAGAAAACTGCTGTCTTGGGAAGTCTGGAATTGGAGGGTTAGGCTCAGTAAATATTGGGAACCACTGCCTTTTAGGTCAACCTCACTTCCCTTTGCATATGAATATGGCAGTGCTCCACCATTTGTCTATACCTGCACAAAGTATTGCTAGGTCCAAACACTATTGACTCAGACAAACATGATTGGGAAAACACATCTTTCTGCAACTTATAACTTGATGGCTCTCAACTGTTCTTCCTATACCTTTGCACTGAAAAGCAGACAGGCAGATGCTTAATTTCTTCTCTCAAATGTCTGTGTTATTGTTGTGTTTCAAAACAAAGAGAAAATGTTTTCCTGACAGAAATTGTCCTAAGAGGTGCACTTGTGAGACTAATAATGACTTGTTCCCACAGTGAGATATTGAATAGAGATGACAGTCCCTGCCAGTGGTGAGGCATCAACTCTAAATTAAGGCATTTCTTTTGAAAAGGAGACATTATAGTACCTCTAATAGAAATCACAGGTACTGTAATTAGAGAAGATGGCTCTGATTTGAGGTGGGTAATGAGGAAGAACCCTGACCACGTACTCTGCTGTAGTATCATGTGTGTGTCCTTGGAAGCCTAGCTGCCTGCTAAAAGGTGAGGGGGCAAAGTTCGTGTAGTTTGTCCCAAGGAGAAATGAGACCTGGGGCAGTGGTCTTTCCCTCCTCTTCCCTTCCCCTTTCCCACCCTCCTTCCTTTTTACCCTCCCTCCTTCTTTTATTCCTTCCCTCCCTTTTTCCTTCCTTCCAACTGAAAGATTAAATACTAACAATTGCTGGCAATGAGGCTCTTTCTAAATGTGGTTTCAAGTTTTAAATTTCAAAGAGTTAGTCCAATTTATTAAGTTTTTTTTTTTTTTTTTAAAAACATTGCTTACACATGCTGTTAAAATGTTGTTTGAAGTTGAAATGTTTTGAAATAGTATCTGATCAGAAGGAAAAAACATGATTTTAATGTCAACATATGGGAGACACCTTTGGTTATATTAGTACCAAAACATTGTGAATCAGTATAGTTAATTATAGCCCCAGGTTGTCTAGTTATTCACTGATGTACTTAAATGTTTATCAATTGATTATATTTTAATACCAAATTATGGATTTTTAAGTGACAAAGAGTATTAATTCACATTTTAACAATCTACCATATTTGAAAAACTCCATGTTTTTATTACATTAACTCTTTCTTGCTCTCTATGCAGCCGCTAAATTTTGAGTAGTACCACGAACACATATTAGTAGTTCCCAGTAGTACTGGGAACATTACAGATATGTTAATATTCACTAATCTGAGAAAACTAGTTTACTAGACTTTGGGAACTCTGATTTGAACTTAGGGAACTGTAAACAGAGAGGAGAATTTAGAAATTGCTGGCTCTCTACTGATCAAACATTGTTCATTGGCTAGGTAAACAGTGATATGGAAGCAAACTTGTACAAATGCAAAGTAAATAACAATTTGTGTACTTTTTCTAATAATTCTATCTATTTAAAACAAATGTTATAGGTATTGGAACTTAAACTTATTTGCAGAGTAAAGCTTTAAGAATATTTTGTTACTCAATGGTAGTGTGTCTGTATTGGATTAGAAAACTCATACTACTGATTCACGCTAAGGTAGGCATGCATCTTGATACTTCTGGCAACAGTATCTCAGAGGGACTTTATGTCTTTCTTGGTTTACTCAGCAACCTCAGCAAAACATTTAGGAGATATTTAGCCACTTCTAAAAAAAAAAAAAAAAATTACATTATTTTTCAGATTGTGGAATACAGTGGGTTTCTGGGCCCTGGTGAAGTACCACCTTCAAAATTTAGTATCTTAGGGGTTACCCTCAGCTTCATTCCTTTGGCTTTTAGGGAACTGGTAATGAGCCTTAATTACCCTCTTCTTTGTTACTATCCTTCTTTGAGAGGGGAACTCTTTAATTTCACTGATTAATACAACCTTAGATGTCAAGAATTAAACTTCACTTAAAATTATAAAAAATATCTTATTTATCATGTCCTATTTTCACTTGAGTGGCCTCTCAATATAACTGTTAAATGTTAGTTATCTGTGTATTCTGGAGCCTAGGATTGGAACTGTGACCCCAGACCTTCTGTCTGTACTAGAACATACAAAATAGATGCTTATTGAAGATGAGAGTATAAACTATGAATGCTAATACTTAATATAATACAAGGACTGCAAAGAACTATAAATAATACAGATTTCCAAATATTTTGTTTTAAATAACATGCATAATACACATATATAAATTTTTAAATATAATATCCCTGAGATGAAAAGACCATAGAGATAGTATAGTTCCAACTTTATTTTATAGATGAAAATTCACAAGCTGATTAAGAAAAGTGACTTTCCCAAAGTCTTAATGTGAGTTAACTGCTAATTTGAGGCAGCCAGGACTCCTGAAACGCAGACAAAACTTGTCCCACTTTACCACATTCTGGGGGCCCTAAGAATGTATGTTTAAGTTTATACTCATGGCACTTCTCAAATTGTGTGAGATGCTAATGGTACATTGTACCAGTCAGAACAATAATTCAAATATTTAAATGAATAAGTACATAAAACTATATTGAGAAAAAAGTAGAAAATCGAATATCCTTAAGAGAGATAGAATTATATATGCATGAATATGTATGCTTAATAAGTTAACAGGGCTGGCAAAGATGCATAGATGTATTCTGTATGGAAGAACACCTGATGTTTTAGTCAGTTTTTTCACTGCTGTGATCAAAAGACCCAACAAGAACAATTTTAGAGGAGGAAAATTTTGTTTAGGGCTCATGGTTTCAGAGATCTCAGTCTGTAGATGGTTGATTTCATTCCACATGGCCTGAGGTAAGGCAGGACATTATGGTGTGAGGGTTTGGCTAAGGAAAGCAGGTCAGGACGTCAGGACATGAAACCAGAAAGCAGAGAGAGAAACAGGTAGACACTCCCCACACCACAGACAAAATATAAATCCCAAGAGCATGCTCCCATCAATCCAGTTCCACCAGACACACCCTACCTGCCTACAGTCACCACTCAGTTAATCCCCATCAGTAGTCTAATGCACTGATTAGGTTAAGGCTTTCATAACCCAATCATTTAAATCATAACCCAACTTTATACTTTTTACACTGTCTCACACATGAGCTTTTGGGGGACACCTCATATCTAAACCACAATACCTGAACATAACATTTTGAAAAGTTATAAATGTCTATGCAAACTAAAATGCACATAGATCCAGCAGTTCTACTCTTTAAAACTGTAGAAATGGAATTGTGTCAAAAAAAGTGTTAAGCCACTCTTTGTGGTAGTAAAAAGGAAAAGACAATAGAGAAAGGCTAGGTGGTTCATCATTTATGAAATGATATTTTCTAAAATAATGGTACTATGAATAATCAGAGCATTGGAGACACAAAACTGGAGGTTAGTACTGAATTGGAAGGATTTGGGAGTGTATCTACCTTTCATTGATCATACAGTCTCTATGAAGTAGGTTTTCTTTGCCTTGACTTGCTCAAAATTATGATAGATAACTTCATTAATTGAAGAATCTCCCTTCCTCTTTTAGAGCCTAAGTTTTCCATGGGCCTGGCTACCAGCCCCAGCTTTCTTTCTGTGAGATGTTTCATGGCCTGCTATAAATCTAGCTTTTTGTTCTTTTGTAGAGCAAGGATGAATGATTTGCAGTGAACTCATTAAACAATTAATCTGGTTCATGGTATGCCATTGTCTACTTTCATAAGATCATTCAGGTGGTTCAAGAGGTCTCTGGCCCAAAGGCAAATGTCCTTCTCAAATACTGTTAATACTGTACTGCAGTAAAGTTATTTCAAACATCTACAAAGAATGACAGACATAAATCACCCCCTAATTAAAAACATGTTTATTAGTTTTTCTTAGTTCATTATAATTATGCATGATAGTGGGATTCATTGTGACATTCTTACATGGACTTAGCATAATTTGATTGATTTTATTCCATAATTACTCCCTTTTCTCTCCCCTCCTCCTTTCCACTTAGTCCCCTTCCTGTGTTCTACTGTTATCCCTTCTATTTTTTTGTGAAATCACCTCCACCTTTTTATTTCTTTTTTCTCTATAGCTTCAACATATGAGACAAAACATTTGAGCTTTGACTTTGTGAATCTGGCTTATTTTACTTAGCATGATGTTCTCCACTTCCATCCATTTACCAGCAAGTGACATGATTTCCTTCTTCTCAAAAGCTGAGTAGAATTCCATGTGCATGTATACCACATTTTCTTTACCATTCATCTGATGACAGACATCTAGGCTGGTTCCATCACTTAGCTATTGCAGATTGTGTTGCTATAAATATCTAATCCTACACAAAAATCAATTCAAAGTGGATCAGAGACCTAGGAATTAGGCCTGAAATTGCAACTGCTAGAAGAAAGCATAGGGTCAACATTCCAACATTATTGGCACAAATATTGACTTCCTTAATATGACTCCTAAAACTCAAGAAATAAAACCAAGAATAAATAAATAGGATGGAATTGAATTTAAAAAGCTTCTGCACTGAAAAGAAAACAAGTCTGAAGAGACAGCCTATAGAATGGGATAAAATCTTTGCCAGCTAATCTTCTGACAATGGATTACTCTCCCGATTATATAAAGAACTTAAAAAAACTTAACACCAAAAAAAAGAATAAGGAGAAGAAAATAAAAACTACAACAACCACCCAAATCAATAAATGAGCAAATGAACTAAATAGATGTTTCTCAAAATAAGAAATGCAAGTGACTAACAAATATATGAAAAAATGTTTTACATCCTTAGCTTTCATGAAAGTGCAAATTGAAACTACACTGAGATTTTATTTATTCCAGTTAGAATGCAACAATTAATAATTCAAATAATAAATAATTGTATGAATGTAGGGAGAAAGGAAGATTTAAGCATTGTAGGTGGAACTGGAAATTAGTACAACCACTATGGAAATCCACATAGAGATTCGTCGATAGACTAGGATTGGAACCACCATATGACCCAGGTATTTCACTCCTTGATGTTTATCCGAAAGAACTGAAATCCTCATACTATATTGACACCTGCATTCCAATGTTTATAATAGCAATTCACAATAGCCATATAACTTAAAAAGAGACACACATTACCTACATAAATGTCCCCATCATAATGATAAGTGAAACCATGGGAATGAAACATCTGTAGCTCCACATAGATGGAAGAACTGAGGGTTAACAAGCATGTCCTTCATGCCATATTTAAAATGTAGGCTAAGCACATTGACAAGTTACTTGCTTGTATGACCAGAATGTTAAATAGAGGGGAATGTTATTTGAAATCGTTTTTTCTTCTCTTTTGACACATCTGAATCTATTCAATAACTGCAATTTAAAAGTCTGCTCAAAACATTTAAAAACCATGTAGGCTCACTTTCATACTTTCAAAAGTGGGCATGTAGACATTAACTCAAAGCAATTATGGAAGGAAAATAATACTCAATGTTTGAGAAATAAAAAAAAATGATAGTCTATATATGCATAGATGGTCTTCAAAGTTGATAAACAAAGATTGTGTATGAAGGATCTCACATACAATGATAATGTATGAAGTATCTCATTATGGCTGAGAATGAAGCTGGAAGGAATAAACTTTAATGTGAGTAATTTGATAGTAATATTATCCTTTCAAGTTTGTGATCAAGCATTCTTCTACTCAGTAATGTGCCATGAATACAAAAAAAAAATTGACAACTTTTACTGGGTCAGGGAAGAGATATATAAAAATAAATTAGAGAGGAAATGATATAAAGTAAAACTCAATGAATTCTTAGAAAAAAATGGATACTAATCAAAATCATATAAAAATTACATAAAAAATGTTGAGGCAGAAGACAAGGAGTTTTCTCTGAAGTATCTGTGGTCTAGTCAGCCACATGATTTTTATTACTATTTATTTATTATTACTATTTTATTACTATTTAACTAAATGATGCATTAAATCAATTTCTTCTCAATGCAAATGAGGATAGGTGGCTAATGACAAATGGATTTTTACTTAGTGTAATAAGAGAAGAGTATATTATACAAAAATGAGCTTAATTATGAAAGCTCAGAAGGCTCTACTTCATAACAGTAGAAATGAAATGACAAAGATTTTGTTTTAAGCCCATGTGAAAACCATACGAAAAATGATTCAATAAATGATAGAAGAAGTGTGACATCTATATGTATAATATTTATTACTTAAGTAACCTTTAGTTACCTGTTAATTTTTTAAAGTAATTTAGGCATCAGACAACGTTAAGGAGTTCAAGATTTTATTTTATTTTATGTTATTAATGGTATTGTTCTGTTTGAGCATGTGAAAATAGAAGCAAGAATGAAAGGAGTTATCTCTACAGAATTAAAATAAAACTAGAAACAGTTTACTCCCAAAGTAAATATTTGAGAAAGATAATCACCTTTAGTTCAAACTTGATTCTGATAGGTTAGGAATGAATCATATTTCAAAACCATTGAATCAAAAAGCCCCAAGGTGGCAGTGGCCTGCTCAAGGTAGAGTCATCATGGAGGGTACTGAAGGACCATCTCTTTAGAGTTAATCTTCTATTTCCATCTGACTTTTTAATAATTAAACTTCCTATGTAAGATGTGGAATTTTCAGAATACACTTAAGTGTTGGAAAACATGAAATAATTCATTTCTGTGATTTTTATTACTTTTTTCGACACTACAAGAAGGAAAGAAGAAAAGACACATTTAATGAATATTAAGTACTAGTCATCTTATTAAATGTCATATGTGTGTGTTTGTGTGTGTGTATAAAGTATGAATCTAGAACATAGTTAAATTATCAGACCATATTTAATGCTCTTGAAAGACTGAATTCAGTAGTGTAGTTTTCCTCATCTCCAAACATGGTGCAGTCAATGAAGAGGTACTTACTAAGTACTTATTAACACTCCCTTAGTCTCCAGACACCTCTTGCTGGTTAAGACAGTTGATTTGTTTACCTGTCTGAAATATCTGTACACACTTGTATTTTATGTCTAGCTATATATTGTGCCTAATGCAATAATTTATATTCTGTCTTTCTTCATGGTAATGGGCTAATTTGAGATTGAATTTGTCACCATGCTATTTAATTGTTCACTTACCAGTATGAAACTAACTAAATCATCTTTAATATTATTGTTTTTTAATTTCCATAAAAATGTTGATGTATTGACATATCCAGCAATAATCAATGGTATTGACAGAATAAGATGACATAGAGTTCTGTCAACACTTTTCAAATATGTGATATAAAATATAAGGCATCATTTTGTCCTTAGTAAGACTGGGTACTAGATATTTTCATGAGTTACATGCATAGAACACAATAAAACAATATTAGCCCACCTATCAGCACATACTTGATTTGACATATTTATACATAGCACAGCATTCAGTGCTGTGTGCAGTGAATTTATGGACACCAGAATCTTTATGGTTGAGTGTATGCCATATCTTTGTTTATTAATACACTAAGAGCAATAGTATAACACCTAACTCTGTTTGAATAGTTAATCAGTGAATGATTCCAGAGACAAATGAGAAGGGAAAGAAAAGGGTAGGTTACAGGGATGGCATGGTCATGAAAGGTGTTGTTTGACTTTCAGGAATCATCACCAGATTTCTGGGAAGGCTTTGTGATTGAGAGCCACTATGACTTTCTATAAAACTGTTTGTATAACAGTTTTGAAATGATTTTCACAAATCTTTATATTTTGTATTTTTTGTTCTATAATGGGGTGAACTTAAGCTACTTTCTCATTGTTTCAGAGTGATGGTTTGATTCTCAGTGCCATTTGGGGAGATTCCATTCAGTCTCTTTGTTCCTGTCATCATTCTCAGTACTTAATTTAATTAGTTCTTTGAGGTCATCTTTAATCAACTTTATACTGAATGACAGTTTCTCCTTCTTCTTTTGTTTGTTTAATCTGTTCTATGTGGGGAGTCACTGGAGCTTTGGAATAAGGTAGATCTGCTTACTATTTCTGGCCTACTCATTTTCTACCTATATGATTCTCAGCAACTGAACCTCTAGAACTCAGTCCATAAAATTAGATAAATGACACCTGCCTTTGGGGAGTTGGTTTAGGATGAAAGAATTAACAAAAGTACACAGAGTTCTGGGCAGATGGTGACTGCTTAGTCCACTAAAGTTGTTATTTCTGTGACTGCTACGTCTTAGTTCTGCCACTTTCTTAACAACTCTTTTTTTTTTTTTTAATCACCAACTTATTGACCTTTAGCAAAGTCACAACACCTTTTATTAATGATCTCTAGTGGAATACTTGTAGTAGATGCTTTTCTTTAATTATTACCTTAAATATTTGGTCTGCCATTAAAAAAATGAAATTTTAGAAAGGATTCAGTTACAGATGAGAAACCACACTTAATTTAATCTAAGACTATTCAACTGTTCTCATCTGAAGATAATTTCTTGCCTTTTTCTCAGTGGGTAGGCTTGTACTATTGAAAACTTTGATTGAGTAGTTACTTTATGAAAACTTAGGAATGACTACATATTGGATCCTTTAAAAATTGTCTTTTGACTCCCTGTATAAAAAGTTCAACTACTAGTTAAAGACAAACTTAACTGTCTTCCTTAAATTGTTCTTTATCTAGGATCAACATTTTACTTTTTTCTCAAGTTTATAGAGTATATTTAAAACTTTCTTCCCTTTCTTAGCACTCCGTCTAGACATAAGGTCCCATTTTGATTTTATATAAGCATTATAGCTACTGGGTTGGAGGAGGAATATACTACTGGGTTTGAATATGGATTATCACCAACATTAAGTACTTGCTATATGAAGACACTGTTCTATACATTGAAGGTCCATGGATGAGTGAAACAAGACTCTCTGGAAAGAAGCAGTCATATTTATCTTTTGTTTATAAAATTATTTATAAGTAATAAGTATGATAAATACCTCAGCAAATAATACAGCATGATAACTCCTTCAACTGAACTATTAATCAAGTGATGGAAATACAGAAAAAGATCTTTAGCCTGCTTATTAAAGAAAGGAAGAGTTTTCCAGACCACTAGAGAAGGTGTATTTTAGAAAAAATAAAATATTTCAGGTAGAGGAACCAGTAGAAAGAAAGACTTGTAGTGATAGAATGACATTCTGTTACTGTGCTGGCAGAGTTTTGGCTGACAGAGAAGGCACTTAAGTTTCAGTAGAACAAGCTGAGATTGTAGTTAAGGATAAATCATAAAGGTTTTTGATGCTATGCTTAGGAAGTCAGATTTTTTCCTATAAGCATTGGGAACTATTAGATTCTTTATTGCAAAGATCTTCCATGATTACATTTTTAAAATAATACTTATTCTGGTCATGGAAGAAAAGAAACCAGTAATAAGAGACTAACTGGATGACTGTTGCAATAATTCAGATGAAAGAGAATGTGAAATGAATTAAGAAAAGGGCAATAGCAGCAAAAAGAAATGTATTAGTCCATACATAGTTTCACCTATGTGGAAACCTTATTTCCCCTTCCAGATCAACCCAGAATGAGTATGGCCACATTATGGCCTTGAGAGCTGAATTGGGGCATACCCAGCTAGATAATGTTGATTAACATTCTGTTGCCAATTTCAGTATGTAAAAATGTTCTTCCTTGGATAAATACATGTATACAGGCATCTTTTCTAAAACCACCTTGTACAACAATTTGTTAATATCATGGCCATCATAATTTTTCTCAGCAATGTGTTTCTTTTTTTATTAGTTGTTCAAAACATTACATAGCTCTTGACATATCATATTTCATACCTTTGATTCAAATGGGTTATGAACTCCCATTTTTACCCCGTATACAGATTGCAGAATCACATAGGTTATACATCCACATTTTTACATACTGCCGGATAGGAAAGGCAGCAGAATACAATGGCAGCAATGTGTTTCTAATAGTGACCTGGTATTTGTAGTTGGGATAGCACAATGAATTTATATTTAAAGGACCACCTGTGCTCCAATCAATGGCAATGAAATATAAAATTGAAGAAAACCTAAAAGATACAACTGGAGTCATAATCAAAATCTGTATCTCTAAAGACCAGACAACAAAGCTGTGAGGTTACAAAGCTAAAACCTGCTAGAGTAAAGCTGTTTAATAATGTGGTTTTTTTTTTTTTTTTTTAAATATATGTGCCAAAATAAAATCAACCAAACAACAACCTATTTAATACATGGGCAAAATAACTAAATAGACATCTCTCAAAAGAAGCACAAATTGTCAATAACTATATGAAAAACATACAACATCTTTATCAGGAAAATACAGATCAAAACTGCACAGAGATTCCATCTTACTTCAGTCGGAATGACAGTGATCAAGCATACAAATAATAATAAATTCCGGCTAGGATGCTGGGAAGAACAGAAGCTTATATGTTGTTGTTGTGAATGTAAAGTAGTATACCCACTATGGAAATCAGTATGGAATTTTCTCAAAAATCCAAAAATGTAATAAGTACTACATGATCCAACTGTACTTACTTTGTCCATAAGAATTAATGACAGTATACTTTATATATGTTCAGACCTGTGTTGATAGCAGCACAATTCACAATAGCCAAGTTGTGGATCCAGCCTAGGTGTCTGTCAGTGGATGAATTGATAAAGAAAAATGTGGAACTATATATACACTGGAGCTTTATCCAGCTATAAACATGTCATCTGCAAAATTATGTCATCTGCAAGAAAATGAATGGAATTGGAGAGCATCATGTTAAGTGAAATATGCCAGACTCAGAAAGATAAGTGTTCTATGTCTTCTCTCTTATGTGGAAGTTAGAGGCAAATTTTTAAAAAGGTATGTCACGAAAGCAGAAGAGAGACCATTAGGGTAGAGGAGGACACCAGGTGAGGGAGAAGGTGGAGGGCAAAAGGAGGTATTGGGGAGTAAAATGGTAAAATTATGTTATATGTATATACAGATATACCACAATAGAACCCATTCTTTAGTATAGTTATTATTCAGCAATATATTTTTTAAAAGTTCTATACAGCACTTGTGACTAGAGTTAATACACTTACTACTTCAGCTCTAGGACGGGAATGACTCTTGCCCAATCCATTGCTTCTCAAGAAATGTTAGAATTTTTCTGTGATCCTAGGGTTAAGAATTTGGAGGACACTTGGGACAAAGTAGACAAGAGAACCAATATATCCTTTTTTTTTTTTTTTTGGTGATGCTGGAGATTGAACTCAGGGCCTTGTGTATACAAGGCAAGCACTCTACCAACTGCACTATATCCCCAGCCCCCCAGCCAACATATCAGATTTTTAAAATTGGAAACTTAGTTAAATTGTCCCTTGGATTAATGACAGAATCTGTTATCACTGATGTCACCATTAAGAAGGGAAATGCTTTTCATGGTTCGTATCTGGAGTTGATTCATTAGGAGACTAAGTAGAAGCAACTAAAATACAGAAGAACAAAGAGGCCTTATAATAAGGGAAAGATGGGAAAAGGGAGGTTTCTTTACTCAAATAAAATTGGAAGCTATGATTCTCATGTACATGATCAAACTAATTGATATTAAGAAAGATGACCCATAAATTGGGCAGCATGCACAAGGATGCATCAAATATAAAATTAACTTTTAGGGAATAGTCTGATAACATATTCATGAATAAAGAAGAGAAATTATAGAGCAAAAAAGACAGAAAAATAATAACAGCCTAAATAGATAGTCAAGGAAAGAGGTGGGTGAAGCAAGATGGTAGAGTAGGACTCTCCACCAAACATCCTCCCACAAAAAAGTCAATTTGAATAATTGCCCACACTTGGAAAGGCCTTCAGAAGAGCTAAAATCAATCAATCAATCAATCAATCAAACTAGGTGAAAGTTCACAGTACCTGGTTGTAGTGCAATAATAAGAAAAGGTACATAAAAGAAGGTAGAAATTATTATCCACATCAATACCAGGCAGCATGATGTAGCTAAAGATATTGCCCTTCTGGGAAAGAGCAAAATGAGCATAGAACTTTGCCTTGGATTCCAAAGCTGGCCCCACTACAATGAAAACCAGCCCCAGGCAGATCCTCCCATTGTCCCAATATACCAAATTTGTATTTGTAGAATGACCCTCTAGACTTGTTCTCATGTGGAGGGAGGCACTTAGCCCCATGGCAGAGTCTGTTCTTGAACTGTATCACTACTGCTCAGTCAGTAACCCTGAACTCCAGAGAACCTTTAATAGCAGGCAGCCCTTTGTGGCCTTGGGCTTCTGGCCTGCACCAGCACTGCACTGGCTGCACCTGTTTCAGGATTTGGGCAGCACTCTAGCATTGTACTAACCAGAGCAGGCTCAGATTTCTGACATGCCTCAGTGCTGCACCAGTGTTCTCCTGGACAAAGAAATTCTGCCAAGACTCCTGTAAGAACCTAGCTCTTTAAATGTGCTAACATTGACACATAACCACAGGGATCAAGAACAAACAGAGAATATGACATCATCAAAGGGAAAATTAAAGAGCTAGTTACCATGTCTAAAGAAATAGAGCTGTATGAATGAGTCGATGACCAATTCAGAATAATTGTTTTAAGAAAGCTCAATGAAATGAAAAGAAACAAACATCAGAACAACAATAGAAAAATGAGGCGGCTCTTGCAGGCGGTGGCGCTGGTGCTGGCGGCCCTGGTCCTCCTGCCCAATGTGGGGCTCTGGGCTCTGTACCGCGAGCGGCAGCCCGACGGCACCCTCGGGGGTTCTGGGGCAGCGGTGGCCCCAGCCGCAGGACAGCTTTGATCACCTGCTTAAGATGATATCTGCGGCTTCCTCTTTCGCTTCCCTCCGGGCAGAAAAGGTGAATGCGTAATCAGCAGTGGATTGTAAGTACCCTAGGCAAAGAAAGCTCAGTGCGCCCCGCCCTTTTTTTTTTTTTTTGAATATTTTTTATACAGGGAGAGTTTGTGGATTGGGATCTTGGCTGGGCTGCGGTTTCTGTGCCGAAAATCCACTCCGCGGGAGCCGCCATTTGCTTTCTGCCGGCTGTCTTGATGGCTATGGCTACATTGTCCGGCAGCCGCACCTAGAGGTTGGAGCTGGGCTGCGTGCCGAGCCCTGTCCTCCAAAGGCTGGACCGCAGCCTTGAGCACCTGGGTCGCCTGTTCGCCGCTGCACCATCGGGCAGAGCCTGCTCTGGGGTCGTTCTGCATGCCCCTGCGAGGGGACCTGTGCTTCAGAGGAGGGAGCTGGAGAGCCGCGGCGGCAGCCGCTTGGGCCCCAGGGGCTGGGCCCCGGGGGCTGGGCACCGGTCAGAGGCACAGCTACGGTTGCAGATGAGCGCTGCGCCCCTGAGCGTGGCCCCAGGGAAGAGGCGACGGCGGCAGGGTTTAATTTCTAGAAATCTGGACTGGAAACAGAAGCAGCAGTTTGTATAATCCCAAGAACTTGCTTATGCCAGGAAGCTGTAAGGGCAACATGAATATCATTGAAGAGATCTAACATGGCAGCGGGCGGGGAGAGATCAAGTCTCTGACCTCTTCAACTGCGCGGGCATAGTATAAATGCTGTTTGCTCAGGATCACTAGGCAATGCTGAGCTGATGTGGATCTGGGGTGTACAGTCTGGGCCCCTCAGAACACACACACTGAGCCTGGATCAGCTGCATCCAAGCTCCGGTTCGCCTGCTTCTCGTGACTCAGCACTAATAATCCCGCTGAAATAACAGGTTGGCCCTTAGGAACTTTCAGAGGTGAAAACCAACCGAGCCTTCATAGGCAGTGGCCACAGGATTGAAACGGGGATTGGGAGAGACAGTCAGGACCCACCCGTTGCACTGGTCACCCAGCAAAGGGAACGAACGGTCACCATTTACATGTGATACCAACTTGGCAGAGAACTGATGTCACGGGCGGAGGAGATAACTGCATTGAAATCAGCGCAACAGGGCTCCCAGGAGCAGCAGACATGGCGTGTAGCCAGTATTGTGGTGAGCTTCACAGGTGAGCACGGCCTGGCTTGAGAAAACACAAGAGAAGGCCCTAGGCACTCAGGATTGAGGACCCGCCCAGTCTGTGAGGAAGAGCTGCTACACAGTGATTGGTTCCCACTTAGTGAGAGGAGAAGCTTGACCCAGTGGGCACAGCTCCACCTACTGGAAGAGAAATTAATCAAACTCTATTACTGCATTTATTATTATTATCATTTTTTTCTTTTTCTTTTTTTTTTCTTTCATTTTCAATTTTTTATTGTTGTTGTTCTTTAACTTTTTTAATGTTTCTAATTTTTTAAAAATTTTTTTATTATTATTATAATTTTTTTAATTTTAATTTTCATTATTTTTATTATCATTATTATTTTTGTAAAAAAAATTTTTTTCTTTTCTTTCTTTCTTTCTTTTCTAACTTTTTTTTGTGTGTTTTGTTTTTGTTTCTTTTGTCTTTTCATTTCTTTTCAATTTTCTTATTCCCCCTTCCTTGAATTCTACCTGCCTACTCTCATTCTCTTTAGTGACTTCTTCCCTTCCCTTCTAATATCTTTCCTCCCAAGCATCAAATAAATTTATAAGAGTAAACAGTAACTCAGCAGTCAAACAGAACAAGAAGTAACATGAGCAGCATAAAAAAGCAAGGAAGAAAAGGGGTACAAACAATGAAGGACAGCCTAAATATTCAGGAGGACCTAGAGTCAGCAGAAAAATGGTCATATAAAGAACTCAAGGAATACCTTAGACAGATGGAATGGAACCTTAAAGAGGATACAAGACAGCAAATCCAAACAGTGAAAGAACACTTTGAAAATCAATTACATAAACAGATAAAAGAAGAAGTTAAGCATCTTTATCAGGAGATAGAGATTATAAAAAAAATCAAACAATAACTCTAGAAATGAAGGAAACGATAAACCAAATTAAAAACTCAATTGAGAGTATCACTAACAGAGTGGAGCAAGTAGAAGCCAGAACGTCAGATAAAGAAGACAAAATATATCATCTTGAAAAGAGCCTAGCCAACTCAGAAAGGCTGGTTAAAAATCATGAGAGAAACATCCAAGAAATATGGGATAACATAAAAAAACCAAACCTACGAGTCATCGGGATAGAAGAAGGTACAGAGATTCAAACCAAGGGAATGAGTAGCCTGCTGAATGAAATAATTACAGAAAACTTTCCAGAAATAAAAAAGGGAATGGATATACAAATTTTAGATGCATACAGGACACCGAGCACACAAAATCACAGTAGACCAACGCCAAGACACATTGTTATGAAGATATCCAATATACAAAACAAAGAGAAAATATTAAAAGCTACAAGAGAAAGGAGGCAGATTACATTCAGGGGTAAACCAATAAGGTTAACAACGGATTTTTCATCACAGATGCTGAAAGCGAGAAGATCCTGGAACAATGTATTTCAAACACTGAAAGACAATGGATGCCAACCAAGAATTCTGTATCCAGCAAAATTAAGCTTCAGGTACGACAACGAAATAAAAATCTTTCATGATAAACAAAAGCTAAAAGAATTTGCAGCCAGAAAACCAGCATTGCAAAGCATCTTGAGCAAAACACTACCCGAGGAAGAAATGAAAAACAATAACCAAAACCATCAGTGGGAAGTGCCTCTATAAAAACAGAGGGCGGGGGGAAAGCTAACCATGGAGAAACAAACTAAATTAAATAAAAAAAGAAGAAGATAAATAATTAAACATGGCTGGAAGTACAAACCATATATCAATAGTAACTCTAAACGTTAATGGCTTAAACTCTCCAATAAAGCGACATAGGCTGGTAACATGGATTAAAAAAACAAATCCAACAATATGCTGCCTCCAGGAGACACATCTGATTGGAAAAGACATACACAGGCTGAAGGTGAAAGGTTGGGAAAAAATATACCACGCACACGGTCCTCGTAAGCAAGCAGGGGTGGCCATCCTCATATCGAATAAAATCGACTTCAAGACTAAGTTAATCAAAAGGGATAAGGAAGGACATTATATACTGTTAAAAGAAACCATTCACCAACAAGACATAACAATTATCAATATTTATGCACCAAATAATGGTGCTGCGACGTTCATAAAACAAATTCTCCTCAAGTTCAAGAATCAAATAGACCACAACACAATAATTATGTGTGACTTCAACACACCTCTCTCACCATTTGACAGATCCTCCAAACAAAAGTTGAATAAAGAAACTATAGAACTCAATATCACAATCAACAACCTAGACTTAACTGACATATATAGAATATATCAACCATCATCAAGTGGATATACTTTTTTCTCAGCAGCACATGGGTCCTTCTCAAAAATAGACCATATATTATGCCATAGGGCAACCCTCAGTAAATATACAGGGGTGGAGATAATCCCATGCATTTTATCTGATCATAATGGAATGAAACTGGAAATCAATGATAAAAGAAGGAAGGAAAAATCCTACATCACATGGAAAATGAACAATATGTTACTGAATGATCAATGGGTTACAGAAGACATAAAGGAGGAAATCAAAAAATTCTTAGAGATAAGTGAAAATACAGACACAACATATCGGAATCTATGGGACACAATGAAAGCAGTTTTAAGAGGGAAATTCATCGCCTGGAGGTCATTCCTCAAAAAAAGGAAAAACCAACAAATAAATGAGCTCACACTTCATCTCAAAGCCCTAGAAAAGGAAGAGCAAAACAACAGCAAATGTAGCAGAAGGCAAGAAATAATTAAAATCAGAGCGGAAATCAATGAAATTGAAACAAAAGAAACTATTGAAAAAATTAAGAAAACTAAAAGTTGGTTCTTTGAAAAAATAAATAAGATCGACAGACCCTTAGCCATGCTAACGAAGAGAAGAAGAGAGAGAACTCAAATTACTAACATACAGGATGAAAAAGGCAATATCGCAACAGACGCTACAGAAATACAGAAGACAATTAGAAATTATTTTGAAAACCTATATTCCAATAAAATAGAAGACAGTGAAGACAACGATAAATTCCTTAAGTCATATGATTTGCCCAGACTGAGTCAGGAGGATACTCACAACTTAAACAGACCAATATCAATAGATGAAATAGAAGAAGCAATCAAAAGACTTCCAACCAAGAAAAGCCCAGGACCGGATGGGTATACAGCAGAGTTTTACAAAACCTTTAAGGAAGAATTAATACCAATACTTTTCAAGCTATTTCAGGAAATAGAAAAAGAGGGAGCTCTGCCAAATTCATTCTATGAGGCCAACATCACCCTGATTCCGAAACCAGACAAAGACACCTCAAAGAAAGAAAACTACAGACCAATATCTCTGATGAACCTAGATGCAAAAATCCTCAATAAAATTCTGGCGAATCGGATACAAAGGCACATCAAAAAAAATTGTGCACCATGATCAAGTAGGATTCATCCCTGGGATGCAAGGCTGGTTCAATATACGGAAATCAATAAATGTTATTCACCACATCAATAGACTTAAAGATAAGAACCATATGATCATCTCAATAGACGCAGAAAAAGCATTCGACAAAGTACAGCATCCCTTTATGTTCAAAACATTAGAAAAACTAGGAATAACAGGAACTTACCTCGACATAGTAAAAGCTATCTATGCTAAGCCTCAGGCTAGCATCATTCTCAATGGAGAAAAATTAAAGGCATTCCCCCTAAAATCTGGAACAAGACAGGGATGCCCTCTATCACCACTTCTGTTTAATATAGTTCTCGAAACACTGGCCAGAGCAATTAGACAGACGAAAGAAATTAAAGGCATAAAAATAGGAAAGGAAGAACTTAAATTATCATTATTTGCAGATGACATGATTCTATACCTAGAAGACCCAAAAGGGTCTACAAAAAAACTACTAGAACTAATAAATGAATTCAGCAAAGTGTCAGGATATAAACTCAACATGCATAAATCAAAGGCATTTCTATATATCAGCGACAAAACTTCTGAAACGGAAATGAGGAAAAACACTCCATTCACAATATCCTCAAAAAAAAATAAAATACTTGGGAATCAACCTAACAAAAGAGGTGAAGGACTTATACAATGAAAACTACAAAACCCTAAAAAGAGAAGTAGAAGAAGATCTTAGAAGATGGAAAAATATACCCTGTTCATGGATAGGCAGAACTAACATCATCAAAATGGCGATATTACCACCAAAAGTTCTCTATAGGTTTAATGCAATGCCAATCAAAATCCCAATGGCATTTCTTGTAGAAATAGATAAAGCAATCATGAAATTCATATGGAAAAATAAAAGACCCAGAATAGCAAAAGCAATTCTAAGCAGGAAGTGTGAATCAGGTGGTATAGCGATACCGGATTTAAAACTATATTACAGAGCAATAGTAACAAAAACAGCATGGTACTGGTACCAAAACAGGTGGGTGGACCAATGGTACAGAATAGAGGACACAGAAACCAATCCACAAAGCTACAGCTATCTTATATTTGATAAAGGAGCTAAAAGCATGCAATGGACGAAGGATAGCATCTTCAACAAATGGTGTTGGGAAAACTGGAAATCCATATGCAACAAAATGAAACTGAATCCCCTCCTCTCGCCATGCACAGAAGTTAACTCAAAGTGGATCAAGGAGCTAGATATTAAATCAGAGACTCTACGTCTGATAGAAAAAAAAGTTGTCTCCGATTTACATATTGTGGGGTTGGGCTTCAAATTCCTTAATAGGACACCCATAGCACAAAAGTTAATAACAAGAATCAACAAATGGGACTTACTTAAACTGAAAAGTTTTTTCTCAGCAAGAGAAACAATAAGAGAGGTAAATAGGGAGCCTACACCATGGGAACAAATTTTTACTCCTCACACTTCAGATAGAGCCCTAATATCCAGAGTATACAAAGAACTCAAAAAATTAAACAATAAGAAAACAAATAACCCAATCAACAAATGGGCCAAAGACCTGAACAGACACTTCTCAGAGGAGGACATACAATCAGTCAACAAGTACATGAAAAAATGCTCACCATCACTAGCAGTCAGAGAAATGCAAATCAAAACCACCCTAAGATACCATCTCAC
Source organism: Marmota flaviventris (assembly GCF_047511675.1). Taxonomy (NCBI): domain Eukaryota; kingdom Metazoa; phylum Chordata; class Mammalia; order Rodentia; family Sciuridae; genus Marmota; species Marmota flaviventris. The sequence continues at coordinate 64,525,876 of NC_092504.1, forward strand.
TCCAGTAAGATTGACAGCCATTATGAAGTCAAACAACAACAAGTGCTGGAGAGGATGTGGGGAAAAGGGTACTCTTGTACATTGCTGGTGGGACTGCAAACTGGTGTGGCCAATTTGGAAAGCAGTATGGAGATTCCTGGGAAAGCTGGGAATGGAACCACCATTTGACCCAGCTATTGCCCTTCTCGGACTATTCCCTGAAGACCTCAAAAGAGCGTACTACAGGGATACTGCTACATCGATGTTCATAGCAGCACAATTCACAATCGCTAGACTGTGGAACCAACCCAGATGCCCTTCAATAGATGAATGGATAAAAAAAAAAATGTGGCATTTATACACAATGGAGTATTATACAGCACTAAAAAATGACAAAATCATGGAATTTGCAGGGAAATGGATGGCACTAGAGCAGATTATGCTTAGTGAAGCTAGCCAATCCCTAAAAAACAAATACCAAATGTCTTCTTTGATATAATGAGAGCAACTAAGAACAGAGCAGGGAGGAAAAGCAGGAAGATTAACATTAAACAGAGACATGAGGTGGGAGGGAAAGGGAGAGAAAAGGGAAATTGCATGGTAATGGAGGGAGACCCTCATGGTTATACAAAATTACATATAAGAGGTTGTGAGGGGAATGGGAAAATAAACAAGGAGAGGAATGAATTACAGTAGATGGGGTAGAGAGAGAAGATGGGAGGGGAGGGGAAGGGAGATATTAGAGGATAGGAAAGGTAGCAGAATACAACAGTTACTAATAGGGCATTATGTAAAAATGTAGATGTGTAACCGACGTGATTCTGCAATCTGTATTTGGGGTAAAATTGGGAGTTCAAAACCCACCTGAATCAAATGTATGAAATATGATATGTCAAGAGCTTTGTAATGTTTTGAACAACCAATAAAAAAAAAAAAAGAAATCAAGCTTTTTCCTAGTCAAAAAAAAAAAAAAAAAACAATAGAAAAATGATAAAAGCAATATGGGACCAGAATAATAAATTTAATAGAGATTCAAGTAATTAAAAAAACATCCTGGGGCTGGGGTTGTGGCTCAGTGGTAGCGTGCTCACCTAGCATGCGTGAGGCACTGGGTTTGATCCTCAGCACCACATAAAAATAAAGACAATGAAGTCCATCAACAACTAAAAAAATATTTTAAAAAAACATCCTGAGCTGAAAAAAATTTAATAAGTAAGTAAAAAGGAAAAATGTAATAGAATCAAGAGCAGAAAAAAGAATTTGTGAATGTAATGACAGGTTACTTGAAAATATGTATTTGGAGCAGAAAAAATAAAAATAGATTAACAAAGAATGAAGAAAATTTTCAGGATTATAGGACAGCAACCAAAGAGCAAATGTTTGAGTCATAGGAATGCCAAAAAGAGAAGAGAAAGATAAATTGGTAGAAAACTTAAAGAAATAGTAGCAGAAAGCATTCCAGACTCTAGAAATATGTAAATTTCCAGGTACAAGAAGTTCAAAAGTCTTCAATAAGATGTCATCCAAATAATGCTACTCTAAGAAATAAAGACAAAGGGTGGATCCAGAAAGCAGTAAGAGAAAAGGAGCAAATAACACAAAGGTTTCAATATAATTAGTTGCAGACTTCTTAGCAAGTATATAAGTGGGTTGATAAATTCAAAGTATTGAAAGAAGAAGAAGAGGAGGAGGAGGAGGAGGAGGAAGTCGTGAGGACTGAAATGAGATAGACTTTTTCAGACAAAACTAATAAAGTTCATCACCATCACAACTTTCTTATAAAAAATGCTAAAGGGAATTCATTGATCTGAAAGAAAGGGATGCTTATGAGTAACAGCATCTAGAAGTCTAAAACACAGTGGTAAAAGTAGGTACATGGTCAAATTCAGGCTTCTCTAATTCTATTGTTATAGTATATAAATAACTAGTATCTCCAGCGTTAAGGTTAGAAGAGAAACAATCATTAAAATAATTGCTACACTAATAAGCAAAATAAAAAAAAATGTAAATTGGGATAACAAAAATTAAAAATACTGTAGTAGTGAAGTAAAAGTAGGGATTATTTTTGCAAAGTTAAGTTGTTATTAGCTTAAAATATCATATTTAACAATGAAATATTTTTGTAAGCTTTGTGGTAACCACAAAACTCAATAGTATATACACACACACAAATATTAAAAAAACAAAAAGTCAAGTATACCCAGAGAAATCACTTAGCCACACAGGAAGACAGCAAGAGAGATAAAAAGAAGCAAAGGATCTAAAAGCAACTAGAAGCAACAAAATGGTACTCGTACTTTTAATCTATCAAAAAATACCTTGAATGTAAATGGATACATTTTCCAATAAAATAACACAGTAGCTGAGTAATTAAAAAAAAAAAAAAAAACTAAAACAAAACTGAACAATATGTTGACTAAAAGAGTTACTTAATAAAGGACATACACAAACTAGAAATAAAGACATGGCAAAAAGATATTTTCTTCAAAAATTTCCAAAAAGAGAAGGGATGTGACTATTCTTATAACAAATTCAATAGACTTTAAGTTGAAAAGTAAAAAAAAAAAAAAAGAGAGAGAGAGACAAGAAGGTAACTGTATAATAATAAAAGATTAATAGATCTGAAGTGAGTGATGAATTGTAATAAAACAATGTAGGAAACTTTAACACCTCATTTTCAGAAATGATCCAGATCATCCAAATAGAATTCAATAAGGAGACATTGGACCTAAATTACACTCTATATCAAATGGACTTAACATTCCAACTAACTATAATAGGACACACACTTTTCTGAACTGAGAATGGACCACTAGAAAAAAATTCCAAAACTACATCCCTATATCTCTGATCAACATAAATGCAAAGTTATCAATGGTATTATCAAGTTGAATTTAGAAGCATATTAAAAAATATCACTCAAGATGATCTAATGGTTTCCTCTGAAGAATAGAAGGATGGTTCAACATATTTAGTCAGCAAGTATGATATATCACATTAACAGAAGGAAGGGTAAGAACCACAGGATCATTTGAATAGATGTAGAAAAGGCATTTTACAAAATTCGTCAACTCATCATAAAATCTCTCAACAAATTAGGTATGAAGGGAATTAACTTGAACATGCAGAAAACCATATATGCAATAACACATAGTTAACATCTACTAAAGAGGGAAACATTGAAAGCTTTTCTTCTGATATCCAGAATAAATCAAGTATACCTACTCTTGTCATACCTATTCAACTTAGTACTGGAATTCTAGTCAGAGTTATTAGATGAGTGAAATAAAAATCATCCAAATTGAAAAGAAGAAGTTAACCTTTTTGTTAACCTATCCCTTTTTGCGGCTTATATAAAATCCTAAATATTCTGCCAAAAGAATTGTTAGAACACATAAATAAATTCAGTAAAATTTCAGAATAAAACCCATCATGACTCAGTGAGAGAAAGTGCTTGCCTAGAATGCACAAGACTCTGGATTTGACCTCTAGTACTGCAAGAAAAATAAAATCAGCATTTCCATACACTAGTAGTGACCTGTCTGGGAAAAAAAATCAAGAAAATTATCCCATTTACAATAGATTAAAAAATAAATAAAAACTTTCAAAGGAATTTAACTATGGAAGTGAAAGCTCTCTGCATTAAAAACTATGAAACATTATGAATGAAATTGATGAAGACATAAATAAATGAAGAGATACCCCATTTTCATGGGTTAAAAGAATCAATGCTGTTAAAAAAATCAAATGTCTATACTACCTAAAGTAGTGTACAGATTCATCACAATCTCTATCAAAAAGCATGTCATTCTTCACAAAGATGGGGGGAAAAAAAACCTAAAATTCATCTGGAACCACAAAGACCCTGAATAGCAAAGCAATTTTTTTTTCCAAAAAGAACACAACTTGCTCAGCATGGTGGTCCATACATATAATCCCAGCTATTCAAGAGATTGAGGCAGGAGGATTACAAGTTTAAGGCCAGCCTTGACAACTTAATTAAACCCTGTCTCAAGATTTAAAAAAAAAAAAAAAAAAGGAAAGAAAAGAAAAGAAAAAGAAAAAGTGAAGAAAAAATTGCTGGGAATAGAGCTCAATGGTAAGGTGCCCCTAGGTTCAATTCTCAGTATTGGTAAAAGAGTAAACTGATATTCATCATACTACCTGATTTCAAAATATGCTACAAAGTTATAGTAAATAACCAAACATCATCGTACTGGCATTAAAAGCCCTTTAAAGGTCCATATGCTAAAATTTCGGTCACCAGACTATGGCACTACCAGGAAGTGGTGGAACCTTTAGGAGATGGGGCCAAGAGGAAGAAGGTTAGGTCATTGAAAAAAGACCTTGAAGTAGATTTTAAGGCCTGAAATCCTTATCTTCTCTGTCTTTGCCTCCCAACTACCATGAGGTGAAGAGTTTTCCTATGCCATATGCTTTTATTATGCTGCCACACCACAAGCCCAAAGGGCATAGAGAAAAGTGACCATGAACTCAAACCTCTGAAACTATGAATCAAGATAAAACTTTTCTCCTTTTATATGCTTTTGTTAGTGCATTATAGTTACACATAAGTGGCATTAATTTGGACACAATCATATACAGATGGAATTTATTTTGGTTAATCATACATGCGTGGAATTTATTTTGTTGTTTGGATTATTTTCTGTAACTTTGTAGTATATTTTGTGAATCAGGTAGTATGATGCATATGGGTTTACTCTTTTTCCAATACGGGGAATTGAACTTGGGTGCATCTCACCGTTGAGCTATATTCCCAGCACTTCTCAGTGCTTCCTTGCCACAGTCTGGCTGGGCACAAAATCACGAGCCACCACACAGCTTGTAGATTCAAACAGCAACTCTTTATTCCCGAACTCACACCAGCCGTCTACAATCACGTTCTGGGGAAATCCACATTCTCTGCCCAAATCCACCCCCACTGAGCTTCTGTCTCCCAAAAAATACTGTCTGAATCCCGTGAGAACTCAAGGGGAACTCAGGCAGCAGGATACGCCCTATTCCCAGCAGGAATAACCTTAAACCTGGAATGTCCTAAACCGGGAACGCCCTAAACCTGGAACGCCCTAAACCTGGATTATCCTAAACAGGGAACACCCTAAACCCGGATCCGCCCTGGTCCTTGAGCAAGGTCACCTACATGCAATGTCACTGCAAAATGTCCTATTTCCACGAGTCCTTCCACTAAGCAACATGGGGTACGCTGGCAAGGAAATTGTCATACCTACTTGGCTAATGGCTCCCAGCACTTCCTCTTTCCCTTTCCTGCTATTTTTCTTCCTCTACACCACTGATCTTCCTTTTTTCTTCTTCTTTCTTTTTGGTACCAAGGATTGAACCCAGGGGAAACTTAACTACTGAGTCATATCCCCAGCCCATTTCATTTTTTATTTTGAGACAGGGTCTCACTGATTTGCTGAGGCTGCTTTGAACTTGTGATCCCACTGTGTTGGCCCCTGAGCCACTGGAATTACAGGCATGCCCCACCATGCCCATCTTCTTCTTTCTGTTCATTTATTTATTTTTTATTGGTCTTTTATACATATACATATAAATGGAATTCACTGTGTTATATTTCTATATGTATACAGCAAAATTTTGTCAAATTCATGTTGCATTTTCTCTCTTTTCCTGTCCCTTCTGCATCCTTCTCAGTCTCCTTTTTGTACTCCACTGATCTTCCCTTTACTTTGCTTAGATCCACTCCATCCCATTTCTCTTTCTTTGCTCTAGCTTTTGCATATGAGAGAAAACATTTAACCATTGACTTTCTGAGTTTGACTTATTTAATTTACTATGATATTCTCTAATTCCATCCATTAATCATCAAATGCCATAATTTCATTTTTCTTTATGCCTGAGTAAAAATGCAAATCAAAAATACTCTAAGATTTCATCTCACTCCAGTCAGAATGGCAGCTATCAAGAATACAAACAACAATAATTGTTGATGAGGATGTGGGGAAAAATGCACACTCATACAATGCTGGTGGGATTGCAAATTGGTGCAACTAATATGGAAAGCAGTATGCAGATTCCTTGGAAAACTTGAAATGGAACCACCATTTAACCAAGCTATCCCACTCCTCAGTCTATATCCAAAGGGCTTAAAAACAGCATACTACAGGGACACAGCCACATCATTGTGTATAGCAGCACAATTCACAATAGCTAAATTGTAGAACCAACCCAGATGCCCTTCAGTAGATGAATGGATAGGGAAACTTTGGTATATATACACAATGGAACATTACTCAGCAATAAAATAGAATAAAATAATGGCATTTGCAGGTAAATGGATGGAGTTGGAGAATACAATGCCAAATGAAGTAAGCCAATCCCAAAAAAACAAAGACCAAATGTTTTCTTTGATAATGGTGATGTCGGGGGAGCATGGGAGGAATGGAGGAACTTTAGATAGGGCAAAGGGGAGGAAGGGGAAGGGAGGGGACAAGGGGGTAGTAATGATGTGGAATTAGTTAGATATTATTACCCTAAGTACGTGTATGAAGACATGAATGGTGTGCAAATACTTTGTGTACAATCAGTGACTATGTGTAATATGAAATGAATTGTATTCTGCCATCATGTATAACAAATTAGAGTAAATAAATAATTTAATAAAAAAGAAGAAAAACTCCTTTGTGTATAGATACCAGATTTTCCTTATCCACTCATCTGCTGATGGGCACCTGGAATAGTTCCATAACTTGGCTATTGTGTATTGCACTGCTATAAACATTGATGTGCCTGTATTATGTAATATGCCCATTGTAGTTCTTTTATATAAATAATGAGGAGTAGGAGAGCTGGGTCTATGGTGGTTCTATACCTAGTCTTTTTGAAGAATCTCCATAGTATTTTCTAGAGTGGTTGTACTAATGTTTAGTACCACCAATAATGTATGAGTTCCCCCCACACACATGTTCTCACCAGATTGATTATTTGTATATTACTTGTATTCCCTTTTTTAAAATTCATTTTGGTACCAGGGATTGAACTCTTAATCACTAAGCCACATTCCCAGCCATTTTTATTTTATTTTATTTGTTTTGAGACAGGGTCTCACTAGATTGCTTAGGTCCTCACTAAATTACTGAGACTGACCTCAAACTTGTGATCCTCCTGCCTCAGCCTCTTGAGTCACTGGAATTATAGAAGACAAACAACAATAAGGGTTGGCGAGGATGAGGGGAAAAATGCACACTCATACATTGCTGGTGGGACTGCAAATTGATGCAACCAATATGGAAAGCAGTATGGAGATTCCTTCGAAAACTTGAAATGGAACCACCATTTAACCCAGCTATCCCACTCCTCAGTCTATATCCAAAGGGCTTAAAAACAGCACATGCACCACTGCTTCCAGTAATTGTTTGTATTCCAGATGATTGCCATTCTAAAAGTAGTGTAATAGAATCTCCATGCAGTTTTGATTTTTGTTTCCCTAATTGCAGAGATGTTGAAAATTTTTTCATATATTTGTCGGCTATTTGTATCTCTTATTTTGAGAAATATATGTTCAGTTCTTCTACCAATTTTATTAACTGGGTTATTTTATTTTATTTTTTTGGTGTTAAATATTTCTTTGAGTTCTGGATATATTCTGGATATTAACTCCCTGTTGGCAGGGTAGCTAAGAAAGATTTTCTCACATTCTGTAGGCTCTCTCTTTACATTGTAAATCATTTTCTTTGCTGTGAATAAACTTTCTAATTTGATTATAATACCACTTATTGATTCTTGGGTTTATTTCTTGAGCTTTAGAGGTCTTGTTGAGGAAGTCAGTATCAGCACTAATATGTTGGGAGTATTTAATCTATGTTTACTTTTAGCAGTTGCAAAGTTTCTGGTCTAATTCCTATGTCTCTTATCCTCTTTGATTGACTTTCATGCAGGATGAGAGTTAGGAATCTAGTTTCATTCTTCCACATATGGATATACAGTTTTTCCTGCACCATTTGTTAAAAAGGCTATCATTTCTCCAACATATATTTTTGGCACATTTGTCAATCATCAGATGACTATAACTGTGGGGATTTGTCTTTGTATGTTCTGTTCTATTCTTATTGGTCTTCATGTGTATTTTGATGTCAACACCATTTTGTTTTTGTTATGATAATGGTGTAGTATAATTCTACATCTAGTATTTTGATGCCTCCATCATCACTCTTCTTGCTCAGGATTGCTTTGGCTATTCGGGTCTTTTATTTATGTATTTTAGAACTTTTTCTAGATCTGTGAAGAATGTCATTGGTACTTTGATAGGGATTGCATTGAATCTGTATAATGCTTTTGGTAATATGGCTATTTTAACAATATTAATTCTGCCCATCCAGGAATTTTGGAAGTCTTTTAATCATCTCAGTTTTTCCTCAATTTATTTAGTGTTCTCTAGTTTTCATTGTATAGGATTTTCATTCCCTGGTTAGATTTGTTCCCAAATATTTTATCTTATTTTTGAACAAGATAGTTTTCCTGATTTCTTTCACAGCCGAGTCACTATTAGAATATAGAAAAGATATTGATTTATGAATGTTGGTCTTGTTTCCTGCTAATTGCTGAATTTTTTATCAGTCTAGAAATTTACTGGTGAAGGTTTTTTAGTTTTCCAAATATATGATAATGTCATCAGCTAAAAGATCTAACTTGACTTCTTCTTTCCCTTTTTGTAACCCTTAATTTATTTCTCTTGTGTGATTTTTCTGTCTAGAGTTTTAAGAACTCTATCAAATAAGAGTGGTTTTCTGCATCTATTGAGATGATCATATTATTATTGTTACTAATTTATTTGTGTGGTGTATTACACTTGTTGATTTGTGTATATTGGTCCAATCAACCAAACTTGCATCCCTCAGATAAAACCCATTTGATCATAGAATACAATCTTAATATATTGTTGATTACAATTTGATAACATTTTTATTTAAGGATTTTTACATCTATGTTCATTAGAGATTTTGGTCTGAAGGTTTCTTTCCTTGATGTTTCTTTGTTTTTGGTTTTAAAGTTATACTGGCTTCATAAAATGTATTTGGGATTGTTCTCTTCCTTTCTATTACATAGTGTAATTTGAGGAGGCTTGGCATTAGTTCTTTAATGGTCTGGTAAAATTCAGCTGAGAATCCATCTGATCCTGGGCTTTTCTTTATTTTATTTTATTTTTAATTGCTGCCTAAAATTCATTGCTTGGTATTGGTGTGTTTAGGTTTTTTATATCTTCCTGGCTCAATTTAGGCAGGTCATATGTATCTAGAAATTTGTCACTGCCTTCTAGTTTTTCGGTTTATTGGAGTATAAATTTTCAAAATACTTTCAAATGAACCCCTGGATTTCAGAATTGTCTGTGGTGATATCTCCTTTTTTATCTTGAATTTTGTTCATTTGGGCCTTCCCTCTCTTTGTTTTGGTTAGTATGGGTTTATCAATATTGTTTATCCCTTCAAAGAACCGACTCCTTCTTGTATTGATCCTTTGTATTTTTATTTTCAATTTTATTAACTTTTGCTCTTATCTCATTTATTTCCTATCTTCTTCTGATTTTGGAATTAGTTTATTCTTCTTTTCTAGTGCCTTAAAGTGGAATATTATATTATTTATTTGGGATCTCTCTGTTTTCTGGTGTGTGTGTGTGTGTGTGTGTGTGTGTGTGTGTGTGTAGGCACTTGGTGCTAAAAACTTTCCTCTTAGTTCTGCTTTAATACTTTCCCAGAGAATTTGCTACATTGTATTTTTGTTCTCATTTGTTTGTTAGAATTTCTTTATTTTTTCTGGGAGCCATTACTCATTTAAAACATTGTTGTTCAATCTCCATATGCTTATGTGGTTTCTTTAATTTTTATTGCTATTTATTTCTAATTTAATTTCATTATGATTTGATGATACATGGTGTTATAACAGTTTTTCTTTTGTATTTTCTAAGACTTACATTGTAAACTAGAATAAGGTCTATTTTCTAAAAGATTCCATGAATTGCAGAGAAGAAAGTGAATTGAGCTGCATTTGCATGAAATCTTCTATTCATGTCTGTTAGATCCATTTGATTTGTAGTATTATTCAGGTCAGAAATATCTTTATTGACTTATGGATGACCTGTCTGTAAGTGAAAGTGGTGTGCTGAAATCACCCAGGATTATTGCATCAAGGTATGTCTGAAATTTAATATCAAAAAGGATTTTTTTTCTAATGTAATTAGGTATACCGATATTTGGAGCATATATATTTATTATCATTATACATTCTTGTTGGATTGTTTCCTTTACCAATATGTAGTAAGTTTCTTTTTCTCTTCTGGTTAATTTTTACTTGAAATCTGTTTAGTCAGATATGAAAATAAATATTTATGCCTGTTTGGGGACTCCAGTTGCCATACAATACACAAACACACACACACACACACACACACGTGTGTGTGTGTGTGTATGTATATATATATATATTTTTTTTTTTCCTTTTCTGCCTGTGGGTGTTTTTGCCTATGAGATGTGTTGCACAGAGCATATAGATGGATCTTGTTTTTTAATACATTCTCTCAACCAGTGTGTTTTATTGGGGGAGTTGAGACCATTTATATTCAGAGTTATCTTGAAAATATTCTTTCCTACCATCTTGATTTGTTTTCTATATTTAATTCAAACTTAATTTTCATTTAATTAGTTGATCTTCTAGAGAGTTTCCTCCAAATTGCATGTTTTAGAGTTTGTTTTTGAGTTTTCTTCTGTGTGTAGTGTTTCTTTGAGTGTTTTTTGTAGTGCTGGCTTAGTGGTCAGGAATTCTTTTTAGTGTATCCATATCTCGAATTCAGTATGTGTTTGTCCATTTAATTTCTGTTTGGGAAAACTTTTTGTTATAATTTAACTGAAAAGATTCTTAAAGTCTTTAGTTTGTTTTTTCTATATTCTCTTTATCCCAGTGACTCCCAAATTTGATCTCTTGATAGTCTTTTATTTTCTCTTATTGAATGCTGAGTATTCAAGTTTATTTACCCTGTCTTCAAAGCCCAATTTCCATTTTCAAGGCCCAAATTTATATTTTCTATGTAACTTAATCTGTTGATTATATTTTCAAGTGAATTTTTAATTTGTTTCATTGTGACTTTCATTTTTATTTGTTTGGATTAGTTTCTTTTCAGTATTTCTTTTTCTTTATTGACATGTCCATTACCTCTTTAATTCCTTCCTTAGATATTTTTGTATCTCACTGAACATTTTAATGATAAGTTTTTGATTGTATTTTTTTGGAACTTCATCGTTTTTCATATCTGTGTGTTCCTTTGTTCAGGAGGTTGTAAATTTGGGAGGGAGACTCATTTGCCTATTTCCTCATGTCTTCAGAGGTCTTGGACTTCCATGTTGATTAAGATGGATTATTCTTCTTTTATTCATGTTCCCTTTTGTGTATAGTTTTCACTTTTGTTCTCAGAATTTCTCTCTGGTTTTGATGTATGGTGAACAGATATCCAGGGGTGGGAACTGAGGTGCCTTACTAGCTGTTCCTACTCTCAGAGTCTGATCCCTGAGCTGGGAATTTTGTCTCTCTCATTCTGTGTGTTGAAGTATTTTTGGAGCTTGAGTGGGGCTAGTTTGTGTGAGAAGTGAGGTTTGTAGTTGCTTGACTGAATTGTGAGTATAGCTCAACAAGCAGAATCACTACCCTGTAAACTTGTAGTGTCCCAATCATCTTTAAAAAAGGGGGAGGGCAAGGAGTGGCAATAAAGGTAGCAACCAATGTAGAGCCTTAAAATAAATGTTCAGTGCCTGCTGTTAAATCTGTAAGATGAATTGCCACCTGAAGACAAAAAATGGTGGGCTTAGCTGTTAACATCAGCACCAATAATAAATAGCTGTGAACTAGATCAGACATTATGCAGTGGGTATCAACCATGTGATTCATTGTATCAATAGCCACAACAACATGAGTGAAGTTAAAATATATAAACTAAAGAGTTATTTCTCATAGTGGACTTACAGTTCTTTCAGCATGAGGAAAATAAGGTAGGAAGCCACAAGAAAGTAAGAGACATTTAAAAAGAGAAGAAGAGAATCAAGAGAGAGAGAGCTAGCAGATGATGGCTATAAAGATAAAGGAATAAAAAATAACTAAAAGCAATAAAATAAATAGAGAAAGAGGAAGAAAGAACAAGTTTTTTTTTTGCCATTTTAGAGGGGAAAGAAAGTGAATAAGGAGTTAAAAGAGAAAGAAAACAAAAGTACTAACAAACAAAGAAAATTAAACCATATCAAACCCACACAAAATCTTACTCCACCAAAGCTTAAACTAGGCTATGTAACAAATATATAAAGACAATTAAAATGAAAGAAAAATTGTATGAATGTATGTATTATTTATACATATGTTATATATAATACATACATAGTATAATAATGTTATGATTTGTTATTATATATGTATATAAAATATATGTATTCTCAAACCTCTCAGTATAGTAAGAATATATGTGGGCATGTACACACGCTCACACACACACACACACACGCACACAATCATACAAAATGAAAGAGTAAAAATAAAGTAAAATTTAAATTTAAAAAAAGGGACAAAAATAGGAAAAAATTCCTGATGAGAAATAAAGCATTTGTGTTTGCTGAGGTGGTCAAAAGCAAAGATGGTAAAGATGGATGTTCATTGCTTATGCTGCTGTTGTGTTATTTTTTGCACTTCTTTTTGGGCTCTGTATCTCTTTAATGACCGCCCTCATCCAGCATGGGTGGCTGAACTAAAGTCACTTGTGTGAATTTGGGGTGATGCAAAATAAAATGCAGACACAAAATACCTTTACACAATCTTCAGGATGGCTTTCCCTAGCTCCCGGCCTTAAGCTCCCCAAAAAGGAGAGCAAGAAAGAGAAGAGGCTGGCGAGAGAGAGAGTAAGCACATTCAGAAGTGGGCTTTTATTTGGGGAGATTCTGTTTCTTAGAAAATTATATCCCAAAAAGGCAGAAGGGATAGGATTACAAGGGAACAAGTGAGTGTATCTCAACCCTAGGGGTATGCCTACACCTGAATCCACACCTTGCTATCTGAACTGGGACAAGCCCCAAGTCACTATGAAATGTAGTAATTGGTCAAAGCCCCCTGCATCAAAACTTGAAGGTATGTTCATTCAGGGGGGCTTCCTACATTTAATCAAGGGTAGAAGTTGTTCAATTGAGTTATTTGTTTTCCTCATCAAGGTGCCAGCCTTGTAGCCAGGAGCCAAAACTGGTTGTAGTAGTGCTCAGCTTCCCATCTGACAGTATAGGATGGGATAGAGTGAAGAGTACCAACAATTGGTTCACTTTCATAGTGGAGCTGATGCAGAATTCTGAATGGAAGTTTCAGCAGCAGGGGTCTAGGGCTGGCTTTACTTTGTACCTTTGTCAGAAGGTATTTGAGGTTAGGTTCACACTGCCTATTGCTGGTCAGATGCTAGTCTCTGCTGGATGTCTGGGTCTCAGAGACCTCACCAAAACTTCACTCTTAGACTGGGGGATCTAACCCTCTGTATGTCTCTATATTCCACCTCCATGGATGTGAATTATCCAGGATCAGACTGGGAATGCAGAAGCACCTGTCTGACCAGCTTCTGGTCTCATCCCAAATGCTCATAAGGTTTCCTCCATAACTCTGCTCATAGGTCAAGTGATTCTGTAACTTTTCAATCGTCAACTTGTCCCACTCTATCTGACTCCATTAAGATCAGCCTCCCTCCTACTCTAACCCAAAGGTGTCCCCAAGCAAGTTTCATTTGCTGTGCTTTCCTCTCTGTGCTCTCCCTGCCCTCTGCACTGGCACTGGCACTGCTACCACCATGCAAGTTGATGCATCTCTAGTGTGTTATTTTTTATTTTATGTTCAAAGCTTCTAACTTTCTGTGTCTCTATGATTGTTTCACTGCCCAATATGGAATTTCAGTGAATTCCCTCAATTGCCCATATTGCTGGGTTCAGCACTACTCCTGTTGCTTGAACCTTGACTTGAATAGCAATTGAAGAGTACACCCTTCCTCTAATCCATTATCCCCCCAAAACCCCTTTTCTCTTTTTTCATAGTTTATCTCAGATATTTGACACAGTGACAGAAATCTAACATGAAAAGAAAAGAAAACACAAAACTGGGAAAGGGAAGCCTCTTCAATAAATGTTATTGGGAAGATTGGATATCCACCTGAGGAAGGATCAGATTGAATCCTTATATCATGTCATACACAAAAATCAACCCAAAATGGATTAAAGACCTCAAAACATGAAATTAATGGAAGAAAACATGGAGAAAAACCTCATGACATTGGCCTGATTGGTAACACTTAAGCAATTACATAAATTTACTATTATACATAATGCAATTCTCTCCGGATGGCTATTTTATTTTAAGAGCTTATTCATAGATTTGTCATTTTTGGTGCCCTTAAAACTCATATCTTATAAAATAGTTTATTTTATGTAATATTTGAAGAAGACCTTAGAAGATCAAAAGATCTCCCAAGTTCTTGGATATGCAGAATTAATATTATCAAAATGACCATACTACCAAAAGTGCCAAACAGATTTAATGCAATTCCTATTAAAAGTCCAATAATGTTCTTCATAGAAAAAGAAAAAGAAAAAGCAATCATGAAATTCATTTGAAAAAATAAAAGGCCCAGAATAGCCAAAGCTATCCTTAACAAGAAAAGTGAAGTAGGAGGCATCACAATACCAGAACTTAAATTATACTACAGAGCCATAGTGACAAGAATGGCACGGTATTGGAACCAAAACAGACAAGAAGAATAGTGGTACAGAATAGAAGACACTGAGACAAACCCACATAAATATAGTCACACTAGACAAAGGTGCCATAAACATACATTGGAGAAAAGGTAGTCTCTTCAACAAATGGTGCTGGAAAACTGGAAATCCATATATAGTAAAATGAAATTAAACCCCTATCTTTCACCCTGCACAAAACTCAACTCAAAGTGAACCAAGGATCTCAGCATTGAACCAGAGACCCTGCACCTACTTGAAGATCATGTAAAGGTGACATCATGGAAAATAATGTTGTATGGGAGAGAATTACAGAAAGAAAAAAATGAATAAAAATAGTGATAGCTACAATACTATGAAGGAAATAATGATCAACAATAATAGTGTGTGAGAAGCAGAGTAGTTTATACATATACACATGATAATATGTGCATTTATTACTTCTTATACAAACCATCTTATGATGATAAGATGCTTTTTCTCAAGTTTTTGTGCAAGTATTCAACATTTAAGCATAATAGAACTCAGAGAAAATATATTTTCCAAGAGAAATAGATGTATGACAAGACAGGTTTCTTATGGGGTAATATAAATGGATCATTAAAATATACTAAAAAATAAACCACGTTGCATCTCCTAATTTGAATTTTTGAGCTTCTAAAAGCATTTTTGAGATTTTCGTTTTTTGAGCACATCATTATGAATATCTACTATCATTTAATTGTAGTTTACCACAGTTTTGGTTGACAGATTTCAATTAGTGAATGCCAGTTAAAGTAGAATTTTCTACAACTTAAGATGTGGAATATCCTTTGTCTAGCCTGAGATGAAGAAAACATAAATAGTGAAATAAAATTAATGTTCTGTTTTACTGAGGTCATTACAAATAATTTCGTATGATGTCTCCCAGAGGAATTCAATACATACCTAATTAATAATTCAAAAATTGTACTTTTCTTAGTACATGCATTCTTAGCTTAATCTCACTTAGTAAAGTAATGTGACTTTATATGTAATCTTATCTATAACTTAAAACTATAAAGTAGTAGACAAATTTAGTGCATGTTTAGAACATTTTCATTTATAATGGTTTGGATCTCTTAGTTCCAGCTTAACTTGTGCTTAACATAAGTAGAATAGAACTGAAAACAGCAGGAACAGAGATGGTTGTATGCAGCATTTTCATGAGAAAGACACCCACAGAATCATAAGGTTCTGGAATGAAATCTCCCTGCTGTAAATTAAAGATGTAGAATCTGCTTTTTTTCTTCTTCCCTTTCCTTTCTTTTACAAATTGCCATAATAATGTATCACCAATTTCAGTCTCCCCTTTTTAAAGCAAAAATGAATTTTAATTTTTTTTTGAGGTAGGATTTTTTTCTTTCCATTTTTTTGGTTTATTATAATTATGTATAATGGTGGGATTTGTTGTTACATGTTTGTTCATGCACACGATATAACAAATAATAATATATTTGGCCAACATTCCTCTTTCCCTCTTCTCCTCCCTCACTCTGGTCTCTTTCCTTTACTCAACTAATCTCTCTTCTATTTTCATGAGCATTTTCAGTATCCTTAATTCCTTAACTCCTTGCCTAAATAAATGATGAAGTAAATACTTATTTTTTAAATTTTGTGAAAATATAACATTTGTTAAACTCTAATATAAATTCTTCAAAGCAAAATTGAGCACGTTTAATATGATAGTACAAGGTCTTCTTGACTGTGACTTATTCTTGAAATTAATAAGAACAAAATGTAATGATGAAATCAGCAGCTTATTTCATTATTTTATGTGCCCACTTCCCTTTCCACAGCAGCCCTGATATTCCTCCCTGGTATTACAACAGTGATTTGCTAGGAAACAATTTTTATGACCTGTATTGGTATGGAAAGTAGCAGCAGTCATTGGTTAGTTAGTGGTATTCTAAAAGTTATGGGCCCCCTCTTATTCAACTTTCTTACCTTAGGCAATTGCACAGAATTTGATCTTAGATCTTTTGTTAAATATATCCTGCTGATAATTGGGTAGTTTCACATTCTGATAGGAATAGAAATAATCTGTTTCCTAGAAGAAATTCACATAAATTCACTAATAACCAGAGGAAATGTACCATGAAATGCAAATTTTATCAGTGTTTTTGCTCAGATAATAGGAATTCCATGTTATTCCAAAAGGACAAACCTTTGGAGATTTGCAACAGTGGTCACTAATATATCTCTGAAAGTTTAAAAAATAAAGACTCATATTTTTCCTGAAAATTCATTCTCTTCTTTGGAGGTACAGACAGAAATTAGAAAGAAAAGGAACATCTGCCTAGCTGGGCAGATCAGCAGCTTTAACCTTCAAGTATCCTTGACCTTCATATGGTGTTAGACTCAGAACCAGTTCATCCTCAAAGGCCTTTTTTCTAACATTAGAAGTTCATCTAGAAGTGAATGGAGCAGTTCACTCATAACCATTCAGAAATTTTATTGAATGGCTTTCCAAAGGAAAGCAATAAAAATATTTTGCAAATAGGAAATTTTAAGATTATAAAAAAATTCCCCAAGTTATAGCATCTAGCTTTGTAGGTGTTTACAAATAGGCAAAGATATGCTTAGGTTACGATAGAATTATAAGAATTTTATAGCATTCACGTAGACCAACCTCCTTCAAATTACAAATGAGGAAGCTCAGATTAAGAGACATGCCCAAAGTGACAAAGGTGGTTAGAAAAGGTTGTTCTAAATCAACTTGTCATAGCATTCTGTATTTATGATTTGTACAGTCCCACTTATGGAATGGAAGAGAATAAAAATGAACAAACTACTGTCCATGAGAGAAATTCAGTCTTCTGTTTGTATAGAAAATATTTTATTGGAGCACAACCATGTTCACTCATTTGCCCATGGTCTGTGGCTACTTTTGTATTAGATGGCAAAGTTACCTAATTGTGACAGAAATTTGAAGGCACAAAAATGCTTAAAATATTTGCTGGTACATTATAGAAATCTTGCTCACCCCGGTATAGAGAATGAAGGTGTATTTGAAAATAATAGGAAAATGGAACTTTTTTTAAAAAGTATTTTTGAATGTACCTATCAAAAAACAGTTTGAAACTTCACTCTGAATCTTCCATCTATGGATACTGTGGATGGTTCTGTCCTGAATTGCTTTTATTCATTTCTTAATGATAAGGAATAGAAGGCCTGTTCTGTTATCTTTAGTGAAGTTAAAATGTTGTTATGGATGATCAGTGAATGGATATGGCTAAAACTCCCTAAACTGTATTCCAAAAAATATAAATGGAAAATGAGAAAAAGTGCCATATCAGCAAGGTATCATAGGTATAACATAAGGTACAGTAGAAAGGGGAAGTGATGGACATGTATTTTTTTTCTTATGAAATGCCCTTATTTTGGAAATAAATGGTTGTCAATGCCTGTGCTTTTCCGTGGCAGATTATACCATGCTGCACAATGGCAGCATTTGTCTTTGTTCTGTGGACCTAAGACATCCACTATCAATGGGAATTTTTTTCTGTACAGGTAATAATAAGGTGGTCAGTCATGCAACCAAAAGATCAAGTTCAAGGTTAAAATTAAAGAGGAATTCCCAGCACTATAACATTTCATTTTATATAAAGCTCTCCAGCAGCTAGCCTCGTTTACTTGTCACAGGCACCCAGATGAGAACACAAGGTTGATGTGAGCCATACAAGCAAGCCAGTCAGTCTCATTCCATAGAAAAGCAGCTAACAGAAACACTAGAACAAGTCCATTAGATCACTAAAAAAACAGGAGATAGGAGTGATTAACAGAAGCATAATACCTCCATCATGTCTTTTAAAAAAACAACATGTCCAAGCAGTATTTCAACTAGTAGTCATGTGCTTATCTCTAGCTCTTCACTGGAAAAGCCACTTTAAAAATTTAGTTGTAGATAGACACAATACCTTCATTTTATTTATTTATTTGTATATGGTGCTAAGGTTCAAAGCCAGTGCCTCACATGTGCTGGGCAAGTGCTCTAACCCCAGCCCTGAAATAGCCACTTTTAATGTTAGTATAATCTTTGCATTTCTTCTGTCACACAAAATTGACTATCTTACAATATTTCATTGAAAATATCGTGCTTGATTTCTAGTAATAAGATAAATTCTGTTGTAGTTAACTTGCTACTTGTATTTAAGTGTGAAGAAACTTGGTGGCTACAGGGAGTTTTCAAGTGTCCAGAGTTCAAGGAAAGCCACATCACCAAATCCTCTTTCCTTGAGAAGCAAAAAAAAAAAAAAACAAACTGGGACTGAGTCTCATGGCCAAAGTCACACAGCAAAGTAAGAGCAAGGCTGGTAGGCCAGAAACAAAAGACTTCATCTTCCTTTTGTGGGCTGCTTGGGTAGTGCCAGCCTTACTGCACTACTTGGAAAACTTCAGTTTTAGTCAACTTTTTCACCACTGTGACTAAAGAATCTGACCAGAACAATTTTAGTAGAGGAAAAGTTTATTTAAGGGCTCATGGTTTCAGAGGTCTTAGTCTATAGAAGGCCAGTTCTGCTCCTTGGGGCTGAGGTGAGGCAGAACATCATGGTGGAAGAGTATGGCAGAGGAAAGTGGCTCAAATGGTCGATAGGAAGCAGACAGAGAGAGAGAAAGAGAGAGAGAGAGAGACTCCATTCTCCAGATACAAAATACATACCCCATAGCCACACCCACAATGAACCATTTCCTCCAGCCACCTGCCTCCAGTTACCACTCAGTTAATCCCACCAGGGATTAATTCACTGGTTAGTTCAAGGCTATAACCCAATCATTTCTCCTGGAAACCTTCTTGGATTGTCTCACACATGAGCTTTTGGAATACACCCCACATCCACACCATAACAACTTCTATTCAGTTTTACTGTCGTTGTGTGGAAGGAAATTAGTTTATGTCAAGAGCTCCAACTTGAAAACATCTCCTTCAGCACTTAAGGCTTATGATGAATTTTATTTATTTGGGCTTTTGTGATACTCTATGAAATTTGAAGCCTATTTAGTTGTTCTTCTAGGGTCTAGTCATAGATCCACATATGGGAATGTAAAGGTTGACATGAAATATATAAACAAATAAGGTAGCTTTATTTCAGAAAAAAAAGTTTTCTGAATCAGAAACATTAGGACAAGCCTATTGGATTATTTAAAACACTGATTCTAAGAGTTGGGTCATGCTTCATGAGAATGTAAGGACCAAGACTACAGTTCTCAGTTTACTGGTTGGATCAAGTCCAGAATTTCTAGATTACCAAAATGATCACATTTCCCAGTGGGAAATAATATCATTCCCCTTTGATTCCTATTAAATTTGAAGTACAACAGTGATGCCAGAGTGATTCACTGTAGATGCATGCAGACATACTTGTATTCAGTAAATAATTTAGAATGCTTATTATATATCGAGTTGCCTATTTGGGCTGCCATTACAAAACACCATAGATTGGTCAGCTTAAACAAAAGAAATTTATTTTCTCATAGTTCTGGAGGATGGATGGAAGTCCAAGATCAGGATACCAGATGGGAGATTTCTAGTGAGGGTTCTCTTCTTGGCTTTTAGATTACTACCTTGTAACTATGTCTTCATATGAGTGAAAGAGAGTCCAAACACAAGAGCAAGTTTTCTGGTATCACTTATAAGGTCACTAATCCCATCACTAGAGTTCTACCTCCTAACCTCATCTACATCTAATATGTCCCAAAGGCCTCATCCTCAAATACCATCATATTGAAGGTTGACGCTGCTACTTAGGAATTTTGTATTCAGTCCATAGCCCAAGTACTATATCAGGCACAAGGAATATTAAGGATTATCAGTAAGACAGAAACAGTTCCTATGGCAGGGAAGACACATTTAACAACAAAGAACTATGATGCAGTATAAAATGTGCCAATAATGATTAAAATGCAAATGTTCCCAGGAGTTTAGAAGGCCATAGCATCTGTTCTTCATCTCACAGAGAAGATTAAATTCGGGTGTACTCAGGCCACAAAGATGTTTTTGATGTGAAAACAACATAGATAAGGTAGGGATTATAAACATTCACAGGACTATTTAATTTGTGAGGATCCCAGTGCAAAATGAAAATGGAGAGTTCTGTGTTCTAAAATTATTCACAGTGTTTAGCCAGTGATGGAAAAGCATTAAACCAAGTATGAGCAAATAGACAAATACTGCATGGACTATGGTTTGACTGTGTCCTCCAGGAGTTCATGTATTGGAGCCTTGGCCCTGAGTATGGCAATGTGAAGAGGATACAGGACATTTAAAAGGTGAATTCTAGTGAGTTGTCATTAGATCATAAGGGACATAGCCCTTGGAGGGTTAGTTCTCTGTTAGTTCTCAGGAGAGTGAATTGTTCTAAAAAGGGCAACTTTTGCTTTGGCTTCTTGTTTCACTATGTAACCTCTCTCTCTCACACACTTTCACTTCCACCATCATATCATGTACCATTAAGTCCTCACCAGAGCTGGTGCCATGCCCTTAAGCTTCCAGAACTGTGAGCTAAATAAACCTCTTTTCTCGGTAAGTTTCTAGCCTCCTTATTTTATTACAGTAGTGGACAACAAGTGAATACAGTCTGATCTGCTTATATGAGGTACGTACAATGGTTAAGTTCCATAGAGACAGAAAATAGAGTGGTGGTTACCAGGAGCTGAGGAAGACAATGAGGAATTCTTGTTTAATGAGTATGGACATTCAACTAGGGAAAATGAAAATGTTCTGGAGATAGATGGTGGTGATGGTTGCACAACAATATGAGTGTACTTTATTCCACTGAACTGTACACTTAAAATGGTAATTTGGTGATATGTATATGCATTACAACAAAAATAAATAAGTGAACCAAGTACAGAGGCATATTTGAGTTCAGCATTAGCATACTATAAGGCTCCTCAGGAGTCTATTAAGCCTGCTATGATTTGCAGAAATCTAGGGGAATGTTTCATCAATAGAGATGACTAGAATACTGGAAGCTAGCATATGGGTGTGTCAGGGCTGGCAGGAGATGCAAACTCGAATAGTAGACATAGACCGGGTATATCCAGGTGATAGCATTGCTTGCCTACCCAAACCAAAGAGGTTCACTCTTCTTTCCACTTAATAAGCCACCTATTTTATTCACATATATTCTTTGGGGCAAAGTAACTGTGTCTCCAGCTCAGAACACAATACTGATTAGTATTTGAAAACAGAACAATGCTTAGAGTATTCCCACTGCCAGGGGTTGGTTCAACAGCAGCTCCAAATAACTCTCGTATGTTTTCTCCATAGAATGCTGGGAAATTCATAAAACCATGTTCCAGGATTAGTCCTGGAAATTTCATAATTCCCCTAAAGTAAACTCCAGTAGTGACACTAGCTATCACCTATAATATTCATTATATTTATTGAAATGTAGTCTGTTTTTTATTCTGTGCATATTTTCTGGTGAATTATTATTTCCCTCCTGTGTGCACAAGTGCTTATATTCTGTGTCTGAAAAGGTTACTCAAGATAAATTAGTGTCCCCCTGTAAATAGAAAATGACAACATCTGTAATTTATCACTGGAGAACATCATCAAATACTTTGCTCTACAAAATCCAGATGAAAATATTTTACATTTCAGTTTAAGTGTTAGAGTGATATGCAAATAAATATGCTGTTTCCATTAATTATTTTTTCTGGATAATTGTATCACTAAAAAAATTTAGTATCTTCTAAATATGATATCAGATGATTTGCATATGTTTGAATAATTTTATTATATAGACTAGTGTATTACTTCTTTTTTATTGAATCACCAAAGATTATTTTTATAATTCAATCTTTCTATCTATACAGGAAAAGAATCATACTATCTATATTTCCAAAGTCATTTCTGTGAAATTAATATATTTATCATAGCATTTAGCCATAAAAATTAAGTATAACCATTTCACTACCTAAGTCACACATTTTTCTTTTGAATCCAATTAAAAATGGCAATTGGGTGGAAATTGCACTACCTTTTGTTCTACTTATCAAGTTAGAAATTTAATTTTAAAGTGTATTTTAGACAAAGGTATTGTGTGAGATGCAGTACAGAAATTAATCATTAATAAGAAATCTACCCGCAACTTAGATTACATACAAGAGCTCAAACAGTAGAGAGGACATCTATGAATGTGGTCTGAAAGGACATTACATAGCTATAGAGCAGATGGCATTCACATATGACTGAGATGAACAGGTGCACTTCCTAAAATGGTGGCACATGAGAGAAGCGAGTAGAGTTGGGATAGTTCTTTATAAGTGAAGTCAAGTAAAGTAAAATTCAGTAAGTGCTTAATGAAAAGGTCATTCTGGGTTGAGAGGACTCTGTAAAATCAATGACAGTGCTAGATGAATGCATGTAGCTACTTCAGGAAAAAAAGGATGGTTCAGTTTTGTGGATGTTTAGGGGAAGCTATATAAAGTTAATGGGGAAGGGATGCTCTGGTTTTAATTCAGCCTTGAAGTTCAGACTGAGAAGTTTACATCAATAACACTATAAGATTATGAAGTTTAGATATAACTTTTATAAATTGGAAAATAATTTTCTCAGTCTTCTGTTTGGGAGAACTCATCTATTAACAGTGTAAAGAAGAGTTTGAGCTATGAAAGAATGGAGGCCAAGGGATTCAATAGAGGGGATATGTTAAACATGAAACCTCATAGGAATAAGTGACAAGTCTGTCAGGACTTGTCTAAATCTGTAGGTTTTAGGTATGTTTACAAATATCCTGTTGGTCAGGAAAATGAATGATGGTCTTCCTAATTTTAACTAGGAAAATGTGGAGAATTAACTAGGAAAATGTGTGTGTGAGAGAGAATATATTTAATTGTTTAGGTATTTTATAACTTGTAGTAGAGACTCTTGTGATCAATATTGCCATAATTACCAATATCTACCTTGATAATTAGTGAGACATCAATAGTGTTATTATCATACTGTAGATGTTCATGGTCTAGTAGATGCCAGATCATAATCCAAATGCTGGGATATTAAGCAGTTAACAAAACCCCAAAACAATAGCCATCTTACCCTGAAGCTTTTATTTTCATGGTGGTGGGTGGGTGCAGAAACAGCAAAGGACACTGAATAAGTAACTAATGAATTAGAAGGAAAAGAGATGTTAAGCTGAAAGAGAAGTAAAGGAATTGTTTAATGAAGAGATTGACTGGTTCTAATCTGCTGGTGAATTATGAGGAAGACAAATGACCATTAGATTTGGCAGGATGGAAATCTTTCTTGTAGTGACTTTGCAAAGAACAAGCTTGAGAGAGAGATGGTGATAGAAGCCTAATTAAAGTGGGATCAAGAAAAAAGGAAAGAAAAGGAATGAGTGTAGAGAACTATTCCACTTGTTAGAGACATTTGTGTAAAGGAGAACAGAGAAATGGGCTGCAGAGGAAGAAGGAGCCATGGGTTGTCAATGACATTGTTGAAGAGGGTGGAATTGTAGGATATTTATTTGTATGTTGATGGCAAAATCCACTGGAGAAAAAAATCGAAGAAGTAAGTACAGGGAAGAATTTCTAGAGTAATGACTCTGAGTCTAAGAGAGAAAATGGCATCTAGCATAGAAATGGGACAACTTTCTTAGGGAGATGGATGATTCATCCTATATGCTAAGGGGAAGCCCTATTTATAGGACCAGATGCAGGGACTGGTAGATTAAATCATAGCAACTTGTGAAAACTCTGTTCTTATTATTTTAGTACTTCTTCAATCCAGGAATAAGAATCAAGGAAATTAGCTGAGAATGAGGTTTTGTATAACTGACCAATAATCAGAAACATTTTATAATAGACATGAAAATCTTTAGAATAACTTTATTTTATAATGTTGTATATGCTCTTTTGATAAATATTTGCAACATTAGACATTTCAGAAGGCCTAATATTTACATGGGACATTAATTTCTACAATATGAATTCTAAAATAAAAATTTCAATAACCCTATTGTCTATCATTTGAGAAATAGTTGCAGCATCATACTAATATACTGTGGAGTATTATATAGTTATTAAAATATAAATTTTATTTAGATCTATATCTCTAGGGATCTTCAATTTGTCTTCATCAAGTGTGAAGGCCAGTTACAAAGTTATGTACTTATGGTGATCTTCAATCTTATAAAAACAAACAAAACATGTGCTTTGTGTGATTTTGTATATCATGCTATTACTATGAAAAAAAAAATTAAAAGAAACATACTAGGTTATTAGCATTGGTTATTTTTGAAGGGTGAGTGAAATTATCATGGGAGGATCAAGAGCTTTATTTTTATAGATATTCTCACTGCTTGATGAAAAGAATGTTTTTAAACTAAAAACTAAGTACATATAGATCTAGAACCTCTGTGATCAATCAATACCCTTTTTAAAATAACAAAATCAATATGGTGGAACCCAGATTTAGTTATCCCATTGGTGATTTTTCTCATAGAAAATAAAATTCTCTATTGATTCTGTGCATATGTTGAGCTTTTCATACTATTGGTGTATTCTTCTTATATCCTAGTGGAATTTCAGATCCATTAGTATTTGGAGTGGAGATCATAGTATTTGTCTTTGTAATTCTATGATGGCAAATTCAGATGATCAGAATGTTTAGAGATTTCCAATTCCTGTTCCTTGAGTAGATTTTGCACCATATTTGGAAGACTTTTACGCCAGAGACAGCTGCTTTCTCTGTAATGTTCTTTGTGAGACCCTGGGCTTATTGCCTAACTTCACAGGGCAGTATTCCTCAGTGAAAAGAATTAATTTTAAAATTACTAATTCATAACAAAAATATGAGAAGAATGATGTTAAATATAAGTTATTTTTAATTTCTACTTTTGCTGATTTTTAGCAGCATTTGTAGCTTTTCTTCATACCCTTCTTTAGTTTCCATGATGCATAATCTATCTCAGAAATCTTGCCCACATCCATGTCTTCCAGCACAGATTTTCTCCCTGAGTATCAAAGAACCTATTTTGCAGATCCTCTTTGTTAGATCAGACCACTTTGGACACTTCTCAAACTAAACTCCTGATCTTTTCTATTACTATTATTAAGTGTTTTGCCTCCTAACTGATCCACCTACCTTCTGTTCTATACCCACTCCATTCTTTGGAGTGCAATCAGATTAGTCTTTATGAGGTTGCTGTGTGTGTGTGTGTGTGTGTGTATTTCTCATCACTCTTAAAATAATATGGTCACAAGAGGCTCTAAATTCTGTCTCTACTTTTCTTGTTCTCTGTGTTCTAGCTATTGACCTTCATTTAATACATGTCTTTACAAAGGGCCCTGCTGTCTCTGGAATTTTGCATGTATAATACATTATGGTTTGGATCAGTAATGTCTTCTGAAAGCTTTTGTTGAAAACATGATCCCCAATGCAGCAAGGTTCAGAGGTGGGGCTTTTAGGAAATGATTGGATTATGAGAGATGTGACCTCATTGGTGGATTAATCCATTTGATGGATTGATAATTTGAATGGATTGCTACTGGGTGGTAACTGGAGGCAGGTGGGGATGTGGCTCTAGGAAGTAAGTCACTGAAGACATGCTCTTGGGAACTTTATCTTGTCCCCAATTCCTCTTTGCTTCCCATCTGCCATGAGTTGAGCCATGATGTTCTGCTTCAACTCAGGCTCAGAGCAATGGAACCCACCAACTGTGGACTGAAACTTAGGAAACCATAAACCCCAAATTAACTTTTCCTACTCTAAGTTGTTTCTTGTCAGGTATTTTGGTCATAGCAATGAAAAACCAACACATAGCTTCTACTTTGGGGGATGTTTTATCTCATAATCTGTAACTGGTTAATTTCTATTCCATCTTAAAATGTCAGTTCAAGGATTATTTTCTCAGAAAAACCTTTCTGGATGTTTCAGACTAGGCAACTTTCTGTTAAGTTCTCATTACACCATATACCTCTCCTTAGTTATTGTAATAAATAAAAGTTAAAATTTATTTTTATGGCTCTATTTGATAGCAGGGTTCACAACTGCTTTTATATTTTTAGTGTCTTCAGTAAAGCATGTTAAGATTTCATAAGTATTTGGTCAAAAGTGCATTAAGAGATAAACTTTCATACAAATTCAAAAGTTTATCAATATTATTTTATTAATTTATAATTATAGCATTAATGTTAAAAACTAAGAATAATGCACATTTAGATATTATATCTGTTACATAATAAGTGTAAAGATAAATGGATATTTGACCTTCCTTGTTTAAAATTGAAGCTATTGTTAAATATTGGTATGTATACTTGTCAACTCCCTCTTAATTCCTTATCTTGCTTCCTATTACCTGGGAATTTATTCTCAGGTTACCATTAGTCATTTTATTTTATATTTTATACTTTCAAGAATTGTCTTTATATGCTATTACATAAATGCTCTTTTATGTTTGGAGAGATTATTACTGCCAAAATTAATTATTTGAACATATATACAGAGACATGATATAAAATTCAAAATAATTAGCCAAACATTAACTCGCTTATCTCTTGCCTGAGAGAGAAAAACTCCACCTATCTCTTCAAAGCTGATAACTTTACATATGAATGAATCCTTATGAAAATTATCCATTCGCTTTCATGTTATAGTAACTTAGTTAGTTTGGACTGGTGTAACAGGATACTATAAACTTGGTGGCCTAAAGAGCAAGCATTTATTTCTCAGCTTCTTATCTAGAGCCTATGAATGTTACATCAGAGTACTAGCATGGTCTGGTTCTTAGTGGCTCTCCGCCTGATTTAAAAACATCCAGCTTCTTGATGTATATCTCCATGGTAGAAAGAGAAAAATTTAGCTTCTTATAAGAATACTAGTAGTATTTTAGGGACACTGCCCTCATGATCTAATTACCTCCCTAAGACCCCACTTCCAGGAATCATAACATGAGTACTTCAATACATGAATTTTAGGGGAACATAAATACTTAGTCCATAGCATATACAAAACATATACACACATGCATATATACATTTGTATTCATTTTGAGCACAAATAATGCCTTATATATTATAGGCAGTATTCCATATTTCCTATGAGATGTTGAAAGACTTTTTTACTGCAGTATAATATACAATACAGAAAAATATACAAAATTGTAACCAGCATTTAAATTAAAACACATAGCACAATGCCAACTTCTGGATATAGTCTTAAAGCACTGTTTTTAGCTATCTTAATATTTACATGCTATTCAGTATTTGAAAATGTTTATGGGACATCATGAAATGCTAAGTTTTATTTGATACACTTTTCCAATTTAAATATATTTTCACAAATGATAATTTATTAAGATTTCCAGGAGTAAATATTTTAAGCAATTCACAGAATTAATTTTGGTCAATATTTATCAAATTATCTGGGTGAATTTTTATGCATCTCATTTCAGAAAGAAAAGATATTAGTTCTTAGCTGACACAGCAAACAGTAGGAAACATGGAAACATTGAAAAATGTTATACCCAGATGTTTGGGACCCTGTTTGGGGGTTTGTTCTTCATAGGGTTTTATTTGAGAATGGAGAATGAAGTTTAGAGGAATTCATATTTATTAGATGGCAGTTTTGATGACCTTAGCCACTAAGAGGGTATAATAACTCTATGTGTGATAAACATAAATTAAAGAAAACAATTATAGTAGCAGTAGGTCATTTAACTACTTATTTTCTGTGTGTGTATATCTACATTGCATATATATGTGTATATATGTGTGTGATTTGTATTTATGATTATGTATATGTATATGTGTATATATATGCATATATATGCACACATATATGTATGCATATGCATATATATATATATATATATATATATATATACATATATGCCTGTGTTTGTGTGTGTGTGTGTGTATCTTTATCTTTGACCCACTTTTTGGTTTTTTTTATACGGGGGATTGAACTCAGGGGCATTTAACCACTGAGCCACATCCCTAGCTCTTTTTTGTATTTTATTTAGAGACAGCGTCTCACTGAGTTGCTTAGTGTCTCACTGTTGTGGATGCTGGCTTTGAACTCGAGATCCTCCTGTCCCAGTCTCCCAAGCAGCTGAGATGACAGATGTGCTCCCATGCCCGGCATCTTTGACCCACTCTGATCTTTGCCCAGTTTTTTATAGACAATATTAGTTTTCTATTGCTGCTGTAACAAATTACTAAAAAATTCAGTGGGCTTAAAACAATTAAAATTAATTTTCTTACAGTTTTTGAGGTTGGAAGCATAAAATAGGTCTCAGTGGGATAGAATTAAGCTGTTGTCGGAGTGGCATTCTTTGTGGAGGAGAATCTGTTTGTCTTGTCTTTTCTACTTCCTCTAGGCCTTCTACATTCCTTGTCTTCTGACCCCTGTAGCAGTGTTATGTTGGTCTTTCTCATGCTACCATTGCAGATTCCTCCTCTTCTGCCTTTCACCTAAAAGTTCCCCTATGTTACATGAGGCCCACCTGCACAATCAGGATAATCTTCCTCTCTCTCAGTGCATTACCAAACTTAATTCCACCTACAACCTTAATTCCCCTTTACCATGTAACCTAACATCCAGTCTGAGGCTTAAGATTAGGACATATTTGGGGGCCATTATTCTAACACACAATTTTACCCTAGGAAATGTATGTAAATCACACACACACACACACACACACACACACACACACACAGTAAAGGAGGTAAAGTTTAGATGTCAAATATTTATAAAATAATTAGAGAAAATATGAGAACAACTATGATATGAGTGGCAAAGGATCAGAGATATCCCTTGTTTTGATATGTTAAGTTTTCAACCAAAATCACACTCATAAGATGTGTTTATAAGGATGTGCAAATAAAGTAGATGAAGAGATAAAATAAATTACTTACTAGAGCAAGTTACTGTTCATTCCTGTATATGTCCATTCTGTGGCATGGACACTGTGCCACAGCTGTGCAGATGGAAGCTTTAGCAGTGTGGTACTAGACACCTGATCCTGCCTTGAAAAATCTCCCTTTTGGGGGCAAACTACCATCTAGAAAATGAAAAATTCTATTCTTTGTCTAAGGCTCTATGATTTTTATGGTATGTACAATGGAAGAATCATTTTACTAGGAAAAGTGCCACACTGTATCATAAATGTAGTTTGACTCTTATTTTGCCATGAAAGTAGATGAAATATCCTTATTCAAATAGGTGATACTGAGAACATCGAGAAGAAATTTGGCTTCATTTGCCTAGACTTATGATCAATTTAAAGTAAATTATATTAAGTGACTTTTATATGTATTCTTAGGTCACTTCTGCATCAATCCTTCAGGAGATCTGCTATAGAATTTAGAATTTAGTGTTTGTATTGCATGCCCTCTAATTTATAGGATCTGAAATAATTAGGAAAAAAAGGTAGTATTGACAGAAATATAAATAGTTAGAAAGCCTTCCCATCACATGGATTATTTTTGAGTTGGGGAGAGATGTTTGGCTTCTGTTATGTGGTGCTCCTTCTCTTACTTGGTGTATTTTCCAAAGTCTTTATGACTTGGAAGGTCAAGTGCTGGTTGTGTGTTTTCTTATAAACAAGTAAAATTGGGGAAAGTGCTTGGTAGACATAGCTCCAAAGCATTTTTGCTTAGAACCTGTGTTTTCACCATGACTAAATTTCTCCCAGTTTGAAATATTTGAAATTAAGCTTGATCTCAAAACACATGTTTCTTTCTACTCTTCCGCTTTCAGGACTTAGTTTTTAACACACCAGCCACTGAAAAGGCAGCATCCTTTCCTAAATGTGGTCATATCTTTGAACCACAAGTCAATGAAAATGGATGCTCTTAGCTGCCAAACCACAACAGTGCCTCCAGTGTCTGTAATCTGGCTTTGAGCTGGTGCAAATGCATGTGTTTTGCATCTGTGTTCCAGAGGTTAGCCTTGACATTCCTTCATCCCATGCAATATTTGTTAAATAAAAGAAAAAGAAAGGAGCAGACATGCTTCACCCAGATGTGATATTTAGTCAGCCTGGAAATTCTTTCACCATGGCTTTACTGTCACCAAACAGTATCTACACGGCTAGTCTCCTGTGTCCAATTTAAATTGATGATTGCTGGTGACTTATTATCCTAATTTCTAATCAGTTAATTACAATAGACATACTGTGCAGAACAAGAGTACTACGATTTATTCCAATGGAAGCTTTATGCTCTGTTTCATGTTTACAAATTCTTTAATTCTCTTGCATGAGCCACTTCAATTTATAAGTCTTTAAAAGTTTGGGAAAAAATCCAAATCATCTTTCAAGTTTTATGAGAAAACAAAATCACGTGTCACAGCTTCAGCACATTCACTTCTGCAGAATAGTGCACTGATTCTTATTCAGAACAAACTGTCTTCTTTCAGTCCAATATGCCAGATAAAATGGAATATCTTGACATTGTTTTTCTTCTTTCCACTTTCCTTTTTCTCTCTCTTCTCTTGCCATGTCTATCTTCCCTTTCCTCTTTTCCTTTCTCCTCCTAAGACATAAATCATATCTAGTTGTGCTAATGAAGTGACACAAGTGAAGAATGGATTAATAATTTATATTTATAACACATATCAGTTTGATACTGATGATATGTTTTTGTACTGCAGAGGGCTAAAAATAGGTTTGAACTAGGTTTTTCAGTTCTTTGAAAACTGTAAGAACATATTTTGTTGTTTAAGTATGTGAGTATTACTCCTTAAAATAGCATTAATCATGCCATAAATAGTGCAGACTTTGTCCCTGATGCTACTGATTAGATAAATGATCTTCAAAATATGAACTGGTGAGTACTAGGATTTTGCAAAGTCTCCATGCATAGTCCTTAAAATATAATTTTAAAGACTCTAAAACTGCACTGTAAAACAATTTGTTAATTTATGAGGACAGGTATATTTGGGAGTAGATTGACTATGAAATAAATTTTCATTTTGCATATAAGTGATATTCTTATAATTTTAAAAAATCAAATTGATTACTATATCTTTGCAGTGGTCACATTTAAGAAAAAACTCCCTTTTGTGCATCTCTTTATATAAACTAGTGGAAAATAAAAATAACTTTTTGACATTTAGAACCATGGAATTGAAAGTTGAAATATGCATATCTCATAACAATACATACATAAGTACATGTATATAATTTATAAATATAAATTTTTATATAAATATACATTTGTATGTATCTAAATAGGTAAATAGATATATAGATATAGTAGATGAGTAGTTTTATTCATTGAGATATGTGAACAAAAAGTTTAGAGACTATTACTCTAGATTATAAATTCTATAAAGGAATGGATCTTTTGACTCATGATTCTTCCAGAACCTTATGAAGAGTATTACATGTTCAGGAGCCAAGAAATATTTATTAAGTTAGTTAATTATTGACTTCAGCACATTTGCAAAGAGCTCAGTCACATTATTCAACACATAGGTACTTTAATTGTTTTCTGCATTTTATATTTATGACAGGAAGTTTAAATATGGCTAAGTAATTGGTACAATAGAAGTGATTTATACTTATTGACTCCCTAGACAATGAAATGGCCAATTTTCTCTGAAAACTGGCTCATGATGCCCATAGTATGATGGGTGCCCACAGTATGATGGGTTCTCACACCCAGTGGGGTACTTGTTTGCTACCCATGTGCCCCCTCTGGTTGTGTTGTATGCCAATCAATAGCTATTAGTATTTGTTTTCAAACTTGTCTATGTTAGATTTTCTTGTTATTTATTATTAAATTAAGTCTAATATTTTATGGCTTATGTATTTGGATCAAATATAATGAAGCAAATATAATTAAATGTGTGAACACAAGAAATGTTTCTAAGAAAAGTACCTTAGAAACTTCAAAAAGTTTTGGTTAAAATTGTGGTAATATTAGGTGAAGAAAAACAATTATCAGGAAAAGAATTATAAAAATCTAGATGATTTCCATGAGCAAGTTATTTCTAAAGTATCTTTTAGTTCCTGTTATACTTTAAAGAACCAATAGTAAAATTTATGCATGATGTTTTGGAATGTAGTTTGTGTACGAAAGGTAAGAAACTCTGACCAGTACCCTCCTCGTTAGACATAGTTTTAAAACGGCAACTATGAGGACGTGTAGGTTTTACATAAAAAATTAAGTTTTCAACCTGCCCTTTACTGTTCCTTTGACAAATTGACTGGTCACAGTCCAATTGTGCCAGATTAAAAGGTCGTACACCATAATTCAATTTTGACAGTTCCTTCTACTCCTTTTTCATGCTGCTGGGGCAATGAAACTAAAAAATCTTGATATTGAATGACAGGGTATTAAAAAATATCTCACTATTTGTGATCTCTCACCATTTTTCATTGTATAAGCCATGATTTTTTTGATATTGTGTGACCTTAAAAAAAAAGTTCAGACATAGAAAATGATACAGCTGTTAGGAAGGAAATGATTCCTCAGATCACCTCAGTTCAAATGACTTTTGAAACAGCCTCATTATTTTCCCTGATTAATTACAAGATAAGTTAAAATTGTAAATGCAAATTTAACCAAGAAATTCTAAAGCATATTTGAATATATTTAGCATCTGTGAAATTTTCATCTGGAAATTGTTTAGTTGTTCAAAAATGTTTTAAATATTTTAAATTGTACAAAAATGATTAAGACTTCCCTTGGGCTTGCAAGAAACAACAGTAAGGATGACATCACATTGACACAAAGGAAGTTAGGCATGATGAGCTTACTTCTCACCAAGGCGATAAAGGTTACTTCACCTAAAAAGTGTGAAGAAAGCAGCTTTCTGGCAGAGAGCTAGAGATAAAGCAAACTGGATGATCACAGGGCAACACAAGAAGAGCAGAATATATTATAGTGGGCAGAAGCTTCAGGAGGGAGTTGCCAGAAGGCCAACGCATTGGAATTTTTAAGAAAGGTGGCTTTTTTTTAAAGCACTGATGATCATCAGTCTAGAAATGATAGCAATTATTCATTTATTAACATCTGTCAAGAGGCATATAAAGTGCTCTGAGAAAACTGAAACAAGAACTAATTCTGTATAACAGGAAGTTTCTTCATAGACAAGATGACTTGACTCTTCCTTTTCATTTGAAGGATGCATGTTTGGGCTGAGACATCAATACTGAAATGGTGCAACACAAAATAATTTG
The DNA here is from genome assembly GCF_047511675.1 of Marmota flaviventris. Classification (NCBI taxonomy): domain Eukaryota; kingdom Metazoa; phylum Chordata; class Mammalia; order Rodentia; family Sciuridae; genus Marmota; species Marmota flaviventris. The sequence goes on from NC_092504.1 coordinate 64,559,783, forward strand.
TGAACTCAGTAAAACAGTTTTCTTTCATCAAGTCAGTAAAATAGTTTTCTGATAATTTCCATTAATTTTAAAAAGTAAATTATAAATTTGTGGAATTTAAATTAAAACATGTTCATTGCTTTCTGCTTTATAGTCCCATTCCCTTATTTTCAGAAATTCCATCATTAAATTGGTAACTTGACTCATTTAAAGTGAAACATAAATAAACTTTTAGATTAAAAAATGGAATCATTATTCCTATGTAAAATGAAAGGCAAAATAAATTATATTTATTTTACTTTATATAAAAACAAAATGTTTGCTAAAATTGCATCATTATTAAAAGGATACTGGAATGGTGGCACATGCCTGTAATACCAGTGGCTTGGGAGACTGAGGCAGGAGGATCACAAGTTCAAAGCCAGCCTCAGCAACAGCAAGGCACTAAGCAACTCATTGAGACCCTGTCTCTAAATAAAATAAAAAATAGGGCTGGGGATGTGGCTCAGTGGTTGAGTGCCCTGAGTACAATCCCTGGTACACCTCCCTGCCCCACTCCCCATAAATAAGGACACTAATATAGCATTTTCAAATATTTTTTAAATATTTCAGATTGTCATCATATGTTTCAGGTTCCTGCGCATTTAAGAAAAATTTCTTCTTTAGGTATTAGGGGTTTCTCTCCATAAATCATTGAAGAATATGTTCTTTTAAAAATGGATTTCTCTTATACATGATTAATAAGAAAAAGAAGTACAATGTTATCAACTTTTTAATGCTATATTAGCTTTCAGTTAGTTGGGAGTTAGCCTGCTTGTAACTAAGCAAAATAACAACAAAATAGTAATATAATGCAGAACTACTTTATAATATATGTATGATGTGTGAAAATATAAATAATGTTTATATGTAAAATAATTCAAAAGCATGTTAGGAAGGTCATCAATGTTTGAAACAATTTGCAGAATTTATATTGAGAACTTTAATTAGATATATTAGGTTATTTTTAAATAACAATTTTAAATTAATATATAACCTAAAACAAAACAAATACTTTTTATCCTACAGAAATGCTTGGTAGGATATACCTTTTATATATGCATAAAACTATGTAAACTACATTTTTTACCTTTTTCTTCTAAAAACTACATTGATACAATTTTGTTTGAATTTAACATATCTCTTTGAATCTTTTTAATATTCTAAATAATTTCCCAGGAAAGTGGTCCTAATGACGTACACAAATATCACCTTACTGATGAATCTTTATTTAGTCAATCATCTGTAGTTGGCATTTATATGGTTTGTATTGCCTCTAACATAACCATGGAGTAAACTACCTGGTACCTCCATGTCTGTACTCATATCTTAGAACTATAGAGAGGATAGGCAGTAGGCATCTTAAGCCTTTTAATTAACAGTATGAAATAGTTTTCTAATCCATGTGCTACTTTTTCCCAATCCTCCCATCCTGGCTAGTATCATTGTCTTGGTTTTTTTTTTTTTTTTATGCTTTGTAGTTCTCTCCTTGGGAAGATCATTTCCTTGAGATAGAGACCTTTTTTTTGTTGTTATTTTGTATTTTTTGGTAAATCATGTATTAATGAACTTTGTCAATTTATAGAGGTGTCATTGTCATTTAGGTTGTAGATATTTTTCTTCTCTTGTCAGTTGCTTTGAAGTTTTGTTAATAATTTTAAAATGAAAATATTTATAATTTGATGAGTAAAATGTGACAATCTCACTACCCTCTCTAGGCTGTTGGGTGTGCATTTACATGTGAGTGTGTGTGTGTATGTGTGGTACTATTGTAAATGGGCACAGAAAAGCACATAGGAAAATTGCAAAACATTAATCCACCATACATATTCAATCTTGGTCAGGACAAAGCTAAAGAGTCTTTGTGATCAGTCCAAAAGTTTATAAGTTTTAGGATTCACTTAAGTTGCAAGGGTGAGGCCTTGAAAATATTGTGGGGGCAAATGAATTTTCTCCAAAAGGAAGATATTGCTTTTACAAACAGAAACCAGCACATAACCTGCTTAAAATCAATGTATGTGGATAATTTTAAATATACAGAAGAGAGAATTCCCAGGAAGATGAAAGGCTGCATTTATGCTAGAAGATTAAAAAACTACAATGATTCTCAAAACACTGAAGACAAATTAGGTTATGATTGTTAACAACAGAATTTTTATCTGATGAGAACTTGAAGCTCGTACCAGTAAATGCTTCCCATTGAAGTGACACTGTACATTTTATTTTATTTATTTTTTATTTTACATATCTTTTCTGAGGTTTATTTTTTTTAATTTTTATTGTTGGTTGTTCAAAACATTACATATCAAGGACACTGTACATTTTAGATGAGGAAACACTGTTAATGAATGTAGAACCTCAGTGTTGCTGAAAATATTTCAGTAGTTTCTCTGCATGAGGTAAAATTTCACCACATTTAATAATTTAATTTTATAAAATATATTTCTATATTAGGAAAAACTATAAAAAAAGGAAGAGATGAAAAGCATAAATTTTAGAATATTGGTTACCTAAGGGAGAGAAGGAGGTGGGTATAATAAAGGAGGGCAAATACGGAGCAAGAACAGGACGGGGAATATTTAATTGGCTGTTGGTTACGCTGGTCCTTTTTGTAGTACTGCTTATGTTTATGCATAGCCTTTGTTTGAATAAGTTATTTAAATGTCTTAATAATTGATTCCAAAAAGTACAAAATACTTAACAATGAATACAATAATGATTAATACATACTGAATATATCCTATAAACCAGGCACTCCCCTCAAGTCCTGGATGCCTTTCTTTGGTTGTATCCTCACAGCCTATGAACCTCCTACCCTTCTTGTGTCTTTGTTATGCTGCTACTGCTCTCTCACTTCACTTATTTTGTTGTCCAGAATTTTCTCTGCAGAAACCCCTAGGTAAGTTTTCTCTGAGCAGCATACAAATGAGCTTCCAGACCTGGCTCCCTTCCGATAGCAGAATTGACTTCCTGTGCCTTATTGCCGTTCTCAGGTTCATGCTCCTTGTTTTCCAAATGGAGAACCATTGAGTTCAATAAACTAATCTACAAACATTTTTAATAATAGAGCCTTTTCTTCCCTTTATCTCATGTCAATGGCCTCTAGAGACGATGCCTCCTACCTTCTCTGGCTATTTAAAAGTATGAATTGCTGTTCAATTTCCATCCCAAGTCTTTTTCTCAGCACCATATTTCCATACTCAACTGCATGTGCACTTATATATAAGCATATATAGAATTGAATTCAGAATTATTTACACCTATCTCTAGCCTCCTTTTCCTGTCCCCAGCTATGGGAAACGGCAGGGCTACTAACCAGTGGTGCAGTTACCCTAAAGCCATCCCCTCCATACCTCTTCATTTTTAGTGATGGTACATTTTTCATTATCCGTTTCCTTCCTCCTTTCTCTCTGTTGTAGCTTAGAACCTCAAAATTGACCCAGCTAGATTACTTATGTAGGAAAAAATAACAAATGGTCTCCTTACTGATCTGTCGTGTTTCCTACTCAATTTATTCTTGACAGAGAGGATACTGTCTCACTTTGATCTATTGATGCCAACCTCCTGTTCAAAAATCAGAGTTTCCTCAGTGTCCTCAACAGTAGCTTCCAAAGCATATACCTTAGTTAGACATTGGACAAGATGGGCAAGTAGAATGCATGAAGAAAGTATTAGCACATCTATTCATATTATTTGAATGTAACTCAATTACACAACTCTTTATATATTGCAAGAATGGTATTCATGATGGTATCAAGAACAACTTCATTTTTATTTTAAAATGAATTTCAGATATGTAAATGAATGATTATTCGAAGAAAAATGTCAACTGAAAATTAAGCACACAACCATAAGCATGTCCACAGATAAACTTCTTATATTGCTCTGGTTTATTAACTTGTTTAATTCTATGTTCATTATCCTAATTACTGTCTTTTAAGAAAAATAGATATTTTTATGTATTCTAAGTATTCCCTGAAGTATTCCAAGATATCCATTTCCTAGTCTCTTAGTCGGATCCCAAATGGAACATTTTTATAAAAGACATTAAGTATGAGGTAAACCTACTTAATGTCTTTTATAAAAACTATAGTAAACAATAACTAATTTATTACCTGTATCTATCTACAAATAATGACCTAGGGGTTTGTACATATACAGAATTAATGAAGATAGTCAAGTTCTTCAATGAAACTGATTTTTGTGTAACAAGTGTTAATTAAATTATTGGTAATTTGTCACTTGTATATTCTAGTACTCTAACATTTTGCTAAGTAGATTATCTACAATGATGGCTAGGAAGAAAGGATTTATTATACATTAAAGATAAACTGAAAAATACTATATTCCATTGGCACCTCATACAAACTTACCAAAATATCAGCTTTAGAAACAAATATTCTGGAATCACAGCCATAAATCTACTTTATGTGCTTCAAGCTTGAACCTATAAAAGCTAGAAAGATATTGGGCAGACAGAATTGGTTTAACTGGATCCTGCAGCTGTCTTAGCTTCACAAATATTTTGTTCTTAAAGAAAAAATAGAAGCCAATCCCCTCATCTTTCAAAGGGCATGGGATATTTTTTCCTTTTAATAATGGTTCCAGATATGATTTTCAATTTATTTTCCTAAAATGTTTGGAACAGTTAGTAGACACTCAGCTTGAAGACACAGGTGTTCAGATGATCAGGCACAAAAGAAGCCCAACAATATTCTCAAAGTGAAATTGAAATCGTAATTATGTGAGCGTTAGCTACTGGAATTATAAACATGAATCCCGAGAGGAAAACTGGAAAGCCGCCAGCTTCGTTTTATAAACCCATTCACATATATCACAAAGGAACTTAACACTTTGTCACCCTCCTCCCCTTATTGGGATGCAAACCCTCTCCCTGCTCTTTGAAGAGCTTCTCTTGCTTCTTATAGTTGAAGGTGGATGTCTGGTAGCTGCAAGTTGTTTAATGATTTCCTCTCATCTGCCCATAATGAGCAGCTGCACAAATTGTTCAACATCACTTTAAATATGCATAGACCAATGCTCAACTCAGATTAAAAGAAAAAAAAATGTAATTTTCATCTTCCAGTCTGTGTCTGTGTTTGTATTGAAGTTTTAAGACTTTGAAAAAATTGATACAGAACAAATTATTGTTGCAGTTTGATGCTAAGTAAATTATTATGAGACCTTTGAGATGTATTTTAAGCTATTTCCTGAGTACCTTGGAAATTTCTAGCAACCTCTGACAAAAGCTAGAGAAATTTGTCTCCAAATTTTCTTTTAAAATTCTATTTAATCTCTTATGGCTATCACTCCAAATTATTATTTCTATTTTTGAATGCTGATGGTAGTCATTTGGTCTTATTAAAGCTATGTGAAATAATGTGCGACTTTCCTTATTTTCCTTGTATTTAGGACAATGCTAAAATTTAGTAACTTTTCATTAACTTTCCCTTTTTCCTTCCTTTCTTTTTATTTTAATTGTCTCCATTTCTTCACAAACCTCTTTTCTCTTCTCTGTCCAGAATGAACAAGTGAACCTCCTCTCAGACCTTCAAGTTACTATCCTGCTGTTTATTTTAGTTTGATTGATCATAGACCTTTATTCTGGTCCTCTTCACTCATTCAACCACCTGTGCAGAGCAATTGCTTTATCTGTGCCCCAACGGCAGCAGCTGCTTCCAGTTCTGAAGTAAAAGACATGCACAAAGCAGAAGACCTTGAAGAGAAAAGCTAACAGATGAACTCTCTGCTTACTCCAGCTTAGGCAAGAGCATAAATCTGTGCAAAGAGTGTTCAAAACTGAGGCCTGCAGAGAGAACTGAGCTGAAGGACGCAGGTAAAAGCTCTCAAAAATCAATCCAAAGTACCTTCCAGAAAAGCAGATTTATCCTCAGCTTCTAAGGCATTATCTAGATCTCTCCTCTGGGGGGTTTTCTGTTCTTCTGTTGAATACAGTAGTAGGCAGTTTTTATAGTGTCTCCACAAACTGTTTCTCCCATTTTTAGGCATATTCTGCCCAGAACCTCCTTTACCTCTCCCCAAATCCATCCCTAAGAGGCCCTGAAGACCCGCCCTTTGTTATTTCTCTTTATTGGCAAAGAACCACCCATTTAAATGTGCTTTTGTTTTCCTCTCACTCCTTCCTTCCAAAATGTGGCAGCTACTCTAAACCTAATGGCAGTAGATGTTTGTTTGTTATGTTATGCCTGGAGATTGCCGCCATAAGGTGGAGAATAAGAGAGGAATCCTCTATGTCATCTTATTTGCAGTCAGAAGTCAACCCTCAATTTTAAAATTTGCCTGTGATGGTTTCTGATACATTAGAGGGTTTTCTCTATCATTTAAGACTATGTCTATGTGGCTTTAGCTATTTTCTCTTTTACTGTCAAATCTTTCTAATGTAGATATTTTCATCCATCTAGTGCCTCCTTACTCCTCTTTATTATCTGCAGTCTCTTGGCAGTGAGAGTCGACCTTTGGACCACATCTTTATTTCCTTTCAAATGATACATCAGTCAGCACTTCAGCCCAGATCTTAGAGCATTCTTTACATATTTTCATGTCAATATCTTCTCCTCCATAGCCACTGACATGTCACATTTGCTTATTCTGCAATAGAGATAATATCTTGAAAAATAAAAATGAGTATTTATTTGCTGCCTTTCTGAGTACATGAGACAAGAGTCTCACTCTTTTATAAAGATGGTTTCTGGAGGATTAGGAAAACACCAAGAGGAAAAGAATAATATTCTGATATTCTACATGGAACTTTCACAGTAAAAATTGAAACACGAATTTTGAGGAGAGTTTCTAAATTCCTTGTTTCCATTTAGCATAGTTAAGACTCCGTCCTGGAAAACTCAATCATACAGTTTCTCCCATAGCACACTGCTCTGCTGCTCAGGCTTATCTGTGAAGTAAAACTCAGAAGGAAGATTATTATATAAAGCATGTGAAATAGAAGGCTGTTTCAGGGGACTGTTGAAATCAGATGCATACAGAAGGAAGGAACCTTACAATCGGGGTCATGTTTTGAATTCTTTCTCTTATGCTGGGCCAGTGCTGAGGAGGGTGTGAGCTGGCTTTGGAAGAATCAGAGGGATAATAAGTAAATGGATGGCAAGCAAAAAAGACTTCAACTCTGTTCTGGGAGGACTTTGTTCCAGGGTTATCCCTACACCAGCCCAAGGTGGAGACATCAAAGAAAACATGATCTTGACTCTGGTTAGTAAGAGTATCTCAGATGCAAATTCCCTGGCTTTCCTCAGTTCTGTCCTGTGAAGAGGCTACAAACCTAGTCAGGAATCTAGAAAGAGGGTGGGTGGGGTGTGTAGCATAGAGCCATGCCAATACTGGTTCTGAGACTAAGAATTCTCGTCAGGGAGGTCTGGGGGTGGGTATTAAAACAGAGAAAAGCACCATACATGATGTTATTCTGTACAACAAACAGCACTACCTTTATTATTTATATTTCATTTCCTGTGGCCTTGCCTCTAGTAAGCTATATTCTCCCATATGAGTCCTAGTCTTATCCCTACAAATACAATCGTAATATTTCTAAACCATTCTACTGCCTCACTGAAGCAGTTTCTAACTACCTTGATCAAAAATTAAATTTATTTTTTTAACTATAATAGTGTTCTGGTATTTTCATTTATTCTCTTTTTTTACTTTTTCACTAGAATTATTTATTTATATGAGGATATTTACTGTCCTATTTTTTAAAAAAACTTTTAATTTATTCTAATCAGTTATACATGAGAGCAGAATGCTCTTCAATTCATTATACATAAATGGAACATAATATTTTACTATTCTGGTTGTATAAGAAGTAGGATCACAGCATTTGTGCAATCATACATGTACTAGGGTAATGAAGTCCATCTCATTCTACTGTTTTTCCTATCCCCATGCTTCCTCCTGTATTCTTCCTCCCCTTTGCCCAATCCACAGTTGCTCCACTCATCATACTCCCCCCCATTATATATTATTAGCATCCACTTATCAGAGAAATAATTTGGCCTTTGGTTTTTGGGGATTGGCTTACTTTGCTTAGCAATATATTATCCAACTCTATCCATTTACTGCAAATGCCATAATTTTATTCCTGAGTAATATTCCATTGTGTATATATACCACATTTTCTTTATCTATTCATATACTGAAGGGCAGCTAGGTTGGTTCCACAGTTTAGCTATTGTGAATTGTGCTGCTATAAATATTGAAGTGGCTACGTCACTGTATTATTCTATTTTTTAAGTCCTTTGGGCATAGACCAGGGAGTGGGATAGTTGGGTCAAATGGTGGTTTCATTTCAAGTTTTTTAAGGAATCTCCATACTGCTTTCCATATTGTTTGCACTAATTTGCAGTCCCATCAGCAGTGTATGAGTGTGCCTTTTTCCCCACATCCTCGCCAACACTTATTGTTGTTTGTATTCTTAATAACTGTCATTTTTACTGGAGTGAGATGATATCTTAGAGAAGTTTTGATTTGAATTTCTCTAATTGCTAGAGATGTTGAACATTTTTTCATATATTTGTTGATTGATTGTACATCACCTTCTGAGAAGTGTCTGTTCAGTTCCTTGGCCCATTTATTAATTGGGTTATTCATTTTTTTGGTGTTAAGATTTTTGAGTTCTTATATATCCTAGAGATTGGTGCTCTGTCTGATGTGTGTATGGTAAAAATTTCCTCCCATTTTGTAGGCTCTCTATTCACCTCACAGATTGTTTCTTTTGATGAGAAGAAGCTTTTTAGTTTGAATCCATCCCATTTATTGATTTTTTTTATTTTATTTCTTGCTCTATAGGGGTCTTTTTAAGGAAGTTGGGGCCTAATCTGACATGATGAAGATTTGGGCCAAATGTTATGCCACAAAGCAAGTTTAACAAATACAAAAAAATAGAGATACTACCCTGCATTGTATCAGACTGTAATGGAATGAAATTAGAAATCGATGATAAAATAAAAAATAGAAGCAACTCCAACACTTGGAGACTAAATAACAAGCTATTGAATTATGCATGGATAACAGAAGACATCATGGAGGAGATAAAAAAAAATTCTTAGAGATAAAAGAGAATTTCAATATAACATATCAGAGGGTTTCCCCCCATGTGTAGTCTGAAATTTTTTTTCTCTTGTAGCTTTTAACATTCTGTCCTTATTCTGTATGCTGGGCATTTTCATTATAACGTCCTTCAGTGCAGATTTGTTGTAATTTTGTACATTTGGTGTCCTGTAAGCCTCTTGTATTTGATTTTCCAATTCATTCTTCATGTTTGGGAAATTTTCTGATATTATTTTATTGAGGAGATTGTGCATTCCTTTGGTTTGTATCTCTGTGCCTCCCTCTATCCCAATAACTTAGATTTGGTCTTTTGATGTTATCCCATAAGTTTTGCAGGTTCTGTTCATGGTTTCTTACCATCTTACTGTGTGGTCAACTTTATTTTCCAGATTATATATTTTGTCTTCATTGTCTGAGGTACTGTCTTCCAAGTGATGGGGGTGATGCTTTCTATTGAATTTGTTATTTGGTTTATTGTTTCTTTCATTTCATTTCAGGATTTCTCTTGTTTTTTTTCTATATCTTTCTTGAAGTAATCTTTTGTTACCTGTATTTGCTCTCTTATCTCTTTGTTGGAGTGATCAATTGTTTCCTGTATTTGCTCTCTTATGTCATTATTTGATTTGCAGTTAATTTTAGTTAGGTACATTTTGAACTCCTTCTGTAACATTTCATCTACTGAGCTGTCAAAGAATTCTATTATTGTATCATCTGAATTTGTTTGGGGCACTTTCTTCCCTTGTCTTTTCATGCTTTCCATGTGTCTTCCCCCTCTAGCAGTGCAGATCCTACATATTACAGTTTCTATTCTATAATCTTAATGTGTCCCTGCAGGTTTCTGGTGTCTCGTCTTTACAGGGGAGATCAATATTAACAACTCCCAATGCAAATGATATACAGCTTTAATCCAACTAGTTCCTGTTTAGACACAGTTTTGTCAAAACAAACAGAAATGATGTGTTCAATTATTATCTGTGATATAAATAGTATGTTTACAAAAGGGTCTATAGTTTCTACTAGTGGACAAAGACAGAAGCAGGGTAGGGGTGTAGGGTGTGATGTTTATGAGGTAGGAGGTGAGAATATGGAGGTATTAGATCATACGCAGAGTGAAAGAAGAATCAAAAGCAGTTGGCTGTCAACAGGAGAAAAGAGAGAAAGAGGTGACCTTGTGTAAGGGTTTCTCCTGCCTCCGCAACAAAATAGTGGCTATTAGCATACCTAGCAGAGATACCTCTGATATAAGAGGCCTGCAGGGACCTTGGTGATGGTCTTCTGGGTTGTTGTCCCTAGACAGAAATAGCCACTTCCCTAGATTTCCTAAGATGGAATGGTGGCAGTAGTGACAAACCTATAAGTACCTTGGTGGTGAGCTGCCAGTTTTCCACCAGTGTCCCAAGATGGAAGCTGTCACAACTGAAGATGGTGATGTCCACAGAGGAGGGGTAACCCAAGATGGCAGTGGAGATGTCCCAAGATGGAAACAATCGCTTTAAGAGATGGGCCTGAAAGGACAGGCAGTAGATGGCTTTGGGCAGCCTGGTCACAGATGTAGTACTGTGGGCTGTGGTGTGTGGTGCTGCTGGGGTCAGCTGCCTCCATGCCCTGTCAGTTTTCCCAAGGGTGATGACACTATATGGGGAGGGATATGGTGATGGCTGTAATGTCCCAAGATGGAGAAAAGCTGGGTGGAGCCACATGTTGGGGAGCCACAGCTCAGTCCTCTGCTCTGTGCAGTGATTGGTCCTGGGGCTAAGCCTGGGCACTGGTGCCAGTGGGCAGATCTGTGGGCCAGTGCTTGGCCTGCCTAGGCCTGGGGCTCTTTTTTTTTTTCTTTAAGAATAGCGTATGGTTTATATTTCTGTAGTTGTTTGTGGGTTTTATTTTCAACTTTATAAATTTGAATATTTTGAGGGAATGAATAGTTTTGATTAAGGATTACTGAAATATGAATGTAATTATGAACCCCAGTTTTTTAATTCTAGTAAAATGTAGATAATTTTTGCTACTTTAAACAGTTTTACTTGTACAGTTTAGTGGCACTCAGTACATTCATATCTGTGTGGTTCCAATGTCCATCCCTTTCATCATCTTGATCCAAAGCTCTTTACCACTAAATAATAATTTTCTATCCCTCAATGATTAGCCATGATCCCTGAGAACCACCATTCTACATTCTGCCTGTATGAGTTTGACTAGGTACTGTATATAAAGTGGAATCATATTCCTTTTTCTTTTGTAATTGGCTTATTTAGTTTAACATATTCAAGGTTTATCTATGTTGTGGCATATGCCAACCTTTAATTCCTATTAGAGACTGAATAACATTCCATCCTATGTGTATACCACATTTTGTTTACATGTGTATTGGTCATTGGATACTTGAGTTACTTCTACCAATTGACTGTTGTGAATGTGCTGTTATGAGCACAGGTGACAAATATTTGTTTGAATCCCTGCTCGTCGTAATTTGGGGTGCATGCCCAGGTGGAATTTCTGCATTATATGATAATTATATGTTTACTTTTTGGAGGAATGGCCATACCTTTTTTCACAGTGACTGCACTATTTTATATTTTCAGCAACAATACATAAGTGTTCAAATTTTTACACATCCTCTGCAACACTTATTAGTTTCTGTTTTGGCTTTTGTTTTATGTTCTTGGTAGTAACCATCCTAATGGGTGTGAACAGCTATTTTAATTTTATATTTTCCTAGTTATTATTGATGCTGAGCATCTTTTAATTGCTTATTGGCATTTTCTGTATCTTACTTCAAAAAATGTCTATTCAAGTCCATAGCCTATTTCTTTATTGGATTGTTTATTTTTGATATTGTTTTGATGTTGATGAGATGTAGGTATTTGGTTATATCTTCTGGATATTAATCCTTTATTTATATTTGTAAATATGTTTTCTTTTTTCATGAATTGACTTTTCAATTTATTGATAGTGTCCTTTTGTTAACAAAATTTTTAGTTTTTGATAAACTCCAATTTATATCTTTTTCTTTTGTTGCCTATGCTTTTGTCATCATATAGAATAAATCATTACCAAACTCAATGTCATCAGTCTTCTTCCCTGTATTTTCCTCTAAGAGCTTAATAGTTTTGCTATTGTGATTAGCTATTTGATCTATTTTGAGCTCACTTTCACTTATAGTTTGGATCCAACTTCATTTTGTTACACATGGATATCCAGTTTTACCAACAACATTTGTTGAAAACACTATCCTCTACCCCACTGAATGATCTTGGTGCCCTTGCAAAAATTTGACCACATGTGAGGTGCAGAGCACACCTGTAATCCCAGATGCTTGGGAGGCTGAGGCAGGAAGATTTCAAGTTCAAAGCCAGCCTCAGCTACTTAGAGAAGCCCTAAGCAACTTAAGGATACCCAGTCTCTAAATGAAAAATGAGATGGACTCAAAAAAAAAAAAAGCTATCTATACTAAGCCTCAGGCCAACATCATTCTAAATGGAGAAAAATTGAAGGCATTCCCTCTAAAATCTGGAACAAGACAGGGATGCCCTCTCTCACCACTTCTATTCAACATAGTTCTTGAAACACTGGCCAGAGCAATTAGACAGACGAAAGAAATTAAAGGAATAAGTATAGGAAAAGAAGAACTTGAACTAGCACTATTTGCTGATGATATGATTCTATACCTAGAAGACCCAAAAAACTCCACCAGAAAACTTCTAGAATAGTAAATGAATTCAGCAAAGTAGCAGGATATAAAATCAACACCCATAAATCAAAGGCATTTCTGTGTATCAGTGACAAATCCTCTGAAAGAAATGAGGAAAACTACCCCATTCACGATAGCCTCAAAAAAAAAAAAAATACGCTACTTGGGAATCAACTTAACAAAAGAGGTGAAGGAGCTATACAATGAAAACTACAGAACCCTAAAGAGAGAAATCAAAGGAGACCTTAGAAGATGGGAAGATCTACCTTGCTCTTGGATAGGCAGAATTAATATTATCAAAATGTCCATACTACCAAAAGCACTATACAGGTTTAATGCAATTATAATCAAAATACCAATGGCATTCCTCATAGAAATAGAAAAAGCAATCAAGGATCTAGGAATTAAACCAGAGACCCTGCGTCTAATAGAAGAAAAAGTAGGCCCTAATCTCCATCATGTGGGATTAGGCCCCAACTTCCTTAATAAGACTACTATAGCACAAGAATTAAAACCAAGAATCAACAAATGGGATGGATTCAAACTAAAAAGTTTTTTTCTCAGCAAAAGAAATAATCTGTGAGGTGAAGAGGGAGCCTACATCCTGGAAGCAAATTTTTAGCTCTCACACATCAGTTAGAGCACTAATCTCTAGGGTATATAAAGAACTCAACAAGCTAAGCACTAAAAAACAAATAATCCATTAATAAATGGGCCAAAGACCTGAACAGAAACTTCTCAGAAGAGGATATACAATTAATCCACAAATATATGAAAAAATGCTCATAATTTCTAGCAATCAGAGAAATGCAAATCAAAACTACTCTAAGATATCATCTCACTCCAGTCAGAATGTCAGCTATGATGAAGACAAGCAACAAGTGTTGGCGAGGATGTGGGGAAAAAGGTACACTCATAAATTAGTGGTGGGACTGCAAATTGATGCAGCCAATTTGGAAAACAGTATGGAGATTCCTTGGAAAACTTGGAATGGAACCACCATTTGACCCAGCTATCCCTCTCCTCAACCAATACTCAAAAGACTTAAACACAGCATGCTACAGAGACACAGCCACATCAATGTTTATAAAGCACAATTTACAATAGCTAAATTGTGGAGCCAACCTAGATGTCCCTCAGTGGATGAATGGATTAAAAAATGTGGCATTTATACACAATGGAATATTACACAGCACTAAAAAGAACAAAATTATGGCATTTGCAGGTAAATGGATGGCGTTGGAGAAGATAATGCTAAGTGAAGCTAGCCAATCTCAAAAAGACAAATGCCAAATGTTTTCTCTGATATAATGGGGATGACTCATAGTGGGGTATGAAGGGAGAGCCTGGGAAGATTAAATTAATTCTAGATAGGGAAGAGGGATGGGAGGGAAAGGGAGGGGGAAGGGGATTAACAAAGATGGTGGAATGTGATGGTCATCCTTATACAAAATACATATATAAAGATTTGAATTTGAGGCCAACATGTTACCTTATATACAAACAGAGATATGAAAAAGTGTGGTATATATACATATTAAGAATTATAATGCAAAAAAGAGTACATGTATGATGCTATAAGTTGGCATGAACATACTGTATGTACAGAGATAGGAAAAATTGTTCTCTATATGTATAATAAGGATTGTAATGCAAAAAATAAAATGAATTGAAATTATTAGGACACTGTAAAGTGGGTATACCTGTGATGCAGTGAATGGGTCTCTGAAGAGTATAGAGGCATATTTTATGAACGAAAATGTTTTGGACACTGTTCATAACCTAAGGAGAGCTGGGTTGCAGCATCACGGTAGAATACTCTCCCATCATGTGCTAAGCCCTGGGTTCAGTCCTCAACATTGCATTTGAAGCATTGGGTGGAAACTACTACCCAACTAATTGATCCCTTGTTCTGTTACAAGTATATGGTTGGATCTTAATGAATTTATTTATCTATTTATTTTTACCTTTATTATTATTTTAATATTATATATAATAGCAGAATGCATTAGAATTCATATTACACATATAGAGCACAATTTTTCATATCTCTGGTTGTATACAAAGTATGTTCATACCAATTTGTGTCTTCATACATGTACTTTGAATAATGATGTCCATCACATTTCACCATAATTTCTAACCCCATGCCCCTCCCTTCCCCTCCCACTCCTCTGCCCTACCTAGAGTTTGTCTATTCCTCCCATGCTCCCCCCTCCCTACTCCACTTATAATCAGCCTCCTTCTATCAGAGAAAACATTCAGCATTTTTATTTTTGGAATTGGCTAACTTCACTTGGCATTAGCTTGTCCAACTTCATCCATTTACGAGCAAATGCCATGATTTTACTCTCTTTTATTGGAGATTAATATTCCATTGTGTATATATGCCATATTTTTTTAATCCATTCATCTACTGAAGGGCATCCAGCTTGGTTCCACAGTTTAGCTATTGTGAATTGTGCTTCTATAAACATTGATGTGGCTGTGTCCCTGTAATATGCTGTTTTTAAGTCCTTTGGGTATAGACCAAGAAGACAGACAGCTGGGTCAATGGTGGTTCCATTCCCAGTTTTCCAAGGAACCTCCATACTGCTTTCCATATAGGATGCATCCATTTGCAGTTCTGTCAGCAGTATATGAGTGTGCCTTTTCCCCCACATCCTTGTCAATACTTATTATTGTTTGTCTTCATAATAGCTGCCATTCTGACTACATTATTTTCTGTGGTGATGCTTCCAATTGAACTTTTAATTTGGTTTACTGTTTCTTTCATTTAAAGGATCTCTGTTTAGGGTTTTTTTTTTTTTTTTATAACCTCTATCTCCCTGTTGAAGTGATCTTTTGCTTCCTGTATTTGTTTATGTAGCTCCTTGTCGAGATGATCTTTTGCTGCCTGTATTTTCTCTTTTATATCACCCTTCAATTCATAGAACATTTTAGTCATGTGAATCCTGAACCCCTTTTCTGTAATTCCTTTTGCTGTGGATGCCATGGATTCTTATAATGTGGTATCTTGATTTGTTTGAGGTACTTTCTTCCATTGTCTTTTCATGTTGCCCGTGTGTCTTCCTTTCTAGCTCTGTGGTTCCGGGGTATTATTATTTTTACCCTATGGGTTTGTAGGGCTCCTGTAGGGTTCCAATACCTCTCCTTTGTGGGGAATGACAATATTAACAGATCTCAATATCAACAATATACCACCTATGAACAATTCATTGCTGTTAATACATTTACAGTTTGGTCACAACATACAGAAATGTTGAATTCAATTATTATCTATAGTATAATCAGTAGGTTTCTAAAAGTGTATACTGTTTCTGATGGTGGACAATGAACTGGGGTTGAGGGGTAGGATGATATGCTAAGGAGATAGGATGTGAGGATATAGAGTTAATATCTTAGGAAGTGCAAAAGAGAAATCTAATGAATAGGGTTTAGTAGTAAGAGAAGAGACAGGAAGTAATTTAGGGTAGACAAGTATGTGGGAAGACAGTAGAGTACATAAAACAAACACACATATGTATTCAGAAAATAAATGATGTTAAAATAGTAAGAATTGGAGGGGAAAAGAAAAATAAAAGGAAAAAAGAAAGAAAAAAGGGCATATACAACACACTTATAATATATTATTCAGATGTTTCCATCCTCAAATCCTAATTCATGCAAAGTTCTTGGTTTCACATATGTTAGGGATGTGAGGGTGGGAGGATAGAGGGGGAGAAGAAAATGAGAAAAAAAATTCTCAAAGGAAGACACCAGGATTGTTGATAGTTTTAGAGATTAGTATCTTTCCCCCTTCCCTTCTCATCCAATAGGTGGGGTTGTCTGTTGTTAGCTGGTATCTCTGCCCTCAGGATGGTGAAGATTACCAGGGTGGGAAGGCTGGTCCTGGAGCAGAGTGCCTGGAAGTAAGGTGTGGCACCCACCAGTCCCTGCAGGGAGACTGTACCTCAAGGGTCTCTTTTTGGGTCTGCTCATATGACTTGAGTGCCCAATCCTCTCTTTCTATCTTGCCTAAAAAATCTTTAGTTCCTGGTCTCTGTTAGTCTCCAAACTTTTGCCCTGTTTCCCACTCTCTTAGCAGTTCCCAATTGAGGGACCTCTCTCACCAGGGCTCCTGTGAGCAGCACCCTGGTTGCACTGTGCCTGTCCCACTGAAAGCTGTTTGGTGTTGGGAAGTTACTGTGCTGGGTTACCATTGCTTAGGAGAGGGGCAGCTGGAAACCAGGTACCTGGCCAGCTGGAGTTTCTATCTGGGAGCTGCCCCCACCAAATATGGCTAGGAAGGTGACCCAAGATGGAGGCAGTCTGCCTCCAGTGCCAGGGTGTTGGGTGAGGGGGGAGCTGGGCGATGGCATTGTGGGATGTGTTCAGAAACGATCTCTGTGACATTCAGTACTGCGGCTTTGGCTGCCTTCAGAGTCTTGAGATGCCCCAGGTGCAGGTAGATTACCATGTAGGGGTCTCTGATAGTAGCTTTGGAGTTGAGTCACAAGATTGAGGCGACTGGAGAAGCCCCTCATTCGTAGATGGGGATCCACAGAGGAGTGGTGGCCAGAGTTCCTGTGGGTAGGTAGCAGCTGAGTATCCTGCATGGGAGTGGAGCGGAATTTGGGAGTTCTGTAGCAGTGCTGATAGGAGATTCCACTGAGGCACTTGCCCTGTGTGGGCTAGTATTTCAGGAGTTGGGTGTCAGGAGTCAGGAGTCCTGCTGGAATGCTGAGGCCTGAGCTCTTCATGGGGGCACAGTGCTGGTGATTTCTGCACAACAGCAGCTGTATAGGGGTCCCATATCACTCTCAGAGAAGCAGTAATTCCACTAGTTGAGACCAGGGTCATGGAGCAACACAGAATGCAGTCTCCCTCTGGCCCACCATCTTGGATTCCCTCTCAATGAATTTATTTTATTATGAAGTTATAAATACTATTGGTGGGACTAAAAATGCTTATTGCTGTTTAATATTTCGACTTCTTGAATTTTGAGTGGAGACACTGTTGGAATGCAGCAAAAAAAGGAAATGGAACCCTGTTTCCTAGACATTTTCCTACAACATCCTAACAGCCATCAGAGAAAATCCTAAAAGGTGCTATTAATCCCCATCCAAAACATTTACTTTTAAAACTTTTTATATTAAAATTAAACTTATTTTTAACTGATATGTAAGAACATAAAATTTTTATGAATTAGTTGTGTAACATGGTGTTTTGTTATGTGCATGCATTGTATGATGTCTACATCAGATTAAACATATCTATCTCTTCAGACATTTATCATTTTTTTATGGTTAAAAACTTCTAAAATTTTTTCTTGTAGCTTTTTGAAATGTACACTGTGTTATTGTTATCTGTAGTTTCCATTGTGTGGGGTAACATACTAGGAATTCTTGCTCCTATCTAACAACAATTTAGTACCCATTGATCAACCTTTCCTCATCTCCTCTGCCCTCAACTCTTCCCAACCTCTTCCAATGACCATTCTACTCCTTCTGTGAGATCAACTTATTTAGATTCCATGTGAGTGAGATCATGAGTTACTTGTCCCTTTGTACCTGGCTTACTTCACTTAAAATAATGATCTCCATTTCTACCCATGGTTTTGCAAATAGTATTTCATTCACTTTTTTTTAATGGTGAAATAGCATACCATGGATTATATGTTCCGTGTTTTTTCTTATCCATTCATCACTGATGAAAACAGGTTGTTCCCATTTCTTGGCTATTGTGAATAGTACTGCAATAACCATAGGAATGCAGATGTCTCTTTGGCATGATTTAATTTCCTTTGACTAGTTACCCAGTAATGGGGTTCCTGGATCATACCATTTTTAGGTTTTTCATGAACCTCCATACTGTTTCCTACAATGACTGTACTACATGACATTTCCATCTGTAGTATACAAGTTTTCCCTTTTATCCATGTCCTGGCCAGAACTTTTTATCTTCAGTCTTTTTCACAGTAGCCATTCTTACTGGAGTGAGGTGATGTCTACTTGTGGGTTTGACATGCATTTACCAAATGGTTAGTAACATTGAAAAATTTTTCATATACCCATTAGCCATTTGTGTTTCTTCTTTTGAGAATTGACTAGTTAGGTCTATTGCCCACTTTTTAGTTGGATCATTTGTTTTTTGATTTTGGGTTTTTCCTTTTTTTATTGAGATTTTGGAGCTTCTTAGATATTTTGAGTATTAACCCACAACTACTGTATACCATACAAATATTCTAGAGGTTGTCCCTTCACTCTGTTGATTGTTTTCCTTGCTATGTAGAAGCTTTTTAGTTTGATATAATTGCATTTCTATATTTTTACTTCTGTTGTCTGTACTTTTGGGGTCTTGTCCAAAAAAATGCTTGCCTATTTATTCCAATAGGCTACAGCACTTCCTGTATGTTTTCTGCTTATAGCTTCAATTTCATGTCTTTCATTGAAGTATTCAATCTATTTTTAGATGATTTTTGTAACTGTTGATAAAGAGGGGTCTAGATTCATGCTTTTGTGTGTGGATATCCCATTTTCCAACAGTATTTATTGAAAACATTGCCCTTTCTCCTATGTGTGTTAAATGTGACAATTCAAGATTTTTATGGGTCAATATAAATTTTAGGGCTGTTTTTTTCTAGTTTTCTGAAGAATATTTTTGGTATTTTAATAGGGGATGCTTTGAGTCTATAGATTGCTTTGGGTAGGATGGACATTTTAATAATATTGATTCTTCCAGTCTGTGACCATGGATATCTTTCCATTTTTTGTTAGTGTCTTCTCATTTTTTTCATCACTATTTTGTAGCTTTAATTATAGAGATTTTCCATCTTTTTGGTTAAGTTTATTTCTAGCTATTTTATTTGTTTGAAGATACTGTAATTTGAATTGCTTTCATGAATTTTATTTCAGATAATTTGCTATTGGCATATTGCAACACTACTAACTTTTGTGTGTAGATTTATACTATAATTTTCCTGAATTTATTTATTAGTTCTAACTAGGTGTTTTTGATAAAGTATTTCAGGTTTTTCTTATATAAGATCATATCATCTCCAAATGACATCTCCAAATGACAATTTGACTTATGTTTGCAATTTGGATGTTCTTTATTTCCTTCTCTTGCCCAATTGCTGTAGCTAGTACTTCCAGAACCATATTGGGTAAAGATATGAATGCAGCCATCTTTGTTTTGTTCTAGATCTTAAAGAGAAAACTTTCAGCTTTTCCCATTCAATGTAAGGTTACGTGTTGGCTTATTATAAATTCTTTTATTTATAATGTCCCTTCTATACCTAATTTGTTCATAATTTTTTATGAATTAGTATTGGATTTTATCAGAAGCCTTTTCTGTATGTATTGAAATGATCATGTGGTTTTTGTTCATTATCACATTGATGTGGTACACTATGTTTATTGACTTATGTATACTGAACCATCCTTGTACTCCTGGAATGGATTCCACTTGATCATGGTGAATTATTCTTTTAAATTTTCTGTTACAAAGATTCAGAAACAAAGAGAATTCATTTTAATCTAAAACAAAGGACTTAAAAATGAATTTAAGCTGAGTGAAAAATTTAGTTGTTCAAATTGTTAATATGCTTTGGTTACTCCGATACATGAAGGATATTTTGGGAAATTAAATACACATCATCTATTTAAAAAGCTTTCTTTCTTCAGTTTCCTGATTTTCTTCTTGACCAACTGCAAGGGAAATGAGAAGAAATGAGTATTATCACTTTTATATTCCAGTAATCCTCAATGTCCTTAAAGCACTCTAAAATTATCTTTAACTTCATTTTACTTTGACTTATGAGCTTAATAAGTGAAAGTCTCAAATTGCCCTTGAAATATAGTGGTTTTGATCCCCTCATTCTAGGTTCTTTTCATGTACTAGGTGAATACAACGTGTAGGTAGAGTTATAGATGACTGCATGGAAGGGTGGATTTTGAAGAACTGCACAGACAATCTAGGTTGACAGGTTTAACCCTCTGCTTTCAGATTTCTCTTCTTGATAAAAGTTAATATGTATAAAATAGTCAAGGAATCAGCCTTTTGCAATAATAACAATTTAATAGGTGTTAGTTTCCATTCAAACAAAAGTAGGAAGATAAAGGACTTTGTGGTACAGAGGAGTTAGCAGGAAGAGTCAGGAAAGCTCAAATATGGAGAACGGCCGATTTGTAGTTTTCCCAAGACTAACCCTGACATGAAGTTTGCAATTTTTTTTAGGAGAAAAACTTTATTTATGGCTCACAAGTTTCATAGGTTTCAGTCCATAGACATCCAGCTCCATTCCTCAGGGCTGGAGGTGAGGTAGAACATGATGGCAGAAGAGCATGGTGGAGGAGAGCAGCTCAGGACTTGACAATCAAGAAACAGAGAAAAAAAGAGGAGGTAGTTTTCATTCAATGAGTATCTATTCAAGGCCTCAGTACAAGATTTTTCATAAAAATAAATTGCTAATCATAGGAGGCATTATCAGATTCCTCAAAATGTGGAAAATATTGAAAATATTTTGTCAATAATATATATGAGCCTTAAGCACTGGAATAAGGCATTCCCTAGCCTGACTTATATGTACTGAAATTTAATTTCATTAAGTTGGTGTAAAAGTATATATTCACTCACCCATTGTTTATTTCTTTGAGTTGAACACCAAGATCTATTATGAAGATACACAAAATATTATCATAGGTCTTTTTAGTTCTTCCTAAGTTTAAATTATTTAATTTAGATCATAAACATACATTATTAATAATATATAAAATTATTGAGCACTTTCTGTGAACCAGACTTGTGCTAAGAATATTGTCCATTTTGTCTCTGGAATTCCCCTTACAACCTTGTGATTTAGTTATCATTATTATTCCCATTTTACAGATGAAAAAAATCAGGCACAGGAATCTCAAGTAATGGTCCCCAAAGCAGAGTAGTTATTGGGACATAGATGATCAATCTCAATTCAAAGCCCATGTTTACACTCTCCAAATTGTTGCCCCTTTTTCTCCCGAAAGGATTTGAAATATTACCAACATTTCATATTCTTAATAGTAATACAATTTTAATGATTAGAAGAGAACCAACGTTTTCTATAGAACAGCACATAGCATTTGTTGTTGTGTTTTATTTTGTTAGTTTGCCATGAAGTCACAATGAGATTTTTGGTAGATTTCAATTATACACATAATGCTATTGTTAGGTTCTTGTATCTCAATTCACTTTTTGGTAGATTTTAATTATTCTCTCCATTATGTATTAATAAAATTAGTGGCTAAAATTATCAAGCCCTCCCTAAATGCTAACAGTGCATTCTATATGCATTGCACATTTGTTCTTTGTAACAGCCTAACTATTGCTTCTATCACATAGATGGGGGACAGAGACTTATAAGGTTAACTCCCTTTCCTGAAGGTCATGTTTTCACTGTTTTTTTTTTAATTGGGTATGTTTCCCAACCCTTAATTTTGACCAAAGGCATGGTGTTATGTTCTTAGATTTCATTGTTCACATTTCACATCATGTTTCTGATATGTTGGAATACTTCCAGTCTTGTTTCTGTAATCCCACATTACATTCTGTAATGTCCTCCTACCTCATGAAACCTGCCATTAGACAGTACCTGAAGAGCATTATCAAAATTTTCACTAAGAATGTTGATCAGATTGGTACCAAGCCCGGAGCTCTGAGGTCCTTTGCCAGAAAGCTTCCCCTATGCCATGAGTTCATCATTCAGCATCCCGTGATAGAAGCTGATTTATGGGCTGGGAATTACCTCTAATTTAGTCTATTTTTTCTTCATCTGGTCTACAGATTTTGTCAAATCCTTTTTCTATCACCTCTATCACATACATAACAGGAGAATGGTTTTACTATCCTATAGACTGGAGGGATGATGGTAGTAGGAAGGGGAGAGCTCTGCAGAATGCAAAGTAAGTGTGAAGCCCCTGTAAACTATAGATTGACAAGGCTAGAAATATCTACAAAGATCTTTTAATATTTTCTCTTCTATACATGGATTAATATTTTAATTCAAATTTTTAATCTCTATAGGTATTCTTGCTTCTTGATAACAAAATATAATGACTAATCATTAAATTTTCAGGAAGGCAAAGACCCTACATATGTTTCCTTCAGTTATTTGATCTAATACTTTCTTATTTTGTTACTTCCGATGGATGTTTATTTGGGAATATTGATATTTACTTAATAACAGAAAACTTACATGAATACCTAGAAAATCTCTATTTTCTTTCACTAACCTATTATGGGTCTATCAATATTGAATTTAGTGTAATATCTCTTGAACGCATTTACATTTACATTTTTAGCTAAAGATAATGAGTTCCATATGTTTGCAATTTAATTGCTTAAAGTAAGTATTTTAGAATCTTTTTATAATGCCAGTTTTGGAAAATAGAAATAGCACCTGTGTTGGCAACCAGTAACATTATATCATGCTTTAACCGTGCACAGTTTTTGCATTTCTGAAGATATGATTGAATTGAGATATAATGAAATTCTGAGATTTATTGAGCATGTACTGTTTACAATATATATTATTCATAGCAGATGCTCAATAAATGTTTGCTTAAATTGCTTTAGTGTTATGGAAATCTAGTGCATTTGCATTTCTATATTGTAAAACTTTCTTTTTGAAGTTTCAAGGAGTATACATTAGTTCTGATATCTTCATGTTTGTCAGGG
This sequence comes from Marmota flaviventris, assembly GCF_047511675.1. NCBI lineage: Eukaryota > Metazoa > Chordata > Mammalia > Rodentia > Sciuridae > Marmota > Marmota flaviventris. Next base: position 64,583,262 of record NC_092504.1, read on the forward strand.
AAAAACTTTTTTAATAACTTAGTATTTCATAGAATTCAAAAGTGTTTTTAAATTTCACATTCTAAACTGACATCCCAGTTATTTCAAGGATTGTCTTTCATGACAGCTACACACCAGCCTCGCTTATTGTATTTGTCCAGTTCTAACTCTTTACTAAATCAGTTCTGTCTTATTTATTCTACAGCTGCTTAATCAGGATTTAAGCTTCCAGGTGTACATGACCAGTGATTCTTGTTTGGAAGCATCTTAAACTGTTCAGTATGTTTGTTTGATTTTTTTTCTGTTATTCACACTGAAATGTCTACTTTTAAAACTTTTCTACCAATTACATGATGGTTTAATTCATTAGAATCATGAAGTCACTATGTTATCTTAACTAGACTGTTTCTAACTGAAATCTGTTTCCTTGTTGATAAAAGTTTAGCCATTATTTGTTAGAAGTACTAATATTTCATATCATAAAATGGTATGAATAAATAAATTAAATCTTTCCTATATTCTCTTATACCTGTTTACAAATCTGTTTCTCTGTTCATTAATCTCAGGTACTTTAGACACATGTGGATATATATTACGTTAGTCCCAATTTAAAGGACAGCAACTTTATTTTAATAAATAGAAATAGTTAAAAAGTGATGTTCAAATAATCAATATAATTATATTGCCCTGTATTATTTTGTGTAATTAATTAGAATTTTAAATATATTAGAAAATCTTCTAAAATTTGGATCAAGATGTTGCTTTATGAAGGCAACAAACAAGAAACTTAATCCTAAAGTCAGAATTTAATATTCTATGCAATGCCATCTACTTTTTAAAATTTCTAGAACAGTGTCACTTGGGTTGGCCCCACACATTCACCTAACATTTCTTTGAAGTGTTCATCACTTGTTCTAAGAAGTTCATATTCAATAAATACATTTTTAGACCTTTATTAAATTTGGGTTACTACTTTCTCAGGTTTGGTTTGAGATCTCTGAGGGAAAAAAATCCAGGGCTTCAACATTAGCTACCCACTGCATAATGTCTGCTTTCAAAACAATGAGCAGGGAAATCTGACCCTATGCTTGGGAATTGAAATCTTGCCAACTGCACTGAAGTGTTACATTCATTATGTCATACCACACACATCTGATAAGGGAAGACATAATGCTGTTGGATAGGTTCTTGTATACAAAAACTCCATAGGTCAAGTAAAGAGCTGTTTTTCATTTAATAACTGAACTATGCAGGTGCTAATTTGGACCATATGCAGGACAATGCAGAAATATGTTACTCCACAGTGGAATGGCGTGTGTGTGTGTGTGTGTGTGTGTGTGTGTGTGTGTGTGTGGTATTAAGTGAAAGTTTTTGATTAATTAAGTTTCCTATGCTCTGGTTAATTTAAGCCATAGAATTCAATTGACATAACTTCATAAAAAATGAAGTTTGCAGAAAACTGTCATAATGCTGAATTTTTTCCTGTTTCTTCTCTTCACACACCCTGACTTTTTGAAGCTCCCCATGGACCAGTTCATTTGAGAGAAACATATTGGACACTGGGAAAGGCCAAATTAGAACTGAGGCAGCAATTGACTCCCTCATTAAATATGCCTGCCATGGGATCTACATAGTGTGTCTGGCAGAAGTAATACCAAATGATTCAAGTTCTTAATATTTTTCATCTTCTTGTGGGAACTAAGTTGAAAAAAGGACCCCAGAGGTAACATACTAAGAACCGTTTTCACAATTTAATTGCAAATTTGCACTAACCAACCAAATATAGCCTACATGTTAAGATATTTAAATCCCTGGCAACTTGGATGAAAGTTTCATTTTCATGCTGTCAGAATCAAACCAAGAGAATGTTTTAGATTACTGCCTATCTAGCGAAATGCACATTTCACAACCTTCTACTCTTTAGTGACTGGTTTGCTTCTCTTTTTGTGCTTTTCTTTTGCCTTCTTTTTAAGGCTACATTGTTACAAATATTGTTCTTTGACTTCTTAAAAAAATCTTGAGAATTAAATAATCTTAAATTCATTATAGTCACACAAATGTATGTGAGGAAAACATTTTGGCATCTAATTAGACATAGAAACAGTGACCCAGCTCTAATTGCTTTGTGTTTTCTATTGAGCAACTATGAGATACTGTACAGTGGCAGTGGCAGGACATGGATGCAACTCCTAATTCCAAGGGGCACACAGGTTCTGAAAGAATATAAATATTAATCATAGCATTAACTATGAAGATGACCTTTCCTGAGCTCAGATTTCTACTGTGGCATGAAGCATCTACCCTAAAACAAATGAAAATATAAACAAATTCTCTCTGATTTCCAACCTCCAGTTCAGCAATTTGGAGACATGTGCTGGGTATAATGCTTTTGTTACATTTCTGGCTGAAACTAAACAAAGTTTTTTATACATTTATTCCTATATTGCTATAGCTTTTGAATTAGACTTACCCCTCAAACATATTCATAATTAACAGTTTTATAAATCCCAATAAAACATATTTTGTAAAAGTCATGCTTTTCTTTAGAAAAATCTTTTATATCTAAAATCGAACCTGATCCCCCAACCGGACCATCAGGTCATTCTACCATCTGGCCCACCCTACGTGTCACCTCTCTCCTTCTCTTCAGTGTGAGTCTCCATTCAATCAAGTTGGTCCCATCACTAGACTATTACATCATTTTTCCTGAGCTTGCTTAATTTCATTTCTAGTGGATGCACTTTTCCCTCTTTTCTGTTTATTAAAGCTCCATATTTCTTATTTTCAAACTATAGCTATACCACGAAGTATCTCCTTAACATCCAAACTTTTGAAGTTATTTATTATAGAATCTCAGAACTTTGTACTTAAAAATAGCATTGTAAATGATCTATTTTAATATATCCTTATTTTATATGAAAAATGAGACACATGGAAGACAAAAGTACTAGCCTGCTATTGCAGAATATGTGAACGTTACACAAGGAGATTTATGCTGAGGTAGGTGGACATTACTGTTTTATATCCTTTGAGATTAGGTTTTGAGTCTTATATCCATTACCTAACAAGCATGTAGTGGGTACTCTGTAAATAATACAAAGATGATATCCTGAACTTGGTGACCATTTTTAGTCATTTGGAGACTATCCTAAACATAAAGTATTAGCTTCTATCATTAGAAACTTTGAAAAAAAGTAACTTGTAGAATTAGTCAATTTAGCAGATCTTATGTCTGCCATAAAAAGCTAATTTAGTCATTGAAGAAATCAGCCCTATAATCGTTTTGACTATTGTTTATAAACCAAAACTATAAAAACTGTGTCTATGAAAATTATTTTGGGTAAAATTGCCATTGACCTTTAAAGTTTTAGTGTTTTTGTTTAACACTCCATATTGGAAATACAGCAGTTGAGTTCTGAAAGTCACATGTGCAGTACATTCTTTGGAATTTTCTTTGTTTGATCACTGCTGAACAACATGCAAAGCTTTGTATTTTTTCACCTGAATAAATAGTGCCCTGCATTTCACCCTTTGAGGTCAATACATATGTCTCACGGGACAGGCGTTCTTCAGTTCTTTCCCTGCTGATTCTAATGAAAAGCACAAAGCTCAGCACTCATGCCACCTGATCCAGAGTTTTTTCACTCTGTGTTTGCAAAGCCAGCTCTTGGTCACCAGTTTCTTTACATGTAGTATTGTTTTCTAGTTATAATGAACAGTTTATATTACATTCATCTCTCAACTTTGCTTACCAACATAGTTGTAGAGTGGTTGCCCTACCAAATACTCTGAATATTTAAATTTCAATACAATATATAATAACAGGTATGCAGAAGAGCCACCAATATCTGCATGGTGTTTGTGAATACAATTATTATTTAACAAAATAAAATGGCCTTTAATTCCCTTAATTCTCATTTGTCTATAGTGCTCTTTCAAATGTTTCACCTTTCAGTAGAAATTATATCTATTTATCTTAAAAGGTCAATTGTAGGGATGAAGCATGTTTACTATTTCAGGTTTTTTACAACATGAATTAAGATGTGATTTGTTTTGAATGTGTTATGGATTTGACACTTCGTAAAAACTACTGTAATTTAATTGTATAGGACAAATACATTATAAATGTGAGAGTTCAAAGCAGAAATAAAAGCTTCATTTGCATATCATATATAAGTCTCTATAACTTGACTTTTTGTTAGGTTTAGAAGCCAGATTTTTTAGGCTGAACTTATTCCATTGGTGACCAGATCATTAGAGTTTGCCAGCAAACCCTGTATACACTGAAATATCTGGAAATGTCTCATGGTATCATCATTAAAACAAACTAAGTATATTGAAAGCCAAGATAAAACAACTGTGCAGATGGTTTCCATACCTGAGCACAGGATGGTGTTTCTATACCAGATTCACACCTCATCATTCATTTAGGGAGTCAATATGTTGTTAAATACTAGCAAGAATAGACTATTTTTTAAAATTCTAGATATGTTAGAAAATCTATTTTTTAGTTATATAATCCCAATAGATTCTTGGCATCCTTTCCAAGTAGTCTAGTGATTACCTATGGACTGCTAGAACTGTCTTATTTCATTTTGTTTTATTCTGCACCCCCCCACCCCCAGTCTCTTCCTACTTATTCCAAGGAAAACTTCCACACCTGAAGTTCAGTGGGAGGTCCATTTACCATCCTCAGTGATACCTTCATTAACACAGATGTGACAAAGCTGTGTTCTATCATATGCTCACTTTTTTAAAAAAATGTGAATGTGGCCCAAATGGATATGGACCTGCATAAATATTAAATTATTAAATTTCCCAATCACCACATCCCCAATTGATCATCTCCTATTGTATAGTTAGAATTGACTATAAGAAATCAAACAATGGATAGAATCATGCTACGCAAAATAAGCCCATCCCCCACCAAAACCAAAGGCCAAATGTTTTCTCTGATATACAGATGCTAATTCACAATAAGGAGGGAAGGGGGCTAGGGAAGAATAGAGGTTCTTTGGATCAGGCAGAGGGAAGGGAGGACATTTGGGCTTAGTAATGATAGTAGAATGAATAAGACATTATTACCCTATGTACATATATGATTACATGACTGATATGATTCTACATCATGTACAACCAGAAGAATGAGAAGTTATATTTCATTTATGTATGATATGTCAAAATACATTCTATTGCCATATATAAGTAATTAGAACAAATTTTAAAAGAAAGAAAAAAAAATAAATCAATCAATAGAACTAGTAATATGCTCTACTGTATTAGAAAAACAGAACAGAATAATTCAGGGTGACATGAGGAAAGACTTTTTACTTTGATACCTATATTAAAATAATGTTTTCTTAAATGCTACAAAAGTTTAGGCATAGACAAAAGTCTCATATATGTAGAATTTTTAAAGGGAAGAATTTAATCCAGTGTGCCTTAAATATACTAATTTCAAATGATTCACTTGTTCAGACAATATATGGGAAGAGAAGTTTTATTTATGAAGAATAGGGGTAGTCTTTCTACACCATGCAAGAGGTAAACACCCTGATAAAAGTGCACATGGAATTAAATTCCAGGATAAGAGGCATAAAAATTAATAAAGTAGCATAAGATCTGTATAAGTAGAGAATCTATGAACTTCATCACTTTGACTTGATAATTTTTTCTGAATAATTATTATCTTGTATGTTCTACATGCTAGGGATATATATATATATATATATATATATATATATATATATATAGCAGTGAATATAGGAGACACTTAGGACATAGAGCAGTTAGTAAAACAGTTTTTCATCCTAAATAATTTGCATTCTATTCAGGGAAATTAATAATACATAAATAAAAGTTAACTTGATAAGTTCATATAATAAATTCGAAAGGGAATTAAAATCAGGTATGTGAGATTCAGCAAATCGGCCCGAGGCTAGAATCTGCAGCGTGCGCTGGGATAGAGACGCAGGGTTACAGCGCTGCAGTTTCTGCCAGCCGCGCAAGCACCGTACTCAGGGCTGAATTCTGGGTTCGAGACGGGGGAAGGAAGCGGTCCATCTCGGTTCTCCACACCGGTCAGACCACAGAGGAGGCCAGCAGCCACCATGTTGGTAAACTGACGTCACCACCGCTGTTTTCGACTGACCGCAGCTCATTCAGCCATAGAACAGGTAATTTCAGGCTGCAATTCGCCTGCGGCTTGCAGACAGATTGCTAGGGCTCAGCGCCTGGGTGCTTCTTAGAACCTGATCTTATCGGAGTGAATACCCAGCGCGGAGCGGCTGCTGAGCCCACGGAGGCTGCTTCTTGGACCCTGCGCCTACCAGAGCATACAACAAGCACTAAGCAGCCGAATTACGGCTCCCGGAACTGAGCCCGCGGGGACTGCTTCTTGGAGCTTACATTTATAGGAGCTTACACCGAGCACGGAGTGGCCGAGTTCCGGCTCCCGGAACTTCCCTGGCCCGGGGCTAGGAGCCCGCGGAAACTGCTTCTCGGTCCGGGTCCTGCTGAGGGCCGGTCAGGACTCACCCGGTGCTTTGGTTGCCCGGCAAGGGGAACGAAATGCTGCCATTCGCATAGGATACCAACATGGCAGAGATCTGATGTCTGCAGAAAGCGGCGGAGGAGGGAACTTCATCAATACCAGTGGTGACATAAGCAGTTGGTCTCCTGGTAGGGGGGGTGAGGCACAGTCACCCGAGTCTCCTCAATTTGTCGTCGAGCCAGAGGGAAGGAGCCGGGCCGCCGCCAGCGCCCGGAGCAGGCCCAGCGGCTTGCCAGCGTGGTGACCGCGTGACCCCAATTGGAGAGGGGGCGGAGCGGAGCCGCCACCCGCAACCGCAAGGTGGGCAGACCCGCGACCCAGTGGTACATGGGCGTGGTAGGAGGGGCAGGGCAGAGCCGCGGTTCGCGCTGTGACGAATGAGCGTGCAAGGTAAACAGACCTGTGACAGCCTGGCGGGTCAGGCCCAGTGGCCTGCCAGTGTGGTACACACGTCACCCCAACTGGAGTAGGGGCAGAGCAGATCCTTCTCCCACGCCCGGATCAGGCCCTGCCGGTGTGGTGGTCACGTGACCCCAATCGGGGGCGGAGCAGAAACGCCACCCGTGCCCGCAGGGTGAGCAGACCAGTGATCAACCTGTAGATCAGGCCCAGGGGTCCGCAGGCGTGGTAGGAGGGGCAGGGCAGATCCGCCGCCCGCGCCTCCAAGGTAGGCAGACCTACAACAGACCTGCGGATCAGGCCCAGGAGCCTGCCGGCGTGGTACAAACACCACCCTAATTGGAGTAGTGGCAGAGCAGAGTCGCCGCCCGTGCCAGGAACAGGCCCAGTGTCCTGCAGGCGGGGTAGTCACGACACCCCAATTGGAGTAGGGGCAGAGCAGAGCCTCCACCCGTGCCCGAAAGGTGGGCAGATCTGCGACCGACCAGCGGGACAGGCCCAGTGGCCTGCCGGTACGACAGACACGTCACCCCATTTGCAGTAGGGGCAGAGTAGAGCCGCCGCCCGCGCCTGCAGGGTAGGCAAACCTGCAACCGACCGGCGGATCAGGCCCAGTGGCCTGCCGGCGTGGTACACTCGTCACCCCAATTGGAGTAGGGGCAGAACAGAGCCGCCGCCAGCTCCCAGAACAGGCCCAGTGACCTGCCGGCGTGGTAGCCACGACACCCCAATTGGAATAAGGAGAGAGCAGAGCCGCCGCCCGCACCTGCAGGAAAGATACGCAAGCAGTATGAAAAGACAAGGAAAGAAAGGACCACAAACAATGCAGGTCAACGCAACTTTAGAAGAGGTAACAGCTGCAGCAGATGGAATGTCAGATAAAGAATTCAGGATATACATGCTTCAGATGATCTGGAGTATCAAGGAAGACATTAAACAGCAAAATCAGACAATGAAAGATCACTTCGACAACAAATTACGCAAACAAATCCAGGAAGCAAAGGATCAACTATACAGGGAGATAGAGGTTATAAAAAACAAACAAACAGAAATCCTAGAAATGCAGGAAGCAATAAACCAACTTAAAAATTCAATGGAGAATACTACCAGCAGAGTAGAACACTTAGAAGATAGAACATCAGACAATGAAGACAAAGTATTTCAACTGGAAAAGAACATAGACAGCTCAGCAAGACTGTTAAGAAACCATGAGCAGAACATCCAAGAAATATGGGATAACATTAAGAGACCAAATTTAAGAGTCATTGGGATACAGGAAGGTACAGAGCTCCAAACCAAAGGAATGAGAAGTCTATTCAATGAAATAATACAAGAAAACTTCCCAGACTTGAAGAATGAGACAGAATCCCAAATCCTAGAAGCCTACAGGACGCCGAATGTGCAAAATCATAAGAGATCCACACCTAGACACATTATAATGAAGATGCCCAACATACAGAATAAGGAGAGAATTTTAAAAGCTACAAGAGAAAGGAAGCAGATTACATTTAGGGGTAAGCCAATCAGGATAACAGCTGATCTGTCAACACAGACTCTGAAAGCTAGAAGATCCTGGAATAACATATTTCAAACACTGAAAGAAAATGGGTTCCAACCAAGAATTGTGTATCCAGCGAAATTAAGCTTCAGGATGGAGGATGAAATTAAAACCTTCCACGATAAACAAAAGTTTAAAGAATTCGCAGCTAGAAAACCATCTCTTCAAAACATCCTCGCCAAAGCATTACAGGAAGAGGAAATGGAAAATAACAATGAAAACCAACAGTGGGAGGTAGGACAGTAAAGGGGGGGGGATAATCAAAGAGGAAAACAAACCATGTTTAGTAACAGAAATAAACAAATATGGCTGGAAGAACAACCCATATCTCAATAATAACCCTAAATGTTAATGGCTTAAACTCACCAATTAAGAGACACAGGCTAGTAGAATGGATCACAAAACAAGACCCAACAATATGCTGCCTACAGGAGACGCATTTGATAGGAAAGGACATACATAGGCTGAAGGTGAAAGGTTGGGAAAAATCATATCACTCATATGGACTTCGGAAACAAGCAGGAGTGTCCATACTCATATCAAATAAAATAGATTTCAAGCCAAAGTTAATCAAAAGAGATAAAGAGGGACACTACATACTGCTTAAGGGAACCATACACCAACAAGACATAACAATCATAAATATTTATGCCCCAAACAATGGTGCAGCTATATTCGTCAAACAAACTCTTCTCAAGTTCAAGAGTCTAATAGACCACCATACCATAATCATGGGAGACTTCAACACACCTCTCTCGCCACTGGACAGATCTTCCAAACAAAAGTTGAATAAGGAAACTATAGAACTCAATAACACTATTAATAACCTAGACCTAATTGACATATATAGAATATACCACCCAACATCAAGCAGTTACACTTTTTTCTCAGCAGCACATGGATCCTTCTCAAAAATAGATCATATATTATGTCACAGGGCAACTCTTAGACAATATAAAGGAGTAGAGATAATACCATGCATCTTATCTGATCATAATGGAATGAAACTGAAAATCAATGATAAAAGAAGGAAGGAAAAAGCATACATCACTTGGAGAATGAACAATAGGTTACTGAACGATCAATGGGTTATAGAAGACATCAAGAAGGAAATCAAAAAATTCTTAGAGATAAATGAAAACACAGACACAACATATCGGAATCTATGGGACACATTGAAAGCAGTTCTAAGAGGAAAATTCATTGCTTGGAGTTCATTCCTTAAAAAAAGAAAAAACCAACAAATAAATGATCTCATACTTCATCTCAAAATCCTGGAAAATGAAGAGCAAAACAACAGCAAAAGAAGTAGAAGGCAAGAAATAATTAAAATCAGAGCTGAAATTAATGAAATCGAAACAAAAGAAACAATTGAAAAAATTGACAAAACTAAAAGTTGGTTCTTTGAAAAAATAAACAAAATCGACAGACCCTTAGCGATGCTAGCGAAGAGAAGAAGAGAGAGAACTCAAATTACTAGCATACGGGATGAAAAAGGCAATATCACAACAGACACTTCAGAAATACAGAAGATAATCAAAAACTATTTTGAATCCTTATACTCCAATAAATTAGAAGATAGTGAAGGCATAGATAAATTTCTTAAGTCATATGATCTGCCCAGATTGAGTCAGGAGGATATAGACAACCTAAACAGACCAATATCAATTGAGGAAATAGAAGAAACCATAAAAAGACTACCAACTAAGAAAAGCCCAGGTCCAGATGGGTATACAGCAGAATTTTACAAAACCTTTAAAGAAGAACTAATACCAATACTTTTCAAGCTACTTCAGGAAATAGAAAAGGAGGGAGAACTTCCAAATTCATTCTATGAGGCCAACATCACCCTGATACCTAAACCAGACAAAGACACTTCAAAGAAAGAAAACTACAGACCAATATCTCTAATGAACCTAGATGCAAAAATCCTCAATAAAATTCTGGCGAATCGGATACAAAAACATATCAAAAAAATTGTACACCATGATCAAGTAGGATTCATCCCTGGGATGCAAGGCTGGTTCAATATACGGAAATCAATAAATGTTATTCACCACATCAATAGACTTAAAAATAAGAACCATATGATCATCTCGATAGATGCGGAAAAAGCATTTGACAAAGTACAGCATCCCTTTATGTTCAAAACTCTAGAAAAACTAGGGATAACAGGAACATACCTCAATATTGTAAAAGCAATCTATGCTAAGCCTCAGGCTAGCATCATTCTGAATGGAGAAAAACTGAAGGCATTCCCTCTAAAATCTGGAACTAGACAGGGATGCCCTCTCTCTCCACTTCTGTTCAACATAGTTCTCGAAACACTGGCCAGAGCAATTAGACAGACGAAAGAAATTAAAGGCATCAAAATAGGAAAAGAAGAACTTAAATTATCACTATTTGCAGATGATATGATTCTATACCTAGCAGACCCAAAAGGCTCTACAAAGAAACTATTAGAGCTAATAAATGAATTCAGCAAAGTGGCAGGATATAAAATCAACACACATAAATCAAAGGCATTCCTGTATATCAGCTACAAATCCTCTGAATTGGAAATGAGGACAACCACTCCATTCAAAATATCTTCAAAAAAAATAAAATACTTGGGAATCAACCTAACAAAAGAGGTGAAAGACTTATACAATGAAAACTACAGAACCCTAAAGAGAGAAATAGAAGAAGATCTTAGAAGATGGAAAAATATACCCTGTTCATGGATAGGCAGAACTAACATCATCAAAATGGCGATATTACCAAAAGTTCTCTATAGGTTTAATGCAATGCCAATCAAAATCCCATCGGCATTTCTTGTAGAAATAGAGAAAGCAATCATGAAATTCATATGGAAAAATAAAAGACCCAGAATAGCAAAAACAATGCTAAGCAGGAAGTGTGAATCAGGCGGTATAGCGATACCAGACTTCAAACTATACTACAGAGCAATAGTAACAAAAACAGCATGGTACTGGTACCAAAACAGGCGGGTGGACCAATGGTACAGAATAGAGGACACAGAAACCAATCCACAAAACTACAACTATCTTATATTTGATAAAGGGGCTAAAAGCATGCAATGGAGGAAGGATAGCATCTTCAACAAATGGTGCTGGGAAAACTGGAAATCCATATGCAACAAAATGAAACTGAATCCCTTTCTCTCGCCATGCACAAAAGTGAATTCAAAATGGATCAAGGAGCTTGATATCAAATCAGAGACGCGCCGTCTGATAGAAGAAAAAGTTGGCTACGATCTACAGTCGGTGGGGTCGGGCTCCAAATTCCTCAATAGGACACCCATAGCACAAAAGTTAATAACTAGAATCAACAAATGGGACTTACTCAAACTAAAAAGTTTTTTCTCAGCAAAAGAAACAATAAGAGAGGTAAATAGGGAGCCTACACCCTGGGAACAAATCTTTACTCCTCACACTTCAGATAGAGCCCTAATATCCAGAGTATACAAAGAACTCAAAAAATTAGACAATAAGAAAACAAACAACCCAATCAACAAATGGGCCAAGGACCTGAACAGACACTTCTCAGAGGAGGACATACAATCAATCAACAAGTACATGAAAAAATGCTCAACATCTCTAGCTGTCAGAGAAATGCAAATCAAAACCACCCTAAGATACCATCTCACTCCAGTAAGATTGTCAGCCATTAGGAAGTCAAACAACAACAAGTGCTGGCGAGGATGTGGGGAAAAGGGTACACTTGTACATTGCTGGTGGGACTGCAGATTGGTGCAGCCAATTTGGAAAGCAGTATGGAGATTTCTTGGAAAGCTGGGAATGGAGCCACCATTTGACCCAGCTATTCCCCTTCTTGGTCTATTCCCTAAAGACCTAAAAAGAGCATGCTACAGGGACACTGCTACATCGATGTTCATAGCAGCCCAATTCACAATAGCAAGACTGTGGAACCAACCTAGATGCCCTTCAATAGACGAATGGATAAAAAAAATGTGGCATTTATACACAATGGAGTATTACTCTGCATTAAAAAATGACAAAATCATAGAATTTACAGGGAAATGGATGGCATTAGAGCAGATTATTCTAAGTGAAGCTAGCCAATCCCTAAAAAACAAATGCCAAATGTCTTCTTTGATATAAGGAGAGTAATTAAGAACAGTGTAGGGACGAAGAACAGGAGAAGAAGATTAACATTTAACAGGGATGAGAGGTGGGAGGGAAAGGGAGAGAGAAGGGAAATTGCATGGTAATGGAAGGAGACCCTCAGGGTTATACAGTGGAGGAGGTAGAGAGAGAGGAGGGGAGGGGAGGGGAGAGGTGGGGAGGGGGGAGGGTGGAGGATGGGAAAGGCAGTGGAGCACAACAGACACTAGTATGGCAATTTGTAAATCAATGGATGTGTAACTGATGTGATTCTGCAATCTGTGTATGGGGTGAAGGTGGGAGTTCATAACCCACTTGAATCAAAGTGTGGAATATGATATGTCAAGAAATTTGTAATGTTTTGAACAACCCACAATAAAAAATTAAAAAAAAAAAAAAAAAAGAAATAAAAATAAAACAGGCGCAAAGACAAAAAAAAAAAAAAAAAAAAAAAAAAATCAGGTATGTGATAAAGCACAAAGGGAAATGTTTTTTCTTCCTGACATTTTTTATTGGTGCATGATAGTTGTACATAATGATGGGATTTGTTGTTACATATTCATATGTGCATACAGTTTTAAGAATATAATTTGACCAATAACACTCCCCAGCACTTCTCCCTTCTTTACCCCCTCCCATTCCTCACTCCTTGGTCCCTTTCCTTTGCTGATCTCCCTTTTATTTTCATGAGTTCCACTCCCACCTTTCTTTTCTTTTTTTTCTCTCTAGCTTCTGCAAATGAGAGATAATTCAACTTACTTCACTTAACAAGATGGTCTCTAGTTCCATCCATTTTCCTGCAAATAATAATTTCATTTTCATTATGACTGAGTAAAATTTCATGTGTCTATATACCACATTTTCTTTATCTATTGATTGACGCCTAGACCGGTTCCATAGTTTGGCTACCATGAATTGTGCGGCTATAAGCATAAGTATGCATGTATTAATGTAGTATGATGACTTTAATCCCTCATGATACACACCAAGTAGAGGTATTATTTTATTTTTTTAGAGACATTCCTAATTGTTTCCTTTGTTGTGCAGAAGCTTTTTATTTGATGCCATCCCATTTATTTTTTTATTTTTAATTTTTATTTATTTGTGGTTTTAGTTATATATGACAGTAGAATGCATTTTAATTATCATACATTTTGACTTATCATACATACATTCCATTTCTCCTTTTTAATCTCTAATTTTATGTTAGCAGGGTTGTATGGTATTTTCCATGCCTACTCTTTAGAAGAACCTCCATACTTATTTCTTTTCGAAGGCAGTTGTACTAACTTACAATCTTACCAACCGAGTAAAACTGTTCCTTTTTCTCCACATCCTCACCAGCATTTATTATTATTTGTATTCTTGATGACTGCCATTCTAACTGGTATGAGCTGAAAATCTCAGTGTAGTTTTAATTTGCATTTCCCCAATTGATAATGATGTGGAACATTTTTTAATGTACTTATTGACCATTTGTATTTCTTCTTTTGAGAAGTGGCTACTTAATTTATTTGCCCATTTATTAATTGGGTTATTTGATTTTTTTTAAGTGTAAAGATTTTTTTAACTCTTTATATAGTCTAGATATTAATCCTTTATCAGAAGAGTATCTGTCAAAGATTTTCTCCCATTCTGTAGGTTCTCTCTTCACATTCCTAATTGTTTCCTTTGTTGTGCAGAGATTTTTATTTGATGCCATCCCATTTATTAACTCTTGACATTATTTCCTGAGCTTTAGGGGTCCTATTGAGAAAGTCATTGCCTGTTCCTACATGCCGGAGTGTTGACCCTGTGTTTTCTTGTAGGAGTTGCAGAGATTCTTGTCTAATTCCTAGGTCTTTGATCCATTTTGAGTTGACTTTTGTAAAGTGTGAGATAAGGGTCTAGATTAATTCTTCTACTTATGAATAATCAGTTTTCCTAGTACCATTTGTTTTTTTATTAGTTGTTCAAGACAATACAATGATCTTGACATATCATACATTTGATTCAAATAGGGTATGAATTCTTATTTTCCACGTGTACAGATTGCAGGATCACATTGGTCATACCTCCATGTATATACATACAGCAATCCTAGTGTCAGTTGTATTCTGCTGCCCTTCCTGCCCCCCCTCCCGTCCCCTCCCATCACTATTATCTACCCATTCTACTGTGACACTTATCTCTCTCTCTCTCTCTCTTTTTTTCTTCCCTTCCCCCTCACACCATCGTATATGTATTTTGTGAACCCATGAGGGTCTCCTTCCGTCTTCCGTGCCATTCCCCTTCTCCCTCCTTTTACCTCCCTCCTCTTTTCCTTGTTTCATGGTAATCTTCTTCTCATGTTCTTCCTTCCTACTCTGTTTTGAGTCACCTCCCTTAAATTAGAGAAGACATTCGGCATTTGTTTTTTAGGGATTTGCTAACTTCACTTAGCATGATTTGCCCTAGTGCCATCCATTTCACTGCAAATGCCATGATTTTGTTATTTTTTAATGCTGAGTAATATTCCATTGTGTATAAATGCCACATTTTTTTAATCCATTCATCTGTTGAAGGGCATCTGGGTTGGTTCTACAGTCTAGCTATTGTGAATTGTGCTGCTATGAACATTGATGTAGCTGTGTCCCTGTAGTATGCTCTTTTTAGGTCTTTTGGGTACAGTCCGAGAAGGGGAATAGCTGGGTCAAATGGTGGTTCTATTCCCAGCTTTCCAAGGAATCTCCATACTGCTTTCCAAATTGGCTGCACCAGTTTGCAGTCCCACCAGCAATGTACAAGTGTACCTTTTCCCCCACATCCTCGCCAGCACTTGTTATTGTTTGACTTCATAATGGCTGCCATTCTTACTGGAGTGAGATGGTATCTTAGAGTGGTTTTAATTTGCATTTCTCTGATAGCTAGAGATGGTGAGCATTTTTTGTGTACTTCTTGATTGATTGTATATCCTCCTCTGTGAAGTGTCTGTTTAGATCTTTGGCCCATTTGTTGATTGGGTTATTTGTTTTTTTGTTGTTTAACTTTTTGAGTTCTTTGTATACTCTGGAGATTAGGATTCTATCTGAAGTGTGAAGGGTAAAAATTTGTTCCCAGGATGTAGGCTCCCTATTTACCTCACTTATTATTTTTCTTGCTGAGAAAAACTTCTTAGTTTGAATATGTCCCATTTGTTGATTCTTGATTTTAACTCTTGTGCTATAGGTGTCCTATTAAAGAATTTGGAGCCCGAAACCCCATGAGATGGAGATTAGGGCCAACTTTAAAAGGATTATCTTGTGAATTATCATCTCAATATCAGAGAAAACATTCAGTGTTTGATTCTTTGGGATTGGCTTATTTTGCTCTGCATGATATTCTCCAGCTCCACCCATTTACCAAATGCCATAATTTTATTCTTCTTTAAGGCTGAGTAATATTACATTGTGTATATATATCACATTTTCTTTGTCCATTCAACTGTTGAAGGATACCTAGGTTGATATGTGGATGCTAATTCACAATTGGTGGGGGGCTAGGGAAGAATAGAGTTACTTTGAAATAGATAGAGGGAAGTGGGGGAGGGAAGGAGTATGGATGTAGGAAGGCTAATAGAATGAACCTGACATTATTACTATATGTACATATATGACTAAACAACCGGTGTGATTCTACATCATGTACAACCTGAACAATGAGAAATTACACTCAAATTGTATATGATGTGTCAAAGTACATTCTACTATCATATATAACTAATTAAAACAAATTTTAAAAATTACCAAAAAAAACCCCAAAGATTAATTTCCAGTGTATTTTTTGGTATCTTTGTCAAGGGTCAGATGATTGTATCTGTGTGGCTTTGTCTCTGTCTTCTATTCTGTATCATTGGTCTATATGTCTGTGTTTATGTAAGTATAATAAACATTTTATTACTACAGCTTGGTAGTATAATTTGAAGTGAGGTAATATGATGCCTCCAGCATTGATTTTTCACTTGCTTTGGCTATTCGGGGTCTCTTATTCTTCCAAGTGAATTTTAGGACTGTTTTTTCCTGTTCTGTGAAGAATGTCATTGGTATTTTGATGGGGATTATATTGAATCTGTGTACTGCTTTTGGCAGTATGGCCATTTCAACAATATTAATTCTGCCTATCTATGAACATGGGAGATTTTTTTCATCTTCTGAAATCTTCTTTAATTTCCTTCTTCAATGTTCTATAGTTTACGTTAATAAAGGTCTCTCACCTCCTTAGTTAGATTTATTCCTAGATATTTTATTTTTTAAGGCTATACTGAATGGAATTGTTTTTCAATTGCTTTTGTCACAGATTCATTGTTCATATATAGGAAAGCAATTGGTTTTTGTATGCTGATTTTGAATCTACTATTTTGCCAAATTTGTTTATTAATTCTGTCATTTTTGGATCTAGGTATAGCATGCATATGATCATATTATCTGCAAATAGTGATAATTTTACTTCTTTCTTTCCTGTTTTAATCCCATTTATTTCTTTCTCTTGCCTAGTTGTTCTGGATAGAATTTCTAGCACTATCTTAAGGAGTGGTGAAAGTGGACACCCTTGTCTTCTGCCAGATTTTAAAGTAAATGCTTTTAGTCTTTTCCATTTACTATGAGGTTAGCTTTGGGTTTTAATATATAACCTTTAAGAGGTTGAGGTAGCTTCCTTCTATTCCTAGTTTCTTCAGTGTTTTTTTTTTTTTTTATCATGACTGGGTGCTAAATTTTGTCAAAGGCCTTCTTTGCATCTATTGACATCTCAAGTGATTTTTGTCATAATTCTGTTTATGTGATGAACTAGATTTATTTGCATATATTAAGTCATCTTTGCATCTCTGGAATAAAATCTAATGTCATGGCATACGATCTTCTTAATATGTTGTTGAAGATGATTTGCTAATATTTTATAAATCATTTTTACATTTAAGTTCATCAGGGATATTGGGTTATAGTTTTCTTTACTGGATGTGTCCTTATCTGATTTTGATATAAGTGTGATACTGGCTTCATGGAATGAATTTGGAAGTGTTTCATCCCTTTTTATTTCATGGAATAATTTGAGGAATATTGGCCATAGTTATTATTTAAGGTTTGGTAGAATTCAGATGAGAATAGTCCTAAGCTTTTTATTTTGTTGAAAGGCTTTTTATTACTGCTTGTATTTCATTACAAGTTATTGGTCTATTTAGGTTATTTATGTTTTCTTGATTTAGTTTTGGCAGATTGTATTTGTCTATAAATGTATTCATTTCTCATAGGCTTTCCAATTTATTGGAGTATAAGTTCTCAACCTCATCCCTAATGATTTGCTGGATTTCTGAGATGTCTATGATAATTTCTCCTCTTTAATCTCTAATTTTAGGTTTCTCTATTTTTCTTTTCATTAGTTTGGCTAAAGGTTTACAATCTTGTTTATCTTTTCTAAGAACCAACTCTTTGTTTCATTGATCCCTTATATTGTTTTTTCAGTCCTCAAGTTCATTGATTTTTGGCTCTGATCATAATTATTTCCTTAATTCTACTTGTGTATAATTGATTTGTTCTTCTTTTTCAAGGGCCTTGATATGCATCATTAAGGTGTTTACCTGGTACCTTTCTGATTTTCTTCCATAGGCACTCATGGCTATAATATTTCCTTATACAACTGCCTTCATAGTGTCCCAAAGGTCCTGGTATGTTATGTCGCTATTCTCATTTGAGTCTAAGAATTTTTAAAATTCTCCCTTGATTTTTTTCTATCACACATTCATCATTTAATAGTGTATTTGTTCGATCTGCATATGCTTATATAGTTTCTGTAGGGTTTTGTCATGTTGAGTTCTAATTGTATTCCATTAAGATCTAATAAAATGCAAGGAATTATATCACTTGTTTGTCTTTGCTAAGAATTGGTTTGTTGCCTAAAATGTTGTCTATTTTAAAGAAGGTTCCACGAGCCACTAAGAAGAAAGAGCATTCAGCTGTTTTGGGACGAAATATTCTATAGATGTCTATTAGATTCATTTGATTTATAATGTTTTCAGATCTAAAAACTCTTTACTGATTTTATGTCTGGATGACCAACTTAATGGTAAAAGGACTGTGTTGAAATCACCCAATATTATTGTACTGGAGTCTACCTGGGGTTTCAATTTTAGTAGTGTCTCTTTTATGTAATTCATCCACATTTAGGTCACAAATATTTATTATATATCTTCTTGTTGGATTGTTCCCTTTATCAACATGAGATGAACTTCTTTGTCTCTTCTGATTAATTTTGGTGTGAAATCATCTTTGTCAGATATGAGAATAGCTATTTCTGCTTGCTTTGGGACTCCATTTGCATGGTATATGAATTTCTATTCTTTCATTTTCAACCTGTGACAGTTTTATCTGTATGGTTGGGTCTTATATTTCAATTTTTCTGCCAGACTATGTTATTTAATTGTAGAGTTGGGACTATTCACGTTCAATGTAATTATAGAAAGAAGTTTACTATTTCCTGCCATTTTATCGTGTTTAATTTGGTTCTATCTCATTTGCTTAGCTACTTTTCCAATGAGATTTGTTCTTTTGTGAGGACTGAAGTTTATTTTTTTATTTATTGTTCTTTTTAGCTATATATGACAGTAGAATGTATTTTGACTTATCATACATACATGGAGCATAACTTTCCAATCTTGTGGTTGTACATGATGTGGGTTTATATTGGTCATGAATTCATATATGAACATAGGAAAGTTATGTCTAATTAATTTCTACTGTCTTTCCTATTCCCATCCCTCCTTCCTTCCTCCATTCTTCCCTGTCCAATCCAGTGAACCTCTACATCTCACTCCCTACCGCCTATTTTGAGTCAGCATCCATATATTACAGAGAGCATTCAGCCTTTGTTTTTCTGGGATTGGCTTATTTTATTTAGCATTATAGTCTCTGGTTCCATCCATTTATGGGCAAATGCCATAATTTAATTCTTCTTTATGGTTGAGTAATATTCAATTGTCTTTATGTACCTTATTTTCTTTATCCTTTCATCTTCTGAAGGACACCTAGGTTGGTTTCATAGCTTAACTGTTGTGAATTGAGTTGTTATGAACATTGATGTGGTAGTATCAATATAGTATGCAGATTTTAAGTCCTTTGGGTACATGCCAAGGAGTGGGATGACTGGGTCAAATGGTGGTTCCACTCCAAGTTTTCTGCGGAATCTCCACACTGCTTTCCAGAGTGGTTGCATCAAATTGCAGTCTCTCTAGAAATGTATGAATGTACCTTTCTCCCCACTCAAGTTCTTTTTTTATTTCTTCTTGTGCAGTATTTCTTTAAGTTCTGTAGGGCCAGGTTAGTTGTCATGAAGTTTTTCAATCTCTGCTTATTTTGAAAGTTGTTTATTCCATCTTTGATTTTGAATGATAGCTTTGCTGGGTTTAATAGTTTTAGTTAACAATTATTTTCTTTCAGGATTTTGAACACATTGTTCCTACCCATCCTGGTTTGTAGACTTTGTGTTGACAAACCAGAAGTGATTCTGACTGCCTTGCCTCTAAATGTGATCTGATGTTTTTCTTTTGAGACTTTTCAAATTCTATCCTTGTTCTGTATATTAGGCATTTTAATTGTTGTGTTATAGAGAGGTTCTTTTTCTTTTAATCTTGTCTACATGCCTCTTGTATCTGGAGGTCTGAAACTTTTTCTGTTATTATTTTCCTGAAGAGTTTTTCCATTCTGTTAGCCTACCTCTCTCAGCCCTTCTCAATTTCAATGGTTCTTAAATTTGGTCTCTTTATATAGCCCCAAAATTCTTGTATATTCTGATTATGGTTACTTTTTCCCCCTTAATACTGTCTAAGTATTCAAGGTTGGCACTTTCTCATCCAACTCTGAGAGTCTGTCTTCAGCATGGTCTATTCTATCAGAAACTTTCAGCTGAATAATTTATTTGATTTATTGTACCTTTCATTTCTAAGGTTTCTGTTTGTTTTTTCTTCAATATTTCAATCTCCTTGAATTTCTCATTCATAGTCTGTCCTGACTTCCTTCAGTCAGTTGTTTTCATGTGTTCTCTTAGAATTCATTGATCATTTTTATAATAATTCTTTTTTAATTCTTTATCTGATATTTCATGCACTTCAATATTTTGGGGGTCATTTGTTGGTGAATTATGAACTTTAGGTGGTGGTGTTTAGCTTTTTTTCATATTTTTTGTTGGTTTTTATGCATCTATTGGAAAGGATTTCTCTTCTGCTCTCATATGTGAGACTTTTAAGGGCATAGTCTTTATTTTTTAAAGTGTTCTAGGATGATCTAGATTGAGGCCCCCCCTCATAGGTGTGATATTTACAGGCTTTGTGCTATTTCTGTTTTTGACGTAGCCATGGATGTCCATAGGTGAGATTTGGGGGCCTATCCCTAGCCATTTCTACTTGGGGCCTGGTTGTGAGTCTGTTTTTGTCTTTTCTTTGTATTAAGGTTACAGCTGAAGATTGAGTGTGATTAATTTGTGTGTGGAGCAAGTTGTGCTATCTCTTGGTTGAGTTTAGTTCAGAAGCAGAGTTTCTACCCTGTGAACTTGCAGTGTCCCTGTAGATTGATGGCACCTCACAGAATAAGGGGGAAAAAATAGCAACAACCAAGGCAAATAATATATTGCAGTAAACTAAATACCTGGTTCCAAACTGTAAAATCTACAATGTTAATTTCCACAAAAAATAGAAATGGTAGGTGGTTAGCAATTGCCAACAGCAAAAACAATATGTAATCCTGAACTGTATCTAACATTAAAGCAAATAACAGGTGTCAACTATATCATCCACAGCAGTAATAATTGTAACAGTATTAATGGTGGGGGGAGAAGTTATATAAACCTATTAGTGCTAAAAGATGGTAATATTATAGTTCATTAAGAGAAAAGAAAATGTGATGGGAAAGTAAAACAGAGTTTATTATTTCAAAAGGTGAACAGAGAGAGTGCAGAAGAAATGTAGCATTTGATGGTTATAAGGAAGAGGAGAAAAAATTGAAGTAACAAAGTAAAGAGAGTAAAAGAGAGAACAATAGGATTTGGCTGATAGTAGGAGAAGAAAGGAGAGAAAGAGAAGCAGACAAATGAAAAGAATTCAAAACAACAAAAAAATATACTCATCAAAACTACTAATCCTTGGGGCTGGGGTTGTGGCTCAGCGGTAGAATGCTCGCCTAGCACGTGTGAGGCCCTGGATTCAATCCTCAGCACCACATAAGAATGAAATAAAGATAATGTGTCCAATTACGACTAAAAATAATAAATATTTAAAAAAAAGATTTAAAAAATATTACTAATCCTCAAAAGACAAAGTAAGGAAAAACAACTACATTTAAAAATGCTGAAAATGAGAAAAAAGAAATATCTATACATTTCTATGAACAAATCAACACAGAAAAATCACATAAACAAAAAGAGGAAGAGAGAGAGAGAGAGAGAGAGAGAGAGAGAGAGAGCAAGTTTCTTAATGAAAAATGATAGAGTTATTTCTACTGAGGTGGTCGAAATTGTCAGCAAGAATAGATGGTCACTGTCTGTGCCCAACTGTCTTTCTTTTTGTTTCTTCTTGAGCTACTGAGAGCAAAAGCAAGGGCTAAAGGTTGTTAACCCCTTCCTATTTCCGTGTTGCTCACCAAGCTGCCAGTTGGAGTGTCCTAAGACAAAGCTGGTTCAAATAAGTCTCCATTTCTCTTCTCACCAGTATGAGGTAGGCTGGGATGGGAAGTGCTGTCAGTTGGAATTTTGTCAGCACAGACCAGATGGATGCACTCCCAGGGTGGAGCCATGACAAGTTCCATGAATGGACTTCTGGGAGAAGGGGCTTAGGTCTAATCAGGCCCCAGAGGCTTTGCTGGTTTGTTTCTGCTCTGGGGAGATTAAATCAACACAACTTGATCTCTGTTGAGAGTCTGGCTGTCAGCACTCTCCCTAGGATTCTACTAATGTGGTGGGGGAGCCAATTTTTCATCCATGAACACAGCTTACCTGAGTGTATTTTCACCTACCTGTTTAGATTCCTTATCTGCTTCAACTGCTCATGTGAGCTGCCAAACTCAAGGGAGGGAGCAAATTGGTCAACCCTTTGCTTTTTGGTATTGAATCCCTCTGGGTAAAATATTCTCTGTGCCTATTTCTCTCTCATTTGGTGAAGCACACCCTAGGCCAAGCAGTGGATGCTTGCTGGGACATTATGGCAGGGTTTGC
This sequence comes from Marmota flaviventris, assembly GCF_047511675.1. Classification (NCBI taxonomy): domain Eukaryota; kingdom Metazoa; phylum Chordata; class Mammalia; order Rodentia; family Sciuridae; genus Marmota; species Marmota flaviventris. Next base: position 64,606,066 of record NC_092504.1, read on the forward strand.
TCTGGTCTCCTAGCTCTCGGCAGCCAATTTGGAAACATGCACCAGTGCCCAGTGAAGTCTCTGGATCAGCTTAGGGCAGGCTGCTTTCCTGATCTCAGGTTTTTCTGTACTAAATCTGTCCATTTTGTTTCTCTCTGTGTTCTTCCTTCCTGTAGTAAACCAGCACCACTACATCTGCCATTGCTGTAACTGGCTCAGCAACCATGTAGTCTTTTGCTGCAGTCTGGCTGGGCACAAATGCCGCAGTCTGGCTGGGCACACAATCACGAGCCACCACACAGCTTGTAGATTCAAACAGCAACTCTTTATTCCCGAACTCACACCAGCCGTCTACAATCACGTTCTGGGGAAATCCACGTTCTCTGCCCAAATCCACCTCCACTGGGCTTCTATCTCCCCAAAATATACTGTCTGAATCCCGTGAGAACTCAAGGGGAACTCAGGCAGCAGGATACGCCCTATTCCCAGCAGGAATAATCTTAAACCTGGAACGCCCTAAACCCGATTATCCTAAACTGGGAACACCCTAATCCGCCCTGGTCCTTGAGCAAGGTCACCTACATGCAATGTCACTGCAACATGGGGTACGCTGGCAAGGAAATTGTCATACCTACTTGGCTAATGGCTCCCAGCAGTCTTTCTTCTTTGTTTAATATACCTAAATTTCTGAGTCTCTAAGACCCTCTGATTGTTCAATTTTTTTTTTTTTTGTTTGTGTACCAGGAAGAGGTCACTTAACTACTAGTCACATCCTCAATCCCATTTTGTATTTTATTTAGAGACAGGGTCTCACTGAGTTATTTAGCCACCTCACTGTTGCTGAAGCTGGCTTTGAACTCATGATTCTCTTGCCTCAGCCTCCCAACCCACTGAGATTACAGGCATGTGTTTATTGTGCCCAGCTTGATTGTCCAGTTTTGAGTTTTAATGATATTATTTCACCCACCTCACAGAGAAGCAATGTTCTTGATGCCTGAATACCAAGCCATGGAGTGACTAGGATTGTGGCTAATCACCATCTTGATTTTCCTCAGGAAACTTTAAACAATGGTTATAGAATGTTTATCTGAAGAGGTGGCATTTGAAGTGAGGTCTGATTAGGTAGAAGTGCAATATGAAGAAACAATGAAAGTGGTCTAAGTATAAGTGTAAAGATATTGAAGCATCAGTGATGAGTTAATGTGTGTGAAGAATACTAAGAAGTGCCTTGTGCTTGAACCTTGGTGAGCACCAGATAGTATGAGATGAAATTCAGGAAGTAGCCAGGTACAAATCAGATGTGATCCTTGCATACAGATAAGCAATTTGGATTATATTCTGTTGTTAGCAGAAAAAATGAATTGCAGCATAGGGCTGACACATTCATACAGATTTGAATCAAAGCAGCTAAATCTTTATTAAAAAGCCATTTTATTTTTTTATTATTTTTAAAATTCTAATTAGTTATACCTGACAGTAGATTGCATTTCACACATTTTACGTAAATGGAGTATAACTTCTCTTTCTTCTGGTTGTATGTGGTATAGAATCATACCAGTTGTGTAATCATACATGAACATAGGGTAATAATGACTAATTCATTCTGTCATTTCTTATACGACTTACATCTAGTCATCAGAGAAATTATCTGAAAGAGTTCATTCATAATTGAAGTATCTGTTTAAATGAGGTATAGAAGAAGATAAATTCCTTTAAAGGATGGTATAAGGTCTGGAGATAATTTCAGAAGCAAATATGTTTGTATGATAATTCTTTTTGGTTTCTTTTTATATCCTTAAAATTCTTTTTTTATTGGTTGTTCAAAACATTACAAAGCTCATGACATATCATCTTTCATACATTTGATTCAAGTGGGTTATGAACTCCCATTTTTACCCCAAATACAAAGTGCAGAATCACATCGGTTATACATCCACATTTTTACATAATGCCATATTAGTGACAGTTGTATTCTGCTACCTTTCCTATCCCCTACTATCCCCCCTCCCCTCCCCTCCCATCTTCCCTCTCTACCCCATCTACTGTTGTTCAATTCTCTCCCTTGTCCCCCCCCTTTCCCCTCACAACCTCTTATATGTAATTTTGTGTAACAGTGAGGGTCTCCTTCCATTTCCATACAATTTCCCTTCTCTCTCCCTTTCCCTCCCACCACTCGTCTCTGTTTAATGTTAATCTTTTCCTCATGCTCTTCCTCCCTGCTCTGTTCTTAGTTGCTCTCCTTATATCAAAGAAGACATTTGGCATTTGTTTTTTAAGGATTGGCTAGCTTCACTTAGCATAATCTGCTCTAATGCCATCCATTTCCCTGCAAATTCCATGATTTTGTCATTTTTAGTGCTGCATAATACTCCATTGTGTATAAATGCCACATTTTTTTTATCCATTCATCTATTGAAGGGCATCTAGGTTGGTTCCACAGTCTAGCTATTGTGAATTGTGCTGCTATGATTATTGATGTGGCAGTATCCCTATAGTACGCTCTTTTAAGGTCCTCAGGGAATAGTCTGAAAAGGACGATTGCTGGGTCAAATGGTGGTTCCATTCCCAACTTTCCCAGGCATCTCCATACTGCTTTCCAAATTGGCAGCACCAATTTGCAGTCCCACCAGCAATGTATAAGTGTACCCTTTTCCCCACATCCTTGCCAACACTTATTGTTGTTTGACTTCATAATGGCTGCCAATCTTACTGGAGTGAGATGGTATCTTAGGGTGGCTTTGATTTGCATTTCTCTGACTGCTAGAGATGGTGAGCATTTTTTCATGTGCTTGTTGATTGATTGTATGTCCTCCTCTGAAAAGTGTCTGTTCAGGTCCTTGTCCCATTTGTTGATTGGGTTATTTGTTATCTTATTGTTTAATTTTTTGAGTTCTTTGTATAAATATACAATCTGAAGTGTGAGGTGTAAAAATTTGTTCCCAGGATGTAGGCTCACTATTTACTTCTCTTATTGTTTCTCTTGCTGAGAAAAAACTTTTTAGTTTAAGTAAGTCCCATTTGTTTATTCTTGTTATTAACTCTTGGGCAATGGGCGTCTTATTAAGGAATTTGGAGCCCGACCCCACAATATGTAGATCAGAGCCAACTTTTTCTTCTATCAGATGCAGAGTCTCTGGTTTGATATCAAGCTCTTTGATCCATTTTGAGTTAACTTTTGTGCATGGCGAGAGAAAGGGGTTCATCTTCATTTTATTGCATATGGATTTCCAGTTTTCTCAGCACCATTTGTTGAAGATGCTATACTTCCTCCATTGTATGCTTTTAGCCCCTTTATCAAATATAAGAAAGTTGTAATTTTGTGGATTGGTCTCCGTGTCCTCTATTCTGTACCATTGGTCCACCCACCTGTTTTGGTACCAGTACCATGCTGTTTTTGTTACTATTACTCTGTAGTACAGTTTGAAATCTGGTATCACTATACCTCCTGATTCACTCTTCCTGCTTAGAATTGCTTTTGCTATTCTGGGTCTTTTGTTTTTCCATATGAATTTCATGATTTCTTTATCTATTTCTATAAGAAATGCCATTGGGATTTTGATTGGCATTGCATTAAACCTGTAGAGAACTTTGGGAAATATCGCTATTTTGATGATGTTAGTTCTGCCTATCCATGAACAGGGTATATTTTTCCATCTTCTAAGATCTTCTTCTATTTCTCTCTTTAGGGTTCTGTAGTTTTCATTGTATAAATCTTTCACCTCTTTTGTTAGGTTGATTCCCAAGTATTTTATTTTATTTTTTTTTTGAGGATATTGTGAATGGAGTGTTTTTATCCATTTCCATTTCAGAAGTTTTGTTGCTGATATACAGGAATGCCTTTGATTTATTCGTGTTGATTTTATATCCTTCCACTTTGCTGAATTCATTTATTAGTTCTAGTAGTTTCTTTGTAGACCTTTTGGGTCTTCTAGGTATAGAATCATATCATCCGCAGATAGTGATAATTTAAGTTCTTCTTTTCCTATTTTTATGCCTTTAATTTCTTTTGTCTCTCTAATTGCTCTGGCTAGTATTTCAAGAACTAAATTGAATAGAAGTGGTGAGAGAGGGCATGCCTGTCTTGTTCCAGATTTTAGAGGGAATGCCTTCAGTTTTTAACCATTTAGAATGATGCTAGCCTGAGGCTTAGCATATATAGCTTTTACAATGTTGAGGTAAGTTCCTGTTATCCCTAGTTTTTCTAGTGTTTTGAACATTAAGGGATGCTTTACTTTGTCGAATGCTTTTTCTGCATCTATGGAGATGATCATATGGTTTTTATCTTTAAGTCTATTGATGTGGTGAATAACATTGATTGATTTCCATATATTGAACCAGCCTTGCATCCCAGGGATGAATCCTACTTGATCATGGTGCACAATTTTTTTGATATGCTTTTGTATTCGATTCGCCAGGATTTTATTGAGGATTTTTGCATCGAAGTTCATTAGAGATATTGGTCTGTAGTTTTCTTTCTTTGAAGTGTCTTTGTCTGGTTTCGGGATCAGGGTGATGTTGGCCTCATAGAATGAATTTAGAAGGGCTCCTTCTTTTTCTATTTCTTGAAATAACCTGAAAAGTATTGGTATTAATTCTTCTTTGAAGGTTTTGTAGAACTCTGCTGTATACCCATCCGGTCCAGGGCTTTTCTTGATTGGTAGTCTTTTCATGGCTTCTTCTATTTCTTCCTTTGTTATTGGTCTGTTTAAATTGTGTGTGTCTTCCTGACTCAATCTGGGCAGATCATATGACTTAAGTAATTTATCGATATCTTCACTATCTTCTATTTTATTGGAATATAGGGTTTCAAATACTTTCTAATTATCTTCTGTATTTCTGTAGTGTCCATTGTGATGTTGCCTTTTTCATCCCATATGTTAGTAATTTGAGTTCTCTCTCTTCTTCTCTTCGTTAGCATGGCTAAGGGTCTATCCATCTTATTTATTTTTTTGAAGAACCAACTTTTAGTTTTATCAATTTTTTCAATGGGTTTTTTTTGTTTCAATTTCGTTGATTTCCGCTCTGATTTTAATTATTTCTTGTCTTCTACTACATTTGCTGTTGTTTTTCTCTTCCTTTTCTAGGGTTTTGAGATGAAGTGTGAGTTCATTTATTTGTTGGTTTTTCCTTTTTTTGAGGAATGAACCCCAGGTAATGAATTTCCCTCTTAAAACTGCTTTCATTGTGTCCCATAGATTCCGGTATGTTGTGTCTGTATTGTCGTTTATCTCTATGAATTTTTTGATTTCCTCCTTTATGTCTTCTGTAACCCATTGATCATTCAGTAACATATTGTTCATTTTCCAGGTGATAAAGGATTTTTCCTTCCTTCTTTTATCATTGATTTCCAGTTTCATTCCATTATGATCAGATAAGGTGCATGGTATTATCTCCACACCTTTATATTTACTAAGAGTTGCCCTATGGCATAATATATGGTCTATCTTTGAGTAAGATCCATGTGCTGCTGAGAAGAACGTGTATCCACTTGATGATGGTTGATATATTCTATATATGTCGGTTAAGTCTAGGTTATTGATTGTGTTATTGAGTTCTATAGTTTCTTTATTCAGCTTTTGTCTGGAGGATCTGTCTAATGGAGAGAGCGGTGTGTTGAAGTCACCCATAGTTATTGTGTTGTGGTCTATTTGACTCTTGAACTTGAAGAGAGTTTGTTTTATGTACGTTGCAGCACCATTGTTTGGTGCATACATATTGATAATTGTTATGTCTTGTTGGTGGATGGTTCCTTTTAACAGTATATAGTGTCCTTCTTTATCCCTTTTGATTAACTTAGGTTTGAAGTTGATTTTATTCAATATGAGTATGGCCACTCCTGCTTGCTTCGGAGGGCCATGTGAGTGGTATGATTTTTCCCAACCTTTCACCTTCAGCCTGTGTATGTCTTTTCCTATCATATGAGTCTCCTGAAGGCAACATATTGTTGGATCTGTTTTTTTTTTTTTTTTAATCCAGGTTACTAGCCTATGTCTCTTGATTGGTGAATTTAAGCCATTAACATTTAAGGTTACTATTGAAATATGGTTTGTACTTCCAGTCATGTTTATTTATTTATTTATTTTAGTTTGGCTAGTTTTTCCTCTTTGGCTGTTTTTCTCCCCCTTTACTGAGATACTTCCCACTGTTAGTTTTGGGTGCTATTTTTCAATTCCTCTTCTGGTAGTATTTTGCTCAAAATGCCTTGCAGTGCTGGTTTTCTGGCTGCGAATTCTTTTAACTTTTGTTTATCTTGAAATATTTTAATTTCATTGTCGAATCTGAAGCTTAATTTTGCTGGATACAGTATTTTTGGTTGGAATCCATTATTTTTCAGCGTTTGAAATATGTTGTTCCAGGATCTTCTTGCTTTCAACGTCTGTGATGAAAAATCAGCCGTTAACCTAATTGGCTTACCCCTGAATGTAATCTTCCTCCTTTCTGTCTTAGCTTTTAATATTCTCTCCTTGTTCTGTATGTTGGATATCTTCATAATTATGTGTCTTGGAGTTGGTCTATTATGGTTTTGAATGTTTGGGGTCCTGTAGGCTTCCAGGTTTTGGCAATCCATTCCATCTTTCATATCTGGGAAGTTTTCTAGGATTATTTCATTTAATAGGTTGTCCATTCCTTTGGTTTGAACCTCTATACCTTCTTCTATCCCAATGACTCTCAAGTTTGGTTTTTTTATGACATCCCATATCTCTTGGATAGAGTGCTTGTGAGATTTAAGCATCCTTTCTGTGTTGACTATATTCTTTTCAAGTTGATAAACTTTGTCTTCATTATATGATGTTCTGACTTCTACTTGATCTAGTCTATTTGTAATATTCTCATTTGAGTTTTTAATTTGGTTTATGGTTTCCTGCACTTCTAGGATTACTGTTTGATTTTTTTTTTTTAAATCTCTATCTCCTGGTAAAGCTCATTCTTTGCCATTTGAATTTGTTTGTTTAATTCGTTTTCAAAGTATACTTTCATTGCTTGGACTTGCTGTCTCATGTCTTTTCTAATATTCCGTTCCATCTGAGTTAGGTATGCCTTGAGTTCTTTCCCTGTCCATGTTTCTGATGCTTCTAGGTCCTCCTGTAGATTTAAGTTGTCCTTTATTGTGTGTAATCCTTTTTTTCCCTTGTTTTTTCATGTTGTTCACGTTACTTTCCAGCTCTGTTTGACTGCTGTGTTTCTGCTTTCTCCTATAAATTGTTTTGGTTTTGTATATCTCTGTTGTCTCTCCTTTGTGGTGGGAGACTATGCCTAGAAATGTTGGGCTTTATTGTATTTTAAAGCTGATTCATTCAATTCATAAAAGGCTTCCGGATTCTGTATGCATATAGTGATTTGTTGTTTGTTCTTAGGACTTTATGTTTAGGTTAGGTGCTATGATGGTATGAGGGTTAGTATTCTTGGCTACTTTAGAAGATTGCTCTACTGAAGGGGGATACTAACAGGCGATTGGATCAGGGTGTTTGGTAGTAGCTAGGTATTTAGAAGCCCTATATACAGCCTGGAAACCTTCACCTATTTCTATTTGCATTCAGACAATTACACGTAATGGAAGACGTAATGCTTGGGATGAAAGTTGGGGGGTAGGGGAAGGAGGGTGCTCTTAAAAAGAAGGAGAGAGAGATAGATAGGTTAGGGGAGAATGGAAAGAACAATAACACTTGAAACGGGAAAGAAAGAGAGAAGGAAAAGGGGAGAAAAGAACAAAGAGAGAAAAAGAAAAAAGAAAAGAAAAAAACATTGAAGTCTTAGAGATCCATTTTCTTCTCCTCCAGTAGGCGGAGCTGTGCCCTCCGAGCCGAGCTTCTGCCCTCTATGTGCCAACAGCAATCCCTATAAGGCAGCTCCTGGGAGTCTCTCAATCCTGTTAGTCCAGAGCCGTATCACTTCTCCGGCCCCTCCCCCCTTTCCTCCTGCCAGCCAGCCAGCCAGGTCCTGTTCACCAGAGGTGGTTCCCCAAGGATCTTGTTACACTTGTAGCCCCACCACGTGTCCTATTTCCTGAACGACTGAGCACTCTCTCTGTCATTCATCTAAGCCCCAGTTCTGTGGTGCGGTGATCTGGGAACCAACAGTTTAATTTTTTCGGACCCCTTTGGTGGGCACGTCCCTGGAAACTGGCGGCTAAGACCTTGGGTGTCGCCGCTGGTGGAGGGGAGTTGGGGATCGGGAATCCCCTCTGCTTCCCTACAGACACGCCCCAGGAGAGATTCTCGAGGTTTCCTGGCTGCTTGTATCTGAAGGGGGTGGGAGTCACACACCTGCTAAAGTGGATTCCGCTGGGAAGGAATTCCGTCGGTGATGTCACCTCTCTGCTATGGCGGGCCCCAGGCTCCTTGCCGGAGTGTCTGAAGGGAGGGGTGGGACTGATCTGTCTCTGGTTGGTTTCAGTTCCCAGTTCGCTATTTCATGAAGGCTTGGCTAGAGACCTCTTCCTAGAGTCCTTGCGCTTCAGAGTCTGGTCGCCGGGTCGCGCGTGCGGCCGGCAGATCTGGACCTCCGTGCTGCATGGAGGAGATTCACTCTTCTGGGGCAAACTGTCACCTTCAAAAATCTTACTAATTCCCGGCCAGTCTCTCTTCAGTGGAATTTTGCTAGAAGTTTCTCAGCAGGTAGAATCTAATCGTATTAATGCGTCTCTCTGACCCCGTTATTGTGGGGGTATTGAAAGCGCTGCCTACCCGCCAGTCATCATGTTGGATCTTCTCTCCTTGAAATTCTTAATATGAAACTTTATTGCCTCACCTCTCCTGTCCTATATAAAAAGGTGGAAGAGCCACATATACCTTCATCTCCCTACAAAACAAAGCAAAAATAGAAAAAGAGAGAATGAAGTGAGAAATCAGTATGTCCTGACTTTTGGTCTTGGTGGTCTACACATACAAAATTTAGGCTAAGCCTCAGCAGATGATGTGTTGGGGACCACTCCTATGAAGGATCATGACCATCTCAATTTTGTTGAATATTGGATGGATGATGACCTTCTCATAATTTTGTCATGGTGAAAGGTAATAGTGATCATTACAATTAAATTGTCTATCTAATTGACTGGCAATAAACAAGGGATGCCACCACCCCACTTTCACTTTGGCCCTCCAATTTTCAGTGAGGTAACATGGCATAGGGCAATATATCCCAAGATGTATTCATTTAAAGTAACACTCAGAAAAGTTGGTGGTGATATGAGGATGAACTTTCTACTTGGATATACATTAATTTTAATTCATATCATGAAAAAAATAAGTAAAAGATCAAAACAAGTATTTAGTAGATACCCATGTTCTACGACGTCAAAACCAATCTATCTATACTAAAATACTACCTGATAAAACAGAAAATTGCCAGTATCATAGCTGACTGATGAAAAATGAGGAATGCTAGCATTGACCTAATATAGACTTTGAAATTAAAATTCTTACTCCCTAATATTTTATCTATGTGATTGTGGTAGACACTATTTCTTATCAAATGGGCAATGTGTATAAATTTTAGCACAATATGAGAATTAAATAGGCTGATTCATTCAAGTATACTTAAAAATCATAAATTTCTATTCTATAATAAATACTACAATTTAGTAGTTGCCACCACTCTTTTCTGTTATAGTGGCTCCTGGAAGGAAATAATCTTATCTTTTTTACCACTACATCCCCAGAATCTAACCCAGTATCTTAAGAGTCAATGAACATTTTTGAACAAATAAAAAGATTTATGAATAAATAAATGTATTTACTACATTTCAGTCTCTTAGAAAAATTAAATTTGTTTTCCATTCTTATTCAATCCAGTGCAGTAAATATGTATAGGTGCCTTATGTGTACTAAGCACTACTTTGGGTTAGGTAACATTACCTTTAAAGATTTTACAATATGCACTGCAAAATATTTCCAACACAGATAAGGGTTAATAAAAGAGTAATCAGGAAATACATCTGGAAAATTGCCAAGTGTTTAATATTTCTGGCATAATTTGAATGTTCTCTGCCCCCAGAGTAATTAAATTACTGTTAATTTCTCTTAACAGTAATATTCAAATTTTGTTGCCTCTTCCTCCTTCATAGTTAAATGCTTAGAGCTCCTAGACTTTCTAACTGATACACCCCATGACAACTTAGTTGTATCTGAAACATGTTTATAAAAAAATTAAAAATTAAAAATCCTGTTCTAAACAGGTTCTGCATCTATTGGGCATGCAGGCTCCTCTGCTGGGCTGTGGGTGGTCTGTAACACTCACTCAACACTACTTGCCACTCTAACAGACACCATGTTATCTGGTGTTGCCTCTCCAGACTCCACAATTTCCCATCAGCTGCCACATTTCTTCCAGATACATGAGGCACAGTTACTATTCCAAAAGGCAGTACTAGAGACACCCTGAATTCACATAGTGCCCAAGGTGGGAATCAATCTGTGACAAATGGGAAAAGGAAAGCGAACTATCTCTGTTCTGGTTACACTTAATTAGAGAGTCTCAAGAAGTATTGCTAGCTAATCAATTCAAAGGAAACTTTCAGAGATAGTCAGTGTGCTGTGTTTAAAATAACTTCTCCACTCTTCAACACTAGGACAAGTTCATTTGTTATACTGAGAGCCTCACTGGCTACTCAAATCCCGTATTTGCAAATTTTACTCCATTGTGTCATATCTGAAACTCACTTTGACTTCTAAGGTCCTATTTTGGAATTTGGCCAGTTCTTGATTGTTTGGGGCCTTAGGTTGGAATTATCTCAGAAACTTCTTAATTCTTCTGGTTAAGAGACCCTATTAGGTTGTCACACATGCCTGAAGTTTAGCCTTGGACAAAGCCTAGACTTAGTTTGGGATCCTGATTATCCTGTAACATTATATATGGGTAGAAAAGTGACCATCTTTTGCTTTGAAGAGATAGGCATGACAACATAGTTGTGTCTGAGATTAGTTAAGTACTGTGTGAAACATGTTTATAAACAATAAAAATTTAAAAAATCCTGTTCTAAACAGGTTCTGCATCTATTGGGCATGAAGTCTCCTCTGCTAGGCTCCTTAACACTCACTCAACACTACTGTGTTCTGAAGCTAAAGTTTCTATCAGAAAATAATTGAGAATCAGTGAAAGCAGAAAACTAATTCATAATAAATAATTAATATTGATTAATATTGGATCTTTCCTTTTCTTTTTTTTTTGGGGGGGGGTCAGGATTAGGAAGGATAGATTGGAAAGAATTAGAAGCAAAGAGTATAGCCATTATATAGGTGAGACAAAGAAGATCTGAAGAGATCCATTTAATAGGGAAATAAGGAATTAAAATGAACAGAAGTTGGTAGTAACCCAATAAAAGAAGTGAAGGAAATTTAGAAGGTAAAGACAACATCCATCTTTCCAGCTATCATGCTGAGTTCTACAAAATAATATAATGAAGTAACTAAATGTGTAGCTCCAAAGGCATAAAACATGAGCATACTTATTAAAGTATTTGACCTGGAATAAGTTACTTATGTTTGTTTTTCATTAGATAATATAATAGTAATTACTTTGGGGATTTTTTTTTCTGTCAACATCAATTTAGTATGTGTAAATTCTGAGAATGTTATCAGGCATATAAGAAATATTTAGTAAGTTTTAGTAATTATTGTAATTAATATGATAATACCTATTATTTTAATATTATAAATGGGATGATGGTGCTGCCACTAACTAGAATAGTCAATAGAAGAGGCAAACCAAATTTGAAAGCTAAGGTGATATTTCAACTTTAGACTCATTGGTCTGAGGTGCCAGTCATATATTTCAGGTAGTAGTATACGGTAGGATAGACCTGGAACTCAAGTGATACCCTAGCTAGGAGAAAGTGAATATGTAAATTTTCCTTCTAAAGGAGTTGGTTAAGAAGTGGAATCTCCCATTCATACAAGAATAAGTGATGGAGAATGTGGTGACAGAATGTTTAGCTTATCAAAACAATAACAACAACAAAAAAAAAAAACTGTTGTTGAAAAGGCAAATGGATATGTCAATATATTTTTTAATTTTTTAAATAAAAATGGGATAGATTTGATATTTAAAGACTAAGTTTATACAAAGCCACAAGAAGGTAAGTCAAGAATGAAAAAACAAAAACCATAATGAAAGATAATATATATGATCGTTTTACTTAGTAGAATAGAGGTAAGGAAACTGGTGGATGAAAGAGGGGAGAGAAATAAGGGGAAGTACTGGAGTCTGAATTAGAGCAAATTATATTTCATGCTTGTATAATTATGTCAAAATGAATCCTATTATAATGTATAACTAAAACAAACTTTAAAAATTAATGATTAGTAATAGAAAAGAATATACATTTGTGTATCAGCCACTGTTCAATGCACTTACACATATTTTTTTTTTCTGAAGCCTCAGAATTAAACCAGATGGGTCCTATAAGAGGAAACATGGGGTGTGAGAGGCTAAGCTATAGCGGGTGGCCTTGATTTCAGTACTGCCTGGTATTCAATTTCATGCCTTTAAGCAAAGTACTCTTTATCCTCTCATACTTGAAATAAAAGGATAATGGATTAATATCCCAAAAATATTAGTAGGAGCTAGAATTGAGAAAATAAGTATAAAAATCAGGAGGATCAGATAGTTGAGTATATGTTTATGAATCTTTAGAGTTGGATTAAGAGAAAAGATAATAAGTAAAAAGACAATATCTGTTAAAAGATAATAAGTTAGTGATTTCTCTGAAAAGAGAAATGTCATGATTTTTATGAAACAAGTTTAGTTATCTTATTGCCGTTTCAAAAATACCTGAATGTGTATGTTCTCTTAAGAAAGTGCTTAGATTCTTTAAGCAGGAAAGACATGAAAGTGATATTTAAAAGTAATAATCTTAGACGTGAATACACTTCTCCATACTGGTTCTAGGCAGGAAATATAGTAAGATTTATTCGTGTCTCTATTCTTTTTTCCACCACAGTTTAAGTGTGGTTAGTGGGGTAATTGTAAGCAGAAACCACCTTCTTGCAGCAATGTTGGTGGGCTTTAAAGTCCTGTGCACTAATCATTTTACCCTGTTGTTTTTTAGGTATGCACTATTTTTCTGGGATGGGGGCAGCTATTGATTCATTCCAGGCTTGTAGAGCAAAATGTGTGCTTCTACTTTTTATAGGCAAATGAAATAGAACAATTATAAACAATGAACTTGCCTAGGTGATACTACTAATCAGCTTGTTTAAACAACCCCCAAGGCATGTGCCAAATACCTGCCATCTTGCAAAGGAACAGTTTATGTTCTTTCTATGTGGCCAGATTTTGTCCCCCAGAGGGTTGATACAGTGAGACAGGAATTCAATTTTTATGTGGTTAGGAATGATATTGAGTCCTGGACATGCTGCCAGAATGTATTTTTCCAAACAGGTGGGAAAATGAGGTGGGGTGGAAAAACTACCATGATGCTGGAAAGATGCATAAATAGGTTTATTTTTATAATATTCCTTAAAAATCTCAGCATTTTTTGTGAATTCTGATGAATTACAAGATTAGGAAGTTCTCAATTTCATCTTTGTGTCTCCTTTTGCTTAACTCAATAGAAGATATATTTCAATGTTTGTAACTTTTCTTTTCCATATACTCTTTTTACATGAGTTTCATGAATCCTTACTTGGTTTAGTCAGGGTTTTTTGTTCTTCTGTTGGAAAGGCATTTATCACTTAAGAAAACTTATGGCACAGAACATTTCTCTTGGAAACATTGAAGAAATAAATTGTTCCTCTACTTTTATACATAGTGCTGAGCTTTCTCTTAAGTGGAATATGGAGATAAATACCTTACCAAATGTCTGAAATGTTGGCATCACTGCAGAGTAATCTGCATGTCTGTAGTGGAGATTAAGTCATTCTAAAAAATTGTACTCTGATAAGACCATACAAATATTTTTATTTATTCCTCTTAAAGATATTACTATTTGGGTAAATTCTGGACTTTTATTGCATTTTTTCCCTGTCCATCCTGTCTCACACCATCAACTATGTCAAACAATGTATCCCTGCAAACATTTTTCATTTCATATTTTTAAAGAAAACATATGGAGTCACAATAAAGTTTGCTTATATTAAATATTCCATCCTAGTTAATTGATAGCAAAATTTAAAATATTTTATCATGTTAACAAATAAATCTCAGAAAAACTCTGAATTATTCCAGTTGAGTCTGTATTTTGATTCATGGAGTATTTCTGTAGTCATCTTGGAAAAAGTGACATACTGGAAGAAAAAATGCTGAACTTTCTGGGAAGATACCATGGAAATAAACTGTGTTAATGCCATCATTCATAGTTAGATTGGCCTCCAGCTCTTCATATATTCAGCTCTTTCCTATTTGAATCTATTTCACCTTCCATGACCCTTCTTGAGCCTAGTAAGATTGGAGGGGAATCTCCACCTGATCTTAACATAGGCATAGAATATGTCTATTTAATAAAGTAGTTTCTAAAGTCTCACTTGCTAAATGTTAACGCCAATGAACAGGTACAGAATTCCTGTTCATCACACTGAAATCCTTCTGCCCATCAGACTGTCTTGGTTTGGACCTGGATCTGCTGACTTACTGATCCTGTAACTAATACTCTTGTTACTTCAGAGGAAAAGTCAGTGTCTGAAAGGCCAATAAAAAGAATAATCTACCTTGCCCTGTGTATCTCCGTAAAAACAATGAAGTACTAATATAGCCTTTAGATCCTAGAGTTGGCATTGATTATCAGCATGTCTTTAGTTCTTCTGTGTTGAATAATGGCATCTGTCTTGGTCCATTTTCTGTTGCTATAATAATACACCTGAGACTGGATAACATAGAAAGGAAACAAGTTTATTTATCTCATGATTCATGATTTGGAGGTTGGAAGCCCAAAACTTGGAGCTGGCATCTGCTTTACTTCTGGCAAGGGTCTTCAGCTGTGTCATAACATGGTGGAAAAGTGGAAGGTAAGTAGGAGCATGTGGAAGAGACAAAACACATGGTATGGGCTTGCTTTATAACAGCCTGATGTTGTGGTAACTAATCCAATCCCAGGAGAGTTGTGTTAATCCCTCTTAATGACCTGATCACTTCTTAAAGGCCTTGCCTCCAAATTGCCACAACAGCAATCAAAGTTCAACTTGAGTTTCCTTGGGTACAACGCACATTCAGTCTATAGGAGCATCTTTCTTGTACCCAAGAAAAAGGTAGTTTGGGCCTAGATTAAACTCTGGAAAGGAAGCCCTACAAACAAAGTTGAAATATCTATAGAAACTTTAGAAATACCTACATAGATATCTCTGTCTCTGCCTTTCATTTCTCTGTTCTCATTCCCCTCAGGTGTCTGACATCTGTGGGGAGATTATAATTGTCTCCTGCAGACCATTTGTCTCTCTGTCATGCTCAGTCCATAACTAATCTTGGCCCTTATCTACAATCCAGAAAAAAATAATTGAGTCTTTGTTTAGTTATTATAGAGTATTGCCATATGCTGTCTAATCTGACACCAAGTAAATTAACCCATGCTCACGTGTTACTGGGGAAAATTATAACATTTTTTCTTTGGTCACTTTTCATAAGTTGTGGCATTTTTCTGAAAGTATTTTTTGTCTTTATTGTCTGCACAGTGTGTATTCACTGTACTTAAGACTTAGGATAGGTTGTACATATACATTGAAACTTTTGGTGCCATAGGGAAAGCCCGATGATGTCACAGTAAGAGCCTGGGCCTGGTATTCATGGCCAGGCAAAGCCTGCTTCTTCCACTGAGTATCCATATATTCTTTGTCCAAACCTTTGATTTCTCTGGGCCATCTTTCCTATTTACAAATTAAATAGTTAATAAAGCCTACAGAAAAATGTCAGGACATAGTAAGCAATTGAAAAATATCAGATATTCAGTCCTTATACTTAGTAAGCCGTTGATAAATGTCACATTTTCAATTCTGGGACATACTTATGCACATATCATGTCAGCCATGAACTTACTTTAACAGGCAGTGGAAATATCATTACACATCATAACTCTATGACTGTTCACAAGAAATAGTAACAATAGCACATCTGCTTTTAAAGTTTAATTTGTGGCTCAAAAAGTTCCCTATTTTAGGGGGCTGGAGGTGCAGTTCAGTGTCAGTGGTAGAGTGCTTGCCTAGCATGCTACAATGCCCCGAGTTAAATCACCAGTTCCAGGAGAAAAAAAAAAGAAAATGAAAAAAAAAGAAAGAACAGAAAAGAAAAGGAAAGTTCTCTATATTTCAAGCAACCTTGAGAATTAAGCATTTCTCAAGAAGCCCATAAGAAATCTTGGACATGTTGTCGGGCAGTTATTTCCCATGCTTTTAACTAGAGTATCCTTTAGTAATGGCTCACCTACGTATTCAGATTTCTCTCCAGTATCTGTCCTACGTAATGTGAAATGTAACATGAAATTTTCAGTTCTGATATTGGCAAATAAAATTTTGAAGTTTGTCATAATGTGATGGAGACATTGATCACTAGATTTGGTCTAAATGAAGAAGAGTATAATAACAAGGAGACAAGATAAAGAAAATACTAGGAAATTGAACTGAGAAGAGTAGCTGAGTTTCTTTCCTTACTCATTTTCCTAAATTCAGATTGCATTTTGCTCATATTTTAGTAGTTTTGGAGATTGTAAGGTATTTATTTTCTTAAAACTAACTTCAATGAATCCACTGAAAATGGTATGCAAATCTTGACCTAAAGGCCCTGTACACCACCATTATATTCTACTTGTCCAGCCCTTCCTCCCATTCTTCCCCAGAAAGAACAGAGTTCTACCACCTAGCAAGAATATTTTCATCCAATCGTGTCCTTTATACCATCTTGCCTTTTACTCTTCTATTTCTATAACAGTCTTTAACCCATCTTCAACTTACAATATCCAGCACATTATATAAAAAATCTAGATTAAGACAAAATAGGATTCCAGTGATAGGAGAAGCAAAGGAAGCAGAAAGTATATATTATTCTTTTTAAATGTTTATTAGGAGAGAGGAGGAGAAAGATGGGATGGCATTAAGAAGCACTGAGAAAGGTTTCTTAGATGTGTGTGGGACACACACACACACACACACACACACTTGTCCTTATGGGTATGTGGAATTTTGCTTTAGACTGAAAAAGAGAAATTCCAGCAAGGAAGAGAAGATTTATGTGCTGGGGAAGAAAATAGGAAGCTAGATAGAGTAAACCTGGAGGAAGTGGAAATTAACAG
Source organism: Marmota flaviventris (assembly GCF_047511675.1). NCBI lineage: Eukaryota > Metazoa > Chordata > Mammalia > Rodentia > Sciuridae > Marmota > Marmota flaviventris. The sequence goes on from NC_092504.1 coordinate 64,623,254, forward strand.
AATCAAAAGTAAGGATATTAACAGAACCAAAAATAAGGATGGAGGACTATCTGATGTCCACCTAACATGTAATAAGGCTTGAAAGACAGTGGAATATTATTCATTTGCTAGGGGAAGTAAGGAGGAACTTATGGATGAAGATAATGATAAGTGAAAGGTCCCAATGGCTCTGGAGGCTGAGTCAGGAAGATCTGGAGTTCAAAGCCAGCCTCAGCAATAAGTAAGGTGCTAATTAGCAACTCAGTGAGACCCTGTCTCTAAATACAATGCAAAATAAGACTAGGGATGTGACTCAGTGATCGAGTGCCCCTGAGTTCAATCCCTGGTCCTCCCCACCACCACCAAAAAATAGGTAGGTGAAAGGTGAAGAATCTGAGCAAACACAAAAAATGGCCTATATCTTCTTGGTACATAACTACTGAAAATGAGAAATACAGGGTTGGAGAAATTCAGAGGAATGGAAAAGTTCTGGAAGAGCTATCATAGGAAACAGGATAGGTTGTGAGCTGAATTTAAGGAATGCAGAGTTAAAAGTGAAAACCTACTTGAGATTAGATACATAGAGAAATGATGCAAGTTAAATGTAAAGAAATCTCATATTTTGTTAATTTCTAAGAATATGACATGATGCTGTACAGTTACATTTTATGGTTAGGTTCATGATAGATATAGCAGATAATGGACATAATTATATGTCACTGTTATTGTTGGCAAAAGATCAAACATTCCTGAAATTGCAGAAGCTGCATTTCTTTCTTCAAGCCTTTAATTATAATAAAATGGATAAATATTGGTTTCTAAAGTAATCTAATGTTATACCAGCCCTAACTGCTTTAGATAAAACTATATCTGCAGATATAGAAAGTAATTCTGGAGTTTTCAGTTCATTCTAATTCATTATGTTCTTGAAAATGTTCTTATCCATGATTTTATATCATGGAAGTTTTCAGTTAAGAACTGAGCATATAAGTTAAATAGTCACTTTTACCAGCTTAGATGTATTGATAGAAATTGGATAAAGCTCACCCAGGTTTTGTAGGGGAAGAAGAGCATGGGACTGTTTATTATTTCTAGGCTTTTCTCCGGGCTCAAGTTAATACTGATGATAGCAATGAAGTTAGGAGTAGTGCTGGCGTTGGAGGGATTAGATGCTAGTAATTTTATCTTAGACGAAAGATAAAAAACACAACCTCCTCTTTGTCTATATTCCCAATTAAACTAAATAAAATACTAGGAAACATTGAAATAAACTGGCTCCAACATTTATAATTGCTTATACAACTAGAAACTTAATTATTGCTCACAATCACTCCACCCTCAGACAATTTTAGGTTAGTGGGGAATACTTTTATTCTGTTTGATCATTCAGAGACCCAGGTTAATAGAATCTCCATCACTTTCATTATGCTTTCCAAGATTGTGTAGTTGTTTCCTTTCAATAAGAGAATGAGGAAGATCATAGAGTTGACATATAGGAAGTTTAATGGGCTAGCCTGAAAGTGTTTAACTTCTTATGCTAATGTTCCATTGTCCAGAACCCTGTCACATAGCCAGATCTAATCTAATTGTAAGGAAAACTGGGAATGCAATATAGTTGCATGCCCAGAAAAAGAGGGAAAAGGGTTTGGAACAACTCTGTTCCCTAACCCCAGATATACCATTGGCTAAGAGGTGTGGCAATAGCACATGGCAGATTGATCCAATAAGAAAAGCTGGCTCTGGTCAACCCATATCTCTACATATTGGTTGTGAACAATTTATTGGTTTCCTTCTAGTTATTCTTTGAATTATATTTTTGAATTAAGAGGTCAGCAATTAACCTAGTTATCTAACAATCAGAGTCTGTTGGGTATGGTGAGAATTCACCAACACAATGCTATTACAATAAATGACCCTTCTGATGATAATGAAGCAACATGGAAAATTGTTGGTATTAATACAGAATAGTTTTATTCCTGGTATTATTGGTCACAGTAAAAATAATGAATGCACCTTGACTAGGAAGCATGGGAATACTGATTTGTTAAGGTTGATGATATTTTGAATGTTTATTATCATTAAAAATACTTTGTAATTGTGGAATATTATTTATGGAATATATAAAAACTTGTTTTTCTAAAGTCAGAGTGCAAGTTTCTCAAATATTTTCAAGTGAATATGTTAAGGTATGGCAATGTGTGCATTATCTTTTCATGGCTGCTAGCAAATGTTCAAAATTAAGATTTTACTTTGTTTATAATCCTAATTCAAATGTGGGTCCTCATAAACAAGTGTAACTAAATGCATTCTTTTAAAAATTGTCATCATTATTGACCTTTGTTGCTCTGTAGTCTGTGCTATGGCTTAAATAAATGTTTATTTTTTCTTGTATTTTAAAATTTTAATTCAAGCAAATGAAGATATTCCAAAACACTGTATCATCTAAAGATTAAGTCAAAATCATTTATATTAATTTTGGCCTTCGCAGTTAGCAAGGGCTTCAAAGGTTCAAATAATAATGGTGTCACCAAAGGAAAGGTTTTTGGGAGGGAAACAAAAATTTAAGTCAGTTTTTAAATTATTATCCTTTTCTTTCCAAGTATTTTAGAACACACAAACTCTTAGTAATGATACACATCAAAACATGAAATTATAACTTACATGATATATGGATAAATTTTTAAAAATTTTAGAGATACATAAAATTGTTTCCTATTGAGAAACAGAAGACTGTAGTGTGTGTGTGTGTGTGTGTGTGTGTGTGTGTGTGTATTTGGCATGTAAGCATGTAAGACTGAATTTTCCAGTTTTCCCTTTGTCCTAGTAGAAAAGTTTTGGAGTGATATTTGGTTGAAAGTGTTTATTATAATCAGTTTTGATATTCTACAGATAATTATACACATAATTATACCCATATGGCTCCTCTGGTTTTATGCTTGAGAATGAAACATTGAATTGATAATTTATAATCCCGACCAACATACCTCTATCTTGAGGATGTTGCTCTTGAGGTTTATCATACACAAGAATTAACTGGCTAGTTGATTAAAACTTTAGATTTCTAATGAAATAAATTTGGAGAGAAGCATAAATATATATTTTCTAATAAGCATCACTCCCCATAAATTGCTTGATCCAGACCCATGGATCACACATTGAGAAATGCTGCCTTAAGGAGCACAAAAGTAATATTTCCCTGTTGGACTTTTTTATCATCTTACATCATGTCTTATGATAAATGGTGTCTCTGAAACTAATAATTTGTGTCACTTCAGATTCATATTTAATATAAATTGTATAGTGATACATGGAGACCTTGATCAATACCCCAGGTTTTTTGTTGTTGTTGTTGTTGTTTGTTTTTATTTTTATTTTGTTAATCATGAAACATCTAAACTTTAAAACAGGAGCTGTAAACTGGGGCCTACTCCCTATTTTCATAGGGCCCTTTAACGAAGAATAGTCTTTTCATTTTGAAATTGTTGACTGACTAAAAATCAAAAGAGTAATTTATAATTGAGAATTGTATTCATATTTCAGTGTCCATAGATAAAGTTCTTTTAGAACATGCCCATGCTTATCTTTTTATGTATTGTCTCTGGCTGTTTATACTCTACAAAGACAAAGCTAAAAAATCACTTCAGAGACTGTATATGGTGCTCTTATTATTTCTCAATTCTGTTAGGTGAACTACCAATAAAAGTGATACTTATGAATTCCAACAATATTTCAAGTGCCACATATATAGTTATAATATGATATAGGCAAAGCATTATACAATGGAAATTAGTATTATTAAAATAATACAACATATTTCAACACTGATATCTTTAATTAAGCACTCGTTATAATATTACCAACTCATAAGAAAGGTATAGTCAAGAAATTTTTGAAAATTTAAGGTGGAATACTCATTATATCAGAATTTCTTCACAAAAATAAAAAATGAAAATGATTCAGTCAAAGTTTCTCAGTCACTCATTTGTTAGTCAACCAAGTAAATTACTTGCTGATGTTAAATTAGTTGGATCACAGTTAATAGTGGGGAACCAAGAATATTTGTCCATGGAAAATAAACTTATTTATAACAATTCTTCTTTTCATATAAACAATTGCTCAAGAATTGAGGTTGTTGAGAATAACATCAATAGTTAATTGAAAATATATGCAAGGGATTTAGCGTGTTCTTCATGGATCTTGATTAATAGTAGATATTGCAAATACTGCTAAGGTATTTATTTGAGTAGTCAATCTTGAGTGTAAAGTAACTGAAGAATCATTCCATATAAACAGTCATCGTGAAAGAACTATAGGCAAGAAATTTAAAGTTGAGAGAGTACAACCTGAAGTGGTATCAGCTAAGATGTTACAACTGATGGTGTGGAAACTACCTATAGAGAAAGAAAGGAATTGGTTGTAAAAACCTATGAAGCATGTGGAAATGGAAAGGTATTGAAAGTATTATACATCACCCAGAATTTTGTAAAAATCTGTTTTAGTCTATTGTGTGTTGTTGGACCAGTAGTGTCAATGATGACCTTCCTTCACTCTTGAGGCCTTAACCTTGTCAATTCTATGATTTGATTTTCTTTTTCTCAGAAACAGAATATCTCTCGTAACCTTACATTTTGGAAGTTCTATGGATTAATGGTGGTCATGCTTTATTATAATTCTTTTTTTTTTTTAACTCAGGACCGAGACTGGAATTTTTCCAAATCATAAGAACAACCCTCAACCACTAGTTGAAATATTCCAGCTTTGCATCAGACTTGATACCTGAATGTACAAGCAAAGTGGTGCTTATATGTGAAATTTCTATTGCAGTAAAGTCTTTTTTAACAGCTTATATCATTTTTATTAAATATTTTACTTTTCTATTATTTTATAACAAATTACCACAAATGTGACCGCTTAAAACATTCATTTATTAACTCACAGTTCTGTACAGTGCAATCAAGGTGTCAGCCAAGCTGAATTCTCTTTTGGAGGCTCAGGGGGGAAATCCACTTCCAAGATTGTTCTTGTGGTTGGTAGAATTCAATTTGTTTCAAAACCAAAGACCATGATTTTCTTACTGATTGTTAGAGCTCACAGGTAGCTTCTAAATTTTTTTTTCCATATTTCTTCTACATGGTCCTCCTCAGCCTCAAGCCAGAAACAAATGTATCAGTTCTTTCCTGGAATTGGAATCTATGATTTCTATCATCTTTGGCCTCTAGATCAAATTTAAAAGGCTTATTTGGTGAGACTTAATCATAAGAATAAAATTCATCCTATTCACAGTACTAGGGATTATACAGGATATGCACATCTGTTTTATGCATTTTCTATGACTGTTATGCACTACAATCACAAAACTAAGAAGCCACCACAGAAGTTGTATGTGGTGCTCTCATCACTTAGATCTTGAAAATGAGGAAGTGGAAAGTCAACTCAGTATTGTGCTTTCCATACACAAGTAATATTAAGGTGCTTTATGCACTTCCTGAGCTCTCAACATTTAAAATGAAAAGAGATTGCCATTTCTACACAAGCTTGCAGTGGTCATATTTTCTGAACCCACTACAAATCCGATTGTGGTTTTCAGGCTTCAGTGCAAGTATAAAGGAAATTTCCATACATAAAATGTTCATTTAGTTGTGTAACTGAGAAGCTACAAATCAGAAGGGAAAGAGAGATTATTCTTAAAGTGGGCATTGAATGCTTCAAAAGGAAATTAGATTTATTCTAAATGAGAAGATAAGTTCTCTAGCTGTGATCTTACCATTTCAAATGTAGGCAGTTTGAAAAAACTTGTATGCTAAAAAATCAATAAAATTATTCTTAGGAGTTAAAAAAAGGTAAGTCATTAAAGAATTTTAGATATGGGATGACGTCCTGAATTAATATTTGAGAGGATCCTTAATTACATCATTATCACCCGTGTGGTCCACTCCTTTACCCAGTTGTCTAAGTGTTTTCTTCATTCCCTAAATATCCCATGCCAAAATCTGCATTCCATGCGTGTACATACATATACATTTTGTTTCTACCTAAAAGATTCAGACATCCCCCTTCTTTCTTCAGTTTTCCCCTAATATCACCTAAGATCCAGCTTTAAGGCTCTGAAAACTCCCTAATCTCTTCACAGATTTAGTCACTCCTCTCCAGCAGTTTTCTTATAAATTTGGTAAAACTATATTCCATTCTCTACATCAGATGTTTGCATTAGTCTCCAATAACTTGAACATAAAATTTCTAAATATAAACTGAGTCTTATTCATTTTTATATTTCTGGATTCTTTCACTGTGTAAGGGCACATGGTAGCTATTCAGAAAATGTCATCAGAATAAAGAAAAATCAAATATTTTATTTCCTAATATTATATTTAGTTATTATTACTTTTTAATAATAAACTAAGGTGACTGATTGATTTATAAAAATTAATCACTTTCACTGTTGGAAGCAAAATAATTTAAATATTTTTGGCTAAAACAAAAAAGTATAAGAGCTTGGATTCTGTTCTAGTCAGCTTTTTACTGCTCTGGCCAAAAGACCTTAGAAGAACAATTAGAGGAGGAAAAGTTTATTTGGGGGCTCTTGGTTTCAGAGGTCTCAGTCCTTAGACAGTTGGCTCCATTCCTCAGGGCCCAAGGTGAGGCAGAACATCATGGTAGAAGGGTATGGCAGAGGAAAGCAGCTGGGGCCTAGACCACCAAGAAGTAGAGAGCTCTGTTCAACAAGGACAAAATATATACCCCAAGGACACACCTCCAGAAACCCACCTTCTCCAGCCACATCCTACCCTGCCTACAGTTACTACCTAGTTACTGCCTACAGTTATTACAGTTACTACGTTGAAATTCAACAAGGCTATCAGGGATTAATGTCCTGATTAATTAAGGTTTGTATAACCCAGTCATTTCATATCTAAACTTTATTGCATTTTGTTACACATGAGCTTTTGGGGGATACCTAATGGCTAAACAATATCAGATTCCAATTACCAATTCCAATGTAGATTACTTTTAGAAAAAACATCAAAACAGTCCTGCAATTATGCTTTAAATGAGGAGATGTTTCATGAAGTTCAATGACTGGGGATATTGTCATATATTTATTTTATAATATAAACATTAGAAAAATAGGGGACATGATAAAATTAAGTTCTCTATTAAACGGAGATTCCGAATACTTGAGTTATATGGGTTTCTTTTGATGCCCATAGTTGTTAAATACAAATTCTGTCCTGTAACACAGAACACTTGCCTATTTCTAGTGTCTTTGTGTGTGTATATGTGTGTGTTTCTGGGCACTGGGCTTTGTGCATGCAAGGGAAGAAATCTACCATATAGCTACATTCCCACTCCTTTCCTCAAGTGCTTTAATAGAAAATCCATTTTCCTCTTCACCTATCAGTTGCATTTACTTTAAGTAACTTCCACATTCATATAAATGATAGTCTGAATGTTCCTATCTCCGTTTTTTTTTTTCTTTCCTGCTTTGATCTTCTAAGATCTCCAGTCATCATACGGCATTTACATGCAAGGCTGTTCCCATATCACTTAAGAACTGTCTATCTCCAGTGGTACCAAATTCTTATAACTATTAGCTCCTATATTTTCAGCTTTTCCACATGGTTAGTCATTAATCATGGTTGCCTTTGCCATTACAGCTTTGTTTTTCCTGCCTACTGTATTGTGTCATCAGCCTCATTCTGAACTAACTTGTTTTCTTCATTTAACCACATGATTAATCAGCCATTTAGGCAATGCTTTCAATTTGCAAGCCAGGTGTCCATCATATCTTTCTATTTCAGTAGTCTTGATTATCACCAATAATCTTCTTTCAGCACTTTCACATTGAGATTGCTTCTACTTTAGACCATGCCTTATATTACATTGGCTTTGACTTTTAAAGTTGTTTACCACAAAGGGTGTAAACAAACTCACCATTACTATAGCTCAATAGCTCACCACCTCTAGGATTTGTTTCTTTCATAATGCTCTTTAATTCCCATTCTTCTGGTCATAGGCATACAGAAAAAATTCTAGAGTCCCACAAGTTTCATTCAACTTTTTGCCTTTCATGTGGGCAGTAATTCTGTTATTTCTGACTTTGATTATTTTAAAACTTCAATGTGTGATTCATACATGTGGCTAAATTATAACTATCTGTGTAGCAAACACAAAATTGGATTAAATGAGTATTCTACTCTAGTTCAAGAAAATAACATTACACATGTAGCCATTTGCCACGGTAACTCTAGCTGTGATCAAATTAAATGATTTTTCAGGGCAGGAAAATTCAGGAATCTGATGAGGAACTTTCTAAAGGTCCCTCACACAAATCAGAAAATTTTTGATTATTATTATCCATGAAGGGCAGGTAATTAAGGCTTGAAACATTGGTTCCAAATCAGGAAATCTGGAACCAGTATCAGTAGCAGTAAGGAATATGGTAACTTCAGTAGCTTCTTACCAGCAAATCAAACTTTTGGCATATTTTTCAGTTAAGTTGTTTCATTTGTGATTTCATAATTTGACTATTTGATGGATACAAAAAGTTTCCCTCTTAGATGCCAATCAGTTCTCCCTTTTTGAGCTTCCTAGAAAGAAAGAACTAATTGACCCATGCTTTTTATGTTCTTACATTTTTGTTTCTTTGTAGACCACCTAGATAAGAACCCAATTCTAGTAAGAAACAGAGACATTCTTTTTTCTTCTACTCTTTATGCAAATGTATTCCAGATCCATTCAGCTTTAGTAAGTGTAGGTAAAATTGAGTACAACATTCCACATGATGCCTGGCATTTTCTTTATTAGATTCAATGCACTGTTTACAGTTTAAATTATACTCTTCATAGAAAAATTCAATGGGGAAAGACTGTTGGTTGGTATTTTTCTTATATGTTAAGAGTCTATTTTAAATTAATGTTAAAATATTTATGAAAAATGCCTGTTATGTTAATATTTTAACATACTGAAGATGCATACATATGGACCTATCCAAACAGCTACCTTTCAATAGACAGAGTCACTTGGGCAGTACTCAAAGTTGTTATACTACAAGTTCTCTCTGCTTATGCTCACTCACAAACAAGCAATGCAAATTATAATACAGCTATTAAAAACAAAAAAAAATATTTAAGGCTGCCACATCATGAGAAAAATACCCTTTGATTTAAACTTTTAGTTACCAATATGCAAAAGTGTAACATGAAATATTAAATATATATATATATATATATATATATATATATATATATATATATATAGTTTACAAATGCAGGGAAAAACAAGTTTAATATAGGTGATCAGGATATTATTAGTTTGCTATCTAATCCATAGAATGTCAGCCTTAAAACTATAAAAGTGACATAAAGTAGATATCAGATCTGGTTTTACTATTACAAACACTATGGTCATTAACACTTCTACCTTTTTTCAATAGTTGGAGAAAGTGTACTAAATAAAAATGAGCCAAATTAATGTAAAAACTAAGATATATGTCTAAAAGCATTTTTTTTTAAATTTAGATATCAGTTGGTAAAGAGAAAAAACATCCCATTTTTAAAATATTTTCAAAGTTTAACTGTTTTATTCTTCCACATGTTTTACATTTGTGAAAGGATGTGGCTCCTTTGAAAGACATTTGGCTCATATCCTTTCTCTTGTATGAGTAAATGGAAGCAAATGATTCTGTTGTAAAGTGCAAAGATAAAAGTTTGCCAAGGTTGCAATCAAGTATAAATCTCTAATATATATAAATAACCTGGATTAAATATCAGGCTTGTCAGAATTTCCTCATATAAATCACTGTTTCTATGGTTCAGAACATTTTCATCCCAAGTTAAATTGCTACTGCAACCTAAATGGATCAGTGCTTCACCTGCTTTATAGTATTGCAGATGATAGGGAACCTGATTCAGGAAAGGCCCATTGTATTCTGTCATCTGTAAGCTAAATAAAGTACAACATAAACAAAGACCAGGTCTTGGGGTCAGCAGGCACAGGTTTTCACTGCTTGGTTGAACAAGAAACTTGTTAAGTCAACACCCAGATTTCACTTACATGGCAGCAGTGTGCAAAAAGATGTGGGTACATTGATTCAATATTATAGAAGCAACATATCTGAGGAAGAAAAGAAGAAAGAGTGATTTGGAGCCAGTGTATACTGGCTCCTCTAATTTCCTTTAAAATTTTTTTTTACCCTAGTAGAACTTTAGTTTGAGTGATATGAACATATTTCAAGAGGTGAAACATATTTCTTGAAATGTGTTCATAGGCTCTTGAGGCATTTTCATGTCTGAGAGTTATGGGAAGCTGCTTGATACCCATATAGCTCAGTTTCCCTATCTGTAGAGTGGTAATAATGTTTCCATCAATGTCCTCTAACACAAAGTTAATATATGAAAAGTCCCTATTACAATTATAAGAATATAATGAATGTTAGCAACTTACACACCAGGGCATTTTACCTCTGCTATTCTTGGTGTTTATAGCTGTACATATGCAATAAAAGTCACATACCTGATTGATTTCTCATTACATCTCTGCTACACAGTACAAGTTAATGACTGTTAAGTACAAATGAAGTTTATCTGAATGCCAACTGGAGATACTGATGTAAGACAATGCAAATGATAAATCAAGGTTGAATTCGATAAGGCAGTAATGACAGAGGAATATCTGAAAAAGAACTGGTAGGATCAGAAATTGAGGATTTAAAGAGGGAAGAAAGGTCTATAACTGGATGTCTCCAGGCTAGAACAATCAGAAACGTGAGCTAGGGGAGCATTCCATCTGAACCTCATTATTTGAGGCCCAAAGTGAACGATGGTGAAAGCGTTTGGTTTTTCATAGGTCACAATGGTTGAGGATAATAGGTTAAGCTTGGTCCAAGGAAAGCAAAGTGCAGAAACCAGAAAAGAAAATTAGATTTTGTAGGGATTCCAGAAAGAGACAGATTTGGGATTGAAAAAAAAAGAAAGCTCAAATAAACATACGAGAGAAGCAGACTCTGATTTCAATGCTACCACCAAGCTGCTGGGTGATTAGAATAAGTAACTACTGCCCTCAACATTTGCTTTCCTTCTTTTAAAATAAGTATGCTGGGATATCAAGCATCACAGATTGATGGCCTAGGACAAATTCAAATTCAAATAACAATAACTAAAGCAAGCAAGCAAGCATTTTTGCTTCTTCTTTTTTTTTAAACTATGGTTTTGAAAGATTTTGAATTAAAAGCCTTAAAGAGAAGCATATATCCTCTAATTCTTCCAGGGACCCTTTTTCTCTTCCCCTCACTTCCTTGCTTGACTCTTTTGTTTTTAATAACTGATTTCTTTTTTCATTTTTAATGTTATTTGTTCTTCTTACATATGTATGACAGTAGAGTGTATTTTGACACATTATACACCCATGAAGTATAACTTATTCTAATTAGGATCCCATTATTGTGGCTGTACGTGATGTGAAGATTATTTCTCTACCCCTCTTTCAATTATTGTTTTTTTCACACTAAATTCCATCCATCTGCATATCAGTCTATAAATACTGACTAAGCAATAATACTGGGTAATTATTTAGCCACAATCATGTACCTGGGACCTCACAGTCATATCTCTAACCTTCAGCACAACTTTACAGGGTAGGTAGACCTAGACCCAAGGCCAAAGTTCTTCTCATTATACCATGCTACCTTTTGCTGTTGCTTACTATTGTAATTTTTTGTTAATTATGGGTGCACAAAGGTAAATATTTAGTTGTCTGGGAGATAGTCTCATCCAGAGTGCAATATTTTACTGGAAAACTTATTCCCTTTTATCAAGATGAGGCCATTTCAAGATTGGACTTTCTAAGTAAGCTTAAAACATACTTCACCCATTATGGAACACCAGTTTTATAAATTGACTTTACTCTTTTAAAATAGACTAAAGTGTGCAATGGGAGTATCATTCCAAGGTTTAAAATTGCATTTTTTTTTTTGCCTGTGTGACTAAAATGAAGCATCCTTTGTGGTTAAATTTTAATGTTAGTGATAATAAGGCAATAGTTACCTGGTTTAAAATATACAACCAAGTGCATATTTATTCCCAAAAGTTTAATTAATCCAAGCTTCTGGTGGGTTTATATATGCTAAGGTTGTGGTTATGGGGTAAACTGATTAAAGACTAATGGTATAAATCCCTGACAATGTGCCTCATTATGTGTTTAAGGCATTTGGTTCCTTCCCTACAGCCCTACACTCCTTATAGCCACCCCTTTCCAACATCTGCTTCTTATGTGCTGAGTGACAATTTAGTATATTGAGAGGAAAAAAAAAGTTGTACAACTATTCACGTTACAAAGCCAATATGGCTGGGGTAAAATAGAAAAGTTTTAAAATAAGTTTAAAATACATAAGTTTGCTTCAAGTTTCAACAAAAACCAGATAAGTACTAATTCCAGAATCTAGGTTATATGTAATAACATAAAGTATGACAAAGACCAACTAACAAGGGAAAATTTAGTTTCTCAGATACTAGCTTGACCATGTAGTGGTAACTGAATGAAAAAAATAAAAATCTTGTTTTGACTTCAACAACTTAAGTGTGTAAGTCTATAATGGTGACTAATTGTATAATCCATACTTAATACTTTTAATTATTTTCTTCGGTAACATGAGTAAACTTTCAAATCAACAAATATAAATGCTTAAAATGGACATAAAGACTTTTTAAAAAATCAGTACAGAAACAATTTCGTATGATTTCTTCCTCTACAATGAGTTGATTAATTTACTACCATCAGTGAAACTTATATACAAAAATGATCAGTTGACTTTTAGATTTAACCCAAATTGTACTGTAAGTACAGCCATATTGTAAAGACTGGTTTTCACAATCTGAGAAATATGGTACTTCAAACCTACAAATGGAAAATTTCTTTTCCAACATTTCCTTAAGTCTCTGTAGAAGCATGCCCTCTCAGACCATCTAGAGGGGTATTCTTTCATCCACTTGTTCATTGAGAGCTTGCTCTGTGACAAGCAGTATGATGGATGGTAGGGGACAGTGATGAACAAATTATTGACCTGAGTGACTAGGAGAGGGTGGTAAAATTGACAATTTAAGGATATTTAGGCACTAACCCTGTAGACAGGGTATGAGAGTGCATTTAGTAGAGCAGAGAGGTTGGACACATATGTGGAAGTGCAAGAACTTATAAAGGACTGCAAGTATGTTGGTGTTCATGGATGATAAAGTGTAATGAGGAAGGGGAAAGAGGCCAGAGAGTGAATGCTTTGATATAAGACCCTAAAATGGATCAGGCCCTGTAGGGGGCCATTTAAGAGTGCCACAGGCAGCAATGTCTGATCTTGCAAACTATCAGACTTTAAGGCAAGAGACCATCCAAGAAATGATAGTCTGAACTGTACTGTTCTTATTCCATCATATTCCACAAGAAGTTGTTTTCTATAATGTGGGAAGAATTTGAGGCTATCAGAGGAATCCCAAAAAGTCAACTACAGTAGCAACTACAGAAACATTAGTAGCCACATCAGTAGCAACCAGAATTTATGGAGTACTTGTTATGCACCAGGCATTCTGCCAAGCATTTTACACGTTCCAGTGAAATTCAGGCTATGACTTTGTGAGTTAGGTTCTCTTCTTATCCCTATGTTTAGAGAAGGTCACACAACAAAGCAATAAGTGAGTTGAGACTCAAAGCCAGATATTTTTAGAGCTATGACCTTAACTACTATGCTATGAATTAAGTTTTAAAAATTTAAAACTTTAAATTCACATAAAACAAAAAAGGGAGATGACTATAGAAAAAATAGAATACAAATTGAATAAATTTCTTTCCTAAAAGAATCAAAGTAATGGACTTAGTGTCTGCTTTTGCCTATGCTTCATGGCAGCATGTGCCCTCCTTCTTTATAGTGATTTTGATGAGTGCTTCAATCCCAAAGAAGAAGTCTTCTTATCCCCAGGTACAAGTAAAACACTCAACAGACCCCTTTAAATTGATGACATGGAGTATATTTTCAGCACCTCTTGCCTCTTCGCCCTTATTTATTATTGCATCCTATAATGATTAATTCAAACCGTCAACTTGATTGAATTAAGAGATGCCACAGAGGCTTGTGGGTGTGTCACTGAGGGTATGTCTAGGAATGATTGGCATGTAGGATAGCAAACTGAAGTGGAGACCCTCCCTAAGTGTGGGCAGCACAATACAATATGTTGGAGGCTTGGATGGATTAAAAAAAGAACAAGAAAGCAGCAGCAGATACAAGCCCCATTCTTCATGAATGGGTTCTTGATTGCTGCTGGGATCACCTGAGGATATCAGACTCTTCTTCACACTTCCAAAGCAGACTCTGCCAGTGATTCTTCAGGGAGTTCCTAGAAGCCTTGGTCTCAGACTGGAGTAACATCGCTTATCACTCTTGTTCTGAGGCTTCAGCATCTTGAACTGTGTAACTACTTGTTCTTCCAGCTCTGCAGACAACCACTGTGGACAATCCAGATTCTGGTTGTGTAAGCCAATCTAATAGATCCCCTTTTTATAATCATACCTCCTGTTGATTCTGTTTCTCTAGAGAATCCTGACTAATACACATCCTATCTTTCTCTCCCCTCCCATTTATCTGTAATCTATTGCTATCTCCTGCCTCTTGGTGTAAATGTTATCTGACAAACTTAATCAAATAGCAATGTTTGTTGATGGAGCAATAAATATCACTCCTAGGGGACTGTTTTAATATGAAGAGTGGGGGGTGGTGGATGGAATAAAGAGGCAAAGAGAGAAAGGGGTTCCAAAGTACTTGAAAAGGACTGCCTCCTGAAAGGACTAATGTTAATTTTTAATAAGCATGTGCTATGATGAATTTAAACATTCAAATCACACAGTAAAAAGTTTTAATTCACATTCTGTCCTTTCAAATTTATCAAGAAGATACAAGGCACTAGTAATTTTCACTTTGCAGATGAGGAACTTGAGACTTAGAAAACTTAGATAATGTAATGCCTGATAGCAAGTGAATGTCAATAGTATGTATCAGTTGACTTTCATTGTGATTGGACTTCTCTGGGTAAAGGATGAAGTACCCATCTAGATTCAAGAGCAGTTATAGTTCTTGATACTAATTCTTAAAACATATGGTTTTATCTATAGCATCACCATGAGTTTTGGTTAATGAGAGTCAATTCCTGAGACCAATTCCACTTCTGTAATGCTCACAAATAAAATTTATCATTCTGAAAGATCTGGAGTAATATTCTCCTTTAACACTGTTTGGCAATAGTCCGTTTTTTCTTATATTATAACCTTTCTGAGCTATGTGCTACTTCCCTCTGGACATGTTTAGAACTTGTTTAGAGAGTAATATTGTTAATCATCCCAGAACTTTGGAAGGGAGGTAGAGCTTTGAGAAAGCAGGATTTCTCATTACCTCCAGAACAAGCCATGTAGGAAAATTGGGTCAGTTTGGAATTCTACTGATCATACTTCCTACATTGACTATTTTGTACATCATCGCAAGGAAAAATATCAATTCTGACAGATTACAATTTCTTATAATTGCATTTAATCAAAGAGTTTATTTTAAAGCTGCCTAGAGTTCTTACTGCACATTCCACAGGGCTGACTCTTGGCAAAGTTAGGAGTACCGATAGTCTTACTAAAACCTCATAATTTTCCAGGTAGTTCCCTGTCTTACCCAATAAATCTCCGTTTCTCTTCTCAAAAGTTATTAGACTTCCTGGGCAGTGTACCAAGTTGGGCAGATGTTTTGAAGATGTTCTGATCAATCCATATTAGGACATAGGTGTTTGAAGTTCACTACATAAACATACTGGATCTGAAACTTGGCTGTGTGATTTGGGTGGAACACAGTAAAGAAACACAAAGAGTTTTGCTGCCTCTATATGACCCAACCTTGTTTAATAAAAGGGGGGAATAAAAACAAGTTGGCTTACCCCAGATATTTTGATCTCTCTACAAATCCTGGCATTGCTTAGTTCTGTTTGCTGCTGATATAACAGATTAAGCAATTCTTCCCACAAAAGCATTTGTTTTGTATTTTGTAATGGCATCAATAATTTTTCTTGTTTCTGATGTGGAAATAATAAACTTTTTAATTTTCTGAGGGTTGTCATAAATATTGCACTTCTAAAAGACCAAAATGCATTTACAGTTTGTATTGTCAAAGAAATATATTCCATTGCTCATCAGTTTGGTGAAAATTATGGTATTGCTTTTCAGAAACAACAAAAAAATTCTATTTAAAAAACAAGTGAAAACTGGTTTAAAATATATAAAATGTGCATCTTTTCTTTAAATACTTGTCTCCTTTAAATACTGACTATTTGAGTAAAACATAAACTATGGCATTGTTCCTGTCAATTTGATGGAGTTTTGGTAATTTTAAAAAGGTTTGGGTTGATAATTATAATTTTCTTGATGAAAGTTTCAAGTTAGAGGTTTAAATGCTAATATAAGCTTTGTATAAGAATGCAAGTCTGATATTGTTTGCATCAAGCCTAAATTTGTACCCATTTAATGGTAACCATGACACAGTAAACTTTCAGTGTAAGCATTTTTAAAAAATTTTTTTCTGGGAAACTGATTTGATTTTTATTATATTAGAAGCTGAAAATAACCCTGTAAACTTACTAGGATAATGTGGATAAGTCAAAATGAATGCAGGGGTTGTTGCCCTGTAATTTATCAAGCCCCAGTTGCAAATAAAGAACAATGTTTTCCCAGTCAAATCGGAACAGGACAAGAAAATAGAGACAATTGTATAAATAATTCCTTTAAACCTTAGCTGTATTAAGGGAATGTGATGGCTATATGGGTATCTTATTTGCTTATTTGACCCCAAGGAAGATACAAGGCACCAACCAGTATTTCCACTTCACAGATGAGGAAATTGAAACTTAGAAAACTTAGATAATGTAATGCCTGATAGTAAGTGAATGTCAATAAACACAGCTCTGACTTCTAATATATGCTATAAAAAAGTCAGATTGGACTTCAGTTGAGTTCATTGATGATACATGAAGACCTACTTACAACCATGAAAAAACACTGGGAACACAATCAAACCACTGTGTCTTACCCCCGGTGTATAAGCTTACATCCTGTCTGTATATGCATTCTGGTTCTTCCACTGACAGCTGGATAACAGTTTCAATTGTATCTTTTGTAGTCTATTTCCTTATTTACTAGTAAAAAAAAAAACATCCTGCTCCATAAATGTCTGCATTATTGAATGAAGTTACTTGATAAAGCAACCAGCGCTTAGCCCACTACATGTCTGCTTTTCCACAAACTGGCTTAATTGTATCTGAATATGTGTACATTCATCATGTATCTACAGATTATATCCTATCTGGTTCCAAAGCTATGCCCAGCTGGAAGGTCTCTTGAGTGTACATGGTGATTTTCAGTGATAGAGAGGTTGTCTTGGAGTTACAAAAAATATTTTCTCACTCTACCTAGTATCTCTGGAGGAATGTGTTTGCATGTTCTCTGGTGTCTACTCCAGACCCAGATTCTAATGCTCTCTTTGGCCCTACATTTAAATTTGTTCATCTATTGGGGAATTTAGGCATTTACCCATTCAGTTAATAAATATTTATTCAGTAACCAATATTGTAGCCAAACAGTCCATCTGTGCTGGGGTTATGGAAATGAATAAGACACACAGTCTCTTCTTTTTATGGAGTTTATAATACATGGAGAATAAATAGAACTAAAATAATTATGACAACCCATGATAAATACTATGACAAGGAAAATTGGAGTGGGAGAACAGGACCACTTTGAGGAGTATCTAACCTAGCCTAAGGGGGAATGGCCTAATTTTGGAAGTGAGCATGTATGAGCAGAAAACTGAAGGATGAGTTGAGTTAGACTGTTTTAAAATAAGAGAACCAGAATGTCTGGCAATGATTTTCTCCTGTTTAGTTCCAGCTTCTCCCATGACATTTGAGATATACAAAGTCATATTTGAATGCTTTGTTGTGACCACTCTCTGTTACTGGAAATAAATTCAGACCAGCAGAAATCACATATGACTGTTCTTTCTTTCCAACTACTGGTAGACAAAACATCTGAAGCCCTGTTTTTCCCCAAAATGTATGTTAGAAACACCTTTGAATTATTTATGTCTCAGGATAATTGCTTAATAAGAAAAAAAAGTCTGTCTTTACATGAAAACAAATTAATTGTCATGAAAACAAGAACTACTGTATGTCCAATGCCTATAATATCTCAGGGACTTTTTTTATATTTGTTAGTTTTTTAAAGATTTTATTGATACATAATAATTGTACATATTGATGGCGTCTCATTAGCTTTAATCTTATCAAAATGCCAATAAGGTTGATATTTTTAGCACCATTTTGTAACAGTTAAACATGAGCTGAAGTGAAATTAGTCTAATTATCATTTTATTCTATTAATCATAAAATTATACTTTCATGAAATATTAGATATTGCGTGTGCTTGAAACAGTGGACTTTCTGCTTTTCACAAACACCTTTTCATTCCTAATTACTGTACCTCCATGACTATTTTTCACTTTACAGTTATAGTTGCATATGAATTTTATTGTATCTGTTACTTTTGTCTGGATTTTCCTGTAATTGTATACTTGCTAATAGTAATGCCTTACTAATTGTTGAAGCCAAAGTCTTTGTGTTCAGAAAAAGGTAAGAAAGAACAGGACAGATGAGAATGGTACACTTTCTTCTTAGCAGTGGTCAGCCGTCAGTTTTCTGGGTGCGTTGCACAAGGAGTTTGAAGTTTATGGAACATTGTGCTTAAAAATATGGAAACAAAACCATGATGATTCCAACACAACTTAACAAGGGAAAAAACAACAAGAGATTACATGCTTTCTCTGGGACAACAACCATGTCTTCAACGTGGTATCTCTGGTATCCAATTATGTTCAATAAATTTTCAGAGAATTGAAGAATATAAAAATGGTAAATAATGGGTCTCTTCAATAAAGAATGTGCTTAACACCATTATTTTCATCAGTGTAAACATATGGGAGTAGTGTCTCTAAAGTATTTTTGAACAGTGGTCAAGTGGAAATAATGAATGGCAGGGGGAGTTTAAGGAGTTTAATGAAAGTAAAGAGAGAAAGTTTGAAAAGCACTGGAGATAAAGAAAACAATAAAAACTATACTTAACAACATATAAATATTTTAAAGACTTATTCCATATTTAGTCAAAAAAAGCATTTTATGGGACTCAAAGTATTGTTAAAATATATTGTTCAATCACAAGGCAATACATTTGAAAATGCTAGACCAAAAAGTTTCTTCCACCTTTAGTTAAAAAAATTAACTCTCAAAATAAAAGGAAAAAACAAATTAATATTACAGAATTTCTAACCAGAAATGATAATAAAAATCCTATGTATCAGGACCAATGGCATATAGTTAAACAGTAGTCAGAAGAAAATTCAAAGCACTAAAAACACTTAACATTAGAATGAAAGAATAAAAATTAATGAATTAAGTGCTACTGCTGTCTCAGTGTGTGGATGGAGAAGAGAGTAGAGAAGTAGGTGAAGTAGGCAGCCTCTTATAGTTTAAGGATAGAGGATTTTCACATCTGACCAAGGTGAAGTAACAGGAACCAAAATCATCTCTCACTAAACAATTACAGAATTAGACAAAACATGGAAAGAATTGTTGTTTTAATAAGCTTTTATGTTGCTATGACTAAAGGACCCAACCAGCACAATTATAGAAGAGAAAAGGTTTATTTGAGGTGAGGGCCCACAGTTTCAGAGGTCTTAGTCTAGAGAAGGCTGTCTCCATTCCTTGGGGCTCCAGGTGAGGCAGAACATCATTGCGGAGAGTGTGGCTGAGGGAAGCAGCTCACATCATGTTGATCAAGAAGCAAAGACAAAGACTTCCTCAGAAACAAATATATACCCCATAGCCACACCCCCAATGAATCACTTCCTCCTGCCACAAGCTACCTGTCTCCAGTTACCACTCAGTTAATACCATCCGAGATCAATCCACTGCTTAGTTAAGGTTATAACCCAATCATTTCTCCTCTAAATCTTCTTGCATTGTCTCACATGTGAACTTTTGGGGGATCACATCCAAACCATAACAGTTGTCACACATTAGACATCAAACAACTAAGGCAGTGGTCCCTGAGAGGTAAGAAACAAAGGACATGTGCCCTGCAGTTGCTGTAGAGTACTGCTTGGACAAAGTTTTTAGTATTCCTTGAGGGAGGGGGAAACCAAGGAGAGCTCAGAAGTCTCCTTGGGTTGAGGAGGCAGAGCTAGTGGTTTGGGGAGGTCAGGGCGGCAGTGTTCACTGGGCAGTAACTGGAGAAAAGTGAGCTGCACAGTCAGAGAAAATCAGAGATGTGTAGAATGTCAAGAATTGAACTGAATATCAAAGATATGTATGAGCAATTCATCTGGAGCAGCACAGAATGAATTACTTAAAAGAATGAGAAGGAATAATCTTTAAAGCCAACACAGGGTCACAAACCTGCATGGCAAATCACATAATTCATATAGCATCAGTAGAGCTCTCAGAGAGGTTTTGCCTCAGAAGTGGACAAAATTGACCCTACAAAAGGTTGCCCTGGCCATAACCTAATACACCTTAGAAGAAGTTCTGAATAGATAAAATGATTCCAAGTAATTTGACCACGTCAAGAATAAAGATCTCATAAATATCTAGGAATAAAAAATATCCAGCACAATTTTAGAAATTACCAGGAATAAAACGAAACAGGAGAATGCTCCCCGCCATAATAGACTCTATTGAATGAGAAGATAAGTCAACCAAACAAAGCCAATTTAGAATTGATATAGATTAGGAAATTAATCATCAGTGATATAAGGTAGTTATCAATTCCTGTGTTCAAGAAGTTGGATGCAAGACTGAACATGGAAAAAAAAATAGTTGGAAGATCTTTTGAAAATGACACAAATGGAATTTCTAGTGATAAAACTTGCTAAGAAATGAAAAATATACTGGATACTTTTAACCTAATTACCTTGCTAAGGTCCCATTTCCAAAAACAATCATATTCCAAGGTTTTGGGGATTAGAAATGGAACATTTGAATATTGAGGAAACTCATCAAAATCAAGTTGCTTAAAACCAGTGATAAATGGAAAATCTTAATGGCAACCGGAAGGGTAGGGGCAGATACACTATGTGGAGAAAAACACAGATAAGGAAGTTGGGAAATTTCTAATATAAGTGAGGAAGGAGACTGTGGAACAAGAAAAAAACTGTCAACCTAGAATTCTTTCTCACAAAATTATCCTTTAAGAAACAAAGGCAAAATCAAGATTTTGTCAAACATAAAATAGCTAAAATAATTCATTACCATCATACCTTTTTAAAGAGATTGTTAAAGAGGTCATTCAAGCAGATATATTTAAGATATAATGGACTATGCAAAGCAAAATTAATGAGTTACTGACATATATTGACAGTATCATAAAGTAAAATTCCATAAATTGTAGTTTATCACAACTAAGAATGTCTATTCCTCGTAAAGTACTATTAGTAGAGTACAAATTCAAGGCACACAAACACACACACCACATAAAAAAAGAAAACTAGGCTGGGAAAATTTCTAAAGCATAAATTTGATAAAAGGACTTATACCCAGAATGTATTTTTTAGAAGCCTTTGAGACTCAATGATCAAAAAACAAGCCATCTAATAATAAAGTAGACAAAAGATTTAAACTGTTCATCAAAGAAGATATACAGATGGCAAACAGACACTTGAAAAGTTGTTCAATGTCACTTGTCATTAGGTAATGCAAATTAAAATCATGAAAAGATACCACAACATACTTATTATATTGTAAATAAATAAACAAGACTGACCCTACCACTTGTTGGCAAGGATTTTGAGAAAATGTAATTCTCTATACTGCTGGTATGAATGTAAAATGGTACAATCACTTTGGTGAAATTTTCTCGACAGTTTCTTAAAAGGTTAAATGTACACCTAATGTATTGCCCATCTATTCTACTCCTCCTGTTACCCTAGAAAAAAGAAAATATATTCTTATACAAAGATTTATACATGAATAATGTTGGAGCATTACTTGTTAACAGCCCCAGTCTAGAAACAACCCAATTGTCCATCAGTGGAATAAAGGATGAAAAACAGTGGAATACCACTTTGCAAAAAAAAGGAATGAACTACTAATACATGTTACAATGTGGATGAATCTCAAAATGATTATTCTCAGTGAAAGAAGCCAGATTAACAATCTATTGATGATTCCATTTAGACAAAAACTCCAAAAAATGTGAATTATAGTGAAAGAAATGGAATCTGTGGTTGTCCCAGGATGAGAAGTTGAAGAGAACTGGAAAGAAGATGTTGCAAATGAGAACAAGAAAGCTTTTTTGAGTAATGGATACATTCATTATTTTTACTGTTGTGATGGTCTTATGAATATGTATACAAGTAGAACCTAAACTATACATTTTAAATGAGGACATTTTATTGTATGTCAGTTATGCTTATTCAAACTATAAAATAAAATGAACAGATAAAATACAGAGACCAACAATTTTTAAAAACCCACAAATACAAAAAAAGAAAAATAAAACAAATTACATAAAAAAACAATAAAGTAAACTCAGGAAAGGAATTGTTAAACATAAAAGAAGAGATCAATAGGCAATAGAAAATTATCTGTGTAACTAATAATTAAAAAGCCTGTAATTAAAAAAAATAACAAAGTAGAAAAACTGTCAATTAATTTCATCAGAAGAAGAAGAAAAAGAAGAAGAGAAGAAACACTATACAAAATAAAAAGTGATAAAATAACCACTAAAACATGTAAATAATCTGTTTGCATAATAAATTCCAGAAAATATGATACTATTCTTAATTTTTGTTTCATTGGTTTCAACTCCAGTGACTTTCAAAAGTCTTCATTTGAAATATGGCAGCAAAAACTGTCACTAAAAGCCAGGCATGGTGGCACACAACTGTAATCCCAGAAACTCAGGAGGCTAAAGCAGGAAGATAACATGTTCAAGTTCAGCCTCAGCAATTTAGCAAGGCCCTCAGCAACTTGGCTAGACCCTGTCTCAAAATAAAAAGTAATTTTAAAAAAGGGTTGGGGATATTTCTCAATGGTTAAGTACCCGTGGTTTTAATCCCCAGTACCAAAACAACAAAAAATTGTCGATAAAATACCTTTACTATTAAATTTGCCATAAATTTATACTACATTTTGGAAAATTTCAAAATATTCCAGTGTTTAATAATAAATTTGGTGTGGAGGGCAGTAATCTTAAGACAAGGAACAAAGCAGGACTTAAGTTTTTACTTACAAATGAATGCTTATAGCTGAGTATTATGTCAGAAACAAACTATATAACTGGGGTTTCTTCAGATAAACTTCTGTGTAGAATTCAGTGTTTATTAAAGGACAAATGGATTTTTCAATGTACCAATTTGACACGTGCATATACATCATTATAACTTAACAGTAGCTGCAGCAACTGTTAAGAATTAAATACACCAAAACTTTTTATGGGTAAAAACGTTCTACCACTGATGTTGTTCAGAATTGTCGGCTCATGATATCAGTACAAAACAGATCTCATCAAGTTTTCTTTTATTATTTTTAAAAATTATCCACATACAGTACATCCCCTTATTGCTTCTATCCACAGACAACTAATCTCATTGTCCTCCACCCTTGACATATGATGACCTTCAATTACTTTACGTTTCCTATTGGATATTTATTCTTTCTCTTTTTTTTCCCTAATTCTCAAAAGTTTGCCTTGTTCTCTGAGTATTCCTTTTTAGTACCATGTATGAACTACTTTCTTTTAACCTTTTGAGGTTATGACTTTTAATTTTATATGTTTGGGGAGAGTTCCCTTTCTTTCTTCATGGACTATATTTCCTCTTTTTTATATTTGTCTTTTCTGTTTGGCTTTTTTATCATCTTTATTTCATATTAGAAACTTCCCTCCCATATCTGAAGATACTTAGTTGTTTATATTTAAATGAAGGCGCAAACAAGCAGTACAGAAAATCTCTAACCCTATGGTTACCTTTCTAAGGGTAGATCTCACTATGGGGGTATTGACTGGAGAAGCATGTAGTTCTTTAGGGAACCTCACAACAAAGTCAGATTCTTATTCCTCAGAGGTCAATGTCATCACCAAGAATTTCTCTAATCTTCCGCTCAGGAGAGGTGTGAAAAGGAAAAGCAGGTATAGACCTCAATGTCAATCTCATGGAAAAAGGGATTGGGATTTCACTATTTACACGTCCCAGTTTGTTGGCTTTCACTTCATGACCCTGTTTTCAATATGCCCTCTGGATTGAAATCTAAGTCCTAAAGACCCTGTATGCTTTGATTTCTTCAAATTTTTACAGTGCTAGGGAAGAGAAGGATACTCTCCTGGCTGCCAATGCTGGGGAACAGAAGGAAGATCGTTCTAACTCGTCTTCATACAGATTTTCACATCAGTTTTGAAGTTTCAGCCACCACCCACTGGCACCTTCATGCACCTGCTACCTCTAGTTTTCTCTCTACTCTAAATAAGACATTGGGGTTTCTTTTTATTTTCCCTGCTCTCTTAATTAATGCTCAGGAATCCAAGCATTAATTTAATGTTTAATGTCATCTATGACTTTATGGATTTTTCTCTCACTTCATCCCTTGTTCTCATTGCCTGTACAAGTTTATACCCTGTTTAATCCCTTGACTGTTATTTCTTCAGACTTCCCAGAGGGACTAGAAGCAAATGGGTGTGTCCAATATGTCATATTTAACCAAAAGCTTAGACTCTTTGCCTATGACACTATTAGAATAATAACATTAAATTTATATATTAAAGATGCCTGTAATTTTCAAGGATTTGGATTTTTTTTGTCCTTTTTAAATAAAGTACACTATTAGGTGATCACTAACATTTGGTTAATTTAGTCTGTGTTAAATTAAAAAAAAAAGAAAATATCTCTTAAAAGAGCCCCGTGTTTATTTTTTACATATACATATTTAAAATATACTTAAAAATAAAACACACATTTTTTACAACTTGTGTTCAGAATCAAATGAATAACCATCAAATAATGAGAATGGAAAGGAAAGGAAAAACAAACTATCAAAAAGGGATGAAGTTTTTTTCCACACTTCACGGGTGCTGAAATGCGTTATGAGCTATCTTTCTTTGTAATGCTCTTGGCATTTCACATACATAGCAGATCAACACCAGCATATGTTCTTTCCCTCATTTTCCATTTCTTCACTAACTTAAACATTGTGGGGACTGGCTGTATTACTCACCAGTGGTGGAATAAAGTAGTTGGCTTGCAACTGATTTAAATTAAATCTGATATTTCAAAGATACGAGTCATGTTTTTACAGTATTACCACAATACCCATGGGGTATTATATAATCAGTTGGAAACAGGTATGTGTTTATCAATTGGCCTTTTCTCATCCAGGAATACTTTTTCATGATTAGTATTACTTTTTAGTACACTAATTTAGTTCAGAAAAATATCTTAAAAGTTTTTTTTTGTTGTTTGATTTTTTGGTTTTTTTTACTTTTCACACCCCACCTCCAATGTTTCAGCAAAAATAAAGTTTAAAAGTAAATAAAATAGATCATGAGTTGGAGTAATATTCAGCATATTCCAAGATAACATTTAAATATTTTAAGAAAATATTTCCTTTCAATATGAAAGAACATCTATGTATCCTTTCTAGGAAAAATATTTTTATTTCAACTCACTAGTAAAATATGACAGAGCCCAGAATTGCAGGCCGTTTAATGAAGGTATCCTACATGTTCCTGGTTTCCTTCTGGAACATTTGTTTTTAATGCTTTACCACTTATATTTTAAAATAGCTAAAATGCCTTCATAGAAAATTTAACTAGCCTATACTTCATTTTACTCCTCCCAAAGTATGAAGAGAATAAAATGCGAACTGTATTGAACTATGTGCTACAGATACATGCTGTTGCTATTAGGGCAACAAATGGCTGAAAATCCATGTAAGGGTGGTTTAAGAGTAGTGGACTCTTAAGTAAGACTGGCTGACTTCCCATCTTGAATCCTACAATTATTGTCTGTGGAGCCATGAGCCTTGGGTTTCTCATTTTAATAATGATTCTGCATATGAATATTAAATAAAGAGTGTTAAGAAAGATAACCCCTATATAAAGCATAACATGTCATTGCCTTATAAGAAGCCAATAAATTATATCTATTAACTATTATCATTATAATAACCTATCATGATTGTTATTATTACTCATATATTTCATTTGAAGATGTTGCCCAAATGTATCCTATAATTAGATTTGGGATAGAAACCCTAAGTTGGAATTTCTGACCTTGATCTTCCATAGACAATCAAAATATTTTATATAAAAAAAAATAGAGTCTAGAAAACAAATAGGAACTATTTATTAAAGTCTGATAGGAAATTCTTCATATACTTATGAAGTGATAGGAACATTAATATTTGCAAATAGAATATTTATAAGCTTATTAATAGTATTTATGTATTAAAATTAACAAATTTCCAAATGTATTTATCACTTTAATTTTATAACCAAAGAAAAACTAACAGCAATTATATATTAATGAATAATAGAAACAGAATTTCTACATCTGAAATTGTGAACTTCAAGGGTTTTTCTCCAAAACATATTACAATTTAGAAATAATAACAATTAAATTTTCTGGCTGGGTTTGGAAAGAATATGGCATGCAACATTTCTGTTTCCAAAACTGAATAAATAATGTTTACACTTATATGATTTGTTGCACAATAGCCTTTTAAAAATCCTCTTAGGTTTCAAAACCTGTAGGATATGCTTTGTTCTAATATTAGACCTTTGAACTTTCATCTCAAGTCCACAAAATTTTGCTTTAACATTTTTCCAAAGATAAAAGAAAATAGACAAAAAATTCTGTGGAGAACAACAACAATGGCAGCATCAACAAAACAGACTGAGGAATATTACTATGGTTTCTATTTTCTTTAAAACAACAACAACAACAACAAAACTTTCTTCCAGTAGTACAATTTATTTTATTCTTTGTTAAAATTTGGACCTTTTATTTCTGAACACTTCAGAGCTAAAATCCCTTATTTTCTACTTCTTACTATCTTTTCTTTCAAAGTTTTATTTTTTCCATATTCTCAATTGATCCTATCAACTAAACTAGGAACATGAGCACTAACTTAAAAACCATCTTCTTGGGCTGGGATGTAGCTTCAGTGGCAAAGCACTTGTCTTGCATGTGTGAAGCTCCAGGTTTGATCCTCAGTTCCAAAAAGAAAAGACAAAAAAAAAAAAAAAAAAAAAAAAAAGGCTTTTTCCATACACTCTTTTCCACCACCAACTCCCATAGATTTTCTTTTTTGAATATCACAGTTCTATTCCCTAACTATGTTGCCTGCCTTTATCTTAGTTCCTACACAATCTCCCAAGTGAGGACATGAGGCCACAATTACCTTTGCCACATATTCCTTCAACCTAGTCTCTCTCCACATTGCTGTTAAAGTGTTTTTTTAGAAAATGTAACCTCAACAAGTAAAATCACACTACAAAGAATATCTACAATATCTACAATGTGATTTCATGTATATAAAATTTAAAACTAATGAAAATCAGTAGAAGGAAGCAGAGAATAGAATGGTACTGGAAGGTACTCTACCCAGAAGACTTCAATGGTAATGGTAGTGTACCTTTTTAAAAATTCAGTACATGAATCTGTTGTTTCCTTATTCTTTATAGTACACATGCATTTCTATGATACTTGCTTATATCTACTTATTATTTAATTTAAAATATAAAGCAAAATAAGGGAATGGTAAATATAAATTCGGGAAAGTAGTTGATGGGGGTCAGGAGTCTGAACAGCGTCAGAGGACTGAATGTATTTGGAAATTGGAACTCAGGAAAACTCTGCTCTTAAACAATGGTATTGAAATGCTCTATGTCTTGGGGGATAAGTCCACATGTTTGTTGTGTTCTTTTGCTTCATGATTTTTTTCTATAATATGTATAAACATATATATGCTTTTGTACACATTAGATATTTCATAGGAGATTTTTTTTTTTCCAAAAATGGCCATTCGGGTCCAGTAGCATTTTTCTACTCACCAGAATGCGTCTCACAGTATGAACAGCACTTGGGTCTTTATGGTTGGCTGCCCAGTGGAAAGAGATCTTGCCTTCAACATCAGGAATCCCAATATTGGAATCATGCTTGATAAGCAGCTTCACATGTTCAGGGTTGTTGTAGTAGGCACTCCAATGCAGAGCTGTTTGCTGAAAGAGCGAGAGGATCTCAAAAGAACTATATATTAGGAAGGAATGGGCCCAAGCTATTATTGTGTAATAAGCATGGGTGTAAGAGTTCTATAATTTTACACCACACAGTCATCATGACATCTCTGGGAGCTAAGTACTCTTTAATTTGCATGTGATTGATACAAAAAGAGTACAAAGAAGATGAGTAGTTTACTCAGGAACATAAAGGTAGTATGTGGCTAAACTGAGATTTTAACCCAGGTGGTCTGATCATAGAGTCCAACCTCTTAATGGTAACAGTCATTTAGTTTATCAAATACAACTAATGCTAAGAAAGATAAAAACTGCCCAATAATTATGAATAATTATCAATGAAGTAAATACTAAGCTTGATACATTGTATATTTGGTTGTCACCAAGTACCTTAGAATTTGATAGACTGATTTTAATTTTAATATCTATCGAAAAAGAAGATAGGGGCTGGGGTTGTGCCTCAGCAGTAGAGTGCTCACCTAGCATGTGCCAGGTGCTGGGTTCCATCCTCAGCACCATATAAAAATAAATAAATAAAATAAAGGTATTGTGTCCAACTACAACTAAAAAATGTTTTTTTTAAAAGAAGATATATCTATAGAAAGTTCATAGATCTAGAATCCATTCTTTATATCAAAAGATAAATTTAAATTTATAATTTTATAGGATAACTGTTAGACCTAGTTACTGAAGAAAAGATACATTTTGAAAGTATATCAACACTTGCTTTATTTCAAATAAAATGACCATCCTCAACTTGTAGAAACTGCTTGAAAATCATTTCTAAATACCCATCCACATACCTCTGAACAGACATAAGACTGTTTTTGCTATTAGGAGAATTACTAAGGAAAAACATAGGAACTGTTTATATGTACATTATCCCTGACAGCATAATCATCAGTCCAATAAAGAATTAGATAATTTAATGAGCATGAACCAAGCTCATCTGTCACATTAAAATCTGACACATATATTCAAAGTGTACCTACAGGCATTTAAGATAAAGTCAATTTAATTTGTTAGTTTTGTTTAATAACAACTGTGGAACACAGTAAAATCACAACTATAATAGCAATTATTAATCATCCTTTGTTTTCCTATGTCATGTTTATTCTGATTATATTTATTGAAATATGTCTGTTCAGCCTAATAGTAAAAAGTTTGAACTTAAAAAAAAAAAGAAAAAATGTAACCTCTTTCAGAAGTCACATGTTACCCACAGTATAATCTAAGCCCCTTAGTATGGGAGATGAAGCCTATCTCCAATAATTTGTGCCCAACTTCCCAGTGACTTGCTTTGCCCTTTGCACCAAAATTGTTACCAGTTTTTAAGATATAATGCCTGAAAGCTCCCCATAACCTGCATTCAACAAAAAGAGGTTGACTTCTTTCTCCTATGATTGGATAAAGGGAATTTGATTAACCAAGATTATATTTCTTAGAGGAAAAGTAAAACTGAATGATTACTCTTGGTTATTTATCTTCTTCAGTGGTGAAGTTGACTTTACAAAAAATTAAAATGCAAATTGTTTGTGCACTTTCTCCTAAGTTCATGTCTATAGCTTGGGGTTTGCTGTGAAACTTTCATAGTTTTCCTAACCATCTGAAGAGTTGAAGCCACTGGTTTGCTTTCATAGGAAGAAGCATACTTGAACCTCTCTGAAAGCTTTGGCTTATGCCATTGCCAGCTAAATGACACCCTAACCTGTGCCCAGAAATAAATTCACACCTGTTTGTAGTAGACTGTCTCTTAGATGGCCCCTAAAAATTCTTGTCTCCAACTATTCATGTACGTAATGTAATTCCCTCCCATCAGGTTGGCCTTTGTGAATCTTTTTTGATGAATAAATCTATAGCAATAATAGCAATATTTCACTTTTGAGATTGGATTATAAAAAGACTGTGGTTTCCTCTTTGGGTGGCATCTCTTAGTTCACTCACTCTAGGAGAAGCACTCTGTCATGTTGTAAACAGCCTTGGTAACAGACCTATTTCAGAGAGCTTAGAAGTGGACCTTTTGTTCCCAATCAAACACAATGAGGAATCTTTAGTCAGAGGCAACAGTTAAGCCAGGCACAGATTCTTGACCCACAGAATCTGTAAGATAATGGATGTCTGTTGTTTTAAACTTCTAAAGCACAAGGAAATTCGGACCTATAAATAGCTAATACATTGTTCTTTACAACCATCCAGCCCCTTGCAATGTGCTGACGGCCATAGTTTCATCGTACTGCTAAAATTCTGAATATTTAGAAATTTCTGTAAGTGGCATGCTGCTTCATTTCTTCCTTCCTCTGCACGTGCCTCTTTCTCCTGCCCTACCTTCATTTTCACTGTCGATAAAACTCCTGGAGATGGTTAACTCTCAGAGATAGTACCTCCTCAGTATTTGGTCCTACTGTTATTTTGGCCACCTGGTATTACATTGCGATTATTTGAGAGAGAGAATTACTTATGAATTTCCTATGCCTGTTTTCTCTGAGTATATGTTTAAAAGATGATGCTTTTCCTCATGGACAATATAAAGAAAAACCTGTATGAAAGCAGTCAGTGCCTGGTTTATTTATTTATTTTTCTTACTTTTGAAAACTTTAACATGTGGGGCGGGGGAGTGGGGAGTGGAGGGGGCACGTATTGAAACTGGTAAAAGGTGGTTCCATATTGCTAAAATAAATGTTAACTTACATATGTGGGTAAACAAAAACAGGCATGGGAAAATCACCAGATCTTCTGCATTTAAAAAAATGCCCGCTGGCAGTTTTTCCTCAAACCCCCACTGACAATAAAAGAGAAGGCATGCATGCGGAAATGCACCATAATGGCTTGTAAAATAACTTTCAAATTACACTGGAGTCAAGCACTCTGGTTTCTATCAGGCCCACTGGCCGTTACCAAGCTTTAATGGGTGCAGGTGCAGTTGTTTCTTAACATGTTTTTGTTTTCACTTAATCCCCTTATCTCTGGCAGTTACCAATGCAACTCCATCTGCTTGCTCTCCCTCATCCTCTCACTCATTTAGTAATGCCATGAAAAACGCACTGTGCCACAGAGGAGCAAATTCCCTGATTTCCCTACAGCCAAACAGTGGCTCTCCCTCATCCTTTCACTCATTTAGTAATGCCTTATGTTTTTAAGGTCATAAGGTTTATGGCCAGGTTGGTTTTCTGCAGCTATTCTTGATTTTATTCATAATATCACGATTATTACATGTTTGTTTCCTAACTACTGAATTCTAGAAAAATCCCTAATTTAAAAAATAAAATTCTTATCAACCCTCAACATGGTCCCTGGTTGATTTATTTTTATAAATATGTCATTTTATCATGTGTTTGATCAGAAACAGTCATTACTTGCCTTTTTATTAAAAGTTTCTCTAAACTTTTGCTTTATTATAGGGTACTTTTTCCTAAAAATGCTGTGCAAAGACTTTCCTGTATTAAAAAAAAAAGCAATATTGTGTGTTTTGAGTGTAGACACTCTAAGCAGGAAGAAGACCAATCTGATGGGAAATGTTTCAGAAAGGGTGGAATATTTGAAGGAAATGGTTCAATTTCATGGTTTTCCCCTCATACATTTTGCTGTTTACTTGGAGAAAAGCCATAGATACTCTGGGAGTTTGCTTTGATAATCACACACCTTCCACTTTTGCTCAGTTTCAGATGCATGGAGAACAACTGCTCTTCCATTGCACATTAACCTTGCTTCCCAGCTTTATTATTTTTAAGAAGGTTTTTCTTTTTTAAAATTTTTATTTTATTTATTTATTTTTATGTGGTGCTGAGGATCAAACCCAGTCCCTCACATGTGCTAGGCAAGTGCTCTACTACTGAGCCACAACCCCGGCCCTTCCCCAGCTTTTTAACAGAGGTGTAGAAGATAGTGATGTTGCATGCAAGGCTTAGTTAAAATGAATGTGAGCTTCCATCTACTTAGTAAATAATCAGCAATTAGAAAAATTTGAACTTTAATTTTTACTGTTCCAATTCAGCTTTCTAAAGCAGAGAAACAGTTCTCCCTAATGGGTTTTATCTTTTTCTTTTCTCCCTGAACAATCCTTCTTACTTCAAGATCAATCAGTATCCTGCAGGAAGGTCTTCCTTAATACCCTGCCATGGAAACCCACACTGAGGACTTATCATATTGCACTGTTATTTTCTACTTTTTTTTTCTTGTCGCTTTAGATTTGAGCTCATTCCTTATGTGTACCCTGTGCTAGAAATGCTTGCTATTTAATAGGCCCACACAATTGTTATTTAGAAAAAAAAGCAAGAGTACTCCAGTATCAATTTTTCACCATTCGCCTAAAGCCTTGAAAATAAATTTAGCCAATTTTTCTAACTCCTGATGAGCATGAACTTTATTAAAATGCTTTGTATCAACAAAATCCCCAGAAATATACATGTATTAGTCAATATTAATTATGACTCACTGATAGTATAACTGTTGATGCTGATCATCTGGACGTGGCTATAATTTTGAGACAATAGTACAGTAAATTTTGCCTTCAATAATTCTGAGGTGTATCAACCATATTGAACTAAAACTGAAAAATCGATGAATGTGTATTAAATGTGTCTTAAAAATCATGGAGGCACATCAATGAACTTTCAGAGAAGTATTAAATTACTCTTTCAATTTTTGCCACTTTTAATAATGTGTATATTTTTCAACAACATAGGATGATAAACAAAGGGCCAAGAGTATCTAGGTTTCATTCTTCTAGAGAAAATAAGGCAGTACCCATTGGAAGGCATTATATTTATTTATTCACTTTTATAGTAGAAATAATTAGTGGGTTTCTAGTAAGTCTAGGTGTCACTCTAGTATTAGACTGTAGTAGAATATAAATTCCCTGCCCTAAGGGAGTTTACAGTCTAGTAGTGGAGCTATACCACACACAGATCTATCATAGATGATGGACACATAGACAAACAGGATAATGTGGGCCTTTGATAAGTGCTATGAGGAAAATTAAGGGGACAGAGAATGGGTGAATTCTTTAGTAAGTAATAAATAGAAATTTTTTAGGAGAATGATGATAATCAAGATCTGATTTTTTTTTCTACAAATAAGATGGTTTTAAAGATTTTAGATAATAATTAGAAGATTAGCTCTGGATAATCAGGGAAGCCAAAGTTCAAAAATCAAATGTTGTCCTTAATTCAATTTGATGTGTTAGCCCCAACAGCTTGTGTTTGAAAGCTCAAAACAATATGAATTTATGTCTGAAGTAGAGGCAGTGATACATATTATGGCAATTTATCTTGGTACTTCATGCAAGAAAAGGGGATTCAGATGTATATGTGAACAATATTATTTGTGGAAATAAAAGGTTAGATGTTATTTTGAAAAAAATTCTACTAGAAAGTGTCATATCAGTTGACTTGGTTGCTCTAACTACTTTTGTAGTTGACTCAACCTGATTGTTTAATATTCATCTTATAGGTAACTGAAAGTTATAAAAATATAGAAATATACAAAATACCTTTAAGTTGTATATGATTATATTTCTTCAATATAAAGGTTCAAGCTATATTTCAATCATTATTTTGTTTAGCAATAATTTAAAGTAATTTGGCAAGTAACTACCTAATAGCAAATGCTAGATTGTTACTTTTTTTTTTTTTTTTTTTTGAGAGAGAGAGAGAGAGAATTTTTTTAATATTTATTTTTCAGTTTTCGGTGGACACAACATCTTTATGTGTATGTGGTGCTGAGGATCAAACCCGGGCCGCATGCATGGCAGGCGAGCACGCTACCACTTGAGCCACATCCCCAGCCCAAAGATTGTTACTTTTATTACTAGGAAGGAGCCAGCTTTAAGCAGTTGTGTTTCTTCCTCAAGTTCTGTGACCTGGTTAAGTTTTTAGACAAGAATTTTGTTCTTTTCATCAGTAGATAAGAGATGGGTTTGAGAAGACTTTTCTCTTAACAGTAAACCAAACTGTTTAACTTCTATTTTATGAGATTTTGATTAAAAACACACAAATAGTAAATCTTAGCTTGGGGAAGTACATGTTTAGATAGATCAGAGAATTTTCATTTCTTTATTATAAAGAAAATCTAAATTATTGCCCATAGTCTCATTTGTAATTAAAAATAACTATTAAGCATTTAAGTTCATTAATCCATCTGATTTCAGTAAGTAAACATTGTCATTTGTGGTGATTCAGGAGGCTTCTTTCCACATAAAATATGCTCACTTTGGTTTTACCTCCTTGCATTTCTTCCTCTTACACCAGAGCCTGACAGGTTGAGGCTCTGGTGACGATCTAAGGCTAGCACAAAAGCATTCAGCAAAATATTTGACTTAAAGATCTCAGTCTGTAAAACAGAAACTTACGTAAACATAAACATACCATGGCAGTTTTATCTAATATTGTGGCTTGCTTTTGACCTCTGATAAAATAGGAAATAATTTTATAATGGTCATTAGTACATGTGGGTAAATGAGCATACATATCGAATAATATTAAATTGAATGTCAATCCATTATACCTGATGATTTGGTTTTCACAAACTAGTTTCTTACAGACTCTGAGTAAGGATTATAAAAAGAGACTACTATTTAGCTGTTCAGCAGTATTTCAGAATGAGTAGAATTGAAATCTATAAAATATGACTTCATTTGCTACATGTCAGAAGCTATAAAAGTAAATATATCTAAAGGTCTTTCATGCCTACATGCATAACACAAGTGGTCTTTTTCATCATTTATAGAAAATATGATCATTGCCAGATTGTAAATATGGACTCAGACTGTTCCTTGGGAGATTTAGTTCAGTCTGTTTGCAACTCTTTACAGATGTGAGTGTTCCACAAAGATAAAATTTATTTTTTTATAAAAACTAAAGATGAGATTATTTCATTTATCTCTAAAAACGCATGATAATGATATTGTTGTAATTCATGTTAGAAGAATTGAATATTCATAATTTCCTGTAAAAACGGTGGAGGAGAAAAGTGGGGGGGATAAAATGGAAGTTTCTTTGTTACAGAAACTTGTCTCATTTTAAAGACAGTGATAACGACCTTAGCAGATGTGCTATTACTGCTTTGCCCTTGTATTGGTTTCCTAGGAAGGACTGAAGGACAGTGTGCCTTCATCACAGGTCCTGATTGTGAGCCATGCTGTGCTCTGTATCAGTTTATGACTCTCTTCCAGCCAAGTCTGAAGTGCTTACTGTGGTTCACAAGGAGTGGATGGGGGCTGAATAATAGGTGGCTAGACACCTATCTCCACTTTTGAACAATTTCATGTACATTTTACTAATATGAGTCAGGTCTGATATTTTGCATGTGAAAAGGCACCTGATTCTATGCATGTGAGCCTCTGCTTTTCTTCACTTTTTATGACTTTCTGATGAAAATAATGGTATAAGTTGTACAAAAGCATGACTAGATTGACCAGCAGCCTGAAACAGAACAAGTACCAAGTGTCAACTAAGTTGTAGGTTGGAATATTACAATGGATATGGTGCACTAAACAAAGTTGTATGCATTTCTTCTTTATCTTCAGCAAAAATATTGTTTTCAATTCGAGAATTTTTTTGTAGATCTTATTCAGTAAAATTGAACTGCCCAGTAGTGTTTGCTTTACTTTTTAAATAAACTTTTTTTAGACTAAGCTTTGATGTACAAAAAATGTGTGAGATAGTACAGAGTACACACATACCACATCCCCAGTTGATATTATTAGTATCTTAATGATAGACTGATACATTTTTCAGAATTAATTTTCCAAAATTGGATCACAATTACCAACTGAAGTTCATACTTTATTCACATTCCCTAAGCTTTTACCTGTAGCTATTTTTCTCTCCCAGGATCTTACATAGCATCCCTCATTACATTTAGTTATCAGGCCTCCTTAGACTTCTCTTGCCTTTCTTGGACTCTCAGATTATCCTTGCTTTTGAAGAAGTTGACAGTGTTGAAGAGAATTAATCAGGTGTCCTAATTTTTCAGCATTTTCATTTGTTAGATGTGTTTCTTAAGATAAGAAATCTCCCAAGAAATTCCATTTCTATCCCAGTTTTCTACAGTCTTTCCACTATTCCTTCTGAATTTAGAAAATCAGGGTGTAAAGACTCCAATGTACGAGTAATTTCAGATCTGGGGCTTTCCCACATGTAAAAATGAGGAATTTTATGCGAAGCAAAGAGGCCTATGCTTGAGTCGTGATTCACCACTTCTCAGATTAGGGGACTTGAGCAAAAATTAATCTCCTAGAGCCCTTAGATGTATTATAAAGATTAAAAGAAGTGAAGCAATCCCACCACATGTACATCCTCAAGAATGGGGTCCTAATTAGAATAAGATATATCCTATGCTTGTATAATTATATCAAAATGAATTCTTCTGTCACATATAACTAAAAACAATGAATTGAAGCAAACTAGATTTCTGATATAGTTTCTTTATGTAAGCTATAATAAATAGTCGGTTTTAAAAATATTATTAGATACTATATTTAAAGAACATTTTTCAGAGTGGTCCTTAATAGAAACTTATTAAAATGAATAATTTAAGAAGCGAGCCTATTTAAGTTGTGAAAATATTGAATTTTGGAATATATATTATCCTAAGAGATGTAACATTTCACATATGATTTCATTAGAATTACACCATTTCTCTGAGTAAATAATCTTTTCCCTGAATAAATAATCTTTTTACAGTGCTCAGTCCTACTTTGTTTTTCATTGAATTGAGAGGTTGGCATCGGGTTGACATGATTTCCTTTAGTAGTAGAGATGATTTTGCTTCTTGGTGCTTGATCATCCTTGAGCAACTGATGATTAAAATTACATTCATAGTCAAACAATAGTTAATTCTGTAGTGAAAATAATCAGCATTGGAATGGACAGCTGTTTTCACAGACTTGTATTCAAACAGATAGTGAAAATAGCAAAGAGCAAGTATGCACTCTTAATTGTAATGCACTTTTCAGTGAGCCAGTGAAGAGTAACCTAATCAAGCCCATTCAAAGCTAGTGCTTGCAATATAGACCATTATAAAAACTAACTAGAAACTAGGAAATGGTCTTTTGCGTATGACAAGCTAGATAAGATTGAGTGATCATGATAATAAGAAATGGCCTTTTTATACATAGCTTTAAAGAAACCAGAATAGGTTCAATGGAAATTGGGCTCTGAGCCCAAGAAGAATTAGGCAGGAAGCCTAAAGGAAATTTAATGTTCTTTGCTTCTCCTTTCTGCTTTCTATTTAATTTGGTTTTGGAAGAAGTCTCTATTTGTGAGACAATTTCAGGTTTATCTGAAGCAGGTGGATGATGGTTTTAAGTTTACTGAGATGAAGAATGGAGAAGGATGGGAGAAAAACATGAGGGCACCACTGGTAAATATCACATGGGCCATGGAAATCATTGCAGATATCTGTAATGTACAGGGGATTTATAACTTTGGCCTGGGTCAGCTGGATAATGGATTTTTTCATAGTTCAGTTAATGTGCCCTGCCTTATTACAATAGGATTGTAATGATCTCAAAATAGAACTAATAGTTTAATTCACTATACATTTCTATTGAAGAACATACATTAACAAAAATATATCTTCCTACAAGGAGGACTTATTTCATGTTGCTGTAAGCCCAGACTTATTTTCAACACCATGAATATAAACACTGGTATAATGATCTGTAAATTCAAATGGGAATAAATATTTATTGAAAGGGGTAGAGAAGAAGTAACTAAATAAATGCATTCAGTAATAATAAAAATTTATTTGCCCAAGCAATATATTTAAGTAGTTTATAAATGTAGACTATAGATAAAATAGACTTCATGATTCTGCTAAACAAAATATCAGAAAATCTCAGATATGGAACCCTAAAATTTCACACAAAATATCTTTCTCTTTTTTTAAAATATTTTTTAGTTGTCAATGGACCTTTATTTTATTTATTGATACATGGGGCTGAGAATGGAACCCAGTGCCTCACACATGCCAGGCAAGTGTTCTGCCACTGAGCCCCAGCCCCAGCCCCACCTCACACACAATATCTTTCTAAGAAATTTACAAATAAACTTTTTCCGTGTCTCTTCAGTTTTTCAGTCAATATAAATACTAGCCTGAGAGTGTTTAATTTTTACTAAAGTTGCTGAAATTTTAAGCAAAAGGGCATACCAATGCCAAACACTAAAATGGGCTCAAAGGTAAATAGGTTAAAACAATTGGCAGTAATTTCTGAATTCAGCAATTATTGAAATTTGTGAATAGGATATAAACAGATAATGCAAAACACCCAGCTCCAGGGACTGGGGATGTAATTTTTTTTAATGGAAGCAATCCCACAGAATAAAAACAACAAAACAAGATATGCAATTCATATAGTAATTAATCAAATGGAGCTTTTAAAATATTTTTAGTAGTCAATGGACCTTTATTTTTATTTTTTTATATGTGGTGCTAAGAGTCAAACCCAATGCCTCATACATGCTAGGCAAACTCTCTACCATTGTGCTAAGACCCCAGCCCACCAAATGGTGCTTCTTATATTCAAATGAGTTGATTATATAATTCAGGTATAACGATTGTATTCTCACACATTAGGAATATTAAATATATAATTCAAATTTTAAATGGAAAAAAAAGAAAACATGACCAGAATCCTGAATTTCTTGCTTAGAGTGGAATTTATTTTGAACAAGCCATTTTCATATCCACACCATCTATGAGTTAGAATAGTTTTAATCTATGCATTTTCATTTGGAGCCTCTACCAAGTTCAATTAATTTGCACTAATTTTCAAATAAGAATGCTTAGAACTGTAAAGTACCATGAAAAGCAAGTATAATTAATCTCTCTGTTGAAGGAGCATACTCCTCCCAAGCTATTAAAGTTCAACATAGCCTCAAATGTGAATATATTTCTGGATTATACAGTTATAAGAAATATGGACTCATTTGCTGTTCAATTTGTTGCTTTGTGAGAACAAAACATCATTAAAATTAATAACTTCTAAAGTTCCCCATATGGCTTATATTTCTATATACATTTATATATTTCATAAATATATATATTTCTTTGTATTTCTAAATACACTTTACAAAGGTGGAATAACAAAAGACCTGAATGGATGAATGAATGAATACTCTTGAATCTGAACTTTTATTTGGAGGTGGGGTTCTGGGGATTGGAGACATGAAACTAGAAGGCCTCAAAAATAATCAATGAGTGAATAAAGAGAATAACAGCCTTGTGTTCAGAACCCAACTAGCTTACAGATGGGTCTATTCAAACAAAGTTTTCACCCAGATGCCCTGACATCAGCATATCCATGGACAATATCCCAGGCATCCAGCTGTGGTTCCTTAAAACAGTCTTCATACATGCATTGCCAAGACTATAGCTCTAAACCAAGTTCATTATTTCACTACTAATCAAATTACTTTAATAAGGAGCAGTCACATTGAAATATAAAAGCAGGTTTGGGGACTTTGAGCACTTCACACACTGCGGCATACCTTCTCTGCTGTGCAGTTGTTAGCTAAGGGTCTTGTTGTTTTACACCTTAGGGTCATCAATGATTTCAGGGAGTTGTGCTTTAGGACTCTGTATGTAGTAGTTATATATTTACCACATTGATGGGATAATAAAGATTTGTCACAATGAATGGAATTGCTGGTGTTTAAGTGACTACTTGTTTGGATGCCTAGAATCCAATCTCCAAAGCAAAGACTACAAATGACTATGATAGTGTTTCTCTCTTTCCTTCGTCCTCATCTCCTTGATGTAACCTTTATTATGACACTCTCCAGATTGCCACAGGCTGCAGCTGGAATTTGTCTTAGGATAGCAACCAGCAGTTATTAACCTATCAGAGTTAATTTTGTTTCATACTTCACATTGCTTAACAGATGCCTGGTCCACTCTGACAGAAATGTCACCTCCTTAAAATTATTTCTGATTTAGATGGTGGGGGGATGGTGAACCTTAATTTCAGTGAGTTTGATTGACGTATATAAAAATAAGAGTTCTTACAAAATATGATTTAAAACTAGGAAGAACTTTTGTAAGAGAAAGTTTAGGATGAAGAAAGAATAGACAAATACCAGTTATTTCCCTTTTTGACTATTATAAATAATGCCACATGAGCAATCTTTGGTGATGGACCTGTGCATTCATTTCTACATGGAGCATAACCAGGAGAATTGCTAAGTAATGTGTTTTGGTTGGCTTCATATTTAGTAGAAAATATTACAGAACATCCCCATTGTAATCTTATTTATTTATTTTTATGTGGTGCTGAGGATTGAACCCAGTGCCTTGCACCTAATAGGTGAGCGCTCTACTGCTGAGCCACAACCCCAGCCCCATCCATTGTAATTTTAACAGTTTATATGCTCCTATAAGTTACGTGAGATTTCCAGTTGTTCATCACTTCACCAAAACTTAGGATTGTGGGACTCTTTTGATCATTCTGGTGAGTTTGTAGAAGTACCTTATATTAGTATTAAGGTGTAGTTCACTGATTTCTGAAGGGATTGACTTGTTTTTTTCCCCCACGGTTACTGACCACTTTGCTATCTCTTTTGTAAAGTGTTTAAACAATCGCACTTTTTTTTAAAATTAAATTTTCTTTGCATGTTGATTTGGTTTTCTGTCAGTTACATGCATTATAGGTACCATCTGTCT
The DNA here is from genome assembly GCF_047511675.1 of Marmota flaviventris. NCBI lineage: Eukaryota > Metazoa > Chordata > Mammalia > Rodentia > Sciuridae > Marmota > Marmota flaviventris. The sequence continues at coordinate 64,664,237 of NC_092504.1, forward strand.
CTCATTGTATAGCTTGCCTTTACATTTCTTTCATGATATCTTAACGAACTAAAAGCTCTCAGTATAGATGCCAATTTGTGTGTGTGTATGTGTGTGTGCATGTGTGCATACATATATGTATGTGTATATAAGTATATATACACATATATATACACATATATATACACACACGTATCAGCACGCATGCACACACACACACAGGGGAGGGGCAGGGAATGGTTCTGAAAACTATTTTTACTTTCTCTTTCTTGGAGATCTTTTGGGCAGCTATGGATAGCAATAAGAATAATTTTGGCCCTGCTTTTTTTTTTAATGTTGTTTACATTCTTATCTTCTGTAATGGCTTGGTACTGGTATACCTATCACACAGTTGACTTACTTGTAGTTACTGTCTCTTAATGTTTACATGATTTTCTTGCTATTTCTCAGTCTCTTTTGTTAGATTTTATAATGTATAGTCTGAAGTGCTGAGTTCATAGAGCTTTATTTCCCAGAATTTTTTTTTCTCACTGTTTACTAATGCTCAGGTATTGTTATTTCATATTCATGGCTTTTGTTATCATCTGTATGCTGAAAGAATTGCATATTTATATCTTCAGATCAAAATGTTTTCTGAATTTCTGCTGTTAGACCTATCTGGGTAATTAATATCTTTATCTGGATGTCTCACAGTGAACATGTCCAAAAATGAACACATGAGGTCTTTTCAACTCTTCAGTGTTCTCCAAACAGATAAATCATATCAACCCGCATCCTCTAGCCCAGACTCTGGTGAACTACCACCTTCATTACCATCACTCATTGATGAAGTCACCCTAATGCTGCCTTCCTACTTATAAATTTATTTCTCTGTTCAAACCTCCAGCAAGTCATAGATAGATTGCACCCACAGCCCTCTAACTAGTCTTCTTACAGTGACTCCCCAACTCCATCTCTTTCTTGAATTGAAGAGCTGTCTATTAATAATGGAAACATTAACTCAACACTCCCGTGCTTAATCCCCTTCCATGATTTCCCATGTCTTAGGGTATTAAAAACCTCCCTACTCTCTAAAGAGACTTGAATAATCAAGCATGACTTGATCCTGGCAGTCTTCACTCTCTAGACAAACGTGCCCTCTCTACAAGAATATGAACTGTGAGAAGGTACTGATTTTCTTTGCTGTCACCTAGTAGTGGTTCTGTACATTTCTATTGAATGGCTAGAATGTATCATGATATTTCTTCTACTTGCCATTGACACTGGGATATCATTCTTTTGTCAGTGTTGGTGGTGGTAATTTCAGATGCTTACTTCCACACTGTTGTTTAGGAATTCTGTCACATTAATTTCATGTCCTCTATTTATTCCATGAGTCTCTCTGGGGAGCTCTTCTTATCAATATTCACTCCAGCATTTCTGTCCCTATTTGCTTACAGGCCTCGGCTGTCTTTGCCTTCTTGGAGAGATGTTATCTTCTCATCCTTTGACCATGTGTTCAGCCTGTATGTTCTTTATTACACTGAAACAATGGACAGGGTTATTTATTTTATTTTAACAAAAACTTTGTAGTCAAGTATTAAAAATAGTCTTCTGTCCATACACAAAACAACCATATAAATACCATAGCTCTTCCTATTTAACTTAAATGATCTAATTTAAAACATTCCCTGCCTCTGCAGAATGTGATAGGTTTTTTTTCTTATTTATTTCACCATCACTACTTTATAGGCAACACTTATGCACGTTTATATATGTAGAGAAATATATTTCTGTATGTACTCAAACATGTATTTATTTTATGCCTTGTTAAAGAGAACATTCATCTATTTATTTTAATGTATTTATTGAATAGTTAGAGAATCCTGATTAATGTTGCTACATGTTATCAAAGGCCTGGGAGTCAGCACTGAATATTAAGTTTAAAGCTTTGAAATCTATAGTCTGAATTTGAATATTTATTATACTACATATTAGCTTCTCAAACTACTTGACTCTCTTTTATGTAGTTTTAGTTTCTCCTGTTTTTCTTAGTTTTTTTTGTGAGTGTGTGTGTGGTTGTGGTGTTAGAGATTGAACCCAGGGCCTTGTGCATGTGAGGACAGCACTCTACCAACTAAGCTATATCTCCAGCCTATTTTCTTAGTTTTTAAAAATATTTCTATATGTAACATAAAAATAAAAATATTTCACTGTATGGGGCTATTGTGAGGATTAAGAGAAAAAGTATTTATCATAGTACCTTGTACTTAACAAGTAATTACTAAACATATGAATTACTAAAGTAAAATTTGGGAAGGTAAGTCTTTTATTTGAAACCATTGCTTATACTTTAAGTATATTTTCAAATATGACATATACCACTAACTCATTTTTTCTAGCATATAATTTTAATATTATAAAAATAAATCACACAAAACATGATTCAAACTGAAAAAGGTATATTATAAAGAAAATCTTTCTACCACTCACTGAAAAGTCTTTCTACCACTCCTAGAGAATTTTTCTATTTATTTATTTATTTTTGTTGGGCTGAGGATCGAACCCTGACCTTTCTCCTTGCTAGGCAAGTAAGCAAGCACTCTACCACTTCTCTGAAAATATTAATATTTTAAATGGTAGCATTTTAATGTATTTCTAACATATTTGACATATCTAGATCATAAACTAATGTGTTACATATTTAAATGGTAAAAAGACTCTATTTGTGTTGTCTTTAGTCCTTGTAGCATTCTGACTTTATTTATAATCAGTATGTTTATATGTGAAATAATGCCATCTTCAAACTTATTACATAAGTGATAACAATTAGATCTGTGAATGAGAATCATAAATCTTGTATAATAGGAATCCACCTGTGGCTTTATGGTCTTAGAACCCAGCCATAATTTTTCAATACCAGTGAAAGCTCACCTGTACATCAGATAAGAAAACACAGTGGCCATTATTTATATTCTTTCTTTTATTATCTTATAGGCTTGGAACCCTTAGTGTTATTTGCAGGACAGGCTTTGGGTTTGATTTAAGTCATGTTGAAAGCTGCAGCCCATGTGTGAATTACTTTGGCAATAAACATGGTTTGATCTTGTAGCAAAGACATCAGAAACAAAACGTGCTTTGGATTATGTAAGCCTCTGCTTAAACTATTCTTTAAGAAAGAAAAAAGTCATAAAGCATGTTTCAAGTTAATACCATGTTCAAAGTTTCAGAATTTGGTTTGCCTTTTATTTGTCAACTTGTAATAAAGACTTGAGAGATGAGGTGAGGGGAAGAGGAACATGGGAATTCTCAGGCAGCATGGCAAATTTTCACATATAACCATATATCAGGTAGCATGCCTTCAGTGTCACAAAAGTTGAAGGAAGGAACTTTTTTTAAAATAGAAAGGATCATCTTTCTAATTTCCTTGTCATTTATGATTTATTAACTGATAATTTCGTCTTAATATTTATTACTTTCATTTTCCCAAAATATTTCCATTACTTTCTCTACTCAGTCTTCTCTAAATATAAGAACTTCTTTTCACAAATTTTTTATTTATTAAAAAGTTTGAGAGGGCTGGGGTTATAGCCTAGTGGTAGAGCACTTGCCTAGAATGTGTGAGGCACTGATTCTCAGATGCACATATAAATAAATAAAAATAATAAGGTCCATTGACAACTAAAAAATATTTTTTTAAAAAAGTTTGAGAGATAAAACAATGAGAGATGGCAACAAGAAGAAGGAGAAGAGGAAGAAGTATATAAAGAATGAATAAAAGAAAGGGGAGGAAGAACAAGAGAAAGAAGAGGTGATTAGCATCCTATGTACTATATTGCCATAACAAACTACCACAGACTCCCACATATGAATTTGAGGGGTCAGTGGAGACAAAATTTAGCCCACACATGTACTCTGATAGAAATCTGAGCAACTCAGAATACAAAAAGAATGGAACATTCTTTCCATTCCAGTCCAGAAAATCTGGGAGAGATTGATGGTAGAAAGAATATAATGTTAAGTTTATGTAAGTGTCATCACATAATGATAAGCTGAATTTTAGGGGTATGAGCAATTTAAATCACTATTTAATGTATTGAATATATTAATGTCTTATGTATGGGTAAGATTAATTTTGGGACAGTAAGCTATGCATAATATCCTAACTACATTGCTATTTATGCAGGAGTAATATTAAAACAGGCCAAGGCCTCTGCATTAACTCATTAATGCAGAGGGCACAAAGAAATATTTTGTACTAAAGATTGTTTTACTTATAAGCATGTACATGAACTGTTTCCCAAAATTGCTTCCAAACATATGTATCCTAGTATGTTTCCCTCATAGTTTTAAATCTTTGATATTGTTTTGGAATAAGAACTTGAAATACAAGAGTTAGGTACTAAGGCTTAGTTTAAAGTGAAGAGTTTTCATTTTGTTTTAGTTTTAAAACTTAGCTGGGAAGTGAAAAATTATGATAAGGAAGTATTCTGATTTAAGTTATTTCATTTTGTTAATTATTAACATGTTATTATTTTTAAAGAAATGCTATTATATTCTAACAAAGTATAATCACACTAGTTTAAGTTCAGCCTGAATTTCTAATATTTGTAGTTATATCTATACCTATAAATGAATCATTCTGTTTGCTACAATGATTACTGCTATTTTTTCTGTTAATTAATTTATCATGTCTCTGTAAAATTGGATACTAAGAATAATTTCAGGAAATGAATTTGTCATCAGGAGGCAAAAGCCATTCCAAATATTTTAAATTTTAAAAAAATCCTAATTATACAATATAATATGCTTTTTAAATAAGATAAGACTGTGATTTATATAGATCCTATGCTGATGATGATAAAGTTGAAGATTAGGACAAGAAAAGTGATGATGATGAAGAAGAAGATGAAGGAGGAGAAAGAAGGAGGATGAGGAGGAGGAGGAGGAGGAGGAGGAGGAGGAGGAGGAGAAGTTGTTGTTATAAATTCATTCACCAAAATAGGTAATTAAGAATTGCCTTTGGTACCTATTTATCCTTTATGGTCCAAAGGAACCAGGGAACTCAAAACAGTTTAAATTTCAACATCTCTGGTACCTGGCTCTCCAACATTATGTTTTCCTTTTCATCAAAATATATTATCTGTCCCTCAGTTCTGTTACACTACCATGATAATAATTCTTGTCCAATTTAAACCAATATATTGTTAAGATGAAATATCTATGAGTGATATCAATTTTAGGCAAAATGGTAGCCCCTCAAGGTAAGTATGTCTAAATCACATTATTTCCCAAAATTTGCCTTTTTTCTCACAGAATTTATATATGCATTTAGCTTATTCTTTTTATTTAAATAGTTATAATTAAGATAATCTAATTAATCTGTGACCTATTAAGTGATTATCTCTCTATATAAATTTAGAAAATATTTTTAAATTTCACATTTACATATATGTATGTATGTGTGAATTTATATACATATATATATATATATAGATAGATAGATAGATATAGATATATAGATATATAGATATCTGCTACAATATAGATTAGAAATAGATGATCCATGGATAGCTTTTCTGTGCTGTATCATTTATGGCAGTTAAATACACAGTTGTTAGTTTTTACAGTGCTTACTTAAATACTCTACTAAATAGGGAAACATATACAAGTCTGTTTGTCATCCTATCACAAAGTGAGCATATGCAAGTAAGTAACTCCAAGGTAAAGAAATAGAACACTCCTGCATCACAGGGGCACTCCTTTTACCCTTCCATTGGTTCCTTATTCCTCTTCCCCAAGGCAAACCAGTACCCTGACTTCTAACTTCATAGATTAGTTTTTCCTGTCATTGAACTTTTTATAAATAAACCATATAGTATATTTTCTTTGTTTGATTTGTCTTGCTTAAAATTATTGTGGCATTCATTCATGTTATGGGTTGTAAGTTTTTTCGTTTTCATATTTGAATATGTCTCATGTTGTATTCCCCAATAGCAAAACCCGACACAAAGATTTTTATTAAAATGATTTTATCCTTCCTTACAAAATCTCAGGGGGGAAAATGGTAGGTAAGTATGAGAGTGGGATTAGGAAAGTTGGAGTCCAAGCCAGGGCACAACAGAAATCTGGGTTCCCAGGAAAAGTACTTGCCCAATCTAATAGGGGATATCTAGACAGGGTGCAGCTTGCACTTCATTGGCATCTGGATCCAGCATTGAGGGGCTACAGAGCTTACCCTCTTACCCTAGTCACTCCTTGGTTAAAGGTTACCCAAAGGAAGGTACATTTTCAGGCTCTTCTGGCTTTCTGAGTATGTGGTAAATTATTTTTCACAAATCTTAAGACAGCCTTTGATAGAGATGCAAGCATTGCCTGGTGAAAACAAAAATAAACTGATGAAGGTGGCAGAGGGATCCCATAGGATATGGGTGGAGCACTGAAAAATCTGTTACAAATAACATATATCATCATTCATTTATTCATTACACTGTTGACAGGCATTTGGGTTGGTTTCTAGCTTTAGGCTATTATGAATAATGTTGCTATGAGCATCCTTTCTTGTCTTTTGCATTTATTTCACTAGAAAATAAACATAGCAGTGGAATTGCTGGATCATCTGTTGTTAGTTTCTCATTGAGTAGAAAATACTAACTCTTCCTCACTAAAAAGGGTGAGACTTCCAGTTCCTCAATATTCTCATAAAAATTTGAGGTTGTACATTTGCAGAGATGCTTAACCGTGGCATTAATTTGATTTCCCTGATTTCTGATGGGGTTGAATGTATTTTTCACATGTTGTTGATCATTTGGAAAGCCTCCTTTGTGAATTCATGTTTCAGCAATGTCTGATTTTTTAAATTGGGTTTCCTTTTTCTAATGGATTTGTAAAAGTTATTTTCGTAGTTTAGACTTGAGCCCTCTCTCAGTTATATTGTGTAGTAGGAAGAGTAATGGCCTCCTAAATATAAGATCTCCCTACATTTGTGAAGTCCTCCTAAAGATATCAGATACTAGTCCCTTGATATTCTTAATGTTACTTCACATAATATTTTGCTGATGTGATTGAACTGAACATTTTAAGATGAAGACATTGTCCTGGATTATACAGGCAGAGTTTAAATGCAATCACATGTACTATTGTAAGAGGGAAGCAGAGGAAGAGTTGGCACAGATACAACAGATAAAGATGATAAGGAGCTAGAGCCTGGTTGATGCAGTTAGCAGAAGCTAAAGAGGCAAGGAAAAGATTCTCCCCCAGGGCCTGCTGACACTTTGGTTCTGACAGTTTGATTTCAGACCTCTGGCATTAAGAACTGTGAGGGAATATTGTGTTGTTTTCATTCATCAGGCTTGTGGTAATCAGTTAAGAAATTAATATAAGTGGATTGAACATATCATCTCTATTTTTGTGTTTTATTTCTCTGAATGAGGTCTTGATGCACAGATGGGAATGTAGCCCATTTTATCAAATTTTTTCTTATGCTGTTTCTTCCCATGTTTGAGAGATGTTTTCCTGTCCTAAGGACATGAAGATGTTCTTCCATGTTATCTTATTTTACCTTTTGAATCTATGTCTATCAACTGCTTAGAATGGTGTTATATTTGTCATATGAGATATGGAGGTCAGGTTTTAATATTTTCCTGTGTGGATTTTTTTTTGATTCAGGACTATTTTTAAATCAACTGTTTCCTTCCCCTCTGCACTCTAGAGACATCTTTTTTTGGGAGGTGAGGAGGAGGTTTACCGGGAATTGAACTCAACCACTGAGCCACATCCCCAGCCATATTTTGTATTATTATTTTTTTAAATTTAGAGATAGGGTCTCACTGACTTGCTTAGCACCTCACCATTGCTGAGACTGGTTTTGAACTCACTGGACATTTTCCTTCCTCAGCCTCCCCAGCTGCTGGAATAACAGGCATGCACAACTGCTCCTGGCTCCAGAGGCCTCTTGATGATTACTGAATACTCCAGACTCTTGGCTCTTCTCTGTCCCACACTTGTATTTGTCCTTGCAGAAACACATCTGTCTGAATTGATTTAGCCTTATAATAAGTCTTGATATTCAGCAATATTTCCCACCTTGATTCTCAAGATTGTCTTGGTGATTTGATCTTTGCATTTCCATAACTGTTTTGCAATCATTTAATCAATCAATTTTTACAAAAATAAACTGATAGGGTTTTATTTACTCTATACAACAGTTTTCAGAGAATTGCTGCCAGTGAAAAATAATATTGTCACTTAATAAATATGATTTTTCTTCCATTTATTTAGAACTTAGTTCATCAAGATGATATTCCAAAATTTTCATTAGATTGACTTCTATTTGAATTGATTTTATAAATTGCAACTTGAAATTGTCAGTTTCTTAACTTTCTATAGTTCATTTAAAAAAAAGAAAATGAAACGCGAGAGGTTTGTCGCACGGAGGGTAACACTGCTTATTCAGCAAATCGCCCCGCGGCTAAAGTCTGGGATAGAGACGCAGGGTTACAGCGCTGCAGTTTCTGCCAGCCGCGCAAGCACCGTACTCAGGGCTGAATTCTGGGTTCGAGACGGGGGAAGGAAGCGGTCCATCTCGGTTCTCCACACCGGTCAGACCACAGAGGAGGCCAGCAGCCACCATGTTGGTAAACTGACGTCACCACCCCTGTTTTTGACTGACCGCAGCTCATTCAGCCATAGAACAGGTAATTTCAGGCTGCAATTCGCCTGCGGCTTGCAGACAGATTGCTAGGGCTCAGCGCCTGGGTGCTTATTAGAACCTGATCTTATCGGAGTGAATACCGAGCGCGGGGCGGCCGAGTTCCGGCTCCCGGAACTGAGCCCGCAGGGACTGCTTCTTGGAGCTTACATTTATAGGAGCTTACACCGAGCACGGAGTGGCCGAGTTCCGGCTCCCGGAACTTCCCTGGCCCGGGGCTAGGAGCCCGCGGAAACTGCTTCTCGGTCCGGGTCCTGCTGAGGGCCGGTCAGGACTCACCCGGTGCTTTGGTTGCCCGGCAAGGGGAACGAAATGCTGCCATTCGCATAGGATACCAACATGGCAGAGATCTGACGTCTGCAGAAAGCGGCGGAGGAGGGAACTTCATCAATACCAGTGGTGACATAAGCAGTTGGTCTCCTGGTAGGGGGGGTGAGGCACAGTCACCCGAGTCTCCTCAATTTGTCGTCGAGCCAGAGGGAAGGAGCCGGGCCGCCGCCAGCGCCCGGAGCAGGCCCAGCGGCTCGCCAGCGTGGTGACCGCGTGACCCCAATTGGAGAGGGGGCGGAGCGGAGCCGCCACCCGCAACCGCAAGGTGGGCAGACCCGCGACCCAGTGGTACATGGGCGTGGTAGGAGGGGCAGGGCAGAGCCGCGGTTCGCGCTTGCAAGGTAAACAGACCTGTGTCAGCCTGGCGGGTCAGGCCCAGTGGCCTGCCAGTGTGGTACACACGTCACCCCAACTGGAGTAGGGGCAGAGCAGATCCTTCTCCCACGCCCGGATCAGGCCCTGCCGGTGTGGTGGTCACGTGACCCCAATTGGAGTGGGGGCGGAGCGGAACCGCCACCCGTGCCCGCAGGGTGAGCAGACCAGTGATCAACCTGCAGATCAGGCCAAGGGGTCCGCAGGCGTGGTAGGAGGGGCAGGGCAGATCCGCCGCCCGCGCCTCCAAGGTAGGCAGACCTACAACAGACCGGCGGATCAGGCCCAGGAGCCTGCCAGCGTGGTACAAACACCACCCTAATTGGAGTAGAGGCAGAGCAGAGTCGCCGCCCGTGCCAGGAACAGGCCCAGCGTCCTGCAGGCGGGGTAGCCACGACACCCTAATTGGAGTAGGGGCAGAGCAGAGCCTCCACCTGTGCCCGAAAGGTGGGCAGATCTGCGACCGACCAGCGGGACAGGCCCAGGGGCCTGCCGGTACGACAGACACGTCACCCCATTTGCAGTAGGGGCAGAGTAGAGCCGCCGCCCGCGCCTGCAGGGTAGGCAAACCTGCAACCGACCGGCGGATCAGGCCCGGTGGCCTGCCGGCGTGGTACACTCGTCACCCCAATTGGAGTAGGGGCAGAACAGAGCCGCCGCCAGCTCCCAGAACAGGCCCAGTGACCTGCCGGCGTGGTAGCCACGACACCCCAATTGGAATAAGGAGAGAGCAGAGCCGCCGCCCGCACCTGCAGGAAAGATACGCAAGCAGTATGAAAAGACAAGGAAAGAAAGGACCACAAGCAATGCAGGTCAACGCAACTTTAGAAGAGGTAACAGCTGCAGCAGATGGAATGTCAGATAAAGAATTCAGGATATACATGCTTCAGATGATCTGGAGTATCAAGGAAGACATTAAACAGCAAAATCAGACAATGAAAGATCACTTCGACAACGAATTACGCAAACAAATCCAGGAAGCAAAGGATCAACTATACAGGGAGATAGAGGTTATAAAAAACAAACAAACAGAAATCCTAGAAATGCAGGAAGCAATAAACCAACTTAAAAATTCAATGGAGAATACTACCAGCAGAGTAGAACACTTAGAAGATAGAACATCAGACAATGAAGACAAAGTATTTCAACTGGAAAAGAACATAGACAGCTCAGCAAGACTGTTAAGAAACCATGAGCAGAACATCCAAGAAATATGGGATAACATTAAGAGACCAAACTTAAGAGTCATTGGGATACAGGAAGGTACAGAGCTCCAAACCAAAGGAATGAGAAGTCTATTCAATGAAATAATACAAGAAAACTTCCCAGACTTGAAGAATGAGACAGAACCCCAAATCCTAGAAGCCTACAGGACGCCGAATGTGCAAAATCATAAGAGATCCACACCTAGACACATCATAATGAAGATGCCCAACATACAGAATAAGGAGAGAATTTTAAAAGCTACAAGAGAAAGGAAGCAGATTACATTTAGGGGTAAGCCAATCAGGATAACAGCTGATCTGTCAACACAGACTCTGAAAGCTAGAAGATCCTGGAATAACATATTTCAAACACTGAAAGAAAATGGGTTCCAACCAAGAATTGTGTATCCAGCGAAATTAAGCTTCAGGATGGAGGATGAAATTAAAACCTTCCACGATAAACAAAAGTTTAAAGAATTCGCAGCTAGAAAACCATCTCTTCAAAACATCCTCGCCAAAGCATTACAGGAAGAGGAAATGGAAAATAACAATGAAAACCAACAGTGGGAGGTAGGACAGTAAAGGGGGGGGGAATAATCAAAGAGGAAAACAAACCATGTTTAGTAACAGAAATAAACAAATATGGCTGGAAGAACAACCCATATCTCAATAATAACCCTAAATGTTAATGGCTTAAACTCACCAATTAAGAGACACAGGCTAGTAGAATGGATCACAAAACAAGACCCAACAATATGCTGCCTACAGGAGACGCATTTGATAGGAAAAGACATACATAGGCTGAAGGTGAAAGGTTGGGAAAAATCATATCACTCATATGGACTTCGGAAACAAGCAGGAGTGTCCATACTCATATCAAATAAAATCGATTTCAAGCCAAAGTTAATCAAAAGAGATAAAGAGGGACACTACATACTGCTTAAGGGAACCATACACCAACAAGACATAACAATCATAAATATTTATGCCCCAAACAATGGTGCAGCTATGTTCGTCAAACAAACTCTTCTCAAGTTCAAGAGTCTAATAGATCACCATACCATAATCATGGGAGACTTCAACACACCTCTCTCGCCACTGGACAGATCTTCCAAACAAAAGTTGAATAAGGAAACTATACAACTCAATAACACTATTAATAACCTAGACCTAATTGACATATATAGAATATACCACCCAACATCAAGCAGTTACACTTTTTTCTCAGCAGCACATGGATCCTTCTCAAAAATAGATCATATATTATGTCACAGGGCAACTCTTAGACAATATAAAGGAGTAGAGATAATACCATGCATCTTATCTGATCATAATGGAATGAAGCTGAAAATCAACGATAAAAGAAGGAAGGAAAAAGCATACATCACTTGGAGAATGAACAATAGGTTACTGAATGATCAATGGGTTATAGAAGATATCAAGAAGGAAATTAAAAAATTCTTAGAGATAAATGAAAACACAGACACAACATATCGGAATCTATGGGACACATTGAAAGCAGTTCTAAGAGGAAAATTCATTGCTTGGAGTTCATTCCTTAAAAAAAGAAAAAACCAACAAATAAATGATCTCATACTTCATCTCAAAATCCTTGAAAAAGAAGAGCAAAACAACAGCAAAAGAAGTAGAAGGCAAGAAATAATTAAAATCAGAGCTGAAATTAATGAAATCGAAACAAAAGAAACAATTGAAAAAATTGACAAAACTAAAAGTTGGTTCTTTGAAAAAATAAACAAAATCGACAGACCCTTAGCGATGCTAGCGAAGAGAAGAAGAGAGGGAACTCAAATTACTAGCATACGGGATGAAAAAGGCAATATCACAACAGACACTTCAGAAATACAGAAGATAATCAAAAACTATTTTGAATCCTTATACTCCAACAAATTAGAAGATAGTGAAGGCATAGATAAATTTCTTAAGTCATATGATCTGCCCAGATTGAGTCAGGAGGATATAGAAAACCTAAACAGACCAATATCAATTGAGGAAATAGAAGAAACCATAAAAAGACTTCCAACTAAGAAAAGCCCAGGCCCAGATGGGTATACAGCAGAATTTTACAAAACCTTTAAAGAAGAACTAATACCAATACTTTTCAAGCTACTTCAGGAAATAGAAAAGGAGGGAGAACTTCCAAATTCATTCTATGAGGCCAACATCACCCTGATACCTAAACCAGACAAAGACACTTCAAAGAAAGAAAACTACAGACCAATATCTCTAATGAACCTAGATGCAAAAATCCTCAATAAAATTCTGGCGAATCGGATACAAAAACATATCAAAAAAATTGTACACCATGATCAAGTAGGATTCATCCCAGGGATGCAAGGCTGGTTCAATATACGGAAATCAATAAATGTTATTCACCACATCAATAGACTTAAAAATAAGAACCATATGATCATCTCGATAGATGCGGAAAAAGCATTTGACAAAGTACAGCATCCCTATATGTTCAAAACTCTAGAAAAACTAGGGATAACAGGAACATACCTCAATATTGTAAAAGCAATCTATGCTAAGCCTCAGGCTAGCATCACTCTGAATGGAGAAAAACTGAAGGCATTCCCTCTAAAATCTGGAACTAGACAGGGATGCCCTCTCTCTCCACTTCTGTTCAACATAGTTCTCGAAACACTGGCCAGAGCAATTAGACAGACGAAAGAAATTAAAGGCATCAAAATAGGAAAAGAAGAACTTAAATTATCACTATTTGCAGATGATATGATTCTATACCTAGCAGACCCAAAAGGCTCTACAAAGAAACTATTAGAGCTAATAAATGAATTCAGCAAAGTGGCAGGATATAAAATCAACACGCATAAATCAAAGGCATTCCTGTATATCAGCGACAAATCCTCTGAAATGGAAATGAGGACAACCACTCCATTCAAAATATCTTCAAAAAAAATAAAATACTTGGGAATCAACCTAACAAAAGAGGTGAAAGACTTATACAATGAAAACTACAGAACCCTAAAGAGAGAAATAGAAGAAGATCTTAGAAGATGGAAAAATATACCCTGTTCATGGATAGGCAGAACTAACATCATCAAAATGGCGATATTACCAAAAGTTCTCTATAGGTTTAATGCAATGCCAATCAAAATCCCAACGGCATTTCTTGTAGAAATAGAGAAAGCAATCATGAAATTCATATGGAAAAATAAAAGACCCAGAATAGCAAAAACAATGCTAAGCAGGAAGTGTGAATCAGGCGGTATAGCGATACCAGACTTCAAACTATACTACAGAGCAATAGTAACAAAAACAGCATGGTACTGGTACCAAAACAGGCGGGTGGACCAATGGTACAGAATAGAGGACACAGAAACCAATCCACAAAACTACAACTATCTTATATTTGATAAAGGGGCTAAAAGCATGCAATGGAGGAAGGATAGCATCTTCAACAAATGGTGCTGGGAAAACTGGAAATCCATATGCAACAAAATTAAACTGAATCCCTTTCTCTCGCCATGCACAAAAGTGAATTCAAAATGGATCAAGGAGCTTGATATCAAATTAGAGACACGCCGTCTGATAGAAGAAAAAGTTGGCTACGATCTACATACTGTGGGGTCGGGCTCCAAATTCCTCAATAGGACACCCATAGCACAAAAGTTAATAACTAGAATCAACAAATGGGACTTACTCAAACTAAAAAGTTTTTTCTCAGCAAAAGAAACAATAAGAGAGGTAAATAGGGAGCCTACACCCTGGGAACAAATCTTTACTCCTCACACTTCAGATAGAGCCCTAATATCCAGAGTATACAAAGAACTCAAAAAATTAGACAATAAGAAAACAAACAACCCAATCAACAAATGGGCCAAGGACCTGAACAGACACTTCTCAGAGGAGGACATACAGTCAATCAACAAGTACATGAAAAAATGCTCAACATCTCTAGCTGTCAGAGAAATGCAAATCAAAACCACCCTAAGATACCATCTTACTCCAGTAAGATTGGCAGCCATTAGGAAGTCAAACAACAACAAGTGCTGGCGAGGATGTGGGGAAAAGGGTACACTTGTACATTGCTGGTGGGACTGCAGATTGGTGCAGCCAATTTGGAAAGCAGTATGGAGATTTCTTGGAAAGCTGGGAATGGAGCCACCATTTGACCCAGCTATTCCCCTTCTTGGTCTATTCCCTAAAGACCTAAAAAGAGCATGCTACAGGGACACTGCTACATCGATGTTCATAGCAGCACAGTTCACAATAGCAAGACTGTGGAACCAACCTAGATGCCCTTCAATAGACGAATGGATAAAAAAAATGTGGCATTTATACACAATGGAGTATTACTCTGCATTAAAAAATGACAAAATCATAGAATTTACAGGGAAATGGATGGCATTAGAGCAGATTATTCTAAGTGAAGCTAGCCAATCCCTAAAAAACAAATGCCAAATGTCTTCTTTGATATACGGAGAGTAACTAAGAACAGTGTAGGGACGAAGAACAGGAGAAGAAGATTAACATTTAACAGGGATGAGAGGTGGGAGGGAAAGGGAGAGAGAAGGGAAATTGCATGGTAATGGAAGGAGACCCTCAGGGTTATACAGTGGAGGAGGTAGAGAGAGAGGAGGGGAGGGGAGGGGAGAGGCGGGGAGGGGGGAGGGTGGAGGATGGGAAAGGCAGCGGAGCACAACAGACACTAGTATGGCAATTTGTAAATCAATGGATGTGTAACTGATGTGATTCTGCAATCTGTGTATGGGGTGAAGGTGGGAGTTCATAACCCACTTGAATCAAAGTGTGGAATATGATATGTCAAGAAATTTGTAATGTTTTGAACAACCCACAATAAAAATTTAAAAAATAAAAAAAAAAAATAAAAAATAAAAAAAAGAAAATGAGTAGATTTTTAAAATATTAATTTCCTATCAAGCCAAATAGGCTAAAGATAATTTACTTTATTAATCTAAACTTTTGCATGTTGTCTGAACATAATAATATCATTAACAAATAAACAAAACTCATAAATGATATCTTTCCCTTCTTTTCTTCTTTCCTTATTTCATTGATGAGATTTTTTCACTGCAGTTTGAAATAGAAGTGCTAATATTGGACATTGATTTCTTCCTGTATCAAAAGGAAAAAAATATATTTTACAATTAAAAATAACAGTTTGCTTGGTTTATTGAAACTATCTGATTCAGAACTGTCTGATTCAGAATTTTGTTGAAAAAAAGATTAATAAAATTATTTATGGAACAAAAAATAATAATTTCTTGTAATATATTGGGTAGAATGTTTTTCTAGTGTCTTCCTATACTTATTGAAAGTGCTTATTTATTTAGATTTAAATCACCCATCTCATTCAGAATTCGGTATTTACCCCAGATGTCATACCCTCTGTTCCTTTTTTTCTGTATTTCTCATATTTTTTGTATTTAGTATTATTTTATTTCTTCCTTTTAAAAATATTTCCTTCTAATCCTAATTTATTGAGATTTTTTTAAAATCACAAATTTACATATACTTTGTTTTGGATATTATTTTAGATGATCATTTTCTTCCTTCCCTTTATTTTGTTAATGTATAAAATTGCATCAACTGCTTTTTTAATATTAGGAAACCTAGTTTTGATTTGCATTTCTCTAATTACTGGACATGTTGAACATTTTTTCATACATTTGTTGATTGATTATATATCTTCTTCTGAGAAGTGTATGTTCAATTCCTTGGCCCATTCATTGATTGGGTTACTTGTTGGTTTTTTTTGTTTTGTTTTGTTTTTGTTTTTGTTTTTGTTTTTGGTGTCTAGCTTTTTGAATTCTTTATATACTGGAGTGATTAGTCTCTATCTGATGTGTGAGGGGTAAAGATTTGTTCCCAAGATGTATACTTTCTATTCACCTCACAGATTGTTTCTTTTACTGAGAAGAAACTTTTTAGTTTGAGTCCATCCCATTTACTGATTCTTGATTTTAATTCTTATGCCACAGGAGTCTTATTAAGGAAGTTGGTACCTAATCCCACATGATGGAGATTAGGGCCTACTTTTTCTTCTATTCGATGCAGGGTCTCTGGTTGTATTCCTAAGTCCTTGATCCATTTTGAGTTGAGTTTTGTGCATGGTGAGAGATAGGGGTTTAATTACATTTTGTGGCATATGGATTTCCAGTTTTCCCAGGACATGAAGATGTTCTTCCATGTTATCTTATTTTACCTTTTGAATCTATGTCTATCAACTGCTTAGAATGGTGTTATATTTGTCATATGAGATATGGAAGTCAGGTTTTAATATTTTCCTCTGTGGATATTCTTTTGATTCAGGACTATTTTTAAATCAACTGTTTCTTTCTGTTGAAGAGGCTATCATTTCTCCAATGTATGTTCTTGGCACCTTTGTCTAATATAAGATAATTGTAGTTTTGTAGGTTAGTCTCTGTGTCCTCTTCCTGTACCATTGGTCTACCAGTCTGTTTTGGTGCCAATACCATGCTGTTTTTGTTACTATTGCTCTGTATTATGGTTTAAGGTCTGGTATAGTGATGCCACCTGCTTCACTCTTGCTGCTAAGGATTGCTTTAGCTATTCTGGGTCTCTTATTTTTCCAGATGAATTTCATGATTGCTTTTTCTATTTCTATGAGAAATGTCATTGGAATTTTGATCAGATTGCATTAAATCTGTATAGTGCTTTTGGAAGTATGGTCATTTTGATAATATTAATTCTGCCTATCCAAGACCAAGGTAGATCTTTCCATCTTCTGCGGTCTTCTTTGATTTCTTTCTTTAGGGTTCTGTAATTTTCATTATATAGATCTTTCACCTCTTCATTAAGTTGATCCACAAGTTTTTGGGTTTTTTTTTTTTTTTGAGGCTATTGAAAATGGGGTAGATTTCCTCATTTCCCTTTCTGAGGATTTGTCACTGATATTCAGAAATGCCTTTGATTTATGGGTGTTGATTTTATATACTGGTACTTTCGCTGAATTCATTTACTTGTTCTAGAAGTTCTCTGGTGGAACTTTCAGAATCTTCCAGGTAGAGAATCATATCATCAGCAAATAGTGCCAATTTGAGTTCTTCTTTTCCTATATGTATCCCTTTAATTTCTTTCGTCTGTCTAATTGCTCTGGCCAGTGTTTCAAGAACTATGTTAAATAGAAGTGGTGAAAGTGGGCATCCCTGTCCTGTTCCAGTTTTTAGAGGGAATGCCTTCAGTTTTTCTCCATTTAGAATTATGTTGGCCTGGGGCTTAGTATAGATAACCTTTATGATGTTGAGATATGTTGCTGATATCCCTAGTTTTTTAGTTTTTTGAACATGAGCGATGCTATATTTTGTTGAATGCTTTTTCTGCATTTATTGAGATGATTATATGGTTCTTATCTTTAAGTCTATTGATGTGAAGAATTACATTTATTGATTTCTGTATGTTGAACCAACCTTGCATCCCTGGGATGAATTCCACTTGACATGGTTCGCAATCTTTTTGATATATTTTTGTGTTCGATTTCCCAGAATTGTATTGATAATTTTTGCATCTATGTTCCTTAGAGATATTGGTCTGAAGTTCTTTTTTGATGTGTCTTTGCCTGGTTTTGGAATCAGGGTGATATTGGCCTCATAGAATGATTTTGAAAGTGCTCCCTCTTTTTCTGTTTCCTGAAATAAATTGAATTATTGATATTAGTTCTTCTTTATAGGTCTTGTAGAACTCAGCTGTGTGTATAGCTGGTCCTGGGCTTTTCTTGGTTGGTAGGCTTCTAATGGTGTCTTCTATTTCATCACTTGAAATTGATCTGTTTAAATTGTGTATATCATTCTGATTCAATTTGGGAAAATCATGACTCTAGAAATTTTTCAACACCTTCAATAATTTCTATTTTGTTGAAGTACAAGTTTTCAAAACAATTTCTAATTATCTTCTGTATTTCTGTAGTGTCTGTTGTGATACTTACTTTTTCATCATGTATGTTAGTAATTTGAGTTTTCTCTCTCCTTCTCTTCATTAGCATGACTAAGAGTTTGTCAATTTTATTTATTTACCCATCTTTCCTACCCATAGGGCCTCCCCCTCAATTTTTTCAGTTGTTTCTTTTGTTTTTCAGTTGTTTCATTGATTTCAGCTCTGATTTTAATATTTCCTGTCTTCTACTGCTTTTGGTGTTGATTTGTTCTTCTTTTTTTAGGGCTTTGAAAGATTTCATCTCACTCCAATCAGAATGGCAGCCTTTAAGAATACAAACAACAACAAATGTTGGCGAGGATATGGGGAAAAATGCGCATTCATAAATTGCTCCTAGGACTGCAAATTGGTGCAGCCAATATGGAAAGTAACATGGAGAATCCTTGGAAAACTGGGAATGGAACCACCATTTGGCCCAGCTTTCCCACCCCTAGGTCTTTACCCAAAGGAGTTAGAACAGCATGCTATAGGGACACAGCCACATCAATGTTTATAGCAGTACAATTCACAATAGCTAATCTGTGAAACCAACCTAGATGCCCTTCAGTAGATGAACGGATAAAGAAAATGTGGTATTTATACACAGCATTAAAAGAGAATAAAATCATGGTATTTACAGGTAAATGGATGGAACTGGAGTATATAATGCTAAGTGAAATTAGCCAATCCCCAAAACCCAAATGCTGAATGATTTCTCTGATTTAAGGATGCTGATTCAGAATATGCTGTTGTAGGGGGGAGGAGGATGGGATGATTAAATGAACTCTAGATAGGGCAAAAGGAAAAAGGAAAGAGAGGGGAAGGGAGGGGGATCCTAAGGGTAGCAAAGATGGAGGAATGTGTTGATCATCATTACCCTAAGTACATGTATGATGACACAAAGGATGTGACTGTACTTTGTGTACAATTAGATAATATGAAAAAATGTGCTCTATACGTGTAATATGAATTGTAATGCATTCAGTTGCCATATATAACAAATTAAAATTTAAAAAATTGAGAAAAATAAATTTAATAAAAATAAAAACATTTTTAAAAAGTAAAAATTAAAAAAACAATTAAGACATCTAACCTACTAATCTTGTATTATTCTTTTGTATATTAATATATTTTTGTCAATATTTTTGACATTAATATATGCAGCTATATTTGCATATATTCATATAAGATAGTCTTATAGAACTCTTTTAATATTCTTTCATATTTTGGCATCAAGATTGTCTCAGCCTCATAAGAAAAATTTGGTTATTATTTTCTCCTTTCTATATTCTAGAATAGTTTATGTAAGATTGGCATGATTTTTTTCCTTAAATGATTAATGAAAAGTTTATTTATGAAACTATTTGATTCAGAATTTTGTTGAAGCAAGATTAACAAAATTACTTATGAAACCAAAAAAAATTAATTTCTTATATTAGGTAGAATGTTTTTCTCCAAATTTTATATCTTTACAAATTTTTTGATTTATTCACATAAACTTAATTATAATATTTTATGATCTGTTTGAAGTCTGTGTGGTTTGAAGCAATGTTCCCTTTTCTATTCCTACTGTTGGGTATATGCTTTCACTCTTTTTCTCCCAGTGATTAGTATTACCAGGGCACGTTTTCATTATTATTATCAAAAATTCAAATTTGTCTCTGAGATTTCTCTTATTGGCTTTTATCTTTTTTGTTTCCTTCATTATATTTTTCTTCATTTAGTTTTCTGTTGTTTTTCTCTCTGAGATAAATACTTACAGATCATTGATTTTCATTTCTTTGTATTTTAATATATATACTTCAGTCTGTTTGTTTAGTTGTATCTCAAAGTTTATATATATATATGTATATATATATACACATATATATATATACTTGTGTGTATATATATGTATATATATTTTATTGTTATTTCCATTTTACTCTATGAGAAATTTAGAATTCATTTTTAATTTCAAACAAATGCAAATTATCTTGTTACTGATTTCTCTTTTTTAAATATATTTATTTGTTCTAATAAGTTATACATGACAGCAGAATGTTATTTGATTCATTGTACCCACATAGAGCACAATTTTTTACTTTTCTGGTTGTACCCAAAGTAGGGTCACACCATTTGTATAATTACACATGTATCTAGGATAATGATGTCCATCACATTTCACTATCCTTCCTACCCCCCTGTGTCCCCTTTCCCCCTCCCCTTTGCCTCATCCAAAGTTTCTACACTCATCCCAGGCTCCCCACCCCCATTATGGATTAGCATCCATTTATCAGATAAAACATTCAGCCCTTGGTTTTTTTGGGACTGGCTTATTTCACTTAACATTATATTCTATAACTCCATCCATTTACATGCAAATGCCATGAATTTTTCTCTTTTATTCCTGAGTAATATTCCATTGTGTGTATATAACCCTAACCCTAACTGCTTAGTATACTCTGAGTTTCTCTGTGATTTAGTGTTTAGTACTAGTTTGGGACAATTTTCAGCCACTAACTTGTCAAATATTTCCTCTAATATAATTTTATTCTCTTATCCTTTTGAATTTCCTGTTACTTGTTAGACTTTTGGATAAGGGCTTGCATCTCTTGGATACTCCATTGTTTCATTTTCCCCTTTGTTTTTTCAGTAGGGACATTTGTATTGATTGTCTTCAAAGGTGCCATTTGAAAACACTTTTTAATCTCTGTTTCTGTATTTGTTTGTTTTCTTTCTAGTATTTTCACTTGACTCTTGTGCTTTTACTCTGCTGAAGCCTCGGCATGTTTCCCTCTTTTCCATTTCAGAGTTTAACGTGGTATTCAGAGTCATGTTAAATCCACTATTAGATAATTCCAACACTGCTGTCATATTTCAGTCTAGTTCTGTTGATTGCTTTGCCTTCAGACCTCTTGATTGCTTTTTTTGTTGTTCTTTTGTATGACTTATGGTTTTATTTATTTATTTATTTAGTTAGTTAGTTTTTGCTTTTGTTAAGAGCTTAACAGTTTGCATAGGAATACAGAAGTAAGCAGATTTTATGTTTGGAAATGGGCATGTCTTTCCTTCTATAGCTTTTCATAATAGGGAGTTATCATGAGTCCACCATAGTCTTCAAATTCCTTAATATTAGGGTGTTTTTAGGGTAGGGGTTGGTTTCCTAGAGGTTTTGTCTCTTTCTTTGTTCCACCCTCAGCTTTAGGTCTTCCCTTTGCCCTGTGCCTTAGAATGTCTTTCAGCAAGCCCTTGTTTCTGTCTCCAAAGTAGGAACACAGCTGTTGATGCTTGCTGACCTCTGTGGAACAGTCATTTTGGTTTACTGATTAAGCCTTAGTCTTAGGCAAGCCTTGTCAGTGACAATTGAAGGAGGACTGTCTCAGTGACCCTGTCCCAGCTCAATGAGACCTGGGTACAGGGGCATACTTCTTCCTCTCCCAGGGCAGGATGGGTGTGGTGTTTTGTAGTTCACTTCCCTTAATTGCAATCATGTTAGTTTGCCAATCGTGTTTAGTTTGCCTGTAATCTGGCAGTTAGATCTTTAGAGAATTCATCCACACCACTACCTAAGAAATACTCGTATTCTAAGATGCCTAAGCATCCTAATGTTTGTTGTCCTATCTCACCAATTTAAGCTCCCCTCTCATATTCTTCTCTCCATGGAAATAGTGACAGGAAGGATCTGATCAGGTTTTGTACCTTTTCTTCAGTGATGACTCTTAAACTCCAACAGGCCTGCACTTTATGGAAGGCTTTCTCAGGGTGCCTATTGGTCTTTTTTGCAAGAGGAAGCTGAGAGCAGGTAGGAATTTCCCTAGGATCTGTTTTTCTCAAGTATTTTTTACTCTCTTGGTTCCCCCACGTCTAGCCTTCAGCAGTTTGTTAAAATGTTCACTGAATTCTTCTTTCAGGAGTTCATCAATATCTGCTCCAGGTAAGAAGGTGCTTGCTTCTGTCTGTCTATGGAGATGTTTGTGTTTCCTTAGATTTCATGTTATTTAATTTATTGGTGACTTCAACTCTCTAGTAAGTTCCAGGAAACTGGTATATTTGCAGATTGTTTAAAATGTTGTTGTTGTAAGGGTGAGAAAAATGCTGTTTTCAGCTTTCTATCTCCTATCTGGAAATGAATATTAATTTTAAAGTCATTAGTTGTCAATATGAAACAAAGATCCTAGAAATCTAGGGTTTAGTAGAAGAGCAGTCTGAGGATTTCCTAGGCCAATAATAATCAAAGAAGATTGAATAAAGTCTATAACAGTCCACAAATGAAGAGGTAAATAAATAAATGGTGTCATTATTTTCCTATGATTTTTTTTCTGGTTATTTTATAGAAAGAACCTAAATGTAACATTGTTGGATCTGCTGTTTAAGAAACATGAGTAAAACCAAGAGGCATGGGGCTAAACCTAAAAATTGGATCCTTTGGATTCAGAGCTAACAAAAGAAAAGAAACAAACAAAAATCATGAAGGAAAGATGTTAAACAACTCTTTGTAAAACATTAAAATTTAGTGCCTCTTCCCATTTTGTTTGATTTTGAAACCATTTTTCAATGTTCTCTCCATTCAAATCATGGCAAAATATTCGGAGAGTGAAATTAGAGGATCATAAATCATGTAGAACAAACGCTTAGAAGAAAGCTCAGAAGACTCTTCCATTCAACTATTAAGCTCACCCTTTACCCTGTAAGGCAATAGGTGGATAATGACAGTGGCAGTTCAACTGGACAGTGAGTGGAAAACCAACAAAATCCAATTAATGGTGAATTCTAGTTTTGTCAATGCTTCAGAAATAATTGTTCCTTTTCTGAGCTCTAATTTTTGTGTTAAGAGCAGATCGGTTTTCATTAGGATGCTCTGACCAGCAGAAACATCCACTTAATTAATTTTACTAGGAAGTATTTTTATACTTTTACATGAATAAATAAAAATGACTCCGGCAAAGACAGTTCTGTTCCTTTCCTTTAGTGCTTTCGGTAACAAAAGCTCATCATGGTTTTAGGGAAGTCCCACCATCCTTTCCACAGTCTCTCTGAGAGATCTGAGAACTGCAATATGTAGACTCTGCTTTCTCTGCATACAAGAAAACATCAGTTACCCAGGTTCTTGAGTATGAATGGGAATGGATTACCCTGTTGGACCCCTCATTTTTCATCCAAGTTTAATCTTTTCAAAGGCATCAGTAGGCCTCTGCTTTTCATTTTAGGTAGTTTCAATATAGAATGGTGGGGTTGATGTTGTGGCTCTGTGGTAGAGTGCTCACCTAGCATGCATGAGGCACTGGGTTCAATCCCCAGCACCACATAAATGTAAAATAAAGATATTGTGTCCACCTAAAAATCTAAAAAAAAAAAAATTTAAAAAATATATAGAATGGTGCTTATCTTTAAACAATTGTAACAGGTCTCCAACAGAAAAATCAAGTAGTATGGCAGATTAAACTCCATTGGGTTGTTAATTTTCAAAATTCTGCACTCCAAGTTTTTCCATCTTTTTCTGTGGAGGAAGTATGGTTCAGATATTGACTGGTTGTCTTTATATAGTGTTGCTACATCTGTTTTTCTTTACAAAACATATCATGGTTTATTCTCTAAGTCTGAGCATAAGTTTAGCCTAATTAGTTTTCTATGTCTGACCACCGTTTATAAGATCAAAATTGTTATCCAACAACTGATATCAGCTGATAGCTCTTCAGTCCCCTGGGCCAGGGTATGGCAAACTGGAGCTCTCAAACCAAATCCCATCCATGAGCTAAGAATGGTTTTTAAAATTTTTAATGTTTAAAAATTTAGACAGTATTTCATGACACATGAAAATTATCTGACATTCAAATTTCACTCTAAATAAAGTTTTATTGGAACACATCCACACTCATCTTTTTATGAACACATCCACACTGCTTTCATGCTACAGTGGCAGAGTTGAGTAGTTGCCCCAGAACTATATGGCCCAGAAAGCCTGAAATATTTACTATTGGTTCACTTACAAAAAAAAAAAAAAAAAAGTTACTGATTCCTGCCATCTGTAAAATATCTAGATAAGGATCAGAAAAATTTCAAGGGAAGACTATTGCATTAAATAGTGGATGATACAAAGGGGTAGATGTTGACATCATTATCACAGAACTCATGGCTTCCTAAAATGTGTAGGACATTCACTAATGGATTTGACATTTGTGATTACTTGCAGCTAAAATTGATACCTCCCCCAACATGTATCATGGTTTGCATTTTAACCATTCATGTGAAGAAAAATTTAACAATAAGAATGATTACTCAAAATACATAGAAATCAATGCTACTTTTCTATAATCACAACCTATCAAAGTTTGATTTTTTTTTTCCTGCTAAGTCAGCTTTTAGGGTCTCTCTTCTTTGTCTCACATAGGAGAAGTAATAAAGAATCATTTAAAAAGAAAAAGCAAAATAAGGATTAAAATGTGAGATATTAGTAACTACTAAAGTTTAATTGTTAAAATGTCTTAATGATCAAATAATTTATATCCAAAGTAAAAAGTAATTTCTTCATAGTTTTTCTCATTACTTTGAGCAATTGAATTCCTAAGCGATGAGAATATCAATTTTCAGAGAAAAACATATTATCTTTATTTATATTTATTTACTCAAAATATTTGATAAGAGCTAACTTATTTATACCAAATTCATGTTCCTTTATGCTTTCCATATGACAACAGAATGCTTCTGTCTTCAAGGGTTTTATAGCTTTTTATCTGAGCTAAGATTTCACTACTAAGTTTGTTAATCTAGTACCAGTCATTAAGCAAGTTAATGTGGACATCGTTTCATTATTTCACAAAAATCAGTTTTTTTTATTTAATTAGCATTGGTTGGATTAAATTGAGGCTTCCTTATAGGTCTATGTTCTATAACATATTTATAATATAAACGATAGAAGATACTAAGGAATGTCTAAGTGATATCAGCTTATGGACCTAAATGATACTAGGAAATATGAACATTTTCCTTCCTAAAATAGCTTTTAATTTGATAGCAAAAATACATATCTGTCAGGTAAATATGATAATTTTCTAGGACTAGCAGAGAGTTTTATATGTCAAAGATTACCAAAAAGCAGAGGTAAATTTTATTGAATGTGCATAAAACCAAGGCAAATTTTATAAGCCAAAAAGAATTCCTCTAAATATTAAAATAGACCAAAAGTATTAATGATTTTTTTATACTATCCTAGGCAGTTATTCTTAAGATCAATTCTGGAAAAGAAATAGTGGGACTTGCCAAAACTATTTTGAAATATACTTTTATATTATTTTTATCTGAAAATATATCGTGAACACAAAATAAAACTTGGTTTCTGTAATATTAACACCTAAATTGTGAATTCCATTCACATTTCCTATCAATATTAAGAATTATGAAAAAGGGCTAGTACAAAACCAAATTAATAGCATTGACTGTCATATGTGTGACAGCTTTGACACCACCATTATTTTATTGCGTTGTAGAATTATTCCACTGTTATAATTGTTATTGTTAGAGTATAGAATGGAGTTTAGAGTAAACTAACAAACTGAAATGATTTGATGTCCATTTTATAAACACTTAAAAAATAGAAATAATGATTTTGTGTGACTTTTTACTGAATTTATTTAGTAACCTAATTAATTCCTGGGCAAATTTTCCACACCTTTTCACTTAATATAGACCTAACTCTCCTCAAACTTTATTTTGTTTTGTTTTTACCTCTAGATACCATCACAGCAATATTTTATTTGGGATTATGCTGTACAAGAGTGTGTTTACAGCTGCAGGCAGTCTCTTTACAAGTCTAGGAAGTGTGTCCAAGGTCAGAGAAAAGTTTCCATTTAGCTTACCCTGATTTAGTCATTTTTGTGATTTTTGTAAACTTTGTAAGGATAGGTTGTCTTTAAATTTCCAAAGAGGTTCAACATTTTTTTTCCTGCAATGAAAATTTAATAGGAAATCAACTTTGAAGTCTAGCATCTTTTACTTCACTTAAAAATTAAACAATGTACGAAATGCTGTGAAAGAAATAGTGATTGTTGCTACTGTATCAGAGTCTGATAAGAAATGCAGAGGGCTGTGATAGATTTTTTATAGGAGTAAAACCATACATAATTGCTGAAGAAGCTGAGGAATTTGATACCTGGAAGGAAGAAGAACTGAACCTAGAGCAAGGGAGAGTAAGGCCCCACCAGCACTGCAGAATCTTTTCTACCATATCTAACCATAATAAATATTCAAAGAATGATGATGACTGCCTAATTTTTCATTTCCAAATTTGGTGTGAATTTCCCTTATGTCTAAATTTAACCAGAAACTATAGAAGAAAGTGGATCCTGAGAAATACGGTTTCAGTTTAGCCCACATGATATAATATAAAACTACCCTACTACTATATTTAAAATAATTCATGTATTCATTCATTAACTCTGCCACTCATAAAATCTTACAACTCATAAGGCTCCTCACTATTTGTTGAAAGTACAATTATAAACACAAATGTCCCTTCTTCTAAAAGTTCACATATTTTAGGGGTAAAAAATGTAAGGAATATTTTAATAGATTGATTTTTTTTTTAAGTATAGCAAGAAGCCTAGGTAAAATTGAGAGAATAGCTGAAGCCCTTCCAATAAGTTCATCAGAAAGCCCCTCTAAGAAATGAGACATTAAGCTGATACCAGATGATGGGTAAGAAGTAATGGATGGGGAAGGAAACCAGGGAAGGAAAGTTGTGTGCAAAATGTGCAGAACTGAAAGGCAACATGGTGTGTTGAAGAACTGAAAAACATTCAGTAGAACCAGAATTCTGAGCCTCCAGGAGGATATGGGAAACCTTAGATGACCATATTACTGGTTCTTTTATATTATGATAAATATAGATAATTTCCAAGATCCAATCCCCCATACTTATCATGAGTAATTCAGTCATCTGAGCATTATCATTTTAGAAGTTCCTCTGAGCCTGAGGGTATTTTAACAGGTATTATTGTCTCACAGCAGATGTTTTAGAAATAATTAAGTCTGACAGAAGCTGTATCTTATTTTAAAATCTCAATCTAAGTTTGTCTAAAAGTATAACATAAACAAGAACATGTGTTTAACCAAACTTTTTTTCTCCTGCTATAGTTCTTTACTTCTGGGTGGTCGCCATTGCGGTATTTGTTTTTATACAAAAGAAAATACAGGAGGACTCTCCTGTAAACTAAGACAGAATGGAATTTTACTTAGCATTAGACTGGTAAAGAAACCACAGTCATGCATTACTTCCTGTGGTTATTATTAGCATGAACAATCTCTGGATATAGTGATCTGCTGCATCCTTCACAACTAAAAATTGATGTATTTGTATGGAAAGGGGAAAGTAAGGGCTTTATCTTAGAGTGAAATATTCAAGCTAAAAACACTAAAATGTTTATGCAGTAGATGACTGAAAATGTGTATAGCATAAAAGCAAGTGCTTTCCTCTACATCTCTAACAATTACCTGTACAAGTGGAAATTTTTTCATTATAGAAATAATAAATATAAAATAATTAGGAAAGTAAATAATAACTAAACAAAAATCAATATACAGTTGTGAAATAATTTACTAAGATCCAATCAAATATTTCATGGGAACTTTGTGTGGTAGAAAATGGCATTTGATATTTGATTTAACTACTAACTAGTTAGTCTAAGAAAATATTAGAGAATGTAAGTGAGTGAGTCTTTATAAATAAAGTATATTATAACTATACAAATACCAAATCAACATGATTCTGGGACAGAAGAAGACAAGCAGGTTAATGGTATGAAAATTCAGGAACACAATTCAGTCTTTCTGTATTTTGTGTTCATGTATGTGTGTATTTGGGATTCAAACATAATAAAAATATACATTTA
Source organism: Marmota flaviventris (assembly GCF_047511675.1). Lineage (NCBI taxonomy): Eukaryota > Metazoa > Chordata > Mammalia > Rodentia > Sciuridae > Marmota > Marmota flaviventris. The sequence continues at coordinate 64,692,613 of NC_092504.1, forward strand.
AGTCAATGGGTAAATGAGTAAATATTTCATTGCTGGATTAATTATTCATAATGCTAGATTTTAACTTAGTATGCAATATAATTAGAGATGCATACGTTGCCTTTTATACAATATTGATAACTTCAGGTTAACTTTTAAAAATTTAAAATACATATCCTTTCCCATATGTCAATGGCCTAAGATAATATGAAATATTTCCACATTTATGTAGAAATGATTCAGTGGGGGGTATCCAACAACCAATAAATTCAACTTTTGACAAATCACTGGAAAGAAAGATATCCTAAATAAATAATGTATTCACATTTTGCCTGGAACATCCCTGTTGTCAAGTATAATAATACTTCCAAAAGCATTCTTGGTTAGATAACTCCAATAATTGTAAACAGAAACTAGAAGCTTGTGAATATTAATGCACCTGGAGTCAAGGGTGGTAGGAAAAGAGTTTGTAATTTTGATGTTAGTAAGTTAGTGCATAAGTTTAATGCTTGTCTGGGACAGGATATGAGGCCCAGAACATACTAGAGAAGAGTTGGGATCTTTCAAGTCTGCAGGTGTTAAATCAACTGCAGCTAGATCCCCCTTCAGGTATCAAGGATTTATGATCACAATCATTGGGCATGTGACTGCTAACAATTCTTTGCTGTCAGCCTGGTATGGAATATACTCAGCTGAAGAGAATTAGTCACACCTTTTCCCAAAATAACCAGCATCCAGGGACTAATTGACACAGGGGCATAAAGGTCTTTCCCTGGTTCTTCAATAGGAAACCACCAAAGAGGGCCATACCAACTCCAGAGCAGGATACCTGGCCAGCTAAGACATTTGGTATAACTGCATTACAGCTAGCTCTATTTCTTGTTCTATCCAATTCTGTTTCCTTCCTTTTACTTCCATAGATGTTAATCCCAAGAGCATTCTCTTAAAAAAATGGCCTGAACACTAAACTCTCAGCCTGTTTTCCATAGAACCAAATATGTGGCATACATCCTTGGTGAAAAAGTGGGCTAATCTGCCTAAGGGTATAGGATTGCATTAATGGAGGCTGTTTATCATTTTCAACATCCTGGGCTGAAGGGAGAAAAAAAATTATACATGAGAAATCTAAATGCATGGCCTCACCCATGTTGAGGTCCAAATCTACTCTAGCTGTGTGGGACAGGAAGCCCCGCTGAAATATTATCACAAAATCAGTCCACAACCAGAGAAGACCCCTGACATCACTGGTATAAAAAGGAATTCTAGACCTCTTTCAAGAGCTTTAAGAGTATGAGAATTTTAAGAACTTAAGATAATCTGATTGAGAACTTATTTTAAGATGAACAGGCATAAAATTTAAAAGAATTAGATCCTTAGATTATGACAACATAAAAAATGTAAATTTTAAAAGATTGAATTGAATTTCTAAATTAATAATATTAGAATATTAAATTTTAAAATATTAAATTATATATTGACTTTTAATATTGAATATTACAATTATTTATTTTAAATAATAATAATTAAGAATATTAAATTATTAAAGGGGAAGTCTTAATCGAGAGGTTAAATACTAAGCAAACTGCTGAGAAAATTAATTTGGAAGGCAGAATTTAAGAAATCTAAAAATACAGCACAAAGAATATAACACTTGGAAAGTATGAAAGAGGTTAAGAAACATATCTGACCAAATGGGATGGTACAACACACAGAAGGAGATGATAGGGAGATTGACAGAGGTAATTCTTGGCAAAACAACAGCCTAAATTTTCTGAATATATGAAAGGCAAACATCTTCACTCGAGCCTAATGAATTAACTGATTAACTGCAGGATAAAATAAACCACCACCAAGAAACATGTTAATGAAAATGTATGACTCCAAAGACAAAGAGAAGATCTTCAAAACTACTGCAGAAAAAACTCCAAATCACCTATAAAGCTAAATTTTCTGCAACAATCTAATATGGATATCTAACAATAATGATTAAAGACAATCAGAAAATAGCTTCAAATAACCTAGGGCAATAAATATTACAGTATCATTCCAGACTTGGCTAAACTATTATTTAAACACAAGATTCTGCTTATACAGATGGAAATAATTTGCTTTTATTTAAGTGCTGGAGATAATTGAATTTTATCATCTCTATATAGATTTTACAAGAATTTATTCACAAAGGCCAAGGACTAACTTTATATCATTGATGATATATTTGTGACTGACAAAGCACTTTAACAATATTTCTATACAGTCCTCAGACACACACACACACACACACACACACACACACACACACCATATACTAAACTGGAATATTGTTCCTGCTTCAGTGAGATTGAGTTTCTGAAAATCAATGTGCTTCCCCAGGCCCTTCAATTCAAGCTCCTTTGCTCTCTTTACTATAACCTACTAATTAAAACCAACCAACCAACAAAAAAATAAGCAAACTGGCATGAAAGTTGTAATTTTGTGAGTGCCAATAATGTGCTACAGTATTGAAATTCTACCTAATCTCATCAAATTTTACTTTACAAATTGCTATGAAACCATTTAAGAAATTTTAGTAGAATGTCAAGTAGTTAAAATGGAGTGTGTGTGTGTGTGTGTGTGTGTGTGTGTTGAAAGAGTAAATTTCAGTTGCAAACAGATATGAAACATGTTGTATTTCTCCAACATGGAATAATGTCATAAAGCCAATAGGTGATTTAGTATGGTTTTAAATATTTCATTGTGTCCTCCTTATGACTGTCATCACTTATTGCTGTAATATTGGATGACTTTCATTCTTTTGAGGAACTTAAGCTGATTTTTTTTCTCCTTATTTATCAAACACAATTCTTCTTTATCAAAATAGAGTATTTGGTCTCAGTAGTTAATTTTCACGCTCTTTTAATTGCCCCATATACATCTTTGTCAAGGAATTTAATATTAATGTAGATATTTAAAACACCGATGTTAAAATTTCTAGTAGAACACAATATTTCTGTTTATACACAGGTTGTTTGCCTTGGATATAAAAATACATCTGTGTTTCAATTTTACAAGCAAAAGAATTTTAATAAGTAAGGTCATCAACATTATTGGCACCCATTTTCTTCCCTTCAGGAAGAATGAATCATCAGTAAGCAAACATTAATAATAACACCTAAACTTCTAAACACAGCTTTTCAAAAGCACAGAGGGTTTCACAGATGTTCCCAAGAATTTGCATGATACATCTGAGAGGTAGGATGGCATCAACTAATAGTTACTTGTATCCGTTTACCCTTTTGATTATAAAAGTCTCACTCTAAAGTCAATAAGATAGAGATTGTTCAACAGCAGGGGAAAATAAGTGGAAATATGAAAAATCAAATGCATCAAGCAGGTATTAAATTTATGTATCTCATATATAAATCTGTATATTTATATATACCTAAAGCATTTGATTTTTAAGTGAACTTTATAAATTGTTCATACTGCATCAATACTAGCATAAATTGGTAGTAGTATTAAAGACAGATTCATGTATAAAACATGAGAATAAATTTATTTTTAACCATGCCTAAGGAGGTCCAATATTTATCCATGACAAAGAACTATAATATCATTTTTTTTGGTCATAGGAAATTAAAAGTGTCGTACTAATTGAATGCATTGTTTATAATTCTTTTAGCATAATGCATTTCAATCCAATACATATTAATTATGTACAAGACATTTTCTTAGATTCTGTGGTGAAAAGTCCAGGTCACAGATACAAAGAGAAATCAAGATGTTTTAAAACACTCTTCAATTTCAGGAGAATACAGACATACAAACAGTCTGTTGGATGAAGTGTGCCTTAAGGGAGCTACGGATAGCACATGCTATGATAGCTTGGAGGATGCACAGATTGATGCTATCTGTGAGGATTCAAGAAAAGCCTTATGCAGAAGGAGACTTTTAAAGTTTTGATCCATGAGATGCAACATTGCTTTTCTAAGTGGAAACTAGGTAGGGGAGTGGAGCAGATTAGATTAGGTTAAATCTCGGAGAGATACTGACACATTCAGTTGAAAGAAAATTTAGGTTTTTAAACTTTTCTTATGAATGATATATAGATTTTATTAAGTTCTTACTAGTTTCCTGATACTTTACTTCAGGTTTAATAAGAATTATTTCATTTACTACATTATTATGGTATGATAGAGGTATTATCATCTTGTTTTACTGAGGCATAGCAAGTCTGTTACAAAACTTTCACTAAATGTGATATTGCTTATTCAAGGCTATATTAGTTTTATGTTGCTATATGATAAATTAACAAATTTAATGGCTTAGAACGATGCCTTTTCACTTATCTCACAGTTCTGAAGGTCAGAAGAATATATGTGGGATTTAGCGCCATACCCTTCTCAGGGCATCACCAAACTGAAATCAACACTGTCGTTCTTACTTCTAGATGTATATATTGTTTGCATGATTCATTCTGTGTGGCTGTGACTAAAATCCTTGTCTTCTTGCTAGCTGTTGGCTTGGGACCAAACTTAGCAACTAGAGGCCACTCACAGTTCTGTGCCACCTAACCCCCATGGATAGTTCTCCATGTAGAAGTTTGCTTTCTTCCAGGCCTGCAAGAACTGATCCCTCTGACTTCCAAATCTCCCCACAGACTGCTTCAACAATAGCAGTATAATATAACATAATCACTGAGTGACTCATCATCATTTGACATAAAATTTAGCCATGAGCAACTATTACATCATATTTGCAGTTCTACCCACACTCAAAAAAAGACCATAACATACAGCCTATGTACTGGTTGCAGAAATCTTGAAACCTCTCTCAGAATTCAGCTTAGTGTGGTCTACCCTTCCTAATACAGTCTCATTCCTTTATGGGCTCAGCCATTGCTCAAAATTCAGTCATCGAAATCAGGTCTAGATGAGGTTCCTTATATGTTATTGATATATACAACTCCTGAGGCTCAATCTCTCTCTGTTGGTGGACCAGTAAATGTAGCAACAAATTACCCACAGGAATTCCATAAAATGATAGTGAAACAGGCTGAGGACTATAGCCATCACATTCTGGTTCATAAAAGAGCAAGTGGAAGGTAAAAGAGAATGACTAATCCAAAGCAGTTCTGCAATCCAGCTCGACAAATGGGAGTTTCTTGACTCATGTGTAAGGCCTGGGAATAAATTTCTGTGGCTCTCAGTTTCATCCTCTAGTCTCTTGGTTCTACCTTCTGAGTCATTCTTCCTTTTTAAGAAAAATAGCATAGTTTTGAAGTTAAATAATTTCTCAGCTGTTTCTTGCCTACTATAGTTTGTATCTTAAATGGACCCTGGTGGCCCAGGTGTTGAAGACTTGTTTCTTGAGGTTGCATTCTTGGGGAGTGGTACCTTTAAGAGGTGGGATCTGTTGAAGATGTTTGGTCATTGCAGGCATGTCCTTCAAAGGGACTGTGGAACTTTGGTCTTTCTCCTTTATTCCTTGGTATCCCAGCAATGAGTGGCTTTGCTCTGTTGAATACTCTGTGCAATGATATGCTGCTCCTTCTTAGGCCCAAAAGCAACATACCTCCAAAACTGTGAGCCAAAATAACCCTTTTATCTTTATAAATAAGTTGGTTATCTCAGGAGTTTGTGATAGTAACAGAAAGCTAACACAGTGCCAGTAGAACTAACATAGTCCAAGAGGTCTGGCAACATCTTTTCATGTATACTTTCTCTTTCCCTTTCAAGTGTACAGTATTTCTGTTGACATAATTTTCTCAAGGGTTTTGTGGGCTTTCTGTGATTTTCCACAGCATTCATTAGATAAAAGGCACATCCCCAGACTTTTCACAATAATGGCCTCTTTATTTTCAGTTTAGAGGCCCTCTGGTTTGAGAAGACCTGTGAGGCAACTCCATCTCTTGAATTTGTCTTTGCACGACTAAATACTGACAGTTTATTATAAGCAGTACTTATCTTGGAAATCTCAATGCTATATCCAGGTTCATCAATTAAAAACCATGCTTTCTACATAACCAGACAACTTTGCTAAGCATTCTGCCATTACCTAAACAAGGGTTCCTCTATACTTTTAAGAATAAACAAGGTCCATATAAAAACGAATTACTATTTCTACACTTCCAAACATCCTTTCCAGGAATGTGTATCCTTTCACGGTTAAAAAAAAAAAAATCTGCTAATGTAAACATATACTAATATGTGTATACCTAAAGTTTACTCTCTCATTTCTTTCAAAAACATGTTTCTTTGAAATCAAAGTGTCATCCAGCCACCCAGTCATTTGGAAGATCATCTAAGAAATAATTGCTTCCGACCTCCTTCAGATTGTTCAACAAAGTCAGTTCTGTGGGTTGCAGGAGTTAGGTCCCCATGGTCTTGCTGTTTGTCAGATGGGGACCATTCTCAGCTTCCTGGGGGCTGCTTTTAGGTCTTTGTCACATGGGCCCCACTATGGGCCCTTTAGGCTTGCCTTCTTTCTGACTTAAAGCATACCTGTCTTGTCTTGTTTTGTTTTGATACTAGGGATTGAAACCAGGGACTCTTTATGACTGAGTTACATCCTCAGCCCTTTTTAATGCTAGTTTTGCATATTACTGAGCATCTTCTCAGCTTATATTTTCAGTTAGAAATCTATTCAACTACTAATAAATGGAAGGTAAGAGCATCTAGGTTCGATATAGTATGGGGCATACATGGTCCCTCTGTAATTGCTCAAACATGTTAAATGCATGCCTTCCATCCTATACTATAAGGTGGCTTCTCCAGCACCAGCCATAATTCCAGCTAACAGACAAGAGAAAGGACAGAGGGCACAGATATTTCTACCAAAGAGAAAGACTAGTAGTTGTGGGGGTTGCTTCTACCCACATCCCCTTTTTATAGAGTTTATTCAAATGTCCATTCATAGCTGCAGAAGAGTCTAAGAAATTTAGTTTTGCTCAACAATAACAGACACAGCTAACATTATTATTATTATATAAAAAAAGGGAAAATGGAGATGAGAGGATCACTAGCCCCAACTACCACATGTTTGGCAATTGCTTTCCAAAGATTTGGGGCCAGTACTTCAGATTATGATGAACATTTTTGACCTATCCTTTCTGGTTGATTAGAGGCAAGCAAATAAAAGTTCAGGAGTATCACACAGGATATGAAAATCCAAAGTTTTATTGGCTTGGGGCAGAGAAATACCTTTAAAGTGCTAGCCAAGTAAGCAGATGGTAAAGATCAGTAGTCAATAAGAGATTAGTGGATATCCTTTGTGGTACAAAGGGCAGGATGAACATCAGTGCATATTGGAGTGCAGTGACAAATGTGTTTCCAGGAAAAAAAAAAGTATGGTGCAGGTATCTGACCATTTTATGGGCTAAGAAGAAAAAGAGATATGACTGACCATATAGAACATGAGAACATAACAACATGGGGTCAATTGGTAGTTTCATTTGACTTAGCTCTGATTCAGGTTGTGGTCCCATTTCAGGGAACACATCAGAAGATACTAAATAGAACAGTGAAGCTAGGTAAGTCATTAAACTAAACTCTCACATAAAATTAGATTAACTTTTGCCCATAATCATTTGAGAAAGCACAAGTTAACATGCTTTAACATATTGTATTATTGTCATTAGTTTGAGTTATTTAACCACAGAATCAACCTGGGAGTGAGAAAGAATGTAAGCAGATATCATTAAATATCCAAAGAACTGTGGCCTGGTTATATTGTAAGAATTTAAAAGAAATGCAGGGCAATATGAAGCAGGGACTAGATTAGTTGTGATGTAGTAAGTGCTATACTAAGTGCTAAATTGTCTGGGTTATGGGCTATTGATGTAAACCCCAGCTACTCTCTTTTGAATTCCTGAAAGTGAGATAAATACTATTAGCCCATCCCATTTGGAGGGGATGGACTGAAAGCCATAGTGTAATGACTAGAGACAGAGGCTCACATTATCCCTTAGTATTGAGGTAAAAGTCCACCTGCTATCTGCTGTCCATTCTTCATCTTTCATTCTGTAGAGATGGTAGTCTCAATTTTATTTTCCTTGTTGGATAATTTTCTTTTAAACTCTCCGGTATTATTAGAATTGCAAGTGTGGATAATAAAGTGTCAATTATAATCATAAGCCCCAAATCTAGAAATAGAAATTTTTCTTTGTAATAATTTGGAAAAATCAGTTTCATTAGATAGTTTAAATATTTTAATAAAGGAATTAGAATATATTAGAGTATTCAGACAGTATTTATTTGAAATTAAATGTGCAGTTGAATAATTTTTAGATTTTGAGATCAAAAGTTATAAAATAATTTTTCATGTTATTAGACTCAAATATCACTAAAGTAACTTAATTACCCCAGCAAATTGCCTATTCAGACTAATTAAATTACTTTCAAAGAAGTAGTTTATTGAATTACTTCCAAAGAAAGTTAATATATTGAATTTATCAATGAGATGTAGATGATTGAAAGTGTTTGAAAAATTTAATTAATTTTGTAAATAGTAGAAATTAATAAATTTCAGTTTGTTTATATTGGGATGAATACACATTAGTCAAAATATCCTTTGAGATAAATTGCTAAAAAGTACCCAATTTATGAAAACAATAAGGAAGAAAGTGTAGGATAACTTAAAATTTAAACTTAAAACCTTAAGTAAAATAGTTCTGTGCATTATTAATATTAATTTGAAAATTCCAAATAGCTATAAAAATTTTTTCCTAGCACATAAATTACCCATAGAATTACCAAAATTATCTTTTTAGTTCAAACATAATGATACTTTATATTAAAATAAATTAATATCAATTAAAATATATTAAAAATAAACAACCTTTCTGCACTTCCAAAGTGGTGTGTGTTCACATACACTTTCCTCTTTGCAAATATGAATATGTACACATACATGTTTACATACTTCAAGTTTATTTTATATTCTTTCAAAAACACACTTTTTTAAAAAGATCTTAAAATGATTAGAAATGACTAATAAATACACGAGGATGTTCAGATTCACCTTCAATTAAATACATATATATTAAGATAATGCATAATTTTCATAAGTCAATTTGGCAATCATTTAATCAACACTTGGTAAAATTAGTGACATGAAATGAATGCTTGCTTACATGAATGATACCACAGAAACCCTATAGACTTTCAGGATCCACAAGGGCAATGTGCACTTAATCATATATGATATCCCATGTCCTTGTTCTGGTGATTCTGTTTTTAAATACTTGTGAAAATGGATATTAATCAGACATAGTTACAAAATTTTAAAATTTGTAATAAATTAAGAAAGGACTCAGTTAAAAAATGGTATTTACATTGGGTAAAAATAGCCACTAAAAACTTTTTTTCAAAGACTAATGACATGGGGATATGTATATTACAAAACTAATTTATATGTATGCTACATATATAAACCTATATAAATATGCTTCTATTTAAAATAAGTACCTAACATAGAGATATATTTGTAAGGCATAAAAAAAGACAAGAAAGTATTATGACATAATTGTAATATCTCATCATAATAAAATTACTAACTCAAGTATTTTTTCTTATGCTTCTCTTAAATCCAGGTGTACTTCAGTGAGCAAGCATTATGTTAACTATCAAAATTTTTTTAAAAAATAAACTATATTAGATAATGTATACTTAATTTTATATACTTAGTGCATTCACTGATTTATGACCAGGCTTCTTCCATAAGTAGTGTACTGTGTTTATTTTCTTGGCAGTTGGTTTAGTTGATGTATTTTATTTTTAGATTACATAACTAATCAGTTTGAGGAGTGAAATGAGAATACTCTTCAAATTTCTGTCAAGTTTTCTGTGCCCTAAACTACCCTGTAAAATGAGAAATAACTTGAAAATAACTAAAAGAAGAACCAAAACACAAAAGTAGGGGGAAAAACTCAGTTCAGATTATTTGTCAAAGGCTTAGAATCTTAGGCTTGTGAGAATTTTGGAGAACATTTTTGAAAAACTAGCCATCCAAATAAAATATGTTTGTCTGGGATGCAAATTCATAAACAAAATGGTTGTATAAAGTGAGAAAGGCATGAGTCTTTGTTTGCTTCGATATTATTTTTAACACATTGAAATATTCCAGTAACTGATTTGAATTGCAATTTGGGAACCAACTGAGTCAACAAAATAAATATGACAATTTGATGCCATCTGAGGATATTGGCATTTTATAAAAGAAATTGTCTTGTAGAGCAGATGGTGGTTCTGGCTCAATTTGCATCTCTTTTTCTCCCTTTCCCCCCCCCCCCCCCCCCCCCCCCCGATGTAGATTTTTGCCCTCAGATTCAAAGTAGTCTCTTGCCAGTTCTAACACCATGGCAATAATTAAAAGGTGGCATGGATGAAGTGCTTCAAGGTAATAGAGGCTTTCACAACTCTTGAGGATACAAGGAAATACTTGTACAGGTGATCAGAAGTAGGAAGATACAAATATATCATGCTAACTTGGCAGTTTTCTCAAGCCTTTTAGAACCATTGCCAGAAGTTCATGGAGCATTGCTCCTATTTGCTCCATGGTGTCATGCCATAGTAGCTGACCAGCCTCACCTTGAATGTTTCTTGCATCAGAGAACTCTCAATCTCTTGTGGGTTCTTCACTTGGGGTCATAGATTCAAAAGAAGTCCCAAGTGAGTTTCAGGGATTAAATAATACCCTGAAATTATATGCAAAGTTTTGGATGCCAAGGTTAAGGTCCATATGTTAATCAGATTCTCAAAAAGCTTATATAACTTCAAAAGAATTAATCACTGCATAGGGAGCTAATTCAATTTCTAAGAGCTCAGAAAATTGAAAAGCCAGATACAAAATGGTAGTACAATAATAGCTTATACTTCTCTATTCTCCAGCCCCCTCTGGGAAGACAGAAAATAGATCTAGTCACTTGACTTAATTATAATTGTCTAAATGAAAAAAAGTCATTCACCTTCTTCTTTTGAAGTTCTCCACTTCTCTAAGCACTCCCTTTTTCTTAAGTGTTCTTCTTGATGACAGGGAGTCCTCTCTCTTACATATACATTCTAATTTGATAATTTACTGGTTAAAAGGTCGTTCTCAGATTGTAGTTTCCAGGAGTGATTGAAATCATACCAAAAAAGGACTAATCTTTCCCCTTTCTCTACATTAATCTTATATTAATAGAGAAACATCTACTTTTTGGAGAAAGGCATAGCAAATGTTTATCTTCTTTAAATGTTGTTTCTTTACATGTTAAGATACCATTTTGTTAAAATTGCATGAAGTATAATGAAATTTTGAGTCTCCCATTTTTTTCCCTATCCTGACACTCACTGGCTTTACTCTTTTCTATCTAGGTCACTTAATTGTGTGACTTCACCTTCCATCGAAGCACTCCTGTGCTGGCTTTGACTTTTCATTCAGACTAGGCCAGGTCACTTGAGTGCCGCACTTATTACCAAGCCCCCAAATTTCTCAGCCTGTCACGCAGAAATAAAACTGTAACAAGGTCTTTTTTTTTTTTCTTTCTTTTTTTTTAATTTTTTATTGTTGGCTGTTCAAAACATTACATAGTTCTTGATATATCATATTTCACAATTTGATTCAAGTGGGTTATGAGCTCCCATTTTTACCCCATATACAGATTGCAGAATCACATCAGTTACACATCCATTGATTTACATATTGCCATACTAGTGTCTGTTGTATTCTGCTGCCTTTCCTATCCTCTACTATCCCCCCTCCCCTCCCCTCCCCTCCCCTCTTCTCTCTCTGCCCCCTCTACTGACATTCGTTTGTCCCCCTTGTATTATTTTTCCCCTTCCCCTCACTTCCTCTTGTATGTACTTTTGTATAACTCTGAGGGTCTCCTTCCATTTCCATGCATTTTCCCTTCTCTCTCCCTTTCCCTCCCACCTCTCATCCCTGTTTAATGTTAATCTTCTTCTCATGCTCTTCGACCCTACTCTGTTCTTAGTTACTCTCCTTATATCAAAGAAGACATTTGGCATTTGTTTTTTAGGGATTGGCTAGCTTCACTTAGCATAATCTGCTCTAATGCCATCCATTTCCCTGTAAATTCTATGATTTTGTCATTTTTTAATGCAGAGTAATACTCCATTGTGTATAAATGCCACATTTTTTTTATCCATTCATCCATTGAAGGGCATCTAGGTTGGTTCCACAGTCTAGCTATTGTGAATTGTGCTGCTATGAACATCGATGTAGCAGTGTCCCTGTAGCATGCTCTTTTTAGGTCTTTAGGGAATAGACCGAGAAGGGGAATAGCTGGGTCAAATGGTGGCTCCATTCCGAGCTTTCCAAGAAATCTCCATACTGCTTTCCAAATTGGCTGCACCAATTTGCAGTCCCACCAGCAATGTACAAGTGTACCCTTTTCCCCACATCCTCGCCAGCACTTGTTGTTGTTTGACTTCATAATGGCTGCCAATCTAACTGGAGTGAGATGGTATCTTAGGGTGGTTTTGATTTGCATTTCTCTGACAGCTAGAGATGGTGAGCATTTTTTCATGTACTTGTTGATTGATTGTATGTCCTCCTCTGAGAAGTGTCTGTTCAGGTCCTTGGCCCATTTGTTGATTGGGTTGTTTGTTCTCTTATTGTCTAATTTTTTGAGTTCTTTGTATACTGTGGATATTAGGGCTCTATCTGAAGTGTGAGGAGTAAAGATTTGTTCCCAGGATGTAGGCTCTCTATTTACCTCTCTTATTGTATCTTTTGCTGAGAAAAAACTTTTTAGTTTGAGTAAGTCCCATTTGTTGATTCTAGTTATTAACTTTTGTGCTATGGGTGTCCTATTGAGGAATTTGGAGCCCAACCCCACAGTATGTAGATCGTAGCCAACTTTTTCTTCTATCAGACGGCGTGTCTCTGATTTGATATCAAGCTCCTTGATCCATTTTGAATTAACTTTTGTGCATGGCGAGAGAAAGGGATTCAGTTTCATTTTGTTGCATATGGATTTCCAGTTTTCCCAGCACCATTTGTTGAAGATGCTATCCTTCCTCCATTGCATGCTTTTAGCCCCTTTATCAAATATAAGGTAGTTGTAGTTTTGTGGATTGGTTTCTGTGTCCTCTATTCTGTACCATTGGTCCACCCGCCTGTTTTGGTACCAGTACCATGCTGTTTTTGTGTAACAAGGTCTTATTTAAATAAAACTGTAAAACACTCATGTTCAAATCTTAGTTTTATCACTGAATATGTGTATGATTTTGGACAGTTTAGTAAAAATCTTGAAGGAAGAAGAATTATCTCAAAATGCTTATTAACCAAATGCCATGTTGGAACCTTGTTTATGTCCTAATTTTAACAAACTCACTTGAAAAAGACATGTTTGAAACAAATAAGAGACATTTAATATAATAGTTGTATATTGGATATTTATATAAAGGACCATTACCTCTTAAAGACATGTCCTACCAATATACAGACACTGCTATGATATTTATGATTTTCTTTAATATAGTTCAATGGAAGTATAACTACATGGATAGGTAAAGCAATTTTTTTTGAGATACCAGATATTGAATCAGAGGTGCTTAACCACTGAGCCACATCTCCAGCCTGTTTTTATTTATTTTGAGACAAGTTCTTGCTGAATCACTTAGGGCCTCACTAAATTGCCCAATCTTGTGATCCTACCTCAAGCTCCCAAGCCACTGATGTTAGTGATTTTTGAAGCTAGTCAATGATTATAGGAATTTCATTGTGCTATTATATCCACCATTATATTTTTAAAATATTTCTATGATACAAAAGCCAAAATTAAAAAAAAAATCTTATTTAGTTCTTGGAGTTAAAGAAACTTGGCTTGTATTTCAATAAAAAAGTCATATCTGCAGAACTTTATTATACCTAAATCCTAGGTATTTTCTCAGAGACATGAAAAGTCAAAACTTAATTTTAGCTTCTAAAGTTTCCATATCCTTATATAGGGGGTCAGGGATCAATTTTTTAAAATTTTTCTTTTTCTTTCTAGTTTGTACTCTAGGAACTTATTCAAGACTTTCTAACTGGAGTGCAACAGATATTTAGAAATAATTTTCATAAACCGTGCTTTTGTTTTGTACCAATTTGAATCTCCATTGTACCTCAGAGATCCCTTGTGTGAATGAGAAAGAAAACCAAAAAACAAAAACCACACATTCCTTTGGTGGAGGCTTTACCTGAGTATCCTTGTGCAACTCATGTAATAACCTGGCTATTATTGAATCTTTTCTTTATTTGTCAGAATCCACTCCCAGTTAAGCTGATTTTTTTCTTCTTTTATAGATAGTTACTAATTTAGCATCCTCTCCTTCTTCACAAGCACTGTTTGTGCGAGCTAGTTTAAGGTCCTGAGGATATGACTTTTCTCTCCAAATCACATGCAATCTTCCCCTTATATAAAGCAGTGACCTATAAATGCAACCATTTTCTCCACAGATTTATAAAGTGGTAGAGAACAACACACACCTCTTTAAAATTAAACTTTGTATTCAGAAATAATTGTAAATTCACATGCAGTTTTAAGAAATAATACCTTTCCATAATTTTCCCATCTTGCAAGACTGTAGCATAACACCACAACCAGCATATTAACATTGATACAGTCCATCAATCTTATTTAGATTTCCTCAGTTTTGTAGTCATTAATGTACTTAGTTCTAGGTCCTAGTCATGTACTAAGGGCCTTAAAATAGTTTCACCAACAGTGTTTATGAAGAAGGAGCAGATACTAAATTAGTAACTATTCATAAACAAAGAAAAATTCAGCTTAACCTCTATATAGGTTAACCTATAACCTCTACATAGGTTAACCCACGCAGTATTAAAACCTGTGTGATTTTGTACAGATACTATGTCTTAATTATTATTACAAAATAATAACTAGTAGTTAAAATTTAAAATATATCCAGCAGTGTTCTAAGCACTTCACTTCACATATATTAACTCATTTGATACTCAGATCATTGAAGTTGTAGACACTATTTAGAATCGCCTTTTTACTATGAAAAGTCTGAATTACAGAGAGGTTCAAGTCCTTACTCCTGCATCAACAAGCAAACTGGTCACCCAGCTGAAACTTGAATTAGGCAGTCTGATTC
The DNA here is from genome assembly GCF_047511675.1 of Marmota flaviventris. NCBI lineage: Eukaryota > Metazoa > Chordata > Mammalia > Rodentia > Sciuridae > Marmota > Marmota flaviventris. The sequence continues at coordinate 64,707,675 of NC_092504.1, forward strand.
ATAGTCTATTCCTTTAATCTCTGCATTGTAATCTCTGACAAATGACTTCAGTTTTCAGTTCTTCCACATGCTTTTTTTCTTTTTTTAGCTGTAAGTGGACACAATACCTTTATTTACTTGTTTGTTTGTTTGGTGCTCATGTTCAAGCCCAGTGCCTCATACATGCTAGGCAAAGCACTCTACAACTGAGCTACAACTCCAGCCCTTCCATGTCTTCTTAATAGGCACTAAATGAGACGTTTTTAAATCAATACCTCTATTCAGTATGTTATCTAGTTTTGCTGGAGAAAAGTTATTTTTGTGGCCCCGAGTTTAGGTCATAACTTAATAAACCTCTAACTTGCTATATAGCCTACTTTGTTGTGGTGGTTTGAGGATTAAATGAGACCCAGGTAAGTCAACTGTCTAGCACAGCATTAGACAGAGAATACTGAAAGCCATTTGCCTTCTTTTCCCTCTTGCCATCTATTATTATTACTTCACCATTTCACCACTCCTACTGCTGGTAACCAGTTTTATTCTCTATCTCACTGTACTTGGGGCTTTTTAAAAATTCTACATATAAGTGAGACCATACAATATTTTGTTTCTGCTTCTGGCTTACTTCAACTTTTTTGTCACTATGACAAAATGACCTGACAAGAACAACATAATGGAGGAAAATTTTATTTTGGCTCACAGTTTCAAAGGTTCAGTTCCTGGTAGAGAACTTCATAGCCCTGGGCCTATGATGGGACAGAACATCATTTAACATCATGGATCATTGTTTTACAGTTCATCCCTATTGTGGCATATGGCAGTGAAACCAGAGTTCCTCCACTTTTGCTGGCAGTTGAGGTTTGCATCATTTGCAGGTCCCGGTAGCCAAAACATGTTATAACTCTTAATGGTGGGTTCTGCCCTCCAATGTTACAGCAGACCCCAGCAGCTCACCACCAACTTCTTCCCAGGTTCTTGTCTTATGATTTAAAGAATAAAATCCACAGGTGAGGAAGAGTGAGTGCAAAAGAGTAAGATTTATTCATGTGGGAAAAAAAGAAACAGAGCTCTTGCAAGGCAAGAGGGGACCCAATAAGGATTCCCACTTGAGTGTGGTAGGCTAGGGGTTTATATAGCACATGGGTCAATGCTATTGTTCCAAATTTATGTTATCAGTATTTTGAAAAATACAGACATTCTTGGCTAAAATTTATGCTAATCAGGTTTTTAAAATGCTATTGGTTAACCCTTGAGTCTAAACTTCCATTGAGTTCTACTCCACTTCCATTTTATCATCACTTGCCTGCAATTCCAGCTTCCCCAGAAGTTGAGGTCTGTGGATGATAGATGTTTGAGGTTCTGGGCTATGGTGCCATGTGGAGTAGGCATCCAGACTGGACAGGGCCAGGCTGTTTCAGTGTGAGGCCTGGCCTGGCTTGGCTTGTCAGAATCTCCAGGTGGCCTATGCTCACCTCCTACACTCTAGTGACCCTTACATGCATGGATTAGTGTGCTGGTTATGCATCTTAACAGCCTGGGAGCCATGTCAGCAGGACTCTCTCTCATCAGGGCTTTCTCTTTGATGAGGCTGAATTATAATTTTGTGTCTGTTTTCCCCACAATTTCTTCATTCATTCATATGTTGATGGACACATTGATTATTTCCACATCTTTACTACTGTAAATAATACTGGAATAAACAGTGGTGAAGATATCTTGACAAGGTGGTAATTTTATCTCCTACGCAGAAAAATGGATTGCTGGATCATGCAGTAGTTCTGTTTTTTTATTTAGAAATCTCCATACTTATTTCCATAATGGCTGCACCAATTTATATTCCCAGTAACAGTGTTCAGTGGTTTCCTTTTCTCTCTCACTAACACTTTATCTCTCATCTTTCCATAATAGTCATCCTAAGAGATAAGAAGTGGACCTCATTGTGAGTTTGATGTATATCTCCCTGGGTATTAGTACTGCTGACCACTTGTCATATACCTATTGGCCATTTTTATGTCTTCTTTGGAAAAATGTTTATTTAGGACCTTTACCCATTATTTGATTGGGTAGTTGAGACAACTTTTTTGTCACTATGACAAAGTGACCTGATAAGAACAACATGATGGAGGAAAATTTTATTTTGGCTCACAGTTGCAAAGGTTCCATTTCTGGTAGAGAACTTCATAGCCCTGGGCCTATGATGCGACAGAACATCATGGCAGAAAGGCATGGCCGAGGAAAGCAGCTCAGAGATAGCAACCAAGAAGCAGAAAAAGGGCTCTGATCACCGGGGAACAAAATGTAAACCCCAAAGTCACATCCTCAGTGACTTACTTACTCTAGTTTCAACCTTCCTGACCACAGTTATTACCCAGTTATTTGGTATCAGTGAATTAATCTACTGATTAGGTTCCAGCTCTCATACTCGAATTATTTCACCTCTGAATATTTCCTGCATTGTTTTGCATGTGAGCTTTGGGAGGATACCTCATATATAGACCCAAAACATTGTTTTTTTTTAATGCCATTGAGTTGTATAAGTTATATATGAATTTTTTATGTCAATCTTTATAAGATACATTGTTTGCAAACATTTTCCCCATTCTATACCTTGCCTTTTCATTTTGTTATTTCCTTCCTTTGCTATGTCAAACCCTTTTAGTTTATTTATTTATTTATATATTTATTTATTACGCTTTTATAGCCCAAGCTTTTGATGTTTTTAATTTTGGCCAAAAACTCATTGCCAAGGCTAATATCAAGGAACTTTTCCTGAATATGTTTTTCTAAGAATTTTATGATATCTGGTCTTTTATTCCTTTTGATCAGATTTTTTTTTAAATATGGTAAAAGGGTCCTTTTTTATACTTTTGCATGTGGAAATCCAGTTTCCCAGGACCATATTGAGGAGACTGTAGCTATATTTTCATGGATATTGGTCTATGGCTTTCTACTCTTTTACCCTTACCAATGATATTCCATTTCACCACTTGAGCTAAAGTGTTTCTTTTTCTTTTTTTCTCTTTTGTTTGTACTGGGTATTGAACCCTGGGCACTTTACCACTAAGCTTTATCCCAGACCTTTTATTTTATTTTATTTTTTTGAGAAAGTTGCATAGGACTTCACTAGGTTGCTGAAGCTGGCCTCGAACCAACAATCCTCCTGTCTCAGCCTCCCGAGTTGCTGAGATTACAGACTTGTACTACCATAAGGTGTTTTCTTATCCATCAATTCTACAATTATTCTCACCAAGCATTGTAGGATCCATCATTTCCTTTCCATTTTCACAGCTATAATTTCAGCCCACATTCTAATCCCCTCTGGCAACTCCATGCTGGGTTCATGCATTAAATACCCAAAGCATTTATTAAATAGAAATTGTGAAAATTTGAAATTATGAGTTCTTGTGTAGACAAATTTTTATTTAACAATGAAACAGAAATGTTCTGTAGAGAATAAGAATTATTAGACTACCTGGAGGGCAAGAGTTCAGGATATAACTTCTGATCTATGAAGCATAATTATAGAGCTGTTTATTGAAGCCATATGAATGGATATTTTTCCCCTAGTGAGTAGTGGACTTAACATTTTCCACAGAGTGTAACTTTTTTTAAAAAATGGAAATGAGTTTATAATTACTTTCATCAATATTAGAAAGTACCTTGCTTCAAAATACAGTTAAAGTAATTCAGTGCATTAAAATAACATTTTTTGAGGTACACTTCTTGAGTCTGGCAATAAAACTCTATGTTCAGGGCCAAATAGAACAAAATAAAAAATATTATAAGGTCTTTCTTTAAAAAAATTTTTAAGATCAGAAAGGGCCTCCACATATTTTCTAAAAGTCTTGCAATTCGGAATTTCTATTGTCTTTGGCTCCTGCCTAACCGGTAAACTAGTTACTCTAAATTTTTACATACTTGTGATAGATGCATAACTAGTAAAATAGATCCTGTATTTCATGGGCTATAGTTTATACAGAAACAACTGTGGTACTCCAGGCTGTCTTCATGCCATGGTTGGAAAGGATAACCTTAATACAATTAAATTGTAGTTTAGTGTGGAAAGGAGATATTAAAACCAATGAAAACACTGTTGACCAATTACTTTGGCTATTTGAGGTAGCAGATCCAACAGATTAAAAAGTGTTGATTTACAGCACAGTATGTACACACAATAGCCTAAGAGGGTTTGACTTTCAGATTAATGAAGCTATAAAGATAAATTGCCACCTACATGCTTTCTTGCTTTTCAAATATGAAATACTTTAAAAACTGAAGTCTAATTATGGACTATAGTTCTCCTGTGAACATTAATAAAAGTTTGACCAAACCTAAATTATGCTTTCCACAACCTTTTTAAAGTCAAATGAAAAAAAACAAACCTCAACCAATTATAGTAACAGTGCTGTGTAGGAGGTTTGCAAATATATGATACATTTTGACAGCTGTTTTTTACTGGAATTCTATCAAGACAATCACTAAAATATTTTGGAGGGCTTACAATGAGAGAATGCTAAATTTGTAGTTGTGCCTTGGCCACTGGAGGCCCCAGAGTTTTAAAGGTTTCTCTAGTTGTTACCATGCTACCAATTCTTGAAGTCAGCAACATTCTGGAGCCCAGATTCCTGTGACGGATGCAAAATACTTTCTTGAAATATAATCTTTCACTGTTCAAAATGTTTATACCATTTATACAACAAAATTTGTCCTTCTGCCATACTTGATCAATATCATAGAAAAATAAGATGTTCAAAGATCATCACTATAAAAATGGATTCAATGATTAGAAAATAATGTTCCCAATTTTAAACAACAGAATGCTGTCAAGATACAGGAAATTATAAATGGAAATGTAGCGTGCTGATCCTTGATTCTGTCATTTTCAAGACCAGTTAGGTGTAGTACAAGTACACTATCCATATGTATATATCTACATTGTTTATCTCAATTTCCCTTTTAATGGTGTTGGTTATTATTGTATGTTTCATATATGTTTCTTTTTAAAAAAATTGGAATAAAGTTAAATCTTACTTAAAATTACCTCTTCTCATTCATCCACCCATCTTCTCACTTTTATTTACTCTAATTTAGTCACCTTTCATTAAATTTGTCATAGCCCACCTGGGTCCCAAAGCATGTAAGAAGCATTGGAGTAAAAAGAAGGCGTCCTTCTTTTTATCTTGTTATTTCTTAGCATCCTTGGACAAAAAGGCATCTCCCCCAACTACCTTAGAGCATCCTCAGGAAGCCCAAGGAAACTGTGGATAATCACGTGATGTGGCTAGCAGGAAGCCCAGTTTTGCAGAAACATAAATTTCAGGCCATTTTCTTAGTAATTATTTCCAATTATTTGTTACAGCCCTTATGCTAAGCACTTTATAAAACAAGTCCTAATCTATTAAAACTTTAGCTCCAACCTTATTTCAGTTTATCCATTATCATTTCCAGATTCTGGTCTTCACTCTGTAGAAATACCCAACATATAGAACTCTTCCCTCTCTGCTTCTGTTAAAATTGTCCCTTCTACCTGAAAAAAAAAAAAAAAAAAAAACGTAAACCCTCTCTAAGGCAACTTAAGTGTCATTTCCTCCAAGAAGTCCTTTCCCACTTTGTCAAGAAAAGTTATATGTTTCCTTCCAACTCCTTTCTCTTTAGGGTACCGGTGCTCAAATTTCACTGTGCACCAAAATCACCCAGAGGGCTTATTAAAACACAGGTTCATGGGATCCACAACTTGAATTTCTGATTCAGTGGTTCTGGCATGGGCCTTGAGAGTCTCTGTTCCTAGAAGATTCCTAAGGATGCAGATGCTGCTAATCTGGGGATTACACTTAAAGGACCACCATTCTGTATTTTAATTATATGTAGTTTCCCAAACACAACAGTGAGTACTTGGAAGGCAAAGAACTTGGTCTTAACTGTCTTTAAGTGTACCTTTAGTACCTGACCATAGTTCCTGTGAATATAGTCAGTGAACAGTCAGTACTGGAAAATAAAAGCTTACATGCAGGCTTGGGGGATAGGTAAAAATAGATGTATAGTCTTAATATATTAGTAACTAGCTGAACTAATGGTGAGATAATTTGTGCAACTGATTTTACCTGCTGAGCCTGTGTTTCCTCATCTTCATCTGGGGATGACAAAGTAGTGACCACATCATGTCTCATTGTTTTGAGAATAATAATATATATATATATATATATATATATATATATATATATATATATATATATATATTGGTTAGTCCTCCTATGGGATATGTGTGTGTGTGTATGTATACACACGACCATGTAGTAATGACCTCGTTGGCCAGCACATCTTAAATTTAGTGATACCTTATTAGAATTATGGATAAATTTTATTGAAAAAATCTCTCTCTTGCATTTGCTAACCATATTAAGTACACAGTTTATACTGGCCACCTTCTATGGGTGGAGGCCAGGACAATCAGGAGGAAGAGAAAAGTGGTTATGTAGGGAGGACAAGAGGACACATTATAGGCCTCTGAAACACAATTTCTGTGGTAGCTGGAAAGTTCTTGTTTATTAAAAGTGGTTTTAGGTTAGACAATATGTTCTTGGATTTTCAAAGCTTTCGCTTTCATTGGAATGGGTAAGCCTTTACATTAAGTGTGGTCGGCTTAACATAAACATCTAATACTTTCTTCGTCTCCTGTATCTGCCTTCTTTGGCACATTGCCAAGTCACTTGAGGGTTGCTGAAGTACAGTTTTTGAATAATGATTAACATGTAGCATGAGGTTATTTTTCCATCTGGAGATTTTACATATGGGCAAACTAAAATATGAGGGCTTCTGGTTATGAAAAGTCTTAACTTCATGGAAATGTAGGTGAATAGCTATTGTCTTCCTAAACATATATAGCTGGCTCTGTGTTTATTCATATTGGATGGGGAATAAGGTGCTTCAGTCTATGAGGTCATAGACTGATGGCCATTGAGGCCATCACAGTCCTGAAAAGTGAGCATACTCCTATGCTAGAGAGACTTAAACCACAAAAAGAAACAGACAGAAGATTTTGGTGAAGGACTAGGAAAGAAATAACATGAAGTGTAAAAGGGACTAATTTGGATTTGAACCTAACATTTTCTACTTACTTTAGACAACCTCATTAATATTGGCAAAGTTAATAGCAGTAAAAATTATCTGATATACAATTGCTAGAAACTGATTTTATTAATCTGATAAATCATTCTGTCCCAACCATCCATATAGATAGATGCTCAGTTACTTTCATCATCTGTAAATGAAAAAAATTAAACATTATTGAAATGTACACTGCTTCAGGCTCTTTGACATACATATTGTTCGCATGGCTTATTTTTATCACTACTATAAACAAACAGAAATACCAAATAATAGAGATTTACCCAAGAAAATAATCCTAAGGAAGCAGAGTTCAGACTAATCTCGAATACAAATCTAGAGTGGACAACATCTCACTTATCAAGCATGAAGATCTACTAACCTGTTAATATATTTAAGCTGCCTTCAGAACTGGAAGAAATAACTTTTTTAATAAGCCACGAAGTCTATGGTACATTTTCATAGCATCCTGAACCAAGAGAAATCATCATCAGCAGAATACTCTGGATACACTGAGGAGAGTTATTTGGTAAAGGTATCATGAATATTATGTGTGACCAAAAAACATTTACTTAATGATGGAATTAGAAATATTTCACATAAAATCCTAAATAGAAATGTGAGTCAGCTTTGCATGCTGTGACCAAAATACTCAAGAAAAACAATTTGGCAGAAAAGTTTGTTTTGGCTCATGGTCCCGTAGGTTTATTTCATGGTCAGCCGAATCCATTACTCTGGGTCTGAGGTGAGGCAGAACATCATAGTGGAAGAGCATGGAAAAGAAGATGCTGCTCCATTCATGGTAACCAGGAAGCAGAGAGAGAAAGGGGAAAGGCCACAGGGAAGATGAACCTTTTCTGGGCATGTCCCCAGTGACGCACCTCCTCCAGCCATGCTCCACCTGCCTACAGATGACCCCAAACAGTCCATTCAAACTAGGATAGACTAATTAGGTTTCAACTCTCACGATCCAGTCATTTTCCCCCTGAATATTCCTGGATTAACATGGGAGCTTTTGGATGTCACCTCATATCCAAACCATAACAAGCAGAAATGATTTCCATGTTATAATTCAAATGGGGATTTTGAATATGTGCTCATCTATGAACATCAAACTGAGGCTTTGCTATTTTCCAGTTATTTAACACCATACATTTCCTTCCCACTCCCCATCCTAAATAAAAAAGCCCAAAAAACAACAATAACAAAACAACAAAAACAAAAAAACTTCAAGTTTTCTGTGACTAGATCTTAAATAACCTGAAAGACACATAAACCTAATTTTAAGTTGAATGTTCTGTTTGCAGATTTCATTGTTATTATTCTACAGAAAAAAGTAAACATGATTTAACAAGTCTCCTTTTTGTGAAATTAAAAGATAAAAATCTCCTATTATGAATGGAATTCTAAGGGGAAAATATTGAAATATGTGGTCTTTGAGGTCAGACAGAATAGATTTAAATCCTAGCTCTCTTATTTTTTGGCTGGGCCATCTTGGGAAAATATTCAATTTTAACCCTCAATCAAAATGATATCAGTGGGGATAATCAGACCTACTTTTAAGGCTAGTAATAAGGATTAAATCAATCCACAAAATGTATTTAGTCTCATTCTTATACACAGGAGGCCCTTAATAATATGTATTAGCAATTACAGTAATTATTGCATTGTAGGACATTCCAGGGAATTAATTATGTTGATAAGATAGAAGAAAACCATTCATGCATGTTAAAGAACCTAACATTGAAATCTGAGAAAGAGTATATCATTGGCAAAGAAGGAGTAGACTTTATTACACTTTTGAATTAAACTCCTAAGCCATGAATAATAAACTACACAAATGAATACAAAAACAGCTCCCAGATATAATGAAAATTTAAACAACCTCTGGAGAAGGTAGAAATGCATTAGAACTCAAAACATTGTGTGAAATCATGATGTTGACATTTGATGCTGTCATTGTAATGATTGCACATTTAAGGCTGGTTTCACTTAAGTGTTATTCTTTCAGTGATCATATGTTCGAGAGAGTACTGATAGACAAATGATCAAAATTAAGTAAACTATACTTGGAATGTCGTTTATTTATATTTGGGCATCAACAAAACCTGTGCACAACACAATGGTTAAATTTGAATTTTGCAGGATCAATATATCAAATCAATGTACAACTTTCTTTTGCAAAATAAGCCAAGTGTTTAAGATAAGAATGTTTCAAATATTCAAGTTAAAATGATGAATAGGACAATCACATTTAGTCAATTTTTAGATTTATTCATTTGGAAGGTGTAAGTCATATTTTGAAAAATACAGTGTTTTATTCTTTATGCTAATTTATGAATTCCTACCTTAACAACAACAACAAAAAAAAAATGGCTAAAGAGAAAAAAATCATGTCAGACTAAGTCCAACTGAAAGTTTAATCACCTAAACTTTTGTGTATCTTTCACTATACTAGAGGGATTAGTCCTTCCAGAATGCTTTTGTAAAAGTAGAAATGTAGTAAATAAATTTGTTTGTTTTCTGAATATGTAATTAGGGGGCATATTTCTTGTACAATAGCAACCAAAAATAATTTTGAGCTTCAAATATCATCTTCATCATGCTATGTGAATAACAGTATTTGAAACTATGGTTTTTGATAACTTTTTACCTATAATTGGTTATGTACGCCCCAAAGAAAGCATTGTGAACTGAAATGTAAGAGTGACACAAATAAAATAATGAATTCTTCTGGTTGATGGTCAGCAGAAGAAATCAGGACGGGTGAGTCAGTCATGTTCCATCATACCCTGCAGGTTGTTTGAAAATCCTTGTCAACTTCTGTATGTACAGACTCAACCAGAAAGAAAGACAAAAGACAGAAAAACCAGACTGTTGATAAATTTGGAATAGGAAAACCTACCTACAAAGACAGGTGCTTTGAGCTTTCCCAAGAATAGGTTAAGTAAAATCTCAAGTTTGTTTTACCCAAGGCATTCTGTTTTTTCCATGTTCAAGTTCCTGTTAAAGTTCAGTAGAAATATAATCCTTTGTTTTTTAATTCATTAACTAATTCAGGACACCAATGTTTTGCAAGCACTTTTTGATGACAGAGAAACATCTATTTTATTTTGTTTTTGGTCTCTTGAAGGCCATTTATTTTGGTTGTTGAAAGAGGAAGTCACAAATTAGCATGAAGCACAAAACACTCTATATTTTCAAAACATAATTTAAACCTTTAAAATGAATTTCTCTGAAAATTGTCTATATGTGATTGTTGCTGTAATTTTAATTTAAAAAAATTAAACATGCATAGCTCAAACACCTGGCTTAATTTACAAAAGAAAGCATCCATGCAGGGATTACAGAGATGGAAAGAGGGAGTAATAACTAGTTTTTCAATAGATTTTTGAGAGCAATGTGACAGAGGTTTTAGAACACTTAGGCTTATTCATTTTACAGCCTGGCTTTACTCAAAATACATATTTTTAGAAGCGAGTGAATGCTTTGAGTTGTGGTATATGTGATTATCTTATTGTTTATTTTTCACTTGTTATTTTCATTCTATCATATTTCATCTTAAAAGAATAATAGAATTATGTATTCTCCAATCCATGCCTTTAATGATTTCCTTATTAGCTGCCATGATCTGTTTCATTAGAGGTCATCCAGAGCATGCTAGACATTCCCTCCGCCATCATAGAAGCTCCCAGATGCACATCACTCTTTCTGCCATCCAAAATAGTCTTTAATATTTGAAACCTTCACATAGAAGACATGCTGGGAAAACTATCAGTATTTGAAATAAGCCCCATCATGACTTCTTTTCATTTTATTTCCCTAAGTACAATCTGAAAAAGATTGTTCTTTCCCTTAGCCATTCTATAGTTTAAGCATTCAGTGTCCATTTAATTATTTGAATTTCCTAAGTTCAGAAAAATAGTATCATTAAAAACTACAATATGTAAGAAACTGAATTCTATAATTATGGTACATACTTGTATTAATTTAAATCATTTCTTCATACTAATATTTTTCACTAACCTTAGAATGTGGAAACATCTGTATTTTATTGACAAAAAAGTTATATGGCAAGAGAGCTGAAATAAAGTATATATTTTGAAAAGAAGTGTAAATGGTATGCAACAGAATAAATAAGGATTTAATTCAACCTATTTTATATTCTGCATGTTAGAATTTAAATAAAGTTTTCAAATTCACATATCTAAGCAGTGATAGACACACAATTTATATCAAATCTATTTGACTCAAAATCCCATTTAAATTTTTTTATTCTTCAAATATTTATTAAGTATATCTAGAGTCTATGGGGAAATTCACAGCCTGTTATGGGATATAAGTGTATACCATTGATTATAATTCACTAAGGAAAATTATTGAAAAAAAAAAATATATATATATCAACATCATGAGTTAAAAAAAAAAATCAAGGGGGGATGGGTCAATGATGTCTGCATGGACCAGAGAAATAGTCACAAAGAAAACAATTGAAATCAGGATTTTGCCTTGGAAATTAAAAATTGAAAAGATGTCTCTCAAAGAAACCAAGGTGTTTAGAAGTCTGAATGTGTACAAGAGCTTCCCAGTCTGAACTGCATAGCAGATACCAGACAGATTCTCTCAAGGTGGACCATAGTTTCATCCAAATCCCAGTTAAGAGGCTGAAGAAGTAGATGAAAACTAAAGCAAGAGAAAAACTGCATCTTTTTTCTACAGTCAGCCCCATCCTGTGGAAATATAAGGCCAGTTACTTATGCAGTTTTAAATTGTCTAGTAGCCATAGTAGAAAAAAACAGTAAAATTAATTTTAGTAACATTTAGCATATAGAATACAATATACTACATTCATAAACAATAACATAAAATATATTTTTAATTCAATATTTTTAAAATATTACATTTTTTTCCAATTTTTATTGAGGTAAAATACACATAGCATGAACTTGCCATCTTAGCTATTTTTAAGTATTTGTAATGCTATAAAAAATACCACTGACTGGGTGATTTATAAAGAGGAGAAACTTTGGATGATTTATAAAGAGGAGAAATTCATTTCTTTAATAGTTATTGAAGCTGGGCATTCCAAGGTCAAGGCACCAGCATTTGGTGTCTGGTGAGGGCTGTCTTACTGTATCCTCATACAGTGGAAAGGATGGAAAGGCAAAAATAGCAGCAGGGTGTCTTCCCACACAGTGGAAGGGTAGCAGGATAAAAGGGCCAAACCCTGTGTGAAGCTTATTTTACACAACTTTTAATCTCACTGAGGAACAAGGTGGCCTCATGACCTACCTATAACCTTCTAAAGCCCTACCTCTTAACACTACTACATTGGATATTGTTTCAACATATTATAGTACATGTTTAGACCATAACAAGTGGACTTAAATACATTCATATTTTTATGCAACCATTACCATCATCCACCTTCACAACTCACTTAATGTAAAACTGCAGTTCTATATTCAGCAATAATTGCTCATTCTTTTCTCCCTTAGCCAATGGCAATCGCTGTTCTACTTACCTTCTCTCTGATTTTCAATCCTCTACATACCTTATATAAGTGGAATAATATAGTATATTTGTCTTTTTTGTGACAGGCTTATTTTGCTTACCAGTAATGTCCTCAGAGTCCACCCATGTTGTAGCATATGTCAGAATTTTCCACCTTTTTAATCCATTGTATGGATATATCATATTTTGCTTATTTATTCATTCTTCAATGATACTTGAGTTGCTTCTACCTATTTTTTATTATGAATAATGATAGTTTAAACATGGGTATACAAAAACCTCTTCAAGACCATGTTTTCCATAATTAATGCCCTTCTTTGTCTCATATCAAGAATTTTTTATTTAGAGTCCATTGTGTCTGATATTACTACAACTACCTCTGCTCTTCTGGTTACTATTTGCATAAAATATCTCCTTCCTTTCACTGTTAATCTATTTGTGTCTTTGTATCTAAAAGGAATATCTTCAGAAAGCAGTTAGAGCATGTGTTTTATCTATTCTACCAATCTCTATATTTTGATTGGAGAGTTTAATTCATTTACATTGAGTGACAACGAGTACTTATTTATATAATTTTTCTCTTTGGTTTTGTATATCTGGCTTTTCTAGATTTATGCCCTCCATTTTCTACATTATTGTCTCTAAAATTATTTTTAAATGATGAAGAATGACAAACCAAAATTAACAATAATTCTAGCTTTTAGACTAATATTTTAATGCATTTGTCTCTTAAATCACATGGAATACAAAATAGAGTTATAAAACATTCTTTACAATAATATTAGTCTTTGTAATAGCCCACGTATTTTACCTTTATTGAGAGCTTTATTTCTTTACAAAATTTCAAATCCCTACCTAACATACTTTTGTTTGACCAGGCAGAATTCTCTTCAACATTTCTTGCAAGCCATACCCCATGGTAATCTCACTGCTTTTGTAAATGTCTTAATTTATCCCTCACTGTTGAAGGACAGTTTTTCTAGACTTAAGATAGTTGATATCTTAAGATAGTTTTTCTAGACTTAAGATATCTTAGTTGATAGGTTGTTTTTTCTTTTATCTCTTTGAATATACTGGCCCACTGCCTTGTGGAATCCAAAATTTCTCATGAAAAATTTGCTTACTGTCTTATTGAGCATCCTTTATACGATACAAGTTGTTTTTCCAGCTTTTACGATTCCCTCTGCCTTTGTTTTAAGATATATGATTAATATGTGTCTTGATGTATATCTCTTTTGAGTTCAAGTTACTTTAAATTCTTGAGGTTCTTGAATGTTTATACTGATGTCTGTCATCAAATTTTTGAGTTTGCAGCCATTATTTCCCTTTTTCTGTTTATTTTTCTTATCATCTTAATACTTTCTTTGTTTTGTTTTTTAAATACACGACAGCAGTGGAAAGCATTACAATTCTTATTACATATATAGGGCAACAGCTAAACTGCAGAGCCGACCAACCTTGATGTCCTTCAGTGGATGAATGGATAAAAAAAAATGTGATATATATACACAGTGGAATTTTGCTCCATATTAAAAAAGAACAAAACCATGACATTTGCAGGTAAATGGATGGCGTTGGAGAAGATAATGCTAAGTAAAGTCAACCAATCCCCCCAAAACAAATGCCAAATGTTTTCTCTGATATAAGGAGATTGACTCATAGTGGGGTAGGGAGGGAGAGCATTGGAGGAGTAGATGAATTCTAGATAGGGAAGAGGGGTGGGAGGGAAAGGGATTGGGCAGGGGATTAACAAGGATGGTAGAATGTTATGGACATCATTATACAAAGTACATGTATGAAGACTTGAATTGAGTGTCAACATACTTTATATACAAACAGATATGAAAAATTGTGGTATATATGTGTATTAAGAATTGTAATGCAGAAAAACAGAGTACCTGTGTATAAAGGCATAAATTGGTGTGAACATACTTTATATACAGAGATATGAAAAAAACGCAGCCCTTATTTCCTTGAATAATCTCTGCCGCCTTCTCTTTCTTTCCTTCTTTTGACATTCCTACAATATATAAATTGGCACTCTTGATGGTGCCTCAAAGGTCTCTTAAGCTCTGTTCACTTTTCTTAATCTTTTTTCTTTTCCTCAGATTTGATAATTTCGATTTTCCTGTCTTCAAATACACTGAATCTTTTTTTGTTTACATATATCTTTGAATCCCTCTAATGCATTTATTATTTCAGTTATATTTTTATGCTGTCGAATTTCATTTTGGTTCTTTTTTAGTTTTTTTTTTCCCTCTCTTAACTGATATTTACATCTTACTAAGGCCTTATTTTGCTAACTGCACATCTTTAGTTCTCTGAGCATCTTGAGAGTTATTCTAAAGAATCTTATCCAGCAGATCTGGCTCCAAGTCTCTCTTATTGACAGTTTCTGCTGATTTGTTCTGTTTTCCTTCTAGTGTTCCATACTTTTCTGTTTCTTTGTATTCATTGTGATGCTGTTGTTGAAAACCTGACATTTGAATCTACCACTGTATTAACTCTGGAAATTAGGATTTTTCCCCTTCCTTAGGGTTTGCTGTTTTTATTATTGTTTGGTTTTATTGTTTTGGCTTCTTTTTACTGTTATCTCTGTGTCAAGGATCAGTTTGAGATATAAACTCCAAGTCTTCTTATATTTTTTTTGTATCTTTCCCTTTCTTTATGTATACACAGTCACTTTCTAATTCTTCCCAAATATGCAGTTGCTTTAAAATGTCCAAGTCCTTGTTATCTGGCTCACAAAAAGGGGAAAAGAGAAAAATGAAAGGGAAAAGAGGATTAGTACTAGCCCTTTAAGTCTCCTGGAATTCAGATAAGCAGGTGGGGTAACAACAAGGACCACCCACCTCTTTGTCTGGACCTGTGATCAAAACCAGCAATCAGGGTCAGAGCAGAGTTTCCTAACATTTGTAGGATAATATCCTCTTTGCCCACTCTGGTTGTGTTGAGTTGCAAACAGGTTACATTAGGAATATATGCATAGTTGACTGGCTGGCCAGGTTAGGAGCTGGCAATTGGAAACTGTTACTGTGCTAAGAGCTGAAATTCTTCACATGGTAAATTCTAGCCTTAAATAGACTCTAGAATTCCAAAATAGTTATGACAATGGATTCTACCAGGGAAATTTTTTCTAGTGGGAGTTTTATGATGCTTCTTGCTCTGCCATCTCTTCAGAATCTTCTCAAAATGTTATAATTTTAACATATAATTAAAATAAGAATTATTAATGACATGTTTTGTATTTTTCATATCAGGTTGTCAACAACGCATGTGTGTTTTATGTTTATAGCACACCATAAGTAGGACTAGTCATATAATGAAGTACTCAGTAGCCACATGGAGTTAGTGGCTACCATATTGATTCTACTAAAGATGTGAAAATATACTTTAAGCAAGGCAATGGTAGGACCCATTTTGTGTCACTGTGATGGCAGTTTGAAAGATGAAATGAAAATGAGTAGTTTGGGGTGAATAAACTGGCTGAGAGGCTATTGAAGTAGTCCACGGAATGATGAGAAGGGTTTGCACTTAAGTGGTTATTGTGGACATGCCATTGAGACATGGTATAGCTGAATGGACATTATTGGCCAATATGAAGTGTTTATGAGGTAGCAGGAGATCCCACGAATCATGTCTGCTTTTAGATAGGCAAGTTCATGGTTGACTGTCTAAAGAACCCAAACTTGAAATTTAAAGGTAGGAGAATTAGTTTTTATTGGACTTCTCTAGGATTGAAATAGAGATATTCATGGTTAAATGTGTGAGTATGGAACAAGCAATAGTGCAGCAAATTAAAGAGAGTCATTAATGAAAGGTGATATGAGAAACCTTGGGAATAAATAAAATCATTCACGAAAGATACATAAAGTGAGATGAAATGAGGATTAGGAATGGTCCTCATAGAACATCAACATTAGGTGAACAGATCAAGAGAGCCAAATGAGTAGACCATCACAGGGTTAAGTAGGAGAGTGGGCAGCCCCAAATTCTCAGTTTCAGTTAATAGCATCTCCATTAACCAGTTCCCCAAAGAAGAAGTTTGAGAGGCATCTCCAACTTCCTTTTCAATCACTTCCCACGTTTATTCTCATCAAGTCCTGGATGTTCTGCCTTTAAAACTCATCAGATAACTCCTTTCTCTTTCCCAGATTCCATTGCTTTAGTTCAGGCCTCTTCACTGCTCACTGGGAAACTGAGTGATCCTGCTTCTTCTCTGGACTAACTTCAGAGTTCCTTCCACATTGCTGCCAAAGCAGTCTCTTCCCTGCCTTCATCCCTATCTCTTCTTTTATAATTCCCCTCTAGTCCATTCACTCTAAACAACTGAAACTGCCTATGTATCCTCAGACAGGTTGAAGGACTTCATGCTTCCTGATCTACAATAGGCTGCTTCTCCCATCTGAAGATCTTCCCTTTCACTCATTCATTTGTTCAATAATATCTATTAAACATTTACCACCACCAGGGAATAAGATAAGAATTAGAAAATTAAAAGCCCAGGAGAGGAACACAAATAAATGTAGTAAGTGCAAAGATGTTTCTTTGTATCTATAGCATTTGTACCAGGCTAGGTATAGAAAATTTGCTGAACTTTTTCTTTTTTTTTTTTCTTTTATACTTTCCAATCTATTAGTGGGATAAGTAGTAATTTTAAGGGAATATTTTTAGAGTAATAGTATATACCACTTTTTCAAATTATTTATTTGTTCTAATTAGGTATATATGACAGAATGCATTTCAATTCATTGTACACAAATGGAGCACAACTTTTCATTTTTCTGGTTTTATAAGATGTAGGGTCACACCATATGTACAGTCATACATGTACCTAGGTAATGACGTCCATGTCATTCCACCATCTTTTCTGCCCCCATGCTCCCTCCTTTCTCCTCCCTCCCCTTTGCCCAAACTTTCTCCATTCTTCCCATGCCCCTCTCCCATTATGGATCAGCATTCACCTAACAGAGAGAGCATTTGGCCTTGGGTTTTGGGAGATTAGCTTACTTTGCTTAGCATGATATTCTCCAACTCCATCCATTTGCCTGCAAATGCCATAATTTTATTCTCTTTTAATGCTGAATAATATCCCATTGTGTATATATACCACAGTTTCTTTATCCATTCATCTATTGAAGGGTTGGTTCCAGTTTAGTTATTGTGAATTGTGCTGCTAAAAACATTTATGTGGCTGCATCACTATAGTATGCTAATTATAAGTCCTTTGGGTTAAAGACCTAGGAGTGGAATAGCTGGGTCAAATGGTGGTTTCATTCCAAGTTTTCTAAGGAATCTCCATACTGCTTTCCAGAATGGTTGAACCAATTTGCAGTGTCACCAGCAATTAGTATACACCATTTAGTGAGTATAAAAGAGGCAATATATATTGTCAGTATATTAGCAAATGTGTTGAACTTTTAAAAAAATTACTTTATTTTTGCCATATAATTACATGGACTTATGTTGGGTTTGTGAAATTTTCTCATAGGTGGTATATAAATTTATCATATAATCATTGCTTGCTTCATTCTCATCCACTCTAGATATTATTTCTGCTGATTTTTCCCCTCTTATATGTTCATTATCTTTCTTTAGTGGCACAACTTCTCTTTACATTTGAACAATAGTATCTTGGAGTTCTATTAAATTACAGATGACCTTGGAAAATTGAATACAGACAAAATTATAGGAGATATGAGTGTAAAGTAATTATAGCTGTCATGTTAGAGGGTTTATAGTATTATCACTTCATCTGACACCAATCCCATTGTTACATTTTATGAATGAGAGAACTAAGCACTAGGCGACAGGACTGTCCATTTTTTCCTTATTGAAATTCCCATTTATTGACAACATAGGCATAAAATAGGTACAATATTTAGTGTGTATACATGCATATATATATATATATATATATAATATTAGGATATATACACATATATGAAATAAGTTTTGAGAATTGAATCTATTAAAACATATTTGAGAAGGATAAAAGTAATGTTTTTAAATTTTAAGTATTCTGAGAGTAGAATCCTTCTTATCACACATTCTTTAATAGAAAGAAACCACAGATTTTCAGAGGAAAGTGAAATAATGAGGATCATTCCACTGAATTATATGCTTCATGAATGTAGGAACTGATTTTTCTTCATTCAAAAAATAAACAACTTTTGAAATTAAAGCCAAAACATATTTAGAAAATAAAGTAGCAACTAACTTTTAAAATACCTATTCAGGGAATATTAGTAATGATAAAGACTCTGGTAGAATAGAGATATATGATAAATTTGGAATTAAGAATCCTATAATACACTATGGCAGAATTATACTGAGTAAAATAATAATGAGTTGGATATGAGAAGAATGTATTAAAAAGCCACTCAATAGCAACTAAGAGACAATCTGAACTCAATGTTTTCTATACATCTTTAAAATAAATAATATTCATGCTAATTGGTTTCATAATTAGAAAATTGCAAATTTATGTATATCACTCATTGATAAGCATGGCACATATGTTGTCATTTATCGTTAAGTCCCAATGAAGAGATTTAACCATAATTCCTCATATTATTCATCTGTTAACAATCTTCAGAAGAACACACTTAGTTTGCTTTTCTAAATTCATGTTACTAAACATCACAGCTTGCTTTTCTAAATTCATGTTACTAAACATCAATCTATTAGATATTTAATAAGTACCTACTTTGTGACAGATCCTGTGCTAGGATCTATATTTATAAGGCATCCTGGAGGAATGTGATAATCAAATACAGAACCAAACTACAAATAGAAAACAAGTCTATAAGGAAATTGCAAAGAGATTCATTTGGCAAATATTTTTTAACTCAGACCTTGAGCAGTCACTGTTATCAAGATATATCACAAAAGATGCATTATGTATTTATTCAGACTAAAAGACCCAACCAGAACAACTGTAAAGGAGGAAAAGTTTATTTAAGGGCTTATGATTTCAGAATCTCAGTCCATATGTACCAAGCTTATTCCCTGGGGTCCTGGGTGAGGTAGAATATCATGGAGAAAAAGTGTTGCAGAGGATAGCAGGTCACATGATGATCAAGAAGCAGAGAGAGAGGTCTCTACTTGTCAAATACAATTATATACACCAAAGCCACAACCCAATTCCCACCTCCCCCAGCCACACCCTACCACTTCAGTTACTACTCAGCTAATTCACTGATTGGGTTAAGACACTTAACCAATCCAAACCCAGTCATTTCTCCTCTGAACCTTCTTGCATTGTCTCACACGTGAGCTGTTAGGGGACACCTCACATCCAAATCATAACAGGTTACAAACAAACCCAGCAAAAATTATTATTCTGGTGAGTTATCCTTCAGTCCCATTGTACCTTCCATGAAGACATCATTAATCCCAGTGATTTAGTACTAAGAGTCAATGAACATATCAAAGTGTTTAGGGTGGACTTTGAAGGATGAATTAGAATTTGCTAGGTCATCCAGGAGTTGCTGGACATCACCATGGAAATGGCAGCCTTTCTAAAAGCATTGAAGTAGTGGTGTGCCACAGTACCTGCTTACACACAACACTCCTTTCCTCTTAGATGGTAAGAAATTGAAGAATTCTAAATTCTGTTAAACACAGTCCATACTCTAGGATGTATCTTGTTAATTGTTAACCATCTGAAGATGTTAGTTTTTCTGTTAATAATTAGAAAAGCAGAGGCCCAATTATTTTATGTATGCTTTGAAAATGAGAAAGAATTACCTTTAGACTAATTCATGAGGTGAATTAGTGTCTGTTGAAGGATGGTGATTTATAAAGTTGAAACAAATGCTGCTTCTCTTAGAAGCAAATTATCTACCTGCAATGAGTTCTGCACTTTAAAGAGATGATTTCTTTTCTTTAAAATACATAAACTTATTTGGAAAGAAAGGTAATTTTAAGAAAGGGTAAATAAGTACAATATATTTTGACACTCCTTTTCATCTAATAAAGACAAATACTTCAAATATGTTTTTTTAAAAGGAAAGTATATGTTACAAATGTGAAACCATCTCATAAATCAAAACATAGGAATAAATCATAATTCTTAGGGTTATTTTGTATGAAAAATTAATACATCTTCCAGGTGTGAAATAATTAACATATTGCACTATGCAATGCCTTACACATTTTTTTTACTCTGTTTTATCAAAATGAAGCAGCAGAAAATGATTAGAAACTATTCAAGGGAATTTATTTAATGCTTTAAAAAGTTCATTGACAAAAAGCAATATGTAAAAATGTGCCGATTTTTAATAAATAAGCTTTAGTAAGAAAATATACTCTTCAAACTTGTCCTTCAGTAAAGATCCTGGCACCTTTCAACCCTAAGTCATGGCATGGTGTCCAAGAAAAATGCTATTTTTTTTCTCTAACTAGTTTTTGAAAAAGAGCTTTCACATTGAATAAACATGATGAAAAGCATTCATATAAAACATTTGCGATAGTAGTTTACTACATTCCCCTGACCGATGACATTTTTCACCCATTTTAAAATTCTCTTACTAGGGAGCCTCAGTTCATTAATAATCTGTAGTTAAAATAAAAACATGATGGTGGACAAAGATGGCAGTCAGACTCTGTGACCTCCCAGAAGGCAGGGTTTGGCTTCAGGTCTTAGATACCTTGAATATCATTACCTTTTCCTTTGTAACATTCTTCCAGTCTCACAAGCAGTTAGGGCCCGATGCTGCTCCCAGGCTTCTCCAGTCTTCCTGGGCCCACTCAGCCCTTCACATACTGTCCCAAGCATGCTTAGATCAGTCATGTGCAGCCTAAAGCCCAGAGGCCAGAGTATAGTCTAGAATTTCAGTTCTGAATAAGAGATTAGAAAACTTCCTTTATGTTCCTCCTTTTCAAACATTGAAATATCAAATTTCACATATTCAAAAACTTCATGACTAAAAAGAGACTCATCAACATTTCCTTTTCAATAACTACAATATCAAAGTTACTGCCTGAGTTGTCTTTTAAGTGGAAGTCCCTTATGGCCTTTTAGGTTTCAGGTTATATGTACTATTTTTTTCATGCAAATAATCTTCAAATTTCTGTAATAATAAACACGATTACTCTTATAATCAGGAAAAATAATAAAACTATTTTCATTTTGAAAGAAAACAAATGAAAATAAATAGCAACAATCCATTTTAAGGTATATATAATGGACTAGGGCAGGAAGGTGTAAGGGGACCTAATTAATTGCAAAGATTAATTACCAAAATTTTTAAAGTAACTGCATGCTGGTATCACATATAGAGAAAACTAAGAAGAAAATCCGCCCACAGACTGTGAGCAACTTAAAAACAGTTAGTGTTAGTAAGGGAAACAAAGGGGGAAATTGCATTTTCTTTCATGAGATACAACTTTAAAAAATGTTATACATAAGTTAAAGAATTTCCTGTGTAAACATTCAGAAGTCCATAAAATTAATATTTTTTATTTTGCTTCCAAAACAATAAACCCTGAGTTAAACCAATTAATTTATCTGTTAAAGTTTTCTAGGATATATATGTTGATTATGACAAAACCATATCTGTTCAGAATTCTTTTTGTTACTAATCAGACTTCTATTTGAAGGAGGAATTTGGCATTCATAGATGATAATATGCTGCTACCCTGGCTGACCTCTGTGAGAATATTTGCATGCAGTAACAGTATTAGTCTAACCTGAAATATCAAACACAGTGTGTGACATAGGTCTATATTTTCAGTTATTTTCCAATAGAATAGGAGCTATGTTCCTATATTTCAACATAATGAAATGTTGAACTTAATTTTATATTCAAATATAACCTCCAAAATGCTCTAAAATAACATTCTAAATTTTGATGTGCAGGGAATTTACTGAATTGATCAAATAGAGGTCTTTGATTTCAGTATATGTTACATGGTCAGCCATAAAGCATTTTCATGGAGTATATATAGTGATCTTTTCTGCCTTTTCATAAAATAAGCATTTCAAAAGTTTCTAACCTGCTACTCCATGTGCTGCACATGTTAGACATTAACTAATGTGATTTTTCAAGCATCTCTTACATGTGACACATTTAGGACTAAATGCTTTCGAGGGTCTTGATTCTGAGAGCCGTAATTATAGGTTACAGCCTATTCTCCCTTTTTATTTGTGGTTCAGTTTTAATGTGGTCATGGTACATAGTCACATGATTTACAATCAGATGAACTAACCACTGACTTATGCCTCACATAAGCATTATAAATTCATATGCATACCTTCCAGATGCAAGGAAAATGCAGAGACCTTTTCATAATGGATTATTCAGACCATTTTGAGTAGGGAGAAACCAGTCCAAAGCAAAAACAGCTTTTACATATGGCATCCATTGCTGTAACATTATTTTGCAGAAAATACTCAGATGAAGCAAAGATGTCCTTGACAAAGAAAAAAAAAAGCCAACAAACTATTTATAGCTGTAGCTGTCAAATTTAGAGTAAACCTTTTGCCTCTAACCACATTTGCTGCAGAATTCTTGCTAATTGCAGGCTACTCCTGCTTTGCATGGAGACATCTGTACTGTGGCACACCCTATAATTATACAGGAAGGGATCACTCATGATTTGGTTGATAGTGTATTATAGCTAAATCCTTTGGGTGGGAACAGGAGAATTGCATTGTTTTAATCTAGGGGACAAATAGGAAAATTGGAAAATTGTCCTAGGAAGTAAAATTGTCCACACAATAAACCATGCAAGTGTTCTATGATAACACTTCAAACTCTTTCCTGTTTAGAAAGATCTTTAAAAAATGAAAAAGAAATGGAAAGAGGGAAGAAGGATCTCACACAGGCAGGATTAATCCCTCAAGCACATGTTTGAGATGAGTCATAATCACCACTACCCTACAGCAGGCTGTCCTGATGATTTGTGGAAATAACATTCTAGTTCAAAGGTCTAACACTGCATCAAAATCCCCTTC
The DNA here is from genome assembly GCF_047511675.1 of Marmota flaviventris. Classification (NCBI taxonomy): domain Eukaryota; kingdom Metazoa; phylum Chordata; class Mammalia; order Rodentia; family Sciuridae; genus Marmota; species Marmota flaviventris. The sequence goes on from NC_092504.1 coordinate 64,731,235, forward strand.
TTCAGTCAATCCTAACACTAGGATTGGCTCAATCTTCCCTAGCCAGTTCCCATTGTGCTATGCATATACTCAAAATTTTCAGTGACTCTCACCCTTTACAGAATATGAACCAGCTCCCCTCAATTAATTTTCAAAAACATCCCAAACTGTTGCCACCTTCTCTTCTCCCTGTATCCCTTCCTATTGCGCTACATCAACAATTTTTGGAATTTTCCCTGGCCTTCTGAGTTCTGATTGTTTGGGTTTTAGGTCCAAAGCATCAATTACAAGATATATGATTGGGGCTAAGCATCTTCATAACTCCAAGGCTTGATACTTTCACCTACGAAGTGGGACTTATCATAGCATCCACATGTTAGGGTTTTTGGAGAAATTTTAATATAATAACACACATAAAACACTTATAACAGTGTCTGACTCTCACTGTAGTTTTCACATTTTTTTAATTACCTACCCTTCCCTGAAGGAATTTAATCAGGGTTCTCTGCCGAGGTGAGCATTATCCTACCCATCTGCAGTGGGTTAAATAGTGCCCCCATCCCCACATTTCCTGTTGGTGCTAAACCTCAGAATGCAGCCTTATTTGGAAACAGGATCTTTGCACATGTGATGAATTAAGAAACGAATGTCAGTAGAGGGGGCAGAGAGAGAAGAGGGGAGGGGAGGGGTGATAGTAGAGGATAGGAAAGGCAGCAGAATACAACAGACACTAGTATGGCAATATGTAAATCAATGGATGTGTAACTGATGTGGTTCTGCAATCTGTATATGGGGTAAAAATGGGAGCTCATAACCCACTTGAATCAAATTGTGAAATATGATATATCAAGAACTATGTAATGTTTTGAACAGCCAACAATAAAAAATTAAAAAAAATAATAAAAAAAAAAAAAAAAAAAAAAAGAAACTTGAGACGAAATTATCTTGGATCTACAGCAGGTCCTAAATCCACTAACTGTTACCCTTCTAAGAAGAAGAGAGAATGAGAGTCAAGAGACAATGACAACGTGAAGCTGGAAGCAGAGATTGCCATGTCACATCTACAAACCACGGAATGCCAAGGCTTTCCAGCAACCAGAACCTGAGAGAAAAGCATGGAAAAATTTCTCATGTAATCTCCCAGAGACAACTAGCCCTACCACTTTATTTCAGGCTATTGGCCTCCAGAACTATGAGACAACACATTTCTGTTGTTGTTTTAAAAACACCCAATTTGTGTTCATTTGTCATTGCAGCCTCAGGAAGCTAATATATAAGCATCATCCTATCCATCTTTCAAAACTCATTTCAGTTCCCACCTGTGTAGTGAAACCTTCATGATTAAATCATTTCAGCCTGAAACAAATGCTCCATGCTCTGAACCTTCACTGAAATGTGCCAGTTGCCCCACTTGTTTGGTTTTTAACCTTCTTGTCCTGTTGCACATGGACATATGTCTTATCTCTACAGCAAGAATATATTCTTTGTATGTATGTAACATCATAACCTTTTTATACTCTACAATGACTTCAGTACTAATATGATAATTGATTTAATCTAAACCACATCTGAACTTTAGAAATAATGTGATTCTTTATATTTGTACAGAACTCTAAAAAAATGTCATAAAAACAAGTTACTTAAGTTGCAGTACTCTTTAACCAAGATATTTCTAATATGCAAATTAAGTTATATTTTTTAAATGACAAAACTTTCTTTGTGATCTCGTTTCAATGACACCTAGAAGCATATGTATCCAATATCCATTGCAAAAATATGTTCCCCAAACAAAAGCACATGTTATATGTAATATGTGAGCATCATAATGTAGCCATCCCTTAGAACGTGATTTAGTTGTATAAACTGTGATCAGCTGTGGTAATAATTTGCTTCTCACATTAGGTTTTCATTTATTAAATGAAAATGTTTCCATGCTTCAAAGCCTGTCACCCGAATTTCCCACTTACTTAATATGGCAGGTGTATTGGTGAATGTTTCACTTAGTTGTTAATAATTAATGCTTTGAGGATGGTGGCCAAGGATGTAGGTTTGATTTCTGATGGTCTGGTTAATTTTACTCTGTTTCATAGCTACAGACCGTCCCTTTTACCACAGCTGGCTGACTCAGATATCTGTGGTCACTCAGAGAACTGACCTTTCAGTACTGGGTCAGATGTGTCTACTCTGCATCCAAAGGCCAGCGAGTCAAGATGCTGCATGGCCAGAGAGTTAGTTGTAAAGGACTTCAAAGACTGAAGATAAGGCATCTTATGCTTGAGGCTTTGGAGATTAATCTTGGTGTAAACTGATGGCCCAGAGCCACAAATGGATGGAAAGGAGAGCAGATGAAAGAAGTTTAGTGAAACACACATGGGGAGGAATTCAGAAGGAAACCGGGAATAGTACAAATTGGGAATAAAATGAGAACATTAGGAAGGTGATAAATGTACTAAAATATAATATAGGAAGAGATGTGAGCTTTAGGAAGGATTCAAAATAAAGGGAAACTAAAATACAAAATGATCATGTAAGAAGGAATTAAAATAGCAGCCACAAAGTTTCAACAGTAGAAGATGAAATCTTTTAATGAGACAGAGAGGAACATATTCACACATGATAAATTTCAAAAACTTAAGTTTGTGAAAATAGTGAAGAGTGTATGTCTGATTGGTGCCCACTAAGGTAAGGTGACCAGTGAGTCACAATTGGAATGCTCTGTCTTACAGTTGGCTTGAAGTTTCATCAGCTCTGATGTGCCAGAGATTCCTTGGCAGACACAGTCCCCATCTCTCATGAGACCTCAGTGTGGGTGGGCACACTGCACTATTGCACTATTAAAGTACAGGGGGACCAATGTTTCAGTACGAGTTTGTATGTGGAGGGTTAACATTCTAAGAAAGTCCCCTCCCTCATCTTGGGATTGTATAACGAAAGCTTCTCAGATGAAATGCCATTTAAAATGAAGAAGGAATCTCTAAAAACAGTGGAAGCACTGGATATGCCATTAGAAATATCTGTCATTAATTCCATTTATTTGTTTCAGAAGTATTTATTGAACCATCTGTTATTTTCAAGGCCACTGAAAACCTTTCCAACTTTATAATCTAACCTGACCCTTGAAGCCGAGTGTAGACAACAAGTATGGCCAAATTAGCACGAATTGCTTTCCAGCTGATAAGAATGTTCACTTAGGAAAAATCGGGCATTCAAACTACAAATGGATTGGCTAAATAGGAAATAACTTTACTTGATCATAATTTTCATACATGATTTTCAGATTACTTGGTCCCAAAGCATGGCTAAAATACAATTGAGATTGCTACATTACTTACTTGCAGTACATGTTGATTTCATATCGCACATTTTGAGTCTAATGATATTACTAAATATAGATAGACATATTATTGAAGTCTGGACATTTCTGTAAGAGAAATACCAAGTTTAGAAGCAATATTCTATCACTCAACAATTGGATTTATGAAAGGCAAATTTCTAAGAACAAAGGAATTTTTCTGGAACTTAGATATTCTTAAATCTCTATTATATTCCATAAGGAATTTTTGCTAAAATCAAGCAGAATTATATAAAGGAAATTAAACAATGGGTGAAAGTAATTTCCTAATTCCCTATATTTATTTACTGAAAGGACATCTTTTTCTGTCAACCCATATATAATGATTAGAGGTAGATATATTTTCAACTTAGGAAGGTTTTAGTGCTTATGAATAAGAAGTACAACTCATCAACTGTATCTTACTGAATAAGAGAGAACTTATCTAATAGAAGCCTTTGATTTAATTCATATGTTTAATGCATAAGTTTAGAAAATTAGTTCATTTAAATATCTAAATTTTTAGGAAAAAAATATATGTGAGTAGCAATAATAATTACAAGACAAACCAAAATAATGCCATTCAATTATTGGCAAAAGTTTAAATGTAGACTTGATACCAAATCTCAATGTAGTAAAAAATTTGGTATGATTTCCTACCAAAAAAGGAAAATAGAATCTCAGCAAATTTTTAAGGACTGTTTTAAAAGTCCTTAGCTTATTGTGAAACCAGATTGATCAATTTATCTGAATTTATTATTGTTGCTAAGAGAGGCTACATTGGATTTTTTTCTTTACCAACTAATAACTTATGTTTTAAAAAGTTAGTGTACCTTATTCTTTCTACTCTAACCTTCTCTGATTATTTATGTTAGCTAATCCTCAAAAGTATTGGAATGTTTTATTTAGCACAATAGTTTTTCTTTTTATGTTTCTGTCATTGCTCTTTCCCAAAACTCTGAGAAGAACATGACTTCTTAAAGCTTTGGAAAGTGTGTTTGAACAGGTTGAACTCCATTACACTTCATCACTTCCCTCCAGAAGTGGGCTAATTACATCCTTTCCCTTTAAAATATTTGTCGAGATGTTCACACGTGTTATTCAGCAACCCCAAAACTTGTTAAAAGCATGTGCCTATTTTTGTGCTCTGGAAGTGTACATGATGCTAGCAATTGGTATCAAAGACAGATGGACATGAATGTCATTGTGTTATTAGTAAAACCATAAGAAAGGCACTTTTTCCATGTTTTTAGTGGATTTTGAAGGCCTTCAGATAGTTTCAATAAAAGAGAAATACTTGAGCCAGAACACACATTCCAACAGAAAAGTATGTAAGAAATCAACTCCCCAGTGAATTTGGTGTTCATATGATTCTTTTTTTTTTCTAAGATATTTTGTAATTTGGGAGTAATTTGAATGTCTCTGACTAATTTGCACTCTAAGTATGTGATTTAAAATACTTCCTTGGAGCATTTCTCAAAATTGGTTATTTTTACTTGCATTCAGCTATTAATTTAAAATAAAGGTTAAAAATCTTGGTTTTCTTTCTCAACAAAGTAAACAGTTTGGCTGGGAGGAACTCCCAAGTGAATATTAACACTAGAAAAATAAACACAGCAAAGCCTGAGGTAACCTCTTATCTCTGTAAGAAGAGTCAAGGGACAAAAAGAATTAAGGAACAAAATTTGCTCCCTGGATAAAGCCTGTGTTTAGAATTCTGACCCGTGATATCAGGGCAGTGCCTAAAGGGATCTAAAATCCAGAAGACATCTTCTGGGGATACATTCTACACATGTACACCCAGAAGCATCACATGAAGTTGGCCAATACAACTAGCCATACATTCACCAAAGGCAAAGTGGACTTATCAAGTCCAAATATGAACAAATAACCCAATGGTGTAAAACACCTGATGAAAACCTAAAGCCAAAATGAAGAACCAAGCAAGCAAGCAAAAAATAAACAACTAAAAAGAGTTAATGGCAAAAGTAAAGAAATATTTCAAAGTTAGCATTTAATATACTTAAGAATAGAGATGATATTACATCTGTAAAGTAAAGTTAGGCTACTGTAAAAAAGAGATAGAGGGCTGGGGTTATAGCTCAGTGGTAGAGCACTTGCCTTGCACTTGTGAGGCACTGGGTTCAATCCTCAACACCACATAAAAATAAATAAAAGAAATAAAGATATTGTGTCCATCTTAAAAAAAATCTTAAAAAAAAGAGAAATAGAAATTTTTAATACTAAAAATACGATGTGGCAAGTGCTCAAGATGTACTGTTTTACCCAACTCTATTCCAACTCCTTTGTGGCATACTCTGTTGCACAGGAGAGAAAGGAAATCTGCATTTTGTCTACTACTTGGGTTATGTGTGGGACCTAGCCAGTTTTTTCAAAGGAGATGTAGGATGTGTTATTTGGAAGGCAGAAGTGAACGCGCTGAGATGGAGGCCACACTCAAGCAACTTTTATTGAGCCTATTGGCAAGTTCAACCAAGGAGGCATTTGGCTCTCTGTGGTAGCTTTAGAAGTCGTAGTGAATGTACTTTAGCTTCATAGGCATTCAGAAGAAGCCCCTGACATCTGTTTATTGGTACATGTCAGGACTGAGGCTGTATGGTCTTGTAGTCAACAGGGGATGTAGAGGTACCTTATCCTCAGATTGTGGCTGAGGCAGGTGGACCTGGAGACAACAGCCCTGGTAGAAGATTCTGCAAAGTGGCAGAAGCAGTGGCCAGTTATATCATGTTTCCTAGTCTTTCCAGATGTAGCGTACCCTTCCCAACTTTCAGATGATTTTGAAAACATACAGTTCCATCTAACAAAGAGTATTTTTTTTAATAAACTAGCCAAACTACAACTGATTCTGATTGATGTATAGTTAATTAAATAATATGACTCTATACCCAGGATGGGGGGTAAAGAGCAAACTAGATACATTTGAAGATTGAATTAATGGACTGGAAGTTCAAACTGTATCTTCAGTGCAGCACAAAAAGACATGAAGATGGAAAATGTGAGAGAAAAACTGAAGCCTGAAAGATAAATTTATAAGTAGAATTTGAGTACCCCTCATCCAAAATGCATGGAACTAGAAATATTTTTTATTTTTGATGTTTTGGATTTGGAAATATATTTGCATATATATAATTTAATATTTGGGAGATGGGATGCTAATTGAAACACAAAACTCACTTTGTTTCATGTACACCATGTATACACAGCCTGAAGTTAATTTTATACAATAGTAGTATATTTTTGTTGTATCTACATTTTCACTGTGACTTTAGATCAAGTGTGGAATTTTCCATATGCATTATCTTGTTGGGACTCAAGAATTTTCAGATTTTAGAGTATTTTGGATTTCAGACTTTCAGATTAGGGATGATCAACCTGTACTCTCATTTTACAATAGGAATTCTGCAGGATGGAGCTGAGAAAATGCAAAGGAAGAATTAAAGAGAGAAAATAAATTTCCCAAATTAAAAACTAAATATATTCATGTACATACATATGTGTATATGCATATACATATTTGCATATTCATATCATATACATATGCATACATATACATATATATTCTCCAAAGTAAGGATAAAATTCTAAGTGAATTAGAATTTTAAAATGTTGGTGATATTTTCCTAAAACCAAAATTTTCACACTTCTCAACAGCAGCATTAGATGTTAGGAAATAATGGTCAAGTTACCTTCCATATTTTAATAAAAATAACTTAGAACATAGAATTCTAGATTTCTAGATTCAGACAAACTAACATGAAAGTATGAAAAAAAAAGATAATTTTCAGAGTCAGCTTTCAGAATGTCACTAACTATAAACTCTTCCTATTATTATTTTCATTTACTATAATTAGAAGGGTGTATACTAGTAATATGAAATAAACTCAAGGAAGACAAAGATTGAATACAGTTAGAGTTATGAGACAAGGAAGGACTTTTACTTAACACATGGCATTGAATAATGTGGTCTTCATTTAAAAATTAAGATGGAAGGAAAAATAAGGTATTAAACATTAATAATCAAAGAAAATATGAATTAATTACATTTGTCTATAAAATACATACTATTTTCATCAATTTGTTATGATTATAACTGTGGAACACTGAAATATTCTCCAATGCAAACATGAAAGTGAAAATAAAGCAAGTGATAGAATAATATGTAAATTATTACCATACACACTGGTAAGGGACTAGAAATATAAACTCTAAATTTTTTATTTTTAACAATGTTTTCATCCATGATAGGATTTGAGCTAGGTTTGGGAGTAGGGATAGAGAAATGCAATGAATATTTGTTTTGCAATTAAGTATTTTTTTTTAACAATAATAGTAGAATTAAAAATAAGAATGATTTGGCTGTTTTTCAAAGATGATTCTATCAATCAAAATATTTTGAACCCAGAAAATTATTATACATATAATCATGATACTCCTGTTTGAGAAATCGCCTTTATAAAGAAACTTTTAAAAATCAATGTGTTCAAAGAGTACCTCAAAATTTGAGTATAAGATTACAAAGCAAACTACCTTCTTTATAGGAAAAGCTCATGTAAAGCAAATGGAAAATTTTTCCAAAATCAGTTTACTCTGGCAGGTCACTTATAAATGGGTGTGGTTGAGATTCTTCCAAATCTGGAACCAACATGTAAACTACCATAGATATAAATTAAATGTTACATATAATGTTTATATGTGTATATATAATATATACTGACATATATAATGTATATATAAATGTTATATATCTAATGTTTCTATACTCTGAGTCTAGAGATTTTTTGAGAAAAAAAATAATTTATAGTGTTTCTTTGGAAGTAAGTAAAGAAAAATAAATTTAATATAGACATGGTAGAATGGAGCTACCTCAATTTGAAAGCAGTATCTTTTAACACCATTACTTTGGTCCTGATGTAATACAAGCCAAGAAACTTTCTGGTATTTAGTTTGTTTCACAAGGATAGTTTTCCAACATAGGAGAAAATATATTGGTCAGCCAGGACAGATGTTATGGTCCTCATGACAGCTATATTTCTCAATGAAAATTAATACATTAGAGTTCAGGATGCATGTCACTCTGTAGCGATCTGTGTTGATGTGACTTCATTCCTTTTCATCTCATCTGTAATTCCTTTTCACTGATAAATTCAAGATGAGTATCAGACTCTAGACCCTTAATGACACTTTCAAGATACAATAATTATCATCTGAAAACCACCAAGATTGCGAGTGTTACAGTTCCCCCACTTAATGCTTTAAGAATTAGGAACATTCACTCCTCCAAATACCAGCACTCATTTCCACCCCATGAATTGCTTTCAGACAAAAGAAACTGCTTTGTCCCTGGTTCCGCCCTCTCTCTGGGAGCTTCCTATGTCTCACTGGTCCATTCTGGAGAGCAGAGAACAGAGTAAGGCCTTCTTCAAGCCCAGGTCTGCAAAGACCCTAGTGTACTGTTTTCTGATCCAAAGAAGAACTCAGAGGACTTCAACAGTTTGGATATTTTATTTTTCATGTGCTCCTCTGTGGCAGTAAGGACAGAATGAAGGGCTCTACCCTGCCTACAAGCCGGGTGAATATACAAGATAGGTTGCATGCCTAATATGCAGGTATTTTCAGATGTTTTTTGAGTACATTCTTTTACCTTACAATCAAGGTCACTCTGCTTTTATCCTCACATAATGATTGGAGACAAAGGAAATGGGTGACCATTTTCCCTCTCTATTTCCTTCCTTATCACATTCTTCAGTGTCCTACTTATCTGACTGCCTGGAACAACAAACTTTCCTGGCACTGACTAGTGTTTACCCCAAGAGGCCCATCCCCTTTGCCTCAACTAGAACATCTCCAAAGAACATCCACCTCCAAAGCACCCAAGAGAAATAGTTGAGGAGTCAATTGCAACTGCTTTGCAGTTCAATAGCTCTATCTGGCTAGTCCTATTTCCCTTACTTTTCACAAGTATTGATTTCTAGAACATATCCCCCCAAATTTCCTCCATGTAAATATTCATCTAGAATGTGCTTACTGGGAAATCCTACATAAGACAACTTGTCTTCTTAGTCTCTTGCTCATTCCAAGTTCAATAATGTTTAGTTTACCTTCTTTGCTTTTTCCTTCCTATAAATATTATTTCCATTTGAAAGTAACTTTTTTACAAAAGTAAAAAAAGTAGTAAATGTTTATAATAAAGTGAAAAAATAAAAAGACAAAAAGATCTTTAAAATAAATAGATACATAAACATGATACTCTAGACATTTTCATACATAATTATTTTATTGCAAAAATAAAATAATGTGATACAAATGCTTCATAACCTGTACTTTACCTCTGTAAATGATATATCCTTACATCACTTTGAATTGCTACATAATGTTTCAGTGAAGCAAGGCATTATATATTTACTTATGGACTTTTGGCTTAAAAACTCTGTTATTAAAATGATTCTGCAGAAAATGTATTTGTACACATGTACAAATTAGTAGTGATGCATGATAATTTTCTTAGGATGTCTTTCTCAGTATGATATTTATTCCTAGAGCAAAAGTCATTCTCAAATTTGAGATTCTTATGGCTCAATTTCTCTCTAAAAAGACTGCACTAACTTTCCAGCCAAACATCTTTGAGATTGCTTGGACCACATCTTTTATTAAAGCAGTTTAAGCCACGAAAACATCTTCTTTTTAAGTTGCATTTTTTTTTTCATAACAAGGAAGATTGAATGCTTTTCATGTTCATTTAATATTTATGAATTTTCTTTGATGAGCTACCTATCCATTTGCTGGCCCATTTTCTCTATTAGGTTAAATCTAGTTTTTGTATTAAACTGAAGAGTTACATATTAAACTAGAATACATAGTATATCAACATACAAACTGATAAGTAGTAATATATTTGACATGAAAGTTCATATTCCATGTTTTATAAATATTGATGTATAAATTAAATTAATTGGTTTTATAATATAGTATGAAATATTAAAATTATATTACAAATGTAACCTTAACATGGTCTTCTAAAACCTAAAATACAAATTTGATCCCTTGGTATTTTTTAATATAATTCCATTAGACTAGAAGCCTCAAAAAACCTATATTTTGAAAAACCAGCAATCATTTTCATTTAGAATAAATCTGTCTTATAGCATGAAATTAGAATTATTTTTGCTAAAAATCATTTCTGTCCATAGGTTAAATACTTCTAAATTGTGAAACTGTGTTGTTTAGGGAATGATGATAAAGCAAAGTAAAGTCTATACATGTTCAAATTTTTCCAGTATTTTTAATCTACAGTTGATTGCAATTATGGGTGTGGAACCTATGTATATGCAAGACTGACTCTATTTTCTTCTAGTGTTTTTAATTTCTCTTTATTTTTGGTCTTTTCTTTTTGTTTGATTCCAAAGCATGCCAGATTTTTTTTAAAGAGTGTCTCTTGGATAAACTGTCCTTTTACTCCTTCTTTGAAACTCTGTTTTATATATTCTTGGGCCTATTTTATTGTATTCCATTCTGTTTCTCTGACAAAATCTTTGCTATTATTAGACTAGTAAGTTATTATATTTATAGTTAGCTGCTCTTGCTTCATTTAGCACATCATTAAAAATTTTTACATTATTTCAAGGAATTGCTTTATCAAATATCCTTTACCCATCAAAAAATAAAAAAGAATCTAGATGTATAATAATTTGCTGAAATTGGAAAAAGCAAATTAAAGTGAGTTATCAAACCATATTTGGGGTACCCTGATAACAGCTAGACATAAGGCATTAAGAATAGTTAGTTGTCACATTAAATTGTCATCTTGAGCCATGTAAACATTCTCTTTACTTCAAAGTGACTTTAGAGTTCTCGAAGCAGAGTTCTCAAGTATGGAAAGAATCAGAAACACCTAACTTACTTAAGCACATTCAGGAAAGGTCAGCTAAGAATATTTTTCTCTAAGGGAATGGCACATAAGGGAAAAGAAAACACTTCCGCTTCACAGTGTTATAAGCTGGGTTTGAAAAGTCTGTGCATTAATTTCAAATGGCCTGGATAACTACTTGGGAGGATTGATGGACATATGCAATGTAAGGAGAACTGGAGGAATGCAATTTTTTTAAATTAGATATATTAGGAAATCATGGTATATGAAAATGATTGAATGTATGGCAAGAGAAGATTGAAATTGATAAAACTGGAATAATCAAACTACAGCTAAGAGAAACAGGCATGTGAAATGTGTGAGAACTTCAAGCAGGGACAATATACTCTGTCATAACAACCTCATCATAAAAGTATGCACTCAAGGCCAGGCTTAGTCAGGTGAGTGCAGGTGACTGAGGAGTTCCCACTAGGAGTGTGAAGACATTAAATCAACTGGTAGGTTTGAAGATAGTTGAGAGATGGACCACAGACAAAATTGCTACTAATGAGCTAAGCATATCCATAGGGACTAAGTTTTCAGATCAAATGAACCAGGTGAGTGATCAGTATTAACTTGATTTCTTAACAAGTAAAAGAGAAAAAAAAAAGCTAATTGATATAGAAGAAGAATTTATATATAACTTATGAAAAGGGCAAGTAGAGAATCAATAGAATTATCCCTTGCTAGGCTAGGCTACAAAAATGATCTCTATGAACACTGATTTTAGTCATTTCCATTTCTCTAAACCTAAAAGATCTATTCCAGCCAAAGTTCTTGAGAACCAGCTGAATATTTATGGAAAACTGAGAGCTCTTTCTTTCGTCATCATCTTTTTTTGTGTGTGTGCATGTGTTTTTGTTGTTTTTATGTTTGGTTTCCAGAGTCTGAAAAGTGATAAGCGAACTAAAAATGAAAATGGCTCTATCATTAGAATCCTAGAAACAAATATTGCTTTATTTGACTTTCAAATGCATTTTTAATATCATCTGGGGTTACATATTAGTGAATTTATATTTTAAAAAGTATATACAAGTATATGACTACCATCTTACAGTTGTAATGCTATAATGACACATTATTATTTACTCACATATCTCTCTAATAAAGACTGAGTCTTTATACATTTGTTCTTTCATTCACCCAATTCTTATTTATTATTATCACTCAACAATTATCTATTGAGTTTCTAGTCTGTGGAGGACAAGTTCCACACACAGGAACTACAAGAGAGAAAAATGAAACAATAAAAATCTCTGCTTTAGGAAGGTTAAAGAGATGAGACAAAAGCTAGAGGTCACTGACAACAGAATCAGACCAGAAGTAAAGGATGGACATTAGAAGTTTGCAACTACAGATTGAAGAACAGACTTTAGATAGCGGATGCTCATTGTGTTGGAGGAATAGTAAGAAGGCCAGCATTGCAGGAGGAGGATGAGGGCAGGGTGTCAAAGCACTTGAGGCTGGAGAGGGAATCAGGAGGCAGTGCCATGTAAAGCACCACGCATGACTGTAGCAGTTTTATGCAGAAGAGCAACGGTATAGTCTAACCAGTTTCAAAAGGTTTCTCTGGTGGCTGCTAGTATAGTAGTTGAGCAGAGAATGGGTTGGAAGGGCAGAATTTTTCTCTTTGTCCCTTCTGTCTGGCCTACATGTTTCCAGCTTATATGAATGGTTCAATAAATACTTATTAAGTATATAAGTGATCAATGAAGACATTTTATGATGGATTACAGGTTTTAAGAATCTAATAAATAGCAACTTCTCAAATTGCATAAGTTGCCATTTTGCATAATATAGATCATCATGCAGATAGAAAAATTTTAAACACTAAGAAACAGTTAAAAATTTCTCAGATTAATAATCCTGAACCCCATCCAACTTACCAGATCTCTCTAAGTGTAGTAAATAGGGTCCAAAATAATATTAGGGTAGCTGTTGGGCAAGATATTGTGTAAACTAACAATTATATAAACTTGTATAAACTAACAATTTCTTCCCCCAAAAAAGTTGTTTTTGAATACTGCAATTAAGATATTAAACTTGCTCTACACTTTAGTATGAGTGAGCCTACTAAGTAATCCAGTGTCCTTTCTGCGTGTTAGTGGTGTTTGGAAATTCATTACAGAGGAATCTTGATTTAAAAAGAAAAAAAAAAAACCTTTCATTCTTCTTCTTGAGTCACTGAAAATGTAAGCTGAGAAGGAAAATTTTTCAATTTTAAGAGGTGTTTGTTTCGTTTTATGCAATTATGAGTAATAGATTTAAAAAGCAAAATAGTTCAGAATCAAGCAAATCATTCCTAACTTTTTTAATAGTAAACCCTCACCTCTTTCATTTTTTGGAAAACACATTATACAAACAAGCTTCTGAAGAAGAAAGCAGAAGATGTGTTCTGGTAAAAGTGAAAAAGTGGCACACCTGCTTCCAGCGGGGGCCCCCTTCACAGTCTCACATGGCCTCACCATGTGAAGCTTTGGCCAAGTCAAACAAGTAGCAATTTTAAAGTAGCACCTAAAGAGGAACTTGGGCAGAGTTTGCCAGCAAAACCCCAGACCCTAAAAGTTCCTGCTGTACAGGCTTTATTTTCATTTCCTTGACCCATTTGCAGAGAGTTGTTACTGATGGCCAGCTCAGCCTCCCTGTACACAGCACACGAATAATAAACACAGGCCAGCTGACACCCTGAGACACCTGCAGAACATTCACAGTGCAGGATTGTTCACCCAGGGGGAAACATTTTGACTGGGGGTGGATGGGTAGCCATCCATTGGCTCAGTACACACACAGGCGTGCGCACACACACGCACACAAACACACACACACCTGAAAGAAATTTACCAAGGACCCTCCTGAGGGCCTGCTGTGCTGCCAAGAGAGTTAATAGAAAAGAACCGCGGACTGTGGGAGCCATGTGTGAAAAGGCCTCTGTATGCAGTTATCCCTTGTAGCCCAAGCACTTGGACTTGCTGAAATTAATTTTGCAAAAGTTTGGTAGAAACTGCATGCAAGCCTTTCTACAAAAAACTTCAAGGCATTGCGCTTATTACTTCAGTTTCTTAGGCTCCAACTTCTTATTTATTCATAAATTACATATTTGCCAATGAAAATACTTAGTTGAAGGTCTGATCAAGCAGGTGCATTCAAGTAACCTGAAAAGCCTTCACTAACATTTGAAAACTTTTCAGAACTGGGTTTCTTGGAATTGACAACAAAGATCTTGTTTTACTCTGAATTCAAGTTTGAAATATTTTTCTAAATAGTTCAGAAAATATGATTTAAATTTGTAATGGATCAATGGGAATATATAGAATAACATTCACTATGTAATGAAAGTAACTTATTTCAAATATATTCAGATACAATAATTAAAATCTTTAAGGAGCTAAATTTAAAATGTTCAGTAAAATCAGTGTTCTTGATTAATGTTTCTTCATGACAGGAGAAATAAAAGAAAGTTGATTTTATAACTTCACAATTTGAAAGACCTAAAATTAATTCCCTTACTGCAATATTTTTGAACTGGATAAGATCTATCAGTATGCATAAGCATAGAAAAATATTGAAACCAAAAATGCAACATGACATAATCAAGGACCACATGAGGTTGGGACAGAGTGAGCATAGAAACTTAATTTCAAGTATTTAATACAATGCACTCTTTCTAGAATATTGTATAGTCCAATTTTCAATGATAGAGCAATCTTATATAAGAAAATTGAGGAATTGATCCACAGTGGGCACAATCTCTAAAATTATGACTTAGAGATTCTAACATATTTAAATTGTTTTTGGTTTTGCCTCATTTTTTTTTCTCATTAGCAAAGTGCAACTTTCTGATGAAATTAAAAATCACTTACATCAAGTTTTAGGTATAGTCCAAACCATCCTTGGACAAGCAAGAACACACCAGCTGTGGTTTAAGCAGCAGTGCAGCTGGAGAAAGTATGTGAGCAAGATCCAAAGCTGGAGAAAAGCCAGTTTGCCTTAAAGAATTCCACCTGGACCTACTTAGCACCTTCCTTGCCTTAACCTAAACACATGCCCTTGGCCTCCTCAGGGACAGGAATGCAACCTGGAGAGAGCAAGAGGCTTAGGACAGAGTCAGGGTTGGCAAGATTGTTCCAGGCGCTTCTATTTCCTCTCTCACCCTAGTTTGGCCCTCCGTTTGTCTCTCTTTTTGCTCCAACAGAATATTGAAACTCAGGGCTAATAGTCGTGTCATATAGAGATAAATCAGAAAAAAGAGCATTTCCCCCAGGTTGTCTTTTTATTATTTTGATGAAATAAATCCAAGAGATGCACTGGAAATCTTTCCTTGCATGTAACCAGAACAGTAAATAACTGGATTACTTCAATTTCTTTGTAGATACAATGGTTCAGCTATTAAAAACCGTGTTCACATTCTTCCACATACTTGTCCTTAATTAAAGACACCATTGTTCTAAATCCAGAAGCTATACAGATATTATAGTTTTTTTAGAAGCATCTTCAGGAACTTCATTATGGTTTCATTCATTTATTCATTCAACAAATACTAATTATTGTGTTACCATATCTTGTGTCTGGTATTGGGCTGAGTACTCTGCCTAGATTATATCATCTAAGCATTGCAGTTATGCATAAAGTAAGTACTATCATTATCTACATTTTCTAAAGAAACTAAAGTTCACAGCGTTTAAAGAACTAGCCTAAGGTCACCCAGCTAAGTCATTTCTATATGTTATTGGATTTATGCTGATGTATATTCAAACAGAGTGGTGTAACTTTAGGATGTTAGATGTAATCCCCACTGTAACCACAAACAAAATAGTTGCAAAACGTACATACACAAAAAGAAATGGGAATAAAAACATTTAATTACAAAAATCTAGCAAAGTACAAAAGGCAGTAATATAACAAATGAGGGATAAAAATGCTAGAAGGTGTTAAAAGGAAAATAGCAACTGACAGAAGTTAGTCCCTGCCTTCCAGTGATAACCAAGTAGAAATAGACTAAATACTCCAATCAAAAGATACATACTAGCTAAATAAAAAAATTCTCACATTAAATCAGAAAAAAAAAATAGGGACAGGAAAGAAAGACATTACTTATTAATAAAATGTTCAATATAGCAAGAAGATATAATAATTTTTACCTAGCAAAAAACAGAACATCAAAATATGAAGCCAAAATTGACAGAATCAAAAGGAAAAATAAATAGTTCTACAGTAATAATTGGAAACCTTTACACCTGATTTTTCCAGTAATGGATAGGATAACCAGAGAGGAGATGAGTAAAGAAACAAAGGATTCGAACAACAAAATAAACCACCTTAAAGCCAATAGGCATTTATAAGAACACTGTTGCCAAAAACAACAGAAAAAACATTCTTACCTAGTGCACATAGGACATTCACTAGTGTAGACCACACGGAAGGCTGCAAATTGAGTCTCAAGTGGATTTAAAAAGATAAATATCACACAAAATATTTTCCCCAACCACAATGCCATGAAATTAGAAATCAGTGTTTATAGCAGCACATTCACAAGAGCTAAGCTAGGGAGCCAGACTGGGTGCCCTTCAACACATGATTGGATAAAGAAAATGTGGTCATATACACAGCACAATATTACTCAGTCATAAAGAAGAATCTGACAGAAATTTCCCATGTACATATATCAATACACCAAAGTGAATTTCACCATCATGGACGTGGAGAAATCATCCACAAGAAATTAATTTAAAAATTCTTCTGTAATTTCTTCTGTAAATGGCAGAAGGATCAAAAGAAGGAAGGGACCAGGGAGTGAGGAGAAGGAAGGGGATGGAGAGGTTATAGGGACAGAATTAGAACAAGATATAGTCCATGTTTTTATAATTATGTCAAAATGGATTCTACTGTCATGTATAACTAAAAAGAATATATGGAAACTAGAAAATTCTCAGCAAATTTGTGGACATTAAGAAAAACTTTCTTAAACAACCAATGGGTAAATGAAGAAATCATAAGGGAATTTACAAAATACTTACAGACATATAAAAATAAAAACATAGCATCTCAAGACATGAAACACAGAGAATGTACTAAAAAGGAAATTTAGACCTGTAAATGCTTACATTAGAAAAAGAAAGAGCTCAGCTTAACAACCTAATATTACAGCTTGAGGAAGAAGAAAATGAACAAACTAAACCTAAAGGTATCACAGGGAAGAAAATAATAAATATTACAGCAGGATGAAATGGAGAATAGCAAAACAACAGAGAAAATTGGTAAAAAGAAAAGTGGTTATTTAAAAAGATCTGCAAAGTTGGCAATCTTTTATCTAGATTAACTAATAAAAAAGAGAAGTCTCAAATTATTAACATCCAAAATGAAAGTGGGGATATTACTACCAATTTTATAGCAGTTAAAAGTATTATGAGATTACTAAAAATAATATATGCTACTAATTTGGATTTTCACATGAAATAGATTAGGCCCTAGGAATACAGAATCTACAAAAACTGAATCATGAACCAGAAGACTAGTGAAGAGATTGAAAATATAATAAAAAATCATAATAAGGAAATGTCTTAGATCTTATGCATTCACTGGATAATTCTACCAAACATTTCAAAAAGAGCTAATATTAATCTATCTCAAAATTTTCCCAAAAAATTTTAAGAGGAGGGAATACTTCCAAACACATTTTACAGGGCCAGTATTACCCTGAAATAAAAACCAGGCAAAGACATTCCAAGAAAAGTCCAGTCACATATCCCTTTGAACGTTGATACAAACATTCTCAACATTCTTAGATCACATACTAGTGATCTGAATTAACAGTACATTATATATCATGACCAAGTGAGATTTATTCCTAGAATTCAAACATGATTCAAAATACAAAAAAAAATTATTAATATTATACACCACATTAACAGAATGAAGGGGAAACATTATGTAATGATCTCAATGGATGCAGAAAGAGTATATGACAAAATTCAACCCTTTTCCATGATGAAAATACTTAGCAAACAAGGAATAGAAAGAAAAGTATCACTGAAGGAACAATTAAACCTTTTCTCCTAAGATCTAGATCTTCTAAGATCTACACGCCCATTTTCATTACTTCTATCTAATATCATAGTGGAAGTGTTGGCAGAGCAATTAGGCAAGATAAAGAAATTAAACAGAAAAAAAGTAGAGAAAAGAAAAATTAGATTTCTGGAAAACTAAAACTGCAAAATCGAGGGCATTATGAAGAGTGAGAAGGCAATTCACAGACTAGGAGAAAATAATTGTAAATCATGTATTTGTTAAGAAATCAATATTCAGAATATATAGTGAATTCCTAAAACATGTAAAAGTTTTGATTAAATAATTGACAAATACTTGAAGAAACAGTTTCAAAGATGTTGTATGAACAGACAGACAATAGTTATATGAGAAGATCTCTCAAGGTCACCAATAATTTGAGAAATGCAACTCAAAGCCACAATGAGATAAATTCTCACCTTTTAATATTACTATCAAAGAAAATAGAAAGTAACAAGTGTGGAGAAACTGAAACCTTTCTGTACTGTTGTTAATAATGTAAATTGCATAAGGTGCTATGGAAAACAGTATGGCAGTTTCTTAAAAAAATATTAAACCAATATTTACTAGTGTTACAGTTAAGATATGAGCTGTTCTCAAAAGCTCATGTGTGAGACAATGCAAAAAGATTTAGAGGTGAAATGATTGGGTTATGAGAATCTTAAGCCAATCAATGAATTAATCCCTTCATAGGGATTAATATAGTGGTACCTGAAGGCAGGTAGGGTGTGGTTTGATTAGGAAGGTCATTGGGGGCTTGGCTTAGAGGTATATATTTTGTCCCTGGAGAGTAGGGTCTCTCTGCTTCCTGAGGTGATGTTCTGAGTTGCTTTCCTTCACCAAACCCTTTTGCCACTATGTTCTCCCTCACCTTGAGCTCAGAGAAATGGAGCCAGCTATCTTTAAGACTTCTGAAACTGTGAACACCCAAATAAACTTTTCCTCCTCAAAATTTGTTCTTGTCAGATCTTTTGGCACAGAAGTAAAAAAGCTGACTAAAATAAATAATAAGCAGCAGTAGAATACTTATATTAAGTAGAGTTTCTCAGCATAGCTGCAAATTAGAATCACATATAGAATTTTGAAAGTGTACATGTTTAAATTTCACCCCCTGCAGTGGGTATATGGTGAAGTATTTTTTTCTTGAACTTCTCAGAGATAACTCTTCTGTGAGTCAACATCATATACAGTTTATGACAGTGCTTCTTAAAATAGGAATCAGGACTGATGGCATTCAGGATCCAGGAGTACTTATTAAAATGCAGATTCCAGGCCCGTTTCCATGTTTCTAAATCAGAATCTCTAGGAGTGGGGCCCAGAAAATGCATTTTGATTTCCAAGCGAGTTACCTTCAATAAATTTTGACAGCTATGGTATTTATCTTTATTCATATTATAAAGATAACAATAAAAAGCTAAGGCTTTAATCTTCCAAATGTGTAATACTGACACTCTCAATCAAGGTATATCATTTTAGCATAATTTCCTGTTCCTGTTAACTGTATAAAAACATAATACTTCATTTTCATCCTTCCTGAATTAGTCATTATTAAGAGAGAACATAATCCTTGAATTATCAGGAACTGGTAGTTTCTAATGGTTTTCCAAACAATTTTGCATGTCAGTACCATACTATGCCATTTATTATAAATCTAGGTTATGACACATTTATAGGAGCTCTTTCCAAATAAGGCTTACATAGACAACATGTGTCAGATTTCTTTTTCCATGTCAGAACAATGAACACAATATAAATGGATGGTTATTCCTTTGATTCTCCAAAATACTGTTTAATGTTCAAGGACTATAGTCCCCCATGAAGCTGACCTCCCATGTGTCTGTTACGCCTGTCCTATGCAGTGATACAAGATATGCATTGCGTGACTCCAGAGGGTGATCATGTGCTGTATGATGTGCAACATAGTACCATTGCTCAGAGGCAATAGTTATATCCTAAGGGAGTTTTAAAATTCTAAACTAAGTCTTGCTTTTATCTAAGTCATGTTAGGAAAAAAATGTCTAGTGCTGGATATGCTACATGCAAATTCATTGATTAAAGTAACTTAAAAGCATATTGGTAAATTAAAAAAAGTAAGACATATATGAATCAAAAATGATATCATTGATGATTTGGCTCAGGAAGAAAGTGATAAAGATTATAGCAACTGCTCAAAAGAAAAATGCTTATACAATTTCTTTAAATATTAAATTTTAGCATAAATATAGAAATTCTGATTTTTTCTCCATTTGGATTTAATTTGAAATATAAATATAAATGTGTGTTTATTTTAATCTCTCTTTAAACAGATGATCACTAGTTTATTTGCAGAGCAGTTGTGCTTTTGATCACTGAAGTTGAGTCCCAACTTAAAGAATATGTTTTCTATTACTGTTGTGATAAAATAATAACTGGTTAAGTCAATGATTTTATCAAACAAGGATAAAGAGAAAGATTTTTTTAAAAGGATCAGAAGAAAAATGAAGAAAAGCAAAAAAGGAAAGACTTAGCATTAGACTTAGCAAAAAAAAAAAAGTTAAATGATTAAAGTGTCAGGTAAGTCTGGATTTAAAAATTCAGGCTGTCACCTGACACCTTTTGATATCCTCCTAATTGACAAAGAAAGCCCAAATTCATCCTTGTAGAAGCCAGCATACATTTAGTAACACACTCTCTGATCTATAAAAAATAGCAGCTGAACCTTCCTGGCAATACCACTAGAATTTTAGTGATAGTAATTCATCTGTATTCCCAAACCAGGGTTACTATAATTAACATAACACAGTTCTAACAGCAGAGATGCATGAGATCATTACAATATCAAAATGATAGATCCATTGGATATCTTTGGAAACAAATGGCCCCATCTTGTCCCACATTTTTATAGTGAAATTATTATTCCTACATGGCCTTAGGCTTCACTTGATTCCTCTGAGTGTTTTTATGATTTAACTGGGCTTGTCCATACTTTAAACCACTGATACATTACCTTTCATGGATCAATTCAAGGAACTGGGTTGATCCACATATCCAGCCCTCCTTCTGTTGCCTTTCATCCCCTATGTAGTTGATCATGCATCCTGACCTTTTGTTCTCCTTCCTTCCATTTGTGTTTTTCCTAAATTTTCATAAATGTAAGATGACATAATTATGCAATAATAAAATTTACACATGCCTCTCTTTCATTCTTCTACAAGTGCCCCAAAACTTGATACTTAAAAGAATTTTCTTATAAACAGGAAAACTTTGATGAAACTTTCATCAGAGTCTAGCTCTTACTAGATGTTTAATAAATGGTTGTCGAAAGAAGGATTAAATCAATAAGTGAATTAATGAATGTTTTAAACACTTCATTACTAGCTCATTTTTAAATACAGATGTTCCTTAGATTGTCCAACAACTATTTTACGAAGCAATGCTTTCAACTATTACTTGTACACCGGAAGCCTTCACATTTTTTATCTTCAGCTTTGAGACTTCCCATGAATTTCAAAATTTTATGTGTTTCTGTGTGCTACATTATTTTAACTGGATGTGATCCAGGCATCTTGGTTTGTAAAATCATATTGTACTGTAAATTTGCACTTAATTGTGCTTTGTACAACAGCAATAAACTTAACCACAACCAAAACATAGAAGTTTCTGTATTAATGAGTTCTTTTTCACTTCCCATATTTAATTACCACCTTTTAAAAATTTTGCCTTTGAGAGCTTCTTCAAACCATGTGTTCACATTTTATTTCAAACCTCATCTTTCTTTAAAAAAAAAAAACATAACTAACCTCCATAACATCATTCACTTCTTATTCCAGCCATCTTCAAAATTATCCCAGACATTTGTCTGTAAACATAAATCTGAATATATTTCTCCTTGGTTTTTTAGCTATGTAAAGATCTGAAGTGTGGTCTCTTCAGTATTGTAGATTATCCATAATGCCAAACTAACATTTCAGGAGTACTCATCTCTTTTTTTCATGTGCAAGAGATTTATGTTCAACCTCACATTTAGATTTGTTTTATTCAGTAATGCATTCACATATTTTGTAAAGCAAAATAGTCCCTCAAAGCTTATCAAGAAATATGATATTGGGACTGCGGTTGTAGTTCAATGGTAGAGCACTTGTCTAGCATGTGTGAGCACTGGGTTCAATCCTCAGCACTACATAAAAATAAATAAATAAAATGAAGGTATAATGTCCATCTACAACTAAAAAAACCTTTTTTTAAAAAAAGGAAATATGATATTACTTTCTTTTCTCCTCCCTAATCTTTATATCTCTCCCTCAGACCACCTCATCAAACCTTGCTACTAAACAACATATTAATACTGATAATCCTTAATATTTTTGGCTACTTCTTATTGTAGAAGATGATGATTGTTTTATCTTACCCATTTCCTTTATTTTTTTTCTCAAACCATTCCTAAACTTTCCCTCCTCTCATCTCTCCAATAGAGCTGTATTTGTTATGGATTGAATGTAAGGTGTCCCCCAAAAGCTCTTGTATTATTAATACATGAATGTTCAAAGGTAAAATGATTGTATTGTGAGAAAATGTAACCTAATCAGTCCATCCTAGTTTGAAATGTAACCTAATCAGTCCATCCTAGTTTGGATGATAACTGTAGGCAGGTAGGGCTGGAAAACTACATTACTAGAGGCATGCCCTAGAAGGTTGTGTTTTCCCTGTGGTCCCTTCCCCTCCTTCTCTCTGCTTCATGACCTCAATAGGGGAGCAGTTTTCCTCTTCTGGGCTGTTCTCCCATGACATACTATCTCATCTTGGGCCTGGAGCAATGGAATTTGCTGTCTATGAACAGAGACCTCTGAAACTCTGAGCCCAAATAAACTCTCCCTCCTCTAAGTTGTCCTTATCAGGTATTTTGGTCATAGCAATTGTTTTAGTCAACTATTTCACTACTGTGACTAAAAGACCCAACCAGAACAATTGTAGAGGAGGAAAATTTTATTTGAGGGCTCATGGTTTCAGAGGTCTTAGGGCTCGAGATGAGGCAAAACATCATGGAGGAAGAAGGTGGCAGAGGGAAGCAGCTCATCTGATGTTCAAGAAGCAGAGAGAGAGGTCTCCACTTGCCAGATACAAATATATACCCCAAAGCCACACCACAGTTCCCACCTCCTCCAGCCACACCCTATCATTTTAGTTACCATGCAGTTAATCCCTATCAGGGGATTAATTCACTGATTGGGTTAAGACTCTCACAACTCAGTCATTTCTCCTCTGTATCTTCTTGCATTGTCTCACACATGAACTTTTGGAGGACAACTCATTCCAAACCATAATAGCAATGCAAAGCTGACTAAAACACAGTTTTAGTATCTTTTAAACATTAGCTACTATTGAGCTATAGAATCAGAAAGGTCAAGGTATTTAATCTTCCTGCTATGATCATATTTCCATATGTAATTTTTGAGGTCCTTGCTGACTCAAGACCACATCCTTATGTCATTTCATATCCTCCACTTATCTTCTGGCTCCTCATTTATGGCAGGAGCACAGTTTTACCATCATAGTTTGGGAACTGAAGTAATTAAAGGTCAACAAGATAATCTTCTTCTAGGATGTTATTTATTCTTCTAGGGTGTTATTTACTCAATTATGTTTCATCAGCATGCAGCAGAGTACTACTAGTAGCACTAAAAGCTAACATTTTTTGAGTGTCTCCTTTGTGCTAGGATTCTCACTCGTTTAATCGTAAGTCAAGACCTTCCATATAGGTACGTTTATTTATCTCATTTTACAGGTGAGAAAACTGAAACAAAGAAGGTTAAGTAACTGGCCTATGGTTATGTGGTGAGTGTGTCAGTCAGGATTCCAAGAGAAAACAATAGCAACACTTGTGTGTTTACATGGGGACTAATGGATGAGAAGTACAGTCACCGCCAGGGCTACCAGTTGTGAAACTGGCACCATCCCAGCCACAAGCCTCTCCCTCACCCCATTCCTGAGAGAGTTTACCAGAACTCAAAAGGGAATGAGAGAAATATAGATGGTGAAGAACTTGGGGAAGAGCAGAGACCTTCGTTGTGGGGCATAGAAAACTACGGAGGATTCTAAGAAGAAATGCCATGAAATCTTCTTCCTGCAGGAACTTCATACCATTCAAATCTGACTGGGACTAAAACTCTGATATCAGATCTGTACTCGATTGAAATAGCCTCCCTGGGTGAAAAGTAGGGTGGAGAAGGGTATAAAGGTATCTGGAGTAGCGAAACAAGGTTACTAGGAAAATATAGAGTTAATGCTCTGATTTCCACCTGGGCATTTTCTGTGAGCCTGTGATCTTACTTCCCTGCTGTGCTTGCAGGGTGGCAGGGAGGAAGGGAGGTTGTGTTTTCACCCTGGATTCCAAGAACAAAGTGATTCTTCTGATCAAAGGGATTTTTATTTCCATTCTACTATCAATATTTTTGTAGCATCAATCTTTAAGGAAGAACATGACTGGGAAAATGGGGGACAATCTTGGAACCTAACAAGATGAGGACTACACCATTGGACAGGCATTTTCAGCAGCAGGAAGTTAGGCATTCAGCAATTTGCAGAAGCCATTGGTTTGTATCAAAGCATTTCAGGCACAAGAAAGAACTTTTAAAGAATTCAGAAATCAGGAAGTGTGAAAGCATGTGGTCATTCCAGAGGGATAAGAGCACCCTAAGACAAACAATAGAGGATATGACCAAGCCAGAGTAGGATTTAATGAATTAACAAAACCAATCATTGGTTAAAACCACTTCATTAGGGAGGAGAAACTGTAAAGTGATATCTTAACCCATTACATAGGCTTTCTAACTCATTGAATATGAATGTGTAGTAAATTATTTATATTTTTTATTATAAGCCAGATTTTGTCAACCTTAAAAACTCCTTTCATTTACTCCCTAAAATTCTGAGTTTAAATAATCTGTATATTTTAATACAGACACCTGAGTAGCTACAGTAATACAGTAGTAGTACTGTTTTATAGGGACGCATTCAAGGATACTTATTGAAAGACAGTTATGTACCAAGTGCTGCCCTAGGTGATAGACATACAATATTGAAGAAAATAAGAACTTAATCTCATGATGTTTACAGTCTAGTGAGAGGAGGGATGAGTTCTCCTGCTGGAAGAAAGGAATGACCTTCCTCTTCTTTCCCATATGGCTGTTTCTTCTTATCCTTTAAGATTTATTGCTTGGGAGAATTTTGTGGACCAGTTCCCTACTCCCCCCAAGTAGTTTTCTTATAGGATCCATCTTTTCAACTCTTTCCTCACACCATCACGTTGTATCATATTTGTTTCTTTACTGAGTTGTTCCTCCCCCGCCCAACTAGATTTGGAATTGCTTGCAATCAGGGACTTTCCAGTCAAGCATCCTATCGAAAACAGACATGCAATAATGTTCATTGATTAAATGCATAAATGAGCAACAGAAAAGACAGGATAGAGATACCTTTCTCCTACCACCTTCCTTGTGTTAACCTCAAAGTGAGTTTGAGTCATTTGCATGATTTATGGCAAGAAGTAATAATTTCTCAATACTAAATAAATAATAATAAATTATTACTAAGTATGTCATAATTTATTGATAATCATCTAGTTAGCTTTTTTCTATTTCTGTTTCTTAATGGCTTCAGAAAAAAATTAAACATTTTGTCCAAATACCTATATCTGCTAGGCGACCGAGTTGGAACTTTGAATATTCATAAACTCAGCTGCTTCCTCTAATAACTCAGTTTGCATTCCAGCATGCATGGAAGAAACTCACTTTGAGGTTAACATAAGGAAGGTGGTACGAGAAAGGTATCTCTGTCCTCTCTTTTCTGTTGCTTATTTATGCATTTAATCATGAACATTATTGCATGTCTTCTCTGTTTTAGATATGATACTTGACTGGAAAGTCCCTGATCACAAGCAATTCCAAATGATTCTAAATGAGTTCTAAATTATTGACTTGATAATGAGCTCATTCTCTGGGAAGATGTCCTTAATCCTATGTATAGACTGGTAACATACTAGAATTATAAAAACTCACACTGGCCCTTCTATACAATTGTGTGTGTTCTAAAGGAATGACTCAAACTTTTATTTCACTTTACATCTTTCATTTCTTGGGGCTTCCACTTAGGGCATAGGGTGACTTATTTTTTTCTTGAACTCATAGAGAAAATATTAAAATCCTTACTTTAGTTGATAGTATAAGCTTTTAAAATACTGTCATCTAATTAGATTAAAGATTGAAGGAAGTAACTGTTTTCCCCTAACCTTAATTAGATCTTTCAAATATTTAGGCTCAGGAAAAATACCTCTAAAATCATGCCATCACATCTGAATTTGCAAATAAACTTGTGATAGTTTGGAATTGAATGGGGAGGCACACCAGGAGAACCTTGATATTATTAGAAGTGGATAGCATATTTCTTGTTTATTCACTGTTAATTCACATTATATAAGAAAACTCTCAAATGAATAATGACAGGACATGCTTGTCCAATCTTTTATTAAAGCATAGCAGCATGTTTACTTCAACAGTCATTATTTAATTGAGAACATCAGCATTCACATATATCATGCCTACTTTACCACAAAATACAATATTAAGACCTAGGAATAAAGATGAATAATCAAGTTGAATGTATTAAAAGCTTAAATATAATAGTTACTATGTATATGTAATACATATAATAATTTATTTTAAATTTATTACTGTCAACGTCTACTGGAATATATGCTACCTGAGGTCAGGGATTATATCCTGTTTATTAGTATATCCCTAGGGCTTGAACAGTCTAGGCATTCAATAAATTGTTGAATGAATGAATGAATGAATGAATAAACAAAATAACAATTAGGTAGAATTCCTGTTAAGTGCTACATTTTGAGGTACATAGAAAATCCAACCAAAAGTAGAAAGGAATAAATATAATTATGAGTAATAACATAGTAGTGAACAAATAAATAATGCACAAAGCATTATGTAAAATATTGCAGTTTGGCATGGCTTAACTCAAAGAAGAAACTCAAAGAATTTAGAAAGGTCTTTGTGTTTTCTGAGGTCAGATATCTCCAAATGAGGCTACCTGAAAGAGAATTTCTTCTGGTGGAAACTCTATGTTTACTCAAGGGTTTAATAAGTAATTGACCTCTCCCTCCACCATCCAGAAAGAGAGGTAATGGTGCCCCATCCAGTAATCAGCAAGTGAATGGACAGAGAAGACTACAGTATTAGCTAGAATGTGAAGTGCATCATGACCATGTGGAGAATTAAAGGGTTTATGTAAAGATAGCTGCTGTGTTATTATTCAGCACTGAGTGGATTTCAGAGAGATATAGTTTTCATTTGAAGCTATCTCACTGCTAAAGGAACATGTCAGGGCATTCATTCATGAGCAAGTCAGTGTTGTAGACATTAATAATAAATGGTTAATAAGACAACAGGCTTATCTCAACAAACTGCTTTTCAATACAGAAACCAGAATTATAAATATGTAAACAAATAATTGCAGACAGAGGTATTGTGCTGTGAGAATAATAAAGTTGATATTAAGTGGAAGGAACCCAACAGATAGGGCATTGAATTAGTCTCTCTGAGAAGGAAATACTCTAACTGAAACTTGAGTAATAAGGCAGACGTGGGAAGATATTAGGAAAGAACATTCCAGGCAGAGGGAACAGTGAGTATAATGGATCTAAGATAAGAAATAGCCTGGCCTGTTCTAGAAGTAGAAAGAAGATCAATGTGGTTGGATTATAGTGATAGCAGAGAAGGGAGTAGGGAGGTTGTGTAGGCCAAGGAGACTCTAAAAATGGCTTTCAATTTTATTTAAATATAATAGGATGTCATTGAGCAGCTTTATTTAACTTAAGTTTTTAACTTAATAACATCACTGAAGAAGTTGAAAGATCTTCTGGGAAAAACAGAGTGGGGCTTGAATAGATGGAGCTATGATATGAATGGAGTAAAAAGATTGCTGAGGTGTGGAGATAGGGTGAAGGCTTTGCCCAACCCTTCACATTCAAAGACTCTGCAGCCAAGACAAGCAAAGTCGACATAAATTCTATGTATTCATGTTTCAGGCAGTATGTTGGCATTAAACTTACAGTATGATTAAAAGTATGTAGTAAGATTAAATTTAGCAAGAATATTCTAGACAATCAAACTTTATCCAGCACCCACAACTGCACAGAAGCTAAATGAAATTTTCAGGCTACTGAAAGTAGTGTGACCTAGAGGTTCTGTTGGAAATACCTGCTGTCATAGCCTGAGGACTTAAGCTGAACAATGTGAAGGGACAACTGCTATTAAGTGCTCAAGGTGACCTTGAGTGTAAGAAGTACTACTGTCTGAAAGACAGGCTTCATCTTTCTACCAGCCATGAATGGTCACAATCAAATTTCAGCTATTGTCATTAAAATCTAATATTTTTTTTTCAATGCAGTAGAAGTTTACTCATTAGTAATAGATTAAAATCACAAAATCGTATCAAAATTCTGTATGTGTTAGAAATGACCTTTTGCAGATGAAAAGCCTGAGTCTCAGAAACTTGATTGGACTTGGGTGAAGTAGCACAAGAAAATGAAAGATCTTGCACTGGAACATGGGATTCCTGACCCCAAGTTAGTGCCCTGAACGTCTGTTCCTCCTCACAACACTTTTATTTTTAAATTTTTTATTGTTGGTTGTTCAAAACATTACATAGTTCTTGATATATCATATTTCACACTTTAATTCAAGTGGGTTATGAACTCCCATTTTTACCCCATATACAGATTGCAGAATCACATCAGTTACACATCCATTGATTTACATATTGCCATACTAGTGTCTGTTGTATTCTGCTGCCTTTCCTATCCTCTACTATCCCCCCTCTCCTCTCCTCCCCTCCCCTCTTCTCTCTCTACCCCCTCTACTGTCATTCATTTCTCCCCCTTGTATTATTTTCCCCTTTCCCCTCACTTCCTCTTGTATGTAATTTTGTATAACCCTGAGGGTCGCCTTCCATTTCCATGCAATTTCCCTTCTCTCTCCCTTTCCCTCCCACCTCTCATCCCTGATTAATGTTAATCTTCTTCTCCTGCTCTTCGGCCCTACTCTGTTCTTAGTTACTCTCCTTATATCAAAGAAGATATTTGGCATTTGTTTTTTAGGGATTGGCTAGCTTCACTTAGCATAATCTGCTCTAATGCCATCCATTTCCCTGCAAATTCTATGATTTTGTCATTTTTTAATGCAGAGTAATACTCCATTGTATATAAATGCCACATTTTTTTTTTATCCATTCGTCTATTGAAGGGCATCTAGGTTGGTTCCACAGTCTTGCTATTGTGAATTGTGCTGCTATGAACATTGATGTAGCAGTGTCCCTGTAGCATGCTCTTTTTAGGTCTTTAGGGAATAGACTGAGAAGGGGAATAGCTGGGTCAAATGGTGGTTCCATTCCCAGCTTTCCAAGAAATCTCCATACTGCTTTCCAAATTGGCTGCACCAATTTGCAGTCCCACCAGCAATGTACAAGTGTACCCTTTTCCCCACATCCTCGCCAGCACTTGTTGTTGTTTGACTTCATAATGGCTGCCAATCTTACTGGAGTGAGATGGTATCTTAGGGTGGTTTTGATTTGCATTTCTCTGACTGCTAGAGATGGTGAGCATTTTTTCATGTACTTGTTGATTGATTGTATGTCCTCCTCTGAGAAGTGTCTGTTCAGGTCCTTGGCCCATTTGTTGATTGGGTTATTTGTTATCTTATTGTCTAATTTTTTGAGTTCTTTGTATACTCTGGATATTAGGGCTCTATCTGAAGTGTGAGGAGTAAAGATTTGTTCCCAGGATGTAGGCTCCCTATTTACCTCTCTTATTGTTTCTTTTGCTGAGAAAAAAACTTTTTAGTTTGAGTAAGTCCCATTTGTTGATTCTAGTTATTAAAAGTCTAATATTTTTTGATGATTAAACTGAATCATGTAGTGTATTAAACACTTTATATGTATTATTACACCTAATATTTACAATGAACAAGCAACACACTTATCTTCCCTACTTTGCTAATTAGAAAAGTGACTAAAGAAAGATAAGTAATTTTCCCAAGAAAAGAACTCTTTGTGACAGAGCTTGTTATGATTTGGATATGAGTGTCCCACCAAAGCTGAAATGATCAGATTATGGTAACTGTGACCTGATCAGTGGGTTAATCCATTTGATGGATTAGTAATTTGAAAGGAACATTGTGTTGGCTACTAACTGTGGGCAGGTGGGGCATGGGGACATAAGCTTGGCATAGAGGAGGTGGGTCACTGGGGACATAAGCTTGGGAATTATATCTTGTCCCCAGCTCCTCCTTTGTTCTTTCTGCTTCCTGGTTACTGCCTGGTGTGAGCAGTGGTCCTCTGCCATGCCCTTCTGCTGTAATGCTCTGCCCCACCTTAGGCCTGGAGTAAAGGATTCAGATGACCATTCACTGAAGCTCTGAAACCATGAGTCAAAATAAATTTTTCCTTCTCTAAGTAGTTCTTGTCAGGTATTCTGGTCAGAGCAATGAAAAGCTAACTAATACAGAGTTGAAGTAAAAAGCCAAGATTTTTCAGATTCTTGAGCCCATTTTTTTTTTACCATTCTGTTAGCTACCATCCTGAAAGTGAAGAAATCCTGGAGGGGTCATCAACCAGTGATACATAAAAAAAAAAGGTGCCAATCGTGAGCCAACATATAAGGTAGAACCAGCGCGTAACTTGTCCAAGTTCACCAGTCTGCAGTGTCATTAGCTTATGGATATTTGCCCAATAATGGGCTACAGACTCTTTTCATTTCCATATAATTTTTTTTTTATTATCTAGCAGAAAATTCAAAGGTATCTCCCATTTCTTCCACCACCACCCCTCCTCTGCCATTTCCCTCATCCTATTCCAAAGGAGAAGTGAAGACAGGTCTCAGGATATGTAACTAGCACGAGTGGTACTGGCCATTTGTTATGGTGTAGATGTGAGGTGTTCCCAAAAACTAACACATAAGACAATGGAAGAAAGTTTAGAGGTGAAATGATTGGGTTATGAGAACCTTAACTTAATCAGTGTATTAATCCATTGAATGGATTAATTGGGTGGGAACACCAGGCAGGTGTGGTATGAATTGAGGAAGTAGGTCACTGGAGGCATCCTTTGGGGTTTATATTTTGCCCCTGGTGTATCAGAGTCTTTCTGGTTCCTGATTTTTTGTCATGTCCTGAGCTGCTTTCTTCCTCCACACCCTCCCACAATGATGTTCTGTCTTACCTGCAGCCTGGAGCAATGGAGTCGCCATCTTTGGGATTAAATCCTCTGAAACCCCAAATAAACTTTCCTCCCTCTAAAATTGTTCTTGTCAGGTCTTTTGGTCAAGGTGACGAAAAAAAAAAAAAAAAGCTGACTACAACACCATTCCTTCTCTTTTTCTTGCTCATACACTGAGAAAGACTGAGGGAAACAGATTAGGCTCTGTCATCTTGGTCCTATTAAAGATACTCTGGCTTGTTTTCTTAGCAAGACTTTCTTATCATCAGGCTAGTAAACAAAGATTTAGAAGAGGGTATGAGAGAAATGGAGAGGGAGACAAGGTCCTCTCTGCCTATATGAGTGTTGTCAATCACTTAGGTCAATATTTAGAACAGGCAGAAAGGTGTCATTTATGTGGTTTAGCTTAGGTCAACTATGGATCTTGTAACAACAACAACAAAAAAAATGACTCATTTTAAAAGAGTGTGCCCAGTTGTCTGAATTATTTTCTTAGGGTCTTTTTGAGAAAGATTGTTATCCTGCAAGTTTTAGTTGCTTGAAGATATAATTTTGAATCAAATATAATATTAATACCACCTTAGATGTAATTTGCACTTATCATAGTGATTTTACAATTTTGTAATTATTTTGTTTCTAAAAATATTACTTGCTTATGCTATAAATTGCCGAGCCTGAGTGACTTAACTGCTCATCTGGTCAGCATAACAATATATTCACTGGTTGTACTGGAACATCACATTGGATTTTAAAATGATATTTGCACAGGGACCTTGGTATGGTTACTTCAAGCTTTAGTATTTTTAAGACCTCCAATATAGAGACTGATATTTCCTGCTAGGTAGGAGAAGTTACTGCCAGTGATTTGACCACAGAGTCAAGGCAAATTGATTAGCTTGGTCTTCAGCTGAGATGCTTACCATCAAAGATGGTGCACTGATTCCCTTTGGTATGTAATATAGTAAAGTGGGTACTGGTAAGGATCTTGGTTATGCAAAAATTTATATATTTATAAAGTGTTTACTGTTATTGGGTGCTAGCTATGTGGTTAACAAGACACATTCCTGCCTGAAACAATCTCACATTCTAACATGTATTTACATATTTAGCTATTGTAAGTGGTAATTTGGTGTAGTGGAAAGAGTCTGGACAGGGTAGGATCAGAAACATCAAAGTCTGCTCCCATTTCTGCCATTATCCAGATGCAACCACAGATAAATAATTAGGCTCTCTGTGACTCAATTACCTCATTTGTGAAAGGAAGGGAGAAGGATTGATGGGACACGTGAATGGTTCTAAAAAATATAACAGTCAAAACCAATTGTCTTGAGGCTGTTCTAGTTTGGTGTTTTCCAATAATTCTGGAATAACTTGTGTGCTTAATAAATATTAAATTAAAATAAAATCATCTTAATCCTCTCCTTCCTGTGCTCCTAAATCCTGAAAGATCTTTAAACCACTCAAAACTCTTATGCATCATGTTAGGAGAAAAAAAAAAGTCCAAACAAACCCTAAGAGTAAGCATGAGATAAAAAGAACTGTCCTTAATCCTAGAGTCTCTAATATCCAAAACATGCAGGATGTGGTTTAAGGACAGTGTGCAAATACAGAATTGTGTTCTCAATTTTTATTAAAATAATAATAATAAATGTATGTTTATCTTTTTTATCTGCCCATGTAAAATACTTTTGTTCCTAACCCCATGATAACTAATCCACAATAACCCAGTAGCATTTCTCTTTAAGACAAAATACTATCTTATCTACTTTTAATGATATTCAAAATACCAAGTCACATAAATCCTTTCTGCCTCTTCAATCTGTTTCCCCATTTTACACACAAATTTCAAAATGTGAACACTTTTGATAGACATAACCATGAAAGTAGTAAATACTATACTTTAATAGAATACAACGTCTACCATCTAGTTCATATTTTGATTGTGGGTAACAGTAAATGTCAAATTCATGAATTTTCATGAAAACAATACTTCTTATTAATACCAACAAGGCTTATAAACTAACATAGTGACTTTATCTATTTTCCAGAATTAAGCTACTAAAATAAATAAGTCTGTGTGTAAGGGTTTTCACAAAAGTTATCTCATTTGCAACTCACAGCAATCGTTTTGCCATCTGTAAAATGGGAACAACAATGATAACTCTAATGTATCAGGCTTGAGAGGAGGCCGGGATTTTCCTTGCTGATACTTTGCAAGCAAGAAAATCAAATGAGCTGCTATGGTATCACTGTGCAAAGAGGAGCTTGGACACTTTATTATTTCCTTGAAATACAATCAGAGGGAGTTTCAAACAGGAATTCCAAGGAGAATCTATCTTAAAAACCATTTATTCTCCCTTGGGAATTCTCATCCAAAGGTAGTTTTAAAATGATCATGAGCAACAATCTGTTTTTTGTAAGTTTACCTTACTTTCTTTTTTGTTTGAGCTATATTATATCTCAGTAAGTACATAGGATAGAACTTACTAGACTGCCCCACTTTACAGATGAAAGAAACAAAGCAACAGCTTTATTCACATGAGATGACATGGCCCATGAACTCACCAGTACAAAAAACAGTATTTCCTTACCTAGACATGACAGGAGAAAAATATGTTTTCACCATTGTCAAGGACATTCTTTGCTGTGCCAGACAAGGACTTGTCATTGTCTTAGTAAATACTTCCTAATGATGCACATGATGAGGACATGCTATGATGATTGACCAACAAGAATAATTAATTACAACAGCTAGAAAGTATAGTAAACCAAAAAGGATATGAAGCTGTACCATTTGCCACTAACCAATTCACAATTCATTTAGAGGAAAACGAGTTTCCATGGAAAAGGCAATGGACTCAAGGCAATTCACAGGCACCACCAGAACAGTCCATCCAGTAAGCAGTGAGAGGCTTTGGAAGAAGCAGCCTGTTGCTATGGGCTGGGATGCTCAGGAAAGGCACATTGCAAAGGGAAACGTGAATGGGTTTTTTAATTTACTGATTTGAGATAGTAGAATTGGTCAAATACCTAAGTTCAGCAAATGGGGGTCACTATTTTCTCTAGCGGGTAGGCAGTACATCCAGTTAATACATTTAAAAAGGTGATGAGTCAGTAAATTTCATACATTAGATTCAAGTGGGTTATGAACTCCCATTTTTACCCCAAATACAAAGTGCAGAATCACATCGGTTACACATCCACATTTTTACATAATGCTATACTAGTAACTGTTGTATTCTGCTACCTTTCCTATCCTCAACTATCCCCCCTCCCCTCCCCTCCCATCTTCTCTCTCTACCCCATCTGCTGTAATTTAATTCTCTCCCTTGTTTTTTTTTCCCTTTCCCCTCACAACCTCTTATATGTAATTTTGTATAACTAACTTTTGTTTTTTAAGCAAGCAATTTTACAAAGTAAAAGCAGTTAAAATTTAAAACAAACAATAAAGTTATTTGGTTTTCTAAGAGAAATATGAAACATTACAGGTGTACACCTGTAATCTCATCCACCGAGGTGGGTGAGGTAGGAAGTTTACAAGTTTGAGTCCAACATCAGCAATTTAGCAGGACCCTATTTTAAAATAAAATTAAAAGGACTTGGGATGTAGCTCAGTGGTAAAGCATGAGTTCAATCCCTTATGCAAAAAAAACAAAAACAACTAAATTTCCTAAAATAGGAGGCTGAGGATACAGCTCAGTGGTAGGGCACTTGCCTAAAATATACAAGTCTCTGGGTTCAACTCCTACAGAACAAAAAACTTCTAGATATCACATCTAGGATGTAGAATCTCAAAGACAATAGCAATAGCAAATAAGGTAGGGTGAACAATGGCCCTTCATAAATAACCATCTATGAATCTCTGGAATCTGTGAATATATTACCTTACCTGGCAAAAGGGGTTTTGCATATGTGCTTGAAGTTTGAAGACATTGAGATGCAAAGATTATCCCGGGTAATCCGGGTCAGGTCAATGTAATTCTGAGTCATTTAAAAAGGAAAACCTTCCCAGTTGAGGTCAGGGAGAGAGATGTAACTGCTGAAGAAGGGCGATGCAGTGCTTTGGGCACTGCATAGAGGAAGTGACCCTGAGCCAAAGAATGTGGGAAGCCTCTAGCAGCCAGGAAAGGCAAAAACACCAATTCCCTCCAGGAGTTTATAAGAAAGAACTCAGCCTTGATGATGTTGATTTTAGCCTGAAAAGAACCATGCATAGTGATGGGCACCTATTATAATCCCTGCTGTTTGGGAAACTGAGGCAGAAGAATTACAAGTTTGAGACCAGCCTCAGCAATCTAATGAGACCTTCAGTAATTTAGGGATACCCTGTCTCAAAATTTTAAAAAAGATCTGGGTGTGATATAGCTCAGTGGTCAAACTCCACTAGTAGTGGGTTTAATCCCCAATACCAAAATTAAATAAAAGAGCCATGCCAGATTTCTCATCTACAAAACTATAATAATAAATTGTGTTGTTATTAAGCTGCCAATTTGGTAATAATATGTTGCAAATAGCATAGAAAACAATACAATAATAAATTTAAATTACTCATTATAAGGAGTTATTTAAATACTATAATCAGGAATTACTTTGAAGAATCAAACAGTATATTTATATATTAATAATAATAAATAATGAATAATTAATACTTTAGGCTTAGTGCAAAGGTGCTGAACCAGTTTAAGAATTAACATAGATAATGAATTAAGAAAATAGGCCCAATTATTGAGAAAATTTTCAGTTCGAAATATGTAAAGGCACCAGAAATTGAAAAGTAAATGGAGAAAAATGATCAAATGGTATCACACAGTAATTTAAAGATATAAAGTACTTTGTAATTGTGCTCTATTTGTGTAATAAGAATTGTAATGCATTCCGCTGTCATATATAAATAATTTTTTTCTGTCCTTTGAAAAAAGTACAAAACAAAACAAAGTACTTTGTATTTATCTCCTGGCTTCCTAAAAGCTATTCTCAGAAAAGGATATCCCTTAATCACCCTAAGAAATGAGGGGTATTTTATCTAAAAAGGAATTAAGACTGGTCCATTTGATTCTTAATGCTTTTATAAAAATTACCACAGTCTTGATGCCTTAAAGCAATAGAAATTTATTCTCTCAAAGTTCTAGATGCAGGAAATTCTAAATCAAGGTGTTGGCCAGTCCATACATGTTTTTAATCTCCCTTTGCCTCTCATATAAGGACACTTGCGATGGCATTTAGGGTCCACCCAAATAATCCAAGACAATCTGTTCATTTAAAGACTCTTAATAATTACACCTACAAAAACTTCACAATATAAGTAGCACCCACAGTTTCCATTATTGTTGTTTAATTTGGGTGTTACACTAAATTATCTTTGGTTTATTAAATGTGACTAGCCACTTCACCTGCTGAAATTGAGTCCTGATTTTAATAACATCCTTAGGTGATATATGTGTACATTAAAACTGGAGAAGAACTACTCATGAAATATTTGAAGATGACATTGTCAGCATTTGGTGAGTGAACAGATGAAGTGACTGACAGTGAAGAAAGTAAGGAGTAAATTGGAAGGCAGAATAGTAGAATTTAACAACACTTTTCAATTGTAAAGGAATGAAGTTCTTAAGTAAAAGGAACAAAGATTAAACTTCCAGAAAAAGAATGGCAGAGATATTTTGAGCTAGTATGTCACTGAAAATCTCTGAAATTATTCTCTGTAACTGGCTACCTGTGTTTAGAGCTGCAAATCTCTCCTTCATTGAGTTACTAATGACAAATGATCATTCTTTTTCTGTGCCAAGTCAGCATTAAAACACAGAAGAGAACACACATTTCACAAGAGAACTGTAATTCTCAAAATGCACTGCCCTAGAGCAGTAGAATCTACATCATCACATAACTTACTAGAAATGAAAATTCTGGGACATCATCCCAGACTGACTAAATCAGAAGCTCTGGGGTAGGACACAGCTATCTGTTTAATAAGTTCATCAGGTGATTCTTATGTAAATTGAGAGAACCACTCAGTAAAATGAAGAAATCAGAGAGAAAAAAAAAAGGAAGAAAAAAAAATAGCAAGATAAATCAAACTGAGAAGCTCTTAGAAATTGCTTTTATGATAAACACAGTTGGTTCTGTTTTCTAACACATCAAGAAGAATAAGAAGGAAACATGATCAGTTTGTAGTATTCCATGATATTACATTTTCCTCAAGCTAAAACACCATTTCTCTCTTGCTCTTAGTAGAACAATTTCTCAAAGATTATCTAAAAAAAGATGATGTTTTTATTTCTTCATTTCCAAACTCACTTTTAATCCATCACAGTTGACTTCATCATCTACTAAAAATGCTTTTTGAAAATATGATCCATATTATGGATCTTATCAAAGCTTCAGCAACGTGAAACACAACTGCCTACTCTCTTTGCTTTGGTCCATGCATGCTGGAAACACCCTCAATTCATCACTTAGCAAATATTTATCAAGAAGCTAGCACATACCAAGCACTGTGCAGGATATTGCTAATAAAGTTATAACAAATTAAACATAAGTCCCCATTTCTGTGGACCCTACAATTAAAAAGAGGGGGAAAGGACTTTTTAAAACAAGAAAATAAATAACAGATACATAAAGCTGTTATGACAAAAATGAAACAGGACAAAGACAGCCTGGGGTGTGTGTGCTATTTTAGTTAGAACGATCAGGAAAGACTCCATGAAGAGCAGAATTTTAGCAGAACCTATATGAAGTGAGAGACCAAGCTTTTAAATGTCTGGGAAAGATTATTTTAAGCAGAGAAAATATCACACAAAAGGGCACAACAGCAGAAACAATTTGACCAGAGCCCAATATAGTTAGAGTTAGATACAGTGAAAGTGGTAGTAATTGAGATTCAAAGGATATGCAAGGATCTGACCACATATATTGATGGTAGAGGAATTCCTCAGTGGATTAGAATGGACAACTGTAATTCATAGGGAATCATAACGGCTGAAAGAGTTAGTGGTTCCCAGGTGCCAAAGGGATTATTGCATGTTTCTAGAGTTATGTGAGTTAGAAAGTACAGAGATGGATGTCAGAAAGATGAAAGACAAGATTTTGGAACCACATAGAAACCATAAAGAACCATATAGAACCATAAAGAAAAAAACATTTATTATAGGAAATACAGAAAAATATCACTCAATGCAAAAGCATTTGTGCCAAATAAATACCCATTTATATATACTGGTATATTTCTGAAGTCATTAGTTTTAATTAATTCATCCACCACTGTACCAATGATGTATGCTTTAGTTATTATAACTTTATTATATCTAATAATACAAGTTCTACTATTTTCCTCCTTTTCAAAATTATCTTGATATTCTTAACCATTTATTCTTCAAGGTACAATTTTAAGTAATCAAAAATATCCCTTTAAAGCCTGGAGAGGTGGCACATGCTTGTGATATGCTTGTAATTCCAGCTATTCAGGCCTATATCAGCAACTTAGCAAGTACCACAACAAGTTAGCACAAACTTGTCTCAAAGTAAAAACTAAAAAAGGACTGGGGATATAGCTTAGCATTAAAGGGTCTCTTGGTTCAATCCCTTATAGGAAAAAAATTACCCTGTGGTATTTTGCTTAGAATTTCAGTATATTTATTTTATGGTAACTTTTCTTCAGTAACTTTTCTTCTTTTCTTCATCTATGTAGTCTCTTGGTTTAGTTTTTTTTATGTTATTTTAGAAAAATTTTTCACAAAAAATATTTGGAGAAATGTTATAATTTTAGTAAAAGTAAAAGGTACAGTATGAATAAAGATTACATGCATAATAGCTAATGATATATTACTACTGTAAAACCAAGCTATTATTTTTTTGTATAGGTATTTTGTGTTAGATCAACTTATTGAACTATATTGTTTTCCAGTTCATTGTCTTGGAGTTTCTAAATAAATTATCAGTTTACATAACAATATAATAATTTCATTTTCTATTTTCAAATACTTCGACTTGGTTTTTTATTTTTTTCATATTATTTTCATTCACTAAAACTTCCAGAAGATTTTAGATGCTAATGATGGGGCCAGATATTCTCAAGTTATTCCTGTCCTCACAGTTAATGCAAAAATGTAAAGAAACAAATAAAAAACTAATTTCTGACATTTCAACTATGGGTATATCTTACAAACTGGGAGAGAAAAAAATAATTTCTTTCAGAAATAAAATCCCCAGCTGTTGCAAAATTAAAAAGCCAGCTACATGCAAACTTCTAAGTCTTCATGATGAATTACTGTGGATTGCAAAAGTGGTTGCAATTCTCCACCTCATACCTTATCCATGCCGCTTTCCCCAGAGGCTTGGCAGCTTCTCCCATCAAGAGAAGATCAGGTCAGTCTCCCCAGCCTCTTGAATCTGGGCTGGCTTTTGACCTGCCTTAGTCAACAGGATGGGGAAAATAGTGAGCTCTTTCTGAGCCTGAACCTGCAAGAGGAAAGAAAGGTCTTATAGCCTGGAAGATTGTATGAATAGTGAAAATATATGTATCCAACTGCAATTGAATAAGAGGACATAGAATTTAAAAGTAATTACCAGCATGAAAATTTCATAAAATAATTTGTTTCAGAGAAATTCATAATGACAGACCTTTTGAAATGGTAAAAAACCACTGTTGGTCCCCAGAAAACTTAGACTCCATTTGCAAAATCATCTCTCTTCTGAAAAGAAGAGAAGATTCCTTAAAATTAATGATTCATTAGAGTATTTCAGAGTTTTAAAATTCTAGGAGATAAAAATTCCTTCATTTGTCTCTTTCAGAGAACACTTGGGCAGTCTCAGAGGGGCAGCACAAGAATTTAGCTTTGTTCCACAGCTCTCCTTTCCCAAAATGGATGTTTCAGTTTTAGCAAAGCAACGTACTGCTTAGTATGCTTTTTCTTGTTCTTGTGACTTTGGCTTTGCTGTAGTCAAAGTCCCATTTCAATGTATCAGGTTTATGTCTCCTCATTAGTATTTGGCAAGAGAAATCAGGCAACACATGTACTCAACTTATAACAAGTTTATGAATTTGTATTTTAATCCACTTCTGGGAAAAGACAAGCAGCCAAAGATCTCAATGATATATTAATGGTCTAAATTTTACTTTAATTCATCTTTTTCCAATGCACAAAATGTAATGAGGACCTAAGTACTTATTCCATAAGCTTTTTTCAACTAACTTTGGTTCACTATTAAGGTCACAGCCGATCTCAGTAAAATTTCAGATTCTACACGCTCCATAGTGTCCTAGCCCCACCTCTGTATCAGTAGCAATGTATCTTGATGTTTCTCAGTTGCTTCTTCTTGTGGGGGATTTTTGTTTTGTTTCCTTTTACTTTCTTTTAGTGGTTGAACAAAAACTAGTACTTCCTTTGTGGTTTTCTAGTAAATGTGAATCAGTATTCTTAGCTTCAAATGAATATTATCTGATTTCTTAATACTTTTGTGGCTAAACCTTAACTTGTTCTAGAGAGGATTAAAAAGACTAATCTAAGGGAAAAATGCACATTTTTGAAGTTTTATTTAATAAATTTAACATCATTTAAAAGATCCCTTTAATATGTATAGTTTTTATATGCCTCTTGGGAAATTAACTGTGCTAAAAATTGTTATTCTAATGAAAAAGACCATATATTTTATGATTTTGTTTGTATGAAAAATCCACAAAAGTCAGTCTATAGAGACAGAAAATTGATTAGTGATTGACTGTAGGCGGGAATAAAGATTACTGCAAATGGTCATAGGGAATCTTTTTGAGGTGATGAAAATATCCTAAAACTGCATAGTGTTCCATAATTCCATAAATTTACTAAAAATAATTTTATTGAACATTTATGCCACCTAAACTATACCTCAATCAAACTATCATTAAAAAGGACAAAAAATGTTATTAGAGAAATCTAAATGTATCTAAATTTTCTCAATTATTTGAAAACAGTGTAGGTCTCTGAATAATGTAGCTCTTCATTACTGAACTAGACCACACTTGGGCTGATATAAACCTCCTTCATCAAGGGCTCTCTTGACCTATTTTGCCCATTCTGGATACCAGAATCAAGGCTTTATTGTCAATTAGGTTCATACTGTTTATATGTATGTAATAATACCCGAAAAGCACGTTTCC
The DNA here is from genome assembly GCF_047511675.1 of Marmota flaviventris. Classification (NCBI taxonomy): domain Eukaryota; kingdom Metazoa; phylum Chordata; class Mammalia; order Rodentia; family Sciuridae; genus Marmota; species Marmota flaviventris. The sequence goes on from NC_092504.1 coordinate 64,772,923, forward strand.
ATTTTAATTTAAAAATACATCCAAAGTTTTAATTTAAAATGACTAAAAAAAAGAATGGAACCATGTATTGCACGCTAAACATAATTGTGGCTCACCTAGGCAAAATAGAACTCTGAAAGGATTATTCCATTTCCATATGCCTAAGGAAATGATAAAACTTATCATAGTATAAATCAATCATAGCACCAGAAATAGCAAAAGTTTTAAAAAGCAATAGATATACTATTTATTGTTTACCTTGTGACAAGCAAGTTTAAATGCTTAGCAGAAATATATTTATTTTATTCAAATACCACTTCTAATGGCAGATGTTATTATGCCCATTTTATAATAAATGGAATAAAATCATAAAAAACATAATTTACCCATGTCACACAACAAGTAGTTGGCAGAGCCAGCATTTGAATCCAAGTCTGTTCATTATACACTCAGTTAGAACACAGGTGCCCCTCTCTATCAGTATATCCTTTTCTCAAATTCTCAATGCTTTCAGCTCCAACATTTATAAAATGAGGATAATGATACTTTCTCAATATTATAGAATTTTTTAGAAGATTAAATAAATAATGAAGATAAAGATTCTAATACTTTTCTCAGAACATTGTGGCCTCTTAATGATAGCAAGTAATATTTGTAGTAGAAATAACTGCAATTCACTTTGGAGGAAAATATGTACTAAATAAGTTAACCAAGATTGTTAGCTAGCTAGCTTTATTCTAATTATCAGCCAACTCACAAAGTACAAAATAAACCCCAGAGTAAAATTTCAACTAGCCTGCCAGTTGTTTACAACCGTCACCTCTTCTATTCCATTATTGATACTGTATTGTCACTTCTTCTATTCCCATAAGCCCATACTGTTCCTTTATAATGATGTACTTATAAATTCAGATATTGAGGTTTAATCTCCGGACATTCATCAGCAATTACTACACATCAATACTTCCAATCAAATTTGAAATAATTTCATGAAATATTTTGTTTATTAGGAAGATATTTCATTTTACCCAGTTATATTACTTAAGATTTCCTTCCTGTGATCAAAATACCTAACAAGAACAATTTAGAGGAAGAAAAGTTTGTTTTGAGCTCATGGTTCAGAGATTTAGTCCATGGTCGGCTGACTACATTGCTCTGGACCTAAGGTAAGGCATGCCCATCACGGTGGAAGAGCACAGTGGAGAAAAGTTGCTCTGCTCATGTCTGTCAGTAATCAGACAGAGCATAAGTAAAAGACAAAAATAAAATCCCCAAGGGCATGCCTCTATTGATCTGCTTTCTTCAACCATGCCCCATCTGATTACAGTTACCATCCAGTAATTCATCTAAATTATTTATCTATCACATGGATTAATCTATTAATGAGGCTATAGCTCTCATAATTTAATCATTTCACAAATTGTAACATAAGATTTTGGGAGGACATCTCATCCAAACCATAGCATTCTGCCCCTGACCCCCAAAAGCTTGTGTTCATCTCACAATGCAAAATGAATTTAGTACATCTCCAAGAGTTCCCATAATTTTAACAGTTCTAGGATTGCCCAACAGTCCAAGTCCAAAGTCTCCTTTGAGATTGAAGGAACTTCATGCAAAGATCAAAATCAGGTTATATACATTCAATGTACAATGACACAGTAAAAAAAAATCCCATTTCAAAGGAAGATATAGGGACATATAAATGAGGGATGGGACCCAAGCAAGACTTAAACCCAACTGTGCAAAAAAGTTCTGCAGCCCCATGTCTGGCATTGGGGCACATGGAGGCAAGATGTGATCAACAAAGAGCTTGGGCAGCCCTGCCTCTATGACTTTGCTGATTGTAACCCACGTGTCCTCTCTCTCAGACTGGCTCTGTCCATGGCCATTGTCTTTCCTTGGCAGGCATCCCACATTACTGGTATTTCATAATTCTGGGGACCCTCATTCCAGCCTTGGCTTCCTTTACACAACTTCACACTTTGCCCTCTCAGAGGCTGTCTGCAGGGATTCTGACCTGGCCACACTTTGCTTGGCTTCCCAGGCCTTCCTTTGAAATCTCAAGGGAAGCCTCGAAGACACCTAACTCCAGCATCCAGCTTTCCTGCAAAACCAGCAACATGTAAATGCCACCAGCTCATGCAGTAGTTGAACCATGCCCACAGTGGTTTCTGAGTGCCTGGGTGATGGAGTATAGTGAAATGAACCCTGGAGAAACATATTTCAAGGTGGTTCTGGTGCCAGGATTCCCTTCTGAAAGCAAAGTCTTTCAAACTACTTTTCACTTTTACATTCTAAAGCTATTGTGGGTAGCTTTGTACTGATCCCTGAAATGATCTCACTACCTCTTATCCTGTTGTCTCTATTAAGGGTATTTAGTATCTATTTAGTGCTGGTACTATCTTCAAAAACCATGCCTTCCTTGAACATGTACTACTTCTCTGACCAAACTGCAAGTTTTTTTGAATCTTCTTCCTGCCTTGTGTTCCGATTTTTCACAGTAAAACAGTTTAAAAACTTCCACAATATCCATATCACTTCCTAAATTCTGTGCTGCCTTGAAATTTCCTCATCTAGATTAATTAGTCTATCTCCTTTAAATTTAGCCTCCAAGAAAGTCTCAGGACTTGGGAAAAAATGTAGACAAGTTAGTTATTTGCCATAATATAACATGAAACGCCTCTAGTCCAATTCCCAATACAGTCCTCATTTTCCTATCAAACCTCATGAGCAGAGTCCTTACTATCTACAGTCCTATTGGAATTCTGGTCTTTTAACACCCTCCCCACCCTGACAACCAACAAAAATCACCCATTAAAGCTCTGCTTTCAATATTCTAAGGCTTCTCCAGCCTGCATCTCCCAATTATTCCAAACTCTTTCTATGAACCAGTTCCAAAAGCTTCTGAACCACATGGTTAGGTTAATCACAGCAATAACCTGGTTCCAAATTCTGTGTTAGTCAGCTTTTCATCACTATGACCAACATATCTGACACTAACAACTTAGCAGAGTAAAAGTTTATTTTAGGTTCAAAGTTTCAGGGGTTTAATCCCCGGTCGGTCAGCTCCCTTGTTATGGGCCTGACGTGAGGCAGCACATCATGGTGGAAGGGTGTAGCAGAGGAAGTTGCTCAGCTCATATTAACTGGGAAGCAGAGAGCACAAGTGAGAGAAAAAAAAAATATAATTCCTAAGGGCATGCCTTCAGTGACCTATATCCTGGATTCACACCTTACCTAACTAGATTTACCACCCAGATAGTGCATTCAAATTGTTAATCCATCAAATGGATTAATCCACTAATAAGATTATAACTCTTATAATCTAATATCTTCAACTCTGAATATTTGCTCAACACAGAAACTTTTTCAGGAGGAACACCTCATATTTAAACCATAACACCAACATTTATTTATTTCACTAAAAATATCTTTTAAAGTATACTTATACATTTGTGTTCACATTCTTGGAAAGACAAATTTATTTGCCCTGTACAAATTTGTGTGAAAAGGAATCCATGTGATTGATTATCTTTTCTTGGTTTAGAATTATAAAAAAATTTCACTGAAGTATCTTTTCCTATTGAAAATAAAAGAAACAAGGTACTATGGTTTAACACCAGAATTCCAATTGAGAAAGAAACAGTATGAGATAGAAGATAAGACCCTGATAGCATCTGAATTTGAGTTAAGCAATTCCATGGAGACAAAAGGAAGGGCTCATTTTGTTTCTCTATTGGGTTTAGTGAGGAACAGAAAGAAGGAAGAATATGCAAAATTGGTTAACTAAATTCTTGAGTCCAAGCCAAATTTTGGTGGTTTATTTTTTTGTTTTGCTTTGTTCTATTTATTATTGAAACTTGTTGAATTTTTCAGTAGCCTGGTCTGTCAGCAGTATCTTGGGTCCCTTGGGTCCCTTGGGCCATGCCTGCAGGGCATAGAACTTATAAGTAGAGGAAATGTATTAGAAGTTTGATTGACTTGCCCCAAGATGTATAGTGAACCTAGAGGAACTCAACATTTTTACTCATTTTGGCCTCACTTGAAATTCTCTAGCATCAGAAAACCCAAATATTCACACACACACAAAAAAAAAACCACATAATAATCCCTTAACACTCAGAACTGGAGCAGAAGATTGGAAATACATTTAATAAGATTTACATAGAAAGGGAGCTTTGTATACATAATAATGTAATCATGAAATTATAAATAGTGAAATGTATATAATTTTAGTTCGTCAGTCATTTCATCCATAAGAACATGGAAGAGAAAAGATGTTTAGGTAGTTACCTAAGATAAACACCATGTGTTCAGGCTTGTGTTTTCAATTCTTTAAAATCTATATTAATATTATAATATGTATGCATTTATTCCCTGCATATCCTAGAAATTAATAAGAGCGAGGAATTTACCATACTGATGATGACTTTTCTATTTATCCTTGTAGATATGTCTCTTTTGCTTTAAATACTTTTGAGGTTTGGTTTTCAAAGCTTCATTCAAGTTCAGAATTGTTATATATTTTTATGAACTTAATCTTTTATCATTCTGTAGTGAATCTTCATCTCTAGTAATGCTTTTTGCATTAAAGTACTTTTTGTCTAACATTAAAATACTGATAGCAGCTCTCTTTGAGATGGAAATTCACATAGACATCCTTTGATCATTCAACTTTCAGCTTTTTAGTGCTTTTATTTTTTTGTCATATTTCCCACACCTTTATTTTTAACTTAAACATTTGATCATTAATAGTTATTGTAATTACTTAATTATTTTAACTTATTCCTATCAACAGTAGCTTTCAAAGTCTACCACAATAAAATACCACAGACTATTTGGCTTAAGCAACATAACTTTATTTTCTCACAGTTCTGGAAACTAGAAGTTCAAGTAGATCCGGGTTTTGGCAGTTTGGTTTTTTCTTAGGCCTCTCTCCTAAACTTCAGATGGCCCTCTTGCTGGAACTTCACATAGTGGTTTTCTCTGAGCACATGAACCCCTGCTATCTGCGTCCAAATTTTCTCTTAAGAGGACACCAGTTAGATTGAAATAGGGCCCATGCCAACAGACTCATTCTAGCTTACTCACATCTTTAAATACTCTATCTCCAAATAAAATCATGCACTGAAGTACTGGTGGTTAGGTCTAAAACATATAAATTTGGAGAGGACAAAATGCATCCTATAACACTGTCAATAAATTTTGTGTGTTTTATTTGTCCTGCCTCTTCTATATTTTTTCCTCTTCTTTCTTATATTTCATTATGTTTTGTCAAATGAATCTTTCTTTAATAATTGGAAGGTCATGTACATTTGATCCTGTTTGTTAATGATAGTCTTAAACGTATAGAAACATCTCTATCAGATTCTAAAGTTAATTCCTGTATGTACCCTCATTTTGAAGAATTCAAGGACAAGCAAGCACATTAACCATAATTGCTCACTCCAAACATACATGACTATTTCAAAAATTTTTGACATAACTTATTGTAGAGGTAATTATTATTGTTTTATGTTGTTTAGATTTGTTTCTATTTACCTGTATACTCATAACTTTCTTCAATTTTAATTCTTTTATCTTTGATTTTTCTAGCTGGAATCACTTCCTGAAATATATCTTGCAGAATTTTTTTTTGAGCAGAGACTTCTGTTAGTCAAGTCTCTCACATTTTTTTTCATTTGAAAATGTCAATATCTTACTCACTAGAAAGATGTTTTCTCAGGGAGTACAATTCTGGGATGGTTCTTATTTTCTCTGGGTACATCAAAGACATTATTTCAATCTTTTTGGATTTCTCAGTTTTATATTGAGTCAATAAGTCCTATAAGCCTCTGAACCTGAAAGACTGGAATTCATGACCACAAGGTCATGGAATCCTTTCTTAAATTTTCCTTAGGTTGGGCAAATGCCTGCAGGACAAAACCAACTTTAGGGTTCTACTCTTCTCTCAGGGTTCCTACCTTTATTTATTTATTTATTTTTACTTTGTCTTCTTGCCAGGGTATAAATGTACTTTAAAAGTTTTTTGTTGGTGGTGGTGTTTTTTTTTTTTAGGTTCCATCCAAAATTTAATTCATTTTTAGTACAAAGGTAGTTTTAATATATACTTTGCCATTCTGCTGATATATCTCTCATTGAGAGAGAAAGAAGAGTTTTTCTGTTAATGGAGTTCCATTTTGGAAGTATAGGGCTCATGTAACTCATAACCCAGTTACTTCTGAGGAGAAAAAGGAGTCTCATAGGTTCTTCCAAATATAGAACTTTGCCATGAAATTATATAATTCATTCTCTCTCTCTTTCTCTCTTTTTTTTCTCTCTCTCTTCTCTCATGCCCCCCACACCTCTCTCTCTCTCTCATCCTTGGTGAGAAGAGGTCAAGCACCTTTAGGACTCTCATGTGGACAGCAGGGTTAGTTATTGATTTAATCGTATGAGAGTTCCAAGCAGTCTCTTTGGATCACTATTAATATAGAAATTGTGCTGCAGAAACTGAAAAATAAATGGCTAAAAGCACAGGGAAATCTAAATTACTTTACCATGAGTTATGTGGGGAAAACAAGGACTAAGGATTGGAATCTGTACAGCATTGCACACAGGGATAACAATGAATGCTAACCACTCCTGCAAAATCTATGGAAAGTGACACATTGTCCCCTTGATATCCCAGACCTGCTTCAAAAAATCCTTCTCAGAACAGTATTTCCAGTGCCCAATTCCAAACAACCAGACAGGCAACATGAAATCTATCAGCAGAAAATTGTATCTCTATTCTGTCATTTTTCAGTGGGGATATTGTTAATCAGATGTTTCTGTAGCTGCAGTAGGAAAAAAGAACCTTTTCTGTCTTCTAACTTCACTATGTAGGTAGCTTTGCTTCCTAACATCACCCACTTTAGTGTTTCCTACAGTTGACTGCCCAAAAAAACCAACACAAAACAACCCAGTTACTTCTGAGGAGAAAAAGGAGTCTCATAGTTTCTTCCAAATATAGAACTTTGCCATGAAATTATATAATTCATTCTAAATTTGAAAATAAATGCATTCTGAAATTTTCCAGTTAGAATAGGGTTATTTTCCCTTTTGTTGTTGTTGGTGGTGGTCTTGTTTTCTTTGAACTTGAGATAAAAAAAAAAAAAGACTGTTGATCACTCCCTAATTTCCTCTTTAGGGTCTGTACTATCTATTCCCCTTTCCCCATGGGCTCCTATTCTATTTTTTTACATGGCCTGCTTCTCTTCATTCTTCAGTCTTGGTTTAACATCTTGCCCTCCTCATGGTCTTTCTCATTATCTAAAGTTGCCTTCATTACCAACTCAATCTGTCCCTGATCTCCTTCTTCATCACTTAATTGCATTTATTACTTACCAGAAGTTTTCTTTCTGTTTTTATTCTCATAACAAAATACGGGCGGTCTGGACTTTGTCAGTTTTATTTATTACTCTGTCTATCTTGGCACCTATAATAGTGCCTGACATGTGGAAGGTGCTCAATGATATTTGTAAAGAAACAAATATGAATGAGAAATATTTCAGAGAATACAACGTACTATGGAATATTGACCTATGAAGTTATTTTATAAAATGATATTTTTATTCTCATGATACGTTTTATTCTCTGTTACACCTTGATAACAGAAAATCTATAGTATTTCAAATGGAAAAAAAATGTAGTAGTTAGAAGGACAAATCTGTGACCCTGAGTTTGAATCTCAATTTTGCAATTTACTAGCTCTGAAACATTGAGCATCTCAGTTTTTTTATGTAAAGAAATGACTAAAATGAAGATAATAATACTGAAGAGAAAGTAAATAAATTTATATATTTCAAACACTTGAAATAATGTCTTCTTAGTAAAAGTTTTATAAGGGTATTTTTGATATTGCTTTACAAAATTACTATAAATGTGCATTATGTGCATACTCAGTTAAGTTTTACAAGTGTTGGGAGAAAAGAGTAGTACCTATCCATTAACACCATTGTAAAGATGAAGCATAAAGCACTTGAAACAGAGCCTGGCATATGCAATGCTCAGCAACTGTAGCTTCTGTTATAATATGCAGTGTACTCAAATGACTTTTATTCCTTTTCCCTTTCCTTCCTCTCTTCTCTCTTCTCTCTTCTCTCTTCTCTCTTCTCTCTTCTCTCTTCTCTCTCTCTCTCTCTCTCTCTCTCTCTTTCTCTCTCTCTTCCCTCCCTCCCTCCCTTTCTCCCTCCTCCCTCCCTCCCTCCCTCCCTTCCTTCCTTCCTTCCTTCCTTCCTTCCTTCCTTCCTTCCTTCCTTTCTCTCTTTCTCTCTTTCTCTCTTCCAGTCTGTGATCTTCATTCGTGATAAAAATTCTCATGGACAAGAAGTGTCAGGATATATTGACTACGCCCACAGACTCAAGACTCAAGATTTTGAAGTCTACTTTAATGGGAAAAGAAGACTTCTTCCAAGGCCCACAGATCTGAGGTACATTGTATACATAATCCTTGCATCTTCAGTGGCAGGGATGAAGGATTTTGCTTTTATATTCTATATTGTACTTGGAACGGTAATGTACATATATAAGGAATTTGATGACTATGAACTTTTAAAAAATTCTAAAATGGGGAATGAGCATAGATACATTTTCCCCCTTTAATAGTCTGAAAAAGATAACACTTCAGATTCAAGGTAAGTCAATTCTCAGCAACATTCATTTTATACATTAAGAAGAGCCTAAAAATTTCTGGCTTCATAAGTCTCTTACGACTATGTGGGATATTCTGCCTAGAAGCCTCAAAATATGTTATCATCCCACTTTCTTGGTCAGCAGCCAAAGTGCAGACCACTGACCACCTCAACTAGTTTTTCTCATCACAGTTCTATTCTAGAGCTCCTTCACATCTAACTTTTCCCCCCCTTGGGGGGGCTGCCTGAAGGGGAAGAAAAGGAGAGGAAGACAGTAGAGAGCAGAGTAAGAGAGCAGAGAGAAAGAGAAAGAGAGTATAGAGTGTGAGAAAGAGAGCAGAGAGAGGAGAGAAAGAAGAGGAAGAGGGCAGCCTAACTTTCTTTTAACTGAAGGCCCTTACCCTTTCCTCTGGCTTCCTCATCCCAGGTGCCTGGACCTACTCTACACTGTCAGTCATTGACAGAATGATTATTCTGTCCCCTTCTAAATGGCACTTAAGCAAAAGCTTTTTGTTCAACTATTTCTACCTAACCATAGAAACCCAAAATAGTAGCAGCATTCTAATTTCACTCCCAAAACTGTATTCAGGTCATTGTTTGAGACTTGTATACTCTGAGAACCCTGTGACACTCTATTTATCCTTCTTGCTATTATCTAAAGATTTGCTAACCTTAGGTTAGATAGGAAAGTAAAAAGTCCATTAAAGTGGTGATGGGTTACATCACCACTTTAATGGACTTCTTACTTTCCTATCTAACCTAAGTGTATAGCACATTATTTAACTTCTCTCATACAATAATCTCCACTGCCCATGTCTTTTTGTCCTTTGGCTGTATCTGTGTCTGCATCTCAAAGCAGATTGATCTAGATCACTTCTTCACTGAACCTGTAGCTGTACCCTGGGACAGTGTTGAAGGAAAATTTTGGAAACTTTACAAAAATGTGCATGGCTGCTCCTAATAACATATGGTTTTCAAACTCCACTGGGTGCTTAAAGTTTAAGTTCAAAATTAAACTCATTATAGGCCATGGAGCCTGCTGTGTCTTTTGTAAAGCCTATCTTAGCAAATGGAGCCACCTTTAAAACTGAAAGCATCAACCCAGCATAGTATTGACATTAAAACAGACTTATAGACCAATGGAACATAATGAAGAGTCCCAAAGTAAACCCACACATCTATAGCCAATTGATTTTTTTCCAAAGATGCTAAGAACATGCATTGGAGAAAGGGTAGTATTTTCAATGAATTATTCTTGGAAAATTGGATAATCCACATGCAGAAGAAAAATTAAACAAACCCTTTATCTCTTACCAGTTATAAAAATCAACTCTAAGCAGGTTAAAGATTTAAATTTAGGACTTGAAACTATAAAAACTACTAGAAAAAAAAAGGAAATGTGTCAGGGCATTGCAGTAGTCTAACATTTTTTGAATAAGACCCCAATAATACAGGTAACCATATATCTACAAAGGTCTAATATCTAGCATATAGAGGGAACTTTAAAAATATAATAGCACAAAACAACCTAATTTTAAAATAGACAATATACCTAAATAGGCTCAAGAAAAGAAATACAAATGGCTAACAGGTATATGAAAAAAATGTTCAACATCACTAATCATCATGGAAAAGCAAATCAAAATCACAACAAGACATCAACCTTGGACTGAAATTGTAACTTAGTGGCAGAGCGCTTACCTAGCATGTGCGAGGTACTGAGTTTGATCCTCAATACCACATAAAAAATAAAAAAAAAAAAATAAAATAAAGGTATTGTGTCAATCTACAACTAAAAATATTTTAAAATATATCAATCTTACTGCAATAAGAGTGGCTGGATTTGTGAAGTGAAAGACTACAGTTCTTCCATTTGCACTGCCTTATTTCCTCTTTAGGGTCTGTACTACCTACCCACTTTTTCCCATAGGCTCCTATTCTACTTCTTAACATGCCCTGCTTCTTCTCATTCTTCAATATCTTGACTTCATCAATGTCTTTTCTTCTTATCTAAAGTTGCCTTCACTATCAGCAATTGATTCTGTAGGCTCTCAACATAAACAGGATGTGATGAGGATGTGGAAAAGCCCACACTTGTGCACTGTTGATGGAGATGTAAATTAGTATACATCTGTTTTGGAAAACAGTATGGAGGTTCTTCAAAAACTTTAAAATAGAACTACCATATGATCTAACATTACTGGATATTTATCCTTTATCCAAAGGACATAAAATCAGTATATTGAAGAGACATTTCACTCCAGTGTGTATTGCAGCACTCTTCAGAAGAGCAAGAGATGGAAATATCTGAAGTGTTTATCAGCCTATAAGTAGATAAAGAAAATGTGCTACATATATAGAGTAGAGTACCATTCATCCACAAATATATGAAATCTTGTCACTTATGCCAACATGCTTGGAACCGGAAATCATTATGATAATTGAAATAAGCCAGGCACAGAAAGACAAGTACTGTATGCTCTCACTCATATATGCAGTCTGAAAAAATTGATTTCATAGAAGGTGAAAGTAGAATGGTGGTTACTAAAGTCTGGAAAAGATTGATCATTGGTACTAAGTTAGAATTAGAAATAAGAATTTTGTTGTACAATTGCACAGTTGGGTGACTACAGATTACAGTAGTGCACTGTATATTTCAAAAGCCTATATGAAAGTACTTTGAATATTTTCCTCAGAAAGAAATGGTAAATAGCCAAAGAAATAGTTATAAACTTTATATATTTAAGCTTAATACAATGTATGCATATCAAAATATCACATGCTTTCCCATTATATGTACAATTGTACTTTATACATCAGTTAAAATAAATTTAATTCATAAAAATATATTAATGAAAGCAAAATTCAGATGCTATTCCAGACCTCTTCCTCTCCATCAACACCCTCATAACTAATAATTTATTAAAAACACTAGATATTGTTACCTTAACAGCTTTGTTTATATTAAAAACAAATTTAAAGCATACCATTTCACTTGCAAACACTTCTGTCTTTATATCTGATAACATTTTACAAGAAACATCATGATCTTATCATGTATAACAAAACAATTAATTAATGTCACCTAGTGCCTAATTACTCTTTGTTCATATTTCATTGATTGTCTCAAATTATTACAATGGATTTGACTAACCAAAATTTAAATAAGATTGTGTTTTTTATTCTATGGCCTTCAACCTTTTTACAACATGTTCCCCTCCTGCTTTTTATCCTCTGTGCTACTGATTTGCTAGAGAAACCTTTATCCCCAAACATCTCGCATTCTCAACTTGACTGATGACTCTCATGTTGTTTGTTACAATCTATCTCTAACTCCTTGTTCCCCATAAACTGTACTTCCTATTGACCCAGTTTTAGATCACCTGAGGTAGCCTCAGCCTAATCATTCCATCATTGGGCTCCCCATCAAGTTTTGGCCAGTGCTTTTAGCATCCATTAAGGAAGGCTACATAAATAATTTTATTAAGTGCTACATAAGGGTGATTTTCTAATTCTGTCATTCATCTAGCATTTTTAAACTACAATTACTCCAGAGAGAGTAACTTTTCCTTGTCAGCTATTTCATTAATATGAAATATAATTCATATAGAAAGACAAAATAAATATTTAATTATTTTTCTTATGAAAAGAAATGCAAAACAAGAATCACAGAAGTATACATAGATAACATCAACTTGTTTCTCAGTGTGATTATACCAATTTGTACCAACAAGAAGTACCATGTTAATGATGTGGTTGGCCCACATCCTCACCAACACACAGCATTAACAAATGTTTTTCTCGCTATGGTGACATAATATGTATAAATGGTCTCTCATTGTGGTTTTAATTTCCATGATTACCAATCAGATTGGACATATTTTATTGGCTATTCAGAATTCCTTTCTGTAAAGAATCTACTAAGACTTTCCCCCTCTTTTTCAGTTGGTTTGTTCTTTCATTTCTTGTAAATTGCAGGAATTTGCTTTGTTTAATTTAGATGCTGATTAATCCTTTGCTTGTCACATGTATTAAAAAGTATCATCTTTCATTTCCTTTACACTGACTTTTATAATCTGAAGTAAGAAGTTTTAATAGCCAGATTCATGTATTTCAGTCTTTTCCTCTATGGTTTGCACTGTTTGAATTTTATTTGGTAAATCCTCATCTTTTGGGAGGTCACAAGGACACTGTTTATAGAGTGATATAGTTTTGCTTTTATCATTTTCTATCTTTAACCTACCCGAATTAACCTGTATATATGTTGAGGCAATTGAAATGTGGGGGAAAATTCCTTTATATATAGTTTCATGTTTAGTTTGATTCAGAACTAGAGAAAATATCTTAAAATTTAAAATTACATGAGTTCTCTTTCTAGTTCTTTATTTTCCAACAAGCTATTTTCTGCTGTGTAGAGAGACATTTCTGTGATTAGAATCCTGCCTTTTATTTTTACTATGGAAAATATAAATGTCAACAGAGAGCTGCAACTATTTTGAGATGCAGCAGAACTTGATCATCTTCTTGTTTCAGATTGATGGTGTCCTTAAGGTTCAATATCTTCTCTGAATACTTGTGAGCAACTTATAAACAGATAGTGTTCTATCATTTACCAACTTTCTTCATACTCCCCTCCAATTTCATGACAGAAGTACAACAAGCATTGTTCTTACCACCTGTGAGAGGATAAATTAAAAAAGTAAACCACATGCTAAAGTTCAGGAGCAAAACTGTGATCAGTATGAAGAAATCTCAAGTTCTTAGGCATTCTAAGTCATTGCAATTATGGGTTTAAACTTTTATATGTCAAGGACAAAGTGCAATATGGAATCCTTAAGCTATGTTGTGCCCCACATATAGTTGCTTACATGTTTATGTGCTTTTTGAACATACATCCAAGACCAACCTGTAACGTTCTACCTATCCCTCTGATATGATGATCAAGGGGAAATGAAAATTTTCTCTTGTCTTTTTCTTTTTTTGGAGATTTTATGAAATATTCATACCCTTGACCAAAGAGTGCCCTTAATACTAAAGTTTCATGAGGTATTACCATCAAATTTCCTTGCAGCCCTGCTTTATTAAGATGTTAAATGTTCCAAACCCTTACAGTTAGATTATAAGCACTTATCTTGTGTTTAAGTACAATCTTAAGAAAGCATTCTGGTAACATACTGGCAGTTTCTCACCTTTAAAAAGGAAAAAAAGAAAAAGAAAAAAAAAAAGGAGTAAATGATCACAGCCCTGCCTTCAAAAGATATGTTAAATGTTGCTTATTTTTAAAGTTATTAAAATGTTGCGTATTCAAATATGGTCAGTAATCATTAGAGTATCAGTCTCTTCAACAAATGCTTACTAAATTTTAAAGATAGAGAAATATTTTGGATAACAAAAGATATCGATCAAAGGAGATTTGCTACAATATAGCTTTGCAAAGTGGGGTTCATGAATTACTAGCATTGACATCACCTGGGGCCCCAAAGTATTGTGGGCTCAGTCCCAACCACTGCATCAGAATTATCACATAATATAGCACAATCTTCAAATTTTTCCATATGTATATATGTGCTACTCCATTATACCAATATAACAAATTATCTTAGACTATATAATCTATAAACAATAGAAATTTATTACACATAGTTCTGGAGGCTGGGAAGTCTAAGATTGTGGCAGGATTGTTCTCTGGTGGGGAATGGCAGGATTAGTCTGGTGGGGACTACTCTCTGCTTCCAAGATGGTGCCATATTACTGCATTCTCAATAAGAGAGAAACACTGTGTCCTCACATGGCAAAAGGACAGGAAGGCAGAAAGCAGTCTGAGATAATTTTCTCCGTTCTTTGTATGGGTACCAATGTGTTCATGAGGGCCAAGCTTCATGACTGAATAATTTCCCAAAGTCTCAACAAGAATTTGGGAGGGAATACATTTAAATCATAGCAATGTTAGCTCGAGAAGAATGCTCCATTCTGTAAGGATAGTTACTACCCAAATATGGCTACTGAGCAATGGAAATACGGTAATCCTGAATTCAGATATAATGTAAATATAAAATATACCCCTGATTTGAAAGACTTATCCTAATAATATAAAATATTATTAAGAAATTAAAATTACATATGAAAATAATATGTAGGTTATATAAGATTAACAACATACTATTAAAATTATTTTCACCTATTTATTTTTGTTTTGTTTTTTCAATACACTACTGGAGATTCAAAACTGCATATCTATAACACATTTCTGGCTCATAATTTCTGTCTCATAAGAAACCATAAGCCAAAGATCATGTGTTAGTCATTTGGGTCAAGTCTGGCTGCAGAATATTTTATTTTGCCTACACAATGTATTTAATTGTATCAATGTTCTAGAAAAAGGAAAATTTATATAAAATGTCTTGGATTTAAAGATTTTCTTAAAAACTTAACAAGTTCTTCCATTGCTGGTCCTACATTCCTTCATCCCAACCATCAACTAGAATTGAATTGCATCTGCTTTCTGATTGAGACGTACTTTTATTTTCACCAGATTAACAGAATTGATTAACTCCTACCTAATGGCATAAGCACTATCACCTTTGATTTGGTCCTATTTAGAATCTGTCAAGTTCTATGCATTTAAGTTTGTGACTGTCTTGGATTCTGGAAGTCATATTTGCCATTAGCTGGGTCATGATCTCCACTGCTCAACCAATTGGGTTTAATTTCAATCCTTGGTCTCTCCCAGATTGTTTCGTACCACTGTGGTCAGGAAGCCTAGACCAAGTCAAAGTCTTAGGTGATTATGATGACTTTATGATTATAATGAAAATCATCTGAGCATTTACTGCACACAATACACTATGCAAAATTCTATCTATCTATCTATCTATCTATCTATCTATCTATCTATCTATCTATCTATCTATATCAATATATGTATATGCTTTCACTTACTCTTTACCACAACCATATGGGCTATGGGTTAGGGATCTTTTTTCACATTTTAACTTCCAAAGAGCCTGAATTATAGAGGTGTTAGTTGGTTTGACCAAAGTTACACATAGACCCATATACACACAAAAAAAACTAGAAATTCAGGACAAATAAAGATCAAATGCCACAATTCTTTTTAAATCAATATTTTATTCTATTTAGGACTTTGTCATGTAAAGATATAATTTTCTCCTTTGGTCATACCATATCCCAGTCTTTGTTAGGTCATATATTTCTTTTGCAGATGTGCGTCTCACTTGACAAGAACTAATTTGGGATTGTTTTCCAAAACATCAAGCAACCCTGCTGTCCACAGTTAAGACTGGGGAATTTTGGCCATCCTGTATCCACCCTTGCCACTTCCTTCTTTCATTGAGTTTGGCAAAAAACAACCCTTTGTACTTAACCAGGCTTTCATTTACAGTCACTGTGAGTAAGAATTACAGTGTCCCACAGCTTTGTATGTGGAAGAGCAATGAACAGAACTAAAAGTGGCCTATAATTGTGGATTCAGTCTAAAAGTCTTTAGGGGAAAATTGGCCCTGACTTGTTGAACCTCAGTTATGTCCCAGGATGCTTTTAGAATCTATTCATATCCTCTGAACTGTGGTTCCCATAATTTTTGTAATATCTTCTTGGAATTCTTTCATAGATAAATTTAATCTTCCAACACTTAACTCATTTTAGCTTCTCTTTATATCAAACTAAACAATAAATATTATCTCTCATGAAAAACTAAAGGATATAGAATAGAAATCCTAAAAGCTGTATACAGATGGACCTCCTTCTGCCTGTCTATAAACCCCAAATATTTGAGGAGTAGCAGTTCCTCCCAAATCCTTACTCAAGTATCAGTATCATCCAGTGCTGGAATTTCATCCAGGCCCCATTAAGCTGGTTGCTAAAAAAAAAAAAAAAAAAAACAGAATTTCAGAACACTCAAATGGCAGACTCTTAAATTGTCTAGAATGTGCTTCCTTGAAGATAATGTCTCTGGTAAACCTTAATTAGTGATCCAACACAACCTCTTGTTTATTGACAAAACTGTGGTTGAAACAGAATTTCTTCAGCAAACTCTCCCAACTTTTAAAAAATTTTGTTAAATAGACACACCATCAATTTTACCATTTTAATCATTTTTGAGTGTGCAGTTTAGTGACATTAAGTACATCTAATTTTTTATGAAATTTTTCCAACTTTTTATTTTATATATATATATATATATATATAAAGTTTTGGAAAAGCTCAAAGAACAGCATCATGAAAACCAATATGCTTACAACCTAGACTAAACAATTGTTAACATTTTTCCAACTTTGCTTCAACATTTCAGTATTTGGGAGTATGTGGATATGGTGTTTATGGATATGTGTGGTGTGGGGTAGTATGTCCATACAGTATTTGAAAATAGCTTATAGATTTTACCCTGCCTAAGGATAAGGATATTCTCTACAGCATCACCATTTTCCTACATGAGAAAATAATTGTTTCCTCTCATATTATCTAATATTCAGCTCATTTCCAAATTTTCTTAATTATTCCAAAAATGTGTTTTACAACAAATTTTATGAATCATCATCCAATCAACATATCAAAATTACATTGCTTGTGCCTCTTGCCTGTCTTTTACTTTAAAAAGCCCCTTTCCATACTTCACAATTTTTTTTGTGGTGTGTGGGGGGGGTGACATTGACGTTTTTAAAGAGATTAGACCTATTGTCTTTCAGATTGTTTTATACTGTGGACTTCTCAGGTTATTTCCTTGTGGTATCAGTTGACTTATTTCTCTTATCTTTGTACTTTACTTAAACTGGAAATAACAGTAAATGTTGAAAATGTTCAGTGTGAATATTTCTTTGAAAAAGAATTCTCCACTGACAAGTAATTACATATCAGATTGTATCAGGAGGCATCTAATGTCAAGTTGTCTCATTATTAGTGATGTTCAACCCTTGAGTTAAAGAGGAATTGCAGGATCTTTCCTCTAAAAAGTATAGTTTCATCGTATGGAAAAAAAAAAATTTATAGTCCCTAAATTTGTATGAACTAATTATGTAAACTTATTTATTTATCTTTCTTGTTAAAAAGTATATATTTAAAAATATTAGTAGCAAATAAATCTTGCTATCCAGTTATTTTCATTTAATTTTCTGAATTGGAAGAAATGATGGTATGTCTTATAACTTAATCCAAATAATGCTAAAGTTTATAGAGCAGAGCTAGCAGGCATCACAGACAACTTCTGGTGTGCAAAAAAAGGCAACAAAATTGCATTTGTTTATTTTTTGGAACACAGAACCATTTTTCTAGAGATGTTGACATATCAGAAATAATTACTTTGGCAGGTTGGCCCACAAATTTCTAAATCAATTTTTCCCACAGAAAAATTAATTTCATTTTATGTAGCTAGAAGAAACTTGAGGGTGTCTATTATGGTTTGCATGGGAGGTCTCCCCCCAAATCTCTTGTGTGAGGCAATACAAGAAGATTTAGAGGTAAAACAATTGGGCCCTGCTAGCCTTAATTCAGTAAGTGAATTGGTCCCCTGATGGGATTAACTGGGTGGCAGCTGGAGGCGTTAGGGTGTGGCTGGAGGAGCTGAGTCATTAGGGGCATGCCTTTGGGGTATATATTTTGTAGCTGGGAAATGGAGTTTCTCTCTTTGCTTCTGATCATCACCTGACTGTTTCAGTCTGCCACACTCTTGCACCACATTGTTCTGCCTCACCTTGAACTCTGAGGAGTGGAGCCAGCTATTTATGGACTGGGACTTCTGAAACCATGAGACCCCAAAAAGACTTTTTCTCCTTGAAATTGTTTCTGTTGCTCAGTGGTAAAATGCTTCTGGCCCCAGTGCCAAACAAACAAACAAAAAGTTGTATATCATTTTTACTCACAATTGATAATTATTTTAATAATCCTGAACATAATAGTTTTGAAATTATCCTTTTTATTGATACCACAGCAATTTTGTCAAAGGATTACATTATTATATACTCTATATATTTATACTTTATCTTATAGTTTAACTCTGAATATTTGCCATTGATTCACTAAGTTTATTTTGATGACAGGAAAAAGTTTTTATTGGTTTCAGACTGTTAGATGAAAACCTATTTATAAGTGTTCTCCAGATAAAATTTCATCTCTCCACATGATGTAAACCTAGAGAATAATTAAAATTCTAGTATAATTGTGCTTTCATTGTTTTCACAAATATCCTAGTACACGACATGCACAAAGCATCTGAGTTTCCCTTCAGTTTTAATATAGAAAGGATTTTCCTTCATATTATCAATTTATGTTTGGTTCTAGTTTGCTACTTAAAAGGAGCTCATTGGGCAGTAAATTAGGGACAAAGGAGCTTGTACTTACTTAAACTAGGAATTCAACTGCCAAATTACTTATAAAATTAAATTTATTCTGGTTCTACTAATTTGTGAAATTGAATGATACAATATACAATCACTTTCTTTGAACAATGTATGATTTTATTTTCTAGTATTACAAAATAGTTGTCACATAAAAAATTTCAAAGCCAGAATAATAATTTGCAAAATCAAATTGTCATTACCAGTTTTGTTGTAAAGAGAACAACCAGTGACAACTATCTACCCAGTGACTTTACCTACCTCTGCTTTTAGGGATAAAAGTACTGAGTCTCTTAAAAGAACTAAGCAATTCCTTTCAAATATATGACCTCTCATTTTTCTTTCCAGGAACCAACTTGAGAAAAATGAAACAAAAATGTGGTTCAGTTATGGCTCAGTCTTGTCAATTTCTAGAAGCAGATTCAGGTCCTTAACATGGATTTTATACCTACTCTTAAGCACATTCAACTTGAAGCACATTCAATTATCTGCAGTTCTCCTGAGCATTTGATTTCAGGAGTGAGTAATATAATTGTTTAATTACCTCTCACACACTAGAAGAATGACATTATTTAGTGATTAAAATGGCAGAATGCCATGTATATTCAAACTCTTACAGGGAGAAAGAAAAGGCTCAGTAACATAAATATTCTTAGACATTTATATTCAGTTACCTGAAATTTTGTAAAAGCAGAGAAGAAAATTGTCACATTAGTGACGTGAATCTATAAGTGTCCCATCCAATATTTTTTTCTTTTAATGTTATAAGTCTGACTTATGAATTTTTATCAAAATTTATATTTTATTTTTATTTATATTTTACATAATCTTCATTTAAAGAAAGAGTGTGAACCAGATATGCCCTCCAGCAGTGTAATTATGATTTGTGAACACATTTTACAATCTCATAACATGTGCATGTACCACAATGCCAAAATTTAACAAAATGGAGTAATGGCATTTTCTTAAGTACTTTAAGTTCTTCAGTCATAACACAATTCAATCTTTTCTCTGTCTTCCACCCTCAAATAAGTAAAGCAATGGACAATTCAGTCTTTTTTCTGACTTCCATCTTCAAATAAGTAAAGCAAAGGACAAGTCTAAACACGAAAAGTCAGGTAATTTGAGAATGCTAACATACCATTTTAACACTTCGCATAATATTTTTCCACTGCATTTCATGCAAGTAGAAGTATTCAAAGTCATATCTTTGGGATTTTACTTTTAAATTTTCAGTGTAAACTTGGTGCTAAAGTTTTTGAGTCTGATGCATTGTCATGAAAGTTGAGAAAATAATCATAAAGATGGAAAGAATGAAAAGGAAAGGAGAAATAGGAGGAGGGCAGGAGAACAAGGGAGCTGAAAATCTATCCAAATCGTGAAGAAAGGAAGGTAGGCAGGAATGAAAAAGAGAAAGCAGAAGAAAGGAAATGGCTCAAAGTTTATCAAAATATTTCTAAATTAGGAAATTTCAAATCTTTTCTGTATGAATACATGAAGAAAGTCTGTTGAAAACCAGAAATGATATTTTGGGTGACATCAGCAAGACTGCAGAGTATAAAGTCTATTACTTGTTCCTCCAGGACCAATACAATAATATTAGTACTAAAATACCTTAGAAGAGAAATTCAGAACTCAACTAAATAGAAGCACTCAGAGGATCACAAACTTGAGAACATTCATATTTAAATGGGTAAGAAGAGCAATTTCACTTTACTGTTCAGTTTCTCTCCAGAACCAGCTTAGCTCAGCACAGAAGATCACCTAAACATGTAATTTCTTCAGCATTGGGGAAAACAAGATTGGAGTGTGTGGCTAGCTATCTGGCTTCCTGCCTTCTCAGAGTGCCTTCCCTAGTGTTGATTCAAACTTGCTTCATATTGACAGCTGAACAACCTGAAGAGTATGGTTTACTGAATAAAGAGGAGTAAAGAAAAGAGGAGAGTATCCTGTTATCGAGAGCATTACTCTGCAAGTTTGGGAAAAGGTGCATAACAGAAGTTTTCCCTCCAGAGGGAGGGAAGGAAAAAAAGGGGATAAATCCCTTGTGACTCAGAGTGCCCTCCATGAGCCAGGTTTCTATCTTGACTAATACCAAGTACAGAATATCCAGAAGAGGTTACACAACAACAAAAAGAAAGGCAGGTGTCCTCCTATAGCTGGCACTGCTCTATGTGATTAGTAAAAAGCATAGAACTGAGGCTTTTCCTCCTCCAAGAGGGAAGAAAAGAGGTGAAGGAAGCTTTGTTGCCAGTCTTCCAAGATACTGCCTGATGGGTTGGTACCCTGAAGTGAAATCTTTGAGTTGCCAAAGAAATCAAAATAATTATCTTAAAGATATTCAAGAAAACATGGATAGACAACTAAAGACAATCAGAAAAAGCAACACTTAGACAAAAAGTCAAACAAAATGATAAAAATTATTTTCTTTAAGAAAGATTCAAACAAAAAGTTTAAAGCTGAAGAACAGAGTAACTGAAGTAAAAACATCACTGGAGGGGCTCAAAAAGCATATTTGATCAAGGTAGGAAAAAATCAGATCCTTTAAAATTGTTCATTGAGACAAAAAAAGAAAAAAGAATTTAAAAAGAATCAAAAGGCTAAGGCAAAATGAGACTCTACTTAGAAAACTAATATATATGCTATGGAAGTTATAGAAGAGAGAGAAAAGGGTAGAAAGCTTATTTAAAGAAATAATGATCAGAATTTCTCCAGTCTGTGAAGGAAAATAGATACACAAATTCATGAAGAACAAAGGAACTCAAAAATGTTGAATTTAAAGAAATCTGCACCAAGATATATTGTGATTAAATTATCAAAATCAAAGACAAAACATTTTGAAAGCAGCAAGTGAATTGTAACTCATTGTGTATAAGGAATTCCCCATAAAATTGTAAGCAGATTTCTCAGTAGGAAGCTTGCAGGCTCAGAAAGAATGGGATGACATATTCAAACAGCTGAAAGAGAAAAACTGCCAGCCAAGAATAATATACCAACAAAACATTCCTTCAGAAATGAAGCAGAGATGAAGACTTTCCCAAACAACAAAACTTGAGGAAGTTCATCACAAAACTAAACATGCCTCATTAGAAATGCTAAAAGGAATTTTCCAGGATGAAATGAATGGAGGCTAATTAGATTCATGTAAACATATAAAGTCATAAAATTCACTGTTAAAAGTATATAGCCAAATACAGAACAATACTATAATAGTGTTACATAAATCACTTTTAATTCTTATGTAAAAAATAAAGAGTAAAAGAATTAAAATACTACTTGGGGGGCTGAGGCAGGAGGATTGCAAGTTCAAGACCAACCTAAACAACTTAGCAAGACCCTGTCTCAAAAAGGGCTAAGGATATGGCTCAATATTTAAGCACCACAGGTTCAATCCCTGATACCAAGAAAAAAAAAGAATTAAAATACCTAAGTACAACAATTTTAATAGATATACAAAAGTTCAAAAGTCATAAATTGTGACATTAATGACAAAGGATGTAAGATGCAGAGAAGGAAGGTAAAAGTGCTAGTTGTTCTTGTGATTGAAGTTAACTTCTTACTAGCTTGAAACAGACTATTATAATGATAAGGTGCATTTATCAGCCTCAAAGTGAACAAAAATTAAAAACTTGTAGTACATACATAAAATATAAAGAGAAGGAATTAAAGTACACCAGTAAAAAATAAACCATCAAATCACAAAGAAAGCAGGAAAAGAAGAAAGGAACAAAGAAACAGCAAGACTGTCCAAAAACAACAAAATGACAATAAGATATGTTTACCTTTCACTAATTATTATAAACATGAGTGAATTAAATTCCCCACTCAAAAGAGTGGCTATTGGGTAAAGAAAAGCCCGAAAATGATACCTACAAGAGAGTTGCTTTAGCTTTAAAAGTACAAATATGTTGAATGTGAAGTATTTTAAAGAAACTTCCATGAAAATGGTGATGAAGAAAGCAGGAATGCTTATGTTAGACAAAATATACTTCTTTAAAAATAAATGTCACAAGGGCTGGGGTTGTGGCTCAGTGGTAGAGTGCTTGCCTAACGTGTGAAACACTGGGTTCAATTTTCAGCACCACATAACAGTAAGTAAAATAAAGGTCCATCAACAACTAAAAAAAAAATTTTAAGAAAACTGTCACAAGAGATTAAAAAATGTTATCAAAGAATGACAAAGAGATCAGCTAATCAAGAGGATATAATATATATTCATGCAATATCCAAGCCCCTAAATCTATAGAGCAAATAGCAAAATAAATGAAAGGAGAAATTAGCAAGGGACATCAATACACCATTTGCAATGGAAAATTAGCAAGGACTTCAGTACACCATTTGCAACATGGATAGATCATCCAGACAGAAAATCAATAGGAAAACAGTAGACTTGAATACTACAGACCAAGTGGACAAAACAGACATTTATAGAACATTCCATCCAAAAGTAGTAAAATACACATTTTTCTAAAGTGCATACAAAACATTCTCCAAATTCTCCAAGATAGATCATATGTTAGATCACAAAAATGTCTCAACAGATTTAAGAAGATTGAAATCAGATCAAATTTCTTTTCCAACCATAATAATATGAAAATAGAAAGAATTTTAGAAAACCCACAAATATGTGGAAATATGACAATTTACTCCTAAACAGTCACTGGGGAAAAGAATAAATCCAAAGGGGAAATCAATAAAACATCTTGAGACACATGTAAATGGAAACACAATATGCCAAAATTTATGGGATGCAGCAAAAGCAGTTCTAAGAGGGAAGTATATAGCAATGAACCCCTACATAGTAAATAGCAGAACAGTAATAAGTTACATAGAGAAAGAAACTGTCCAGTAAAACTAACTGTTTTTTTTTTTTTATTTAATGATAAAACTGACAAACTTTAGGTAGTCTAAGAAAAAAGAACACTCAGTAAAAGTTTAAGTGACAGTGGAGCCATTATAATGAATACCATAGAAACACAAATGATCATAAGAGATTAATATGAAAAAATATATTCCAACAAGTTAGATAACTCAGAAGTGAACAAACTCTTAGAAACATAAAATCTAGCAAGTCATAAACATGAAGAAATAAGAAAATTTCAATCTATAATACACAAAGAGATTGAATCAGGAATCAAAATTTTCCAACCAAGTAAAATCCAGGACCAGATGGCTTTACTGTTGAAGTCTATCAAACATTAACAAAGAATTAATGGCAATCTCACAGCTTTTCCAAAAGTTTAAGAGGAAGGAACACTTCCAAATGCATTTTACAAGGCCAGCAATACTTTGATACCAAAGCCAGACAAAAGCATTACCAAAAAAAAAAAAAAAAAAGAAAAAAAGAAAAGAAAAAGAAAACTATAGACAATGATCCCTGATGAATACACATGCAAAAATCATTAATAAACTACTAGCAATTTGATTTGGAAAGCTCACCTGAAGGTGCAACATGAGCAAATGGACTTAATTGCTATGATAGTATACTTAATATGCAAATCAATAAATGCAATATGCTACCTTCATAAAATGAAGGATTAAAATTCATTTTATCATCTCAATAAATGAAGAAACACATTTGACAAAATTTAACATCTTTTCATTGTAAAAACTTTCCCTAGCACGTTTAATTCCCAACACCACAAGCAAAAAAAAAGAAGAAAACTCAAAAAAATAAGGAATATAAAAAAGAATCACAACACAATAAAGACCATGTATGACAAGAACACAGCTAACATCATACTAAATGATTAAAGAACTGACAGCTTTTTCTTTAAGTTCAGGAACAAGACAAAGATACACATGCTCACTCTGTCCATTAAACATAGAACTAGAAGTCTTAGCCAGAGCAATGAGGCAAGAAAAATAAATAAAAGGCATACAAATGGCAAAGAAAAAATATAATAGCCCCTGTTTGCCAAAAAATATGATCTTATATGCAGAAAACCCTAAACACTCCATCAAATAATGTTGGAACTAATAAAGGAATTTAATTCACTAAAATTAAAGCATACAAAATCAATTTGTAAAAATTACTTGCATTTATATACACTAACAACAACTTATTTGAAAAAGAAATTAGGAAATAGTCCTATTTATTTAAGCACCAAAAAAAAATGAAATAGTTAGACATGCATTTAACCAGAGAGGTGAAAGATCTATACACAGAAAACTATAAAGCATTGATAAAAGAAAGTCACATTGATAAAAGAAGTTACAGATAAATAGAAATATATCCTAGGTCCATATGATAAAATGTCAATACTATTTGTGTTAGATTTTGTTAATGTAATAAATACCAGAGTTGATCAACTTATAAGGAGATAAGGTTTATTTTGACTCACAGTTTGGGAAGTTTCAGTCCATGATTGGTTGTCTGCTGTTTTGGGCCTATGGCAAAGCAACACAGAATGGCAGTAACACAACACGTACATAGTAGACCACAGCATTCACATAATGATTATGAAGTGAGAGAGGAAGAAGAGACCAAGATCCCACAATTCCCTCTGAGGGCATATCCTTAATGACCTAAAACCTCCCCACTAGCCACCAGTTTGGTTTCCTAACAAGTCCTTCCACAGAACTACAAAAGACTCTGAATAACCGCAGTAATCTTTAATCACATTTCCTGATTGCAAAATACATTACAAAGTAATAAAAACAGCATGGTATTGGCATAAGAACAGACATATAGACAAGTGGAATAGAACAGAAAGCCAAGAAATAAATTCACACATTTTATGTCAATTGTTCTTTTTTGATAAAATTCCAAGAACACACAATAGAGAAGGAAAAGTTACTTCAATAAATTATGTTGGAAAACTGAACCTATAACTGCAGAAGAAACAAATTGGATGTTTGTCTTGCAGAGTATTTAAAAATCAACTCAAAATAGATTCAAGGAATAAATAGTATGTAGAAGAAAACACACAGGGAAAACTTCTTTATATTGGTCCAGGCAAAAGCACAGACAACCAAAGCAAAAAATAGACAAATGGGATTGCATCAAACCAAGAGACTTTTGCACAGCAAGGGAAACAATCAATAGCATGAGGATACATCCTACAGAGTGGGTGAAAATATTTACAAGATACATACATGAAAAGGGAATATTTAAAATATATAAGGAACCAAAACAAATGTCCTGTTAAGAAATCTTTCTACATTATTGACATGAGCATTGGAATCATCATTATTGAAAATAGTATAAAGAATCCTTGAAAGTTAAAAATCTAACTGCCATGTGATCCTGTTAGAGTCTGTAAACAAGTCTGGATGGCGCCTGGCATTTTGCCAGAGGGAGTGGTTAATGTTGGAGTCTGTAAATAAGTCTGGATGGTGCCTGGTATTTTGCCAGAGGGAGTGGTTTGTGAAGTAATGCCAGCGAGCCATTAAGTGTGGAGATTCCTTATTGGTTGACTGATGTATCTAGTTTATGCTAATTAAGATAAGCTGTGTGGAATGTATAAATACCCCCTCCTGTCCTACAATAAACAGCTCCTACTCCTGCTGTATCAACGTACACAAGTTGTTCGTCACCCCCTGGTTATTTTGCTGCAGCCGTACTCCGGCATGATTCCACAGTTCCACTTATACATACTTATCCACAGGAAATTAAACCAGAACTTCGAAACGATACCTACACTCCTTCATCCATTGCAGGATTATTGATATGGGATTCTGTATATATGTGTGCAATAAAATATTATTCAGTCCTGAAAGAGAAGTAAACATTGTCATTTGGAAAA
The DNA here is from genome assembly GCF_047511675.1 of Marmota flaviventris. Taxonomy (NCBI): domain Eukaryota; kingdom Metazoa; phylum Chordata; class Mammalia; order Rodentia; family Sciuridae; genus Marmota; species Marmota flaviventris. The sequence goes on from NC_092504.1 coordinate 64,799,653, forward strand.
AACATGAACAAACTTGGAGGACATAACACTAAGTGAAATAAGCCAAAGACAGGGAGTAAAATACTACGTGATCTCACTTTATATGTAAAGTTTAAAAAGCCAAATTCATAGAATCAGGAAATTCAACGGTAGCTATCAGGAACTTGGGGATGGAAATGGGTGGTGTTGGTCTGAGTGCACAAAGTCTTAGTTATGCAGGATGTTTTAGTCATTTTTATGTCACTGTGATCAATATACCTAACAAGTATACCTTAGAGGAGGAAAAGTTTATTTTGGCTTATGGTTTCAGAGATTCAGTCCACAGTTGGCCAATTCCATAGCTCTGGGCCCCAGGTAAGACCAAACATCAGGACAGAAGGGCATGGCAGAGGAAAGGAGCCGAAGACATGGCAACAAGAAAACAGAGAGAGCTCAGTTCACCAGACAAAATAAAAACCCTAAAGGCCAGTTCTTCTAACCACACCCTACCTGATTATAGTTACCCCCCAATTATTACACTCAAGTGTATTAATCCACTGATTGGGTTACAGCCCTCATAATCTAATCTTTTCACTTCTGAATATTCTTGGATTGTCTCACACTTTAGCCTTTGGGAGACACCTCATATCTAAACTATAAAACAGGGTGACTAAGTTCTGAAGATTTAATAGACAACAAGGGGATTATAGTTGATGATGCTATATTGTATATATTTGCATTTTTCTAAGAGAATAGATCTTAAGTGTTCTCACCTCAAACACATACAAAGTAACTTTGTGAACTGACGGATGTACTAATTGGTTCAATTGTGGTGATCATTTCATAGTGTGCACTTATAGCCAAACATCATATTGTATACCTTAATATATACAATTTTGTCAATTATGCCTCAGTAAAACTGAGGGGAAAAAAATCATTGCTTTAGTTCCTTGTATTGACTTGTCACTTCTTTTTTTTTAAATTTATTTATTTATTTAAATTAAGTATATGTGACAGCAGAATGCATTTTGATTCATTGTACAAAACAGCAGCAGAACTATTCATTTCAGTGGTTGTACATGATATAGCATCACACCATATGTGCATTCATACATGTACCTAAGGTAAGGATGTCCATCTCATTCTACTATCTTTCCTGCCATCATGCACCCTCCCCACTCTCCCTCCCCTTTGCCCAAACACAATTCCTTCATTTTTTCCATGTGTCCCCGCTTCCCCATTATGGATCAGTATCCACTTATCAGAGAGAACATTTGGACTTTGGTTTTGGGGGATTGGCCTACTTCACTTACCATGATATTCTCCACCTCCATCCATTAACCTACAAATGCCATAATTTTGTTCTCTTTTAATGCTGAGCAATATTCCATTTTGTATGTATACCACATTTTTTTATCCATTCATCTATTGAGGGGCATCAGGTTGCTTCCACAGTTTAGCTATTGTGAATTGAGCCCTGTGAACATTGATATGGCTGCATTGCTGTAGTATGCTGATTTTAAATCCTTTGGGTAAATACCGAGGAGTGGGATAGCTGGGTCAAATGGTGGTTCCATTCCAAATTTTCTAAGGAATCTCCATACTGCTTTCCAGAGTGATTGCACCAATTTGCAGTCCCACCAGTAATGTATGAGTGTGCCTTTTCCCCCACATCGTCGCCAACATTTATTGTTGTCTGAATTCTTGATAACTGCCAGTCTGACTGGTGTAAGATGAAATCTTAGAATAATTTTGATTTGCATTTCTCTAATTACTAGAGATGTTGAACATTTTTTGATGTATTTGTTGATCAAATGTATATATTCTGAGAAATGTCAAATGTCAAGTCAGCTCCTTAGCCCATTTATTGATTGAGTTGTTTGGTTTTGTTTGTTTGTTTGTTTGTTTGTTTTGGAGTTAATTTTTTTGAGTTCTTTATATATCCTGAAGATTAGTACTCTATCTGACATGTGTGTGGCAGAAATTTGCTCCCAAAATGTAGGGTCTCTCTTTACCTCATTGATTGTTTCTTTTGCTGAGAAGAAGCTTTTTAGTTTGAGTCCATCCCATTTATTAATTCTTGATTTTATTTCTTGCACTTTAGGAGTCTTGTTAAGGAAGTCAGGGCTTAATCTGACATGATGAAAATTTGGTCCTGCTTTTTCCTCTATTAGGTATAGGGTCTCTGGACTGATTCCTAGGTCCTTGATCTATCTTGAGTTGAGTTTTATGCATGGTGAGAGATAGGGGTTTATTTTCACTTTGCTACATATGGATTTCCAGTTCTCCCAGCACCATTTTTTGAAGAAGCTATCTTTTCTCCAATGTATGTTTTTGGTACCTTTGTATAGTATGAGATAACTGTATTTATCTCATGTTTGTTTGTTTCCATATCTTCTATTCTGTACTATTGGTCTACATGTCTATTTTGTGCCAATACCATGCTGTTTTGTTACTATAGCTTTGTAGTATAGTTTAAGGTCTGGTATTGTGATGCCTCCTGCTTCACCCTTCTGGCTAAGGATTGCTTTGGCTTTTCTGAGTTATTTTTTCCAAATGAATTTCATGATTGCTTTTTTGGTTTCTATTGAATCTCTATAGTACTTTGGGTAGTATGGCCATTTTGATAATATTAATTTTGCTTATTCAAGAACATGGAAGATCTTTCCATCTTCAAAGGTCTTCTTCAATATCTTTCCTTAGTGGTCTGTAGTTTTCATTGTAGAGGTATTTTACCTTTTTTGTTGAGTCCCAAGGTGTGTTGTTGTTGTTATTTGTTTGTTTGTTTGTTTGTGGCTATTGTGAATGGGGTAGTTTTCCTATTTCATACTAGATGAAATACTGTGTTGAAGTTGTTTATTAAACTTTTTGTAGTAAAGAAAAAAATCTAAAAACATTCTCATTGTTCTAGAAAGGTCAAGTTTCTTTCTTATTTTTTTTAAATACATCTTTATGTTTTTCTCAAATCTAGGCTTTCTCTTCACTAGTTTTCAATTAATATACATAATTTAAAGAATGTATAACTAGGTAATGTTTGGTTTTTTTAATAGTCAAATTTCCTTTAATACGAAAATAAATATAGTGTAGCAATGATAACTTTTCCAAAGAGATTTCCGTCACCTCTTATGTGAAAGCCATATAGGATTTGCCCATAGTTTACACTTGTCTTAAGATTAGATGAGCTATTTAGCTCATCTGGGAAGCAGCTGTGCAAAATTGTGGACAGCAGTGGTGGGGAAACTACTATTTGTACACAAAGCAACAGAAAAATGGTGAAAAGGGTAAAGGGATGAGAAATTAGAATCTATTCAAACCAAAACACACTTGGATAAAAAAGAAGTTCTTTTCTTGCCAACTCAGTAAATGTTTAATCTGGAAAAACATACTTCTCCATCTGGTTTATGTTTAATATTGTAAATACTAACGCTTTCATTATTTTATTTTTTATGTAAATTTAGGATCATTAACAAAAGTAGAATTAAAAAAACAGTGGAGATATATGTTATTTAATATTTCAAACACAGTATCTTCAAAACAAAATATTACATCCTGTTACATACACATTCTTACTGAAAACTTTGAATAAAAACCAAAAACATTAACAATAATTACTTATATTGGTCAAATTGGAATCAACTATACATAAAATGATATATAAAATATTTTTTTTCAAATTCTAAAGTGATTAGTGGAGTATTTGAGGATCCATGTTATACTGCATGATTTTCATTTGAGAGGAAACGAAAAAGAAATATGATTCATTTACATTTATTTGTTTGAGGATGGTGTTGTGACATCTCTGTGCAGGAATGAATCGGTTTGAAATAGAATTATTTTAATTTTCCAAGAGAGCCTTCTGCTGTTCACATCAGTCACACAGCTTGAAATGTGGCTTTTTCAGTCTTCTGTTTTTTCTTTCTAGGGCTTAAAAAAAGTCAAATCATGTATAGAGCAAGCAAATTAATAAAAAGATGATAAATACAATAAGTCAGAAGTTACCTTCCTGAAAAGTAAAATTGAGTCATAATTTTCTCTGCTTCTGCATGTAATAATAAAGATATTGATTTACGTTTTGAGTTTATAGCACATTTTAACAAGAATTTTGTCATTTTAATATACCTTCATCTAGATATTTTGCTTCACTTATTATAATGATTTAAAATAATATACTCTATTATTCTAGAAATGCTATGATAAAATATTTGCAAAGTGTTACAGAAACACAAATTAAGGTATGATTGATCATTTGGGAGAAGTATTAGGGAAAATTCAGATTGTCCTTAAAAAATAAGTAGGAATCTGCCCAACAGAAAGGAGGAAGGTGAGGCATTGGATATCTAAGCCAAAGCATGGCAGAAATGGGGACAGATTTTAGGAACCATGAGCAACTGATAACTATGCAGCAATCTCTATACCCTAGATATATTCTAGAACCAAGCTGAAATGTAATTTAAGACACAGGAAAAGAGAATCGTAGGATATAAGAAGTATTTAACAGGGTATTTCAAAAGTTTTTAACATTACACAAGAGATCAAACCTTTCTAAAGCTTTAAGTTATGAAATTCAGTAATTATATATTAACATCCACTATGAGCTAAGCTGTCTGTCCTTGTGAATTCATCAAAGGAGAGTAAAAGGCTAACGTCTGACTATTTACATTCTGATAGACAAGACAGATACAAAAGTAATTAGATGTACTAGTCTAAGTCCTTAATTGTAGATAAGAGTCTATTGATGTTGATTTGAGCACAAAAAAATATTTTTAAAAGATATGAAAAGTTCACAAAATCACTGGGAAGCCTGAAGAAACTGGCTGTGTATTGAGCTTTCATAATTCCAAAACTCCCACTGAATAACTGAGCTGGTAATGAAGCTACAGTTTCTATCACAGGCAGGAAACTGCATAATCATGAAGCTTCCACCACTGTACACTGTTCACAAACATTTTCTGCAACAATCAGGAACCACCATTACCCCTATCTTCTGCCACTTGACAGCTCTAGAACTGTGTCTTTTCTCACATAATCTGAGAAAAATTTTTTCCTATGTCCCTCATCCTTCCCACATAACTTACTTCCAAAGTAAAGTCTTCTGTGAGAGCTTCTGATTAATGAAAATTAAATCTCAGCAATAAGGTACACTTAGAAAACTTTAACTTTCATCTCTGTAGTACATGAAGGCACACCAGAAAGAGATTGAAATGGGTATTGAGCAAAATGATCCAGGATGCCTGACAAAAATGATGAGTGAACTGATTGACTTAACAACTTTTAATAGGCAATTTTTGGAAATGAACACAAAGCCAAGACTGAGGATAAGCATTCAGGAGCTATTATGGACAAACTGATTAAGGACAGCCTCTCTGAAGATGTCAAATGTAAGTTGATTCCTAAAAGATGAGAAGAGCTTACCAACTTCCTATGTGAAGAGTAAGGAAATATAAAGATGCCATACAGAGTCTAGTAGTTAAACAGCAGAGTCTCTAGAACAGGGTTCAACTGTCTCCATCTCCTACTTGCTTGGTGATCTTGGGCAAGTTAATCAAACTCTCTCACTTGTACTTATTTGTAAAATGAGGATAACAATAATACCTATATAGAAGGCCATGTGAGGATTATTTAAGATAATGTATGCAAAGCACTTAGAATAGTGACCAGCATATTGCATGTGCAATGAAATTGTTTTCTATTATTAATTTTTTAACATGTTAAATTTTTGTTCTCTATAGGTATGTCTAGAGATGATAGATGGAGAAATACAAATTAAAAGTCAGTGCTTAGATATCTGGGAAGGCATATAACTATCTAGGGAAGGGACGAGGTAAAAGGTAAAACAGCATAATTTGGATGTTGGGAAAAAGAAAAGAACACAGAAAATTAAAGTGAGAAGTCAGATCCAGTAGTATAAAAGGAGCACAACGCAATAATTTCATGTAACTGAAGAGAGGAAAGTATTGCAAAAACAAAGAAGTGGCCACTTGAGTTAAGATGAGCATTAAATATGATGCCCATGACATCTGGAAACAGGAAAATCATTGGTGACCTTTGTTAAGAACAGTTCAGTCAAGTGATGGTGAAATTGGGTCAAGTAAACTCTATTGTAATGAGTTGAAAGGAGACTTAGGGGTGGAGAAGAACTAGAATCAGTAGAAAGTCTAGAAGTTTGAAAGAATAGAAATGAAAATGGAAGAAATTGTAAGAGAGAGAGAAAGAGAGAGAGCGCGCGCACGCGAGAGCGCAATGTGTTGTGAGATTAAATGGGAACAGGAGTCTATTATGGAAGAGAGATATGGGAACTAAAAAAGTCATAGTATAAGAGATAAGAGCACAAAGAAAGTGGGAATGTATTCAAATCATTCCACCCCATGACATTTTAAATCAACTCATGTTTTTATTTTCTTTTATGTTTGGTAACTATACAATAAATATAATAGAGCTAATCAAAATCACAATGCCTTTATTTTGTCGTATATTTAAAGAACCTGTAAAATAGAGAGGCCAACATGTGTAAAAACAGTTTATCAGGATTAATAACTAACTAGTTCCTTTGGTTTATCAGTGAATGAATTATATATCTGCCTTCCAAGTGAATCTTTTTCTAGGATGACTACATTCTAATCAGCTATTGTTAACATACATTTAAAAAGAAATTGAAAAGACAATGTTTTTTTTTCCAAACAAAAGAGTAGAAAAGTCTTAGAGGAAAATGTTAGAAGTAATAGGAATCAATGTATGATGATTCAACTTTAAATGATAGTACTCCACAGGAAAAAAAAAAACAACACTATTTAGTATGATTCAATAAATAGTTGGTTAAAATAAAATAATAATAATATCAACAACAATAACAACCTAGGTTTGTGAATCTATTACATCTTATTTCTAATTCTGGTTTTTATCATCTTCAGCAAGTTCCTTGACCTCTATGACACAAGTTTCTACATCTTATCTAGATAACATCTACCTCAGTTTGTTATTGTGAGTCCTCAATATGAGATTACATGTAAAACAGCTAGGACAAAAGCCAACCCATAAAAAATGCTTAGTATATTAAGGTACTCTTACCACTTTAGTAAGAATGATTATCAATGTTATAAAGCTGATTTTAAAAGATAAGGTAGAATAGAAAGAATTTTTATGGCAAATAAAATGAATATCTTTATAAACTATGTATAACAAACTATATTTGAAATAAAATAAACAAAGTACTAGAATAATTTTGGTTGTGAAGCTGAGAAAAAGACAGCTAAAGCACATATAGTGCAACTCACCAACATAGAAAACAACTATGCTTAAATCAGAGGCCAAGATTGCTTGTTGAGATAGGATTCTCCCTTGCTCATGAAGCAACATGGAAAGGGGATGTGGTGGAACAGACTATACCTAGCACAACATAAAATATAGTTTCAGTTATTGAATTTATTCTTGTAGCATCTGACTAGATCTAGTATACACACACACACACACACACACACACAACTTATTTTTTCCAATTCATTACTTTATCAACAGATTTATTTCTTTAGCAGATCTTAGGATCTGCTTGAAAAATTCTTTGCTCCTTTGTGCAAATCATTCAAGAAGCACTATAATGATGCAATGAATATTGCCAGATATTCCTATTAAACATTCCAGTCCCTCTGAAGGTTAAAAAAAACAGAAGTCATTTGCTCTCATGGCATCCAAAGTAGTAAATACTTTTTTAGAAATATGTTTGGCTTCCCTTTAGCAATTCTAAGATGCTTCATGACCCTTAGTCATTGCCACTGATGTATGGCAGCCTGTTTTATCAACTTGGAACTTGAAAACCAGCTGAAATTGAATTACTATGCTAATTTTCATCATATTCTACCGCCTAGAATAACAGATTTCCAGACTGCAGATTTAATAATTATTAACATTTTAATCTCTTGGCCCAGTCATTGCCAGCTATTATTCCAATTCCTCACTTCTCTCAGATAGGGATGCCTAGTTTAGCTTGATTATGACTAGAAGCTTTTTAAGCCTAAAATTTCCAAAGAGAACTCTAAGTTAAATCTTCTCTTGAAGTTTTAGAATAGTTTTCATTTTTTCTTCTTAAGGATTGCCAATTGAATTCTTCCCCTTCCTCCAAGTGAGCCAACTAGCTCTTGGCTTAGGCTAAAGTTTGTTTCCCTATCCACACACTCTGATCTTGCAATTTCTAAAATTATACACTTTTGCATACACACACACACATACACACACACATACACACACAACACACACACTCACACACCCTGAGGAATTCAAAGTCAAGAGCGGCACTATTCAATAATTTAGTTATCTGACTGAATCCGTTGCCTCCTTCTTTCTCACTGAAGGATGCCCCAAACTCACCCTCCTTCCATGAGAAAAGTTTGAACATTTTTCCTAAAGTAGGAGAAGAAGTTAGGCATGTAATGGAAAAGTTGGGAACAAGCTCTGTTCTAACCATCTACGTGCCCATGGTATATTTGTGGCAAATGATGTCTCCTGCTTTTTAGTGTCATTCCTTCTTTCTTTTATCTAATTTAGGGATTCTCTAGTTCATACTACATTATCAATCTGTAGTAATGAAGAGTTGGTTGTAAGATATTGTTTCAAGACAACATTTTTAAAAATAAATTCTGACTTCTAGAAGCAATTTTTGAAGAAATTCATAAACTACTTTGTGCCTCCAATTTGGTTTTCTCACTGTTTACATCAGAAAATAAATTACTCCTAAGGGACAAAACAGTATATATAGGACATTATGTTAGTGTTTTATTGAATTGTACACATGTTGTAAATGTATAACTATTATAAACATCCTTTGATGAACATCTATTCATCTATTTAAGTATAATTTCTTAAAAAGTGTTACAGTATAACTAGATCATTATAATTTAGTAGATTATTAGAAATCCTGAATTAAAGGTAACAAGCCTTTTAAGTGAACTTATTGATAAAAGCAAAACAGGATAACTAAATCTTTGGTGAGATTTTCGAAACGTCCATCCTTTTTGGATAGGAAATGTTGACAACACATCTTTCATTTTGATGCTTGTTGCCTACACTGGGCCACCCTGACCTCAGAAATCAGACTGTATCTGTATACAAAAAGATAAGGGATAAGAAGTGTTTTGTGTTGTTCATCTCCATGTCATTAGTCTGCAGGAATCTCAGGAGAGAATTTTTGATACTAGTCCAGGAAAGAGCCTAAAACTTCAGAGAATTGGAGACTGTAAAAGGGAAAGGCTTAATCTCTATTATCCTTATGGGTACATTTGTTGTTCTTTCTGTTATATAAAAAAATATTGAAATCAAATCTAGAGAAATTTTTCATAAGAAATTATTTTTATGATAGCATTATTTTTGTTATAATTATAAATATACTTCACCTTTATTGAAGCAATGAAGAAAGTATACAAAATTATTCTTAAATCAAGCTACATTTGGCCTGAGGAAGGCTCCAGTCATGTCCTTACATAATTAACTGCAACCTAACTTAGTACACAAACTGAAAACCTGACTTGAAATTTGCCTTGGTAATAAATAGGTGAGTGTCAGCCAATCACAGAAGTTGCACTTCAGTCAATCATAGCCAGCCAACTATTCAAACTATGGTAAGAAGGCAAATATGGAGATGTAACTAATCCAGGTGTTTCTGTACCTCACTTCCCTTTTCTGTATGTCACTTCCTTTCTCTGGCTATAAATATAAATTGCACAAGTGGTTGGGTGGATGCAGCATTCTGAATCATTTTTGGTCTAGACTGCTGCTCAGTTAAAGAATGCATCTAAGATCTGCAAAACTGGATTTGTTGTAACTTTGTCTTTTAATGGTATTAAGGAAACTAAAATCACCTGTGATTTTACTATTATTATTTGGACTTCTTACTTTTCTTCTAGTATCCATTTATGTGTAGAGCTATATATTTAGCAATATCAAAGTTGATTTTGATATAGATGAATACACAGATGCTAAGATAGCTTTCCTTCAATATTTGAATCATACTGTCATATAAAATTCTTTTTTTTCAAAAAAGTCCTTCAAATATATATTTTAAAAAGTAGCTTTAAGTTAGTTCAATGAAGTCTACTAAATAATTTTGATTAGCTATAACATATGCAATAATATAATACATAGTTATTGGTCTCGAGATTTTTATTCTTTATTTACATAAAGAATTATAGATGGGATTGGTGGCACATGCCTGTAACCCCAGTGACTTGGGAGGCTGATGCAGGAAGATCACAAGTTCAAAACCAACTTAGCAAGGCCTTAAGCAACTTAGTGAGACCCTGTCTTAAAATGAAACATAAAAATAGGCTGGGGATGGGGCTCAGTGGTTAGGTGCCCCTGGTTTCAATCCCTGGCACCAAAAACAAAGCAAAAAAAAGTTCATCAGCTTAAAAAATTATAAAAAATATAATTAAATTCACACTTGATAAGGAACGTAGAAAGTTCTTGTAAAGTTTTACAAAACTTAGACATTTAGTTTAAAAAATGTATCATTAGATTGTTTATTTGAGAATAAACTTCAAACACATAATTTTGAAATACTTCTCATAATGTTCCTGTATGCATTGGCTCTATTTAAAACTGTAAATGGTGAAATTAGTTGATTATCTATGGATTTTAAATAAATTTAAGGTTTACCTATTGCAAGTGTATTACATTTGGAAATGTTACATTCATTGCTCTCTACCTAGAGGCATGGATCTCAGTATTGATATTATTCCCCACATTGATCCTATTGATGAAATGAATACTTTTGGTGTGAATACTTTTGGTGCAAAATTTCATAAAAATCTGAGTCAACTCAGATTAAGAATAGTTTCTTCTTAGAAATTTGGAGCACAGATTAGCAAGTTAATGAGTGAGGCCTCCTGCTTATAATAAAGACCTGCCTTTCTTCACCCTGAGATCTTTGTTAAATTGGCAGGTGGGGACCTTGTGCTTGGGACGTTGAGCACTTCTTCAGAAAGACTACAATGAGTAATTTTATTTTATTTTTTTAATACTCTGGCAAAATTAAAGTTCTTTTAAATTTTTTCTTGAAGTATTCTTCATTGGGGTTTGATTTTCCTCACAATTAGTGTGGTTAGTTCATGAAGGATTGATACAAGTGTTTGGTCTTGAAAACAGGGACAAGGAAGCTGTTCAGCATGCTTTTCATAGGCCTCAGGTTTTTGCTCTAGAAGAAGCCATCCTTGGTATTTCCCCAGGGTCTCCCCTAACTTCAGAGAGAAATGTGGGGGAAAAGTCAAGTGATGGAAAGCAGCCATGCTTACATCTTAGTGAGAAGATATGAATTTTCTGAGGTTCAGTGAAACTGTATTGCTGTTCAGGAAGCCTCCAGATGTCTGACCCAAGCAGCAAATGAGTGTCCTAAACCTTGTCACAATCTATAAAAGCTTATATATAATGTGAGGGAAAATGTATTGTATTTTAGAAGATGAATGAAAGGTGGGTTTGCATTATGATTATCTTATCTTCAAATGTTGAATCTTACAGTATTTAAAAGCATTTATGAAATACCAATGAAATGTTAAGTGACAAAAGTTTATAATAAAAACAATCTAAACTGTATAACAATAAAACACTTTTTAAAATACATTGGAATTTCACTCCCTCACATTTTTTTAACACTAAAGGTCTGCATTTATTGAGTTTGGGGAAAAACTACAAAAGCTTAAACTAATAGAATACTCTTCAGTTGCAATGAAAATATTATCCTTTATTTGACTGCCAACTTACTATTTCAACCATTTGATTATTTCATTTCATCCAATTCAATACATTTAAATCTGGTTCATTTGGCAAAAACAAACAAACAAAAACTGTTAGTCTACACTCACGTGTGAGTTTGACCATTAATATGGACAGTCATGTGATTGCTGCTTCTGAACTGAGACAGCAAGATTGATTCTCACTGTTCCTTCTTATCATTAAAATACATTATAACCAGAAAATATATCTTTAAAAAAAGAATATAATTCCAAACATTTGCATGTGCCCAGCAATAATATTCTTAGTGCTCAAAGAAAATCTTCTGAACATATTTTACTAGGAATTTCCCTCACCTAGAATGATGTACTAAAAATCATTGAGTCCACCAAAATAAACCTACCAGAAAGCTTAAAGGACTCCCTATACCCCCTTGTTGCTGCAAAGGAGAAACAATCATTAGTTCCCACTTGCTTTCCATGCAGAGTTTTGTTGTGACAAAGAGCTTGCCCTTGCAATTTTTGATTGTGCTTTTCATCTTAAAATTTTCAGACAAATGCAAAATGATTTCAAACCTTGTTCAGGAAGCCTAAAATGTCTTGTTTTTTGATATCTGAATTTTAAATTCTTCTGCTAGTCTCTAAGTGGTCCAAAATATTCACTAAGTCAGCAAGCATGTAGTGAACTGTAGTGGTGCAGTTGAATGCTCAAGTATTCCTTCCATTGTATTTAGGCAAACTCACATTTGAAGACATTTTTCTGACATAAATTCAAATCAGTTTATAATTTGACTTCAGATAGTGGTGGACAAATCTTGTGAGTTCCATTTAACAGAGCTGCAAAAATAGCCACAAAATACAAAGTCAATAACACTTCATTTATCTTGCTGATAGAATGTCCCATAGAGTTTAAACTTTAAAAACTTTTTTTTTTTTTTACTTCAGGTTTGTTCTCTCCCCTTCCTTGTTTAATATTTGCAGAATATGAATTCAACATGAAATTCCTACCTGCTTAAGTAACAAAGTTTGGAAAAAATTACTGGAGGGGTGATCCAAAATAGTTTTGCTCACATGCCAAAATTTTACTCTTCCATACTCTGTTTTGGTGATGCACCTGCCTCTACACATTAGTGTCACCAGAAGGAAAGCATGTCCTTCAGCTGCTGCTTCTCATTACATCTCCACATCAAAATGTCCTTTGGAAGTAAGTGTGTGCACCAAATTGCCTAATTAGTATTTGTGCACCGGGCCTCAGGTAATATGCCTAAGGTTGCTCAATGGTCAGTACACAGAAGTATAAATATTTGCTCAAGCAGATTGCAAGATTATTCACTTTACCTTTATGTGTTAATCACTTCTCTCATCATTTCATACCTTTTGTGCTTGATATATATCAAAAACATAACTCTGGATTTAATCCAAACATTTGGAAAAACATTTTAGACACACACAACTTCCCATGAGCATGTACTCACAAACACACACTCACACACACCTTCTGCCTTATTTCCACCTGATTTGAACCCCCAGGTAATGAGAGTCATATGTTTGGCTCGAATGTCCAGGCTGAGATTATGCCTCCAAACCTCTAGGAATTCTGTACCATGGTCCATTCTTTGTACTATACAGGATACACAATTTTGTTAATTCTGACAATTCACTGCAAGCTTACAAATACAAAACCTGTAGTCACTCACTTAAAACAAACCTCTATGGTAGTGGACATGAATTTGAATTCAGATCTGTCATATTGATTGCCTTTATTTTTTCCACTACTTGACTACTTACAATTAACTGTATTTAGTTTGGTCTTCCCCAAACTTTAATAAAAAGAAGTTCATTCTTTTCTAAAAAAGCTTATCCAGAGATTTGTTGTAAGATTTAATTTATGGCTTTGGCACTAGATTAAAATTTGTAATTTTACTATAATAATGTGTTTAATAAAATAATAAATTAATTATTCTAAACAGATATGAGAAATCAACCTATTATGTAATTGTCAAGTGATTCCAGAGGAATAAGATATAAATTTTAAAACATTTAGTAATATGTCATTTAAAAACCTTTAAACTATAAGTTTTATTTTTTTTTAATTTTTCTTGTTGGTTGTTCAAAACATTACATAGTTCTTGATATATCATATTTCACACTTTGATTCAAGTGGGTTATGAACTCCCATTTTTATATGCAATGTGTATGCCTTGTAGTTCTAATTTTTTCATTCTGAGACAGTTTTTTTAATCCTTGCTTTTCTTAAACTTCAAATGGAAAAAGGATTTATATAACTTAAAAATGCTTATTCTCTTAAAAAATGAAATATTTTAACAGTCCAATATCACAAATGAAATTTCTATGTACATGAGGTCATAAGGTCAATTGAACATAAGGTCAATGTAATGTCTGGAAAACAGTATGCTTAAGATTCTATTTATTTTCAGTATTTTTCTGAAACAAACTTAAGACAAAAGTTTTTTTTAAATGATTGTATGTAGTCAAAGAATTGAACCATTAGAAAAATCTAACTATTAATATTGACTAGCTGTATTTTAGTAACAATTGCTTGAATTAATTCATGCTTTTAAAAATTCACAAATGGATAATTACATCGGAGTTCAGTACACAAGAAAATGTTTCAGAATGACAGAATATGTTTTATCCCCAAAAGCTCTCTTAGCAGAAAATATTAGCACACCAAAGTTTACTTCTAAACTTTACTACAGAATTGATAGTCTGTTTAATATAAATAATAGACTTTTTAAAAACAGGTCATTGTCATCATTGTCTATTCCATAAATAGATTGGTCTGGAATACATAAAATTGAGTTCTCAAAAAGGCTTGTTCTGTTCTCCCCAGTATTCAGTACAGATTATTGGAAATGTTTCCAAAGCAAAAATCCATTTAGATAATTTATTAGATATTCAAAAATACGCTGCTTTACTAAACTTACTTTCTAATATTTGGCTTTCATTTATTGACTAATTCCAAATTTACTATTTTATTCTTCAAATAAGTGTATTTATATTTTGTATACTGAAAGCTTTTACAGTTGAGTGCTTCAAAGTATTTAAACAAAATAAAACAACAGAGACATGTTCTCATGTCTCTGAGGTGCTTGCTCTATTGTTTTGAAGCTTTTTAAATTTTGTTTTGTTTTTATATGTGTTCTTTTTTATATTATAACCATTCTCTTTTCTCATACTTTTTTTTCTCATGCATTCCTTCCATTGTATTTAGGCAAACTCACATTTGAAGACATTTTTCTGACATAAATACAAATCAGTTTAGAAGACTTTTTACCCCAAAAGTACAGGTAAATGTATTGATTTAACAAGAACAATACTCAAAACATTTTCTTGTTCAAATGTATTACTAACGCAAGTTTATGATAGATTTGGAACTGGGTATCTATTCCAAATGCAGATTTTTCTGTATTTTTTTTAACATTTATTTGTATGCATTCTAAAAGGAAATTTAAATTGAGTGCATTCATCATCCAAATTGATGTCAGGCTTAGGTTATTAGGAAAAAATCTGGCTGCAATAAAATTCTGGTCAATTCCATAAATCTCACGATGACTTTCATGTCATACTAAAGTACATCACATCGACCTCTAAAACCATACTACATACCAAAGAAAGAAAAACAGAATTGCTTCTGTCAGCATCAGCACAATGCTCTGGGAAATACTTTCTGCAAAGGAAAATAATTTACAAAAAGGAAGAGACACTTGTTTTACTTTCAAGAAATGTGTGTCTATTTGCTTGTTTTTTTTTCATACCATCAAAAACTGGCTTAGTCTTTAACCATATAACAGGCATAGAACTCAGTTTCAAAATTAATAGTCTCCACCACTATGTCTAAAATCATCCAAAAGAAGAAATATATATTCTAGTTTTCTTTACTTGAAGAATAATATCCTTGTGACACTAAGTCAACATTATTTAATAGCATCATTTTTTAGAAAGAAAATATTAAGCATTCAACCCCTTAAATGAAATATTTGATTTACTGGGAAAGTTGAGTATTTTATGGGCTTTTCAATCTATGAGACAAAATCTAACAAATGAAATAATAATCACATGCTAGTGTCTAACAGAAATCTAGGTGCAGGGGAAAATGCAAAATAAATGTAAAATATGGATGGTGTTTCTTCCAGTTCTTAAACAATTTCCACCAATCAACACTTAGGCTACTGTTAGAGAACACTTAAGTGTTCAATTATTACCATATCCCTGTCTTCACACATTGCACCAGGAGGGTAAACAAGATATCCACAGACAAAACAAGCAAGGAAGATTCAGCCCTAATGTACAGCTAGGATGGACCTCTGAGCCACCATATTGTTATATCCATTGGAGGCATCCAGTGGAAGAGCCAGCTGGCACAGTAGAACAATGGTGATGAACACCTTTCAGAAAGATAGACTTGGTCACCTGTGGCTGTTGCATCCCTCACCATAATGAGGTCTTCAGAGAAGCTGGAATACTATAGAACTGAATAGGCTGCAACTGGAATAAAGGAAAGAGTTGACACTGGATCACATATGCATCTTAAGCCCAAACATTAGCAATTACCCTGAGTTGTGAACCTACAGTCCTAAGTTTCACATAACTGAAAATGGCTCCAAATCAACATTTTTATCCCAATTTTAGTGGTACAAACTCACATAACCCTATAGGGTAAACACTGTAACAGTCATTGGGAGCACAAATACTGATCATGTCACTCTTCTAGAACATGAGCCCAATCTCAGGATATAGGATAGCTCCAGTGGCTGAGTTCTGAGCTCCTTCAGTTTTCTAGTGAACCCAGGAATTAGAAGAGGGTAAACAAGCACACTGAAAGGAAACACAGGATGAGAGAGGTCTTTGTCCAATCTGATTTCCCATCCAAAGAGCACTGTTTACCTCCACTTAGTCTCCACCACTATGTACCATTGTAAGGCTATGTAGAACATTTTTAGGAATGAACCCCCAAAACATAGGCTCCCTGAGATGTAAGTCTTGCTTCTCTGGACCTACAGGCAGTATTTTAAAGAAAAAAAAAAAGGAGCTGGAGCTAAGCTTTGAAAGATAAAGGATCCAGATAAGAGGAGGCCTTGATACTAAGAAGAAGGGAAAAGTTGGAAGGCTCAAGGCAGTGA
The DNA here is from genome assembly GCF_047511675.1 of Marmota flaviventris. Taxonomy (NCBI): domain Eukaryota; kingdom Metazoa; phylum Chordata; class Mammalia; order Rodentia; family Sciuridae; genus Marmota; species Marmota flaviventris. The sequence continues at coordinate 64,816,466 of NC_092504.1, forward strand.
TCCCAAATAAGAAAGAAGGAAGTAAACATTACATAGGAGAAGCAGGGAGGATACTAGCTAGTCACTACTTGAAGATGAGCCAGGGAACTATAGTATATACTCTGGAGTGGCTCATTAATTTTTGGTTCCAACTTCCATTTAACATGGAATCTTACTAATAAAACACTCCAGACTCAAACCACTCAGATTCCATCACAGTTAGGATTCTGACTGAGAAATAGATTTCCCTGCTTCAATTTGGAAGGTCTTGATAGCGAGGCAGGCTGGCAGTGTCTAGTTTGGGGGTCCAGATGATAGCTGACGAGGTAGACTTGAGCTGACATCCTAGAATCAGCTTCCAGGTTGGCAGGAGGCTTCCTGATTTTGATAAACTCTGAATGGTTCTGACACCTACGTTGAAGAAGGGGTTTCCCTTATTTGGTTTGCAGTTACTCTCTTTGTTTTCTTTTAATCTGATTATTTTGAAGTACAATCTGCATATAAACTTCCTGATTTTGAGCTATATAATCCATGAATTTTGGCAAACATCCACAGTAATGCAAATATCACCAATCAAACTCTAGAACATTTTCATCACCCTGGACCCGTTGATCTGCAAAAGCAGACTACTATAGTGTGGCTTTTTATTGAATTTTGTATACAGGGAATTAAACAATATGAACTCTATGGTATGGATCCTTTCACTTGGATCAATGCTCTTGAGATTCATCCATGTCATTGCATGTATTAGTAATTTATTCTTTTAAAAAAAATTCTTGTAGGGCTGGGGTTGTGGCTCAGTGGCAGAGCGCTTGCCTAGCATGCATGAGGCACTGGGTTCAATCCTCAGCACCACATAAAAATAAACAAAATAAAGGCATTCTGTCCATCTATAACTACAAAAAAATTTTTTAAATTCTTGTAGTTATAGATGAATAGCATGCCTTTATTTTGTTTGTTTATTTTTATGTGGTGCTAAGGATCAACCCCAGTTCATCATATGTGCTAGGCAAGTGCTTTTCCATTGAACCACAACCGTAGCATCTAATTTATTCCTTTTGATTGCTGAGTAGTATTCTATTATATAGCTATGCCATAATCTGATTATTAATTCACCAGTTGATGAACATTTGAGCTCTTCACATTTTACAGATATTAAAATAAAGTGGTCAAGAAAGGACACAAGTTTTGTGTAGATGTTACAGTTTGGATTTGGGATGTCCACAAAGGCTCTTGTATTGAAGGCTTGTTCCAAGCTTCTGAAGCTATTGGGAAAGTTTGGAAAAATGAGGAGGTATGGGGCCTGGTTGGAGCAGGTGGGTCACTGGGAGAATTCCCCAGAAGGTATATTTTATCCCTGGCCCTTGCCCTCCCCCTGCTTCCCCAACAGGAGTTTCTGCTTCACCACAGGCCTAAAAAAATGATGGGGCCAAGCAACCATGTACTGATACCTCTGAAACCATGAGCTAAAATAAGTTTTTCTCTGACTTTGACTTTCTGACTCTGATAAAGGTTAAGTGGTTCTGAAATCCATAGTTACAGGAGGGGTTTCCTAATTTGGCATGCAGTCTCTCTCTCTCTCTCTCTCTCTCTCTCTCTCTCTCTCGAGTTGTTTTTATCAAATATTTTGTTCCAGCAATGGGAAGCGGACTCACACAGTGGACCCAAGTTTTCATTTTTCTTGGGTAAATACCTGTCATTAGGCTTGCTTGCCCATGTTCAACACTATAAGCTACTACCAAACTATTTAATGATTCTGTAACTTCCCACCAGCATTTACGAATTCCTTTCTCTCTACATTCTTGACAACATTAGTGTTGTCTTGAATATTACCTATTGTATTGTGTGTGTGTGTGTAGTGTCAAATTTCTTACCCTCACCCCAACACTGTTATTATTTTGGACAAGATAATTTTTGTGCTAAGCATTGTTGGATGTTTAATAGCATCTATGTCCTCTGCCCACTGCATGCCAGGAATATTGCTCCAGTTTTAACATTCGAAACTGACTCCTGACATTGCCAAAGTCCCCTGAAAGCAACTACTCCCCACCCCAGTTATCGCTATAACTTGGATTTACATTTTCCTAAGATAAATAGCAGTATTCACCTTTGCATGAGTTTCTGTATAGGCTCTAGGAGTTTTATTTCTGCCGCAATAATTTGTGTCTTTCAAGGAACTAGTCAGCTTCATCCAAATTGTCTTAATGTATTAAAATAAAATTGTTCATTTTTTTTAACCTCATTATCCCCTTTACCATCTGTAGGAAACATAGTGATGTTTTCCCTTTAGTTCCTGATATGAAAAATTTAGGCTTTCTTTATTTCTTTCTAGCCATAGAGAGGTTCATCTGGCTTATTAATTTTTCAAAGAACAAGGCTTTGTTTCCAAAGAATTTTCTCTATTGTTTTTCTGGCCTCAGTGTTATTGGATTCCTATCTATTTTATTATTTCCTTTATGTTTTATCTTCTTCATTGATTTGGGTCCATTTTTCTTTTTCTAATAGAAGGATCTATCACTATAATTTCCTCTAAACACAACTTTGGATTCATCTTACAAATTTTTATTTATTATTTTTATTTTCATTCATTGCAAATATTTATAAATGCCTTTGTAATATTTTGCTTTGACCCATGAATTACTTGAAAGTTTTTAGAAATTTCTCTCAATCATTTTCACTTCTAATCGTCCATATTTCATTTGCACTGGGCATAGAATTCTAGGTTGGCAATTTTTTTCTTTAGGTACTTGAAAGAGACCACTCCATTTTCTCTAGTTTCTGATAAGGTATTTTCTATCATTTTAACATTATTTTCCTCTGGTTTTTAAGATTTTTTTTTTCTATTTTGCAAATGATTTTCCACAATTTGGTGTATTTGAGGCCTGGTTGTTTTATTGTTTTTGTTTGTTGGTTGGTTTTGTTTAGTTTTAATGTTTGCTCTAGTTGGGTTTAATAGACCTTCTTACAACTATGGGTTCATAGTTTTTATTAAATTTAAACAGTTTTAGATCTTTGTTTCTTTCCGTTTTCCCCCTAAACCTCCTCCCTATCATTCAAATCTTCCCTTCCTCTCCCTCACTTTGTAGAATCCCATTCATACATATATTTTTTTATTGTTTCCATTGCTATGATTAAGCTTACTCATTTTTTCCTTCTGCAATTTTTAATCTGTGCTTAATCCCATCAAGTGTAGTTCTTATTTCACTTACTTTTTCCTTTCAAATTTCAATTGTCATTTTTAATATGCTTTTTCCCTCCATGAACATATTTGAGCATATCTAAAAGGCAGACTTGGAAATGACAAAGATGATGAGACTCATAGTCAGGTGTTAAACAACCAGTATGTATTTTACAGATTTCCACTAATTCACATTCTTCCAGTTACAGATCATATATTCCTCTTTCTTTGTTTTGGTAGTACATTGATTGGTTGCTAGGCATTGTAAATTTTTCATTTTTGGTACCAGATATGTCTGTATCCTTTAAAGAATGTTGTACTTTGTCTTAAAATGTAATTAAGATATCGGGAATATGATTGCTCTGCCACTTGTTTTAAGATATGTTTGGTCAGGTTCAGAACACACAGTCTAGGTTTAGGTTGCTCCTATTAACTTTCCCTGTAACCTATCATGAGATTTCTCTGCACTCTGGTGTGTGGAAAATTAATCTGTTTCCAACACTGTATAACTGCTGGTAATTCTTCCTTTGATATTTTCAATACTTTATTTCATCAACATAGCCAGAGTATATTCCAGAAAAATGATAAATGAAAGGGGAATAGTAATTGCTGTTTACATTACAGTTACATGCATAGGAGAATATAAATTATAAAAGACATTGAAAGTCAGGCCAAACTACCAAATTTCTATTTGATTCAAAACTATTCATTTCTTAGGAGGTGATACAGTACACAAGGATTAAGATCTGGGGTGAATTATTAGAGTTCCATGTATTAAAGAAAAGAAACTCTAGATATAAGGAGATAAATTAGGAAATCGTTTCAGTAATCTAGAAGCAATCAGTAGGGATGAACACAGAGCTGTAGAAAAAGGAAAAAATGGTCAATATGAGCAAATATTTGGAAAGAAGAAATTATTTGAAAGGAAGAATATGATGACAAACTGGAGAAAATGATATTAGGAATGGAAAGGGACGAGTCAAAGATGACTCCAAGATTTCAAGCGAGGGTGATACTAAAAGCAATGGGTGAGGAAAACAGGTTTAAATGGGAGAAGATGAGTAAGCTTTGGATCTGGGTTTTATGATGAAAGCAGCATATCCAAGTATCAGTGTCCTGCAGGCCATCAAAATCTCATGCTATCTTTCACAGATAATAGATCTGGGCATGGGAAATAAATCTGGAAAAAAAGGTCAGTCAATAGGGAAAATTTAGAGGCTTTTCAAATATATTGCAGTTCAGAATTCTATTTTCATGTCTTGAGTAAGAGAATATCTAATACTGTTTTCTCTATTTTAGATATTTGAGTGCCTTTTGGTTTCTAGATTTGAAAAGGAATTAGAAATATCATAATAATGCAAGTGAAGCTTGTGCAATTACTTACACAAGTATTGGAAGCCTCACATAAAATGTTGTGTTTGAGGGAACTCCAGCCCATATTCTTTACCAGAATCTTGGCTAACCTTCAGATAAACAAGCCTCCAATAGTCACCACCAGCAGTTGCCAGGCTAATGCTTTCATTTCCTTTCCATGGCACATTTCCCAAAGAATCTGAGCTTTTTGTGTTTTGATGAAAAATTTTATACAGCAGAAATAGGCTCTCAAAACACAACAGATTGATATTTTGTTCATTTTGTGATGCAGACAACTGACAAGATACATTGTATAATTGTCTATTCTCCACAAACAATTTTCCTAGGTTAGCAAACCACTCAGTGCTGCTTCAGACATGAACTGTAACATTCTGGGACATGTTAGAAATCACCTTGCTGTTTTATTTTGCAGATGTAGAGAGTACTGTTATGAAACAAAATAGTAATCTCTTCAGATCATTGACATACTTAGAACTAGAACTAAATCTCATAATACTCTGTTCAACGTTACTTGAAATTCCATTACCTCTGCTCCTTTGGGAACACTTTTAAAAAAATTCTCTTACTATAGAAAGGTACCAGTCAAGCACAATCCCCTTGGTTTATTCAACTTAAGTGTCAGTATCTTCAGTCGTCCTGGTTTCTGTTACACTCCCAAAGCAGCTGGTTAACCCTGGGTAATCTCCAATTGGCCTTCAAAGATTCAGTTGATTTCATAACACATCTAAAACAAGCATTTGCTTATATGTTTTTTTGTTACTACATGCCTTGACTCTGATTATTAGATAAACTTCTGGTTTCCATGGCTATGAATAAATAACAAAGTAAAATATGCCCCAACCTAAATGGTGGGAAAGTTAACAAATAAATACATCCTGACTCATGAATAATCATATCTGTCATATCCTTGTAGCCTCCAACATACAAATTGCAGAAATTTGCAAGCTGGCTTTTAGAAATGCTTATAAAATAAAATAAAATTCCTAATAAGCTTATTTGCGTCTTTTAGGTAGGCTTTTGATAGTATTACTTCTATGATGTGTGTGTGTGCGCGTGCACGCGTACATGCATGCATGCATACATGTGCTAGTGTACATATTAAGGGTAAACTGATGATTACTTTTTTTTATAATACTGTTTTATGTATAAATCTTTTGTAAGTTCTAATATTTGTTTTCAATAATATCTTTTCTTCAACCCCAATGGTGAAAGGGAACTTCCCTACCCCTATCCACACACAGGTTGCACAAGTAGAGGAATACTGGGGAGGACAGGAGGAAAGGTCCATGGAACCCTACACTACTGTTTGTGCTGCTTTGGCAGCTACTGTGTCAAAGGAAGTTCTGGGTTCAGGGAAAAGTTTTTGTTTTGTCTCAGTTTCAATTTTCTTTTTTATTAATATGTATTAAATGTACATATTATATGAATTCACAGTGAAATTTCCCTACAATCTGGCATGCACTGATCATATCCATCACCCTTTCTCCAACCTTACCCTTCTTCTCCCCTCCAGCACCCTACAAATAACACCAAGAACACTTTTCTACTTTCAATTCAGCTTATATTTAGTTTCCACATATGAGGGAAACATGAGATACTTGTCTTTTCTTTGTCTAGCTTATTGTGCTTAACATAATGTACTCCAGGTCCATCCATTTTGCTGCAGATAACAGGATTTTATTTTTCTTTATGCATGAATAATTCTCCACTGTGCATACATATGTATAATATATGCATATATATAATAAGTATATATACATGTATTATATACTATATTTTATTTATCCATTCATCTATTAATGAACATTTAGACTGATTCCATCTTAGTTATCATGGATATTTCCGCAATTAACATGGGTATGCAGCTATCTCTTATAAAAGAATTCTGAGTTCATTTCCTTTGATATATATCCAGGAGTGGTATAGCTGGATCACATTATAATCCTATTTTTAATTTTTAAAAAATATTTTTAGTTGTAGAGAGACAACAATACCCTTATTTTATTTATTTATTTATTATGTGGTGCTGAGGATCAAAGCCAGTGCTTCATATATGCTGGGCAAGTGCTCTGCCACTGAGCTAAAGCCCCAGCCCCCTCTAATTTTATTGAGGAACTTCCATACACTATTTATAGGGTTCATCTGTTAGGAAGCTGAAAATAAACAATCTATAGAATGTGATAGTGGTTGAGATATCCTGAAGCATCAAGAGCTCCTATCAATGAGGAGAATAAAGGGAGAGATCCCCTACCTCTCACCCCAAACAGCATTTTTAACTGCTGTTTTTCAGTGTTATAGGAAAACAAAAAACAAACAAACAAACAAATAAAAACAGGGATTGTCTATATTTTCCACAATTTGGTACTGAACCCACAACCCTGAGGACCTGAATTTATTTTCTTCTTACTATTTCCATAAATATGCATTTAGCTCTTCCAAAATACTAGCTCTAAACAAGGCTACAAGTTGAGCAAATTATAAAACAGAATATTTCAAACCTAGAATGGTTTCCAGATTCCACAATTCAGGTTATAATCCAATGTATTATATTGGTATTTTAACCTCCATATGTTTTAATAACCATGTTGAATTACCATGCAACCCTCTAATTCAACTTATTGGACAAATGTGGTACATGAAGTTCAAGAATTTAGCCTCTGGTCACAATCATGTCTAAGGCAGAAATGCAGTCATCTGCACATTATAATTCCAGTTGATGGAATTTTCTATTATAGTTTCAGGCTATTACAATGTTTTCCATTTTCAATGTTAGTATGAAATCCTCAGGTAAAGTTGAATTATCCTTTGCTTAAACTAAAATAGCCTTTTTATGTCCAAACTACATAAGAAACTGTTTTTCTTCTAAGTCCATGACTCACAAATTCAATATGTTTGGATCACTTTCTTATGAGGTGAATATCATTTTATACTGTTTTGATCCAAACTTATCTGGTTCACATAGAATCAGGACATCAAGTTCATTTGAGTAAAATTTATTAAGTGTCTTTTAATTCCAAGTTTACATTAGATACTACTATTGCAAGAATCAACATACAGATGGAATTAAGAGGAGCTGTAATTCTTTTTATATGCACTCTAACACTTCAGTTGTTAAAAGTTGAATATATACATCAAATCATTTGCAGAGGCAGGGTTTTAGGGTGCCTAGCATATAAGGGCTTGCTTGGATACCAGATCCAGATACACAATATGATGTCAATCATATTTTCTTATAATCCACTAAGAGAATAAAATCATGGCATTTGCAGGTAGATGGATGGAGTTAGAGAAGATAATGCTAAGTGAAGTTAGCCAATTCCAAACAACCAAATGCTGAATGTTTTCTTTGATAAAAGGAGGCTGATTCATAGTCGGATAGAGAGAGGGAGCATGGGAGGAATAGATGAACTCTAGATAGGGCAGAGGGGTGACAGAGGAAGGAAGGGGTTGGAGGGGAATGGCATGGGGTTATTAATGATGGTGGAACATGATGATCATTATTATCCAAAGTACATGTATGAAGACATGAATTAGTGTGAATATACTTTGTATACAACCAGAGATATGAAAAATTGTGCTCTGTATGTGTAATAAGAATTATAATGCATTCCACTATCATATATAAAAAAATAATCCACTAAGTATTATCTGATCTTTTTTAAAAATTCTGAGTAAAAATTCAGACTTACAGAACTTCCTTTATGCAAAATACTACTCTTGTATGGTATATTCTTTCCACTCCCACCAAATAATCTTCACTGAAAGTTATTTCTACCCTATTCTGTTACTTTCAAACCTAGAGTGCCAGATATAAATAACCTGGTCAAAATGCCTTCCTGACAAATAGTCACAATAACGATTAGTCTCTACCCATCAGACCAACGTGGACTAGCAGATCCTCACTTTGAATGCAACCCAAACTCACCTCCCTTTCGTCGATTGAACATACTAGGTCTATTTAAGACCGAAGCATTTCTTAACTGAACCAAATGGAACATTGAGCCGTAGCTAAGCAGAGCAGTGGGGGTGAGGGAGTGTAGGGTTTGGGTCAGGTTCTAGGGTCTGCATACCTAACCTGCTTCATTGTACCATGGAAAGGGGAGAGACTCATCACTTAGGCACTCACAGGAGGTCCACCACAGATTCTCCATGGGTCTTCAAAGGGCATGTCATATGACTTTTATCCTCTTTTTTCCTGATTTTAGTCTCATCCTGCTTTCCTTCCCATCACACATTTTTCTTTTAGCTCTTTTCTATGTGCTATTCCCTAGCTGGCCTATCCTAAGATATCACCTTTTACTACAAAATAATGACAGTTCAACCTCCACCTGCTTTTTGTTGTTTATATAATGCCCAGAAGTCCTCTGAATGTCAATGACTGGCTGCTGCAGCATGAAGGGATGAGCTCTAGTCTCAGTTTCTACTACCTTTTGAGTACATTAGGGGACTTAGAAATGAGTGGTTTGAGATGTAGTCAAGGTAAAGTGGGGATATCTATCCTTGGCTGTGGTTGATTTTTTAAGAGCAACTGAAATAAAATCAAATTTGCCACTAGAAATATCATTTTCCCATTAAGGGTTACTCAATCTTGTCCTTGTGAGAAACACACATTACTATATTAACCTGACTTTTATTCTATTCTTTATGAACTAAGAACCATTTTCTTATTTGTTAAAGCTAGATGTAATCTCTTCAAGTCTAAATTGCCATGACCAAGTTTCCTCCACAGTACTTGACAAAGACAAGCACCAAGTAGGATTATCACATTCTTTATCTCCAAGAGGTTTGGGGAAACCATTCAGTGTATCCTCCCACACATTATTAATTTATGTTTCTCAAAATCATATCCAATTTATACACCAAGCTTTTTCATATAATCTTACAAAGCATATCAAATACTTAAAGCCAAAAAATAAAATACTGAAAGACAACTACTTAAAGCCAAAAGAAAGCCCCATATTTTATTTATCAAATTGAGATATATTTATAATTATATATAATAATAAAGGGTTTTCTCTTTCTTCTGGTTAAAAATTTATCATTCTATATTTAAAAATAGTAAATCGTCATTAGGGAAAATATCCTAACTAAAAAAGAGGACAAATTATAAAAGAGAACATTTAAATTACTCCTAAGCTCCCAACTAAAATTTTTAAGTATTGTAAATATTAAAATGTTATGAATATACAAAATGAATATAAGTATTTTAGATAGATTTTGAAATACCATAAATATAAACATAATTTATAGGCATATATAATTTGTATGTATATATGCCTATAGATTATGTATGTATATGTATATACATACAAATTATATATGCCTATAGATTATGTATGTATATGTATATACATACAAATTATATATACATGTATATGTACATATATATATATATATATATATATACACACACACATACACACACACATACATACACACATCTAGAGAGAAAGAGACAGGCATCAACTATTGGACAAAATTGTGTTCAACAGGTCAGTAACTGGAGGTCAAATGTATGTTATATAGTCAGTAGTTTGCATCTACTTGCTGCAAAAATGTTTATCTTTAGGTAATCTGCTCTGGGGGACAAATACTAGTAACAGGAGGTCTTCCTGACTATTCCTTCAAAGGATTTCACCAGCTAACATAAGAGTTCACCAACAGCCAGTCAGCAGAGAAGTTACTGATACTCTCAGGCTCACTCCACTTTGTCGAGTTAGAGTTGAATCCAACTGAGTTCTAAGCTGTAAACCTCTCACTACAACTACATTACCTATTCTTGCAAACTGTCAACTCTTTAAAAAAATTGATGGATGTTAATTATACAAAATGATGTGTTTCATTTTAGCATATTTAGACATACATAAAATTTGATCAATTTTACTTTTTGATACTTCTTACCTTCTCCTCCTCCTTCCCTTTGATCCCCTTACTCTGCCCTAATGGTCTCCGTACTACTTACTTTGCATCTTTTTTTTTTTCCTCTAGCTTACATATATGAGAGAAAACATAGACAATTATCTTTCTGAGCCTGACTTCTTTTGGTTAATGTGATGTTCTCCAGTTTTATTCATTTTCCTGCATATGACATAATTTCTTATATCTTTGTAGCCATTGTGTGTATGTATGTATATATATCATATTTTCATTATGCCTTTATCTGTTGACAGAAACCTAGACTGATTCCTGATTCCATAACTTAGCTATTGTGAACTGATAAGCATGGGTATGCATGTATCTGTAAAGTGTGCTGATTTTAATTCTTTTGGATAGGTACCAAAAAGTAGTATAGCTGGATCATATGGTAATTCAACTTTCAGTGTTTTGAAGAAAATCCATACTGATTTCTAAGGCAACTTGACTAAACTACATTCCCACCAACAGTGTATAAGAGTTGTTTTCCTACATCCTTTGTTGTTTGGATTCTTGATGATTGCCATTCCGACTGGGGTGAGGAAAAAATCTTGATTTCCTTTTAATTTGTATTTTCTTGGTGGCTAAAGATGTTTAACATTTCTTCATATGATTGTTGGCCATTTTTACTTCCTCTTTTGAGAAGTGTCCATTTAGTTCATTTGACCATTTATTGAATGGGTTTTTGTGGTTTGTTTTTGTTATTGAGGTTTTGTATGTTTGTTTGTTTGCTTGTTTTTTTTTTCCTTTATGTGTCCTGGATATTAATTATCTTTCAGAAAAGTAGCTAGCAAAGGTTTTTTTATATATATTATATACATAATATATATTATATATTCTGTCTCTTCAAATCCGCAATTGTTTTTATCATTAGAAGATAGAAAGACCTCCCATGTTCATGGATAGGCAGAATGAATAGTGGTAAAATGGCAATACTACCAAAATCAATCTAAGTACCAATGACATCTACACAGAACTAGAAAAAAAAACAATCCTGAAGTTTACTTGAGAGAACAAAAGACCCAGAATAGCCAAAGCAAATCCTGAGCAAAAAAAGCAATGCTAGAGGGCTCATAATACCCAATTTCAAATTATACTACAGGACAACAATAATAAAAACAGCGTGATACTTGCATAAAAACAGACAAGTGGAACAGAGTAGAAAACACAAAGACAAATGTATACAGCTACAATAATCTGATTCTTAACAGGCTGCCAAAAACATATATTCAAGAAAAGCCAATCTCTTTAATAAAAGGTGCTAAGTGCAATGGATATTCATATGTAGGATAATGAAGCTAGATCTCTCTCTTACGCTACCCAAAATCCAGCTAAAGTTGATCAAAGTCCTAGGTACAGAAACTTTGCAACTACTAGAAGAAAACACTCCAACATATAAGCACAGGCAACAAATTCCTCAACAGAACTCCTGTAGCTCAGGAAAGAACCAATAAATGATATGGTCTTAAACTTTCACTTTCTCCTTTCATTAGTTTCTCATTGTTATCTCTTTATATATAATTGCAGATAGATAATGTGCTACTCTAAGGGCCAAAAGACAAATTTCAAGAAATTATTTACCTGTCTTCTCTGTGATCTTACTATAAAGAAAAGTTGCCTCAAATGTGACTGGCAAATAACCAACTATATATGTACATAAATATATCAATTTGCTGTCTTATTGTACATATACAACTCCATCTAAATCTCTGCAGGGAGATTTAGGTTTGGCCTTGGGAAATATCCATGACTCTCTCCCATTGCAATAGATTGTTCAATGGACTATCTCTGCTTTGCTAAGAAGATCCCTCATAGTAGCTCTGAGATGGGAGTAACCTGTTGGGAACTGAACAGCCCACCTTTAACCTTTTTTGATGAAGAACAAACTATGGAAGGCCTTTCATGTTTCCCAGTATAAATAAAGCAGGTGTGGGCTCCATTTTGCCAGAGTCTAGAAGCTCAATCTATCCAATCGGCTTGCCTGTCCTGTCCCTGCTTTTGAAACCACTTTCTGTTTTCTATGGGGGTTTTTGCTGTTTTATTCTCGTAGCTTTTATTTCTCAGTCAGCCCATTCCACAGAGGGAAACCCTATTCCCACCACTCACTTGGGACATAGGCAGGAACCGGCACCTGAACAGGGACTTCATTTTCTTTATAAGCCACCAGGAGAGGTAAACCAAGTAGAACAGAATAGAAGACACAAAGACAAATGTATACAGCTACGATAATGTTTTTTCCAGATCTTTTCCAAGAATCTTTACCCCCTGAACTCCTTCTACTTCTTTATGCTTTCCATACTGGTTCTTCATTCACAAATCATACTATTAAAAAAAAGTTGCCTCAAATGTGACTGGCAAATAACCAACTATATATACATAAATATATCTATTTGCTGTCTTATTGTACATATAAAACTCTTCATCTTATTATATTGCAAACACTATCTTTTCTCTGAAAATTATTTTCTTACATATTTTTTATTTCCTCTTATTAATTATACATGACAATAGAATGCATTTTGATACATCACATGTAAATGGAGGATAATTTCTTATGTGAAGTCATCTATGAATTACATGAGGATCTTCTCTTCATAGGAGAGAGTAATGGGAGTCCTTGAATCTAAGTGACAATAGGTCCTTCTACTCTAGGAGCAATGATTGTATCTCCTTCCTTCAGATGCCCATTGATCAATATGACATTGAGAGTGGTTCCCATTCCTGAGAGAGCTTTAACCTCCATCACCTGTGCTCTCAGCTCTTCATAGTGTGCCAGTCTCTTGCTCAACATGGTCTGAATTAACTCCACAAGAAGGTAGATCAGACTTCCCATGCCATCACCAGTATGTGCGGAGGTAGGTACCAAAGACACAAAAGAGCAGGGATCTTTATTCTCATAAAACAAAGCAGCATTCAAACCCTGCTATGCAAATTCTACAATAATAGCTTTTGCTCTTTCCTCAAACTCATCTTTTTAATTCTTTTTCGGCTTCTTTAAAATAGTAGCCACATCAGAGATTTTTACAATCATATATTGTGCATTATTAAGTGCAACAATGAAGAGACATGTTTTAGGTTTCAGAAGGTTGATAGATTCAATTGTCTGAGGCTCCAAACCATGCATAATATCAACAACTAAAATGGCAATTTCACAAGGAGAGCTTCCTATGTTTCTCAGATTACTGAAATCCCAGGTGTATCAATAATTAGCATTTCTGGAATCCGAACATTCTGTCAAAATTTTTTAATCATCTTAGTTCCACGGGAACATTTGTTGCCCTGATTTGCATGTGATACCACCTGCTTCACCATCTTGGATGTATGTGTGGTGGAGCTTATCTAGAATTTTTGTCTTTTCTGTGTCCACATGTCCAAGTACACAGATAAAAGGGGCTCTTAGTTTTCCTGTATTTACATTTTTACTATGTAAAAATTTTACCATTTCTCAACTCTGTTTTTCTTTGTCATAAGCCCTTTTGTTTTTAGTTCCATCATCATCAGAGTCTGAGCTCATTTCTTTTTTTTTAATTGATTTTTTTTTTAAATAAATGACTGCGGAATGCTCATTTCTTTACTTGGCTTTTTATCTAATGTTTTCCCTGAATCTTTCTCATCTGACATCTTTTCATCTTTCTCATCACTTTCACTGCCTTCACATTCTCCTTCCTCCTCTTTTTCCTCTTCATTCTCCTCCTCCTCCTCCTCCTCCTCCTCCTCCTCCTCCTCCTCCTCCTCCTCCTCCTCCTCTTCTTTTTCCTCTCCCTACTTCTCTTCAAGGTTTTCTTTTACTTCTTTATGAACCATGTTTCCTTCTTTTTCTCTCTCCTCATCACTAGCCATAGCTTCCCAATCATCCAATCCACCATCCTCAGTTTCCTCTTCTTATTCTGGTTCAACAGAGGATGCTGTCTCTTCTTTTTCTTGTATTTCTTGTTCTAAAACTTCTACAACCGCCCTTAATTCCATTGGTTCGGACACTTCTTTATTTTCTAGTTGCTGTGGTGTTTTCTTCTTATTTTACCTTCATAAATTTACCTTTTCTTTGGCAAAGAATCTTTTGATGGCACTTTCACACCCCAAGCTTGTAAAAGTTTAAGGGTAGCTTTGGCTTTGATTCTGGCTTCTGTCTGGGATTTAGTTAAAAGCTTTCTTTCTTTTTTTAAATGTTCTTTTGTTTTCCTTTTTGTTTTTTTCTTTCTCATTTTTCTTGTTCCAATCACTCCTCTTCTAGTTCTTCCAGTCGTTTTATTCATTTCTTCTCTGCCATCTTCTGTCTTTCTTCTTTTTCTTTAAGCTTAGCCAGAGCTTCTTACATAGCTTTAATAATTACTTTGCTGTGTCCTTTTTTTCTCTTTCTCTTTTTCTTCCTTTTCTGCTTTCTTATCTTTTTTCTTTTTGTCTCCTATAATTAAAACATAAAAGGATTAAAGTTCTTACCCATGTCCCATGTGGGTGGAGGGAATGGGGTCCCCCTGGGTGGAATGGGCTGGCTGAGAAATAAAAGTTAAGGGAAATAAAACTGCAACCCCTCCCCCCATAGAACACAGAAAGTAGTTTCAAAAGCAGCAGCAGGACAAGCAAGATGATCCAATAGATTGATCTTCTAGACTCTGGCAAAATGGAGCCTCTGCCTGCTTTATTTTAAAGGTGGACTGTCCAGTTCCCAGCGGGTTATGCCCACCTCCAGAGCTACTATAAGAGATCATCCTAGCAGAGCAGAGAAAAAGGTCACATGCATTGGGCAATCTATTGCTGTGGGAGCCATGCGTAGTTCCCAAGGCCGAGCCTAAATCTCCCTGGCTTCCATGCTGAGAGAAGATCCTCATGTAATTCATGGATGGCTTCCCTCAAATTCTCATTATACTCCTTGTACATGATGTAGACTTACTCAGGTTGTGTAATCATATATGCATATAGGGTAACAATATCTGATCCATTCTACTATCTGTTCTACCTCCATACCTTCTCCTCTCCCTTTACTCCCCTCTGTGGAATTGAAAGTACCTCTATTCTTCCCAAGTCACCCTCCCCTTATTGTAAATGATTATCCACATATCAGAGAAAATGTTCAGCCTTTGAATCTTTGGGATTTGCTTATTTCACTTAGCATGCTATTCTCCAGCTCCATCTATTTACTAGCAAATGTCATAAGTTAATTCTTATTTAAGGCTAAATAATATTCCATTGTGTATATATACACTACATTTTCTTTATCCACTCATCTGTGGAAGGGCACCTAGATTGGTTTCATAGTTTAGCTATTGTGATTTGAGGTTCTATAAACATAGATTTGGCTGTGTCACTGTAGTATGCTGATTTCAAGTCCTCTGGGTATAAACTGAGGAGTGGGATAACTGAGTCAAGTGGTGTTTTCATTCCAAGTTTTCTGAGAAATCTTCATACTGCTTACCATAGTGGTTTCACCAATTTGCAGCCCCATCCCCAATGTATGAGTGTACCTTTTTCCCCACATTCTCACCAACAATTATTTTTGCTTGTATTCTTGATAATTGCTATTCTGACTGGTGTGAGATAAAATCACAGTGTAGTTTTGATTTGTATATCTCTAATTGCTAGAGATGTTAAACATTTATTCATACATTTGTTAATTGATTATATTTCTTCTGTGAATTGTCTGTTCATTTCCTTAACCCATTTATTGATTGGGTTATTTGTTTTTTGGTGTTAAGTTTGTTGAGCTCTTTATATATCCTGGAGATGAATCCTCTATCTGAGGTACAAGTGGTAAATATTTTCTCCTATTCTGGAAGCTCTCTCCTCCTGTTATTAATTCTTAACTTTGTTTTATTCCATCTCATTTATTGATTCTTGATTTTAATTCTTATGTTTTAGGGGTCTTGTTAAGGAAGTCAGTTCCTAAGCTAACATGGTGAAGATTTGGCCCTACTTTTTCTTCTAGTAGGTGCAGTGTCTCTGGTCTAGTATCTATGTCCTTGATCTACTTTGAGTTGAGTTTTGTGCAGGGTGAGAGATAGGCATTCAATTTCATTCAACTTCATATGGATTTCTAGTTTTCCCAGCACCATTAGTTGAAGAGGTTATTTTTTTCTCCATTGTATGTTTATGGCACCTTTGTCTAATATGAGATAACTGGATTTATATGGGTTTGTCTCTATGTCTTCTATTCTATAGCATTGGTCTTCATGTCTGTGTTGTTGCCAATACCATTATTTTTTTGTTATTATGGTTCTGTAGTACAATTTAAGGCCTGGTATTGTGATGCCTCCTGCTTAACTTTTCTTGATAAGGATTCAGCTATTCAAGGTCTCTTCTTTTTCCAAATGAATTTCATGATTGACTTTCTATTTCTATGAATAATGTCATTGGAATTTTAATAGGGATTGCATTAAATCAACACTTTCGATAGTATGGCCATTTTGACACTATTAATTCTGCCTATCCAAGAGCATGGGAGATCTTTCCATCTTCTAAGATCTTTTATTTCTTCTTTAGTGTTCTGTAGTTTTCATTGTAGAGGTCTTTCACCTCTTTTGTTACATTGATTCACAATTTTTTTTGAGGCTATTGTGAATAGAGCAGTTTTTAGTTCACTCATCACTGATATATAGAGCACATTTGATTAAATTAAATTTCCTGAATTCATTTGTTAGTTCTAGGAGTTTTCTGGTGGAATGTCTTTAAGTCTTCAAAATATAGAATCATTTTGTCACCCAATAATGATAGTTTGAGGAGTTCTTTTCCTATACATATTACTTTAATTACTTTCATCTCTTTGAATGCTCTGGCTAGAGTTTCAAGGGAAATTTTGAATAAATGTGGTGAATAAGGACATCCTTGTCTTGTTCTAGTTGTTAGAGGGAATTATTCAATATTTTTTAATTTAGAATAATATTGTCCATGTATTTAGCATATGTAGCTTTTATAATGTTGAGGTATGTTCCTACTATTCTTAGTTTTTCTAGTGTTCTGAGCAAGAAGGGGTACTGTATTTTGTCAACTACTTTTTCTGCATCTATTGAGATGATAATACGATTCTTGCCTTTAAGTCTATTTAATTTATACATTCATTGATTTTTGTATGTTGAACCAACTTTGGATCTCTAGGATAAACCCCACTTGATCATAGTGGACTATCTTTTTAACATGTTTTTGCATGCAATTTGTCAGAATTTTATTGAGAATTTTAGCATCTATGTTCATCAGGAATATTGGTTTGAAGTTTTCTTTCCTTGATATGTCTTTATCTGATTTTGGTATCAGAGTGATACTAGCTTCATAGAATGAGTTTGGAAAGGTTCCTTCTTTTTCAATTTAATGGAATAATGTGAGAAGTATTGGTGTTAATTCTTTGAAAATCTTGTAGAAGTCTGTTATGAATTCATCTGGTCCTGGAGTTTTCTTAATTGGTAGGCTTTTTAGGGCACCTTCTATTTTATTGTTTGAAATTGATCTGCTTAAATGTGTATGTCCTCCTGATTCAGTTTGGATAGTTCATATGTCTCAAGAAATCTGTGGATGTCTTCAAGATTTTCTATTGTAATATAAATTTTTAAAATAGTTTCTGGTTACCTTCTGTATTTCATTAATATCCATTGTGATATTTCCTTTTTCATTATGAATTTTAATAATTTGAGTTTTTGTTCTCCTCTTCATTAGTGTGGCTAAGGGTTTATCAATTTTATTTATTTATTTAAAGAACCAACTTTTGATTTTGTCAATTTTTTAAATTGTTTCTTTTGTTTTAATTTAATTAATTTCAGCTCTGATTTTAATTATTTCCTATCTTCTACTGCATTTGGTGTTGTTTTGTTCTTCTTTTTCTAGGGCATTGAGATATAATGTTAGATCATTTATTCATTGACTTTCTGTTATTTGAATGAAGGAGCTTAATGCACTTTTCCTGTCAGCCCTGCCTTCATAGCATCCCAGAGATATTGATATATTGTATCACTATTCTCATTTACTTCTAAGTATTTTTTAATTTCATCCCCTATTTCTTATGCTATCCATTCATCATTAAATACTGTATTATTTAGTCTCCAGGCATTAATGTAGCTTCTATTTTTTATTCTATCATTGATTTTTAATTTTATTCCATTGTGATCTGGTAGAATGCAGGATATTATGTCTATATTTTTATTTTTATTTGCTAAGAGTTGCTTTGTAGCATAAGATACAGTGTATTTTAAAGAAGGATCCATGTGCTGCTAAGAAGAAATTATATATACTTGTTGATGGATGAAATATTCTTTATAGGTCTGTTTTCTTCTATAGTTTTTTTGTTTAGTTTTTATTTTGAGGATCCTTCCAGTAGGTAAGAGAGGAGTATTAAAGTCACCCATTATTATTGTGTATGGTCTATTTGGTTCTTGAAATTCAGAAGGGTTGTTTGATGTACCTAGATGCTCCATTGTTTGGGGAATAAATATGATTGTTATGTCTTACTGTTATATAATTCCCACAAGCAGTATAAAATGTTCTTCTTTGTCCCTTCTGATTAACTTTGGCTTGAAGTCCACTTTATCTGTTACGAGGAAAAAAACCCTGCTTGTTTATGTGATTCATGAGGGTGACATGCTTTTCCCATCCTTTTACCTTTAGTCTGTGGATGACTTTGGCTATGAGGCGAGTCTTTAGGGGAGAGCATATTATTGGGTCTTGTTTTTTAATCCAATCTGCTAGTCTATGTCTTTTGATTGATCAGTTTATGCCATTAATATTCAAGATTATTATTGAGATATGATTTGTATTGCTTGTCATTTTGGCTTATTTCTGGTTTTTAATTTGAATCAGTTTTTCCTTTGATAGATTATTCCTTTTGTGTAGTTCATCCCTTTGCTGGTTTTTACCTTTTTTATTTTTTTCCATTTGATCTTTGTGGAAAATTTTGTAGAGTATGTTCTGTAGAGCAGTCTTTCTAGTTGTGAATTCTTTTAATTTTTGTTTGTCATGGAAGGTTTTTATTTCATCTTCAAATCTGAACCTTAATTTTTCTAGGCATATTATTCTCAGCTGCATCCATTTTCTTTCATAGCTTGATATATATTATTCCAAGACCTCCTATCATTGAGACTCTGGGTTGAGAAATCAGCTAAAATCCAGATTGGTTCCATCTAAATGTTACCTGTTGTTTTTCTCTGGTAGCCTTTAAATATTTTTCTTTATTCTGTATATTAGACATGTTCATTATAATGTGCCTTAGTGTGGGTGGGTCTGTCATATTGCCTCTTGTATTTAATTTTCCATTTTGTTCTTTAGGTTTGGGCAGTTTTATGATATTATTTCTTTGAAAAGATTGTGTATTCCTTTTGTTTGTATCTCTGTACATACATCTGTCCTGATCAATCTTAAATTTGGTCTTTTCATGTTATCCCATGATTCTTGGAAGTTCTGTTCATGGTTTCCTACTATCTTCTCTGTGTGGTCAACTTTATTTTCAAGATTGTATATATATATATATATTTCACCTTCATTGCCTGAGGTTCTGTCTTCCAGTGGTCTAGTCTGTTGGTGATACTTTCCATTGAAATTTTAATTTGATTTGTTGATTACTTCAGTTTAAAGATTTATAATTGATTCCTTTTTAGAATTGAAGTGATCTTTTACTTCCTGAATTTTATCCCTGATTTCACTCCCTTCTTCATTCTTTACCTCACAGGTCAATTTAACTATGTAGTTCTAAACTCCTTTTCTGACATTTTTTCTACTATGCTGTCATTGTTACTCTGTTTTGGCACATATTGGTTTGTTTGGAGTGATTTATTCACCTGTTTATTCATGTTATTCTAGCATTGTGGATCTGAGGCAGCAGTTTCTACCCTTCAGACTTATAATGTCCCTGAAGTTTTCTAGCACCCTCCACTTAAGGGGGAGACAAATAATAAAAGCAACCAATGCAAACAGTATACAGCCTTAAACCAAATAGCCCTTTCTTTGACGTCTACAGTTTTGTTGCAGTAAACAGAAATGATGTGTTTAGATATTCTCTACAAGAAAAACACTAAGTTTGCAAAAAGGGTTCACAATTTTAGATGGTGGACAAAGAGAGAACAGGAGTGGTTCAGAATGTGATGCCCATAAGGAAGGAGGAGAAAAAATTAAAGGAAGAATGAAGAGTGAAAGAGGGAATAATCAAGACTGACTACCAGGAGGAGAAAGAGAAAGAGAAGGGATACAAATATGGAAGAGAAATATATATATATATATATATATATATATATATATATATACACACACAGATATATATATATATATTTACACATATATGTATATATAATATATAATGAAATTTTTAAAAGTAAAAAAGGTATGAATAAAAGAATGAAAAACAAAACTGAAATATACTACTCAGACATCTCAATCCTCAATAAACTGATGCATGAAAAATAGTTGCTTTCAAAATTGGTGGAAATGTGAGAAAAAAAAGAAAAAGAAAAGAGAAAAAACTCCATTAAAAATTGAACAATTGTTTCTGCTCATGCTCAAAAGTTTCTCAGCTTTCCATCTCAGTAGCCACGTGGGGCCATCAGCTGCTCTGCACAGGGTGTATCAAGGCCAGGCCTGCAGGCGACCATGAAGCTGCACACTGGACTGAGTGTTCCAGTGGCTAAGTAGCTGTGGGGCAATTGGGGACCTAGCCACATCAGGGGACCCAGCTATTTCCCTACAAGTGTATCAAGGTTGGATCATTTGAAGTCAATGTGGGCCAGTCAATAAGCTATGAGACCTGGGCAGGGTTGGGTGCCAGGTAGGAATTGGAGAATGGGTACTGGGGAGCAGGAAAGCCCTATTGAGTGGTGAACTGATTCTGGATCTGCCAGGACACAGAGACCTGTGGATGCCACACTGTGGGGTGAGAGAGTTGGAAACAAGGCTGGTGCTGGGACCCAGCAAGTGCTATCCCAAGGTATGCCCTGGGAAGGGCAGAGGATTGACTGGCTGGGTGATCTGAGGGAAAAATGCCCTCACACCCTCTTCCAACTTTCTGACTCTGACCCACTGTAACCAGTCCCATCAGCCCCTGTCAGCCTCTGGGTTCTTGGAGCTGGGAAGAGCCCAGCTCTCTTCAGCTTCTCTAAACTGTATTCCCACAGTAAAATGCAAACTCATGGATCTGGGTTTCCAGTTTCCTTAGGCTCTGCCACCTGTAATCCCAAGATGGCTTCTGGATCACTGACCAGTAGAGATAGATAGATAGATAGATAGATAGATAGATAGATAGATATCTCCAATTAATGAGTTGAACAGTCTCTGGTTATCCTAGGACAGACTGCCTTCCAGGATCATGAATTCTCACTCTAAACCTCAGGGAGATGTGTTATTCCTGCTGTTTGAGTTATGGGTACTGGTAGCTAAGAGAAATGCTGCCTCATGCTAATCCACCATCTTAAGAACCTCTATGAAAATTCTTTATAAATATCAGTTACCATAACTGTGAGTATACTGCTACTCTTTTTTCTGGGGAGTGGGTACCAGGGATTGAACTCAGGGGCACTCAACCACTGAAACCACATCCCTAGCCCTATTTTGTATTTTATTTAGAGACAGGGTCTCCCTGAGTTTCTTAGCACCTCACATTTGCTGTGGCTGGCTTTGAACTTGCTATCTTTCTGCCTCAGCCTCCCCAGCCACTGGGATTACAGGGGTGTACCACCACACTTGGCACTACTACTCTTTAGTTAGACAATTCTCTATTATCAAACATTATTTCAAAATTATTTCAGTTCTCTCAATGGCTTTATCCTCCAATGGTTGTAGTGTCAGAACTCTTGAAAAATACAATCTCACTTGGACCCTGAGTTAGTCAAAACATCTATAAAAAAGTAATATATGAAATAGTTGTGGGAAATTTGCATAATAAATGGGAACTTGATAATACTGAGGAATTACTGTAATTTTAAGGTATGATAATAAAACTATAATTATATTCTTTTTAAAGTGCTATCTTTCAGAGAACCATATTGAAGTTTTATCAGATGAAACTTTACGGGTGTTTGGAATTGGAATTTGCTTTAAAATAATCTCATTGGTGAGAGGAGTTTGTAGGAGGAAAGAGATGAAAGTGATGGGTCCTTTGTGAGTAATATTTTAAGTCGATGATGAGTACCCAGGGAAGCATTATTCTGTTCTTTCTACTTAGGGATATGTTTGAAATATTTCACATTACATTTTTTAAAATTTACAAAATATTTCTAGCGTACTTTCTAGGTTTCATCATCATTATTAAGTTTTAATGTGCTGAAAAAAATATCTTACGAGCTCCTCGAGTGTGGAACAATGAATTTTTAAATACAAGTTATTTTATGCAACTATACTGAGCTTTACAATTTAACTTCCATTGGGGTGGCTCATGCTCTGTCACACTAACATTTAGTTACTTTTTGTACCCACAAAATAGGTTGTCAAGTATATGATGTGGTTGAAGGAGAAGGGACACATCTGCAGTTCCCACTCAAAAATAACTTCCCTTAAAGTGATAGAGCATAAATACCTCTGTAACTATAGAAGCCTATATAATTGGCAAACAAAAGAGAAGGCAGATTATTTTGTACTAATGTGTAAGTGTTTAATAATGTCCAACTCTGAGTTCTTATTGAGGAAGGAGGTGACTAAAGAAAAAAGAATATGAAAACAGAAAAAAAGCAAAAGAGGAGGAATGATGAAGATAAATGTCAAGTTATATCACTTATTGCAATCTCATAGCACCAGAAGAAAAATGTATTATTAATTAGAATAATAGCAACAAACATCAGAAATGGCCAAGCAACAGGTACTGCAGTAAACTGTAGGAATAGCCAAATTGAGCTCATAGACAGTTGAGAAGACAGAATAGTAAATCATTGATTATAGAACCTTAGTTTCTATAGTAGAATATCTATTCATCCAAGACACTGGATATAAGTTTTGTTGATTGAGGGTTGTACATTACCACAGAGGAGGTACTGTGTCATATGAGAGTTTAAGTATGAGAAGGATTTACCAGGACAAAAAGAAAAAAAAAACATGGAGAGGACAGTTCAGGTCAGTCAAAGAAAACAGTATGTCCACAGGCAGGGAAGCATCACAGAACCTGGAATGGTATATTTAAAATAATGAACATGGTAGAAAAATTTAAAAAGTTGAGAGTATACTGGATGACTAGGAAGTCAAATTCCAGGTTTCAAAAATTTTGTGTGTTAAGCTATTGACTATGTTCAGAAAGCCTTTGGTTTGGGGAAAGTATTTTGAGCATGGATATAGTATATTACATGATATTGTTGAAGATAAGTGTAATTTGAGGGGGGTTAAAGAGGAGAGGTAATGCTGACCAAATGTGACAGAGGAGTGAAGATTGATCACAAAGCTGTTTTATTAATTCAGGTAAGAATAAGCATGCAAAGAAGCATTTGGAAAGAAGGATATAGGTATAAGAGAGATTAAAGAGATTGTCTACAAGACTTGATCTGGCAAGATGTAGGGTAAAGAAAAGGGAAAAGCCTAGGATGACTCAGATTTCTAGAATGGATGATAGTGGATATTTGGATCATTTGCTTCTGACTCATATTCATCAAATTATGACTCACAAACATGATAAGACTTTGCTTTTTCCTGTTTCGCTATGAAAATGCAAAAAAGGAAGAAGAAAATTCAGTTGCAAAGGAAGAGATTGTGGAGCACTGTAGGATAGTGAAAAGTTTCAATATAGGAATTTATGGAGTGAAATATAAGGCAGTGGTTTTACTAATAAGAACATTAAAAATGTATTATGTAAATGAAGAAGTCCTTGAAAAGGAGATGTGTCAGATGTGAAAGACTAGCTGGATGAGCTCCTATAACTCCTTCTGTTGAATATTGGCCCCCCTTGATTCTTACTATAACACCACAGTGGGCTATTACAAACAGCTACTTCCAGTTTAATTCTGGTCCAGACTGAACCAGTATGTATTTCCTTGATTTATCTCTTATAGTTCAGGTAGGCATTTTTAAAAGATAGTTTTTCATATCTTGTACAGAAGTACAAAAATGTCCAGTGAAAAGTCAAAGGCTCTGAATATGTTAGCTTCTCTTTTTGCCTAAGGTTGTTTTTCTTACTGTGTGGAAATTCTCACTACTTTAGCTTGTGTTGTTCCAGTGTTATTTTTTTGTTATTTCTCCTAGATTACATTATAATTATAACTTATACTCCTGATTCCCCAACCTTGAGTACAAAATGAGGTCACATTCCTTTCAATATTCAAAATAGATTCTGAGCCTCCAGTCCATCCCAGCATCCCAACTATCCTAAAACATTAATTTCCTCTTCAACATGCTCCCTTAAGGTACCTTAAAGTCCCTACTATGCCTAACACTAGGTTTCTATCACTGAGTAACACATTACCTCAACTTTAGCAACCTGGAATAACATCATTTTTTCATGTCCCAGTTCTGCATGTCAGAAGTCGAGCATGGTTGGGCTGGGTTCTCAGTTCAAGGTCTCACAAGGCTGAAATCAAAGTGTTAGCAGAGCTGAAATTCCTTCTGGACACTTAGGGGAAGAATTCACTCCCAAGCTCATTTAGATTGTTGGCAGAATTCAGTTCCTTTTGGATATATGATTGTAGTCTCCATGGCCCCTTCATCTTAAAGCTATCAACAACATACTGACTTCTTCTCAATGTTTTCAATTTCCCCGACTTCTCTCTTCCTCATCTGCTTTCAAAACCACAGATGATTATATTATGTCCAGGGTATTTTCCCTATTTTGAGGTCAAACAACTAGTAGTGTTGGTTATGTCTCGAAAGTTCTTTTTGCCCAGGAACATAGCATATTCACAGGTGTAATATCATGGGGTAGACATTACAGGAAATATTTTGAATTCTTCTTGATATGTCTATCCATCACTACCACCAAAATTTGCAAAACTTCAGCCCACTTAAGAAAGGTGCTGTACCACTAACCTGGTAAAATCTCTCCAGATACAGCAGTAGTATAGGAAGTTTCTCTGCTCCAATAACATTCCTTATCATACCTCCAAACTGCCTAAACCTCATGTCAAATACTCATTTATAAGAGTATAGCTAATTGCACATCTTCCAGTTTTCACAAAGTTTATACCTCCAGACACAATTATAGTATCTGAGCCTGGAAAAGTGGCTGGTCTCCCTTAAAATATACCTATAATACCCCAAGCTTTTCTTCCTGACTCCCCTTCCTTATCTCTAGGACCCAGAAAATACCTTGGTGTCCTCTCTTAGTATACAAACTTCTTGTAAGGAAAATCCTCATCACAGTCATGAGTAGAAAATTGTAATTCTAGCAAAGCCTAGAATTTAAACATTAGATGCAAAAGAAAAGTATGGTGATTCCAATGCAGACTTTGTGACTTCATGTAGAAACATCAGTAAACCTAAATAGCATCTCAATCTTCATAATGTAAAAATGAGGGATGAGGGTGCTGGTGCAATAGGCTCAAAATATTTTCAAATTACAAAATATGAATTGCCAAGAACTTCCAGGATAGGGAGAATATGTTAAATCAACGTATGTTTGTTATTTTTAGAGAACATAATTTTAGTCTTATAATTCTGATAGAAGCAGCAAAAATCACTTATCTATAAAATCTCCTTAGCCTAAGATAAATACACCTTAACCCGTAGGAGGACAGTTATCAATAATGACCACCAAATTTTGGTCTTCATTTTCTCATTCCTTTTTTGTATTTGACAATGTTTATCTCCTCATTTTTTTTCTTCTACTTTTTATTCCTTCTGGTTGTCATGGTAACAGTGATATTCAACTTTCCTCCTAAACTTGAGTGTGCCTCTGTCTCCCTCTCAGGTTCTTGCATATATTCTCAGGGACTGTTTATAGTCCATACCAAATCAGTAGAGAAATGGTCAGTCAAGCTTAAGAAATATTCCCCTTCATAGATACTAAAGGCATAAAAACACTCCAAATGGTGGTGCCACTATCCACCCAACTTCTCAAACTAGGAACATAAGAGTCATTTGTAGCACTTCTCACTAATGACTTATTTAATTGTGTGTTCCCTTAAAATATATCTTTTTCTCCATGTCCATAACCTATAATCTCTTTTAAGTCTAGCCTTGATTACTGAAAGAGATTATGAACTTGTCCCTGTGATTCTCACACTCTCCATCCACAGCCCCTTAAATCCATTCCCCACCACTGCGGGCATGGGATGGTTCTTCCGAATTGCCAGTCTAGCCAGGCCACTTTCCTGTTGACAGTCATCATATATTCCCATTGACTGCAGTTTAGTGATCACATGTTTGTTATGGTTGAACAAGGGCTTCTGTGACGTGTTCTCAGGGTATATCTCTAGTTTCATATCCTAGTGCTTGCTTTCACTTTCTGTTCCATTGATAAGGAATTGTCAGCCACTCCATCCCTAGAATTCTCCATTCAGTTGTTGAAAGATTCCCCATGCTATATTATTGAAAAGAGAATTTATCCATCCTTGATCCCATTTTTTCCCGTGGCTAGGTTCTACTACTTGCTTAAGATCCAGTTGTAGTATCATTCCTGTCAGGAAGCTATCCCTTGTCTTTCTCCTCCTTCAGTCTGGGTAAAGTTTCCCTCCTCTGTCTTCCTGTACTTTTTGGTTTATTAGTTTTCTATTAGTGAATTCATAAGGCAGGGACTGTATGTCATTACTCATTCTATTTCAAACACCTAAAATTGTTCCCTGGGCATATAATATATCCTCCCCATTAATGTTAAGTGGAGAGAGAGAGAGACAGAGACAGATATAAAGAGAATGAATGGCTGTGACTTCACAGGCACTTTTCTCAGTTCTTTGTCTGCTGTAAGCCATGTGGCCTCTAGACGGGCTTTCCTCTTGGTCTGCTGGCAGAAATAGAACAAAAGAGTTGCCTTGGAGCCAGAAAACCTCCAGAGAGCCTTATTTACTTGAAATTTTCCTTACCCTAACTTCTAAGATAGCCTAGTTTAGTAAGAGAAGGGGAGGGAAATGGTGTCAGGTGTAAGAAGTACTCCATTCAATCTAGAAAACTGGAGGAATTGCCATGAAGGATGTTGTGTGTCTGGAGATGGCCTAGACTAGATCATCAGTTCTGTCCGTTGTCTCACTCGGGCAACAACCCTGGTACTTTCATAAACAACTGTTCCTGCAAGAATCACTCCACATCCATAACATGATAAGGATCAGTACAAGGGAAGATGGGGCTCTGGAACAAGGAGACTGACCAGGAGGCTTATTTCAATTGCCACTCTGGCTTAGCATGGAAATCTATGTTGAGTTGTAACATCCCCTATCCAAAACACACATCTACCCCTGTCCTGATAGATCCAAGCAAAGCTCAGAGGTTTCCAGCCTTGCTGTAAGCAATGTGGTAAATTTGGCATGGTTGTCAAGAGAATCGCCCTTATACTCCCTAAGATAAAAATAACCTTTTATTAGTTGTTGCTCTTTTAACTGTAAAGGACGATTGGCTGAAAAATCTTCTCTTTGGAATTTAATCCTTGCCATCCTCTCTGCATGGTTTGCACTGAGACGACAATCTTCACTGCTTCTGTGGGATAGCAGAACTTTGGGCTTCGCATGAGAAACCTGACTGATAGTAATAATTGAGAAAGACCAGCAATGAAAAAAAATCATCATAAAATCATAGACTGAATATTCTGTTACTTCGACTTTCTCTAGAATACATACAATATTCTTCACTTGCAATTTTCTCTTCTATAAAATAATAGCCACATACCTGAATGCCCTGCCATTCTCCTTTGTTTTTGTAGACATTATTGTATAAAAGTCATTCTTGTAAATGATAATGTACTACAATAATGTAAAGTAAAATTAGTAGCAATTGTTATAACAATATCAAGAGACTGAGATTAAGGTATGGCCATCTGTGACATCCACACCCATTTCTTCCCTCACTCCACCCCCATTTTGCTCTGAGAAGAGGCTTCCTATTCTTTCTGACCACAAATAGCCATATAACTCAACTGCTATAGGACTAGTCAGTGGCATTCTCACTTGACTTTAGGTTCTCACTCCCTCATTTGCAACTGGGAAGCAATCCAGGATGTTTCCAATTACTTTTCAATTGCAAAATTAGAAGGAGATTTATGTTATCATAAATGTATCTCTATATGTCTACAATGGGGAACTCTGGAATGGGTATGTCTGTTATTATTGCTCACCCTTCCTCCATTGCTTAGGGCTACTACTCATTGGGTTACAGTATTCTTTATCTCTAAGGTCCTGCAATTAGTCAAGTGTCCCAGATGTTATATAGTTCATTCACCTCTCCTTCATTGTCTTCTACAACCACCCATCTACCTGACACCACATTTTTGGTTCAGAACACAAGATATGGTAAATAAACCAGACAGGTGCCCATCTGCCCTTTTACCCAGGTGAGAATTTGGGGTGATACCCAGCAAGCAATGAAATCTTCCTTCAATTTATCTGCCTTTAAATGATAGGAAAGCCGGCTCCACCTCCCTTTAAATGATAGGAAAGCCAGCTCCACCTCACCTTCCTTCACTTTGTTATAACAATATCAATAAATGATACTTCTGAGACTGTCTGTCACTAGTACTCTTTATGTTCATAATTATTTTTCTAACATTTACAGTGGATTTTTTCAACAATGATCTATATTTTACAAACTGCCATTTCCTTAAAGGTAAGATATACCTAAAGTTTCTTCATTTTAGTAGAAGACAATTAAAACCACATTTCACACTTAAATTCTCAATCCATGCTGATTCACCTTCTTCTTCACCCCTCCTTCTCTACTCTCATAATGGCATTGATGTATGTACATTTTCCAGTTCTTATTGAACCTTTTATTATTTTTTTCTATCTAAAATGCTTGGTCCTGCAGCTTTCCATAAGAAAAATCCCATGAGAAATAATTTTACAAAAACACACACTATTTTTAACCCCTATGTGCCAAGAGTACCAGCCACAAATATCTATTGTGTAATTTTTTGCTTTATTATAATCTTGGTTCAAATTTTTACTCCCAATATATAGACTATTGAATTCTTCGAAGGTAAGAAGTGTTTCCTTTCATCATTATATACCCAGGACCATTACTGGCATAGAATACATGTTTAGAATTGTATTGAATTAAACAAAATGATACTTCTGAGACTGTCTGTCACTAGTACTCTTTATGTTCATAATTATTTTTCTAACATTTACAGTGGATTTTTTCAACAGTGATCTATATTTTACAAACTGCCATATGCATTTATTAAACAGCTGATTGAAATTACAGATACAATATATATCCATGAATAGGAGCCAAGTTAACTAACATAAAACCCTAAACTTTCAATTTCATATTCTTACCAACCAAAATAACTGATCACACATATTTTTACACGCAATATGATATTTCATGAAAACTTTTATTATAGAATATTTTACTGCTCTGATATTATTTGAAAAATAGAAAAAAGAACAGAAATATTTATTATTCTAGATTAAATTTCATGTCTCTGTACCACAATTACAATTCCATGTAATATGATTTTTCCACAGCAATAAAATAAAATAAAAAAGATCAACCATAAGAAAACATGTTTTAGTATTTTTAAAACATCATTATCATAGTTTTGGCAAATCTATGGCTAAACTTTGGAAGCATTTTACACAAACATTGGATAAATCAACTCTAAATCAGAAAAGTTTAAATAGTTTATAGGTGTGGAGACCACACATCTCAATGCTGTCTGGACAGTCCAGGTTAACTCTTGCTGTCTTGGTGTAGCCATTAATCGTAGCCCCTATCTTTCTCAAAATGATCCTAGTTTGGAAAATAAAATTATAATGCCCTCCTGCTTATATACTATCCATAGAGAGGGGAAAAAGGAGACAGTAATGTTTCATATTTAAATATTGTTATGATACACAATGTACAGCCATGAAATATATGTATATATTGTGAAATGATCACTACAGTCAAATTAATTAACATACTCATCTTTTCACATAATTACTTCTTTTTCATTCTTCCTCTATTCTCCTTATATCCCATGGTCAAAACCCACATGGTTATGGTAAATTATTCTTTGCATATGCTATTCAATTTAGTTTGCTAGTTTTTTATTGAAGAATTTTGCATATGAGTCCAGCAGGGATATTGGCTTGCAACTTTACTTTTTTGTGAAGTCCTTGTCTGGGTTGGTGTAAGAATGAAGCAGGTCTCATAAAATTAACTTGGAAGTGTTCTATTCACTCTTTTGGAAGATTTCACAAAATATTAATGTTAATTTTTCTTTAAGTATTTGGAAGAATTCACCAGTGAATCCATATGTTTGGGGCTTTTATCTGTTGTTTTTTTTAATTACTGATTTAATTTTCTCATTCATTATTAGTCTGTTTCCATTTTCTCTCTTCATGATTCTATCTTGACAAATTGTATGTTCCTAGGGATTTTTCTATTTCTTCTATGTTATTCAATTTGTTGGCATAAAATTGTTTGTAATATCCTCATGATCCTTGGTATTTCTATAATGTCATTATTAATGTCTCTTTTTAATAGTTTATTTATTTGAGTATCTTTCTTTTCTTCTTTGTCTAGCTAAATGTTTGTTAGCTTTATCTTTTCAGAAAACTCTCAGTTTCATTGATCTCTTCTATTGTTTGTCTAATATCTAGGTGAGAATTTTTATTGTCATTTTACTAATTGTTTAGTAACTATTTTGTAATTTCTTTGTTCTTTTCTCTCTTCATGTTTTCCTTGTTGCTTTTGTCATTTTTTTTTGTAGTTCTGATGTTAACAGTCTCACTATTTACATCTGCTTATAATTTGTATCCATTAACAAAATTTTGTTTTCATCTCTGCATGTCTGTTAAAGGTGTTTTCTTTGCAACCACCATGAGGCTTAAATAAACATCTCATAGGTTTTAAAAAAATCCTGTTTTAAACTTCTAAAAACTTAAGCTTATTAACATGCAAAGATTTTCTTCTCCCCCATTTGATGTCATTTATGTCAGTATTAATATAATTTTATAATTTGTATTCATTGACAGGTTATTACAGCTATAGTTATTTTTAATACTTTTGTCTTTTAACTTTTGTGACTGCTCTAAAAGTGGTTTTCACACCATTACAGTATTAAGAGTATTCTGAAAGTATTTAACTTTACCATTAAAAAAAATGAACTCCCTCATCTTTTGTCTGGGAAAGTTTTTTTTTTCTTCATTTAAATTAATGTGTTACAAATAATAGTGGGATTTGTTGTTACATATTCATACATGCACACATTATAATAATATAATTTGGTCAGTACCATTCTCCTGTATGTCCCCTTTCCCTTTCCTCTTCTCTCCTCCTGGTCTCTTTTCCTTAAATATACTAGTCTCTCTTATGTTTTCATGAGATCCCTTGCACTTTCTTTTCCATTAATTTTCTCTCTAGCTTATATATTTGAGAGAAAACACATGAACTTTGACTTTCTGAGTTTTGCTTATTTCATTTATCATAATGTTTTCAAGTTCCATCCACTTTCATGCAAATGAAACAATTTGATTCTTTTTTATGACAGAATAAAACTCCATCATGTGTATATGCCAAATATTATTTATTCATTCATCTATTGATAGATATCTAAGTTGGTTCCAAAATTTGGCTATTGAAATTGTACTACTATAAATATGGGTATACATGTATTGCTGTAGTATGCTGATTTTAATTTTTAGGATAAATTCCAAGGAACATCATAGCTGGGTCATATGGCAATTCCATTTCTACTTTTCTGAGGAACCTCTATACTGATTTCCAGAGTGGTTGTACTGATTTACAATCCCAGTAGTTTAAAAGTATTCCTTTTTCCCGCATCCTCTCCATCACTGATTCTTGTTTATATTTTTGTTGGCTACCATTCTAACTGGAATGAGATAAAATGTCAGTGTAGTTTTGATTTGCACTTTCTTAATTGATAAAAATGTTGAAATTTTTTATATATATTTGGTGGCCATTTGTATTTTTTCTTTTGAGATGTACCTGTTTATTTGCCCATTTTTTGAGTAGGTCATTGTTTTTGTTGTTTTGGATTTGGTGGTAAATTTTTTTAATTCTTTATAATATTATAAATAATAATGCTCTGTCAGAAAAGTAGCTTGCAAAGATTTTCTCCCATTCTGTGAAATCTTTCTTCATGCTCTTTAGTTTCTTTGCAGTGGAGAATCTTATTAATTTGGTGCCATCCATCTATTAATTCTTATATTATTTCCTGAGCTTTCAATTATCTCCCACATTTTTGATGGGCAGCTGTGCAAAGGAAGTATTATTGGTTATCTTTTCCTTTTTTTCCCCAGCTGTTCAAATGTATCATCTCGCTCTCTCCTGGCTCATAAGATTTCTCTTGATAAATCCACTGGTAGTCTTATTATGGAGTATGGGGCAGGGTCCTTTTACAATGAATTACATTTCTCTCTTAATGCTTACAAAATTCTCTCTTTGTCTTTGACTTTTGACAGTTTTGTTATAACATGTCTTGTAGAGGATCAATTGATATTCAGCCTATTTTGATTTATTTGAGTCTCATGAATCTGAGTATTCCTTTCCCTTCTCAGATTTGGGAAATTTTACTTCATTCTTTCTTTTAAAAAGCTATGTGTCCTTTTCGCGTTCTCTCTTCCTTCTAGAACTACCATAATAGAGATATTATTTCTTTTTTTAAAAATTTTATTTATTTTTTTTAAATTTTTGATTGTTGGTTGTTCAAAACATTACAAATTTCTTGACATATCACATTCCACACTTTGATTCAAGTGTGTTATGAACTCCCACCTTCACCCCATACACAGATTGCAGAATCACATCAGTTACACATCCATTGATTTACATAATGCCATACTAGTGTCTGTTGTGCTCCGCTGCCTTTCCCATCCTCCACCATCCCCCATCCCCACCTCTCCCCTCCCCTCCTCTCTCTCTACCCCCTCCACTGTATAACCGTGAGGGTCTCCTTCCATTTCCATGCAATTTCCCTTCTCTATCCCTTTCCCTCCCACCTCTCATCCCTGTTAAATGTTAATCTTCTTCTCCTGCTCTTCGTCCCTACTCTGATCTTAGTTACTCTCCTTATATCAAAGAAGACATTTGGCATTTGTTTTTTAGGGATTGGCTAGCTTCACTTAGCATAATCTGCTCTAATGCCATCCATTTCCCTGCAAATTCTATGATTTTGTCATTTTTTAATGCAGAGTAATACTCCATTGTGTATAAATGCCACATTTTTTTTATCCATTCGTCTATTGAAGGGCATCTAGGTTGGTTCCACAGTCTTGCTATTGTGAATTGTGCTGCTATGAACATTGATGTAGCAGTGTCCCTGTAGCATGCTCTTTTTAGGTCTTTAGGGAATAGACCAAGAAGGGGAATAGCTGGGTCAAATGGTGGCTCCATTCCCAGCTTTCCAAGAAATCTCCATACTGCTTTCCAAATTGGCTGCACCAATCTGCAGTCCCACCAGCAATGTACAAGTGTACCCTTTTCCCCACATCCTCTCCAGCACTTGTTGTTGTTTGACTTCATAATGGCTGCCAATCTTACTGGAGTGAGATGGTATCTTAGGGTGGTTTTGATTTGCATTTCTCTGACAGCTAGAGATGGTGAGCATTTTTTCATGTACTTGTTGATTGACTGTATGTCCTCCTCTGAGAAGTGTCTGTTCAGGTCCTTGGCCCATTTGTTGATTGGGTTGTTTGTTCTCTTATTGTCTAATTTTTTGAGTTCTTTGTATACTCTGGATATTAGGGCTCTATCTGAAGTGTGAGGAGTAAAGATTTGTTCCCAGGGTGTAGGCTCCCTATTTACCTCTCTTATTGTTTCTTTTGCTGAGAAAAAACTTTTTAGTTTGAGTAAGTCCCATTTGGTGATTCTAGTTATTAACTCTTGTGCTACCGGTGTCCTATTGAGGAATTTGGAGCCCGACCCCACAGTATGTAGATCGTAGCCAACTTTTTCTTCTATCAGACGGCGTGTCTCTGATTTGATATCAAGCTCCTTGATCCATTTTAAGTTAACTTTTGTGCATGGCGAGAGAAAGGGATTCAGTTTCATTTTGTTGCATATGGATTTCCAGTTTTCCCAGCACCATTTGTTGAAGATGCTATCCTTCCTCCATTGCATGCTTTTAGCCCCTTTATCAAATATAAGATAGTTGTAGTTTTGTGGGTTGGTTTCTGTGTCCTCTATTCTGTACCATTGGTCCACCCGCCTGTTTTGGTACCAGTACCATGCTGTTTTTGTTACTATTGCTCTGTAGTATAGTTTGAAGTCTGATATCGCTATACCGCCTGATTCACACTTCCTGCTTAGCATTGTTTTTGCTATTCTGGGTCTTTTATTTTTCCATATGAATTTCATGATTGCTTTCTCTATTTCTACAAGAAATGCCGTTGGGATTTTGATTGGCATTGCATTAAACTTATAGAGAACTTTTGGTAATATTGCCATTTTGATGATCTTAGTTCTGCCTATCCATGAACAGGGTATATTTTTCCATCTTCTAAGATCTTCTTCTATTTCTCTCTTTAGGGTTCTGTAGTTTTCATTGTATAAGTCTTTCACCTCTTTTATTAGGTTGATTCCCAATTATTTTAATTTTTTTGAGGATATTGTGAATGGAGTGGTTGTCCTCATTTCCATTTCAGAGGATTTGTCGCTGATATACAGGAATGCCTTTGATTTATGCGTGTTGATTTTATATCCTGCCACTTTGCTGAATTCATTTATTTGCTCTAATAGTTTCTTTGTAGACCCTTTTGGGTCTGCTAGGTATAGAATCATGTCACCTGCAAATAGTGATAATTTAAGTTCTTCTTTTCCTATTTTTATGCCTTTAATTTCTTTTGTCTGTCTAATTGCTCTGGCCAGTGTTTCTAGAACTATGTTGAACAGAAGTGGAGAGAGAGGGCATCCCTGTCTTGTTCCAGATTTTAGAGGGAATGCCTTCAGTTTTTCCTCCATTCAGAATGATGCTAGCCTGAGGCTTAGCATAGATTGCTTTTACAATATTGAGGTATGTTCCTGTTATCCCTAGTTTTTCTAGAGTTTTGAACATAAAGGGATGCTGTACTTTGTCGAATGCTTTTTCCGCATCTATCGAGATGATCATATGGTTCTTATTTTTAAGTCTATTGATGTGGTGAATAACATTTATTGATTTCCGTATATTGAACCAGCCTTGCATCCCAGGGATGAATCCTACTTGATCATGGTGCACAATTTTTTTGATATGTTTTTGTATCCGATTCGCCAGAATTTTATTGAGGATTTTTGCATCTAGGTTCATTAGAGATATTGGTCTGTAGTTTTCTTTCTTTGAAGTGTCTTTGTCTGGTTTAGGTATCAGGGTGATGTTGGCCTCATAGAATGAATTTGGAAGTTCTCCCTCTTTTTCTATTTCCTGAAGTAGCTTGAAAAGTATTGGTATTAGTTCTTCTTTAAAGGTTTTGTAAAACTCTGCTGTATACCCATCCGGTCCTGGGCTTTTCTTAGTTGGTAGTCTTTTGATGGTTTCTTCTATTTCCTCAATTGATATTGGTCTGTTTAGGTTGTCTATATCCTCCTGACTCAATCTGGGCAGATCATATGACTTAAGAAATTTATCTATGCCTTCACTATCTTCTAATTTATTGGAGTATAAGGATTCAAAATAGTTTTTGATTATCTTCTGTATTTCTGAAGTGTCTGTTGTGATATTGCCTTTTTCATCCCGTATGCTAGTAATTTGAGTTCTCTCTCTTCTTCTCTTCACTAGCATGGCTAAGGGTCTGTCGATTTTGTTTATTTTTTCAAAGAACCAACTTTTAGTTTTGTCAATTTTTTCAATTGTTTCTTTTGTTTCGATTTCATTAATTTCAGCTTTGATTTTAATTATTTCTTGCCTTCTACTTCTTTTGCTGTTGTTTTGCTCTTCTTTTTCTAGGATTTTGAGATGAAGTATGAGATCATTTATTTGTTGTTTTTTTCTTTTTTTAAGGAATGAACTCCAAGCAATGAATTTTCCTCTTAGAACTGCTTTCAATGTGTCCCATAGATTCCGATATGTTGTGTCTGTGTTTTCATTTATCTCTAAGAATTTTTTAATTTCCTCCTTGATGTCTTCTATAACCCATTGATCATTCAGTAACCTATTGTTCATTCTCCAAGTGATGTATGCTTTTTCCTTCCTTCTTTTATCGTTGATTTTCAGTTTCATTCCATTATGATCAGATAAGATGCATGGTATTATCTCTACTCCTTTATATTGTCTAAGAGTTGCCCTGTGACATAATATATGATCTATTTTTGAGAAGGATCCATGTGCTACTGAGAAAAAAGTGTAACTGCTTGATGTTGGGTGGTATATTCTATATATGTCAATTAAGTCTAGGTTATTAATTGTGTTATTAAGTTCTATAGTTTCCTTATTCAACTTTTGTTTGGAAGATCTGTCCAGTGGCGAGAGAGGTGTGTTGAAGTCTCCCATGATTATTGTATGGTGGTCTATTAGACTCTTGAACTTGAGAAGAGTTTGTTTGACGAACATAGCTGCACCATTGTTTGGGGCATAAATATTTATGATTGTTATGTCTTGTTGGTGTATGGCTCCCTTAAGCAGTATGTAGTGTCCCTCTTTATCCCTTTTGATTAACTTTGGCTTGAAATCTATTTTATTTGATATGAGTATGGACACTCCTGCTTGTTTCCGAAGTCCATATGAGTGATATGATTTTTCCCAACCTTTCACCTTCAGCCTATGTATGTCTTTTCCTATCAAATGCATCTCCTGTAGGCAGCATATTGTTGGGTCTTGTTTTGTGATCCATTCTACTAGCCTGTGTCTCTTAATTGGTGAGTTTAAGCCATTAACATTTAGGGTTATTATTGATATATGGGTTGTTCTTCCACCCATATTTGTTTATTTCTGTTACTAAACATGGTTTGTTTTCCTCTTTGATTATTTCCCCCCCTTTACTGTCCTACCTCCCACTGTTGGTTTTCATTGTTATTTTCCATTTCCTCTTCCTGTAATGTTTTGGCGAGGATGTTTTGAAGAGATGGTTTTCTAGCTGCGAATTCTTTAAACTTTTGTTTATCGTGGAAGGTTTTAATTTCATCTTCCATCCTGAAGCTTAATTTCGCTGGATACACAATTCTTGGTTGGAACCCATTTTCTTTCAGTGTTTGAAATATGTTATTCCAGGATCTTCTAGCTTTCAGAGTCTGTGTTGAAAGATCAGCTGTTATCCTGATTGGCTTACCCCTAAATGTAATCTGCTTCCTTTCTCTTGTAGCTTTTAAAATTCTCTCCTTATTCTGTATGTTGGGCATCTTCATTATAATGTGTCTAGGTGTGGATCTCTTATGATTTTGCACATTCGGCGTCCTGTAGGCTTCTAGGATTTGGGATTCTGTCTCATTCTTCAAGTCTGGGAAGTTTTCTCATATTATTTCATTGAATAGACTTCTCATTCCTTTGGTTTGGAGCTCTGTCCCTTCCTGTATCCCAATGACTCTTAAGTTTGGTCTCTTAATGTTATCCCATATTTCTTGGATGTTCTGCTCATGGTTTCTTAACAGTCTTGCTGAGCTGTCTATGTTCTTTTCAAGTTGAAATACTTTGTCTTCATTGTCTGATGTTCTACCTTCTAAGTGTTCTACTCTGCTGGTAGTATTCTCCATTGAGTTTTTAAGTTGGTTTATTGCTTCCTGCATTTCTAGGATTTCTGTTTGTTTGTTTTTTATAACCTCTATCTCCCTATATAGTTGATCTTTTGCTTCCTGGATTTGTTTATGGAATTCATTGTGGATGTGATCTTTCATTGTCTGATTTTGCTGTCTAATGTCTTCCTTGAGACTCCAGATCATCTGAAGCATGTATATCCTGAATTCTTTATCTGACATTCCATCTGCTGCAGCTATTACCTCTTCTAAAGTTGCGTTGACCTGCATTGCTTGTGGTCCTTTCTTTCCTTGTCTTTTCATACTGCTTGCGTATCTTTCCTGCAGGCGCGGGCGGCGGCTCTGCTCTCTCCTTATTCCAATTGGGGTGTCGTGACTACCACGCCGGCAGGTCACTGGGCCTGTTCTGGGCGCTGGCGGCGGCTCTGTTCTGCCCCTACTCCAATTGGGGTGACGAGTGTACCACGCCGGAAAGCCACCGGGCCTGATCCGCCGGTCGGTTGCAGGTTTGCCTACTCTGCAGGCGCGGGCGGCGGCTCTACTCTGCCCCTACTCCAAATGGGGTGACGTGTCTGTCGTACCGGCAGGCCACTGGGCCTGTCCCGCTGGTCGGTCGCAGATCTGCCCACCTTTCGGGCACGGGTGGTGGCTCTGCTCTGCCCCTACTCCAATTGGGGTGTCGTGACTACCCCGCCTGCAGGTCGCTGGGCCTGTTCCTGGCACGGGCGGCGACTCTGCTCTGCCCCTACTCCAATTAGGGTGGTGTGTGTACCACGCCGGCAGGCTCCTGGGCCTGATCCGCTGGTCTGTCGCAGGTCTGCCTACCTTGCAGGCGCGGGCGGCGGATCTGCCTTGCCCCTCCTACCACACCTGCGGACCCTTGGGCCTGATCTGCAGGTTGGTCACAGGTCTGCTCACCCTGCGGGCACGGGTGGCGGTTCCACTCTGCCCCCACTCCAATTGGGGTCACGTGACCACCACACCAGCAGGGCCTGATCCGGGCGTGGGAGAAGGATCTGCTCTGCCCCTACTCCAGTTGGGGTGACGTGTGTACCACGCTGGCAAGCCACTGGGCCTGACCCGCCAGTCTGTCACAGGTCTGTTTACCTTGCAAGCGCGGGCGGCGGCTCTGCCCTGCCCCTCCTACCACGCCCGTGTACCACTGGGTCACGGGTCTGCCCACCTTGCGGGCGCAGGTGGCGGCTCTGCTCCGCCCCCTCTCCAATTGGGGTCACGCGGACACCACGCTGGCGAGCCGCTGGGCCTGCTCCGGGCGCTGGCGACGGACCGGCTCCTCCCCTCTGGCTCGACGACAAATCCAGGAGACTCGGGTGTCTGTGCCTCACCCCCCCTACCAGGAGACCAACTGTTTCTGTCGCCGCTGGTATTGATGAAGTTTTCTTCTCCGCCGCTTTCTGATGACATCAGATCTCTGCCATGTTGGTATCCTATGCGAATGGCAGCATTTCGTTCCCCTTGCCGGGCAACCAAAGCAACGGGTGAGTCCTGACCGGCCCTCAGCAGGACCCAGACCGAGAAGCAGTTTCCGTGGGCTCCTAGCCCTGGGCCAGGGCAGTTCCGGGAGCCGGAACTCGGCCGCTCCGTGCTCGGTGTATGCTCCGATAAGAGTAGGCTCCAAGAAGCAGCCCCCGCGGGCTCAGTTTCGGGAGCCGGAACTCGGCCGCTTAGTGCTTGGTGTATGCTCTGATAGGAGCAGGGTCCAAGAAGCAGCCTCCGCAGGCTCCCCAGCCCTGGGCCAGGGCGGTTCCGGGAGCCGGAACTCGGCCGCCCCGCGCTCGGTGTTCACTCCGATAAGAGCAGGTTCTAAGAAGCACCCAGGCACTGAGCCCGAGCAATCTGTCTGCAAGCCTCAGGTGAATGGCAGCCTGAAATTACCTGTTCTATGGCTGAATGAGCTGCGGTCAGTCGAAAACAGGGATGGTGACGTCAGCTTTCCAACATGGTGTCCGCTGGCCTCCTCTGTGGTCTGACCAGTGTGGAGAACCAAGATGGACCGCTTCCTTCCCCCGTCTCGAACCCAGAGTTCAGCCCTGAGTACGGTGCTTGCACGGCTGGCAGAAACTGCAGCGCTGTATTCCTGTGTCGCTATCTCCTCGTTTCCCAGCGCGCGCTGCAGACTCTAGCCACTGGGCGATTTGCTGAATAAGCAGTGTTACCCTCCGTTCGACAAACCTCTCGCGTTTGAGTCCCCGTAGCTGATCCTCGTGCGATGGAAATCCTTCCTCCAGGTTCCGGAGCACCCCACTATTGCTGGAAATTCCTAACAAGATAGCCTTTAGCCGTCCTGACTTGTCATACTCCCACACAGTGAAGCAGCACACAGGGGCAATGCACTCCCCTCGCCGCCATCTTCCTAATCCAGGTGAGATATTATTTCTATTATTTCATTTTACAGCATCCCAAAAATCACACAGGATTTTTCTTTTAGTTTCTTCGTGTTTGTTTTCTGACTAGATAATTTTAAATGATCGTCTTTAAGGTTATCTATTCTTCTGTCTGAGTCAACTGTTGTAATTCTGTGCTGAATTTTTCAGTTAAGTAGTTGCAGTCTTCAGCTTCAGCATTTCTTCCCCCTCTTTTCCTTTCTTCCTTTCTTTATTCCTTTGTATCTTGTGGATTGTACCCAGGGCACTTTTTCCTAATCTACATCTCCAGTTCTTTTTACATTTTATTTTGAGGCAACATTTCACTAAGTTGCTGAAGTTCTTGCTAAATTGCCCAGACTGGCCTCAAACTTGCAATCCTCTTGCCTCAACCTCTCGTATTTCTGGGATTAGAGTTATGTTTCACCATACTTGACTGGTTTTATTTTTCCTTATGTTTTCCTCTTTCTTAAGAAGGAAATTTAAATGTTAAATTTTTCATTGTGTTTAATTATTCTTCTTCTGATTTTATTCAGCTGTAAATCTGTGTTTTCTTATAGTTTGCTAGAATTTCTTTACAGTCATTATTTTGAATTATTTTCCAGGCAATTTACAGTTCACAATTGAGGTGGGGGGTGGTCAACCATTTGAGCTTTATTTCTTTTTTCTTTAATGATGCTATGCTTTTTAAATTTGTTATGTTCCCTGAAATTTGGCATTGCTGTTTTTTAATTGAAGTAGTCCTATTTCTCAGTCTCTACTATCATCATTAAAGAATATTATTAGTCATCCCAACTAGAGATTTTAAAGGTCACTCAGTTCTTTTCTACGGGTGCACCCAACCCAGTCTCCTTCTCTCAGAGAGTGAGGTAAATGTATTAAGATTGTATGTTTTCTTTTGATGTGGCTAAATTAGGACAGGTATTGTGTACCTGCCATTTTTCCCCCATAGTAATGCCTTGGGGTGTTCAAGGTTAATTTACCATTTTCTTAAAAAGTTGAACTAGCTACTGATATCCACATGCTGTCTGTGGGTATTTGCTTGACCCCCAGGATATTCTTACACATGCCATCTTGAGGGTACACATAAAATGCTGAGGGCTCAGGTCAGCACATTGAGTGATCCTTAGGTAAGGTTTTCCATGTGGTTTGTGGGTAGCCCTCTTGGTGGAGTTCATAAGCCAGTTAATAAAATCTATGTCTGGTTTTTGAGATCTGCCTGATGATTTCTATGAACCTCAATACTTGTTTTCCTTGCTTCCATACCCAAGCATTCACTCACCCCACTCAATTTAGTCATGCAGATACCCTCAGTGATCTGGAATAGACAGGACTAAAATGAACCTTGTGGGCAAGCCAATCTTTCATTCAGTTCTCACTTTCCCCCAGTGGGAAAAATCATGGATCAAAATAGTCTCTCTTGGGACTCAGCTATGCTACCTTGGGACAGGGATAATGTGGGTGAAATAAAATAGTTCTTTCCTTCTTCAATGTATTTGTCCTCATAATTTTTTTTTCTTGAAAAGAGTATTGGAATCTCTCACCAGAGTCCCAGGTTCCCAAAAAGATACACTGTGTATCCATGGACAACTGTTAAAATTAATGTTTCTGTAGAAGTGTGGGGGTAGACTCTCTTGTTTTACCACCCTGATGATGTATTCACAGCATTTTCACTTTTCTGTAAAATCCTCTGACTTTATAAAAAGCTAGCTTTGAGGATATTTTAATTTATTAAAGTTTTTACAAGTTTCCTTAAAATAGTAATCTCTCTCTATCCTGAAAACTATATCTTTTATCCTGTGCACATTCCTTCTTTTTCTCTCAAGTTAAATATTTTTGTTTTATTTTTATAATTATATGAAAGTCTTAAATACAGTAAATTATGTATAACATTATAATTCTGTGAAATATAATAATACACAGACTTGTATACTATGAAGTATTGGTTCAAGTATATAAAAACCCAAAATATCTCCATTATTAGTGGAGATTGAAATCAAAACTTTCTAATCATTGTAAACTGTAGATTATATTTGTGTGAGAAATTTCTTAGTGATAGCTTTAATTTCAGTGATGTATTTTCTGTGATGTCAAATTTGAAGTTCATGGGTTATTTACTTTTTCTCTATGTTAAACATGCTAGAGATTGCAATTGTGAAATCATTATTATTGTTCCATATTCACCCCTAAGAACTCAGCTTTCCTTTAGCTATATTTTTAGATGCAAATCTTTAAAATCTTTAATAACATTATCCATTTTGTGCTTCCATGACTCTCATAATTATATCATTTTCAACACACATGAAGAAATCTGTTAAGCAAAATTAGAGCACAGAAGTTATTCTGGAGGCAATGGCTTTAGAATTTACCCTCTTGGGCAGTCCAAAGCTCTGCTGCCCTTGATGTCATTAAAACATCTTTCCTAGTGTCAGGAATTATCATATAAAAGAGATGGCAAACAGGTAATTGTTTCCAAGAACATGCATTAAGTCCCCTTATCACTCAATAAACAAGATTTCATGCATAGTTTTCTTATGACATTTTATTTGCAGAAATTGTTTATAAGTACACTTTTATACCTATTCACTATAAAGCCTAATTCCTAAGTGATTTATCATAGAAAATCAATGTAAAATTATTCTCTTATTCCCAAAACCTTAAATTATTTCATCAATGGTTTATCATGCATTGTTATATCTATTATAGGTATAAATGGTATCCAGAGTAGATATTTCCACTACAGGAGTGAAGTTTTTGCAAATTTTTCAAGAAGTAAAAATAAATATGAACTATGTGTGAGACTTAAATCCAACAAATGTGGAAAAACTCAAATCAAAGATGCTTTTATTATCATAGAATTTCATATTGTAAAGAAAGTTTGTTCAACCTTTACAATTTAAACAAGAGAAAAATGAAACCATTACATTAGGATTTCAATATTCTAAGTCCCAGATAGAAGTTCTAGATCATTTCTCTTAGTTTCTTTTTAAAATAATTTTTTTGCTGCTTCTTTATTTTAATCCTATAATAACTAAGAATAATACAATCAATTGGATTAGATAGGCACATATCATTCATTTAGTTGATAAACATTTGTTGTTAATTATTGATATAGGGAGTATAGCAAGGATAATAATAGAAGGTGTGAAAAAAATTAGTTTTTGTTATGTTGAGCCTGAGGTGTCCATGGTTCATGCTGCTAAGTATACTTGAGAAGGTGATATGGATAAGCTGCTCAGTTGAGAAAATGGAGCAGGAGGATGGGGAAGTAAACATAAGGTATATGGATTTAATTGTAGTGCATTAGAAGGAATGTATTAGTTTAGAGAGAATCTGGGTTAGAGAATTTTTTTAATCTTCTCTTTTTCATTCTTGTATTTCCCTTTGTTCTTCTCTAGCCTTTCTTTTCTTTGTTTAGATGGGGTCATTTACATGTTTTCGGGGGGGGGGGGATCAGAATGCTTGATATGAGTGATTATATAAGAGAAAATTTGGATAATGATTTGAAGTAAGAAGCAATATAAATAGTGCACATCTGTAATCCCAGGTATTTGGGAGACTAAGGCAGGAGGATCACAAGTTCAAAGTTGGCCCCAGATACTTAGTGAGACCCTAAGCAACTTAGAAAGATCCTGTTTCACAGTTTAAAAAAAAAAAAAATTTAAAGGGCTGGGGATAGACTCAGTTGTTAAGAATCCCTGGATTCAATCCTAGGTCCCCCAACTCCACAAAAAAAGGAAGCAAGAAGAGAAGAATATTTTTATCTTGGAAAGGAAGAAGGGATCCAAACCTTTGAATTG
Organism: Marmota flaviventris; assembly: GCF_047511675.1. NCBI lineage: Eukaryota > Metazoa > Chordata > Mammalia > Rodentia > Sciuridae > Marmota > Marmota flaviventris. The sequence continues at coordinate 64,860,718 of NC_092504.1, forward strand.
AGTGGAAGGGTACAAAAGATATTTTTAATATTAAATAAATTTCTTAATAATAGGATGGGATATTGGTCATGTTTCTAGTTAAAGTCCCTTATTTTCTTAAATGTGAAAGAAAAAGTGAAGCCATCTTCTGAGAGAGAGTAAGGAGGAAAATGAAGAAATAAGAGACATGAACAATGTAATGGATGGTAGAGACAGATGACTAGAGAAATATAGACATTTGATCTGCAATGGGTATTTTTCAATGTCTGCATTTTGTGAATCAGGGATAAATAAGATATAAGGAAATGGCTGTAAATTATAGGAGCAAAAGAATGGGCCTAAGAGCCTAGAGTTCCACAAAAGTCAAAACAGTAATGTAGGTAAACTAACAAAGAATAGTAATTATTCTGCCAATGAAAATTAATCATAGAAAACAGATACAAAGAGCATTTGTTTTAGATTCTAAAATATATGTTTGAGATGCTGTTCTAGTAATATTAACTATATGTATTTGAAAATTTTAATTAATCTTTCCAAGCTTCAGTTCCTTTATCTATGTAGAAGGAATAGTAATAAAAGTGAAATGCTCTTATTAAAATTAAATTATTCTACACACATGAAGAAATGCATAGGAATGTTGCATATTAGCTATATCTACTCATATAATTTTCTATTAAGTATTTTTACAGATATTATATCTTGAGAGTCTTAATTTCCATGACTTTTCATTTTCATACCATAAAAGCATACTCAAGAATAGTTCATCTTTAAAAAAAAAAAAAAACTCTGTTCCTTAACTTTTATATCCTTCCCAAGTATTAGGCTAGTTTTCTTATTTTCTTCACAGGCAAGTTTTTAAAAGAACTATTTTTATTTAGTAATCTTTTTTCATCTTCCCTTTAATTCTCTATTACATGAATTTTTCTCCTACCATACTACTGCAACTGATCTCTCTTTAATAAATAATCCTCCAAGTGCCAATTTTGATGGCACTGTTCATATCTCACCTAGTGGATAAATTGTCACTGTTGTATGGCTTCATACATTTCTTCTTCTTTGTTTATTTATTTATTTCCTATTTCTGCAGTGCTGGGATTGAACCAGGATTTCACACTTGTAGAGCCATGAGCTACATCCCCATTCTATCTTCTGTCCTTGATTCTTTCTGATTTCAGATTATTTTATCATTTCATATTATTTCTTTTCACTTTCTTCTGCTGATTCCTTGTCCTTCCATGTAAAGGAAATTTGGTGTTTCCAAATTTCGTCATTTCCAGTGGGTTCTTTGACATGGCAGTCACCTCTTCAAATTTATGTGTGTTAATATATCAGGATCCACTATTTCATTCTAGAAAACACTCTACAGCTTCACAAATTCATCCATTATCTATTTATATAATTAATGTGCATTCATCATCTACAATGTGACAGGCATGAACTAGGAAATCTTGGAAATGAAACAATAAACAACACAAGCCAAGATCCTGATTTCATTTTCATGGATGTTTCACAGGGATTTCAAGTTCAACATATCCCAAATTGAACCATCCGACACCTTTTGCAAATCTCTTCCTTCTCCTGTATTTTATATCCTAGTAAATGATTCCACCTACTCAGGAATCCAAACCATCAATCTTAGAGTAATCCTAGACTCTTGTCCTTACCTCTCACATAACCACTAACACCTTCCATTCCACTGCTTAGTGTCTTTTCAAATCCAGTCCCTCATCTTCATCCATAAGAATACTTCAGGATTACCTCTGCCATTGTAAAGTTTTCTCACTCTCAGAATAATTCTCTGTTGCTTCCAAATTTATCTTTCTAAAACTATATTTTTATCAAATGACTTCATGGCTAACACCTTCTTTGGTGGATCCCTATCTTCTAGGAATAAGTCCAACCATTGTTTCATTTCATACAAAGTCCATGGAGATATGTTTGCCCTCTACAATCATCTTCCCTAAAGTGCCTTCCATGATTCAATTAAACTGAATATTCACATTTTCACAAAAGTGTCATAATATTTTAGTTTCCATGCCTTCTCCCTGCTTATCTTCCTCGCATATTAATTATCAAGACTTACCATAGCTTCACTGTAAAGTCTTCCCAGGCTCTTACTTTGGGTCCAAGCAGTACTTGCTCTTTTATGCTTCCTGAACAAAATTCACATATAATTGAGATATGTCTTCTATCATTTGATATTGAACAAGAACTCTATCTCATTTGTTTTCTACTATCTTTCCCCATCTATTCATAGTTTTTAAGTTTCCCTTTGTTTAACTAAATATTAGACGTGTACAAGGAACAAGATTTTCAGAGGTTGGAATTTAATTGAAAGTATAAATGCTCTATTTAAATATTGTACAAATAATCAATTGAAGGTTGATTAAATTATTCACACTTTAACCCAAGACAAAGATAAATACAAGCATGCAGATGGATACTGAGATGATATATCAGAATAACTGGAGAGAACTCACATTCCCAGGAATTTTCTCTGGATCTCACTTCAAGAAACACTGTGTTGAGTGTTGTATCCCAAGAAAATATTTTATTTCAGAAATATATAATTTCAGACCTAACTGGATTATACTAGGTATTAATTAAATGTTTATTTGATTAAAAATTTCATGAAAACCAAATGTCTGGAGTCATCTCTAATTTCTCCATCTCCCTCACCTTTAACATCTTATCATTCACTCTTTTATCCCCATCCACCAAAAATAAACCAAGAAATATGATTCCAACTATCTAAAGTGCTACCGATTTTTTGATTTCTTATCCCAGATTTTATAGAAATGTCAACTTAAATTGGCTATCTGGAAAAAAAAAGTGTTATGGTTTGGATGTGAGGTGTCCCCTAAAGCTCATGTGTGAGACAATGTAAGAAGGTTTAGAGGAGTAATGATTGAGTTATGAGAGTCTTAACCCAATCAGTGAATTAATTCCCTGATAGGATTTTAACTGAGTGGTAACTGAAGTGGTAGCTTGTGACTAGAGGAGGTGGGACTTTGGTGTATATATTTTGCATCTGGAGAATAGAAACTCTCTCTGCTTTCTGATCACCATGTGAGCTGCTACTCTCTGCCACACTCTTCTGCCATGATGTTCTGCCTCACCTCAAGCCCAGAGAAATGGAACCAGCCTTCTATGGACTAAGACCTCTGAAATTGTGATCCCTCAAATAAACTTTTCCTCCCTTAAAATTGTTTTAGTCAGATATTTCAGCCATAACAGTGAAAAAGCTGACAAAAACAAAAAGTGTCAGGTATAGAGATAAGAATAAAACTGACAGGGTATTGAAAAAAAATTTTTAAATTTTCACCAAAATCCATCAAATGAATAATCAATAAAACTTGAAAATTCACTCAGTATAATTTAATGCCTTATTATTCTTTACCTTAACCTCATACTTTTGATCTTACAATGGTTTTTTATTCTAGTTTATTCCTCAATTCAATATGATATGAAAATTTTAGGAGACTCATTTTGAAAATGAGGACACCACATTTCTATCAATAGTACCACTATTATTATTGATTTACTAGTTTAGTACTTAAGAAACCAGAGGATCAATTGGGGAATAAAATGGTGGGAACTAATGAAAAAGTTTTCTTTCAAAATAAATGCTTATAGGAAAAATGTTTCTTAATTCATCATCTTGAAAATATAATAAATATATACTTTATAATATCAGTAGCTTATTACTCCTAAGAATAATCTAAAATAAATAAATCTTCCAAATTTATTAATTCATTTAACTATGTGTTGATTATTTATTCTGCTAAGTACTATTTTTGACACTGATGTTTCAATATCTTAATAAAAATTCAATTGATTGGTGGATTATATATTTATTCTAAATTTCTTCAGAATAAAATTAGCAGGTAAGACTAGATGAATATTGTTCACAAGGTTCATAATATAAATTATGATGTAATATTAAACATTCTAGAACTCTAGAATAAATTCATCTATTTAGCACTGATATATATATATATATATATATATATATATATATATATATATATATATGGAATACAAAAAACCTAGAAACATGTACTATCATTTTTAAAATAGTCTATATTTAAAGAAGCATCACAAATCATTATATATGGGAGGAATTAGTTGACAATGCAGAAACAATTAATGGTCCACATTTATGTTGTGGCCCTAGAGTATGTATAATTTCCTCTTTTTTTTTCAGGCAACTTAGATGTCATAGTAATTAAACAAGTATCTTCTCAGTGAGCTCAACTCTCATCCTCATTTCAGAATGACTCTAAATTTCTTTTTTAAAATTTTTTAATATTTATTTTTTAGTTTTCGGCGGACACAACATCTTTTGTTTGTATGTGGTGCTGAGGATCGAACCCGGGCCGCAAGCATGCCAGGCCAGCGCGCTACTGCTTGAGCCACATCCCCAGCCCAACTCTAAATTTCTTCCAACCTTGTCATCTCCTTTTCAGATGGCTGGAAGAAGAACAGAAAATGTAAATCTTCAATGGGTCCAGGATAAAAGTGGCAAATATCATTCCTGCTCATGGTCCATCAGCTAAATTTTTATTACTTGGCTACAGGGCAAGGAATACTTGAATTGTATTCTGAAGATCTGGTTATCGGTTTTCATCATTAGTGGATGAAACTTAGGTAGCCACATCAAATAGTATGCGGGAGAAAAACTAGCATGTGTGCTTGACAGAGCAGACTTTGGAGTCCAGCAAAAAAAAGTTAGAATCCAAGTGACACCATTTCCCTATTAATGCAGCATGTATAAAATGTTTAGTTTTATACCTACTCCATGGAATTGGTGACAAGATTAAATGAGGTAGATGATTCAATAGGCTCACAATAGGACCCAGCACATGGTAATTGCTAAATAATTACTAGTTGGCTTTATTAAATACAAATAATTGTTAGTTATTGAGACTGGCACATGAAATGAAGCTTGTTTATCATCCCTGTATAGGACAAGAAAAGCATCAACAAAAAAAATTTCTTCTTCAAAGATGCCATATGCTATACAAATTGATATATATATATGATTTGTGATGCTTCTTTAATTATAGACTGTTTTAAAAATTATAGTATAGGTTTCTAGGCTACCTGTATTCTGTTTATATTAATATCAGTGCTAAATTGATTAACTTTCCCTAGCATTCTAGAATATTTAATATTAGATTTTAATATATGTGTATCTTAAATATAAATGTATATAATATAGATATGCAATATATATGTGTATATATATTATGTTTACATTTATATGTATATTATATAGTATATGTTTATATATAGTATGTATAAAATATATACATACACTATATAACATATATTATATATGTGATATAGTATATGCTTATATACATATAAATGTGTGTATTACACAGCGTATGGTAGTTGTTAAATAATCATTAATTGGCTTTACTAAATAAAAATAATTGTTAGTTATTAAGACTGGCACATGGGCTGGGGTTGTGGTTCAGTGGTAGAGTGCTTGGCTAGCACGTGCGAGGCACTGGGTTCACTCCTCAGCACCACATAAAAATTAATTAATTAATTAAAGGTATTACTACAACTAAAAAATAAATATTTTTTAAAAAAGACTGGCACATGAAATGAAGCCTGTTCCTCATTGTTCTAGCCAGATCTTTCAGTCACAACAGTGAAAAAGCTGACAAAAACAAAAAGTGACAGGTATAGAGATAGGAATAAAACTGACAAGGTATTTAAAAAAAAGAAAACAACTTTTGTTTAAAATTAAAGAATATGTATTAAATGTATATATTTATATGTATGCAATGTGTATAAAAATGTATAAATGTTTATATTTGTATATAATTTGTATATATGTGTATATATACAAATACATTTATGTTTATATTTATATATATATATATATATATATATATATATATATACATTTGTATAAGTGTATATACATATGTGTGTGTGTGTGTGTGTGTGTGTGTATACACATCCTTGCTTTCTTACACATATATGGAGAGAGCAATTTTTATTAAAATCCAACTGGATTTCCATAAGGCTTTCAATCCAAGAGCTGAGCAACAAGATAGAAACGTATGATATAAACCATGCCACTTGAGCTATGACTAAAGCATTTTGCTGGAATTATCCATATTTACATATCTTGTAAACAATTACCTAGACATATATATCAAGTTGAAAATCACACCATGTCCCCTCTTCCAATTTAACAATCTCCTAACTGAACAGTTATTAAAATAGCAGACAAACTATCTTCTTTCTTATTTATTAAATTGAATTAGAAAACCCACCTTGAATAGATGCAGAGTCAAATTAGCTAAGAATTCTTTCACCACTGATTTGAATTCACCATGAGAACCACAGGACCTTCAGCTCCTTTTCTCCAATGCTCATCCTTGCTTTCTTACAGAGGACTGACTAATCAGAAAGAGATGGTTGGAAAAGCAATTTTTCTTATTGGTGCCATAGAAAGGATAGTGGGGAAAGGGAGCAAATAGTTCTTACTCTAATCCCCCATGCCAGTGACTTAAATATATGATTTATATAATCATGTGAATATTGAAAAATATGATGGTAAACATATTACATTTTCATGTAATAACACAAAAGTGTTAATATTGATGCTTCAAAAAAAATATAATTCAAAGTGAGTCTAATCAATGAAATCCTTTCTTTTAAAAGGTGAAAAAGAAGTAATAGAGGGTAAATCAACTCAGAAACAGGATCAGGTAAAACTGATTAAAAATAAATGTGACAAATATCTGAGAGGTAGATTGGTCTATAAGGTATACATGGGTTATCTCTGTGACTGTTATTTTAAATCAATATAGTATTAGAAATGTTACTTATCAAAACTTTTTCTATTATTCATATTATAAGAATATATTAACTTGCTAAGGAAGATGGCGGCGAAGGGAGTGCATCAGCCCCGTGTACCGCGTCACTGTGCGGGAGAATGACGAGTTAGAATGGCTAAAAGCTATCTTGTTAGGAATTTCCAGCAAAATTGGGGTGCTCCAAAACCTAGAGGAAGGATTTCCATTGCACGAGGATCAGCTATGGGGGCTCAAACGTGAGAGATTTGTCCGCACGGAGGGTCACGCTGCTTATTCAGCAAATCGCCCCGCGGCTAGAGTCTGCAGCGCGCGCTGGGAAACGACGAGATAGCAACACAAAGATACAGTGCTGCGGATTCTGCGGGCTTCTGCCAGCTGTGCAATCACTGTGCTCAGGGCTGAATTCTGGGTTTGAGACAGGGGAAGGAAGCGGTCCAATTCGATTCTCCACACCGGTCAGACCACAGAGGAAGCCAGCGGCCACCATCTTGGAGAGCTGACGTCACCATCCGTGTTTTCTACTGATCGCAGCTCATTCAGCCATAGAACAGGTAATTTCAGGCTGTCATTCGCCTGCGGCTACAAATTATTCAGGCTCAGTGCTAAAGAACCCGCGGAAACTGCTTCTTGGAGCCTGCTCCTATCAGAACATACACCGAGCCCGGAGTGGCCGAATTCCGGCTCCCGGAACTGCTCTGGCCCAGGGCTAAAGAACCCGCGGAAACTGCTTATCCGTCCGGGTCCTGCTGAATACTGTGGAGGTAAATACCAACTGAGCCTTCATAGGCAGTGGCAACAGGATTGAGACGGGGCTTGTGAGGGCCGGTCAGGACTCACCCGTTGCTTTGGTCACCAGGCAAAGGGAGCGAAATGCTGCCATTCGCATGGGATACCAACATGGCAGAGATCTGATGTCATCAGAAAGCGGCGGAGGAGAGAACTTCATCGATACCAGCGGCGACAGAAACAGTTGGTCTCCTGGTAAAGAAAGTGAGTCACAAACACCCGAGTCTCTCTCATTTTGTCATCAAGCCAGAGGGGCAGAGCAGAGCCGCCGCCCACGCCCGGAACAGGCCCAGCGGCCCGCTGGCACGGTAGTCACGTCACCCCAATTGGAGTAGGGGCAGTGCAGAGCCTTCGCCTGCGCCCAGAACAGGCCCAGCGGCCCGCAGGGGCGGTAGTCACGTCAACCCCAATTGGAGTAGGGGCAGAGCAGAGCCGCCGCCCGTGCACGCAAGGTAGGCAGACCTGCAACTGACCGGCGGATTAGGCCCAGTGGCCAGCCGGCGTGGTAGACATGTCACCCCAATTGGAGTAGGGGCAGAGCAGAGCCTTCGCCCATGCCCGGAACAGGCCCAGCGGCCTGCCGGAGTGGTAGTCACGTCACCCCAATTGGAGTAGGGACAGAGCAGAGCCGCCACCCACGCCCGCAAGGTAGGCAGACCTGCAACTGACCGGCGGAACAGGCCCAGCGGCCCACCGGCGTGGTAGTCACGTCACCCCAACTGGAGTAGGGGCAGAGCAGAGCCGCCTTCCGCACCCGGAACAGGCCCAGTGACCCGCCGGCGAGGTAGACACGTCACCCCAATTGGAGGAGGAGCACAGGCGCTGCCCGCCCCTGCAAACAAGACTTTTCAACTATACAAGAGCAATATAAATATATAGGGGGAAAATTTAAAAAACACAACAGTTTCACCAAGCAGAAAGAAACGCAAGCAGTATGAAAAGACAAGGAAAGAAAGGACCACAAGCAATGCAGGTCAACTCAACTTTAGAAGAGGTAATAGCTGCAGCAGATGGAATGTCAGATAAAGAATTCAGGATATACATGCTTCAGATGATCTGGAGTCTCAAGGAAGACATTAGACAGCAAAATCAGACAATGAAAGATCACATCCACAATGAATTCCATAAACAAATCCAGGAAGCAAAAGATCAACTATATAGGGAGATAGAGGTTATAAAAAACAAACAAACAAAAATCCTAGAAATGCAGGAAGCAATAAACCAACTTAAAAACTCAATGGAGAATACTACCAGCAGAGTAGAACACTTAGAAGGTAGAACATCAGACAATGAAGACAAAGTATTTCAACTTGAAAAGAACATAGACAGCTCAGCAAGACTGTTAAGAAACCATGAGCAGAACATCCAAGAAATATGGGATAACATTAAGAGACCAAACTTAAGAGTCATTGGGATACAGGAAGGGACAGAGCTCCAAACCAAAGGAATGAGAAGTCTATTCAATGAAATAATATGAGAAAACTTCCCAGACTTGAAGAATGAGACAGAATCCCAAATCCTAGAAGCCTACAGGACGCCGAATGTGCAAAATCATAAGAGATCCACACCTAGACACATTATAATGAAGATGCCCAACATACAGAATAAGGAGAGAATTTTAAAAGCTACAAGAGAAAGGAAGCAGATTACATTTAGGGGTAAGCCAATCAGGATAACAGCTGATCTTTCAACACAGACTCTGAAAGCTAGAAGATCCTGGAATAACATATTTCAAACACTGAAAGAAAATGGGTTCCAACCAAGAATTGTGTATCCAGCGAAATTAAGCTTCAGGATGGAAGATGAAATTAAAACCTTCCACGATAAACAAAAGTTTAAAGAATTCGCAGCTAGAAAACCATCTCTTCAAAACATCCTCGCCAAAACATTACAGGAAGAGGAAATGGAAAATAACAATGAAAACCAACAGTGGGAGGTAGGACAGTAAAGGGGGGGAAATAATCAAAGAGGAAAACAAACCATGTTTAGTAACAGAAATAAACAAATATGGGTGGAAGAACAACCCATATATCAATAATAACCCTAAATGTTAATGGCTTAAACTCACCAATTAAGAGACACAGGCTAGTAGAATGGATCACAAAACAAGACCCAACAATATGCTGCCTACAGGAGATGCATTTGATAGGAAAAGACATACATAGGCTGAAGGTGAAAGGTTGGGAAAAATCGTATCACTCATATGGACTTCGGAAACAAGCAGGAGTGTCCATACTCATATCAAATAAAATAGATTTCAAGCCAAAGTTAATCAAAAGGGATAAAGAGGGACACTACATACTGCTTAAGGGAGCCATACACCAACAAGACATAACAATCATAAATATTTATGCCCCAAACAATGGTGCAGCTATGTTCGTCAAACAAACTCTTCTCAAGTTCAAGAGTCTAATAGACCACCATACCATAATCATGGGAGACTTCAACACACCTCTCTCGCCACTGGACAGATCTTCCAAACAAAAGTTGAATAAGGAAACTATAGAACTTAATAACACAATTAATAACCTAGACTTAATTGACATATATAGAATATACCACCCAACATCAAGCAGTTACACTTTTTTCTCAGTAGCACATGGATCCTTCTCAAAAATAGATCATATATTATGTCACAGGGCAACTCTTAGACAATATAAAGGAGTAGAGATAATACCATGCATCTTATCTGATCATAATGGAATGAAACTGAAAATCAACGATAAAAGAAGGAAGGAAAAAGCATACATCACTTGGAGAATGAACAATAGGTTACTGAATGATCAATGGGTTATAGAAGACATCAAGGAGGAAATTAAAAAATTCTTAGAGATAAATGAAAACACAGACACAACATATCGGAATCTATGGGACACATTGAAAGCAGTTCTAAGAGGAAAATTCATTGCTTGGAGTTCATTCCTTAAAAAAAGAAAAAAACAACAAATAAATGATCTCATACTTCATCTCAAAATCCTAGAAAAAGAAGAGCAAAACAACAGCAAAAGAAGTAGAAGGCAAGAAATAATTAAAATCAAAGCTGAAATTAATGAAATCGAAACAAAAGAAACAATTGAAAAAATTGACAAAACTAAAAGTTGGTTCTTTGAAAAAATAAACAAAATCGACAGACCCTTAGCCATGCTAGTGAAGAGAAGAAGAGAGAGAACTCAAATTACTAGCATACGGGATGAAAAAGGCAATATCACAACAGACACTTCAGAAATACAGAAGATAATCAAAAACTATTTTGAATCCTTATACTCCAATAAATTAGAAGATAGTGAAGGCATAGATAAATTTCTTAAGTCATATGATCTGCCCAGATTGAGTCAGGAGGATATAGACAACCTAAACAGACCAATATCAATTGAGGAAATAGAAGAAACCATCAAAAGACTACCAACTAAGAAAAGCCCAGGACCGGATGGGTATACAGCAGAGTTTTACAAAACCTTTAAAGAAGAACTAATACCAATACTTTTCAAGCTACTTCAGGAAATAGAAAAAGAGGGAGAACTTCCAAATTCATTCTATGAGGCCAACATCACCCTGATACCTAAACCAGACAAAGACACTTCAAAGAAAGAAAACTACAGACCAATATCTCTAATGAACCTAGATGCAAAAATCCTCAATAAAATTCTGGCGAATCGGATACAAAAACATATCAAAAAAATTGTGCACCATGATCAAGTAGGATTCATCCCTGGGATGCAAGGCTGGTTCAATATACGGAAATCAATAAATGTTATTCACCACATCAATAGACTTAAAAATAAGAACCATATGATCATCTCGATAGATGCGGAAAAAGCATTCGACAAAGTACAGCATCCCTTTATGTTCAAAACTCTAGAAAAACTAGGGATAACAGGAACATACCTCAATATTGTAAAAGCAATCTATGCTAAGCCTCAGGCTAGCATCATTCTGAATGGAGGAAAAACTGAAGGCATTCCCTCTAAAATCTGGAACAAGACAGGGATGCCCTCTCTCTCCACTTCTGTTCAACATAGTTCTAGAAACACTGGCCAGAGCAATTAGACAGACGAAAGAAATTAAAGGCATAAAAATAGGAAAAGAAGAACTTAAATTATCACTATTTGCAGGTGACATGATTCTATACCTAGCAGACCCAAAAGGGTCTACAAAGAAACTATTAGAGCAAATAAATGAATTCAGCAAAGTGGCAGGATATAAAATCAACACGCATAAATCAAAGGCATTCCTGTATATCAGCGACAAATCCTCTGAAATGGAAATGAGGACAACCACTCCATTCACAATATCTTCAAAAAAATTAAAATAATTGGGAATCAACCTAATAAAAGAGGTGAAAGACTTATACAATGAAAACTACAGAACCCTAAAGAGAGAAATAGAAGAAGATCTTAGAAGATGGAAAAATATACCCTGTTCATGGATAGGCAGAACTAAGATCATCAAAATGGCAATATTACCAAAAGTTCTCTATAAGTTTAATGCAATGCCAATCAAAATCCCAACGGCATTTCTTGTAGAAATAGAGAAAGCAATCATGAAATTCATATGGAAAAATAAAAGACCCAGAATAGCAAAAACAATGCTAAGCAGGAAGTGTGAATCAGGCGGTATAGCGATACCAGACTTCAAACTATACTACAGAGCAATAGTAACAAAAACAGCATGGTACTGGTACCAAAACAGGCGGGTGGACCAATGGTACAGAATAGAGGACACAGAAACCAATCCACAAAACTACAACTATCTTATATTTGATAAAGGGGCTAAAAGCATGCAATGGAGGAAGGATAGCATCTTCAACAAATGGTGCTGGGAAAACTGGAAATCCATATGCAACAAAATGAAACTGAATCCCTTTCTCTCGCCATGCACAAAAGTTAACTTAAAATGGATCAAGGAGCTTGATATCAAATCAGAGACACGCCGTCTGATAGAAGAAAAAGTTGGCTACGATCTACATACTGTGGGGTCGGGCTCCAAATTCCTCAATAGGACACCGGTAGCACAAGAGTTAATAACTAGAATCACCAAATGGGACTTACTCAAACTAAAAAGTTTTTTCTCAGCAAAAGAAACAATAAGAGAGGTAAATAGGGAGCCTACACCCTGGAAACAAATCTTTACTCCTCACACTTCAGATAGAGCCCTAATATCCAGAGTATACAAAGAACTCAAAAAATTAGACAATAAGATAACAAATAACCCAATCAACAAATGGGCCAAGGACCTGAACAGACACTTCTCAGAGGAGGACATACAATCAATCAACAAGTACATGAAAAAATGCTCACCATTTCTAGCAGTCAGAGAAATGCAAATCAAAACCACCCTAAGTTACCATCTCACTCCAGTAAGATTGGCAGCCATTATGAAGTCAAACAACAAGTGCTGGCGAGGATGTGGGGAAAAGGGTACACTTGTACATTGCTGGTGGGACTGCAAATTGGTGCAGCCAATTTGGAAAGCAGTATGGAGATTTCTTGGAAATCTGGGAATGGAACCACCATTTGACCCAGCTATTCCCCTTCTCGGTCTATTCCCTAAAGACCTAAAAAGAGCATGCTACAGGGACACTGCTACATCGATGTTCATAGCAGCACAATTCACAATAGCAAGACTGTGGAACCAACCTAGATGCCCTTCAATAGACGAATGGATAAAAAAAAATGTGGCATTTATACACAATGGAGTATTACTCTGCATTAAAAAATGACAAAATCATAGAATTTGCAGGGAAATGGATGGCATTAGAGCAGATTATGCTAAGTGAAGCTAGCCAATCCCTAAAAAACAAATGCCAAATGTCTTCTTTAATATAAGGAGAGTAACTAAGAACAGAGTAGGGATGAAGAGCATGAGAAGAAGATTAACATTAGACAGGGATGAGAGGTGGGAGGGAAAGGGATAGAGAAGGGAAATTGCATGGAAATGGAAGGAGACCCTCAGGGTTATACAAAATTATATACAAGAGGAAGTGAGGGGAATGGGGAAAATAATACAAGTGGGAGAAATGAATGACAGTAGAGGGGCTAGAGAGAGATGAGGGGAGGGGACGGGAGGGGGGATAGTAGAGGATAGGAAAGGCAGCAGAATACAACAGACACTAGTATGGCAATATGTAAATCAATGGATGTGTAACTGATGTGATTCTGCAATCTGTATATGGGGTAAAAATGGGATTTCATAACCCACTTGAATCAAAGTGTGAAATATGATATATCAAGAACTATGTAATGTTTTGAACTACCAACAATAACAATTAAAAAAAAGAATATATTAAATAATACATTTATTATTAAGTTAGTAAAATGCTCTCTATTAACCTTCAGAAACTATTTTCACAATTTTCAAGTACTTCAATAAGTACATGAGTTAGATAACAACTAGTTTTGATAAGTAACAGTTCAAACATGTACTTGTGTCATTTGGTTCCCTCCTAGATTTTGGAGATCTTGCATAAGTTCCTCTTTCATTGTCTTTAGTTTTTTAACTAGATCTTGTTTTTCACAGAGTTCAATCATAAATGACCATTGGCTTTCTATCTCCCCCAAAATATCTTTATGTGCTTTTATTTTTGCATAATAAATCTTATATTTTATCATGTGCTCCTGAAAATTTTCTTGGGAGATTTTGATATCAAACTTAAGCTTCACATTGTTGGTATATAAGGACTTGTTTTGAGATTCCATGGTTCCACATTGAAGTCTGGAATTCTCTATGGCATCATCCTCCTGATAAATTTGCCTCTCCATTACTTTAGTTTCTGCAGAGACAGCTGCTATTTGTTTTTTAAGCTCATGAGTTCATTCTGTAATATAGTTCAACATTATCATTATTAATTCATGGTATTTAGCATAAGAGAAAAGTAATTGTTTTGATCCATAATGTATATAGGAAAATCACTTAACATAAAAAAATATATTTATGAGATATAGAAAAAAACTGATGCATAATAGAAGGAAATATGTAATAATGTAACAATTACTTTCTAAAAAAGATCCCAGAGTTATATATTTCTTACTTTTTAATGTTCATCTAATTCTAAATGTTAAAATTTCATCATTTTTTCAACATTTTACGTGTAAAAATACTTAAAATCATTTAATAATATATTTAAAGAATATAAAAAAGAAATGTTACTAAGAATAAGATATTTTTTAAAAGTACATTGATGATTCTACTAATTCAAATGACAGCATTGTATTCAGTTTTGACAAGTAAGTACAAAACAACATGTGGAAAAATAGGAAGTTTCCATAGAAGATTTTTTTTTATAAAGGAAAAATGCTACACAGAAATGTTGAATAATTGAAAGAGCACATGTATGCTTTGAAACGCTGAGATTTCAGATTTGGATTGAAATATTATCCACATGATATATAAGTTGGGAGACCTTAACCTTGCTAGTTGACCTGGCTTCATCTCCTTACCTTGTCTGTGAAATGAGCAATTTCACAGGGCTGTTGTGTTACAATACATCACATCATGTCTGCCCTATGATAACCACTCAAACATATATAGTTCTCCTGCTCCCTGGGAAACATATTGAAAAAGAAAGTCTGAAGGAAGAAATTCATTTGAAATGATTTCAAATGAAAAGAAGTGACTTAGCCTGCTTTTCCTTCCAGCAAACAGATTCTTTCTACCCTGACAAGTCTACAATGGAATAAATAACCTTAAATTGCATCAATTTTCTTTTTGACTTCCTGAGAATTTAATACTGGAATAGGTCCTAGATCTTAGTGTCCAAACCAGGAAATCATGCAAAATCATTATAAATATATCTAATCTCTTCTGTAAGAATTTGAATCTCAGATGTGTTCTACATGGTTGTACATACTGTCCCTATTCCTTTATCTTGACACCAAATTATCCAAAATATTCTCTGAAATACACTTGTTAATGTATTACACATCTTAACTCCTAATAAATGTTATTTTGTAGTTTTTACAACTGGGACAGTCACACTGCTGTTTGTAACTCCACTCCCAATTATCAAGTGATTGCTGACAATCCAGAAGGCTTACTTTTCAAATATAAAAGAGACAGAAAAATTCTCAACGTGGACCCAAAGGTAATTCTGGTTTACATTTATATATCTCTTCAGATTTTATTGTATTTTTATTATAATTAAAAAATCTATTACATATTTGACACCCTGGAGTATTTTTAGATCAGAAACAAAATCTCCTTTGAAACATAGAGCTTATACTCTCTTTTAATTTTTTTTAAAGAAAACCTCCAAAGCTTAATAAATTATCAGAAATTAATAAGAAAGAATTTGTGAGGAATCTACCTAGACCTTAAGAGTAGGAACAGTTCATGTCTTGCAGCAGGATTAGATTAGGGAGCCAAAGGTCATTGTATCTGTTTAATGTGGAGATGACTGGTCATTTTTTGCTCTTAGTGGGGAGGTGAGTTATTTAGGGAAGAGGGACTCTCACTTCACAATTGTACCCTACATTCTAATATCTCTCAGTATATGTAACTAATACTGAATATAAATATGCCATTAGTATATTTCTAAGTGTTGACTTATTATTATTTTAATATATGACCCAAGATATTTTGAATTTATTTAGGGAAATATATTTACATTTTACATACTTTCAAAGACTGCAATTCTATCGGAACTTTGTATCATGACCTGTCATATGTCTAGGGATGAAAAGTTGAATCATTATGTGCTTGGTTTGTTTATGTGTTTGGGGGTTTTCTTAACTTTTGAAAAATATAGTATTCACTTTCAAATGACAAGATCAGTCTAAAATCCAGACAGGAAAATATTCCTTTTAAAGTGAAGAAAATAAGAATTTTGTGATATACACAGGATAGAGGCAAAGATGGGCCAAAGGAAAGGGGGATTTGGGTTCTCAAATCTTTTTCCAAAGCTTTTAGAGATTCAAATTTTAAAAAAATAATAATAAAAATCTTTGTTTCATATCCTCTTAGTACAATTCCTGGCACATAAAATGTGCTCAATAATTGAGTCCAAAGAGTGAATGAAATTCTATACCAAGAAATAGGTTATTGTCTGCAATTCAACAGATTACTGCTGCAGATTCAGCTGCAAGTATCATAAATCCCAAGATAGCCATTTAAACATGATAGAAGCTTCCTTCTCTCTCATATGGGAATCTAGATAGTAGCATCCAAGGTTGGGATGGCAGATCCAAGATCATCTGGATCAGGGTGGCCTTCATTCTCAGAAGCCAAATAGATTTCCAGCCAAAACAACCACATTCCAAAAGGAACACACAGGGCAAGGCAAGAAGATGCAAAAGACATGCCCTTCCTGCCTTTTAAGCTTTCCCCAAAAGCTACCACACAAACATTTTCATGTTCCATTGCATGAGCTTAGCCATATGGCCATGTCCAGTGATATGCATGATTTGGAAGTATAACCTTTCTTCAGGTAGTCATGCAGCCAGCTAAAAAGCAGGAGTTCTGGAACGGGAAGGGAAGAGGTTTGGATGGACAACTAGCAGCTGCCGACCCAATGCTATCTCCTTTGAAAGAACACAGATCATTTTCAGTCTCAGGTTTACTCATTGGTAAAATAAAGTCCTAAATCAGGAAATCTCCCTGATCACATTTATTATGAATCAATGAATACCAAAAAAGTTTATCAATACACCTTCTCTCTAGTAGTACCTCTTTGCTTATAGGTTTAAATCTGTGATCAGTTGGGGCAAGTACAGAAAACTTAATAAATAGCATTCACAAATTAGTTTCCTTTTTAAAGCTAAACTAAATACAATAAGAAGTTTAAAATTATTAGTTGCCTCATTAAGGTGTGTGAAACAGCTTTGAATCAGTTTTGAATGACATCATACTTACTCTACTTTAGGCTCAGTTTTAACTAATGGCATATGTGAAGCATGTATGTCCTGAATAGTAATTTTTGTGAACTGTGGGGAACCATTACTAAATACAAACTATTACTTGAGTATGATTCAAGTAATTTAATTAAAATGATCGCTTTCAAAATAATCATGACGTCTCAAAGATTATGTTAACAATGCCTAAAATGTAACATTTCCTCTTTTTTCTGGAAGAAAGTAAGTTGAATTTGAAGGAAAATTTTTCTAAATCTTAGAGAAAAAACAAGGTTTTTGTTAATGAGTAACAAGAGTAAACAATTATTCAGTCAGACACCTGAGGCTATTTGGATATTTTTTTAAAATTGTATTCATGATAGTTTTTAAATTTTACTTTAATTTTGTTATTTTTGAAAATAAAAATTAAATACAGCCTTTCTGGAAAGAAATTCTAGTCTCAGCATTAGAAAACATATTTTTAGGCCTTAACTTACTACTATTAATTGTTTGCATGGCCTTGTTAAGTTCACTTCACATTCATGGGTTTTTAAAAAATGTTCACAACTGGAAGATAAGGATTCATTTATTTGTTTGTTTCTTTCATTGGTTTGGTTTTTGGCTTTTCTGGTTTCTGGAGTCCTTCTAATGTACCAGGCTCAATTTTCAAAGATTTAGTCTCAAATGAGCCCTGAAGTACATACTTTAACATGAAATTATTGTGATTTTGCTACAAATTGTCTATGAACTGCAACTTAAGGTTACCTTCTCCATAAGAAGACAATAACTTTCAGAAATCTGGCACTCTGTTCTCTAATATAAGTAAACTAACATTTCTAGATTTTAACTTTTGTGGACTAATATAAAATTAGCATGTGCTTTTCTCACATAAGTTCTTATTTACCCTCTTCAAAGACCTCTGATTGTTTTTTTGAATTTTATGCATCCAATACATTTTTTATGGACCTATTGGAAAAAGAAATAATCTCAAATGTCTATTTTTTAATAACTGCAAGTGTGAAGAATTACATTTCTATACTCATTTTTAAAAATAATTTTGCCAAAAATTCTTCCTAAAACAAACATCTTCTTATAACTCCAACCGTTGGAGTACTGTAAAATATTATGAGAACAATACAACCCAACCCTCCTTTTCTTTTTCTTCAAGTGTTCCCTTTGAAGATTTTATGTTTAAAATTAAAGAGGTCAAGATAAATGAAAGGTGGAAATAATGGTAAACAGGATGTGTTTCCTTTGTACAACACAGATGCAGACTCCCTAATTCTGAAGTATAGTTCCCATGAAACAGTTGTTTGTGAATGGTAACAGTGGAAAAAAGAAAATTCTGCAGGTCTTAGAACAAGTAATATGAGTTCATTGGTTAAGAAATTCCAAATGCAATAAGAGTTTGGTTGCATTGAAAAACAGGACCACTGGTTTTAACTTCCCTGCAGCTGTAGAACATCTGGAACAAATAAGACAAGTTTCTATTTTTGAGTGAAGAATGCTTGTCTGAGTGATTCACACCCACCAAAATGTTTCCAGTGTATTATCTTTAGAGGGACTGAGTGGGAGCACTTCACACTCACCCCCTTCTAGTATCTGGACTAATGGAAAAAATAGCATTTCTCTTTTACTTTAAGGAAATATTAATCATGGGAGAGTCTGAGTCTGATCATGACATAGGTGCTCTTAAACTGGCATGTTCTACTAATAAGGCAAGAGAAAGAGAGATTATGTACAAGAGTTAAAATAGGAAACAAAAATCTTTCTTAATTACATCAGCTTTTCTTTCCTTCCCACTTCCACTCACTAAAATGGAAAAGGGCCATGAGAGCCCATAAAACTTGGAAAAATACTTGGTCAATAAGTATTTAAAACTATTCATTGAATGAATGATTCTCTCCCAAAGCAAATAATATTGTTAATAACAATAATGCTACACCAATCAAAAGTTGATACATTACTAGTATTTCACTAGCAGTGAGACCAAAAATGTATGTGAACATCCCATTCTAAATAGATCCAAATAATTAAGAAAAAAAATTGCCAGAAATTATCATTGGAAAGAGGTTTTGTAGAGGTTATAGAGAGATCTATTTTGGTCTATGCTTTCATGTCTTCCTGTGTGGTCCTGAGAATTTGTAATTTAAATTGTCTCAATGAAAGTATTAAATTTAAACATTCATTTATGTATGAACAGACTCAGACAGTTCAAGTGACCTGCTCAAGGTCACATAGGTAATTATTAGTAGAATATAACAATAGAGCTTAAAGTTAAATATTATGAGACACCATGCTGGGAGGCAAAGACAAGCAAAATTTCAACTCTAGCGCTTTAACTGCTTTTAGGTCTGGTTCTGTGTTTTTGTTTTGTTTTAGGGAAATAGGCATATATAAACATACAGCAGTATACTGTAGAAAGTGATAATTTGTTAAAAAAAGAGGAATAGTTTGGGAATTCAGTGGAAGAGGGATGACTTTTGATCTGGAGCAGGAGCTAGTGAAGAGGAATGGTGAGGAGTAGCATTGGGAAATATGTTAGGTAATGATGGAGGAGGTAATTTGACTGGGAACAAAGGATGATCAGGAATCCATACATAGAAAGAGGCAGTCAGTACCAGAAATGAAATCTATTAGCCAAGGTTCTTGAGAGTAAAACAGAAAAAGAAAATAGTTCAATTTGGCTGCTGCATTGTCTTGGAGGAGTGAAGTGGGAATTAAGTGTGGAGAAGTCATGAAAAGCCTTGAGTCCAGCATGATAGGGTTCTTGGAATAGAGTAGATACGAAAGGGCCAAAGCTCTTGTACTGGGAAACAGCAGGATGAAAGGCATATTTTAAGGTGGTTAAAGGGTGTAGAATAATTCAGAATAAGGAGGAAAAACTGAAGAAGGTGAGCACAATAACAATAATTCAGGTGAAGTGCAAGGAGAATAAGAATTAGGTAGGGATCCTGATATAATTAGCAGATTTTAATTTGATGCTTCCAGTATTCTAACTACCTGATAGGTAAAGACAAAACTTAGAGAATATATATGCATCTGGACAAGATCTCACTTCACCCCAGAAAAAGAAAGATGTACTAGAGCACATCTGGAATATGGTTGTTTGAAAAATGGTTGATAACAAGCAAACCAACCCAAAAAACATGTTTAACGATCTCAGAGATGTGCAGTTTCTGTTAAATGGAGAATATTGGTGAAATGAAAAACACTTTTATAGAATAAACCTTTCTGGATGCATTTTGAGTGTCAGGAAGCTTGGAAACCATGTGCAATACAAATTATGTGCTGATTTAGTAAGATGTATTTCTGTTTTCTTTATGTATCAGTGCCCCTTACTGTCCAGCGGAGCCCAAACTCCTCCTTTTGAAAATTGTTCACAAGCACTCATCCATAACAAAGAGCTACTTTACAACACAAGCTGTCATGACAAGGGCTCTTCATCAACCTCCGGCTCACCATGGCTTGC
This sequence comes from Marmota flaviventris, assembly GCF_047511675.1. Classification (NCBI taxonomy): domain Eukaryota; kingdom Metazoa; phylum Chordata; class Mammalia; order Rodentia; family Sciuridae; genus Marmota; species Marmota flaviventris. The sequence goes on from NC_092504.1 coordinate 64,881,624, forward strand.
TTGATCAGGAGCAACTCCTGTCGAGTCAGTAAAGCATTTCCTTGTCCTCCCTTCAACTCATCTTGGCCACTCAGGAGAATCCAGGCTCCACCACCCCTGGAAAGTCAAAACTGAACCCATCCATGGTGAAGCACAGGAATCTATATTTTTAAATCTCCTCAGGTGATCCTAAAGATTAGCTGAATTTGATATTCAACTGCTTTACACAGTAACATTTTATTAGCTATTGCTTCACCTCACTGTATGCATGTAAAGGAATCAAACTTCATTCCTTTAAAATGAGTTTTACTTCAACCATTTTAAATTTAATTCATTTAAATTGCACTTTTCTGGGACTGCACAAAGAACTAGAAAGTACAGACTATATACCAAAGACTTCTGGACAATGTCTACAGGAATACCACTGCACTAGATGTCTTTGAATCAATTTAGGGGAAGAGGAGCTAGGCAGTGGTACCCCTTCTTACTATCACTGCCTCCTCAAAAATCATTTTGTGAAGTACAATTGTCCAAAGGCTCAAATGAAACTATATAGGGATAAAAACTTTTAAAGCATTAACTGTGCCAAGTAGGACAGGGATTCTTTCTGGTTTTACCATTGAATTGCCAATGCTAACACCATACTGGTACTTGGTAGGGTGTTCAATAAACATCTGAGCAATTAATATATTGAATATTAAATATTTGCTAAGGAAGTAAATAGTAGGGTCAAAAATAATCATGGAAAATTTGAGATTAATGTATTTTAAGAAACCAGGCACTAGAAACATATGTAAAACTAAAGCTATTTTTAGATAGAACAGACCAAAATAATTGACTCTGGTGCCTTGTTTTCTCTTTGGTAGGTGAATTAAACCTCAGGGTTCTTTGCTGAACCTTGAAATACTGACCCTGGATGTCCAGGCAATGCGTTAGGTGTATGAATGAATGAGAATAGCAATTATTTTATTATTTTTAAAATAAATGTGTACATGTTATTGTATATTGTGCAGATACTAAAAACAAATATGCCAAATTTCTCTTTATTTTTCTATGAGCAGAAGACTATTTAAGTAAACCAATTGAAAATAAATTCAACCCATAAAAGAACTGTTTGGTTTTCCTTTTTTTTTTTTTCCTTTATTTGGGAGGAAGATTTCAATAACACCTTCTTACACCTCCTCTCTTCTTTGTTCCTTCCTCTCCAACAATTCCCACCCAAGCACTTGCTGCTATTAGAAGGAAGGGTGTTAATGACCTTCTTCATTCTGCCTGTCTCTGAGCTCATTGACTAGTCTTCATTTCCCTTACCACCCAGACCTTAAAATCTCAACCTGTGACAGCTTTGAAATTGCTGTTCTCAAAATGGAAGCCTATTAAACAGATGGTTCAAGTTTAATTTCTTGTAGCTCCACCCCCAGTGAAAGTCCTCAGTTTTATAGTTGGGGGGAGTTTTTCTGCAGGGTACATGTAGAGTTCCTTTTGAACACTAAAAAGAAAAAGAACACTCTAAATAACCTAGTTTCAGCAAGGCTATGGTTTCTGCAACATCTTTGGGAATGCCTCCTAAAACTCCAGTGCAAAACTGAACTGACGACGCAGGGCCAGTGGGGCAGGGGACACTTACTAAATCACCAACACTACTTTTTTGGCTCTTGGATTTTCCTTGGAGGCCTCCTGTAAACGTTGCTTTTTAACTGTGGCACAGTCACAGTTATTAAGTAAAACTGAAGTTTTGCCAACTTTCTGGTTTTGCTGCCCAAATTACTAAATGTTTGCTTGATTATAGCCCTAAAACACCCACATACTAAGTAGCTTTTAAACATTTTTTCCTCTGGGCAATCACCTGGTATATCTGAACTGAAAGTCCACCACATATAAATTAAGTATTTACTCAACTAACTACTGCTAAAATCAATGACCTTAAGGAATACATTAAAAATTATATAATAGAGCTTGGCTTTTATGAATTAAAACTCCTAAAATTTAAATGCCATGTCCTCCTCTTGACCTGGAAAACTGATTTTAATTTTATACACAGTATTTATGGAACAACCCCTGGAGATAAGCACATTGCTGTTAAGAGTCCAGTGTATGAACTTATATATGAAGTATAGAATAAGAAAAGTGAGCTGCAGAAAAAAAAATTAAATATATAATTTTGAATTTTTACCTATATTGTAATGTTTAGTAGTAAGAGAGTATTAATGATAACCCTTATTGTGAGTCATACATATCCCATATGGTATACATGACAAAGAAAAATTACTGTTTCAGCTTCTGATTATAAAGATAGCCTAATCAAACACAATGCCATAAGTAGGAGGAAAAATGTGACCCAGAGAAATGAGGAGGGAGGGGTTTGGAGAAGAATTTAGCCCCAGTTCTTGCTAACTTTTTCACAAAATGTATTACCAACAGCAAAGGAATGTGGGAAAGAGTGGAAAGTCAGCTTCCTGGTAGATAAAATGATGGAGTACACACAAAGTAAATGTTTCCTCCATGATCACAAAGCCTGACACCAGAAAGAGGCAGACACCAGAAAACACATGAGCCACGCACAGTTCTTGCAGGTGCAAGGCCTCAGTTAAGGATATTTCTAATTCAAAAAGAGAGCATGAATTCTGGGACTGAACAAGTAGTCAGCTCCCATGACTCCTTCTCAACCATTCTCCCTGGGAAATGCTTACAATTTCCAAGCATTAAAACCCCAAAGCAAGATTAGAGATGTTGAAGTTTATTAGAATCTGTAATACAACAGCATGAAGCGTGTTTGAGGCCATTAGTGAGGAAGAAAAACCTTATTTTGACAACATATAAGCAGTCATTGCTGGCTAATAACAAATGAAACTAACAAAGAATTGGCAGCCTCCACTTGGTAGCTCAAAAAACTACCTCTCAAGTACATGAGATTGCTCCAAAGGATAGGTTCTTAACCTTTTGGAAACAAAAAAATTTACTTTAAACCTGACAAGTTCCATAGATTTATCTGAAACACACATACACACAAGCAGATATGCCTGAATACAGAGTAATAGACTAATATTTTAGGATACTCAAACCTGCCTAAGTCCCTTAATCAGTCCCACTCCCTCCAATACCTGGGAGTAGCTGAAAGGGCTGGAAGAACTCCAGGACATCTTGGAAGGGGTTCAGGGATGCCACTATGGCTCAGGCAGGGAAAAATCTTTAGAGAGGGCAAAATTTTAAACAAATTAGAGTTTCAGATGCTTTTTTCCAGCTCTGTAATTGGAGAAAATTATTTAACCCTGTTGTGCACTTCTCTACCTCAGTTTTCTTATCTGTAAAAAAAAAATCTATTATGATTAAGTGAGCATGTGTAAATGCCTGCTACTACTGAGTAAGTGCTTAATGGATGAATGTTGCCTCCTGATGGTGCATTACATTATAAACATGGAAGTTCTAGAAAGATAATAATTTTTCACTGCAAAAGTTAAAAACTAAAATATATGTCCATGATTAGGCAGTGGTTAACTAAATTATGATACATCCACAAAAGGAAATTTTATAGTATTGTAATAGGGGAAGAAATGTCTCAGAGGAAGGGTTGAAGGAGTTCCCAGAGGGAAGGGGAAACTCAACACAGACGGCTAGGGTTCTTGGTATATGACAGAGAGGAATTTCAGTATGTGCCAGTCAGAGACATGGACATATTTCTGTTAAGGAAAGCAGAGGCACATTCAATGGAGAATGTAGGCTGCCTTTAGAAGGAGAAACAGAAACCCATTGGTGTGGGGTGTTAATATTTAGAAGGTGCTGCTCCTTGCAGGTAAGGATCAAGGGCACGGACCAAGGGTGTGGGCTAGTTCACTCAGGAGTTGCAGCCTTTCATAGATATTTTTACATTTCAGTGGTTTCTGAGCTCTATCTTTGAGATTCAGTATATCTTCTTCTTTTCTGTATCTTCAAATTCCTATCTTAGGATGTAGTAGTTGAAAACATCAAAGCTCTAATTACTGTCATTGATGTACTATTGGGAATAGATAGATGTTCAAGATACATTATTAAGTGAAAAACAGCAAATTGTCAAACAGTATAGGTAACATTGGGTTCTATGCGTTAGTCATAATTTTACATAAGAATGTCCTATTTATGAACATTAAGATTGGTTTCTGTTTTCCATCAACTAACAAGCGATCCTCTACAACCAAGTTTAACTAACAAGTCTCTACAACCAAATTTCTGCTCAACCCTCCTTAAGACAGAATTATAGCATGGAAATTGTTTAGTTGTATACTTTGGGGGGCTGCAGTTGTGGCTCAGCTGTAGAGCACTCACCTAGCACATGCGAGGCCCCAAGTTCAATCCTAAGCACCACATAAAAAATAAATATATAAAATAAAAGTATTGTGTCCAACTACAACAAAAATAAATAAATTAAAAGAAAAATATAAAAAATAATGTATACTTTAAAGCTTTAGAAAGATGCTGTCAAATTGTGTTATAATTAGACCATATCAACTTACAGTTATCCCCGAACTGTTTAAGACTCCCTATTCTTCATGCTCTATTTATTTTACATCCTTTTAAAACTATTAATTTTGCAGTCCAAATTTATTTGGAGTCATTTTATTTGCATTTTTTATTGTTATTGGAAATGAACATTTCTTTCTTATGAATGTGAGCATATTGTATTTTTATTCTGTAATTGTTACTTCCTTCTGACCACTTATCTTATAAGTTCTTAGTGGGCTTTTAAAATATTATTGTTGTTATTTTGTGTTAATGGTGGTAGAGATCGAACCCAGGTCCTTGTGCATGCTAGGCAAGTGTTCTACCATTGAGCTACATCCCTAGCCCCATAATATTAAGTATTCTAAGCATGTACAATTACATTCTGGTAAAAAGGATAATAGCTTCTTACTGAATTTATGCAAATTACTAAATGGCCATTGAGGGTAAGGAGACTTACTAAGCATTTCTGTCTCCTAGAGGGATAAATGAAAATAATATATGAGAATAAATGGGAACCATTTTTAAATAGTTCCTTTTAGTTTATAAAAGTAGAATCCAGGACTGGGATTGTAGCTCAGTGGTAGAACACTTGCCTAGCATGTATGAAACACTGGGTTTGATTCTCAGCACCGCATATAAATGAGTAAAATAAAGATATATATATATTTTAAGTAGAATATATTAGATTTCTATGGGTTGTAGTATTGAGAAAAGTTGTTCTTATATATCCAAAAACAGAACAGGAAAATAACATCAATGTTAGTCTAGGCAAATAACCACAAGATTTTTCTCATCAGTTCATTCAGTCATACTACAATTACTACAATGAATTTCTGCTGCTCTGAATCCTGTGATAGTCACCATATACCACTCTTTTCTTTGACCTGAAAATGTTCCTGGCAATCTTGACTCATCCATGAAGCAGTCTGTAAGCTGTCTAACAATTCTGAGTTCAGTATTGAGGTGTCAATATTTAAAATATCTGGTAGAGTCCTTTTCCACAAAATTCTAAGGCTGTATCTCCTTATCAAAGACAGAAGTTCTGTCCTATAACCTATGAGAGACTTTAGAGAAGCATCAGAGTAAAATATTTCTATCTGTAGATGATGGGGACTGAAAATGACTGTGGTTGAATTACTGCTGACAATTTTAAATGTGGACTGTCAGGTGGAGGTTCATAACAATAATGCAGCACGCAAGGAAGTTTAGTTCTTTCCGTGGTATACAAAACAAAGATAATAAAGCCACTACAGAGAAAAATCGGACCAAACATCTCTAAGGAAAATTATTAAATCTATTTTAGAAGAAATCTATGAATTACATATCTGATTCAAAATTAATTTAATTAAAATAATTTTAATTGAAGAGAAAATCTTGAAATGTGACTTATAATAATCCTGAGCCATAATTATTAATGCCAAGAATACCAAGAAATTTGGAAAGTCAAAAGAAAAAAACTCAACATCTGTATGTTTAAAGCAGCTGAAGTCATAACTAATAACTAATAAGTCATAACTAATAACATTGCACTATTATTATCTAATATCAGACAAAGCACCTCTAGAACTATAATAAACAGAAAAACCTGATAGAGTTATTCCTAAGAGTTGCAATGATTTCCCTGAGAGCAAAATCATATAAGATACTAAGAGAAATGACAAAACTCCAAGGATTTTCCATAAAGCTTACAAAACTTCTAACATATTTATATCAATAGCATTATATCTGTACAGATTTACGTAGGTTAAGTTCAGCATCTCTTTTTTAAATTTTTTTTAAACCACTTCCTGAGGAATTCTACAAATAAATCTAAGTATTTTCAGCACCTCTTTTCAAAAGTGAAAGACTCATTCTTTGTGACTTTTTTTCACCAGGGGCCTCTGAGAACTTTTAAGTATAAAAGACATCCTGAAAGTTTAATTTCTTTTATAGTTAGGACCCAATTATGGAACTGCGGAAATCAGAAGGTTAAAAAAAAAAAAACTTGTCTGAATGTATTTGGAAACTTGAATAATATAAGACGAGGGTGCCAGGGAAATACTGTATTAAATATTTAAACTCTTTTTGTGTGTGTTTTGTTCTAGGTATTGACCCAGGGATACTCTACAACTGAGCTACATTGCCAGTGCTTTATATTTTTTATTCTGAGATTGGCTCTTGCTAGGTTGTTGAGGATCTAAGTTGTCTAGACTCACCTCAAACATGATCTTCCTATCTTGCCTCAGCTTCCTGAGTTTCTGGGACTACAGGCTTGCATCCCTGTGCCTGGCTATTTAAACATTTTAAGCAATAAAATATTTTAAAAATAAACATAGAAGTTAATATGTTTGTAAAGAGCCTGAGCTCTTTATAATTAAGAAATCTTTGTTCATTGGTTTTTTTTATGATTTTTCTTTCTCTTAAATAATCAAGGATATAAAAAAAATTCAACTACAAAGCACAAAAAAATTATTCTTGTAAGACCAAATCTTTGCTGTTTAGATAGATAACATAGAGAGTTTTTTAAAAGTCTTTTCTTTAATAGGCAAAGAAAAGAAATCAGTAAGCCAAGAAAGCAAGCTCATCAGATTGGGCCAACATTTTGTTTGTGGTGTGTAGCCCTGGGAATTGAACCTAGGACCCCAGGCATAAAATTGAACCAACTTTACTAAAATTTTAGTACTTAACAGCTTCTTCTCAGACTCCAGTATTATACACCAAGTCAAGTAAAATGTCCTTCCAAAATTTGTCCTTCATTTCACCTTTTCATATCACAGAAATTCTTACTGACACCATAACTACACACAAAAAAATTACATTAATACTTAACATGATATTCTGTTAACAGTTCAATGAATTCAGCATCTCTATGATCAAATAAGTCAGTAAATATTCTTAAATTTCTCAATCAATATGGTATATTGATAGTTGTCACCCACATACCTTAAAGTTTCTTGGGGTCCACAATAAGTCCCAAGATTTTACAGGGGTTCTGAGATGGTAGGAAAAAACCATTTTCTCTTTCTGTCTTTCTCCTTATCCCTTCTTCCACTATTATATACCAAAGTATATTAGCATTCCACTATTATACACTACTTTGCAACAGCCACTATAAGGCGAATCTGTATTGTCTTTGAGATGTAAAACACACATATTATGAATCTATTCCTATTATTCCTAGCATGGCCTCAATTATTCATACTAATAGTGACTTTTAACCAAAGTAACTTCCATTTCACAGAGAAAGCTGGAGGTAGAGAATTTAGAACTATTTTTCCACACACATTTTAGCAGACTAGCAAAGTTTATATTGCAACTTTCTATATCCACACACATAACTTTTTTAAATAGACAAAATGACATTTTCATTAACAGAACCCAAAGACAAGCACTTTTCATATCATGTGAAAAAATATATATAAACTCAAAATCATACCTAATAGGTATCAAATTTCCAGTAGTCTTAGTTAGAAATTATCTAAATATCAAATAAGTTTTCATTATATAATTCAATGTAATATCAGTTTAATGTTTTATGTTACATAAAGATATTGGGAAGGATATTCAAACTGACATACTTAAAAAGGTAAAACATAATTATAGTCAAAATAAAATGGTCAGAATAATGATTTGATTTAGTTGAATACAAATTTACATTTCTCATAATCTTTAATTTTATATGTGAGTAAAGTTGACGTGATGAGCATACCTGCATAATTTTAAGAAAAATAAAACCTAGTGGAATAAAATGTTGCTCATTTTATGTTATACCCAACAATGATGAACCAGCGAAGGCAGCTTTTTTTATTAATACAAAATTACTACCTTGGTCTTGAATTAAAAATTGAACTTAAATTTTAAAAATTCTGAGTTTCTTTAAGAATAACTTTGAAGTATTGCACATTTAAAATATTATAATTTTAATTTCCTCATTTCCTAAGAATTTTATGGATATTTGCTTTATAAAATAAATTATTTATATCAGAACTTTCTTATATGGCAATCACAAAAGGGTTTCTATGAGAAACTTTTTAACCAAATTTATTATACTCCAGAGATTGGAAAATATTGTGCATTCACACTACAAAAGATAAAGGTCTTCCTAAATTACAATATTTTACATACAGAGACACAAAAACAGCTAATAACATCAGGTCTCAGAATTATCCACAGGTCAAAAACAAACACACAGAATCACCAGTCCATATGTCAAAGAGTTATACTTTTTTTCAATAGGCACAGCATTTTTAACTTATGTTTAAAATATATAAGTATACAAATAATGAAAATAAAATACTAAAAAACTAGATTATTTATTTTCTGTCTTCCAACAGAGAATAAATCTCTATTATCCATTTACAGAAATTACAAAAATTAGACCATAAAACCAAATTCAGAATCACTGCTGTTACTAGTGGGGGAATAATTTATCAATTATAAAAGTTTAAAAGACAAAATCAAAACACAAAAATATCAGGAAAAAAAAATAGAAAGAAATAGAGGATCAGCAAAGTTTACATTCTATTGCTACTTAAAATTTACCTCTGGAGGTTCAGAAAAGACATGCCATGATAGAAGAGGCCAGTGAGGTACCTCCTTACCCTACCACAGGAATACTTAGCTATCAGAGGAACCCACTAGGCATCAGCAGGAGACACTCCAATTACAAGAGACTTTTCTAAAAACAGCATAATTGTAACTCTTCTACAGATATAACATGAACATATTAAAAAATTCATTTAATTAATCATAGAAGGAACCAGAAGATATTACAACCAGTTCAAAGGAGAATATTCAAAGAGTAGAAAACATGTACATATAAGGGATAAGGAAAATTGAAGTAAAATAGTTTCAAAACAGGTCCTTATAAAGGGCAATAGTTAATTGCATTTCACTGGGCACAATTAATTTGCATCTTAGACAAGAATATAATATTGTTTTTACTATTATCAGTTTTGTACAAGTGAAAGAACTGTAATAAAGATTGAAAATTCAAGATTGAAGAAGTATGAGGAAATCTCTTGTATGGAAATAATGACATGATAATTTTTTAAAAACTTATAAATTAACACAAGAAATGAATCATCTCCTCAGGCTCATTGTCAAGGGATTCATGTTGTCCAGGCACATAAACATATTAAACACTTACATTCATTTTATGATCATTTCACAAAATATTTCAGATTTTATTTGCTCATTCAGCACTTGCATTAGTGCAGCATTTCCTATGCCCATCCTCCTACTTGAAATCCCTTGTCACTATCCATTGATTTGGGGAGACAGCACTGTCAGCAGTGCCACATGGCAATACATTTGGTCCAATGAATAGCATTAGATTGGGTGAGTGAGTCAAGAAACTCATTCTTTTTGTTGTACCCATTTTAATGACTATAGTTTTCATGATTGTTTAATTGTTTTGAGTTACACATTGTGTAGCTCAAAATTTCCAAAATATAATTTTTCAACTGGTATAAGAAATTAAAAATTATGTGGGAAAAACAATACCAAGGTTTCTTTCTAGCTCCAGTTCTAAGTTTCCTACCATTTATTTCTAAAATAGAAGAGACAACAAGTAGCATGATATTTTCATTATTAAATTCACAAAAGGCTCAATGGCTTGTATTTTTCCAATTATCATATCATGCAACTCTTTTAGAGAATTTTTTTCCCTCTGTAAGAATTAGTTTCACCTACACTTCTCTCTTCTCTTTATCAATACCACATCACCAAATAGTTATTTCCATAGGAGCTCCCTAGGAGCTAATTATATTGTAAATATGATTGACAATGCCAAATAAAGATAAAGAGACCAAACTTTTTTTTTGTAGATTACAATTTGAATGGGGGAGAGAAGCAGATAAATGGCTTTTAAGATAAGAAAGCAGTTCTTCATGAAACTCACCGTGGACAGGTCTACCATTCCACATTTGAGAGATTTTTATTTGATAAAATGGAGTTTAAGATAGCATTGTTTTTGAATTATGGTCCTGAAATCATATATTTGTAAAACCCATCACTAGAATTTCTACAGAGTTAATAACTCACAGGGTTCAACAGAATCTAGGCCATTGTGAGCCTGAGACACTGCTCTGATCCAGGTATTCTTGGTAATGTCACAACCCTGGGCCACAAAGCTCCTAATAGGAATCATCACTGCTCTTGAGAAAGAGTCAGGGGAGGAAACATGGAACTGTCTCCATGGAAACAGCCTTTTTAGTTCTGTCTTCTGCAATATTGAAGCAAACAGACAATTCACTTAATACCACTTATTTTATTGATTGAACTAACAGTGTAATTTGTTGTGTATTTTAGGCTCAACCAGGTGACAACTCCACTAGAATCCCCATCCAGACAGATCTCTACATACAAGCGATCATTTTCGACCACATTTCCAGAAGGAAGACTTAAGCACCAACTTCTTAGGTGGTTTCCTAATTGTTTGGTAAATTTAAATTGATCCTGTAATCAGAAGCAAATTAGAATCAGATAAATGATTCTTGGTCCTGATCCTTAGAATAATAAAAGTTAATATAGAAATTAGAAAACTGTCATCTTGCCTGTCTTTGTATTGTACAGATAGCCTCTTGATGTGATTTGGGGTTTTTCCTTTTCTTTCTTTTTTTCCCCCTTGAACACTGAGGCGGATTGCAACAGTTCATGAAAGAAAATCTTGTTGCCACTTCAAAGATACATTAATTGGTGACATATTGTGTAGCTCAAATTTTCCAAAACAAAAATATTCCAGGTCCCATTATTGCCAAATCTAGTAGACCAAAATGATGTCCTGTGGCACTGCTGGCAGTGTTGTCTCCCCAAATCAATGGCTAGTGATAAGGGATTTCAAGTAGGAGGACCGGTCTAGGAAATGCTGCACTAATGCAAGTGCTGAATGAGCAAATAAAATCTGAAATATTTCGTGACATGATCATAAAATGAATGAAAGTGTTTAATATGTTTATGTGCCTGGACAACACGAATCCCAGGACAATGAAGCTGAGGAGATGAAATCTAAAGGAAACCAGAGGATTTTAGAAAAATGACTGCATCACAATGGAAATGAACATGTTTTCCTAATGTGCCTTTCACATAGCTTTCGTGAAGAAAAGATACTATGCAGAGGCCACTTTTTATTTAAAATTAATATTTGGATCTTCTTCCCACTCAGTTCCCTTTCATTTCTAAACAACTTATTCCTGAGGCAATTAGATGGGGCTAAATAAAGTGGGAGTCTCTTTGGTGTGTGGCAATGGGAGAGTCCCAGACAGTGTCCATTCAAATGAGGTGAGAAGGGTATATCCATGTGGGAAGCTGTAGAATGGCACAAGATGTCAGATCCCAAGCAGGGTGAGTGGAGTACAGCTTAAATTGCAATTGCATGTGTTTGATCTCATAATTTTCAATATATACAATGGATTGTGTGTGTGCATGTGCACACCTCACCTGCATGCTATCATGCCCACTGAGAGAGCCCAGCAGCAGCAACACCCCAGGATCAGTGTCTTAGTTTCTCAGAAGCATTTTCCATTAAAAATAAGCAGAATCCTTGGGAAAACAACTGATTCCAGGTTCATGGAAGAGAAAATTCAAGAGTCTGGAACAGACTTTTCCAGAAAGCAAAGAAGTACTCATCAAATAAGGAAGATTTATTAAAAGGACACAGAACCCAGTTTGGAGGAGCTCTCACTGGCCAAATCAAGGATAGTGGGCATCAAAGCAACAATAACAGCAAGAATCAAATAGGAATCCAGAACCCATACTGATGCATACACATGAATAAATAGAACAATGATGAGGAAGCGGATATTTACCTCTCCACAAACACTTATTGATTCTAAAGGGACCAAGAGAAATGGCTAGCAAATACCACTTACAGGAAGTGATGAAGAATATTGTCAGTAATGAGGCAAACTGAATCTGTGCCCTACCAAATAAGATTTATGACTGAATCAATATTAGTCAAATATCACATCTTAAGTTGGACTAGCAAGGCTTCTCTCATGCAAAGGAGAAAGACAGCAAAGTTGCATAAGGCTCTGAATGTAATCAAATTAAATCAGACAAACCCAAATCCAGGGACATTATACAAAATAACTGGTCTGTAATCTTTAAAAGTGTCAAAATGATGAAATTGAAAGACTGCGAGACCATCCAGACCAAAGAATAGACACATGACAACCAATTATAGCACATAATTCCAAGTTGAATCCATATCCTGCAAAGGGCATTTGGGGAAAACTGGTAAAAATCAAATGGTTTCTGAAGATTAGATGGTAGTAAAGCAAAAATGTTTACTGTATGATTTTGGTGATTATGTTGTAATTATAAAACAGAATGTTGTTGATTAGAGGAATTATTCCAAAGCATCTAAGAGTCAAAGGGTATCGTATCAGCTGATTATTTATAAACAACTCAAGGAAAAAAGGTCTTTGTGTTATAATTGCAACTTCTAAGCCTGAGATTGTTTATAATAAAATAAATATTTTAATTATTAAATTTAGAAATTCAGAACCCTAATTCCTTTTATTTTAAGCATGATGTATTTATTTATAGATTTGACTAGATTTCTGGTTTATAAATTTACAAAATTTCAACTTAAAATCATGTCTGAATGAATTCAAATATCACATTTTAAATAATATATCAATGCTTACCTATTAGAGTCTATAGTTTCCATAGATTCCATATTCTATAAATTCTATAGAATATTCTATAGATTCTATAGACTCTAATAATATATCAGTGCTTATCTATTGGAATCTATTAACTATCTAATTGATAAGCATTGATATAAATATACCAGCTTCTCTTTTTTTTATTTTATTTGTTTATTTTTATGTGGTGCTGAGGATCAAACCCAGTACCTCATATGTGCAAGGCAAGAGCTCTGCCACTGAGCCAAAATCCTAGCCCACCAGCTTCTCTTAAACACAACTATTTTAAAATAGGCATTTGTAATATTTAAAATGCTTAATATATTCTTAGATTATTCCTATATTTAATGCCAAGATTTGAAACACTAAAAAAAATTTATATCACCACCAGTGAAATTTTATCTCCTGAACTGTACTTACTAAGAGTAAATGCTGATTGGAGATTTGAGTTGGCTTATGGGATGCATTAGTCAGTTTGAGCTACATAGTAATTACTACAGACAGGGTGGTTTTAACAACAGAAATGTCTCATCATTCTGGAGGCTGAAACTCTATCAAGATGTTGGCAAGTTTGGGTTCTTCTGGGGCTTCTCTCCTTGTCTTGCACCTTCTCACTGTGTCCTCATGGTTTTTTTCTCTATGCATGCATGTATCAGTGTCTCTGTGCACAGAAAATCAGTCAGATTGAATTAGGGCCCATCATAATTTTCACTTAATTTCTGTTTAAAGGTCCTATGTCCAACATATGAACCTACATGCTTGAACATGAACCTACATGCTTAAAGGTCCTATGTCCAACATATGAACCTACATGCTTCAAAATATGAATTTGGTTGGACACAATTTAGTCTTTAACATGGGATGTGGACTAGTAACAACCAGGACATTTTCTTATGATTATACCATCTCAGCCAACGCTAATCCAAATCTAGACCTTGGAGAATTCTAACATCATGCCTCTAAAATTGGAATTGGCTTGCTGTCCAGATGCCCTGGATTCAAGTTTCAGATTCTAATTTTCTTGTCTAACTTCAGTTTGCAGCATCTACACAGGGTGAATGATACTCAGTGACTCTATGCACAGCTTCATACTAATTCTGAATTGCTTTCACATTCTTTCTATCTGTAGGTCCACAACTCTTAGGAATATTTAAATGACATCTGATTGTGTTGAGCATATTGCTCAAGTTTTGCCTTGCCCTGTTGTCACAGTTCTAAGGTCACACTAATGAAACTACTGAGACTTGGAAATCCCCTTCATAGAAGTTCATTAAAATCACTTCCTTCCAATAAAGCAGAGATATCAATTAGCGAACTGTTACCTGAGAGTACAGGTAAACGAAGAAAGTAATTTATTTGAGGCTGGTGGTGGAATGCAGGGCCCAGGAGAGGGGATATGTGGAAATCAGCAAAAAGAATAGTGGGCCAAAGACACAAGACCAAAACTGAGCTAGCCAACTAAAGGGAAATGAAACAAGAAACTGGGCAAGGCAGTAGAGTAAAGAGCGTTGAGAACCAGACTATTTGGCAAACTGAAGTTGGTAACCGTCCAAATCACTTTATCTCTCCAGACTTTGGCTCCTAAAGATCCCTTCAAAATCCAAAACTTCTATGATTTCTCCTTGCTGTTTTTCTAAACTAATTATAGACTCAGCTGAAGAGAACAGTCTTGCAAGTTAAGTATAATTTCCTCCAAGTGGTAGTTTAAGTATATTACTCAGGATTCTGGATAGGTGAGACAGAAAGCTAATGTGAATCTCTATCCTAAGAACATAAGAATGTCTCCTAGAACAAAAAGAAAGGAATAGGTCTGTATCCAGGAATAATATAAGAAAAACTTGAACAACCTCAGAAATCCATTTCTAACTCACTACTCAGTTCCTCTCTGCCATCATTTTCTTTCAACAAACCAGCATCTGTGTTTCTCCAGACCTTGTCTTATGGTAGAAAATATGGTTTCAATTGTTCTAGAGTTTCATATTGTCTGTCTCTGTGTCTCTCTTCTCCCTCTCCCCTAATTTTCTTCCTCACTCCCTCTTCTTTTTCCAGAATCCCAGAGAACAGACACTTCAAACAGGAGGCCAGCCCCCATTAAAATTTAAAATCTAATATGGTTAGGCTATGCCATTTTGGACTGAAATTATATTTTCCATAATTACAGCAGTCCTGATAACCTTGTGGATGAATAGGCATCTTCAGAAATGTGGGCAGATTCTGTCACAAAACAATGGAGCTTGGAAGTGGTACAGGGGAGGGCTGAAAGAAGATGCCTGGCTCAGGCCCCACATCACAGAAGCAGCAACTCTTTCTTCCTCTTTTCACTGGTGGTGACAATAGAATAAAGGTAATGTGACTAGATAAGGTGTCTCTTTTTGTGTCTTGTTTATAATACAACTTTCTAAGAGCAAGTATATGGTAAAAATCACCTGATATATGACTAGCCTCTTCAATGGTATCACATCTTCCAAAATAATATGATTTAAAATAATAGATAACTAGCTATTGATTATTTTAATCTCAAGGAAATTAAAAGGAAATATCTACTTATTTATGGGTATCCATCATGAGTGAGTTACTCTTCCTAGGGCACAATAATGAATAAATACTTCCCTCAATAAAGTCACCAGCTCAGAATTTTATAAAAGCTAAGCATTCTTGTGTTTTTATTGCTATTGGCTGTTGCTGCTGCTGTGGTGGAGTAAATTCCATCCCCCACCCCAATTACAGCTGTAAAAAGAGTGTTGTACATCGTATATTATTATAGTTGAATTTAAATATTATATTGTACTTGTCCTCATTACCAAACCATAGATTCAAAGGATTCCAGATGATACCCTAAGATTTTATAAATATACATTGTACTTGGTGACAATTGTTTTACTCCCCCTTTCCTCTGATTATGCCTTATTTCCATATCTTATTACATTATCCAAGACTTTGCAGAACCATATTCAATCATGATGATGATGCTGGTTGTTGGGAATACCACCAAGAAAGTATTTCCCAAAGCATGCTCTGTGGAGTGCTAGTCTTTTTAAAGTATCTGCCAAGAAAAAAAAAATCACATATTTAAGCAGAAAGAGGAATGTACTGCAATCCAAAGAGCTGATAACTGAGACTTGAGAAGGAAAGAATACAGAAGAATTCTGGAAGCCTCTCTGTCAAGTGCTGCCAAGTAACTGACCTCCAACTACTCTGTGGTTTCTCCCTCATTCCCACATTTCAAATTCTCAAGAGAGGAAATCTGATTGCCTACACTGTGGTTAAATATCCATTCCTGGATCAATCAACAATGGTCAGGGGCAGATGGTAGACATAATACCTGAAGGCTCATCTTCATGTCTCAGGGGGTGGCGTTTCTAGGCCTGTCTTCAAGGGAATTTTATTAGTTGGGGTGACACCCAAGAATAGCCTCTGTAAAATCTCTTGAAATCAATATTGTGCATCACACCTTGAAAAATACCATTAACTATGATACTGAGTCTTGATTTAATATTAATATTTTTATTGGGGGGGAAAATATACTTTTGTTTCATTTCTTTTGGGCAAAATATCCATGTTTTCCTCCAAATGAAGTTGTGCCAATGAATTGAAACTATTATAAATAAAATTAAGCTATATGATATTGCTATGTATGTGAATTCGGGTATGCATTTAAAGTAACAATGCTTCTTAAATGATTTCTTCAAAAATTTATCAATTCGGTTGCTCATCAATGATTTGAGATTTTTGAAATTCTATTTATGGGAGTACTTTCTACATATGTAGTTCCTCCTCCTCCTCCTCCTCTTCCTCCTCCTCCTCCTCCTCCTCCTCCTTCTTCTTTGCCAATAAAACTTTGACACTAGATTTTGAATATTGAATTTCAGTCATTTTATGTAAACTTTATTTTTTAGAGCAGAGAGCTCCCATATACCTCTTCTCCCACTGATTCCTCTATTGTTAACATCTAACATTAATGTGGTATACAATTGATGAACCAATATTGAAAAATTATTAACTGAAGTTCATAGTTTACATTAGAGATAACTCTGTGTTATTCAGTTCTATGAATTTTAGCAAATTAGTACTGTTTTGTAATTCACTATTAAACTATCAACCCAATAGTTTTACTGCCCTAAAAATTCTTTGCTTGCCTACTCATTCCAACCCCTCTATCTACTTAAACCTCTGGCAACGCCACTGATCTTTTTTATTGACTGTAGTTTTGCCTTTTTCAGAATATAAGATGGTTAAAATTATACAGTACATGGCCTCTGCAGACTGACTACTTTCACTTACCAATGCATTTAAGTTTGCTCCCTGATGTTTCAAGGCCTGATAGCTCATCTCTTTTTTCTTTAATTGCTTAATAATATTTTTTATGAATTAGATGATCTGTTTACCATTTAATTATTAAAGGACATCCTGGTTCTTTCCAGGTTTGATCATTATGAATATAATTGCTCTAACCATTCATGTACAAGATTTTGTAAGGACATGAATTTTCAACTTGTTTGGGTAAATACCAAGAACCATGCTTGCTGGATCATATGGTAAGAAAGTACCAAATTGTCTCAGAAAGTGATTGGACCATTTCCTGATCCCACCAGCAAAGAATGTGAGTTCCTTTTGCTCCACATCCTGGTCAGCATTTAGTGTTGTCGGTGTTATGAATTTGAGCCCTCCAAATAAGTGGGTAGTGATATCTCACTGTTTTATTTTCCAATGTACTAAAGACATATGAGATTGAGCATGTTTGCCTAGGCTTATTTGCTATCTGTAAATCTTTCTTGGTGAGGGAGCTATTTATATCTTTCACCTACTTTAATTGGGTTATTTGTTTTTGAGTTTTAAGAGATGCTTTGTATATTTTCAATATAATTGTTTTAAACAAATATGTGTTTTACAAACATGTTCCCCAGTAGGTGACTTGTCTTTTCCTTCTCTTAAAGTATATAGCTTTTTAAATGCTATATTGAACAAATTTCTTTAGAAAAATTAATATTAATTGGCTTTTTCCATATCCCAGAAGTTTTTATGTAGAATTTGAATTATCTATATTTTTAATTTTGACATAATTCTCAACAGTAAAATCATATTGCTCCAAAGCCTTCAAAGAAAAACTTTTACTTGTTGTTTGAAAGAAATCCATGCTTTTAATTAATTTTTATCAGAAAAATAATCTACTTCATTGAAATTTTCTAATATATTTCATAAAATAGTACATAATGTATTTTGTAATGTATTTTGTCTATACTTTTTGTGATCAGTTTTCTAATTCTTCTTTTTAGTTGGAAACAATACCTTTATTTTATTTTATGTGGCTGAGGATTGAACCCAGCGCCCAGCACATGCTAGGCAAGCGCTCTACCGCTGTGCCACAATCCCAGCCCTTCTAATTCCTCTTTTTAAAATTTGTGTTGTATCTTCTGTCATAATTTTCTTATAAGAGATTTGGCTTTAAAGGGTTTACTATTGCATTTTTCAATTGTGATTTGATTTTTAAAAAATTTATTCCTATTTTTATTCCTCATCATGTCCTTCTTCATTCCTTTTTTTTGGGTGTATTTTGTTATTTTATCCAAACTCTTTGAGATTAGTCATTATTTTCATTTGTCCTTTTTTAAAATAATAAAACCATTTAACACAAATCTTTCCTTCCAAATAGAACTTTGTCTACAATCAACAAATTTGGGGAATTATTGTTCTCATTTTTTGTATCTTATAAACTTTCCATACCTGTAGATTTCTGTTTACCTAGCCTAAGATTTCTGATGTAGGTTTTTTTTTCTTTTTTACTTTTCAAAGAATCCTAATTAGTTTTATCTAATCAAATGCATATCATTTCTAGTTTTATTGCATTGTAGTCAAATGGTCTGGCATTTACACTTTCTAATTGTGGGAATTTATTGATATTTTCTTTGTAACTTAATATACAATTAGATTTTAATTTTTAATTTAAAACTTTGCACAGATGTTTGAAAGAAAACTGAATATTGTATATTTTAATGTGTTTAAACATTATTAGTATATTATCCAAGTCCTTTTGTATATTCTTTTATGAATATATATATGTATGTATGTATGTATATATATATGTGTATATATATATATATATATATATATATATATATATATATATATACACACACACACACACACACATACATAAACATTTATCTATGCACATATTTTGGCCCATCAAAGGTTACTAGAGATATGGGAGAATTTTCTCCAAAACAGTCTTTTTTAGTCCTAGTAAGAGCTGGGGTTTTAGCTCAGTGGTAAAGTACTTGCCTAACCCAGGGTTTAATCCCCAGCACAGCAAAATAAATAAATAAATAAAATCCTGGTAAGCATAACAATTTGTGCTTGATCGATTTTGAAGCTCTTCTTTTGTCATTCTTAGTGGTCATTTGCAGCATGGATTGCACTTCCACTAAATAAAAAGAACCTTAAGTTTCCAATTTTTAAATTTCAATTTTTCCCCACCCTCTGACATTTAAAATACTAACCTACTTTATTTCTGTCTTTATTTTTCTGCTAAGTGAGTACCTATCTTATTGTCCCTCCCAATTTTTTTAAACATTTATTAACTTATCTAGAGATACAGTCCTGGGTTTTTGTTATTTTAGTATATTCTATTGAAATTTAAAATCCATTTTGTAGCAATATTTATGGTAGTTTTACTTGGATCTAGTTTTAAGGTGCTTATATATCACCTCCATCCTTTTATCCTTTTATGCTGTGAATTTCCTATTCTTCAATTTTATCAAGTAATTTATTTTCTTTTTAACCAAAATTGCTTTTATATTCTCATGGCAAATCATCCAAACAGTTGAAAAACAGGAAATTGAAAGTAGAGTCCCCATTCTCCCAGGCCAAGAATCAGAGGAGGTGAATGAGTTACTCAAAGCCAGCATTTTAGGCCACAGTCTCAGGGTACCTGCTCCAGTGTGAGCCCTGGAGGTCTCACTTCACCCCAAACCTGTCCTGCTTTCTCAGACTCAATTGTACCTTTATTAACAGTGTTTGTAGTTCAGTCCAAAATGATAACTTTTAACATTCTTTGGTATTTTTGTTATGATTTGCATAAATATATTTTTATCTATTTGTGATTTATTTTCATATGAGGAATGGTGCAGAGATTTCATATATTTTTTCACAAATAGCCATTCATTATTTCCCAAGTCACTTTTCAAACTACACACTTTTTCTTCATTTGCGATCTCATATTTATCAGGTGTCATTTCCTTAGTTTATTTCCAGTATCTTTATCATTGTTTGTTGCTCAGTCACCACCAAGTGCTTTAATCTTTTTTTTCCTTTTAGTAGGTTTTGATATCTTTTCTGGCAAGATCATGTTCATTGCAGTTTATTACCATTCACACAATGATTTTTTCTTTTTTGAGAGAGAGAGAATTTTTTAAAATTTATTTTTTAGTTTTTGGTGGACACAACATCTTTATTTTTATTTTTATGTGGTGCTGAGGATCAAACCCAGTGCCCCGCTCATGCCAAGCGAGCGCGCCACTACTTGAGCCACATCCCCAGCCACACAATGATATTTTTTATATTGATGTTTTTATATTTTCTTTAACATTTTTAACTTCCACAATAGAATATAAATATTCAATAGGCAATCATGGTAAGCATTTAGAATAATATCTGCCATGTAGTATGTATTCAATCAATTTTAGCTTCTTAAATAAATAAGATCTGAAATAAAGTCTAGATTATCTATACATTGTGTGTGCTACCAGAGAAGCTGGTGAAATTTCCATTGTTCCCATTTCTCTTCCCTTGGATTCCTTGAATTCTCTATTCATATCTATTCCTCAACCACAGCTGTTTTGCAACTGTCCTTAGAAATCATTTATATTACTGCAACTCTTCTTAGCTGAGGTAGGACTTTCTCCTCTGCCCATGATGGATATAAGGAAAATTGTATTCCTACCAAGCACTTTAACCCAGGTTATTTCCATCACTGGCCAAGAATATTGGAACTCCTGAGGTATATGTACCATGACAAGGAACCCCTCCTCCTCTTGTCATTATTTTAGGGGGAGGGGTAGAATGGTGCTACACATGTCCAAGAGCAACACTTTTTAAATTGCATTCTTCAGGTATGCTTAAGAATTGGGGTCCATCTCAAATGGTAATGGGAAGCAGAGCTAGTGGAATGCCAAGACTCCAGAACAGGTAGGTCTCCTTTACATTTCAAGAAATACTTCATTTGGACAAAAGATAATATTGTTTTTAAAATGAAGAAGGTGAGAAAGGAGGGCAAGTCAGAGAGACTCTTGTCCAGCTCTCTGGTTAGTATAGACCAGAGTTCCTCAACATCACATAATTGATATTTTGGGCTGGATAATCTTTTGTTGTACAGGAAGGATGTCCTGTGTGTTGTAGGATATTCAGCAGTATCTCCAGTCTTTAACTACCAGCAGGAAAAAAAAAATGTCTACAGACACTGCACTGCCCAAAATTCCCTGGTTGGCAAAATTGTAACCAGTTCAGAATTCCAGTATAGATCAGCCTATAATAGTGGATGCATAAACCACCTCCAGATCTTTCTTAAGTTGTCAAGTTTGCTTTTGATACAACAAATTAGTTTTTTCAGTCTACTTTGTCAGTCTTTACTTAACTGAGGTTTCCTGTAGAGTCTCTTAAATTTACTGTTTTAAAACATGTCTAAAGAGCTAGGAAGAACTGCATCTTCCTAGTGTCATAACATTTATAACCAATCTCCTTGAAGATTATAAATTGCAAGTTATACAGGCACAGTAATATAGAATTTCGTATTAGTTAGGAGGACCACCAATGAACATAAACACAGCAATTTCTCCTTGGTGTATTTCAGCCTCTAGTCTTGCGCAAGAAGTCAACACTGGATAACTGATGTTAATCTCCAGTCAGTCTTTGGATTGCTTTCACTTATTTCTACTTAGTCAACTTAGATCCTTGGCTTCTCTGATTTATTATTTTCTCTATTTTTACACTTTGGAAAATGGATCAATAGATAATGCCAGATTTCAAGTCTTCCTTTGGCTCTCTCTATCCTTGTCACAGGTGATTCATATTTTAATAGTACCTATTTTTAAAGATCACAAGAGTCAGTTTTCAAGGAACAGTAATGTTTAATTTAATGTAAAAATGACTTGTAAGAAAAAAAATTAAAAGACCAGTATTAGAACAGTTTCCTCTTCTAAGAAATAGTAATAATTTCCTTCTTAAGAAATATTAATATTTAGTAACATGCCGTGTTTTTTTCTTTCAGGAAATCAAATAAATAGCTATTTATTAATTTGATTGTGTAACAAGTAATATTTAAAATCACAAAATAATGTCTTCTTTTTCTTGGATGTTTATTCATTCTGTAGCTGGCATAAAACAATGTAGAAAACATGCACTTACCATGCAAGCTTACAAACACATGTTAAAGATTAAGGATCAGTGAATTTGCAAACCTAATTTTTATTTTATAATTTTCCAGTTATTTTAAAATCATCACTATTTCTTTCAAATTATCATCATTAGAACAATTTACTGTTAATGAGAAATTCCAGTGAGGTCCAAAAGTTATATAAAAGAAATAGTTAAGGACGCTGAAGACTTAAAAAATCAGACACACAGGAGAGAATAAAAACCTTCAAGAGGCTCTTGGAAATCTAAGTGATAAAACCTATGATTAGGAATTTGTGCAACTAAAGGTAAATTTTCCAAACGCTTTTGCAACCATTCTTGCTGACTATGACCCTTCCCAGCCATACCATTCATACAAAGTATTATACAAAGTATGACACAAAGATAACTATTAGAATAGGAAAGACAGCAGAATTAATTGAACATTACTCTCCTACATTCATACATGAATACACAACCAGCATAACTCCACATTATGTATGACCATGAGAATATGTAAAATTACATTCTATTATCATGTAAAAGAAAAATTAAAAAAAATAAAAGATACTATGAATTTAAATGCAAAAACAAAGACTTGATTCTCTACTGCAGAGATGCCAACATATCCCAGAACTCTTCACTAACCTTACAAGACCCAAGTTTGTCTTCCAATTTTTCTATCCCCTGCAATTTGCTTTAGTTCTTTAAGTCATCTGGCCCTCATTTCTTTAGCTGTGCAATGCTAACATGTCAAAATTCTTTGACTGTCATCAAACACGTTATAGAATACTATGCAGGGCCTTTCACTCATTATGAGTTTAAGACTAGTTTGTGAGCTTTCTGCCAACGTCTCCTGATACAGTCACTATGTAACTAATAGTATCTAAAGGCCTGCTTTGAAACTGTACTATACCTGAAAGAATGAATGTTCACTACTGTATTAGCTTTTTTCGCTGCTGTGACTAAAAGATCCGAGCAGAACAATTGTAGAGGAGGAAAGGTTTATTTGAAGGCTCATGGTTTCAGAGGTCTCAGTCCATAGAAGGCTGGCTCCATTTCACAGGGCTTGAGATGAGGCAGAACGTCATGGAGGAAGAGTATGGAAGAGGGAACCAGCTCATATAATGATCAAGAAGCAGAGATAAAGGGCTTCATTTGCCAGATATAAATATATATCCCAAAGTCACACCCCAATTCCCACCTCCTCCAGCTATACCCTATCACTTCAGTTACCACTCAGTTAATCCTACTGGAGATTAATTCACTGAGTAGGTTAAGGGTCTAACCCAATCATTTCTCTTCAAAACCTTCTTGCATTGTTTCACACGTGAGCTTTTGGGGGATACCTCACATCCAAACCGTAACAATTACCCAAGTATTCATTTACTATTCACTAAACAAACTCTAAACACCTTTACCTGACACACAGGAAATCCCCTAAGACCTGGGACTAGAGTAGTAAACACTGTAGTCATATTTCCTGGTGCTTAGGATCTTACCCTTCCTATGAGGATTGGAGACAACAGACAAACAACCAATAGCATTGTCCTACACATTGTTTTAAACTGCTTCTTAAAACTGAGAGATAACTCTAGTACAGTGTAAAGAGCAATAATTTTAGACTCAGAATCTGCATTGTGTGCCAATTAAATCACATTTTAGTTGGATTATTTTAATTAAATTATAATTTAATTTTCTTACCCTCAGTTTCCCCACATGAAGAATAGGGATCCTAATATTCATTGTGGTTAGAATTAACTGATATAATGCCTAAAGTTACTCCTTGTAACCAAATATTGAAAAGAGAGGAAAATATTTATAAAGTTAGTGTTACATTTTTAAGTAGTACATTCTTTTTCTAGCATTAATATGCCTACTAACTGTTTTTTTGATGGTTACTGAACAATTTTTTTTTTGGTGCCAAAACCCAGGAACGAAACATAAAAAATTGTAAAACACCTAATAGTGCAGAATTCTTCCTATGAAACATAACCTGATGTTTTGTTAACTTCAGTGCAACATCACTAGTTAGTGGCAGAACAACACAGGCAAAGGGCCAGGAAAGAGGTGTCTCAGCCCCCAAATTAAATGCAGATGACTCTGTGTCAACTGTTAGTATTTTTGAGAAGCAAATCTTAATACTTTGATGTTAGCCTGAAATAACAACCCTTGATATTTTGGACAATTTTATTTTTTTAAATAAATATAACCATGTTTTTAAAATGCCAAAGAAATCTACTAAACAAAATGAAGTGTGGGGGGAAATGTTAAATGCCAAGTCCTACTTTTACATTTCAATATGAACACTTACAATATAAAATGATTATATATTATAAGTTAGAATTAAATATGGGGCCATCAATTTTGCCCCATTAATTGTATTGATTTGATAAGATGCAACAGGTTTCTTTATTTTTATAACAACAATTATGCAAGGATGTTTTATCTAAGTTGATAAATCATTTGGAGTAGATTTAATCCTCTGACACAGGTATCTATATATCTTTACAATAATATTTCTAGGCTTCAAACTGTCTCCCAAGATTCAGATGCATGTTTCAACTGCCTGTTGAATTTTTTTTTTTTTTGTCTAACTCATTGGCACATCAATCTCAACAAACTGAAAATGAATTTGCAATTTTTCTTTCCAAATCTTGTCCTTATCCTAACACTCCTATTTCTATTGGTATCAATTTTCAATATCCAGAAACTTTCACTTAGTTTCACATTCCTTTATATCATCAACCTTGCATGAACCCCCTACTTACATTCTCACTACCTCTGCCCCGGCTCAATTCTATACTTCCTCTTAATTTGACCAGATCAGAAGCCACAACATTAGTTGCTCAAGACACATCTCCGCCTAATTTCCATCTACCTACATTGTGGAAGGCAGAATAATGGCCCCCAAGATCTCCCAGTCCTAACCACCAAAACCTATGTTTGTCACTGTGATGGCAAAAGATATGCTTGTGATTAAGAATCTTGAAATGAGATGGTTAGGGATTATTTGAGTGGGCTCAACCTAATCATAATTTCTTAAAATTGGAGAACCCTTCCTCATATGATCATCGAGAAATGTAAATAAAAACCCAAAGAAAACCAAAAAATTGCAACATTGCTGGCTTTAAAAATGGAGGAAAGTGATCATTAGACAAGGAATGTAGACAGCTTCTAGTACTAAAAAGGGCAAGGAAACAGATCCTCCTCCACAGCCTCCAAAAAGGAACACAACCCTGCTGTCACGTTGATTTTAGTCCAATGAGCCCTCCATCAGACTCTGACTTACAAAATTACACGACAATAAATTTATGTTGTTTTAGGATATTAAAGTGTGTGACAACTTTTATAGCAGTAGAATAATATCCGTGTGCTTTTTGGTTCATCAGTTTAAGAATATAACTGATCAACTCTACTCACTTATTCAACAAGATTCTTCACATCTGCCCTTTCTTCACTTACCAAGTACAATTCAAATAGCTCAACTTTACATACAAAGGCCTTTATAATTTTATTGCAGATATCTTCCTGTTTCTCTTCACCATTATGCACCGAAGATATGTATATAGTCACTCTCCAAATTGGCCTTTCACTTTCTGGGCATTGTGTCTTTGAAGATCTCTGTATAACATGCTTTTAACATACACATGTGTTGAAATTTGTGTTGTCCTTCTAAGTTTGAAACTCAATACTACCTCCTGCAGTGGTCTTTACTGATTTCTCTAGCTGGAAGTGAAATGTCTTTCTCTAATGTGCTTTCTTAACTGTTGTCTATGTCTCTTAATTTTGTTTATCTTCTTCTACCTTATTTATTCAGAGATGCTGCTTTATCCTTATTAAATCCATGAGCTTTTCAGTACATAGAACCTTGATTTTCATCTCTAAAGTGTCAAGTTCACATCACACATTAAATAAATGATACAAGATTTTCTTTATTGGACAAAAAAAGGACAGTAAATTAATGAATCGATAAGTAACTATATAAAACTCATTCATCTGTGACATTCCCTGTGGGTCATCTTTAAAAACACCTGGTATAGCATATCATCTCTGCTTTAGATGGAACACTTTGGATTTTTAAACACTAATTTTATTAAACTATCTTATTGATACTAAAGAGTAAATATCATATTGTCATCTTAGAAGACAGTCATGATGAAAATCTGATACAATTATAACATTTAGGTAGCTCTATAACATACTGTGCAATAAACATTGTTAATAATCTTTAATTACAAACATTCTTTTAGTCAGAATAGGTTTTCTGTGTTGATATGGTTCCTTTAAGGATGTTCTAACGTTTCTCCATTCTCTCATTATTATCTTTGGTTATTTTTCCATATTTTGAAACCGATTATTTTGCTTTCTCTGGACTGTGCTTTCTCAGAACCCTAGATGGAGGATAGTGGGAAAAACCTGCCTAACATAGGGACGACAGGGCAATGTTTTTTTCCAGAAATGGTAACCACACAAAAGATCTCAGAAAGTCCTCCTGGGCTTTAGGATTTTTAGGAATTGCAATTTATATGGGCTGAAGTAGGAATCATATAAAAAGAAGAGATATAGAAACTGCCTCAGTTTTTTTTTTTGTTGTTGTTGTTGTTTGTTTGTTTGTTTGTCTTCATTTTTAGTACTGGGGATTAAACCAAAGGGTACTTAACCCCTGAGCCACATCCCCAGCCCTTTTTTTAATTTTTTTTTTATTTTGAGACAGGGTCTCGCTAACTTGCTTAGGGCCTTGCTAAATTGCTGAAGCTAGCCTTTAACTTGCAATCCTCCTGCCTCAGCCTCCCAAGTTGCTGGGATTACAGGCAGGCTCCACCAGGCCTGGCTGCCTCAGTATTTGTAGAAAAGAGAATCTCCTACTTGATTTCCAAAATGTTTTTATTATTCCTTCATAACACTAACCCTGCTTCTAAACTGGCACTGTTGGAAAGTGGTACTGAAATGAAAAAGAAAATAACTGTTGTTGGAACATAAGAAAAGTAGTGATTAAATTCTACTGGAGAGACCATATATTAAACAGCCATTCAGCTGGGCACTAAACTAGGAATTATGGATACAGAGTTGATTATATTTGGCCTTGTCCTCAAAAAGCTTAAGTGATAAAACCAAACTACAGCTTCTGCGATAGTTATCACAACAAACTGTATAAACTGATACATCAATGAATAATAACAAGTGATGCTCAATCAAGGAGTTGATTTACTTTGGGAGGAAATGGACATATTGATGGATTCCTCTGCTTTGAACTGCTTGCAGAACTTGCCTGGACTATGTATCACTTGCATGCATTGTGAACTATCTGTTGGTGCAGCGAATTGTGGTAGTGCTGGGGTATCTTTGCTGATGGTGTCATCGGTGGTACAATTTTTCCAAAAAGAGCCGTCATTTGGCTTGGTGCCGTGGCATTTTGCATCCTCCTCCCTTCTGCTTGTGATGGTCTAAAATTTGGGGGCCAACAGAGGTAAGGCAAAGAACCTCACCCCCCCACTGGTACCAAGGCCAAATTTGGGGGCCAACAGAGGTGAGGCAAAGAACCTCACCCCCCCACTGGTGCAAAGTCCAAATTTGGGGGCCAACAGAGGTGAGGCAAAGAACCTCACCCCCCCACACTGGTGCAAAGGCCTATCCACAAGTATGGCTGTATGCTGGACCAGTAGCCAATGACGGGTAAGATCCAATTATAATGGTACCACCCTAAGACAGGAGGCTGACGCCTTGAGGTCAGCTCATCCGATGACGGGTAAGAACCATATGTAGTATTGGACAACCTAAGACAGGCATGGTCCCTAAGCCGTGTGCTTGTTGTTTAATTAAACAGAAGGGGGGAGATGTTGAGAGCCACAGTTTAGTCGGAATGACGCCTGGCATTTTTGCCAGAGGGAATGGTTGAAAAGTGACCTGGCTCCAGGATTAGGGCGGATCCTGCTGGGAATAGGGTGGCTCCAGGATTAGGGCGGATCCTGCTGCCTTGGGCACCTGCTACTTTGGAGTTCCCATTGAGTTCCCGCAGGGTTCGAGAGAATTGGCAGGCTGAGCCCGGAGCCCAGTGAGGCCGGAGCCCGGTGGGGGGAGTGTGTTCCCAGAAAGTGTGTATAGAGTGCCGGTGAGAGTGCAGGAATAAAGAGTTGCTGTTTGAACCTACAAGGCTTTGTGGCGGCTTGGTTATTTTGTGCCCAGCCAGACTGCAGCACTTAAGAACTAAGCCAATTCATAGTTCATCAATTCATCAAGGGGTTAATTGGCTTTCAACAATTAGTTTTCAGTTATTTAACTTTTGGCATATTGACCTTCCTTTGAGAACTTCAAAAAATTTCTTAGAGCTGAGAATAAAATAGTAGGAATAAATAATTAAACTATTTTAATGAAGTGGAATAAATAATATGGCAGAATGAATGATTATAGAAACTAAAAGATTATTTGGAAGGCTTTCTGTATCTGAGTTAAGTCCTGGAAAAGGAGTAGAAAATAACAGGAAAAAAAGGACACATTTAACAGTGAAATATCAGAGAGAGGACAGGACATGGCTGAGGAACTGTAAGTAAGTCAGGCTTGTTGGAACAAACGTCTGAGGTTGGGTCTGAATGGTGAGATACAAAGAAGGAGAGGAAAAGACAAGATCACAGGAGGTCTGTGCACTCTGCCCAAGCATGTGTGTTTTGTTTTGAAAAACCAAGGAAAGGGATACAGGAAAAGTTGAAATATCAACAGCATTTAGAGGAAATGAAACAAAGAGCAGTTTAGTTTTCAGGTTAGATAATAAGAAGGCAGAAAGAGAAAGAGAGAAAGCTGGTGGGTTTAGGGGCAGCACAAAGAGGTGATTAGATTGTACAACGTAATGAATAATTAGACTGCAGAGATGAGCAACTGGGGTTCATTAAGGAGGCAATGCAATAATACATGCAAGAAATCACCAGGCAGGGACAGAGATGGAGAAAGAAGAAAACAAGTGTGAGAAATATTTTGGAAGCAGGATTAATGTGATTTAGAGACCTATTGGCCATGGAGAAGGAAGAGATTGCAGATGAACTAGTGCTCCCTAGCCTGGAAAAACTGAGAAGTGATGATGGCATTCAACAATAGCAAACCTTGTGAAAGTGGAACAGAGTTAATTGTGGAGGAAGCCGGGTGGAATTTGGTTTCTATTATGTTGCTTGTACATATTAGCTCAGAGTCTTCCTGGAATAGCTTAAATGTATCTGAGGACTAAAAATTTATAACAGGTATTGCACTTAAACTAACCTCTATGATTTTCCCCAAACATGTAATACACATGTAATGTAAAACTCACGAAAGAGACTTTTATATCACCTTTGGAGTGGTTTCTATTTATATTTAGTTGACGGAAGGAAAAGATATACAAGCACTGCTTTGAATATTGTTGAATGCTCTGTCCTCTGATACTCACAAAATTTGAAGAAAATGATGCTTAGAGAGGTCATGTAATGTACAGGTTGAGTCAATTCTGAGCACATCCAGAGCCCAAACCTTAACTTTGAAAATTATTTCCTCTCCACGACTAAGGTCACAGACCGTCACACAGGGTGTGTAAAACAAAACTTCATTTCTGAAATCTTATTTGGTATCTGGTTTTCTGAGCCTTGTGTGGTGTTTTGCCAATAAAAAATAGAAAAGGCAATTTGGTTGAACCTGCCAGTCAATTTATCCAAACACTTATAATAGGTCAATAATATTTTCCTCGATGGAAAAAATACACATAGTAAATTAACTCCAGGAGGCCAAAATTAAGTTTTCTTATAATGAAATTAAGAACCTGAACACATTCCAATAATGTCTGTCCTGGTGGGAAGTATAAGAATCAATAATTCTACAGCATCTGCATATTCCACTGAATATGTTTCATTGACCCCTATATTAAAGGGATCTGTGGATTCTTTATTATATGGGTATATTTGGGGCAGCATAATGCTAGATTAGGAATTTTTTTAAACTCCTTTTATTTGGACACAGTATCTTTATTTATTTATTTGTAATGTGATGCTGAGGATCAAATCCAGTGCCTCATGCATCCGTTCCAGGTAAGCACTCTACTGCTGAGCTACAACCCCAGCCCGTACAGTAGGAATTTGAAAGAGAAGGAATGAGAATAACAGGATCAGCTGGTTGGAATTTGGCACTAAAGCAGAAAGGGAAGGTGGTATGTGGAAATAAAGTAGAAGGTAACCATCATCTGATTTATTTCTGCATATAAAAAAACAAAGAACTCCTGTATCCAAAAGAAGGATGGATATACATTTATGTATATTTTGATATTTGTTGTTTCTTTATTTTATTTTGAGAGACTTAAGATGCAACTTACAGCCAGACTGTACAATTTCAGAAAATAATACTTCAGTCCCACAGAGATTACATGGGCCAAACCCTAAGAAAAATTTCTCACTGCCTCAAGTTTTTGGAGATGGGCCTTTATGATATATTGAAAATCAAAGCTATTGACTAAATCACTCAAGCCAGTCATGTGCCATAAAAGCACAGATCCCAGCCATTTTCCTAAGCAGTGCCTTAAAATGGCAATAAGAGAAAATAGCATTAGGAACTGTACTTGACTGAAGGAGTCAGGGCAAGTTCAGTGCACTAAAGCCAGAAAGGACATGCTGTAATCTATGACATCTTGCTCTGTCAAACCCTGCTGTCATTCTCTTTGTTAGCAGGAGGATAATTCTTAAATGTACAGGGAAATACCCCAAAACAAATTAGCACCAAGAGCAAAAACGTGTTCCCCACCAAAAACTATATAATATGTGTAGGACAATCAAATGTCATCTTCTTTACATTTCATGTAAAGATTCATGTGTTTTCTTGAGATTGTTGAGAAGTATGGAAGATTTTGAAATATAAGAACAAAATTTTCTTACAAATTACAAAGAAAATCTCAGAAAACATCAATTTTATTGGACTTCAAGCCCTCTAATTTTCAAAACGGTTAGGATTGAAGATAATCATGTCTTCTCTTGAGTAGCAGATACACTTGTTTAAACAAAGCATTATAAAATAAAATAAATCATTTCTATAAATAATTTCTATAATATTATGTATATCTTCATTTGAATTTTTTTCTGTAGGCAGTTTCTAATGAGTTTGCATAGTACACTATTTCTAGATAACTTATTGTATTCATTGAAAGTAATCAATGAAGAAATGCATATGGCTGTGGAGAGATGTGCTTAGGGATTATATTAGTATCCATGGATCCTAAATTTTATTTCCTGAGCTATAGGTTTTCTATTCAGGACTTGTTGCCTGTAACTATATGTTGAAAACTTTCCCCTACATTTTCTTCCAGTAGTTGCAAAGTTTCCGTGTTATACCTAGATCTCTGATCAGTTTTAAGTTGAATTTTGTGCAGGGTAAGAGATTGGGATCGAGTTTTATTCTTCTACATATGCACATTCAGTTTTCAAGCACCATTTGTTAAAAAGGCTGACTTTGATGTACGTTTTTGGCACCTCTGTCAAATGACTGTGTGTGGACTTGTCTCTGTGTCATCTATTCTGTTTCACTGATCTTGGTTTATATGCTGGTATTTTTGTTACTGTGACTCTGTAACAATTTGAAATTGGGTACTCTCATGCCTCCAGCTTTGGTTTTTTTGCTTAGTATTGCTTTGGTGATTCTGGTGTTTGTTCTTTCATATGAATTTTAGAATTGGTTTTTCTAGTTGTGTGAAGAATATTATTGGTGTTTTAATGGAGACTGCATTGAATCTGCAGATTGCTTTTGGTAATATGGCCATTTTTATTAATATCAGTTCTGTCTTTCCATGAACATGGGAAGTCTTTCTATTTTTTAGTGTCTTCAGTTTCTTTTTTCAGTGTTCTGTCATTTTCTCTGTAGAGGTCTTTCACCTCCATGTTTAGGTTTATTCCTGAGTATTTCATTTTATATTTTACTGTATGATTTCATATATGAAGCGTTATTTTTTATATTTTATATTGGTATATTATAATTATACTTAATTATTCATTAGCTGTTTTCATTAACTGTTTTCCTGATTTCTTTCTTAGTGGATGCATTATTGGTACATGGAAAAGCTATTGATTTGTGGATGTTGCTTTTGTATCCTGACACTTTTCTGATTTTACTTAACTGCTCTAAAAGTCTCTGGTGTAGTTTTCAGGGCCTTCTAAATGAAAGAGTATATCACCTGCAGATAGGAATTGTTTGACTTCTTTTTTACTTGTGTTTCTATTGTTTTCTTCTTTTGCTTAATTGCTCTAAAATTTTAAGGCCTAAATTGAATAGGAGTGGTCAAAGTGAACATCCTTGTCTTTTTCTTTATTTTGGAGAATTTGCTTTTATTGGTTTTGGAGAAATTGCTTTTCCCATACAGTATGATGTTGGCTTGGATTTGTCATGTAGCCTTTTCATATTAAGTTCCTCCTATCACTAGTTTCTTTAAGGTTTTCATAATGAAGAAATGTGGAATTTTTTCAAAATGCTTTTTTCCACATCCACTGAGATAATCCTGTAGTTTTCTTCACTTGATCTATTCAGGGTATATATTTTTTTTTTATTTATGCATGTTGAACTATTTTTGCATCTCTATGAAACCAAATTGATCATAGTTTATGATCTTTTAAATGTATTGTTGAATTCAGTTTGCAAGTATTCTACTAAGGACATTTGCATGAATGTTCTTTGAGGATATTAGCATGTATTTTTCTTGATGTGCCGTTGTCACATTTTGAAATTGGGATAATACTGACTTTGTAGAATGAATTTGGAAGCATTCCTTGTTTTCTATTTCATGGAATTATTTGAAGAGCATTGGTATAAGTTCTTCCTTAAGAATTTGCAAAATTCACCTATGACTCTTTCTGATCCTAGGTTTTTCTTTGTTTATGGGCTTTTTATTACTTTTTTAATCTTGTTGCTTGTTATTGGTCTGCTTAGATTTTCTGTATTCTGATTCAATTTCATCAGGTTGTTCAGGTCTAGAAATTTATCCATTTCTTCTGGATTTTTCAATTTGTTGGAAAATGTTTCCAAAATAATCCCCAATGATCTTCTAGATTTCAACGGTGTCTATTGCAATATCTCTTTTTCTCATCTCCAATTTTATTAATTTATGTCTCAGTTTCTTTTGGTTAATTTGGCTCAGGATTTTTTTTCAATTTTGTTTATCTTTACAAAGAATCAACTCTTTATTTCATATGTCCTTGGTATTGTTCTTTTATTTACTATTTAATTAATTTTAGCTCTGATTTTTATTCTTCCCTTCTATTGGTTTTGGACTTGGTTTATTCTTACTTTCTTAAGACCTTGTTATACATCACTAGGTTATTTATTTTGAACTTCTAATAAAGATATTGTGTCCATGTATAACTAAAAAAATATATATTTTAAAAAACTGTGTAGGGAGGGTTGGGAGGGGAAGTATAGAAGTTCATTGGATTAGACAAAGGTGAATGAAGGTAAAGGAGGAGGGATAGGAATAGGAAAGACAGCAGAATGAATCAGACATAACTCTTCTGTGCTCATATATGAATATATGACCAGTGTAATTCCACAGTATGTACAACCACAAGAATGGGATCCAAATTGGAATGAGTTTCACTTCATGTGTGAATAATATGTCAAAATAGACCCTACTGTTGTATATATCTAAAAACAACACATAAAAAAATAAATAAATAAAAGTGTGTTGTTCAATTCCATGTGTTTGTATAGTGTGCAAGTTTTTCTTGCTGATGATTTCTAGTTTTATTCCATTAGCATTCAGTAAGTTGCAAGGAATTATTTCAAGTTGTTTGTTTTGCTAATATTTGCTTTAATATATGATATATTTTGGAGAAAGTTCCATGAACAATTGAAAAGAAAGTATATTCAACTGCTGTTGAATGAAATATTCTGTAGATTTCTCTCACATCGATTTGATCTAAAGTATAGCTCAACTCTAATAATTTTGTTGATTGAAGGGGGTCTGTATGACCTTTAGAGAGAGTGGCATACTTAACCCACTATTATTATATTGGGGCCTATTTATTCCTTATGTCAAGGAATGTTTTCTATATAAAGTTGGGTACATCAAGAGTCAGGGCATATTTATTTACAATTGTTATATTTTCTTGTGGATTCTTCTCTCTACCAATATGTACTGGCTTTCTTTGTCTCTTCTGATTAATTCTGTCTTGAACTCTTCTTTTTAAGATATGAAAATAGCTACTCCTGATTGCTTTCAGATTCCATGTGCATTTGTTTTTTCCATCCTTTCACTTTCAATCTGTGAATTTCTTTGACGGTAAGGTGTGTTTCTTATAGACAACATATACTTGGATCTTGTTTTTTAACTGAAGTCTTCCAGTCTGTCTTTTAATTGGAGAATTAAGACCTTTTGTATTCAGTGTTAATATAGATAGATTGATTGAACAATAGACAGATAGACCAACCTATATAGATGAATAGATCTATATAAATAGATAAATATATCTTCTTGTCATTTGTTTTCTTTTTAAATTTTGACTTATTCATAATCCTTATTTGTTTATCTACTTTTCTAATGAGATTTATTCTTTCCCATAGTTACTTTCATCTTCTTCTTCTGTTTACAGGATTAAGTATTGTATATAATTGTATGAAGTATTGTATATAATTCTGGCTTAGTGCATATGAATTATTTCAGTTCATTTTTATCTTGGATAGTTTTATTTCTTCTATTCTGAAGGACAACTTTGGTATATATAATAATGTTGGAAGTTATTATGTTGGTAGTTATTTTCTGTTGTTTATTCTTTCAGGGCTCAAAATACATAATTCTATACCATCCTGGCCTTTAGAATTTCTCTTAAGATTTTTTTCTGTTGGGTTTCCCTTTATACCTGACTTGATGTTTCACTCATAGCTTTTAAAATACCTTTTGTTGTTCTGAATTGTTTGCATTTTAATAATAATTTTTCATAGAGAAGGCTTTTCTGGTTCTGTCTGGAGTTCTAAATATCTTCAGTACCTACATGTCCATTTCATTCCCAAAATTAGGGAAATTTTCTGCTATTATTTCATTAAATAAGTTTTCTATGCCATTGTATCTCCACTCCTTTCTCAAGACCTATGAGTCTCAAACTTGAATTTGATCTTATAATGTAATCACAGAGCCCTTGTATGTCCTTTACATAGTTTCTTTTTTTTTCTTTGCTGTTGTCTGAGTGTTCTAGTTCATCCACTTTGTCTTTGAGTCCTGATATTCTTTCTTTTGCTTGACCTAGTCTATTATGTGTCTCTCCACTGAATGTTTTCATTTGTTTCACTGAGTGTTTCCTTTCCAAGATTCCTGTTTAGTTCTTTTTCAGAATATTTGTCTGTTTACTGAAATGCTCTTTCATATACTATCTTTCTTAGTTCTTTTAATGCATTTTTAATTTTGATACTTTTTAAAATTCTTTGTCATTTGCTCCACTTTGGTATCTATTAGTTCAGTTATTGGGGAGTTATGAATTTTAGAGGTATCTTATTAACTTGTTTTTTTCATGTTTCCTGTGTGTCTTTATTGAAATTTGTGCATCTGTTGGGATGGATATTTTCACTGTTAAAAGAGGGACTTTCTAGTGAGTTACTTTCTCTTTACAATGTGCACCAGACTAGGAGTTTATCAGCATCAGAGCACCCAATAAAGTGCTATGTTCCATCCCTACCACCACTCTGAGAGAATAGAATAACCAAAATTATCAATGACAACTTGAAAGCAAACCTTATAATAAAATATAATGACAACTTATTGAACAAATTCTTAAAACTTCACTTACTAAAAAGGAGTATTAATATAGAATAGGCTAAAAATGGGCAATAAGGAATGTTAGATTAATATTAAAATATATAGACCATAAAAAGAATAGTGACAGAAGAAAAGGCAAAAGAAAGAAAGAGAAAGGAGAGGAAAGAGAGAGATAAAAAATGAGAACTGGAAGAAAGAATAGAAGAGGGTGGATAAAATAAGAAATAAAAATTGAATGTAGAATAAATCCAATTAACAAATTAATTTTAAATAAGGAAGAAAAGGGAAAAACAACATTTTA
Organism: Marmota flaviventris; assembly: GCF_047511675.1. Classification (NCBI taxonomy): domain Eukaryota; kingdom Metazoa; phylum Chordata; class Mammalia; order Rodentia; family Sciuridae; genus Marmota; species Marmota flaviventris. The sequence continues at coordinate 64,918,132 of NC_092504.1, forward strand.
TAAAGGTATGCAATAAGAAATAATGAGAGGAATTAAAATAAACCAACACAGAAAACAATATCATTGGAATAAAAAAATGACATTAAGAATACTAAAATTTCTCCTCACCAAGGTTTTTAAAGTAGAGGGACTTTTCAGGCATTTCCAGATGTGAAATGTGCCAGGCGTTGGTGTGGGACACTTTGATGCAGCTGTCCTCTCAAGGTCTGGGTGTTGAGAAGTGAAAAAGTTGCTTGACATTGCACAGAGGTAGAGCATTGTGTATTTACTTTTTCCCACACCTAGATCAGCTGCTGAAGAAGGAGGAGGAGAAAGAGAATGGGAGGAGGATGGGAAGAGGAGAATAAGAAGGAGGACAACAGGAAGAAGCAGTAGCAGCAAGTGGAACTCCTAAGCTATCTTCGCTGTCTTCATACCCCCATCCCCAACTCACTTCTGCAGATTTTTTTACCACTGTGTTGGCCCCAGCACTGGGGTTTCTCTGGTGAGATAAAGGGGATGTCCTCTTTGGGGCAAGGGCAGTTGCTTTGCATGCTCAAGAGCCACAGAGCACAACCTGCCTTTCTCCAAGCTGTTAAGGTGGCCCTATGGGCTCTGCTATCAGCCCAGGAACTGGAGAGCCTCCTGCTTGTGCAGAGGTGACCGTACTTAAGAGTTCTTGGCCTGGTGGGCGGAACACTCCCTGGTGAGTAATGAGTGTGTGTGTGCACCCAGGAGACCTCACTGCGTGAGGATGGGGGTAAGCACCAGTCTGCAAGGCACTAAAATGCACCTGCCCTACTCTGCTCCCACCCTATGTCAGTTCCCACCATCTGTCAGACAGAAATCTCAGCAGGGAATTCACTGGACACATTATTTTGAAGGCTTGCTTCAAAGGCTTTCCCCATGACAATATTTGCTGCCATCTCCAGAGGAGATGAAGATGTGGAATGTGTGCTTCTCAAAGCTGTCAGCTTAAGCATGACCTTCACAAAATGATTTCCTGCCATAACTTGCCACTCATTCACCAGCCCACAATGCAGTTTCAGTATCAACTAAGTTCAGTGTGCAGGCTAGCTGTGAGCTTGGAGAGTTGGAATGATAGAAAAGAACATTATTAGCCTCTTCTATAGTCTCCTTTCTTGATTTTATAGTCCTCTTTTCCTGCTTAGTAGCTGCCGTCTCTGTCTTTCCAGAATTGTGTCTTAGAGGAGAGTAGGTTAGAGAAAAATCACAGTTTTAGTTTCTGTTGCAGTTGGGATCTGGTGGGTTGCCCCTGATTTGGGGAATGTAAACTCCCTATACTCCTTTTCCTGTGGGTCTCTTTTGAGGACAGAGTTCCCAGACCCAGGCTGCCTCAACTGCTGGTCCCTGGCCACTCCTCTGGATGACTGCTTAAGTCATTTTCTCAGCCTTAGGACTCAGAGGGCCCAGCCTTCTGCTGAGGTTGCATGGCCCCTGCAAGCCATCTTCTGAAATGAGATCCCTTTTTAAATGATCCCTCCTACTTCCCCTACATTTGCCTTCACCCTCCATCTTCTCCCTCAGAAAGCAGCCACTTGCAGCTCACACTATCTGGTGTCTCTCAGGACCCTCCCGTCCTTGACTTTCAGAGCATGAGTCAGTTACTGCTCCCTGTGCCCTCCAGACTATAGCAACACAGAAATCTCTAATTCTGTCTCTCAGGGCCTCTCTTCCACTTGTACTAATTGTAAAACAATCCCCCAAGTTTCTTACACTGAGAAAAGGAGTTCATAAAACATAAATATCTTCTCTAAAATTGTCTTTCCCAAAATTGTCTTTTCTTTTAGTCTGGGGACAGTAGTAGTCCAGTAGGACTACACAAGCTTCATGGCATGTACGTATACCCTACATAGACAGTCTAATATCTTGCTTTATAATATGGAGAGTTGTTGGTACCCATCTTATTATTCTAGATTTTTAGTGACTTAGTAGGAATTCCAAGATAATAAGAATATTACATTTATATATTATATATGTATCTATAAGTATGTTTGAATTTATATATAAAATATCTTGAGCAAAACACACACACACACATAATCTCTGGAGGAAAGTATTTGGGGGATATATGTGCTTTTTTTACTTTACAATTTTCTATAGCATTTTTTTTAGTTATAGATGGACACAATTCCTTTATTTTATTTTATTCATTTATTTATTTATTTTTATGTGGTGCTGAGGATCTAACCCAGTGCCTCACACATGTTAGGTGAGTGCTGTACCACTGAGCCACAACCTCAGCCCCAGCATATGTTTTTACACTATGAATGTATGACTTAAAACAAAAAATAAACGGTGGCTCTGGTACTCATTCAAGTTTGGGAACCACTGTCTGAGGATCAAAGAATTTTCAACAAGACACTCTTATCTTATTCAAAGCACTCATTACAACTTGTAACAATCTCATTATTCATGTGTGTCTTTACTGGCTGCTTCACTGTTAAAGGGTAAGATATATCCCTAGCATTAAACATTTATTAAATGTTCTTTGTTGATACAAAAGTAATAAACAGAAAAATAGAAGCTAATAGAAGTAATTACCAACAGGAGGAGGGCATAACATAAAGGGAAATTGGAACAACATTTTAAAATGTATATCTGTTGTTTTATCTGGGAATTTGGACAATGTGTTACATTGTAGAGTTTTTTTTAAAAAAGGAGAAAACTAAAATACAAGGAAAAAATTCCATTTCATTTGACTTAGTGATACACACACACATACATGTGTAAAATTTTATAGACTTTTCGTATGTTTGAATATTTTACAATTTGGAATTTCTAAAACTATACATGAAATAATAGTTCAAGAAACATTTTCTGTGCTGTCAGAACAAGAAACATTTTCTGTGCTGTCAGAACAACAGGAGGTCTATTGGCTGACATCAATCAGTAGGCATATCTTAATCTGTAAAAAGAAGACAGTCATAAATACATATTCCTTAAGAATTATGAAATAACATGTGTTAAATGTCTTGTAAAATATAACATGATGGAGATATTAACTTTTTTTCTTCTCAGTCCAAATTCCTTAAATTAGAGGACCACACTTTATTCTTTCTTGTTTGTTTGTTCATTTGGGGTGTTTTTTTTTTGGGGGGGGGGAGGGTTGTTTGTTTAAGTACCAGGGATTGAACCATTAAGCCACATCCCCAGACCCTTTTTATTTTATGTTTTATTTTGAGACAGGTTCTTGCCAAGTTGTTAGGGTTGCTGAGGCTTTCCTTGATCTAGGAATCCACCTGCCTCAGCCTCCTTGGTCTCTGGGATTACAAGCATGTGTCACAGTGCTCAGCCTTAATTGTTTATTGTGTAAGGTCCAACTTATGGCTCAGAAACTGGCTGGGAGACTCTTCATTTTCTGGATATATAAGGTTTTTCAAACTTGGCAATACAAAAATAATCTTCACATTGGAAGAAGTGACTAGGCAGTGTGGTCACACGGCTTTGGATCTTCTGAGGCTCACATTCTCATGGGAATGGCTGTCAATCATGATGGCTATCACTTCATCAGCCTCCAGGGACACTGCCCTTCCTTCAGCCATGTGGCCTTAGTGTATATCCATGTCTTCCCTTATTGCATTTGGACTGGTTGGTAACAAACCAACCCATTAAACTAGGTATTTACTAAATACCTAGAGATGGCATTATTAATCTGTAAAATAGCAAAGAGAAGGGAAGAAGTAAAAGGAGGAACGGGTGTGTGTGGTAGATAAAGAAAGACCAAAAACAAACAAACAGAAAAAAAACAGGCTAACTTTGATACACTATATAAAAGAAAAATACACTAGACCAAATTCTATTGTTTACAAATGGTTACTGTTATCTCTTGGCAGGTCCCAGATCCTTTCCCAGCTTAGCCATTGTTCTACCTCCATTTAGCAGGCTCCATGTTCTCAAACACAACCAGAAGATGCCCTCTGAAAGATGTTCTAACAACTCAAATGCATGTAAAAGAAGACACACTCATACACACATGGTCACACATATATCCAACTGTTTTGTAATTCAAATTTAACATAATTTAAAGACTAGGAACATTTCTGGACTATTCATCAGATAGAGTAGGACTGGTATTTTACAAAAGAATTCAAGGAATGCTAAGCTTTGGAAAAACAAAATTATTCATTTGAATTTGATATTCATAGCATGATCTGTATTAAACATTTTTTTCAAAGAAATCAATGCAAGTTATTTGAATAGTTGCATTTTGTGATTTTTTGTGGTCTAAAAACAGGTGCCCATTTTCCAGCTTAAGTAAAATTTAAATACAAGGGAGAAGGATAAGCCCTTAATTTTTTTTCCTGGGGTTCTATAAAGTTCAAATATTTCTTAGAAGTTATAACAAAATTCAATTAAAGAAACTGTTTTTGTCCCCAGAGAGCTATTTTTTCTTCTCTATTTTCTTATTTAATTACCTAATATTTTAATAGAGGTGGTCCTGAAACTCAGGAAATGAAACAAGATAGAAAAGATGCACAAAGGCTCTGAGGTATAAATGACCTCGGGCACAGATCAAAAAACATTAGAGCCATTATTATTATAGGAGAATGAAACAGGGACTTCATAATCAAATTAGCGAAAAAGAAATAAACTTCCCATTGCCAAACATATTCAGTATTATGAAATGAACCCACTTTCTAATAGAAGTCTATAATGAATTATGTCCAATTATGTAATTTCAAAACTCTACCATAAAGAAACAATGATGAATGATCATTCAGAAAAAATTCCAGAACTCAGTAAAAAGAAATGTGTCCTCTTTACTCATTAAAGTAACTCAATACACATTACGGTTTTTTTAAATTACAGCTTTATAATACAGTTACATGTACTAGTTAGATTGCATTACAATTCGAATAGTGCAAATATTGAATCAATCTAAATGGCCAGTCCTTAAGAATTTTTGTTTGTTTGTTTTTTGTTTTTTTTTTTTTTTTTTTTTGGTAACAAGGATTGGACACAATGGCACTTAACCACTGAGCCATGTCCCCAGGCATTTTTATTTTTTATTTTGAAATAGGGACTCACTAGGTTGCTTACAGCCTCTCTAAGTTGCTGAGGCTGGCTTTGAACCTGCAATCCTCCTGCCTCAGCCTCTCTTGAACTAATGGGATTATAGGCATGTGCTACCATGCCTGACAAAGATCTATTTTTTATTCATTTTCAATCAAACTGTCCTGGTTCAGGATTCCTTGCATGTAGAATAGATGTGGGCAAAAATCTAGGCATACAAGCAGTCTGAGATTTTATATTATTCCCTAATTATTTATGTTCTAAAAATGTCAAATAAGCACATATTATATGCCAACCTCAATGGTATGAAAGATATAACCACCTCTATGCAAACTACTTAATAATACAGGAAATGATTAAACAAATAACTATAATATAATGCAATAGATACAATAATTGGAGACATACAGTGTTCTGTGAAGGCATAGGACAGAAGCAACTAAACATGTCCTAGGGTCTGTGAGTATGGAACGGATTCCAAAGTGCTCTTGAAGTGGATATGACTCTTTCCCCATTTTTCTTGCCATTTTTTCTCTACTTGTTATTTATTTTAGTTTAGTTTCATAACATTGAACCTCTTAAAGATATATATGGTTGTTGAGGATTTTATTTGTTATTTTGGGATATACATGACAGTAGAGTGTATTCTAGACATATTATACATAAATGGAGTATAACTTCCCATTCTTGTGGTTGTACATGATGTAGAGCTACACAGGTCATGTATTCATATATGAATATGGAAAAGGTATGGCTGATTCATTCTATTGTCTTTCCTATTCATTCCCCATCCCTTCCCTTCATTCCCCTTTGTCTAATCCAATGAACTTTTATTCTTCCCTTCCTTTACCCATTATTGTATGTCAGCATCCTCATATCAGAGAGAATTTTCGACCTTCAGTTTGTTGGGATTGGCTTATTAAACTTAGCATGATAGTCTCTATTTCCATCTATTTACCAGAAAATGCCTTAATTTATTCTTCTTTATGGCTAGTTAATATTTCATTGTGTATATATACCACATTTTCTTTACCCATTCATCTGTTGAAGAGCATCTAATGTGGTTCCATAACTTAGCTATTGTGAATTGAGCTGCTATGAGCGTTGATGTGGCTGTGTAACTATAGTATGCTGACTTTAAGTCCTTTGGGTATATAGAGAGGAGTGGGATAACTAGATCAAAAGTGTTTCTATTCCAAGTTTTCTGAGGAATCTTGAATATGCTACTTTCCAAAGTGGTTGTACCAATTTTCAGTCCTACCAGAAATGTATGAGTATACTTTTCCCCCACAACTTTGACAACACTTATTATTGCTTATATTTTTTATAGTTGTTACTCGGATTGGAGGGAGATGAAATCTCAGTGTAGTTTTAATTTGCATTTTTCTAATTGCTAGAGATGTCAAACATTATTTTCATATATTTGTTGATTGATCAAATTTCTTCTTCTGTGAAGTGCTTGTCCAGTTCCTTTGCCTATTTATTAATTGGGTTTTTTTGTTTGTTTGGTTTTGTTTTGGTGTTAAATTTTTTGTGCTCTTTATTTATGGTAGTTAATGTTGCAAGATCTCTAGTTCCATCTATTTACCAAAAAATGTCTTAATTTATTCTTCTTTATGGCTGGGTAAAGGTAGCAAAGATTCTTTCCCATTCTGTAGGCTCTCTCTTCACATTATTGATTGTTTCCTTTGCTGTGAAGAAGCTTATTAGTTTGATAAAATCACATATATTGATTTTTTATTTTATTTCTTGCATTTTAGGAGTCTTCTTGAGGAATTCAGTTCCTAAGCCAATATGATGGTGATTTGGGCCTTCTTTTTCTTTTAGTAGGCACAGGGTCTCTGATCTAATGCCTAGGCCTTGATCTACTTTGAGTTGAGTTTTGAGTTTTGTTCAGGGTGAGAGATAGGGGTTTAGTTTCATTCTACTTCATATGAATTTCCAGTTTTCCCAGCCCCATTTGTTGAAAAAGGTATCTTTTATCCAATGTATGTTCATAGAGCCTTTGTCTAGTATGAGATAACTGGATTTATGTGGGTTTGTGTCTGTGTCTTATATTATGTTCTGTTCGTCTTCACGTCTGTTTTGGTGAAATACCATACTATTTTTGTTACTGTGGTTCTGTAGTATAAATTAGGGTCTAGTATTGAGATGCTTCCTGCTTTACTCTTCTTGCTAAGGATTGCTTTGGCTACTCTGGTTCTTCTTCTTACTTTTTTCCAAATGAATTTCATGACTACTCTTTTTATTTCTATGAAGAACATCACTGGAATTTTAATAGGAATTGCATTAAATCTTACAGTATTCTTGGTAGTATGGCCACATTGGCAATATTAATTCTGCCTATCCAAAAGTATGAGAGATTTTTCCATCTTCTAAGGTCTTCTTCAATTTCCTTCCTTAGCGTTCTGTAGTTTTCATTGTAGAGGTGTTTCACCTCTTTTGTGAGATTGATTCCCAAATACTTTATTTTTCTTGAGGAAATTGTGAATGGGGTAATTTTCCTAATTTCTCTTGCAGTGGCTTCATCACTGATGTACAGGAAGATATTTGATTTATGGGTGTTAATTTTATATTCTGCTACTTTGCTGAATTCATTTATTAGTTCTAGAAGTTTTCTGGTGAAGTTTTTGGTCTTCTAAATATAGAATCATGTTGTCAGCAAATAGGGATGATTTTCCTTCTTTTCCTATCTGTTTCCCTTTAATTTCTTTCTTCTGTCTAATTACTCTGGCTAGAGTTTCAAGCACCATACCGAATAGAAGTTTTTCCTCTACTTTTGTCTTTTCTCTGTGTCATCTCTTATTCCAAATATCTATATTTTCTTTTCCTTTCCAGCCTAATTCTTTCACTATTTCCAGAGTTAGAATCAATATAGGATTTGAGAAGCAGTCATCTTTGTCACTAAGACTGACTTAATTCATATCTACATTCATTTTTTTCAAAAACCACCTTTTCTATTGCCTTATGAAGTATTGACCTTGTAGTCTAAAGACCTACATTCAGATCCTGATTTAGCTGAGGACACGTACGTAATAACTGTGTTACTGAAGACAAATAGCCTTTTAGTCATGTCTTTTTCATTTTCGCAATGAAGCAATCTTGCAGGGATATTGCATGGAGAAATGTAAGATGGTGTACAAATGTAGACTTGGTCAAATAGAATAGAATATTCTTATCAAAGGAATGAAGGAACAAAAACCATGTCTAGTTTGCCTCACTTGGAAGGTGTTTAGGAGCCTTTACCTTGAAATACATAAAAAAAACCCACTATGCTGTAATTACACCATATCCAAAGTGAATGAAAATGCACTTTTTAGATACATGGACAATAGTATTCAGTACTTTGTTTGGTTTTTAATAATTTTTTTTAGTAAAATGTAAATATCTAAACTCTATCTAAAAGATAGAATTTGGAAAAATACTTTTTCAATGACTGTATGTCTAGCACATGCCCTACTCTTTCCACTTATATAGCTTTTTAATGGTAGAATAAGAACTTCTTACCTTGGGGGTCCTGGAAGCAGGTTGGCTGACATTTAAATGTAGCCCAGGAAAGCTCTTTTAAGCATGGAGTGGACTTATTTAGTATTTAAAAATACTCAGACATGGATTTACTGATAATTACCTAAATTTTTATTTTTTTATTTCAGAGCTCAACACTACCGAAGCATTCTGCTCTTTATTTTCCATCATATACAACTATAATATCACCTTGCCCACAGAAAGCTCAAAGGAAAAATGATCTAACAAGAGTGAATTTCCATGTTCCTTTGCATTTAGGCCCTTCAACCAGGACCTAAAGTGATAATCCAATCTTGTCTAATAGAATTTCCAGACAGTGAGTCACCCTTTAGTACAAACTTTTGGAAGAGTGTATTTTAAATTATAAATGGATTTTTCTTTGTTTTTGTTGTTTTATAAAAGGATCTTATCTGTTTTCTTTTATAATAATTTATATTTCCCTTTCTGTGGGCAAGGTGATGTTCAATTCAAGGCATTTCAGAAAAATGATCTACTTCTGTTTTTGATTATTGACTGATTTGTTCACTCTGAACAAATGCCTATTGAGGAACTGGTCTATGACAGCTACTACTTATTTATTTATTTACTTAAGGCACAGGAGATTGAACCCAGGAACACTAAGCCATAGCCCCAGCCTTTTTTACTTGGATACAGGGTCCTACTAAGTTGCTGAGGCTGACCTCAAACTTGAGATCCTCCTGCCTCAGCCTTCTGAATCTCTGGGATGACAGGTGTGGGCTACTGCATCTAGCTTGCCAGGTACCCTTTAAAGTGTCATTTCACATGTCCTCATGACACACTGTGAGGTACATATTAATTCCCATTTTAAAGATAAAGATATTTGGACAAAGGCAAACTAAGTAAGATTCTGTTGATAACAATGAAGCTTTCTGTCATCCTTAACTTCATGGAATTAATTTGCTCATCTAAGCACACTGGACAGTAAATGTCAATTCTGCAATCTGTATATGGGGTAAAAATGGGAGCTCATAACCCACTTGAATCAAATTGTGAAATATGATATATCAAGAACTATGTAATGTTTTGAACAGCCAACAATAAAAAATTAAAAAAAAAAAAAAAAAAAAAAAAAAAAAACAACCTGTTTTTCAGTGACACTCTCTTCATTGTGGAAAGGTGCTGTGGACCTCACTATGTCATGGCGGAGGATGCATAATTAGATTTCCACATTTTACTGCCAATGTTATATTAGAACCAAAGAGTGAGAACAGCAATCAACTTTCCTGGGACTAGAGAATTTGCCACCTAGTGGTAAGGCTTCGCAAAAATTTTGGAGTCCATTGTTTATTTGGACAATATAACTGGCTTTAAATTGTATTGCCCTGAGCTTTTTGTGGGGTCCCAGCTTTGCTCAACCACTTCCAATGATCGGAGGAGACACATTCTCATGATGAAGAGTTACTAGGCTGAGTTTCTAGGGAGGACAAGAAACCACTTTGGCTTTCCCTTCCTTGAGGAAAGGGCAAAAGGGCACTATCGGTCAAATGCGGCTGCCTTCTGGGGAAGACATAATGCTCTGTGTGTGACAAAACCATGTAGGCACAGCCTGCAGAGAGACACTGCAAGGGGGAGTAGACTAAATTAGGATTTAGAGGCTTTTGAATGCATGAAATCCCTGCCTTTTTGTTTCCCTGGCTTTCAAAAGGGGTATTGGCAAATGCGTCTTGGCATCCTACATTTTTAACTTAAAAAAAATGTAAATTTCAGTATGTCTCACCAAGTGACAAATGTAAAGTGTTTTGGAATTCTCAGAGGCGCACAGCAGTTTGCCAAAAATTCAAAAGTTGGAGTTTGAAAAATCATGAGACTTTAATTAAATCACCAGGCAAGAAGCATATCATTTCTACGTTTTTGTGTAAATATATAGTTTTTTCATTGTCTGTTACAACCTGGTTTTGCCACTGAAACTTTCATAATATTGAGAATTGGAGTCGGGATGGGATTTTATTTTAGAGTGGGAATGAACCAGTCTCTCGTTCTCTGATAAAAAAAAAAAAAAGCATGAGGTTGATTGCTCCATGCGGGTCTGTGAGGCAGATGGGAACTCCTGAAGCACACCAGGCAACTGCTCTTCAGCAAGGAAAACAAAAACCCAGGTGCAGAATGTGTCGGAACAGTGCAGATGGGCCTTCAAGGGTGTCCACTGTTTACAGGAAAAAGGAACACAGCTCTCATCATTGAGTGACCACTCTTCCCAGGGATCCATTTCCCCCAGCTGGTCTCAAGCAGAATATCCCTTCCAAAGGCCCAAGTAGCAGCTGTCAATGACCTCTGCCCCTTCAAAGGGAGAGGCTGGGTGGCTGCTTTCACCGGGTCAAGATGTGCTAATTACTTAAATCTGGAGAATCAGAGTGTGTATACTACAGCAGTATTTCTATAGCCCATCTGACTCCTGCAATCTTTCTTCTCATCCTTAAATCCTTTTAAGGAAAACAGTTTACATCTGCTTCTATAGTTTGCTGGCATCTTTTCCATCCAGTTGTATGTTATCAGCTCCCAGTTGTACATGAGACATGCACATATTGTAGGAAGAAAAATCAACAATAGAAAGTGGAGATTTTGAAAAGGAAAAGAGCTCCTCTGGAGATCTGCTCTATGCCAGGGGCCTGGCACCAGGCATATACAGGATGGCTTCATTTGACCTTCCTGATTCCTAGAAGAGAACATCCTTATGCACAGTGGCCAGGCATGGATCTAGCTCCAAAGTCATTTTTAACACTGCCAGAGTATTCTTCCCAACAGGTATCTCTGATTATTTCATGCTCCAGTGCCCTTCCCTTGTCTAGTAAATGAAGTAAACACTCCTCCATGGACCTTTCTAGATGTCATCTTAGCCTGACCTTCCAACTGTCTCTCCAACCCCTCACTGAGACTGACCTCTCCAGCTGTAGCCCAGATTTCTACCCTCTGTCATGCAATTAAATCTTCCCCGATCCATCGATCTTACCCTTTACTCTTGTCCTTCTCACGAGGATGTCCGACTATATTTCACAGATCAGTACAAAGGTAATCTCCTTCATAGAACTATTTTTCCACTTTTAATATGTATTAAACTTGTTATAGTTCTTACTTTAAACTTGAAATTCTTACCACAGTTCGTTTAAGATATTGAACTATCTATTCACATTTAAAAGCTCATCAAAATTCTTTGTAATAATACCTTCATAGGACACTACATTGGACATGATGTCATGAAAATTTAAGAAAAGAGACACTTTTGGACAGTACTGAAGTAGAGAGAGAAACAGAAGAATACTGAGTCAGATAAAATAAGCATGGAGATTAGAACATGAAATTGAGTTTCCAAGTAAATATCTAGTGTTGTTCTGTTTTTATCTAGAAGAATATAGACATCAAAAGTTTTTAGATACATATATTCTATAGGAATGGTTGAGGTGAGGACAAATAGATATTGCATCCCTACAAATGATAGATTCCTTTTTATAATCTTATTTCATCCATAAGCAGAGATTAAATAATAAAAGTTTAATAATAGCCTCTCTGGGAGAAAAAAAAGCCCTGATTTGTAGTACTTACTAATTTCTATAGTATTTTTTCTCTACTAATATTTCAATTTTAAGCTACTCTTGTGGCATCTCTAATAATGGAGTTAGAGGACACATATGCACCTGCCTCTCATAAGCAGGCACACTACTATGACAACCAATTATTATCTCCATTCCACAGATGAAGAAAGAGTAATGTGTAAGATCACACAGTAGAGATATGGAAGAGATATGCTGTTGGTCTGATATATGAGATTACAAATCCCACTGCTTTTTGCTAGAGAACACTCTCTGGACTGCATCAGCAAGTTATTGAATTGGGGAAAATGAGCATATGCATCCCTCAATCCCTTTGTTTCTACCAGGAGTAAAGAAACAACACAAGACCCACATGATACACAGATCCTCAATAAAAGACTCCAACAGGGGAGAAATCTTTAGTAGTATATAGTGATGATTCTCAAAAACACATAGAGAGAGAGAGAGAGAGAGAAAACACAAGAATTGTTTGCCTTTTTACATGATCCTTCCTCTACTTACCTTAACCCCTCACTTTTATAGAAACTCACATTTTTCCTTTGTCCATTAATCTACTCACGCAACAGATTTCTGCCTGGTCTTCTGTATTCCCCATTCCCCACCCTCTCTGTGCCTCAAATTCCCTCTGTCCCTCCTTTTCTTTTTTCCTTCCTTACTTTCATTCTTCCTTCCCTTCTTGCTTGATTCCTTCTTCTAGTGTTATTTTATTTATTTATTTATTTAGTTAGTTAGTTAGTTAGTTATTAAGGTCATAGAATGATAACTTTTCCAATGTTACACATCAAACAATTCATCCTGAACTTTCAGGGAAGTAGTTTGCTTACATAGCATATTAAACAGTGGTCAGAGTCAGGATCTGTTAATGGAATGTATACAAGTGAGTGGTGAGAGCCAAACAGATTTACCCAGAAGCATATAAAACTATCCCATTAAAAGTTTGGAATAAAAAAAATTGATTTCTGGGATACCAAGCTGTATTTTGATTCCCTTTGGTTCGTACAAATCAATATTAAGGAGCAAATTTTTAGGCATGTAACTCAGACCCCAATGTCTTACAGAAGAAGAAAATAAGTACTATAAGCAATTGACAAGGTTTATTCCCTCTTATTCCCATAATGAATTTGCCTGATACACAATTTAACATTAAAATTACTCTCTAACTTAGCCTTTATAATAACAAGGACCAATTCTGACAGTTACCATTGTAAATCACGAGAAATAGAAAACAACTCATGGGGAAAAAATAAAAACAGCCCTTCCAGTTAAATCAAATGAGGCTTTTAAAAAGTCACATACTCAAGAGTCATTTTGCAACTCTTAGCTTTGGGCCTAAAGTATTCCCAGGGGGAGAATTGGCCTCCTCTCCCAGCACCCTCTTCACATCCCCCATTTGTCAAGCCATTTGTCAGCACACAGCAATACCCAACATGCCTGGACTCTGTCAGGTTCTCATCTGGAAAGCAAAGCAAAGCTGTCTGGAGTCCCTCGAACAGCTGATTCCTGTACAATGAACAGAATCCAGCCTACATGAGACTCGCCACTCCTGAACCATGCTTGTGTTACAGAATGCTGAGTAGCTGTGACACCTCCATCTAGAGTCCTGTTTTGGAAAAGGAGTGACAGAATAGTCAAGAAACAGGAATGGACACCTGGCTCTGAGTGCCTCCAGGGCTCTGTTTCTTCATCTTTATGTTAGACAGGATTTGGACCAAATGGTCTTCAGGTCATTTGCACCCCAACCTCTCTATAACACAAATAAGGCCTCAGCAGGCTGTGGTTTACTTTCTGAAGTGCATAGTTAGGATGCAAGGATTCAAAAAGCCAAAGTATGTCAGCTTTTGAGTCATTTGCCCTAAATAGGAAAAAGTGTGATGTACCCATCCATGTGTGCTCTGGAATTTTGCTTGGCCTTCTTAGAAATTCAAAACAAGGGATTGATGCAAGGGAGAAGGACTTGACATCCATTGAGCATACACTGTGGCTTAGATGCTTTAAGTAAATACCCAGGAAAGGTAGAGTCTCCAAAGGAGCCACTATTTACGCATTCACAGCTTTGAGTATTTTCATGTGTGTTTCCCTTGTCTTGGAGATGAACAGGCTCAGACAGCCTGCCTCATGCTGATTAGATAATAATTGCCATACATGAAAGACACTTTTCTTGACAGTGTTGAATTTTAAGCAGAGCATCATTACTTCCATCTTGTGAGATAAGGAAACTGAAGTTTGGAAATGTTTAACTTGCCCAAACTAATGCAGGTTTTATGAAGAGGCAGAGCTTGGTTTTTAACCCTGGTCTCTCTAATTACAAAACTTATCTGCCCCAATATTTCAGTATTTAGTGTAGTCCAAAGAATACCTGCATTAGATTCACTGCTGTTGTTCTTGGACCCCAGAGCAGACCTTCCTAATCGTTATCTGTGTGTGTGTGTGTGTGTGTGTGTGTTGAGAAAAGAGGAAGCAAGAATCTAGATTTTCAAAAAATTAGTGATTTTTTTTACATATTTAAATTTGAGAACTTTTGCAAATATTATATTGCCTGTTTAAGAAAATGATATAAATCCGAAATACATATAGAAAGAATTGTAACAAGAAATATAGATACCAAAAACAATGTAATTCTCAGGTTGAATAGCCTGTCAATTTCTTTCCCAAGACACGAGAAACAGCTCCTCTCAGAAGCAGACATGGAGAGCAAGCATGGAGCAAGTGGAAAAGGTTTTGGATTAATGAAGACCTGTCATCATGTATGTTTCCACAGTGGGCTGAAATCTGGCAAGGCAACCAGTTTGCACAGTGCACTGTAAGCTGGCCAGGTCTAAGTTTACACTGATAAATTCTTGCTCTTTGTCTCCTCTGGCTGTCCCCAATCTCCCATTGGTACACTTTTAATCAGTCACCGGTGCAATAACATTGACTGGGTTATTGTTCTTGTTTTTTGCTTCTGAAAAGTTCAGCTTTGATACCTCAATAAGAGTGAGACCTGCTTCTGATCACCTCCACTAACTGCACACCTGCAGACTATTTCTTCAGCAGGGCACAGTTTTATAGATAATGACAACAGCTAGCACTTAGATACATCTTGTGCCAGATTCTAAGAACTTGATTTCTGTTATGTGTATTGATCTTCGCAACAGCCCTATGAAAGAAATTTTGTTCCTTGCCTTTGTTTTACAGGTGTAGAAACTGAGGCAAAAGGAGATTACATAAGCATGTGGCGTCTAACAGCCCAAGGCGGTAGAGCTGGGATCTGAACATGTGCAGTTGGTCCTGGGCCATGCTCTCAGCTGCCCTGCTTTACCGCTCCTAGGAATATTTTTGTGCTTATTTTTGCCAGTTTTATTCTTTGATGGTGAGAAATTTACCTTTACATTGAAAAAAAGACTATGTATCTAACAAAAGTTCAGTGGACTCCATGTTATATTTTGTAACATATACACATAGAATGATCTGTAAAAATAAAATTATTTCTCAATATCCACTTGTCATATTTGCATAAGCATAAACCAACCCTCATTCAGTGGTTATTTTAAAATTATATGATGCAAATTCTAGACACAAAGTCACTGGGAATGTAAACCTGAGTGGAATAGGCACCTATAAATATATCTCTTCTCTCTTCTGGTTACCTCACTCAGCTGATGTTTGCATGGATATTTTTATTGATAAATAATTTTGAATCATGAGACCTTTAATTAACTTAATATTATAATTAGCATTTTATAATATTACTTTTATCACATTGCTGCCAACGCTGAAGATGGCTTCCATGCTAAACCGTGTTCCAATAGTATTTATTATTATCACCATCATCATCATTATCATTATTATTGGAGTATCCAATTATTTTGCTGACAAATAAAGCTTATACATGTTTATGGTATACAACATAATATTAAGCTAATTATACTTGTGAAATGTACTTTTCAGCTAATTCTTTTGGAGATCCATGGCATTGAGGGAGGGTGTGGAAGGGATGGTCTGCAAGTGATAACAGGCCAAACCCAAGCTTTGCTTCTTTGTGCTTCTTTACCCACCCAACAAGTGATAACAGGCCAAACCCAAGCTTTGCTTCTTTGTGAAAACTTTACCCACCCAACAGCGTGAAATGTCCACACAGGGCACTCACCTAGATTGTTGCTGGGTCCCTTTCAGATAGAGAGACACAGTGGCTCGAATTTTCCAAAGATGTGATTTAGGAAGATGTGGTCTTGGAGTTTGGAATTAGACAATGTTTCTTCTTGAAATGGTTGCCTTATCTCAATAAACAAATTAGGTGCAAGAATTTTTCTCCTTCCCACATGCATCTTGGCTTTGATTGTATATTTGGTTGCGGAATGGTGGTCCAGTCTATACTATTTCATTTTGGAGAAAATTCTGAGCAACTTATGTTAATTGAGCTAGAAAAATATAGTATAATGTTGCATCAAAACTTAATTAACATTTTATAAGAGAAATGAGAACAATTTGGGGTTTCCTGGTCTATTGAGTAAGTTCAGCATTCAATAAATTCACATGTCACCAGGAAATCAAATATTACAACAAAATTTTTTAAAAATTAAATGGTTGTGTTATAGGTAAATTATGAGCTGGGCACCAATAGTCCTTGTAAAAGAACATCACATCAAAAAATCTTTCATTCTAGAAGAGTGTGTTAGTCCATTCTGGCCATTATAACAACATATCTTAAATTGGGTAACTTACAGATAGTGAAAATTTATTCCTCAGAACTCTGGAGATGGGAAGTCCAAGATCAAGGTACTAGCAGATCCGGTGTCTGATAAAGACTCCCTGATTCATAGATGGCACTTTGCTGCTGTATCATCACATGGCAGAAGGGACCAGGAAGCTTCCTTCAACCTCTTTTCTAACCACATTCATAAGAGTGGAGCCCTCATAGCTTAGTCCATCCTCTTAATCCTGTCACACTGGGGGATTAGGTCCATTGTGAATTTTAGAGGTACACAACAATTCTGACTATATGAAGAAGGAATATCAAACATATGTCTTATACATAGGTCTTTGGCTATCACCTTAAAAGGCATGAATAAATACAAAATTTCCAAGATATTCAGACAACACTCATTTCCTCTTTACCTCATGAAATTATTGAATGTCTTTTATGTGCCATATAGAATACATTTCTGTTTATCAAAATGCATGTCCTAAGTTTTTGTTTGAAAACTATGGTCAGAATAATTACTTCTACCATTAATGAGCTTCCTGAGCGTGGCCTTTCAATATATATCTGATATAATTCAGACTTGAAGGCACAACTTTCAAGAGTTCATGTTTCTAAGACCCAATTGTTTTCCGCCTTACTAGTTAAGTGAAACAGTGGATATAATTTAACCCCACTGAGCCTTAATTTCCCCATCTGCAAAATGGGTATTAATAATACCTGCTCCATTAGGTTGTTAAAATAAAATTAAATAAGATCGTAAATGTAAAGTTCTTAGAATAATTCTCATTACCTCATTACGTACTAACTGTGCAACATAAGTTAATTCATTTTAACTATTTTATCTAAACTAACTATTAATCTATCTAGCAGACCATTGGATGAAGTCTTTACAAAGATATTGCCATTTTACCTCAAAAATGGTATTGGAGGTCAATAGGTATAGCTCAGTGTTAGAGCCTATGTTTAGGATACTAAAGGCCCTGAGTTCAATCCCCAGCACCACACATACACATACACACACACATACACACACACACATACACACACACACACAAAGTTAGACTCTATTGAATAGGAAGGATATTCACTTTGTACTAGTGCTATGGATTTGTTAGTATAATTTAACCCATTTCTGGAAAATTGCTTCATTGTTTACCTTATTTTTAGTTTATAATGTATCACTATCGTGTGTTGTATAAGAACCTTTGCAATGTGAGAAAACATTCCTGCCCATGTCCTAGGCAATGCCAATATTTTCTTTCCTTAATTGCTCATAAAGGAAAATCCCTCAGGATGGCAATATCACATCATCATTATATGTCTCTGTATGTATTAAAATGAATTGAACAGTCTATTATACTAGGACCAAATTATTTCAGGGCTCACATCAAAGACATATGGGTTTTCTAGGCTCAATTTTGGTTTGTCTATTATTAAATATTGGTACCTTCTCTTAAGAATCAGAATTCTTATTTTTAAAGTCTAATAAGATGTTGTAGAATAAAATGCATATGTGCATAACATTTATACATAACTCCCCAATAGACAACCACCAATTCGGTTGTCTATTGGGGAGTTATGTATAAAAATTTCCTATCCCAAGTATAAGACAGGGCACATACACATTTTATTCTACATCTTATTAGACTTTAAGAATTCTGATTCTTAAGAGAATATGTATGAAATTTTTTCTGGTTTTGATACAAGGTGTTCCCCAAATGCCTGTGTTTCTATAGAACTATTCAGCAGTGAAGTGATTGAAATGTGAGAGCTGTACTCTGCTCAGCCCATCCTGTTAGAATGAACTGAGTGGTAACTGTAGGTAGGTGGGGCATGGCTGGCTGGAGTGGGTGGGTTCCTGGGGGTGTGTTCTATAACAGAGCAGCTTCCCTGTGTCCCTTCCCCTCTTTCACTCTCTCAGCTTCCTCCCCTACCTTGAGCAGAGCAGCTTTCCTCCTCTCTGCCCTTTTCCCATGATGTGCTTGCTGCCTCATCTTGGGCCCAGAGCAATGGAGTCAGCCATCTATGAACTGAGACATCTGAAACTCTGAGCCTCAACCCTGACTCAAACAGAAATGTATATGAGCAGTAGAATCTGAGAGGAACAAAGAATCCATTCATTCTTTAAAAAGTAAAATTTACAAAATAAAGTTATAAAGCCCCTGATTCTTGTAGAAAACTAGTTCCCATTTATCCACAAGGGAAAAATAGATGACTTAACATGTGAGAATCAACTTACAGAACTGAAGTAGTCAATACATTAAAAGGCAGAAAAAGAAAGGTTTATTAAAATATCAATAGAACAACTTTAGACCATCTAACACAAGCATAGCCCAGTCAGGCAATCAACACTAAGCCTTGTTCATGGAAAGGATTCAGGAAATTTTAGCTTAGATGAATGAACAAATGAATGAGCTTGCTCCTATTCTGCCAGAGGATGGAATCTGCAGAGTAATTTGTGGGGTGTGTATTTTGTTGGTTTGTCTGTTTGTTCACTGGTAGAATGGTAGTCCTTTAAAGAAAATCAGTTTCTTCTTTAGAAAAATGATTATAAAATAATATAATTTAATAATCCTCCCTGGGTTGTAACTGTCAAATGAGAGTATTCAGAAATTTGTAAATGATATGCAAAGATTAGGTTATTTTTATTTCACTTTATTTCCTTGAGAAAAATAAGCTGCTGATGGGTTTCCCCAGCTGTCTCTCTCTCTCTCAGTCTACTTGTACAAAGCCCCAGGTGTGGGATGAAGCTAGGGGTAGAACGAAAAAGGGAGGTATGAGCTTTGCCCTACGAGAAGGAACTGGAGAGTCCTGGGTCACCTATCTCTGTGATGGGGACAGTCTCTCAGAGGACTTGTCTGGAGAAGGTGTGAGTGAGAGCAAGGAGTCTCACAACTTCCTTCTGAAAGTCAAGCACTGAGTGGTTTATATGAGACAGAGTCTGGAGAGGCCCCAGGGGAAAAGGTGAGAAACTTCAGTTGAAGAACAGTCATCACAAGTTCGAAGTGTGAAAAGCACAAGCCACCAAGCATGGCTGCTTTACCTTCACTTGCATTCACAGCTCCCAATGTGTGAGAGAGTAGAGGATTTTGTGGGGGTGGGGAGGCAGAAAACAAAGGGAACCAGAATTTCCTAGGTTAACCATTCATTATACGTGGGTGGTATTTTTTAAACATATCCAGGAATTGCTATTGAAATGCAAATGTGTATTTACCACCATGAGGGAGATGTTGTTTAAAAATATATAGACAATACCCAGAGCTGGAAATTGCCCCCTGGGCCAAGGGCAGATGTTGGGCAAGAGCACAAACATGCAGGGAGGACAGGAAGAAGAGAAGAACCAGTAATAAAAAGACCAGAAAGAAGCAGAAAAAGGCCAGCCTGGAGGTCCCTAGAGAGCTGATTAAAAATTCACAGCTGAGCCCAGCCTTTGTCACCATCCAGGAAAGAACTCTCAAGATTTAACAGTTGGAGCAGACAGACTAGTGAGGACTGAAGGCCGGCTTCCCAGTAAAAGCGAAAGTGGTAAAGCTGATCCCTGCTGCTGTGGTGTAAAATAATGCTGCACCTGCTGAGATAAGGACCAGATAGTCCCTTGCCTTGCAATAAAAGCTGGATTGTAAATGACACAGCCTTGGGGCAGAAGAGCAATAACAATAACGCTAGAGATGCAGCAGAGGACAGCCATGCGGAATGAGGTCACATTTGCTGGGGAGATTTCCCACTCACCTGTTCTACCCACTGAATGAAGGTAAATGAAGCTGAAGACTTAACTATCAATGGGCCTGGATAAAAATGAGCAAAAGCCAAGTAATCACACCTCCTATTTGTTCATGGCTTCCTCCATTCCCAAGGTACTCAGGAATATGAATAAAAACATCGAGAAAAGCTTATAAACTTAGACACAATCATCATCAAGGAACTCTTGCTATTTCTGGAAAGTTTAATATATAAAGGCAAAATGCCAAGGAAACTTGAGCATATGTAGGTTGGATGGAAAGAAGAGATACATCTAAGTTCACAATGCCATGCTTCTTAGAGATCCCTTTGTGAGTCCATGTACCTTAATAGGAAGTATCACAGAACCACATCTCATTTAGAAATCCAAGTTCAATGAAATTAGTTTTTCTAATTGATTTGTTGAACCCCAAATGATGTGTAAGTGCTTACTGATGTACCCAATGCTACATTGGGTCCCGAGGTTAGAGCAGTGAGCAAAGATGGGCAGAACATCAGCTACGGGCAACTTATGGCAAAGAGCGTTCATGAGCCTCCCCAAAATGTCTTACCATGAAGTGCCCAGGCTTTTTATCCTTAATGAGATGGACAATGAGAGGCCATTAAATGTGGTTTTCTCAGAAGACAGTCGGAATCAATTTGTACTGCATAAAGATGAATGCATTAGTTGTTTCCAAACCAGATGGATGGGAGGGAAAATCAAGAATTTGAAAGGTTTGGAAACTGTTTCCTGAGAAAGCTGCATTAGCATAGTTATGAGGACAGAGAGATGTGGGTTAGAGGTGATGTCAATGAGAATAAAGTAAACAAACAAAAAAAGATCTTTGCCTTAAGAACTGACAAGAGTAGTAAATAGTAAGTGACAGAGAATAAAAGAGGAAGGACATAGTGCAAATGCTGGGATTAGTTTGGAAAGTTCATGTGACAGAAAATGACTCCCTAATCTGGGTGTGGTGGTACACTCCTGTAATTCCAGGAATTTGGGAGGCTGAGGCAGGAGGATCAAAAGTTTGAGACCAGTCTCAGCAATTTAGCAAGGCCTTAAGCAACTTAGTGAAAGCCTGTCTCAAAATAAAAATAAAAAGGGTTGGGGATGTGGCTCAGTGGTAAACCACCTGTAGGTTCAATCCTCGGTACCAAAAAAAAAAAAAAAAGACTCCCTAGTATTAATAACCTAATCATTCTAAAAACCAAGAAATTAGTAAATTCATCAAGTTTTCCTCAAACCAGTGATATATCTGATAAAATATGCCAGAATGTTCACAGATAAATGTCAAGGCACTGAGGTCAAAGTGGGGCTTAGACTTTAATGGTACTTAACTTTAATTCATCAGTAAGATCATTAATGTCTACATATGCTGTATTAGAGCTGATGGTCTGTTTTACAATTGGTGGAAGATATCTTCATCAGTGTGATAGGCACCTTGCTGTAGTTAAATACACACACTAAACTGGGAACCCGCACACATTCATTCTTTCATTCATTCAACAAGTTTTCTTGAACAACCCTTTCTGGGCTAGGCATTGTTCATAACCCTGTGGGGAAGAGAGAGAAGGTAACAATGTCTGTGATAAGAGTGAAAAACAAAACAAAACTGTGTATTGAGAATGCTACCAGGAAACCAGGCAGGCTTTTCTGGGCTAGAGAAACTTGGGGAGAAGTCAAAACCAAGCTCAGTCTCAAGGGTTGAGCAGGAGGAGTCTGCCACACAAAGCTGCTGAGGACCTTTCCCAAGAGGGACTAACTAGTCATCAGCCATTAAATCCCACTGGATTGGGCCTGGGTTGTGGCTCAGTGGTAGAGCACTTGCCTAGCACGTGTGAGGTCCTGGATTCGATCCTCAGCACCACATAAAAATAAATAAATAAAGGTATTGTGTCCAACTAAAAAATAAATATTAAAAAAAAAGAACCCACTGGATTGGCATTTGAATGTTGTAATTTGAAACCAATCTTGCAAATCTTAAACTGAAACTTTCTTTTTAGTTTTTTTTTTTTTTTAAGAAAAGGATAAGAGAGTTGAGGATATGAAGAAATTATCCTCTTTGGGAGAAATTTTTTTTAAGAAATGTAACAAAAGCTTAAAAGACTTGAGCAAGGTTCACATTCCCACATGGATATCTAAGAAATGTGGACAGATAAAGGCTATTTTAATATAGTGACTTATAAAATCAAGATTTTCCAATGCATATGATTTCTTCCATGTTTTTTCAATGTTTTATTATTGATTGATTGATTCATTCATTACTGAGAAGGTTTTAATGATCTTAACTTAAAAAAAATTAAAAGATTCCATTCAGGCATGTGTGAGGCACTTGATTTGATTCTCAGCACCACATATAAATAAATGAAGAAAATACTAGCCCTTCAACAATTAAAAAATATTTCTAAAAAATATTCTATTCAATTGTATGAGCTTTTAGAAGATTCTGATTAAGTAAACTTATATTAGCTTCTTTTTTTTCAATGTTTCATTCTTAGGATTAGGAGAATTCCTTCTTATTATTAGGAGCGATGGAAATTAACTTTTGGAATGGCAGTTACTCAATTCCATACCATAATTCTATTTATCTGCACATGAGGATTCACAATGGATATCATAAAAAATATTTTTTACTCTATATTATCCTATAATCACATTCCAAATTTTTTTTTCTTTGAGTTCTTTAAGATATTGTTTCTAAAATGTATTTTGAAAGGTATCTTTTAGAAATAATATATTAGAACAATATATCAAGATTTACATGAAACAATATCTAAATTAGAGTTATATAATAGTTCTGAAAAACAAAACCATCTACAATTTAGTTTCTATTTTGTGCCAAGTATATTATCTTAATTCTCACCCTTAGGAGATAGAGCCAATTCTACTTTAGTTTTGTTCTACCATAAACACTGAATTAGTGAATACTAAATCATTGATCCTCAGGAAAGAGAGGATTAGGTTTCCAGGAGTCTCTGGTCAAGCAATCAATATACAACCTTGTTTTATTTGTGTTGCTATTTAAATACCTTATCTAATATACATTGCCAGTTCATTCATGTTGAACGTAAATGCCAACAGCCCTCTAAGTCATGCCTGAATGAAGCTTGCCTAACACAGGCAGCCTCTCCAAAAGGCACATCACAGTTTTCTGGAAACTAGACTTAAAGCACGGGGGCTGTTTTAAGTAGCAAATGCACCAACAAAAGCACAAAAAAATGTGAAAACCATGGCACTTAATAGACTGTGAAAGGGACAGCTGTTTATAGTGTGAGAGCTGAAACAGTGGCCTTGTCAGCCTCAGCTGGGAATGCACACATCAGCAAACTCACATTTTCCACCCTCTGTGCATGAAAAAAAAATGGCAGCAAGAGGGTCCCGGGATACAAATACATTTTAGCAAGTAGGTGAATTTACAAATATGGAATCTGTGAGGAATAAGGTTTGTGGTTGTAGTGATTCTTACCATTATTTCTTAGGGAAATAGAGACCTTCAAGAGCTTACATAATTTACCCCAAGCTGGGAAGGTACTTTCTCAATAATTACTCAAATATAATCTCATCTAAGGATTTTAATCTTAATTCATTGTTCCAAATTGCGTGATAGAAGGATTAGGTATATAGGTTCTGGAATCTGAGTGGCTGGGTTCTAATGCCAATTCTACCATTCACTAGCTGTTTAACCTTGAAATATCAGTTAACCCCTCCAAACTGATTATCTGACTGATAAAAGACAATAGCAATCACCACATAATTGAGTGAATCTGATGTTTAAATAAATAATGCTTATAAAGTGACCAGCACAGATCTTAGTATATGAAAGTGTGCAGTCAATGTTAACTACTTAAATTCCCTATTGTCCTCTCTGTAGCCTCCACACATTGAGGACCCACAGAATCAAACACAAAACCAGGAACACAGTATTGTATGTACTCCCAGACAATGTTATGACAAGGTATAGTCCAGAGGTGTTGATCGAAGAGTACATAGTTCCAGCTATGCAAGATGACTAAATCCAGAAGACCTAGTATATAGTGTATAGTATACAAGGTGTACTAGTTAAGAATACCATATCTAAACCTTAAATTTTGTTAAGAGGATAGGTCTTAAAATATTGGACGCTATGGCATACATCTGTAATCCTAGCAACTTGGAAGGATAAGGCAGGGGGCTCGCAAGTTCAAGGCCAGCCTCAGCAACCTAGAGAGACTATCAGTGGTTTAGTGAAAACTTGTCTCAAAATAAAATATAAAAAGTACTGGGGATGTAGTTTATGGTAAAGCATTTCTGGGTTCAACCCCCAGCATAAAAGAAGGGGTTGGGGTTGTAGCTCAGTGGTAGTGTGCTTGCCTAGCACATGTGATGCACTGAGTTCGATCTGCAGCACCACAGGAAAATAAATAAATAAAATAAAGGTATTATGTCCATCTACAACTATTTAAAAAGCAAAAGAGAAAAGAAGGGGAGAAGGGAGGAAGAAAAGGGAAAAAACTTGTAGAGATTTTGATTAAATTTATGGCATTGCCTTGGGGAACAGTTTCACAGATGTATATTTATCCTTACATCAAGATGTATACATAAAATATGTGCATGTAACTTATTGTATGTTAATCATAGATCAATAAAAATAATATTGAATGGTAGGTTACAATTGTACTGTTTGGGTAGTACAATTTCTTTTCAAAAAAAAGAAAATTGCTATAGGTCAATTTTATAAAAATAATCTAATCACATTTCACTTTATTTATGTGAACATTTGCTTTGTAAAGACACAATAAATATTTAATAAATTTGAAAATAAAAATATTTTTAAAGATTTTAACACACATTTTTTAAGAGAAGTAAACTGAGGCTCATATAAATTTAATACCTTTCTGAGTTTCTCTAAGGAATTAAGAGAAAATTCCAAATTTGAATTTAACACTTTAACACCAGCAGGTGTATTCTTAATGGCCCCTCCACCCCAACTGCTCTTGGGTTCATCATTGCAGGTCCTGTATTTAACAGTGATGATATACATAGTAGTATAAAATGCAGTCCTCCTTTCACCTTGTACCATTATATATAGTTTCAGATTAATCAGAACCGTCTTGTTAAAACTGCAGTTATTTGAGCAACTAATGTACTATTCACAATTTTATGTCTAATTTATAAACAAAGCTCATCTTCAAATCTTGTATCCTTTAAAATACACTGTGAATATCCATATTTGTCTTAGATTTCTTATTGAAATATATTGTTTCCATTACTTTCTCAAGATTGTCATATCATAGACATCGAAACTTTCAAGAGGCATTAAAGAAAGTCTCCTAAATTGAATGGTTAATTTTATGTGTCAATCTGGCTACGCTATGGAGCCCAGTTGTTTCATCAAACACTAGTCTAGATATTGCTCTAAAGGGGTTTGTGTATGTGAGTGACATTTACAATCAGTTGTCTTTAAAGAGACAAAACATAGGTGGCTCTAATCTAATCAGCTGAAGATCTTGAGAGCAAAGACTGAGATTTTCAGAGGAAGAAGAAATTATGTTTCAAAACTGCAATATGAAAATCCTTTTTGAGTTTTCTCACATCATGCCGGCCTGTCCTAAAATCCCAGACTTGCCAGCCCCATAGTCTCATGAGCCAAATTCTTAAAATAAATCTCTTGGGATCTCTCTCCATATACACACACACACACACACACATACATTGAGTATCTTTTATCTGAAGTATCTGTTTGGTTATAGGGTTCCCCCCCACCAAAAAAAATCTTCTGTGTTGATGAAGAAATATCCATTCAGGTGAAATGATAGGATTGTGAGAGCTGTAACCTAATCAGCCCATCCTACTTTGTATGGGCTGTAGGCAGTTGGGGTATAGCTGGAGGAGGTTGGTCATTGAGGGATACTCCCTGAAGGGTTGGTTCCTCTTCCATGTAGCAGCTTCTCTCCTCTCTCTCTGTCTCTCTCTCTCCTTCTTCCCTTCTCTCTCTCTCTCTCTCTCTCTCTCTCTCTCTCTCTCTCTCTCTCCTTCCTGGCTGCCATGAGGTGAGCTGCTTTCCTCTGCCATATCCTTCAGCCATGATGCTCAGCCTCACCTCAGGCCAGAGCAATGGAGGTGGCTGACATAGGAATGAACCTCTGAAAGCTTCAGCCTAAAATAAACTTTTCCTCCTCTAAGTTGTCCTTGGCAGGTATTTTGGTCCTAGCAACAAAAAGCTGACTAATACAGGTTTTTATTTATATATATATATATATATATATTTTTTTTTTTGTAATCCTGGCATTGATTTTATTGGTTGAGTATCCCGAATATGAAGATCCAATATCTGAAATGCTCCATTTTGAGAGCAAAGACTGAGATTATCAAAGGAAGAAGGAATTATGTTTCAAACCTGCAATATAGAAAATTTTTGAGAGCCGTGTTTGCACTCGAAAAGTTTTGGATTTTGGAGCATTTTGGACTTCTGACTTTCAGATTAAGGATACACCATCTCCGCCCCCACCCCCATGTGTGTGTGTGTGTGTGTGTGTGTGTGTGTGTGTGTCCTAGTAGTTTTAATTCCCTAGAAAAACCCAGCTAAAATAGTGACCAACCATTCTGGTTTGCTCAGGACAGAGAAGTTGTGCAGAATATGCTAAGACCAAGATAGTGCCGAGCTAATCAAGACAAGTTGGTCACACTATATTAAAGTAGTTCTTTGTGCAGCAAATTTCCTGGTGAAAGGTAACACAATGAGTGTTGCAAAGATTTTCATCATTCTTCCAAGTATTTATGGCACAAGTTATCCAGCCAATCAGAAGTAAAAGAAAACAACCTGGCAATGCACTGAAGAGAGAGCAAGAGAGAAAGAATTACGTAGAGAAACTAAGGCTTAGGGAAATTCAGATAATTAAAACTAAGTACTTATCTCAAGTAAGAGATAATTAAATTAAGAATATTGCAATGAGATAAGGGCAAATTCAGGGTTCTGCTCTGATACCTAAGCTCATTTTCTTATATATAAAGCATACATTAAATCATGAACACTCATTTTTATAAAGCAGCAAATCAGAGGAGCTAACTTTCAATTT
The DNA here is from genome assembly GCF_047511675.1 of Marmota flaviventris. NCBI lineage: Eukaryota > Metazoa > Chordata > Mammalia > Rodentia > Sciuridae > Marmota > Marmota flaviventris. The sequence continues at coordinate 64,945,696 of NC_092504.1, forward strand.
AAATATGGAGTCTAAATGTAAGGACAACCCTAATCAGATGGGCTTGGTCAAGGAGGTATTAAGTACTCAACTCAACGGATAGTTAATAATATGTACACTGAATTAAAGGATTACATAAATGAATTGAATTTTGAGCCAGATTTTGAAAACTCAAAGAATAAAAATTAGAGGGGAGAATGAAGAAAAGTATTTCAGGGATTAAATTATTTATTCATGCATTAAACAACTTTACTTCACAGCTGCTATGTCCCTCTAACTCTTTATGCCATAGAATCTACACTTCAAGAGGGGCTATTAGTGGCAAACAGATTAGACAAATGTATTGAATTCATGGAAAAATGGAAATGGAAATTAATGGATTGGATTGGTAGAAGCTCTTGAATTCTGGACTGATGAATTCAAAGATCGAATGTGAATCTCTGGAGAATCACTATAGATTCTTGGACAAGTATCAAGTGAAAAGCCACCATTGGCTATTCTAGTTCTGCTTCTGTGTGTGGAAAGAGACAGGGGCCACATAGCAGTAAGAGTTTTAAAAGAGCATGAATATGAGTACGTCCTGCCATTGAAGAGTAAGATAATAGTAATATCTACGGAAACAAAAGAAGACCTTTCCATATTTTCACAGGATTAAAAAAAAAAATACCCACACTGACTTTGATCGGGGCTTGGCTACACATTCGGATATTATTCTCAGATAAGAAATACCATAAAACACCTGTGTTAGGTAATAAAATCCAACAACATCTTCATTATATCAGGACCTAATCTATATTTATCAATATTTAGTAGTTCTTCTACTATGGCTTAGTAAATAGATACAAATAGCCCCACCTCTCTGTAGAGCTAGAGATAAGTACTTTTACATAACATCACTATTATGATGCTACCTATATCACATTTACAGTCCTGTAATCAAACCAATAATAATACTTTGTACTTATGAACTGCCTCACACTAAAAATCTCAAATGTTTTATAGACCATAAATTCTCCCAACACCCTTCACGAGATAAAGAATAATTATGCTCTCCAATTAACAGGTAAACTAGAAACTAGCATAGCTGAAGGACTTGTCCAAGGCCACTGAGGTAAGACAGAGTCCACTTGTTCTGCAAACTTAGGCAGGGCTGACCCTGGACAAAATAGTAAAGTAAGCAATTCTTGATACTGGGTACCGTTTCTCCTTCCCCTTTCTTTCTCTGCCCACTTTGGCAACACTCCTAAGTTTCCTTTAAGGTGTTAACTGATACCAGTTGATAATGCTCAAGGTGTTAGCCTTCCCAGGTATATCTACATTTTATTAGGGGGCTCTTGAAGCCTGGCTGAATGTCAAGAGTCAAAGAAAGAAGCTCTTTGAGTTGCTGATGAAAAGACTGCTCCCATCTCATAACTCACCAAGTGCACTACCCACAGGCCATGCACTCTGCACTCTGCCTCCCTGGAGACCATCCTCGGGGAGAAAGTTCCTCTCCTACTATGTCAGTCAGAACACTGAGGTTTTGCTTTGTTTAAGGACAGAGGTGGAAAGAAAGGATTCACCTTTGTGCCCAGAACTTTCTGATAACAGGCCTGGACTGGTTCTATCAGAGCCATCTTCATATTAGGAGGCAAGGTCCCTAACATTTTGCGCCTCCATTCTTTGAGCCCATTAGTGTTTGTAAGGGAGCTGTGTTCCCAACATTTGCTGGGAATACAATCCAAACACTGCCACCAGGTGGGATTTCTTTCACCTAGCAGGACAGATATTTTCTCCAGCTTTTCAGAGGAGATCAACAACATTGAAAATCTCTTCCTACCTGAGTGGGGAGAAACTGAACGATTTGAAACCACCAGGAAGATGCCTGGCTGCAAACTGCTCTTTGTTGGGACTTGTATCTGATTTCCTGAATTAATTTCAAATAGCAAGTCTATGTATGATTCAAGGGAAGCGTAGGAAGTCAGGGCTTGAGGTGTGCTACAGATCACTTTCCTGTCTTTTATGACATGAGTCACTCAAGAGATTTCAAGAAGACAATCACACTCGCATCATGAACAAGCGCTGAACTTAGGAAGAAAAATACTGAAAACATTTTGTAACCCATAATTTCATCACTAAAAGAAAAGTGCTGCTGCCTTTTTGTTAAAAGGAAAATAAATTTCTGCTCACAACATGATACAGTAGGGCCAGGTTAATTTACAATTAAAAAGGAGGTGAGGGGACTCTCTTCATCTTCCTGTCATCTTAGGTGACAGAATTAGGGTCTCACTAACTGCACCTCACTCTTTAAAGAGTATTTACAGATTACCTACTCTAGGCAAAGAGCTCTTTGGGCCCATGCATGACTCTTGCTCTTAAGAAGCTGTGCTTGGGCTGGGGATGTGGCTCAAGCGGTAGAGCGTTCGCCTGGCATGCGTGCGGCCTGGGTTCGATCCTCAGCACCACATACAAATAAAGATGCTGTGTCCGCTGAAAACTAAAAAAAAAATAAATATTAAAAATTCTCTATCGCTCTATCTCTCTCACTCTTTCTTTAAAAAACAAAGAAGCTGTGTTTCATATAGAGATGTAAATGTTCTCAAATGCCTATTTGTATTGTCATTTTCCTGTTGCGTGTTGGTACATCAAATCATAAAGGTCTGGAGTCATGTAGAAAGGCTTTGTGATCAAATGAAATCTGAAGTTTACTGATCTGGAAAAGATTAACATGTTGGTTTGGGTTTGTGTCATATTACCAAGAAACTTGCTCTAGAGTGTTTTAAGACAAGGACAACTTCCATAGGGCTGCAAGATGTTCCTTGGGGTTATTCTTTGTCAATGCCTCAGAACTCAAAAATACACGCTGAACTAGCTATACAGGTAAACATCAATCTCTTTCTATTTGCACTTCTTTCAAAATATGCAATTCAATTAAAAAAATATTGCGTACTTAGTGTAAATTTGGGATTACAAAAGTAAAGAAGCCATAACCCTGAATCTTGCCTACTTCAGGGTCTGTTAGCTTCCATTCTGTTTTAATTCCTGTCTGGTCAAATCCTACTCGGCTCCCCCAGCACTATCCAGACACTGCAGCTCTGTTTACAGCTCAGCAATAGTTACCAGGATTGACAACATGGATACTTGAAATATTTATGTAGCATTTATGCAATCACTCTTCATTGCCCAGTAAAAGAACTGGTTTGCAGGACTGGCTCCTTGCCAGAGTAATCTTGATCTTAATTTTATAAGGCAAGAATTAACCCCAGAGTTCAAAAATTGAAAAACAGGGTGGAGGAGTTGTTGGTAGGTGATCATTTGTGGTCAAAGAAAGCTGTTTGCTTTTCCATGGGCAGATATCCAGGGGCAGTTTAAAACGACTTCCCTCAAGGAAGAAAAGCTAGAAAAACACCTGGAAACCCTGAAGCAAAAGTAAAGAATAAAATTAGTCCCCAGTGGTGATATTTATCATTTCTACACTCCCATCTGTCCGTATTTTTAAAGCATTCGTCACTATGCCTAACCAACTTTAATTGATCCTGTTAAGGCTTTACATGGGTCATCTGATTTCCAGCTCCACCTGAAAATTTGCAGGGTGAAAAGGCAGATGCTTGCAATGATGCAATGAATCCCTTCTGATGAATGGATCTCTGAGTGGCCAAGGTGACAAATGAGATCCACCTCCCTCATGGGACTTTCAGCTCCAGGCAGTGGAGGGTCAGTAACTTCACTCCACAGTCCCAATGCCTATGACCTTCATTTAGATTTGTGTTTGATAGGAAAGAAGAGGGACAAGAAAAGAAAGTGTTAGAAGTTTAGGAGAGACGCAGAGTGGACCTGAAATCAGGAAGAGGGAGAAGTTAAAAAGGAGGCTGTGTACTTCAGCATTACCAACTCTTCCTTACCTGTGGGTCTTCCCTGCATGATAACTCAAGAAATGAACACAGAAATATAACAGAAGTGTTCATTAAATTGTGTGAGGCACAATTGCCAGAACATGAAATATTTAAGTGTTATGCTCTTAGAAATTCAATTCAGAAAATAATCATCAAAGTGATCAGATGGAAAAAGGTGGGCTTTAAGAAGAAAAGACTTTTTCAATGTAGTAACTTTTCCCAAATGGCAAGAATCAGATTCTAAACTGGGCTCAGTGGCATATAATCCTAATGACTATGGAGGCTGAGGCAGGAAGATGGCAAGTTCAAGGCCAGCACTGGCAACTTAGTGAGACCCTGCCAAAAATGAAAAATAGAAAGGGCTGGGCCTGTAGCTTGGTGGTAAAGCACCCTGGGTTTGATCCCCAGCACTACAAAAAAGAATAAATAAATTTTAAAAAGTCAGACTCAAATAACTGTACAGCAATGGCTGATAAGACCCAATGAGAATAATCTGAAAATTTGCTAGTAAAAAGAAGGTCTTTTTAAGGCCAGAGGATTTAAACACAACTGCCAAGAAAAAAAAATGGCACCTGTAAGAACTAAAGGAGGAAAACCGACTTGGAGGGTGAGAAGAGCTCCATAGAGCAGAGACTGTCAGCTTCACGAGGGAAAGAACACGAAGAGCACCTGAGGAGCCCTTCCAAGTCTCAATCAATTAATGAGTTAACAGGCAGTGAGAGGAAAACTGTCAAGATGAGCTGTCACACTGGGCATGAAGGTGCATGCCTGTAATCCCAGGGGCTGAGAAGGCTGAGGCAGGAGGATCTCGAGTTCAAAGCCAGCCTCAACAAAAGCAGGCGCTAAGCAACTCAGTGAGACCCTGTCTCTAAATAAAATACAAAATAGGGCTAGTGCTGTGGCTCAGTGGTCAAGTGCCCCTGAGTTCAATCCCTGGTATCAAATAAAAGACGAGCTGAACACCCGTCACATGCTGTGATTCAAGTATGACTCCAGGCATTCCACAAAGGGAAAAAGATATATATATATATATATATATATATATATATATATATATATATATCATAGTGGTAAATTCTCATAGCACCATTATCAGTAGAAAATTTTAGTAAAAGTGGAATTAATTAATGCATGGGAAACCAGATATGTTAATTAGTCATAAAAACAGTGTTCGCCCTGTTCTGATTTGTTAATTATGAAAATATAAAATAGCATACAAAGACCATAGTATAATAGCATATACTCCCCTCATTAAATAATTTATTTTTAATTGCAGAGAAAAAATCAAAATACTGCATGATTATAAAGATATAATCAACACAGAAATATTCTACACCCAAGGCAGAGAAAAAGAGAGAGTGGAAGCTATATCCTAAGATGCTAATTTTGGTTTTGTTTGAGTCCTGTGACTATGGGTGATACAAAAATATATAAAACACAGTTTCTGCCCTGAAGGAACTGACTAATTCTTATGCCTTATTATATTTGTTTAGTCATCATTAATTTTCATATCATTAAAATTTTAAGGAACATCTTAGTTGAAAAACAGTTGAAGCAAATTTTTAAAAACAGGAAATAAGAAAATGCTGAATCAATTTATTTTATTCCATAGGATTCTCAATATATTTTTTTATTTTATTTATATAGAGAAATGGGATTTGGAACAGGAGATATCTGCTGTCACACCCCTTTAGCTCACCACTATTCAATTGGATTCAGCTTAGCAAATATTTATTAAGTAGGCAATGATATATAAGGAAATTTGGGGAAGGCAGTGAGAGGAAAAGTTGAACAACAATAGTTGTCTTGAGGGTCTTTGCATCAGAACAGAAATAAATTAATGTAGTGATACTTCTGCCTCTCCCAAACCTCAGTCTATGCTTCAGATTTTTGTCCTATTTTCCTTCATGGATCAGAGAGCAAATAGCACCAAACCTTTGGCTAAAACCTCTGAGCAGGTTGTTCTTCCCAACTGCTATTCCTGTTTCTGGAACATTTCTCCTCCAGACCTTCTTATGTCTGTCTTTCAAATCATGGGACTAGGAATCAGTCAGAGAAAGGACAGAGGAAAAGTGTCTGGGGAAGAAGAATCAAAGAGGGCTGGCCACTCCTCCCCAGGTGGCTATTTTCCTATTGCTGCTAAGCCTGAGGGAGCTGGGGTTTATTAAAGCAGCAGTTAGCTCTTTATAAAAGTAAACAAAAACAACATATAACAGAATCTCTTAAGTAATATAAGTAATAAATGCTGCAACACAATAAAGGATTAAGCATTCATAATCCATTGGACCTATGAGGAATAACTTATGGAAAAGGTAGCATTTGCAGATGAGTATTAAGGAGGTTAAACCAGGCAAAGAAAAATGGTAGTGAAGGAAACCAGACCATGTAGTATGGCTGGAGCATTGCAATATGAGGAAAAAGAGAGCTGGACACCAAAATATTAGCTTGTGGAAAGTATGAAAGGATACAGGTATTGAACTGAGGTCTTGTTTTGATTTTTTTTTTTTAAATTTAGTGGGTAATAAATGGCTACTTGTCTTTTGGGGGGAAAAATTTATAGCAGGAATGGACAAAGTTCTAGGAGGATAAACTTAGCAACCCCATACATGAGGTAGGCAGGATTCTAAAAGGACTCCTGCTAACCTAGGATCTTGTACAATCCCCTCCATTCTGAGTGTGGGAAAAAGCTGAAGGAATGAGTGGATATCACTGGAGTGATTAGCTTTACATTGTCTAGCAAAGCCAACTGTTAAAAAAAAATAAAAAAGAAAAGTTTTTCCTTCATGAGCCTAACCTTAGGTAAGGTTTTTTTAAAGGACAGGGGCTCCTTCTGGAAAAAGAGAAAGTATTACATTCAATGTGCAAGACATTCTTCATTGCTACTTGAAGATGGAGGGGATCACATGGCAGAAATGATAGGTGGTTTCTAGTAGCCAATAACAGGCCTCAGCTAGCAGCCACCAAGAAAATGAGACCTCGGGTCTAGGACTGTAAGGAACTGCTAAAACTGAAATGAGTTTGGAAGAGGATTTCTACCCAGAGCCTTTGGATAAGACCACTGCTTTGCCAACTACTTGGCTATGAGCCAAGAACTCAGTTGAGCCCACCTGGATGGTTAACCTGCAAGACTGTGGAAAAACACACGGGTGTTGTTGTAGGCCTCTAAGATTGTGGTGATTTGTTATGTGGCAACAGAAATCAAATACAGTTGGTGGGGGAGGAACTAGAAGCCACTTAGATTATGAAACTAACCTAGATTAAAACAAATTAGTACCTCAATAAAAAAGTTACCATAAAAATAAAGAGGTCAGATGGGAAAAATACCAAAGAAACATCCTTTATGTGACAGCAATGGATTCCAGATGGAGGCCAGAGGAAAGAGGGTGAATATGAGTCTAAGACAGGAACCTGGAGGGCTGAAAGGATAATGGTGTCATTTATAAAAGCTTGGAAACCCAGAATAAGACTGGGAAGCAGGGATAATCAGTTTTATTTCAAATGCTCTGAATTTATGATATCAACAGCAAATCCATAAACTCATCAAAATGAAGGAGCTGCAATTCTGTAAAGAAGTTAAGGTTAGAAATGTCATTTGTCACCGGGCATGGTGGCAAATGCCTGCAATCCCAGTGACTCAGGAGGCTGAGGCAGGAGGATCATGAGTTCAAAGCCAGCCTCAGCAACTTAGTGAGGCACTTAGCAATTCAGTGAGACCCTGTCTCTAAAAACAGTACAAAAAAGGGCTAGGAATGTGGCTCAGTGGTTAAGTGCCCCTAGGCTCAGTCCCCAGTACCAAAAAAAAAAAAAAAAAAAAGAAAGAAAGAACAATTGTCACATTCCTGATAACCAAATCAAAGTACATGGCTCAAGTGAATTAATTGAGAAAACATGTGAAAAGAAAGATTGGTAGAAATTGGAAGAGGGTCCCCAAAGAAAGACTACTCCCACTTCTGTGGATAATACCCTTCCTCTGTGTGGAATATCTGATCTGGAACAGTCTCGGGAAATCACCTGCTTAAACTAGTACCCCTCAGTTTAAGTATTATCTCTTCCATACAGCTTCCCTCCTCTGATTAGCAGACAAAATTGCTCAGCCAGATAAAATTATATTAAGATTTCTTAAGTTAATTAAGAAGATGTTCCTATATCCCCAGTAGGCTTAAGTTCAGAGGAAGGGACCAAATGATTCCACCTCTACATTCTCAATACTAAATTAAATGTCAAGATCACAATAGTTACTAAATATTTATTGAATGAATGAAACAAACAAGGCAGTAGTGAAATAGATAAGAAGGAACCAGAGCCCCCACAACTACTAATTCAGGCTTACATGAATATTCAATAGTAATTAAAGGAAAGGTGTTCTTGGCATTTCTATAAGTTTTTTTTAATTTATTTTTATTGGCAAGTTATAATTATATATAACAGTAGGTTTTATTGTGATATATTAGCACCTGTACATAAGTAGAATTTGGTCTCATTTGTGAGAAGATTTTAGACAATGAATGTAAATCATGGAAATAAAGATACAGAGTATTCACAGAAACGTACACGCAGAGGATTTTGCTGACAAAAGTAGAGCTAAACTTAACAGAATCCAGTAATATCCTAAATTTGTGTTTGCTGCTGTTTTCAACTCATGTCTGTCTAACTTTTCTTGTGTTTAGGAAAAGAGAGTGAGGTATGTCCTATGGTTTAATAGCTGTCTGTAACAGTAGCACTAATATAAAATAGGAAAGTTCTATTATTAAAACATGAAAGCAACTTTAATTCATTAATCAGATGTTTTGGAGAATTTAGATACAAGACACTTGTACTACTAATACCTTCATCTCTGAAGTTACTCTTTCTGAAAAGCTGCACTTTTCAGGGGTCCTGAGCATCAAAGAAATCTGATGTTCAGCCAAAATTTTGAATCCTATGATTTATTTACTCATTCATTAATTGCTTTAGGGAGGAGGCTTCTAAATATTCCAGCATTCGGAAACCATTTAATCCATCCAGATCTAAGACTCTGTGTGCTTCTCTCTTAAAGTATCTCAACTGGCATCTCCAGGTGTTCTGACAGACTAGAGACTGGATTTTTGATTTTGGGTATTTTTTTTCCCCAGTTCAATTTGCTTTCAATTCAATTCCCCAAAAGGTCACTCAGACAGCTGTGAATGAGTAGGTTTATTTGCATTGCTGGTCATGCTGCTGCTGGCTTCATCCATTTCAACCATTGCTCCATCCTCCTGGGTGTATTAGTTGCAAATGTGCCATTGTAGGTTTAGGATTTGGCTCCTAAATGCAATCTTCAGTTAACTGGTTTCCACATCCAGACTCTTTATACCATCTTGCAGTTACAGCTGAGAGTCCTGCTAGAGATTATTCTACATGCTTAACATCACCTCATTACTTTGCTTATTCTGAATGTAATGACTGGTCACTAAAATTGATGTCTTCTTTAGAAAAAAAAAAAAAAAAACTGACACATAATTCTCTCAGGTCTCCACTATCTGTCTTTAAGCTTTTGCAATGCTGGAGGCACTATGCTAATGAGAAAGTAAAGGTACTGAGAAAGGACTATACAGAACTAGGAAGAGATGAAGGTGGGCACTGAGGATGCACAGTTGTCTGCAGCCCCACAACACAGCTTCCTACAAACAATGAATTATGTTGAGAACAGAGTGACAAATGTCTCAAAAGAAGTATACACAGGAGTTTAAGGGAGGCAAGTCTCAGGGACACTTTCAAAGGGGAATAGGATGAACTTTTGACAATGATGGTTAGGGCTGTAGGAGACCCAGAATTATATATTGAAAGGTCAGAGGTGACCACCTCAACAGCAGGAGCGGAGAAGAATCTTCTCGATTTGTCATTCTCCCAGGGCAGAGTATAAAGATGTGAGAAACATTAGGGAAGGCAGCTCACAGAATTGAGAGAGCAGAAAGGGGAGGGAACACAACTAAAGATTCACAGGGAAAAATCAAAGAGGGAGTGAGTTTCCAGGGCCTATTGAATTTCGCAATTAGGTCTTCATTATTAATCACAAAAGCTATTATGTTCTCTATGCCAGGCAAAGATCACCCACATGATCCCATTGAATCCTCTCAAACACACTTGAAGCATGTGTTATTATCTGCAGAACAGTTCCTGGGGTGGCTAAGGGCAAAATCCAAACCACAGGGGGATGAGAAGTGACTGAGTGGGGAGAATATAGTCTGCATTTGGGATAAATTTGGGATAAAAAGGGATTGAGCCCCTAGTAAAGGCTAGTCAGTGTGCCAGTCACTTTAACACTGCTTTCTAATGTCATCCAAACAAAACTCTGAAAGGAATGCGCTGTTATTCACCATTAAAGAAGAAACAGAGATTCTGGAAGCTCAAGGTAACCCTTGGGCCTATCTTATTTTCAATAAAATTCAAGGCCCCACAGAGGGAGCAGGGAGCTGCAAGAGACATGGAGAGTTTACTTCATTAGCCAGGAACAAGGACAAGAACATAAGATCCACCAGTTGTACTTTTAAACTTTAATTTAAATGCTAGTTTTATTATTGATACTGTGGTGATTAAGGGCCTGAGCCCAGAAGTCAGACTCCCTGATTTTAGAGCTCATCTATGCTACACTGATTGTGTATCATTTTGCCTTAGTTTTTTAGTCTGTAAAACGGGCTTTGTCATGAAAATTCTTTGAAAATAGTACACGTGGAACATTTTTTTAAAAAAAGCACCTAGGATATGATTCATGTGGGGTAAAACATTGGGTAGTAGTTTAATCTCCATTTACAGCCCCAGAAAAATAGAGAATTAGCAAGTATATGGAAGCTAGCAACTCCAGGAGCCTGCTTGCACTCTGGGATCTTCCAGAAGCCCTGAGTGTCACCACCACTGCCCAATTCTGCAGGGAAACCTCTCCAGGGAGTATAGGGGGGTGAGGGTGGGTGAATTAGCATGTTTGTAGCATGGAATAGGCTCTCACTGATTTTTTTTTTCAGCGGGAGAGGGGAGCTATGAGAAGCTCTCAGGATGACAGGTAGCTATGGCCAAGAGGCACAGGTGCAGGGTCCATAGCTTCAGACACAAGAAGCCCAGGAAAGGAAATGAGAACGGAATTCACATCGCGATTCTGTTCGGAGTCAGAAGATTAAAAACCCAGGAAGAAACTCTTTTATTTTCCTCTGCCTTCTTGCTAGCGGGAATGTGGCCACTGTTCTCCAAGAGATTAAAAAAAAAAAAAAAAAAAGTCCCTCCTACTTTTGCTTCCTCTACCTTCTCCCTCCTCTCCCTAGGCACCCCCACCCTACTTCCTCTTCTCTCCCTCCCCCTGCTGGTTCACTGGTTACTTCCCTCCTCACTTCTCTCCTGGCTACTGCCAGGTCCGAGTGCCTACTAGGGCTAAGGAGAGGGCGAAATTGGCAGCGAACTGAACAGATCAGTCAGAGGAAGAAGGAACGAAGTTAGAGAGTCAGAGTCTCAGTCTCTCTCTCTCTCTCTCTCTCTCTCTCTCTCTCTCTCACACACACACACACACACACACACACACACACACCACGCACTTACACTCAAAACTCGGACTGGCGGTTCCGCGGCTCCTCCAGTCCCTGGAAAAGGCGAGCTAGTGAGCGCCCTCCAGAACACTGCTCCCACCCCAGCTCCGGCACGCGCTGAAGGCAGCTCTAACCCGCGTCCCCAGCGCAGCCGCTTTGGCCGGGTGTTCCCGAAAATAAAGTGGGGAGGGAGGGTAGAGGCAGCTCCTGAAAACACCCGGGCCACACACGCGGCGACCTACAGCTCTTCCTCAGCGTTGGATTGGAGACAACGCCTGCAGCGCCCTGCGCGGGTGAGATCCGCGTCGCTGCCCAAGAAGAGCCCACCTGCGGGTTCGCGCTCAATCAGCGCAGAAAGTGGGGCTTGCTGCTGTTCGGTTCCAGCTGTGCCCTGGGCTCCCAGTGCCCTTACCGCAGTGGCTTAGAAGTTCAACCCTCAGCCTTGTCGCCGGCCCCTCGCGCCTTGGGAGTGTTCCCTTGCGATGCACCAAGCGGACGCGCGGCACCCGGACCTCGCCATGGCTGGGGCGCGCATCCTGCTCTATCTGTGGCTGGGCTTCTTCAGTGTGAGCCTAGTGCAGGGAGAGAGACCGAAGCAACATTTGCCCGAGCTCCACCAAGCTATGCCAGGAGACCGCACGGCAGGTGGTGGCCCGGGCCCAGAGCTGCAGCCTCTTGACAAGGTGTCGGAGCATATGCTGAGGCTCTATGACAGGTACAGCGACAGTGGCAGAGTGGAGGCGACACGGAAGCCAAGCTCCCGACAACGAAGCTCGCAGCCCCGGCGCCCTCAGCCCTTGCGCGAAGGCAACACAGTTCGCAGCTTTCGTGCGGGAGCAGCAGGTGAGTGCTCGAGGGGAGCCCCCTTCCTGCTGTCGCTCGCTCTTTGGCTTTCTCCCAGGGCCCCCCACAGCTTCCTTGTCAGCCCTTGGCTCGGTAGTGCTACCTAGGGACCTTTCCCCGCCCTTCGCAGCTGCCCTCTGTGTCCCTTGTCCTGTCACACTTCGCATTTCTCCAGCTGCGATCTAGATAAGCCCAGTTTTATAATCCCAAGTGAGTGGGAGTCCAGAGAAGAGCTCAGAGCAATAGAGGGGGTTGGGGGCGACATTTTATGCTCAGCATAGCCCTCCTGCTCTGGGTGCCTGGAGTACTTCTAGGGGACCTTATCCCGAAGATTCCTAAATTGGTCAGGGGAAATTCCCTTGGGCTAGGCTCGACCTGTGTTTACCCAGAAGCAGATGCCATTTTATGCCAGCCGAAAGGGCCCCAGAGAGTAAAGCGCACTTGAACTAGACAGCCTTCCCCTTGCCTTTTAGGTTTTCGCTTCTCCAGATTTTGCACGGGCTCTTAACTCCTCGCGCCCTCTGTGTTACTATATTTGACACTTTCTACTTGATAGTCCCTACGTGGCAAACACCCAAATAAAACCAGGTGCTTGAGTGTATACATTACTTAAAACCCATCTGGGCAAATAGGAGTTGTACCATCCACTCTGGGAGGAGTTGGGGGCTGGGGGTGGAGCAGCTGCGGATCCTAAACATCTCTTGGAATCTGCCCACGAGAATCTGCTCATCCGATTTTTCAAGGCAGATCACTGCAGACTGAAATTCATGGCTTAACAAGGTTTCTTCGCTTAGCCCCTGTGGTGAAGTGAATAACTTAGATGCTAACAGTCTTCCCCTCTTGTGCTAATGGCTTGAGGGAAAGTTTCCAAACCCTATTTATATGCTTTGAGGATGCACTAGGATTTTTCCTTCCTTACATTCATGATAAAGAAAAACGTGAATGCAAAGCCATCTTTAGTGAAGCATCAAAGAATCTTCAAGAAAGGAAACTATGCCTCAGTGCTCTGATACATTTTCCCCAACTTTGATATGTAGGACTCCTGGGGAAAAAAAAAAAAAAAAAGGAAAACTAACACATCCATCAAGGAAAGTCCAAGGTTGAAACTGTGAATAAACTTTAGAGCTCAAAGGCATGATGACATTTACAATAAATGTGAATTATGCTTTCTAATGCAGAAGTCTTTAGCTAGAGGCTGAGCTGAACCAGGTTTTACTTTCTTCTTAGAACCATAAGCATGACTTGTAAGGAGCTCACTTCCACTAGGGAAACAGAAACCTGCCCTGCATTATCCACAACACCCCAGATCCTTGAGGAAGCTGTCCTGACAGTGAATGATGGGTTTACTTTAGTGCATCTCTGGGGGAAGAGCTGAATGAAGGAGCAGTGTGGAAGAAACAAGGATTAGAAGGAAGTTGGGTGGGCAAGGCAGGAGGCAATACTGCAGATACTCAAGTAACTCTTATGTTGATATTTGTTTTCTTTGTTATAAGCCCAGGGAATAACTGAGGCACTGGAGAGACAAACAATTTATTTTTTTGTATTGACAAGTTTCATTTTTAGTATAAACCACAAGTTTGGAGGTAGAATTTGAGTTTGTTTCATTCACACACATTGTATAGTTTTGTTGTTGTTGTAGACTGGGTGAACTATGTGTAAGGATTTGAATAACTCAGGCACAGTATACTTTGGGGCTTCAATTCATTCTGCACATTATAATTTTAGTGTCCCTTATCAGCCCCACTGTGGTCTTCTAGCATCAAATGATAAACTCTGATGCAGAGGCCAGACATTCCCTTGAAATGATGAATTGAAGCTTGAAGCATATATACAAGGCTGTGTGCCCTGATAAGAAGGTAATCCCTTTAGCATCCTAGAGACTGTCTTAATGACTTATTCATCAAATGTAGACATTGGTTTTTGTGGAAGCTTAAGTGTCATGTTACCTGGTTGGAGACTCCTTGAGAGGTGGTTCATGTTGGACCCCTTCCAAGAGTGTTTAGTTACTAACACACTGAAAAGACTTTATTATAAGGCAGTCCTGGCTGTAATGAGGCAGGACTCCAGAAAAGTGCTAAGGTTTTCATGTGTGTCCCTCTGGCTTCATCCATATCAGCATTTTCATGACACCCTTCACCTTGTGACCTGTGTTCTGATGTGGGTGAAAGATGCTGTCTGCATTAATAAATTAGATATGTTTTTCAGTTCAAAGTGTTTCACAACATATGGGCTTCTCTGTACCAAAGATGTTCCAGATTTTAATGGAAAGTCAGGTGGTGTGCTATGTACACGGAGTGGCTGCTGATCCGGCAGACTTTCCAAGTGCTTATTCAGGCTGAGTTATAGCCTTAGAGACCTATTTGCTCTTTGGAACATACCTGATTAAAATTATTTATTGTTCTAAACCTAGAATATCTTTGGTTGAAATTTAGCTGCTGTGGTCTCCCTCTGATTACTTTCTACTTAAACCATTACTTGATGGTGGGTGGCATCCATCCTAAATACACTTTCTGCTAACCCCTGTTCTCCTCCCTCAACTCAAGGCAGCTGGTGTGCCAAAACCGTAAGTTTGGAGCACTTATAAGCTTTTTTTGTGACGTGTAAGAGTTTACATAAAGAGAGGTTTTATCTTTCCCTTTGTAAAAGTTGATTTACAAAATTATTGATGGCAGAGACGTTTGGCCTGATAAAACACATCATCTTGAAGGAGGACAGAAGGATATGAAATTCGCCTGTTTTAATCTTGATTTAAGTTTGTTCTTGGCTTTTACATGATGTTTTTTTCTATCATGATCATTCAAGATAGATAATTTATGTTACTTTCTTTATCTTTATTCCCATAGTAACTTAATTTCATTTTTTTGGTCATAAATGTAACCTCTTTAGGAAAACCAATTAAAGCACATATGTTCTTATTAGGAAACTATCACTTTCGATGACATACAAGTACAAAAAGACTACATTTCAGTGGTTATGCATTGTCTTTTTTAAAATCACACATATTTCATGAATAAAAGAGAATGATATTGAAGTAACCCAGATCCACAAGTGAATATTTTCCTTCAATGAGGAAAGAAAGATTCTTTTCTACTAGGAAGCAAAAACTTTAAAAATGAAGAATCAAGATTTTTGACATGTTTCTGAAATGCAAGGTGAAAATATAAGAATTTGGAAAAATAGTATATGATAAAAGGATCATCACACAATAGGAGCTGTTTCTGTAAAATATGTGGACCAAGGAAAGCATCAGATCTTTTAATGATAAGCAACTATAATTATTTTATTAGAATATACTTACCTTGAAATGCCTAGCACCTAGAAATGAGGCTTGAAACTAAAGAGTACTTTATCTGTTGTTTTTATTTAAAGGACAATAGTACATGTGGAGGAATTGGATGTGCAGCTGCTTTGAATTACACACCACTTTGAATACATGATAGCCTTTAATGAAGTTTTTACTGTAATAGGCAAGACAGCTTTATAATATCTGACATTTAAAAATCCATAATACCATGAATTCTTGATTATCCATGCTCGATGGAAAGGAGAAAGAGAATGAATCACATAAAAAATAATTCAAATTTAGCTTTGTAGTACATTTAGACACACTTGGAGAAACCAAGAGACCATGAAGGTCAATGAAAAATAAAAACCATAAGCAGATAATTCATTCAAGCAAATAATTCACTCAATATTTGTATAATAAAATATATGCATAATTAAAAATGAATTAAGATGTTTACATACATTTTACCTAAGCAGTACAAGTTCACAAGTAATTGACTGAATGAGTTCAGATTTCAAAATAATTAAATAGTCACCTACATGCCCAATCTACTTCTAACTATTTTGGTATGGTAGAATTTTGTTTTTGGAAGAGTCATTGAAGGAAACAAGTTCACCTGCTTCAATGGAAGCATAAATGGGCATCATGATATATTTGCTATACAATTTTCAAACATACTGAGCTCATCAAAAAATCTGTTATTTCTATTGACCTGATCTAATTTTCTAGGAGAAAATTTCACAAAAAGAGGTCCCTGGAAGATCTTAAAAGGTGCTACATAAAATTGGATTCCATGGTCAAAAAATTTGGAAGAAGGGATCTGTTTTCTTTGCTGTGGGACCTTTCAGTGCCTTTAGATGCTAATGAGGCTCCTTAAGAGGGGCACACTTTTTGGAGAGAGGATAATTTATTCTTCTCTACATGAATTTTGGAGAATTTTAGTTCTAAGATTGCTAGTTGGGAAAATACTAGTTTAAAACCTTCCTAATTTAGGGCTAGGTTTGTGGCTCAGTGGGAGAGCATTTGCCTAGCATGTGTGAGGCACTGGGTTTGATCCTCAGGACCACATAAAAATAAATAAATAAAACCTTCCTAATTTAGCAAGAAAGAAGATATGCCAAGTTCAGTGACTACTATGAATGAAACCCGTCTTCATTCTCATTTCCCATTCAGTACCTATCTCATGATACTTATGTATATTGTTAGTTTTTGAACTTGGTTATAATTGACATTTTACCGTCTTCCTGCTTTTATGTTGAAAATCTCTCTGAATATAATTTTAGAGTCTCTCTGTCACCAAATTTTATCTTCCCTGTCTCTTTATGAACTTTTCTTTATTGTCTTCTTCTACATGATTAAGTACCTATTTTTTGTTTGTTTGTTTGTTTTAAAGCTACTTTATTTGCAGAAAAATACACTGGGAGATTGTACATATCATTTTGTTAATGTTTTACTATCATTAATACCTATATGAAAGACACATTTGCTCAAGACATCCATCAACTCCCTTATATAATTCCCTGAACTAGCTGTATTTAATAGATAAAATAAAATTATACCCCTCAAGAATCCTCATAAAAAACTTTGAAAAACTTGGCATATATGTTCTATTGACTAGTCAGGATTTTTGTGCTACAATATAAGACAGAAATTTTCTCCCCAAATTTAGATGGTTTTCTCATTTGTTAAATTTGCATATCCTACTGAGCAAGGGGGTACACACCTGTAATCCCAATGACTGGGAAGGCTGAGTCAGGAGGATCCCAAATTCAAGGCTACCTTCAGCAACTTAGTGAGACCCTGTCTCAAAACAAAAAAATAAAAAAATGTTGGGAATGTATCTCAATAGTAAAGTGCCCTTCAGTTCAATCCATAGTACCAAAAGAAAAAGAAAAAGAAAAAAAAATTGCATATCCTAGTAATCAGTATTTTTTTTTTTTTTTTTTGTACCAGGGATTGAACTCAGGGGGCACTTGACCATTGAGCCACATCCCCATCCCTATTTTGTATCTTATTTAGAGACAGAGATTCACTGAGTTGCTTAGCACCTCACCATTGCTAAGGCTTTTGATCCTCCTGTCTCAGCCTCTGGAGCTGCTGGGATTACAGGCATGTGCCACTGCACCGGCTGTAATCAGTAATCTTAATAATTTTATTTTCGTGGTAGTAGTGGAAAGAAATTGGCATCAGAAATAGTCTAAGATAGAGCTTTCCCTATGTCAATTTTCAGTTGAGTCAATTTTTATGATAATGTCATGAATCCGTGATAATAGAACTTTTAAATGGAAATATCTACATAGTGATATAAAAACTTGGCATATATGTTATATATGGCATATATGTTATATATATAGTGATATATGCATCAGTTGATGGATGCTAAAGTTGGATAATGTCAACTTTGGACTGTAATAAGTGATGACAGTATTACCCCAAACTTCTCATACATATTTAGCAACCAATAAAATTGCTAGTCTATTCACATGTTAGTAGGAATTGTGTCTTGGCATATTGGCATATAAAGCTGTAGATAAAGTGCCCTGGTAACACACACTTTCAGTGGTGCTATTTTTAAAGGCAAGGATTTCTCTTTATCTAAAAACATCTGCAAGTAGGTCATAAAGTGAAATTACCATGGTGTGTTTATTGACTTACTTCTTCAATGATCTCCTTTAAAGATCTATCTTCTTTTGTTAACAGAAGCACGGTAAATGCCTTGATTATATTTGGGAACACTATAAATGAACGTGTTGAGCAAAATGATCTCACTTTACTAAAAAAGGTACTGTCAAATATGCCTTCTATGTAATAATTACATCCAATAACTTCAGAAATGTGAGGTTCTTTGTCCAGCCTTTCATTGTATAATTAAAGCAGCTGAGGTCCAACACACTCTTATTTACTTTTCCTTTGATTTTTAAAAAATTTAATTGCATGAAATTAATCCTAGAGACTATATTGAGTGATTGTTGTGGGTAGATATAGGTTAAGATGAATGGTTTTCAAGTTAAAAAAAAAAGATCATTAGAGTTTATTTATTTATTTTTTTTGTTACCTAAGGCTGAGCATTGGGAGATTTAAATTCCGATCCTAGCTAAACTGCTGTAATAAAGTCCTTGATTATTGCTATTATCAGCCTCTTCATCTATAAGGTGGGTTAAATCATACCTACTGTGTCTCTTATAGAACAATGGTGAAACCCATTGGAGAAAGTTAATAGAAAGATACATCAAAAGTTTAAAAACCGGGCTGGGGTTGGGGCTCAGTGGCAGAGCACTTGCCTCACACATGTGAGGCAGTGGGTTAGATCCTCAGCACCACATAAAAATAAATAAACAAAATAAAGATTTTTTTTTAAAAAAGTTAAAAAACCCTAAACAAGATATTCTTAATATTTTGAGAGATTGTTTTCCTCTAGCTTCCCACAAAGCCTTAAACACATCTCAAATGCTGATACTATATGTTTGTTTGCAGTGATAATGTAAATATAAAGAGATGGTAGGCATCTTGTAAAATAATCTATGATTTTCCCAACCTACCTTCAACAAGTTACTATCCGGACCCCAGGGATGGAGTGGAGCAGAGTTGTACTCTTTTGCAGAGATTTCATGAAGTTATTTAGTATCATAATATGATCCCTGAATCAGCAGCATCAAAATCACCTGGAATCTTATTTGAAATTTTCCAGCCCACACCAAAATTCTGAGTTAAATCTGAAGTAGGGCTCAGCAAATCTGCGTTTTAAAAAGCCAGCAGAGTGATTCTGATCCATGTCTGAGAAACACTGCTCTAAGCTTCTATCCCTAGAGTCTTGAGTATTTTGCATCATAACCCATATTCGAAATCTAGGATTGATTAGCGTGCTATTCCTGGCCCTCAGTGGGCGTCTCCATGGACAAATGGTTTATTAACTTACGTAATGGTAAGCTTCTTTTGTTTTGCAAGGTATATTGCTGCCTTTATGACAGTTTTTGCCCTGGAGAAGGCTTCAAAGTATGTTAATCAAGACTGCTTGCCCTTTACTCACAGCTGCAGAGAGTTTGTGACCTAATAGATTTGCTAGAAGACTGATGTGAGCAGGGGCCTCCAAACAAAGTCCTTGGAGGGCAGGAAGTCTATCTCATTTCATGGTCACATTCTGAAGACCTGGCATAGTTGGACATGCAGCTTGAACTCAGTTGAGTTGAATTCAATATTCAGAGATGAAATAAGAAGAGATAGTCGAAAAGCTGTCAGGTAATGAGTCCTTTAAGAAACAAACTTGTCTTGAAAGAATTTCCCCTGAGGCATATTATCATTTATATATAAATGGAGATCATATTTTACTTTATATACAACTGATCTAATAATTCTTCATCTCTAATTAACTGGAAGGAAACAGCTGAAGAAAGGCTATTGCCAACTTAAGGAACTTGAACCTACTTGAAAATTTTTTCATTATGGTGTTAAACTTTTGAATCTGGTAAGTTTGCACAGTTGTTCATTCAACAAACGAACATACACACCTATTTCAGGAGGTAAATACTCCAGACCCTGTGAAGGACTAGAAGTTCAAAGATTTATAGGACACAAGTCTGCCCTCCAAGAGCTCACAGTCTAGGAATGCCCCTGGGCGGAGGCTAAGAGCAGATAAACTGATTAATGAACATTTGACTATTCTAGAAAAACATACATTATATCATCTTTGGCCATGTTTTTACTTTGGACATAGAAAGTGGTTGTTTGGAGTTCTCATAAAACTTAAGACATTTTGATTCAGACTCTGCAAGAAAAATAAAATTTTGTGACCTTTTCATCTCCCTCTTCCTGAAAGTGGAAGGTAGCAGAGAGAAACTACAGCCCCAGCTAAGAAATCCAGAGCAAATATTCAGCCAGTGGCAGCGGGTGTAGAGTATATATAACCTCTTCCTAGGTACCCCTGGCAGTTCTGGCTGCTGAACTTTGTTTGGACAAAGGAGTTGTGGGGGAGGGGTAGTAAGGAACTTTTCTTAGCTACATATTTTCTGTATGACTAAAATGTTTTCCCTGCTTCCTGGGGATTTAGCTAATCATCAAGATTTCATTTAATCTATTTGCTTTAAAATCAGACTTTACATAGAAAGCTTTCCATTGTATGTTCTAATTCCCTTTGAATTCATTCTGTGTGGGCCAGCACAAAGGTGAACTTCCCCTCACCACTCCCTGGACACTGCCTTTGCTACTCTTGGAGAGGGGCTGAACTGCTCAGGCATAGCATGGCCAGTCTTGAGTCCCCAGGTCAGATCCCAGCTGCTTAAGCTGAATCCTTGCCCTTGTCAGGTGCAGGTGCTCTGTTTTCAGATAAAAACAGAAATAAATCTTCTACCTTTAAACAGTCAAACTCCTTACATAAATCTACATAGATAGACAGTGACCTGAAATCAATTGTAACCAGCTGACTCACTCTGTGGTCCTTCATTTTTGCGTTTCTGTAATGCATAGGTTAAATTAAATCTGTTCATAAAAGAAGCATTTATTGAATATTGCTTAAGGGTCAGGACCTACTGTGGGAGCTAGAGAATCTAATGTAAAACAGGAACTCATCTTTAAGGTGTTTTTATGGTTTTAGAAAGGAGCAACACCAAA
Source organism: Marmota flaviventris (assembly GCF_047511675.1). Classification (NCBI taxonomy): domain Eukaryota; kingdom Metazoa; phylum Chordata; class Mammalia; order Rodentia; family Sciuridae; genus Marmota; species Marmota flaviventris. Next base: position 64,966,809 of record NC_092504.1, read on the forward strand.
TTAAAATAATAGAGGCAGCATCCCAGTCAAGAGAGTGGATTGTCAAGACCACCCTGCCTTGGGAGGTGGTGCCTTTGCTTTACCTTAACAAACAAATCCAGATTATCAAGTTGGAAAGGGGTAGGAAAAAGTTTTCCACAGAGAAGTGGCAGGGTCAGAGTCCCAACAAGCAAGAGGGAGGGTTGGCTTGTTCAGAAACTCACCTGACTTCCAATCTCCCTTTCAATTCTCAGATATTATGATTCTGAAAATTCAGAATGTAAGATTATAATGCCAATGGCAAACCTTAACTAGATTGCAATAGATATCTTCCCAGCAAGAAAATTGGGCTTGTTGGAATGCCAGCAAACAGTTAGAAAATAGCACCACCTATTGGTAGCTATATTTTGGCATCATAAATTTGTCTTGGGGAAGAGCTGGAAACAAAGCCCCATGTTACATGCAAAGGAGCTGAGAGATTCTGTAGCTTACTTTTCACACCCCATCCTACCACAAGGGAATCCTCCTGCAATAATCTGGACTTTTTCCCATTCTTACCAAGTTGAGTCAAACAATCAAAAGTCATGACTTACATTGACCTGGATTTGTCCTCCTTTCAATTGCCACCTTTAGATTTATTCTTATCTTTGACACTAGAAAGAAAAATCCTGCTTTCTCTGAAGTCCCTCCAATAATTCACAATAATTTTATATCTTTGCTAAACTGTTCCACCCCCAGGTCATCTATTCTTATTTATTCAACTCAAACTTATGAAAGAGTTTCTAGACCTCTCTACATCTTGATTACTTTCCTGGTTGTTTTTGACATATCAGAAAACAGTTAAGATGAAAACACCCAGAATTGGGCATGCTGCTCTAGATATTTTTAGATTGGAATAGCATATAATTAGTATTATCTTGTATTCAAAATTTTAGGCTATCCAGAGCCTAAAATAATTCATAAACTATTTTTGGTAATATCAAGAAGCCCACCTTTCTTTCTCATATTATCATTACCAGTATCATTATTATCAGTTTTTTCTTATTAATCAGAAAACATACCTGATGTTTTATTCAATCATTCCAAATAGATAATTATCTGAATACTTCAAATGAATAAAAAAAAAAGTGAACATTAAGGCATTTTTCTTTCACTGGTATTTAAACTTAGTTATCGGTGTGTGTAGATAAATCTTTGCAACAACTCATGGGGGAAGAGAGAGAACTCTAAAGCAAAATTCCCATTATTAAGTACAGGAAGATGCTTATTTAAAAGCTAAATTAATATACAAATCTAAAAAAATATAAAATGCCTGAAAGCCATTTAATAGATATTATTGTCATGTGTTTCTATTTCAGGGAGGCATTTATCTCATTCTTAATTATTGCTCATACCCAACTTGCTAAATTCCATGCAGCTGTCTTAAAGCTGTATTTGTCCATTGTAAATGTTCACTAAATGTTTATTTGGTTGCTTTGAGGAAAGAGCATTGACTTGCACAGAAATTAAATAACTTAAAAATCAGAGAAAACAAAAAGTAAGCATTGGTCAAAGAAGGAATGCTTTATAGAAGGTGGCTACTTCAAGCTTACTTTTTAAAAACAGGAAGGAGAGTAGGGATTTAGAGTAGGCAGAAAGAGAACTTTCCTTGATTTGAGCAGAAATGACAAGAGCAAAGACATCAAGTGCTGGGTATAACTTAACTCCCCTTTGGTTAGAAGCTAGATGTGAATTAGCCATTTCTTGTCTGAATTTGGCTGGCTTAGTTGTTTGCTAGAATTCAATATAACTGGGTTAATTTTAAGCATTATTATAATTTATATTTAAAATGTTGCCAATATTCCTTGTGGAAAAGCTTCCAGATCTTCAGCTGCTATAACAGCAGCTGTGACACTGCTGTAACATGTTCCTTCCTTCCTTCTCCTCCCAACATTCCCTTCTGCCTTCATCTTTAGTGTGGTTCAAAGGGCAACTTTTCCCCACGTGTTCCTCTGTCCCCTATCTGGACAAAGTTAAGTGCTTCCTCTTCTGTTCCAAGATCCTTAACACCTTGGACAGCTAGTGTTAAAGTGGCAGAACTACCTGCACATTACTCATGTTCCTCTTTTTCACCAGGGTGCGTGAATAGGAGCATCTATTTGTGAAACCCTATGATCTAGCCCCAGCTCTAGCACCTGGTGGGTGTTCAGCTCATGTTAAAGTAAATCATTTATTTTGCTTTGGTCTCTGTTCATGGCTGGTTGTAGTATGTTTATGTGTGTAATACACAAATAATACAGTGGAAACTATGTATATAATCTCTGTGTTATAAGGCCCTTTTAGCTCTAGAATAGAGCAGTTTGTTGGTCTTAGACTTTCGGTTGCAGATTGAAATGATTAACTGCAGCTGGAGGGAAATTTTTAAAGTAATCACCAAGATTATCTTTATCTAATATGTCCTTCATAAAGAAAGAATGTTGCATTTCAAGAAAGGAATCTTTTGCCCAATTTACTGTTTTATTTGCTTATTCATGTTGAGCAAAATCCTCATTCTTACTGCCTTTGGAAATACAAGCTTTAAAAAATTTCCTTTTGGGCCATATGACTATAAAACTAGTGGTTATTCTAGACCACCACCATCCAATAGAGATTTAATAGGAGCCACAAATGTGAGCCACATATATAATTTTAAAAGTTTAGTAGCTACATTTAAAAATGCAAAAAGTAACAAAAGCAATTAATTTTAATAATATAGTACATTTAATCCAATATACTCAAATATTATCATTTTAATACATACTCAATATAAAATATATTTCTGAAATACTGTACATTTATTTTTGTAGCAAATCTTTGAAACTCAGGGTTCATTTTACATGTATACAGCACGCCTCACTTTGAACTGAAGTAGCTGGTCACTATCATCCTGGCAGTGCAGTTCTAGCATTTAAGGAGGCTTTCCTATGTGGACTTTACTTGCATTCATTTAATTAATCCTCACAACAACTCTGCAGTTGATACTACTGGGATCATTTTATAGAGGAGCAGACTGGGATTTTGTTTAGGTAATTTGTCTGAGAACAAAATACATTTGTTTGTATTTGTAATTTGTCTGAGAACCCCTATTGAGTGTAGTGGAATAGGTACTGGGTCACAGGGCTTAAACTTTAAAATCATGGCCTGAACTGAAATGGGAGTGGTGGGACCAGGTGGTGTGACAGATTCTGAGAATTTTCATGAGAAGATATTGAAGATTAGACACAGGGGTGGAGGCTGACCAAGAGTAGGTAACAAGGTAATGGGAAACTAGTCTGAAATAAGGAAATGTTTTGAAGCAAAATGTGGGGGAAAGGAGCAGGATTAGTTTACCCACTGAGACTCTGCCACCCTGTCCCTCGGAGTTCATTCATTCACTGCCAGTAAGTTTGGCAGCTGTTCTATTGCCACAAACTTAGAACAGAGTGACTTCTCTTCTTCCATTTTAAACTTCCCTCTGCTACACGAAGTTTGGGTAAAAGTATATGCTATGGTGACTGGGATAAATTAAGGTCAGAGTCTCTGAACAACTCCAATGCCATGGCTTTGTTATAAAGGTCTGCAAAATATTATCCTGGTGTCATGGATAATACAAATGTGCACAAATGGCAGTTTCCTTCTTTTGCTTCACACAATGTTAAAAATGAGTAAAATGTGTTTCCCATTGCACTTCCTCTGTGCTTGGGGACTCAGTGAACTCATTTTAAGTTTCCACATCTTTATAAAAATGTTTTGTTTTTACAGAAACATGTTTTTGATCAAGAACATAATTTCATGATTGCGTGTGTTTCTGAAACAAGTATGTATATGGAACAAGTGCATGAAGGAAAGCCTCGGTTTTGGTGGCCAATCCCAGGACTGGACATTCTTTAACCTCAGCTTTACCAATAACTTGTTAGATGATCTCATGAGAAAGAGCCGTGTTCTGCCTTGACAAATCTGTCTCCTTCTCTCTACTATCTCTTATTCTGGATATGAAGAACTAGAAGTACAAGTAAACAATTTCAGTCTTTTTGTTGTTGTTGTTGAGCCATATAGAAATTTAACTTCAAAATTTATGTAGTATCAGATTTCAGACAAACTATACAAGAAAAAAATTTAAAAACATTTTTGAATGGGTGGCTCATTTTTTAATATATTTTCTGAATATTAAGTTACTTCACCCTGCCTACCCAACACATATCCTGCACCCTACATTTTGTGAGGCAGGTGTGAGATACAATCCCCACAGTACTGTGAATAGTGGCATTAATTACACTGACGATTTACATTTAAGAAATGCCTAACTGTCCCTCTCCTTGGTATATACCCAAAGTACTTAAAATCAGCATACTACAGGGACACAGCCACATCCATGTTTATAGCAGCACAATTCACAATAGCTAAACTGTGGAGCCAACCTAGATGCCCTTCAATAGATGAATGGATAAAGAAACTGTGGCATATATAAAGAATGGAATAATACCCAGCAATAAAAGAAAATCAAATCATGGCATTTGCACATAAATGGATGAAGTTAGAGAAGATAATGCTAAGTGAAGTTAGCCAATTCCAAAAAAAACCCCAAATGACGAATGTTTTCTTTGATATAAAGAGACTGATTCATAGTGGGATAGGGAGAGGGAGCATGGGAGGAATAGACGAATAGATAGAGCAGAGGAGTTGGAGGGGAAGGAAGGGGGCATGGGGTAATTAATGATGGTGGAATGTGATAATCATTATTATCCAAAGTACAGGTATAAAGACACGAATTGGTGTGAATATACTGTGTACACAACCAGAGATATGAAAAATTGTGCTCTATATGTGTAATAAGAATTGGAATGCATTCTGCTGTCATATATAAATAAAAAAGAAGAAGAAACGCATAACTAGATCCTTTTTGAAATGCTTTAAACTTATCTCATTTAATTTTGATGACATGGGAGGTAGAAATTATCTCTATTTTATGAATGAGAACAATAGCTCCCCCAGTTAATTAAATGCCTGAACCAGCACTTAAGTCAAGGTGAGTCTAATTCTAAACCTGTGCTTGTATCTAGTAGGCCTGGGTGCCTCAGATAGGAGGCTATTACAGTACTTTGTCAAAGTTATATGTGCAGATCTGTATCATCTCTAGAATGCTCAGCTCTGCCCCACCCCACCCCTGCACTAAGTTTACTATGGTGTTATAATTTTCACACATTTATGGTGCTTCAGTAAAGGAAACAACAAATCATAAAAGTGGCTATTTTTTGCTTTAAACTTTTTTCTGGCTTTTAAAATTATTCCTGGTGACTCCCCACCCCTATTAGAAACCCTCAAAAGCAAGAGTTTGCATAAATTTTTTGGTTTGTATTTTTTTTAATTGAAGTAAAATTCACAAAAATAGGAAATTAACTTTTTAAGAGAACAATAAAGTGGCAATTGATACCTTTGCAGTGTTGTGCAACAACCAGCCGCATCTAGTTCCAAAACATTTCTATAATTCTAAACTCCATAAGGAGTTTCTCCTCATTTGGTCCTTCCTCTGGTCCCTGGCAAACACCAACCACTATGGTCTCTATGAACTTTACTATTTTGAATATATCACATAAATGAAACAAAACAATTTGTGAACTTTTGCATCTCTAGTTTATTTTATTTAGCATAATATTTCATGGTCTATTTACATTGTGAATGTATTGATATTCATTCTCTTTCATAACAGTAACATTCTATCTTTTAAAAATGCCACACTTTGCTTATCTGTTTATCCACTGACGATCTATTGAGCTGTTACCACCTTTTGGTCATTGTGATAGTGCTGCTATAAACAAATACTCAGTTGAGTGTCTATCTTCGGTTTTGGAGGCATATGTTTAGGAGTAGAATTGCTGGATCATATGGTAATTCTATGTTAAATGTTTGGGGACCTATCGAATTGTTTTCCACAACAACTGAACCATTTTACCTCCCTACTGACAAAGTGAAAGAGTTGCAATTTTTCCACATCCTCTCTGACTCTCTGGTGTTTTAGGGTTGGTTTGTTATAGCATACTAGTATGTCTCAACTAGTACATTGTGGTTTTGATTTCTAGTACCCTAATGACTAATGTTTTTGAGTATCTTTTTATGTGCCTGTTGGCCATTTGTATATCTTCTTTGGAGATGTGCCTATCCAAGCCCTTTGCTCATGTTTTATTGGTTTATACAGAGTTATAACTGTGGTTGAGTTATAGCTGCCACTTATGTACTAGGTTCTGGATATTAGATTTGTCAGATATATGGTTAACATTCTGAAGATTGTCTTCTCACTTTATTGATTATGTCCCTTGATGCAAAAGTTACTAATTTCAATGAATTTCACTATATCTGATTTATAAATTTATTTTATTGATATATCTATTTGTTTTCTTTTGTTGTTCACATTTGAGTGTCATATCTCAGAATTCATTGTCAAATCCAAGTTCATGAAGAATTACTCCTCTATTTTCATTGGAGAATTTTATGGCTTTTATCTCATATATTTAGGGCACTGATTTATTTTGAGTCAAAATTTTTCACATGGTTGAGGTCTTATTTACTTCTATTTACTCTTTGTCTTTTTTGTTTCCTAGGAGACCTTAAAAGCAAAGGACTGCATATTTTTAATCTGACTTCCCTAACCAAGTCTGAAAACATTTTGTCTGCCACACTGTATTTCTATATTGGAGAGCTAGTAAACATCAGTTGGAATTGTCCAGTGTCCCCAAGATGCTCACATCATGCTCAGAGAAAACACATTCAGATAGAACTCTCTGCGTGGAGCCTCCAAGCTAATCTAAACCAAAGCCAACTCCTGGGTCATCTGTCAGTAGATATAGCCAAACCTCATCGAGATACCATGTCTTGGCTATCTAAAGATATCACTCAGCTCTTGAAGAAGGCCAAGGAAAATGAGGACTTCCTCATAGGATTTAACATGACCCCCAAAGCACAGCAACTTCCAAAAAGGATGGTTCCTTTTCCGGAGCCTTATATCTTGGTGTATGCCAACGATGTTGCCATTTCTGAGCCAGAAAGTGTAGTGTCAAGCTTACAGGGACATTGGAATTTCCCCACTGGAGCTGTTCCCAAACTGGATAGCCACATCAGAGCTGCCCTTTCTATGGAACGAAGGAAGAAACGCTCTACAGGTATCTTGTTGCCTCTGCAGAACAATGAGCTTCCTGGGGCAGAATATCAGTACCAGGAGGAAGGGGTATGGGAAGAAAGGAAGCCTTACAAGACCCTTCAGACTCAGCCTCCTGAGAAGAATAAGAACAAGAAGAAACAGAGAAAAGGACCTCACCAAAAGAGTCAGACGCTCCAGTTTGATGAACAGACCTTGAAGAAGGCAAGAAGAAAGCAGTGGGTTGAACCTCGGAATTGTGCCAAGAGATACCTTAAAGTGGACTTTGCGGATATTGGCTGGAGTGAATGGATTATCTCCCCCAAGTCTTTTGATGCTTATTATTGCTCCGGAGCCTGCCAGTTCCCCATGCCAAAGGTAGCCATTGTTTTAGCCCTGTTCTTTCTATTTCCACAGAGTAGAAAGCCACACTAAGTTGAATGTGCATGTTGTGTCAGTGCATGTTTTCATTTACAGAATCCATCTGGACCCTGATTTATTACATTCTAAAGTGTAATAGGTAATATGGTTATGCTTGTTTTTACTTTAATGGTGTTAAAGTAATATGAGGTCAAAATGAATATGAAGAATATGAAAAAAATGTATGCATAAAATATGCCTTTTGTGTTGCTTCCAAACATGGTGCATATTCAACTAGTTATCTATACCTATCTATGATAAGCAAACCCCAGGTGGTAGAAGACTGGTCTTTGAGAGATGTTCAGGGAATGGAATGCATAGAGATGGTGGAAGCAAAAGGACAAGCTAATGGGATTGATGCCCTGATGCAGAACATTTTTTTTTTTTGATAAGTAGTTACTCTTGAGAAGAGTTGTCCCTACAGAGGTTAAGATCAGGGTTTGGCTAGGTAAACTGGACTCATTTGATCTTCCAGATGTTTATTTCATTTGCTTCTCTGCTAAATGTCAAAAAATAAGGCAAAATAGAATATGATGACTTTGTAAACGTCTTCCAAGACCCATTTTAACCTCTCAGAAATTATCTGACTCTTCCAAACTCAGTTAGGACTGCGTTTTATCATATCACTACTGAGTATTATGACAAATATATTTTCAGAAGTCTCTCCAACACTCACCTCTTTTTTGCACAGCAAGTCCAAGTGACAGTTCTCTTTCGATGTATGGTATAAATAGTAAAATAGAGAGGTACCCTCCAGCCTTCGGTTCAGCTTTTGCCATGCTTTCATTCTTAGCTTCAAATAATCTGAATCTGTATTAAACAATGAGAAGTGACCCAAGGAATAGAACTCAGAGAAAAAAAGTGGATTTTTAAAAATACTTGAATCAATTTTTGTTATAGTTTGATAATGGGGACATAAGATCCTTCACCTCAAAGAGTGACTGATTTCTGTTTATAAACCTTTATGATAGCATTTTTATGTTTCTAGTCCTGTGATCACTGGGTACTATGCACATAAAAACAAAGGGGCTAACTGACATCCTGTTTTTCTTGTTAGGATATCTCAGAAAGATAAGCTTTTCACATTTTCCAAGACCTTATGTTTCCCAAGGATTTTGAATGATATCAAGTTTTGTAAACTCAATATAAAGTAAGGGTTATCTACATTTACAGTGATAAAAAGCACCTTATCTTGTCTAAAGATTCATGGAGTACATTTTTCTGATGAAACAAAAACCCATTCACCAGAGATGACACTTAGAAACACAACAAAGATGACACCTGTCGCAAGCAGAGAAGAATCTTTTACCATATGGCTTGCCTTGTGGCATCCAGAGGCAAGAATAGATTCCTCTACTGTTAAGTTCAGGAAGACTGATTTTAGATAGGCTGAGGGTTTTCTAAACTATCTCTCTCACCCTCATAAATAGGTCACTTGGGTAACCTGGAAAAGAAGGTTTTTTTCCCTCCCTCCTGACTCCAGGCAGGTTCCAGAAAGCCATACGAATGTTGAGATGTTCTTTTTGGTTTGCTTTTCATTCCCTAACTCTGGAGAAGGGTCTTAGCCTCCAGCCTTCCACCACTCTCCTCACTTGTGTCTCTCTCTTCTGTTAGTGCCACCTACTTTTACTCATCCTAAACCTGGTATTGCTCCAGAAGAGCTTCACCATGGTCCTCAGTTATCTAAAGAATAATTATTTAAAAGCTAATAAGGGATTAGTTACAAAAAGGATAAATTTAAGGAAAGAAGTATGTTAACATAGCAGAATAATTAAATATGCATGCTTAATCATACAGGGCTTCTTAAACCTTACTTTGTCTGCAAACTGCCTGGGGTTTTTAAATATGTAGGCTCGGATCCAGTGGGTTTGGGGCTGGAGTCCATGATTATGCACATCTAACAAGCTTCAGCATGATACTAATGCTGCTGATTCACAAATTGTACTTGGAGTAGTGACATTGATAAGCAAATGCTTTTGGCTTGAATCTTGATTCTACCATTTACCAACTATGGTTCTTTAGATAAATTACTCAAACTCTCTACACGTTAGTTTATCATCTTGGAAATGGGTAAAAATAGTAATAATAGTACCTCATAACAAAAATGAGATGGGGGAAATGAGATAGTAGAGCAACTTGCATGCAGTAGGTGCTCAATAAGTATTTGCTGTTATTGTTGTTATCATTAATGACCATTGCAGAGTCTGAGGAGAACAGAAAATTAAGTGTGGGGGGGCTGAAGAAAGACTATGTAGGGAAAGGGAGCAAGAAAATAAAAGTTGTAAAGCAAGAAAAAGTTCTGTATTTCTAGTTCCTTTACAAATATCACAAGATTGAAAATAGGATTCTCCCTGCGGGTTTAACAGCCTGTGAGCTCTTCCAGTGAGGTGCCTTAGGAGAGTAATAGAATGAGGAGAGCATCCATTGCAGCAACTGGATTCATCATAATATTTGTCAAAACTTGGAATGGCATCAGAGCTCCAGGGAGACATAACAGGGATAAGCATGGAGCTTTCTCTCTGAGCTTGATATTTCCTTTTGCCAAGTGGAGAGTGGAGGTTTGGCTGTTACAAAGAGTTTTCAATCTCTCGTCACCTTGTGTGGATATGCTTAACTTTTAAAGCTTTCTAGTGGTTTCCTTTAAGTCTTCCAATGGTACAATAACCAAGGGATGGGAAACATAAAGCTGAAGGAAGGGCAAGGGGCAAGTATGTCCCTTGTCAGCATAGTGTCGAATATGGCAACCAGAGAGAACTACTTAAATAGAAACGCAGCCTGACCAGCTGAACAAAATGAGGGTCTGCAACTAGGTCAGCATGACACGTGCAGTAATGGAGGCACCAAAGAATCTTCAGACTTTAGATATTCATTTTGCCCCAGAGAAAAGTTCTCCCAGGCCAGACTGCTCAGCTGCTCTCCTGTTTTGGGTCTCCTGAGCAAAAGCCGGCTCTATATGGCAGGTCTCTTCTTCTGCTAAAGTCGACAACCTGCTCCATAATTCAGAACAGCTGTGCTCTGCCTTTCCCAAATTCCAGGCTTTGCCCTTTCACTGATTCCAATTAGATAGTTTCTGGGCCCTCACACCCATGTGGGCTGGACTGGAAGAGTGGGGAGCAAAACCTCAAGGTCTGGGTCAGGAATGAAGGCTCCTAGCCGATGACATACTCTCCCCCTGCTAATGTATTTGTAATCAAATTCAACTTGAGGACATCACACACAGCTTGGCAGGTGCAACCTGACCACTGTAGATTTCATTCACAGACAGAGCAGTTTGGATTTTTCCGATTTCTAGCCCTTATAGGCAATCTGTTCTCCCAGAGAGAGAGAGAGAGACTCTTGGAATTCTGCCATGAGATGAAAAATACCAACATAGCCAAAGCCAAGTTCTTTGCCTCCCTCACTACCTTAGCAGAGATGGAAAACAGAAATTTCAAATGAAAATGATTGAGCCATTGTTGCTGACAGAGCTCCAAGAAACAAACAAGGATTAGAGGAATGAAGTTACTTTTGCAAGGAATTATGCAAAAACTAGGGATAGCAAAGACAGAACTAGGCAGCAAATAATCCAAATATGTTGCACCAAATATCCCATATGAAAAAAATTCACATTAATTAGTTCAAAACCATACATCCTCAATGAATTGCCTGAATTTTCCAATTCTAATGTCTGGTCATGAATATAAACACTAAAAACATTGAATTGTGATGTGCTGTGTTTCTTAAGCAAAAAATTATCTGACCTGATGTCGAAGACATGTTTCAACCTCATTTAAAAGAGAGGCTGGTGACTGTAAGAGAACAGGCTGGCATTTATGGCTGAAACATTTCTCAATCTCAGTAAAAAGAGTCATGAGTAACACAGTTTGAACTCAGAAACAAACCCAAAACTGTGAACAGGCAATATGCTTCACCCCAGAAAATTACAGCATGGATCATTTGTGCATGACATAATTATTCCTGGTAAGGGGAGCTTGATCAGAGGATTCCATAGTGAGAAAAAAGGGGAAACTCCCTAGTAATCAGAGAGGTTCTGATAAGAAAACACCACCACCATTCAAGGGCTTGTGCTAAATTCCCGCGAGCTCACTAGAGACTACTCATACCCTCATAGTTTCTGACTCCATCATTTATGAGTTGGAGGTTAAGGGGGGAAAAAAGGATAGGAATTTTCCTAGGAAACACCCATGAATATTTTCCATATCTCCGGCAGAACCTTTCATTTTTGGTGTTGAATTTTTTTCCCACAAAAATAGGTAAAATGAAGGGTATGCTGTTTCCTGTAAGTATTTCATCCATTTACCAAATATTTCTTCAGTGTCAAGAGTATACAGTGTTCTAGGCACTGAGGACAGCAATGTGCAGCATATTTATTGCCCAAGGGCTGATCTAATTAAATAGAACAAGTTTGTATAAAATGTAAATATTGAATCATTAGACATTAACAATAATAGAATTATGTTAGAAAATCTGGCTTTAAAAATCTTTTGGGGGTTCATGACAAGCTGTTTGGATGATTGAGTCTTCAGAATAACTTTAAATCAATAGAGAAAATTGTATGTCTGCAAAAGTTCTTTTTAGAAATTACTGATACTGCTAAGATAACAAACAAAGCCTATTGACATCCATGGTTCAATGCTGGTTGCAATTTGGGTGAGGTTCACATATTTTATTGATGATGTAGAGCACCCAAAATGCAAAGTAGAATAGCCTGGACTTTTTTTTTTCACTTAAGGGGCTGTTTTGCAATCAGTCCAAGCTAGTGAATTGAAACTTGACTTCTCCTTTTAACTTATACATAAAGTCCCTCGAAAGTAAGAGTAAAATTAAGACTAATTTTTAAATTATTTATATTTATTCACAATAAGTTGAAGTCAAATGTATGGACTCTTTTTTTTTTTTACAATGAAATTGAAAAGTGCAATGAGACAAAATATTTTCCCTTTCTCTGCCAAAAGGAATCCTTTCCCACCCCCCACAATATGCTGATTTTCTGTATTATTTTCTTCTCCTTTGACTTTTATGTAACTTGTGCCAGTTTCCCATGTTGGAGTTAGGAGTTTGAATTTAAAATCCCAATTCTTTGTGGCAGGAGTGCCTCTAAGCCATAAGAAATATTGCTCAAAATCTTGAAATTAGAGTGAGAGTTTTGACTTAAATCCTATTCCTGACTTGAAGGCTGGCAAATTACCAGATTCCTCTCCCCTCCCCCTTCTCTCTTTGTGTGTGTGTGTGTGTGTGTGTGTGTGTGTGTGTGTTGCTGGGGATCAAACCCAAGGCCTCACACATGCTATGCAAGCACAAGCATTCTACCACTGAGCCTCATTCCTAACCCCCAAATTTCTGTTTTTAAATATGATTGAAACAAAACCAGTTTCACCCACCCAAAGGAGACCATGGGGGAAAAAGTGCTGTTGAAAGCATGGCATCTCTTATGGAGGTCTTCTGGCCATCCTGCAGGACCTAACACTCTGGGCTAGCAAAACTGACTCCTCCCTTCAATGCTTTGAGTTAGAGCAGAGCTGTATGAGGCTTTCTAAATAAAACCACATGTTTCACATGGAAGGTAATGATCCCATTTGGATTTTCCCGGGGAAGAGATTTAACCCAGGCTTCCTTGGTCAAATGTCTGACATCCATGGGATGACCTTGGACCCTCTAGTTTATTCCCACAGGACAAGATCTACTCCTAAAAATACAACTCTACCAAGTCTAAACCCATGGAGCAACAGTGACCCCCAGTGGCCAATGGAGTGGTATTTTTTTAACCTCAATTTGCACTTCTGAAAGTTGAATAATTACATTAATGAAACAGTCACCATCCAATTCATTTTCCTGGCATCTAGTAAAGAAATTAATGCTCCTCTGTCCCACTTAGTTTTATTTTGATAACAATGCATAAACATCACTATAGTAGTGGCATTAAGGCACCTCTGTTAAATAGGGTATTTTTTAGGGTTCTTCATGATTAATGTAGGGTCAAGAACAACAACAAAGACTTTTTTTTTTATTGCAAACCTATTGTTGAAAACATCACTGATATATCAATTCCATGGTTGGGGATTAAATTCTTTGAAGTTAAGTGATTCCTGCTGAAAGAATGGGCTCAAATTCTTACCACTTATAAGCTATTTGACTTCAGACAGGTCATTTAAGCTTTTTGAGTCTGCAAAATGTAAGAAACAGTGTTTTTGTTATAAGGATTAGAGGTGGTCTGTATAAAATGCCTGGAATATAGCAGGTTCTTAGCAAATGACTATCACTTCGGGGCGATGGGGAGCAGAAGTTGGGCATAGTACACTATGTGACATAGTACACTATGTCAGGATTTTACAAAACTGTTGAAACAAATTCATTATATAGGCATTTTGTGTGATGAGGAGTAGAATAACCATTCCACCTAACATGTGTTCTCTCATTTCTTTTCTCTAGTCTTTGAAACCATCAAATCACGCTACCATCCAGAGCATAGTGAGAGCTGTGGGGGTTGTTCCTGGGATTCCTGAGCCTTGCTGTGTGCCAGAAAAGATGTCCTCACTCAGCATTTTATTCTTCGATGAAAATAAGAATGTAGTGCTTAAGGTATATCCTAACATGACAGTAGAGTCTTGTGCTTGCAGATAACCTGGCAAAGAACTCATTTGAATGCTTCATTCAATCATTAGTTTATTTTTATGGACTTTTTTTTTTTTGCACTGCCAATGCATTTTGTTCCAAAAGATTGTTTTATAGTCAAAAGAGAATGAGCAAATAGATTGAAGATTTCTACCATGCAGAACTGGACTGCATTTGTTCCTGAATGTAACTAAAAATAAATTTGTAGTAAATATGGACACATATTTCTTTCTTTTGAAAAAAATCACATGAGGAAAAGTATCAAACTGTTTTTAGAACTGTTAAAGAACATTCTGATTTATTTTTGTAAGGGGCTTTAAAAATAGAATGGAGAAACAGCAGTAGCTTATCATTTATCTCTACTCATTCTAACAACTTAGGGGAAACAGTAATTTCATATTTTTAAGTAGGCTTGTTGCCTTAGATTTCTGAAAAAACCCAACATGTGTTAAATATTCCAGTCAATGTTAATGTTTATATTAGAAGTTCTTCACTTGTTTACCCTTGTTTTCTTTACACAAGTCACTGTGTGCATTGAAGTGAGGGTATGCTGAGTGTGTGTGTGTGTGTGTGTGTGTGTGTACATGTGCCTGGGTCTGTGTCCTCTATAGGTAGTGTACTTAATATGACTCTGTAACTCAGTCTACACAGGATTCCTTGTTTTTCAGTTTCATGTTCTGGCAAGCACCATTTTAGTATGAGAAATTTACTAAAATGGTAGAGCAATTCAAGAGCATATACAGAGTTGCCATTGGATCCTCCATTATACTGGAAATACTGCCTTTTTCAGTTTTCTGCCTTCCAGAAAAGGGAGTCAGCAGCTCAGTTTTTAAAAATCCCAGATGCAACTCATCTTTTGCACTTCTTTCTTATATGTCTTTTCTAAAATTAATTTTATAGTCCTTCCTGTTAGATGCTGTGGTGTACACCAATAATCCCAGACACTCAGGAGGGTGGCTGAGGCAGGAGGATGGCAGGCTTGAGGCCAGTCTGGGCAACTTAGTGAGACCCTGTCTCAAAAAGAGAAAAAGAAAAGAAAAAGAAACTCCCTGTAAAACACAAGAATAGCAACAATTCTTCCTGAGGCCATTGGAATTTTACTTGCTTGATAATGCCTTGCCTTCCTGTGGAATTGCCCATAAACCTTGACTATCAACACTCTCACGTTGGTTGAATATCATTCATCAACCACATCTGGATTAAGGGCACCTTTTTCACACAAATTTGGGCCTTTGCCTTAGTCATGGAATCTACACTTTAGCAAAGCTCACAAAGTTTATCCACCAGGAAAAGGAGTCAAATGTAGATACTATTTGGTTTTTGTTTCATTTCCATTTATCATACATACTTTTATCTCATTTTTGTCCTAGAATATTGTTTTATAAATCTTTCCCTTGCTATATTTGCTTGAGATACAAGAAGCCATTTCAGGCTGTAGATGGTTGTTAGTGTTTTATCTGTGGTTAGTCCTTGTCTTAGTTGAGTATTACCTGGTGAATAGAAATAACTAGTCTGTTTTGGAAGCTGTGCAGGATCAGAAGCCATGGAATTTTGCTGTGTTTCTGCCTGTAGCTATCTATGGTGGTTCAGTCATCTAATAAATATTTATTGAGCATCTATCTATTTTGTGGAAGGTTCGAGTTAACTGTGTGTCTTGTGTCCTCCCTGGTAAAATGAAGAGACTGACCACTTGAGCTGGAAGTCCTATTGGCACTGAAGGTTTGGGTTTTTATTATAAGCTATTCTGTACACATCTTCCTTGAGGGGACTATAGTGATGGATGTGAAAACACTGCAAGTATCTCTGTGCATTAGCCAGATGAAGGAACATCCCCACACTTCAGTGTTGGTAAACCAGTGTGGCATTCTCTGTAGTCTAAGTGGTATTTTATTGGAACCTATTAAAAGGATATGAAGAGAAGCTCTTTGCCACTTTAGAAATATACAAAAGCTGGTGTGGGTGTGTGTTAACTCTGAATGAGATATAACAGGTCTAAAAAATGAATGAAGTTGTGGTGTCTAAGTAACCCTGTTTCCTCTAGTTCACTTCCTTGTTGTTGTTGTTGTTGTTCTGGTACCATAAAGTTAAAGATTCAAACCAAGATGTGGGATGAAATTACTTTCTAAAAATTGTTCTTATCACTGGGTGTGATGGTGCACAGCTGTAATCCCAGTGGACCAGGAGGCTGAGGCAGGAGGATCTCAACTTCAAAGCCAACCTCAGCAACTTAGCAAGATGCTGTCTAAAATAAATAAATAAATAAATATATATATATATATATATATATATATATATATATATATATATATATATATATGAAATGGGCTGAGAATGTGGCTCACTGGTTAAGTGCCCCTGGGTTCAATCCTCAGTACCTCTCACCCCACCCCCCCAAAAAAAATGTTCCTATACATTTGAATGCCAAATTTTAAAGACAGAAATGAACCAGAGTGTCACTGCCATATCTCCTGGTCATACTGTCTTTTTACAAAGAAAATTTCTTGTTCCTTGGTATATTTGATTAAATTCTTAACAGTTTTTCTTACAGATGCATTGATGAAAAAGGCTGGCAATTTTTAGTATCACTTCTCAGCCTCATATACAAATTAAAGTCTGTTGCCTTTCTTAATGTGAATCAATGCGTATTTAATATAGATTAAATACCACCAAATGGCCAAAAATACTTTAAGTAATAAAAATTTCTAAGTACCAACTAATTACAATTTATTGTAAGTAGCAATTGATATGATGATACTACTACCTAAAGAAAGATCTTGGAAAGTCTCTTAGCAATGGAAATAGATTTCCCTGGTAACTTTTTCCAGGTGACTTTATAGCCATCATTCAACCTCCTTTGTATTGAGGACATATTATGCTATCTATGGAAAAAGTTTTATTCCCAAAGAACAAAGAAAGATTGCTGGGTGTGGTGGCACACACCTGTAACCCAGTGACTCAGGAGGCCACAGCATGAGGATTGCAAGTTCAAAGCCAGCCTCAGCAAAAGCGAGGTGCTAAGCAATTCAGTGAGACCCTACCTCTAAATAAAATACAAATAGGGCTGGGGATGTGGTTCAGTGGTTGAGTGACCCTGAGTTCAATCCCCTGTTCCAAAAAAAAGAAAAAAGAAAGAAAGAAAGAAAGAAAGAAAGAAAGAAAAAATTGGCATGGATGAGAAAAGAAATTACATTTACAAAATGCCATGTCCTAAAATTCATGCATCTCTCTCTCTCTCTTTCCCTATTTTCCTTCTTCCCTTTAACCCTTCCACTCTCAACCTTTCCCTAGCCATTCTGCAGTGTGGGAACCCACCCCCCACACACATACACACCGTCATTTTATAAAGGAGTTCTTTGTTCAATAACTGTTCTCTGGAATTCCAATTAAGGGACAGCCAATGTTGATTAGTATTTTAAGAATACTTTATTGTAACCTATGTAAATAGCATACAATTTACAGAATTGGGGTTGTAGAACTTAAACTGGAAGATTGGATTCCTCAGATCTCAGGACTACAGTATTCCAGGTTAATTTTTATATTCACCTAGCTATATATTAACTGTGGATCATTTATTCAGTAAGATAAATTTTTACCTAATATTTCTGTATGACTCATTGTCCATTTAATATTTTCATAGATAATCATATGTGAGTTATACTATCATCAGCCATCTTATAATTTTTAAGATATAACTATACTATTCCGTTTAATCTTGCTACTTTCACTTTTCTCTGTGCTAACAAGTAATGTCTGGACATTGGCTTCTCGTTGAATCAAGGTTGGGTTAGAGAATAGCTTCAGCACACTTAATGTATAAGATTAAATAAGTGATTAAATAAGAAATCTTGGGTAAGTCTGACTTCTCTGTATAACTTTTCTTCCTCTGAGAGCTGTATTTTAATGTAGTTAATAAGTGATAAAATAATCCCCTTTTTCTGAAAACGAAGCTTTCCCTTCAGCTTTTCACACTAGTTTCTGTAAATGTTTTAGATGAGAAATGCTTGTACAGTAAGTGGCAATTTAAAAATATATATATATATATTATATGTATATGGAAAAACTTTAAAGATGCTTTTAATTTATTTAATGACTGTTGCCTTCCTATAATGGTTATAATTTTCATCATTAGAAAATGAGAAAAAAAATCTTTTTTTACTATAGTTCCTAGATGCAACATGAAATTTGGTTCTTTAGTCAAATCCATTTAAAGGGTGTATTGCAGTGAAACTGTGAAGGACACTTCACTACTGATGTGCTAAGCTTTGCTGAATTTGTATCACTTTTCTCCAGTAATGAAGAGCTTTTCATTATATCATATGGAAATAAAAATTGCTTAACTGAATATTTCTCCTTTTCTTTCTCTTCTTTGAGAATGACTGTATTTCTTACATGGTTTAGACTGTGCTACATTTGAAAAGGGGTCATTTGCTTAGGCACAGAATTGAATGTTTTGAGATAGTATCATGAATGGGGCCTGGTAGCTTACTATCAACATGACATGATTAGCCCTGTGGAATAATACTGATATATACCCATAACAAGAAATATCTTATGTCTTTCTAATTTGAGAAATGAAACTTGAATTGTTTCATATTTTCTTTTCTTTTGTTACCACATTTTGTACTTGGAGATTTGGGGTTTTTTTTCTGGGTGTTGGACTCACTTTGTTTAACAATAATTTTATTCCATTATTTTAAGTAGCAATTGATATGATGATACTACTACCTAATGAAAGATCTTGGAAAGTCTCTTAGCAATGGAAATAGATTTCACTGGTAACTTTTTCCAGGTGACTTTATAGCCATCATTCAACCTCTATTGTATTGAGGACATATTATGCTATTATGTATTATATAATATAATATTTAATATTGTATATTAAATATTATGTTTATTACCATTTCCTGTCCATTTTAGACTAAGGATCTAAATGTCACTAATATGATCACTGAGCTATTGTTCAGGCTATCAATTTCTCTTTAAGGAAAAGAGGAACAGAGGTTTAAAAGTAAAATATGCTTTTGTATTATTTTAATGTCTTAATCTATCTCTATCAAACTGTGGTGCTTAATTAAAAATCATAACTTTTCAAAACTACAAGACATTTTTGAAAAATTATTTTGAGCAAATTCCTTAACCTCTCATGGCTTCAATTATTTCATTTTAAAATGAGGCAATGAAATTCTTGCCTCATATGGTCCTTACAAGATTGAATGAGATAACACACATGCATAACGTAGCCAAATGCCCAAAACAGAATGACAACTTTGTTAATATTAATCCTTCCTTTTATTATCATTACTATCTTATCTAGTGTTTCCATTCTCCAAGTGAGGAAATGCAGACCTGTGCTGATAGACATCTGTTTGGATGTCTATACCCATCATGCCCCCTTCAGAAACTGGTCTCCCCCCAACCACAACAGGAAAGGGTTCCTTGACACATAACAAAGATGGGCACCTGACAGAAGCTGGACCAGTAATGGTGAAGCTGGGAGGTTATTTAGCAGCAGGGATGGTGATGGAAGCCCTGTTTTTCACTACACATTGAACAGTTTGAAGCCAGTTGTAGACTGAAGGATGAATTGGGTATAGATAAAGCTTTGGCCTTGCAGATAAAAGAGAGTAGCTGCCTTCTTTCATGATGATATTCCAATTTTTTTATATTGTCTCATAAATTCTGCTTCCCACCCTTGGATTACATTAGTTATTCATAAAAACAAAGTATCCACTCTTACTAAAATTGGTTTGAAACAATGTTTATAATTTGCAACCAAACAAATAAACACACACACACACACACACACACACACACACACGCCCTCAATTGAACTGCTAAGTATGTACAGTGCTATAGGACGACCTACCAAAAAATTGGTATTGGAACCCTTTGAAACATTATGGATACAGCATGATCTTTGAGGTCTTGAGTTTGAGTCCTGACTTTGTTGGTTACCACCAGAGTGATGTGTGCCTTTGAGAAATATTGATGAGATCTTCATTTTATCAGGGTGGTCAATTCTGTAATGAATGAATACTTCCAAAAGAGTCACTGTTGCAATAAGTGCCTTATTTTTCATGCCAGAGGATTTCCCTGAAATATCTCTTGGGATTGGTCTCTATAGCTATTAGAAAGCATGGTGCAGCTCAAGGTTGAGATCTGGAACTTTGCATCCACATCACTCTAGAAGTTATTTAGTATTAACAAACACATTCCACATTGTACAAACATCTACTTTTGTTGATGAAAATGAGCTTGATGATATAAAGCATCAAAAGCTAAACTGTCCACAGTCTCAGAAACCGGAAGTTAGCTGTTTATAATTAAAAATAAGTAAGTATTGACCAATGAAATGAAAACGTACAACAGGAAAAGGCATAATTTTGTAAAATTATATACTTAGAACCACAGCATTCAAAATTTATGAATGTGAGTTTTTACCTGCTGCTCTTTTGAACAAACACACAGACACACAAGCATGCACGACTTATGGTATAATCTTTAAAATTGAGTTTGAGTTATAGTTGTTTTTCAGTTGCATTTGGTACAACCCCCAGATACCAGCCAATGCTAAGTTCTGGGCTTGTGCACTTTTCTAAGATCTTTTGACTCCTGGAATTCATTATTTTCACTTGGTGATCTTCAAAATCACCTCTTGCTCTAGCATATCAGATTCTGTGATCCAAACATCCATATTAGATCACAATTCACAACTCACTTTTGTTCTGATCACCTTAGGGGATCAGGATCATCTTAGGGGAAGAAAACAACAACATTAGTCATGATACAAGGGAAAGTGATAAGAACTGGAGAGAGGTCCAGGAGACTGGATCATCTTTTCTCAGTTTAGAAGGAGATTGTAGGTTCTATCTCACTTCTATCAAGAAATTGTGAGACTCTTCTACCATTCATACCCCTATTTAAAACATTTATCACTCATTTTAGTTGTGAAAATACTTTAAAAATATCTGAATTTTACCTATTATTAATTCGAGAGTATATTATGGGAGTTAGAGACTCAGGCTTGTAGTGAAACAATTTGCATTTGAGTTCAAACCCTGTTGATTGTGAGCTGTGCAACCTTGGGCAAATTATTGAATCTCTCTCTGTTTCCCTGTCCTGTTCTCATGTGTAAAATGTGAACAAAACATAGAACCTGAACTATAGTCTTGTGAGGGTTACTTGAGTTATCACACATGAAACATGTCACTGTTCACGGCACAAAGTAAATGTTCTATAAAGTTAGCTATTTGATTCATTCAATTAACTTATATTCCGGGAATGTATTCACTGGACTCTGAGTAATGGTAAGCATTATGCTCCTGTTACTGATCCAAGACAATAACTGACCCATCCTAGGTCAGAGCCATGCTAGGTTTGTCTGGCTGGAGTTCAGTGGTAGATTTGCCTTGATTGACCTATTCATTTCCATTTTCTCTCAGATGCCTCTGCTTAAAGAAAGTCATCAGAGAGAACATTCGTCCTTTGGTTTAAGGCCGAATGTTCTCTCTGATATGTGGATGCTGATAGAAGTTCACTGGATTAGATAAAGGGGAATGAAGGAAAGGGGCGGGGATGGGAATGGGAAAAACAGTAGAATGAATCGGCCATAACTTCCCCAAATTCATACATGAATACATGACGAGTGTAACTCCACAGCATATATAACCACAAGAATGGGATAAAAATTGGAATATGACATGTCAAAATACACTCTACTATTATGTATATCTAAAAAGAACAATTTTTTTTAAAAAAGAAAATTATCAGAGTTATTATCTCATCTTCCCTCAGAGTTCTCAGAAGCTTTGGAAAATAGAAGTGTCAGAGATGGAGAAAAAGTAATCTTGAATAATGGCAATGTTCGATTGGTGTTTGGATCTGAGGGCTTTCCTCCTGAGTTGAACTTCCCTGATAATTTTTAGGATGACTTCGGATGGTAGAGAAGGCTGTACTAGTTAGCTCAGTTCTTGGAAGATGGAAAAATAAGTTTTGAATACAAAGTTCTGAAAAGGGGAAAGCCAAAGAAGGGCTATCCTGTGTATTCTCAGTTGCCATTTCCTAATGTCCTTAATCAAGAAAAAGGGCACAGAATGTTGCTCCAATACTGTTTCCTCCTAAAGAGTGCAGGGAACTCTTGTTCCTGTCTGGGAAGACTAGAAGTAAGTTATTAATAAGATCCTCCTCCTTGCCCCTTGCTACAGGTTGGGGGTCCAAAGGCTCATGTGTGGGAAGCCTGGTCCCCAGCATGTGTGGTTACAGTGGGAGGAGGAAGGACCTTTGAGAGGCAAAGCCTCACACAAGGGGATTAGTCATTGAGGATGTTGCCTGAGGAAGGGATTAAGGTAGTGCTCCAGGGAGCCTTATTAATTCTTATGAGGAGATTATTATTAAAAGCAAGACTGGTCCCTCCTTGCTCTCTCTGACTTATTTCTCCCCATGTGATCTCTCTTGTATGCATTCTTACCATAATGCCATCTTCCATGATGTGATGCAACCAGGAGGTATCTTGCCAGAGCCAGCACCATGTAATTTGGACGTTAAACCTCCAAAACTGTGAGATGAATAAAGCTCTTTTGTTTATACGTTATCCAGCCTTGGTTATTTTGTTTTAGCAATGGAAAATGGATTCATACACTCCCTGTAATCCTGCCATAGGGGAAATACTGATCTTCCCTATATCTCATTAAGATTGCAGACCCCCACAGACCAAGAATACAGGTACCATAATTTTAAATCTCATCAAGCCTCCTTGAGAAATGTGGATCAGTGGAGGAATGAGCCATTTCCACTCATCACCAACAGGATCATTGCTTCTTCTTCCATAAGGAAGAGCTGTGAGAGAAGAGAAAGGAAGCATCTTCTACTTAATCTCCTAGTGAATAGGGTGGAAGTTGAGCACTCTTTATGGAACAGGGAGGAATGGGGTAAAAGTGATTCTGATAACATATATTGTGATATAAAATGCCTCCTATCACTTTTTTCTTTAAAATGAACATTTATTACGAACCCCCAAAGAGCAAACACTATGAGTAATCATTTCCGGTAGTTGCTGTTTCTGTTTTATTTTGTTTTTGTTCCCTAAGATACTTTTCCTATTTTATCCAAGCCCATCAGAAAATGTGGGAAGAAAATCCATCATTAGTTTTCCTCAAGTTCAAATCCTATATTGTCTGGGGTTTTAGCTACTGTCTGTAAAGAAACAAACTCAGTTCAAGAGATGATCAGAGGCTGTTGATAATGCACTAGGTGAGAATGTGAACCTTTACTTTTCCCTCTCTGGTCAATGTTGTCAATTTTATTTGGTGACAACTTGGGTTTAGTCCACATTTTTTCTGAGGCACTAAAAAAAAAAAATGCCCTGAAGATAATAAGTACTCCAGTCTCCATAAAAGTTAAATCAGTGAGTAGCAGGTATTTTTATCCCTCAGGTTCTCTTCCTCCCAGATCCCTCCACTCCACACACAAACAAGGGATAGCGAGGGAGAGAAAGAAGGGGGTAGGGAGAGAGAGAGAGAGAGAGAGAGAGAGAGAGCAAGAGAGAGCACTCTGCCAACAGCATCACTAAAATGTGATGCAAGTGTGATCATGATCTAGCCCCTTGCTCAGAATATCAGCCAACTACATTGCCAGACTTAGCACACTGGCAAACTGCCATGAGGTTACAGTCAAAATCGCCCCCTACCTCATGGGGGCTCTGGCCAGATGGAAATGCAGTGGTCTAGAGGAGAGGCGTTTATGTCCAAGAACCATGGGACAGAGCTTTCCCTAAAATGGACTTACTTAGGAGAAACAGTTTGATGTTTATAGAACTTTGGTCCTGCTTTCTGGAGATTTCCCATCACTTTAAACACTTATATATAGACACATGAATAAATATGGATTTTAAAAAAATGAGTCCAGTGTATGCAATTTCATGAAATCATTTGTTAGAAATGTAAGAATTTAATGACACAATATCAACATTTTGGCAACTGAAACAATCACATAGACAAATATTGGATGGAATCTGGAGTCTATATGCTGCTGTCAATAGCAAGAATAAGAAGACTCAGATCTGCGGGTGATCTTTGCATGGTTTTATAATGCAGAGGTAGATGGCATGCCTGGCTGTGGGTGGTGGAGTGCATCAAGAAGTAGCTAGACTCTTTGGGGCTGAGCTTTCTATTGCCTTTGGTTAGAAGCTCACCTATCATTTCCAAGAGATAGCAACATATCGCAAAGAGAGATTTCAGATTTAGACTAATATTAGAACATTTTGAAGTTAGTTGCTTCAAACGTCACAGTGGTTTCCAGTTCCTCTTTCAAGGTGTCATAGTGGATGTTTTTAAATTCAACCCCACTCCAACTACAGAACTGAGATATAGAATTCATCATTGGATGCAATATTTCTGTCTTGTAGATGGTAGAGTCCTCCATGCATCCTAATTTTGAACACCCTGTTGGGCACATAAGAAATGACCTCATGCCTTAAGAACAAAGAAGTCACTCAAATATAAGTACATATATTGATTTAAATAAAAAAGCAAATTTCATTTAAATTAAAAATCCTAAAGGATCTTAAACTTTGTTAATCTTTCTCATGCAGTTTTCTGAAATAAAATTTGAGTTTGAGAGAAACCTCATTAACCTCTAGTGTGATTATCAGACACATAAGGACAATGGTCTACAAATGAGTTAGAATATAGAGAAAAAACACAGTAAATGGAAAAAGGAAACTACCACCCATTTACATCAGTCAGTTTCCTGTTACTATAATAAAATAGCTGAAATGGTTAACTTAAAAGAGAAAAGGGTTATTTTGGCTCACAGTTCTGGGGGTTCCGGTCCAACACTGAGTAGACCCATTGCTTTAGGCCTCTGACAAAGTACATCACAGTGGAAGTGTCTCATGAAGCAAACTCCTAACCACATGAGCCAAGAAACAGAAGCAATGGAAAGAGGAAGAGACTGGGGGTCCCTTCAGGGGCCTGCCCCTAATGACTAAGTACCTTTCACTAAGCCATACCACCCCATAGTGTCACTTCGGGGACCAAGGCTTTAACACATATGCCTTTGAGGGGCATTTGTCCAAACCACGGCACCACTGAAGATTTATTTATTGAAAAGATTTCTTTGTCTATTGAATTTATGAAAAAATGACAGGCCCAAATCCTATACTTTTTTTTTTTTGGACCAGAGATTAAACTCTTGGGTGCTTAACCACCGAGCAACATTCCCAGCCCTTTTTATTTTTTATTTTGAGACAGGGCCTCACTAAGTTGTTTAGGGCCTCCCTATGTTGCTGAGGCTGACTTTGAACATGCAATCTTCTTGCCTCAGCCTCCCGAGTCGCTGGGATCATAGGTGTGTGCCACTGGGCCCAACCCAAGTCTTGTACTTTTACAACTAATGTCAAATACTTATTTTGACTGAAAATTCCTTACTAAAAAAAAAAAGGAAAGAAAAGAAAAATATCTGTTTGAACCACTGAGAATTCGAAGATTGTTACCATGACCACTACCTGAGACAAGAGATCCTGAATAGTAATTTATTCATGAGGGGACATGAATAGCAGTGGCAGAAAGTAGAGGAATGCTAAATAAGTACTTCTTTAGTAGTCTGAATGACAGAGAGTTTGAACTTAACTTTTGGCCTAGCATTTAAATATTTAGCATCTGATAATGCTAATAACTCAGAAAAATTCCCTCAGTGGACAGAAAAGTTGGAAGGGTTTGAATCTAAGCTCTGTACTAATACCATAGCCACTAGCCACATGTGACTATTTAACTACAAATTAGTTATAAGGAATAAAATAAAAAATTCAGTTCCTCAGTGCAACTAACCACACATTTCAAGTGCTCAAAAGCACATGTGACACATAAATACCTTTACTGGATTGCACAGATATAAAAGATTTCCATTGCTATGGAGAGTTTTGGACAGCACTGACCTAAGGGGTAAGCAGGAAGAAGTTTCCCTTTGACTCTTTGCAAAACATGCTTTCTTTATCTGAACCAGTTACACTCTACGAAAGGGAGATCCTTGGCCAGTATGTGACCCCTAACAGATGATAAAAGTCTCAGCATCTTACTGGCAGACTAAAAATTGAAAAACTATTACAGATTTATAACCCATACTCTTTAAGATTATATGTTAATCACTCTCTGATGTATAAGCTGCCTCAGGTCATTTCTTCTGGCACTGGGACCAGTTTTTACTCAACTGTGGTTTATAATACAGATGTTCATGACCATTCAAACACAGCTGTGCTGCTCATTCCAGCATTACATGATGAAGAAAACTCCCAACACGTCTTTCCTTTGATTCTAAACAACTTATTATGATGATACTAAATCTGCCTGTAGTTATTACTAATTCACCCACATGGGTACACTTTTGCAAGAAACTGATCTTTTGCTCTTTATGAATATCTAGAATATGTGTAGATGGACAAATAGGAAGACAGACAGATAAAGCAAAAGAAGATAACATAACAAGTTAACTAAATAGCATCAAATCATCTTGCTGTTTTTCATCAGCAATTATTTAAACTTCTTTTCATAACTCACTTCAATAATTCTTCTACAGGCAAATGACTTAACACATCAAAGACATTAGTTACAATCATGTAAAATGTTGTAGAAGAAAGTCATAATATTATAGAGTAGCATAATTTAAATTATAGCACACATTTATATCATATAAAAAGATAAAATGTTCCTCCAAATTTCTCTTCAGCCTCCCCTTATTAGAAATAGATAAGTGGCTATCAAAATAATTAATAAACATTTAAAAATAACTAGGTCAGGAAGGTAACTATTTCCTAGGCTAAAATAGAAAATTGTGGGTATAAACTAGACAAAAGCAGTCAGTTTTTGACTCTCCAGCTGCTTCTCCATGTGAAGCTGGGTGTCTGCCCAGGAAATCCACAGTTTTCAGGGGGAAGTCTTCAGTCTCCATAGCTAGGAGAATATTCTTGCTGTGTTTTCTCCATCCCTTTCCCTGAAGGACTCATGACCCTTTAAACCTTTTAAAAAAGAGTTCTTTAGCTTTACAAGGTGCAAACATTTTTGTCAACTGACTGGAATTGTTAATGTGTCTGACACTTAGAATGGGACTCACAGATCATGAAATGTATCTTGGTAATCAAAGTGTGTAGAATGCTCTTATATTCTTTTCTTGGTATTCCATCTACAGAGATGAATGGAAAAATGAAAACTGAATCATTCATTGTTGCTTCCAACACAGTTTTGAGTGAAAATTTAATAAAGTAAGGTTTTTGAAATTGAAATTGTGAGCAATGATATGTGATCAAGAAGAAGATAACGTAATTACTTGTGGATATACAGTGTTGAAGTTGAGAAGTGTTCATAAATTCTGTTTGAGTACATGAGAGCCTTCTAAAGAAAGTTAAGTGTTCTAAGCACTCGCTATAAGATTCTTCTGAAGTGCAGAATGAGTTGGTGTGATTATCTTTGTTCGGTTTCTTTCTCCCTTGAGTCATCCCATTATCTCATTCCCAAGTGGTGTGGGACACACAGACGTGCCTGTGCCTTTGTGAGTCTCTCTCTCTCTCTCTCTCTCTCTCTCTCTCTCTCTCTCTCACACACACACACACACACACACATACACACACAGCTACAGAAAGCCTTTCTCCAAATACATTCCCCATACCCGACAAATCTACCTCAACTCCCTTCAATCACTCGGATGCACCTGCATTCTGTTTTTCTGGTGTAGAAAGAGAGAGTGGAAACTTTTGGAAACTATCAAACTTCTCTTAAATCAACCAGGTAAATGAGTTACACATGGCTCTTAGTGTTCACAGGAACTCCCAAATAATATGGCAAGGTACAAATGCAATTCACAGTAATGAATGAAAACATACTAACAATCCATAGTTTATTTCAAGCTTTGTGAATCTTTTGGTTGTAAAAATACTTTGTGCATCATAAAATACTATGCAATTTTTGATTGGCATTGGTTTCTACATATTGTATCTATCAATTCACTGTCAATTCCCAATAATCCAAATCGAAAAAATCTTCCTTGTTTACTAGTTGTAAATAAGAATGATAATGGTATTCTTATTTTATAGATGTTTTGTACATAATAAAAACAAAAAAACCCATAAAATTCTAAAACCTTAAGAAAACCTCAGATATGAGTAATGATATTAATAATAGCTTTCATTTATTGAGCAATAGACAATACCAACATTTTAGTTTCATCATTAGAGCATCAGAATCTGAGACTTGGAGAAGCTAACCAACTTTTTCAAGATTTAACAGTTATAAAAATTGTATTCAAACTCCAAGCCTTCCAAACCCAAAGCTAATAGCATAGCCAATATAATTTATAGACTTAATGTTCATACATTATGGTGATGACTAAAATGTGTGATGCCATACTGTTATAAGTTACTATTATCATTCTCATTCCATAGCTATAGAAAATAAGAGCAAAAAAGGTGAAATTTCTAAATTTACATAGAAAGTTAAAATGCTCTTCCCATTTATTATTTTTCTTTACTGCATAAACAAGCCTGTCTTCTTCTTGTGCTCAAGGGGCTTATAGCCTAGTAGATCACATATATGACTGACCAGCAAAGCAGAGTGATTCTACAGCACAACAAGAAAGCCAGGTGGTATCCTATTTCCTCAGAAAATCCCAGGACCTGATGTGGACAGCAGCAATCAACAAACTTTCTTCTTCCTTTTTTTAAAAAATATGTTTACTGGCTCATTATAATTATGCATAAAATGGGATTCATTGTGATATATTCATACATATAGCACAAATTGCTCTATTTTATTCTCCTGTACCTCCCCTTTCTCTCCCTCCTTCCTCCTCTGATGCCCTTTCTCTACAGTACTGGTTTCACTTCTAATTTCATGAGGTCTCTTTTGTTTCTTCTCTCTAGCTTCCTCACATGAGAGAAAATGTATGACCCTTGACTTTTGGAGGCTGTCTTGTCTCAGCACAAAATCTCCAATTCCATCCATTTTCCTGTAGATGACATAATTTTATTCTTCTTAATGGTTGATAAAACTCTACCATGTATATATACCACATTTTCTTTCTCTATTCATCTGTTGACTGACACCTAGGTTGGTTCCATAACTTGGCTATTGTGAATAGCCAGCAACTTCTATTCTTGACCCAATAGGCAGCAGAGATGATTGTTGCTGCCTTAGGCTGACCACCGGAGTGCAATTATCCAATGGCTAGAAAGCTGGGCTCACTGCCAGGAACCACACAGAAAGCACAGGGGCCATTTCCTGGCAGCTGAAACTATTAGTTTCAGGGCATCTACTCATGAGTTCACTAAACATTTATTGACCACGTACAATATGTTAGGCACCAGGGATGTAAATAACATACCACGGGGACTCCATCATGCAAATAATAGCAATGCAACATATGTACACAACGGTTATGTGCTCAGGGAATTGTCAGATTCTCCAAACCCATGAACCCTAAACAAATCATCCATATTCAGAACTACTAATGATGCACTAACCATTGTAAACGTACACTTGAAGATATCACATTAAGAACCTTGTCAGCAGAATGATCATCCATCTTAATTTTCTGAGGGTCACTTACAGATTACATTTTGCTTTGGCATAACTAAAGCAATGCCTTTTCACTGTCAAAAGTTGTCTTGTTTGTTTTATAAGTTATTTGGTCAGCCAACTTGTGACTAATGGAGGCTAATACCTGCTCTGCTTTGATATTCAGGAAATGGCTGAATTTTCATTTCTGGAACACTGACTATATGCAAGGCATTATACTTATGTCACCTCATCCGTCACCAGAATTTAACGAAATGATCTTATCCCTGCTCCAGATAAGAAAATTGAAATTTTAGAGAGTTCATTTACTTGCCCAACTAAAATAACATAATGCTGACGGCAACACTAGGTTTCAAGCACAAGTCGGTGTGGCTCTACTGGTAAGGCAGAAAGAGTGAGTTTAACAACAATATTAAAGAATAGAAAAAAAAAAACTGTCCACAGAGAAGCTGAGGTTAATATGCTAATTCTAGGGGGGACACAATCAGGACCTGGACTACAAGTGTAATCTCAGGAGGTCCCTGGATTTCACTGAGCCCTTCATCCTGTATTTCTCAGTCATTCCCACACTATCCTTGTCTAGGTCTAACTATTGCTAACCATTTCTTCAGCTCTCACACTTGACCACAGCATATGCAGGCTCCTAGCAGGCTGACTGCTAGCAGAAGGGATATGTCCTGACCATATAAGCTCTCTGTTGGCCTATTCCTTTGAGAGAGGGTCTTGGTGTCTTTATAAGTTTCCTTTCTACCTTCTCCCACATGAATACTTAATAGAGTGCTTAAGGGGTATGAAAAGAGAATTTGTCACCAGTGAGATAGAACTTTTATGGTCTGTGAAAAGAAGCCTCTCTTTTGTTAGTCCCTTTATTTACCTCTACAGTACTATAAACTGAAGCAGGAAATTAAATTTTAAGATTAGGAAACATCATGGGGAATGTAGTTAAGAGATTGTCATGGGAATGTGCCCTACTTGCTCAGGCTTTCCCATCCTCAATAAAAATTGCTTAATTGGTTTATCTGCCAATAAAATAATTTATCATAAGCACTGGAAATGTAGACCACAGGAAAAGGTACAAAATTAAAGTGAAAATTACCTTTAATTTCAGCAGGTAAACACCAGTAATGTTTCAATTTGTATTCTTGTGTATATTCTCCCATGTTAATTCACATGTACACATAGTTTACTATTTTAATAAAACTATGGTATATAGGACATGTTCTTTTGTAAGGTGTTTTATCTGTAACACATTATAAATATTTTGTTATAAACGATGATCTATATAAATAGGGACGATACTCCATAGTTGCACATCTGGTAGTTCCTTTTAAGCTTTCTGAGAAATCAGAGTCTAATTCATATTGCCAAACTTTGCTTCAGACGGATTACATATATATATATATATATATATATATATATATATATATATATATATATATATCCCCTTCACTGGTGTCTAAGAGCTCATTTTTTACATGGCTCATTGAATACTAGTAAGTATAATCAAACTTTTTAAACTTTGCTGCTTTAGGTATAATTTTGAAATGTATTGTTATTTACAGTTAGATTTAGTGAATTGAATAATTAATAGTAATTAATATTGATTTAATTAATTAAGAGTTGATTTGGGGACTGGGATTGTGGCTCAGCGGTAGAGCACTCGAGCGCCTAGCACCGACGGGACCGGGTTCGATCCTCAGCACCACATAAAAATAAAGGCATTGTGTTGAGTCCATCTACACCTAAGAAATAAATATTTTTTTTTTAAAAAAGAGTTGA
The DNA here is from genome assembly GCF_047511675.1 of Marmota flaviventris. Taxonomy (NCBI): domain Eukaryota; kingdom Metazoa; phylum Chordata; class Mammalia; order Rodentia; family Sciuridae; genus Marmota; species Marmota flaviventris. The sequence goes on from NC_092504.1 coordinate 64,998,285, forward strand.
TTTAATTGGTGTAATTGCTAGTAAATGTATTTGTTACATATTTTTGGTTTTCTCTAGTTTCTTTTTTAATTTTTTTTGCCACTAAGGAGTTGGTATATTTGTTGCTCATTTTTTAAAATTCTTTAAACATTAACAATATGAAACTTAGGTTTGTCAGTCATGTTGCATATGCTTTCCCCAAGTGGTTGTCTGTCTTATTGATTATGGGTTCTATTTCATTGGATATTTATCTACACATTTATATGTATACATACGCACATGGAAGGAAGAGATACAGATACAGATAGAGCTATGGATGGATAAGACAGATATTTGTGACATTGCTTCATTCCTACCATCCAGAAGTAACTATCGAATCCTCAGTTTTCTGTATGTAAATCTATTGTGGCTTCTGGTTATGAAATTCAGCACTTTCTCTAATTTACTTTAGGTGTTTACACTAAAATTTTATCCCTTCCTTTGAACTTGAAAATCCTGGAGCCCCACAAAGCACCCAGCCAGGCACTTGGCAGGTATTAAGTGATTGTCAGGAGGAAAGCTTTGTGTGCCATCCTCTCAACTCAGTCAGGAGGAAACTGTCCCATCAAGGTGAAGTCCCAAAGACCTGCTCAAAGTCACACAGCAGAGACAGTCCTCCTGACACTCTCCCCTGTACTCTTTTCACTATCCTCCCTTGATTTCAATAAAAGAAAATGTACCACACACAACAATCTCTGAGCCTGACTTATTTGAACAAAAGCGCTCCAGCCTGCCAAGGGCTCAGCCCCAACAGTCCTGGCCAAAGGGAGGAATCAGAGAGGACCTGATATGGAAGGTCCCTGAAGCTCTGCATTGGGTGTTTTATTTAATCACCCTCAGATTCTCTGACAGCATCCACATATTAAGAATGGTCCCAGTCTAATTTGCTTTGGTTTAATTTTCAGTCAAGCAGCCAGACCCCTGTTTGCTACCATGACCACTAGAGGGAGTCCAGCTCTTAGCCTGAAGAGAGGCAAGCTGGCTGGTTTATTACATCCTGACTGTGGCATGGACCCCAAGGCCCTGGGACAAAGCAGAATGTGGCCCCTACTGTGTGGGCACACTGCTTAGTCCTCTCCGTGGGTACAATTCCAGAAAGGAGATCAGGAAACCAAGAACATTGTGTTTCTCTTTGTCATGACACAATTATTCATTTGTGAGACACTTCAGTGGAATTTTTTAAACTTGCTTTTAGATGTTCATTGAACCTGTCTTTCTTCATTATCTATTGTTCTACAAAGAAAGAGCATTCTGTACAACCCTATCCTCAGTCGGATATTTCAGCCTGAAAAAGATTCTGAGCTATCACATTTGCCTCAGGAGAGATATTGCTACGCTCAAATAGGAAACATCAAAACATAGTTTCATTTTTTAATTTAATCTAGAGGATTAAATGCCAAATGGATCTAGAATGGAATTTCACTTCATCTTATGTTCAGCTAAAATGTTTTTCAATAAAGAAGATTCAAGATACATTTTGTCACATTATTTAGTGTTCCGTTTATTTTCACAGAGGACACAGCAAATTTACCAATTGCTGTCTTTTTCTATGCTTTGAATGTTTCTTAAATTCACACTATTTGTAACAAACCCATCTAATAAAGAACTATCTGATGTATAGATATACACTTGCTTTCTTTCTTTAAAACCGGTAAAGATAAGAAACAGAGGAAGAGATTAGTGTACTCTATAAACATATAAATGCAACTTCAAAATTCTCCTAAAGAGCTTAATAAAGGGATAATTAGTTCACAACAAAGAGAAAAACCCATGAAAAGCCATCAGATATAAACACACGTGAAATGTGACTGAAAAATGAGATGGAAGAGACGCAGGGTTACAGCGCTGCAGTTTCTGCCAGCCGCGCAAGCACCGTACTCAGGGCTGAATTCTGGGTTCGAGACGGGGGAAGGAAGCGGTCCATCTCGGTTCTCCACACCGGTCAGACCACAGAGGAGGCCAGCAGCCACCATGTTGGTAAACTGACGTCACCACCGCTGTTTTCGACTGACCGCAGCTCATTCAGCCATAGAACAGGTAATTTCAGGCTGAAATTCGCCTGCGGCTTGCAGACAGATTGCTAGGGCTCAGCGCCTGGGTGCTTCTTAGAACCTGATCTTATCAGCCGAGTTCCGGCTCCCGGAACTGCCCTGGCCCAGGGCTGCTGAGCCCGCAGAGGCTGCTTCTTGGACCCTGCGCCTACCAGAGCATACAACAAGCACTAAGCAGCCGAATTACGGCTCCCGGAACTGAGCCCGCGGGGACTGCTTCTTGGAGCTTACATTTATAGGAGCTTACACCGAGCACTGAGTGGCCGAGTTCCGGCTCCCGGAACTTCCCTGGCCCGGGGCTAGGAGCCCGCGGAAACTGCTTCTCGGTCCGGGTCCTGCTGAGGGCCGGTCAGGACTCACCCGGTGCTTTGGTTGCCCGGCAAGGGGAACGAAATGCTGCCATTCGCATAGGATACCAACATGGCAGAGATCTGATGTCTGCAGAAAGCGGCGGAGGAGGGAACTTCATCAATACCAGTGGTGACATAAGCAGTTGGTCTCCTGGTAGGGGGGGTGAGGCACAGTCACCCGAGTCTCCTCAATTTGTCGTCGAGCCAGAGGGAAGGAGCCGGGCCGCCGCCAGCGCCCGGAGCAGGCCCAGCAGCTCGCCAGCGTGGTGACCGCGTGACCCCAATTGGAGAGAGGGCGGAGCGGAGCCGCCACCCGCAACCGCAAGGTGGGCAGACCCGCGACCCAGTGGTACATGGGCGTGGTAGGAGGGGCAGGGCAGAGCCGCGGTTCGCGCTGTGACGAATGAGCGTGCAAGGTAAACAGACCTGTGACAGCCTGGCGGGTCAGGCCCAGTGGCCTGCCAGTGTGGTACACACGTCACCCCAACTGGAGTAGGGGCAGAGCAGATCCTTCTCCCACGCCCGGATCAGGCCCTGCCGGTGTGGTGGTCACGTGACCCCAATCGGGGGCGGAGCAGAACCGCCACCCGTGCCCGCAGAGTGAGCAGACCAGTGATCAACCTGTAGATCAGGCCCAGGGGTCCGCAGGCGTGGTAGGAGGGGCAGGGCAGATCCGCCGCCCGCGCCTCCAAGGTAGGCAGACCTACAACAGACCTGCGGATCAGGCCCAGGAGCCTGCCGGCGTGGTACAAACACCACCCTAATTGGAGTAGTGGCAGAGCAGAGTCGCCGCCCGTGCCAGGAACAGGCCCAGTGTCCTGCAGGCGGGGTAGTCACGACACCCCAATTGGAGTAGGGGCAGAGCAGAGCCTCCACCCGTGCCCGAAAGGTGGGCAGATCTGCGACCGACCAGCGGGACAGGCCCAGTGGCCTGCCGCTACGACAGACACGTCACCCCATTTGCAGTAGGGGCAGAGTAGAGCCGCCGCCCGCGCCTGCAGGGTAGGCAAACCTGCAACCGACCGGCGGATCAGGCCCAGTGGCCTGCCGGCGTGGTACACTCGTCACCCCAATTGGAGTAGGGGCAGAACAGAGCCGCCGCCAGCTCCCAGAACAGGCCCAGTGACCTGCCGGCGTGGTAGCCACGACACCCCAATTGGAATAAGGAGAGAGCAGAGCCGCCGCCCGCACCTGCAGGAAAGATACGCAAGCAGTATGAAAAGACAAGGAAAGAAAGGACCACAAGCAATGCAGGTCAACACAACTTTAGAAGAGGTAACAGCTGCAGCAGATGGAATGTCAGATAAAGAATTCAGGATATACATGCTTCAGATGATCTGGAGTATCAAGGAAGACATTAAACAGCAAAATCAGACAATGAAAGATCACTTTGACAACGAATTACGCAAACAAATCCAGGAAGCAAAGGATCAACTATACAGGGAGATAGAGGTTATAAAAAACAAACAAACAGAAATCCTAGAAATGCAGGAAGCAATAAACCAACTTAAAAACTCAATGGAGAATACTACCAGCAGAGTAGAACACTTAGAAGATAGAACATCAGACAATGAAGACAAAGTATTTCAACTGGAAAAGAACATAGACAGCTCAGCAAGACTGTTAAGAAACCATGAGCAGAACATCCAAGAAATATGGGATAACATTAAGAGACCAAATTTAAGAGTCATTGGGATACAGGAAGGTACAGAGCTCCAAACCAAAGGAATGAGAAGTCTATTCAATGAAATAATACAAGAAAACTTCCCAGACTTGAAGAATGAGACAGAATCCCAAATCCTAGAAGCCTACAGGACGCCGAATGTGCAAAATCATAAGAGATCCACACCTAGACACATTATAATGAAGATGCCCAACATACAGAATAAGGAGAGAATTTTAAAAGCTACAAGAGAAAGGAAGCAGATTACATTTAGGGGTAAGCCAATCAGGATAACAGCTGATCTGTCAACACAGACTCTGAAAGCTAGACGATCCTGGAATAACATATTTCAAACACTGAAAGAAAATGGGTTCCAACCAAGAATTGTGTATCCAGCGAAATTAAGCTTCAGGATGGAGGATGAAATTAAAACCTTCCACGATAAACAAAAGTTTAAAGAATTCGCAGCTAGAAAACCATCTCTTCAAAACATCCTCGCCAAAGCATTACAGGAAGAGGAAATGGAAAATAACAATGAAAACCAACAGTGGGACGTAGGACAGTAAAGGGGGGGGGTAATCAAAGAGGAAAACAAACCATGTTTAGTAACAGAAATAAACAAATATGGCTGGAAGAACAACCCATATCTCAATAATAACCCTAAATGTTAATGGCTTAAACTCACCAATTAAGAGACACAGGCTAGTAGAATGGATCACAAAACAAGACCCAACAATGTGCTGCCTACAGGAGACGCATTTGATAGGAAAGGACATACATAGGCTGAAGGTGAAAGGTTGGGAAAAATCATATCACTCATATGGACTTCGGAAACAAGCAGGAGTGTCCATACTCATATCAAATAAAATAGATTTCAAGCCAAAGTTAATCAAAAGAGATAAAGAGGGACACTACATACTGCTTAAGGGAACCATACACCAACAAGACATAACAATCATAAATATTTATGCCCCAAACAATGGTGCAGCTATATTCGTCAAACAAACTCTTCTCAAGTTCAAGAGTCTAATAGACCACCATACCATAATCATGGGAGACTTCAACACACCTCTCTCGCCACTGGACAGATCTTCCAAACAAAAGTTGAATAAGGAAACTATAGAACTCAATAACACTATTAATAACCTAGACCTAATTGACATATATAGAATATACCACCCAACATCAAGCAGTTACACTTTTTTCTCAGCAGCACATGGATCCTTCTCAAAAATAGATCATATATTATGTCACAGGGCAACTCTTAGACAATATAAAGGAGTAGAGATAATACCATGCATCTTATCTGATCATAATGGAATGAAACTGAAAATCAACGATAAAAGAAGGAAGGAAAAAGCATACATCACTTGGAGAATGAACAATAGGTTACTGAACGATCAATGGGTTATAGAAGACATCAAGAAGGAAATCAAAAAATTCTTAGAGATAAATGAAAACACAGACACAACATATCGGAATCTATGGGACACATTGAAAGCAGTTCTAAGAGGAAAATTCATTGCTTGGAGTTCATTCCTTAAAAAAAGAAAAAACCAACAAATAAATGATCTCATACTTCATCTCAAAATCCTTGAAAATGAAGAGCAAAACAACAGCAAAAGAAGTAGAAGGCAAGAAATAATTAAAATCAGAGCTGAAATTAATGAAATTGAAACAAAAGAAACAATTGAAAAAATTGACAAAACTAAAAGTTGGTTCTTTGAAAAAATAAACAAAATCGACAGACCCTTAGCGATGCTAGCGAAGAGAAGAAGAGAGAGAACTCAAATTACTAGCATACGGGATGAAAAAGGCAATATCACAACAGACACTTCAGAAATACAGAAGATAATCAAAAACTATTTTGAATCCTTATACTCCAATAAATTAGAAGATAGTGAAGGCATAGATAAATTTCTTAAGTCATATGATCTGCCCAGATTGAGTCAGGAGGATATAGAAAACCTAAACAGACCAATATCAATTGAGGAAATAGAAGAAACCATAAAAAGACTACCAACTAAGAAAAGCCCAGGTCCAGATGGGTATACAGCAGAATTTTACAAAACCTTTAAAGAAGAACTAATACCAATACTTTTCAAGCTACTTCAGGAAATAGAAAAGGAGGGAGAACTTCCAAATTCATTCTATGAGGCCAACATCACCCTGATACCTAAACCAGACAAAGACACTTCAAAGAAAGAAAACTACAGACCAATATCTCTAATGAACCTAGATGCAAAAATCCTCAATAAAATTCTGGCGAATCGGATACAAAAACATATCAAAAAAATTGTACACCATGATCAAGTAGGATTCATCCCTGGGATGCAAGGCTGGTTCAATATACGGAAATCAATAAATGTTATTCACCACATCAATAGACTTAAAAATAAGAACCATATGATCATCTCGATAGATGCGGAAAAAGCATTTGACAAAGTACAGCATCCCTTTATGTTCAAAACTCTAGAAAAACTAGGGATAACAGGAACATACCTCAATATTGTAAAAGCAATCTATGCTAAGCCTCAGGCTAGCATCATTCTGAATGGAGAAAAACTGAAGGCATTCCCTCTAAAATCTGGAACTAGACAGGGATGCCCTCTCTCTCCACTTCTGTTCAACATAGTTCTCGAAACACTGGCCAGAGCAATTAGACAGACGAAAGAAATTAAAGGCATAAAAATAGGAAAAGAAGAACTTAAATTATCACTATTTGCAGATGATATGATTCTATACCTAGCAGACCCAAAAGGCTCTACAAAGAAACTATTAGAGCTAATAAACGAATTCAGCAAAGTGGCAGGATATAAAATCAACACACATAAATCAAAGGCATTCCTGTATATCAGCGACAAATCCTCTGAATTGGAAATGAGGACAACCACTCCATTCAAAATATCTTCAAAAAAAATAAAATACCTGGGAATCAACCTAACAAAAGAGGTGAAAGACTTATACAATGAAAACTACAGAACCCTAAAGAGAGAAATAGAAGAAGATCTTAGAAGATGGAAAAATATACCCTGTTCATGGATAGGCAGAACTAACATCATCAAAATGGCGATATTACCAAAAGTTCTCTATAGGTTTAATGCAATGCCAATCAAAATCCCAACGGCATTTCTTGTAGAAATAGAGAAAGCAATCATGAAATTCATATGGAAAAATAAAAGACCCAGAATAGCAAAAACAATGCTAAGCAGGAAGTGTGAATCAGGCGGTATAGCGATACCAGACTTCAAACTATACTACAGAGCAATAGTAACAAAAACAGCATGGTACTGGTACCAAAACAGGCGGGTGGACCAATGGTACAGAATAGAGGACACAGAAACCAATCCACAAAACTACAACTATCTTATATTTGATAAAGGGGCTAAAAGCATGCAATGGAGGAAGGATAGCATCTTCAACAAATGGTGCTGGGAAAACTGGAAATCCATATGCAACAAAATGAAACTGAATCCCTTTCTCTCGCCATGCACAAAAGTGAATTCAAAATGGATCAAGGAGCTTGATATCAAATCAGAGACGCGCTGTCTGATAGAAGAAAAAGTTGGCTACGATCTACAGTCGGTGGGGTCGGGCTCCAAATTCCTCAATAGGACACCCATAGCACAAAAGTTAATAACTAGAATCAACAAATGGGACTTACTCAAACTAAAAAGTTTTTTCTCAGCAAAAGAAACAATAAGAGAGGTAAATAGGGAGCCTACACCCTGGGAACAAATCTTTACTCCTCACACTTCAGATAGAGCCCTAATATCCAGAGTATACAAAGAACTCAAAAAATTAGACAATAAGAAAACAAACAACCCAATCAACAAATGGGCCAAGGACCTGAACAGACACTTCTCAGAGGAGGACATACAGTCAATCAACAAGTACATGAAAAAATGCTCAACATCTCTAGCTGTCAGAGAAATGCAAATCAAAACCACCCTAAGATACCATCTCACTCCAGTAAGATTGTCAGCCATTAGGAAGTCAAACAACAACAAGTGCTGGCGAGGATGTGGGGAAAAGGGTACACTTGTACATTGCTGGTGGGACTGCAGATTGGTGCAGCCAATTTGGAAAGCAGTATGGAGATTTCTTGGAAAGCTGGGAATGGAGCCACCATTTGACCCAGCTATTCCCCTTCTTGGTCTATTCCCTAAAGACCTAAAAAGAGCATGCTACAGGGACACTGCTACATCGATGTTCATAGCAGCACAGTTCACAATAGCAAGACTGTGGAACCAACCTAGATGCCCTTCAATAGACGAATGGATAAAAAAAATGTGGCATTTATACACAATGTAGTATTACTCTGCATTAAAAAATGACAAAATCATAGAATTTACAGGGAAATGGATGGCATTAGAGCAGATTATGCTAAGTGAAGCTAGCCAATCCCTAAAAAACAAATGCCAAATGTCTTCTTTGATATAAGGAGAGTAACTAAGAACAGTGTAGGGACGAAGAACAGGAGAAGAAGATTAACATTTAACAGGGATGAGAGGTGGGAGGGAAAGGGAGAGAGAAGGGAAATTGCATGGTAATGGAAGGAGACCCTCAGGGTTATACAGTGGAGGAGGTAGAGAGAGAGGAGGGGAGGGGAGAGGTGGGGAGGGGGGAGGGTGGAGGATGGGAAAGGCAGTGGAGCACAACAGACACTAGTATGGCAATTTGTAAATCAATGGATGTGTAACTGATGTGATTCTGCAATCTGTGTATGGGGTGAAGGTGGGAGTTCATAACCCACTTGAATCAAAGTGTGGAATATGATATGTCAAGAAATTTGTAATGTTTGGAACAACCCACAATAAAAAATTTAAAAAAAAAAAAAAAAAAAGAAAAGAAAAATGAGATGGAACTAGAAATAGCAATTATAGCCCTGAGCAGTCATGCTTTTTCAAATTCAAGATTATTCTGCTTCACTTGTAAAAAAATGAATTTCCTAAGCTTCACCAAGAGGCTCTCCATTAGTCACATTAACCAAATCCTCATTTGAAATAGAGAAAATATCATTTTCCACATTTATAACATGTCTAAATATTATCCCCACCAAAGAGCTCAAGTTCATAACAAATGTTATAAGGCTCACTTGAATCAGCCTTCACCTAGCTTCACTGGAGAATGATTGAGACATTTAAGACAGGCTTAGAAAAATGACCAATCTTTTAACAAGTTTGTAAGTATGACCTGCAAAACAGAATAAGGTCTCAGGTTAAAAGGAAAGTCCCCTGGAGATATCTTGGACATTTAAAAATATATATGATGTTGTGACCTACCTCTTTATGTTTCCTTTTAGCATATATAGTTCAGGTAGAAAAATGATCTAATACATTTGTTTTCTCTCTTCCTAATTCCCTAGTAAACACTAAAATTCTCAGGCAACAATGTATGAAGACAGAGTGGACCTTGTAGCTACAAGTGAACATTAGTCCTATGGAAAACTGTTAATGGTCTCTTATAAAAATTTAAACTAATAATCCCTCAATTTTCTATAATTGGGGTATTTCTGGATAACCCATTTATTAGTATTCCATTACATTCATAAAATGGGATTTTGCATATTGTACAACTGAATTGAATATGCACTTTAACATGCTAATTTAAACATTTTAAGGTTTGTTTTAGGTTAGATCTTTGATTTTAAAAAAAGCAATCAAATTGGGCTGGGGATGTGGCTCAAGCGGTAGCACGCTCGCCTGGCATGTGTGCGGCCCGGGTTCGATCCTCAGCACCACATACAAGCAAAGATGTTGTGTCTGCCGAAAACTAAATAAATAAATAAATATTAAAAAAAAAAAAAAAGCAATCAAAGCCTAAAGAGAGTTTATTTGTGAAATCTACAAATCGGATCTATACTCTAAATTCTAAGGTTATTGCATGAGAAGACAAAATCTGTTCATTTTTAAATTTTAAGAAAATGAAGTTATAACAACCAAAATTTAATTTAATATATGGGTATCATAGGCATGAGGCTGTCTGCTGGAAAAGTATATGGCACTCCAGAATCAGAAGATGGAGGGTTTAATGAAGTTTTATGAACACCAAGTGAAGCTATTAACTCTTTTGAATTTGGTTACCACATCTGTAATCCAGGCATTCATTTATTCATCCAAGAGATATTTGCCGAGTGCCTATGATATACCAAATATTATTCTAGACACTGGAGATACCACAATTTGTCCTCACCAAAATTACATGGACAGGAGACAGAAAATAAACAAAATAAATAAAATGTCTATCATATTAGAGATAAACATTATGGGATATAGTAACATGAGGAAGAGTGGTGGAGTACCAGGACACTTACAATTCTAAATAGGGTCATCCGGAAAAAAACACTCTATGATGGTGAGCTTAAGTCAAAACCCAAAGAAGGTAAATTTCTGGAGGTAAATACTAAGTTCCTGGAAGAGATCCTGAGGTGAAAGAATACCTGTTTAAGATCAAGGAGGGCCATGTAGTTAGAATGGAGAGAGAGAGAGAGAGAGAGAGAGAGAGAGAGAGAGAGAGAGAGAGAGAGAGAGAATGTGAAACCAGGGAGGGAACAAAAATGGAGAGAAGCCCATTGCTTTATACTTAATGAATGATTTTGGATTTTTCTTAGGATTTTGTGGAAGGAAGTGACATTTTCTGTTCTATATTTAACAGGATTGCTTAGTCGTGAGACTTATTCTTAGTAGTGAGAATAGATGGAAAGGGAAACGAAGTAGAAAGCAACCAGGTGACAATTTCAATAAGGCAGGAAGAACTTAATGATGCCTTAAACATGAGGTAACAATACAGGTCCCGTCTACGCCTCAAATCAAATTTCATAGTTCAGGTAAGAGTGATTTGAAAGTTGTACATTTCTTCACAAGACGACAGTAATTTCAGGTTTTATTTTTAAAATATTTGACTGTTCTTAAGCATATGCTATTCCAGATCAATTTTAGAAACAATTTATCAAATTTATTTAAAAACTATCTAGCTTCTGTTGTAAATAAAATTTTCCAGGATGGATCTTATGTTTTATTATTTTAAAAGGTCCTATCAATATGATTTTCCATTAATCTAATTATCTTATAAATGACATTAGTATATATTTAAACAGTCTAAGGTTGAATTTACCTGGTCATGGCAAACATACATATGGCAAAAACATTTAGCTTTGGATTTAATTTGTTGTTATGTTATTTAATCATGCATGTGTCATTCGCTTTTATAAATAAAATTGGTATAGTTTTTTGTTATGTTATACTAGGGTATCTAGTTTACATTAGCTATAGAGAGTGAATTGGGAAATATTTTTGGGAGTGTATAAGAAGAGTTTGTTTCATAGGGATTATCTGAATCCTATTATGTTATCTGGACTAACTGCCTTGTAGAGATGGGCAGTTAGCACTCCACTTCAGTTAATTTAGATATTCTTCCTCTAAATGAGTTGAGATTTTAGTGATTTACATGCTCTTGGAAATTATCTTTTTAGTCTGGACTTGTAACTTGTTTTCTCATTTAAATTATTCTAAATCTGTAATGACTACATTTTTTTTTCTAGTATCATTTATTTATGTTTTGTTTCTTTCTACTTGATTTGCCTTACATAAGTTTTCTCTCATGGTTGTTTTTATTTTTTTAAATCAGTTTCTGTTTGAAGTAAGAGTTCTTTTATTTCTTTAGGTTATGTATTATTCAATAAAATATTTTCTCCCAAATCTTTGTATTTTCTAGCATCTTAAGTTAAGTAAATATGGAGTTCACTTATTTAAAAATATTCTAGTGTTTTAATAAATGCACATAAGAATAACTGTTTTCCTCTAAATACTATTTGACTAAATATGGGTTTTTAAAATGTATTTCTCATGTTCTTGTCTATTTCTATCATGAAATTTTACATTGTAAACTTATTTTTAAAACTTGGAGTATAAAATTTGCATAATTGGGCATATAATATATTTTTTGTGTTGTTTTTCCTGTTAAAATACAATCATTTAAGAGAAATTTCCTAATTTCCTATTGAAGAGCTTTTGGGGGCTATTCTATTATTGATTCTAGTTTTATTTCATTGTGTGCTTTTTTTCCCCCTAGTACTTTTGAGAACTCTAAGTACTTCTCTGATGAATAAAAAAAATGCTTTATACAAAATTTAACATAAAATGTTTACTTTGGATGAGGTACTTTTAAGAAAAATGTATTTAGACAAAATGGCTTTGTCCTATTAAATTTGTGTTTTGGGAAAAAAAATGTTCTAACAGGAATACAAGAAAAACAATGGAAATCTGAGCTGGAGGCAAGGAGAAAAACCTTAATAGGTAAATAATTCATGCAAGAGATGGTGTTAACCTGAACAAAGATATTGGTTAGTGGAAGAGATACAATGAAGATATAAAGGGTTTTTGCTTGTTCACTTGTTTTATTTTAGACATTAAATTTTGAACTGAGCTTGTAGTAACTAGAAAATTCAGTTGAGTACATTCAGAGACCTCTGGTCTGGAGGTTGGGAATTTGGAGCTACAGATATACGGGCAATGCAAAAAATAAAATAGGAAGTGAAGTCATTTGTGAGAGGTGATGTGCCAAAGGCCTTGAGAGGTATAGTGGAGTTCATAGAACAATTGTGAAAAATGAAGAGAGAGAGACACACACATAGAGTGAATGTCCTAAATATTGAACTAAAAGTGTTGAAAACCCAGCTAGGTTTGGAATATGAGCTGTCAATAATTTGCATATAGTGTGTTTCTCTCTGGTGCACATGGCTGCCCACGTATAAGACTTGAGTACACAACTACACTGTTACAACTCTAGGATTCTGCTGTGTTGGTACAGAAGAAAATTAAAATGATAAATGTGATAAATGTAAAACAAAACATGAGTGTAAGTGAATAATCAAGTTATCGGGAAAAAAGTGAAACCAGGAGAGATTGATGGACTGGTGATTCAAAGGGGCTAACAGATAAAAATAATAAAGTTAAAGAAATAAGTGGAAAATAAGTCTTTTCTTTGAACTCCAGATTTAAAATTCAATCCACAATGGACACTCCATTTATTTTTTCACAACAACTTGAACATGACACATGTATGACTAAATCTTCTCTTTCCCCCAAATCTGCTTCTCTTTCTGTTCCTTGTATTAGGGAACTTTGCGTGTTGCTCCCAATGGTCCAAGCCAGAAACCTGAATCATTCCTGGATTTCCTCCTATGCTGTTATCCTGTATTCAATCCATATTCAAGTTCTAGTAATGTTATATAATATACAGAATCTTTTCATTTAGCTTCTATCTCCATATACATCTATTTATGGAACCACAGGAAGAGGAAAATTCAGTAGCCTTGAGGAAAGGGAAATAAATCTTAAGCACTCTTTTTTTTTTTTTTTTAGTAACAGGGATTGAACTCAGGTGCACTCAACCACTGAGTCACATCCCTAGCCCTATTTTGTATTTTATATAGAGACAAGTCACTGAGATACTTAGTGCCTCGCTGCTGACTTTGAACTTGCAATCTTCCCGTCTCAGCCTCCTGAGCCATTGGGATTACAGGCGTGAGCGACCATGCCTGGTCTTAAGCACTCTTTTGAATGACTCCTAACACTAACCTACTCCCCTTCAATGAATTACCCTGTATTTATATCTTTATATGGGCTACTTGGCCTTATAGACGAGGGACATTGAGTTTGGTAGCTCTTTGGCTCTCCCACAGAAGTAGGAAGAACAGAATTTGGGGGATGAAAAATGAGGAAACGTGTTTTAGACATGTTTAGCAGCATGTGCAAAAACATCTAATATATTAGAAGTTGAAAATATGAATGCCAAGAATTTGATTAAACAGTAACAGTGGAGGTAAACTTTAATGTGGTTGTTAAAAATGAAAGACAAGGGGCTGGGTTGTGGCTCAGTGGTAGAGTGCTTGCCTAGCATGTGTGAGGTATTGGGTTTGGTTCTCAGCACCACATATAAATAAGTAAAAATAACGTTTTATCAACAACTAAAAAAAATATTTAAAAAAATAAAAGATGAGTCAACTCCTGAAAAGGATAGAGGAAAGTGTAAATAGAGTAAAATGAACCAGTATTTATTTCATAAGCATAAGCCATCCTCCCTGCCTAAAGTAACATCCTTGGAGAGGCTGCATACTTACACCAAGATTTTGTCATTTCTCTAGCTTATAAGAAAACAATTTTTTTTTTCTTGCCAGGCATAATGGTGCACGCCTGTAATCCCAGTGGCTGAGGCAAGAGGATCACCACCAGTTCAAAGCCAGCCTCAGCAATGGTGAGGTACTAAGCAACTCAGTCAGACCCTGTCTCTAAATAAAATACAAAATAGGGCTGGGAGTGTGGCTCAGTAGTCAAGGTCCCGTGAGTTCAATCCCGGTACCCACCCTCACCCCCCGCAAAAAAAAAAAAATCTTGTTCATTTATTTTCATACTTGCACACCATGAAGGCAACCCGCAGGAGCAAAAATATCAATAAAACCCTATGTGAAAATTGGAAGATGACTTTGATGGTCCAGCCTTGCTGGGAATAAGCAGAATTAAATTTCAGTTGAAAAGGTGTAGTTAATCAATGAGGACTCTGCAAGCTTCACTGGCATCTGTGTACTAGATGTATTTCATAAGAGGGAGGTATTAGAGACTGCTGTATAAGAAAGACATGATGTAACCCGCAACTGAAGAAAATTGTTAGAGTAGCTGCAGAAAACAGCTGGTATCACTTAACTATTTTGAATAGTAACCCCTTATTAGTTATATCGTTGAAATAATTTTTCCCAGTCTGCAAATTCCCTTTTTACTCTGTTGATTGTTTACTTGTTGGGCAGAAGCTTTGTAGTTTGCTGTTGCCTCCCTTGTTAATTTTTTCTTTTGTTGCCTGTGTTTTGGTGTCAAATCCAAGAAATCATTGCCAAGGTCAACATTACAGAAATAGAAACAATAATCCTAAAAATCACATGAAACTAGCAAAGACCTAAACAGTCAAAGTAATCTTGAAAAAGAAGAAAAGCTGGAGGTAACACATGTCCTGATTATAGATGTATTACTAAGCTACAATAAGTAAACAGTATGGTACTGAAATAAAACCAGACATTTTAACCAATGGAACAGAATAGAGATCCCAGAAATAAAGGCTTATTTTCCTCTAGGAGTTTTATGGCTTCAGGTCTTATGTTGAAACCCTTAATCCATTTGAATGTTTTTTTGTGTTTGAAATAAGTAAAAAACTTCATATTTTTTTGCACGTACATATCCAGTTTTTTCCAACACAATTTATTGAAGAGTCTATCTTTCCCTATTGTACATTGTTAGAACCCTTACTGAGTATCAATTGCCTTTTTAGATACGAGTTTATTTCTTGGCTCTCTACTCTGTTCTATTAGTCAATCTGTCTTTTTTTGTGGCAGCAATAATGTTGTACTTATTGCAGTTTTGTAACATATTTGAAAGTAGGCAGTGTGTTTCTTCTAGTCTTTCTTCTTTGTTAAGATTACTTTAACTATTCAATTCTTTTGTAGTTTCACAGAAATATTCAGGATAATTGTTTTCTATTTCTATAAAAAATACCACTGTTAATTTGTTAGGGACTGCACTAATTATGTAAAGTGCTTCAGAAAATATGGACATTTTAACAATAAATCTTGACATTCATGGACATGGGACATCTTGCCGTTCATTTGTCTTTTTCATTTTTTTTCATCAATGTTTTATACTTTTCTGTGTTTAAATCTTTCAGTTCCTTAGTTAAATTTATTCCAAATTTATTCCCTTTTTGATGTTATTGAAAATGATTGTTTTCTTAATTTCTTTTTTGAATAGTTTGCTTTAATGTATAAAAATAAAAATGCTTTTTATATCCTGATTTTTTTTTATTTTTTAAATACATGACATAGTGGAATGCATTACGCTCATTATTACCCATATACAGCACAATTTTAATATATAAAGTATGTTCTCACCAACTTATGCCATTATACATGTACTCTTTTTTTTGCATTACAATTCTTAATAAACATATATCCTGATTTTATATACAGCAACTTTGCTGAATTTGTTCATTCTAATAGATCTTTTTCTGTTTTTATGAAGTCTCCAGGGTTTTCTAAATATAAGTTCATGTATCTGCAAACAGATATAATTTCACTTCTTCCTTTTCAATTTGGATGCTGTTTATGTATTATTCTCACCTAATTGCTCTGGCTGGACTTCTAATACTATATTGAATTTAAGTGGTATAAATGAGCTTTTTATGTTGTTCCTGATCTTAGAGAAACACATTTTGGTTTTTCACCACTGAGTATAATATAAGCTGCAGGCTTGTCATTTGAGTCCTTTATTATGTTTAGATAAATTCCTTCTATTTTTCATCACTCACCAGGGGTATTGAATTGTATCAAATTCTTTTATTCATCTGTTGAGATGATCATGTGATTTTTATCCTTTGTACTATTGACATGGTGTTTCATATTAATTAACTTTTGTGTGGGTTGATCCATCCTTGCATCCATCCTAGCATTATACATCATTGTATAATGCTAAGGGAAGGAAAAATGTTAAAAACTTCAGGATTTCTGCAGATATTAAGTGCTATGTGGCCATGGTGCATGGTCTCATTTTAATGTGCTGCTGATTTGGATTGTTAGTATTTTGTTGAAGATTTTTGCATTTATGTTCACCAAAGTATTGGACTCTAGTTGTCTTTTTCTTGTGGTATGCTTGGTTTTGACATCAGGGTAATGCTGGACTCACAAAACTAGTTTGGAAGTATTCCCTCTTCAATTTTTTAGGAAGAGCTTGAAAAAGACTAGTATTAATTCTTCTTTAAAGGCTTGGTAGCATTACTAGTGAAGCTATTTGGTTCTGGGCTTTCCTTATTGGGAGGTTTTGATTACTAATTCAATATCCTTTTCATTATTGATCTGCTCAAATTTTCTATTCCCTCATGATTCAATCTTGGTAAGTTGTATAATTCTAGTAATTTATCCATTTTTCTTGGTTATCAAGTTGTTGATGCATAATTATTTACAATGATCTCT
Organism: Marmota flaviventris; assembly: GCF_047511675.1. Lineage (NCBI taxonomy): Eukaryota > Metazoa > Chordata > Mammalia > Rodentia > Sciuridae > Marmota > Marmota flaviventris. The sequence goes on from NC_092504.1 coordinate 65,015,379, forward strand.
TAATTTCTGTGGCATGTTGCATCATCTGATTTTTTCATTTCTGATTTTAGCTATTTGAATCCTACAACTTAATAGAAAATGAAACTAATAACCCATTGAAGAAATTGTTAAGGACTTGAATAGTCATTTCTTCAAAGAAGATATACAAATGGCTAAGAGGTATATGAAAAAGGTTCTATCTCACTAATCACCAGGAAATGGAAATCAAAACCTCAATGAGATAACACCTCAAACCTGCTAGGATGGCTGTTACAAATAAAATAAAATAAAATCACAAGTGTGAAGATATGGAGAAATATGAACCCTGGTATACTGTTGATGGGAATACAAAATGGTGCAATTTCTCTGGAAAACAGTACAAAAATTCCTCAAAAAATTAAAAATAGAATTACCATAGGATCCAGAAATCTCTTTTCTAGGTATACATGGAAAGGAATTAAAACCTGAGATATCTGCATTCCTGTTATTATGCATTATTCACAGTAATAAAGATATGAAAACAACCTCAATGTCTGTCAGTGGATGAATAGATAAAGAAAATGTGATGTGTACATACAATGGAATATTACTCAGCCTTATATGTGAAGAAAATATTGCCATATGTGACAACAGGTGCCAACCTGAAAGATATTATGTTAAGTGAAATAAGTCAGTCACAGAAGGACATATACTGCATGATTCTACTCATATTACTCATAGATTCATACTCTATGAATTTGACTTATAGAAACAAATAATATAATGGTGGTTACTTGAGCCTGGGCTGACAGGGGAAGGGGTGTTGCTGTTTAATGGCTATAAAGTTTCAGTTATGCAAAGTGAGTAAGTTCTAGATATCTGCTACACAACATTGTGCTTATAGCTAGCAACACCATTACCCACTTAAAAATTTAGGAGGGTAGATCTCCTGTTCTACCCTCTACATGACCTTACCACAAAAGAAAGAAAGAAAGAAAGAAAGAAGGAAGGAAGGAAGGAAGGAAGGAAGGAAGGAAGGAAGGAAGGAAGGAAGAAAGATTGCTCATTACCAAAATGTTTATTGCAGAAATTTTGGCTAATTTAGAAAAATATAATGAAGGGAGTAGACATTGAAAATAACCTATATTTCTGCCACTCAGAGGTCAACATTCACTGCTATGTTCTTTTGTTTTTTTTCTCTTTTTACACAAATATATTTAAAATATCTGAAGAAATCCTAAAGTTTTTAACATTTTCCCTTCCTTTAGCATTATACAATGATTCTTTTTATGTGATATCCAATATTCCTCCATAATATAAAAAGTGTCCTGAAACAATGCCAAGTCATGAATACATAATTCAAAATCACAGAAGCTTGGGAAACAATTATAACCAATAAATTCTTGGTATTTGATTTCAGTTGCTCTATGGGTCATTGTATGTGTAAGTAATCAAAAATGTTTGTTAAATGAATGTCAGACTTCAATGAAAAACATAATAGACTAGGGGCTGGGGTTGTGGCTCAGTGGTAAAGCACTTGCCCAGTGCATGCAAGGCCCTGGGTTTGATCCTCAGCACCACATAAAAATAACTAACTAACTAACTAACTAAATAAATAAATAAAACAAAGGTCTTGTGTCCAACTAAAATTTAAAAAATAAATATTTTAAAAATAATAATAATAGACTAAATAACATACAAGTTGGTGTCTCCAACTCTAGGTTTGTTCAAATGAAAACTTAAAAGGTAGCAGAAATTGAATTTGACCTAAAGAGAGATAAAAAGCTAAGTTTAAGACACTCCCATGTTGGCACACTCCATCATTTGAAACTTTTATAACATTACTTGGAGATAATGTAAATACTTTGGCTGTCAAGCGTGTTACCACTTGAGCCACACCCCCAGCCCTGGTACAATGTTTATTGGTGTTTTTTTTTTTTTTAAACATGGCTGATACTTCTGATTCATTAATTCATAAAGGGCAAGGACTTTTTTAATGTAACATTGATCCAGAAAATAGATAATACAACAATGAGAATTTAAAATTCTTGCCCCCACCATAAGTGGCCATAGGTAATGACATTACCCATTCTCATCAACAGTGAATATAGCACACACAGTATGTCTTGTAAAACATTAATTCAATAATTTTGGAGTGTGTTAGTTTGTTTTTCCTCCTGAGTCAAGTCTCCTCATATGTTAACAGGTAGAAACAATAACTGCACAAGTCTGAAGTGAGGTAAGATATATAAAGCACTTGGCAGGCTGCCTGCCAAGTAAGTGCTTAAAAGCAGAATTTGCTTTCTTTCTTTCTTTCTTTTTTTTTTTTTTTAACCTCATGCAGTTGAAATTACCGATATCTGGCAACTCTAACTGAAAATAGATGAAACCACAGTCTGCAAATGGTTATTAGAAGAGGAAAGGGTATTTTATACACTGTTACACAAAGACACACATATTATACACACATATACACCCATACATATATTTGTGCATGTGTATATGTGCGTGGATACACATATACATAAAATTACTCACCTAGACTCTTGAGATCCCTAAAAATCATCCTTGCTTTTATCCTCTCTTTCATTTTCAATCCTATTTCCTCTCTCTCCAAACACAGCCCCCGTCTAATCCTTACACTTTGTCCATGACCCACTCATCTCTCCAGGCTGAGCCTGCGCCCATTGGTTTTCCCCTGAATTAAGTAACTCAACTGCTTGCTAACTGGTCTGCCTGTTTCCTTTATTCCCTGATCTGTGCACCAAAGTAGAGCCACCAGAGTAATCATTCGAAAATATAAATCAGATCAAGTTCCTCTGCTCCAAAAGGAAAAAAAAAAATATCTTCATATTTTATTTAGGATAAAAACCAGACTCTTTACTGTGGCCTTCAAGACTCTCACAGTCAGGACCTGTCGACTTTTCTGAGCTCTCACTATTCTAGAAACTTAAAAGACTGCTTTTTCTTCCTGCAACATGCCAAATTCATTAATGCCCTGCTGCTTTTGCATTTGATTTCTCTGCCTGGACTACTTTTCCTAGACCGTCTCAAGCCTGTTTCCTTCTCAATATTCAGGTCTCAGCTCAAATGTCACCTTCTTGGGAAGGCATTTCCTTACCATTTATTCAAAATGTTCACCGCTCCTTGGCCATGTTCTGTCTTAAGATCCCGTTTAATTGCATTACAGCATTTATCACTGTGATGAAAGTCTCTGGTTTATTTATTTTTGCAAAAGAGAAATAATTCTCCTCAAGTCATTAATATGATCTTGTTTTTTTCTGAGAGTAAATCTTGGTTCTTTTCCAGATCATCTACCTGCCAGCAAGGATTAATTGCAGTGCGGTTGCCCTGAGAAAGCTTTAGGTGACATTAAGCTTTTGAAATTCAAAGGCCAAGCTTTGATCCTGAGAAAGTATTATCTAAATTCCTGTATCTCCTCATTTAGCTTTTAGATGATCAGGCTTTCTGGAAAATACCATAGAGTTTTAGGTTTAGAAGGGAAGTCCTGACAGAACAGAAAGAAAAGAAACTTCCCTTTCAAGGAGCTGTGGAAAGAAACAGTGAGGGAAAGAAATAACCTCTTTCCCATTTTGTGGCTCCTCACAAGCTTCCCTGGAGCAGACAGCAGCATAGTAACCTCGGGTCCCTGCACAACTGGGCAGTAGGAAGTCTTGAGCTGTAGTTATCCTAATACCCCTTGGCTCCTATGTTGTGAAAACAGAACTTGTACCCTCTGAGGTTCTGGTAGGAGATGATCAAAGGAGATTACCTTAGTAGGGAGCAGGAGGCTTAGGATTGGGTTGTGCAAAGCAAATCTTAGCTAGAGATAAAAAGGACCATAGTCAAATCTTAAATGTCTCTAGTGCCAGCAAAATCCAAGGAGAATCTGAGCCATTGAGAATAGCCTTAGGCCCTGTCCCAACCAGAGAGCATATGATGGGCTTCTCCAACCATAGACTTTGACTAAAAACATTGACTAAACAGCAACCAAGTAGACATCTTGCCTTAGAGCCTGGATACTTCCTGCGTCTTGGGAAGGAATATAATTGGAAGAAATGTTAAATGAGAGCCTAAGCATTTTTATCTAAGAAAGACTAGAAATTTCGTAGTTCTCACACTTTGAGGTTAATCAGACTCACCTGCATTGTCAATAAAGCCCACAGAAACCCAGGCTTTTCCAAGCAGGATAGGGCCTGGACTTTTATATGTTTATCAACTTCCCTGCAAAACTTTGATACCCACCAAAATTTGAGAAGCTCTTTCCTGGAGGAAATGATTAAGGTATTTGATCAGATCAACTTTAAACTGGTTGAGACTTTTAACTCCCTCTCTTCCCTATCCCCCAATAACTTGGAGGTGGAAGCTCAAAGGAGAATGAGAAAAGCTACAGATACTATTTGTGTTAAACAACTTTGCATCTCTGTGACCAAAAAAACCTGACAAGAACAACTTAGAGTTGGAAAAGTTATTTTGCCTCATTGTTTTGGGTGTTTAGTTCATGATCAGCCAAGTCCATCATTCTGGGACCACACTGAGGCAGAACATCATGGCGGAAAAACACAGTGGAGGAGCACTGCTGACCTCATGGTGGCCAGGAAGGAGAGAGAGAGAGAGAAAGGGGGGAGGGAGAGAGAAGGGGGGGGGGAGGGAGAGAGAAGAGGGGAAAGGAAGGAGGGAGGGAGGGGGAGGGGAGAGAGAGAGTGTATGGGGGAGAGAGAGAGTGGGGAGAGAGAGAGAGAGATTGAGAAAGGGGCCACAAGAAAGATGCACCCTTCCAGGGCACACTCCCTAGTGACCTTCCTCCAGCCAGGCCCCACTGGCCTATAGTTTCCACCCAATGGGTCCAATCTAGAATGAACTCATCAGATTATAACTTTCACAGTCCAAACATTCACCTCTGAATATTCCTGCATTAACACAGGAGCTTTGGGTGGATACCTCATATCCAAACCATACACTATTCAATTTTTTTCTATGCACACATTTTATGTTGAGTTAACCTTCTTTTGTTTAACGATTTGCTATAAATCTCTGACAATTAGAATATATGCCTTATTGTGGATGCATATTTTAGTTACTGCTAAGCACCAGCATCTGAAATTGTGCCTGACAATTTGTACAGAGTAGTTGCACAAATATTAGTTGAGAAAATAAGTCAGTTAATTAATTAACTAATTTATTCACATGTATTCAGTAGACAGAATTTGATATCAGGAGTTACTTTGCCTAGGGATGAAGGAGAAGGTGGAGAAACTAGGCATAGGAAATCTGGCAGAAGCAAAACTAATTATTTTTTTAAAAAACACAACCTAAAGTACCCGAAGAAGCAAATCGTCTGCTGCTATCAAGTGGAAGACTTAATTTGCATTCTTACATGTAAAGAGAGTCATCAGAAATTCTATAAAAATTTAACTCAAAGATTCAAGTAAATGTGCTTACTGCTGTAGCAGCCTGGGAGAGATTATAGTAGTCGGATGCCTATGAACAGATTTGATGTAATGAAATTTACAAATGTTCAACATTCCTTTTATTTTCCCCCAATGACCTTTCTGATAGTGAAGGTACTCCTCCGATTCAAATTTATTTTTTTAATATATTTTTTTAGTTGTAGATGGACACAATACCTTTATTTTATTTGTTTATTTTTATGTGGTGCCGGGGATTGAACCCAGTGCCTCATGCATGATAGGCAAGTGTGCTACCACTGAGCCATAACCTCGGACCTCAAATTTATTTTTTAAAGGAGGTTTCATTCTTCACTGCAAAATACAAACTCAATGCATAAAACTTAGAAAAATAGAGATAAAAAAGTATTCATGATCAGAGTACACAGAGATCATCATTGTTAACACATTTGTCTAAAAAATATGAGTATATAGTAGCACTATTGTTTTTGTCTCTCTGCTATATTGTAGAACCTGAAACAAGGGCTGGAACATAAGTGCTCAAGTAATAATTATTGAGTGAATCAATTAAGACATGCATTGTGTATTTTTCTTCACATTCATCACCCGTTTGAATAAGAGGTTCCCCTTATTCTTTTTGGTCCCGTGTCCCCCACCCCTCGCCGAAGAAAAAAACATATTTAAAATATTTTTTGACTTACTTTCTTTAGCTTTGACTCATGGATCTAATTTTTAGGTATTTCTTGGCATACTTTAATATTTTGACTATCCTTCCTAAATGTAAAACTGAACACAAGACATTAAAAGGGCTGTCTAAGCAAAATACAGATGAGGGCAATGTTCCAGATCATGCATTTTATGGTCCATTTACAATCTGAGGATCTCCTTGAATTTTAAATAGCAGGATTTAGAGATTTGGCTCCTTGTCAACTCGTGTTCCAGGGTGACACCTAGCTTTCTCCCACCTACTTAGAATGGAAGTCCCATTTGCTGTGCTTGGGCTCCAGAGCTGGTGAATTGCCAGTGTTCTTTCTTTATCACATCATATTTTCTTCTCCTTTCCCCCCTGAATGCATGTCTGTTTTTCCCTCACTGAGGAAGTTTATACTTACCAAAACATATTTCATGTTACTTTTCACTGTACATCTTCAATTTAACAACCAACAATTACATTTTTTAAAATATTGGTTTTATGACCTTCCACAGTTGAAAATGCCTCTGGATCTAATTCAGCTTAGAGCTTACCTGTAAATCACCTGATACGAATTCTGATTGCAACTTTCTATTGAGCTATGTGGCTTGAGCCCTAAATACATTTTGATAAATATTGAGTAGAAAGAGAAAAGGCAAATCTTATTAATTAAAAATACAAACTAAATAACTACATAAGAATCATTATGCATTATGAGTTTCAAAACGGAGCAAATTTGTACTGTGTTAATTTAACTAAGCCAGATGTTTCCCACAATTCCCTTCTCCGTTTATTTATTTGTTTATTTTATTTATGTTTTAACTTTATTTATATAAATTTTTAGTTGTAGATGGACACAATACCTTTATTTTATTTGTTTATTTTTATGTGTGCTGAGGATCAAACCCAGTGCCTCATACATGCTAGGCAAGTGCTTCACCACTGATCCACAACTCTAGCCCCTCTCAGTAGTTTTTGAGCTAAGCCTTTTCATGAAGATTTCTACATAAGATTTGTAAGGCAGAGATGTGAAAAGCAGCTACACTATTATGATTTTGCAATACTGGGGTGTACTACCACTGTGCTACATCCCCAGCCCTTTTTTGTTAATATTATGTTTTATTTTGAGGCAGGGTCTTGCTAAGTTGCTGAAGCTGACCTCCAATTTGTCATCTTCCTGCCTCAACTTCTGGGGTAGAGTCCCTGGGATTTCAGGTATGCACCCCTGTACCCTGCAAAAGTAGCAGTATTTGTTGCTGATCTGAGGGGTTCCCCTTGTTGGTGGAGAGCAACAGCCAGACCTATGACTCTTCTAGTTCCAGCCAAATTGCTCCTTTAGCATCTTCAAATCCTAAATCAGGCATACATGAAGGTACACCAGCTTATCTTGCAGGTCACCTATATGATTAATGTTGGCAAACCTGAAAGACAAATGATATTCCAGTTTGAACTGATAGGTTCTGATCTCTCCCCATAGACCAGTGTTGCCTTAAGAATACAATCTTTCTCGTATGTCTACTTTGTTCTTGTTTCCCCAAACTTTATGTTCTTCTTTCCTTAACAACTTAGTAGGAAGGACAGAAACAGTGACTTTGTAACCTATTTTGGGAAGTGACAGCCCACCACTTTTGTTGTATTCTTATTGTTGGAAGAAAGTCATGAGATTCAGCTATCACTCAAGGGAGGGAGACTATAAAGGGCATGCATACCATAAGCAGGGATCATTAGATGTCAGCTTTGAAGCTGTCTACCACATCTTCCCAAACAGATCTTTGAAGCTTAAGTAAGTGCTATGCAGACCTTCTCTTTAAAAAAATTAATAGAACTTCTAAGAATCTTAGAATTTTCTCACAGTATTTTTAATGGAAAAGATTTGTGTCTGTGACTTATAACTAATGGAGTAGATTAGGAATTAATTCATGGGAAACTCACAAAATTTTTTAAAGAAAATGAATTGGTGTGGAATAGAGACACAGGGACAGGCAAACTTGAAAGAAGCATTTCTATCATCCAATTTTTATAGGCAGGCGAATGACTAGGAAGTCTACTCTGTTGCAAATACTGGCTATATCTTATGGAAAAGAAAGAACAGTTCAGAAGGAGGAATCAAGACTCTGGGTGATGGAGCCAGAGCTGTGAGAACAATCCACAGTGGGCAGGAATTTGCCTCAAACAGAGAAATGGTAACATGTGTCAGGCCAGATTTCAGAATTATGACAGATTAGTGGCTGCTTTGTGCCTCCCTTTACCAGGCTCTGAATGCAAGTTATCTGTTGTAATTATCCCTTACTCCTTTCACCAATCTTGGGAGTGGTGGGGCAGTTGAGTTGCTTACTTATTTAATAGGTTTTCAGACCTAAAGGGATATATCCAAGGTATGATACCCAAGGAGCATCATTCACATATGAATTGGATGGATGCTTTTATGGAGACCCTTGGGATGAAATGAAATTTGTTTTGAAGATCATAGGAATGTAAACAATGTGTGGCTAAGAAAGTGGACTGTGGCAGTTTTAACACTTGCTTGCAAGTTCTTTGACATACTCTTCACTAAGAAGTCCAGTCTATGTTCCCTCCTCTGTAATCTGGGTTGATTTATGTTTCCCCCCATAGAGCAAGGGAGAAGTGATGTTATGTGACCTTTAGATGACAAAGGATAATTCCTATGGGATACTACTTCTGCTTTGTTGGTTAGAACACTTGCTCTTGGAGCCCCATGCTGCCACAAAAGGAGTCTGACTATTCTAAGGAGGCCATGATGTGAAGTCCAAGCTATGGAGAGGACATGTGATGGCAACCAGGTTACAATCCTAGTCATTGAGCAATCCCAGTCCAGGTACTAACTATATACCCGAACATGCCTTTGGATTGTTCTAGCTCCCAGTCTTTGAATCACATTCCCTCCCTGCTTTTCCGTCTTTCAATGTGATACCCCAGGTATTGTGGTACAGTGTGACAAACCATCCTTGCTTTTTTTCTGTCCAAATCCTGACCCAAACAATTTAGGAAAATGAAAACTAAGTGTTGGGATTGTTTGAGGTGTAGTCATAGTATCTGGGACTAAGCCAAGCAAAAACATCACAGCTAAACTGTGAATGAAATGAATCTGAGGCCAAAATTTAGCTTTGGAGCAGTCAATAGGCAGTGTGTTTGTAATTTTTTTGGATCTTATGTAAATGAGATAATGAATGTAATTGCTCCTATTACCATGCCTAGTAATAGAAAGTATTTATTCTTGTGCCAAAAGAAATACATGTGTAGATACACTTCTAAATGATAACTATCAGTGATCTGCTAGTAATAATCTTCTGGTCCAATGTTCCAAAATTTTAAAAGTATATTTCCAAATTTTATATGAATAAAGATGTGGTTTATTGTTCAAAGTCATGCAAATCTGGGCAGAGCTGGAATTCAAACCTAGATTTTTTTTTTTACTCTAAGTTTTATTTTCATTACGATATTCTCTTCCTCCCAGACATTTTAATGTCTAGAGAAAAGATTAAGAAACTTCAATTATGAAAAGTTGCTCCCATTGAAGAAGTGTCAGAATGAAAAGTTAACCTTACACCCTAGAAAAGAGAGATAAGGAATGATTTAGTGGTTAGAAATATGATGAGTTTATATATGAAGATAAGTTTCTGTATTTCCCTGTGTGTGTATGTGTCTTTAATTTATAAAAATTAAAATTTAGGTCAGCTTAACAAAGCATTTCATTTTGGTGAGGATTAAGCCTTCATTTTATAGACTAAGGTTTGATAACCATCTTTACTTCAAAGAAAAAGCAAGGACAGATATGGGATTTAATCAGTACAATTTTGCATACAGACATCAATGATACACAAGGTTCAGGACTAACTGGTTATTAAGGCCCCTTTAATTTTCACAGAGATAGTAACCATAGCTCCCATCAATGCAACATTGATTATTTCACAGATACCTGGCAAAGGACTCTCTACATACCTTTTTATAATCCCCAAAGCAAGCTTCTAGAGTAAATATTACTTTGCCTTTTTTCTACAAGTGAGAAAGCTAGTACTCAAAAAAGTAAATCATTTCCCCAAGGTCACCCAGCTAGGAAATAGTGGAGTTGGAATTATAGGATGGTTCAATCTCTTACATCCTCATCTTTATAAAGTACTCTAAAGAAAACACAATAAAATCACATGAGGGAATTACATATGATATGACCAATCACAGGAAAAATAAACCTGTAGTAGTCTTACAGGTTTTTATCTCTCTATATACGTAGGGTTTTTTTAAGTTACAATCATTTGATCTCCTTTTGAGAATATCATTGCTATTATAACTGTACAGTTTTAATATCCATCCAATACATAAATTTTCTACCTGTATATGTTGGTAATTTTAAAATATATACATGGAAAAACATATAGTACATACAAACCAAATGCAAATAAAAATATTTTAAAAACTTTAGAAATTCTTTAAGCAGGTTATGTTAATCCTATTAAAAATGGTTTTTCTATGTACAATACATAATCTTTAAAAATACTACTCCAGGAAACAAAAACTCTTTGGTTCAGCAAAAGGACTGTAAGTGTGGAAATCTGATTTGTTAAGGATGCACTTTCTTGGATTGGGCCTCACTTATCAGGTTAAAGTCTTCAGGAAGCATATAACTGACTTTCTCTGGATGATGAAACAGGTGTGCAGAACAGGTGGAGGTTGTGTTTCACATAGACTATTATAATATAAAAATATAACCAGAAACTTGAATAATGCTGGAATTTGGATATCATTTGCACTCTGTCAGACTGAAAGAAAAAAAAAACTACAGAGAAAGCTCTGCTTCCCATCCATTTTAAAAAGTGGAAATAAAGTTATCATGGTCAATCCCTATAAACATTCACTTACTAGTGATGTTCTTAGATACTAGTATCCAACATTATTGAAAATATTCTAATCATTATTTGGAAGATTTCCAGGAGGAGGCAGGAAGAGGCCAGATGTTAGGTGTTCTTTCATTTCATTTTGCTTTGTTTTTGCAGTACTGGGGATACAACACAGGGTTACTCTACCACTGAGCTACATCCCTAGGTTCATTTTTATTTTATTTTGAGGCACATTTTTTTTTAATTGGTGGAGACAGGGTCTTGCTAAGTTGTTGAGACTGGCCTCAAACTTGCAATCCTCCTGCCTCAGCCTCACAAGTCACTGGTGTTACAGGCAGGAGCCACTGCAACCAGTAGTAGGTATTCTTTTACTTCTAAAATCCTATGACTTCTTCAATGGCATGTAATTATAAACACATCCAGGACTCAAATGTCTTTAAAAAGAGTCATTAACTCCTCAGAGATTGCAAAGCATCAACATTTGCTAATAGGTTTCTCATTAAAAATTAATGGTAGCCACTCTATCCCTTTTTGGTTTATTAATAGCAATACTGACAGAATTGACCAAAATAGCTCAGAGTTTCAAAGAGTCCATAACTTTACCTATTGGAATTTATTCTCCTTTATCTCTAACAGGGAGGAAAAGCTTTCATGATTTCATTTTAATATATTTTCTACTTTGGTAGTGAAAACATTTTAGCAGATAAAACCTTTCTAAAGGTCCTCATTTAACCATAAATTATAACCACTTTTAGCAGAGTTTTTGAAAATCTCTGAGGTATCATTCATAGCTGGTCACAGGAGAAAGAAAAATAGTTTTGCTTTGTTTAATTTTTCTAAGTTTCTCAATAGAATATAATGGATAAATTGACTTATTTACTTTATGGAGTATCACTCTCTAATACTCACACTCACAGTTTCCAGACTAGTTTCAGAAGCATATTTGTGTATTTCTAAGCTGAAAGAAGTCAAGAACTATCGATTACCAAGATTTCTACATAACACCTTTTAAGATGCCACCATGCCTACATAGAGTTGTTGAGAGCTGGGGAAATCTTCCAAAATTTACTCAGATTCTTCCTCTTACTTGCAGAACTTAGTTGCTCAAGGGCAAGGCCCTTGTTAAGCCCTTATTATGACTCAAAAGAGAAGAGTATGACTGGGAAGGAGCAGTAGATTTCAGAGAAAACTATGCTACTTCAACAAAAATGGTTTGATTGTGGAAAAGGGGCAGGGGATGGCCTTCAACATTTGACACAAGCATAGAATGGAATACATGAATAATTCACAGCATCTAAATGAGACATTATCATTCAGAACCACATCCATACCACTCTCCTCCACCTCCTGCACAGGGATTTCTTTTCCCTAATGGTCTTCCAAAAGATATTGTAATACTTTGAAGAGAGAAATAATCAGTGTCAGATTTTTGATCCTTATTGTCCTCTTCCGTATAAGCAATAATCATCTTGTCTTCTGTTAGAAGTCCTTATCCCAGCCGGACAGCTCATCTGGAGGCACTCCCTTTTCAGGAGGATACTTGTCAAAGTAGCTGTGATCTATAGGTCCACTGAGCTAATATAGAAAGTTTTACGACAAAGGTGAGAATAATAATGTTGATTAAGCATGCTATTGCACCCAGGTGATCTTTTTTCTACCTGAACACTAATTCAATGCCACAACCACTTGTAAAGAACACGTTAAGAAAATATGGGCCAAATATCATCATTGAGTCACAGTCTCAGCTTACTGAGATTTTTTTCTTAAGAAGCAAATGATCGGTGGTCAGTGGCTTATATTCATTAGTTGCTACCTGGCATGAGGAATTACTTTCTAAAGAAAAAGTAACAGAAATAATACCTATGATTTTATCAAATTGAAAAATATTTTAAAAGCAAATATGTAAAAGTCAAAGTTTGTCAGAGTCTTTCTTCTACTTAAGTTTTTTTGCCAATCTTGAATTTTCATATGGTTAATTCATCCCTATCAGGTATCCATGATGCCAAAGGGACAATTCAAAATATTAGTGATCCTGTTGAAAGAATAAAATGTCTCTGGCACTAAATTAGTTTGCAAATCAGGTAGTTTCTAATTCTTTTCTTTCAGACAAATTATACAGTGCCCAACTGATGAATCAGATTAAAATATCATTAAAATTATAGTTAATGATCATCATAATGTGTTGGAGCTTGGGGGCCAGGTGGGGGGATCATTCATTGGCTAGTAGTACGCAGTTTGGACAGTGTAGTCCTAGAGGAAGCAGAACATAAGCTGACTTGGGTGGAAGAAAGACTTTCCCAGGTTAATGCCCTGTTATCATTTTGCTAGTGTTGTCTCTGAAACAATTGCGAAAGGCTATTTCTCTTTGCACATTTGCAGACTGATTACTAAATTGTCATGTAAGTTTTCATAGTTGTGGAGAATGCAATTTCTAGTATGTTGTAAATATTGTCATTTCCAGATAAAATGTTATTGTTACTTTACTCCTTTAAACAAGTCTACTGTACTTTAGTGATCACTGAAGTTTGATAAACCAATTTTAAAAGTCAGAAATATTACATCACTTTTCTCCCTCCATTTCCATTTTCCTATAAAATTCATCTTAATATAAAATGTTTTTTTTTGCTGTTAAACTTTATTATTTATCTTTCTTTATAATTAAGTGCTTTGAATTTTAACATATTTTTAAAATTTCTGTGACAACAGAAATTTCTGTGATAGCACAAATTCTTCTTCTGGATTCCGTTATAATTACATTTTTAATGGCATGCAGCAGCACCAGATGATATAAATACAATACAAAATTTTAAAGGTAACTATTACAGAAATGATATTCCATCTGTTAGCCTGATGAACATCGAGTACCTTGGGACTTGGGTGGCACTGACATGTAAACAGTTCCTGAGAGGACAGCTAATGCTGGTCAAATAGGAAACAGTAGTTAGTCCCTCTGATCAAAATTACTGTCAAAAACCACCTAAACTGTTATGTATCTGTGCGCATGTGTGTGCATGCCTATGCACACCCACCCCTAAAATCTGTTTACAAAAATAAATCCTCAGGAAAAAAATAAGTAATATAGTAAACACCATACCTCTCTTCGTAAGGGTGATGGGAGATTCCGTGCTTTCAGTCCTTCCCAATTAAAACCATTTAACCACCTGAGAAATGAGAAGCGGGATATTACTTGTTAATTCCTTTTGTTTCCAGCTATCTGTCTGCAACAGGGCAGTTACAAGCCGCCAGAGGAAAATCATGCACCATGTTGGTTGTTTGATCTGGCTAAATTAAATACATGTGAGAACGTAATACAACCCAAGTATCATCCAGATTTCCCTTTATACTCTCTCCAAATTTCCAGAATCTTCCAATTCTCATCCTCCAGATGTCCTTGCTTCTTATTTCAGTGAGAAAACTGAAGCAAAACAACAACAACAACAAAAAAACCATACACACACACACATATACAGACACACAAAACCTTTACACAATGCCCACCAGATTCTGTGTTACCTTTTTTCCTATACCATGAAATAACTGCCTTTGCTTCTAGCTAAGCTCAGTGCTTCCACTATATGATTGATCTCATTGACTCTTTAGCCTTTGAATCACCTCTTTAAAATCCCCCCCGTTCTTGCTGATGGGCAAAATCACAGACATAGGGACAGGAGTCCCCTGTGTTTCACCTTTGCTGGCAAAGCAATAAACCTTCTATTTCCTTTTTCTCAAAACCATGTCCTTATTTCAGATTGGCATCAGGGACAAGGACTGAGCTTTTAGCAACAAATTTGGCCACCCAGATGGGACCTGAGAGCAGCTACCATTCCAGCTTTCTTGGTCAGGCCTGCTTCTCCAAGGAACCCAACACTTCCATGCTGAGGAGTCATGGTGTTGGTGAACTTGTTGAGAGTCAACTTCAGGAGTTAGGAGACCTGTGAGTTTGAACAGAGGAGCCATTCCTGTGAGTAAAGGGAGGGACCAGAGGAATGTCCCACCAGCTGCTAAAGCTCCTTTTGCTTCAGGCAATTCCCATCTCCTCTCCCTAAACAGTACAGGTTGCTCCATCATGGTCTACTTTGAGAAGAAGGAAACTGAACTCAGGATAGTGTCAACAACTTTGGCCATTTGGTAAGTCTTCAGCTGTGCATGCTGAGCCCCTTGATTTTATATACTTGGTTCATTTTTTTGTGGGAACATCTGGTCCCTCCTTCTGGGGACATTTATGGTGCCACTGATATAGGAGTCACAGTTAAAATGGACTCTAGAACCTAGGGATATGTACTCCCTTCTGATCTGTTCTAGGTTCTCATCTGTTTCTTGGCCTTAGGATTGAGAATTCCCTCCGCTTATCTGTTTTATTTCAATCTGCTACTGCCTCTTTTAAGACTTGGCCAGTACTACATTGATTCTACGGGTAATCTCTTGGAAAAGATCTTGGCTGGTCAATTTCAAGGTTCCCATCTATCGGCCATGGTTTTGGGGCTCCTCTCTGTGTTTCTTTATTGTACAATCTTGCAACTGGAGTTGGTCTGTCAGAGGTAAAGTGAGTTGAAGAAAGGACTGATAGTGGTATAAGTCTATGATAATGTTTTATTGTAATGATCTGGCTTTTGAATAGCTTTCTGGATTATTATACAATCTTGCAGTTGAAGTTGGTCTGTCAAAAGTAAAGTAAGTGGAAGAAATTTGTATGTGTGGGTCTGTCTATTTTAAAGGTTCCATTCTGACAGCCCTGGTTTCGGTGATCCTTTTTTCTGTCTGATTTTTTGGTCTATTACTGGCCCTTTAAGACAAGAGCCATGCTGCATTGATCTTACCTGTAGTCTCTTGAGTAGAGAGATCTTGACTGAATGGGACACCTATAGGTGTAAGACTAAGAGAAAGACAGTTTACTGGCCCTTTAATGGTTTTTCTGGATTATTATACAATCTTGACTTTGTAGTTTGTCTGTCAGGGATAAAGTATATGAAAGAGATTCTGTATATACAGGCATTTATGCAGTTGCATGATAGGGATCTGAACCATCAGGAACTAAGTTGAAGGTGCCCAAAGGCACTGCTTCTAGTGTGCAAGGAGAGCAAGATACCAGAAAAAGGGTTTTAAAAAGATTTAAATCTTTGACACCCAGTGCTGGCACTCCCCACACTGTTTTTCAGGCATAGATCATCTCATGTGGTCAAGGACACTAGCCCTAATCTGGGTAAAAAAATCCCATAAAATCTGCCTGAGCTATAGAAAAAAGTCCAAAGAGAAACTGCCCTTCCTTTCAGCCCTATTTTGCCCATGGGAGGTGAAGGCTGCTGGCCACAAAAAATGTGCAGTAGATTCCAGCACTGTCAGTTTATGACCTAGGGACAGGACTAGTCTCCTCTTTTAAAATCTAACAGAACACCCCATTTGGACAGGGGATATTCATCACTGGGGCAGAGCAATTCTTGCTATAATAGTAGCCCATCAAACTAAAATGGCTGGGGAGACTGGCAGAATAAATAACTGCACCCAGATAAGAAAAAGACATAAACGAAGGCCAACCTGTGTTTTGAAGGCATCCTCTGCAAAGAGATCTTCAAGGAAGACTAAAGAAAAGGATGCATTGTATATCAATATGCCTAGTGCAGCAAAAATGTCCCAAAGGATCCTCTGGGTACAACTGACAGTGGTGAACTCACTAAAAGTTGATGACACTGTGATAATGATAACAGAAACAGGTCAGGCTCAAAAGAATCCTGTGTTCCAACCTTTTAAATACAACCTATGAGGAAAAAGATTAAGCCTGTTTTTTTTTTTTTTTTTAGTATACACTGGACTGTCCACCTCCTCCCAGGATAAAATTTGTTGTATAAATTAAATACACAGATAACATTCATAAGGTATGTGTTATGGTTTAGATGTGGTATCCCCCCAAAAGCTCAAGTGTTAGACAATGTAACAAGGTTCAGAAATGATTGGTTTGTAAGAGTCTTAACTCAATCAGTGAATTAATCCCCTGATAGGGATTAACTGAGTGGTAACTGCAGTGGTGGGGTGTGGCTGGAGGAGGTGGGAATTGAGGAGTGGGCTTTGGGTATATATTTCTGTCTGCCAAGTAGAGTCTCCTTCTCTACTTTCTGATCACAATGTGAGCTGCTTCCCTCTGCCACACATTTCTTCCATGTTGTCCTGCCTCACCTCAAGCTTCAAAGAATGGAGCCAGCCTTCTATGGACTAAGACCTCTGAAACTATGAGCCCTCAAATAAACTTTTCCTCCTCTACAATTGTTTTGGTCAGATCTTTTAGTCACAGCAACAAAAAACTGACTAAAATAGTTCATTTCAGAATGGGTCCAAAACTAGAAAAGAGAAAAGAGAGTTATAGGTATGGAAAATTAGAAGGTAAAAGAAATGTTTCTGGATGAGAAAGTATTTTGTCTGATAAGTAAAGTAATATATTTTGTGCTGAAGTCCAACATGAAAGAAAAACTAAAGATATAAAGTAGTGGTGAATGTTTTAGTAAGTCGAAGAAGATTTGCAAAAGGTAAATCTTATAATGTTTATGTTTGTGTTCAATTGGCTATAATTAATACAAAGTTATTTAAACTTTAATGTAATGATATGAAGCAAAATCTGAAACATTGATTTGTTCTTATCTATTGAGATAATTTTCTTGCATTTGTTAGGTTTTATTACTTGGAGAAATTAAGCCTTAAAGGAATTAGGGTCTGTACCTATTTTAAATTCTTAAATGATTACTTTGTAACTGGTTTAACAAAAAACTATTATTTAGATTATGACACTATTGTTGACACTCAAAACATTACTAGGTATATGTATGCATCTGAGAACTATATCTGTCTGAGTGTAATGTAAAAGTTTATAAAATGAAAGTTTATATAAGTTTACAGGCAAGATAACCAATAAGTGCTCTCTTTTATACATTGTGTTTGACATAGAATGGCCACACTGTCATTTGAAGACCGGTCTTATAACTGTTTGCTTCAACCAAGTCAGTTTCTGATTCATTAACACTATTTCCTAAATGTATAAGAGATTTAAAACTATCTTTTGATTTTTGTTAACCCATGCAGACTGTAATTATTGTTACTGTCCACTCTGGATTCTAAGTTGTACTTTAAATTTGGTTAAATGTAAAGCTTAGGAGAGCACTTTGCCAATTTGGTGTTATCCAAACTAAAATAATCTGTAGCAAAATCTTGGATTTGTATCCAAAAGTCTTGGATTTGGTTGGTATTTATTCATGTCATTTGATGTTCTATAGCTGGATAAAATAACCTATTGTCAATAAGTTTTATATATATAAAATTTTGTGTTACTCTTCACACTGAAATTGGAATTTAAATACATTTTTGGAAGGTAACAAGGAGATCCTGATCTGTTTAAAAGTGACACTGTAAAACATGGAAGCATTCTGCCATTTTTTCCACAAAAAGAAAGTTAAAAACTCTCTCAGCATTTCTTTGATTCATGTTTCAGATGTAATGTAGTATTGTGTTATTTGTGAAGAGCTCTGCCTTACCTGAGATAAGGCTCTGCCTCCCACCTTAGTCCATGTTAGAATGGCTCCAAAATAGGCTAGATTTCAGCTCATTTAAAGTTGTGTTCAAAAGATTGAATTTTATTGTAAAGATTACTGTGATCTCAAACAGGGGATATAATATATAACTAAGTAAAGGTTCAAGATCATAAAAGTCTTTTCTTGGTTCATAGCTCTACACAAACTGAATATGTTTTTTTCTTTGTTAATTTCACTTTGTATTTTCCTTGTAAACTTTATAACTGTTGCCTGTTAGTGTTTTGCAGAGGTACTGCTTCTAAAAAAAAAAAAAAAATTAAAAAACCTGAGTTAATTTGAGATGATAAACCATCAGGACAGATAGTATATAATGATGACTTCCACTACTAATACCCTAATTAAATGAAAGAAGTCTATGTAAAATTATAGATATTGAACTTATAACCTGTTACTCCCTCTTTAAGACTGGTGAAACTGGCTTTTTGGATGTTTAAAACCAAAAACTTGAAGACCAAAGTCAAGGAAGTAAAAGGGCCAAGACAAAAACAGCCAATATTTTGGCCCTTGCCCCTCTAAGGTCAGCTAGGATGCAGAGAATGATGGAACCTCTCTGGGCCCTGCAACTCTGGTGAGTCACCTGATCTGCTGATTAGGGAGATGGACAGGACCCTAGAGCACAGGAAGCCAACTAGTGCACGTTCTGCAAAGAGGAGGATCACTGGAGAGGGAACTGTTCCTGGTGCTTCCAAGAGAAGCCACATATGGTCAGCAGGACCCTGACTTATCCTGGCAGGTGGCACCACTAGTACAGGAAAGCTAAAGGAGCCAGGAGGCTTCACATACATCCCCAAGTGTGATCTTTGAGGAATCTCAGCTGACTCTTAATTGAGATAGGAAGAAGGTTAGTTTTGACCAACTTGGTCTTAAACACCTGGCAGGAGAATATATACTAAAAGCACAGTCCTACATGGACATTTAAAAGGAAAAACAATGTTTTGGTTTTTTTTTAAATGTAACTTAAGATGTACTCTTATGTCAGCTCTACCAAAAGTAAGTAAATCTGGAGGCTATAAAGAAAGGGTTCTTGTGTGACAGTGCCTAATAATAATGATCACAAGAGTTGCAAAGTTGTCCTGAGTTAATTTGAGTCTGATTTCATAGACCCACAAATCTTCCTAACCTCCTACATTGATGAACTTGATCTGCTTTTCACTGATAAGATTGTGATACCATCCTCATGGTTTTCAGAGACTTGCTGAAATACTAAGTATTTTTGTGCTAATTATTTACAAAAAAGTAATACTTTGCTGTATTGTTTATTGGTGTCTTAGCATGATCTCTACCCTATGTCCAGTTACCTACCATCTGCCACTGTGGAACTCTGGACTGCTCTGATGCTGAATGCCCTTAACTGTCCACGGCCAACCTGATACAGAATAAGTACTTTGGGTTACTTACCCCAACTTTGCCCCCTTTCAGCAGGAAGCAGTTTGGAGATGTGCTCTCCCATTTTTCCACAGAAATGGAATGTAGAAATTGACAGTGGGGAAATGTAACAGTGGTCCACTTTATGCTTTGAATAAAACCCTTGTTGCTCTGCCACTGCAGAGCATTTTTTAAATGGACGTTTCTTTCACTTCCTCTCTCCCTGCTCCTCCCTAGTCTCTCCCCTTCCCTAATCTCTGGGGCAACAGGGTTACCTTTCTTCCCCCTCCTAGACAGAGTTAATCTGTCCTTGGGTACACACTCACCATAGGAATGAAGTAATCCAGATTTTGGGGTTGGTACCAGAAGATGTCAGAAATGACTGTCTCCAAAATTAACAAATGAAGTATAACTCCAACAGAGAACACATGGAATGGAATGTAGCCTTTGAATCACCTCTTTAAAAGTCCTCTGTTCCTGCTGTTGAGCAGAATCACAGACTTTGGGACAGGAGTCCCCTGTGTTTCTCCTTTACTAACAAAGCAATAAACCTTCTTTTTCATTTTTTTTCAGAACCATATCCTTATTTTGGATTGGCACTGGGGACAAGGACCGAGCTTTCAGCAACAAATGATGGCTGGAAAGGAAATAATAGGAGGAGAGGATTTTACCTGGGGTGGTATTTAAAAAGCATTATTAGAATTAAGGCCAGAATGAAGAGAAGGGTGAAGAAGCCACAAGAACATCTGTGGCAAGGGCCTTCCAGATGGAAGGAAGTGGCAGAAATGAACTGAAATGTGGTGAGAGCAGAGAAAACTAAAAAAAGATTAAAAAAGGTATTGAGAAATAACCAGAGGCCAGATCATATTAGTGTGTTTTAGGGCACAATAAGAAATTGATTTTTCAGTGTGATGAGAAGCCATTACAAAGTTGTAAGAAAATGATGCAATCGAGTTTTCAAAAGACAATTCTGGCTACGTAGGGAATAACCACAGGGGACCAGGATGGTCAGGCGGTGTGGTGAGGTGAGATGGAAGGCAAGGTGATTCTTAGGAGGCTGTCATATTCTTCTATCAGCCAAGTCAGTGCTTCTACCTTTCTCAGTCTCTCTGGACCCCAGAGTTGATTCTGGTTCAGTCCTTGACTACATTTCCTAATCCAAGCCTAAGTTTAGCAAAAGAGTAGGAACTAAAAACAGAGAGGGCAAGTGCTAGTACATTCCATTTCAGATGCCATTCCTAAACCAAAGTGCCATTTTAGTAGAAGCTGCTGGAACTCTAGCCAAAGACTGAGATCCAGGCAGCATCACCAGGAGTTCCATCGCCCTCCACTGCCCTGCAATTCTGAACAGAAACCACATTTCTCTCCTGGATCCACCCTTCACTGCTTCCCACAGACAGAGGCTCCATTTTTAGAGATTTCTGGGTACATAGTTCTGTAGATTGTTTTCGTTTGCCACCAAATACAGTAACAATACATTTAACGTATTTTAATTCTCTCTACCCAGAAGTATTCCACAAACATTAATAAAAATCATTACCATTATTCTACTCAGACTGTATCATTACCATTACTCAATCAAAGAGACTGTACGTTTTTTACAGAGTACTTGCTACAACTTGACTTATGGTAATGTTTACTTAACATGAGTGGACATTCACTTCATACTTAGCCTTTTGATATTAACCACATTTTAAGTAATGCAAATGCCAGCATGTACTCATGGGTGAAAAACATTCACCAAGGAAATATTGGCATTAAGAGCACATAAATTGCTTCTTTGTTTTCAGAAGGCTTGTAGAAGCTATTCTTAAAAGTAAAACCAATGTTTAAAATACTTGAAACAAATTATTCCTCTTCTTATCAGAAAAAATTTAATAGTACCCTACAAGTCTATTATTCTTCTTTTAAAAATAGGTGTTGGGAGATGTGATTGATGCCTCGTTTATAAGTTAGCTCATAAATATGGGAAAGAGGAGCTCTATAATAATTTTTTAGGAAAAGATAATTAAACACAGAATGAATAAATCCATATAACAATATTCCATGTTTAACTCTATTGTGTTTAAATGAAATGCTTACATGAATAGGTCTCTAAGAGCATTGAAGATTTTACTTTAGAGAAAGGGAAAATCTAATGCCAGACTTTTTTTTTTTCCTTAATATTCTAAGAATATGCTGGTGAGTAAAGCTATATACCTTGGAGACTTGGGGAAGGTTGAAAAACACTTCTGTTTGGTGAAAAATATGGAGGTCTCCCCCCCACCCCCACCAAACTTTCAATGAAAACAGAAATATAGAATGAATCATGGTTTTGAGCTCTCACCAGAAGGCACTGTGTAAGCCTGGTGTATCTTTTTAGTCAACTCTTTTCTACACATTATACTCTGACTTCTTCACATCTACCCACAGCAAAGACCACCTTGCCTCTTAGGAAAAAGAGGCAAATTATTCCCCACAGGGAATAAAATTCAGAATTCTTTATTAAGATGCCCAGGGGAGGAAGTTCTTTACCATCAACTTCCATGTGCATCCAATCACAATTTGGCAGATACATTTAAATGGACTTGGGGAAATAAGTAAAAGATAGAGCTGCAGGCAGTTAACAATTATATCATTTCTGGTTCTCAATTACCCCAGAGCCAAACCTGAAGACATTTTAATGAGAGAAAGGGAGAAAATATATTGAAAGAATCACTTTAATTGACAGGACACTTGTTTCTGCCATGTGAATGGTGTGTTGATGTGTCATTTTATAATGAGAAAAGAAACTGTGAGAATAGCATGGAATGCAGGGAGAAGATAAATTGGAATCTAAGATTAAATAATGAGCTTTACAACTGAAGGCAATCCAAAGGACAAGAAAGAACATGAAAATACTACAAGCATTTTGATGTCTATAAAATCCGCAGATTTATCTGTCTTATTTCTCCCTCATTCTGCTTTTTCTCCTTCCCCTCTTTCCTCCTTAAGGCAGAGCTTGATATGAGTTTAGAATGCTGAATACATGGCTTTATTTCAAGTAAGTTCATGAATACATAGAGCAGGGCTGGCAGCTTGGGGATTTTTTTTTTAAGCTGTACTACTACTGTTTAGGAAAATGAATAGTGTTTCTATTTATCGGTAGCCATGTCTCTCCTTTTATTTTCACACTGTTTTGATGTGTCCCCAGCTCTTCAGTGAAAATTTCTATAGAAGGCTGGGGGTGTAGCTCAGTAGGGGAGTGTGTGCTTCGCATGCACAAGGCCCTGGGTTCGATCCCCAGCATGAAAAGAAGAAAAGAAAAAGAAAGGAAAATCCACAGAGTAATAAATTATTGAGAGTCGTTTTCATTTCTAACAGCGACCGCATCAGTGGATTCAAAGGTTTTCAATTAATGAAATTCTCAAAATTATTTTAGTCCTATCAATGTTTTTTTATAAGTGATATTTTCTATCTATAAATAATAAGCAAAGTAAAAACATCTTGAAGATTGCAGGACACAGACAGGTACTGACTGAATAAACAGAAATCCTCCAGGTTTGAAGGGCCACATTTGAATATTTAATCAAATCAGAGAGGATGTCTTAAGGAAGTTATCAATGGCGCTGAAGACCATTTTTAGAAACTCATAGAACTGAAAAATCTAACTGCATGTTAAATTACAGCACAAGGAGAACTCGATGCTTGAAGTTCTGCATAAATCTATGTTCTTCACCAAAATAAATAAAATCAACATGAGACTTGAGAATTTGGAGAAATATTCTAAGGAAAATTATATTTAAACATATTAAAACTGAAAGAGAATAAGATGAAATATTATGAAGTTACATATTAATAAGCCCTTTATAACCTGAAAATATCCTAAATTAAAATATACCTACCCTACTTAACATTATAGCTTACCAACACAGTCCCTTAAGGAGTATTGGTTGTTTGCCCTCATGATCACGTGACTGTCCAGGAGCTGTGCCTGGCAGCTGCAAGAAATCACTAGAGTGTATTACACCACATATCTGTAACCCCAGAAAAGATCAAAATTCAAAACTCATCATATGGCTTCTACAGACTGTGTGTTACTTTGCACAATCATAAAGTTAAAACATCATAAGTTGGTGCTATTTTACTACCTACTTAGCTAACACTTTCTCCTGAATATTGACAGTAATGATTATAGTCTATTTTATTTAAAGTCAGTGTTGAAAACAGAACTTAATTTCCTTATAGACTCCAAGTTCATCATAAAAAGCAATGAAAATAGTGAGTAAAAAGCTAAGTTTCTATGACCTGAAGATGTGATTTTGTTACTTGTTTTATAACTTCATCTATTCTCAATATGAATTTCCAACAGTATAAAAATCTCCTTGAGATTGATTGGGTTGACCACACCCAAAACAAAGGAGGAAAAACAAAACAAAACCAACCCCCCCAAGTTTGCACACGCACGCGCTTGCACACACACACACACACACACACACAGGAAAAATGGAAAATCTACACAATATAGAAATTCCCATAATTTCTATATTATTCTGGGCAAAAAAGTAACTACTGACCTGTGTTTCTTAATGTCATTGATTCCATTCTTCAGATTTCCCAGTCTTTCTGTTGGATTTTGCCTGAAAGCACATTTTTTTAAAAAAAGAGAATTTACAGTAATGATACTTGAGTGAGTCTCATTCATTCATTCATTCAGCAGTATCCATCAAGTTCCTACTGTAGGTCAGACACCTGAGTTTAGGGAGATGAAAAAGACGTGGCCCTCCTGGAAGAGGCACAGTTGAACTAGTTAGGAATGTATTTGTATGAATTCTTTAACGGAGCTATAAATAAACACTTAGTAAGTACTATCTTGCCAACTCAACTGAGAAAACCAGGGAAAGCTCCAGAGAATCATTTACATCGAAGCTGGAATCTTCTTAGAAACAGGCAGGAATTCCTGCTGGCCAGCACAGCTAGGTTTCATGTTCTAAATTTACTAAATTTTAATGATTCAAAAAAAGTTCAAGTGCACAAAACAAAAAGAAAGAAAGTAGCAACAAAGTGGAACTTAACCAAAAAAAGCTGGAAGCCCTCTATTTCTGATAAATGATTTTAGTATTAAGTAGAAAAAATCGGGGTAATTTAAAGTAAGATCAGAAGAATGCCTTTTAAAAATTAAAAGTTGAAAAAAAGGCATCAACACTACTAATTTTCTCTCAAAACAACCAGGTTATAAATAAATAATTTTATTTTTAACCCAAGGTTTGTGATTCTATTTTGCCCTGTAACAGATGAAGATGATTTCTGAAGATAATCTGTGAAATTTGGATCTTTTTAAAGTATACATTGCTACTGGATTCTACAGCACATGAGGTAAATTCAAAACTCCTAACTTAGTTTTCATAACAGAAAAAAAAATTCTTTAAATGTAATTAGCAACATTTTTAAAAAGTAAGTGTATACCTAATTTAAAAATGTATAAAGAGAGAACCTGAAAGCCTTCACACTTAATCCAAAACAAGGGGTTATACTTATGGTCACTCTCACCTGCAAAGCCTACGAATTAAATCTTCAGGTCTTCTTGTTATTTTTCTGGGAAAATCCATTTTTTCAATTCCTTTGAGAATCAAATTGTAGGTCATCATTTGATCAACCCCAGAAAAGGGTGGGCTAGGGAAAATCCAAAATAGGACACACTAAGACCAGAGTCCAGGGCTTCTTTTTTCTTTCTTTCTCTCTTACTTTTTTTCTTCCCTCCATCCATTCTTTCCTTCCTTCCCTCCTCTCTCTCTCTCTCTCTTCCCCTGTCCCCCTAGTCATTTTATAGCACATATTTGGATATGTGCTAGAAAATCATTTCACTAATTTCACATCATTTAAATCACACACACACACACACACACACGTAATCTGTCAGTTAGTGATGATCCTTAAAAAACAAACAAACAAAAAACCTAAAGGAAAGGAGAGAGAGAGAGAGAGATGATGCTATTTTTTTTTTTTAAGACAGAGTGAATAGGAAAAGCCTCTCTCCTGAGCTGAAATATGAGTGAAGAGAGGAAGTGGATGAGCTACACTGTAATCTGTGGGCAGAAGGCTCTAAGACAGGAAGAACAAAGATCGTGTGTCGGGAGTAGGCCTGGGTGTTCTGGAGGTGTGAGGTGGGCAGTGTGGCTGGTGGCATGAGTCAACAGCTAAGGAATGCAAGAGATGAAGGCAACATCATGTAGATCCACTGGGCTATGGTAAGGATCTGGAAATGTATATATTTGGTGATTTAATGAAGAAATTAGCTTTCTTCAATGCACAGAGAATAAACTATGATGGGGTTTGGGTGGGGTCAATAAGAAGGCCTGCTATCCTGGCAGAGGACAATGGTATTGAAGGTGTGAGACCTGGTTGGATTCTGGATCTATCTAGACTATAAAATAAACTGAGTGTCTGTGACCACCCCAAAATTTCATATGTTGAAACCCTAATTACGAGGTGATGGTAGTTGGAGGTGGGGCCTATGGAAGTAGTTAAATCATAAGGGTGGAGCCTTCACAAATGAGATTAGTGCCCTTCTAAGAGGAGGACAGAATGCTGGCTGGCCATCTTCTCACCATATCAGGATCAAAGGAGAAATTGGAAATCTATACCCATTAAGAGAGTCCTTATCAGAATTCTGTCATGCCGGCATGCTGATCTGGTAATTTAGACCTCTAAAACAATAAAAAATGCATGTTTTCTGTTTAAGCCACCTAGTTTATGGTGTCTTGTTATAACAGCCTGAACTAAGACAGGTGGTAAAGACAATAAGATTTGCTAATATGAAGGTGGTGAGTGGGAGGAAAAGAAGGATTCAAAAATGATATTGAAGTATTTTGGTTTAAATGTCTATAAAATGGAGCTGTGATCACGAAAAGAAGAAAGGCTGTGGTGGTAGTTGGTAATTTGGAACCGAAATGCACTCCCAAAGGCTTGTGTGTTAAAGGATTAGTTGTCGGCCTGTAGTGCAATTGGAAGGTGGTGGAAACTCTAAAAGGTGGGGCCTTTTGGAAAGAAGTGAGGTCACTGGGGGCATGCTCTTGGAAGGGATATTGAAATGCTGGTTTCTTTTTTCTTAGCTTACTAGAACCCGTGATGTGAATAGGCCTCCTTAACTACATGTACCTGCTATGATGTATTGTGTCACCACATGCCAGAATAACAGGTCCAAATGTGCCTAAATTGAAGCCTCTGAAAACCTGAGCCAAAAGAAACTTTTCTTCCTTGTAAGTTGTTTATTCAGGTATTTTGTCATAGCAATGGAAAACTGACTAACACAGTGAGGGTGCAGAGCAAGTTATGAGGAAAGGAACCAAAGGTTAAATTTTGAACATCCACATGGAGATGCTAAGCAGGCAGTTGGATTTATGAGTCTAGTATTCAGGAAAGAAGTTAGGGATGAAAGTATGATTTGTGGTCATCAGATAGCATTTATGGCCATGGAACGTAATGATGTCACATAGGGAGTGGTAGATAAAAGAAAGGTTGAGGGCTAAAAAGGTCCAATGTTGAGATGTTGGAAAGATTGGAGGTGTCCAGCCATAGAGACTGAGAAGAAGCCACCAGTGTGGGATAAGGAGAAAGAGGAAGGTCCTAGAATCCTTGTGCAGGAAATATTTCAAGGAAAGTTACAGCTGAGATGAGTGAAAAAACAATTGAGAACTGATCACTGACGTTAGATAACATTTCACAGTCCACTTTGCTCTTAAAAAATAATTTCATGTCTATTCTGTTATGCCATTTAAATTTTTAAAATTAAAGATGATTTCTGCTACTCTGCTGTATTTTAGCCATGCTGGAGAACTTTTGATACTGAGAGTTCCCCACCCTTGGTAATAAACTTGAAACAAAGGTGGTGTACCAGGTTTTTTTTTTTTTTTTTTTTTTTTTTTAACAATCTAGGTTTCACTTGTAAAGAGAAGGAGACAGAAAACAACAACAACAACAAAAAAACATTAGTAAGATATTTAAACACACACACACACACAAAAACACACACACACACAGATACATACATTTACAACTATATTATTTTGTTTTGTCTTATTCTTTAGATGTTTTTCATTTTCGCTTACCTCCTGCCTCTCTTTTCAGGGCATTTGAAATTTACTTTTCTCTTGCCTTACCCTAAAAACGTTTGCAAAAATAATTCCCCAACTTGTTCATGACAGTTCATGGCCACTTAAGCAGTTCCAAGGTGGTGGGATTTCTCTCCTTCCTTGTTTTCTCACTTTATTTCCCTATTTCTTGTAACAATTTATTCTAATGATGAAGATTGAAATGTATATCTCCAGTCACCTACAGGTACCATCTTGTATCTCTCAGAAATACAGCTGAAACTTCTAAGATGGTGAAACAAACTCTTGAAATAAAATTCCTTATGCCCCAAACCTTAAACAATGTTCTTCTCTGAATGACTCCCTGGAAAATTTCCCCTCTTTCCTTCAGAATTGAAAGCAATGAGTATTTGAAAATGATTACTGATAATATAAAACCATTTTTCATATCTGTTTGCCCAGTATGTTCAAAGAAAATGCTGAATGTAGACACAGGTAAGCTAATATTGAAGCTTATAGTATAAAAATTTCAAGAAGAGCTGCAGGGATAGCTCATTGGTAGAGCAGTGGTCCAACAGCACAGGAAAAAAAAATTCAAGAAGGTTCTGTGATTCCACTAAGCTCTCTTTCTCAAATAAGTGTTTGAGACTTCTATCCCACCCCCCAATAGGCCTACCCCAGTATTTCTTAAATCATTCCATATGTGAATCCTCTCTGAAATTAAGATTGAGAAATGTTTGGTTATAAATTGTTATAAGGATAATACAATCAGTTAATGAGAAAAGGAGGTAGAAAACTGATTTGAATTCTGTGTGTGTCCACATGTTACATCATAAATAGATACAATGCCACATGTGTGACAAAAAGTGCACCTCATTTAGAACCAGAAGACTTGAGATTAAATTACTGATCTTCAGCAGGTAGCTTTCTCACTTGGTTTTCTAATCTATAAAATTCAAATCATAAAATAATCATAATAAAACTTGAATCATAAAATAATAATAAAAATTCCTGCCTTATCTTCCATACCAATTTATGAAGACTAAACTAGATAATGCTTACATAAGTGCTTTGTAAACTGTGAAGCATTTTACAAATGTGAGCAAATATCACATAGATTCTATGATGTATGTGCATGTGCATGTGTCTGTATGTGTGTATGTGTGTTAAATATTTGGGACCCTGAATTCATTAATATAGTATTTTAATCTCTTTGGAAATTACAATGCAATTTTAACTGCTAAAACCCCTGATGCGTCTTGTCTGTGTTCATTAACACCTCTAGAAAGGAGTTGGCAAGAGGATGAGAATTTAAATCCAGCAGTATGGCTTTCTCTTAGCATTTCTTGTTAATGATATGTTGGGAAGATGGAAGAATATGGCTAAATTTAGTTTGTTTGATCAATGAATTTAATTGAATTAGGAAAATAGCTTCTTAACAAATTTTAAAAAGAGGAAATGATAACAATCACTCAAAACTTTCATTACAAACATTCATTCCTTCTTTTAGTCTAACGCTGGATCATCAAAGAAAGCCCTCCCATATTTAATGTTATCTTCAATAAGGTACCTTGACATTTTAGGTAAAACATAGCAATTCTATACTCCTTTCTTTCAACTTCCTGAATCTTTTCTGGCATGCTTTAAGCTTACAACCTCACTGTATTTGAAACAATATAAAGAGAAAAAGGCAACATACTTAATTAAGATGTTTCATAAATATTTTAAACTCCTGAATTATAAATTATTATCATTAGTGAGTTACTCTGGCATTTCTCTAAAATAAAGTGTCTAAATAAAACTGGAAGGTATACACTTACTTGCCCGTTAGGAGCTCATACACTAGAATTCCCAGGGACCAAAAGTCCACACTGAAGTCATGCCCTTTGTTGAGAATGACCTCAGGAGCTACATATTCTGGAGTCCCACAGAATGTCCATGTTTTCTGTCCAGAACCTATTTTTTTAGCAAATCCAAAGTCAACCTGGAAAGGAATCAAAGAAAATGTCAGAGATTATAAAACTTATGCTCCTCTTTAAGTCTGCCAGTAACTTCCTAAATCTTTCTACACTCCCACCCTTTCCTATGTGCACACATGCACGCACACACCACACACATAGTCTCTGTCTCTTCTCTCTCTGTGTTACATATTTCTTTGCAGGATCAGATATAAATCTAGTTGCAAGCACCTCTACTCTCATCACCCTTAGAAGATAATTCAATTTTGGTAATATGCTCCCAACAAGCAGTGCCAAAAGCAAATTTAAATATGATGGTGGTATTCAGTGGGAAGAAATGAGAAAGGGGAAGTGATACAACTCTGGGTGCAGAAAGCTCCATCATGGAAATACAAACAGTTGGGGGAATAGGGTTGGAGAGAGATTGCTGGGCCATGACTCTGAGAACGTCCCTGAGAGGGAAGGAGGGACTCTCCCAGGGTAAAGAATCAGTACCCCCCCTTCTCTGTCTTCTCAAAATGGGCTCTCCCACCTCTCTTAGCTTCTGCTCAATTAACTCTGTGCACAGAATAGACAGGGAAGAAAGCTGGAGCTGTAGAGGCCCTGTCACTGAATTGAGGCAGTGTAAGTAACTGAAACCAAACACGTCCTGTACAACAAACAGTTGGTTAGACCTGTGTAGGGGTATTTAGCACATAGTTTTCATCTCTAATATATACAGATACTATTTTAACAAAACCATGTTCCAGTTCCCTCAAGTAAACAGCACAGAAATTGTTCCTGGACTGTAACATGCACATTTTAACAACTTCATTATACATGGATGATCTCAACAATATGGCATTAATCTTTTCTAAAGAATTAAATAAACAAAGTTAGCATATCAAAATCAGCCTTCACCTAAAAAGGTGTAAGCCAGTGAGTTATAAAATCCATGCCCCATTACTTATTCAAATATTTAAAATCTTTATTTTACCTTAAATTTCTTAGAAAGTTACCATCTTACACACACACGCTTTGTTATTATCCCACAATAGCAAGAATTTCCTTACTGGGAAAAGGGAATCTACATAACATAATTCAAAGTAGGCTTTTACTGTTTTCTTTTATCCACACAGAACAGTTCACAAAGATTATATGTAGGAGATAACTGGGGATATTATAGAATTAAAACCTGTAACCAGATGAGATCAGCACATCTACTTACTCCTCAGAGAAGAAACCAATATGAAAATTGTAGCTAATTTTATAAAGACTGAAATTTAAGAGATAAAAAAGCAACATTTATAGCTGCATTTGTATGCACAAATAGGTGGAAATATTATATTTTATTGGTTTATAACTGCTTCTCAACTCATTTTTTAATTGCATTTAATTTCCCTTTAGCTTCTGCTTAAGAAAAGTTTTCATCACTCTAAACTTAAAAATAAAATTTTTATGATCTAAACAAAAAGTATGTATGTGGTTTCTTTTATAAAAAAAAAGAATGACTGAATATTTAATACCTATTTAAAAGAAGTTTTCTGGCTCTAAGGTGGTATATTTTAAATTGCTGGTTCTGCTCTTATCATATTTGCATATTGAGCCATAGGTGGTAATCACTACATAATTTTTTTAGTATTTATGAACTCATCACTTTCTTTATCTTCTTAAATCATATCAACTTTGGTTTAATTCATTTGGTGAGAAGAAACGGACATTCAGACCTACCCAAAGTTACATGCCTAATAGAGAAGACTACATCTTCTGTCAAATTCTGTATGTTTTCTATAAAAATCAAGCTCCCTCTGTCTCACACCACCATGGATTCTAAAACAAGCCTCCACCTTTTCTTTACCCCATCCCATCTGGGCAATGAAAAGTAAGTTACTTAATTTTTTTGTTTAATAAACATTCATTGAGCATCACCATATACCAAGTACCAGGATAAAGAAAGAGTTCTGGCAGAGTTTATATTAAGAAAAAGAGAAAGAAAACAAGCTTATAAATATAATGCTATGATGATCATAGAATGTCAGATGGTGACATATGCTATAAAGAAACATACAGCAGAATTAGGCACAGAGAGCAATATGAATTGTATCTGAAATAAGGTGACCAAGAAAAACCACACTAAGGAGAAAGCATTTGAGCAGGTTTGAGCAGAAATCTGAGTGGGATCAGAGAGAGTTCTGTAAATAGTGATTCTGTCAGGAGGAAAGCTCTGAGATGGGAACGTGCATTGGTAAGTTCAAGGCCTGGGAAGAAGGCCAGTGTGGCTGGGTCATAATGTGGGAGAGGGAGAGATGCAGGAAGTGAGGGCAGATTCTGGAGTGGGTTTGTAAGCCACAGAAAGAACTTTGGATTTTTCTTCTAAGAGTTACTGTAGGATTAAGGGAAAGATGTATGATGCTATGGCCTGACTTATATCTTAAAGGGATCAGTCTAAGAAATAAGAAAATAGACCCCTGTTTTTTTTCCCCTCACATTCTACTAGCAAAAGTAGGCTTTCAAGAAGGATCTCTAGAGAACCAGACTGCAGATTCTCCTTGTCTCTATTAAATTTCTATTATTAAACATGGCTTAAATTAAGCTAAAAGCTTACAATCATTAAGTATCCAAAGACTTTAATAAATGAGAAGGTTTTAAGATACTTCCAAATCTGTAGCCATGACTGCATCATTGAGAAACAGAAAAATTAGCACTGTGGCTTGCTGGAGCTGGGTCCAAAAAGTATGAGCTTGTTCCCAGAAGTTTCGCTCTAGGTCAGAAAATCTGTCAGATATTGGTTCTCTCAGTCACATAAATATGGACACAAAATGACCAGTCTAATTAAGCCAGATGATTCATGGAGACATAACATTCCAAAATAATATTTATGTGGCATTTTTAGGGCACTTTTTTTTTTACCCAAGTCTAGACAAGGGTAAAATGGAATCTGTTCATCCTGTCTGCCAACAACCAAAATTGATTCAATGTCCTTCAGATACGTCTGTCCATCCTCTAAATAGGAAACAATAGGTGATTTCCATCAAGTTAGAGAGAGGCTAAGGTATGTGTGGATGAATCCTTCATAACAATGGCCTGTTCTTTATGGGGTATAGAGATTCAGCTGAAATGCTCAGAGTATTTAGCAGAAGGTGAGCAAAAAAGGGATTATTTGCATGCACAAAGGCAAACTGGAAAAATTCTTTGAGGCTCTTTGAAGATTTTCTTGAATCACAGAACCAATTCCTCTCTTATAAGGATCTCTAACACTGCTTATATTCCACAATTACATCCCTAGTAGGAGTACCATCAATTGGGTGTGAGTAAATCTAGCTCCTTAAGAAAAGACATTTTATCTATTCATT
The DNA here is from genome assembly GCF_047511675.1 of Marmota flaviventris. NCBI lineage: Eukaryota > Metazoa > Chordata > Mammalia > Rodentia > Sciuridae > Marmota > Marmota flaviventris. The sequence goes on from NC_092504.1 coordinate 65,048,563, forward strand.
TTGTACCTTACAGCATTTGTAACAGATTTTCAACTTGTGCTTAGTGAGAAAAAAAAAGAAGAGATAACTGCTCATATGGGTTTCAATAAGATATAATAAACATGAGGTCTAGGAAGGTTTCAATAAGATATAATAAGCATGAGGTCTAGGAAGGTCATGGGTACTTGTATGAGCTGAGACTTGAACCAGGCTCTAAGGGAACCTTGTACAGGTAAATTGATGAGGAGGTAGAAGGTATTTAAAGGAGAAGCAGTAGCCCATGTTAAGCACACTGATGGGAAAAACTGTCACTAAGTACAGCTAATAATTTCTTGGCAACAGAATATTGTTGGAGCTGATAATTATTTTTATTTTTAAGTTAGGAAATACTATATCTATCTATCTATCTAGATATATATCTATATCTATATATCTATATATATATAGATAGATATAGCGAGAGAGAGAGAAACTAAAAAGAGAACGATAACAAGTATATATACTTTATATACATAAAGTCTATTTATAAAACAATGTGACATGTATACAAGTTATAAAGCATGAGAATAAAACTCCCTGTACCACTCACCAGTTAAATAACTGGAGGAAAGCCAACATGGAAGGTCCACGTAATTCTCCTAGGGAGTCCTTTTGCCCAATGGGCAAGAGGTCATCATTCCCCTGACATCTACACTTATCACTTGCTTGCATTCATTTCTAATTTTGCCCCATATCTAATATACCTAAGTATGACAAAACTTTTATATTTTAAACTTTTGGTAGATCTTATCTATTTTGGGGCAAATTGCATTTTTTTATCATTCAAATTTATATCTGTTATTTTAATCCATCCTGAAGTCCATTTTCACTGCTGTATCATAACACCATTTAATTAACACACAATGATTTTTATCCATTCTACTGTTGGTGGACATCTGTGCTATTTCCAACTACATGCCACTCCAAAATTCTTCTACTGATATTGTTTTCCATGTTATCTAATAAATATGTATAAGACAGTAGAGATGCTGGGTCAAAGATGTGATGGCATTTTCAAATTTATTAGATATTGCCAACTACATTTTCCAAAGGGATTATATTATATTGCTACTCTCTCTACCAGAAGTGTATAAAAATTCTAATTGCCCTACATCCTCACAATGATTTAATAATATAAACATTTCCCTTTTTGCCATCTGTGAGTACAAAATCACTGTGGTTTTAACTTGTATTTCCTCCTTTAGTAATTAGTTTGAGCTATAGCATTATAATTAGCTTTCATATCTGAGGGAGCAATTTCCTTCCATCCTGTTCTCTTTGTCTTCAAAAATGTCTTACTATTCTTGGCCCTTGGGTGTTCTTCATAAATTTTAGAACCAGCTTGCCAAACTTTCAGGAAAAGCTCTGCTGGGATTTCCACTGGAAGTGTATCAAATCTGTGGATCAACTTGCAGAGTACTGATATCTTTAGGATGTTCAGTCTGTTTGTTTTGAAATATAGTGCATCCGTCTGAGTTAGGTAAATAATGCTAGTTGCTGCACTAAATATTTCAAAGAAGGTATAAAAGCTTAAATTCTATATTAATGTACTTCTTTCTTACATTCTGGGTTTTCCTGAGGAGTGAGGAGATCTCCACTAACAGTGATTTAGGGAGACAGGCTCCTTCCATCTCAGGGCTCTGCTAACTTCAAATCAGCTATGTTTGTTGGCAACAAGCCAGAAAGAGTACAGAGACCCACTGCACAGAAATTTTACAGGCCAGGTGTGTGAGTAGTACACATGGATTTGCTAACATGTGCCACATGGTCACAACTACCCAGAAAAAATGGCTGAAATGGATTGTCTAGCTCTGTGCCCAGAAGAGAGAATGAACATTAATTATTAATTTAAGTCTTATAATATCTTTTAAATATGATTTTTCTAAGTTTCTCAATAAAATTGTTGCACATTTTTGCTAGTCTTGGTTATTATTTTTTTTTATAAATGGCATTTTTTGCTCTATCAACTATTTTTCTGGTTTTTAAATAACACTGTTTTTGTATTTTTAAAATGTTTTTTTATATTAATAATTTTACATGCTGCAACCACACTAAAAACTCTCTAATTAATTCTAACATTTGTTTTCCACTTTGGATTTCTATATAGTTAATTATTATCAACTAGTAGATTTTATCCTTTGGTTTTCCATCTGTCTTTTAAGTTTATCTCTATCTTAGTTCAATGGTAAATAAAATACTGAATTGGGGTACCTAGATCACTGATTTCAAGAGAATACTTCAAATGTTTAATCATGATGTACAGTGCTTGCTCTAAATTTTGTTAGGTATATTTCATTTGGTTCATTAAATTTCTTTTTATTTTTAGTTAGCTAAGAGATTTTATTATAACTGAATGTATCAAAATTTTCTCTGCAACTATGAAGTGATTACATAATAGATTTTCTACTTTAATCTGTTATGGTGGTAGTTTACTTTAACATAGCTTTTAAAAAATTTGTAAGACTTTTAGAACAATCAGTGAGATTAAGAGGAATGATGCAGAGATTTCTTATGTACTTCTTACTAACACACACACATACAGTCTTTCAATAGTCAACATCTCCCATCTGAGTGGTACATTTGACACATCACCCAAAGTCCATACTTTCCATTCAACTAACATATGATTTCATGTGTCAATCATTATATATCATGTAAGTATTTTTACTGCCCCCAAAATATGTTGTGTTCATTTCTCTCCCACACCCCAAAACTTGGCCACCACTGGTGTTTTCACTGTCTCCAGTGGTTTTGATTTTCACAAAATGTGACACATTTGAAATGAAACACTATGTGGCCTTTCCAGATTGGACTTTCTTTCACTTTGCAATATACATTTAAGGTCCCTCCATGTATTGTCATGGTTTTGATAGTTCATTGCCTTTTAGCATTGAATAAAACTCCATTGTCTGGATTCAGCCATCTACCCATTTACCTACTGAAGGGCATCTTGCAAGATTTGGCAATTGTGAATTAAACTGCCACAAACACTTGCATGAAGGTGTTGAAGTGAACATCGGTTTTCAACTCCTTTGAGTAAATATCAAGGATTGGGATTACTAAATGATATAGTTGATGTATGTTTAACTTTGTTAAGAAACCAGAAAACCATCCACCAAAGTGTGTGTGCTGTTTGCATGTCTGTCATGACTCCAATCCTCACCAGCACTTAGTGTTGTCAGTGTTCCAGATGTAACCACTCTAGAAGGTGAGAAGTGTTATTTTGCTGTTTTAATGTTTAAACCCCTAATGATTTAGATTGTACACATCTTTTCATGTGCTTGTTTTCCATCTGTAGATCTCCTGAGGTGAGATGTCTGTGCAGGTATTTTGCCCATTGTTTAATAAAGTTCTTAATTTTCTTCTTCTTATTTTAAATGTACTTTATACATTTCAATAATAGTACTTTATAGTATGTGTCTTTTAAAAATATTTTCTCCTACTTCTGAGGCTTGTCTTTTCCTTCTCTTGACATTTTCTTTCACAGAGCAAGTTTTTTATTTAAATGAAGTGTAGCTAAACAATGATTTCTCTCATGGGCCATGGCCTTTGATATGTGTCTTAAAAGTCATCGCCATACACAAAGCCAACTAGTTATTCTCTCATATTATTTTCTAGGAGTTTTATGGCTTTGGGTCTTATATTTATGTCTATGATCCATTTTGAGTTAACTTTTGTGAAGGGAGTAGAAGGGTACAGGGTCTGCCTAGATTCCTTTTTTGAATGTGGATATACAGCTACTCCAGCACATTTGTTGAAAAGATTGACTCTGCTTTATGTATGCCTTTGCTCCTTTGCCAAAGATCAGTTGACTCTGTCTATGTGGATCTATGTCTGGGCCATCTGTTCTGTTCCATTGCTCTCTTTGTCTACTCCTCCATCAATATCTCACTGTCTTATTCACTGCAGCTACATCAGGTACTGTCAGCCCTCTGACATTTTTCTTCAATGTTGTGTTGATATTCTGGGTCTTTGCCTCCCCACATAAACTTTAGTATCAGTTTGTCACTATCCATCAGGTAACTTGATGGGATTCTCATTAGGATTTCCAGGAATCTCAGATCAAGTTGGGAAGAACTGGCACTGTGAAGAATATAGAGTATCCCTATTCATGAACAACAAATAACTCTCCATATATTTAGGACAGCTAAATATTCCTTTCAGCAGGGTTTGTTGTTTAGCTTATATAGATTATTTACACATTTTCTTAGGTTTAAACCCAAATATTTCATTTCAGGAGTGCTAATGTAAATACTATGGTGTTTTTATTTCAAATTCCACTTGTTCACTGTTAGTATCTAGGAAAGCAATTGAGTTTTGTATATGAACCTTATATTCTGTGACCTTGCTGTAATTGCTTACTGATTCCAAGAGTTTTTTTGTTGTTACTCATTCTTTCAGATTTTCTACATGGATGATCATATTGTCTGTGAATAGAGAAATTTTTATTTCTTTCTTCCCACTCTGCATATCTTCTATTTGCTTCTCTTGTTACATTAACTAGGCCTTCCAGTAGGATGTTGAAAAGGAGGGATGAGAAGAGACATCTTTATTTTTTTCTGATCATAGAGAAAAGGCTTCTAGTAGCTCACCATTCAGTATAATGTTAGAAGTAGGGTTTTTGTAGATATTTGTTATATTGAGTTGAGGAAATTCCTCTCTTTTCGTAGTTTACTGAGAAATTTTTAACAAATCTTATGGTGACAGAGTTTGTCTAAGTTTTCTATACTTATTGATATGATTGTGTAGTTTTTATTTTATCCTGTTGATGTGATGGATTACATTGATTGATTTTCAAATGTTGAACCAAACCTTGCATTCCTGGGGTAAAGTTAATTTTACTTTGGTATATAATTATTTTTATACATTGTTGAATTCAATTTGCGAATATTTTGTTGTGGACTTCTACAGCTATGTTTATGAGAGATCTTCCCTCTAGTTTTCTTTTCCTATAAAATCTTTGTCTGCTTTTGATGTTAGGGCAAGGGTATGCATGTACAAACATACAACAATAGATCCACTATTATGTATAATTATAATGCACTAATAAGAAATAATAAATTAGGGAGAATTCCCTCTGCTTTATCTTCTGAAAAGCACTATAGAGAATTGGTATAATTTCTTCTTCAAATGTTGACTGGAATTCACCAGTAAACCCATTTGAGCCTGATATTTTCTCATTTGAAAGATTATTGATTATTTATTCAATTTCTTTAATAGATATAAACCTCTTCAGATTGTTTTATTTATTCTTTGACTTTCAAGAGATTTTATCTTTCAAAGAATTAGTTAACTACATCCAGGTTATCAAATTTGTGGAAATATAGCTATTCATAGCAGTCCTTTATTATCCTTTTAATATCTATGAATTCTTTCATTGTATTCCTCTTTCATTTCTGATATTAGTAATCTGTGCCTTCCCTCTATGTCTCTCTCTTTTCTAAGTATTACAGCTAGAGATGTACTGGTTTTATTGATCTTTTCAAAGAATCAGCTGTTGGTTTCATTGACTTTCTTTGTCCATTTCTTGTTACCAATTTCAATAATTTCTGCACAAATTATTAGTTATTCTCTCCTCTTACTTTGAATTTCACTTGCTTTTTTCCTAGTTTCCTGAAGTAGGAAAGTATTTTGGATCCTAATATATTACTCAATGCTAGAGACTTCTCTATCAACTCTGCTCTGGTTGCATTCCAGAAATTTTGATAAACTGTGTTTTCATTTTCATTTAGTTCAAAATATTCTAAAATTTCTGTTGATATTTCTGTTAGACCCGTGTGTTATTTGTTAGTGTGTTGCTTAGTCTCCATGTGTTTGGGGATTTTCCAGTTATCTTTCTGTTATCGATTTCTAGGTTCCTTCCATGTGCTGTAAGCAGACATGGTAATGTCTACATTCAGGTATCCAAATGATGCTAAACCACTTCAGAGGTATGCTAACAAAATAATCCTAATTACTCTCCATCCCTGTGTGGATTACTGCTTTCATTCTTTTCACTTATGTATAGAGGCATAATATGCTCTGCACTTCCTGGACATGTAAGTGGTGACTGACATTAATTTAGATAAATTCTCAGTCATTGCTCTTTCAAATATTACTTCTGTTCCTTTTGTGCTCTGTCTTCTCCTTCTGTTCCTATTCCATTGTGCTTGCATTCTCCCTTCTGTAGTTGTTCCACAGTCCTTGGAGATATAATTATATATATATAATTTATATATTATGTAATTCATATATATATATATATATATATATATATATATATATATATATATATAATATTTTTTTGCCCAGTCTTTTTTTTTCTCTCCTGTTTTTTCAGTTTTGGAGATTTCTTTTTATATATCTTCGAACTTAAAGATTTTTAAATTAACTATGTCCAGTCTACTATTGCACCCATCAAAACTATTTTTGCCCCTGTGATATCTACTGGGAGAATCTAGTGCAGCTCCTGGAGGACTCATAAAAGTGTGCCCTTCTGCCCATGTCTAGACCTTCCGCAGTTGCTGGAGTTTAGAACTCTGCAGATCAACTCATCGGTTACTGTGACGGTTTCCCTCTGCAGCACATGGAGGTTTTCCCTGGCGAGTCCTTGCTCCTGTGAGCTGCCACTCCCTGTATTCCCATGACTCTCTCTCCAGAAGGGGAAGCATTAGTTTTCCCTGTGTTCTCTCCTCTCTCTTACAGATCCAGGAAGAGTTGTTCTTTCAGTCTGTTCAGCTCTTTCCTCACGAGGTGAGAGTGGCAACATCAAGCTCCTTATGTGTGGAACCGGCCCAATGGCTTTGTATTTCCTGGACGTATCCAACCTTGTATGACGAATTGTTATGAATCTGTATTCACAGCATCAGTCAGTTTGTTAATGTTCTGCTCCTGATTTATGCTCTGAATTCATGAATAAGACTGTATATTAATTTGTCATTTTTAGGAGATTTCATTGGAGAATTAAGTTCATATTAACTAGCCCCATAAAATAAGAGTTATCCCTTACTATTTTTAGAAAGATATCCATAATTTTAACATTAAAGGTCTTTGAAGTGACTGCTTTTTCAAAGGTACAAGATCACTCAGATTTTCTATTTCTTTTTGTTTGGTTAGGCATTTTGTACATCTTTTCCATTTAACCTAAGATTTCCTATATAGTGTTTTCTGGTTCACATAAATCTCTGCTTTAAGTAATCATGTTCATTCATAAAAGTGTTTATTTTATAGCCTTTTTTATGAACAGTATTCACACAGATTTTTTAATTTTAATCTACCTTTTTCAGAAAACCAGGTTTGGCTGTGTCATTTTGCTGATATATCATTTTCTGTTTTACTAATTCATGCTCTTTATTTTGTTCCTTTCTTTGTTTTTATATTATGTCTTTTTCTTATCTTCTTAAGCTGGATATTTAGCTCACTGATTCCATCCCTCCTCATCCCCCCAACCCCCAGGGCTGAGGACAAAACCCAGGCCTTGTGTGTGCTGGGAAAGCACTTTGCTACGGAGATAAATCTTCAACCCCAAGTTCATTGATTTTTAACCGTTCTTATTTCCTAGCTGAAATGGTTAAGGTTTTAAATATAATTGTAGCTGTTGCAGCCCATATATGTTGATATATAGTATACTCTCCCTTGGGCGTCGTTTTTAAATATTCATTAAAGTTTTCTTCACTGCTTGTTGAGTCATTGTGCATTATCTTTAAAATTCCACCAAGACAAGTTCGAGTGTTGTTTGTGGCTTCTTCCTGTTTGTTGTTGTTACTGAGTTCTACTTTAAATACACTGAGTCAGTTTACAAGAACTACTTGTGCCTATTTTGAGAGTGAGGGAAGGGCTGCTTCCTAGGTCCCTCCTTCATTCTTACATGCTAATCAATCTGCTCAGTCCAGCAGCTAACTCTCTTAGTTGTTGTCATGGGGCTATTGCTAGAAGGAAGCAGATAGATCATAAAAATGAGCAATGATATCAATATTTAACATGCTTTATACTATACTTTCTTATGTAATAATATTCAATATAAGTAAAATTAATCTGCTCTGTTAGTGCACCCTGTGCAAAAGCATCTGGGCAGACTTTGCATTTTGGCTGAGGGGCATTATACACAGCAGTTAATTCCACAGTCACATCAAATGTTCACTGGTTAGTGACAGCTGAGATTTATTTGATTACTATGAAGTTTGCTCCTGAATAACTGCAAGAGGGTTAACTATTACATACTCTGCCTGGACTGAGAACAAGGCAAGTCTTCTTTAAACATTTTATGTACTGTCCTACATCTTAATGCTGTTCTTGATTCATTCATTCTAGCCAGAATAAGGACTCAAAAATGCTATTGCCTTTATCAGCTCTCCTTGGCCTGGAAAGTTGAGAAAGATGATTTAAGAAATGATAGGACAGGAGGTGAAAGATGATGATGTGAGAGTATTCATGGTCCTACAGTTCTTTAATTCTTAATCTACACCCCTGCAGTTTCTGATGAAGACAGCTTGGTCCCAGAGGGGATTCATTTAGGAATAAAGCAGCCAATCTCAATCATGACTTGGGCAGAAAGAGTGGAATAAGGTCTTCAGCCCTCCCCATAAGCCCATTGTCTGTAATTATCACAAAAGGGTATACTTCTACAGCCTTCTAGAGACACAATTCCAACATCCAGGTTTTTCTCTTATTTAGGAAAAGTTTACCCCAAGATTTTCCTGTTTTATCACTGATGGAAAAAAAAATATTTCCATTAGGTCTCTCACCCCTCCTACGCACTGCCGGAAACTGAAGAAGGATGAAAATGTTACTTGTAAGAGTTAATAGAATGAGACTAAGATACTCTCAGAAGGCATCTTTCATTCTTAAAGACATTTCTGTCTAAGGCTGGACTGCCCAGGGCCCATCACCCAGATGGCATTACTGCTGTGCTGTCACCAGGTACCCTACCACCCATCCCTACAGCAGCCCCCTCAGGAACTCTCAGCTCAGCTCTGCTGGGCTTTCAGCTAACAGACAGTGTCTGTTTCTGCTGTTTGCTGAAACTTGCTTAATGACCCAGTAGAAAATCAAATTTTGTTCAAGTGCATTCTCTACCTATTGATGAGTGACAGCTGAGTCACTCATTGAATTGAATATTTTACAAGCCCTATTAGATTAAATTTATTAATTTTGTTATATACTTTTTTTATAGCTTAAGTGACTTAGTGTCTAAATATACAAGCAATTTCTGAGACAGGCATATTAAAAAGTCTACAATTATTCACATTTCGTTATTCTGCCAAATTCTGCTGTTTATTTTTTGAAGTATTTTATTAGGTATATAAAAGACTGGGATATTTATATCATTTTGCTGAAAGGGGCCTTTCATTATCATAACGTTACACCTTTATCTATAGGAATACACCTTCCCTGATATTAACATGATGAAACCTGTATTTTAATTGGTTTAATATTTCCCAGAAATATCTTTTCCCATCCTAATTTCAACCTTTCTGCATCCTCCTATTTTAGGTGTCTCTCTTATAATCACCATCAAGCTGATCTTTATTTTATAAATCTACCTGACAATCATTTTTATCTGGAGAGTTAAGTGCATTTACATATATTAGATGTCTTCCTACTTTATTATTTTGTGCTTTCTCTGTTTTCTTGATTTGTTTCTTCTTTGTTGCCTTCTATTAAAATGACATTTTTCTCCTTTTGCTTCAATTTCAATTACTCTCACATTCTATTTATATGATACTGGTTTTCAGGTATTTAGTATTTTATCATTTTAATAGTATATATTACAAAGATTATTAATTTATACCATAATTTTTAAATGACGTGACATGTTTACCATTTCTCTATGGCCGTCACTCCCTGTGGCATCCCAGAGCCTTCATGAAGGATCATTTTTCTGCCCCCTAAGCATAACATTTGTGTGCAGGAGTAAACATCTTTAAACTTTGTTTTCTGGGCTTACAAATGAAGTTTTTAGTTATTTCACTTAAAATGTTTAAGATATTGTACTGCTTTATGACTTCTATTATTACTAGTGAGATTTCTGCTGAGAGTCCAATTTTTATTCCTTTGTTCCTTTCAGTTTACATAAACTTCCCTTTCTTTTTGTTGACTTTTAAGATGCTCTCTGTTTTAGTTCTATACTTTTACTACTACAGTAGCCAGCATCAAAGGGAACCCCAGTGAGCCACTTCCCCTTGTAATGAGTGGTATGCCCATCCACAACAGACCAACAGAATACAGTGGAAGTGCTGGTATATGACCTTGAGAGTAGGTTTTAAAGGCAGGTAGCAGTTCCTCAGTGTTTGGAAGACTTACTCTGACAGAAACTAGCTGCCATGCCATGAGAACATTCAATCAGTCCTGTGAAGAGGCCTGTTGGAGAATGAAGGCCTCCAGCCAACATCCAGCACCAACTTGCCAGCCATATGAATGAATTACACTGGGACTGATCCTCCAGCCCTAGCAGATGTGCAAGCCTCCAGGTGATGGCAGCCCCAGCCAACATCTAACCAAGACTCCATGAGGGACCTGGAGTCAGAATCACCTAGCTAAACATTTCCAAATTCCCAAACTGCAGAAACTGTGAGATTGTAAAAGGCTATTGCTGTGTTAAGTCATTAAGTTTTGAAGTGACTTGTTAAACAAAACAAGAGCTTGAAGAAATATGATCTGGAATTTGGACTCCTTTACCTGATTGCTGTCTTTTTATGATTTCTGGAAAAATCTCAGTCATGGTTTATTGAAATATTGCTTTCCCCTCATTCTCTATATTATTTTTGTCTGGGAGTACAATTAAACTTTTAAAGAAACTTTTCTAAGTTTCTTCATTCCTTTCTTTTATTTCTATTATGTCTCTATGCTACATTCTATATAAATCACTTTTTCTTTCATTTCCCTGATTTTTCTGTTTGTGTTAATCATCTACTATTTAACCTTTCCATGACATTTTCCAAATTGAATACAATTGACAGGTAATAAAATGCACACATCTTTGGTATACAATTCATGCAGATTATACTCATATAACCACAGCCACCATATATACATTCAGGATACAGGCATTCCCATTATCTCAGAAAATTTCTTCATGCTTTTTCCCAATCAAATGCTCCTCCCACAGACATCTATTATATTGCTTTCTAACACATACTATACAACTCTTATAGTAATCATGTATGTGTGTGGCTTCTTTTATTAACATAGTTTTTAAAATTCATTCATGTTATTGCCTACAGAAATTCACTCCTTTTTTATCACTAAACTGAATTTTGTTGCTGAAGGTACTACTGTATGTAAATACATACAATTGACGATGGATATGTGAGCTATTTCTTGTTTGGGGCCTGTTAGGAATAAGGTTATTATGGGCATTGATTCCCAATATATCTGAAGCTCTGATTTCAGTTTTCCTGGGTAAATATTAAGAAGTAGAATGTTCTGTCATAGAATAGGTATGTTTGGCTCCATGAGAAACTAACTGTTCTTTTATGATTTCAGTTTTTATCCCCATCAGAAGTGTAGGGGACCATCCTTACCAACACTTGATATTGTCAATCTTTTTAATTATAACAATTCTACTAGGTGTGAAGTGTATTTCTTTGTGGTTTTAATTTATATTTATTTACTTGATAATTAGTGATATGGCTAAGTGATCATGCTCATACTTTCCTTTGTAAAGTGTTTCTTCAAGGTTCATGACCATTTTTAAAATACAGTAGCTCAAGTTTTTATTATTTACTTGTAGATGTTCTTTATGTATTCTGGCTGTGAGCCTTTTGTCAATTAAATATATATTGAAAATATTTTCTTCTAGTTTATGACATGATAATCCATTTTCTTGGCCATGTATTTTCACAATCATAAATTTTTAATGTTTTTTTACTCTTTTTTGGGAGGGGAACCAGAGACTGAACCTGGGACCCTTAACCACTGAGCCACATCCCCAGTCCTTTTTACATTTATTTTGAGATAGGGTCTTACAAATTGCTTATGTCCTTGCTAGGTTTGTTAAGGCTGATTTCAAACTTGTGATCCTCCTGCCTCAGCCTCACAACTTGCTGGGATTACAGGCATGTGCCACTGCACCCAGCTAGAAATTTTTAATTTTAATGAAATTCAATTCATCTTTTTTTTTTTTTTTTAAGATTAATATTATTTGTGTTCTAGGAAATCTCGGCTTATCCCAAGTTTTGAAAATACATATTATGTTTACTTTCTAAATGGTTTATAGGTCTATGAACAATCTTGAAATAATTTTTACATATAGTAAGAGGTACAATCAGGTCATTTTCTTTCTTTCTTTTTTTTTTTTTTTTTTTTGCTATTACGGCTTTACAGTTGTTTCAGCAATGCCTTCTGAAGACACTAACATATCCTCTTTTGCTGACTATGTGTATCTATCTCTGGACATTATTCTACTAGACTGAGTTATCTGTCTATCTTTATACCAGTACCATAGTGTTTTTTTTTGTTTGTTTGTTTTTTTAAATTTCAAGTCTAATGATGTGTTTTTTTTTTCTTTTTTTTTTTTTAATTTTTTATTGTTGGCTGTTCAAAACATTACATAGTTCTTGATATATCGCAATTTGATTCAAGTGGGTTATGAGCTCCCATTTTTACCCCATATACAGATTGCAGAATCACATCAGTTACACATCCATTGATTTACATATTGCCATACTAGTGTCTGTTGTATTCTGCTGCCTTTCCTATCCTCTACTATCCCCCCTCCCCTCCCCTCCCCTCCCCTCTTCTCTCTCTGCCCCCTCTACTGACATTCGTTTGTCCCCCTTGTATTATTTTTCCCCTTCCCCTCACTTCCTCTTGTATGTACTTTTGTATAACTCTGAGGGTCTCCTTCCATTTCCATGCATTTTCCCTTCTCTCTCCCTTTCCCTCCCACCTCTCATCCCTGTTTAATGTTAATCTTCTTCTCATGCTCTTCGACCCTACTCTGTTCTTAGTTACTCTCCTTATATCAAAGAAGACATTTGGCATTTGTTTTTTAGGGATTGGCTAGCTTCACTTAGCATAATCTGCTCTAATGCCATCCATTTCCCTGTAAATTCTATGATTTTGTCATTTTTTAATGCAGAGTAATACTCCATTGTGTATAAATGCCACATTTTTTTTATCCATTCACCCTAAGATACCATCTCACTCCAATTAGATTGGCAGCCATTATGAAGTCAAACAACAACAAGTGCTGGCGAGGATGTGGGGAAAAGGGTACACTTGTACATTGCTGGTGGGACTGCAAATTGGTGCAGCCAATTTGGAAAGCAGTATGGAGATTTCTTGGAAAGCTGGGAATGCAGCCACCATTTGACCCAGCTATTCCCCTTCTCGGTCTATTCCCTAAAGACCTAAAAAGAGCATGCTACCATAGTGTTTTGATTACTACAGCTTTATATTTATAGTAAGGCTTCATATCAGATAATATAAATTCTTCAATTTTATTATTTTACAAAGTAGTTATTGACACTTCTAAACATTCTGAATTTTCATGGGAATTTCAGAAAAAACTCCATTTCTGAAAACCGGCTTCTCAGATTTCTGAGCCACATCCCCAGCCCTATTTTGTATTTTAAAAAACAAAAACAAAAAACAGGGTCTCACTGAGTTGCTTAGCGCTTCACTTTTGCTGAGCCTGGCTTTGAACTCTCTGTCCTCCTGCCTCAGCCTCCTGAGCTGCTGGGATTATAGGCTTGTGCACCAAGCCTGGCTATAAATTGTTTAACTGTGGATCTCACCTAGTGTGTTGCCCCTTTTCAAGGTCTGATCATCTACTTTTTATTGTTCTCCAATGCCTTCATACATGTTTATATGCATAATTAATCTCACCAAGAGGACAGTGCAGTGCAAACTATTCAACCATTAATGAAAATTTCCATTGCACATTTAATTTCAATTATTATACTCTTAATTTATTAATAGATGCTTTACTTGTTAGTTTTTTTTCCCCAAAAACCTGTTGGATATTTTTTTTGGAAACATCTGCTCCTCACTCATTTTTTTATCCCACTCTTATTTTCAAGACACATCAGATGTATTCATTGTACATTCTGTACCTAGTTACTCCAATATAGGAGGAGTTCATGTGTCTCCTTCTGCTCTTTTTGTTTCGGAAAATTAATGCTCATGGTAGCTTTTTTCCTCCTTATACGTTTATTTTATTATTTTTAAAATGTGAGCTCATGTTCCCTGGAACTTTATCTACAAGAGTTCTTTGTGACTGGAGTTAAAAGTATACTCTTCCAAAGAGAATATACACTGGTTCTTGGGACTTGGGCATGCCACCAACCTGGATCTATTTTCATTTAGATTCTTACTTGGATTTTTCCATCCTTGAAGACTGGACCCCAATCTCTCCATTAAGACTAGCCTGTGGCCAAGAATTCTTAGACGAGACCCTTCCTGTGCCTCTACCAAGAGCCAATAATGAGAAAAGCATGTTTCCTTGCATGTACTCTGTCTTTGTAAATTTGATATTTGTTTCTTATTTTCTTTTTCTCTTAGAGTTTAATCTGTGTGATTCCTGGCTCTATACAATGTTCTCTGATTCAACTTTCCCACATTGCCCAGGTCCAAAGCTTAGTCTGCTGTTCCCAGAAGACACAGCTACTAAAATCAAACCTCTAGGCGACCTAAGGCTGCTGGTGCACACAAGATGGCAGCTTCAGTGTTGGATCTCCACCACCCACTATTGCCAGCCCCAGGGAACTCCCATGCTGTGCTGTGAACAATCATGCAGTTGGAACATTGCTTTCCATGTCTCACCTAGTATTTTCAGACATTTTGTAGAAAGAGGATTTCAGGATATCTAGATTAATATATAGCTAGAAATGGAAACATTCAACATTTACTCTTTAACCTCTGCAGGCTTTAGTTCTTACTCTTTGTTTAGGTCATTGGCAAATGAATTAGCAGAATGGACACAATGGTGAACAGACTCATTATTATAAATACTGATTATGCTACCAACTTTTGTTGTAAAACAGCTCTGAGAAGGACAAGAGCCTTCAAGCCCTGTGATGGTTTTACTTCTAGGATACTCCAAAGCTTTTTCTTAAAGAGCTGTAGGAGATACAACTAATGAAGGAATCACAAATAAGAATGATTGAAGCCTTGTGTTAGTACCTCACCAGTTCTCAAAGCTGTCTTTCATGGATAAAATAAAACCTGACTAGATCAAAATATCTCTTGGAAGTCAGCCAAATATCACATGAAAGGGCTTCTCTTTTCCTCCTTCACCATGGGGAGAGATGGTGTCGCCATCACACATAACAAAATTAATTCCTGTGGCTGAATTTCACAACTATAACGTATTGGTGATAAAGCTTGTCTCACAGATTGTTAACAGATTAATTGTCAAAGGTTAGTATAGTATCTTTACACATATAACTGCTCAGTAAATAATGTTATTATTTCCTTATATAAAAGGTCTCGGGTGGGTGACTTTTGATATCTTTGTTAATATTCAGAGATGGTTTGAATGTCTTTGAGAGACTATCAAGACCTAGAAAACTTCAGCCTTGGTTCCCCACCCTGTGGGGTTTCCTTCTTAGGTCCAAAGTGCCTTGGCTTCTCCTCAGTTACCACCACCCAGATGTATTGTAGTTTCTCACTGAAAGCAGTTTCACTTTTCTTTTATTCTTTACTGTAACATACAAGGAAGTTCCTGTTAGACATCAATGGGCCACAAAGATGGACAGCAAGGGAGTCTCTGTCCTCAGAAGCCTGTAGTCTAACAGGATTTCAATCCTGGTTGCCCATTAGAATTGCCTGGAAAGATTTCAAAATGACTACCAACAGTTATGTTTATCTTTTCTCCTTATATAGACAGCAGGTGTCCTGGAGCAGAAGTGATATACTATCTTCTTTCATTATTTCTTATAGCCAGTCCTTATATGAATAAATTAAAACCTAGTTAAATTATTTTAAAAAATACTAATAAAATGCAATATTAAGGGCATTCTATTATGAGAATCTTCAGTAGGAGTCATAAATATGGTTGAACATTAAATTCACAGGACAAAGAGAATGTACTCATAACAGTGTTCCCAGTACTAAGTGTGCCAACTTCAAAGGCCATATCCCCCGTAGTGAAAATAATAGCTGTACCAAAATTAAAAAGAAAATTTCAATTGTAACACAACTTTGTTCTGTAAATATCTCATGTGACACTGTAAATGAAAGAACTTATCTTACCAATTTCAGGTAACCCTCAGCATCTAGAATTAAGTTTTCTGGCTTCAGGTCTCTGTAGATGATACCTAGTCGATGCAGGTAATCAAATGCTTCTGTCACACAAGCGACACAGAATTTGGAGGTGGCTTCGTCAAAGCTGCCTCTGCAATGAAATAATTTTCATTCTCAGTATCCTGGACACATGTCCTTTCTACTGTTCTAGGTCTCAATTATTATATTAGTACAAATATGTAATATAAATATTTTGTGTCAATATCAAAATGTATTTTATACTGTCAATAAAATTAGGATGTTTACTGGTGATAAAGAAATTGAGAAGGTTACTTGAGGCAAACTAAACAACTTTACTAAAGTTAAAATATCTTTATCCAAGCACTTGTTTCTGATAATCATACATGAACATATAAAATAGAAAACCAAGGAAACAACGAGTTCTTTAGATGTCTGTGGAACACTCTGGAGAAAATGCAACTATCTCAGTGGAGAGCTTAAAAGAGACTTCAGCAATTTATTGCTTGACTAAAGAATGGCTCAAGTGGTCACTTTAATTTCCTGTGGGTACAGCACACAATACTAACCCAGGTAGAAAGGGGCCATAACTTTTCTTGTTTGATGTCTCTCAATCTTTTAGTAGAGTTACCTTGTACCAGCATAGTGAGAAGCAAAATTATACTCTGAATCTTTTTAAACATGGTGGTGATTCACCCCCTAGTATATCAGAAGACTATGGCTTTGGGGTGAGAGAAAATGGATTTTATTCCTGTTTCCTTTGCTCACTATACCTTGAGCAAGTTGTTTAACTGTTCTAAGATGCAGAATCTATGCAGTAGAATGGGCTTACTCCTTAATTAGTAATGTTGTTTTTAGGATTGAGCATGGTACTTAACAGGTTGTAGGAACTCTCTTTCATAAGTAGGTTTAGATTTTCTATATATATTCCACTGTTGAAGCAAAGACTAATGTTTTTGCAGCAGCATCATTAAAGTTTCCTCATCCTTCCAGGTTTTCCCCAATCCATCCAACAATATATGTTCCAAGGTCAGCGATTCTCAGTCATGAATGTACACTAGAATTGTCTAACAAGCATGAAAAAAAAAATTACTGGATACCATCCCAGATGAAATGAAATCATAACATCTGGCATTATGGCCCAGCATTTTTCCTTGTAAAAGTTCCCCCATATGATTGTAAGTGTAGCCGGGGTTGGGGTCCACGGCCCAGGTAAGGCTGTCAGAATGTCTGCTGGGCAGTAACCTCCACAATCTAATGCCAGCCTACCTTTCCATTTTCTTTCACTACCCTTATTTCCTACTCAAATTCTGTTCATTAACTATAAGGAGACCTAGTACCAAGTCAACTTTTCTACTTTGTATTTTCCTGCTGCTCTGACTTTCCAAGATTTTGTCATCTTTAGAATTTAATTCAAAACCTTCCTCTGTCATCATGCATTTCTCTCCCTCCCCGCCTCTGAGCTGACAGTCTACAAAACTCATTTGCTATTTAATTACAATTTGCCAAACCTCTTTGTTACTATTTAGTGTTCATATTTATGAAACGTTTTAAAAATCATATAATTTCCCAAATGAACTCTTGATGTGTCAGAAAAAAAGTTAATACTTTTTATTCTTTATGATAGAAACTCTATATCATCTAGAAAAGTTCCATACTGTCTGCTATGGAGTCTTCTACAGAGGTGGTGCTTAGTATGTATCTGTGGTTTGAGTGCATGAAACCACCTCTTTAGTTAAATTGAACCTTTGTTGACATCTTACACTGTTTTTTTTTTTTTTCTGTGAGGTCTTAACGACTCCCTACCAGGCCCCATTTCTTTAAGTTTGGGAATCAGAAACATCTGAGTTTATGCCCTGATTCTGCCTTGTACTCACCATGAGACCTTGGATAGTTCTCCGTCTCTGGGATTCTTTACTGCCTAAAACCGACTACTTCACAGGGTGCATATGACATGACTGCAATGTCAGCTAATAGACTATTCCTACTATACTTTATCAAGAGATAACATTTTCTTATAATAATTTCCAAATCATTTCCTCTGTGCCTCTTTAAATGTTCCTAAATCCAACATCCCTAGACTGACATGAGTAAAGAAAGCTCTTGCTTATAATGCTTGTTCATTACCTGTCCCTTAATATACTCCATAGCTCCCCACCTAAGCAGGCCTCCAGAAGCATGTACACATATTTATTGTCCTTAAAAGTACGATATAATCTGCAAAGACAGATAAAAACATGGTTATGATTAGAAATATAGCTTTTAAAGCTCTTTAAAGTCGCTTAAGACTATCTTCAATAACATTTTGAATGATGACCCTCATCTCCATACAAATGTCCTGCAGCTACACTGGGCTTCTCGCCAAAGCTTCTTTCATCTTTCCTACTGCTGTGCTTTTGCTCATGGATCCCTTTACTCAGACTGCTTTCCCTCTGCCCACAGAGGAAATGTCTTCCATTTCACTGTAAAAGTTTTATCTACTCTGCAAGACTATACCTCTTAATAAAGCAGCTCATTATTCTGCCGACCTAGCAAAGCGGTTCAGAGAGTGAGCTCAACCAAGAGGCTCAGGCTCAAATCCCAGATCAGACACATATTAGTTATGCAGTCTCAGATCTCTGGTTTTCAGTGAAAAAAATTATATCTATATCTATATCTATATCTATCTATCTATCTATCTATCTATATATATATATATATAGAGAGAGAGAGAGAGAGAGAGAGATTATATATTCATTTGACTATATATTATTTGTATATATTGTTGATGATAAATATTTACTGAAAATTATTCATATTCATTTGATCCTCCTAAAGGACCAGTGAAGGAAATGTTGTGATTCTTCTACTTCCTCCTCCTATATTTTTGGCTTAGAAGAGGTGCATGTTAATCTCTCACTATACAAATGTTGTCATTTATATTTATTCTTAGTATATTATTATTGCCCTATTATTTGCCAGGTATATCACAAAGATCTAGAAATGCAAAACTTAATACAACTTAATCCATTCCCTGAAGCTGGTCATCATAGGTCATTAGTGAAATATTAATTTTAAAGGGGCATTCTGGGAGCATAATAAAAGGTAATTGGATGATTTTTGTTAATATTACCTGAGTTCAGACTTAATTTTTAGCCTTGCAAAAATGGGTCTAGGGATATGGATAAATAGAAAGATCTTCTCAGGGTATTTGATCAAAAAGTACAAATTGTCTTCATTATACGGACACTGTCTATCACCCAGAAATCACAAAAACTACAGTTTGGGGCATTTAGAGAAAATATAAATTCGCTTAATATCACTAACCCATGAATTCACAAGTAAAGAGAGCTATGGCCTAGAATAATTTTAAATTCCCCTCCAAACACTGAGGATAGCTACAGAAAAAAGAATAACTATCAGAAAATGGTTCCTTTGGCACATAGGCATTTGAGGGCCAGGATATGTTCTCCTTTGGTAACTTCCGGTGCCCTTCCTACAGAAATTCAACATCAGAACACCCTCTGAGGGGTTTCTTATAGCATCTTGATTCCCTATTTCCAAATTCTACAATAGGTCTGGATAAAATAATCAGTTCAAGTTACTCTGCAGTAATTTTGTATTCACACACACAAACAACATGCTTTTGTAAGAATAAAAACAACTGGAAACTCTGATCCAAGATTTCATTGGCTAATTCAGAGTAATGTCTCCTCCTCTTCTTTCTGACCTCTTATATGGAAACATTCAAAAGAAGAGCCTAAAACTCCAAGTCCTGGGAGATCAAAGGCTCACTTACTTCACAATGAATGGAGAACACAGCTCTTCCAAAATCCTCTTCTCTGAGTAGATGTGCTCCTGTTGCTTAGTGTCAACTATGTGCTTTTTCCTTATACACTTCATAGCAAAAGCAACATTCTCATTTTTTACTTTAACCTATGTAATAAATAGAAAAATCCTCAACATTGACTTAACAATAATTTGCCATATCTGTTTAAAACATGATAATTACTGAGAGTTAAACCTGTTTCACATTTAAAGAGAATGGAAGCTTTTAGCCACTTAGGTCTCTAGGACTCAGTTTCATCACAATTTCTCAAGTAGTTCATATATCTGATTCTAAAATTTTGTATTGAAGTAAGAAAACATGGTTAGAAGTCTTAATCTTTAGATAGCAATTGTTTTTGATCATGTAACAGAAAAAACCTGGACCAGAATGGCCAAAAATTCCTATTTCTTAATATTTACTTCTTTGATTTTCCAAGAAAAACAAATTTAATCATGTTCTCTATTTGCACCATTCAGTACAGTAGCTAGTAATCACATGAGGTTATTTAAATTTAAATTAATTAAAAATTTAATTTCAGTTCTTCAGTTGCAATAGCCACATTTCAAAAGTTCAATGCCACATACACCTACTGGCTACCTGACTGGATGGCACAGATATAGGACGTTTCTATCATCATAGAAATGTCTATTGTAAAGTGCCACTCTAGGTATAAAATCAATCTTTTCCCTTAAGAGGAAAGTCTAAATTTTAAAATAAACATTTTTCCTGATAGGTTTAACACTTCCTAAACAGTCTATACTGGACAAGTAACAAGGTTGTACAGAAATGGCTTCTTCCCATATTTTATTGTGTTTACCATTGGTACTGCCTATAACTTTTAAATCAGGGGGAAATACTGCTTCAATAATTTTTATCTGAGGAAACATATCTCAGCATTGCTAATTTAATCCTTTTGCCATGATCTTTGGTGGAAAATACACTACAGATGGATATTGCCCTTGTCTCTTCATATGACATAAGAGACATCATGAATATTCTTCCTCTGTTCAGAAACCAATTTCCCCTCTCATTCGTCAGAGATGAGGTATGAACTGGGTGTGAAGTGTGTTATCCAGGGTCCCTGGCAGGATTTCAGATCTGTTCATGCCCAGGGCCAACTGGCAGACAGAGATATCATCAGCACAGTACCCAGACGTCAATACACAGTACATTGTTAAAATTCTGATGGGCTTGGTAATTGCCAAGAGCTCGGAATCATATGTAACCAAAAAGGTCACAGATTTCCATTCTACAGTTTCCTCAGAATACCAGATCTGTTGTTATTCTACAACTTGGAGGATGATTATTAAGCACATAGAGGTGGTGATATGGAAGACACAACTGAAATCAGGATGTAAGTTTCCAGCTGTTTGTTCAGCACTGCAGAAGGCTGCTCTTCAAACATCATTTTGCATTCATCTTATTTCCTTTTTTTCTGATGGAAAATTTGGGGCAACCCAAAAATAGGATAATGAAAGCCAAATACAGACACGGTAGTGGAGTTGTCTAAGGGATCTAACCATAATATTAAAGATCACATTTCTATAGCATTTCTGCAGGACACATTCTTCTCTGCCTTTGTGTATAGAGAGCTCATGTGTTGTGGATATATATATATATATATATATATACATATTTTGCCATTAGGAAATACAGTTTTTACATTTTACAGCCTTTGGGAATGCTTACTTAGTACATTCTCCAATAATTACCATCAAGACCAAATTCACTAAAGGATCTGATGTAAGAAGCTGGAAATAACAGCTCATTACTACAAGTTACTAAGACAGACCTGCCACTATACCATATGCAGATTCAAAATTTTACTTTCTCAATTTCAGCTCAAAACAAAATTTAAGATAGCAATAATAATTCACATGATCCTCCGAGATAAGCTGGAATATAAAACAAAAAAAGTCAACAGGCTTCTCTCAGATGCTTGAAACGTAAACCCCTTACAAGCTCAACTCTTCCGAACCCACCAACGCCCAGTGTTGCAATAATCTCAAGGTTCTGGAAGGGGGATGATGAGGAAAATCTGGCCACCTTCTCCTTCAGCTGAATCATCTCCAGAGAGAGTGCTTTGGACAGCTTCCAGTTAGACATGGACCGCCTGAACAAAAGAAGTGAAACTTTACACACATACCCTTAGTCAGGCAGGCACCATGCCTCTCATAAATTCCACTCTTAAATAGTCTTACAACTGCCCGCAACACTGCCTATGGTTGCCTCGAAGGCTATCTCAACTTTGATAGGATCAGATTCAGGTACATCTGGGAAGAAAAACAATGGAACATACAAACCAAAAACCCTCATATGCACAAAACAAGAAATAGACAAAAACAGAATTGAATCATCAAAGTAAAATTGATGAATTTTAGCCAGACATAGTGTCACTTGCCTGCAATCCCCGTGACTAGGGAGACTGAGGCAGGAAGATCTCAAGTTACAGGCCAGCCTCAGCAACTTCATGAGACTCTGTCTCATTAAAAAGTAAAAAGAAAGAAAGAAAAGAAAATTGGGGAAGTGGCTCAGTGGTTCAATCCCCCAAGTTCAATTCCCAGTACCAAAAATAAATAAATAAATAAAAGTGAGTAGCATTTAAAACATACCACAATAAAACTATTAACAACCCAGAAAAGGAGTGAATAGAAGGCAATAAAACCACAGAGCCATTCTCTTTGTTGCACATATAGGACAATGCCACACTGAGGATCTTGGCCATAGTTTGCTCCTTTTGTCAGATATTGAAGTTTCCATGGCTTACCCAGAAAAATTGATTTTTGAAATGTGAAAAGTACATTTCTCACTTTATGTCTTAAGAATTGTGGAAACAACCATTTTATGCCTCAATTAAGACTTACTGCTCTCAGTTATATATTCATAAGCTGTTAGTACAATAGGCCTTTGGTGTAAAAACTGCAAATGCATTCCTTGCAAAAAAAAAAAATCTTGTTATGTACTGATTGAATGCTCTAATTTAACTCAAACTCGGCCTTCTAGAAATTTTGAATATACAGTTTCAATAGCACTATCTACTGCACATATGCTTAAGCTTTCACTCAAAAAATGTTTTAAGGGGTGAGGGTACAGCTCAATGGTAGAGAGCTTGCCTAGCATGCATGAGGCCCTGGGTTCAATCCCCAACACAGCAAAAAATAAACAAAGAAACATAAGAAGTGTTTTAGCAAAAAACAAAACAACAAATCATTTAAAAATGTAGATTTTCTATCAAATAATATTAATTCATCCCTATTACTACATCCCTATTACCCAACTCCTCCTCCATACATATAATTATCTAGGCAATATCTCCCTTATGTTTTGAAAAACATAAACTATGACCCTACTCTTTACCTGTAATCTAGTATAAATGTTCTTTTGAGATGTTACCATCGTAAAGAATTCCCTTTACCAGGAAATTTCTCCCTAAAATTTCTATTCATTATGCAAAATAAAGCTGCTGACTATTCAGAGACTTAACTAATCATCATTCTAGTGACATTCTAGTATCTTGTTTGTGGAAGAATTATTAAAAAGAGCTCCCCAGAAGTTTCTAGTGAAGGCACATTAACTGTTTACTGTGTAGGCAATAGAGCTCCCATGTCTTCTTCTTTATCTACTGACTTCCCAACAAGTCAGATCTCTCTTGGGAGGATGTTCCCCCACTTACTTGGCATGTCTTTTCTCATCATCACGGTTCAGGTTCGCCACATACCCTTCCAGGTATTTTTGGAGTTCTTCAAATGTCCCAACAGTTTGATTGAATGTTCTGAATAACATAAAATAAAATAGAATAAAATAAAGCAAAATAGTACCAAAGTAACTTGACATTCTTCTTAAACTCATGCAAGAATATGTATATAGTTACCCATGGAGTCAATTGTTTTTCAATAATTTATGGAATATTAACATTGTTGTAACATGTGGCCTAGTTACTGAAAGCTCTATAACTGAGCTTTTGAGTTCATGCAAGCTAAAGAGGCTACCAGTGAGAAGAGACAGCATTTCTATTGTTTTCTGCTTTGCAGTTCTAGTTTGCCAACAAGTAGTTTTTCATTTGTTTTAAGACAGTGGAGAAGAAACAGCTTACATGATCTGTTTAAAGAATCAATAGCTTATAGGGGTTACAGATTTTAATACTTTTGCTTAATTAAGTAACAATTTAAAATCAAAGGCAAAATTTATTTGTTCTTTGTCTCTGATAATTCTCCCCATTTCGCATTCCTTCATAATTTCTTTTTACCTGAATTTCATAGTTCTCTGTCTGAGGCTCATCTGGTTGACCTCACTCATCCTTCATAGACCACAGCCTTGTCCTGTGCCTGACCTAATCTCCCTGCCCCAGTTCACGGTCTTTAGAAATTCTTACATACTCCACTGTCCGTGAGAAAAATGAATCCCCTTCCTCACAAGAGAAAGGATAGTTTTATTGAATGTCCTTCCAAAGTTTCCCTATACCGTATCTAACAATCTGCCTTGATTTGTGATTATTAGGATAGAGACCCCACTTTCACCATCGTGGTATCATTTTAAGTGTCTGATACACAATAGAATGAAAAGAATAAAATGGGCCTCAACATACCTAAAACTAATAAACCAGTAACACCTCAATAATACAGTGTCACAACTTAATGCCTCTGTACACATTTTACTGACAGCCAATCAATATTTCCATTTGTCAATATGTGTTACACACTGGAATGGGTATTTTTCATTCCTCCCCTCAGATGTACTCCCCACTCTCTTCTACCCTTTACTATAAACTGACCTTTGTTGATGTACAGTAATGGGACATAAAATAATATTGCTATGGAATTTCTAACTTCCTTAATAATTGAAATTTTCAAACAAAAAGGAAATGTTAAGAATCTGACACTTCTCCCTTCCCTTCCCTTCCCTTCCCTTCCCTTCCCTTCCCTTTCTTGTGCTGGGGATTGAACTCAGGGCCCTGTGTTTGGAGGCAAGCACTCTACCAACTGAACTATATCCCCAGTCCTCTGACATAACTTTCCTATGTGAATATATGAATACAGCATAGTGACTCTCACCATCATGTACATCCATAAGACTGGGTCTTAATTACAATAAGATATATTTTATGCTTGTACAATTATATCAAAATGGACTCTACTGTCATATATAAAGAAACAATAAAATAAAGGAAATATTTCTTGTACTTTGTTTTCCTTTAATTTACTCTTCCTTTACCAATTTTTTGCTTGCCACTAGACTATTGTTATAAACAAATCTTATTTTTTTCATGTTGTGACACTGGGGTCATGGGTTCCTAAAGGTTCTTTCCTAGCTAATCTTAAACCACTCTTTCAAGAGCTGCAACATTATAGCTGTAACTTACAAACAGCCTGTACTCATTCAGCTGTTACAGTAACTAACCAACTCCTTTGGGATTTATCTCAAAAATTAATGATGGTGGTGTCACCATACACCTTCCATTTGTTTAGAGATCTTAAAGCAGGGTTATTTCATGGTTTATCACACTTTAAAAACAGGAAACCCTCAAATTCTAATTCTTCTTGCACTATAATCATTCTAATCATGTATTAAAACCATGGACTAGGAAGGAAAGAATAAGAATCCATAGACTTTCCGTGCCTGCATCTCATCGCAAGGATGATGCCCTCTATTGAGCCACCACCTGGTGAGCACTTCCCACATGCCAAGGACTACATCAGATGCTGGAATTGCAGCAGCAATGCAGTTACATGTTTCTGTATTCGTGAAGCTTACAAAAGAGTAGCAAGAGATGGTAAGTAAAACAAAGTGTGAATAATGGTATGATTTGGGTAAAAACAGTGGACTATGGGAGTGTTGTGGGGTCTTAATCTACTCCAAATCATAGCTAAGATGATCCTAACATTTATTATCCAAACTGAAATACTTTCCAGAATGAAATGAGATACCAATAATAAATATGTTGGGATAACCCTAACTGTCCCAAGAAAACCAGGTTATAGGTGAAACTAGCGATACCAGATAGTCAACATCTCTCACCCACAGAGTAAATCCATGTAATTTTTTATCTTTCATTATGCCAAGTGTATGTTATAGACTCTCAATGATATATATGTAAAGTAAACATCCTAAAATTATAATCTTGCAAGTAATTTGTAAAATATATAATGTCAATGCATGTTTTTCATGGATTAAAAGATATTACATACATGTGTGGTACATGAGATTATAATGAAGGAAAGAAGTCCTTCCTTTCTTTCAGATTTTGTTGTGGTAACATTTTAGAGCATTTATTCCATACAGCTATTGCTATTCAGCACATGCACATATTTTTAAGGAACTCAAACAAAACAATGTATTATTAGGACAATATACCAAATCATTTTCCGTTTAAGAGTTGGCATTCAAAGAGTGCTATCTGAACACACTTTTCACTTCCTAGCTGTCTGCCTTTGCTCTGGAGTTTTACTTCACCTGGGGTGAATTTTAAATTTCTTCTTTGCTAAGAAAAATCCTATTATTTCTTTATGCTCCATTTCCTTATTTAAAAAAATAAAATGAATTCTTAACTATTTGACTGCATAGGGACTGCTTTTCTTTCTGAGCAGGTGCTATGAGAGCCAAATGTGCTGGAGAAAGGAAGTTGAGATGAATCTGGAAACCTGGGCAGTAACCCCTGCTCAGTCACAGATGGCATTGTTGGTACAATTCTTTAACCTACTTTGGATTTGCTTTTCTTATCTGTAAGGGAAAAAATTGAAATAATTCCATGTGAATTATAGTCACTATTTAGACATGTTAATATTATTGTAGTCAATACTTGGCTTTTAGAGGTGCCCCCAATTTTTTGCAACAATTTTATATTTGGAATTTGCTTAAAAATGGTGTGGAGATGTCACAGAGTGGTGAAGAGTATAGATAAGATATGAACTGATAACTGTTGAACTTGAATTGTAGAGTTCTGATGCCATTCTATTTTTTAATGTTTGTAAATTTCCATGATAAAAAGGTTTCTAAACATTCTTAAGTTCTTCCCAGCTCTACATTTTTATGATTCTATGTTCAATAAATGCTGTATTCAATCAGAAGTTGGCTATATGTCTCTTGTAAATTTACTGTTTTTTGTTAATATTTCATGTGAGTCTGACCTATTTCTTTGACTACACAATGACTTTATTTGGATAATGATCTAGCTCTACTATATTAGAATTTCCTTTAGTGTATCTTGTAATTAATCAGTAAATATTTAAATGGTTAATGAGAGATCCAAGATGCCAGGATAAAGTATGATTTGAAGTGAGTGAAACAAAATAAAACTTATTCTGAAAAATAATCCAAGATATTTAGACATCAATATTGATACACATTGCTTACAAATGACTAAAATTTGTTTGGAAATATAAATAGCTAATGACTATTTTATACATTGAGAGAGGATTTATTCAAAACTGTTTTTGACTGCTAAAGGCATTTTAGAAATAAATTACAAAATTGTTCACTACGTTGTATGGAAAACATCCATAAGAACACTAATAAACTTATTTCTCTGGGAGATGCAGAATTTAAATCAGTCAATTGCTGATATTTATGTACAAACTCTGCACACAAAATATTTAGCCTGCCAGCATCTGCCACTGCCACAGACACATTCAGATCAGAAGGCCCTGTTCCTTCTCATGAATTTTAATAGAATGTACTTGCAGCTGAGGACTGGCTAGCATTTCCGAGTGGTGATGAATGAGAAAACAGATCCGCCCTGGGAGTAAGGGAAGGCCAAGTCTTCAAAGGTGGCAGTAGTCTGCCTTCTCAAACATGAGGATACTCACTCTCGATCTATAACCAGGCAAGCGACATCATTTTCTTCAGCAATAATGTTAGCTGACCTGACATCATCACTGCAGACAAAAGCAGGAAAGTCAGTTTCCACTGCAGTTAGAAATTAAAACCACCAATTTGATTAGGAAATCTGCTACTTTGTATGAAAGCATCTTCCCAAAACTATACTTTTGAAAAAACATTTTAATTTATACTCAATCCCGTTCCAAAAGAAAAACCACAAGAATTTAAAATGTATCCCAATAAAGGTCATCTACACAAGGAATGCAGAGGAGAAGATAATTGCACTGAGAATGTAGAGGAATTGCTGACTGCAAGGGCATGTGGAATATCATTCTGAGCTTTGTGATAGCTAAACTAAAAGAGCTCTCCCCCCTGATCAAAGAAGACTAATTAATAAGGAAGCAAAACAGAAATGAACTGATCAAAGAAACTTATTGGGAAAACCATCAAAAATAAAACCCAAGAAAATTGTTTTCAGTATCAGATCATGAAAATGTGTATTTATACATTAAAATCCATTAAAATCTCTGAAATCAATTTATATATGAAAATAAATGATGAGTCATAGGATAATTAGCAGTATCGTCTTTCTTAATGGTGCATAATAGAGTAGGTAATACCTTACAATCAATATCTTAGATATGATGAGTAGTCATATATGACCTGATGGTAAGTTTAATTTTCTAATGAATATCAACTTGTTAAGCATCAGGCAAATATTCTTCAGAGATTTATTTTTATTACTTTCCTCCCTCTATTCGTTATAAATTAAAGAAAATGAAAACAGGTTCTCCCACATGGAACCCAGTGCTCAGAGATTTATAAGATGTCCTACCAGTAGCAGCAAATGGTAGAATACCTTACTAGGACTGCTCCAGTCAACTTCATCAAATATAGTATTGTATAAATCTCCTTCACCTTTCTTAGTGGTAGGACACAGAAAACTTGGGCAGCCCCTCTCTACCATTCCAAAGAAGTGCCCTCTGCCTAGCTGATATCCAAAGACATTCTGACATATCTTCCATCCCACCAAGATCCCTTTAAAGGATCTTTATAAGAAGATATGATATATCAAGAACTATGTAATGTTTTGAACAACCAACAATAAAAATTAAAAAAATAATAATAAAAAAATAACCCCCCCCCCCAAAAAAAAGAAGACATCAGTAAAGACACTTGAGTTTCATGAACTTTGGAGTCAAAGGCAGGACAGTTTCTGCTCAACTTGTATGAATGTGATTTAGACAGAGATAAAGAGAGATGATAGAGATAGAGATAGAGGTAGTGGAGATAGAGAGAGAGGTAGTGAAGGCAGAGAAAGAGGTAGTAGAGACAGAGCCAGGTAGATATAGAAACAGAACAGACACGAACTTGGATTGTGGACCAGCTATTTGATCTCTGAGTTCTGAGAAAGAGATATCGTGTTCCTTTCACATGTTGGTGTCATCATTGGCACTGAGAATAGTCTCTGCAAACACTTTACAAATATTAATGTTCATAAACACACTCATATTTCTTTCATAGTACTGTGTAAGTGTCATGGATTTATATTTGCATATGAAATTCTGAAAGAACTTCTGGGACTTTTAAATGTCAACTTGTGGAAATATACAGAATAAAAGGAAAATTGAGTCAGTCAGCAGTAACCCACAAAAATGTTATAATGTTTGTCTCCACTTTCCTTCCCATTGGTTTTAACTTTATGCTTTCAAATACCTTGGTAAGTTGTGAGTCCATAGTAAACATAAATTCCCATATTGTCCATAGGAAAACACTATAATTGGCTGGCTACAACATATAGCATAAATCACTGCAGGTCTTACAAAAATAGATGACACATTTCCTTTCAAGAACTATTTTGTCTCCATACTACATTTATAAAGGCCTTTGAACTTTCAAGCTTTAAGCTATTTTGCTTAGAAGTATGAGACAAAATAGCCTGTAAATGCTGAAAACAAATACATTGAAGTCTTAGATAATGATATTACATTATGATAGTGCACAAAAGAAAGATAATTTCCCTATTAGGGAATCAAGTTCATTACCAGCAAGAAAATGGGAAAGAAAAATTTAGCATGGCTTTAAATTCTACTTTTAAGTTGCTTACATAATAGCTATAACCTAATTTATTAAGCTTTAATACTTGGGTTTTCTTTTAAAAAATCTTCATGATGAGATTTATCTTCAGGTAATATCTTCCTTTGCTCTGTAATTATGTAAAATCTGTCATACAAATCAGTAGAACTGGGGATTTATAAACCAAAATTAAGAAGGTAAATGAACAGAAATACTATTCTATTCCTTCAAGCACCAATTTGAAATAAAAGCATTAAGTCATAACATAAATTTTAAGTGATTCCCCAGTAATTCCAAATATTCACTTAAAAACATGTAATTCCAAAACATCACGTTCCCCAAACTTTGAGGTTTTATGAAGTTATTTACATTTAGGAAAATATATTTCTTCAGTCATGAGGTTTTATGAGTTTTAGGAAGTACATAGTGTCCAAGTCATTCGATTAACCATTAAAAATATTTCTTCCATAAATCATATCAAGAGTAAACCAACTTATGTCTCAAAGACTGAAGGTTCAGGTAGAAATCTCAAATGCACTATTTTGAGTTGCTCAAAGACTTGCAAAATGAGCTGATAATTTTAGAAGGCAGTTTAACATTTTTGTTTAATTCCTGAATATCTGAGGCCATTAATTTGGTGGCTCAATAGGACAACTTCAAATGACTAGTTTCACATAGAAAACGGTCTAAGCATTGTATGTAGGTATGGCATATAGATTCATGGGCTCACCTGATCAGAGCTTTTTCCCCAAAGTAGTCTCCTTTTTGCAGTGTTTTAATCAGCTGTGGTTGATCGTGGCCCTCAGTACTCTGAGTGACTTTAACCTAAATAATGTTAATCGATTAAAAAGGAGGGGGAGAATCAGACACATATCCATTCCAGCAAACCCTCCAGACCTAGATAAACTTGATAAATGAGGGGAAAAAGATAAGATTTTCCTTTAATTTTACAGTAGTAAGACAATTAACTACACTCAGCTCATTTTGATGGATATGAGTGATCCTGTGGTTTAACACAAAGGACTACCCTCTGAAAGAAGAAGATTCTCCACTTAAACCCTACCTCCTAAAGTTAATTTTTGAAAGTGAATCTAGTTATTCCTTCCAAGACATTCTCAAAGGAAATAATAATGGTCCTGTGGGAACTTTTGTTACTCCAGAAAGCTTAAAAAGAATTGACAAATTAATCAAGAATAAAGTTGAGGACTGAGAATGTAGCTCAATGGTAGATCACTTGCCTAACATGCATGAAGGCTCTGGGTTCAATCCCCAGTACCACCAAAACAAACAACAACAAAAACAAACAAAAAACGAATAAGGTTGAATATCAGGAGTCCTAAGTCAGGTGTCCACAGATTTGCCAAATCCTATGTACCTACTAAAACTGGACACAAAATGTGGGTTGGAAATGGTTCACAGCTTCTGTGGGCATCTCCAAGTGAACCCATGGCCCAGGAAACTGTAAAAACCCTCTAGCACAGCCAAACAAAACTTTAATATTTCATATCTGTGGCTAGAATTATTTTAATTCAACACAGTAATAAATGTTGTTTCATGCTGATTAGAATTTTTGATTGACACTCATGTATGTTACAATAAATTTAAAAAATTAAAAAAAATGATAGTAAGTACAACATGTTAATTAGCAATAATTCTTTCATAGCATAGGTCCAAGTAGGGGAGAAGTAGTTAAGATGTGGTTCTCACTGTTGACGAATAAGAGGTTTGAAACTATTTTGTTCATGTTTTTTCTTCATTGGGGGCCCAGTTCAAAGTTCACCCACAAACCAGTTTACAAAAGGCAGTGCCCGATTCTCTCTTTCATGGAAGAGGGAACATACACAAAATATCTGACAGACACAGGGGCTCAAGAGATTTGATTCCTTCAGTATTTCATAAATGCTTTTTGTCTCTGACAAACCTTAAGAGTCAGCATAGGAACAACTGACAACAGTTTATCTATTCAGAGTTAGGTAAAGAAAAATACCTATTTTATATGTAATATATAAATAAAATTATATAAATATTATAAATCAACAATATAAAATTATAAAATATATAAATAAAAATAAATTTAAATCCACAATTATATAAATAAAAAAGTAAATAAAAATAAAATTTTCATCAGCATCTAAGTCAATTTCAGCTACTGCATACAAATTTAAGTTCCAAGTTTATTGGTTCTATAGTTTAATGCCTGACCACTGCCACCCCCAGCTGCTGAGCTCATTCCCCTCCACTTGCCACCTGTCACATCTGTTAGAAAAATGTTCTAGCCCTGTTCTTGGACCCTGGAGCTGATTGAGAATCACATACTCATAGCTAGAAATAACCTCAGAAACCATCCAGCTACTGTACACCAGGAATCAAGATCCAAAGAAAGTCAAGTGACCTGCATAAGGTCACTAAAAGGAGACTATCTCACCTGGAACCCATCACAAGTTTCCTGTGGCACCCACCTTCAAACCCAGCCCTCAGGCAGACCCCAGAAAATTCTTTTGGAGGAAGCGCCAAATGCATTCGATGTAGACTATCTTATGCTGCAGTACAGAATATTGCTGCATTTATGGCAAAATGATTAATTTTTAAAAAAATTATTTTAAGTAAGCTTTAATTAATATTTACCTTTCCTTTTGCCAAAATGAAAAAGGTACTCCCTTCCTCGCCCTCTCTAATGATGTAATCGCCTTTGTCGTAGTATTCCTATTGGAATGAGAAAGAAAGAGGATGTGAGGTCCAGCAGAAATTACAACTGAAGGAAGACACAGGGAAACAGGACTCTTTGGGTTTCTGAAATGAGTCTCCACACCTGTTTCTCTAAATTTTGGCCTACCGTATCTGTTTTTCTTACATCGCCATCATAAACTGTACAAGAGGTGACTTTTACTTTACTTTTGCACTTGTATGTTTTATTTCACAGAAAAAAAATTCACCTGGAATACTGAATTTCAGGTATGGAGACCGCAAAAGCAGGGCAGCGATCTCTATGCACTGGTGCACTTTCACCTACATAATCTAAATACAAACCGCACAGTGATGGGTAACAGTCTGAAAACGAGGTCCAGGATTTAGAAAAGAGCAAACAATCACATAATAAATTGAAAATAACACCCTTAATGGGTATTAGGAATATCAACCTCAATTTCTAATTTCCTGGAGAGCAACAACTGCTGGGACGATTGCACATACACACTAAATCGCTCTGTTATACATATTACTTCCAACGATTCATCATCATAAAAGATCATAAAGATACTGGAATTTTTTACACATAAATTCTATTTTTAAATGTAGTTCCATCTTCATGAAATCTCAAATGACGACCTACTTCTTTTTATGTATTAATGCCTCCTTTATTTATAGATGATTGTGTGATTGGAGAATTATTGGGTAGGGAAAAGTAATTTATCCACCTGTCAGACCAAAAGAGCAATTCAGTACCCGAGAAAACAAAAGATAGATTAAACTGTCTGTCTCTATATTGCTTTAATTGTATCTTGTCTGGAAATCATACAACTAAAATGGATCTCTTAATTATTTATACAAACAAAAATGGGATTGTTTAAATTTTTAAAAAGATATAATTAACACATAATAGCTCGCTGTCTCTTTTTATAGACTTGAAAATAATTTCAAACTTAACAACTTCTGTGTTTGTTTTTTAAATACCTTTCTGGTCATTTACTCTTAAACTCAACTTACATGTATGGAATAAACATTGTTAAATATTTATTATTACTGTTAAATATTATTTATTAATTTTAATATTTATAAATATCAATATTTATTAATACTGTTTAATATTAATAAACATACCTTTTATTTTCATAGCACAATGTACATCTTACAAGACATTTCAACATTTCATAGAAAGAAGCATGATATTTTAGGGTAGAAAAGTATTTTGAAGCCACACAGATCTAGACTCAAATCCTAGTTCTACCCTGAATTTTACTTTCATCAATCCATAAAATTATAATAAGAACAATTACCTTCAAAGATTTAAAAAAGTACATTAGTTTTCTGCTACTGTGGAAACAAATGACCACAAATTTAGTGGCTTAGAATGATACCCTTTCATTATCTTAGGTTCTGTGGGTCAGAAAGTCCAGCCACAGCATAGCTCAGAAATGGCATAAAATCAAAGTGTCTGTAGAGTTGTGTTCCTTTCTGGATGCCGGGGGCGAGGGGAGGAATTGGCTTTCATGCTCATTCGGGTCATTGTCAGAATTCATTTTGGGGATGTGGTCCCCATTTCCTCACTGGCTATCTGTGGAAGCTACCCTTATCTCCAGGAGACCTCTGTTGTCCCCCTGTCTGGGGCCCCTACATCTCAGAACCAGCAATGACAGGTCCAGTTCTTACCCCAGAAATCTCTCAGATTTCCACTTCTGCTTTTAGTCAGAGAAATTCTCTGATTTCTGGGGCTCATGGAATTATATTCACCCCACCTCGCCCATCCAGGGTAATCTCCTATTTTAAAGTCCCAAACCTTTAGTACCTGTGTAAAGTCTCTTTTGCCAGATAATGTGACATATTTACACATTTCAGGGATTGGAGTCTGGATATTGGGGGAACCATTCTGCCTACCATAATAAGCCAATGAAAGACAACGTTTTCTGAGGTACTAAAATAATCTTAAACATGGCAAATGCTTGATTAGTAATTGCCATGTTAAGGAAGAGGAGGATAATGTTTGCTTAGTTAGTGTATCTTCTGGACCTCAGTTCCCTTGTCTGTAAATTAATATTGTATATCTACTATAGATACATAGTGTACTAAAATATCTGGTGGAATGTTTGGTACAGAACAGGCATCTGGTGACTGTTAATTCCCATAAAAAGAGTGCAAGGTAGTTATCAGAGTCTTCCACAGGAATATATGGTTGTCCAGATAAATTATACTCCTGCTGTTAGTTGCAGCCATATAATTAACTTCTATCTAAAAGAATCAAAACAAAGGTGATGTGTACCTTTTTTTCCAAAAAGGTCTAAGAACCCTTTCATGTATGTATCTTCCTACTTTCCTCCAGTTTTAATGGTATAACCCAGAAGGACTTTGTAGTCATGAGCCTGGTCCTGAATGACTATGTGGAGTCCACAGGGCCATCTTCCCTAGACTGTCAAATGAACAGGAGGCAGAATTGTATTTATCCACCTGTCAGACCAAAAATTTTGTCTGATTAATGATTAATGATGATGGAAACCATAGTGTGACTATTCCCCCTGCCATTTTGTAAATTTCTTTGCATCAGTTTATCTAACTCTTCATTCTTCCTCATTTTATATTTATCCCAAACATTCACTGTAGACAAGCTTAAATTTAAAATGGCAATGACTATGACCCTTATGGATGACCTCATTCCCACAGTCCCGCCGTCTTTATCTAACTAATGTTCAGTTATCTTTAATAAAACTGCTGGAGTCATGTTTTATATTCTCATTTCTAATAGTCTGCCCTTCAGTCTCTCTTGTCCACATCCCAATCTCAGTCTCCATTGCCCACATGGAGCAGAAGGACATGGAGAATTTTTGAGGTGCTGCTAGGCTTTTCTTCTAAAAGAAAAAAAGCTGCTAGGCTTAATAATGCCTTTGGTACATACAGAGGTGCAGCTTTAACTCCTGTCAACCAGGTAAGTTTGAAGTGAAAAGCTTGAAAGGATACTTGAGATAGAGCTTCATTGTTTCTTAAGGGACAAATTTCCTCGTGGTATTTTTCCAAGGGATGATTCTTTGTCACCCCAAACCATGGGAGGAAGATAAATAATACCTTCCAGTGTATTGACAGTAACTTCATAGATCAGAAAAGGCTGTGGAAATAGGTCAGACCAAAAATATACAGTGGTAAGTACTGGCTGTGATGCCGGACTGCCCAGTGTTTGTCAACCAGGGAGAGTCGCCAGTCAAGCCAGGGTGGTCACCAAGACCAAAAAGAGAAATGCAAACAGTGTGGTTATTGTCCTTGTGGCTACACTGCAGAGGGGTCCCTCAGAGGACCAAGAAGCCATAGACCCTAACCTGTAGAGCAAAGTTTTCAAGCATTTTTTATTCTCACCTTCAGTAAGAAATATATTTTACATATACACTCAATACACACATAATACCATGAACACATACATTTATATGAAACTAAAGCATGGTTTTCAAAATGATACTTACTACTCTGATTTTTTTAAAGGTTCCACTAAACTGATTTCATGACCGAGCAATGATTCGTGACCCACAGTCTGAATGTTTTAAAAGAAGATGTCAAGAAGCCTGGAGAGTAGGTACTTAGTGTATGGAAAAAAAATCAATTAATTTCAGGATAGAATAATAGGTAGAGATCACAAGAAAACTATACAAACAGCAACAGCCAAAGGTGGAAAGATTTTATTTTTGCTGTACATAAAATGCTTATACTATGATAATCTAGCAAAAGTCTAAATACAGTGGCCATAAAAATACTATATAAAACCAGAAGAAACTCAAAGGTGATGGAAAAAGAAGCATTTTAGACTTCCTTAGAGTATATAGTTTATAGCTAGAAATCTCATTACAATTAAGTATTGATGATTTACAACAAGATGTAGTATACACACACATGCACACACATACACACACACACACCCTTGGTGCCTCTACTTTTCAAGTTTGTTTAAAAAACTGCTTACAGTTGTTTGAGTATAAGTAGTTTAAACAAACTTGGGTACATAGAGAATTAGTAATTTTTTCCAAGTACAATAGTTACGATCTTAGAAATATTAGAGGAAATACACCTAGATCAGCTGGACCCTATCAACCATTCAGCATTAATTTGGCACCTGGTTTGTTATTGCCAAGGAACTAGATCCTACAAAATAAAAACCAGCAGATATTATTTCTATTTGAGCAAGTCAACTACATAGAATTCAGTAATATAAACAATGAAAGATCCCATAAAGATGTGGTCCACAACCCTCTTGTTTTGTAATGAGAGGACACTATAGCTAGAAATCTCATTACATATGTTCATTATGATTAATGGACAGCTGATAGTGACAGAGAAAGGACCACAAACTCTAGTCTCCAGACTTCGGACTGGTGAACTTTGTACAACTCCCAGCAGCCCCACCTTTAACTCACTAGTCCATAAACTGGCAAAATCCACAATGATCTCAGTTTTCTTATGACTCAGGATATAACAATTAAAATGAGGAAAACTGTCTGGCTTATCCAACTGTTATTAGGAACTTTAAGAAAGAAAGACTAAATTTTGAAAAAAAATGATTAAAAATGGAAAATTCCTATATGAAGTGGCAGACTGGGGAAATTTGAATACATGTATTCTAGTCATAAACATATATGTGTTTCTCAAACTTTAGTAAGCATAAGTATCCCAACATTAAAAATTAAAAATGTGAATTTGGGGGCCTCTATCAAAGTTGCTGATTCAGTAAGTGAAGGATGTTACCCAGGAACCTGCCTTTTAACTTTCAAAGGGCCCCCCAAGTCTGAAGAAGGAAGGATAAGAACATTCCACACTACTCTAAATCCACTCACCCCCTCTCAACTGTAACTTTGTGAAAGATGTCAGAGTGGCAGTGCACAAGGCCACTAGGTCAAATACCAGAGCTCTGTAACAAACAGTGAGGTGACCTCATGATTCATCACGGGGCTTGTAACTCAGACAGCACAGTCAATCCCATGCTTCTGGACTGATCTGTGAATGCGAAGAGAAACCCCTTCCTCTCCTGTATCGTCCTGCATAATGGCAGGGGGAATAGTCACACTATGGTTTCCAGCATCATTAATCATTAATCTCCATCCCAAATCTGTATCATGCTTTATGACTTCACTATCTTAAGCACCTCAGTGAGTGTGTTACTGTTATTCCCACTCATTCCCCCATGAGAACATGCAAAAAGGCTTAATGGCAATGTCTGCCTCCAGAACCAAATGATCTGAGTGACTTAAGCTAGAGTCAGAAATGCTATTGGAGCACTGCACAATGGGGGCCATTGGGTCTAGAAACTCAACAGTGTTCAACAGTCTACAGCTTAAACACATCAGGCCAACTGCTTCTTGATGGAAAGTTCTGATACCCACCCCCATGTCCACCCAACACCCTCCCAAACACGTATACATAGGGATTAAAAACTCCCTTTATCAACTCCTAAACAGCATGACAGATTCTATTTTCTCAAGGATTATGAAACCAGTTTGTGGTACAGCTGGTCCTAGAACTCAGCAGGCGCTCTGTCATAACTTGGGTGCATTAGGAATAGATCATTGTCGGACCATGTGGACGGGTCATTAGTCCAAGCTATGCTGGTAAGGTATGTGCTTTTCTGAGAGCTAAAGAGATTCCATTACTCCCTTGTTCATTGCTTTTGCATCTGAGAATTTTCACACATTACAGAGACACATTTGTTTGCCAGGTAATGAATAAAGAGCCTTTTATAAAACGTGCTGTTTTCTGCAAATGCTTAGATATGGTAAAGCTTTTCTAAGGTGTTTTAAAAGATGAGACTCAAACTTGAATTGTGTGCTAATTAATACTGGATTTGAGTACCCATCTATATGTTCTGTAGCTATTGCCTATGGCTGTTTTAAATATGTCTAATTTACCATTTAATTTTAATGATACTAAATTTTCATATTTGCTGTCAGCATGGAATTCCCCTCTGGTGAATCTACTCTATTAGTTTTATATTAAAAACAGATTTCCTTGGTTAACAAAAAAATATAGGGCCTCTCTAGCTTTAAAAAAAATCCTCAGAAATTGGGATGAATTATTAATTTATAACATCTGTGATTGTTTTATATTACATTAGGGAAATCCCAAGAGATGCAGGATAAGCAGTCTTCTTGAAAATGACTTCATATCTGACCCCCATGGGGACACAAGGCCAGGCATTGTGTCATCACGGTCTGTCCCAGATAAACTGCTGGATGGGTTCCATGAATTGTAAATGGAAACATTAGTGGTGTCACTTACACTTAAGGATGAAATGGTCCCTACTCCCTTCTCAACAGATATTATTTTACATTGCATATTGTGATTGACAGAGGCATGAATCTGTCAACAATCAGCCTTGTAGGGCTTTTTTATATTCCTCCCACTGAGAACAGCTCTATTAAAGCTTAAAGTCTACATGTGACTTCTTTGCCATTCCCTACCTCCTTTAAATTCCATAAAACCCACTTTAGTTTCAATGAAATTGACCCCCAAGAAAGTTAGAGAGGTTATTTGCTTTGAATTTTAATCTCTGAAATCCGAAGAGGTTTTCATAAGATGCATATCATTAGCATCCAAGGTATGTGTCATTGAAGTATTATTCACAAAAAGACGTGAAGAGTCTTGGACTGGAACCAACCATCTGGGTGATGCCTAAAATGAGTTTTGAATACATTCCAAAATGCCGTTTTCCTCCAGACATTAATATAGGTAAAGTGCTTCTTGAGTACAGTTTCTTAAAATGTATTTTCCTGGCCTAGAGTGTTCAAGTATAGAATGTTTCATAGTCTGATTCAGAGGCTTGTCACCCGAAGCACCAACATGCCCTTTCTGTGCTCCATTTCCTAATTATGCCTCACTGACTCCTTTCTACTATGAAAACTCTGTAAGGGATTGTGATGTTAATTGCAGAAAAATCAAATGCCTCTTGAGTAAGGCAGATTAGTTTTATAAAATATACTAAAAAGATTAAAATATGTAAATCAAATTTCACTTTACACATGCAAATCCAATTTCCTTTTATACATTTCAAAAGAATCTAACTCTTCCCCAGCCTCTTATTTCAGCATGAGTTAGCTTAAGTTTTCACAAACGAAAAATGTTTCTGGTCTCTACAGAATAGTGATCTACTGTCTTTTCCTTTTTATTCATTTACAGTGCTAATAACACAACCAGATTCTAAACTCTAATGAAATGTACTTTAAATGTCTTACCACTTCCAAACAGTCAATGATCTTGGTCAGTTTATCTTCTGGTAAATTCTTCAGCAAGGATACACTTCAAAATCAAAACAAATCTTTCCTTAATATAAATATCTTTCTGAGTTTAACTATAAATATACAAATATACATTATATAGATTCTAAAGTTTTTATATTTATTTAAAAATTATAATGCTCTTAGTTCTCCAAGGTAAACCTTTAAATAACAGAAAACACATAAATAACAGAATTTTATACACATTAGAAATTACATAATATGATATGTATAATTTCATAAGTAAATAAATAAAAATAGTAAGATAAAGGGGAAAATTATATTCTAACAGAGGAAAAATCACATGACTGTCGTTTTTGGTTTTCAAAGTGAATAGCATCTATAAATGTGTTCCTTTCCGTATCTCAGTATCTTTTCTATTAGTTTGGGTGAGGAGTTCTGCTTCCAGTGGAGGATCAGATTTTCATCCAAAACCTTGTGATTAAATAAAGACTGAATTCAGAGGAACAGGGGAATTAACATTGAAATGCCCTTTGATTACTAGTCATACTGTGTTGTCCTTTCAAAAATCAATGGTAGCCAGAGGCATGTAATAGGAACATTGTTACAGATAACAATATAGAGAGAAGTAGAATGCTGAAAACTACTATTTTAAAATATCAGAAATTTCAGTATGATTAATCTATCAACATGATTCAATTGTTCTCTTAAATTTCTCTTTTATTTTGCCCATTTTAATTCAGGACTGTTAATATAATTCCTATAAGAAAAATAAACTATTCTTACCATCTAAAATGTGACACCCCTACAGGAAAAAAATAATGCTACTCCAAAAAATGCACAATTGGATCTGAGTTTGTAAAGGCAGAGAGCTCTAGAATGACTTTTTGCACACATATACCAGAGGCACAGGCCAAGACACATGTATAAGAAGGTTTGCACCTGAATCCTTTGTAATTGCAAAACACTGAAGAAACCTCAGTGTAGAACAGACATTTACACAGTGTTAGAGCCAAGTAATAAAACTCTACAATAGGAGAAATGAATCTTAGTGAAAAATTGAGTTGCAACAATAACACCATTTTCATAAAGTTCAAGCCATAGGCAAAACTATTAAAAAAAAACAAAAACAAAGATATGATCACTAAACTTTCAAATACAATTACTTTCAAGGAGAGAGGATTCAGGAGGAAATGATACAAAGAGGCACATGAGAAATTCAAGGATGCTGCTAATTTTCTTTTCCTTATATTGGGCAATAGTTTCATGGACATTTATTCTGCTATAATTTTTAAAATTTTAATGAATATATAAAAACATAAAAATTTTACAAATTTATGGGTACTCTGTGATATTTCAGTACATGTATATACATTGTACAATGTTTAAGTTGGGGAAAATATTTATCTTCTCATTTATTATTTATTTATGGTTAAAAACATTCAAAATCCCTTCTTCTAGCTTTCTGCAATACTTATTACATTCTCATTATCTGTAGTCAGCCTACTGTGCAACAGCACATCATAACTTCTTGCTTCTATCTACCTATACCTTAGTACCACTGATCCACTTCTCCCTATCCCTCCCTTCTCC
Source organism: Marmota flaviventris (assembly GCF_047511675.1). Lineage (NCBI taxonomy): Eukaryota > Metazoa > Chordata > Mammalia > Rodentia > Sciuridae > Marmota > Marmota flaviventris. The sequence continues at coordinate 65,089,972 of NC_092504.1, forward strand.
TACCCTCTCTAGCCTCTGGAAACCTCTATGCTACTCTCAACTTTATGAGATGAACTCTTAAGTCCATGAGTGAGATCATGTAGTTCTTGTTTTTCTATTTCACTTAACATAATGATCCTCATTTCCAGCCATGTTGTCACAAATGACAGAATTTCATCTTTTTTCATGGCTACATGGCACATGTGTTCCACATTTTTTTATGTGTACATTGGTTGGTGGACACTAAGGTGCTTCAATGAACATGGAAATGCACATGTCTCTCTGACAAAGTTATTTCATTTCCTCTGACTATATTCTCAGTCATCAGATGACTAGTGTCATAATATTTTGTAATTTACATAAGGACCACATATCTTATATATCAGATTTTATAATAAAAATGGAAATGAAGAAAGAGAGCTTACTGTACATTATGAAACAAAGAAAAATATATTTTGCTAGTTTGTCTCCCTCTTGATGAAATGATAAAAGGATAACCAGAACTTGTCTTTGATTAACACATACTTAGTATGAAAATTTAACTTCTGGTCCAAACTGGGATCTATAACATTAGTAAGTCTGTCACCTTAGGGGTACGGTGAGGAAATAGATATGAGGGGAAATATTAGTATGTCTATGAAGGCAGGCATCAGGTTTATCTTATTTACCATCTGAGTTTACAATATTTTCTACCTGGAAATAAATTGAAAGAATGAATGAAGTATCAAAAGGAGGGAAAGAAAGAAGGAATGTATCTTAGTACATTATCTTAGCTCCTTCCACTAGGAACATACTGGACTTGGGGGAGAATTAACTGCTCTGCATGTAGTGGTTTAGGTTTTATCTCAGATGTTCAAACATAACCTTTGGGCACTAGTTATTTATGTATCCTTTATTGGCTCTTGCATAAGTGTGGCTTATTAGCTTTAAATGCTGACCTGTGTCACTCAGTTGTTGGACTGGAGATCACCTATATTCAGGGAGATCCCACAAAATGATGACTAAGCACTGGCTGGCTATCAGATAAGGCACCTGCTTGTCATTATCGCCCCTCTGCCAGGAGCCATTACTGCCCTTGAAAGGGTCAATCACTACAATTCTATATGAGAACTGATACTTGCAATATCCTACTGATTAACAATATGTTCCTTCAGGATTTATTGAGCTCTCAATATATGCTAGGCACTATACAGCCCCCAAATCACTGACTTCAAAGGCTTATAATGCAAGATGAAATCACTATGCTGTACTTTAGAAGAACTTAGAATTTATTTTTGGAAACTATGCAATGTATTATTAACACTTATAAGTAACATTTCATTACAGAATGTACAGATTCAGAGACTATCAAAACTCTCACAAATGATACAAAAGTAGTTTAAGAAACTTAGATTTTCAAAAACTTTATCTAATTTGGAACTGTTTTTTTAAATTACATAGATATTTGTTTCTCTATAAATTGATGCATTCAAGTAAGTCATTGAGGTACAGAATATTTCACAAAATGATTTATGTTTCAAGGATCCATGTCATCACGACAAGTACAGTAATGTTTTTGGCAAGTTAATTTCCTACAAATAATGTAATAATTTGGAAGACAGTGTGGCTATGTGAATAAAAAAAAGAATGTCTCATTTAAAGCAAGGATAGTAAATTAAATTAATTTTAATATTATTCTAAGCAAAGCAATATTAGAAGGGTTAACTTTTTGCTAGCCTCTTTCAAATTTCATCTATCTTTCAGTCTAGTGAACACTCTGTTGAATATTTTAGGATTTTTTTGTACATTTTTCTATATTATACACTATGGTTCCATGAATACAAGGGAAAAATTAGCAAGAGAAATAAATCAATACACAAAGCTAATGGGAATCAAATGTAATACTTTTTACTGATACTAGCATTAATTGCAAGGAAATACTTTTTCTCCTTGGTTTAATAATGTGGAAAATGGGAGAAACTATATTAAAATAAATATTCTGATAAAACCGTCATATTCACATTATGGCTACCTCATTGGCTGCACTTTCTCCCAATGTATTATTCTTACCTTCTGAGGAAGTTTCTGTATTGTTCATCTCTAGCTTGAGCTGTCCTCCGCATTATGTTCTGGAAAACCTCTCGATCTAATGCCCATGTTTTAACATTGGTAATAGCTTTAGAAGAATGGAGAAAATAACAAAACATTATTTAGCATCACATCAAGAAAACTTTCCAGAATGTTAATAGGGTGAATTTGCATTTCTTGGAAAATGCATTATTTAAACATGCAAATGGAAGGAAGCATCAAAATAAATACTAATTTTATAAATCATTTTGGCTCTGAAGTGTACCATGATTTGGAATTGGAAGATTTGCTTTCTAATTATCTTTCGGTTAAGATGATATTCAAATGAGTTTGCAATTTACAATTACACACTACCTCATCAGGACACATGTTAGAGAAGGCCAGTCAACCTGTGGCCAACCTAGAGAGTGAAGAATTCACAAGCAGGTAAATTGAAGTTAAGGATTTCTGTGTGTATGTTTACGTTTTTTGTGTGTCTTTTTATGTTGTTTAGATCTCGTTGCCACAAAAAAAGCCTATATATTTCAAGGATTTCTGAAGTTATTCACATAAAATGCTTATGAATAATTTTTAAAGAAGTTACAAAAGACAGTTTTTACAAAAAACAGTTTTAATAGGAAAGATATTAAAGGCAAGCATAAGATCCCAAAAAGAAGTAGAGTAGAAGTAACAGCTTTAAAAATAATTTAAATGAAATTACAATTGTAAGATTAAAAAAATAGAGTAATGAGAGCCTACAAAATAGATCGGGAACTAAAGATCCAGTTTATCAAACTTTACAGTGAATTAGAGTTACCATTATATTCTTCCTAAAAATATAGATTCCTGGGCCTCATGACCAGAAATTCTTCTTCTTATTTGGAGTGGAGCCCCAGAGTCTGCATTTTCATTAAATATCTCAGCATGTTAATATATGTAACCCAGTCTCAAACACTGAGATACACCACATCTAAATAATTTTGAAGAAAATCCAAGATTGCATGAATAAAATCAGTAAAAATAAAATCAGTAGGAGAACTACTTAAAAAAATACTAAAAGTCATTCATGCAAACTCTCATTTCTTTATCCTTTGTGATACTTACATTTTTTTCATTTGATTAATTTTTTTCATTTAATTAATTTGGTTTGATTAATTTTTCTGATCAGAACCTTATGGAAACTAAAAAGCAAACATTCTGAATGATGTCTGCGTAGTAAAAGATGAAATGGCAATTTTTAAAATGTTGGAATCATTTAGTTTAAAGCCATTTTTAAATTGTATACACAGGTACCTGAGAGAAAAGTTCTTTTAACTTGAATTGTTTAGAGAAATGCTTCCATATAAATCCTATCATAGGCATAGCATTTCTATGAATAAGAGCATATAGGGGGAACTAAAAGACAAAGGTTGGACCAACATGCAAACCTGACTTAACAAGATAATCTTCTAGCACCACGCAAAAATTCAAAGACATCATTTCATCTTCTGTTACCTTTCACAGAGGCAGTCCTGGTACAGTTGTATAAAATGGCTAGTTCCCCAAATGTGGTCCACATAGGGATGGATGACAGCAATTTCTCTCCTTGGAACACCTCTAGTCGACCCTCTATCAAGTAGAATTTAAGACAGATACAAATAATAAAAATCAACATGTATTTTGTAAATTAAACAACAACCAAATGTATGAAAATCATCCAGGTAAGATATCTTATTATTCTCATTGTAATACAGTGGTTAAAAATACAGCTGAAACCAGCACTGCCACTCACCTTGAAAAAGGTACCTTTTCTGCCTGAAGTTACTTATCAATAATGGGGATATCAATAATATTTCCCATTATTAACAATGGGGAAGTATTCATGCTATATTCTACAAAGGGGGATTTTTAATTATCAAATTAAGTTACTCAGCCAGATAATAATTTCACATATTTGTCATGAGAATAAGTTAATATCAAGAAGGAACATAGAATGATGGGTAGCACATAAGAAATGCTACATCAGCCATTTCTAATATTGATTGCTATCACTCTAACAAAACTCCTTCCCTGAAGTGGTGAATGGTGAGTGTTTTGTTTAAAGTTTATACTACCTTATGCAAATTGTAGTACATGAAACAATTGATTTCTTATTAGGAATCCAACCATCATGGTGTTGAAAACACAGAACAGCTGTTCACAGTGACAGAAGGACGATGTGTCATACCTGATAAGCACTTGTCTTGCAGTCGGACTGCCTGGCTCTGGGTCCTGGCTCTACTAAACTATTGGCTGTGTGACCTTGGACAAGTTGCTTCATGGTCCTCCCTGTTATCTAGCCTTTCCAGCATTTAAATGGAATAACTATTAATCATAAAAGCAAGTCACTAGCAAGAGTGTTTGGCACGTGTCTATACTTAGGCAAAGATGAAAGGAAGGGAGAGGCAAAACTGAGATATTCACAATTCTTTTACCCTGGCATGTCTCATCTCTTTCCTCTTCACATGAAATCTTATCTAACCAAACTCATAAGCCAAAAATACCCAAATTCTTAAAGGGTAATGTCCCTTCCCTTAAAGTATTAGTTTCTTTCTCTAAGTTACCACTGTGTAGATCTGGGTCATCTCTGTCCATCCTTTCATTCAACAAATCTGATCTGAGTACCTTCATTGTTCCAGGAACTGTTTCAGATGCCACAACAACAAAGTGGACAAAAGAGACAAAGATTCTTATTCTGATAAAACTTATAATTCATAAGAAAAACAAAAAGCAATCTCTGTTTTGGTTCAAAATCCCACAGATTAGATATGCAATGTAATAATTTCCCATTACAGCTAATTCTATTCTATCTAAGCCATTTAGTGGTACTGTCCAGTTGATATTACAGATATTAGTGCATTTTAAGCCTTTTCCCTAATTGGTTATGGTTCATGGGACCTGAGGAATGCTGAAGAATTTAAACGGAATACCGAATTTCTAAGTTAATATGCTTGTACTATTTGCTATTCATGCTATATTCTACAAAGGGGGATTTTTAATCATCAAATTAATTTACTCAACCAGATAATTAAACCAGGCAAATCATTCTTTAGATGACAGCATAATTAATTCAAATAAAAAACCATCCAATTTCCATTTCCATGTGTGCTATATCTCTGATCTCAATAGCAACATAGATGCTGACATCTGTTCAACCTCTTCCCTCCCCAAGTTTTTCATCAGAGTTAACTGGCAAGGAACAAGATGGGCTGACATGAGTTTCTCATGCTCTCCTAGCAAGTTCCACAAATATTTGTTACTTAATGACCGATCTTCTCTTCCCAGAATTTTCTAGTGTGGCTAAAACAGATGTAAAATGCCCAAGAGAAAAGTTGCATGAGAGAAAAATTGCTCCAGATCACCTGTCCTATAAAGCTGAAGGCTGTTTTAGATATACTTGGTTAAATAAATTATTCAAATTTAAAAAATTATGGGCTGGGGTTGTGGCTCAGCGGTGGAGCGCCCGCCTAGCATGTGCAAGACCCTGGGTTCGATCCTCAGCACCACATGTAAATAAAATAAAGGTATTGTGTCCAACTACAACTAAGAAAGTAAGTAAATATTTTAAAAAATTAAAAAATTTAAAATTTAAAAAATAAAGACTGACTAAATTAAGGCTATAATGCATTAGTTGAATAGAATTATTACTTGGGAATGACCATATGACTTTAAAGCTGCCTATAAAAATATATGGCAAATAATACACAAATAACTATAAAAGTAGCATGTTTAAAGAATCAAAGTATATGAAAATGATCTTTTGTACATTATAAATAGAATAATACATAACTATTAGATTGTTTAGAAAGGCACCTTATGTCCCACACCTAAGGCCCCAAGGAAATACGAATAAAGGCAACTGCTTAGCTTATCAAGAACTTCCAACATAAAATAGATCACATCATATCTCAATTTACCACACCATCTGGGTAAACCAATTTAACTTTCTTTCCTAGGCTTGGGGCAATTCAGAATTTAACAAGGCATCCAATAACCATAATCCCTGCTCAGATAATTTCTCGCTTCTATATCTAAAATTTTTTTTGAGTAGTCCTTATATAACTTTCTAGCATGTATGCATGTTCAAGTGATCACAGATAAAGGAAGCCATTTAATTAGTTCTAAAAACACCAGTTGTTACTGTAAGGCACTCTACAGATTTGTCTGTTGGTTAAATGTACCTAATTATCCTTTGAAATCATTGGTATATAGCCAAAATCATTTCCAAAACCACGATATTTTTTCCTGGTATAATTATCTAAAACTAAACATAAGCAGCTGTATTTTGAATGGAAGCACTTTTTTTTGCAGGTGGCACTGTAATTAAAAATATGTTTCATAAGTTAGATTGCCTAAATTTGCATTTTGCCTTCACCACTTATGAGCTGTGTGGCCTTGGATAACTTACTTAACCTCCTGGGACATATTCTCTGTTAGTAACATAAAGATAACAGCACTTGCATTATAGGGTTGGTAAGAAAATGAAACATGACCTCCCAACTGAGTGTTGAATAGAATGTCAGATATATAGAAAGCATTCAGTAAATATTAACTATTGCCATCATGATGATTAGATTAACAATGTTGCCATTTCATGAACTCTATTAGATTTCTACAAATAGAGAAACTGGTTTTGTACTTTTATAAATATTTGCCAAAAAAAAAAAAAAACACAAGACAATAAGCAAAACATTTGTTATAGGATAACTGAAAAAAAAATCTGCAAAACCCACCTGCAAGCACAAATATATGGTTTCCTGGTTCTCCTTGCTTAATAATGTAACTGCCTTGCTGGTAGTTTCTCCCATACATGCATTCCACCATGTCTTTGATCTGCTGAGGATCCAGTCTCTTCAGGAACTGGTTTTTATTAAGGGCATCTGTAATGAGCTTCTTCTCACTGGTGTAATGGGAAAGAATTGTTAATTACAATTAATTATTTTTTTATTAATTAAAACCAAGCTTTACTATCTAGATTTAATTCATTCAGATTCTCCATATCACTACCAATATACTTAATACTTTTCCTGCAAGAACACAAATAATTTTAGCCCCACAAAATATCTCATCCTTATGATTCCTAATACCTAACATGTAAAACTCTTCAAAATTATTTCCCATATTTTTCTGGTAGTTATTATTACATGAATTTTAATATTATTCTTAGTTCTATCACCACACATGTAGCACCTCTCAATAACCCTACCAAAAGGCACACAATTTTCAGATGAAAAGCAAGTCTGGTGAATATGAAGAAGTTGTGTTAACGGACTACAACACAGTATTCATTCGTTGTTGTATGCATAAAGCTTTATTTATATCTTATTTAATCCTCACAAATATCCTATGAGGTAAATGCTATTCCTGTTTTATAGAGAAGTAAACTAACAGGTAAAAATCAACTTATTCCTTGGATGTTTTAAATCTAAGTCTGTGATGAAGTCTATGCTGTTTCCATTCCACCCACTGCCTCTTCTGAGGAGGAGAATTGGCTCCTGTGAGGCTCTTTAGATTTGATCAGACATAGAGGGTAATAGTGAAAATCTTTACTTCCTTAGATTCCACTCTAAGTACATCTAGACTGAACCTATATTTGCAATGTCACACCCTAGTCATTCCCCAAATTCAAGACTTGCTTGGTCATTCTAGAACACTCTGCTTTCTATTGAGGGGAAAAGGTAGTTGAAAATAGCAATTATCATCAGTTTGAAATGTTTTAACCCACATACACACTTTATTTGTAGATATCACATAATTATTGAACTAGAAGGAAAAATGCTTTAGAAACTTTCAGAATCTTTGCACAATGTACTTACTATCTAATTTTCTAAAATAGCTTTTTTTAAAAAAAAATTTCATCCAAATGCTTTGAACACTAGATTTACTGTTTGAAAACTAGTGATCTTTTTCTGAGTTCTTCAACATAAGGTAAGACTTCATGGCATTAGTCACTGTCTTCAGATCCCATCAGCAGACCATTTGGTTACATGCAGGAAACAGAAAGAAGTCTCATGCATAGACTGTCCTTCTTCCCCACAGTGACCCAATCATCCTCAGAGCCATCCAAGCTCATTCAAGACCTTGAGAACTTCCTTTCCATGTAAAAAACCAACAAATGTTGTTGATTTCCTGAACAAAGTATCACCAGTCTCCATTTCATTTTTTATCTTCAAAGATGACCCCATAGTCCAAAACCAAATCCCAGGTCTAGAGAAATTTAACACCTTTATCCGGGTTTTCAGTGTCTACCCTCTTTTCCTTACAGTTCCTCTTGTACTATATTATCAGATGGATCTTCCTAGGGAAAAAAAAAAATGACCAACAAATTTCATTCTCATTTCACCCTAGTCCCATTTTTCTTTTATCCACTAAAGCAACAGTTCACTCAATTAAAAGATACTGAGTGAAAACTTTTGCTAGATCATCTTCTTGGTGCAAATGGTAGAATTTTGGTCAATACCAAAAAATAAAAAGCTCATGCTTCTGTGGCCTTTTCACGATAGTATATGATATTCCAGTCACATATTTCCTTGATGCCCACACATTCCAATTTCCAGAAGTATGTTCCAAGAAACACTGCTTCATTATATGGGAAAGTGTGCTGAGTTTAAGCAGTTTTAGATACAAGCACGCTTAAAAAAAAATCAAGTAAGTCTAGCAGTAAACAAATATGCTTAAAACAACATTTCCCAAACCTTGGTGTCTTTTTTAACTTCTTCATTTTGTCTAACTTCTGTTAACATTCCATGGAGGTACCATGAAATACCATTTCTTCCAGAGAAGAAAATATATATATCCCATGATCTAGTATCCACCATTTCCCATACCATAGCTCCACTCTACCCATCTAGTACCATTAGTACCCAAAACAAATGCTTTCTATGGGAGGCTGGTATCCTGTCTTCTAAGACTGCCAGCTTTACCTTAAGGCTTGGAGCATGTCTTCTCTTCTAATTTGATTTAATTTCTTCTCCCCTTAAGCAAAACAAAAGCTGGCATTCAAGCCACATGATGAAGGAGGGGCCCGGATCAACACCTAAGATTTCAGGTGAGACAATGAAGGGCTATGACCTAGGGGTAAGGACTAGCCAAACCAGACTCATCAAAACAGTCTAGCACCAAACCTTAAATCAAGTACCAAAAACCAAAACCCTATTTTGTTTAAAATAATTTTCCCCAGCCCCACTGCCTGCCAGAAGCAAAGGTAAATCTTTTCTGCAAGAAGCTCACAAAAATCTCAAATTTCCTCTATAGTTCTTCCCTGAGGAATATCTGACATGACATCAGAAATTACCAAGCAGACCAAAAGATCCAGTGTCTAAAGACCAGGAGGAAAAACAATAGTAGAATTAGATCCAGAGTAGATAAGATATTGTACTTATTGGGAACAGACTTCAATATAACCATAACCAGTATGTTTAAGAAAATCAAAGACAAAATGAAGAATGTGAACAGGAAACATGAGTCTTTTTAAAAGATCAAGTGGAAATTCTAAAACTAAAAAATTTAGTATCTGGTGCTGAGAACTCAATAAATGGCTTTAAAATCTAATAAGATAAAGGTAGAAAGAATTAGAAACTAAATATGTACAGGAATAATAATATAACTATGAGGCAAACTGGAGAGAATACAGAATGGAAATAAAGCAACCTCCCTCCCCCCCAAAAAAGTAAGAGACATAGGAGGCACGACAGAGTAATTAAATGTTATAATCTGGGCCCCTGACACTAAGGAAATAATTGGGATAAAACAACATAGTAGGGAATCATATTCAAGAATTTCCTTAAATCAGTGAAAAGACAAACCACAGACAAGATGTACTATAAATTCCAAACCAAATAAATACAATTAAACCATATCTAGGCCCACCATATTGCTGCAAACAAAATACAAAAAGAAAACTCAAAAAAGCAACAAGAAATGAAGAGACACATTGCCTTCAAATGACCACCAATAAATCTACCTTAAGAAATAACAGAAGCTAGAACACAACAGAATATCTTCAAAGTGTTTCATAGAGCCTATTTCAAAATCTTTACAAAGTGAAAATAGCCTTCAGAAATGAAAGTAAAATGTAGACATTTTCAAAAATGTTTTTGCATTGGCAATAGACTTGTAAGAGTGGAGAGCGCCAGATAGAAGGAATATGATCCCAGATGAAAACTGGCAAAAGAAAAAGCAATGAAAAAAGGAAGTATGTGAGTAACTAAAGGCAGCCTGTCTTTATGAAAGAGCAATTACAATATGTTGTGGAGTCTAAAATATATGATGAATAAATGAATGAAAATAGCCAAAAACTGCAGAAGAGGGAGACAATAAGTGGAGTTAACACAATAGGAAGGTCCAGAAATTGATAAAGGTACTAATCTATATTAGAACTTTAATAGAGTAATGAACAAATAATTTAGAGTGATAATATAATATTAGTCAAAGAATGCTTAACTACAAAGGCAAAAAATAGATACAATAGAAAAATATATGCTTAACCCAAGAAAATGGCAAGAAAGTAGAGGAAAAGAAATGGAAGAAGTGCGACAAATAGATAATAAATAGTAAGATAATAGATTTAAACACAAATATTTTATATTTGTGTTAAATATGAGCTAACTAAATTGAACAAGATTGTCCAACTGACAAAATAAAACAAAAAATACACACCAAATGAACGTTAATTAAAAGAGAAGTGCTTTAAAGATACTAGTATAGAAAAGTTGAAAGTAAAAAATGGAAAAAGATATATTAAGCACTGACTAAAGAGAAAAATTTTTTTGCTACAGGAAGGTAGACCTTAATGAAAAATTAAACTTCTAGAAATAGTAATATTTCATATTGATAGCACCAGAAATATGCAAATATTCTATCTATACACCTAGTTAGCTATATAAAGCAAATTTGACAAAAGTAAAAGAACTTGATTAATCTTCCACAATAATTTTGGGAAATTTTAATATCTCCAAGTAACTAGAAATAAGCAGACATTGGAAACTAGATGATCTAAATAACTGATTATCAAATTTTACTTAATTTCCAGATCCAATTGATATTTTTAAAGTCTATATTTAATATATTTGAAATATATACTCTTTTCAAGTGTATATACACCTCCATGAAAATTGACCATACTGTGATCCATAAAGAACCATAAAGTTTCAATGAATTTCTTAAGATCAAAATAATATGGAATATATTCTTTGAATATAGTAGAATGAGTTAGAAACAATAACAAAAAATATAAAATTCTCAATTTTTTACGATTGAACAATACATTTCTAAAGACCCCACTGGTCAAAGATTAAATCACCAGGTAAATCAAGTAATGTTTGAAATAAAGTGTAGTAAACTATAACATATCAACACTTATAAAATGTAATTAAAATGATGCTTAGAAATTTTTAGTATTAAGTAGATATAACAGAAAGGAAAAAAGTTATAAATAAAATTACCTAACTGTTCCTCTTAAAAAGTTAGAAAATGGCAAATGACACCAAGAAGGAGAAAGAGGGGGCAAATAACAAAAAAGATGCACAGAATGATAAAATAAGGAATAATACAATGAAGAAAATCCACACAGTACCAAAATATTTCTATGAAAAGATTAATAAAACTGATAAATTCTTGGCAAGATAAGGGAGAGGAAAGAATATTATTACACTGGAAATGAGAAGACATTACTATAGATATTACAGAAGTGAAAAAATGAATGAATAATATCAACAACTATTTTGAGAATTCAGATGATATGAAAAAATTCCCTAGAAAAATACAGCATAATAAATAAAATGCAAGAAGAAATAGGAAATCTGATTGGCAGTAAAGAAATTAAATTAAAATGAAACTACTCCAAGAAGAGATTCTAGATCCAGAGAACTTTACCATTAAATTTTCTAGGCATTTAATCAAAAATAATACTAATATTACATGATCTTTTCAAGAAAACAGAAAAGAAGGATTTTTCTCAACTCATGCTATAGTGCCTGAATAGCCTGATAATAAAAAAACAAATTAACGGAAAGAAAACTGAAAGTTAATTCCCTAAAAACATAAGTACAAAAGCAAAATCAAGAAAAAGTAGGTAAAATAAATATTCTAGGTCAGAATGAAAATTAATGAATGAAATTAACCACATGAAAAGAATAAAGAAGGAAAAAACGCATATCTAATTAAATGCAGAAATAGTTGATAAAATTAAATACCTGCAATTATTTTTAAATTTAAAATATTGTAGCTGATAAGAATAGAGGGAAATCTTATCTGATAAAACATCTATGGAAATTGATATGATGATTCTAAAATTGTTAAACACCTACAAGGCTCAAGAATAGCCTCACAAAATTGAAGAACAACAATAAAATCAGATAATGAATATCAAGAATCATTAAAACATAAATAATTAATAGAATGAAATAATTACAAGAACAAAATAATTAAGAGAATATATTATTGGCACAAGAATGGAGAAAAAGACCTTTGGTACAGAATTCAAGGTCCAGAAACTGTCCTACACATACAGAGATACCTATGTATAACAACAGTTGTCCTTCTGAACTATGAAGGGAAAAACAGGCTTCAGTCAAAGATAACACTGTGAACTATTCACAGTAGTTTTCCTTAACTAGTAAGGAAAAGCAAACTAAAGCTACAATGAGATACCACAACAAATGCACCAGAACAGTGAAAAAGACTGAAGATGCCAAATGCTGTTGATGGTAGCAATATTTCTTCAACAACTTAGGAAAATATTTTGCAATGTATGTTAAGTTTGAACTTAGAAATAATCTACTGCTCAGCTATTTCACTTCTAGGTTTATAACTACTGTAAATCATACAGAAATGCAACAAAAGGTGTGCAAAAATGTTCATGGCAGCATTACCCACCCTAGTTAACCACCAGAAGCAACGAAATGTCCATCAATAATAAAATTGATAAATTGTATATAGTTGTACAATTGACATTATACAGTAATGATAATTCATAAGACACTGCTGTGGACAAGTACATAAATGAATCTCACTATATAAACAAAAGAAGCCAGAGTCTGAAGAGTAGATCCTCTACATTTTTATTAAAATAAAGTTCAAAAATATGAACAAAGTAGTCTAGAGCAATAATAATACAGCTAGTAGCAGTGTGGATAATGGATAGAGTTTGGAAGGGGGGTGGAGACTTCTGAGATTCTGGTAATGTATTTCTTGATGGGGGTTACATGGATGTATTCATTTTATTATTGATACACTTCAATAAAATATTTTTTAAAGTGTATGGCTTGGGAGTAAAAAATCCTAGGCTCAAATCTCAGTTCTGCTACTTCCTAGCTTCATGATCATGAACAAGTGTCTTAACTTTTCTGAATCCCAGATTTCTCATCTATGACTTGGGCACAGTTATTATACCTACTTCACAGGAATATTAAGCACTTGAACTTAGAAAATGTGGCACTAAATACTTACTATGTACTAATAGTATTAAGTATAATGATAATAGTATTAAGTAGTTAGCACTAGAAGTAGTTATAGGATTTTTTTTTCTGGGGGAAAGAATGGGACATGAAAAGTTTTGGAAATCACAAAGCAACAGAGAGACACTTCCCAAGACCCTCTACTCAGTTCAAAGTTCCTCCAGTAGAGCTGGATTTCAAATTCATACCCATCAGAGGCAATATCAGTAATCCTGTTTTAGTCCTTTTATACCCCCAACTTACATAATCAACATTCCTTCAAGCAATAAATTCCCATCCTAAGTTGATTTCAGAAAGTTTCTGATGTCAAAGTTCACTTCTAGTTCCTGTAGTGTGAGGCTCTCAATCTTTGTTTTCCATCCGGTATCTTACCAGTCTCGGTTCTCTGTTTCTGTCACGTAAAACCATGTTATCTTGCAACCTTCTTTGCATAAGTCTCAGTGCAAAGCTGGGGGCCAGGAGACTCTGCCTTCTTTCATATCTATCAAGAATTTCTTGTGAGCAAAGGGCATGTAGCAGCTTTACTTGTATGGTATTTCATAGCTTGATTATATGTAAAAGTATAAAGCACAGGATAACATGTATTTGTTATATATAGGCACACGATCTGGAGCTGGAATTCTCGGGTTTGAGTCCAAGTTCTGTCACATACTAACATGGAACCTGAGGCTAGTCACTTAACTTCTAAGTCTTCCAGTTATAAAACAATAATACACATAGTCCACAGGTCACAGGATTTCAAAGAGTATTAAAATAGTTAACAACATAAAGCACTAAAGACAGCACCTAAAACATAATATACACTACCTAAGTAAGGGTTAGCTATTACTGATTAATCTCAAAGTTACCAGAAACTTGAGAACAGTGTTAGTACAGCTGTAAAAACTCTATTCTCTCTACTTAAAACCTGTCTTCATCAAGGGAGATCCTTTGAAATGTGGGTAAAACTCCTAACAATTTAGTCCCTCTGCTTGTTCAGTCTCCCTGTGCTCAGTACTCCCAGGCCCACTGAACTACAACTGTCCCCAAACATGCCAGCCTACCTTGTCACCCTGCAGTCTACTCCTCCCTCAAAACAGCTCAAGATTTTCTCTTTTATGGAGGTTTCCCTGATCCTGCCATTTAAAAAGTATTCCCTTCTTCCTTCCAATGCCAGTCTTTTAGAACATCAATCACATAAGACTGAAAGTTTAATTTCCTGAAGAAATTCTGATCTTCAACTCTGGATGTAACTATGCTTTCTGCATCTTTTTATTACCTAAGAAGATGAACAACTAGAACTGTACCTGGCACACATTAGGAACTTAACAAAATCAAGAAAGCTGAAGGACATTCAAATTCTCTCTCTTTGTTTAAATAAACTCGGTAAATGGACAAGAATCTGAGCCAAAATGTCAATCACCTGATAAATAAGGAATAGATGATAAACAGGCAAAGTATCTCTTTACTTCTTATCCTCCCCCCAATAAAATTTTCTGAGTGATAAACCAACAAAAAAATATCTAATGAAAGCAAAGATTTGTAAATGAAGAAACTAGCATGAGAAAGATGAGGTCATTCTGTGGATAATCAGAAAATAGGCATGACTTACTCCTGTCAGTTCTTTTACCTATTGCCCATGTGATCAAGCACAGTTGTAATGTAATCATGTTTGCTGTTACTTCATGCTCACAACAAATATTTCTCTCTCTCTTTCTTAAGGTTGTGCAGATAATCCTATTCCCATGAGCATCAAAGAACAGGGTTTGATAATGAAATGTTGAAAACAACCAAAAGTTACAAGGAAATTAATCTGACACACTCAATGATATGCATAATCATCATTGTGTGGCATGGCAACTTGGTATAAATGGAAAATCATTCCTTTAAGTGTAAGTAATTAGTACTGGTCTTAGATCATCAAACTAAATATTTTGAGAATCAGCTGCAGGGAGGGCTGTTCCTATGACACAAGGGTCCTCAATGGTGGTTTTATAAATCCATACACCTGGGCTCTCACCTCAAACCAATTTAACCAAACTCCCTAGGGGAATATTGTTTAACCAGACTCCCTAAGCATCAGTATTATTTAATATTCCCCTGGTGATTATTTATTAAGAAATATAGCTGTAAACAAGAAAACACAAGGGAATTTGAAGTTGTCCCTTCTGTCTATTTCCACAGCACTGAACTGGGAAAATGCTTTAATTGATGACTCACCAAGAACTCAATCAATTAATACTAAGTAACAATAACCGATTAACAACAATTAATTAATGTTTGTCACAGGATTTTGACATAGCCTATTCTCCTTTGTGATATTACAAATAAGTACAAAAAATGAGTAAATCCTTATTCTCCTCTTCTTCTTCTCAGCATCCTAATGTAAATCCTGAAACATGGCTGGGTATTTGGGAATACACTGTCAAGTCATCCCTAAAACTCTGGACATTTTTTCAAAATTTCCTGATGAAATGTTCATACCTAAAATATACAGTTTATTTTTGATTGAACAGCTCAATAACATTAAGTATATTCTAATTGTTCCGCAACTAACACCACCAGCCATCTGTACTTATTTTTCTTATCTTCCCATTCCTGTACTTATTAAACACTAACTCTGTTACCTCCCTGCTTCTTGCCACTGGTAACCTCCATTAGAATGGAGACTCAAGTCTCTATGTATTTGACTATTCTACATATCTCATGTATGTGGAATCATAAAATATTTGTCCTTTTTGAGTCTGACTTATTTCACTTTATATAACATCTTCAAGGTTCGTTTATGTTGTATATGGGTCAGAACTTCCTTTTTAAGGCTGGGTAATATCTCATTGTATGTACATACTGCATTTTGTTTCTCCCTTCATCTGTTGGTGAATATTGGGTGGCTTCCATCTTTAGCTATTGTGAAGAATGATGCGAAGTACACAGATGTTCAAGTCCATATGCATGGACTTTTCATACCACTACAGCCAGCATTCTCAACCAAGGAATCTCACTTCATGGAAGCCAAAGAGCCTTGTACGGTGTGCTGAATTCCAAGATGGCCCCATGAGCTCTATGCCTGTAGTCATATCCTTGTATATCCTCTTCACCTTGAGTGGGGACAGAGCCGGTGACATGGTCCTCATCAACAAAGTGTAGCAACAGTGATGGGAGGGCCACCCCCAGTACAATACCTGTCTTAGCCAAATATCAAGCAGCTCCCCAGCTGGTCTTGATGAAGGAAGTTGCCCTGTGTTGAGAGGGCTTAGGGGAGAAATTCTGGGCAGCCCTAGAAGCTGAGAGTCGCCCCAGCTGATAGCCAAAGAAATGGGGACTGCTGTCCTACAACCACAGGAACTTAATTTTGCCAACAATAACAGAAGCTAGGAAGAGGATCTGTCCCTCTAGAAAGTTCTGGAAAGTAACACAGCCAGCCAAACCCTTGACTTGCAGCTTTGTGAGACTAAGCAGGTGAACTAAATAAGGCATACCTGGACTCCCAATCCACAGACACTCTGAGATAGTGGGTGTCCATTGTTTAAGCTGCTAATCATGTGGTAATTTATTACCCAGCAATAAAAAATTATTATATCTGGATTTCCCTGAGTTTCTATTCCCAGGAAGTTTAAATAGGGCCTTGTTCTGCTCACTTTTATTTCCTCTTCTCATCTGGAGAGAGGGGACTCGAAGCTCCAGCTTTTTATTTCCCTCATATTTTCTAGAGTTTGATCTGTAAATCTCAAAAGGACCATCAAAGCTGCTGCTTGAAATTTACCAATCAAAATTGATTTGGTATAGCAACTACAACAACAAAAATCACTCTGGAAAGATTAAATGGAGTTAGTGGGTGCTTGATCACTCCTGCTTTAGTATAAATTATGTATATAAAATATCCCCTGGTCATCTACTCCTGGGTATAGAGCTCACAAAATATTTAAAAATTAAAAACTGTCAAGACTGTGCTGAAAAACCTTGAACTAACAAGTACTTTAAAGACAAATTAATTTGGAGTAAAACTTTAGAGTAAAGCAACAGTTTTAGTTAAAAGAATAATTGTAAGAAATGTATCTTCCACAATGAGGGTCTTTAGATCCTCCCAAAGGGTCTAAAAACCTGAAAGGTTTTATCCTAATCTTCAGATCTTTTCCCCTTTGTGAGAATTTCACTGTAGTTTGAACCCTAGAAAAAGTCAGATGACAGGAGCTGAGCTGACTTATCGAAAGAAGGGAGGTTCTCATAACTGCAGAGCTTATGAGCAGGCAAAGGCCACGGGCCCTGCTTCCTTCTGACCTGACCGCAAGGAGAATAAAGGCTGCTGTCTTCTCAACTCAACTATTTCTGTTATGGTATTTTCTGGGTATATAGCAATGAAATAGGCAGTATCTGGAATAGCATGGAAGGTTTTTGAGTCAAAAATTGGGTCAGAAAATAGGAGCCCATCTCAGAGGACACTTAGAAGATACAAATGAGGAGAGCTGGCAGCTCCTGCCCAGGCCTCCAAGACAGTGGTACGATGCCAGCACTGCTCAATTCCAAACTTCCATGGAGCCAAGCAGATCCACAAACTATTGTTAATATCTTAAAAGTTAAGAAGATAGCAAGCAAAATAAAGTGAGTATCAGTTTCAGAGTTGCTCTGATACTGAGAATGGGGGAAGATTCGAAAGGAAAAAAATAAAAGTATAAATGAAAAAAAATGAGACAAGGAAGACAAAGGGAAGAAGTGGGGAAAAAGATAAGATTTAAAAATGAGCCTGATGATTTGATATTTGGTAAATGTTGACCTGAATGTGTTAATCTGAAAGAGTAAAGGGAACCTTGGACTTTCTAGCTAGTAGTTGAAGCTATAGGGTTAAAAATTGCTATGGGTTTTCTGCAGCATAAAAATAGCATAAAGTGTCCTTTTAGGAATGTAGCCCACAGGGAGAACTGCAGTTCTGACTATTCATAGCAGGGAGGTATCAGTCCTGAGTGTTTTCAGAGGCTTCCTTAAACATATTTCCTAACACCTAGTGACAGACTGGAAGTTTTGAGGAGCAAAGGGCAGATATAAACAAAGCACAGCATCTAGTTGAGAGAGGGAAGAGGTGGGCAGGCTGAGTGTGTCCTTTGACTCCTCGAGAGAAGAAAGGGCAGAGGCAGGAATTGAGAGGGGCCAGATGCCAGCACTTGCAAAGGCTGCCAAAGCTTAATGGACCACATTTAGATGACAAGGCAGGTGCCACTCAACTGTAGCCACCTTGTTAACTTCTCCCTACTTTTGATTTCTCCCTTTCTTTGAAGTTTAACAGCAACTCTCACCCACCCAACCCCGGCTGCACAACCCCAAGGGCATCCATTCACACTGGAGGCTCCACAGTCTGGATATGTGTGCACTGTGGTAGGGAACACACACTGGACATCGGGCAGACTCACTGGAAACCGGGTTCCACAAACTGTCCACATTACAACCTTCAGCACATTGATGAATGACTCCCTTTAGGTAAGATGGAAAAGTAACACCACCTCATTCCACAAGTCTAAAGCCCCAGTAGATGATGGATGGGAAACAACCAATGTCTAATAATTAGTTGATAACTTAGCTTTCTCATCCCATCCCTCCACAGCTAGTTCAGATCTGGATGCCTCTACACACATTATTGCTATACAGAATAAATGCTTGTTTTCAAACATCTATCTTTCACAAGACATATCATTTAGCTTCCTTCACCCATAGCTTCTAGCTATCAGATTACCACAAGATTGGACCTTTTTCTTCTTTCATTCTTTGTACAGAGCTTCATTTTCTTTTTCCTTTTTTAAAAACTCAGATTAAGCCAGGCACAGTGGCTAACACCTGTAATCTCAAGTGACTCGGGAGGCTGGGGCAGGATGATTGCCAGTTCAGGGCCAGTCTTGGTAACTTAGTGAGACCCTTAGCAACTTAATAAGACCCTGTCTCACTAAAGAGAAAAAGAAAAGAAAAAAAAGATTGGGGATGTAGCTCAGTGGGAAAGTGCCCCTGGGTTTAATCCCCAGTACCCATAAATAAATAAATAAACAAATGGATGAATACATAAATAAAGACTTAGGTTAAGGTTGTAATATTTATAAGTACATGCACCAATTTTTGACTATTCAATAAGTCTGTACATATACTCTTAAAAATCTTTCTATCAAAACAAGATATATAACTTTTCATACAGCAACATGTAAGTTACTAATTCATGGGCAACAAATCCTAGAGCTTCCCCCCAGCAAAATTTCCCTCAACTTGCAAACTGAGACCATAGCGGCACTTCTGGAAGCACAATTTTCAGGGAAAAATAATAGTAGGCAGTTGTTTCTAAGCACAGCATTTTTTAAAAATCTGTTTCTAATTACATATTTAATTTTTTGTGCCAAGTCTTTCCCAGTAAAATGTGAAAAGTCCTCCTCTAATTTTCATCTCTGAAAAAATTATATAGGACTGGTTAGAGTAGAACCTGATAGCAGGTTTTCAGGTTTTGAATTCTGGTTCCAAAATTAAAACCTGTGTAACCTTAAACAAGTTATGTAATTCGACATGTCTCAGTTTTCTCATATATAAAAAGGGGACAATGGAGCTGGGGCTGGGGCTCAGTGGCAGAGCACTTGCCTACCACAGGTGAGGCACTGGGTTCGATCCTGAACAGCACATACAAAAATAAACAAATAAAACAAGGGCATGCTGATCATCTACAACTACAAAAGAAAAAAATTTAAAGGGGGGTGATATCTATTATCTTATAGGTTTATCATGAGAATTATATGACTCAATATCTGTGAGGCATTCAGAATGGGCTAGCACAGATTAGCGATGTATAAATATTGTTTCTTTCCATAGAAACTTTCTTATTTAATAAAGGAAACACATTTCTCCAATGCACTATCGATTCCTCAGTGCTGCTTTAGAAAACGAGCACAAATAATAACAACATACTCTCCCTCACTCCTTTTCCACATCTTATTTAAATGTGTGACTCACTTGCATTTTCCACTTTTACCTATCCTGCTCCTGGGGCGGGAATGACAAATACAACTAATTGTCCTTCCTAAAACTGAAGCCAACATCTGAAGTCAGATGGCAAGTCTTTGTTTTATCTTTCCTTTTCATGAAAGAACAATAGTTTCAAATGATAGTTTAAGCATTCTTAGCAAAAAAACCAGTCATACAGCTACTTGCCAGATGTCTCTGATTAATTTTCCTGTGTTCCACCAGACATTCAGCATGAGCCTGTAATTTTGCTCTGCCAGTGCTGAAGTTTGCTAAACGATGTCTCTACATAAACAGAAAACTTAATTTCAGTAAAAGGTCTGACCTCTGGATGTGTAGTTGTCTCCGTGCTCAAGGCAGGTTGGAGATGGACAGAAAAGCTATCTGCTCTTCTCCCTGTCCTTCTTTACCACTGATATCCAGTCTTCAGCCTTAAGAAGCACTATACGTGACACATATGTGACCTTCCATATACACCACAGTTTTGGCCATCAGATAGATGAAATCCATTCTCCATGTCCTTTCCTCTCAGTCAGAGCTCTGAGGTTGCAGCTCTTGTTGACAACTATGCAAAGGGCAAGCTCAGTTCAGCTCCACATGGAAGATGCAGGGAGCACCATTGTTCTTATTACCAGTCAACTGGGTATATCATCAAAAAGTAGACTGGTGCCCAAACTAGTCTGACTAGAGGCCTTTTTTTTTTTTTTTCATTTTTGCAGGCAGATCTGAAAACACTAGAGCAGGACTGCAGAGAAGAAGAACTGGTTTCAAAATCAGGAGTCTTATATTCCAATCCTGGCTCTACCACCTTTCATGGTGTATTCTATAACTCCCCTGCACCTGTTTCTGCAATCTCCAGGAGGGTAGCATGAAATAATGTTTAATTTTCTTCTAGTTCTAAAGTCTTCTGATGTTCACCTTATTACATTTAAATCAGAGATCAGAATATTTGCTAGTACTCTGACTTGTCATGTGATTTTATAATAATGCAAAAAAGCTGAGTGCCTATAATAGAAACAGGCTACATGTCTGCACAGCTATATGCTTTTGAAGATCTAAAATGGTCCACAGGCACAAGGCTAAGTCACTACAAAAGATTATGAAGATTCCAGTGCAGCTTCCCAGCAATTCCATTTAGGGCCCACCTCAATCTAAGAGTCATATTCTTATTTTTTGTGGCTTCATAAAATTTCACACTGGTCTTACTTTGTCCATAAAGTATACCCAAACTGCACTAGATCATAATTCTCATTTCACGCCATAGCAGTTGCCATCTAAACCATATAGTCTAGAATTGCAATATCTAGTTCATCAGTCATTAGACATGTGGGTATTTAATTTTCCAATGAATTAAAATTAAAAATCCAGTCCCCTAGTTATAGCAGCCAAATTTTTAATTACCTAGTAGCCAAATTTGGGTTTTGGCTACCATCTTGTTGAATACAGATTACAGAAAATTTCTGTCACTGCAGAAGTTTCAACTACACAACACTGAACTACTTTAGAACCAGATCCTAAAAAGTGAACCTGAGAATTTTGTGAGACAAATGTCCAGATTCCCCAGTACCATTAAAGTACCATTATATGTTCCTCTCTATAAAGAACAGAGGTACAAGTACACAGTTTAAGTTATTCCCTTGGACACTAACTGTCTACTTGTTGGGTATCAGACAACAAAGCTGGGATGAGCTGGGGGCAGCCCTGAAGCTGAAGCATGTTACTCATCATTCACAATACATTTGATCACAGGAGACTCAGGAAATCACACACTGATGTTCATGAGTTAGAGTTTCTTGTGAATTACTGAATCTGAATCCTCAAATTTGGAATCTGTCATTCCATCATATTGTATACTCTGCCATCTATCAGGGCTTCATATTTCCCTAATAATTGTTGATTGTGGGAGACTTGGTAGTCTCCCCTCAGTTTCTTGCTCTGTGATAAATACTTACTAGAGACATTCATTCCTTTTGACAAAATTACTGAAACTCCATCCAATGGCTTTCTATTTACCCAGTGTGAAGGGTAAACTTTATCCAAAATGTAGTTGATACATATGTAGTAGGAACAAGATTTAATCTTAGATTCAGCTAGTAAAGTTTATAAAAAGTTTGACAAATAAATCATGAGAACTAAGAATAAACAGAGAAGTCATTTTGACTGAGGCTCTTAAATTCTCTAATATCTAGCAAGCCCTGCTTGATAGAGTAGCTAAACCACTACATAATGTGCATAATCCTTTTAGCGGTGGAAGATGCTCCCATCTTCTTAATGCTCTAACTTCTAGAAAATTCTTCCTTACAAAATTTTGATATATTGCATAAAAGAGATATTAAAAATATTCAAGGTTTACATTTGTTTTTCTTCTGAATTAGAACTTCTTGGAAATGAAAAACAAATTGTTAGAAATGAAAAACGAAAAAATCCAGTCTCTGAATTGATGAAATTAGCTGTGTTTAAGCAATTATTTCAAGAGACATAGTTATACTTTTTTCAAGGGAAAGTGTGGTACATATCAGTCAATGAAAACAGAATGACTCCATATTCTGGTTTTGTTTTGTTTTTTTTAATTTAGAAGCACAAGGCTCTGAGAAAGCAGATGAAACGTTTTAGGGCATGAATGATCTAGTTTGCTCTTTTTAGGACCAATCATTAAGAAACAAATTAGTTCATTTCCTCATTCTGACCTCAACATAGACTGGTACCCACGTGGTCTGCCTTTAGGGTGAGAATAGTCATTGATAATCCTTATTCAGAAGCTATGATGTCTTTCCTGTGTCCCTCACTAGACAGAAGAAAAGGAATGCAGTTTGTCTCAGAAATTGACAGCATGTAATTACTGATTTTCTTTGCCTGGTTATAAAAGAGCTAATAAAGAAATTCAAAGAAATATGCTTATTTCAGATTATTTAGCACCAAGAAAATGGTATTTTGTCTTAAAATAAGCATAACTCTTTGAACAAAGTAATTGAACAAAATCTTCATTCAAGAGGAGAAATCTAGTAGCCTATGTAAGGATAAGGTCAAAGAAGATGAATTGCTACTAAAGTCTCTGACACATTGTCCTACATATGAAAGCATATTGCTAGTCATAATATATTTATGTACACATATGTAGCATAATGAATAATATGCAATATTACTATAAGTTCAAATGTCTCTGATATATCAAAAAGTAACACGGGATGCTGTTCAATTTTGAAAAACAAGTGAGAGACACAGCATTAAGACAAGTATTACTTTTAAAGGAGAGTAGATAAGATCTTTCTAAACCAATTAATAATAAAACATATGGCTTAATAAAACTTTCCTGAAAGCTAATATTAATCATATTTTTCAGTCACAGAATATTATGATTAATAATCCAGTATGACTAGTTTCCTTAACAAATATTTATCAATAATTTCATACATGCCACCAAATGCTGTCAACAAATTGATGAGTTAAACCCCCCTTTGTAATTTTGTTGTCAAAATCAATCTTTTATTTGCTTAGGTTGAAAGTTTTATTCTGATTTATATTACTTGTGTATGAAAAAATTAAAAATTGATTTAATTTCACAATCTCTTGCATTATGCCACAGTGATTCAGGCTCAGCCACAGCAATAGTAAGGCAAAAGATCTCATTTCAGCTAATAAATATTTACTTATTTAAAAACCATGCAAAAGGAGAATCCTAACTTATATTTGTAATCAATCTTTCCTGGTCAGGAAAATCAAACTTAAGCCAGAAAAATATATACATGCATATATATATATATATTCATATACACACAAGACTGTTGTGATATTTATATGTTCTTTTAAAATTTCTAATTTTTGCTCCAAACATAAGTGATAAAGAAATCGAAATGCTAATCACCTTTAGTTGACCAGTACATGCGGTATACATGTGTTGACATATCACACTGTACCCCATAAATATGCACAATTATGTTAACTAAAAAATTTTTAAAGAGAAAAAAATTCTAACTTTTAAAATGCATTCTAGCTTTTAATTGTCCCCTCTTCCTAAAACGTTCTTTCCATTTAGTCTCTACTTGGTTGGTTTTGACCTTTGTATTTCAGCTCAAGGTCACCACCTCAACCAGGCCTTCACCACAATTCTGCTCCTCTTTCCTGCTTCCTTCCTTTCCCCCTCACCCTCAACACAACCCATTATACTGCTGGTTTCCATCACAACATTAACCCAATTAATAATTATACATCTCTTATTTGTTTCTGGGTATACAATCTCCTCCACAAAAAAGGATCTGGGAATATTTATTTTAAGCAATCAACACAGTGGCTGGCAGAGAACAGTGCTCAACATAAACTGTATAGCGAATGAATGAAGTCAGCCTCCTTTTAACTACTCAGAAGTGGTTTTTGCTATACATATTCATATTTTATTATGATTTGTGTACATTTTTAGGTCTACTCTAAAAGAAAAGAAGTATAGACTTCCTAAACCTACCTCCTCACTCCTCCAGGGATTGTAAGATAATGGAAAGGGCTTTTAGTAAACTCAGCAACTCATTATGTCTGCATTTATATCTCTATACCTCAAAGTCCACATAAAGTGCAATTTTTGCTTTAAAGAAAATTTTTACTTAATGAGAGATACTTTTGTAAAACAAAACCATTTGAGAATTCCCTCTAGCCCCACATCTGAGAGTTTACATGCTCTTCACCATTCAAAAGCCTTCATAGTTATCACTCTGGTCCTTCTTAACATTAAGGCCATCTGAGTTAAAACGGCATGGAACTTCTTACCTGGAGTCCTTTCTGACTCTCGCTTTCTCAAAGGAAAACTCAGGGGGTTTGTTGAGGTCATAGGTTCGGGTTGTGGGCTCCGCAGACACCCCGGCCTTTGCTCCCCTTCTGCTATGGAGAGAGACCAATCCCGAGGTCTTCCGGTGGACCTCAAGAGGCACTTTATCCACAGAGGCCTGGAGTGGGCTTCCTCCCTGCATATGCACCACATCCTGAAGCTTGTTCAGCTGGATGCACTTGTTCTGGAGCTCCTCCGTGAGCTCAGCAATGGCCACGGTCTGTCTCGACAGCTGTTCCCGCAGCTCCTTCAAATGGTACTCCCGCTCTTGAATCTCAGCATCCTTCCTCCTCAGCTCTCTCTCCAGCTCCGTCACCTTGCTCCGCAGGGCATCAGTGCTGAGGCTCCCGGTGTGGCCATCTGGATGCTTGGAATGTTTGGGTTTCACTGAACCATTTCCCATGTTGCTCAGGGACCTGAGATGAGGAGGCACAGAATCAGGAGCAACCAAGTGAGGTTTCATTTTCCAACAGTCCCTACCACCCCTCTCATTCTGTTTCATAAATAGAAACACGCAGCATTCATCATCGTTCAATGAGCAACAAATGTCCCCATGCATCCAGAAGCAAAGCTAGTGACAGTTTCCTTTATCCCTCCAAGAAGAGAAGCTGGCATTTGGGTTCACTCTTCCCCTTTCCTTTGCAAGCACAAATATGGCACCTAAGCATTCTGTTGTTCTCTTTGGGCGTTCTCTGGATAGCTGTCAAAAGCATCCCAACAATACTGCTATTTGGATGTTAGCACAGCAAAGATAAGATTCAAAGAAGCAGCCACAGAGTCAGAGGCTTGGGAATGTCACAACTCTCCAGCTCCCTGCATGGTTACAGTAAGAAGGCTTGCCCAAATTTAGAATACAACACATCTATTCCTCCCATGCTCCCCCCATCCCCATTATCAATCAGCATCCTTATATCAGAGAAAACATTCAGCATTTGGGTTTTGGGGATTGGCTTACTTCACTTAGCATTATAGTCTCCAACTCCATCCATTTACCTGCAAATGCCATGATTTTATTCTGTTTTAATGCTGAGTAATATTTCATTGTGCATATATACCACATTTTCTTTATCCATTCATGTAATAAGGATATCTCTGTTAAAGGGGAGGAAGGGGAAGGGAGGGGGCGTGGGGGTAGGTAAGACTGTGAAACGAGATGGACATCATTATCCTAAGTTCATTTATGAAAACATGAATGGTGTGACTCTACTTCGTGTACAACCAGAGACATGGAAAATTGTGCTTTATTTGTGTAACATAATTGCATCCTGCTGTCATATATAACAAATTAGAATACATAAAATTTTTTAAAAAAGGAATACAACACATCTGCATTCCTCACAAGATGGAGGCTTTATTAGTGATACTGGCACACACCTGTAATCCCAGCAATTCAAAGCCAGCCTCAGCAAGGTAGTGAGGACCTAAGCAACTCAGTGAGACCCTGTCTCTAAATAAAATACAAAAAAGGGCTGGGGATGTGGCTCAGTGGTTAAGCCCCCCCGGGTTCAATCCCGAATACAAAATAATAATAATAATGATAATAATAATAATAATAATAATAATACTGCTGCTCACTGTTAACAACTTCTGGATTGTGGTCCTTAGAAGTAAACAGAGGCATGAGGATTCCTCTATATCTTTTACTTTCTGTCCTAAAGTTAGGTGTCCAAAAACTGATGACCTATGGTGCCAGGTTCTCTCCTTCTCCCACTAAGAATATGCTCAGTGTGAACCCCAAAGCAATCACTAAACCAGTGAGTCTCAGGATGTGATTAGGAAGATCAGGGGTTATGAGGGATGATTTTAATTGATTGAGTTTTTTTTAGTTCAGTAACTATGTATTTATTTTAACATTTATTAGAAATATAAACTATTGGCATTACAAATTTATATTACTTCAGTGGAGGCTAAATTCATTATTTTAGGTTTACTGAGCCAATTCAATGAAAATAAAAATAAACCATCTGTAGGTAATAAGCACATATGAACAAAATCAAAAAGTATAACTCAAATCGATGAAGTTTAGGAAATAATGCTCTGAAGAATTGCCATATGGGCTGGGGATGTTGCTCAAGCGGTAACGTGCTCGCCTGGCATGCACGGGGTGCTGGGTTTGATCCTCAGCACCACATAAAATAAAATAAAGATGTTGTGTCCACTAAAACTGAAAAAAAAATTGCCATAGGTTTAAACCTTTTTAGGTACCTGGTCAAACTTCATACTTTTGTACAATTTTGGATAGCCATAATATGCAATTTTTTATAGTCATAACCAAGCATTGTAACACTTATATACTAAGCCTGAATTACTGTTGGTTATCTAAAATAAGGAAATAGATTATAGCAGCACAATTCACAATAGTTAAACTGTGGAGCCAACCTAGATGTCCTTCAGTAGATGAATGAATAAAGAGAATGTGGTATATGTACACAATGGAATATTATTCAGCATTAAAAGAGAATAAAATCATGGCATTTGCAGGTAAATGGATGGAGCTGGAGAATATAGTGCTAAGTGAAATTAGCCAATCCCAAAAAACCAAATGCTGAATGACTTCTCTGATTTAAAGATGCTGGTTCATAATATGCTGCTGGGAGTGGGGGCAGTGGGGTGGGAGGATTAAATGAACTCTAGATAGGGCAAAGAGGAAAAGGGGAGGGAGAAGAAGGAAGGGGCGTAGGGGTAGGAAAAACAGTAGAATACAATGGTCATCATTACCCTAGGTATAGGTGTGAAGACATGAAGGATGTGACTCTAATTTGTGTACAACCAGAGATATGAAAAATTGTGTTCTATATGTGTAATGTGAATTGTAATCCATTCTGTTGTCACATATAACAAATTAAAATTAAAAATTAAAAAATGATTTTAAAAAGAGAGCAAAAAAATAAGACAGACAAGTTTTGTCCCTCATAGAATCTGGGTTCCCAGTAGTCACTGAAATACATTAACTTTCAAAGAATTGCCTCAATATGTTGTAGTGATGTGACAGGTTCAACCTTTACGTTTTTGTTCACTTGGCAGCATTTACTATTCTTATATATTAAAAAATATATTAAAAGGTTGAGGAAACTGGAATTCAAAAGAAGGGGCCCTGAAAATAGTTAAATCTTGAATAAGCAATCAGAAGATGTGAGACTGGGACATGAGAA
This sequence comes from Marmota flaviventris, assembly GCF_047511675.1. Classification (NCBI taxonomy): domain Eukaryota; kingdom Metazoa; phylum Chordata; class Mammalia; order Rodentia; family Sciuridae; genus Marmota; species Marmota flaviventris. The sequence continues at coordinate 65,118,396 of NC_092504.1, forward strand.
TAAACTTAAATGAGATTCTAAATTACAGGCATATAAAAGGTGCTCTCAAAGGTATCTTAAATTAACATTTGCACAAATTTTGAACATGCAGCAGTGAAGCATCTTTTAGACAGTTTTTTTTTTTTTTTTTTTCGTTCATGGACAAGCATTCTTTGGCCAAGGAGGAATACGAAGACAAAGGAAATGCTGTATAAAAAAATAAAAGCCAGCATAAACACATTTACATGTAATACTAAACTAACAACTCATTCTTCATTCATGGCACAATTGTTTACTAAGATCTAACTAAGTGTCATGTTTGGGGGCATATCCTTTTATGGATTTACAGTCAAACTTGACAGAGAAAACAATTTTAGCATTCTAAATATTAAACAGCTTAGAATCATTTTTTTTTCTCTATGAATAACATTTAAAAAAAAATCTATGCCAATCCAATAACTTTACAAACATGAAACACAATTAGGTAGAGGGTGTTAAATTCTCCCCAAACACCAACTACTCTCTGGTTTTAATGAAGTCAGTTTGGAAGCTGTACAAATCTTTCAAGCTATTTAGAATTTCAAAGAGGGGTGAAATGAGAGTAGCTAACTCATCTTTCAAGTTACTAATTTGAGATAAGTAAATTACTAAGTGGCTCAATACTAGTCTGAGTTCTTATTTAGTTTACCTGCTTAAATTCTGTTGTCCCTGAAGCCAAGGTTTCAAGTCTCTGGCTTCATAAAATCTAATTAGATTCATTCTGTTTCCTATATCAGTCACTCAGATATTTCTCAAATATGGATTGCTAGCCACAAGGTGAATTAAACGTCAGGATGTTGCTTCATCAATCTAGCAACTACAGGTTATTAAAATCATTCTTACATTCAGAAGGCAGTACATGATGTAACAAGAAATGGCTTTAGAGATGAAAATCCAAATTTAACATGAGCAATACAATCAGGCTACTCAAGGTTCAAAAAAATCTGCCCTCTCCCAATAGAAATACATTACTTGGAATCTCTGATTTAGTCTTCTTTTCTATAAAATGCATATACTTGAATCCATCTCATAGAGTTATTATGAAGATTGCATTTGTAAAGTCTCTGATGCAATTTCTGACATCTAGTAGACATGAGGAAAAGAGAAGCTCTCTTAATACTATGGGACCAGAGACAGGCATTAATGTCCTGGTTTGAGAAGAGCCCAGGGTGATCATTTCCAGGTGGGGCAGAAGTCTAGTAAACAAGATGCCTTCCATGCAAAAAATCATTAATGATTCAAATATCACTTTGGGAGAAGAGGAATTTGAATCTGGCTGGATTGCATCTTCCACTGAGAAAAGATGCCATTCTATATCAACAGCCTAGGTAACAAGCCCCATCAAAACATGGAATCTAAAAAACATTGTAAACGACAAGCCTGTTCCAGAACTTCAAGGACTCCTTGGGCTTTGCATTCTTTCATGGAACAGTCCCTAGTTATTTTCTTATAGTGCTGTGAACTTCTTAAATCAAAAGATCCACCTAATTATCTTTTTCTTTTTTTTCTGGTACTGGAGAATTGAACCCAGGAGCACTTAACCATTGAACCAAATCCCCAATACTTTTTACTTTGGGACACTGTCTTGCTAAGTTGAACAACGCCATCCTCCTGCCTCAGCCTCCAGAGTCACTGGGCTTACAGGCATGTACCACTGCACCCAGTCCCACTTAATTATCTTTGAAGGTAACAAAGAAATCTGATTCACTGGGAAGGGAGTATTCTTCTGAAAACAGAAATGAGAAAGGGGAATCGGGTGAGTAGTGACACATAGCCTGAACAGAGCAAAACTGTAGTTTTGTGAAATTTTATTATCACATTAATTTTCTCACCATTTAGCAAACGCAATCCACCAAATGGTAAGAGGAGACACCCAAGGAAAGTGATAGCTCCTGAGAAGGCCCTTGCCCTCCCATTTATGCCTGGCAGTAGATAGGGGAGGGACTGGGCTTCCATGTCTGTTTTTACCTCTAGCACTAAAGTAGTTTGAAACCAAAATCCTGGCTCTGATCTAAATAATATCTGTTTCTTTCTCTACCCATCTGGAGTCTGATATAAATACACTCATATGCACACACTGGTTTATGTATGCATCTAACTACTTGTTTATCTGTAAATATGGGAGTTGGTATAGTGCTGACTAAGTCTATGGAGCCACCATTCTAGGCACTTTCACTTGGTTTTTCTATGCACTGGGGCAAGGTACTGGGCTTCAAGCCAGTCACAGAAGAGAGACACACTGATAGTTGCACATACAGATAAAATAATGTTGCAAATCATTTAAGGTTGTTTGGGGGTTAAATGAATAGACCACAATAAGAATTTAGCACAACAATATCTGGCATACAGTACTTGTTTAATTAATATTGGACACTGTTATTATTACTAACATGATTTACCCTTCAAAATAACGCATCTTAGTAGAAAAACATATTGATAAAAAATGTACTACATCAACACAATTTCATAGGAGAACAAAGTCAAAGAACTGACTCTACCTAACTTTTTTGGGGGGTGGGGGGCTTGCGGGGGTGGGAACTGAGGATTGAACTCAGGGGCACTCAACCACTGAGCCACATCCCTAGCCCTATTTTATATTCTATTTAGAGACAGAGTCTCACTGAGTTGCTTAGCACCTCACTTTTGCTGAGGCTGGCTTTGAACACCTGATCCTCCTGTCTCAGCCTCCGGGGCTGCTTAGTGAGCCACTACCTAACTTAGATACTTAGTATAAGCTACGATAGTCAAAAACAGTATGAAAAGTGAAAGTGGCTGTGAAGGGCCTGGTGAAGCAGGTAAATAGATTCAATCAAACAGAACAGAAGGCCCAGAAAGAGACTCAAAGAATACAGTTACCTGAAAAAGAAGCAAAAGCAAATCAGTGGAGAAAAATGGGTAGTCTTTAAGAAATTACACTCGAAAAACTAGACATTCATATCCGCACCCCCCCCCAAAAAAAAAAAAAGTCTAGAGAGAGGCTTTACTTCTTTTACAAAAATTTGTCAAAGTGGATCATAGACCTAAACATAAGACACAAAGCTATAAAAATCCTAGAAGACAGACATAGTACAAAATCTAGATGAGCTTGGGTTTGGTGATGACTTTTTAGGTAAAAATCTAAAAGAACAATTCAGGAAAGGAGAAATTAATAATTTGGAATTTATTAAAATTAAAAATTTCTCTTCTGCAAAAAAAGAAGAATTAAGATAAAACAAGAAACTAAGACTGGAAGAAAGCACTTGCAAAACACCTACCTAATATAGGAGAAATTCTTAACACTCTACAATTAAAACTCAAACAACTCAACTGAAAAAAAAAAAATGGGCAAAATATCTGAGCAGACACTTCACCAAAGATTCCCAGATGGCAAATAAGCATATGAAAAGATGCTCAACATCATATGTCATGAAGAAATTTGAAAATTAAATGAACAATAAGATACTACTATACACAGATTAGGATGGCTATAATCCCAAACACCAACAACAACAACTGCTGGCAAAGATAGGCAGCAGCAGAAACTCATTCATTGCTCGTGGGAAAGTAAAACGATACAGCCACTTTGGAAGACAAGATGGCAGCTGCTTACAAAGCTAATCCTACTTCTTGGTTTTTATCCAACTAATAATAAATGTATGTCTTCACCAAAACCCACACATGAATGTTTATAGCTGTTTCATTCATAATTGCTGAAACTTGGAAGCAATCACGACCTTAGTTTGGGTTAAGGAATAAACAAATGGTAGTACAGCCATACGTAGGATATTATACAATAATAAAAAGTATATCCATGAGAATACATAGGGGAACTTTAAACGCCTTACTAGACATTTTTAAAAACGAATCTTAAAAACCTACATATAGTATGATTCCAACTATAGGGCATTCTGGGAAATGCAAAACTTATAAGCAGCAAAAACATCAGAAGTTGCCACAAGGCTGGGAGAGGGAAGAAGAGATGAATAGATGGAACAAAATGCATATTCCGGACAGTGAAACTGTTTTGTGTAACATTGTGATGGTAAATATATGTCATTACATACTTGTCAAAACTCCATGGAGTACAATACAAGGAATAAACCCGAATATAAGCTATGCACTTTAGTTAATAGTAATGTGCCAATATTGGTTCACCAATCGTAACAAATATAACACATTGTTACAAGATGTTAAGAACAGGGGAAGCCAGTGGAGGGGGAATATAGGAACTCTGTGTACTTTTCAGCAATTTTTTTTTTTATAAAACTAAGACTGCTTTAAAATAGAAAGTCTATTAATTAAAAAAAGAACATGTACTAAAAAATGAGTGCAAGAAAGCTGATGGTACATTCAGGGAACAGGATAAAATGCATGATGGATGGAAGGAAAGTGATGAGTAATGAATCTAAAAAAGCAAGATACTGGAGGGAGACACTAAAACTTCATATGCCATAATATGGGATGTGGATTTCAATGTAAGCCAAGTTTTTTTTTTTTTTCAAGTTATATGGTCATATCTGTCCTGTAGAAAGATAATTTTCTTGGAAATAATTATGGAATGGAGTGAAATGAGCCTAGAGGAAATAAGACAGACTATAAGGCCATTGCACCAATCAAGGAAGAGGTGATAAGTACCAGACTAAGGCCGGTTCAGAGTCCCAACCCTATTCTAATGACTTGGTCATCTTGACTGGGGGAAAAAAGGACCATCTCCATGGTAATCAGAAGGATGTCTTAAAGTTATTGCTACAGGTAATTGCAGCTTCCTCTTTTTGATGAATCATAAAGGAAAAAAGATCCTTCTTTGTGATATGGGCCGTTTAGCTTGAAATGAGAGGAGTGGATAATACTGTCTTTCTAAATAAATTCTAAGCATATATGAAACTAATGCATATCAGTGTGGTGTTACCATTAACTTGTCTCACCATAGTTCTTTTAGAAAATAATTAACCATCATTGAACATATAAATTCATGCCTCAAAACTGAAGTGAAAACAGAGTTGCCCTTGTAAGAAACATCTAAACTCTTTATCAATGCAACAATTAAAATCTGCTGTCCATATGACTTGTGACTATTGGCTGAGTTCTGAACATGCTGTTTGTTTCTTCTGTCCATAGTATCCTGCAGAGAAAAATTTTCTCTTGGAACACAATCATATGGGCTTATTGTACCAAAGTTTCATCTACCCCCAACATTATCTTTGAAGTATCCCTCTTCCTAGCAGAATGTTCACAGTGAATTTTATGAATGTCACATATCCTATATTTTTCACTGCCAAATTTGGTAGCATTCCATTCAGTTATTTTGGGGAGCTACATGGACAGATAAATAGGAGACACACAGAAATATAGTTCCATAGGAGTGGGTCAGAGATGATAGCTCATAGAATTTAAGTGGTGATAGGAATAAAGAGAAGAAAGATTTGCAAGGTCATATGTGGCATCTGGGTAAGAGGTTATAGCATTAAACAAAATGATGTACAGTCTTGAGGAATGTGATTCTAGTTTAATTTGGGCAATTCTCAGTTTCAGGGACCTGTGGAAATTTAAGGTAGAAAAGAGTTTAATAAGCAGTAATAGAGACAAGCTGGGCACAGTGACACTCACCTATAATTCCAGAGGCTTGGAAGGCTGACACAGGATTGCAAGTTCAAGGCTAGTCTCAGCAAAAGGGAGGCTCTAAGCAACTCAGTGAGACCCTGTCTCTAAATAAAATACAAAACAGGGCTGGTGATATAGCTCAGTGGTTGAGTGCCCCTGCGTTCAATCCCTGGGACCCAAAATAAATAAATAAATAAAAAGACACTAGAAAAAAAATTTAAATGGAGAAGCTAAAATTATGTAGCAATTGACACATGTAAAAGCTGAAGTTGACAAAGTGCTTCAACTTTGGAGACTGGTAATGAAGAGAGAAAGAGTATATAAGTCTATATGAGGTTGGGAAAAAAAACTAAAGATATGTGAGAAGTAGCTCTTGCTTTCATTAAAGTGAGAAAGAATGTAGAGAATTTAATATCCAAAGAAGAGGATAGGAGGAACACTGCAGGGTTGAGTCTCAATGTCATAAATAAATGGGTGTGCACATAAGGGAAGACAAAATAATTCCAATGTTTTGATCTTGGAAATGTTGAAGGAAGGCAGCACTTTCCACTCTACATTTTTCACTCATTCAAACACGACAAACATGACATGGAGAGCACATCTGTGAGCAAGCCATCATGACACTGACTACAGGAAGGAGAATGAACACACTTTATGGAGACACTAATGGATCTGCATTTATAAAATGTTGAATTTTAGATGCCTGTGGGTTGTCAAGGTGGGAATGTCTACCAAGATACAAAGATGAAAGTCAAGGTAAGAGACTGTTCCACAGAAGTAAGACATGAAGTCCTATTAGAAGATTAGATCACCCAGGGGAAAGAGAAAGGAAGGCCTCTACTGCTGTATCTGAACATATTAGTAACACCTATGAATATTATTTGTGGGAGAGAAAGAGTGAGGATAGAAACTATTACAAAGGACCACAGAAACAGCTGATTCTGGGTAGGGACTTCAAGATGGTATCATGGTTCATGGATAGAAATCCAGGCTCAGTGCGCATGCCTGTAATCCCAGGGTCTAGGGAGGCTGAGGCAGAAGGATGGCAAGTTCAAAGCCAACCTCAGAAACTTAACAAGTCCCTATGCAATTTAGACCCTGTTTCAAATTTAAAAAAAAAAAAAAATTAAAAAGGGCTAGGGATGTGACTCAGTGGTTAAGTGTCCCTAGGTTCAAACCCTAGTACAAAAAAAAAAAAAAAAAAAAAAAAAAAGTGGGGACAAGGCAGGGGAGAAACGCAATACAGTTTGGAGGCATCATCTTTGAATGTCACTTATTCTTAGTTACACAGCATTCCAATAGAGAGGACAGTCTCTAATTTTCTAAAGAGAATTCTCCACTATATCAGCTCATACCCTCCTGTGCAAAACTAAACAGGAATACTGGCAACAGCTGCTGCATGTTATGTGGGATGATCGCCTTCTCCATGAGTTAAATAGAAACTTGCAAAGAGAAGAGACAATTCCTAAGGAACAGTATGTATGGGGGTGTGGCGGTGAGCAGGTGTATGTTGCTCTCTTCCTTTATTTAAGAAAAAAAAAAATGCCCCTAGGAACAACATGATGATCAGGAAACCGAGGCATCTGTCTGAGCTTCATCCTTTCTGCCTAACTACTCCTCCTGCCTTGTTTCTTTGTATTCTCAACTCTGGACCCAACCTGCTCTGCATTTGCACAATGGCTCTTCTCAGACTTGCACCCATTTCTCTTCCCCAAAACGGCTGATTTCTTATTTTCTTCTGTTTGTTCTTGTTTCTTCTTCACCAGGAAATACAGAGATGTGCAAGTGCCTCAGGGTGCCCAGAGTGACACAGGACACCCACACAAGTTTACAAGGACTTGGAAAAAAGTCCTTGCCTGAGTGCTGGTCTCCTAAGAGGGACCAAGAGCTCAGGAAAGCAAAGCACCCTGACAGCATCGTCAAGCCCCCAGGCCCAAACAGCAGCGAAGGCTGTTATTGCCACACGGAGATCCACACCGAGATCCACACCGAGGTGCCACACCGAACGACCGCTGCCACACCGAGTGAACGCAACGCGTGCACACGTCTACACGCAGTCAGCACGAGCATGAGACCGGCTGGGTGGGGAACGAGGCGCGCACCGCGCAGCGCACTCACAGCATGCACACGGGTATCTCCCCACAAGTGCCGGTGCCCAAACCCCGCAGCCCGCGAACCTCACCAGACAGCCGGGTAACTTTCCAGGTGCGCAGCTTGTCACCTCTGTGTGGCTGCCCCTGCGTCTCGGCGTCCTCTCCCACGCCGCCCTCCCCAGCCGCTTGCGGCGCCCGAGCCGAGCGCAGGTCAGCTCAGCCAGCACGGGCGGTGCGCACCCTGCGCAAGGAGGGCACAGGGCCGCGGGCGCCGCCGCTCGGACTGCGTGTGAGCCGGGGACGCGGCGAGCGCGCGGCGGGCAGGAGCTGCGGCGGCGTCGGTGCTGCCGCCCAGCTCCTCTGCGGGGGCCGGTGCAGAGGCGGCGCGCGGGGGGAGGAGGGGGAGGAAGCGCGAGAGGAGGGACGCAGGAGGGCGGGGGTCAGTCCGGGCTGTTGCGCCGAGCCGCAGGGAGCCCGCTTCCCCAAAGGTGGGGTCATCGGCGCGCGCGCCCGCACCAGCCCGAACCTTTACTCCCCAGACAAGCCAGTGGAAACCGCCGCAGTCCGCACTTTATACCCCATAGCATCCAGCCAGGCAACTTAAGTAGGGCGATAACATCGTGGTTGTAGCATATTTCTGTTATTATTATTTCTATTTCAAGTGTGTGGGACGAGGGGAGAGGAAAGTTCGGGGGGAGGGGTTCGTCTCTTCTTCCCTCCCTATCCCCCATCCCTCCAGTCTGTTTCTGCAGGCTCCCCCTATCATGCCTTCCCTCCCAGAGCGCAAACAGGCGCACGCATCTTGGACCTGTTCTCTTCCGTCACACCAGTGCCCTTCTAGGAGACGTGTGACCCCAGAGTAGATTGGCGACGCGCTTTTCCCAAACTCTGGAGCCATAACTTGCGTTAGTTTGCCAGTTCACGTGACGCTAGAGGCAGTGGTTGAACCGAGTTTCAAGGGACAGAGATTGTACCTCCGGAATTGCATCTGCAGGTCTCTAACAGGGAGCTTTCTTGATCACTCAAGCAGTTAATTTAATACTCTGCCGTCGCCTTTTGAGTACATATTTTTTCCTGAGGCGTGCATTGTGGTTTTCTAAATATATACATACACCCACCGCACTATTTGCCGTGACTGGAGTTGTGAGATCTCCATGTGGTTTTTCCCCTTTTCCTCCTGCGCCCAGAGGAATTCTACTGGCAGATCTACCGAGGACAAGAGCAGTTTCTATGTTGAGGAACGGGAAGTACAGTGAGGGTCTATTCTCCATGAGCATCCAGAATGTTAGAACCCGACTCCCTTGGGTTTAAAACCACACGGTGGCAGTGGGGCTCATGTAACACCAGCATGCACTATTGCATACATAAACGTATATAGAAATGAGGCCTGGGGAAATTTGTTGAATGGGGCCATTAAGTGTAGAGGAAGAAGAATGTAGTTCTGTTTTGTGCAAACTAGAGAAAAATAAGCAAAAAAATACAAACTACTTTTTCCTGGACTTAAGCCAGAATCTGTACATTCATGGGGCGAAAGAGAATTCCACAAGAAAGGGGGAAATAATTAAGTCTTTGCTATGTCCTTCTAATAAAGGACATGTAAATTGAGGGACTGAAGTTTTGTGAACATGTGAACAATTTAATGACAAACGGGGGGGGGGGGCGGAGAATTTTTGAAGCTCTTACATTTCATTTAATCCAGGTTGTTTTTGAAATGTGGGTTGCTAATTAATGAGTCATAAACTTGATGTATTGAGTCAAAGCTAGCATCTTTTTTTTAGAAAAAGTACAATAAAATATCTGAGTATGTCACACATAGGAAGAGCAAAAATGTTTTATAAATCTTTCAGTTTAGTTATATATATATATATATGTGTGTGTGTGTGTGTGCGCGCGCGCCCTGGGACAACATGTAGTATGTACTTCTTATTGTTAATTGAGAGAAAACTTGAAAGCCATTCATGGGGTACAGACTGCCACCTATGATCATACCCCTCAGAGTATGGGAATTCACATTTCTCCCAGCAATTCTGTACTGTCATCTCAACCATATCACCCAAAAAGGAGGAGGAAGGCTAGTAACCATTTTTTAGTCTTTTATTAATTTTTCCAATAAAATGCTTTTAACCACTCCTCTGTCTCAGGCCCAGTGGGGATTCAGTAGTAACAAAATTAACTGTCACCTCTGTTAATTTAGAATCTGCTATCTTGTGGAGAAGCAGACATTAGACAAATAAACATAAAAGTAAACATACATGTGATAAACACTATGAAGGAAAATATGTGAGAAAAAAATATGGCGTCATAATTTAAGTGTGGGAGGCTGCCATTAATAATTAACCCAATTTAAAATGTCATCAATGATAAAGAAATTTATTGTTTCATATGACCAAGAAGGCCCAAGGTCAGGAGGCTCTCCCTGGTGAATTCAGCAATTCAGCAATGTCAGGGAGTGCCCCAGGCTGTTTCCGTTATTCCCCCTGTGATAGCCAGCCTGTCAGCTTTGTCCCTGTCCAGAGCCACCCATCCATGTCTCAGAATGGCTGGAGCAACTGAACAGTGCCTGAAGGTAACAGAGAGTGTCTCTCTTTTTTTTTAATTTTTTTATTGTTGGTTGTTCAAAACATTACAAAGTTCTTGATATATCATATTTCACACTTTGATTCAAGTGGGTTATGAACTCCCATTTTTACCCCGTATACAAATTGCAGAATCACATCAGTTCAGAGAGTGTCTCTTTACAAGAGTGGGGAAATCTTTCTCAGGAGCTTGAGACTTCTCACCTGACATTAGTCAAAACTGAATCACACCCCCACCCCTAAATGCTGGGAGTAGAGAGGGGCTTATGATGACTGGTTGGGTTAAGTTCTTCAGGATTTGTCCCCAGACTCTTTAGGATTGTATTCTTTGAGAAGTAGATGTTCAAACCAAGTAAGATGTAGTTAGAATTTGGGTAGCAACCTAGAGTCTGCTACAGTGCTCAGGGATGCCTTCTCCAGGGTGGGAAAATGACATTTAAACTTAAGATGAGTGAGAAGGAGACAAGGGATGAGGAGGCACCATCAGAGAGAGGGAATTCCTTCTCTGAAGCCTGACTGGGTTAAAGGACTGCATGAAATGTCTCGTTTACTTCATCCACTAGAGGAAGCAGTGGACCTCAGGAACATGCTCAAAGAGTTAAAATATGTTGACCAAATTCACACAGCTAGTAAGTTACAGAACTAAACTATGTCATTCCAGAGCCTAAAAGCTTAAGCTCTTCTGCCTGTACAGTAGAGAATGAGAACCATTCTCTATTGACCTGTCTCTGCCATTGACTGAGCAGCCCCACTCCAAGCTCCCTCTGGGCTGTATCTTTGGGCCCCTGGGCATTGGTTCATGAATAAACCTTCTCCCACTAGGAGTACCTCAGCTCCACTTGGTGTCCTGCTCTCTGCTAAGCCTTATTACCAGAAAACTAAGGTTTTCTGATGTGTAAGTTCAGAGAGATGGGGAGGATGAAAGGATCATCTTCTCTGTTTTACAACCATTAGAGAAGTCCCCAAGCAGCTCCTGAGTTTTACAGAGATACCTATTTTGTCTACGTTGTTTTTTTCACAAGGAACTGCATCCATTGGGCTGAGCTGGGAACAGATTCCATAATGCTTCCATGCTGAATTTAGATTTTTTTTTTAAGCACATGAATTGCTTATTTCTGTTCAAGCTCATCTACCATAGCCCTATTTTCTCCAGATAAAGTTCCACACAAGAGGCTCCATAATTGCAGTCAGCTACCTTTGCCCAAAGGATCAGCCTTGGGCTCATAGCATTTGGACTCCAGCTCAGAGTCCTCCAAGCTAAGCTCCCCTCTATGTATCAGCAGATTTCCTGGGAACATGAGAGGGACAAAACTATCATCCTGGTGAGTCATAGGTTTTCTCATCCTCTCCTGGGCTTTGTTCCCTTCTCTCCTGTACTCTCACTTCTTTTCAGACCTGCTTATCTGATCCCATGAGCAGCCATTTCAACTATAAAAGCTCAAGTCTTTGGTTATTGTGCCCCTCTTTCTGATTGGCTTTGTCAAATCCTGACCTAGGAAAAAAATACCATTTGCCTTTAGTGCTTCTGCTATCCAGGTTCCAGCAACACTTAACATGATTATGAAATTGGGCCAATTGATCCACCACAATTCTCATGTTATCTTACCTCACTGAAGTCCATAGTCCCTTTATTCACCTCAGTGCCATTTAGGACTTCCCTGAAGTCCACTGACTGATAGTGGTTCTCTCCTCTGTGATCCCAAGGTAACATGCTGCTCTGAGTTTCAAATGCTTGTTAATTTGTCTGTCTTCCTTATTAAGCTTCAGAGCAGGGAATTTGTTATGTTTGTTATGTTATCTCCAGAACGTGCCAGGGCAACACAGCAAGACCCCTCACACACAATATATATATAAATATACATATGTGTGTGTACATGTGTATCACACACATATTTAATGTACACAAATATATTTAATGTATATATTTAATGTACCCTTTGTTCTACTGTCTCCATTTTCTTATTTTAAAACTGTTTACCAAGATACAGGAGACTTGAAAGAAAACCATATATATGGTGTCTGTTTCCTTCGTGAAATTTCATCACTAATGTTATATAATTTCCCAGGTCCAGCATTGGGATTTTTCTCCGTTCCTCTCTTCTCTTTCCAAGGGGCCAATGGACTTTCATTTGCCAAATTCTCCCCAGTGATTCCTGGTAGGAAGGAGAGTGAGCATCTTGGGCATTAACACATTTGAGCTGGTTCCCAGCCTTTCCAGGCAACAGCCAGAGCCTCCATGTGTCCCCACATTTTAAATTGCCAGTCTCTCACTCATGCTCATCCTGAAGGTTCTCCCTGCTCTCCTTCTACTTCCACTCCGTTTAAATTTTCCCTGGTCTCTTTCCCATTCTTCCTCTTTTTCTCCTCTCCTTCCCTCCTCTTTTTTTTTCCTTCTCTCGTACCCTTTTCTCTTCCTGTCTCTTTCTTGTAGCTTTAGTTTTTACTTCCATATGCCTGTTCTTCCTCCAGAACCTGCCCTCTTCCACCACTGCATTTATTTTAGCCCGTCTTATGGTTATTTATCACTTTCTACATTTATGTTGTTGTTATCCATCTAAATTTCCTATCTCCCCTGCCGGACTGTGCACACCAGGGGGACATGGATCTCATTCATCTTTGTTTCATCTCTCCCAGCACCCACAGCAGGTTCAATCCTGCAGGTGATAGAGAGCCATGATTTATTACCCGAAAGAATTATGTTTCTGAAATTCTGTAAATTTTGGAGAGTGTTGTTGAGTTTCCTTCTGGAATAAGACAATTATTTGAAATAATAATAATTAATTTATTAACTAATAATCTACATAACTAATAATAAGATAATAGTAAATTTTACTATAAACACCAAAGTGTAAACAATGTTTTGGTTTTTTGGTTTTTTTTGGGGGGGGGTTATCTGCATTGACTTTGATCTGCAAGTGATTTTTTCTTTCTAGTTATGGGTGTTCATTAAGTAATATAGCCAGTGTATACTAACTATGCACCAGGCTTACTGCCTCTGGCATCCCACCATTCTGTGCTATTTCAAAGTAACATGGACCACCCATCTAATACTTTGCCTCTCAGCCCTTCAGTCTTCCCCTATCAAATAACCTACATCTCACTCAACTTCAGCCTCCACCATCACACCTGGAGTTTCCATTAACATTACTGATAGTAATGGTGTATATACACCCCAGATCAGCTTGGACCTGCCTGCCCCCAAGATTTCATCCCTTTGTTCAGCTTCTCAGCCACAAACCCTGGCAATGGCTCATGCTCTCCCCATTGTTGTAAAGCCCAGCTAATACTATTATTATTCTCAACCTTCTTTGGATTGAGGGTCAGGCCAGCAGGGCCTTTGTAACACCCACATAAAGGAAGACTCAGTAGCTCTAGCCTCTGAGCTGACCTGACTGAATCCACAGAAATTCTGGTTTCCCTAACTGCTGCCTGGAAAGGCCCAAAACACAACCCAGAAATATATGAAATTATGCCCTGTAGAGTTGACTTTGACCACTGAGTGACAGGAGCCAGGAAGAAGACAACAGGTAAATTGTTCACCCTTCCTGCCCACCCAGGAGCTGCTCAAAGATGCAATGGTTCTGTACTATGGCTGCTCTATCATGACTCAGCAGGCAGCTTTGTTTTCTAGAGAAACTGCAGACAGTTTGGTGAAGCGCCACCCTAAATCTGCTTTTTCTCTTCTCTCTCATTTCCCTTTTTTTCACTTGCCCCTGCAACCCTAGGATCATACCCTAAATAGAGTTTTAGCATGTGAGTTCAGGCTCATTACCTAGGGAACCCAAGCTAAGATAAGATCTTATAGGCTGTGACTATAGTCTTGCATTCTTCAAGCTTATTTTCTCAGTCACTTTCTTTTCATATGTTTCTGACCTCATAGGGACCTCTAGTTTCTTAACCCTCTATTTACTTCCTCCCTATCTTTGCTCCTTTACAGTTTAGTATGCAGTACATAGTAGTCTTGGTAACTAGTTCCAATCCTACCTAGTTCCAATCCTATGTCTTACAGCAGCTAGATGCAACACTCTTCCTGGGGAGCCTACTTCTCACCTTCTCTTTCTAATATTTAGGCAACGTGGATAGAGACCCCAGGATCATTAACTTAAAATTCTGGGTCAGTGGTTGTGGATTAGCCTGGTAAAGCCATTCTAGACAATCATTTGGCAGGATTTACTAAAAAATGTGTACAGTCCATTGGCAGTTCTGCTTCTGAGTATACTGTAAAATTCTCATACAGATCCACAAAGGGACATGGACAAGGACATTGTCCTTGCAGCTATTGCAACTTCTTTTTTGTTAGGATTAAGGAAATAGGCCACCTGGGTATCCATCTCTGAAAGGATGAGTATACACATTATTTGCGGATATATGGCACAGAAAATTATACAAAACTCAGAAATAACAGATTAGATATTTAAAAAGCAAAATTATGTATCTTTAAAATAGAGTGTGTAAACCAGGTGCAGCAGGCACTCCTGTAATCCCAGCTACCCTGGAGGCTGAGACAGGAGGATTGCAAGTTTAAAGCCAACTTCAGCAACTTACAAAACCCTGTTTTAAAATTTTAGAAAATAATAAAAATAAAAAGAGTTAGGGATGTGGCTCAGTGGTAAAGCACCACTGGGTTCAAACCTTAGTAGCAAATATAAATATATATGTGTGTGTATTCTAGTGGATAAATGTATACAATGAGATATGTATATATGACACAATATCTTTTGCATTAATTAAAACAACCATGCATGAAACACATCAATACTCATTTTTCAAAAACACATACACAAAGCCTCGTATGGTGGCATACCCCTGTAATACCAGCAACTCGGGAGGCTCATACAGGAAGATGGCAAGTTCAAAGGCCAGCCTGCACAATTTAGAGAGACCCTCTCGCAAAAGAAAACAAAAGAGCTAGGGATGGTAGTTCAGTGGTAGAGTGCCCCAAGTTCCATTCCCAGTACTGCAAAAATAAATAAACAAACAAACAAACAAACAACACACAAACTGTATATCTTTTAAAAGATATAAAATAAGTACAGGAGAATGTTTAACTCTGAGAAAATGAGGCAAAGCCACAACAGGATGCTACAGGGGAGGATCTTGCCAGCAGAGGGCAGAGGGATTAGCAAATGCAATAGTAGGAAGGAGCTTGGTGAGTTTGAGAGACAGAAAGAAGAGATATAGATACTTGGGCTCTAAATACCCACTCACAAAGCTGTGGTCCTGTTCCCAGGCCTGTTTCCACTGTGTTAGAATATGGTGGTTCCTTTACCTATATCACAAGGTTTATCAAGGGGTTTTATAATCCAATGTGCATATAGCTGACCATATCAAACTGCAAACTCCTGGCAGCAGACATGACCTTTTCTGTATGGTAATCACTCTGTGAATATCCATGAATAAAAGAATGATGTTTAAAAAAAAAAAAAACTCTGTTCAACCATAGCTTCCAATCAGAATGCAATGAATGCTGGGAAATACTTTAACCCACTGCACAGCCTTGTGTTCAGTAACCAGAGATGGGTTAGCTGTTTTGATGCCCAGATGCCACATATCCCAACAAATAGAAATACCATGTAGCAACACTTCTATAAATGAAAGCCCTAGCTGTCAATTTATAAAGAATGCTCATGCCCATCTAGCAATAGCTAAAGTGACATAACTGCTTTTTAATAGTGGCTGGTGTTTTGCTTGTTGGTTTGTTTCGTATGTTGTTTATGTTGTTATATACTAATATATATTAGAAGCAGTGACAATTTAACAACCAAAGTAATGGTAAGTTAATGAAAATAATTTAAGTGTTATTATCTATTTTCATTCCACACTTTTAAAGTATTATACCATATAGATATGGTTTATTATTTGCCCATCCTTGCATTTACCCAGAAGAAACCTGGCTTCAACTACATTTCATTTCTCTCTTCATATAACCATTCAAGAGGAACTAAATCCATTATGACCTCATTGGAGATATAAAATTGTATCATTTCCCAAACTCAGACTGTCTGTAACCGATTCTTCCTCCCAGAAAGTCCTCCAGACACCAAAGGTTTCATTTAATCAGTAAGCAGTATCTCCCTGAAATAAGGGTAATTGAGAATCCTGTTTAGTATCAATCCTTTGGTGGGTCAAATTATTTTTCAGACTTTGCTTGGTCCATGTAAACTGTGCCCCACTAAGTGAGCTCATTTGATGACCTAATGCCAGGCAGAACCATCTGCTCATAGACAACAAATAATAAATCATTTCCTACCTATGCGAAGCCAGCATGTCCCATGAGGAAGCCTCTAAAACACAACTACATGGTCTTCAGTCTTAGCACATTGTCAAAAGCCACTATTTCCATTTTGTGACCTTGCCGATGGGAATAACTACAGATTAACCTAAGCTTCATGATGCTCTCCTTTGTTTTATTTGTTACTGACTTTGCATCTTATACACCTAGCTTCCCTTTGGAGACCATAATTGGGAGTAAACTACCAGTTTAATTGTCCAGTATGTTCCATTTAAGAGAGGTTCCTATGTTAATAAAATAAAATTTTTATGAACAGTTAGCCCTGGTCTTGGTTATTTCAGAGAGCCAAGATTTAGTGACTAACTATCAGGGGCCAGTACACAATATACAACAGCTTTTAGACTGGGTATTTATAAACATTCATGAAGTGTACCTAACACATAATAAGTAGTTAATAAACATTTCTTGAATGGATAAATTAATATTTCTAGGCTATTTAGCAATTTAATAAAAGTAACAATGTGTATCCATTTTTAATTATAGTTTTTATTAGAAATTCTACAACTACAATTAAGAGTTATTTTATTTTTCCCATTACTAAACGGCTCATTTATTGAGAGAACATTTCAGAAACTACATAATTAGCATACCCTCTGGTAGCTGATTGTAGTGACTTTCCCTTGAACAGATTTTGTGTGGGAGCTGAGGTCCCATGGTTCTGGGAGAGGAATACTTCAAGGGATTTGTCCTACGGAGAATGGACACCAGAATCTGTCCTTAGACTCGAGTTGAAATATCTGGTTCTAGCTACAGGTTTCTGGAGAGCTAGAGAACTTCTGTTCGGAAGGGAGTAGGTTAGAGGCAAGAAAGGAGTGGATGGATGTCCTAAACCCTGTAAGTAATCACCCTTATCCTCTGTACCCAACCTCTATTCCAGCAAGAAGGAAACCTTTTGGAGGGGGTGCTTCCAGAGAAGACACAGGGTTTGAAAGAGCTCATGAGTCTATATTTGTCTAATTCAGTGGTTCTCACAATTTTAGTCTCAGAAGACTTTTACAATTTTAAAATTATTGAGGACCCTAAAATATGCTTGTTTATGTATATTATATCTATCAATATTTATCATTTTCAAAGTCAAAACATACAGTTTTATAAATATTTATTCATTCAAAAATAATTACTATACAACCATTATGTATTAATATAAGAACTAAATATTTTCAAAGAAAAATAGTGAAAGGAAGCATTGTTTTATATATATTTTTTTGCAAATCTCTTTAATGTTTAGCATAATAGAAGCTATCTGGATATTGCATAATGATGTCTATTTTCACTCTGTTGTTATAGCACATATGACACAGTATCTGGGAAATGCCACTGAATAGGATGAAAACTAACAAGTAGGGTCTCTATTAACATAATAGTCATTTTGATCTGTGACACCTATGCGTCCCTGAACCACACTTTAACAACCACTGCTCTTAGGTATGAGCCCCCATACTACTTCCTGTGACATAGATGACCCCCAAAAGCAACTACTACTGCGGCTCCAAGTTTCAGCCAATGCCTCAATTAACTTCCCAAGATCTAGCTTACAATTACACAAAGAAGGAGTGGGGGATTGTTTCTCTCTTTAATATTTTTATTTTACCAATATGGAAAGCTGTATTAGCTAAACTCAACTGGTGGATAAGAGAGATTTAGACAGACCTTGAGGCCTTTGTCTGATCTTTTATTACTTGCTCCCATACCTTGCAAAATACAGAGAGCACACTGCCATATGCAGGGCTTCTAATCTGCATACTTCAAGTATTCACTCATTCACCAAATCATTCATTTGACCAATAAGCTTTTATCCTGGGGAATCAAAACTGATAAGGCCAAGTTGCCTATATTCTAGAAGTTTCAAATAAAAGAGAAAATGTTGTAATTCTATAATTCATGCATAGATTTGTTCAGCATACAGTAATTCATTCAGCAAACATATGCTACTATGTGCCATTACTGAAACAGATAAAAAGAAGAAACATGTCATGTGAAACTCAACTCAGTGGGCTGAAAACCTAAATAAATAATTAAAACATACTAAGTCACATTAAAATTAAGTGTAGAGCTCTGTAGAAACTTTGGAGAGAAAGTGCATATCTGGTGGTGAGGAGATAGGTATTAAGAAAGATTCCTGTCTCAGCAAGAAGCCAAGAAGCAGGAGCATTGATACAGTGGTCACTTTCTAACCTCTCTAATCCTAAATCACTGGGTTGTGATCAAGGTTGTGAAACATGATCGTACCTGTACAATACCCATCACAATGTTGGCTGTCATTAGAAAACAGATACTGTTTTCCAGGTGGAAATGAATGGGACATATATTCTAGGTGAGAACAAACATACATTTGCAGCATATCCAGGAAATAAACTTGATAAAGTATGGTAACACACCATGAAGTCCTTATTAAGATAAGATCAGAATTCCATAGCTTTTATTTAAATATCAATCTTTTTAACACTTAGAAAAAAGTAAAACATAACGCCTTGATAGAGTAAATCACAAAGCTGAAAAAGAGACCAAGCAGTAAGTGTCTGAATCGGAGTAAGTGTATGAATCAGAGATACCAGAGCACACACTGAAATTTCTTCCCTTCTAGAAATCGTGATTTTTCCAATATCAAATTTGCATTAAGAACCAGAGGAGTACTACGTTTGTAAATATTCTCTCTGACAGAAGGGCCTAGATTGTAAATTTTTCAGGGGTGGTACTATAAGGTTACACATAAAAGTACAATAGTAGCACTTTTGCCAAATCTGAGGTACCTCTGCCAGGGGAGCAGCTGCCCCACTAGATAGCCTGAGCCTGGAGAAGGCCATGTGGCCACAGTCTGTCCCCCTAAATGTGGCATCTGTATAATTTCTTAGTACTGCTATGCCCAAGGACCATACATTTGTTGCCTAAAACAACAGAAATATGTTTCCTGATAGTTCTAGAAGGTAGAGGTCTGACAGTGTTGGCAGTTCCACGTTCCCTCTAAAATCTAGAAGGGGAGAATCCATCTTTGCCTCTCCCTAGCTTCTGATGGTGGCCACCAATCCTTGTCATTCTTGTTGTGTAGTTATCAAAAACTTAGCAAGGCCCTAAGCAACTCATTGAGACAGTATCTCTAAGTAAAATATAAAAAAGAAGGCTGGGGATGTGGCTCAGTTGTTAAGCGCCCTTCGGTTCAATACCCAATACCAAAATAAATAAATGTATTCTGTCTACCTCATGGCTGAATGTTTCACTCCTTATGATTCATTAGAGTTTCTGCCCCTATCCTCCCATGTCATGCTCCTCATGTCAAATCAACTGCAAAGAACCCTTTGCAAACAAGGTCACACTCACAAGTACCAGGGGTTAGGGTTTTGACATATCTGATGAAGGAACATGATTTGAGCCCAAACAGTAAATCTTCAGTTAATTTTGGGACTGAATTTAATTAAGGGTGGTGGTGGTGGTGGTGGTGGTGGTAGTGGTAGTGGTCAGAGTGGGTTGAAACTCTTTCCACCTATCCAAAACCTATCTGAAATCATACAGAGTCACAAAATCTGTTTAACAGAGTGCCTTTGAATTGCAATATTTAATGTCAATTGGAGTATCATTTATAAAGTGAGGAGTAATTTCCTGTGTCCAGAAAATAGGCTTCAAACAAATTATGAAAAACCAATGTGTTTTTGCATGGCCAGGTCGGTTCTGAGGAGCCACTGATGTTTTCAAGTAACAAGGAAATGTGATTACGCTTGTGTTACAGAAAGGTTTCTCTGGCAATAGTGTGAATATCAAAGGTCAAGGAAAAAATGAGGGGCAGTAATGGTAAACTGAAAATGACTGCAAGAGTCTGGAGAAAGAAATTGTCTGTGGAGGTCTGAGGATATGTGTGTATGTGGCAGTAGGTGCACTGTGAACTTGGGAGGAGAGGAGGGAATGATTAGAAAGCATTCTGAGTGACCTGTTGGATGTGACTCATAAGAGAGAAATTGATACTGACTCTGAGGTGATGAGCTTGGTTAAGTGGGTGGGATGTGTCACCATAAATTAGGACAGAAAGCACAGAAGAAAATACAGAATTCTGAAGGCATGAACAGAATAATACTATATAAGATATTAAGCAGGGATTACAAAGGCATGAGCCTTATTAAAAACACTTATAAGAAACTGATTTTTTCCAGGGAGTTCTACAAGCATACTGTGCTGCCATATTTTCTTAGAAAGTCTGCAGTCACCCTACATGAAAAATGTCCCAAAGGACTGATTTTCCCCTTTATTCTCAACTTCGTGCACACCCCCACAACCAACCTTGTATTTTCTCCTCTGGTGGGTAGCAATACCATTTAGATGTCTTCTAAACCATAAATGTGGAATCTTTCCCAATGCCTGCCCCTCACCCAATTCTCACATCAGTCAGCAAGTCTCATCCATTCCAGCTTGTCAGTAGTTTAATTCTGCCTAGCCTCTCTGAACTGCTCTACTGCCATTGCAGCAAACTAAGTCTATTTGCCTCCAACATTATAGCAAAGTATACTTTGTAGAATACAAAGCCTGATCTTATTGCTTTCATGCTAAGACCTTTCACTCTCCTCATGCCATTCCCTACCAAATGAAGTCCAAACTCCATAACATGACCCACAAACCCTATATGTTTTGCTCCTGCTTGTCTCTAGGATTCTTCTCCTTCTCAGTTTATCCCAGCATATTTAAGGGTTTTGAAACTTTATGAATACTTGCTTGGTATTTCTTCCTCCTCAGTTGTCCTTCCCATCTGCTCCTCTGGAATCACCTGCCCTTTAATGCCCTCTTTAAATACTTCTGTGCACAACTAACTACTCTTTCTTTTTCTTGTCTACTTCTGTATTCTCACACTTCTCCTGTTAAATTTAAACCACTATGTGTAGCCAGGCACAGAGGTGCATGTCTGTAATCCCAACTACTCAGGAGGCTGAGGCAGGAGGATCACAAGTTCAAGGCCATCCTGGGCAACTTAGTGAGACCCTGTCCCAAAATTTTAAAAAGAGGGGGAAGAGAGGTGCTGGGGTGTAGCTTAGTGATAGTGTGCTCCTAGGTTCAATCCTCAGAACCTTCTCCTAAAACCTTCATGTGTCAATTTTAATACGCTAGTTCTCCAATTCACCTACAAGACCCTTTAGGGTAGGAGCTATCTAAATTCCATCCCACAAGCAGACTGAGCAGATAGTTTGTTTCATACATTGTATTTTTGCATCTCAAGTTAAAATCTGTGAACCAAGGAATTGGATAATTCAGATATTGAAGAGGAGCTGGTAGCTAATAGGAAAGTCAAGAAAAATGAGAACCTAAAAAGAAAAAAGTAAGTTGGAACAGTCAAAACTGAATTATTATAGGTGAGGTCAGAATTTATTGTGCTTGGTTAAAAGCCACTGAGAAGCTACAGTATTATCTTTAAAGCAAGCCATACAGATCAAGTCTGAACAAAGGGAGAATTTCCAAATATAACAATGCTGACATGTTTTAGTTCTTTGAAAAGAGTAGGAGACTGATGCATTGCCTTTGACATTTTATTCTCACCAAGCAAAGTAACTCTCAACTCTGCTTTTCTCCAGTCAAAATAGATACATGGTATAAAAATAAATGTATTGTGGTGACAGGAACCTAGAATAGGCAAGCTATTTCTTTTCTGATCAGACTGACCTGATAACCTCTGACCTGGCTTCTGACTGATGGAGAACTTTCCTGCACCATCATCAACACCTGTCACCCAACCCAACCACACTGCTTCCCACCTGGTTATGATGTGTGTGTCTAGCTGAACTCCCTTCTCTCCTCTTGCTCTCCAACATTCTATCAGAGCTCCTTCTTTGCTCTTCATTTAAGGCCCAGTTCTCAAAGAACTTGTGATCTCTGCAGGATCTGGCCAGGATCTGGCCTCTAGGTCTGTGATGCAGCCTGGTTCTGGTTTAAAACACTTGGAACACTTGCTTTTTAGGGACATTGTAAGAGGATGCACTTGATCAAACAAACTCAGTATATGCTCTGGATTTCACACAGTATATGCTCAGAACCACATAAGATGATTTGATGTTTGAAGTTCAAAAGTAAAAATACTGTTGTGGTGGGAAAAAAATGGAATCTGGTAGAACTTGTGTATACTCATTTTATGGTTTAACACTGTTTTGGTTTTGAATCACTTGGGGATGTGTGTGTTTCTGGGGAAAGGAGAGCAATAATCCTTTCAGAATGTGAGGCTTGGTTAGGTCTTAATTCAGCCTTGCTTCCACAGGGTGGAGGAAAGCTTCTCTCTTAACCCTTCACTGATATTCTCACAAGATATAAAACTTAGGGCTTTCCCTTCCCTTCCTACTTTATTTCATGCCTTTCCATTAAAATCTAATATCTGTCCTCTATCCTTTCATCCCATAGCCCTAGTCTAGACCATCATCCTCCTTTACCTGGGCTAATGCAGCAACTTTAAACTTGGTCTCACTACTCAATCAGTCTTCACTATTTCTGTAATAGGTCATGACACTATCTCATAAAAATCCTTCCATGGATTTCCATTTTATTAAAATAAAATCCAAGTTTCTTTACCTGTCCTATCAAGTACTGTATGATCTAGTGCCTGCTCCACCTGGCACATGATTCTCCAACAGTATTGGAGACAATTTTTCAGTTAAGATGTCTTCCTGCTTTGTCACATGAAGATCTTTCACCCCTTGGGGCTTGGCATTTCCTGTTTCCTCTGCTTGGAGATTGTTGGCCTCACCTTAAAATGATAACTTCTTTCATCTTTAGATCCTGGCTTAAAATAGCACCTTCTTTGCAAGGCCTTAGATCATGGCCTGTAGAGACAGCCCCACTTTATTTTTATCCTTTTTTTTTAGCTCATATATTTTCTCATTATACTTATCACAAGTTATAATGATCATAACTCTTTGTTTCTAATTCATTAACTAATTGGTCTTTTGGTCTATCATGCTAAAATAAAGAAAAGGATGTGTCTGACTCACTCGCTTGGCATTGCCAGTACCCAGCACATTAACCAGCTGCTAATAAGTCGCTTCATGAATGCTTGTTATGTGAGCAATATTTTATTGCACACTTTCTGCTATATTCATAAATATTTTTACAATTTTAATTATTTTTGTGTGAGCTCTTATTAACATTTGCTCCGTTACTAAGAGAAAATCAGTCTCTATTGCTCACTATTATTTCTCTGGAACTTTACAAGTAATAACACTCTTAGCATATATTTATTCAACAAGTAAATTAAATAATCATCCATCTGTTGGAGACACTTTAAAAGGTACCATTGAAAGTTCCAGACAGTCTGTCGTATTGAAGTGAAACAAGTGAACTCTGCTTTCAATGATCTAAGCTTGGAAAAGGCAGATTTCAACAAGTAATTTACTATGATGCCTTTGTTTAATTCTATTCATAAAAATTAATATCCACAACCAGTCAGAGATTTTGCTTTCATTTTTTAATCAGTGATCCAGTCTTGTGTGTTAGCATCTGCTTGAAATGTCCCATTTGTTCATGGGAATATAATACACTCAACACCATCTATGATGTTCAGTAACCAACTCATTATTTGGATATTGATTGTGAAGCTTCACAATCAGCCAGGCTGGCCAACCCTCTGGCTGCCTGGAGGAACGTGAGAGCCCAGTTCTGCTCATTCCCTAGGGCTGATGTAACAAAGACTACACCACACCAAAGCCTGGACAGAGCAAACAAAAACTTGTTTTCTCACACATTTGGAGGCGGGCTCCTTTTGAGGGCTGGGAAGGAAAGAAGTCCTCTCTTCTTGGCTTACAGACATCTGCCTTAGGGTTCCCAGGGTCACCTCCCTGTATCTTCACCATTATCTTCCTCTGTTCAGGTTACTGTTTAAATTTACTTTCATGTGGACACCAGCCATATTGGATTAGGACCTTTATTTTAATTACTTCAGTGAGACTGTGTCTCCACATATCATAGCAATCTGAGGTACTGGGAGTTAGGACATAAACATATAATTTTGTCAGTGCATTAGAGGGATACAGTCCAGACTATAACACCACCCAAGGTCAGCAAAGACAAGAACTGCCCAACTAAGCCCAGGCCAGACTGCTGACCTGTGAAAAGCAGAGTCAAAATCAATAGCTGTTAAGTTAGTAATTTCTAAAGTAGTTTATTACCTAGCAAATTTAATGGAAAAAGCCAGATTTATTCAACTTCAGTACACTTACTTGTTTTAAAGACTGTGGACTTTCCAGATAGTACTGAGTTACAAGAACTATACAGCCCACCTGGAAACCTACTGAGATCCACATTCCTTGAAAACATACCTGCCCCTCTAGTGCCCCAGGATGAGTAGCAGGTAATTTACCTTAACTGTTTTACTTTTTCCTTCAGGTTGTTCTTCTGGGAAGTGCATCCATCATCTCATCAAACAGACTTAATGCTTGTCAGTCAATGTCTCTGCCAAAAGTGTGTTCTTTAAAGTATGTTCTTGTCCAAGTTTAACATGACCTATTTTCTAAGAAAATCAAATCAAGCACACCTACTAGCTTCCTCACATAGACAGAAAAAAAAAACATGGTTTATTTATTTTATGTGAATGTTTCATCTCTGAATATTGATATTTTCACCAGAATAAACTTAGTTCTGTGAAGTTAAATTTCATGCATGTCAAAAGTGTTTCCACAACTGAGTAAATATTGAGATGCACAACTTCACTTTCTGACAGAAAGTGTTAAATGTGTTTGGTCATCAAATTTGACTTAGTATTTCAAAGGGTATCCAAATGTTTCTGGCAATATCTCAAAGCTCATATGAATCTCCTAGCCAACTATCACTATGGTGAGCAATTTTTTCCACCTGGCAGGAAGTTTTGCTAGTTGATTTGCCTTTACTTAGAGCTCCATATTTTCCTCTTGAGTTCCATATTTTCCTCTTTCTGTATTTTTTACACATTTAAGCACAATTAGACTTTTGACCACTATGCACTTTACAAAATCCTAGCTGAGTTAATTAGTCTTCTTGTCCTCATACTGGGAAACTAATAATTCATGATTCTAACTGGATTAATCTCATTCAAAAATTCTAACTGGATTAATCTCCTTCAGAAGCCTGTACTGCATACTTCTCATTGTCCACCTTCATGAAGAACTGAGCACCTATTTGTGAAAAAATGCTGGGAGAATTAAGATTTTTTATTTCGTTTGGTACTGGGGATTGAACCCAGTGGGGCTTTACCATTGGGCCACATCCCCAGCCCTTTTTTAAAAATTTTGAGCCAGGGTCTTGCTAAGTTGATTAAGGCCTCACTAAATTGCTGAGGCTGACTTTGAACTTGCAATCCTGTGCCAGCCTCCAGAGTTTCTGGGATAAAAGGCATGTGCCACCACATACAGCTTGTTTTTGTTTTTAAAGGAACATTACTCAGACCCTAAAATGACCCTAAGTCATTGTTACATGTAGTTTAATTTTTCTTTTGAAGATTTTTTTATTTTGCAGAAATTCTTTTCTTTGGGATGCTCCATCAAAATTCACAGAAAAAAAATTATCTGTTCTCAAAAGTATCACTGTGGGCTGGGGATGTAACTCAGTGGTGAAGTACTCATCTAGCATGCACCAAGCCCTGGATTTGATCCAAAAATAAAAAGTCACTGTGCCTACACCACCACCATGATTTCCCACTATGTTGAGCTCTATATTAAGGGCCTTGTGGTTGTATTGGGAAATGGATAGATTTTTGACACTGTTTGTTCTTCACATGGCTTTCCTTGTTATATTGGCTTTAAATCAGTTTCTGCCATTTCCTATGTTCCAGGGAGCCTTTAGCTTCGACTTGACTTTAATTCAGTTCATTAATATGCAAAGTGTATCTGGTTTATGGATACAGATTAAGTCCTAGACAATGTCTATGTTTGCAAATTGGCCATACCAGAAAAGAGCCTTAACCTCAACATTATTGGGTTGTCCAGAAATTATTTTGTGCTTTTTAACCTTTTTATAGTCCATAGATGGAGAAAGTTGGTTTAGCAGATAGTTGTCATTTCACTGCCTGGGGACTTTTTCTTTCTTTCATCTCCGGTGGTGGAACAACATTTCTGAAGTTTTCTTTCTTTTTTCAAATTCCCCTTTCATCTTTGGAGAGCATGAGAATTCTCCAGTTTTGCTGTACTTCCCTCTGACCCTGGAAAAGCTTTCGCTCCCTCAGAAGTCTCTTTAATAATCTGATTTCTTTGATTTTGCCAGAAGAAACAAGGAAGTACTTCTTGTTGTAGTCCCCCAAGCTGAAAGTCTGTGTGCCAGACCATATTAGACACGTATTCCCTAAAACTTTCAAAACTAAAGAGATATGGATGTATATTCTTGCAAAAATCTCCACGAATCCCCTTCCCCAAGGTTTCCTCAGCCTTTTCTGTTCAACAAAGTTCTACAGGTTTGAGATCATATTTCTCTGTCACTGAGCATCAGTATATTTAAAAACAAATAAACAAATAAAATGTATTTTCAATAACAGCAGCTTCTACATTTGAAAAACAACCTGAGTTTGTGATCACTATATTTTAGCAACCAGGATATAGAACATTAATCCCAAAAAATTATTTTGACAGTTTTAGTAAAAAACATAGCTGTTAGCTACACTAACCAGTTATTGAGACATTCCAAATAATCTTCAGGGAGTATTTGTCATGAGATCACCTTTTGGGGCCTCAAAATCCCCAATGACTCCCTGTATTGCTAGATATATAAAGATCACTAAATAGTTATGTGTCCTCAAAACCTTTTTAGGCATCAGATATCCTGATAAATTCAGAGAAATTGTGGTTTTTAGGGATTTTAAAAACAGAATGTTAAAATGCTTACGTGACTGGAACACATTCCAATAAATGCAAAATGGAAAGAATCAATATTAGGCATGTACTCTGAGGGAGACACTTTACATAATGATCTTTTTATTCCTCACAATACTCCTTTAAGTAAGTGTTATGACTCTATTTTATGAATGAGAAAACTAAGACTTAGGGACAAACACTCCTTGCCAAAGGCCACACTGTGCCCTGGAAAGCAAGCTACAGTCAGGGTTGTAAAGGGGTTTCTGGCAAAGGCCATGTGTGTCCTCCTCTATCCAATGGCTTCCTAGGAAGCAGCAGTAAAGGAAAAAGCGAGGATATGGGATTCATTCATCTTAGTCACAATTCCCACATGACTTATTTTCCAAGTATGCTAGGGGCTTAGAACAATGATGTACACGTTGTGTGAAGCAGCGTCTCACGAAGGTGGAGACACAGTGTAGTAGCCTTCTGTGTGTAAAACTAGAGTACAGTCATCAGGATTGAGTGCTCTGTGGGTAGGCTTTCACATGCACAGACCACTAAGGCACAGTGTAATGGGCATCTTGGACCAGATGGGGAATGTCAAATCCCTGTTGTCGCTCCTAAAGCTACTTAGCCTGTTTGGGTTATAGTTCCCTCGATTGTGAAATAAGGATGGTTTTAAAGGACACCTTACTTTTGTTGGGTGAAAAGGACTTAAGGAGCAAAAGACTTTACTCAGCAAACATTATCAAATAAGATTTAGGGTAGGTAAACTCAAAAGACATTAAGCAAATGAATTCCGATTCTGGGATTATAAGTTTTGAACTGATATGATAAATAGACATGAATAATTTATTCAGAGTCTCTAGATTCTCTTCAAAGAATGATTTTATTAATCACCACTGTGATTCTGGGAGGTGGTTATGTTCTCCCATTTGATACAGAGAGAAAAATACTCAGCCAGGTGATCCTGGTTATATGTCTAGTAGGTGACAGAATCAGGATTCCAACACTGGTCTAAACCACTGTTCTATACTGGTTCTCAACTAGCTATTTAAGATATAGATAAAGCTCCCAAGAAGAAACATAATTTAAGTGCTTCTGTCAGCCACACATTGCTTTTAATAACATTTACATGTTTCAAGCCATCAGCTCATGTGATCCATAAAATAACTTTGAAAGACAGATATTATTACCCTTGCATTACAGACAAAGGCAGAAAGATTTACCCAAGATCACAAAGCTGATAAAGAATAGAGTCTGGACTTGAATCCAGATCTGCTGAATAAAGGTCTCTGCCATAACTTTTCATGTTCCCCTACCTTCTTCTGAAATGTTCTAAGAAGAATTATATGATAATATGTAAGATAGGACTCACATATGGCTCCATTTTTCATTGGCCAAAGGGGAGGAAGGAAGGAAGGAAGGAAGGAAGGAAGGAAGGAAGGAAGGAAGGAAGGAAGGAAGGAAGGAAGGAAATAACAGCTCTTTCTTAAAAGCAAGAATACAATTTTAAAGTAGAGAAAAGATGGGAAAAAACATGGTATGTTTCATCCTTTGTAAATTATCTTTCATTTGCAGTTCTCAAGTCAGTAAGAATCATGTGACAAATTAGTTGACAGAGTTTCCATTGAGATTTGTGAAACCAAAAAAAGGAAGGCAAGAAAATAAACTAAGTAGACAAACAAGCTATTTAATATTGTTTTTCAATATTCTGTTTTCATACATATAAATATGAGCATTGAGGAAACCATTTTAAAACCCCATAGAGATATTATTAAATTATGAAGAAAACATAGTTGATAGGAATATGTAGATAATTATTATGAATTTTTTAGCTCTAATCCACTGTCAATAACTTATTACGGTGGCATAAACTGACGTTTACTTTCTTACTTTTTTTAAACTCCTGGGTTTCAGCTGAAGTTCAGTTTCCAGGAAATCTCTCCCCATTTGGGGTCACTGTGTACCACAGCCTCAAATTCCTCCCATGTCCCTTGCCCATGTACACAGTCATACAACTCACTGTCTGTTCTAGCTGGTTTAGTGGACAGTGCCCATGTGACAAAATTATACCTCTCTGAAAGGAACTGGAATGAGAGAGAACAGATATTACTCTCTCATGGAAGGGTATTCATGTGGGAAGCTGCGGGAGCTGCCTGCCACAGTCACAAGGTTTGCCTGAAGACTCGGATTTTTGCATTTGTTCCTTTGTGTCTGTCATGCTCCTTTTTAAAGAGTGCTGAGAAAAATAGGAAACACAGTCCTTTTCCATAGAAAGGTAGCCCTGCAGTCTTCACACTGGGGAGTTTAAACATAGAGGTATAAATTCAGGCTATTATGATAACCACTCCTTGAGGAGGGTGGAGAGGGAATTACAGATCAAACACAACTACCTTGATGAGTCTAAAAGACATAAAGTTGTGACTCAAGTTATTCTGAAATTCACTTTTGGTTAATGAAACTAACAAGACCAATCCCATTCCCCCCTAGTGATTCATTTGGATGCCTGAATAATCACTACTTCACACAGTATCACACATTCCTTCTCCCATGCTGAAATTACCCCTTTCACTTAGTAAATCAGGACTTTTTGCTGTTTACTGGGACTGTTTTGTGAACTTATTTATCAGCTACATAGACCTGCTGCAAGGCCTTCAGTGGGCTTGGGACCACAAGTGAATGTGTGGTACAAAAAAGACCTCACCATGCAATTTAACAGATCCAAAAAAAGGAGCAAAAATCCTAAGAGAAGGCATTCATGACAGTTAAATTATGGTTGGTGAAACTTGGCTGAATTGACTGAGGAATTCATCTTTCTAAAAAGATTTACCTAATGTATTGGGGTTAAATTCAGCCTTGAAAGGGCCTATTTGAAATCATGTTGTTCTTACATCTGGCTGAGGACATCCTTCCCCAAATTAACCACACACAAATGCCATTTCCATTTTTAGTCTGTCAACATTCAATTAAGTCAAGGGTTCACATCCTTTGAAGCAAAATTCTTTATAGTTGCAATATGGTCAATAAGCATTGGAATTCTTAGTAAATCCTGATTAAGTGAATTTTCTGGATGGATTAGATGTTATCTATAATCAGTTTTTATTTCAATCTTTATTAAGCATCATACCTTTATGTGCTAGACTAGTTTTCTGGTTTAGAAATCACAGTCTATGGAATATAATTTAATTGTCTCTTAATAGTAACATAAAAGTGCAACAAGATATAAAATGTCATTGAAAATAGCCTCTGGATTATGATTACTATGATTTTAGGGTCCAGGACATAGAACATAAATAAAACAAATAAATTATGGAAATATCTGAATAAGGAATCTTGCCTCCAAACAAATGGATTTGATGGTTTTAAATATCTTGATATGCTTTCTGATTAACATGACCATTGGATCTATATCTTAAGCAATGTGGAAGAATATGATGACTTATACCAGCTAAGGATATATCTAGAAGATCTGTGTAAAAATTACATGATTTATTTTCATAGTAGCATTATTCAAAATAGCTGAAAGATGGTAGCAGCTCAAATGTCCATTAATGGATAAATGGATAAAATTTGCATACACATAAAGTGGAATATTACACATCCTTTTAAATAAAGGAAATTCTGACACATGCTACAATATGGAAGAACCATGAGAACATTATACTAAATTAAATAAGTCAGTTACAAAGACAAATATGGTATGCTTCTACTTATATGAAGTACCTCATATAGTCAAGTTCATAGAGACAGAAAGTAGAATGGTGGTAGTCAAGGGATGAGTGGCATTTCAGAATTGCTGTTTAACTAGTATAGAGTTTCAGTTTTGCAAGATGAAAGGAGTCCTGGATATTGTTTGCATGATGATGTAAAAGTACTTACCAATTGAATTTTACCTACAGGTAAAAATAACCTAGATAGTTGTTTTCATATTATGTATATTTTACCATAATTAAATGTTTTAAACTAAAAATTTTAAATATCCATGATTAAAGCTTGCATTTGATAATTTTCTTCTCTTATAATTCATATGTAAAATAAAATATAGTTTGGTGGGATGGAGTGTATGAAGATTTTACTCTACAGGAAGCATGAACAACAGGACTTATAGGAGCCTTGGTTTCTCTTTTATTACAGATAGTGTTGATGAGAAATACAGTCTTTTCCCTAGAACTCAAAGTAGAGGTGATCATCAAGAAAGCTGAAAGAATTTGTCCCTGGAGTTTTCTTATTTCATTAATTATATCCCCCTCTGTTTTGGTTTTTTCATTTATCCATACCCCCATGGACTCTGCCCAAAGATCACCCAATGGGCTCAGGACTTCTGCATCTATTAACCTGATTTTGCCTTAGTCCGCATCCTTTCATTATACAATGTTTTGTATATACAATTGGGGATTTATATATAATTGACAATGACAGGAAGAAAGTTTATTTTAAAAAAAGGGTAGGAGATTCAAAATTCTAGAAAGAAGTCTAAACGTTTAAGATTAAAGCTTCAAGTCTGGATATGTCAAAGAGGCAGTGGAACAAGTGATAGAGAAATGTTTAGAGAAAAAAGTCAAAGAAAAGAGAGGCCAGAAGACCAAATAAGAGGAAAGGTCTTCAGTTAAATGCACAGAGACACACTATTAGGCCAGGTATGGAGACAATATGTATTGGCATGAATGGCAAACACATATACTGCCTACTTTTATATCTTTTTTCAGGGTGGGTCCTCAAAATCATAAGATCCCATTGAACAACTCCTATTTTTAGATACTGTAATTAGTGGATCAAGGCTTCCAAAACTATTTTACAATTTGACCATAATCTATATTCCAGCAGTCTACCTTTCTTCTGTCCTTATTATTTCTTCCTTCACAATTCTATGATTTTCATCCATACTATTTTCAATCTAAATACAGTGCTGTTCAATCGAACATTTTCTGAGCATGAACTTGTTCTCCAGCTGCATGGCCCAGTAATGAGCCACTAGCCACATGTTCCCAATCTGTCGAAATGTTACTTTTTTCCTTTTGATGTCCAACACCGTAGTGAACACAGTTAGTGTTCCATCCAGGCTCTCAGATCCCTTTTCTGCTTCTGTATGCCTGTCCCTGGCCTCTCAGCCTTTGCTTCTAATGGCTTCAACCTATGACTTTCTTCAGTGGACTTTCTTGCTACTACAGGATCCATTGTGCATGCAGCAGCAGGGCTCAGAGGGTCTGGGAGTTTGTGGCCTGCTCCTCACCCCAACCCAGCTCCAGGGCAGCCCTTAGCCCCTGGCTGACTGCTATAGGAATATAAAAACCCAGCTCTCTCCTCTTTGACTCAGGCAACATAGAACTCAGATCATAGGGTTCAACATCAGGTTGAAGCTACCCTCTGCAGGGCTTTGCCCGGACTCTCACCCTTGTGCTTGTCTTCTTTCCTCTCCCCAACCTGTTTCTCCTATCTCCTCACTAGTTTCCCTGGGAACACTTCCTCAATGAATCTCTTGCCTGGGAATGCTCATATCAGGGCCTAAGCCTGGGGAATTCTAAGACAAACCAAAATGCTATGAAGCTACCCCCAGGCCCCAATTAATCTCTAATTACTCTAAGCAAGGATAACACTTTATATCTCTATGACAGTACCAATTAAATATTAGATCATTATATTTATGACTGGGTCCTTGTTATGAATTGAAGTGTGCCCTCCCCCAAATTCTTATGTTAAACTTAACTTCCTATGTGACTGTAATTGAGATAGGGTCTTTGAGAAAGTAATTTAGATTTAAGGAGATCATAAGAATAGGGTCCCAATCCAATAATACTAGTGTCCTTGTACAAGAGGAAGAGATTGCAGGGATCTCTCCTCTAGCATCCACAGAGGAAAGGCCCTGTAAGGATACAGTCAGAAGGCAGCCATCTGCAAACCAAAAGAGCCCTCACCAGAAACTGTGTCAGCCATTCCCTTGATCCATGATGTCTAGCCTCCAGAATTTGAGAAAATAAAATTCTGATGTTTAAGACTGGTATTGTTGTTTAATAACACCCAGACTGTGGCATTGTAATGGCAGGCCTGGAAGACTGATCCAGTTCCTGGCTGGCATGTGGGCTCTTCTAAATAGGAATTATTTCATATTCATCCTGTGTTCTGTCACTCCATGTCTTAGATGTGTTCAACAAAGTATTTGTTGAATTTATTTGCATATAAAGGAAAAAGTGGTCATGATGATTTTTCATTATTTTTTAAAATATTTCATGATTTAGAGTTATTGAAATTATAAAAAATAAGTTTCTGCCATAAGACATTTATTTATTGTCTTGGTCATTCCATATTCAGTGATGATGGTTAGCCATTCCTTAAATTAAAAGCAATTAATATAAAGTAGTGCTTATATATCATATACTCATTGACAATGATAATACTTTCTGATTTTTGTGAGTTTTTTAGAAACTATTCAGCTCAGGGTAATTCAGATAGATCATTGAGCTGAATCAGTAGAAGCACACATAACAGAAAGGAAAAAAAAAAGCCATCTTTTCCTATCCATTGCTGATTATAAGTTACTAAAACACAGACCATGTTGAATACCTTGTAACCATTTAGAAATATGCAATTGAAGGCACTTAATAAATATCATCAGATGGACAAATAAGTAACTATTAAAGACAAGAAAAAATAGATCATAGAATTATATATATTTATACAATTAAAATATACATGTACATAGCAAATTTTAAAAAATATAGAATGTTACAAATGGCTGGTTCTGAAAGGTAAAATTTGGGGTGGTTTCTATTTTCTTCTTCATTCTTTGTTGAATTTTCCATATTTCCTGTAGTGAACACGTTCAATTTTGGAAATCAGCAGCAAAGAATTTCTTTTAAAACTTTCTAGCCATGTCCACATCTTAGCAGCTCTGCCTACTCCAAAACTAAGCAATAATAATCAAACATGTACTTAGTTAGGGTTATGTACAGGAGAACAATAATGAAAATAGCTATTTTACTCACTGAGAAATTGTTTACAATTCAATCAATTGCAGAGAAATTGGCTTCTGAAAACTTGATCTTATGAGTCAGGCAAAACAAAGCAATGACTATGATAAAGATGCAAACAACCCATACAGAGTCCATCTGATTGTATGAATTAACTCCTTCCCTGATACTCTTCCAAAACCCACGGCCTTAGAACAAATTGGACAAATTTGAACATTTAGTAATTCAAATGTATCCTTGTTAGATTGCTTATGTAAAAAAAAAGTCACAAATTAATTCGTCCAAAAGAACTGACCACATTATGTAAATTTTTTAAATAGACAGAAATATTGATTCTGAAATAAATCAATCAAAGAATCCCTACTTTACAAACTGCTCAAAATCAAGAAAATGTCTTAGTATCTCCCCTCCACCTTTGGTAATAGAATTTTTTAAAAATCTGAACTTAAACTCATTGTATAGAGAGGGAGATAAACCATAATGTTTTAGATAAGTTTCATATTATACCACACTCTAAAAGAAAACATTTGGTAAGTGCATACTTCTTTTCAAAATGCATTCATCTTATATGAACATATTATACATAGAAGAGCACTGAGAAATCAGAAGGACAGATATTCCACTTAACTTGCTAATAAATATCTGAAGCCACTACACAATCCTCTTGAAGCCTGCGGTAAATGGAACAGAGCTCTTCTGAATAGGTGCATTCTAACAGGTATGAGTATAAATACGAGGGATGGTTAGCACATTTGAAGCTCAGGGGAAATAACATTCTTCTATCACCTTGGAAACTGCTGAGTGCCCAGGTCTCCTGAGAACTTCCCCCCAGAGCTTGGCAGGAATGCCCTTTCCTGGGTGAGGTATGGGCAAGACGTGGTGCAACTCACACTGTAGCCCTGCTTGCTCTTGACCCATCACCCATCTGGGTGGTCTTCGGGGAAAACCCTCAGAGGACCACAGATTAGAACCAGAATTGCCATACCACCCACACCATTCCTAGTGTTAGAACTGAGCCAGCTAAAGCATATTAGCTCTCCTAAAATAATAAAAACAAATTAATGGAATTGCCTCAAGGGAAATCAAGTTCCACTTACAGGCCTAGTGGCAGAAACAGCTGTTAAAATTCACTAAATTGGAAGTTCCATGAAGCTTCTTAAGGATGTTTTTCAAAGTCTTTGGCCCACTCCTATTTAAAAAAATAGTTAAATATTATTCATCAGACGACATTTTGTGGGAGTGCATTTTGGAACCTGCATAGGGTATAAAATTGTGGCTGGATCATTTGCAAAGCGTTTATTTAAGAAGATCCTGACTGACAGGCCCATCATAGTTTTAAATCTTAAAAAGAAATCATTGCTGCATTAAAAATCCCCAAAGCCTTTCCATTGAGGACTCAAAACCCCAAGAGCTTTCCACCAAGTATGATTTTCCTTATCAAAGAAACTTCTAATAAGATGTTTAAAGATTTTTAAAAGTCTGGCTACAATTCCTATAATAAAATTCTTACCTAATGACAGCAATTTAAAACCTATGTTACTCTAAATTAGTTTTTCAAAAAGTTGTTTATATACTTTCTCTTCCCCAAGGATATTTCTATGCTGTTAAAAGGATTGTACTTGTTATATAAGTGAACTATTTCAAGAAGAATTCCTATAATGTTAGTAATCAAGGAATATGTCTGATGAGAAAAGAAATGATCTTAGTGCCTCTCTGTACTAGAAATTCTTCATCTTAGAAAGAAAGGAGAGGTTGGTTTAGATGATGTCGGAAGATATCCTTGACTTTTGAGCTCTAAACTAGAACTTCAGGAGTGCTCTTCATCCTGGTGAGTCACAGGCAGCTCTCCATGCAGAGTTAATGCATTAATTCAGGAAGAAGCTGAGGATGCTCAAGGTACTTAATAGTTAGATAATCACATGCCTTTGTGTAAGAACAGAGGGCAGATGTGAGGCAGAGACCACTGTTGTGCTCCTTCTGCAATTTCTGATGTAGAGTATGATGTCAAAGTGTTTGATTTTTATGCAATAGTTTTAACTGAAGTCCCCAAATCCAATCGTTAGCTTAATAGGTGTTGAGAGGTATGGCCTGGATCTTCTAAATTGTAGGTACATGTCATGACTATGGAGGCAATGATTCAAATCCCCTAAGCACAGCTAAGATGCATATTCCTGGAGCCAATGGTTGCAGTGGTAGACAGAAGTTGGCAATGTGGTTCCTAACCTCAGCTTCCTGATGGAAACTGTTCTCTTTGCAGAGCAGTTTCATTCTGCAAATAATTCCTGGACCCTAGTCCTCTGCTAATAAATCCCCTTCTGTTTCAATAAATAGAGTTCCAGTTGCATCCAAATGACCACTGTGGTTTATGCATCTACTTTTCAACAAATGAAGGACTAAACATGCTGATTGGCAACCCCACCAAAACTGTATACACAATAGAAGAGAGATAATTCTCCCAAAAGAAAATAAGGTACACTTATCAAAAAAGAAAAGGAAGGAGGAATGGGTTGTGAATGGCAGAAAACAATAAATTACTATCAAAGATAATTAATCAAAATTTTTTCAAGAGTGTCTTGTAGGTCCACCACACAAACAAATGCTTTCTGCAGTACTGAAATGTTATGATGCATTATTTCCTTATACCTAAGGAAAGGAGTCAGAAAAGTCTTCTTAAAGCTGACCTCTGATTTAGGTATTAAGGCTCAAATACATGTGAAGAGCCTCCCCTCCTTTTTTTTTTTTAAATTAATGATTTAGCAGAGGATCCCAAGAGCCCAACCTCTCTCTCAAGTCATTCCCAGAGGAGGCACCTTCCTATCTCTGCTCTTTAATTGCCCTATGCATCCTGACCTTCTTAGATAGAAATTGAATTTAATTCTTGAACATGTTCCAAATGCTAAGGTTCATTATCCCTGGACTCCCACATCACCTGCTTATTTTTATGACTTCCCAACATTCTTCACGGGCTTAGCTTGCCTCTCACAGTCATGGTCACTGATTCATAGATTGATCTCTAGAGACAATAGTTAGGGACCAACAGTTACTCTTGCTTCCCTAAGGGACACTCGACTGCTATCATGTCCTTCTCAACTCCAGGTAGGGCTATAGTTTTATTTCTAGTCTGACCTGTGACTCTGCTGTTTTTCTCACTCAGCCATTTCACACATTGAGTTCAACTTTTACCTGCACTGGAAATGCTGCTGAGACAATGTTGTCACAATGATGCTTTGACCCAAACTCACACAATGTGTTTTATGTGCCACCTGGTAGCACCATCAAGAGCAGGAAGGGAAAGAAAGTGAACACTAATCGACTTTCCATTATGTGTCAGGCATGCTTTCAAGACCTTGGAATAATGAGTTATTCTATTTGTTTCTCATAATTTATACAGTGATTTGCGTCCCAGAGTCGATCATACTTCTATCTGTGTCAGCATTTCCCAGGGACTGACTGGAGTTTGCAGGGACTCTATTAAGCACCTCCCTACCAGCAGTGCCCTCTGCCCCTGTCATCCTGCCTTTTCATACAGGTGACCCTCAAATCCATCTCCTCTGCCCTTGTTTTTACTATCTGCAGAAACTACACTAGTCTTATCTCCCTGTTTTTCTGTTCTTTCCTTTCTAGTCATTCTACAGTGAAGCTCCACTGACCCCAGCCCCAAATTCCAACTAGTTCTAAGTGAAATGCATATCCCCTCAGATGCCAACACTGACTTCACCGAGAGGGAGAAATTATGATAGGAACCAAATTTCTAACATTCCTACCATTTTTTTCTAAAGCCATGTCCATCTGTTTTGAATCAGTGGCGTATGGTAAATGAATATGATTCTCCCAAAGGGATAAAAATGAGTTAGATGTTACTTATCACACAATTTCTCAAAGCTTTTCTCCTCTTCTTGACCTTCCACATTTTCTTTCCAAGTAGCAAGAGGAGTGCTAAAAGATAAGATTTTTAAATACGATAGAGTGTTCCTCCAAAAATTAGGAAGTATTGATAAAATGAGGGAACAGTGATATAAGATATAAGAAACCCTGAAAAGACCTCCAGGAGCCTCTGAACAAAAAGGAGAATCCTAATTTCTCCATGCACATGGTTTCCCAGGCGCGTTCCACACATAAACTCACCATTTACTCTTCTGCTATAGCATTTAAAAGTCCGGTGTGCTGCACTGTCTCTACTTTTTTTTCACACACTGAATTCCCAAGTATAAAAGCTGTTAAAGAAAAATCTATTTTTGCAACAGGACTCTTGGTATTAGGTGCTGGATGAGAAAACCTTTTTAAACAAGTATGGCCCCAACTGAGGCGGGGGGAAGTGCTAAGTTCCTAAAAGAACTGTGAGAAGTTGTGTTCAGACCAACTTGAGGGCTTGAGGTGTTAGTATGAGGCATTTCTACTCCCCCTCCTCCCACCCCTCAACATTTTAAGATGAGAAATGGGAGCTAGAGAGAGCTCATTTTCAGAGCACTGTTATTTTTAATAAAAAGAAACTACTTCCTTCCTGCAGCTCCCCCTACTGAAAAGAGGGGACTTTTCTTCCCTCCCTGAACCCCAGAGAAGGCAGCCCCACAGGAATTCCGGTAAGGTTTAAAGTGACTACAGAAAGTGGAGATTGGTGTTTCATTCCTTGGTTACATATCTGTTTAGGAACTGGGCTGGATCATCTGCCCAGTGCCCCTCAACCAAGGAATGTGGGACTCTGGGAAAGGCAGTGTATGGAGAAGCCTCCTGGAGACAGCCAGGACTAGATCTGTCCCCATCCACCAACACTTAGTAGATGATGGATACTACAGAAGACTGCAGAGGGTACAAGCCTGCAGGGAACCACAGCAGCATGGGGGCAGAGAGAAATCAGAGAATATCATGCATTGGAATGTGAAAAAAACGAAGCTCCTTTACATATTATCACATATTAAAACTATAAACACTTCATAAACATTTCCTTGAAACTGACTTCAAGAAGGGGCTTCCAAACTGATTTGCGCAATGACAACTAAGAGGAACAAGTACGTCATTTCCTATACTGGTTATTTTGAAAAAAAAAAATACACTTAGATAACCTGTTTTGTTGCACCTGTTCAAAACAATTTTCTCAAAACTTCATAGTCTTAGTTTATATGGATCATCACACAACACCAGGAGCTGCTATAATCCCACCAATCATAAAGACTTTCTATTGGGGATTCTCAGGATTAGCCTTTGCCCTACTTCTCTCTATTTCTTGAATGAAAGCATCAATGTGTTGAGAAATGTTTAACATTTACATGGGAGAAAAACCATATGTATAATTTGCCAATATTTGTGACATAAACACCCTACTGTGGTTAATTTTGAGTTACCGATGTGATGCTACTAAGTGTAGAATTAGGAAGAGACTGGCACAGTCAGCTCTTTGGAAACAGAACAAGACATCTGAACACAACTACTGAAGTGAAATGTGATGTCAAGATCCATTCAATCTTTACCATTTGTTCACTTAAAAATGTTGTTGGACTATTACTTTTTACTGTATGATTTCCCTCAAACAATTTCAAATAGTATAGAAAGAACAAATACAATACTTAAGTACAAATGAGAAAAAAATGAAGTGGAAATATAGAATATGAAAAGTGTCCATTTCTTTCAGAGAAGTGTTGACAAAGAAGCTAGTTGTACATTCCATGGTAAGTAACTGTCATATATTTTTTTAAAAGACACAACAATAGTCCTGCTACTTTCAGATTTTTGCCATAATGACCCCAACTGTAGCATAGTTTAAAACAGAGGTCTCTGGTATGGCTTTACTGACAGTGGTCTACAAAGGCCCTATGGTACGGGGTACTCACAGAACTCTTCTGTACTAGGAACTAGCTTGTCAGTCACACAAGGAGGCACAGTTGTTCATACCACTGTAAAGGAGAGAAGATCAAAATTAAAAAGTTGGTAACATTCTTATATTAAAAGAAAAAGTGTTGTGTCCCCTGAGCTGATTGAAGGGTATATTAGTTGCAAGCCACAGAAGCCCAGAGATCCTTTACAGCTAGTAGTTTGTGAAATAAGTGTTCCACTGGGGCCTCTGAAGTTATGTTCTGCATACATTCAGA
Organism: Marmota flaviventris; assembly: GCF_047511675.1. Lineage (NCBI taxonomy): Eukaryota > Metazoa > Chordata > Mammalia > Rodentia > Sciuridae > Marmota > Marmota flaviventris. The sequence continues at coordinate 65,158,760 of NC_092504.1, forward strand.
TCCTCAGCTATAGCCCAAGTGGAGATGAAAATGACCATGGCCCAATTAAGGTGCTCTCTCAGAGAATGAAATAAAAAGATTATGACTAACATTGCTCTTTCTTAGAGGAAAATACCAGAAAGTCATACTGTTTTCAATCAAAAACAACAACAACAAAGAATTAACAGCATGACCTCAATTTCATATCTACATTAACAATTCAAGAACAATTTTGCAGTCATCTGTGAATAGAAGATTCTATCACTGGCCAAATTCAATTATATGTTGAACTAAAGCCAAGTCAATTTAAAAAAAAAAAAAAAAACAAAGCAAAGACTTTCTGAATTTTCACACAGAACTTTTATAGAAGTGTACTTTGATTTTGATGTGCTACATTTATACACTTCAATTATGTCCTTATAGAGTTCAGTGAACAGCATGAGGTCAACCCAATTAAATGACAGCATGAAGACCTTCTTTCTTTCTCTAGTCCATCCCTACCCGACACCAGTCATCCTGTTTTATAATAGCCAGAACGTTACTACAAAGATGAAATAAAAGATGTTACTCTTTTTCTGCTATATTAAATAGAAGAAGGCAATATTATAGTGGTTTCATTTTAAGCCCATTTTATGTACATGAAATAAATATAGTCCCTGATCAACAGAAATATAGGTCAGAGTTACAATATCATATTTACTCACATTTTTTCTATCGCCATAATCCATTGTCTTCTTCATATATGGATGGATGAATAGATGAATAGATACATAGATAGATGGAATTAATTATCTAAACTGTTCCAGGAGACTCCACCCATATTTAAAAAGTCATGTAAAGATGGAAAAAAACCCCTGCAGAGAGTTAGAAAATTGTCAATCCAATATTGCAAAGATAGACAAAGAAGCAAACCTAACCAAGAAAGTTAACTGTTTGAGATACCCGTAGACAGACTGTGACTTCAAAACTTAAAACCCAACTCTGAATATATTGAGAGCTCACTTCTTGCTTGAACATCCCAACAGCATTTCCTGTGAACCTACTAAACAGGAAATGGCCAGCTAGGGACTACAACAGTTAAGTGACACTCATCTTGGCATGACATTATGGAATTGACACCATTTGGAAAACAGATGACCACCAGACACTCAAGGAACTTTCATAATAGTGAGCAAAAGTAGGGCAGCCACAGGCAGGATGGGGCAAGAGAACTATTTTAAGGATTCCCTGAAGGAGCTTCAAATGATGAGCCCCAGCTTTGTCACATTGGTCTAATGGGGATGTGCTTTTAAAGACCTTAGGCTGACTCAGGAAACTCAGAGCAAGCAAAAGTCTCCCATTCTGCAAATAGAAGCTGTAACCACACTTCCAAGAACAGAATGAATCTTTTCAGCCATACTTATTCAAGCTATGAGGCTCTGTCATATCATCTGGAAACAGGAAGTCTATACTACAAGTGATCTGACCTAGATAAAGAAATTCATTTGAAATAATTTGCCTCAGTAACATATGTAGCAGGTGATAAGTCAATATATAAAGAATTGTTATATCAAACTATCTGGCAAATAACTCTCTTAGTCAAAAATATAAGTTAGTTACCTATTTATTTTAAATGATAATACCAATGTCAGGGAGACAGAGTAAAGCAGAGACTCCTATGCATTTATTTATTAGTGAAATATTTATCAAGCAAATACCACATGCCAGGCACTATTCTAGATTCCAGGAAAATGTTAAGCAAAATCTTTGTATTCATGGAGCTTATCATAATTTCAGGCAGTGATAATATTACAAAAAGTGAATAGGGTAATTGAATAAACAGTGACAGGAGAAGGGCCTATTTTAGACAAGTTGGATAAGACCGCTCAGAGGAGATGATATTTGAGTCATGATAGCAGTATGAGAATAATTCTAGCTCTAAAAACATATGTGAAGAAAAACAATGTGCTAAAAATATTCCATTGTCAAGTTAATTGCACTCTTTTATAATTGCAGAAAAATGGAAACAACATAAAAAGGTACAGCAATTTTCTGCTTATTCTTTATCTCTCTTCCATAGCTTGCTCTGGAGAAATCTGGCTGTCATGTTGTGAGCAGTCCTATGGAGAGGCCCATCTGGCAAAGAACTGAGGCCTCCAGCCAACAGCCATATGAATACCTTTGGAAGACATCCTCCAGCCAGAGCCAAGCCTTCATATAACTGTATCCTTGACTAAAATGTGGGTTTAACTTTATGAAAGATCCTAAGCCAGCTCCACCTGGCTAGGCTGTCCCAAAGGTCCCAAACTACAGAAAACTGTGAGCTCCAAAACATTTGTTTAAAGTTGCTAAATAGGGCAATTTATTATGTAGAAATAGCAATAAACAACTAATATGCATGGTCAGAAGAATGTCTTCTGAAAGTTGAATTGATTTAGATTTGGATAGTAACACCTCTCCTGTAGTTTGTCACTGATTCTACTGCTATTGAGTATGTTACACCCATCTCAGACTGTCATAAAGACATTTGAAATGACAACATATATAAGACTTTTCACCACATGTGCAATGGAAGCTGCATATTTTAAAGAATTTTGCCAAGCCAAATGTTTTCTAAATTCAAGCAGAAAACAAAGAAACCAAAATGAGATTTTGAAATTAAAAAACATATAGGCATACGGTAGCTAACTCCCTTTGGAGACTTCATATTGCATCTTGATATCCTAGAGGCTTAGGACATCCTTCAAGAAAGAATTCAAATTGTCTTCAGTATTCCCCCAATTTAGTCAAATATCTTTTCTTCCTTCTTTCTTTTTATTCTTTATTGCATAGTAGCTATTGTCATACTATAGACATTTCAGGAGAGGCTATTTCAATTGATCAAGCTGCTAAACTTGCAAGGTTTGCAACATTGTCTGGGTTAGACTAACAGAGATGGTTTGAAGTCTTGTTTCTTTTGTACATTTAGGTGACTAGCTGGAGCTCTGCTTGACTTGGTATCTTATAAATTTGCCTTCCTGCTTTTTTATCATAATCCATTGCCAAACACAGGTGTATAGAAGAGTCATTCCTTAAGTATTAAATTGATACCATAGTTTTAAATTCTTGCTCAGCTTCCCTCTACTAACACCTACATCAGGAATGCATGACTATGTAGATGTTAGCTTTAAGAAAATGGACCAAAATATAAAAATCAAAATAAGAAAAAAGAATGGATATAAACCTAATGTTGTGATTATTGGCTACTTGGATATTGATAATAAAGTTCTTTCTCCTATAAGAAAGATTATGGAAAATTCAATTACAACTTCCTAAAACATCTGGTAATTTCTAAGAATTATAAAAAGTCCTCAAAATCCTAATCAACACAAACCTTTCTTTTTATTTTAAATATATCTCGCCTACAGGAACAGGAGAACAACACATTGGCCACAATTCAGAGCCATGTCACACTGAGACGTCATTTCTTATAACTTGGCCTGGCATGAGGGTTGAAAGTAACAGAACCAACAGACCTAGAGGAAGCAGAGCCTGAAAAGCCCTCTGATGTAGGGCAGGTTTATGGTTATCAGAGGTTATGATCTAATTGTAAACCCTATAGTACAGTTTGGTGAGGCAGCAAGGATTAGTTATTCCAAGAGGACCATGACCTATAACTTGCTCAGACAGATCCAGCCCAGAAGCTAGTAGTTGAAGCAATATAGTTTAATGCCTTCCTGCTCAAAGTGTGGTCCCTGACCTGAAGCATCAGCATCCCCTAGGAGCTTGTTAGAAATGCAGACATTCAAGCCAGTTGTAGATGCTATTTGCTAGAAAGCTTATAAAACAGAAAATAGTGGTAATTTAGAAAAGATGCACTAAAATGGGAAACATCTAAACACACATATACACACATACCCATGTAAACACACACACACCTACACACAGAGGACTTGCTAATGGTAACTGCAGAAGGTACCATCTGATAAGTGATGTTAATTAACCTTTTTTTTCAAAATGAAAAAGTAGGATTCCAATTACCCATTGATGTATAATAAACTATTATAAAACTTAATGAGCTAAAATAATAATCATTTAACAGGACTTATTGTTTTTGCAAATCAAGACCATGGAAAGGGTTTGGCTATGAGCACTCATCTGGCTAGAGTCAGACGGTGGCTTGGATTAGAATCAGCTGCAGTCTCACTCATTCACACATCTGGATCTGGGTATCACCCTATCTCTTATCCCTATGTGGTCTTTCCATGTGGGTTTTGGGGTAACTATACTTTGTATATGACAGAAATGATGTTCTTGTAGTTCTACCAGAAACCAAATTTACATTTTTATCTTTCTCATTTCTTTTCTCAACTTGTTTATGAAGGAAATGGGGGTGCTATTTACTAAGATCCCTTATAAATGCAATACTGGAATGACTGTCCTCTCTCTCCTAGGAGTCTTTTGCCTAGGGTCCTGCCATGCTGTACCCACATACACTTTCCTCAGCTCCTTCAGGTCTTGATCTGGCCACTTTACCCCTTTCCCCATGGAACCAAAAGCAATTCTGTGGCCTTTGTCAGGTCCTCGGCTATCTGCTCATCTCTGGCTAACACTACAAACCCTGAGCAGGCATACATGATCTTCTTGCCTAGAACTCCAAATGGAAGCCATATGTGGAAGTGGAGTACTTTGGAAAGTTTTCCAAGGGAGGTGACATGAGGGAGTACAAGAGGGAGTGGCCTAGATATAAGTATACTGAGGAGAGAGGAGCATAGCCTTCTTCATCCTCCCCTATAGTTCCAAAAGAGGAAAAATGTTTTCTTTATCTCACTGAACAAAGACAAAATTGTCAAATTGCATGAAATCAAGGAGATAATACTGAAACTTGTGACAGTTCTCTTTACACTGTGACAATGTCAATAAACAGTGAAGTGACATAACCAAACACCATCAGAGGCAGCCATCTGTGCCTTCTAATCAATGTTGTCATTCTGTTTATGGACAAATAACAGATACCTCAGGGAGAGGTTAAGAGAAGAAAATTTATGCAGGCCTGTGAAGAAGCTTCAGACAACCTCATCCTAAGAACACATAGGTGATACTCTGCCTGCCAGACACTGGGTTTTTCAGAGCTGCTATACAGGGACAGGTCTATGAGACTTTTGACTGTTTGACTCAGGAGCAGTGGAAGACATCTCCAGCTTCCTCTGTCTGTTATAACTCCCTGGTTTCAGGGAACAGAGGCCACAGAACCTCATGGAAATGTGATGGGACATGATGATCTGAAGCAAAAGAAGTAAACAGCAACCTATTCTCTCAGTCACATAAATCCTTGTGGGTCCTACCTACACCTGTCCTTCAAGGCAAGTGGACATAGTATCAATACAGAGGCAGCAACATGTGCTTCCCCAGTTGATGGACAGGCAGCCTGAAGCATCCCTGAGCCAACTAGGTACAAAAGGAAGGGAGAAGGTGAGTGGCACCTAGGGGAAGTCAGTCCTTTTGTTCCAAAGAGAGAAATTTAAAAGGATTGTAGATTTTTAAAAATCCTATTTGTAATAGCATCAAAAAGAATAAAATGCTTAGGCATAATTTTAATCAAGGAAGTGAAAGATGTATTCTATGAACTATAAAATATTGATGAAAGAAATTGAAGAGAAATAAATGGAAAGATATTCTTTGTTCAAAGATTGGAAGAACTGATAAATTTTCAATGTCCATTTCACCCAAAGTCATTTTGATAGGATTCAATACAATTCCTGTCAAAATTCCAAAGGCATTTTTCACAGAAACAGGGGAAATAATCCTGAAATTCATATGGAATCACAAACGACCTGAATAGTTAAAGCAATATTGGGAAAGAAGAACAAATCTGGAGACATCATATTTCCTGATTTCAAATTATGTTACAAAGTTATAGTAATCCAAACAATATGGTACTGGCATCAAAATAGACATAAAGGCTAATAGTCAGAATTGAAAACATCAAAATAAACACACATAGAGTCAACAAATCTTCACCAAAGGAGGAAAGCACAGGCGATTAGATAGCCTTAAAAATGGTGCTGGAAAAACTAGATATCCACATGAAGGAGGAGGAGAAGGAGGAGGAAGTGGGGGAGGAAGAGGAGGAGGAGAAAGAAAAAGAGAAGGATGAGGAGGAAAAGAAAGAAGCAGAAGAAAAAATAAATGGATCCATATACCAAATACAAAGTCAACACAAAATGGATTAAAGATAAGCATAAGACATGAACCACAAAAATCTCAGAAAAATACATTAAGAAAAAGTCCCTTAACATTGGCCTTGGCAACAATTTTTTGGATTTAATGCCAAAAGCACACACAACAAAAGTAAAAATCAACAAGTTGGACAACATCACACCATAAAGGACATTAACAGTAAAAGCAGCACGTTAGCCAGAAAATCTCCATTGCTGTGACAAATACCTCAGATAAATCAACTTAAAAGAGGAAAGGTTTATTTTGGCTCATGGTTTTAGAGGTTTGTGTCCATAGTTCACTTGGCTTTATTGCTTTTGGGTGATGGCAAAGCAGCACATCATGGTGGAAATGCAAGGTGGAGGAAATTGTCATCTTGCAGTGGCTAGGAAGGAAGAAAGAGAATATCCTCTTCAAGGGCATGCCCCAGTGACCTTACTTCCTCCCACAGTCCCACTCCTAAAGGTCCCACTACCACCCAATAGTACCACAGGCTGGCAACTAAGTCTTTAGCATATGGGGCTTTGAGGGGCATGTGAGATTCAAACCCTAACAGGCAACCTATGAAATAGTAGAAATATTTGCACACCATGTATCTGATAAGAGGCCCATGTCCAAATTATACAAAGAATTCATACACTGTATAGCAAAATAGAAAACAAACAAACAAACAAAAAGACCAATAAATAAATGGACAAAGAACTAAATTTACATTCTTCCAAGGAAGATATATAAATGACCAACATGTATATGAAAAGGCCCTTGACATCTTTATAACATCAAAAAAATGCAAATCAAAACTACAGTGAAATATAACTTTACAACTGTTAAGTTGCTATAATCAAAAAGTCAAAAGAAAGCAAGTGCTGGTGGGATGTGAAGAAAAAGGAACCCTGGTTGGTTGGTACACTTATCATGGGAATGTAAATTGACAGTTTACCAAGGCCCCTCAAAATTTAAAAATCGGACTATATAAGGTTCATCCATCCCACTTACAAATATCTATCCAAAGGAAATTAAGTCAGTACTCCCAACAGTTCCCTATCTCCCATGTTTATCGAAGCATTATTCAAAATAATGAAGATTTGGAATCAACTAAAGTATCTGTTAATGGATGAATAAATAAAGAAAATGTAACTATAGATATCAATATGTGCATATAGGTATGAAAATGTGAAATTTATATATAATGGAATATTATTCGACCTCAAGAAAGTTGATCCTGGGGCTGGGGTTGTGGCTCAGTGGTAGAGCACTTGCCTAGCACGTGCGAGGCCCTGGGTTCAATCCTCAGCACCACATAAAAATAAATAAAATAAAAGAAAGTTGATCCTGCCATTTTCATCCACACGATGACCCTGGAAGACATTGTGCTAAGTCAAATAAGCAAGACACACATTACTGCATGATATCACTTACATGTGCAATCTAAACACATTACACTCATAAATAAAGTGATTACCAAGAGCTAGAATGGGTGGAACATGGGAAGTTATTTGTCAAAGGGTACAAGCTTTCAGTTATAAGAAGAATACATACTGGAGATCTATTGTACAGCATGATGACTATAGTAAATAGAAATGTGTTAGATACTTAAAGTTTGCCAAAATAGTAGATCCTAAGTGCTTTCACAACAAAAGGGTAGGGGTAATTATATAAGGTCATGTACTGGGGTAATTAGCTTGTTGTGATGATCATTTCACAATATATATGTTCAACAAAATATCATATTGTATATCTTAAATATATGTGTGTGTGTGTGTTAATCATACCTCAGCAAAGATGAAAAAAATTTAAAAAAATTTTTAAATTTGTTATACTGTTAATTAACTTCCATCTGTAACCACTTGTGTCTTTCTGGAGTGAAAGAAGAAAATTTGGGGATAATGCCATTTTTCATCTTCTGACATGAAATGTCTTCCTCCTCTCCAAAAGCATTTTGCTGTATTGAGTTGCCTTTGTTTGGTTTTCTCCAATCCTGAGATAAGATGCAAGTGCAAGTAATTTGGACAGGAGGTGGTACCTGGACAAGAAGAGGGCACGGTGGCACCAGTTACCACTGTAGGCAATTGGTGACCTCAACCTATTGCGGGGCTCTCACCATTGATTTAGGATGCTCATCTCAGAGTCATCCCTGGAGATGTGAAGGAACTGGGCATTTTTCCACCAATTTCTGTCACTGATTGGTTGAAGGAAATAAATCCCCTTTCCTGGAAATAGCTATTTCCCTTTACTTCCAGCCTGCCCAGGTAGTCAGGGACTTCAAGGAATCCAAGGTACTAGCAGTACAAAGTCAGACCTGGAGACATAGAAACAATTTCTTATTTACTACAAAAGTCAATTTCTGTCCTTTAGGTGATTCATTCTTTCAATTCCTCAGTGCAAAGACTCTTCCCCCAATTCCTACAGTTCCAAATTACTGAGCACCCCCCCATTTTAGAATAGCTTAGAGTGACCACCCAGGTCTTTACGGACAGCCCTAAAGACCTGAACACAAATGTTCTGCAAATATTGATCTGGAAATTATTAAGAGTTTGTCATTGTTTTCTTATATTTTTCCAGAGCACTCTAGAAAAATCTCAAAAGGGAAGCACTCTGATGTCTTATTGACAGCGTAAAACGAAAGCAGTTTTTACAAAGTTTTTTGAGAGGTACTTAAAAAAAAAACATCGTATTGTATTTTGCCATGATAACCTAAATGCTGTTTCTGAAAGTTTCCACTCTCTCAGGGAGCAGTTTGAACACTTGAAGATCCCTACTAACCTGAGATCAGGGCTGGGTGGCGGGGGAGGGGAGGAATGACATAGAGGAAAGGCAGGATGGTTCTCTTTTGTGACCCCCAGGCAGGAAGTGAAAAGTCTAAAGGACAACTTTACCTCATTTGATCCTCTGTAATCTGATTTGGAAAATGGATTTTCATGTCCAATAAAAATCCAGGGAGCCTCTGTGAAAAGGCTATTACGATGAAGTCCACAGAGCTCACATTTCCTAGGACATTTTAATTTTGAAATTGTTGATACAATGTTTAATCAATGTAGTTTTTCTCACTTTATTTTTTTTAGACTTTAAATCAGAAAATAATATCACTCTTCAGAAAAGCAAAAAACACAGTTCCTTTTCCCTCCTCTGTACCCCAAATTCACTTATCACCTGCGTGCTGACCCTCAGCTGGGTCACTTACATGCTCCAGACTTACTCACTTAGCCCTTGTGACAATGCCAAGGAATAGAAGTCAAGTAACTTTCGCAGATCCCACAATCAAGAAGAGGCAGAGCAGGGATTTAATCCCAGACACTCTGGCTCTGAAACCCAGGCTCAGAACTTGTAAGAGTTGTACTTATCTGGGCTGATGAAAATTTCTAGACAAGAACTGGGAAGGAGACACAGATAATTTGGTTTTGTTTGATTCTGTTTTGAGGGTTGGTATGTTGTTTGGTAACATTGATCTTAGTGCCTCCTTACCCATTGCAGAGGTCCTGACTCTTATCATAACCCTGATCATTGTCTAACCAATGTAGCTTAAATGTTTACATGACTTCCTCTCTCATACATTGTTATATTCATCTGTGTAGCTATCACCGAACTACTGCCCTTATTTTAGCCAGTGATATATATTTCCATGTATAAGTAGATTAGTATTTATATGTATGTGTATAGTTATATTGCGTATATATGTAAATGTATATATGTATTATTATTATATTAATTCAATTCAATAACACATTTTTATCCTACCATTTTGCATGAGAAAACCAAGCCATTTCTCATGCTCCGATTTGAGCATACAGCTACATAAAAATAACAGCCCTCTAATAAATCATTCAGACTCTGCCAAGCTCTCATGCTATTTATCAAACTCAACACAAAATGTGTTTCACATACATGTGTTTTCTAAGATATTTTCCCTATTTTTGAAACATTTCAGCTGTCTCACATCACGTGCCACTTGGAAATAGGAAATGACTGCGATATTGGTTTAAAAATATGACACACAGATATATTCTTGTATTTCTATAACTTTCAAAATCGAATGGTGACGATTCACTAGTTGCTTTCTGGAGACATATGCACAGGTACACACGGCTTTTCTCACCTTCACTAATCACTGTCTGGTTAATAAGAGGATATTCTTCAGGGCTAGTGAGAGAAGGAAGAGCAATTTCACAAACTGAAGAAAGGAATGTAAAGCAAAGCAGTTGAGATGGTGAAGTATAGCTAGTAAAAAAAAAATAACAAAACTTAAGACATTCAGGAAAATCCTTTAAACTTAAAAAATTATAATTCTTTCTAACTAAAATCTTTTAATAAAAAAAAATCTAACGTGTTACAGGCATCACACCCACACAGTTCTTAGGATATTCAGGGATGGCTACTTCTCGTGCTCTTTAAAGATCAAACACTTCTCTGGGTTTGAGATGATTTTATCAAGAAATGTCTGCGGCATTACTTGTTTGGCAATGTTTTATTAAGTAGAGAATGTCGTGGTGCATATTGGAAGTCATCTAAACTTAGAATGGGTGAGAAGCCTGACAGGACTTGACAGACAAGGAGCCACCTTGTAGTCCAGGTTCTGGGGCCTTCCATCTGGAGCAATGGCCTTGACCACCCAGAAGGGGTCAAACTTGAAGATTTCTAAAGTTCCTTCCCCTTCCAGGATTCTATCAAAAACATCGGATTTTGGCATTCTATCTCCCAAATGCGCTTTTTAAATCACAGTTTATGTGTTGGACTCAGGAATAATAAGGACTATAGGCATTATCGTGTGTTCTGATTAAAAAAAACTGGTTTAACTTTTTTTTCCCTCTTATCAAATTGGTCAGCGATTTTCCTGATTTGGCTAAAACCAATGTGCTCTGTAAAAATCATATAGATGATTTAGGTGAGGCAAAGATGTAAGTTAGTAAGTTAGTAAGTTAACTTACTAAGATGTAAGTTTTAGTAAGTTAGTATCTAAATAGGGATAAATAATACTTTTTTCCTCTTAACATTGCAGCTCAATGGCATGATTTTATTTTGACTGTCTTGTAAGACAAAGAACATTAGTGGTTTTAATAATATGGATATTATAAGTTAGTTTGGAATATTGCTATATAATATCTATTCAAGTAATGAAATTAGAATATCTGAAAATGATTTTCTCTGTTCTATTGATAGCAGTAATAAAAGAATGGATTTTTCTCCTCCTTTCAGGAACCTTCTAAATTGTAAATAAGGTTTTCTGATGGCACACTAAATAGTAGCAGTCAGTTGCCCATGGTCAGTAATAAGCAACTGCTTTTACCATTGAATTTATTGTTCATTCCATCTTAAAATAGGAATAATGCAAAACTGAAATATTCCAGAAATAGATCTATCACTCCTAAATAATTACTAGTAGCAGCAATATTCTACAGATAAACTTTGTATTCAGTAATTCAATAAATAGCAAATCCTAGACTTGAGATAAATCACAAAGATAAACCTGGCCTCAGGATTTCTCTTCCTTATTCCTCCTCCACTCCAAGTTATAGGTTGAAACCCCAATGAGACTGCATTTGGAGATAGTGCCTCAACTATAATAATTAATCTATATCAAATGGGTTTAATGTCCTTAGAAGCAGAAGAAGGGACCATTATGTGAACACACTTAGGAAAAGCCAGGAGAGAACCCACCCAGAAGTTGACCATCTAAAACTCAAGAGAGCCTGCACTAATAACCAAATTGATTGACATCTTAATCTTGGACTTTCCAGCCCCCAGAACTATGAGAAATACATTTCTGTTGTTTTAACCATTGGGTCTGTGGGATTTTGTTATGGAAACCCAAGTGGACTAATATAGACCCTAGGATAGGAGAAGAAAAATTAATGTTCTTAAAATAGATTAAGCAAAGAGAAGAATGAGGGGAGGAAAAAGAAGATACCTTATTAAGTAATGGGTGAATGCACTTCCTAATATCTTCTTGCAATTGCTGTTTGCTTATTTGTTTTCCAGAATCAGAGATCCCCATGGTCTATAAATGAATATTCAAATGACATCCATGAACTATTGTGTATGAGACACACACTCTTAACAAGATCTATGTTCTTCAGGAACTCACCCTGAGAGCTGACCCCATGTTAACAGATAGGATGCCCCTGCCTCCTCTTTACATCAGCCCTGATACCTGTCCATGTTTTCTTGACCTGGCTAGAATGATAGTCTGGGTCTCTCTGACTCCCCTTCAGGACATTTTGAAGGAAGTCAGAGTGCTATAAATTTACAGATCTCACGAGATTGGCAAAGATAGAAAGAGTACATCTATGTGAACACTGCCGTCATTCAACGTCTGATGTCAGATTCATTTTTATCTGCCCAAGTGGGAGTACAATAAAAATGTTCTAGAAAAAAAGAGTGGTTTTCTTTCTTATAAGAGTCATAGCAGACAAAATTGCTGGGTGAAAGCTGAAAGAGTCATTGCAGAAACACCAAGATAGAAATAGATTAAGTAACAAACATATGTTGTGAATAACATTTCTGAAGCACACACGGAAGCAGAATCTGACCCTGCGCGTAGTATGAGATGATCTCATGAAACAACACTGCACAAAATCAGTCAACTAGCTTTTATTCAACCCTAGCCATGCTCAAGCATCATACTTGGTACTACATGTATATGGACATCCCTCATTTTATTGCTGTACTTTATGGGGCTTCACAGATATTTTGCTCTTTACAAATTGGAGGTTTGTGGCAACCGGGCATCAAGCAAGTCGATCAATGTCATTTTTCTAACAGCATGTGCTAAATTCATGTCTCTACATTAAATTTTGGTAATTCTTGCAATACATCATGTTTAATTTTTATTATTTCTGCTTTGGTGATCTGGGATCAGTGATCTTTGATGTTATTGTTGTAATTTTGGGACACCATAACCATGCCCCATAAAAGATGCTGAACTTAATTGATAAATGTTGTGTGTGTTCTAACTGTTCCACCCACTGACTTTCTCCTTCCTTCTCCTCAGGCCTCTGTATTCCCTGTGACACCAGCATATTGAAACTAGGCCAATTAACAACCCTGCAGGGGCCTCTAGGTGTTCAAGTGAGAGATGAGTCAGGCATCTCTCATTTTAAGCCAAATGCTAGAAACGATCAAGCTTAGTGTGGAAGGCCTGTCAAAACCCAACACAGGCTGACAGCAAGCCTCTTGTGCCAAAAGTCAACTTGTGAAAGCAAACTAAAAGCTCTTGGTAGAAATTAAAATCACTACTCCAGAATACACATGAATGAAGAAAGAAAAACAGATTTATTTCTAAAAAAGGAGAAAGATTTACTAGTCTTGACAGATCAAACCAGGCACAACATCCATTTAAACTAAAGCCTAATCCATGGCCAAGCCTTAATTGACCTTCTTCAATTCTACAAAGGCTGAGAGAGGTTAAGAAGCTGCAGAAGAAAAGCCCAAAGCTAGCAGATGGTTCATGGATCTTAAGGAGAGAAGCGTATCCATAACCACAAGTGCAAAGTGAAGCAGGAGATGCCAATGGGAGAAGCCGCAGCCAGTGATCCAGATCTGGCTGAGGTCATCGAAGAAGGCAGTTGTGCCAACCACAGGTTTTAATGTAGACAAAAAAAAAAAAAAAAAACCTTATACTGGAAGAAGATATCATTTAGGACTTTCATAGGAGAAGTCAATGCCTGCCTTTCTTGTAAGGGGATAATGAAGCTTGTGACTTTAAACCAAAGGTAATTTGCCATTCTGAAAATCCTAGAGCCCTTAAGAATTAGAACACACACAACATTTATCAATTAAGTTCAGCATCTGTGCTCTAAATACTTATGAACTCTCCAAAGGAACAACAAAATCTAGACAACATCACATCAGTATACAATATGGCTTACTCCACATTTTACATCTTCTGTTAAGAACTACTGATCAGAAAGATTCCTTGGAAATATTGACAGTGCACCTGGTAACCCAAGAGCTCTGATGGAAATGCACAATGAGATCAAGGTTGTTTTCATGCCTGCTAATACAACGTCCATTCTGCAGCCTATGGGTCCAGGAGCAATTCTGACTTTCAAGTCAGAAATACATTTTTATAAGGCTATAACTTCCATAGCTAGTAATTTTTTTTTGATGCGTCTGGGCAAAGCAATCTGAAAACCTTTTGGAAAGGATTCACCATTCTAGAAGTCATTAAGAACATTTGTGATCCATTGAAGAAGATCAAAATATCAACACTAAAAGGAGTTTGGATGAAGTTGATTCCAACCCCTTCAAATGATTTTAAAGAGTTCAACACTTCAGTAGAGGAAGTAACTGCAGATGTGCAGATGTGGTGAAAGTAGCAAGAGAACTAGAATTAGAAGCACAGGCTGAAGATTCAACAGAATTGCTGCAATCTCATGATAAAATTCTTAACAGATGAGGAGTTGCTTCTTATGGATGAATGAGGAAAGTAATTTCTCAAGATGAAATCTATTCCAGGTGATGAAGCTGTGAATCCTATTGAAATGTAAGAAAGGAGAGAATTGACTCCAATTTTGGAAGATGTTCATTGTAGGTAAGATGCTATCAAACAGCATTGCATGCTGCATAGATATATTTTATGAAATGAAGATTTAATTAATCAGGCAAACTTCATCATTGCTTCTCTTAAGAAATTGTCACAGTCACCCCAACCTTCAGCAACCACCATCTTGATCACATAAGCAGCCATCAACATCAAGGCAAAATACTTTACCAGCAAAAAATTATAGCTTGCTAAAGGCTCAGATAATTGTTAGCATTTTAAACGATATTTTTAGATTAAGGTCTGCACATTTTTAGACATAAAGCTATTGCACACCTAATAGACTAAAATACAGTATAAATGTAACTTTTATGTACACTGGAAAACAAAATTGTGTGACTCATTTAATTTACAATATTTGCTATTTCAGTGGTCTAGAACTGGACCTACAATGTCTCTAAGATATGCCTTTACTTAATTTTTCTTTATGCTAGGAACTAATAATCCAGTTAGAAAAAGTCTACACACATATACAAATGGATGACTGATACTAGAAAATAACAAGAGTTGACTAGAAATTCGTTTAACTTATGTAGGGACAATGATTCTTCCCTCACAACCTTTTGGGCAATTAAAGACTGAGGATTAAACAAAATTAAGCAAAATACCAAGGACCCCACACAAACTTGAGTTTGATTCCTGATCTGCTACTTTGGAAATAATGCTGGGCAGGTAACTTAACTTTTATGAGTGCACAATGTTTTCCTCTGTAAAAAGGGGTAAAATTACTATATTCACATGATTGTTGAGAGGATTAAATAAAATGTATGATCTGTACAAAAGTGTTTAACATGGTGTCTGGTATATAGTAAGCATTCCATAAATGTTAGTGAATCCACTATATGCATTTAAAATACTACATGGGCTGAATTCTACAGTTCTTAAACAAATGTTATTTTTTCATTCTTCTTCTCCCTAAATGTTAAAGAAAGAAGGACATCAACAAAAAATAACAGACAGCAAATATATGAGAACTAGATGAACAAGAGGAGAGGGAAGGAATGGGGCTACAGCCATATTCATTGTGAGCTACCAACAGATAGAGAGTAGCTCCCCAAAGACACCACCCTGTAGAGAGCACTGCAGGGCCCTCTGTAATCATTCAATAGAATTCACTGTGTTCTATATGGGTACTTCAAATGAGTAATCCTGTCATGAAGGTGAACCCTTTCCCCACAGGCTACCCCCTCTTAATACCACCACAGTGGAAATTAGGTCTCAACATGAATTTGGGAACAACATATTCATTCCACAGCATAGATTATATCATTTCCCTGGTTAAAACCTTATAGTAAGATACCAGATCCTAATGATGTCCTATAAGACACCCAGGATCTACTTCCCCATTGTGCACCTCCCCCACCTTTTCTAATTCCTGCTCTAGAACTGGACCTCCTCTCACTCTCCCAGCTCCCTCTGCTCCTGCAATAGCAACCTCCTTGCTGTTTGTTAAATAGCAAATGGCTCTTTGCTTTAGGGTCTTTGCACTGGCTATTCCTTCTACCTGGCTCTCTTGTCCCACAGATAATGGCCTCACCGCTTCAAAGCCTGTTTAAAGCTCAATTTCTTGATGATGGTTATTTAAACCTACAAACTACACTCCATACCCTCCACCAGCCCTACTGATTCCCTTATCTTGTTCTACTTATTTCTACGTAGCTTTTGGAAACCATTTAATTTATTTATTTTATTACAGTTATTGTTTGCTTCGTTTTAATGTGACCTTCTACATTCACAAGAATTTGTGTCTACTTTGTTAATGGCTTTGTTCATAAGACTAAAACGATGTCTGGAAAATAATGGGTATTCAAATATTATTTGCTGAGTGAACAACTAATACACTATAAATATCTTAATATATAAGTAATGCATTCTTAATAATTCTAATATACTAGTATTACTTATCATTCTAATACTCTAGTATAGAAGTGTATAATAACACTAACATACTAACAATTTTAATGTATTGCTAATCTAATATAAACAGGTGAGGTTTGAATTGTCACAGGTTTCACACATGGAAACATTAGTTTGTTGACCAAGTATTATTGTCAGAGAGAATTGGCCATAGGTCAGCCTGGCTACAACCCAAAGGGATCAGTGGACATGGAAGCAGAGAAAGGGAAAGGACTTTATTGGCCTTAGCTGTGGTGATGACCCAGTGGTTCTATGCTGACAGTCAAAATGAGACTGCAAATTAGATTTTTAGGCAAATGACTTAAATTAGAATCATCCAGTAAGACTTTAAAAAATAAATCCATTGTTTTGGCAGATTATGTGTTAGATCATTAATCTTTGAACATAAATTTACAGAAGTTGAGGGACAAATATATGGAGAAATACTATATCTGTCATGCTCCCCAAGAAGCAGAGTTCATAAAGTCAACACTTGTCTCACCATTATGTGTGTCAGTAAATGTCGTTAAGAGTCTTGACCCTGATACTAGAGGAATTTCTCTCCTGTGCCTCTCCCAACCTCAATCTGTATGGCGTGAACATATGGCCTCTTCACGTTGAAGCAGCAAAATCTCTCCCACTTCTTCCTCAGGCATATTATTTATCATTTTCAACTTCTACCTAAAGTGTAGAATATATATTTTCCTCTTACCAAGATAAGATCCTGCTCTCAACAATTTGTTTCAATGACCCACAGGAGAGAATAAGTGTTTTTTTTTTTTTTTTTTGTTCACATAACCACCAGATGTGAACTATGGATTTTTCTTTCAGCAACTTACTGACATAAATTCTCTTTCTCTTTCTTTTCCTTGCTTTTTCATCTTTCAACTCCCTCATGGTGACACAAAATTTTGTGAGGAAAATATGACACTGAAAATTTGATAATGTAATTCACTTGAAGGCAATCTCTAAACACACACACACACACACACACACACATACACACACACGTGAAATAAATACTTCTCTATATATTCATTTTAATCAAGTAGAACACTGAATTTCATTAATTTTTCTTCATTTGCAGAAAAACTGTTTTGTTTAAATGCAGGAAAAGTTCTCCAATTTTTATTTTACTCTATACTAAGTACTATACAAATGTAAAATGGAATGGGCTTCTTAAGTACTGAATGAATTTAAGTTGTAGAAGAGTAAAAATCATGTGCAAAAGCAGGAAAGCTTAGCAGAAAGTTCCAGATGCAGAGTAGTAACAACAAAGCATGTGGAGTGGTGACTTCTCTGTTCAAAGGTTTCTGTCCATGTAGGATGTGGCATATTGAAAAGGAATTTTTAAAGGTTCAGTTGCTATCTAATGACTTTGACCATTGTCACCTTGTTTTGTTATTCCAGAATGATGCAGCTGTATGTTCCTTCATACTAACAGTGTGTGACCTTCTTCCTGAGTCAAGGTCAAGGCAAGAGATATTAAGTTGGAAGGAAAGGGATCATTGTCTGCACCTTTGAGCAGAAACCATCTTCTTAAGGACCCAGCAAGTCTCAAAATCACCTGATTGTTTAAACTTTTGCCAACCTCTGAAATGTATCTAATAAAGGTCTTACTCTACTGATCGCAGAGCTGGGGAAAAAAGGAAGAAGAAGAAGGAGGAGGAGGAGGGGGGAGGGGGAGGGGGAAGGGGGAGAGGGAGAGGAAGCATTTCTTCCAGATTTGGTCTAAGGAAACTTCTTTTAATTAGAGATGAATCCAGAGAGGTTTCAATTTTACTTTGAGAGTAACTTGGGTTAATTTGTTTATTTTTAAAGGGTGCTCTCAGGGCTCATCTTTGCCTCATGCACATTTTATTGCCATGTCAGATATTTGCACATTTGCTTTTAGACCTGACATGGAAGAAAATGAGAATCAACCCTGCTATCTCATTCCCATGCCCTAGAATATTTACTTTCAAGAGCTGGACTCAGAGTGATCTTTCACCCTATTATTAGTAGTGAGTAGAGAGGAGGGGGCGAGGGGGGACCACTGTATTATTCAGTTAATTATTAATACAGACTTAGCTTTAAAGAAAACAGATCCCAATCTAGGTACATGAAGGGATTTTTGTCAGGCTTCTGGGAGACTCACAAGTGTGAAGCACAGCTTAAGGAGAACTTCCTCCGTGGTGTTCTGGATTGTCAAGCCCTTGAGTTGTGGCTGTGCCAAGTTCAAGTCTATAAAACTCACGCTTTCCACCTGCTTCAGTCCATTCTCCTTTACTTTTAAGTATTGCCCAAAGGCTTCAGGAGATCATTGCTTACACCAGGAGCCTAATCTGACTGACTGGCTGACTTTCCATTCCTAGATCTCTTGCTGCCTTCATGATTTCTCTGGCACAGTTTTCCAACACTGCCTCGCTTTATGGTTTAATTGTATCCTATTTAGGCATTGCCTTCCCCAGGGAGTCCAAGGGCCTGTCAGGCCATGGGTCCAGACCTTGGTTTTGCTGTATGCTTCCCCTTCCAATCCCTTCACCTTTCCCACAGTGCTTTAGCCTGTGTACCATTGGAGTAAATTGCTTAGAAATTGTTTTATTGAATAGAACTATCTTTCCTATAGGGAAAAAAAAAAAAAACGCCCTGAGACAAACTGGTTCTGTGATTCTATAACCTTATATTCTAGTCTCAAGGGCAAAATTTTCAAAAAAGAGCACAATTCTATCTAACATTCTTCTAAGGAACAATTAAAAATCAAATCTGTATGGACAACGCTATGCTACAAATGAGCTATACAAATATAATAGTGACACTTTTGAAATTATTTGATTTGGGAATAATATACTGCTTAGAAACACACTAAGTCATTTTCTTCTTCCAGTTACTTAGAATTTATAGATTTCACATTGAAAAAGATTGTTGAAATATTTAATGACTAGTTTTAAAATATCTTTACTGGCTCAATTCTTCATAAAATTAAGAAAGGAATTATATTTTATGAAAAAGTCCCTGACACTATTCTTGGTACAAATAACATTTGTAAGTTGCCCTCACACTACAAACGGTTTCTTCTGAGTCTGACATAGGGGACATGAAGCTGAGTGATGTTCTGTCCTAGGGATTAAGCTTATTTTCTGTATTATGAGAAACAAAAAAGTACACACATGCTCTGTTGTCCCCCAGAAGTCCTATCTAGAGCCCATCTGGCACGCCTTTGGAGATAAATTGCAGATCCGATGTCACAAATCCTCTGGCAGCCAGAGACGAAAGCATCTAGTGACAGCAGACCTGCTATTGCCCAGGGCAGGGTCCCAACTAGCTCACAACCTCTAAGCTAAGAACAGTTGTGTTCTCAAAGTTGGCACTGTGCTCTTACAGTTCTTCAAATATTTATAAAGGCTTTAAAATGAGAATCCTGACCAATTTTCCAAACCCTTCCCCAGCCACACACACCTCCGTTTCTTCCACTAACTACTCCCACACACCCACCAGCATTTTTTTTTTTTTGTCTGAACCAACAGAATCAAGGATACAGTCTTGGGGTTATCTTTTGAAGTATATCTTCACTTTATGAAGAGTATTATTAAAACACATTGATGGCATATTTGTGGCATATTGCTGCAAAGGGTCTTGGATTTTGTTGTATGATCATGGATAGTAAATGCAGAATCCAAAACAGCATGCAATATTTCCACTAAAATCACTGATAATAAATTCTCTCATTCAAAGTTCCTCCTACAGGTATAAAAATTTTACGGACTGGGTAAAGTACACTGATCCTTGGATTAGACATTATGCATATCACATTATTTGAACTACCACAGTTGAGCACGTTCTCAATAGTAGATACTGTGCCAGCTGATTTTGCACTTATTTTAATACTCCTAACAGTCCTGAGATTTATATAGTATTCTCATTTTTTCCCAAATGAAAAGTAGAGGTTCAAAAAGAATGTACAAGCAATTAGAAATAACATGGATTAAAACTGAGGTTTTCTGAATCCAACTTCAGAACTCTATATTAAGATGCTTCTCACTTTTAGTTTCCTAACCTCATTAACTAAATACCAGCAATTTCAAAATTAGGAATCATTCAAAAAGGACCAGGCTCTCTGAAGAGAAAAGCATATATATGCTTCATCAATTTAAATCCCAACATGTCCTCTTTGCTTGCAGCCAAAGTTAAATTGGAGCCAATTCAAGTTATATGCTTCAAATATAAAAACAATGTTGGTGTATGATAATTTTAAGGAATAAATTAATAATTTGCTGTAATTGTAAAACGAATGGGAAATGTCCAACTCATTTCCTGCCCTCATTTCTATGCCATTTCCCATGGCTCACATAGAGGTCAGGAAAGAGAGTATTTTCTTATGTCCTGCACAAACATGTGAAGACTCCAGGATCTACTACAACAGAAACCTGAGGTTGTTTAGAAAATCTGAAGACAAAGAACTGTTTCCTTTGCTTTTCCTTATCACGAGCTCCAATCCCTCTACCTCTGAAGAGCAGGGGTTATTTGTTAAATCATTTGCCTTATTTTTCAGTTTTAAATCTTCCACTAATGAGAGCATTGGACAAAGTTCATCAAGATTTATTGCCTTGTCTAAATGTTTAGTCAACAGGTCCTATGATGTTACAGCCATTCACAGTGTTCTGTTTCCATAGATAAAGATAATAAAAATTTATGACTCTGCATGTTTTTAGCAAAAGGAAATTGAATTGAATCTTCATGTCCAAACAAAAGCACTGCTATGTAATTGAATAAAGTAATATGACAGTTAATTATTTTGTTATGGTAATTTATAGTTGTTTAAGTATCATCTTCTCTAGGTTATTTTATTGAAACCAATCAGGCTATCTTACAGACTAGATTTCTAGTATTCTTAACTCTACTATCTCCTCTGAAAGCCAACCCTTAGATACCAGCATGTGAGCTAAGGAAAAAGCATGGGTTGCTAAGAAGTGTTCAATTGTTCAAAGGAAAATTAAATGGAGAGAAACAGCCTCAATGAACAGCAAAATCTATGAAAATTTTGGAGAAAGATGTTCTTTCTCTGCTTGTGAGACATTTGCAGCACAAGGAATTTTATTTATTTCTGTAACCTGAAAACTTTGAAATGCATCATGATCCTTGGGGAAGCTTGTTTATAATTCAGATATCCGCTCCCCACACCCTTGGATATGCTGACTTGGTAGGTTAAATGGAGTCTCTAGTTTCATTCCTGGTGTCCAGCATGCCCTATGATCTTCTCTGCTTTATTTTTCTTCACAACACTTGAACACTTACTAAAATACTAGATAGATAAAATATCTGATGTCTACATTATCTTCGTCAGTGTGCACCCACCTGTTTTGTTCATCAGAATGGTGCCTGACTCATAGTAGTGTTTAAAGGAAAGGAAGGAAGGAAGGAAGGAAGGAATGGTGATTGGTTCTGTAATCTCAAAGATCTTTTTGTCTAGTGTTAGAACCAGATGGCAATCCCAAGGCAGTAATGTTCACTTAAATGTTTAACATATACTAAACTATATGTTGACCAGCATGAGCTCCTGCTGACTCTTTGGAAGACTGGCACACATGCAACCCACTCACCTTACTCCTACCTCAATACCAACTTCCTTCTCTCACCTTATCACCCAATGAGAGTACATCAAATGTCAGGAAAAGCAAGGGAGACATCGTCAAAGGCTGAAATGGGGGTTAATTTGTCCCTTCCCATCTATACAAGAAAGAAGAAAAAAAATGTGAAAGAAAGTAAGAGCAAGGCATGTGAAAGAATTGTTTAGGTCAACTCTGGAGGTTACTGAGTGGAACTTTGTCTAGCATCTGCCTTGTCACCAGTGCTCAACAACTTTCATGTAATAAGCCTTAATAAACTCTGCAAGCTTATCACTTTGGATCCACTAAAAGCCCAATCTGCATCGTTTTGAGATCTCCTTTCAAAAATGTTTGCTATGCATTATATTTAAAGGAGAGTACTTGGAAATATTGAGACATGGATGAGCTGAGAGCTGGCTAAGGCTCACATCAAATAGGATCTCAAATTCACTTTAGTAGGCAAATTAAAGGGAACCCCTCAAAAAGCAAAGCGGACATAAATTGGGAAGGTCTTAGGCTTTACTGTATGCTGTGGTGTCATTTAACCATTTCTTGTTTTAAAAATATCCAGTAATGGATCTTTCTGTTATTGTAATAAGTGAGAAAAGCAGCTCCTTTAAAAAATCATATAATCTTAGAAGTGATCACAACTACAGTGATCTTCTGTCCTGTAGATCATAATGTTGCAGGGCAAGAAGTCAGATTTTCAAATGTACTTGTACCATATATTGCCCAAATAAAAGTTAATTTGGAACAAGAAGTCATTTAAAAAAAAAACTATTTCTGGAGGGGTTAATCCTACTATCTATTCATTCAATAAATAATTTTCATAATGCCTAATAATACCAAGAACTGGAGGAAATTAAATAAATTAAGCCCTTGACAGTTTCCCTATAGCAAACACAATGGAATGTCAAATAAACAATATAAAATACACAATAAGCATCATTATTCTAATTCTATTGGGCTAGAAGGAAAGGTATAAAAAATAAAATATGTTTTGGTTCATAGGTTTTGAAGTTAACAAGTTTTAATATTCTGTATATTTCTGAAACACCAATTTGCAGATTGAAAAGTCCCATCAAGTACTCAGTAAAATGAACGAAAACTAAAGAGCAGAACAAAATAGATGGGCAAATTTAATTCTGAATATATATCACACCAATAAACAAATGGTATAGAATTAATCTGCTATCATAAAAAAAGTCTCAAGTAGATGTAAGTAAAAATCCAACTAAGCATGGCACCTGATACATTTAAACAGGTGATTTCAAAAAACCTTTAGGAAACTGAAAAGTATGGTTCCTCAAATTTTAAAAAATAATAAAAATGAATAACATGGTTGGAAGGTAAAAAACTCTTCTTTAATAAATCCTACTAAAAATAAAAGAGTTCGATGAATTCCCAGCTCACTGAATTTTTAAAAACACACAAGGGAAGGTTATTTTTTAAATTTTAGAATATCAGGACTAAAGAGAAGAACCAAAAAACTTGCAGAGAGGAAAAGAAGGTCAAATACTAGGGAACAGACAGCAGACATCCCACCAGCAACACTGGCTGCTAGAAGACAAAGAAGTGCCTCAGAGTTCCAAGACAGGAGAATGTCTCCTTCACATCTTAGAATCAAATGTGGTAGAATAAAGAATTTTGATGTCTCATAAAATCTCTCTTATGCACTCTCTATTAGGGAGCTACTGGTAGATATAATATAGTAAAGCAGCAGAATTAAGTAAGAAAGAAGACAAATATTTTCTAAACATAGCAGCTCCTAGCACAAAAAGAGACTAAATATGTCTTAGGATGACATCTGCATACAAGCCGAGAGAGAAACCAGAACAAATTGGAGAAAGATTGAAAGGCTCCAGGAGGGAGAACTACATGGATTGTTCAAATAGATAATATGCTAAAATATTTCAATATAATTTAGGTTATATGGAGAATAGTAAGAGGATCAACAACAGTGATAATGGTCAAAAATTATTGAACTAAATTTTATGAGTATAGGGAGAATTATGAAACAAAAAAATTATTCAAGGAATCAATTATTAAATTTAGGGGAAATGCTGTATGAAAAAAGAGTTTTAGTGTACACTGGTCGCATTGACAGTTAACAAGCTACACATAGTAACAATAAAATAAACATCAATCAAAGGTTTGTTAAAAAATGCTTATGTCACAAATTTAGTTAGAAGATGGTGTCAAAGAAAGGATGGAGTTTAAAAGAGTAATATTTTCATCTATATATTAGGAGTTAATAGATAATGATGAAAATTGGCAATTCAATGAAAAGCAATGTAATAATAGTGCTTCTAAACATGAAACAAATATCAGAAGAAACAGTTAAAAATTAAAGTGGTTAACTATGGAAAGCAGTATGGAGATTCCTCAGAAAACTTGGAATGGAACCACCATTTGACCCAACTATTCCACTCCTTGGTTTATACCCAAAGGACTTAACATCAGCATACTACAGGAACAAAGCCACATCAATGTTTATAGCAACTCAATTCACAATACCTAAGCTGTGGAAGCAACCTAGATGCCCTTCAATAGATGAATGAATAAAGAAAACATTGTACATATACACAGTGGAATATTACTCAGCCTTAAAGAAGAATAAAATGATGGCATTTGCAGGTCAATGGATGGAGCTGGAGAATATCATGCTAAGCGAAACAAGCCAAACCCCAAAAAACAAAGGTTGAATGTTTCTGATAAGAGGATACTTATCCATAATGGGGGTGGGTGGATGTAGGGAAGAATGAAAGAACTTTGGATTGTGCAGAAAGGGAGTGAGGATAGGGGAGAGGGTGTGGGGATAGGAAGGACGGTGGAATGAGAAGGATATTATTGCCCTATATACATGTATGATTACACTACCAGTGTGACTCTACCATGTACAGCCAGAGGAATGAGAACTTGTGCTCCATCTGTGAACAATGTGTCAAAATGCATTCTATTGTCATGTATAACTAATTATAATAAATTTAAAAAATGGTTAAAGTGGTTACTATACAGAGTAGGACTATTTATTGGACTTTTTGTAGTATTTCTATCCTCAAGAGCACAGAAGTACGAAATTTAGTAAAATAATTCAGAAGGGGTATATTTTGAGTATTTATTAACTTACAAAGTTCCCCTAATTTTAAGTTTATGTAATTTAATTTTTTAGTGTTTGTGTTTAAACTATGAAAATTCTGGAAATTTAACAATCATCACTTGCAAGCCCGTATAAGCCAACTTCAGTAATTGACTGGCAGCTGGCGTCAACATGGTACCACACTCCACAGGAGTGGGATGGATTTTAGATGGATAGAAGGATACATGGATGGATGATGGATCAAAATGTAATAGGAATGATTATCTATCCAGAGTCAGCTCCCAGAGTTGAGTTTCCTCTTCTGTGATTATCACTTTGAAATTTGAAGATAATATATGCACATTAACATCACTCTAAGTAGTGGCTCTAGTCAAGTATTGTTAGCTGTTCCTTTGTCAAAACAAACCAAACACACTAATTTTTCCAACAGTTCTGGTCACATTCACATACAAAAATAAATTGAGACATTTCATCACATGGCATTCTCTTGAATCTAAATAAACCATCAATAATTCTCAGAAATCATAAAGCTGTACCTACAAGTGATACTTATATCTGCCAACACTGTGGTCACAGAATTAACTTTTTCAAGAAAAATCACAAATTGGGCTGGGGATGTGGCTCAAGTGGTAGCACGCTCACCTGCCATGTGCGGGGCGCTGGGTTCGATCCTTAGCACCACATAAAAATAAAATAAAGATGTCCACCGAAAACTAAAAATAAATATTAAAAAATTCTTTCTCTCTCTCTCTTTAAAAAAAAAATCACAAATCTTTGAGGACAGAGTCTATGTTTGCCTTGCTTTCCTAACCAGTATCACATCAACATAGAGCTTAAAATGAGGTAGGAATTTATGAGTGAGTACTACAATTATTTATGTGTTCTTCTCTTCTAATAAACTGACCTCTCCTCAAAGGTAAAGTGTTCAGCTTGTCAGCTCTATAGGCCAGTGCCTGCTTTATGTTAATCCCTCACTAAATATTAGTTCATTTAGATTGAAGAGTTTTTGATGCATACTTATTAAATTAAATTAATTAGATTGAATCAGAATTTAATTTGGTGTTATGTAGGCACAATCCTAAAAGGGCTATCAAATACACAAAGCTTTGCATCATCAGGTAATAATTACACAAACTGGATTCAAATGCCAGCTCCATCTCCCTTATGAACTTCTAGAACTTCACCAAGTATATAAGCTCCATATCCTTCAGTTTCCCTATACTAACAAGCAGACAGTATAGTACTGTTGTTAGGATCAGATCCATGTAATGTGCTTAGCATAGTACTTGACATAGAGTAGGTTCTTAATGAATGTTTGGTGTTATATTATTATCAGTTGTGTTATAAATAAATTGGATACGTGCCCATGATACAGGATTGACCTGAAGGGTGACTTGAATCTTTAAAAGGTGAAATATATTCCAGTCACAAAAATTGTCCTTCACAGTGCTGTCAGATTGTTAGTTTCCCTTCTGGGTGTAACCTGTGATTCATTAAGTCAATTCAAGCTGAGTATTATACGACAGCTGAATTCTGATCTTTGCCTTGCCTCAGATTTATCTTGATGATCTGGTATGTTAACAAAAGCAATATGTTGGTCTTCAAATTATCTCATTGGGTCTTCATGCCAAACACAAGATTGACAAATTTTATGAGCCTTCATGGGGAAACTGATCCTGGAGGTTGAAAAGCTCAAGCATCGAATACAGATTAACAGCTCATTCCTCCTCACTGCACAAAGCCTTTCAATATAGGACACTGCCTCTCACAGATGGTATGATATCTCACCTCACTTTTCTTACCAAGATTTCTTTCTTGATATATATTTTCCAGGGAAAAACAATTGTGTTTGTTTGCTGTTGATCCTTAGTTGTTAAGATAAACTTGTATAGTGAGGCAGTCTTACAACATGGTTGAAACTTCTCTTCAATTGAGAAGTTGAGTCTATGTCCCCTTTCTTGTAATCTGGGTGCCTGGATAAATAGATAGCAGAAGGGACACTTGTTACTTCTGAGGGTGTGCCATAAAAGGCTTGCATCTTCCCCTGGTTCATAGGCACACTCTCCATTGAAATACTAAATTGCCATGGATTGCCGTGTTTTGAGAAAGTCCAAGCCATATGGTCAACAATAGACTCTGGTCAATAGTTCCAGGTGAAGCCAAACTTGAGTCCTCCCAACCCAGTAGTCAGACGTGTAAGTGGAGAAGCCTCCAGATGATTACAGCCCTTAGCTCTTCAAGTCTTCACCCTTACAGCTGAGGACCAGACATCATGAAGCAGAGAAATTCCTACTGTGCTCTGTCAAAATCCCTGACCCCCCAAATCTATAAGCATGATAAAAGGTTTATCTATACTACAAAATTAGGGGTGGTTTGTTATGCACCTATTGTAACTGGAACCAAAGGGAAGCTTCAAGTTGAAAATGCACAGTTAAAAAAAAAAAAAAGAATCCACACACACTGTAGATGTGCATGAAAGAACATTGTTGCCAGGAAACTAGACTCAAGAGCTTATTTTATTTTTATATATATAATCTCCTATCTTCTTCTGTTAATTGCCAGCAAATCTTGTCAGTCTCCTCTTAATCCTGTGCCTCTATATTGTTGTCTGATCTCTGGAGCTATGCTAAGCATCCCCAAAATTTAGACTCCAAGGCAATTTCCCTAATTATCTCCATTTGAGATGCAGGAGGTAAGGGAAAAAAATTTCAAATATGAGAGGAGAAAACTGTCCTTCTGGGTAAGAAGGAGGGAAAAGAGCACACATTTGGGAAAGCCATTTTTCTAGATTATTTTTATTTAAACTTATTCTTTGGAAATAAATGAAGGGCTATGAAAGAATAAGAAAAACTCTATGCGTTTTTAATCTGATAGAAAATAAAGATGCTTTATTAACTCATCTCACCAAAGTCTATGATCCCTATAATACAATGCAATATAGTCCCTACAATTCAACAGTGCCTGCTATTGTTTCTCTGACCTGATGTGCCTTCCTAGTAAGAATGATGTGACGAAGTATTCAAGACT
Source organism: Marmota flaviventris (assembly GCF_047511675.1). Classification (NCBI taxonomy): domain Eukaryota; kingdom Metazoa; phylum Chordata; class Mammalia; order Rodentia; family Sciuridae; genus Marmota; species Marmota flaviventris. The sequence continues at coordinate 65,187,060 of NC_092504.1, forward strand.
CAGCTGCATGCTGTATTTCTTATTCATAATGCTCAAGCTCAAAAAATCAGAATACCATCAATAACAAAAAGTCAGTATAATATTCGTGGCTGTGGAATAAGCGAATCTTGAACAAATGAAAGTACAAATATAATAATACATTTTAGTCAAAAGCAACAAGTTAATTTAAAAAGGTTTCTTTAACTTCCTATAGTTCTTCAAAGACATTATTTGACATAGATAATGGATAATGAGGAAGATACACCTCTTTGAAGCCTACAGCAATTCTTTAAGTTGGATACATTTCCCCTCAATTTTATAGGAGGGGAAATGAGGAGACCCAAAAACGAGAATAAAGCAGAGGGTGGCCTTGTTTGAAAGCTTGTGAACCAGGCTGGCTGCCTAAATAGACTTCATCATTTAGAACCCACTTATATGTATGTCACTTGACCACACTGAATCCTAAACTCAAACCTATGAGACAGCCTGTTCTTTCTATTTTATAAAGAATTGTCAGTCCAGGGAGGCTGAGCAAATTTCCCCAAGGAAAACCATAGCTCTTAAATACTTTTGTACATCACAACTTCTCAATAAATAAGACTTGAAATGTGTTAGTCTGTGAGAAAGAAAAAGAATATATCACTTTGAAATATGGTGAAAAGAGACGTTTTGGATTTGTGGGGGAACTTTTAAGAAAAAGAAGATAAAACTGCAAATGTAAAATTATGTATCAAAGCAAATATCTGTTCAGAATGAGAAAACAAATCACCACAAATCAGAAATTTTAAGAAGCTGAAAAATACTTCTAACATTGCGGAATTCTAGAAAATAGTAAGACTTCAAAGCTGTTTGCATAGCTCTATAATTGCTTTTCCTTACATTGTTGGTTGCATAATCCTTTATTACCTCTTTGGATGATCATGGTTTTTAAATAATATTACCAAAGGAGAATTCAAAGGTAACTCACTCTTCCTTCTAACATGACTGACTAAACCCTGCTTATTTTTATAGAAATGACCTCACACACAGTCCTTCTTAGTGTTTGTCAAACTGCTGCAAGGTTAAGTCCTACCGACATAAATCCTCTGATGAGTTCTATTTTGGAAATTATCAACACTGTGGAATGGGTTGTTGGTTATGTATATGGCATTATTGAGTGTGTCCCCAGTACAAAACTGCATTGATTTTGACTAAGAATCAAAAAAACCAAATCCTCTCTTCACAATTCTTCCCATCTGATTGAAATAATTTTCTACCAAATATCTACATGTTTGAGCCTTGTTTCTCCTCCAGCACCCACATGCTTCCAGTGCTGGGTACTAATTATGTCACAATATGCCTCTGGTCCCACTTCTTTATGTGGCACACAACCACCTGAAAACCACCTTCGGAGAAGAAAAACTAGAATAATTCAAATGACTGTAAACACCAGAGATGCTAACCTAATTAAACCTACTCTTATTTCAAGATTCCCCAAAATGCTCACAATCCTTCAAGGGTCACCTGGCAAGAATTAATATGCAGAGAGAAAAATCAAGAAGAACAAGACAGAGTCCTAAACAGATTGCAGTTGGATATTGCATTTCTGCAAATTTTACAAAATCACATGTCCACTTGCTTGGGCTCCCTCCAGGGCCTTGGAAGGGGCCTGTCCCAGTGAGGGGCTTTGAAGTGCAAAGCTTCACAAAGCATTATGGTGAGATGTTCTGTCTCCTGAGAAGTGTGGGAGAGAAGAGTTTGAAGAAAAATTTAAAATTATGACTTTTACTTCTAAAATGATGCTGGAAAACTGAATATCCAAACTCAGAAGAAATTAGACCCCCCTGTCTGTCACCATACACAAAAATCAACTAAACATGGATCAGGGACTTAAATCTAAGACCCAAAGCTATGAAACTACCAGAAGAATACATAGGGTAAATGCTTTAGGATATTGGTCTGGGTAAAGATTTCTTATATATGATCCCCAAAGTATAGGCAACAAAAATTGACAAAAGAGATTGATTATATTAAACCAAGAAGGTTCTGCCCAGCAAAGAAAATAATCAACAGACTGAAAAGCTACTAGATGGGAGAAAATATTTGCTAACTCTTCACAGAAGGGATTAATATCTAGAATATATAGCAATAATACAACAGCAAAAAATTAAATTGATTTTTTAAAATGGACAAATGACCTCAATCACCATTTCTCAAAAAAAAAAAAAAAAAAAAAAAAGACACACCAATGGCCAATAAATACATGGAAAAATATATGCCCAACCTGACTATTCATCAGGGAGATGCAAATTAAAACCACAAGGAGATATCTCTTCCCAGTTAGAATGTCTATCATTAAAAAGACAAAAAAAAAAAAATGACAAATGCAGGCAAGAATGTAGCCATGTGTCCTCTTGCATCCCTCATGGTGAGAATATGAATTCGTACAGCCATTATGGAACACACTATGGAAGTTCTTCAAAAAAACAAAAAATGGAACTACCCTATGAGCCAGCATTTCGCCCCTGGTTATATATCCAAAAGAAAGGAAATTAGTATGTTGAAGAAATATTCACATTACTATATATACTGCATCATTACTCACAATAGCCAAGATATGGAATCAACCTTGGTATGGATCAATACATGAATGGATGTAGTATATATACACTGCATGATGAAGTATTATGCACCCATCAAAAAAGAATAAAACCCCATCGTCTACAAATCCCATCATCTATGAGTCTAACAGACATTATGTTGACTAAAATAAGTCAGGCACAGAAAAACAGGTACTGCATGTTTTCATTACATGGGAAAGCTAAAATAATTGATTTCATAGAAGGTAGGAATAATAGTTACCAGAGGTTGGAAAGGCTTAGGGGACAGGGAAAGGAGAGGATGGAGAATGGTGAATGAGTAAAAGGGTGCAGTTGGATAGGAAGAATATCTTCTAATGTTCTATGGCACAATAGGATAACTATGCCTGATGGCAATTAATTGTATATTTCAAAATAGCTAGTCGGAAGAATTCCAGATTTTCCTAATACAAAGAAATGAAGCTATGAAACTACTGATAGTTATGGATACACCATAACCAAGGTTCTGGATATATCAATTACCCTGATCTGTCCATTGCAATTGTACACCTGTAATGAAACGTCACATACTGTTCCCCATAAATATATACATTATTATGTCAATTCACATTTTAAAAATATATTTTAAACATTATTAGGATTTCAAATCTTTCATTACTTTTTTGACTTAAGACTTTCTTTAACAGTCAATTATCTAAGGATCTTCCCATAGTGCCACTTTTTTGCAAATTCACTTTGTCTATGCTGGGTTATAAAGGAGCAAAATGAGGCCCTTAGAGTTTGTAAATAATTTAAGATGCAAAACCACTTCATTTAGATCAATTAAAAAAATGTTCTTGGCTAGTTTCATTTGCATATTTATATTAGTTCTCTCCTTCACTTGGATGGTATGATCTAAAGGCTGCATTTAATTATAGCACAAACTCTCATCTATCAACCACTACTGATGCTGACAGTAAATAAGCATGATCTATCTATTCCATATAGAGTACTTTATAACCCTCCAAGAGGAGCAATTTTTTTAAGCTTGAAAGGCTTGAATGAACATGATGGCAAGGGAATGAAGTCCCAGGATCAGCCAAAAGCTGTTGGGAGGGAAGCTCTAAGTGACTTTAAATAAACAGAAATCTCCCTGGGAGATGAATTCTCTCCCAGAGTACTGACAGAATTTGAGAATGTAAACATTGTTCGCTTTTGTAATTTTTGCATAATTACAGAAAACAGAGGCGATGTTAAGAATCTAGAAGTGGAAAAGTTGCCTATTCCAAATGAGAGAAGAGAAATGTACTTGGATATATATGTATATATATTTTTTTTTCAAAGATGGTGTCAATTGCCAACAAAATGTTAAAATGGATTATGATTTTTGTCAAGTAAGAATTCTGCAGTCACCAGTCACCAACCCAGTGGAATCAAATTTTATTTCTTTCCATCCAGCCTCAGCGCTTTCCTAGCTCCCCTCTGAATTTATGAATAAATAAGACATATGTGCCCCACCTTATTCTGCTTTTCACCCTACTCCATATTAGGATGGTTCCAAAGTAGGCTAGACTTAAACTTATTTAAAGTTATGTTCCAAAAATGGATAAATTTTTGATGCAAAGATTACTGTAATCTCAAAATAAACAGGGGATATAATGTATGACATATGTAATGTTCCTGCTGCAGTGTTTGATGTTAGTTAAAGTGGTTACTACAGTGACTGCAGTACCAATGAATGGAAATACCACTGGGAATCTGTCCTTGGCCTTTATTGAGCTGAGGCTTTAATACAGGTTGAGCATCCCTAATCCAAAATCTAAAATCTAAGATGTTCCAAAATCTGAAACTTTTAGAACACTGACATAACACCACAGGTAGAGAAATTCACATGATAAAACTTTGTCTCAACCCCCCCAATTTTGTCTCATACACAGAATTATTTAGAGTATTATATTACATTATCTTTGGGCTATGCATATTACTCAAGTGAATTTTAAGCTTGGGTTCTATCCCCAAGACACCTCAATATGAATACACAAATATTCCAAAACCCAAAAAATCAGAACACAAAACACCTCTGTTCCAAGCATTCCAGATAAAGGACAGTCAACCTGTACAACAATCCTCCTGACCAGCCCTCTCAGGTGAACAGTGCCCTCCATAAAAATCCCACTTTGGAGAAAGGAAACCCAAAGGTACAATTAATATAGACCAATATACACCAGGGTTTCTAATTATTTTCTTTTTAACATTCCTAAATAGATACACAGGAGCCTTACCTTCCATAGGGACTCTGATCCCCTTAAGGATGACCCACTCCCAACACACACACACACACACACACACACACACACACATATCCTTAGAGAATTTCCTCATCAGGAAACAGCTGAAAACAAAGTAGCAAGGAGAAAACTTGATGTTCATGGGCAGAAGAGTGAAATTGGACATTTATCTTACAATATTCACCCAAAAAAATTCTGTTCAAAATGGATTAGATTTAAACATAAGACCTGAAACTGAAAAACTCCTAGAAGAAAACAGAGGGGAAAGTTCATCAACTGTGGCCTTGACAATGATTTTTTTTTAATATCACATAAAAGGCTTAAACAACAAAAGCAAAAAACAAAGATTATGTCAAACTAAAAGTCTGCACAGTAAAGAAACAACCAGTGACAAGGCAACCTACAGATAAAATATCTGTACACCATGTATCTGATAAGGAGTTGATAATCCAACTCAATAGCAAGGAGACAAATAACCTGATTCAAAAATTGGGGGAAAGACTTGAACAGACATTGTTCCAAAGAAGACATCAAGACAACCAACAAATAAAAGGTGTTCAAACTCCCAAATCATCAGGAAGAGAAAGCTACTAGTTTTCAGAAAGTTAACTAATCAAAACCACAGTGCAATAATGCTAACTTCAGAGTTTCTAGGATGGCTCTTATCAAGAAGATGAGAGATGGGGTCTCCTGGTAGGGGGGGGTGAGGCACAGACACCCGAGTCTCTCTCGATTTGTCGTCGAGCCAGAGGGGAGGAGCGGGGCTGCCACCAGCGCATGGAGCAGGCCCAGCGGCTCGCCGGTGTGGTGATCACGTGACCCCAATTGGAGAGGGGGCGGAGCGGAGCCGCCACTCGTGCCCGCAAGGTGGGCAGACCCGCGACCCAGTGGTACACGGGTGTGGTAGGAGGGGCAGGGCAGAGCCGCTGCCCGCGCCTGCAAGGTAAGCAGACCTGTGACAGACTGGCGGGTCAGGCCCAGCGGCCTGCCAACGTGGTACACACGTCACCCCAACTGGAGTAGGGGCAGAGCAGATCCTTCGCCCATGCCCGGATCAGGCCCTGCCCATGTGGTGGTCACGTGACCCCAATTGGAGTGGGGGCGGAGCAGAACCGCCACCCGTGCCCACAGGGTGAGCAGACCTGTGACCAACCTGCAGATCAGGCCCAGTGGTCCGCAGGCGTGGTAGGAGGGGCAGGGCAGAGCCACTGCCCGCGCCTGCAAGGTAGGCAGACCTGCAACAGACAGGCGGATCAGGCCCAGGAGCCTGCCGGCGTGGTACACACATCACCCTAATTGGAGTAGGGGCAGAGCAGAGTCGCCGCCCGTGCCAGGAACAGGCCCAGCAACCTGCCGGCAGGGTAGTCAAGACACCCCAATTGGAGTAGGGGCAGAGCAGAGCCACCACCCGTGCCCGAAAGGTGGGCAGACCTGCGACCGACCAGCGGGACAGGCTGAGTGGCCTGCCGGTATGACAGACACGTCACCCCATTTGGAGTAGGGGCAGAGCAGAGCCGCCGCCCGCGCCTGCAGGGTAGGCAAACCTGCAACCGACCGGCGGATCAGGCCCGGTGGCCTGCCGGCGTGGTACACTCGTCACCCCAATTGGAGTAGGGGCAGAACAGAGCCGCCACCAGCACCCAGAACAGGCGCAGTGACCTGCCAGCGTGGTAGTCACGACACCCCAATTGGAATAAGGAGAGAGCAGAGCCACCGCCCGCGCCTGCAGGAAAGAAACGCAAGCAGTATGAAAAGACAAGGAAAGAAAGGACCACAAGCAATGCAGGTCAACGCAACTTTAGAAGAGGTAACAGCTGCAGCAGATGGAATGTCAGATAAAGAATTCAGGATATACATGCTTCAGATGATCTGGAGTATCAAGGAAGACATTAGACAGCAAAATCAGACAATGAAAGATCACTTCGACAATGAATTACGCAAACAAATCCAGGAAGCAAAGGATCAACTATACAGGGAGATAGAGGTTATAAAAAACAAACAAACAGAAATCCTAGAAATGCAGGAAGCAATAAACCAACTTAAAAACTCAATGGAGAATACTACCAGCAGAGTAGAACACTTAGAAGATAGAACATCAGACAATGAAGACAAAGTATTTCAACTGGAAAAGAACATAGACAGCTCAGCAAGACTGTTAATAAAACATGAGCAGAACATCCAAGAAATATGGGATAACATTAAGAGACCAAACTTAAGAGTCATTGGGATACAGGAAGGTACAGAACTCCAAACCAAAGGAATGAGCAGTCTATTCAATGAAATAATACGAGAAAACTTCCGAGACTTGAAGAATGAGACAGAATCCCAAATCCTAGAAGCCTACAGGACGCCGAATGTGCAAAATCATAAGAGATCCACACCTAGACACATTATAATGAAGATGCCCAACATACAGAATAAGGAGAGAATTTTAAAAGCCACAAGAGAAAGGAAGCAGAATACATTTAGGGGTAAGCCAATCAGGATAACAGCTGATCTTCCAACACAGACTCTGAAAGCTAGAAGATCCTGGAATAACATATTTCAAACACTGAAAGAAAATGGGTTCCAACCAAGAATTGTGTATCCAGCGAAATTAAGCTTCAGGATGGAAGATGAAATTAAAACTTTCCACGATAAACAAATTTTAAAGAATTCGCAGCTAGAAAACCATCTCTTCAAAACATCCTCGCCAAAACATTACAGGAAGAGGAAATGGAAAATAACAATGAAAACCAACAGTGGGAGGTAGGACAGTAAAGGGGGGGGGGGAATAATCAAAGAGGAAAACAAACCATGTTTAGTAACAGAAATAAACAAATATGGCTGGAAGAACAACCCATATCTCAATAATAACCCTAAATGTTAATGGCTTAAACTCAGCAATTAAGAGACACAGGCTAGTAGAATGGATCACAAAACAAGACCCAACAATATGCTGCCTACAGGAGACGCATTTGATAGGAAAAGACATACATAGGCTGGAGGTGAAAGGTTGGGAAAAATCATATCACTCATATGGACTTCGGAAACAAGCAGGAGTGTCCATACTCAAATCAAATAAAATAGATTTCAAGCCAAAGTTAATCAAAAGGGATAAAGAGGGACACTACATACTGCTTAAGGGAACCATACACCAACAAGACATAACAATCATAAATATTTATGCCCCAAACAATGGTGCATCTATGTTCATCAAACAAACTCTTCTCAAGTTCAAGAGTCTAATAGACCACCATACAATAATCATGGGAGACTTCAACACATGTCTCTCGCCACTGGACAGATCTTCCAAACAAAAGTTGAATAAGGAAACTATAGAACTCAATAACACAACTAATAACCTAGACTTAATTGACATATATAGAATATACCACCCAACATCAAGCAGTTACACTTTTTTCTCAGCAGCACATGGATCCTTCTCAAAAATAGATCATATATTATGTCACAGGGAAACTCTTAGACAATATAAAGGAGTAGAGATAATACCATGCATCTTATCTGATCATAATGGAATGAAACTGAAAATCAACGATAAAAGAAGGAAGGAAAAAGCATACATCACTTGGAGAATGAACAATAGGTTACTGAATGATCAATGGGTTATAGAAGACATCAAGGAGGAAATTAAAAAATTCTTAGAGATAAATGAAAACACAGACACAACATATCGGAATCTATGGGACACATTGAAAGCAGTTCTAAGAGGAAAATTCATTGCCTGGAGTTCATTCCTTAAAAAAAGAAAAAACCAACAAATAAATGATCTCATACTTCATCTCAAAATCCTAGAAAAAGAAGAGCAAAACAACAGCAAAAGAAGTAGAAGGCAAGAAATAATTAAAATCAGAGCTGAAATTAATGAAATCGAAACAAAAGAAACAATTGAAAAAATTGACAAAACTAAAAGTTGGTTCTTTGAAAAAATAAACAAAATCGACAGACCCTTAGCGATGCTAGCGAAGAGAAGAAGAGAGAGAACTCAAATTACTAGCATACGGGATGAAAAAGGCAATATCACAACAGACACTTCAGAAATACAGAAGATAATCAAAAACTATTTTGAATCCTTATACTCCAATAAATTAGAAGATAGTGAAGGCATAGATAAATTTCTTAAGTCATATGATCTGCCCAGATTGAGTCAGGAGGATATAGACAACCTAAACAGACCAATATCAATTGAGGAAATAGAAGAAACTATCAAAAGACTACCAACTAAGAAAAGCCCAGGACCGGATGGGTATACAGCAGAATTTTACAAAACCTTTAAAGAAGAACTAATACCAATACTTTTCAAGCTACTTCAGGAAATAGAAAAAGAGGGAGAACTTCCAAATTCATTCTATGAGGCCAACATCACCCTGATACCTAAACCAGACAAAGACACTTCAAAGAAAGAAAACTACAGACCAATATCTCTAATGAACCTAGATGCAAAAATCCTCAATAAAATTCTGGCGAATCAGATACAAAAACATATCAAAAAAATTGTGCACCATGATCAAGTAGGATTCATCCCTGGGATGCAAAGCTGGTTCAATATACGGAAATCAATAAATGTTATTCACCACATCAATCGACTTAAAAATAAGAACCATATGATCATCTCGATAGATGCGGAAAAAGCATTCGACAAAGTACAGCATCCCTTTATGTTCAAAACTCTAGAAAAACTAGGGATAACAGGAACATACCTCAATATTGTAAAAGCAATCTATGCTAAGCCTCAGGCTAGCATCATTCTGAATGGAGAAAAACTGAAGGCATTCCCTCTAAAATCTGGAACAAGACAGGGATGCCCTCTCTCTCCACTTCTGTTCAACATAGTTCTCGAAACACTGGCCAGAGCAATTAGACAGACGAAAGAAATTAAAGGCATAAAAATAGGGAAAGAAGAACTTAAATTATCACTATTTGCAGGTGACATGATTCTATACCTAGCAGACCCAAAAGGCTCTACAAAGAAACTATTAGAGCTAATAAATGAATTCAGCAAAGTGGCAAGATATAAAATCAAAACGCATAAATCAAAGGCATTCCTGTATATCAGCGACAAATCCTCTGAAATGGAAATGAGGACAACCACTCCATTCACAATATCTTCAAAAAAAATAAAATACTTGGGAATCAACCTAACAAAAGTGGTGAAAGACTTATAGAATGAAAACTACAGAACCCTAAAGAGAGAAATAGAAAAAGATCTTAGAAGATGGAAAAATATACCCTGTTCATGGATAGGCAAAACTAACATCATCAAAATGGCGATATTACCAAAAGTTCTCTATAGGTTTAATGCAATGCCAATCAAAATCCCAACGGCATTTCTTGTAGAAATAGAGAAAGCAATCATGAAATTCATATGGAAAAATAAACGACCCAGAATAGCAAAAACAATGCTAAGCAGGAAGTGTGAATCAGGCGGTATAGCGATACCAGACTTCAAACTATACTACAGAGCAATAGTAACAAAAACAGCATGGTACTGGTACCAAAACAGGCGGGTGGACCAATGGTACAGAATAGAGGACACAGAAACCAATCCACAAAACTACAACTATCTTATATTTGATAAAGGGGCTAAAAGCATGCAATGGAGGAAGGATAGCATCTTCAACAAATGGTGCTGGGAAAACTGGAAATCCATTTGCAACAAAATGAAACTGAATCCCTTTCTCTCGCCATGCACAAAAGTTAATTCAAAATGGATCAAGGAGCTTGATATTAAATCAGAGACACGCCATCTGATAGAAGAAAAAGTTGGCTACGATCTACATTCGGTGGGGTCGGGCTCCAAATTCCTCAATAGGACACCCATAGCACAAAAGTTAATAACTAGAATCAACAAATGGGACTTACTTAAACTAAAAAGTTTTTTCTCAGCAAAAGAAACAATAAGAGAGGTAAATAGGGAGCCTACACCCTGGGAACAAATCTTTACTCCTCACACTTCAGATAGAGCCCTAATATCCAGAGTATACAAAGAACTCAAAAAATTAGACAATAAGAGAACAAACAACCCAATCAACAAATGGGCCAAGGACCTGAACAGACACTTCTCAGAGGAGGACATACAGTCAATCAACAAGTACATGAAAAAATGCTCACCACCTCTAGCTGTCAGAGAAATGCAAATCAAAACCACCCTAAGATACCATCTCACTCCAGTAAGATTGGCAGCCATTATGAAGTCAAACAACAACAAGTGCTGGCGAGGATGTGGGGAAAAGGGTACACTTGTACATTGCTGGTGGGACTGCAAATTGGTGCAGCCAATTTGGAAAGCAGTATGGAGATTTCTTGGAAAGCTGGGAATGGAGCCACCATTTGACCCAGCTATTCCCCTTCTTGGTCTATTCCCTAAAGACCTAAAAAGAGCATGCTATAGGGACACTGCTACATCGATGTTCATAGCAGCACAATTCACAATAGCAAGACTGTGGAACCAATCTAGATGCCCTTCAATAGACGAATGGATAAAAAAAATGTGGCATTTATACACAATGGAGTATTACTCTGCATTAAAAAATGACAAAATCATAGAATTTGCAGGGAAATGGATGGCATTAGAGCAGATTATGCTAAGTGAAGCTAGCCAATCCCTAAAAAACAAATGCCAAATGTCTTCTTTGATATAAGGAGAGTAACTAAGAACAGAGTAGGGACGAAGAGCATGAGAAGAAGATTAACATTTAACAGGGATGAGAGGTGGGAGGGAAAGGGAGAGAGAAGGGAAATTGCATGGAAATGGAAGGAGACCCTCAGGGTTATACAGTGGAGGGGGTAGAGAGAGAGGAGGGGAGGGGAGGGGAGAGGAGGGGAGGGGGGATGGTGGAGGATGGGAAAGGCAGCGGAGCACAACAGACACTAGTATGGCAATATGTAAATCAATGGATGTGTAACTGATGTGATTCTGCAATCTGTGTATGGGGTGAAGGTGGGAGTTCATAACCCACTTGAAGCAAAGTGTGGAATATGATATGTCAAGAAATTTGTAATGTTTTGAACAACCAACAATAAAAATTAAAAAAAAAAAGAAGATGAGAGATGGCAAGTATGGGCAAGGTTATAAGGCAAAGGGAACCCTTGTGAGCTGTTGATGGGAATGTAAATTTGTGCAGTCATTATTGAAAACAGTATGAAGTTTCCTCAAAAAAAAAAAAAATAAAAATACCATATGACTTAGGAATCCTTCTGGAGAGGTTCATTTTAAAGGAAATGAAAGCAGGACGTGAAGAGGTATCTGAGATCCCATATTCATTGCAGCTTTATTCACAGTAGCCAAAATATGGAAACCCAAGTGTCTATTGACAGACGAATGGATATTGAAAATGTGGTATTTTTGCAATAGAATACTATTCTGCCTTTAAAAAAAAGAGATTCTGCTATTTGTGACAACACAGATGAACCTGGAAGACATTGATATATGAAATATGCCAAAAGCAAAAAGAAGCACACTACATGATCTCATTTATATGTGGAATCAAAAATAATTGGATAAATAGAAACAGAGTAAAATAATGGCTACCAGGGGTGGACAGGGAGGAAATGGGAGATGTAGGTCAAAGAATAAAAAGTTGTAGTTATACAGGATGAATAAATCTAGAAATCTAATACATAGAGTGAGGACTATAATTAGTAATATTGTATTCTATACTAGAACATTTGACAAGAGGTAGATTTCAGGTATTCTTACTACCAAAAAAGATAACTATGTGAGGAGATGGAAATTTGTTTGACTTTAGCAATAATTTCACTATATACAGGTACATCTAAACATCACATTGTACACTGCAAAACATACAATAAAAATAAAATTGCAATTACAAAGTAAACTGGCAAGTACTACAGTGATGTAGAAACTCAGCTTTTAATCTATAAATCATATGCCAACCGTGATGGTTACCAAGCAACTGGCTGGTAGTGCTTATGGTATAGATGCACTGAACAAAGGGATGATGGTTGTTCCAGGTATATACATGAGATTTTATCATGTCACTCAGAACAGTATGTAATTTAAAAATTCTGAGTTACACATTTCTGAAATTTTCCATTTAAAGTTTTGAACCATAGTTGCCTGTGGGTAACTGAAACTCTGAACAACAGAACTGCGGATAAGGGGTGCTACTATATTTATTTATGGCACTGAAGTTAGTGGCTGCTGCTCTCAGGAGAGAACAAGACAAGTTCCTCTGGAAAAATACCCTGAAAATCCAAAAGGATTCCTGAAGAAAGGGCATGATTTACTTGTACATTGAGCCTTAAGGATTTGGAAGCAAGGAGGAAAATAACCCCTAGTTACCTAAGAGTGTAAGTTTAAAAAACCTGGAGAGCCAAGAGGCTTTGATGAAGCTATACTGGTAGGAAAGATCAATGAAGGCACCACATGGCCCAGAGGAAGGTACTTTTAATGACCTTTATTCTGTATAATTTCTCAGGAATTGGTGGTTCCAGCACAGGGCTCAACTGGAGCCAGAATCACTGTGCAGGTTAGCCTAGGCACTCAGCTTGGAGTAACAGCCACTGGTCATGTGGTGTGAACTAAAAGGAGCTTCAGCCTAGGAGTCTAAACAGAGGGCACAGTGAGCCCTGGTCAGACAGTGAGCCATTCAACAGCCGTCAGACAACTGATAGCAGTGGTGAGAAGCAATGTATCAGGGCACTGATGCACTTTTCTTGTTGTCTTTGTACTTGGCACTTGGAAGCAAGGCTGACTGCAGCCTCTTTTCCCAAATTAACCAAACCCTCAAGGTTGTTGGTTAGTGGAGTGGAAGATAGATTAAGTGATGCTGGACTTCCTGATAAAAAGAAAAATCCTCCTCTAAAAAGATTACTTAGGAAAAAATGCAAAACGTACAATCACATTTTGTCCCCAGCCTAATGAAGTAAGTAGTAACAATTACACAGGGCTCACATATCAATCAGACAGGTGGAGTTGATCAACCTCAGCCCTGAGCCTTGTGGGTGCCACGCTGGGCAGACATGAAGGGACATGGTTCAGAAAGCACCGTCTCTCCAGTGTCCACATTAGGGGGAAAAAAAGAAAAAAGATAGCAACACTTTAAGAATGTTCAACATGAATTTTGGCATCCTGATGTAATGCCCTGAGTAGTTTTCCACAGTACAATGCTTGAAGAAATATCTTAGAGAAACTACTGTTTTCTTTCTAATATCTGGTGGCGTAGGTCCATTTGAAGCACTTAATTTGTGTTATTAAAACCATAACATACTGTGCTTATCTGGTTAAACTATCACTGAAGACAATGATTACTGTAATAGTCAATAATTCTGAGTGAAAAATTCTCTTCTAGTTAGCACTAAAAGGTAAATAACTAAAAATTAAAAAAAAAACCACCCCCACACTTTACTTGATATTCTGGTATCTATTCATTAATCTCTTTTTTACTTCATTTCTATGATTCACTTAAAGTACTGACCATGGGAGAGTCATTTGCTATGCATTACGGATACAAAGATGGGTGGAAAATGTCCCTACCCTCTGGACATGTTCAGTTAAAGTGGAGGAAGAATATAATATGAGCACATAATATGTTACATTATACTGGAGATGGTATGGGTGCCTAGTAGAGGAGGGTTTATCTGGGGGTTCTGGAAGGTGTGCAAAGTAGGTGGTACATGAGTTGAGCCATGAAGAGAAGTCAGCAAGATAAGTTCTGGATTTCAGATTGGTACTTATTGTGGTTTGAATATGCAATGTATTGAAAGCCTGGTCCCCTATGCAGGAAAGGTCAGAGGTGGGTTTTAGGCAATGATTGGATCATGAGGGCTCTTACCTCATCAATAGGTTAATCTATCAAGTGGATTGGTTAATCCATCAAATTGATAGCTGCATGACTACTGGGAGGTGGGATCCTGTTGAAGAAAGCAGGTCACTGGGGGCATGCTCTGTAAAGGTTCATCTTGTTTGCAGATGAACCTTCCCTGTCTCCTCTCTGCTTCTGGGCTCTATGAGCTGAGCAGCTTTCCTCTGCCACACACTTCTGCCATGATGCTTCTGCTTAGGAACCAGCCAGTCTTGTACAGAATCCTCTGAAACCATGAGCCCAAATCTTTCCTCCTCTACCTTGTTCTTGTCAGATATTTTGGTAACAGTGACAAAAAGCTGACAAATGGTATTCATGAACATGCCTCCCTTAGCCAAGATAGAGAATAAACATACAAGGCCCAATTTCTGGGAAAAGACAGGGTGCCATTTATAAGTTAGTAGTAAGGCCAGCTATGTTAACTCTTCTCTGCTCAGGTACCAATGATTTAAGCATGATGTAACTGCAATTTTGGAACTGCAACTTGGTATCACTGTGCTGGTTTTGATCACAGTGTGGCATAGTTAATAGACATGAGGAATTCACATCCTGAGTCTACCACTTATGAATGATATTACCTTAGGCAAATTTTTAAAAATCTAAGAGTGATGATTTCCTCAGTCCAAAAATATAGAGTTGATGGAGCCAATGAAATACAGTAGACCACTTGCTTTGGTTTAACACCCAGCAATGCAAAACACAAATAAATAATATTAAAGATAATTAATGGATACATATTTCTTAGATTTTAAGTGTTAAAATACAAAATAGTAACTAAATTGATAATCTTTTTAATAATCTCTGCACAACCTGGGCCCAGTGGTAAATCCCAGTGACTCTGGAGGCTTACAAGAAGAGGATTGCAAGTTCGAGGCCAGCCTCAGCAACTTGGTAAGACCTTCAAAATAAAAAAAAAAAATTTAAAAAAGGACTGGGAATGTAGTTTAGTTGTAAAGCTCCCATGGGTTTAATCCACAGTATGTATATTTGTATGTATATATGTTTATGTATATGTATCTATAAATTTATCTATATGTAAAATAATGTAACATGTTACATATAAAATCTCTCTGCAGACCTCCTGAGCTCAATCTGGACCCAAAGTGAATCTGGTTTGTTTCTTCTTGGTCTTTGCAAATATATACTTTTTCTGTTGACTACAATCCCACCCTCATGCAGTGCTGACTGGGTTCCTGTGCCCTACCTTCTTTCTGTCTGGAATAGAATTCCCTTAATCCAGCATGCTTGGTAGCCAGTGTTGGGAAGCGCATACTGTCTCACCATTTGGGAAAGGAAATGAATTAAAATAAGAGCACATGTTATCTCTGCTGTTCAAATATGTGTCACCTATTGGGACCATACCTTCCTTGCTGATGGATTGGGTATTTACAACTGTGAACTTTGTCCTGATTTCTTCATTCTTCAGTCCTCCTTCCTCCAGGGAGAGCAGTGTCACCCCAGGGTCTTGGAGTGAAGCCCAGGTACACAGTGATGCTGTTCTGCTGGACTGCTTTCATGCACTGGAGGGTGACAGCTGTATCCCAGGCAGCTGTTGTAGGGCAAGTTGAAGTGGGATAATCAGGAACTGGGAGGGAAGAGGAAATGCTTTAAGGATTCACTGAAGCGCAACTTCAAGAAACAGAAAAACTGGAGACAATTAGGAAACTCAGGCTGACAAGCAGCTATCAGGAATGCAACTTGTCTTTTTAAACAAAGGCATCAAGCTAACTAGGAAGCGGTCACAAATAGCAGAATATCTTTTGCATAACTATGGCCAGTGGTAATTAAAGCACATTTCCTGTGTGCTCAGATTAGCAGGAGCCATTGGTCCATTGAAAGTATTTTTGGCTACATGCTCATGCTGATTTCAATGCCTCTCTTTGAGGAAGGACAACCATATGTTTCTCCCCTAATCCCTCCATCTATTTTGCAGGGCATTAGAAATAGGACCTTCCAAACCAGGCTTCCTTCAGATAAAAGGACTTCAGCAACCATAAGAGAAAGGAACTTGAAATTTAGTAATCTGCACCACTGCGTCCAACAGAAATGACCTGTTACGGACACAATGTAGCAGAGTCAGGGGTAGATTCAAATCTCAACTCTGCAACAATGTGACAATTTTGGTCTGTAAAAATTATAATGAAGTACAGTGTTCTCACAATAGATGCTTTAAAAATAATTAGTTCCTTGATATTAGTCAGGAACAGAAGGGAGACCTCAGCTACGCCGTTTTCTAAGGCAACTATGACTTTTAATGCTCAGGTTTGTTTTCTTGATTTAAGAGATAAACGTGATATTATCATAATCTAATTTTGTCATTCCATTTACAAGTTTGCTAGTAAATGAGGCAATCATTTTACCATCTATCAACTTTGGTGAGGATGTGAACTGGTACAATGCCAAATGGTATGCATTTTTTAAAAAGTAATCTCCAAGTCACATTTCTTAGCTAGTGTCAGAAAGGGAGGAAATAGTAGGCAAGTCTCTGAGGGCTTCCTCAACCAAGCAGCCTGCTTTGAAATGTCTCACATGTTGGACTTCCCATCGGGCTTCTCTATACACAAAGGATTCCGTGGCTGAAAAATAAAGTTGAAAACCACTCATACATAGTTTTTAAGTTCAGGAGAACATTTGGATAAAAAAGCAATGGTATCTTTACCATCTGGGTCAATTAACATGGCCACCCTTCTTGTTTGGTTTATGCAGGACTGAAGTCAGTGCATAATATGGGCACAGTTTCCTGTTCTTACTGAAAATATTTCTGTGATAAATTATTGCCTGTACAGGGAACAGGGAATATCTCAAAGACCTTGGGTTGGGGATTTTTAAGACAATACTCAGGTTCAATATCTCCCTAGAAAGACTCATAGGACTCACCATACAATGATACTGATAGTTATGATTTATTACAGCTAAAAGATAAAAAGCAAAATCAATAAAGGAAAAATCAACAGGGTCTGGAGGGAAACAGGAGCTGAGAGTCCTCTCCAACAGTCACAAAATACAGCTTCATTCTCCTTGAACGAGTTCTGAGAGCACATGTGGAATGCTGTGTCCCAGAAAAGTTCCTTAGAGCCTCCATGTCCCAGGATTTTTATTAGGGGACAGGACCATGAGCATCTTCTGCCTAGTACCTAACAGAATTCTATACTTCCAGAAGGAAAATAGGTGTTTTGTGTAAACTAAGTAATTTCTACCGTTTAGATAGTGAGTCATTCTTCCCAGTTAGGGTAGCTTACACTCTCCCCAAATCCAAGTTCCCAGACTCCATTCAAGGGCCACTCTGTAAGCAAGTCATTCATAAGAGTAGTCAGGCTGCCTAAGTTCACTCTTCCACACAGAAATCCATCAAAGAGCTTGAAAGTCAATGGGGGAAAGAGAAGGAAAGGAGTAGAGACAGAAGGAAGAGAGAGGAAGGAAGGAAATCAATGAGGCAAGCATAACTTAAACATCAGGACATGACCGATTTTGAATCCCTTGTTTTATAAATTCATCTGCAATAATGTAAACTACTACAAACTCCACTCCAAGAAAAAAGAGGTGGGAGAAAGAGTGCACTCAGAGGGAAGATTCCGGCTGTGGTTATGGCTCGGTGGCAAAGCACTTGCCTCGCACATGTGAGGCACTGGTTTTGATTCTCAGTACCACATAAAAATAAATAAACAAAATAAAGTCATTTTCAAAAAGGGGAAGATTCTGAATTTAATTATAAGCACTGCCATAAAATATAAACTAAATTAAAATATCAAGTTATATGTTTGAACAAGAAAAAAGGACATAGCCATTGTAATGAATGGACTATAGTTAAAGACTCTTAGGTCATAATTTAACACTTTTTTATTTTACAAGGAAGGATATGGAGACCCAGAGAGATTACTTGACTGACCCAACATCATATAGCCAATTTTAGGTCAAGCATGGAGTATGCTATGGTTTGAATATAGTTTGTGGACATATGGCAACTCAACCTTAAGAGGTAATTAGGTATAAGTCCTCCCCCTTGAGGGCCTGGATTGGTCAGTAAAGAGCAGGTTGTTACTCAGCAAGCTTGACTTCCCTGGTTCACCCTCTTCTCTTTGCCATGTGATCGCAGCACATGCCACAGCTGCTCTCACACACTCTCACTATGTGATGTCATCCATGTCACTTGCCAGGTTGTGATGGATTCAGAAGGCCCTCACCAGACAGTCAGTGCTGCCTGATGTGGTACTTTCCATCTCCCAATCTAGGCTAAATAAACTTTCTTTCTTTATAAAGCACCCAGTTTTAGATATTTTGGTTATAACAACACAAAAAGACTAAGAGTAGAAACCATGCTTTTCCCCTTTGTTTTATTCCATTGTTCATAGTTTAAAGTCCATGGGGAAAATAATCCCTATATTTATATTGCTTAGATCCTGCAAAGCACAATAATGCTCACGGAAAATTACTTCATGGACACAAAATTAATAAATCCATAAATCAACTATACTAAAAAGACCCACTAATAATATTAAGAAATGAGCTCCAAAAAATTTTCAAGCATGCTCAATGTGTTATTAGGATGAGGTTAGGCAAATGAGAGAAGTGGTGGGTCCAGGACAAGCACCACATTCCAGTTGTGTGTTGTGTGTGTTTGCATTGTTGCAGGATACATTGGCAGGAAACTTCTCCCATATTTGACCAAGCTTTGACTTGTGCATTTGGCATTCATGAAACTTGTACTTCCCCATATTCTACACTGGTTTTCACAGATTTTCTTTTATTAGTAAATTTCAGTCTTTCCTCCATAATTGTACTGAGCTAAACCATCATGAGATATCGCTAACCGTCAGCTGGGGAGAGGGTACAGGCTCTTATAGGGGCAGAGGGGCAGGTGAGGAGAGAAGCTGGCCTCTAGATCTGAGCTAAGGAAAATCAGCCCTCAACTCTTCACTTGCTCTTTCCATCCCTTGGTTTAGCAAAAGGGGCCACCTTTCAGGGGATGAAGGGACATTATATAAACTCCTCTTCCATCTACTGCTCCTCTTAGAGGTCCTCATTCCTCCTGGGGAAAGGGGTGGGGCAGCATGGCAAGTAGAATGGTGTGCCCTAGACATCATCCTACAAGATGGTAAGAGCTATAAAAATGTCACTTAAACTCTGGAGCAGGAACAACAACAAGGAAAACATAAGTTCAGTCTTGGGGATGAACCATACATTTCACACAATCTTCTTTCTGTAAAAGTGGTGATTATTGGAGCAATTTCAAGGTTGAGAGTAAAAATATTGAAGCTCCAAATAAAGGAGGAAATGCTAAATTGCAATTTCCCTCTTGGCCCTTGTGATGGCTTGGATACAATGTGTCCTCTAAAAGCTCCTGGTAATGCAGGAATATAGTTTATGAGAGTTGTGACCTAATCAGTCTATCCTGGTTTGAATGGAATGATTGGGTGGTGACTAGGAAGATGGGTCAGGGCTAGAGGAGGTAGGTCACTGGGGGCATTCCCTGGAAGGGTTATTCTTCCTGTGACTTCTTCCCTACCACCTCTGCTTCCTGACCCCGCCATGAGATAATGATCCTGACAGCTTTCTTCTGCTGGACCCCTCCCCCATGATGTGCTGCCCCACCCAGAGAATGGAGTCAGCTGTCTATGGATTGAGACCTCTGAAACCATAAGGCCCAAATAAACTTTTTTCTCCTCTTAGTTATTTTGGTTGTATATTTAGTCAACAAAAGTTGACTAAAACAGCCCTCATGTGCCACCTTTGTTCAGACACTATTCCCAAATTTCCAAATAATTCTCCAGGTCCTTTGGAAGTAAAGACAAAAGCTTTATTGCTGACCAGGGTCAAGGGCACAGAGACCAAGCAGTTCTGCAACCCTCCACCCTGATTGGGAATAGGAAAATGATTATAAGGCCTAAAATCACAAGGAAGAAGGGGCGGGGGTGGCGGGCAACAGGCAGGAGAAGCAATTATAATCACAAGTACATTTCATACAAATGGAAAGTTACCAAAAATAAAAAGAGTCAGATAGTCATCTTCTCATAAATTACATTCTCAGAAAAACATTCTTGGGTTAGTTCCATAGAGCTAGGATATTGTGATCAGGGTGCAAGTAGGTAGGATGGACGTGTTAGCTTCTATGTGAGTAGGGTCATGTGGAAGGGGGGCCAGTTTCACACAGGGTGAGGTACCTGAACAAAATAAGGTAAGTCTAGGCTTTTCAAATTTTCAAATCAACCCATAACACTTTTTCCTGCTTGCAATGAATGTGGAGCACTGACAGGAAGGCAGGTGCACATGTAGTCCTATAGGGAATGACAAAGAGAACAGATATGAGGAGTCTGGAGATGGGAAGATGTTATCCTCATTAGAGAGACAGAAGGTGGCTATGGCAGATACAGATGAAATACCATTTGTCTTAAGATTCTTTCTGAACAACATGTGAGAGGAAACAATAATAGAAAATCATGATAGCATCCTTATTGCCCATCAGACATTACTTTCAGAGTTTCATTTAGGTCCACAACAGTTCTCTGAGGCAAGGTTAGTTCAGATCCTCACTGTGCAGCTCTCTTAGGATATCACCCTCTATCAAAGGGCTAATTAAAGATTTTCTCTCAAAATAACATTACTCTGCTATAAGGGAATTCTGATCAATACAATTTTTCCCCCACCACATTCTGTGAAGTATCAGTCATAGATGGAGGGTAAATACGCTTCTTCTCTAACTATCAGAAGTCACTTTTTAAATCCTATTCAGTGCTCTGAAGATGCTGCCTTTCTCTGGCCAAGGCAACCTGAAGTTTGTGGGAGAATCACAAACAATTATAAGGTTCCCAGGATGGTGGACAGTTATTGCATCATCTGGCCCCCTACTGTCCCTGTCATTCATAAGAATAGGAAGGTGAATAGCCTCTCCACTCTCAAAAGTCCATACCCTTTTTCCAACTACAGTCTAAGAATTGGACAGAGTCCTTATTTTTAAATACCTACATTGGGTGTCTCTGGCACTTGACTTGTGATTGGAGGGAGATTGCACTGACCTTATTTTTAATACATATCAGACTACTTCACATTTTTCTGGGTCCATATGATTCCTGGTTCAAGTATTCCCTCTTTCACATCTCATGCCAGCTCTTGCAAAGCCAAGATTGAAAGAGAAAGCTCTGGACAGCTACATGATCTCTCTCAGATACAGTTCTCTAATTGCAATTCTGAGATTCTGCTTCCGTTCTCTTAGCTATATTCTGTTGTCTTGAACTCTGAGGACACAGCTGACCATGGACAGCCTTCTCTGAGTACTGCTTTCTTAGCAATCATATTTTTGTCTTAGAACAAAAATTCTCATTGTTTCCTTCACCATCTGAAATTTGATAAAGATAATAAACTAGACTAAGAACTTTTTTCTTTTTTCTTTTTACTTTTTTTAGCTGAATGGGACTTTCAAAACTACACAGATGGTGAAATTTTAATTTTAGTGTAATTAATCACTTGGTGGGGGGCGGTTTGCTTGTTTTATGGTTTTTATGTATAAATATGAAAGAGCAAGAAAGGAGGAGGTTATGTATACATGGATTTTATGTATAAATATGAAAGAGCAAGAGAATAGGGCAAGAAGAGTGAGAAAGTTATATCATTGCTTTTGTTTGGTTGGAAATGTGGCTATTTCTGTGATTTTCATATGAGTATTACTGCAAGGAACACTGCCTGAAAATGCAGGCTGAAATCTGAGTAACTCAGTTTCTTAGTTCCTTTATGAACAGGGTAAGATAGTGGTCCAGGGCTCGGGAAGTTTGAGAGGACTGGTTTTCAGTGTGGCTCCTCTACTTACCTACTATAATATACAATGACTTTAATCTTTCTAAGACACAATTTCCTCTTCTATAATCATTGAGAATCCCTCATTGTGAAACTGCAATCATATTATTCATAAAGCATGTAATAAACACCAAAAAGTGGCAGCAATTTTATTAGGAAGGACTATTTAGCCCTGCATTATTTCAGAGCTAACCTCATGAATAAGAAGAGTAGGTAGGCTCTGGGGCTTTACATGGGTTATGTCCTCAAGATCTGCCTACTCATCCTTCCAGGGGCAACATGCTCTTGAATTTAGTTTATTAAATAAGCTGGATTCAATGTAGAAGCAACCAGCAACTTTTTTTCCTTTTGATGCTGTCTCTTTAAAGACATTCTCTCACCTTGTTCCTTCTTTACCTCATTATGCTCCTGATTATTATTCAATAAAAATCACTACTAAATAAGTAAAAACCTAATCTTTTCCTATAACTACATAACTCCAAACTCACATCCAATTTCAGTCTCTACCATTCCAGCTCAGGTTTCCTTTAGGTCTCCCAGACTGAGGAGGTGGAGGATGTTAATGGCTGCTTCTCTCATTCCTTCCCTCATTCTTCATTAAACACTGTCTGGGAGAATGAAAGATTATGCTGGTGTTAGCTCCCAACAACTCAATTCAAATTAGCTTATTAAATTCAATCTCAGCCCCTCCTGTCCCCATGGTGGCTACAATTGATGCCATTGATTCCATTTACGGGTATAATCATGCCCATTCTAGCAAGGAGAGAAAGACTATACACACACACACACACACACACACATACATATATATATATATATATATATATATATATATATATATATATACACATACATATGTATATGTATAAAATATAATCTTAGTATTAAATAATATAATACCTACCTCAGTCTCCTGGGAGCAGCTCCTCTCTTGCAGGGTCTTAGCCCAGGCTGGTATTCCAGAGTTTTACACTGGCAGGGGGAAGAGGGTTGAGTTGGCTCATAGTCATATGTAAAGGGAGGAGGAGAGGCTACATAATTTATAGGGTCCTGTACAAAATGATAATATAGAATCCTTATTCAAAAATTATTAAAAATTTCAAAACAGGAACAGCAGAACAGTAAAGCAAGCTCAGGGACATTTTTAGTGCAGGGCCCTTTGCAACTGCCTGGGTCACATACCCCTGAAGTCATCTCTGACCATGGAACAAATCCAGGGGAGAGAGTATCAGGAAATCAAGTGAAGAATTAGAGCTTCTGTTTCCAGGCAGAGGTGGAGACAAAGAACAAAGTCAAGAGCAGCAAAGATAAAAGGAGGAGATCCAGGAAGAGGAGGCAGAGGATTCCCAGAAAGAGACTTGAAGGGGGCTGAGCTGGTTTTAAAAGCCCACCAATTCATTGTGGTATCATATACCAGTGTGCAGGGTGTCTGAGTCGGGGCAGGTCCAGAGCTCTGCAGGCCCCTAGTGCAGGATGAGCCTTGTTGTAAACCTAGCTGGAATCTGCATGGCTCTGACTCACATTATTTCTTCATGGACACAGATAAAACCCTGGTCAAAGCCTCAGTGAATTTCACATGTGGAACAGGATAATGTTACAAAGGAAAATGGAATAAAGAAACACAAAAGAAAAAGTCCCTGTTCTGTCTGCTCCTTATTAGTAAGCCACAAGGCATTGGACTTAGCCTTTCAAAGCAAGTATGCCTCCATTATCTCACAGAAATGCTATCTGTGCTAATAGTATCACCAGATTAAATTCCACTCAGCACACTCCAGGCAGATGGGCAAATTCAGAGCAGTCCTTCTGAGAGACAAAACGTGAGACTGCTGGCCATGGGTTGCCCCAACTCCAATGAACCTCAAATTCATTCTGGATCCTGCCCCATTCCACAGATGTCTTGCAGCAGACCTTTGTGGTAGCCCCATTTTTGCTGTGTTTGATGCTGTTCTTTAGCAAGATGGAGGAGAACATGCCAGGAAGGGTGTGGGCACTAATCTACAGCAGGACCTTTCTCCAATGGTATATTTAACTTATTTTATAGGAGTGAAACACCTTCCTAAATTCTAATACTGTTAGTTGCTTCAATCTGTAACATCTTGCCATGTCATTGGGACTCAAATTACTTCAAAAAGGCCAATTGGAATGAAAATATCAGCAGACTTTTCTATACAATAGCTGGAATGCTTGACACTTCTAAGAATTTCTAAAACTTGACACCCATTTTTAAAAACATTTTATCCTGAGCTGACATTTTTATTTAAAGCTAATATTGATTAACTATACTCATTATAGATATTTAATATTGATAAAATTTAATATTTGGACATTTTATTGGTAAATCCTTTTAAGGACTATTAAAGAGAGAAAAATGATTGCAACAAGGTGAAAGAAAAAGGTTTTGTATATAAGTATATATATTATATAATTTTAGTATTAAATAATATAATACATAAAATGATACAGCATAATTAATATAGAAATATATATATAGTGAGAGACAGAAGTTGAGAAGGAAATTAGCCCCAAACAATTGATAATAATTCTCTGGGTAGTAGAATTGAAGATAATTTTTATTTTCTTCTTTATATTTTTTAAACTATTTTACTTTATAACACATTTTATATTAACAGAGGAGAAAAGCAATTACTCTTAAATGTTCCTTGGGAGCCAATAACATGTGCTTATTTAAATAGGTTCAGGCTTAAAAAAATACTTTGATATGATCATGACTTTTCTTGCAATATACATGTTCACATAGTTTTTTTTCCCTGCTAGATTTTAAGTTCTGAGATTCACTTGTTTTCACAATCCTAGTTATGCAGCTGTCTAGTAGTTGATAATCATTTGTGGGATAAATGAATAAGTGTATGAAAGAACACAATTGGGCTGCTTTCTAATTCAAATTTAAACATCTCTACTTTTGTTGTCTGTTCTCCAGACTTTTATGGTTGATATTTTTAATGCTAATTTTTGTTGATTTTTATGTAAGTTTATTGTTGTTCACCTTGCATACTAATTTTAAAGTGACTCAACTTTAGACCCTTTCCCAAAATGTTTAATTTTATTTTCATTAAAGCAAAAACACTATTCTCTTTGTACTCATTTCTTCTTTGATTTCCCAACTGAATGATGTATTTATAACAGGTACAACTGGCATGAACAGAGTTAAATTTTGGAAAAAAATAAGTCTTCTAAGTGTGAGGGGAAAAAAATCATAAAGTCACTTAGTTACCAAAATATCCTGAGTTCTGGGAAACTGGCTCAGATTCTAGGAAGATTTGGGTTTCACATTAGACAAGCAGAGTCAGCCATAGAAGAACCTCTAGTAAAAACAAGTGTATAAAAATAAGATTGGAATTAGTTAAAAGAGAAAAAAATTGAAAATGGAAAAGGTAAAAAAAAATGACCTAAACTTGGTTTATTTCAGTTATCCTTGAACTGAGTTCTTAAATATAGTGATTGCTTGCATAAGTTTAAACCATTTAATAAAGAGATCTTTACCCTATAGGAGTAGTTTAATTAAACCTTTAATTAAGAGCTTAAAACTATGATTTAGAGTCTGTAACATCCTAACATTTCCATTATACAGCCCATCAACACTTCGAAATTTCATTTTGACAAGTAAATAAAATTAAACCTACCTACAAGCCTAGATATAAAGCAACCACCAACACCATGATGATATAAAAATATATGTATGGGGAAAAAAGCATAGATAAATTTTTCCAATTTTCCTTTCAACATTGAATTGAATATTCTTGTTTTTCCTTTGGTATGCCTAGCATTTTCCTATATGACATATTATTAAGTTATATTATTAGAGAGTGTGTGGAGTATATGAAGAAATGTTTTTGAAAGGCAAATTATTTTCTAATGAAATCAACACTATTTCTTGCAGCAGATTACTGGATATTGCAGATGTTACTCATAAAATACCTGTCAACAGAACAGGAAGGAAATCTAATTGTGTATTAGGTAGAAGATACATATATCTTGTTTTGCATAAGGAAACTATATTATGCTCAAAGGAAGCTTAAGATTTCTATATAAACCAAGGTGCTATTTTAGTAAGGATATAAACACAAAAGTAGTTTAAAAGGAATCATTAAATCTTACACAAACATATATTGACATCTCATCTGACCTATGCCATTTTTTTGAAGGAAAAGGTAAAATACAATCATAATTGTTTACATTTCTAGACAAACATGAAAAATTCAAATGTAGAAAAGTACAAATATAAAATATATTATTTGATTGATATATTTTGCTGATATGTATTTATACAACAAAGAAAAAGGTCTCTAAATATTGCTGATAACAAGCTATTATTGCAACTTATTTCAATATTTAGCCCTTATCAACCCCTTTTTCTACCTTTTGTGTTTCTCTACATTTTCTTTTTATCCTAATGTAAAATCCATTGTGCAGTTATCCTCTGAAACAGTTCTTCATTTTATGCTTTATCTTGCAGTAATAACTAATGTTACTTGGACTTCGAATCAGTTTTTCTCCTAATTAGAAAAAAAATCTATCCCTACTCCAAAAATACAACAAAATAAAAATAGATAAATAGATAAACTGGATATCATCAAATGTAAATCAAAACAGGATCTGATCAAGAGAGTTAAAAGTCAATCCATGAAATGGGAGAAAAGTTTTATGCATTATCAACTTGATAAGAGGCTTGTATCTAGAATATATAAAAATTATTACAATTCAGTGATAAAAAAACAAATAATGAAATTTAAAAATGGACCAATGATTTGAATAGACATGTATCTAAGATATGCAAATGATCACTAAATATATAAAAAGATGTTCCCATGACTAGCTATCAGGGAAATGTAAACAAAACTACAAGATACCACTCTATTCCCACCAGGGCTGTCAGATAACAACAAGTATTGATGAGAATATGAAAAACTTGGAACGCATACGCTGCTGGGGGGAATATAAAATGGTATAGCTGCTTTGAGAAAGAATCTGGAATTTCCCCAAATATTTAAGTGTGGAGTTATTTATGATTTAACAATTCCACTTCTGGTTATACACACAAAAAAATTAAAAACATGTTTACGCAAATATTTCATAGCAACACTTTCCCAATAGTAAAGAAGAAGTCTTAAAGGAAGACATACAGATGGCCTAAATACGTGAAAAAAAAAAGATACTCAATTTCACTAATTGTTAGAGAAATGCAAATTGAAATTAAAAGAGACAGCCTTTCACCCCAGTTTGAATCAAAAAAAGACCAATCAAAAAAGATCAAACAAAGAAATATGATAGCGAAGCTATGGGTAAAAGGGCACTCCTATATTGTTGGTGGGAATCGAAATGAGTCCAACCTATTTAAACCAGTAGAGAGTTCCTCAAGAAACAAAAAATAGAACTACCATATGATCCAGCAATTCTACTACAATATATATACACCACCAAAAGAGATGAAATCTTTATACCAAAAAGATACCTGCACTCATGTGTTTACTGTAGCACTATTCACAAAAGCTAAAATGTGCAATCAACTCAGATGCCTTTCAGGGAATGAATGGATAAAGAAAATGTGGCATATTTACACAAGGGAATAGTATTCATTCCTAAAACAAATGAGATCCTGTCATTTTCAGCAGCGGATGAAACTGAAGGCCATTCTGTTAAGTGAAATAAGCCAGACACAGAAAGACAAACACCACGTTTGCGGAAACCAGTAAGTCAAGCTTGTGAAGGAATGGAATGGAATGGTGGTCACTAAATCCTGGGAAGAGCAGGGGTAGACAAAGGGAAATGGATGACAAGAGGTTCAATAAGGAACACCAAAACACAGAGGGGAGGATTACTTCTGCTTCTGCTTTAGCACAGTAGAGCAATTATTAGTTACAAAGTTTCTATGATATATTTCAAAATGACAAGAAGAGTATGAAATTCCCAACATGAAAGAATGATTAAGAGACAGAGATGATTTGATTATTATATATTATTACAATATAATTTGATTATTATACTTTGAATACATGCACTGAATCACCATAATGTACCCCACAAAGATATACAATATTATATCTCAATAAAAACATTTTTTACAAAAATGGAAATAACCCAAAGGCCCACCAACTGAAGAACTGATAACCAAAATGCAGGCTATCCACACAATAGAACATTATTTGATGATAAAAAGGAACAAAGTACAAAGTACCTGCTACAACATGGACAAACTTTGAAAACATTGTGAAAAGTAAAATAAACCAGTCATGAAGGACCACATATTGCATGATTCTATCTAAGTAAAATGTCAAGAATAGGCAAATCTTTATAGTCAGATAGGAGATTAGTGGTTTCCTAGGGCTGGGAGGATGGGGAGACAAATAAGCTTAAAAAATTTGTGTTCTATGAAAAGAAAAGTGGCTCTCTTTTAGCAAGAGACTGGTAAGACTACAAATTATTGCAAACTCAGTCTTCTGAGTTTCTACAGATTTACCTGTCCCTGGTAGTAGAGAAGTTCCAAACTGAACATCAGAAGCCCTGGATTTTGAATGTCATCTTCCTCTAATTGTATGATCTTGAGAAATTCATTTAACCTTTCCAAGGCTCAATGAGACAGATCATAAAAACTATTCCACAGAAGCACTGTGAAAGCCATTTGAGATGACATGTAAATAAACTGTAAATTATTATACAAAATAGGTGTTATTATCAGTTTTACAGACCCAGACCTTGAGAAGTCAGCCACATAGAGAACAGATTTGCATCTGTCAACTATATCAAATACAGATTCTGGGTCTGAATTTCCAGTGAGAAACTCTACTGCCAAGCAAATTGGAGAGTTGTGTCATTCTGTCCATTTATTACCTTTCCCAGAGAGAAATCTATCTGGGAAACTCAATTACCTGTGCAAGGTTGCTTAGAGAATGCAGAATCAGGGTTGGGGGAGTTGGGTTATTTTGGAAGTGTTGTGAAGATATGGAAAACTAATGAACCACCTTTCTTCCCTATGGAAACAAGTCTGTCAAGCAGACTCAACATCTTCCTTCTTTAGGGCAGAAGACTGCCTACAAATACGCCCTTTGTTTTAGTCAGTATTTTTCACTGCTGTGACCAAAAGACCAGACAAGACCAGACAAGGTCTCAGATGGAGGAAAAGTTTATTTGGGGGCTCATGGTTTGATAGGTTTCAGTCCATAGAGGGTTGGCTCCATTCCTTGGGGCACGAGGTGAGGCAGGACATCACAGCAGTATGTGTGGTAGGGGAAAGCAGCTGGGGATATGGCACCAAAAAGCAGATAGTCTAAATGCAGCTCTCAAAATATGTTATCCATCTCCTCCAGGTACACCCTTCCTGCCTACAGTCAAAACTCAGTTATGTCAGGGGATTAATGTATCAATTATGTTAAGACTCTCTTAGCCCAATCATATCACCTTTAAACCTTCTTGCATTGTCTCACATGTAAGCTTTTGAGGGACTCCTAATATCTAAACCATAATACCCTTGTAATGCCTAAGACTACCAAGTAATCTGCCTTCACTTGGTTATTTCTAACTACCTCAATTTCATTACTTGTCTTCATTACACATTTTGTTTCAACAAGTCAATTCCCAATTTCAAAATAGTTGTGTGTTTATTGTATCTTGCTTGGTGACAAATTGTGACATATAAATCCTTATTCTCTCTATAGAAACTTTGATATAATACAGGTTTCCCAAAGAAAGCTAATCCCAGCTACATGGCATGACTTTTTTTTTTTTTTTTTTTTTTTTGGTACTAGGGATTGAACTCAGGGGCACTCAACCACTGAGCCACATTCCAAACCCTTTTTAATATTTTTATTTAGAAACTGGATCGCACTGTGTTACCCAGCGCCTCGCCATTTGCTGAGGCTGGCTTTGAACTCTCCATCCTTCTGCCTTAGCTTTCCTAGCCATTTAGATTATAGGCATGTGCCACCGTGCCCAGCTGCACATGGCTTCTTTTCTGATCCAGCTCTCTTATCTTTCAGATAATTTATTTCTGACCTCAAAAGTATTCTACAAATGTGAATTATGATAATTTCTACAGTTCTGCAGGTCAATCCCTTGATGATTGGTTACCATAGTATGAACAGAACTGGCTGGTAAAATTTAGTCCTCAGTTCAACTTTCCTTCTCTCTTAACACACACACAACATTATTTTTAAAAAATTAACCTTCCACTGAAAGAATTTTGTTAGAGAAGTGAAAAACATTCAAGTCTCTGAACTACTAATGTTCGTTTTTACTCTCATTAAAAGCATTTTATTCTAGAATAAAAATCAAGAATTCACAAATATATAATTCCTTCCAGAAATATAGATGTTATTCTAGATGCTATATAGCAAAACAGTGGAAAGGGGTTTTATATTCTGAGCCAGCCTCTCCATGAATAGTGTCTTGGTCCAGTTATGTAACTACTCAGAGCCTTGCTATCTGTGCCCATGCATTCTTTATTGAGGTTATCCTGAAATCATGAAAAATAATGCAATGTAGCAAGCACAAGTGACTAGCATTTGTAGGTACAACATAAAAAAAAACCAGCTACTATTATGGGGACCTTTGCAGTCTTTAAAGAGGTCTCTATTATGGGGATTTTAAAATCAGTATTGATCTTGGTTTGTTACGTGACCTTCCAAATGTTTGACTCTTTCTACTTGTCATTGGAAAAGTGAAGGGAAAATGACCATTTTTATGTTTAAAGGTAAAAACAATATGGCTAAATAAGTTTGCCTTAGCAAACTGCATTTTAAAAATATATTTCAAAAACTTTACTCTGTGTAGTATAGAACCTAAGTAGGGTTTATAGGACAGACTCTTACAAAATAACCTTCTATGTAGAGAAACACAAACAGTATCTGTACAATATTTTCATCTGATCTCACCTACTATTTCAGGAGGGGGGGGGGAGAGAGAGAGAGAGAGAGAGAGAGGAGAGAGAGAGAGAGAGAGAGAGAAAGTAGCTCACAGAACTTCAGTCATTTGACTTCAAAGCCTCTTCGATTTTAAACTACTGTTTGACTTGGAAAAGCCATGGTCAGATGCCTAGGCTTTAAAAAAAAAAAATCAAACAGCATTTAAAAGTGCTAACTGCATTCCCCAGGTTTAAAAACCTGATTCTTTTCCAGAAAGGAAAGAATGATCTGAGAAAGGAATACTATGTAATGATATCTTTTTGTGAGTCAAGTCCTTTACTTTCTAAAAGTGTTCTAGGTATTGATGACACTAGTATGTCTCTTCTATTGAATTAAATAGATGCAGAAAGTTGAAAAATCTCAGACGAATAACCTGATACAGATACCAAGCATAAGTCAGTCCTAAAGGAAGAAAGGTAGTTCTGTGGGTTCTAGGTATTTTGGGGCTGACCTTTCAAGTTTTTGGAGCCTGCCCTACCCCTGCCACAGCATCTTTTAGTTGTTTAAAGAAGGGTTGCATCTCTATTCCATCGACCTCCTGTATAAATCTATTTGAGTTGTCATAACAAAATATCAGAGTGCTTTAAATAACAGAAATTTATTTTCTTTCAGTTCTGAAGAGTGCAAACATGGTCAGGTTCTGCTGAGAGCCCTCCTCCTTCTTTGTAGATGGTCTCTGTTTTGCTATTTGCTCTCCTTGTGCATGATGGTGGCAGGGGGAACACTCATATGTTAGCTAGCTCTGCCTGGTGTCTCTTCACATAAGGGCACTAATCCCATCACAAAGGCACCAGTCTCAGGACCTTATTTCAGAGGAACATCTCTAAGAGAAAATTTGCATTTGCATAGCGCAAGACACTAGTGTTTAAATGAGAATGCTAATACATCAATAGACAATGATGAATAAAAGATGTCACTCACAGACTCTAAATTCCAAATGGGGTATTTTGGAAAAGTGAAATCAGAAAGATTCTTGCTGAACAAGAATTCAGAGAACATGAGATTATTGGCATAATCAAAATACTTAATATCATGAGTCTAAGAAAGGCTGATATGTCCAACCTGTAGAAAGGGACCAAGGTTTTTTGGCAGGACTTCCTCTTCCTGAAGAGTATCAAGGTCTTTTGGCAGGACTTCCTCTTCCTGAAGAGTTCTCTGATTGGGCCGCCCAAGTTACTCAGATTTCCCCCACTTCTGTTGCTAACTAATGCCGTCTACAAGCAATCCTCCAATCCTGCTCAGGCCTGGGAGCCACTGAATCAACTTAGTAGAGATATTACAATATGGATGTTCAGAACAGAAACTCAAGAGCCAGATGATCTTGGTTCGAATCTCAGCACCACCATTGCTTGGCCATTTGACCTTGAGGACTTTATTGATATTTCCCTAAACATCAGTTACCTCTACTGCAATATTAACATAATGATCCTATTAAATTTATAAAGTGGTTGTAAGGATTATGTATGTTACATTTTTGTACACCTTCCTTAGTAAATACTAAACAAATCTTACCTATTATTTTGCAGGAATGTACAAATCTGTGTTTAATTATGTAATGTGATAGTTCAACTCTCAGTGTACAATCTCATTTGTCTTATTTACACTTTCTTCAAACTGCAGTTTATCTCATATCTGCTCCTGAAACCTACGGCCTATCATACTAATGAGAGAGACAGGTGATATAACTCTAGAATTGCACTCTGACTTTTCTGTCCACTGACAGAGGACTTTTGGACATAACACTACTTACCACCTTTCTAGGACAACAGTGAAAAATTCAAGCACAAGAGGAAGTATTACCACAGGGAGTTTTTGGTAGTGTTTATAGAAGGCAGCAGAAGTGACATAGAGGTAAAAGTCAGATAGAAACTGCTAATGTACTCATGAATTTGCCCAAACCTATGATTACCCATTTTCTATATCTTCTTACAATTTATTGCAAAATATAATGGATCTACCCAAAACATAGTCTGGCTTTGTAATTATTTTCTTGCTTTTATTTATACTTTTACTATCTAAATATAGATCTCTAAGAGGTTTCAAGATAGTGAAATACAGATGGTTGCTTTCCTGGATGTTCCATGGCATGAAACCAAGAAAGCAGCTTCTCGGCAAGGTGGGCAACAAAAGAAAAAAAGGACAGTGGGGTGGGGGCGGGCTTTGCTGGAATTTAATGCTGGACATTCAAAGCAATGCAAGCAATATAAAAGCATTTAACCACTCAGGAGGTTGGATATGATAAAATAAGGAAGAAATCCCCAGTGATAAAGCCTTTGCCACAGCTGGAATCACCAACCAGAGTGGACCCTCTGCAAACACAATGGAGGGATAAGGGAATTAAAGGAACCCTCATTTCTAGAAGGACTGAAGCATGTCTGGGTACAGAGAGTTTAGTAATCAAAGACACTTCCAGACTAAACTGAAAGGCTTGCTGCACAATGTCCTTCTGTGGGAAAGAAGCTGAATCTCTCCTGGCTGCATGTGGAGGACAGAGGAAGGGACCATTTTGCATCCACAGCAGGGGTTCTGGCAGCTATGGAAGCCAATTCCTGGCAAACCTGAGTCTGACCCAAAATACAGGCCTAGCAAACCCACACTGCATGACACCCAGTGTGCCTAAGTGACCAGGGGAAAACCAAAGTGGAGGGAGGTTTACATAAGGGAATATTGGTTGTGGAAACTCACACTCTGCCCCTCCCCATACAATCTGGTTTCTTGCAGGAACAGTTGTGAGAGATGTCCCTGGCCAGGAATTTGAAATGGTGGGGGCAGGAGAGATTGAGTTTGGAGACTGAACCCAAGACCAGGAAATATGAGGTCCACAGGTGACATAGTAGATGAAGAATTGGCTCCCCCACTACATGAGTGAAACCCTGGGGAGGTTCCTGGAATGCAGTGGTCCAGCATGGACTGGCAATTACTGGGGCCTGGAGGTGAGCTGATTTCAAATCTCCAGAACACTTGTCATTCAGAAAAGACCCTGGAGCCCACCTAAGCATAAACCCCTCTACCAGGAGTTCTGCCTGTGGGATTAACTCTCTGACTTCAGCAATCAACCCTGAGGGTAAAGCAAGCACCTTCCTCTAGATAACCCCACC
Organism: Marmota flaviventris; assembly: GCF_047511675.1. Classification (NCBI taxonomy): domain Eukaryota; kingdom Metazoa; phylum Chordata; class Mammalia; order Rodentia; family Sciuridae; genus Marmota; species Marmota flaviventris. The sequence continues at coordinate 65,221,510 of NC_092504.1, forward strand.
CAAAATTACTGAGAAGGGAAGTGAGAATCTTTTGAACACCAAAAGAAACAATTAACTTTTCATAGTGATTCTCTCTCTCTCTCTCTCTCTCTCTCTCTCTCTCTCTCTCTCTCTGTTTGTGACCTTAATAGTTCTTGAACAGTTATATATATTCATATTTTTTTATCATTTCTAGCATTTTTGAAGTCAGATTTTTGAGGACTAGGATGTTTGATTAGCATATTTAAGTTTTGGTTTGTATTCTTTTTATTTTTGTTTTTAACTTTTAAAAGTTTTACTTTATATATATATTTCTCTCACCTGTCTGTTTCCCTTGATTCTCTTTCTCTCTTTCTTCTGATAACAGCCAATCTCTATTGTTTTCTCTTTCACTCTTCCTTTAATCTTTTTTACTTCTATTTTCTCTCCCCCACCCTTGTAATCACCACATCCTATATAACTTCCATTCTTTCCCTGTCTACCACTTGTAGATGTAAACACTTTTGCAAAGTTGCTGTTTTTATTGTAGGCAATAATTGATCACATGATTTCTGTATATTGTGACAATTAACATTGTAGATGTTATAGCAGGATCTATTTGGTTTAATGCTTTTATATTGTTTGCATTGGTTATTGTTAATATTTGTTTCCCCCTAAATGGTGAGGTCCTGAAAACCTTCAGAGACACTGTAAGTCCACAGGGTAGAAACTCTACTGCCTCAGATCCATACTGTTAGATAGGTAGACTCATGAACAACATGAAAAAGCAAGGTAAGGAATTGCCTCAAATAAACAAAGACACATCAATAACAGAATCTATTAACACCACAGTGAAAGAAATATCAGAGAAGGATTTTAGAATATACATAGCTAAACTGATCTGTGAGGTAAAGGACAATGTAAGGATTGATATCAGAGAGAAAATATAGGAAGTAAAAGATAACTTCAATAAAAAGATGAGATTCTGAAAAAAAAAATCAAGCAGAAATCCTTGAAATGAAGGAATCAATAAACCAAATTAAAAATTCAATGGAAACCATCATCAACAGACTAGACCACTTGGAAGATGGAGTTTCATCCAATAAATACAAAATATACAATCTTGAAAATAAAGTTGACCATGAAGAAAAAGTTAAGAGACCATGAACAGAAGTTTCAAGAAATGTGGAATAACCTGAAAAGACCAAACTTTAGATTTATCAGCCTAGATGAAGGATCAGAGATACAAAATAAAAGAATGCACAATCTTTTAAATGACATAATATTAGAAAATTTCCCAACCCAAAAGAATAAAATGGAAAATCAAAGACAGGAAGCTTACAGAACCCCAAATATACAAACTTACAACAGACCCATATCAAGGCACATTAGTGTGAAAATGCCTGACATACAGAAGGAGGAAGAACTTTAAAGACTGTCAAAGAAAAACAACAGATCGTATTTGAAAACCAATCCAGATCTCAGCTGATTTCTCAACCTAGACTCTTAAAGCTAGGAGGTCTTGGAATAATATATAACAACTTCTGGAAGAAAATGGATGCCAATCAAGAATACTATACCCATCAAAATTAAGTTTCAGAATTGGCAACGAAATAAAAACCTTCCATAATAAAGAAAAGTTAAAAGGATTCATAACTAGAAAGCCTGCACCAAAAACATACTCAATAAGATATTCCATGAAGAAGAAATGAAAAATACAAGTGAAAACCAGCAAGGGAAAAACTACACTAGAAGAATAGCCAATCAAAGGAGTAACTAATTCAAATTAAAAAGCAGAAATAAATAAATATGACAAAGAGTAAGAATCATTTCTCAATAATAACACTGAATGTCAATGGCCTAAACTCATCAATCAAAAGATATAGATTGGCAGATTGGATTAAAAAATACGACCCAACAATATGCTTTCTCCAAGAGACTCACCTCATAGGCAAAGACATCTATAAACCAAAGGTAAAAGGATAGGAAAAAAAATATCATTCACATGGGTCTTGGAAACAAATAGGGATTTCTATCCTCATATCAAATAAAGTGGGCTTGAAGCCAAAGTTAATCAGAAGGGATAAGAAGGGCATTTCATACTGCTTAAGGGAATTGTACATCAACAAAACATAATAATCATAAATATTGATTCCTCAAACAATGGAATATCTATATACAACAACAACAAAAAAACACCCTTCTCAATTTCAAGAATCAAAGAGACCACAACACAATAATACTGGGTGACTTTAACACACCTCTCTCACTAATGGATAGATCCTGCAAACAAAAATTAAATAAAGAACCTATAGATCTAACAAATACAATTAATAATTTATACTTAACAGAGAAATAAAAAATATTTCATCCATCAATGACTGAATTCACTTTCTCCTCATCAGCACATGAATCCTTCTCTAAAATAGACCATATCTTTGCTACAAAGTAACTGTTAGCAAATACGAAAAACAGAGAAAATACATTGTGTTCTATCAGATCATGAAGGAATGAAATTAGAAATCAATGATAAAATTAAAAATAGAAGCTACTCTATATTTTAAAAACATTAAAAATAAATAAATATAAATCCCTAACTACTTTAGTCTTCTTTTGAACTTTATATAATGTAATCATAAGCTAGGCATGTTGGCATGTACCTATATTCCTTGCTACTAGAGAGACTGAGGTAGAAGGATTTCAAGTTAACAGCCAGTTCGGCAACATAGTGAGATGCCATTTCAAAATATATAATAAATTAAATATAATCATCCATTATTTTTATCTGGCTTTTTTATCTTAATTTTATGCTTTACATTTCATCTATAATGTCAGAATAGTTGATTATTTATTTTTATTATTGTATGGCATCCCACTCTATGAATATGAATGACATAATTCATTTACCCACTACACTTTGGGTAGAAATTATTTTGGTTCCAGTTATGGCTATTTTAAATGTTTCTTTGAACATATTTGTACATGCCTTAATGGACATTCTAAAGCAGAAGATGTAATGTATGAAAGTGAAAACCCAATAGATTAGTTTAATGACAGATGGGACACAATGGAAAAAAATATTCATTAACTGAAAAGATCAGTACAAAGGACTTGAAAGAGAAAAAGAACCATGGAAAAATTAAAACAAAACAGAAAATCCCCTAGGCTGGATTGTGCGACCTCATCTAGTCCTAGTCAGTGGAGTGCTATTATTCTTTCAGTCACAACATTGTGCCAGGGGTTGGCACAAGGTTCAGGTTGATGCAGCCAGAGCTAATCTTGGAGCTTGGGCTTGAGTCATCTGAATGAGATGCTGTCTTTCCACCTGGACGTCAACAACTTGAATACTAGCCTGGAATTCCTGGGCTTATGTCCAGTCAGGGCCAAAATACAATTGAGTCCTGATAGCATCATTTGAGACCCTGGAGAGAGCTTCAAAAGTCCTATCCTGGACTATTCATTACTGGAAAAAAATATATATATATTTCCTCTCTAAATCTTAGACCCATTAGAGTTGGTTTTGTTTTTCTCACCTTCAATTAGAGCTCTGATTATAAATACTTCTTCACACTTATACATTCCTCAAATGCCCTCTTCCATGCCTTCCGAAAGGAAAGGTAGATCTTGTACCAAGGAGACCTTGTCACGACTCCCTGGTGTATGTCTCACCTGGTGTGTGACCTTCATTCCTTTCCAATAAACCCACTGTGTTGACCCAGGAGCCTGGCATCACAGAGGACAGCAGCAGCGGCACTGAAACTGTTCCCTTCATTGGATCCCAGCTGACCCACATTCATTGAGCAAACCTTTGCATTCATTTGTTCCCAGCTCATTTTGTGGACCCCTAAATTTAATATGTTGTTTCAATTAACATTTTAGAAGCTAAACTCTTAGAGAGCAATGATTATGTCTGAGTGGGAGGATTTGTGATCACTCTTGGAATGGTATCATGAAGAAATGTGGGTGAATTTCATTTACTTCTGCTTTTGAGTCTAAGGATGAACCTAACATTCAAAATTATCATCAGCAAGGAAAAAGAGCCTGCTTGCTTAAATCTCTATAAATTGTCTTATTGGGGCTTCATTCCCTTTGCTATGGAGTTCTTTTCACTCCCCTCTCCTCTTCAAATGTGATACCCTAAGCCCTGACTCTGGGCATGGCACTATTGCATGGCTGATTATTTTATACACAGAGAGAAATTACCTGTATTTGAAACTAGATAGAAAATTTATTTTTCTTCAAATTTAATATTGTTCCATATCCCTTCTTCTTTACTGGGATCATATTTAAAAAAAATTCACAGGTAGAGTTTAGTTTTCAATATTTCTCTTTATTCTTTGCTCTCCTTGGCTCTTTGCATCCCCTCTCCCACAGCCCACATGAATATAAAATTAACTAAGTTAGAGCTTACAAACAGGAAGGTTAGAAGATTAGCCCATGGAATAGTTTCATTTCCTATTTACATTTTAGAACTTTGTCTTTGTTATTATACAGTTAGTATCAGGAGATTCTACAAAACAATTCTCACTTCAGAAGTCTCTTGAAATAGTAGGATATCTGACACCCTGGGCCCATATTTCCTCAAGACAATAATTAGCGGGAGCGAAGTAATGACTACCCATTTTTTCTTAAAACTGGTCCATTTCACTCAGTTACACACTGTAGTCTCCTACTGATAGCCCCAGGAAGTGAGCATGATGTGGAGTAGAAACAGTTGCCGAGTGAAACCACAAGGCCTTCCACAGCCCATGGACTCTGCTGCAACCCAGTATATGGCTGTGTTGCACCCCAGTATGTGGCTGTGTTAACCTAAGCAGGGACAGAAGTAGCTCAGAATTCTGGACCAAAAAGGATCTAGAAACCTTAAACAGTAATCTGTAGATGGACATGGGACCAAGGGACTTCAATAGATGCCACAGGGTGAATAGAAGATGGCCAAGATCAGAAGCCCCCAGTACCTCCATATCACAAAGGAATGGAATAAGAAAAAAGTGAAGTTGCATTATAAAAAATGGAAAAGTTATTTCTTCCATATTTCTGAATGTGGAGACTGTTGCTCATTATCTCCACTTTTGGTGTTGGTAATTGAACCCAGGCCCTCACACATACCAAGCAAGCACTTGACCACGAAGCCACATCCCCACCCTTATCTCCACATCATTGATGAAGACCACATAATGAAACCATTTTCCTCAACAATTTTTGCATGAACTATTGACACAACTAGTTATCAGAAAGAGTATTTTTTTCAATGTGCATGGGCCATATATTTAATAATCACCTGGGGAAGTTGTTATTTTGGTTAGCATTGCTGTTTAACAACCCACACCAAAATGTAGTGGCTTAAAACAACACTAGCCATTCATTCATCAGTTTGGGGAAGCATGGTAAGTTTGACTGATCTCTATTCCATGAGATGTTAGCAGGTACTTGCTGAGGGTGAGTCATTGGAAGGCTCACTTGCTCATATGTCTTGGGGTTGTTGCTGGACATCAGCTGGGACCTCAGCTGGGACCTTGGCTGGGAGGCCTACGCAGGTCCTCGCTATATGTCTGCTTGTCTTCTTTATAACACTGTGGCTTGGTTCCAACAAAAAGTATACCAAGGGACATGAAGTAGAAGCTGGCTTCACCCAAAAACCTGCACAGCATTCTTTCTACTGTATTCTCTCAGTTAGGCAGTGACTATGTGTAGAGGGCATAGAACTTAGCTCTCAATGCAAAGAATGTCAAAGAATTTAAGGACCATGTTTTAAAAAGGCTTGATTTAGTCAGCTTTTTTTTTTTATGCTTTAAGTTTTTTTTTTATTTAGTCAGCTTTATATTACTATAACAAAATACCTGAAAAAAATCAACTTATAAAAAAATCTCATGATTTTGGAGATTTCAGTGTCTGTTGGGCATATTGCTTTTAGATCTGTGACAAAGAAGGACATCATGAAGTTCCCTTAGCACATAGTGAAGCAAAGCTTCATGACCAGGATTTTAAAAAAAGGAAAGAGCTGGGGCCCCACTATCCACTTTAAGGACATGCCCTCAGTGATCAAGTATCTCTCACTAAACCCCAACTTTTAAAGATTCCATCACCTCTCCATACTGCCAATCTGGGGACAAAGTCTTTAGCAAATGGACCTTCAGGGTACATTTAGGATCCATACTCTAACACTGGTATACTTAAATAAAACCCATATATTTCCATTTTAAATATTTATTTACATTGTATTTCTGAGGCCTGAAGCTGCAAATATAGTTTTAATAAACACTCCCAAATTTTTCTTAGGCAGACCAAAATTTGATGTATATGTCATTTTGGAACCTTCAATTTTAACACGAAAGTTCCCCCTCCCTACATTGCCTTAGCCAGGAGTATTTTGTGACATCCCACAGCCACATGTTTCATTTGATGGAAGGGGATAGTGTTAACCGGTCCATTCTAAACTTGAATTCCTCTCACATTACAAACAGCGTAGCACAAGTAGAGGGCACCAAGCAAGGACAGGGCTGATAATCTTGGAGTCACCAAGGACATGTAGCCAGTATGCAGCCACATATCCAACAGGAAACTTCAGCTGGCATTTAGCTATAGTCCCCCTCACTTTTGAAAAGACGTGCTTCTTTCTCCATAAATGTTAAATAAGGGAAATCATTTCAGTAGGAGTATGTGTCTACAGTATTCCCCTAAAAAGCAGACCTTGTGATGAGGACAGAGAGCATGTAATTTATTTGGGAAGTTCCCAGATACAGGAGACAGAAAGTAAGACAGCCCACAGGGGCACGTAACTGAGCCAGCTACCTTAATTGGCAACTAGATCTTAATTTAAATGGAAGCTCTGAGAAATGGCACAGCACACCCATCTGAGCTGTCCTGCCAAGGGTCATAGAGCTGGGATATTTATACTCCCACCCTCTTAAGTAATTTGTAAGGATCCTCCCAGATAGGTATCAGCCATTGTAAATTGGGCTGTTGTGCATGAAAATGGTTCTGGATCTTAAAAGACACAAGTAGAATTGACACACAAAATGCCAGATCGCACATCAGTGCTCTGGCTTAATTGAAATAAATCAGGACTTTGACATACAAGGATTTCCACCTGGATCTTTAAGATTATTCTGTTTTGCTGCTTTAGATTATATATTGAAACTTCTTACTCTTCTTTGAAGGTCAAGAATCCGACTGACAATCCTGTGTTATTCCATGTGTTCCTGAGGAAAGCAACTCCTTATCAACAAAATAATTAACTTTTAGAGCATCCGTGACATGGATTACAGAAGCGTGCTTTCAAGATGAGCTGGTCAGATCCCTAAAGTAGAGGACAGTAGAGGAGCAAGTGCAGGAAGGCTGGAGGAAATCTTTGACTCCTGTAAGATCCCTGGCTTTGCAGACAGCTCTGATGTCCGCTGTTTGAATTTCTTTCATTTTACAAGTAGAGGGACACGTCTGGGCCATTTCTTTCAGCTGGCTTTGCTTTTTGTGGCAGTGTTGGGACTGCTGCTTGGAAAGGCCATGTTGGACGTGGCCAGTGACAATGTGCTCATGCACTGGCTTTGTCTTTCTTGTTGTTTCTGCACAAGTCTGAGACAGTGAGCCAGCCCTGTGCAGCAAAGGTGACCCTTTGGATCCTAGATTCCTTTTCTCTTTGGGGTGCTGCAAGGCAACTAATGCATTTTGATGAGAATCCTCTGCCAGGAATGAAAACAAATAGTATCTCCTGGCTACCCACTCCAGAGGTGGTGGTGGGGAGGCCCAGCTATTTCAGTTATGTATCTTTCTTTCTTTTTTCTTTTCTTTTTTTTTTTTTTTTGGTACCAAGGATTGAACTCAGAGGCACTTGACTCCTGAGCCACATCCCCAGCCCTATTTTGTATTTTATTTAGAGACAGGGTCTCACTGAGTTGCTTAGTGCCTCACTGTTGCTGAGGTGTTTGCTGAAGATGGCTTTGAACTCACAATCCTCCTGTCTCAGCCTTCCAGTCCGCTAGGATTACAGGCATGCGCCACTGTGCCCTGCTCAGTTATGTATCTTTGACTTCTGAATCTCCCTTGCTTACTCTATGAAAATCATTTTCTTCCCAATGAGGCCAATTTTTTTTTCCAGGCCATTTCTATTTAAGGAAGCTGAGGCCACGGTATTGAGATTCATGTTTGTGAAGATCCCGCGGATACAATGACAAGAAGGAGGTGGGGTTTCATTCTCCTTAGGGCACTTCCACCCTAGAGACACTCCAGACAAGTTTCCTAATGAATATTTATTTATTTGTTCTTCTCCTGCTTTGCAATTTGCCTTGCCCTTTGAATTGAAGGCCTTTAAGTTCACGGGGACAATCAATGCACTGAAGATAAATTAGAGTATATTTTCATGGAAGTAGATTGTGATACTAGATTTTATTATTCTAAATCAGAGGATGCTAACAAGAAGTTCACTGATTAAATGTATTATATAGATACAGATATATAGACATATATATAAAATTTGAATATACCACAATCAGGGTATGCTTGTCTAGATGTTTTGTTTGATTCTGACAAAAATCTGAATCATATAAGGAGATATATAGGAAATCTTTATTAGTATTAAATACACAAATTTTTAATGTAAGTTTCTAATTTAAATTATACTTTTTATTCTTCATGAAAATTTAAATTAGTTCCCTAGATATTAAAAATAGCCTATTTTATGTAAGTATATAGGTTTCCTACTTTCAAAAAGTTGAAGACTCAGCAACACTGGGTCCTCCTTTTGCACAAAGGCCATATGATGCAGGAGAAACCTCTGCCCCTGTAGATTGGGTTACTTTTCTCCAGTTTGCCACAGACCTCGCCACTTGATCTTGTCTTCTCAGTACTAGGGCCCAGCGTCAGTTGCCACTGTGCTTATAATAACACTCAATCACCCCTGTGCATTTGTATGGAATTTGAAATTCGAATCCTATACAGACTGAAAGTTACAGAAGCTCAGAAAAATATGTTTGCCTCTACCATTGTTCAGCTACCACCTGTCAAATAGTAAGTGTTCAAAGGATATGAGTTAAATCAATAAAGGGAAGGATAAATACTGTCTTGTCCTTTAGCAAGTTAAAATATGTGGTTATAAGAATTATATTTCTTCTATTATGGTAGAATTTTATGCCTCAGTCACCAGCAACTTTGCAAAATTTTCAACCACTGCCTTGACTTTGAACCAAAGTTATCAGTATCACAAGGGAAATTGGGGGTTTGAATGACCAAAGTAACAGGGGATTGAGTTTATTGACAGCCCCTGGAACTTTCCCCTTTTCAAGTCACATACTATGTTATTAATGAGGGGTAAGTGACCTACTGAAAGAACTTCATTTTAAAACTGCAAGCACTTGAGATTTGAGCAGATAATTTGGTATCATGCCAGATGCTAGGAAACCAAGATTTCTCCTTTCCCCACCCCCATCTCCCTTATGTAGCCCTTATGCTATATTAGTACTGCTCAAAAAACTGGTAAAAAAAAAAAAGACTATTTGATTTTATTTAACAGTTTTAGAAATAAATCTAACTAGTAATGAAGAAAGAATGCAGTTTGACTTTTTTTTATTATTTTTATTTTACAGAAGGCCCTTACTTTCTATTTCCTTGTGCTCCAAGGGGATCACCATAATCAGGGAAACTTGTGAACCTGGGCTTCATCCTGTTCTAGCTGAGATTAGATTGTCCCTGCCCTGAAGGGTCCACTGTAGAGCCACCAGACCCAACTCAGAGTTCTGCTCCTCTGACAATCAACCATCACAGAGAGAGGAAGGAGTCTGCTCCGTAGGGCCCTCAGAGTAGTAGTTTGAAACCCAAACTGAAGAACAGAATACCTAGAATATGGTCTATGACCCTGAAGGAGAGAACAATTTCTTAGGACAAAACAGCACTCCTCACTTGCTTTAGGAGCAAATTCAAACTCCTTACTCTGGCCTATAAAGTCTGATATAATGAGGTGACCTCTGACCTCTTCCTTTGCCACGCCCATTTTTCCTCTCTCCCATACGCCTTGATTCTGCTCCCCAAATGCAGCAGGCCCTCTGAGGCCTTTGCACTAGGCTGGAATGCCATGCTCTGCACATGGATGGCTCATTTCATCATTCAGCCCTTCTCAGTTTTAAGTCGCCTCCTTAGAGAAACCTCCCTTGATCAACCCATCTTTATGCACCTCAACTTTAACCTATACTTGCAACTTAACCACTTTCAGAAATTATCCAGTTTGTTTCCTTGCTCACTGTCATTTTCCCCACTAGAAAGTATGTTCCATCAAAACAGGGCCCTGACCTCTATTCATCAGTATATTCTCAGCACATGGTACACAGTCCTCAAAAAAAGTTGTTGGATGAAAAATCAAATAAAAGAGATACCTGTAGGGCATCAGAGAACAGGGAATTTGATAAGCTTTAGAAGCAGGAATAGAAGATGCAAGAAAGGAAGGAGCTAGGAAGAGGAGTCCAAAGAATAGTAAGAATAAAAACAGAAGGCAGAGGCTGTCCTCTCCTGCTGGGCAATCCTCCTTGACCATCCACCCTGGTGACTTTCCTGTCAATACCACTTCAAGCTCAGCAGAGCATTTTAAAGGCAAAGCGGGAGGGACGTGGAACGGTTGCTATTGCTCCCACCACCCCAGCTCTGCACTGTACTTCCAGTCTGCTCCTTCTTGACCAGGAGGCTGGAGGACACAGCCAGCCAACTAACCAGCCTCAGTGTCCCACCTGGAGTGGGTTAGCTTGCTCAAGACCCTGGGAGAACCAGCACGTTGGCCACAGCACACTGTCACCTCTTCCTCCTTCTCCACTGGACCTACTTATTTCCAGCCCCTGCCTCACATTTAGGAGATGGAATCCTGGACATATAAGCCTTTGGAAAGGCCTTTGTTGATTCCCAACAGTGAGCTCCTAGGATCCCCTTGGAGCACTGTGCTCACCTAATGATGGTCTTGGCCTATATTTATTGAGAGGCTAACCAGCGTCCAGCTTCTCATCTGCCTTACTTCATTTAAGCCTCACAACCTCTCCATGAGACAAAGGATTATTATCCATGCTTCTCAGAAGAGCAAATGAAAGCTCAGAGAATTAAACAACCTGCCCAAAGTCACAAAGCTGAGTAAATGCCAGAATCAGCATATATCAGCAAACCAATTCTAAATGCTTTTAAATGTCATTACCCCCAAATGAATAAAATTGCACTTTAACCTTTCTTTGGTTATTTGGTAATTTGTTCTCAGTTTAACTGATTTCTTTCTCTCTTTCTTTTCTTTCTTTCTTTCTTTCTTTCTTTCTTTTGTTGGAATGGTAGATAAATAAGTATATTCATCTAATTTTCTCTAGATAGCCACCATGAATTACAAAGAAATGTGACCTTTGCACATCTGTTTTATTTTTTCCATGGTGGTAATGTGGGGGTTATTTTTTGACTGCTTTTTGAGGACTCCCTCCTTGCCTGCCCCTAGAAAGCCTTCCACACCCTGTGAAGCCAAGAAATGTTTTACTTGCACCCCACTTTCTGTTCCTTGCTGCCCCCTAGTGGCTGAAGTAAATACAGCTCCTGCTCCAGCAGCCTCTGACAAAGCCCAGAAGCTACATGTTCTTACAGAGCCTGATTTTAGGGAAAAAAAACTTACACTCAGCAGGTTCTTTAAAATAATTTGCCTGAAATCACTGCATGGCAAATGAACAACTCTATTTTGTCTTCCTATAATAACCCAGGATTGGGATATGGGTTCAGGAGCCCTGAATGAGATATTTCCAAATAAAATATGTTTCTAGATGCCATAGCATTTCCTATTATTTCTCCTATACATCAAAACTTTAAAAACACTGTAAAATATACACATAAGATGTTATGGCAATTGATATGTGCCTCTTTTACATGTCCCAGAGAGTAAATCAATTGGCACTGTTGTTTCTACTGTGAAATAAAATGTGAAATGCAGTTCCTTTCTTAGGAATTCTGGAACTTTCTTTTGTATTCAAAGGAAGAAGTAAGGGCTTTGCAGGAAGAATGGAGAGGCTGGTAATAATTCTCCCAATGCTCTTGTTAGAGATAGGTATTGGGAGAAGTTGTGAGTGTATTCAGGATGTACTTGTTTTCTGGTTGTTTTATTGTGGGTCATTCTGGAACTTGTGTGTCAGAAAATAAAACCTTGAAAGCTGTGTTTACACAAGGTTACAAGACTGACCATACTGACTAATTTAATTCATCAGCTTTTTCCTCATTGATTCCACCAGTTGTGTTTATGATTTGTGGAAATAGCAGAACCAGCCTGATTGAGTTAGGTCAGACAACAAAGCTTGCAGAGTCTAAGTTTGCAAGAATTCTGACTTGAGCTCAGTTCACGTTTGTTTTTTGCTTTGGTTTTATTGCCAACCCAGAGAACAATAGTGCAAAGGTTATAGATAACAACACAGATACAAAAGGTAGCTGTTGTTTGCTGATGCCTCACATATTCATCCCTGGGATACATCCAAACCTCAGAGGTCAGTTCAGCCCAAGTGGGTTGATGAACCTCCTGGGAAGATGGAGCCAGGCTCAGAACCACAGGGGCATCTGCATAACCCTCGGAAATCTTACACTTTAAATAGAATGCAGAATCTGGGGAAGAATTGAGGACTGTGTCTTTGGAGAGGGTGAAATGCATTTCAAATAAAGGGTATTGATGTGAAGGAGGATAGGGATGAATGGCAGATGGTCCTAGGGGCACAAGGGGTACAATTACTTTTTCCCAACTAAAAGATTCCTGAATCTATAGATGATGCAGCTTCTTGTGAAGTTCAAAGTGTTCGTATGTCATAGTTCCAGCACATGAAGATAGAAATCCCTGGCAAGGGCAACCTTTCCCAAGTAAAAAGGCAAAGTTTCATTGAAACAAACCAACAGGTCAGCGTTTAGCTTTTTTCCAGTCTTTTGTTCATGCCTGTACCACAGAAGAGAAGCCTGGAGGTATTGCAGCCATCTTGTGAGTATAAGGCAACCAACCATCATGAGTGCTAAGGTTATTTTGGAGGTATTAAAACTGGAAGTATTCAAAACTGAGGAGTGAGTCACAAAGGCCTTGCAGGAGCATTACACCAGCCTTGTTCTGGCTACTCCATTGGCCCCCTTTTTTTTGGGGGGGAGACAAATGATCCCTAATGTTTAGTCCACTCCTGTGGTGTTTTCTGTTATTTATAAATGAAAACAAGTTTTTGTAGCTCAGGTTAAGATTCCTATCACGTTGTCTTAACTCAAGCTATAATAACAGAGTACCATAGACTGGGTGGATTAAACAACAGACATTTATTTCTCTATTTTGGAGGATGGAAGTCCAAGCCAAGGTGCCTACAGACTGTCCGACAAGTCCTCTCCTGGCTTGTAGACAGTTCACTGTGCTCATATGACCTTTCCTGGGTGTGTGCTCCTGGAGAAAGACATTTTTCTCCTTTCCTCTTTTGTAAGGACACTAATTCCATCAGGAGGTCATCACTTTTGTGTAACCTTATCTAAACCTAATTCCCTCTGAAAAGCCTCATCTCCTAAGAACATTGAGTTGCGGGCTAGGTCTTCAATAATTGAATGAGAAGCCAAAGAACTACACAGACACATCTACAAACCAATGCAGTGTGTGAATTTAAGAAGTTTTAACAATTTTCCTTTAACTTCATTGTGTTTTTATTGGGTATATACAGAGCTGCTTCAGAAGTCATAATATAGAGAGCAGGTAAATTAGCAAGAATAATCTTGGGGTCAAGAATCAAGGATTGGAGATCCAACATGGCGGTGGGTGGAGAGGCAGCGTTTTCAATACCCCCCCAGTGATGGGGTCATAAAGACGCATAGATAACGCTTAGATTCTACCAACGGAGAATCTCCTAGCAAAATTCCACTGAAGAGAGACCGGCCGGGAGCTACTAGGATTTTTTGAAGCGACAGATTGCCCCAGATGAGAGAATCCCTGCTAGGAGACGCAGAGGTCCAGATCCGCCAGCCACAGTCCGCGCGCCACGGCGCGGCTGCCGGCCCATCCGCCAGCAACAAACGTGACTGGGTCCCGCTAGCCTCCAAGACGCAGCTTGGCAGGAAGAAGTCTTTAGCCAAGCCTTCATGAAATAGCGAGCTGGGAGCTGAAGCCAACCGGGGACGGACCAGTCCCACCCCTCCCTTCGGACACTCTGGCAAGGAGCCTGGGGCCCGCCATAGCAGAGAGGTGACATCCTCGGAGTTCGGCCCACGGAATTCCTTCCCAGGAGAATCCACTTTAGCAGGTGTGTGACTTCCTCCCCATCCAGATACAAGCAGCAAGAAAACTTCATGGACCTCTCAGGGGTCGTGTCTGTAGGGAAGCAGAGGGGATCCCCGACCCCCAACCCCCCATATCACCAGCGGTGACTCCCAAGTTCTTAGCCGCCAGTTTACCACAGCACTGGGGCTTAAATGGGACACACGGTGGGGCTGCAAGTGTAACTAGATCTCTGGGGAACCGCTTCTGGTGAACAGGACCTGGCTGGCTGGCTGACAGGAGGAAGGGGGGTAAGGGCTGGAGTAGTGAAACGGCTCTGGACTGACAAGTCTGAGAGACTACCAGGAGACGCCTTACAGGGATTGCTAGGGGCAGGTAGAGAGCAGAAGCTCCGCTCGGAGGGCACAGCTCCGCCTACTGGAAGAGAAGAAAATGGATCTCTAAGACTTCAATATTTTTTTTCTTCTTCTCTCTCTGTTCCTTTCTCCCCTTTTCCTTCTCTCTTTCTTTCCCATTTCAAGTTTTATTGTTCTTTTCATTCTCCTCTAATCTATCTATCTCTCTCTCCTTCTTTCTTTTTAAGAGCGTCTTCATTCCCCTACCCCCCAACTTTCATCCCAAGCATTACGTCTTCCATTACGTGTAATTGTCTAAATGCAAATAGGTGAATGTCTCGAGGCTGTCTATAGGGCTCCTAAATACCTAGCTACTACCAACACCCTGATCCAATTGCCTCTTAGTATCCACCTTCAGTAGAGCAATCTTCTAAAGTAGCCAAGACATACTAACCCTCATACCATCATAGCACCTAACCTAAACATATAGTCCTAAGAACAAACAACAAATCACTATATGCATACAGAACCTGGAAGCCTTTTATGAATTGAATGAATCAGCTTTAAAGTACAATAAACCCAACATTTGTAGACATAATCTCCCACCACAAAGGAGAGACAACAGAGATATACAAAGCCAAAACAAATGTATAGGAGAAAGCAGTTAAAAAGCAGTCAAACAGAGCTGGAAAGTAACGTGAACAACATGAAAAAACAAGGGAAAAAAGGACTACAAACAATGCAGGACAACTTAAATCTACAGGAGGACCTAGAAGCATCAGAAACATGGACAGGGAAAGAAATCAAGGCATACCTAACTCAGATGGAACAGAATATTAGAGAAGACATGAGACAGCAAGTCCAAGCATTGAAAGTATATCTTGAAAACGAACTAAACAAACAAATTGAAACTGCAAAGAACGAGCTTTACCAGGAGATAGAGATTTAAAAAAAAAAACAAACAGTAATCCTAGAAATGCAAGAAACCATAAACCAGATTAAAAACTCTAATGAGAATATTACAAATAGACTAGATCAAGTAGAAGTCAGAACATCAGATAATGAAGACAAAGTTTATCAACTTGAAAAGAATATAGTCAACACAGAAAAGATGCTTAAATCTCACGAGCAATCTATCCAAGAGATATGGGATCTCATAAAAAAAAACAAATTTGAGAGTCATTGGGATAGAATAAGGCACAGAGGATCAAACCAAAGGAATGGACAACTTATTAAATGAAATAATCCTAGAAAACTTCCCAGAGATGAAAGATGGAATGGATTGCCAAATCCTGGAAGCCTACAGGACCCCAAACATCCAAAACCGTAATAGACCAACTATAAGACATATAATTATGAAGATAGCCAACATACAGAACAAGGAGAGAATATTAAAAGCTATGAGAGAAAGGAGGCAGATTACATTCAGGGGTAAACCAATTAGGTTAACGACTTATTTTTCATCACAGACTTTGAAAGCGAGATGATCCTGGAACAATGTATTTCAAACGCTGAAAAATAATGGATTCTAACCAAGAATACTGTATCCAGCAAAATTAAGCTTCAGATTTGACAATGAAATTAAAATCTTTCACGATAAACAAAAACTAAAAGAATTCGCAGCCAGAAAACCAGCACTGAAAAACATTTTGAGCAAAATACTACAAGAAGAGGAATTGAAAAATAGTGCCCAAAACTAACAGTGGGAGGTATCTCAGTAAAGGGGGAGAAAAATAACCAAAGAGGAAAAACTAGCCAAACTAAAATAAATAAATAAATAAACATGACTGGAAGTACAAACCATATTTCAATTGTAACCTTAAATGTTAATGGCTTAAATTCACCAATCAAGAGACATAGGCTAGTAACCTGGATTAAAAAAACAAATCCAACAATATGCTGTCTTCAGGAGACTCATATGATAGGAAAAGACATAAACACGCTGAAGGTGAAAGGTTGGGAAAAATCATACCACTCACATGGCCCTCGGAAGCAAACAGGAGTGGCCATACTCATATCGAATAAAATCGACTTCAAACCTAAGTTAATCAAAAGGGATAAAGAAGGACACTATATACTGTTAAAAGGAACCATCCACCATCAAGACATAACAATTATCAATTTGTATGCACCAAACAATGGTGATGCAACGTTCATAAAACAAACTCTCCTCAAGTTCAAGAGTCAAATAGACCACAACACAATAATTATGGGGGACTTCAACACACCGCTCTTGCCATTGGACAGATCCTCTAGACAAAAGCTGAACAAAGAAACTATAAAACTCAATAACGCAATCAATAACCTAGACTTAACCGACATATATAGAATATATCAACCATCATCAAGTGGATACACGTTCTTCTTAGCAGCACATGGATCCTACTCAAAGATAGACCATATATTATGCCATAGGGCGACTCTCAGTAAATATAAAGATGTGGAGATAATACCATGCACCATATCTGATCATAATTGAATGAAACTGGAAATCAATGATAAAAGAAGGAAGGAAAAATCCTACATCACATGGAAAATTAATAATATGTTATTGAATGATCAATGGGTTACAGAAGACATAAAGGAGGAGATAAAAAAATTGTTAGAGACAAATGACAATACAGACACAACATACCGGAATCTATGGGACACAATGATAGCAGTTTTAAGAGGGAAATTCATTTCTTGGAGTTCTTTCCTCAAAAAAAGGAAAAACCAACAAATAAATGAACTCACACTACACCTCAAAAACCTAGAAAAGGAAGAGCAAAACAACAGCAAATGTAGTAGAAGACAAGAAATAATTAAAATCAGAGCAGAAATCAATGAAATTGAAACAAAAAAAAAAAAAAACAATTGAAAAAACTAAAAGTTGGTTCTTTGAAAAAATAAATAAGATCGACAGGTCCTTAGCCATGCTAACGAAGAGAAGAAGAGAGAGAACTCAAATTACTAACATACGGGATGAAAAAGGCAATATCACAACAGACACTACAGAAATACAGAAGATAATTAGAAAGTATTTTGAAACCCTATATTCCAATAAAATAGAAGATAATGAAGATATCGATAAATTTCTTAAGTCATACGATCTACCCAGATTGAGTCAGGAAGACACACACAATTTAAACAGACCAATAACAAAAGAAGAAATAGAAGAAGCCATCAAAAGACTACCAACCAAAAAAAGCCCTGGACCAGATGGGTATACAGCAGAGTTCTACAAAACCTTCAAAGAAGAATTAATACCAATACTTTTCAAGCTATTTCAAGAAATACAAAAAGAAGGAGTTCTTCCAAATTCATTCTATGAGCCCAACATCACCCTGTTCCCGAAACCAGACAAAGACACTTCAAAGAAGGAAAACTACAGACCAATATCTCTAATGAACGTGGATGCAAAAATTCTCAATAAAATCCTGGCGAATCGAATACAAAAGCATATCAAAAAAATTGTGCATCATGATCAAGTAGGATTCATCCCTGGGATGCAAGGCTAGTTCAATATACAGAAATCAATAAATGTAATCCACCACATCAATAGACTTAAAGACAAGAACCATATGATCATCTCGATAGATGCAGAAAAAACATTCGACAAAGTACAGCATCCCTTTATGTTCAAAACACTAGAAAAACTAGGGATAACAGGAACTTACCTCAACATGGTAAAAGCTATATATGCTAAACCTCAGGCTAGCATCATCCTAAATGGAGAAAAACTGAAGGCATTCCCTCTAAAATCTGGAACAAGACAGGGATGCCCTCTATCACCACTTCTATTCAATTTAGTTCTTGAAATACTAGCCAGAGCAATTAGACAGACAAAAGAAATTAAAGGCATAAAAATAGGAAAAGAAGAACTTAAATTATCGCTATTTGCGGATGACATAATAATATATTTAACAGACCCAAAAGGGTCTACAAAGAAACTGCTAGAGTTAATAAATGAATTCAGCAAAGTGGCAGGATATAAAATCAACATGCATAAATCAAAGGCATTCCTGTATATCAGCAACAAAACTTCTGAAATGGAAATGAGGAAAACCACTCCATTCACAATATCCTCAAAGAAAATAAGATACTTGGGAATCAACCTAACAAAAGAGGTGAAAGATTCATACAATGAAAACTACAGAACCCTAAAGAGAGAGATAGAAGAAGATCTTAGAAGATGGAAAAATGTACCCTGTTCATGGATAGGCAGAACCAACATTATCAAAATGGAGATATTACCCAAAGTTCTCTACAGGTTTAATGTGATGCCAATCAAAATCCCAACGGCATTTCTTGTAGAAATAGATAAAGCTATCATGAAATTCATATGGAAAAACAAAAGACCCAGAATAGCAAAAGCAATTCTAAGCAGGAAGTGTGAATCTGGAGGTATAGCGATACCAGAGTTCAAACTGTACTACAAAGCAATAGTAACAAAAACAGCGTGGTACTGGTACCAAAACAGACAGGTGGACCAATGGTACAGAATAGAGGACACAGAAACCAATCCACAAATGTACAACTTTCTTATATTTGATAAAGGGGCTAAAAGCATGCAATGGAGGAAGGATAGCATCTTCAACAAATGGTGCTGGGAAAATTGGAAATCCATATGCAACAAAATGAAACTGAATCCCTTTCTCTCACCATGCACAAAAGTTAACTCAAAATGGATCAAGGACCTAGATATCAAATCAGAGACTCTGCGTCTGATAGAAGAAAAAGTTGGCTACGATCTACATACTGTGGGGTCGGGCTCCAAATTCCTTAATAGGACACCCATAGCCCAAGAGTTAATAACAAGAATAAACAAATGGGACTTACTTAAACTAAAAATTTTTTTCTCAGCATGAGAAACAATAAGAGAGGTAAATAGAGAGCCTACATCCTGGGAACAAATTTTTACCCCTCACACTTCAGATAGAGCCCTAATATCCAGAATATACAAAGAACTCAAAAAATTAAACAATAAGATAACAAATAACCCAATCAACAAATGGGCCAAGGACCTGAACAGACACTTCTCAGAGGAGGACATACAATCAATCAACAAGTACATGAAAAAATGCTCGCCATCTCTAGCAGTCAGAAAATGCAAATCAAAACCACCCTAAGATACCATCTCACTCCAGTAAGATTGGCAGCCATTATGAAGTCAAACAACAATAAGTGTTGGCGAGGATGTAGGGAAAAGGGTACACTTGTACATTGCTGGTGGGACTGCAAATTGGTGAGGCCAATTTGGAAAGCAGTATGGAGATTTCTCGGAAAGCTGGGAATGGATCCACCATTTGACCCAGCTATTGCCCTTCTTGGACTATTCCCTGAGGATCTTAAAAGAGCGTACTATAGGGATACTGCCACATCAATGATCATAGCGGCACAATTCACAGTAGCTAGACTGTGGAACCAACCTAGATGCCCTTCAATAGATGAATGGATAAAAAAAATGTGGCATGTATACACAATGGAGTATTACGCAGCACTAAAAAATGACAAAATCATAGAATTTGCAGGGAAATGGATGGCATTAGAACAGATTATGCTAAGCGAAGCTAGCCAATCCTTAAAAAACAAATGCCAAATGTCTTCTTAGATATAAAGAGAGCAACTAAGAACAGAACAGGGAGGAAGAGCATGAGGAAAAGATTAACATTAAATAGAGACGAGTGGGGGGAGACAAAGGGAGAGAGAAGGGGAAGCATATGGAAATGGTAGGAGACCCTCAATGTTACACAAAATTACATATAAGAGGTTGTGAGGGGAAAGGGGTGCGGGAAACAAGGGAGAGAATTAAACAACAGCAGATGAGGTAGAGAGGGAAGATGAGAGGGGAGGGGAGGGGGGATAGTAGGGGATAGAAAAGGCAGCAGAATACAACAGTCACTAATATGGCATTATGTAAAAATTGTGAATGTGTAACTGATGTGATTCTGCAATTTGTATTTGGGGTAAAAATGGGAGTTCATAACTCACTTGAATCAAATGTATGAAAGATGATATGTCATGAGCTTTGTAATGTTTTGAACAACCAATAAAAAAATGAATCAAGGATTACCATTTGACCCATTTAAAAATGTATTAAAATTCATGTACTGGGCTAATCAATAGTTTTATCAAATTATTTTCTCTCTCTCTCTTTAAGGATTCATTTAATTATTTGATTTATAAGATATAACAGGCTATTTGTTGAGTTTGGGCTATGAATAATCAACAGTAATTTTTATTTCGCTATCAAGTATAGAGCTGTATATCAGTTTGAAAAAACACTCGTAGACATACAGAACACTTAAATGTGTTAACATCATAACAATATCCAGACTATATCTAACTCCACTCTTTCTCTTATTGATGTAAACTCATCTCAGGAATCACAAAGCGAAATAACCCATGCATTACTCTACAACTGATCATTAGCAACTCATCTACAACTGTGAATTAATGTAAATTTTTAGAGTGATGGATTTGAGTAGTACATTTTAAAAATAAATTTGGAACTAAAGTACAAGATGCCTTTGTGTTAATTCAGCATGAAAGAATCAGTGTCAGGAGCTGTTAACATGATATGTGACAAATAATGTCTGCATAATAGAGATTCACAATTGTAATTTAGGTCATAAGTATGCCTTGCATTGTTATGTTTTTAAAAATTTTTTTCTGTTGCATAAGTACTCTTGTTAAATAATTTTCAAGAATAGCAAGCACATTTAAAGACATTTCACTAGACTCCAGCATTTTTTTTTTTTTCATTTCCAACAGTTGCAGAGAGCTTGATATAAAATCCCCACCCCCTCGCACACAAAACACTCAGCATTATATAGGAACGCACGAGGTTTGGAACCTGTGGCTTTAATGTCCCACAGTATGTCACAGGAGGTGAGTTTTTTTTTTTTCCTTAGTCAGTAAAATAACACCTTTCTGCTGCTCCAGCTGGGATAGTGGCAGGAGTTTGAATGCAGGGTAAAGTTAATGCTTGTTGGTTAAGTGGAGAATGTCTGGTTTCAGCAACAGAAATGATGCCCAGGCAGAAAGGTGGCTTGTTTGAGATTGACAACACTTGGGTATTTGTGTTCTTTTGGGAAAGATGAAAAAACATTTTTATCATAATATATTTGGGTAGTGGTTACATCAAAATAGGTCACATGGACATACCCAATGCCGCTCCCTAGAGCCACTGGTGCTTTGGACAATTGCAGGGAGCCACTGGGGTTGCAGGATAAGTGGCCTGAGCAAGAAGTCCTGTCTTCCCTGTGGTGATTCCTGTACCTTCCCTTTGCCCCAGAGCCTTATCTGAAGCACTGGAGAGATTGTGCAGATTTCCTGTTGATGTCTGAGGGCTATGCTTGGAGTTCAGATCAAACTAAACTTTCTAGGATCACTCTAGAATATTTAGAGCTCGTGTTCAAAGGAATTAAAACTTTGGGACCTGTTTGGACACAAATAAGCCAGCTGTGAGTTAACTTTATAAGGTGATTGAAAATGCCTGGCCCCATCCCTCTTCCCAAACTTCCTCTCTCCTGTAACCCCTCTCACTCACACACAGTATCCCCAATGGACCAGAGATAATAGACTTTAAAAAAAAAAAAAAGGCTTCTCTTATAGGATTTAGGAATTTAGGGATTAAGTTGTAGCTCAGTTTGATTACCCAGACTATAGCCTCTCTTTTATAAGTGGTTCAAGGCTGTTCACATAGATCTTAATTTGAAGTTTAAAAAAAGAAGAAGAAGGAATGAATAGTTCTAGGTAGGCAAAGGGGCAACTGGGCTCTGCTCATCACCTTTAAGACGATACTCGGTTCTTTCTGGCTTTGGCTCTGAAAATTTTGTCATCTTAACCCTTGAAATTGTGAACTCCTTCATTTATATCTTGCCTGATTGTTCTTTGGCAACTGAGTTTTATCTGATAGTAAAATGCCAAATAATGTGTTCCAACTGTCTAGAAAACATCTATCTGGAAATGGAATAATTTACAAAATAACTTCCTAATCTAATGAAATTCACTTCTATTACTATTACATGGTCATGAATGAAACTTTGTGGCAAACAATATATTTTAAGGTACTCTCTTTCTAGAAAAAATTCAGTTATACAACTGAGAATAAAAACAAATCTACAATGTACATTTTTCTGTGTGTTCATCTCAATAAAAAATATTTTAAAAGAAACAATAGGAGTTGCAGCTATTGAAGTACATTTCTGTTTTTTTTTTTTTTAAAAAAAAAAAAAAACCATCCTTTTCTATGTAAAGCTTTCCTAATGAAAACAAATTCTTTGAGGTTCACATACCCCTGTGTGCAGTTTCAACATATTTTATTCACCTGCAATGAAGACAACCACTTTGGGGAAATATTGGATTTACAATTTTTATTCCATGTGTGTGAACTACTTTGTGGTAAAACTCTAGAGAATTAAATCCATAATTTATTCTCCTAACAGGTACCACCTGCAAGATGGAAGCAACACAGCTCCTCATCCATGGCTCCTTCCTGGGTTTCACCACAGACAAGGACCCTGGGAACTAAGGAATCTTGATTTGTGGCACTTAAACATGTGATTTAATCATAACTAGAAAAGGAAATTTTACCCACATGAAAAAGTCACAAATGGTTATAAGGTTTCCCCAGTGACATTTTCCATGAATTTATATATTCAAGAGTCCCAAAGCATTGATTTGGATATCAGTCCCATGCCTTATTTGCTCTTCACTGTTACCTAAGTGTCACCTGTTTCTTATGCATGAATAATACTGTAGATATTTTTTTCATATTCAGGCAAGAGAGTCGCTAACAATAACTCTTGAAAGGTGTGCATTAGCAATTGTTAACCAGTACTTCTAGGACCATACAAAGTTCATTCATCCATGAATTAGGTGATATTTTTCAAAGTATAGACTCCCTCTCCTAAGACAATTAAATGAGAACTTCTATCATACATTGAAGCCTGGGCATCTATACCAAAAACCATTTCCCCAAATGATTCTTATCCACACTACAGTTTAAAGAATGCCTAGGTTTGAACTTTTCTGCAGCTACTCATTCATTCAGCCAAGTCTTGCTGAGCTCCTATTAAGTACTGGAGGATAAATTAACGAGACCATCACAGTCCCTGTCTTCAAGAAACTTAGAACCCAGCATTTGCTGAAGCATGCTTCACAGCCCTCAGTGTCCTGTAAGACCTTAATGATTGTTACAAAATGTTGAGCATACTTTTTCTGCAAGACAAGACCCAAGACACAAACACTCTGCATTCTAAAGAATTGTAAGTAATAGGAGACCACATGCTCACTACCTCCAGGGCTTAGTAAGTGGCAGCTGAATTACCTCTGATAATTGTCATCATCACCTAAGCCTAACCCCATTGTCTATGAAAATAGGAAGGAGGAGGGGTCTGAGGAGAAGCCATGCATCCAAGAACCTTGAAGCTGAAGCAGCTAGGACCAAATCTCTTCTCTTTTCTTGCTGTGAACAGAGGAGTTGCTTGAGGGGGACAGGCAGGAGATAGGAAAGGCAGTAGAATATGACACTAGTATGGCAGTATGTATAAACGTGGAAGTATAACCAATGTGATCCTGCAATTTGTACTCATGGTAAAAATAAGAATTCATACCCCATTTGAATCAAATGTATGATATATGATATGTCAAGATCATAGTAATGTTTTGAGCAACCAATAAAAAGAAAGAAAGTGCTAGTTGAAGCACCCTTAGAAATTGGTATGCATTTAAAAAGGAGAAATTGGACATCTAATTTCCTAGTCCAATATCTGCTCATGTTGTGGACTTCCAGGTCTACCACCTGCAGCTATCTAAACTGGGTTAAAGAAAATTAGAGGATGTGAAGTAGAGATGATGGGCAGTAGGACAATTTATACTCCCATGGGAGACGCTGCAATTATGCCAGGTACCAGCACCTGTCCAAGAGGACTGATACCTATTGAGGGGTCCCAAGAAGAAAGAGGCTAGGGGATGTACCATTCCTGTGGAAACAGAGAAAAGCAAAAGAGGTCTGGAGCTAACACTTCCCCCACAAAGCCATGACACAAAATAGTATATTAATTTGCATCCCTATCTACTAAATGAAAAGGACATTTTGCTCTTTGTAGCCTTAATTCTTCTTTGCTGTCCCAATAGAAATAAAATAGAAGAAAAGTGAAAGGATAAACTAAGCTCCTTCCCTACTTTTTGAACTCCTACAGTAGGGTAGTACATTGGAAATGAGAGTAAAGTTCTTAAAGTTTTTGAATGAACTAGACTGATCAGTAAACTGTGGAATCTGACCATATCATTATGTCACAAAGTGTATAGTTGAAGATAATAATTGAAAAGAAAATTTCATGTTTATACCACTCTAAGTTCATCACATACATAGATGATGAATGAAAATATAAAAAGACATTCTTTCAGCAAATAAGATTGGAAAATAATGTAAACTATATCCCCCTTCCCCACCACCACCACTCATCATATTGAAAATGACAGGGACAATCAGTATACAAGAGAAAGGGAAGACCTGCAAAAAAACTTCTTAATTGTGTTTAATTAAGAGTCCTGTTATATCTTACAGGATGCTAAAATTCCATGGAAGACAGGCTGGGAAAAATACTAGTTTGCTTTATATAGTGTAGGATGTAGCACTGTGAGGCCAGAAATCAAAGTGATTATGATATTTATGTCTTAATATTTTTTTCACAATACCATTATTTTATTTATTTATATGTGGTGCTGAGGATCGAATACAGGGCCTCGCACGTGCTAGACGAGCGTTCTACCACTGAGCCACAACCCCAGCCCCTTAATATTTTATTAGTGAAAGAGCATCATGGTTAATGAAAGTAACATTGAAAGGATTATCATTCACAAAGTAATAGGAACTAATCCTTTTTAAAAATTTTTTTTCACTGTAGATGGACACAATACCTTTATTTATTTATTTATTTTTATGTGGTGCTGAGGATTGAACCCAGTGCCTCACAAGTGCTAGGCAAGTGCTCTACCTACTGAGCTATAATCTCAGCCTCAGTAACTAATCTTTATTGGTGCTAAATGCCTTCTGGATATTTTACTAAGCATTTTATGTGCATTATCATATTTAATCTTCCCAAGAACCCTCCCAGGTAGGCACTATTTATATCCCCATATTACAGATGAAAAAAATGGAAGCCCAGGCTACACAGCTTCAGGAAAGCCTTAAACCCATATCCATCAGACTCCAATTCTGCCCTGGGCCACTAGGATATATTGCTTTGTGTTCATATTATTCTCTAAACACTTATGGGAAATTATCCCAAGTATGATTCTAATATTACTCATGACCACACTAAATAATCAGTCATACTTTTGAAACTTGTAGCAATTAAAATGATCCTGACTTTTCTAACTAGCATTTGCAGGTTAAATAACAGTGTAAGGATCTGGATAGTGAGTGTAGTAATGATTTGAAATCGATATGAACTACAAGAGAAAGGCCAAAGGGAGGTTGAGCAGCTGTACACTGTGGAAATGTTAAAGTTCCTCTGGGTGGCAGATTATATGAGTCTCTGTGGGGGTGGGGTGGGTATGGTGAGAATATTTATCTTCAATATACCCTGAGTATGAGAAAATTGGTTGCAGATGGCTCACAGCTGTGAGGAATACCTTTGTTTCATTTGAAACTTGTTATAAATCTGTTCCTTAAACTACCTGCTCCAATGACTTTTAATTTAAAGGATGTTGGGTAAGTCCCTGTATATGACCCTCATATATCATCATAAAAGTGGTGGTGGGATTTGGGCTAGAAACCCCTGGGACAGTCCCTAGATTTATCGAAGGGCTAGGTTACTATGGGCACCTTGGGGAGTTTGAGTTAAGGCTATTATTGATTATCAACATTGTAAAGAAGAAATCAATTTTTAAAAATAATAGATTTGAAGGAGAAAAATCTCCTTTGACTAGAAAAAGGATATTTTACAAAGTTGTACTAGAATTATTCTTTTTTCTGAGAGCATATTGGAAAGTGGAAATATTATTCTGTTATTTAAGAAGTTTGGATTGAAATGGAAAAGGGACAAGTTTGGGGGTAAGCGGTTGAACTTGCTTCTCTGTAGAAGGGTAATGAAGATTCAGTCATTGTCCAGGAATCTATTTGGTAATCAAAGAGTTATTTGATTTCATAAAACCCAGATTAAAGGATCTCATCTTTGAATCAAAACATTTTTACCTATATTTACATCATATAAATTTTCATTAAGTCCTATAGAGTAACTTTATATTTTAACATGTTTAAATGTTGGAGTTACTATAATTTCTGTATTACTAGCTTTTTAAGTTGTTATTATTGAAATCTCAAGAGTCCTTTTACACTAACTCTTTGAGAGGTAAAAATGTCCTTGGCAAGTTATTCTGATTCTTTGAAAGTAACTCATGGATGGAACTGTACACTCTCCCAATCACAGCCAACACATCAGTCTTTCTCAAAGAACTTCTTTTGAAGCCAGTGCATATTGCACCTTCTTGAGAGGTGGGTCAAAATATGGATCTGGATCTTTAAAAAACCCATGCATGAGGCCAGGAGTGTTGGCACATGTCTGTGATCCCAGTGGCTCAGGAGGTTGAGGCAGGAGGATCGTGAGTTCAAAGTCAGCCTCAGCAAAAGCGATGTGCTAAGCAACTCAGTGAGACCTGTCTCTAAATAAAATACAAAATTGGGCTGGGGATGTGGCTCAGTGGTTTAGTACCCCTGAGTTCAATTCCTGGTACTCCCCACCTCCAAAAAAAAAAAGAATTACAAAAGATTGTAACTTCCAAATTGGAAATTAAGACAGTCTGATTCTAACTTTAGTTCTGCCACCAACGATGAGAAGGTGGGCAACTCAACCACACCATCCAAATCTTGGTTTCTTTATCTCTGTGATGATGTAAACATGTCCTCAATGTATTGGAATACCTGAAACAGCAGAATTGGGTCATTCATGAAAATATAAAATGCTATGGTCAAAAAGGATAAAATAATTGTATCTTCATATGCTGCTATGGAGTGCATTTTCTGGAAAGCAGATGAACAACTTTGCCTTTTGACAAGCATTTCATAGAAATGAATCCTACATATATTCAGAGATGCACACAAAAGTCATGCACATCACAGTTTGGTCTATCATAATAAAAATGAAAAAACTAAATGTCTAAAAATGTAGTGAAACTATTAAATTAATCATGGTTTATCCACATGATTGCATGCCAAGCAACCACTTTTTAGTGTTTTTTTTTTAAGTTAAGGATTTTTGCAATGAAGCATTGTGTGTTTTTTTTTTAAATTGACCCAGAATATTTGTGCATTATATAATTAGGTCTGTGGGAAAATCCTGGAAGGAAATAGACTATATTTAAATAATATTTTGTGTGTATTCATCCAATTTTCCTTAGTGAACATCTAATATTTTTAAAATCATAAATTAATTTTTTGGAGGTAAATTCCATCTTGAGAACTAGGGAAAGCTTCATAGAGGGTGTCATTTGCTCTAATTCTTAACTTTCTGGAGTCCTTCCCAGCTCTGAAATGCAAGTATTCTATAAATGAGACATTTCTCACTGTCAAGGCAAGCTGCAGATTTCAAACTACTACCCAGATAATTATTGGAAAGTCAGAGCAGAGTTTTCTTTATATTAACTTTTCAGTGAGTGAACAATGTCCTGCAAGGCTTAGGTAACATGCCCTGTTTTCACTCACTCCACATCCTAAATATTGACCTTCAGGGAATTGAAATTTACAGTCCTGTGTATGTTCCAAAAGAGTTTCAGTTTTTTCCCTTACTCATTTTGTAATCATATGAGTTGTTTTATGAATATAAATTTAAATATTGATCAAAACAGGAACAAAGCTGAACTGCTGGAATTTACTGATGCCGCCACTGGGGTACAGGCTGAATGTGGGCTGGCGATGGCATGTGGATCAGGCTTTCACTTATGGGGCCATCTATGAAGGCATGCTTCAGTGAAATGTCAGGCAACATGTCTGAAACTGCTATAGCAGAATTTGTTATAGACAAAATATATTTTCTCAAAAACCAATTGAACCATAAATACTTTATACTAAAACAAAATCTGAGGATTTCTTCTGATTTCAAACATATTTGAATGTATTTTAATTCTCCCTTTGACCTGAAACACTCAGTGCACATTATAATGTCTACAGTAATTCTCAGTGTTTGGCTGCATGATGTGATGGGTTTTCACTTCCCTTAAAGTCGGATCTGCAATTATAGTTGACTTTGACTATTAGGGTTCCCAGGAGCTCCTCAGCACATTTTCAAGATAGTGTGGACACACAGAGGGAGAAGTCCCAGGAAATGGTACCATTAAAAGTGTTTTAAACCTGTATGTCATTTAGTCTTTGGCTATCACTGCTTTTGTTTTAACCTTTGATAGAAAGAGGCTATATGAAAGATGTGTGTTTGAGCCCAAGATCTGTCTTGAAAAAAGTTAGAAAACTAGTGACCTACTTGACTTCAATGATGTTAACGAATCAAACTTCAGCTTTCATTTTTCAGCTAGCTCAGTCCTTTGACTTGCCTCAGAGATTGCATGATAACTTCTTAGAGAGAGTTCAGTGATGACTGTGTCCACTCTCAACAGAGCCACTGGGTAATCAGAGAGCCCTCTGGTCAACTGATATGCCTGTATGGCACAGAGGACAGAAATGGCACTTCACAATTTCCTTCCGAGTGACTTTACATTTGTAATTTTTAAAATGACTGTTTCATTGCTCTTTTAAAAATGATACACACTGAAGATTTTTAAATTAGGCAAGAAAGTACAGAAAAGAAAAACAGATTATCCCAAATCTTACTCCCTAAAAATAAATATTTTTAATATTTGATGAATATTTTCAAGAGCTCTTCCCAGACATAAAATACAAGTGTATATTCTATCTATCTATCTATCTATCTATCTATCTATCTATCTATCCATCCATCCATCCATTTAAGAAATAAAGGAAGAGACAGAGAGACCAAGAGAGAAAACAGAGGAAGAATGAGAAATCATACCACATAATATTCATGAACTTAAATTTAGGGTTGCCCTTAGGATATATCCTGATTTTTATGTTACCTTTTTAATCTAAGTTCCATTACCAATTGTTCCAAATACTTTTATTACCTTGTCTTCCATTAGTCTGTCTTAGAGCTCTCCATTTCTGACAAAGGATTTAGCATGTTCTTTTGAACATGGACCATGTTTTCCTGTCTTCTGAGCTTTACTCTTGCTAACTTCTGCCCTGGCTTGCTGGTCCAGATTCCCTGAGCAAGTGTCTCCTCCTCTCAGCTCTAAAACTGCCTAATAGCCCACACTTGTTTTTGGCATTTGGTCTGTAATATCTTTTCTTCATTGTCTTTTGGTATGCTGGTGTCCCTATTAGATTGTAATGTTCCCTAGAACAACAGAACTTGGTGGGGGGTTTTTTGTTGTTGTTGTTTGTTTGTTTTGTGTGTGTGTGTGTGTGTGTGTGTGTGTAGTTACCTGGGGCTTTCCAACCATTGCTGAATACAATCATTGGGTGATTTCAATTTGCTGCCTACTTGCTCCGCAAGGCTGACGAGGGATCTAAAAGTTCAGGAAACTGGTGAGGTGTCACAGGACTCACCAGTGTAGATTTCAGGATACTCAGGAGAGGGCTAGGAGCTTGGTGGGACATGACAGAAATGTGCCTGACAACAGCACAGCTAGATCATATCCCAGTATCCACTTTACACAAACTCATCAAATGAGGGCAATTGACTAAGTGGAACACTTACAGGAAAGTTAATGCATTAGGAACCTGAATTTCAGAAGGATGAAGAACAAAACTTTGAAAACACAAGAAACAGACTGAAGAGAAAATTGCCTTCTAAGAGAAGAAAAAAATAGATGAGTTTCCTCTGGGGAAAACATGGTAAAAAAGAGGGAACCAAGGGCAAAATGAAGACAGGTGAGGCAGTGTCATTCTTTGTGCAATTTGATGTTATAATCCTGCTGAAAATTTTTGTTTACATGAAAGGGAGAAAAACCTGAGAGTGAGTGAGATCCATAGTTGAGACCACATGTGTCCCTGTTATTCCGGCTTTTCAGGGACTGAAGAGTATATGTCCCATTAAGACAATCTTAGGAGATCATTTGCAAGTTAAATAATATGGAGCAGTTCTACTTTCTCTATGTATTTTGTTAAAGTGAACAAGGAAACAAAAGCAGGTTGATTTTTGAACTTCAACTTCCAGTAATGTCTTTTTAAATGTATACATGCACACACAGTCACTCTCTTACAATTTCAGCCCATCTCAGAAGGTATGATGGACACCTCAGAAACATTACCCAAGTCCATGCCACACTGAACCAAGGATTCTGCCACCTGCTTTGGAGACAAAGTCCAAGAAACTGTGCTTTGTTTTCCTCTGACTCAATTTTTGGTAAGGAACAGCAATCCTATCATTACAGTTTCTATAATGTCATGCAAATATTTGATCTATTTTGCCAAAGTACGTTATCAGCTCTCTTCTAAAGGCAATTGCATCCGATTCACAATCTAAGAGGAAATAGATGTAGAAAACAGGACACTGACTTTGGAGTCAGACAGGCTCAATTTGGGGTCATGACTTTGTGATCTAGAAGAAGTCATTTAGCCCTTCTGAACCTCAGTTACCTCTTCAATAAAATGGAAATTATAATTCCTATCTCCCAAAGGATTTGTTACACTAAATGTCAAAAATATAATAGTTTTGTGCTTCTCTGACAATTTCACCCACACAGAAGAGCAAGGAGAATCAAAGCACCCACACGTACACTGTATGACATTAGTACCATATCCCTTGCCAAATAGAAAGTAACTGACCCGAACAAATTTTTCCACAATCTTCATCTAGAACTAAGCAACAGCAGGCAATCTAAGTTAATTTCTGACCAAAGGAGATAAAATATGTGGTTGGTGACATTTAGCCTTGTGTTTGCCAAAGAAATATATTTCCTCTTACTTGAAGAGGAAAAGGGAAAGATGAAATAACAAGAGAACATCTCACCTAGGTTCCTGACACCTGTCCAGTACCCAGTCTCTATTCTTCATAATGACTAGCTAACTTCCTGACTGAGGTAATTATATTCCATGAGGTAATTATATTCATGAGTTAATGGACTCGCATTAAATTCCCAATGAACATGAAATAGTTGGAAATTGGTATCTTTTCTTTGGCAATTAAAAGAGATTTGAATAAAAACATATTTTTTGGGGGGGGGGGTCCAGGGATTGAACTCAGGGGCATTCATCTACTAAGCCACATCCTCAACCTTATTTTGTATTTTATTTAGATACAGGGTCTCACTGAGTTTCTTAGCACTCACCGTTGCTGAGGCTGGCTTTGAACTCATGATTCTCCTGCCTCAGCCTCCTGAGCTGCTGGGATTACAGGCATGCTCCACTGTGCCTGGCAAATAAAAACATATCTTAATACCCCTCAGAGAGTACCTGACATGTAACAAGCTATTTTCATAGCATTTTAATGCAATTTGAATGTGAAACAATTGGAAATTTAAGAAGTTTCTTAAGAAATCCTATGAAAGAACTGGAACACCATTTTTTACTTGTATGAGATGGGCCTACCAAAGTAATTGATGGATAATTCTTTCAGTTTACAAAAAGAAGCAAGATAATAAAAACCACACATACAAGAGGTATTTACTCATTCAATTTATGATTTATCCTTTTCTTTTTTAAATTTTAGTTGTAGATGGACATAATAGCTTTATTTTATTTATTTATTTTTATGTGGTGCTGAGGATCAAACCTAGGACCTCACACGTACTAGGTGAGCGCTCTACCACTGAGCCACAACCCCAGCCCTGATTTATCCTTTTCTTAATCTCCAAATTTAGGTTAGCAAACAACATGTACAAAATGTGACAAATAATGAAATTATTTAAAAACATGCTTAGGCTGTGACATTACACATATTTCTCAAGATGTAGCCCCTTATTAGACCAACACTTCTTAATACATCAATATGGATTCATTTCTTCTGAGGTACGACACAGATGTGTTATTAATAATTAACTAAACTTTGCCCCTTTCCCCTCCTTTTGGCTTTTAGTGAATATCCAAGGTATTTCTATGATATCTTCACTCATCACTTATATTAAACTGTATTTTCTCCTCTAGGAGAGAGAAGGTGCTTATTTGAGAATAGAGGCCGTTGCCCTAAATTTTCAATTCCCCATTTGCACAATAGCTGAGATGCTGCTAAACTTGTTTTGCCACCATAAACAGTTTGGCTTCAGTGATGCTGTAGCAACTACATTGCAAGACAGTTCTTGGTGAGCTAGAAAATAAATGCACTCACACTGAAATTTGGAAAGTGGTAGTCAGAATATTTAAAAACCTATAGGGCCTTATCACTGACAAAGCAGAACACATTCTGAAGAGCTGGAGCATGATGGTAAAGTCCCTGCCTTCCCCCATTCCTTTGTCTGTCAAGTGAAAACCTTTATTAGCTAGAATGAGCAGAAATCTGGAAGATCTCAGTGGAGAAACCTGCACAGCCAGGGCTGCAGTGGTATTTGAGGGCCTAGAGAAGTTAATATTTTCCAGTGGGTACAGAAATACTACAAGACTTTTAACAACTGGACAGGCTATACTATTATGTACCCAGTAAATAGTGCTACCAGCTGGACAAGAGAATTGGAACAATTAATACTGAAAAAAGGGAAACACTCAGATTTTCTGTGTACTGAGACCCTGGAGAGGATTCCTAGAGTGTATAGCACAGCAAGAGGATTATTCCAGAAGATATTTCTTGGTGATCCATTATAGTTTCTATTGACATGTAAGGTTGAGAATGAGACCTTGTCCATTATAGTCCTATATTCCTCAGCACATTACTGAAATATAAAACCTGGAGTAAAGAAACTTCTTGAACATTTTTTAGTCCATGCATCTAATAAGCTTATTTCCCCCAGTGAATTCCTTTGGTATGAAATGACAGCTTTTTTATGACACTAATATTCTTTGCAGCAATGTTTGAGAAATGCCACTGAAATTGTCCTCTCCGCATTTACATACACTGGGGTTTGTGAGCTCTGACAGACAGCTCACCACTGATGTGTGGAAAAGCCAGGCAGGGTTGCCCTGCTGCAATCATTCCCAGGTTTATATAATGATTTATTCCAGAGGCTCAGGAGTCTTGCCACTTACTTTTTTGATTGCAAGACTAAGAGAGGTCTTCAAACACTACCGATAATGGTCAGAGGTTGGCAAACACTTGCTATAAACTTCCAGAAAGTAAATATCTTTATTGTTGTTGTTGTTATTTTTTAGTTGTAGATGGACACAATCACTTTTTTTTAAAATTTTTATGTGGAGCAGAGGATGAAACCCAGTGCCTCACATGTGCTAGGCAAGGGCTCTACCACTGAGCTACAACCCCAGCTCCAGAAAGTAAACATCTTTGCATGGCTGTTTCTTATTACAACTCATCAGCTCTGCTGCTAGAGTGAAAGCAGCCATAGATAGACACAATGTCAATGAATGAGCATGGCTGTGTTCCAATAAAACTTTACCTGTAAAAATAGGCAAAGGACTGGATTCATCCTGTTTGCTGTAGCTTGCCAAGCTTTGATCTAAAGTAAAAACCAGTAGCACTTTTCAGCCTCTTCTCTTTCAGCCCAAGAATGACCTTTACACTACCTATTTGTGTCCTGTGAAAAAAACTAGGCTGCAGAGATAAATTAACTGAGATTGATAAATTAATAAAATAAACAGGGTCTCATCGTTATTCAAATTTATAAGAAGAAACAGAGGATAAGAAAATTCCAAATGACAATGTAAAAGTTGCACCCAGGTTATGAGAGAGAAAGAATTTCCACTGAGCTCCCAGAGACATTGAAAATGAGCCTCACTTAAGCTACTGCCATGAAATGTTTGGGGACTAAAGGCCTAATGACAATTGTCTGGCTGAGAATCAAGTAGCTGTCACATCAGTGATCCTGCTGCTTGCTACTATTTTTATTTGATAAGCAGAACCTTATACTTGGGCCTCCATTTGAAGTAAAATCATCAATGATTCATGGTTTGGGGACAAGAGGCCCCCATCTCCAGATTGGCCTGTGTTCGGGATTCTTTGGCAGGAGTGTTGTAGATGTTTTCAATTAGGTGAAAAACAAAACCTCAAGAGAATATGGCTTTAACCCAAATAAAACCTCCCCTGGAATATAATTTTCCTGTCTCCCTCTTTCTGTCTCTCACTGTGTATGTGAGTGTATACATGTGTGTAAGTGGTTGAGACAGCTGTGTTACACAGGTGGTATCCTAAGCAGTAAATAATAGGGCTTTTATAGATGGCTTGAGACACACAGTCTCAAAACAATTAATTTTACCAGTACACATTTGACCTAAGAGCACTTTTTATCACAGCAGGAATTCCTTATCAAATTCTCAGAGGTAGGTGCCCATAAATACTTTGGAAGCAGATGGACCTTGTGGCTGAGATGGCCAGTAACTCGAGAAAAGAGTAAGAGGTGGCCTGGGAAGAAAGCAAAATATAAAATATTGACCCCAGTCCCAAAAGGCAAATCCAAATAGTCAAGCTGGCCTTTCTGTATATGTCCCAACCCAGCCATAGTGCTGGAGAGCCAGGGAAGGTAGAAGTCAGCCACCAGGAGGGAGGCTTTGCTTGTCGTCATAAGGTATGAACGCTCACAATGTTACAAGCACTTGATTTGTATTCAGAAAAAAAAAATGACCAGATGGAAGATAAAGAATTCATGCAAAATCCTCCAAAAACAACTAACTAACAATATTTCAGTGAAAAAACTCATATGACTGAAATATATATTGAAATGTCTTTTCATATGTGGATATACACACATACACACTCACACATGAAAGACATCCATCTGTCTGATAATAGTGGAAATCACTTTTATTTATTCACAAATTATTCATCCACAGACAACTGTGCATCCAATTTTCTCTACTTGATTAGCTAAATAAGTAGAGAAATTAGCTAACTAACACAGACACACAATCTGCAAATTAGAGATTCTAGCAGAATTCTAGCAGAATTTATTTTTTTTAATTTATCAATTGTTTTTAGAATTTATATTTCAGGTATCAAGTCTGGGTTCTGTTTATTTGTTTGGTTGATTTTTCCCATTGAACAATTGCTGGTCATCACATTTGTTGTTGTTGTTAAAAAACAAAGATGAAGGTTGCAGTTCCTGCAAATAGTACAATTATTTTTAGAGACTTATCAAAATCCTGACACTGTTCCAAATTCAACAAACATTTTTATAGGCTAACAATCCTGAATGACAGTTAAATAAACAAATCATTATAGTTACAGCAAAGCACATGCAGAAGGGCATTCACTTGCTGCCCATCCTTGAGCCTCTGTGGAGACAGGAGGAGTGTCAGAAAGATAGGGAAAATCTTCAGTGAGAAAAATCTGACAGCTACTCTTCTGATCTGAGTCCACATGTGAGTTATGTGTAGAATCATAAACTTGTGGATTTAAAAAATTCTATTTTTGCTTAAAAAATGGTGAAGAGATTATAGGCTTCTCTACATCTCTTACTTAAAATCCCATTTTATTACATAATTTTCATCTACCATCTTGTTATAAATGAGAGTGTTTCTGTTTCTTCCTGATCAAAGGATCCTGATTTTTATTGATTGTGGGCCTGATCTCAGGGGAGGATTAAGTGGTTGACATGGGACACTCATAACATCAACACATAACTAATTAGAAGGCAAACACAATCCCAAAGGAAATCTTTAACTCAGGTCTCTTTCTAAGAAAAAAAAAAATCTTTTTTTCTGTTTTAAGTCTGCAATGTCCATTTCAAGTATTATCTCCTTATTTTTCTCAAAAATCTGAAATATTTAGCACCTTATAAGCCTCCGATGTCTTTTTCTCCTTCAAAGAGCAACAAATAACAGACATTTTCTTTTAAGAAAGAAGCACTAATAAGATAAAAACGATGCAATCTTTTTTCTTTGGATCTAATCGAACTTGGGCATCTGCCTTTTCTCCACAAATAGTGATTTGGATTTTTTTTGTGTGTGTGTGTGTGTGTGTATTCAATGGGATCATAAATATGAGAACCCTCTAATTTATTTGATCAAAAGCCAAGAGTACTTGGTCTGCATCGTGAGAAGAAGTAACTGAACACCCAGACACACAGATTTACAGCTCAATTCTACAGATGTTAGTTGGAGAAATAAACCACTCTCCACTGAACTATGAAGTCATGAGAATAGCCCATAAATTTATGTAAATTTAA
The DNA here is from genome assembly GCF_047511675.1 of Marmota flaviventris. NCBI lineage: Eukaryota > Metazoa > Chordata > Mammalia > Rodentia > Sciuridae > Marmota > Marmota flaviventris. The sequence continues at coordinate 65,258,284 of NC_092504.1, forward strand.
GAAAATAAAGAATGGGTAGGACTACGACTCTGGGTCCATCATACTTGGAAAACTGAGAAACAGAAACAGGAGGAGGGCTCATCCCAAGGCAGAAGGCACATCCCTTTAACAAGGCTCCCTCCATGGATCTGAGGAAGCCACTCAGGCCTTTTTCCTCCCTCCTGCCCCCTCTGCTTGAAGAATTTCCCCCAGGTTCCCCTGTGTTTCTGCTCTCTCCCAGATACTCTGAGAAACATCCCCCAAGTATCCTGGGCTATGCTGGAACCAGCTTCTATCTGCTCATGGGCACTGATTTTGTGAGTCTCTCCCCAAGTTCATGTTCAGTGACAGTGTGTCAGTAGCTTGAATTCAGTCATAGTGGAAGCATTCACACCAGACCACGGTTCTTTTCTTCCTGGAGGTCTGGCCAGTGGTTAATCCTATGCCAGCATGACACTATCTTGGACACATGTCTGTCTTCATCCTCCCTCCCCTTGTCCTATATCAAATTCTTTCCTCAGATAACCACACACTTGAAATATTCCAACAAACTAATTGAGTAAGTCATCAGTGGGGGGAAAAGGTATTTAATGTATTAATCCTGCCAAGCATTCATTGAACAGTATCCAATAACAATGACTTAACCCAAGGAAAAAGAATCTTGTATCAACTAAAGTCTGAGTATTGCTGAGGAATGATGTGTTTGTCTAGGACAAACTTCTCAGCACTCTTTAAGTCATGTACTAATGACTCTGCCTGAAACCAGTTGTAAAAGGATGTTGAAAACAGGTTGGGAAAAACAACCACCTTGACAGAGGGCCCAATATTTATTAGTGCATTGACAACTTTGTCATGAGAGAAGGGAGAACCTAATTCTTAAATAAGTATCTGTTATCACCAGGAGAAAAGCAAAATATGCAAGGGCATTTTTTTAATACTGTCCATCCTACATTCAATATTTTTTTCTTTTAAAAATTTATTTACTCCAACACTAGATTGTTACCATATTTCATTAAATCTAATATGCCATTTATTACAAGATATGCCACTCTACCTGGGCACATGCCTGTAGTACTAGCTACCATGAGGCTGAGGCAGGAGGATCACTTGAGTCCAAGAATTTGGAGCCACCCTGGGCAACATAGAGAGACCCTGCCTCTTAAAATAAATAATATAACATTTCATTAGGCACTACTAGGAAAGGAGAAAAATTGTTACAACGAAATTAGGCACAGTTTTCTTCTTGGAAGTTTTTACTTTGTTCAGTTTCTTTAGATTTATCTAGACATATTTATCATGTGTCTTGTGTATACCCACACATTCTTAAGGTGCAGAACATCATCCTAATATTTTCCTCCTTCTGTAACTGTAGCTAATGATGCATACACTCAGGTTGGCTGGCCACCCAGCCTGGAGGACAACATCCCAATTTTAAAGAGGTATAAATTTGGAAGTAGGGGAGGCTGTGGAGCACATCTTAGAATGAATGAAATATGGTTTATAATCTCTCATATTTAGACTTCAGATCTGGTCTCTAGACTTGGAGTAGATGACCACTCTGGTGGTGTTTTGCCTGTCTTTAGATCTGGCTACGTTCACTGAACACCTGAATCACTTGGGGAGTTTTTAAACTCACTCATTCCACCCAATTCAACCAAAATTTCTGAGTTAAAAAATTCTCCAGGTGATTATAATCTGCAGATATTTGGGAAAATATATGAAATTACATCTTCCAAATGTCCATCCTTTATTCTTTCTCTTTATATAATTTATAAGATAAAGTGTATCAGAAAAAAGGTCATGCTCTCTGCTTTATTGAAATTATCTAAGGTTAACTCGTCAAGCAGTTATTAGGACAGAAATAAATTATAGTTTCTTTTATGACCTTTTATTCCTTAGGTTAAAAATCTCATTCTGCACTTAATGTACTTTTGATTCATACTGATTAATTATCCTTCTACTCTCTGAGGACCTAGTTCTGCAAGTTCCTAAAACTAATTAATAATACCTCATTTTTGAAGTGCTATTTATTTTAAATCTTTAAACACATATTTTGATGAAAACTTGTAATTTTCATATGAAATAGCTTTGGTTGGATTCATAAGCTAATGGCACATAAGTATCATAAAAACTAGCCATCCTGAGACCAAATCTCATCCTAGAATACAGACAATAAACACAGTTGATTGGAGACAATGACTTTAATTGGTTCTTCTTTACCTCTAGCAGGGACATTCATTAATCACTCTGGGAATACTCAATCTTTTTAGTTCCTACACAAAGATCCTACAGTACAGTTTCCCAAATTCCAATATTCCTCTTCATTTTTTCCATCCTTTCTAACAGAATCCTGATTGCTGTTCAAGTGTTTACTTCCCTACTAGCTCCAGAGTGAGACTCCCATTATTCTCTGCCAATTAATACACTTGATTCTGAAAGAACAAACAAGGCTCATCGTCAGAGAAAATGCCCATTTCTTGAGGAACAGCTCTGCATATTTATAGAGGGGGGGCAGTTTGACAGTTATGACAGTTTAACAGTTTAATAGTTTGACAGTTGGCACGGGGTGCTTTATGATTGGTGGGTAAGGACCATGTGAGTCAGCAGGGCTAGTCTGATTGGTGGGTAAGGATCATGAGAGTCAGCAGAGCTCACCATTGGGTGGCTCTCTCAGGGGATGAGGAAGTTAGTCTTTGGAGCCGGGGGTGACTCCCAACATTCCCCCCTCTTTGTTATTAAATGAAAGTGGGTGTCAACTCATTCTGGCTGTTTCCTGCTGAGATGGGGTGGCGTGGGAGAATCAGAGAGGAGGAAAGTAAGGAGCCCCCACAGGAGGGCAGAGAGGACTGGTATAACTTCAGGAACCAGATCAAGGAAGGTTCCTTGCCACCACAGATACATGATGATGTAGGTCTCAACTGGAGGTGTAAGCCAGGTGTTGCTAGGTGTTCCAGGGACTTATGAAGTGTTCTCTAAAAGAGCTGGCTGGTTCATGATTCCTGAGGAGAAGCTGGTTAAAAGCTTGATTAGAAATTTTACCCACCTGAGTCTGAAAGAACTTTATGATAAAGGGAAGGAACAGGCACATAGGAGGACAACACACAATGGTCCCACTACCGGCCAAATCCAAGCAAGTAGGGGGGTCTGTAGTAAGGAGGAGAAGGGGGTCTGGCTGGAGGGGGCCTTTAGGGTAGCCACCAAGTCAGTGAGTTTGACAATATTTTCTTCCACACGGCCTGATTCATTAACATAGGGAGTCCAGGAATTCAACAGTGGATGTAAGTGCACCTTCAAGAGGGGACAATCAGTGGTGGCCGCAAGGCAGGTAGAGGCCAGAAATGAGGGAGAGCATTAGGAGAACCCATTTATGGAACATCCTCAGGTATTGGGCTAAGAATGGAGACGTGGGAGAGACGGAGCTTAAGGGGATCTTGTGGGGAGGGATGACAAGAGTACTTAATGACAGGTGAGGATCATTGGCTCTTCTGATGAAGGTGCAAGAGCACTGGACTTAAGCCTGGAAATGTGAATCCACGGGGTAAGTTGGTTATTAGACAGCCCGAGTTTGGCCGCCAAGGGAGTGCACATAATCATCTGATCAGGACCCTTCCATTTTGGTTTTAGAGAGGGCTTTTCCCCCAGTGGGCAATAGTAAACAAGTTGACCAGGTGTTAAGGAGGTAGGGTTTTGAGAGAGACTAGGGTCAGGAAAGATCCAGTCTTGATAGCGCCAGAGTTTAGAACGTAGATGGAAGAGGAGGGGCAGGGGCATAGGTTTCAGAGATGGGTAAGGGTTCTGTAGGCAATCCGGGAAGAATGAGGGGATGGCCATACATGACTTCAAAAGGTGAGAGATTAGAAGGCTTCTTTGGCAAGGCCCTAATGCGCAATAAAGCCAAAGGGAGCACCTTTACCCAGTCCAGGCTTAATTCCATGGTGAGCTTGGTGAGGGTCTCTTTCAGGGACCGATTGGTCCTTTCTACCTTTCCGGAAGCCTGGGGGTGGTAAGGGCAATGGAAATGCCAAGGGAGTGATAGGGCGTGAGCCACTCCCTGAGTTATCTGCGAGGTGAATTCTGGACCATTTTCTGATTGGATAGAAGTGGGCATCCTGAAATGAGGGATTATGTGAGTAAGCAACAGATCAACTACCGTGGAGGCCCACTTGTTAGAACTGGGAAAGGCTTCAACCCATCCCAAAAAAGTATCTATCAATACAAGAAGATAAAAATGTTTTTTACTCGGGGCATGTTGGTGAAATCAATCTGCCAGTCTATAGTTGGTGTATGACTGCAGGCCTGATGAGAAGGGAAAGGTTTAGGTGGATTCGGGGCACTGGTGAAAAGATTGGAGGTCGGAGGCCAAGGTTTGTCCAAAGAGGTGTGGACTATCTCGAAATCCCTGAGGAAGGAAGGACAGTCCAGGTTAGTTGTCGAGAATGTCTGGTGGTGGAATCTGTCCAGGTAAAGGCAAAAAGATCTTGTGATTCAGGGGCAAGGGGAATGGAGAAGAAAGCATCCTTTAAATCTATGACTGAGAAGTGGGTGGCAGTGTGGGGGATCTGAGAAGGGGAATGAGCAGGACGAAGGTACCCCTTGCTAAGAAGGTCCTGAATAGGTTGTAGGCCCAGAAGAGCTTTTGTGGACAGGGGGTATTGAGCCTGATTGGGGAAGGTGTTGGGATCTTTGAGATAAATGTTAACTGGTGGGCAGGAAACGGTGGAGGGGGTGTGGGTATCCCATACAATTGGGTCGACCAGGTTCGTAGGTAAGGGGTCCTTTTTAGTATGGTGTTTCATGTCAGCCTCATAAGAGGAGCAGAATGGCCGGCCAGTCTTCTGCCAAAAGGGCCAGAAAAGATGAACAGGCCGATTCTGGGGCCTGACTGATGCCAGGAGCCCGGATATTGATTGTTGTATTGAATTTAGAGAGAATATCTCGGCTGAGCAAAGGAACTGGACATTGGGGCATAACTAGAAAAGTCTGAGAGAATGAGAAGTTGTCTATGGAACAGAGTAATAGAGGAGTCTTTCTTGGATAGATGGTCTTTCCTCCTACCCCGACAATAGGAGAGGTAGATGGCACTGTTTGCCCCCAGAATTCTGTCAGGACTGAGAAGGTAGCCCCCGTGTCAAGGAGAAAGTCAACTTTGCACCCATCCACCTGAATCCGCACCCTGGGTTCCTGTCTATTGATCATTACAGTTGGGGACAAGGACCCAAGGCTCCATCAATTGATTGCCATACCCAGAATGTCGGAGGGTTCCCTGGCCATAGGCCTCCTATGGGATCTAGGACAGTCAGAGCCCCAATGACCTTGTTGTTGACATTTAGGGCATGGGGTACGTGGAGTGCATGGTGCGGGGCATGCCCAATGTCCCTCCTTGCCAAAGCAGGTGCCCGGGGGTGTTTTTATGGGCGGCAACCTGAGGAAGCACCCTGCAGGGCCTGGGCGAGCATCTGAAATTTATTGTGTTAGGCCCTGTGCTTGAGGCGCTCAATTTCCTCATCCCGGTTGTGAAAAACCTTAAAGGCTACCACCAAGATCTCAGTCTGGGGGGTGGCAGGGTCTTGTTCGAGCTTTTTTAGTTTGGCTTAGATGTCGGGGTAGCTCTGCGAGAGGAAATATGTCATACATGCGGAGAATCGGTCCCTACTCTGTATGCCAGCTTGTGTATAATCCCAGTCTGGAGTTTGATCTGGGGCAGCAAATGGTCCCAGAGGATGATTGGGATTAACTCAGTGAGTTTCATCCGCATGGGCTCTGGCAAGTTCCCAGATTCTGGTACATTCCTCAGAAAAGAGAGTATTAGCCAATAACATATATATATATATATATATATATATATATATATATATATATATATATATATATATATATATACATACATACATACACACACACACACATCATGGTGAGTGAGGCTATAAGCCTGGAGGACCCATTGAAACTCTCTAATGTAAATGGTGGGATCTGTGGTGAATGAGCCCAACCTTCGCTCAAGTTGTGTGAGGTCATTCATAGAGAACGGAACATGTACCCAGATAATGCCCTCAGGTCCAGCAACCTTTCTTAAAGGGGCCATGGTTTGTGGGACTAGGGGTGGGACCTAGTTTGGGGGGAACTAAAGGTGTTGGCCAAGTCAGGGGGAGCACAGTAGGGAGGAGGTTCATCTGGCGGATAGGTCAGGATGAGAACAAAGAAGAGAAAAAAGCCTCAACATAGGGGATCTCCTTCCACTTTTTCGAGCGCTCACTCACAGAAGTTAAACAGACCTCTGAGAATTGTGACCGGGTTCCAGAGAGTCCACCATGACCATGAAGGTCGTGGTGGGGTGTGTTCTCTCCTCCAGATTGGGCGTCAGAGGTTTGCCAGACGATCACAGTCAAAGCCCCTGCGTAGCCCCTCTGAAGTTGGATACCTGATAGGGGAACTCACCTACTGAAGAGCCTGTGTTGTGCGAGTAGCAGCGCTCGAAAGAGTGGATGAGGATGGCGAGCCTTGAGAGAGGGGCCCTCGAGCAGCGAGGAGTTCCCCCTCCCGGCTTTTGGCACCAATGAAAGAACGAACAAGGCTCGGAGAAGTGCCCATTTATTGAGGAACAGCTCTGCACATTTATAGAGCTAGGGGCGGTTTGACAGTTATGACAGGTTAATGGTTTGACAGTTGGCACAGGGTGCTTTCTGATTGGTGGGTAAGGATCATGTGAGTCAGCAGGGCTAGTCTGATTGGTGGGTAAGGATCATGAGAGTCAGCAGGGCTCACCATTGGGTGTCTCTCTCTTGGGGGATGGGGAAGTTAGTCTTTGGAGTGGGGGAGACTCCCAACAGATTTTCCTGGCTACTATTGTTACAGGGCTGGAGGGCCTTCCAGGTAACTAAAGCAACATGAAGACTCCCTTAACCCCAATTCTTTTTTATTATAATTATTAGTTGTTCAAAACATTACATAGCCCTTGACATATCCCCAATTCTTGAAATCAAGTCAGAAAGATTTCAGACATGTTGCTCAGAGTAAAGGAATGAGTTTATTAGAAAGATTAGAAAAGGGAGAAGGGAATACTAAGGGATAGAATGGATCCTCTCAGAGAGAAGAGAGACAATGTGCCCCTCCTGTGCTCCATTTTTATTAGGGATCCCAGAAAAGTTTCCAGAGAGTCCTGCCCAGGTCCACCTCTTGACTTTGACTAACAGCAAGGTGACATCAGACTTTCCAGTCCCTGCTGCCACGACAACTCTAGGTTACTTTGGCCCATGCTGGCTGGTTCTAATTGGATGCTTAACCATATATTCTTACAGATTTCATGGTTAGGAGGAATTATCCTTATCTCTCTGATGAAAGGAGAGTTCTGTGAAAAGGGTCACGAAAATCTCCCCCTTCAGGGTAACTTGTGTTCCTCTTATCTGAATTATTTTGAGCCTGCATTTCTCCTGCAGATAACAGGTAGTTTGCTGAGGAATGAAATATATTCATCCACTTAAGCAAGGCGGGGCTGCAGGCAAGTCACTTCTTGGAGAAGAAGATATATGGGGGTCAGCACAGTAGGCCAATTTTATAGAATTATTCCCTAAACTTAAGTTCTGTTTCCACAACTAGCATCCATCTGTCCCCCATCATTATTAGTCCAGAGATGGACAGGGGGCCTAATCAAACCAAGGGAAAGGACTCATAGGTCATGTTTGAAAGCAAGGTTTCTCAGGTCTCTCTTTTGCTGGGAGTAGCAAGAATGCACATATCCCCAGTTTGACTACCATCCACAGTCAGAAGAGGAATTAACTTGAACATGAAATCAATACAAATCTGAGCAGAGGATAGAGACAGAATGATCCTGGGCCCTTGAGGTCACCAATGACTTTAAATACAAGAGCTAACCATTTCCTGTTTAAGTTTGATTTTCTGTTACTTACAGCTAAAAGCACAAGATTATACTTCTTCTGCTTGTCCTATTCAAGCAGCTGAGTTGTAGGTCTGATAGAACGCCAGTGGGTCACACTAAGGAAGAATGCAAGTGCCATCGATGCCTGACTACCTGATGTTTAGGATACTGAGTGCCTCAGTATGAGGACAGAAGGTGGGGAGAAAAGCAGAAAACAGGCTCCATTGCTCTGCCTCCTCCACGATGGGATCTTATTCAAGTCAATTTGACATTTAGAGCCTTTGGTTCCTCATTTGGAGGACAAGCTTGTCATCACATGAATGCACTAAACCAGGGATCAACAAGCTTTTTCTGCAAAATGCCAGGTAATAAATATTTCCAATGTGGTGAACCGCACTGCCTCTGCCACAACTATTCAATTCTGTCCTAGTAGCACAAAAGAGATCAGAGATGATGATAGTGTGGCTATGTTCCAATAATCCCTTGTTTACAAAAGCAGGCAGCAGACTGGACTTGATTCTTGAGCTACTGTTTGAGACACTTGAGTTAAACCCCCAGGGAGATAGAATGGCCAGCTGTCACATACCTTCTGGGACAATAAATAGGAACCACACAGCAGCACTGTAAAGAAGCTTTTCACCCACCCACACATACACCATAAAAGTTGAACTTAATATAACTAAAACTAAGATCTGGTTTACAGGAAATAGAGAAACTTGTTAAATGATACAATGAGAAAACACACAGACTAATCCAGAATGTGGGACATTCAAAGTGGACTAAGGTCTGTTCCAGGTTAAAATGATTAACAATTGAATGACCAAAAGCAATGTGTAGACTTTGTTTAAATCCTAAGTCAAATAAAACTTTTTAAAAAGTACTATTATCAGGTACAGCGTATACTTGTATAATCCTGCCTACTCAGGAGGCTGAGGCAGAAGAATTATGAGTTATGGTGTAGCCTGAATAACTTAGCTAAACCCCATCTGTAAAAAAGTAATAGTTTAGAAATCAGTAAAATTTGAAAATTTTTTATATTTGATTGATGCCAAGGAATTAACTGTCTTAGGTGTGATAATGACATTGGAATGATATAAGAAAATATCTATACATTCTAGAGTTTATCTTTAACAATGTACGAATGAAATGATGTCTAAATTTTCATAAAGGGCTTTGAAGAAAAAGTTGAATACAAGGAAGTGTGTATGGCATACTATTATTTTCTACATCTTAGGAAATATATCCAAGAGCTCTTTTCCTTGAATCAGCAATTTTATCAAAGGAGAGCTACTTATTTTGGCACTTAAAATTGCAAAAAAATTCAGTTAAAATGCAAATAAACACATTTAAGTGAAGAAATTGCAGTTATATATCAGTCTGATGATTTCTTGAAAACTGGCTCTGAAATTTTACTTTTATTTAGAAGAGTTGTCTCTACTTTTTTTTTTTCCACCTAGGTATTCATAATTGAACCAAGGGTCACAGTGTATATATTTTCCTGGATATGCATATACAAAATGAATCTGGAAGGATGGGGAAAAATTGTCTTCAATTTTGGAAATGTTGTCTTCAATAAGGAAAACTTTGGGGCCAAGAAAGTAAGGGAGCTTTTCTATTATAACCAATAGATATATATTTGCTAAACTCATAGATATATTGCCTATAACACACATAAATATAATTTTAAAGATAAAGAGAATCACCTTGTATGAAATTTTGCACTGCAAGTTTTGTAGCCACCTAGGTCTCAAATATCCTGTCTCACCCAAGTAGAAAGTAGCCCATCAACATATTCGTGATGATCAACTAGGGTACAATAAAATTCTTTGGAGAGTAACCTTATTTCTTAGTTCATGGAATCTTATGTATTTGGCCCAGGCATCTTAAGCTGTTCCTTAGTCTACTCAACAAAAACAGAGTCTCTTGGAAACTGAAAGGCATCAATTATTGGATGGAAATGTTAGTGGAGGAGAAAAGAGATCCTTCGTAGATGAACATGCTTTTCTTCCCTTAGTCCTCTTTATTCCACATAGTGAGCTCTCGTCATGTCTTTGTTCCCATGTGACTGGCCTGGAGAAGGACATCTCATGATCAGAGGTTTCCCTAAACTGAGAAGGCAAGAAGGAAATTGGCATGCACCTCAGAAAAAAAGCAGTGCGAGGAAGCTAATGCAAACCTTTCATACATCCCTTTCACCATTAGAATGGCCATATCTTAGGAGCAGAAACCAGGACAGGAACTAAGAAAGAAGGTCAGGGAGTGTCTGCTGCACAATGACCTTGACTTGGGTCTCCAGAGAGGAGAACAGCATCCTTTATGAGCCTCAATCAACCGACTTCTTTACTGTTTAATAACTAAGAGAATATGTTCTCTTTGAGTACCCTAAATCTACATATTTTGGCAAGTTGGCAAATCTAAACAACTCCCCATACAAGAAATAACTTACAGAAACTTTACAAAGCACTGAGGTCAAGGTTCTCTTCCCTCAAGTTCCCTTCATACAGGGTAATAATTAATAGGTTAGTTATCCACCACCCTTCAGTAAGAAGTCGGCTTCTTCTTAGTACTCTTGCTATAGGTTGTCTTTCAAAGTTAATTATGGATACAACAATCTCATCCCTCAATCTGCTGCAATCTAAAATAACTTTTTGGTTCTGTCTTCCTACTGTCATATAAAACTGACCATTCTGGAGGAATTGCCTTAGGAATTCCATGACATTGTGAATTATGATTTTTCACTCAAATGTCATATTAAGACAGTAAATGTTTACAAAGAACCTATAAAACTGCAGGCATTGTAGAAAGTCCTGATGCTCAAGTCAGTTACTATATAAGTAAGAAAAATGTTCTGATCACATAAAGAACCATCATGGGGAAGAAATACTGATATTGGAACATAAATTGTGGATATGACTAATTCCACCTCCAAAGGAAAGGAGAGTGAGGGTGGAGAGAGATGGTGATAGTTGACTAGGCAGAAAAAGAGAAGGGCATTTCCAGTCAGAGAACCGGGTAAGCAGAATGCCAGGGTCATAAACATGTCTATGAAGGGCTATTTGGGAAACTTTAGTCTTGGGTGAGAGAAACAAATAGAAGTCCATGAAGGCCAAAGTATGAAATTCTCTGCTAAAGGGTTTGAACTTTATTCAGTAGGCAACAAGTTTTAAAACAGGAATAACAGGAATAGATGGCAGTATCTCAAGGACCAGCCCTATGTTTATTGTTGAATCCCGTAACTGGATCCTGTTCACCCATAAATCTCCTTTATTCAGTGTTCCCAGAAAGTATCTTTTATTTTCCTACTTCCCAGCTTTGCTTATCTTTATCACCTCCTCTAGCTTTTCCAACGTCCATCCGTTCCATTCTTCCAAACCCATGTCAAGTCCTCTCTTCCAGAGAGCCTATGCAAACTTCCTCCATGTCACCCCAGAGGGGCAGCAGATACATGCAGGACCGTGAGCCTTGGATAAGGACTGGCAGTTCTTTCCCTCACTACCTGTGGCTCCAGGGTGTCCCCTCATCATCCTGGATCTCAGAGACAGTATACTGATTGAGGAGCAGGAAAAAGAGAGAAGCAGAGAAAAAGGATTAACAGATAATTTTCTAAGGGCACATCTTGCCCTACCATTCCTTTTGCTCTAACTTCACAGAGTATATTGTCTACCTCAGACCTGTTCCACATAACCCAGGGTCCTGCCCACAGAAGACAGTAACCAGAATCCACTGGGTGACTGATAGTCTTGTTCTCTGAGGAAAAACCCATTTGGGGGATTTCTTTTATTAATTCTCCTTTTATTGGCAGAGTCTTTGGGTCTTTTTGAATTTTGGAGTTTGCCTAAGAAATCTCACTATTTTCAAGCAGTTTATTTTACTATAATATCAAAAGAGTAGAGATCAGACAGGGTGGGGAGCAGAGCCACGTGTGGATCGCCCTTCCATGTGGTCTCACTCTTGTGTGACAAAGCTTGGCACTGACAGTTCCCTTTCCAGGAGTCATCAGGACAGTGTGTGAAGGGAGCACAAATGCAATAATGGGTCCCAGCCACGGTGCCTAAGGGGACTTTGCTTTCAGTCTGGAGTTTCATTTGTCTGCAGAAAGCAAGCATATTAAACCCTGCTGGCTCCCTGGGCTTTAGTGAACCTGGGTAATAGAGCAAGCGACAGCTCCTCATTACTCTAGATGCATCTTGAAAGTGCTCAGATTTCCACCACATCACTAAGCTTAATGAATGTGCTCACTCAGGGAAAATAAATAAATAAATAACAGAATTCAGTTAAATGCAAGCAACAAGTATTGCATATTTCTAATATGTTAATCAGTCTTTTAGATATAAGATAAACAATATTTCCATTTATGAGTTTTCCATTAGAAGATCCTAGACACTAGGGTCTGCACTAAACATTTTACCTACATTATCTCATTTAATTATTCTTGGTTTTGTATCTATTTATTATCCTCATTTGCAGTGAGAAAATTGAGAAGGGGGAAAGGGGCTTTTAAGACCACACAGCTACTAAAGTACAAGGTTTTTACCTGGATGGGTCTGACTCTGCGTATCTCTGTTATGCCCTCTCTTTTCCTCTTCTCAGGGATGCTCAGACCCAGGTTGGAGAATCTGATATTTGAACTCAGACTTATGGGTTTAGATCCAAGCAATTCCCTGAGACCTCTCAACCCTGAAATTCTCAGTCTGGTTTTGATCTGGAATCTTTTTTATTATTTTTTGTCTCCCTTGGTCTTATGTTTCCTAAATTTCCTAATTGATGCTACCAACATTTACCTCTACTAACATTTGACAAAATTGCACCTGAAAGATAATAGATTCCCAACAAGGGGGTCCTGTGACCCTAACCATCAAGGTCCTATTTATACTGGAGGACCCACAATCTGGAAGTGCGGATGGGAATCTCAGAAGCACCCACTTCTGTGGCCTCACTTAGGCCCAGCTCCTTCAGCCCTTCCTGAGGTAAGATAGCCCAGCACCACCACAGATCCTTCCAGAATCATCTGGACTTCCTCACTGGTGTCCTAGATGAGAGAAATCCCTCCTTCTTCAGTTTAACTGAGCTAATATTAGAATGCTTTTGAACAATAGTGAGAGAACTACCACAGGTAACACAGGGAGTCCCAGGCCAGGCATGGATGAGTTCACAGGGCATGGGTTCCTAGTGCTGATGAATTCCAGTGTGGTTTCTAGCTCACACGTCCTGTCAAGTATTGACTCCAACTCTGTTTCCTTCTTTTTTTTTTTTTAAGAGAGAGAGAGAGAGAGAGAGAGAGAGAGAGAGAGACAGTTTTAATATTTATTTTTTAGTTTTCGGCGGACACAACATCTTTGTTTGTATGTGGTGCTGAGGATCGAACCCGGGCCACACGCATGCCAGGCGAGCGCGCTACCGCTTGAGCCACTTCCCCAGCCTCTCTGTTTTCTTCTTATCATCCCAGTTGGGACCAGGACTGGGCCATGATTCTCAGCCATGGGGGTTTACATTCAGCACCAGCGTGAGGCAGCTTCTGGGCAGGTTCTCAGGCCAGTCACAGATAGCTTTCTCTAGGTTGGCTCTGGAATCACAATGAGGCTGTGAAGGTAGGTAACTTATTGTCCAAAGGGAAGCCTTTCTAATAAGTCTTTCTAAGGAATCATGTTGGTAAAACTGTTTTTAATTCAATGGTAAAATGATATTAAGACATTGAAGTAAAACCTATGAACAAAGGCAGTAAAGGGGGTGCCATCTTTATTTATAACTTCTCTCTAATCGACAAGCTTGCTCTTCCTTCTGCCATATCTTCAAGATTCCCAGACCTTCAGGCTCTACCCACTTAACTCCTACATTCTGTCTGCTGACATCCTGGTAGAGCCTCCTTTTATCTCCTAATTGAAAAAGGCATGTTTCAACCTAGCCTGCAACAATTCTCCTGAATTGCCTTTGAAGTCACTTTTGTGGTAAAGTCGCTCTGACACTGACCTATTTTTGCCCATGAATCTTTTTCTGTCAGTCTTGCTCATTTGCCTGAATCCAGGTGTCTACAATAGCTGGTTCTACTTTCTGGGGAAGCTCAGATTCATTGCCTATTCTAAGTGAGCACCTACTTTTAAACTTGCTAAGATCCTTGTTGGCTTCAGGAAAATCAACTTGGATGCAGCAAATACAGTAAAAACAAGAGGCCCGGGTAGATGGCCCCACAGTGCCTACAAGAGAAATGGTGAGGTCCAAATTAGCAAGGCCAGGGGAGATGGAAGACAATGAGCCCCTTTAAGGAGGGCTAATTGACCTTTGCCACTATACCCCATAGGTGAATGAGGATTAAGTGAGACAGTACATGTTACACATTTAGTGTCCATTGAATAAAAAGTATATAATAAATGGTAGCTATTATTTTTCATTAGTTATGTGTACTGGAGTTTGTCTTTGAGGCTGAATAATGTTCACTATTATTGGAATTCATTAAAAGTCAGGGAATTGTGTCTCAATCTCTAGAAGAAGCACAAAGTAATTTGCTATAAAATGTTACTGTCCCGATTATTATACCTATTTATTGTTATACCTACTATGAGCCACAAAATTAATTCCTATTCCAGAACACATTAGAGAAACCATTTGCTATATTGGAGAAGAAGTTTTGTTAAATTAAATGTGTTCAGAGTGAGTACAGGATGGTTCATTTTGAAATTGACTTCTCACATTGTTGGCTTAAAGTTTTTACCTTAGTCCTTATCTCTAATCACCTCTGGCCAGTCATCCAGCTCCAGTTCCTTAGCACATTATTTAACCAGTAAAGTAAACTTCCTGATTTTTTTCTATTTCCCCATTTTTATGAGTTTTGGTCATTCCCTCAGGCAGGTGACAGAATTATCCTCCTTTCCTACAGAGGTAAGAAGGAGCTCTGTGCACTGTGCTAGGTGATGCTTGACTTCCAATAACCTTTTGTTATCATCAAGAAAGATGAAAACTGTGGCCTTTGTCCAGAAATGAGACAAGGAGTTTTTCTGCATGATCTGACATCTCAAAGCTCTCAGGTCAGTTTCAGTCAATATTTACCTGTCAGCTCAAAACGTGCTGATGGTTTTCTTCTACCTTCTTAGACCTTTTGTCAGCGATAATTTTTTATGAGCTGAATATTTTAAGAGACAGACACAGCATAAACCCTTTATATCACAGGACAAAGCACCTGGATTCACTCTTAACTTAGAAGCCCAAGAACCATGATCCATTAAGCTATTATAATCTATATCTGCAGCAATTCCAGAAGTATAATTAGACCTACAGGGGATTGAACCCATATAATCAACAGCTGTTAGGAGACGATCCTTCTGTACCTATGAAAATAATATTTAAAAACACATTTAGGCAACCATAAATTGGCTTTACAATCAAACAATATTTTATTGATGTTTGGCTTGTGGGATTTCCTTTTTTTATTGCGGTGCCATATGTTTAACTGTAGCTTGTTTCCTTAGGAATGCAGTATATCACATAGGTATGAAGATGACTTTTTAAAACATGTATGTACATGGTAACTCCAGCTATGCTGGGGCTTTACCCGCACTTGTTCTCTCTTCCTTAGAGATCTGCATGATTTTTTCCAACTTACAGTTCTTTTCTATCCACTTTCCCTCTCCCTCTTACTATACCCATGTGGTCAATTGGAGAAAAGAACAAACCAAAACTCATAGTCTCCTTCCAGATACTTGCCTTCTGAAAGTCTGGCGGGGCTCGAAGGAGATCCCATCCCATCAGTAAACAAAAACTATAGAAACCAGAACAAAGTCTCCTATAAAATCTCAGTAGGAAAACTCAAGGAAATCACTATGGTGAGATAAGATCATTTCTAATAAATGCATATGTAAGAAACAAAAACAAGGTAAAACTTTTGAGAAATAGGGGAGAGACTGCCAAGTACATCAATGGTGGTAGTCCTTCCTAATTGCAAAAAGTGGTATTATTTTAAAAAAACAAAAGCAAACAAGTTAAGCATAGTCCATTTCCCTCTTTCTATGATAATCACTGAAAATATTTTACAGAGGGGTTTCTAAATAGCTTTTCCCTGGTATATTTTAACTTGTTATTTTGTAAGAACTTAAGCTATATATCTCTTGAGAAGCATATACCATTTGCTAAGAGAAGGTCCAACCTACTACAGTGCAAGATGAGAGTCTAACCCAAACGAGAAGAAAGGAACCTGCATAACTACTAAATGACAGCAACCAATCAGTTAACAGATACACGTTGAGCACTTGCTCCACGCAGGATACTTCTCAGGATATAGCAATAAATAGAAAAGAGAAGTGATCTCAAGTTCAGTGGCTACATTACCTACAAACATTTCTCAGTTTTATTTGTTTCACTGAATTTATATTTTCTTGAAGAACAATGGTGAATATTTTTGCATGATTACATTAGCCTACCATTAAAGTATTTGTTTTATTTCATTTTGCCCCAAAGGTAAATTCATCCCTCTGTACCTAATAAGGCAGAAAATTCGTAAAAATTTTCCAAATGACATTTTTCTTAGTTTCTCCTCAGAGTTTAGAAAATAAAATACCTTCACATCTAAGTCTCTTCCAGGATACCCTATTATATTATCCCTGGAGGGGGAAAAAATAAGAGATAGGATCTAGGAAATTAAAGTGAGACAAATTAGGGGAAAAGCGGCCCTTGGCAGAAATAATTTTTTAAATTATGACTTTAGTGTCAGAAAACTGCTAAAAAAAAAATGCTAGATGACACTTGCTCTTTGAGAAGCATTTCACCAGTGGGCCTGGTGGAAACAGGAGAGCGTGAGGAGGGATGGAACAAGGTGGTCACTGAGTGAGGTTCTCTGGCAATCTTCACCCCACAGACAAACCAATTTGAACAGCTATTGCAACAACCTTCACAAAAGCTAAGAAAGCCAGGTGAGAGTCCTTAGTGCCTGGTTTTGTCTAATAACAAGGAAAGATGCATTAAAAAAGACAGGAAGGGAAGTTTCTGGCATCATCCTTCTCCCTGCTCCAAGCATGGAAGTAGATACCCTCCACATGGTGGAAGGAGGAAGTAAGTCAAGGAAGGCCTTAGACTTGAAATCCAGAGCCAGACCCACCACAGTGAAACCCAGTTCTGGGTGGAACCCCACAACACTGCCCCCAGTTCAGTACCTGTGCACTGAGCCACTGGAACTGCATTGGCCAGGCAGCTCAGGGACTGGAGCTTCCACCTCTCCCCAACCTCAGAAAGCAGAGGTGGGAGCAAGTCTCCACCCCATGAGGAGCATGGAATGAAACAGCAGAGTGTCAATCCCACCAATGAAATCCTACATCAGGCAGAAACCAGAGCTCACAGACAGATCTCTAGACTACGCTGGCATCAGATGGAGACCTTTGCACCTGTAGGACAGATTTAGGTTTGACTGGTATCATTGCCAGTCTTTTAGTGGGCCTGGGGACCCCTGTCTGAGATTATTCAGATCCCTGTGGCTATGAAACTAATATGCAACACAGCTTAGCATCAGCCTTGGTGGCCAAGGGACTGTCAACACCCCTTGTCCCTTAATCTTGGGCAGCACAGCATCTCTAGTGCTTAAAAACAGAGCCTCTAGACCTGCTCTGGCACCAGGGAGAGACTTGAGCCCTGATGGGTTAAACTCATATTTTGGCCTGCAGCATCACCAGTTGCAGCATGAGCTGGTGTGCACCCCTTATACTGAGCAGGTTCTTGCAATTATGAGACTCAGATGTGATCTAGATCAGTGTAGCCTAGGTGTATTTACCAACACTACTCCCATCTCAGGCAGCATAACATGGAGCAAGACCCCCATGCACTGAGGATAGACTGAGAAATAGTAAGCACAGGACTTTGCCTTGGAACTGAGTGCCAAGCTAGTCAAACCTAACCCTGTGAAGGTCTTAACAGCACCCATCCCCAGGCCAGTGTCCATGGATGAAATCTATGGAACATAACTGGTGGTAGATAGAGATACATGGCCTCAGTCTACTGGACTAGACAGACCATCATAGCAGGGGTCTTGGTCCTAACCAGGACTGCACTGAACTTGGGGGCTATTGGCACATGTCATGATAGTGTTGCAGCATGGGTAGTTACAGGTGTGGCAATACAGCCTGGTGCTGTTCCCTTCACAGTGATTCTGGCCACTTTGTGACTGGACAAGGTATTTGGGGCTGCCCTGTTCCCAGGGAGAAGCCTGTGTGGGTGGGCTACCCTTTTTAGGTTCTACCTCAGTTTATTCTTAACAACACACCAACTTGATATGTGACAAACCTGGACTTGGATCACCCTCTAGCACTTGAATGGTGACAACACTTCAATAGCATATACATGGCAAACCTGGACTTCTGGCACCACCTAGTGCTGAAGTAGTAGCAATAACTACAGGCTCAAATAAAATAAGCAGCCTGCTTAGAATTTCTGGAAAGTCATGTACCTAAAGAGCCAAATTGCAAAAACTGGGATAAATACCTAATCCTTTAATGTACAAAAATTGCATACCAATGAGCATCAAGAACATTTAGAGAACCAAGCATGGTTGTACACACCTGTAAGCCAGGCTACTCAGGAGGTTGATGCAGGAGGATCACAAGTTCAAGGTAAGCCTTGGCAACTTAGACCTTGCCTCAAAATAAAGAAATATCAAGGGGTTGGATGTAGCTCAATGGTAAAAGGAACCCTGGGGTCAATCTCCAGTATAAAAACAAAAACACAACCTTTCAGAGAACAATGACCTCGCCTAATAGACAAAATAAGGCACCAGAAAGTGACCCAATAGTTACCAATATGGGAAAACTCTCAGATGGAGAATTTAAAACAGTTAGTTTTTAAAAACTTGATGAGATTCAAGAGAACAACAGAAATAACGTGATACTCTAGCAAAAAAATAGAGATGTTAACTGATTTTTTGAAAAGATAAAATTGACAGACCCTTAGCTAGACTAAGAAAAAGAGAGGAGACTCATATAAATAAAATGAGACAAAAGGGAGACATGACAACAGACACCACAGAAATACAAAGGAGTATTAGAAATTATTATGAGGAAGTGTCAGGATGGCAGAGTAGAAGAAAGAGGCAATTCCCATTTGCTCTACTGTTTGGAATTTGAACAACAGAAATACAGCTTCATAATAAGCTGGGTATCTGAAGAAAACCATTATAAGTCATTATTTGTCTGTTAGAGACATGAAGAAGCCCAGAGATTCTGGTGTAGTGAACAGAGAATATAAGGAAATAAATCCAAGCTTGGCTGGGACAGTGGTGCTGTGTCACCATAAAACCTGGCACAAGACAAAGAGAAAGAGAAACACAGCAGACAAGTTTGATACACAAAATGTGCTCCATGTTTCTCAACTTCTAAGAACTGAGGTGAAGATCCACTATAGGAACCTAAGAGTCTATAACAGATACTTCCACTCTTTCTCAGCCAGTGCTTACTGCATGACCTAAAGAACACCTTGCAAATCACAATCCCAAAACATAGAGAACAGTTGATCCAGGGGTTTCAAGTCAGAGGTACAGAGAAGAGTACATCCTGCTCTCCCTTTGAGCCCTTTGGTACCATTGACAAGTGGGAAAGGATGAGGGAGATTATCCAGGCAGGCCTGATTACACTGATGACAGGAGAAGTCAACTGATTTCCTCTTGAGATCTGTGTGACCAGCTTAAAAGGTGACATTGACCAGGTAGGCATGATTACATTCATGAATAGAAACTTCAAATTCATATTTGGGTGGCACACAGGCTACAGCAAATATGCCGTGTACTAGCCATCTAGAGAGTTCTGTCACCCCCACTTATGAGTAGAACTCTGGGGAAATACTAGCAAACCAGACACCCAGATGAAGTCAAAGTCTATTCTGCCCTAGGGGTACAAGGACTTAAGTGCTCTGGAGTACATAACCTAAATAAAGTTTCAGAGTTCCATTTAGAACTCAATCCCAGAAGCCAGAACTTCCCAAATAGATCTCTGTACCACTTCCAACCAGGAAGAGTGGCAATCTAAGACATCAGGAAAAAATCTCAATAGATGGTACTTCCAGTTACATACACCTGGTACTGGCAAGCAGGGAAACTGAGAGCCATTTCCACCAGTTACACTTCCAATCTACTCCAGCAGGAAGAGTAGCAAAACACACACACACACACACAAAAAAGGTTGGGTTTAATATTGCCCAACCTGGCTCCCTCTTAGAGGCACATAGCCCAAGAAGACAGAAGGACAGTCTGTAATAAGATGTAAATACTAAACAATTAGCTACCTCAGTGGAAAAATTTGAGCATTTTAAATTCAGAATTTCTCTATTTTCTATTAATATTTGTAAATTGTTTTTCAAAATATGTGTATTGTAGCAGTATCCCTGTAGTACGCTCTTTTAAGGTCTTCAGGGAATAGTCCAAGAAGGGCAATAGCTGGGTCAAATGGTGGTTCCATTCCCAGCTTTCCCAGGAATCTCCATACTGCTTTCCAGATTGGCCGCACCAGTTTGCAGTCCCACCAGCAATGTACAAGAGTACCCTTTTCCCCACATCCTCTCCAGCACTTGTTGTTGTTTGACTTCATAATGGCTGCCAATATTACTGGAGTGAGATGGTATCTTAGGGTGGTTTTGATTTGCATTTCTCTGACTGCTAGAGATGGTGAGCATTTTTTCATGTACTTGTTGATTGATTGTATGTCCTCCTCTGAGAAGTGTCTGTTCAGGTCTTTGGCCCATTTGTTGATTGGGTTATTTGTTTTCTTATTGTTTAATTTTTTGAGTACAATTCACAATTGCTAGACTGTGGAACCAACCCAGATGCCCTTCAATAGATGAATGGATAAAAAAAATGTGGCATTTATACACCATGGAGTATTACGCAGCACTAAAAAATGACAAAATCATGGAATTTGCAGGGAAATGGATGGCACTAGAGCAGATTATGCTTAGTGAAGCTAGCCAATCCCTAAAAAACAAATGCCAAATGTCTTCTTTGATATAATGAGAGCAACTAAGAACAGAGCAGGGAGGAAGAGCAGGAAGAAAAGATTAACATTAAACAGATACATGAGGTGGGAGGGAAAGGGAGAGAAAAGGGAAATTGCATGGTAATGGAGGGAGACCCTCATTGTTATACAAAATTACATATAAGAAGTTGTGAGGGGAATGGGAAAATAAACAAGGAGAGAAATGAATTACAGTGGATGGGGTAGAGAGAGAAGATGGGAGGGGAGGGAGGGGGGGATAGTAGAGGATAGGAAAGGTAGCAGAATACAACAGTTACTAATAGGGCATTATGTAAAAATGTGGATGTGTAACCGATGTGATTCTGCAATCTGTATTTGGGGTAAAATTGGGAGTTCATAACCAACTCGAATCTAATGTATGAAATATGATATGTCAAGAGCTTTATAATGTTTTGAACAACCAATAAAAAAAATAAATTAAAATAAATAAATAAATAAATAAAGATGTTGTGACCACCGTGAAAAAAACAAAAAACAAAATATGTGTATTGATTGGTTTATATATTTTTTTTCTGGGTTTCTTTTTTTCTTATTTTATCATTTCTTTTTCTTATCTTCTACTCTTCTATTCTGTTTAAGAGGTAGTGATCTTTTGGGATTTTGTTAGATTTTGGAGTATTTTAAATTTAGTTTTGTTGTTTGATATGGAGGGATTGGTGTTGTTCTGCTCTGCTTGTTTGCTTATTACATTTACTCTCCTCACCTCCTTCCCTCTAATAGTAAAAAATCTTGTTCTCTTACTTTCTCACTTCCTCCTTCATTATGGCCTACACACACTACCTCACTTCCACTTTCTCTTCTTTCACCTTTTGAATATTCCAATCTTCCTTTTGCCTTAATGTCCTAACTTCGTTACTCTTAATGAACCATATTCTTAACATCCTTTAATTCCATGTAGTCTATTCCATCAGGGAATGAAGTGAGGTAGTTCAGAAGAAGGCACACTCTCACATAGCAACTCCTTAAGAGTGAATCAAAACATCAATTCAGTGCCAGAAAAATTGAGTCTAAAAAGCAAAGAACTCTCACTTGAAACAAATTATCTGAGCTCACAAATTAGGAGCCTGGCCAACACTGGTAAATGGGGAATTGAGACCAATTAAATCAGACCATATATAGTGAACCCTGAGTCATCACCTCCACCTCCTCCAGAAAAAGCTGGAGGATAAATTGATGCATTCCACTCTTCTCCCTCCAGCACATGGTCTGACACTCAGAAAGAGCAGGGTTTCAGACCTATCCAGCCAAAAGGGGAGTGAAATTCTGCAGTGAAACTCTACATACAGACTTCTCTAACAAGTCTGACCACCTTGTGACAGAGCTTAGAATAAACTGCACAATAACTGAAACCCCAGAAAAATAACACCTATTTTAAAAACCTAACCTAGAACAATACATTAGTAGATTGCTGAAGAACATTGGTAGTAAGGTTTTATTTTTTTAAGATTTTTAATTTAAGGAAGTTTTCTGAAGTGGCTACAATTTCTGGGGATTAGTGTCTTTTCTCAATGTGCTGTTAGAGACTGGATGAAGTAGCAAGTTGAAACTGAGTGAAAATATTGACACCAAGATATTTACCCAACCCAGGACACATTGTAAAACAGCAACTCACTAAAAAAGTCCTTTATATGAAATTAGAAAAGATAGTTATTCCAGAAAGTGTGTAGAAATACTAACAAAATGAAAAATCAAAGGAACAAGCCACCCCAAATAGCTCACAGCACAACTGACCCCATTGACACAACAGTGGAAGAAATGCCAGAAAAATAATTTATAAAGTTGATAATTAAAATGTTCAATGAACTAAATGAAGATTTAAGTAATGAACTAAGAGAGACTATATAGGAGTTGAAAGAACATTTTAATAAAAAGAGATTCTGGAAAAAGAACCAAACAGAAATTCTAGAAATGAAAGCTCAATAAATTGAATTAAAATTCAGTTGAAAGTATCATCAGTATGACCACTTTGAAGTCATATTATCATGCCTCTGACACAAAATATATAATCTTGAAAAAAAAGTTGATAATAAAGATGTTAAGAGAATGATCGTAGTATTCAAGAAATCTGGGATAACATGAAGAGACCAAATATAAGAATCATTGGCATAGATGAAGGCATTGAAATACAAATTTAAAAAGTACACAACCTTTTTCAATGAATTAATAACAGAAAAATTTCCAAACATTAGGAATGAGACAAAAATTCAAAAATAAAAAGCATGTAGAACCCCAAATAAATAAGATCAAAAAAGATTCTCTTCAAGATACATTATAATTAAAATGCTTAACTACTGCACAAGGATAGAATCTAAAAGCCACACAAGAGTAAAAGAGCAGGTCACATTTAAAGGTAAGCCAATTAGAATTGCTATGAATTTCTCAGATCAGACCTCAAAGCCAGGAGAGTTTGGAATAATATATGCCAATTCCTGAAAGATATGGGTTCCAACCATTAAATTTTACATGATAAGCAGAAACTAAAAGAATTCATAACTATAAAACAAAAACTACAAAACATATTCAATAAAAATTTCATGAAGAAGAAATAAAAAAATAAATATTAGAGCCAGTATATAGATGAATATCACTAGAATAGTCAGTTAAAAAATAATCAAGTCTGAATTAGGCATCAGAAGTAAATCAAAATGTCAGGAAATAAAGATCATCTCTCTATAATAACATTGTAAATGCCCTAAACTCTACAATCAAAAGACATAAGTTGTCAGAATGGATCAAAAGGCAAGACCCATCTATGTTGTTTATGAGAGACTTTACCTTGTAGGCAAGGACATCAGGAGGCTGAAGGGGAAAGGATGAAAAATGATATACCATGCAAATGGAGACTGAAAGCAAGCAGTAGTAGTTACTCTCCTATGTGGTAAAGTAGACTTCAAGCCAAAAATAATCAGGAGAGACAAAGAATGTCACTTCATACTCATTAAGGAAATCATCCAACAACAAGATATGATTATAAATATTTATGTCTCAATTTCAATGCACCTACATACATAAAACAAACCCTAGTCAATATAAAGAATCAGATAAACCCCAATACAATAAAACTGTGTGATTTCAACACACCTTTCTTACCAATAGCTAGGTCATCCAGACATAATAAACATCATAAAGTAAGTGAAGAACTAACAAATATTGTTAGTCAAATGGACCTAATAGATGTCTGTGGGATATTTAATCCATCAACAACTGAATTCACTTTCTTCTCAATTGCACATAGAACCTTCTCTAAAATAGAGCCTTTTTTGTGGTGCTAGGTATTTAACCCAGGGCCTTGGGCATGCAAGGCCCAACTGAGCTTTATCCCCAGCTCATAAAAATAGATAATTCCTTGCATCTCATCATATTGCAATGGAATACAACTAAAAATTGATAACAGGATTCAAATCAGAAAACATTTTAATACCTGGAGATTAAATAAAACATTTTTGAATGAGGAATGGGTTATAGAAGATATCAGGGAAGAAATAAAACAGTTCTTAGAAACAAATGAGAACAGAAATATAATATATTAAAATCTCTGGGACACTATTAAAGCAGTTCAAAGAGAACAATTTATAGCACTGAGTTTATACATTTGAAAAAAATAGAAAAATACTAAATAAAAAATCTAAAGTTACTTCTCAAAGTCCTAGAAAAGGAAGAAAAAACTAATTCCCAAATCATTAGAAGACAAGAAATAATTAAGATCAGATCAGAAATTAATATAATTGAGAAAAAGGATCAATGCAACATAGAGTTGGTTCTTTGAAAAGATAACAAAATTGATAAGCCTTTAGCCAAACAAACCAAAAGAAAAATAAAGATGACCCAAATCAACAAAATTTGAGATGAAAAAAATATCATCATGGACACTCTTGAAATTCAGAGGATCATTCAAAATTATTTGGAAAATGTATACTCCAATGAAGAGGAAAACCTGCAAGATTCGGCAAATTTATAGATACATATGACCTGCCCAAACTAAACCATGAGGACATAGAAAACCTAAAAAGACCAATAGCAAGCAATGAGAATGAAGCAATTAAAAGCCTTCCAACAAAGAAAGTCCAGGATCAGATGGATGCTCAGTTGAGTTCTGACAAACTCTTAAAGAATTAATGTTAATCTTCTTCAAATCATTCCATGAAGTATAAAGGGAAGGAATACGCCAAGAGTCATTCTATGAAGCCAGTATCACTCTGATACCAAAATTAACAACAGCACATCTAGGAAAGAAAAATACAAACCAATACCACCAATGAAAATAGACACAAAGTCCTTAATTAAATATTAGCAAACTGTATTCAAAAATACATTAAGAAGAGCTGCAGTTGTAGCTCAGTGGTAGAGCACTTGCCTAGCATGTGTGAGGCACTGAGTTTGATCCTCAGTACCACATATACATTTAAAAAATCCATCAACAACTAATAAAAATATTTTTAAAAAATACATTAAGATAATAATATCCCACAATCAAGTGTGTTTTATCCCAGGAATGCAATTTTGGCTCAATATATGCACATCAATAAATGTATTTCACCACATGAATAGAATTAAGAAATATAAGATCGTCTCAAGAGATGCCAAAAAAGCATTTGACAAAATTCAGCATCCATTCATGTTAAAATCTCTGAAGAAAAACTATTGGTAGAAGGAACTTACATCCCCATCATAAAAATAAATGATAAACCTAAAGCCAACATTTAATTGAATGGAGAAAAACTGAAACCATTTTTTCTAAAATCAGGAATAAGGCAAGGATATACACTCTTACTATTCTTATCTCAGATAGTTCTTGAAATTTTAGCCTGAGGAATTGGGCAAGAAAAGGAAATTAAAGGGATACAAACAGGAAAAGAAAACCCAATTATCTGTTTGCTGATGACATGATTCTATATCTAGGGCTGATAAACAAATTCAGCAAAGTAGCAAGATACAAGACCAAAATACAAAAATCAATAACTTCTCTGTATTCCAATAATTATCCCACTGAGAAAGAGATCACAATAACCTTAAAACAAAAAATAAAATACTTGGGAATAAATCTAACTAAGATGCTAAAAAAAAAAACCCTCTAAAATGAAAACTATAGAACACTAAAGAAAGGAAATGAAGACAACTTGGGAAGATGGAAAGACCTCCCATGTTCTTGGATAGGCACAATTAATATTGTCAAAATGGCCCAACTACAAAAGCAAAACATAAATTCAGCGCAATCCCCATCAAAATGCCAATGACATTCTTCACAAAGCTAAAAATGAACAAAAAACAGTCCTAAGATTCATTTGGAAGAATAAAAGACACAGAATAGCCAAAGCAATCCTGAGTAAGAAGAGCAATGCTGGAGGAATTACAATAGCTATAGTAATAAAAATAGCATAGTATTGGTATAAAAACAAGCATGAAGAAAAATGGAATAAAATAGAATGCAAAGAAAATCCCACATAGATATAGTAATCTCATACTGTTTTAGTCATACTATTTCACTCTGCAACTAAAAGATCTGACCAGAACAATTTTAGGGGAGGAACAGTTTATTTGGGGGCTCATGGTTTCAGAGGTAGTCCATGCCACAAAAACCCTTTACAAAGTTTAGCATCCATTCACATTAAAAACTCTGAAGAAACTAATGATAGAAGGAACCTTACCACCCCATCATAAAGGTTATATATGATAAACCCAAAGCCGACATTTAACTGAATGGGGAAAAACTGAAACCATTCCTTAGAGCTCAAGGTGAGGCTGAAAATCATGGCAGAAGAGTGTGGCAGAGGAAAGTGGCTCACATGACAATCAGGATGTAGAGAAAGAGAGACTCCACTCTCCAGATACAAAATATATATCCATAACCACACCCCCAATGAATTACTTCCTCCATCCACTCAGTTAATCCCATCAGGGATCAATTCACTGATCTGGTTAAGGGTATAATTCCACCATTTCTCCTCCAAACCTTCTTGCATTGTGAGCTTTGTGAGCTTTTGGGGAACACTACATCTAAACTGTAACAGATACTCAGCAAAGTTGATAAAAACATAAGTTGGTGAAAAGATAGCTTTTTTTTTTTTAACAAATGGCACTGGGAAAACTGGGTATCCGGTTTTACAAGAATGAAATAAAATCCCTATTTTTCACCCTGCACAAAAGTCAACCTAAAGTTGACCAAAGACCTCAGGATTTTACAACTGCTAGAAGATAATAGAGTTAACACTCCAACATACCAGCATAGACACTTACTTTCTTATTATGACTCCCTAAAATTCAAGAAATAAAACCAAGAATCAACAAGTGGGATGGCAACAAATTAAAAAGCTTCTGCACAACAAATGAAAAAATTAAGAGTGTGAAGAGAGATCCTATTGAATGGGAGAAAATCTTTGCTACCCACTCCTCAGATACAGCATTAATCTCCCAAGTATATAAAGAACTCAAAAAACTTAACACCAAATAATAATAATAATAACAACAACAACAATAATAACAACAACCCAAACAATAAATGGGCAAAAGAACTAAAAAAGACATTTCTCAAAAGAAGAAAGAAAATGTTAAACAAGTATATATTAAAAAAAACCATTCAACATGCCTAGCAATCAGAGAAATGCAAATCAACACTGCCTTGAGATTCCATCTTACTCCAGTTAAATGGTGATCATAAGAATATAAGTGTTGAGGGACCCAACATGGCGGCCGGCGAGGAGGCAGCACTTTCAATACCTCCACAGTAACGGGATCAGAGAGACCCATTAATACACCTACATGCTACCTGCTGAGAAACTTCTAGCAAAATTCCACTGAAAGGAGACCTGCCGGGAATTAGTAAGTTTATTGGAAGTGTCAGTTTGTCTCGGCCACGAGGCGCAGGGGCCCAGTCCCGCCAGCCGCCGCCGAAAGGCTGCTGCTAGCCTGGCGGCGAACGTTCAAACAGCCGCTGCCTGCCTGGGCCCCTGCCGGCCTGGCTCTGTGAACCGCCCCCGGCAGTTCGGCGCTGCAAAAGACCCCCCCCCCCGTTCGGCACTGCAAACGACCCCCCCTCCCCCCCTCGGGTGAACAGCTCCCACCCGCACAGCACCGCGAACAGCCCCACCCGCACTGCGATCAGCCCTGCCTGCCAGGCTCTGCGAACGACCCCGCCCAACCTGCGAAAGGCCCCACCCGCCTGGCTCAGGAGGCGACGTAAAGGGACTCTAACCAAGCCTTTATGAAATAGCGAACTGGGAGCTAAAACCAGAGGTTGAGTCAGACCAGAGACAAGCCAGTCCCACCCCTCCCTTCGGATACTCCGGCAAGGAGCCAGGGGCCCGCCATAGCAGAGAGGGGAAGTCACCAGAGTTCAGCCAACGAGATTCCTTCCCAGCGGAATCTACTTTAGCAGGTGTGTGACTCCCACCAACACCAGATACAAACAACCGGGAAACTTCAAAAATCTCTCCGTGGGCGTGACCGTAAGGGCCAAGGGACTCCCGACCCCCAACTCCCCCTACCGCCAATGATGTGGGTGTGACTGTAGGGGCAGAGGGAAGCAGAGAAGACTCCCCACCCCCAACTCCCCCAACCGCCAACAGAGAGGGCGAGACAGTAGGGGCGGAGGGAAACAGAGGGCACTCCTGACCCCCAACTCCTCCTACCGCCAGCAGAGTGGTCGTGATTGTAGGGGCTGAGGGTAGCAGAGGGGATTCTTGACCCCCAACTCACATTACCACCAGTGGCGACACCCAAGGTCTTAGCCGCCAGCTTCCCAGGGGGTGCCCACCAAAGGGGTCCGGAAAAACTAAACTATTGACTCCCAGACCACAGCTCCATAGCACTGGGGCTTAGATGAATGGTAGAGAGAGTGCTCAGTCGTTTGGGAAATAGGGCACGCAGTGGGGCTGAAAGTGTAACCAGATCCTTGGGGAACCGCCTCTGGTGAGCAGGACCTGGCTGGCTGGCAGGAGGAAGGGGAGGAGGGGCCGTAGAAGTGAAACGGCTCTGGACCAACAGGATTGAGAGGCTCCCAGGAGCTGCCTTACAGGGATTGCTGTCGACACATAGAGGGCAAAACTCAGCCCAGAGGGCACAGCTCTGCCTACGGGAAGAGAAGAAAATGGATCTCTAAGACCTAATTCAATTTCTTATTTTATTTTATTCTATTTTTTCTCTCCCCTTTTCCTTCTTTCTTTCCCCTTTCAAGTTTTATTGTTCTTTCCATTCTCCTCTAATCTATCTATCTCTCTCTCCTTCTTTCTTTTTAAGAGCACCTTCTTTCCCCTTCTCCCCAACTTTCATCCCAAGCATTACGTCCTCCATTACGTGTAATTGTCTAAATGCAAATAGGTGAATGTTTCGAGGCTATCTATAGGGCTCCTAAATACCTAGCTACTATCCAACACCCTGATCCAATCGACGGTTAGTATCCCCCTTCAGTAGAGCAACCTTCTAAAGTAGCCAAGACATACTAACCCTTATACCTTCATAGCACCTAACCTAAACATAAAGTCCTAAGAACAAACAACAAATCACTATATGCATACAGAATCTGGAAGCCCTTTATAAATTGAATAAATCAGCTTTAAAGTACAATAAAGCCCAACATCTCTAGGCATAGTCTCCCACCACAAAGGAGAGACAACAGAGATATACAAAGCCAAAACAAATGTATAGGAGAAAGCAGTTACAAAGCAGTCAAACAGAGCTGGAAAGTAATGTGAACACCATGAAAAAACAAGGGAAAAAAGGAGTACAAACAATGCAGGACAACTTAAGTCTACAGGAGGACCTAGAACAGAAGCATGGATAGGGAAAGAACTCAAGGCATACCTAACTCACATGGAAAGGAATATTAGAGAAGACATGAGACAGCAAGTCCAAGCAATAAAAGAATATTTTGAAAATGAATTAAACAAACAAATTCAAATGGCAAAGAATGAGCTTTACCAGGAGATAGAGATCTTTAAAAAAAACCAAACAGTAATCCTAGAAATGCAGGAAACTACAAACCAAATTAAAAATTCAAACGAGAATATTACAAATAGACTAGATCAAGTAGAAGTCAGAACATCAGATAATGAAGACAAAGTTTATCAACTTGAAAAGAATATAGTCAACACAGAAAAGATGCTTAAATCTCACGAGCAAGCTATTCAAGAGATATGGGATGTCATAAAAAAACCAAATTTGAGAGTCATCGGGATAGAAGAAGGCATTGAGATTCAAACCAAAGGAATGGACAATATATTAAATGAAATAATTCTAGAAAATTTCCCAGAGATGAAAGATGGAATGGATTGCCAAATCCTGGAAGCCTACAGGACCCCAAACATTCAAAACCATAATAGACCAACTCCAAGACATATAATTATGAAGATGGCCAACATACAGAACAAGGAGAGAATATTAAAAGCTACGAGAGAAAGGAGGCAGATTACATTCAGGGGTAAACCAATTAGGTTAACGACTGATTTTTCATCACAGACTTTGAAAGCCAGAAGATCCTGGAACAATGTATTTCAAACGCTGAAAAATAATGGATTCCAACCAAGAATACTGTATCCAGCAAAATTAAGCTTCAGATTTGACAATGAAATTAAAACCTTTCACAATAAACAAAAGCTAAAAGAATTTGCAGCCAGAAAACCAGCACTACAAAGCATTTTGAGCAAAATACTACAAGAAGAGGAATTGAAAAATAGTGCCCAAAACTAACAGCGGGAGGTATCTCAGTAAAGGGGGAGGAAAATAACCAAAAAACAAAAACTAGCCAAACTAAAATAAATAAATAAATAAACATGACTGGAAGTACAAATCATATTTCAATTGTAACATTAAATGTTAATGGCCTAAACTCACCAATAAAGAGACATAAGCTAGTAACCTGGATCAAAAAAACGAATCCAACAATATGCTGTCTTCAGGAGGCTCATATGATAGGAAAAGACATACACAGGCTGAAGGTGAAAGGTTGGGAAAAATCATACCACTCACATGGCCCTCGGAAGCAAGCAGGAGTGGCCATACTCATATCGAATAAAATCAACTTCAAACCTAAATTAATCAAAAGGGATAAAGAAGGACACTATATACTGTTAAAAGGAACCATCCACCAAGAAGACATAACAATTATCAATTTGTATGCACCAAACAATGGTGCGGCAACGTTCATAAAACAAACTCCTCAAGTTCAAGAGTCAAATAGACCACAACACAATAATTATGGGGGACTTCAACACACTGCTCTCGCCATTAAACAGATCCTCCAGACAAAAGCTGAATAAAGAAACTAGAGAACTCAATAACACAATCAATATCCTAGACTTAACCGACATATATAGAATATATCAACCATCATCAAGTGGATACACGTTCTTCTCAGCAACACATGGATCTTACTCAAAGATAGATCATATATTATGCCATAGGGCAACTCTTAGTAAATATAAAGGTGTGGAGATAATACCATGCACCATATCTGATCATAATGGAATGAAACTGGAAATCAATGATAAAAGAAGGAAGGAAAAATCATGCATCACATGGAAAATAAACAATATGTTACTGAACAATCAATGGGTTACAGAAGACATAAAGGAGGAACTTGAAAAATTCTTAGAGATAAACGACAATACAGACACAACATACCGGAATCTATGGGACACAATGAAAGCAGTTTTAAGAGGGAAATTCATTTCCTGGAATTCATTCCTCAAAAAAAGAAAAAACCAACAAATAAATGAACTCACACTACATCTCAAAACCCTAGAAAAGGAAGAGCAAAACAACAGCAAATATAACAGAAGACAAGAAATAATTAAAATCAGAGCGGAAATCAATGAAATTGAAACAAAAAAAAAACATTGAAAAAATTGATAAAACTAAAAGTTGGTTCTTTGAAAAAATAAATAAGATCGACAAACCCTTAGCCATGCTAACGAAGAGAAGAAGAGAGAAAACTCAAATTACTAACATACGGGATGAAAAAGGCAATATCACAACAGACACTACAGAAATACAGAAGATAATTAGAAAGTATTTTGAAACCCTATATTCTAATAAAACAGAAGACAGTGAAGATATCGATAAATTTCTTAAGTCATATGATCTGCCCAGATTGAGTGAGGAAGACACACGCAATTTAAACAGACCAATAACAAAGGAAGAAATTGAAGAAGCCATCAAAAGACTACCAACCAAGAAAAGCCCTGGACCGGATGGGTATACAGCGGAGTTTTACAAAACCTTCAAAGAAGAATTAATACTTTTCAAGCTATTTCAAGAATTAGAAAAAGAAGGAACTCTTCCAAACTCATTCTATGAGGCCAACATCACCCTGATCCCGAAACCAGACAAAGACACTGCAAAGAAAGAAAACTACAGACCAATATCTCTAATGAACATAGATGCAAAAATTCTCAATAAAATCCTGGCGAATCGAATACAAAAGCATATCAAAAAATTGTGCACCATGATCAAGTAGGATTCATCCCTGGGATGCAAGGCTGGTTCAATATACGGAAATCAATAAATGTTATTCACCACATCAATAGACTTAAAGATAACAACCATATGATTGTCTCGATAGATGCAGAAAAAGCATTCGACAAAGAACAGCATCCCTTTATGTCCAAAACACTAGAAAAACTAGGGATAACAGGAACATACCTCAACATTGTAAAAGCTATATATGCTAAGCCTCAGGCTAGCATCATTCTAAATGGAGAAAAACTGAAGGCATTCCCTCTAAAATCTGGAACAAGACAGGGATGCCCTCTATCACCACTTCTATTCAATTTAGTCCTTGAAATACTAGCCAGAGCAATTAGACAGACGAAAGAAATTAAAGGCATAAAAATAGGAAAAGAAGAACTTAAAATATCACTATTTGCGACCGACATGATCCTATACCTAGAGAACCCAAAAGGGTCTACAAAGAAACTACTAGAACTAATAAATGAATTCAGCAAAGTGGCAGGATATAAAATCAACACGCATAAATCAAAGGCATTCCTGTATATCAGCAACAAAACTTCTGAAATGGAAATGAGGAAAACCACCCCATTCACAATATCCTCAAAAAAAATAAAATACTTGGGAATTAACCTAACAAAAGAGGTGAAAGATTTATACAATGAAAACTACAGAACCCTAAAGAGAGAGATAGAAGATCTTAGAAGATGGAAAAATGTACCCTGTTCATGGATAGGCAGAACCAACATCATCAAAATGGCGATATTACCCAAAGTTCTCTACAGGTTCAACGCAATGCCAATCAAAATCCCAACGGCATTTCTTGTAGAAATAGATAAAGCTATCATGAAATTCATATGGAAAAACAAAAGACCCAGAATAGCAAAAGCAATTCTAAGCAGGAAGTGTGAATCTGGAGGTATAGCGATACCAGAGTTCAAACTGTACTACAAAGCAATAGTAACAAAAACAGCGTGGTACTGGTACCAAAACAGGCAGGTGGACCAATGGTACAGAATAGAGGACACAGAGACCAATCCACAAAATTACAACTTTCTTATATTTGATAAAGGGGCTAAAAGCATGCAATGGAGGAAGGATAGCATCTTCAACAAATGGTGCTGGGAAAACTGGAAATCCATATGCAACAAAATGAAGCTGAACCCCTTTCTCTCGCCATGCACAAAAGTTAACTCAAAATGGATCAAAGAGCTTGATATCAAATCAGAGACTCTGCGCCTGATAGAAGAAAAAGTTGGCTCCGATCTACATATTGTGGGGTCGGGCTCCAAATTCCTTAATAGGACGCCCATAGCCCAAGAGTTAAATACAAGAATAAACAAATGGGACTTACTTAAACTAAAAAGTTTTTTCTCAGCAAGAGAAACAATAAGAGAGGTAAATAGGGAACCTACACCCTGGGAACAAATTTTTACTCCTCACACTTCAGATAGAGCCCTAATATCCAGAATATACAAAGAACTCAAAAAATTAAACAATAAGATAACAAATAACCCAATCAACAAATGGGCCAAGGACCTGAACAGACTCTTCTCAGAGGAGGACATACAATCAATCAATAAGTACATGAAAAAATGCTCACCATCACTAGCAGTCAGAGAAATGCAAATCAAAACCACCCTAAGATACCATCTCACTCCAGTAAGATTGGCAGCCATTAGGAAGTCAAACAACAATAAGTGCTGGTGAGGATGTGGGGAAAAGGGTACACTTGCACATTGCTGGTGGGACTGCAAATTGGTGCGGCCAATATGGAAAGCAGTATGGAGATTCATGGGAAAGCTGGGAATGGAACCACCATTTGACCCAGCTATCGCCCTTCTCGGACTATTCCCTGAGGACCTTAAAAGAGCACATTATAGGGATACTGCCACATCAATGATCATAGCAGCACAATTCACAATAGCTAGACTCTGGAATCAACCTAGATGCCCTTCAATAGATGAATGGATAAAAAAAATGCGGCATTTATACACAATGGAGTATTATGCAGCACTAAAAAACGACAAAATCATGGAATTTGCAGGGAAATGGATGGCATTAGAGCAGATTATGCTAAGTGAAGCTAGCCAATCCTTAAAAAACAAATGCCAAATGTCTTCTTTGATATAAGGAGAGCAACTAAGAACAGAGCAGGGAGGAAGAGCATGAGGAAAAGACTAACATTAAACAGAGACGAGTGGTGGGAGGGAAAGGGAGAGAGAAGGGAAACTGTATGGAAATGGAAGGAGACCCTCATTGTTACACATAATTACATATAAGAGATGGTGAGGGGAAAGGGGAAAAAAAAACAAGGGAGAGAATTGAACAACAGCTTATGGGGTAGAGAGGGAAGAGGGGAGGGCAGGGGAGGGGGGATAGTAGGGGATAGGAAAGGTAGCAGAATACAACAGTCACTAATATGGCATTATGGAAAAATGTGGATGTGTAATCGATGTGATTCTGCAACTTGTATTTGGGGTACAAATGGGAGTTCATAATCCACTTGAATCAAATGTATGAAAGATGATATGTCATGAGCTTTGTAATGTTTTGAACAACCAATAAAAAAAGACAAAAAAAAGAAATCAAACATATGAGAGTAATTAGAAGGTAATAAAATACTAGAACTGGAAAAAAAAAGAATATAAGTGTTGACAAGGATGTGGGGGAAAAGGTATACTCATACCTTATTTTAAGTCTTATTATTTATATCTTATTACTCATTATTTATCTTTTCAGATTTTCTATTTATTCATAATTCCAACTTGGTAAGATGTATGTGTCCAGGAATTAGTTTATTTCTTCTTCTAGGCACACATTCAACTTATAAGATGGAGTCATGAAGAAATAGAAAACCTGAATTGATAGATAACAAGTAATAAGATTGAATCAGTAAGAAGTTTCCCAACTAAGAAAACCCCAGGATTCAATGGCTTCATTGCTGAATTCTCCTAAACATTCAAGATCAATTCTTCTTTAATTATTCCACATTGAAGAGGTATGACTTCTTCCAAACTCTTTCTATAAGACCAGCTTTATCCTGACAATAAAACCAGGTAGAACAACAACAAAAAAAAGCCAAAGATCAATATCCTTGATGAACATAGAGGCAAATTTCTCTATAAAATACTAGCAAACTGAATCCCACAGCACATTTAAAAGATAATTCACTATGACCAAGTGGGATGCATTCCAGAAAGGCAAGCATGGTGTACTGCATCAACAGAATAAGCAATGGTACAGCCCTTATAGAAAACAGTATGGAGCTTCTTTAAAAAAATAATAATAAACATATGATCCAGAAATCCTACTACTGAGCATAAATCTGGAGGGAATGAATCAAGGAGACATCTGCCCTCCAAAGTGTGTTGCAGCACTATTCACAACAGCCAAGAAAAGAAAATCATCTAAGTGTCCATCAACTTGTGAATAGATAAGAACACGTGATGCATATAGAGTACTCAGCCATAAAGAAAGAATAAAATCCTGTCATTTGCAACAGCATGAAATTACTGATAGGTGAAATAAGTCAGAAACAGAATGACAGTACTGCATAATCTCACTCATGTGTGGAATCTGAAAAAAATTGATCTCATAGAAGTTGACAGCAGAATGGTAGTTACTAGAAGAGCTGGGGAAAGTGGGGGACAGGGAAGGTTGGTCAAGGGGTACTAAGTTATGGTTATAGAGGAATAAGAATTTCTTGTGTGCTATTGCACAGGAGGGCCACTACAGGTAACAATAATGTAATCTGTATTCAAAAAGCTAGAACAAAAGATTGTGAATGTTTCACCATAAAGAAATGGCAAATGTTAGAGGAGATAGGTTTAACCTGATTTAAACATTGCATAATGTATACACTGGTGGAAATATCACATCATTCCCCATAAATAGGTACAATTTTATGCATTGGCTTAAAAATAAATTTAATTTAAATTAAGGGAGAGAGAGAGAGAGAGAGAGAGAGAGAGAGAAGGCAGGCAGGCAGAGAGGGAGGGAGAGAGGAAAAAAAGAAAGAAAAGAGTTAGCACTGTACACCACAATCAGGGCTCCAAGTGTCCTGGAACTAGTTTGAAGTGCTCTACTCACCAAACTTGGTGAAGTCAGTTACAAGTTGCCTTTTCTCAGATCCTTCCCCCAGGGATAAACTCAGAGAGATACGCATTGAAAGGGCTATTAGTCTACCTATTCAGTTGGGCCACACTAGAAGGATAGGTTATGGTCTCAAAAGAAGTTCCAGAACCTCTTGTTCAGTACTATGCCACATCCACAACCGATCTTTTCTGCTGAACAAAGGAAACAATTTAAAGATGAATATTATTGGAACTGTCAATGCTGTTCATGGTTTCACCTTTTTCCAGGTGCATATTAAGTTATTCTCTTTTCTGTTAAGGACTGTTGTTCCAAAAATCATGCATTCAGGGAAGTCCTAGATAGCTCTCTGGGGAATGTGGTGCACAGTTAGTTACAGTTAAGGCTGCTATGGAGCAACGTGAGACTATATTGTACAGTCAGTTGGCTGTGAGTAGCAGGAAAGCTGTTTCCACTTTGCTTGTTGAGTAGATTAAGCCTGAAAGAATGTGATACAAGCTAGGGAGCCCCTGCCCTCCACACAGGCCAGATCTCATTTCTGTGGTGCAAAGACATTTGGCAAATCTTAGAGCTGGAACAAGTGCTTTTTAATCCCCAGTGCAGTGGCTACAGGAGTTTCAACTTGAGCAGCCTCTGGGCATCCAGAACTTGGTGGGTCTGATCCCAAGAATGCCACATCTAAAAAGCAAATGGATCTTTGCTCTGAGTCTGGCAGCAACAATTGTCACTGGGCTACATGTCTAGTATGTAATTCTTCCTAGTAAAATGTTACAAATGGAATGTGTCTATAACACAGTTATAAATCAGTTTGTTTTTATTGGGCTGGATCCTTAGTCTCTGAACGCAATAATGAGCCTTTCACAGAGCATCAGTGGATAAGAATCTGGAACCTGGCCTGGGGTTTAACATTTGCAGTGTGTTTGGTTCCTTACAGAACATTGCAGAGGGACTTCTGAAATCCTGCATTCCCACATCTGAGAAATAGTGTTAACTAATCCTCAGGTAGGACCAGAAGGACAAAATCAAATCAGTGCCGATTCCTAGAGGCGTCAGCTGCCATCACTGACCCACAGGGAGGATGGTGTAGGGTCAGGGAACTACACCAATGTCTGTTCCTTACAGCTGCTGGAAAGATTAAAGCTTCTGAGATAGCCACACTAGCATGTCCTGTCATGTCTTAATTCAGAAGTATAAGGGGGGGGGGGGGAGTGTCAAGCTGTAACCATGGTAAAATATCACCAATAACAAAGACCCAAACAACCCAAAGTAATTTCTTCATTTACCATCCTCTCGTAGACCTGTACTTTTGTCTGCTATGCAGAATTTACAGACTGTTCCTTAAATTATAGTCATTGTACACATACTGTCACCTGCTAGACGGAAAGCTCCTCGGGAAGAGAAGCCATATTTCGATTATCTTCATAGCAAACATGAGACAATGAGAAGGACCAAGTCTTTGGAGTCAAATTGACCAGTTTCGTGTGCCAGACTGTGAAGGGTTGTTGGACCTATGAGATTACATAGCTTCTCCAAGCCTCAGTTTACTTATGTGTGGTATGGGAATAATATCCTCATCATAAGATTCTTAGTTTCTCTTTTTACTTCATCCCCCTCTGGGATTCACATGGTGCTTTATGTGCCTGCAAGAGACACTTGAAATATTTGAACTAAATTCCTGAAAATAAGCAGATAACATTTTTAAAGAAAAGGAAAATGTCTTATGCAATAATACAACATATGAATGAGAGAGAAAGAATTAAAGTAACCCAATTAACTGTCCACTGTCCATTGCATGGGACACTTAAGTAGCAGATTTCAGTAAAACAAAAATCAAGACTCCTGATTTTGAGATGAACTTGTCATCAAAAGTCTTCTGTAAATGTATGATTTCATAGTAAGCAATGGTCTGTCAAGAAATAGAACAGAGCAGGCAGATGGTAAGTCTTCTGGGAATCTTATCAGAGTAAGTGCAGTTCTTGAATGCACTACACAGCAGCTTCATGGCCTCTGACAAAGGGCTTCAGAGAACAGAGACAGGCTCAGGGATATCTGAAAGGTACATTTGATTAGCTAGAAGGATAATGTCTATCCATGCTGTGGCTTCAAATAAAGGGAAGGGTTAAGATGAGTGAGAAGAAACCATGGGACAGATAACTTTCCATTCTTACCTATATCTCCATATTGAGCCTTTTTCCATTGCTATAACAAAATGGTTGAGGATAGATAACTTATAAGTAAAAAATGGTTTACTTAACTCACTTAGAGAGCTGAAATTCCAAGATTGGGTGATCCCCTAGATTTGACCTCAGGTCAGGTCAGAAGCCCCTTGGTTGCATCACATCATGATAAACGACCTCATGCTGGGACTGCACAAGAGAGGGAAAGATCACATGGCAAGGCAGGAAGCCAGAGACTGGAGAGAGCTTACTCTTACAACAGATATCACCCAAGATATAATCAGGGTAAGAACTATATTAAATTCTTCATAGGACAGTGCCCTCAATGCCTAATTATCGTTTACTGGGTCCCACCTCTTAAAAGTTCCACCTCTACTTCACGTGGCCACACTGGAATGTAAGCTTCTAATACAATGAACTTTGGAAGACAAACCACATCCAACTATAGCTCCCTCCACACAATGGGCTCCTATTTTAATAATTCCCTGGGGGATTGGGGGAATCAGAGAAGGAGAACATGAAATGCTTTCAGACTAACACCACAAATGATATTACTGCAGACATATCAAATAAGCTACTGCCCAAGTATTTCCTATTGGAGGCAGCCAGGGACGGTGGCACCGAGGACCTGGTAATTTTGTCCCTAATATGTGCCACCCTCTCCCCTCTTGACTTTCTTCTTTTACCACTAACACTGATCCTAGAGAAGTTGCTAAAGTCACTTTGGGATCAAGGAAGAGGAGCCTTTAACACCACTGCATCTATTTAGGACATCTTTTCCTGTCCTCGTCCCTCTCTCCAGATTGATGACAGAGAAAAGTGATGTGCTAGAATTCGAGCACAATCTATACCAAACAAAACATCCTTAAACAAGTGGACCAGCCAATCCTAATGGATTTGAAAAGCTGAACTCAGAGAGCAAAATGTTAAAATCAAACAATCATATGCCCAGGGTCCCAGAAAAAGCCTTCTGCACCACAAGAGCGCAGTGCCTATGTCTGAGAGCTTGGGAAGACGGGCATGCACAGATAAATCAGTACCTCCCATCTGACTGTTCTAATTTGTTCCTTTTCTTTGTAAGAAAAACACTAGAAAGGAAATATTGACTGGGGAAAGCCCTGAGCCGGGTTTGCCATGCTTAGCACCTCTGCTCTGCACAAGAAAGTAAGAAAGACAGCAGAGTCTTCACCTGGCTATTTGCCTTTGGTTCTACACCAGGAGAGAGGGGGAAAGAGAGGCCATGATAAACTAACTACACAGAGAAGAGGAAAAGCCATGGAGAAATCAAAGCTGGTCATTGTGGGGAGGGAGAGCCTGTGGTTAGGTGAGTATGAAAGCCAGGAGGCGGGGAAAGAGCAGAGGAGAAGGGAGAAACCAGGAATTGAAAATTCAGATGCCAGAAACCCCCTCAGATGACACAGGGAGTGCTCCCAGGGCCAGAGAGGAGAGCACAGGACTCTTCTGCAGTAAGGACCACAGTGACCCAGAGGACACATGCCCCACCACTCAGCCCTGCCTCCATGTTTAGCGGAGAATATATGCTTGGTATTGCTAGATCTGATTTTTCAAAAGCAGTTTGAAATCAAAGCTTTTATGTAAATTATTCTAGTTTCCAAATATTGGCAAAACACTATTCAGCCTAAGAAAATATGTGCAGAGCATATTTGACCTAGAAGCAACCAGAGTGTGACTCTACTATAAGCCAGGAACAGATGAGAAAATGGGCAGATGCCTGTCAGATGAATGGATCAATCTTCCCAAATCAGAGAGTTGGAACAAGGACAGAGAGAGAGAGAGAGAGAGAGAGAGAGAGAGAGAGAGAGAGAGAGAGAGACTGAGACAGAGAAAGAGACAGAGAAAGTGTGTGTGGAAGACGGCAAAGAAGCTGAGCAGGACAATTCATTTGAACTCCAGCATTTATTGGACAGGGTATCATGGGCTTTCCCCTTCTCTCTCTGGACAGGGGAATAACACTGACCTTGCATGGTTAGTGAGGTGTGTGGACCAGCTGCTTCATGTGGCCATGAATGCTGTGTAGTTGGTGCTCCACAGGTTTTAGTTAACTTCCTTTTTCCTTTCAATACATGGGATGGCTGGGTCCTAAGAGGATAGCTCACTGTTTTGGAGGACCAAATTCTTAGAAGCTGGAAAGCCATTTAGTAACTCTTGTTGTTTTGAGCAATTGGGAATCCCTTCAAGAACTTTATGAAATATGTAGACTTTCTCCTCAGGGGGGGAAAAAAAACATGCAGAATACACATTTCACGTTCCATTTCAGGAGGTCACAGGTCCCCTGAAACCTATTTATGCACTCCAAACAGGGACCACCAGTTTATAATCTTTCTTTCCCAAAGCACCAGAAAAGAATAAGTACCATGACAAATGATGGCTTGTGTTCATGTCAGCAGAGTCCAATCCAGACCCTGGGGTCAACATCTGGAATGTGTGTGAGCAAATGTCATATGTGCCTTGCTCATGTAGCCTGGCTCTTCCTGGTTCCAGCATCCTAAGAAGAGAATTGTTTACACCACCTGCTTGCACGACACACATCTGATTCCAGAGAGCTGGAAGACCCTGGGAGAGAGATGGAATTGAATGGGGTGAGAGGCAAACTTCAGTTGTCACCGAGAGTCGATCATCCAAGGAATGCTCCCCTGGATGGCCTGTGAACTCCAGCATTTCCTGGACAGGGTATCATGGGCTTTACCCTCCTCTCTCTGGACAGAGGAATAACACAGACCTTGCATGGTTAGTGATATGATATTAGGAACATCATTCAGAATGAAAGCGGAACCTGAGACAATAATGGTGACCAGGTCTCCCTAGGTGCTCTGAGGAGGAGACCACCTTTCCCTAAGGGAAATATCTCTGTACTGATGAAACACCAGGTAAATGGCAAAGCACAACCCACCTCCACCTGCCTCCCCTATATATTGTTCTCAGCTTTGTGAAGCCATTTTCAAAGACTTTTTGGAAATCCCATCCAGTTGAATTTCTCACGTCACATTAATTGTTATCCTGGACACAGAAATGGCTTTAATATATTATTGTTTTTTTTATTCTGAAACTACAGAAAGCTCAAGGATGAGGACTTCTAAGTGTTTCCTAATATGTATCTGTAAAACATGGCCCATCCTTCTCCATCTGAAGACTATGATCCCATAGTTCTTACATGTGGTCAATTGAAGAGAAGCAAAGTGCAGAATCACACAGGGAGTGGGAGCATCTCTACGAAGCTCTTAGCCCCTCAGAATCCACCAGATTTGTGTTTCCTCTTAACTAGCAATTAAAGAAGTTGGTGCTTAAGACTTGCAGAAAATGGACAAAATCTTTTGGAAAAATTTGGTGTCATGTCTCAGGGTGCATGGGTGCATGGGTGAGCACCTTCTGAGTTGGTGACTTTGGAAAATGAAAACCAATGTCTGTGTTCATTATTTTTCAAAAAGAAGGCTTCATTAAAATATTTTTCCAGTTTGATTGTAAAGTGAAACAGGAAGAAATACAATATATAAGCAGGGTTCTGTATCCATTGGTAGATAAGATTTGCTTTAACTCCTTGGCTTCCGGAAAACCTGTGATCTCTGGGTCCTATGGGCTCACCTGCACTTAGAACCTGCCTTGGCAGCAGGACAAGTACAAGAAGTGAGGACCTGAGCATGGTGGCCTGCAGGGGGCAGGGGGCAGGTGCAAGTGGAGTCTGCAAACAGAAACCGAGTTAAATGAATCTTCAACTGTACATTCCAATTGCACTCAGGAACCTAGAAATTTCCACAGAAAGGGGTGGGAGGATTGAAGGCCAGAAAGTTAAGTTCTGTTATAAAAATGTATTTTTGTAGCCCTGCATTGATGGACTGCCACTACTATGGAGCCGTGCAGCTCTTGCATACTCATTAGGGTGAATTCAGGTAGAAGTAGGACAGTTAATTCTCTCATGGGGATGGAAAAATACAAGAAATGCTTTGTGGGTAAGGACTCAAATAAGAAAGAAAATAATATCAATTGTGTTGTCACGCCCGTTTTGCTGATGTGTAAATTGGGGCTAACTTACTTTGGATCACACAATTCAAAAATAATGCATGCTCTTTCACTTTAGAAAGGGAAGCAGAAATATCAAAAATTAATTCTTCTGGCTTTACAATTTTGCTTATGAATGAATTTCTACTTCAATGGGTCCAGGCCTCTCTACAAAATTAATAAATCATACATACATCACTTGGGCCCCCAATACTTCTTTCCACAACTCCCACAAGGTGGCAGCATTTCTCCAATGATACAGTTGTCGTGGCTGCAGGACTCGGACCAGGGAGCCAGCGCTAAAAATCGGGAGCAACTAACACAAAACTTATAAAAAGAAAGAAAGCCCCAAAATTGTGATGGTATCCTAGTGGAATAGAGGCCCTCAGACCCAATAATTACTTTAGAATTTAGGAGTTTTCCAGCCTCCTGCTGTTTAGAAAAGATCATGTTATTTTAGTGCTATCCTCGTTTCCACCGCTTGATGGCAATAGAGACCTTAGATATCTAAAGCCTGTTTTCATTTTTGCAATGTTGGCAGATCTTTCCCAAAGTGCTTCAGTTTTGCCTTATCTGTACATCCCAGTCCCATCCTGGTCAAGATGCTGTGGGGTCTTCTGAAAGTAAAATGCCCAGCCATGCATCAGGTCCATCGCCTCTTTCTGAGCTATCACTTGCATCTTCCTTGGGAGCCAGTGCAGAGATGCACAGACTCGTTTTCTCCACTGTTGGTCCTAATACATTCAGTAATTTTCTGCCTCCAACCTCCATCCCTCCACAGTGAGCTAAGCCTTCTTGGATTCTTCTTTCAAATACCTTCTGACAGACTGGCTCACCTGTTTGGCCCTATCCTGGCACACATGTAACTCCCCTGTACCTGTGGTCTAACACAGGGCTGTGGACACAGACACCTTGTGAAACACAGCTCCTGAGGGACCCTGTTGGGACCCTATCTAGTAGTGCCAGCAGTCTTCACATGCGCTGTGAAGCTGAGACTGTCTTGGGTATTCTTTGTGAAGCCAGCTCTTAGATTTCAGCAAAGAGCCCAGCACAATGTCTGCACTTGGTGCCGGCCAGTTCATGGAATGAACGGGCAATTATGAACTTGTGATGTCCTTAATTTCACTGACGCTGATGCTAAGTTTCCTGAGAAGAGGGGCCTTTTCAAGGCCTCTGCTTAGAGTCAGGTCTGCCACTGTCCCTGGTGGTCCAGGAAAATGAGGACAGCAGGGATGAGTCAGTATCAC
The DNA here is from genome assembly GCF_047511675.1 of Marmota flaviventris. Taxonomy (NCBI): domain Eukaryota; kingdom Metazoa; phylum Chordata; class Mammalia; order Rodentia; family Sciuridae; genus Marmota; species Marmota flaviventris. Next base: position 65,302,100 of record NC_092504.1, read on the forward strand.
ATAGGACACAGGGAGCACTAGGGAATGAGGGGGTCAATGACAGGATTCTTAGATGACTGTTAGGGAAGAGGAAGCCGTGGGGAGAGTGGAGGGTGCTGGGGATGGATATGATCAACGTATGTGGGAATATGCCACAAGGAAACCTCTTATTCTTTGGGGGGGGGGGCAGAAGTGTTGGGGATTGAACCTATGCCCTTATGCATCCTGGCTAGTGTTCTACCACTGAGTTACATCCCCACCCCCCTTTTCTTTTGAGACAGGATTCACTAAGTTGCCCAGGCTGGCCTCAAACTTGCAATCTTCCTGCCTTAGCCTCTCTTGTAGAGTCTTTGAAATTATAGGTGTGTGCCACCACACCTGGCAAAACCCATCATTCTGTATAATTAAAAAGCATTAATTTAAAAAGGGGGGGGGGGCAATTACTGGTGTGCCTTTAAACATTGAAGGACTGCACTGAACCGCCTTCACCCTCTAGGCTGACTTGCCTCCAGATCGACAGTGAATGCAACGTCAAGGCTGTTGGGGATTTTCTTTCTGCTGAGATGAGTTAAATTCTCCTGAGATACTACTATTGCTTTGGCCTTTTTAGCCTCATTTCTTGCTTGAACATTGCTGGAAAGAAACAATTGGAGAGGATTCAGGAAGGCCACTCAGACAATGAACAAACAGAAAAATCAGAGACTGGGGCTTGGATGGTGTGGATAGGGAAAGCTGAAGAGAGGGTTGCTTTACATCTCGGTAAGTGCTTAGAGCTGGTTGAAGAAAGGAGTTAATGGGTGGGTGGACAAGCTGGTGAACAGGAGCTGTCCTTGAAAGGAAGTAGTCTTTGTGAAATCATTTCAATCTCTCTCCTTTTCTTTTCCTGAGACTGTAATTCTGGGTGTCCTATCTACCTCTCTGGTCTCCTGTTACCTCTAAGATTGCACCTCTGTGCTGAGTGAGGCAAAGGTCTTGGCACTCACACACACTTGGTGTTTGTAGACAGTTATCATATCATTAGTCACCGCTAGTTAGTTCTTCTTTCATGTTTCCACATAAACGAATCCCTCCCACTCCCTCAGTCATGTCTGTCCCAACTCTCTGATCTCCTTCCAGTGTTTCCATCTCCTTCCGGCCCCAGGGTACTTCATCGACAATTTATTGTCTCAGGTAAAAGATTAGACTTCTGGGTGGGGGGTGGCATGCAGACTCTGGGGAGAGCAAACACTGTATCGGGTTCAAAGTCAGAATTAGAAACAAAGAAACCTTGTTACTGATCACCTCATTTGTATAAAATATCCAATTTGTTTTTGAAGCGTTTGACTACTTCCTAGAGGTATGCATTACAGACATTTTGAAAACATGCTTCTAAAATACATTATCACACATGTAATGCCTCTCTCCCCATAATAATGAAAATTCTTAACAGGAAGAGTAAACTTTTGTAAAAGGAGATGGAGCAAGACTCCAGGAGAGTGGAGGAGAGGGGAGGGGATGACCATTCACCATTCATAGGAAGAGATCTCAACCTTGGACCCAAAAGAGACTGTCCTTCAGGAACCTGGTAAGTAGTCACTCTGGGTGGGGACACAGACAAGGTGGAAGAGAGGGTGGTATAGGAGTGGGAAGGTGAGAGATGAGTTGATTTACACCTTTTGACCTCACTTGTCTTAATAAGAAGGGAGATGAAAGTGAATAACAGGAAGGTATCAGGGGTTTTGAAGAAAATAAAGGCTGGCTAGGCTGTGAAACAGGGAGACATTTTGGACTCAACAGAAACTGAACCTTTCACCTTGAAATTCCAGTGCTTTACCCCAGCATGCTAATTATACCATCAACACTTGTTCGTTCTGCTGAATAGTCTTGGTCCTGCCCTCTCTTCTCCATCCTAATTGCTACTCCTTTTTGCTACAGGGTTCATTATTTGTCTGTTACTTCCTGTCTCATCCTGCCAATCCTCCTCCTTTCTGGCAGCTGCCAGAGTGACAGGTCTTATTACCGAAACTTATCATATGGCCCCATGGCTAAAAACTCTTTCCTGGCTCCCTTGACTCCGGAACAGAAACCAAGTCCCTTTCTTTGGTAAATGAGGATTTTGATTACCTTTCAAAAATTGCAACAAAATTGCAACCATCGTGTGTGTGTGTGTGTGTGTGTGTGTGTACATATGCACATGCACACATACACACATTTTTATGAAGTGACTTTGCATCTCTTCCTATCAAGAGATGAAGTCTGTCTGTCCACTCCTTGATTTGAGCTTAGACGTGTGACTTGCCTTGGCCAAGAGGACAGCAGCAAACTTGACACACAGAGGCTTGCAAATTCCCTGTGCCCTTTCTTGCTCTCCTTTGGGACCCTAAGGAATCCCTGTGAACAAGATCAGGCCAAGAGGTTGAAGAAGAGAGATCACATGGAGAGAGGAACCAGTTACCACCAGTGTAACAGTCACAGCCACCATCAACCAGTCAAATCCAGCTGCTCACAGGTACAGGAACAAGCCTAGTCTAGACTGGCAGAACTGCCCAGCTGAGCTCAAGCCAAAATACTAACCCACAGGTTAATGAGCTAACCCACTAAGTTTGGAGTAGCTGAAGGCAAGTCCTTAGTAAAGAGAAGTGAAGCCCTTGGGGTGCAACATCTAAGGAGGCCCTCACTTGCACTCCGAGGAGGTTGAGCCTGAGTGTCTCCTTGAATCTCATGATCCCATGGCCTCATGCATTCACACCTTGCCTGGCCCTGGGCAATGGTTACTCAACCATGGAAAACCAATACAATATTCTTGTTCTGACACTGGGAAGTTTATTCTATCTACTCATGCACCATGCCCACCACTCCTTTTAATCTCCTTGTTGTGTCCTAGACCACAATAGCCAGTACTCCCTGTAACCGAGTGTACCATGGAACTTACCCTGGATCTTCCAGCAGATTAAGAACCATGTAATACAAAGTGTTCTGCTCAGATGATGCCAGTGATATTGAGCTAGGTCTACCAGATTCCTGACCTTAGACATTGAATCAGAAATGGTGAACAAAAATCTATCAGAGCACAAAAATACTAATCCATGAAATGCAACCTATGAGGTTCCTAGAAACCTGAATCCTGAATCACCTTCCAGAACCAGCCTCCAAGAAGCATCAATATACTATTGTTTTCCCCACCAAGACTTCCTTCTATGAGATTTCTCCCTCTCTTGAGCTACCTTGCTAGTGGACGTTTACCTTGGTTCTACAAAATTCTGCTGCCTTAGTCATTTACCTTATTTCCTCCTCTGTTCTCTAAACCCTTTGTGTTCCAGTGAATTGCATCTATCCCTCTAAGTACACATCATATTCTATACTTTTGATCATTGAGTTCTCATGCTAGAAGACCTCTCATTGGGCTGAGAATGTAGCTCAGTAGTAGAGCTCTTCTCGCATGCACAAGGCCTAGGGTTCCATTCCCAGCATGCTCTCTCTCTCTCTCTCTCTCTCTCTCTCTCTCTCTCTCTCTCATGTTTCTGATAAATGGCACTGTTAGTATGTGTGATTCTTTAATCATACCATGCATCCATCCTCCAAGTTCTGTACACCCTGCTGCTAATACCCTGGCTCAGACCCTGAACTTAAGGCCTTGCTTGGGAGATGTTCAACCTGCACCTCACATACCTAGAAGTTTTGCATTCCCGGCCCCTAGACCCCATAATCAATGACACACTAAAATGGAAGTACAAAATCCCAGATCTCTTGAAACAAGTGGAACAAATTCCCAGGCATAATTTATTGTTCCTGAATCTCCCATGGAATCAGGCTGAGTCTGGAACTTCATTTGAAATTGCACCCTTGCTTGGCTTCTTATAGACAATGTCTCTAACTCCCTTCCCAGTTTATCCTGGGAGCCTTTCCTTAATGCTTATCCCTATAAAAAACTCTCCCCTCTGCTTCTAAGTCATTCTTAATTGTCACTTCTGTATGTGTCACTGACCACCAAGGGACAGAAGAGAATCACTCCTTCCTCTGGGCCCCTAGACTTCACTGCAACTTCAATGCTTTTGTTTAAGCAAGTCAACATTTATCATGAAGCAAACTCTCTCTCACTGGTGGAGAGATGGTAGAGGCCCAGTTATATGACCATCCACTGGAATATCTTCTGTAACATTAGGGATGTAGGACACATTTTTTGATTGGAAAAAAAAATATTTTATATTGACTTGAAATCTGCCTCCCTGTACTTTTTACTCAGCAGAGTGTGTCTTCTAGCAGTGGTTCATTTTCCACCAAGTCTTCCCCTCAGGCCTAACAATTCCAGTTCCAAAAAGTCTCACTATCTTTGATTTATAAGGTTTGCCATCCTTCTCGCTGTCTCTTTGGTGCTGAATTTATAGAACTGGGTCTTGAATCTAAGTGCAAGATTTAACTTAAGTCTATCAAGCTTCATCTGGTTTCAGATTTTTTATTTTTACAGCAAAACATTTTTTGAGCATTAATGCCACAACAGTTTTGCAGCCTATTCAATCTTCATCCTGGTCAATGATGAAAATGAGATCCAGACCAGGGCAGAGCCGGGACACTGTTACACCACTATAAACCTGTATCCAGCGAACAATGACTCATTGATCCACTCTGTGTGGAAAACACTGCCCAGCAAGCTCTAAACTCTCCGAACTGTGGCTATGATACAGTCTGAATTTGTTTTCCTGTAGAATGACAAACAAGAATTTTTAAAACTGCCAAGTCTTAATATGCCTTTAGAATCTTTCTAATCAATAGAAAAGTACATGGCAATTAAGAACGTGACTTTTAAGAGTCTGCAAGACACAGATAAATCTGAGCTCTACCAATTGCCTGTTTGTGACGTTAAACAAATTTTGACATTTCTAAGCCACAATTATTAAATAATACTTGTAGTTTCCATTCCATAGGTTAGCTGTAACTAACTGAGTTTATTTGTATCAAGAGTTTAATAGAGACTGGTGGCCCATACCTGTAATCCTAGTGGTTCAGAAGGCTGAGACAGGAGGATCATGAGTTCAAAGCCAGCCTCAGCAACTTAGTGAGGCCCTGTCTCTAAATAAAATATTGAAAAGAATTGAGGATGTGGGTTCAATTCCATGTACCCCCCCCCCAAAAAAAAAGTAACAGAACCTAGCATATAATTATAATATTTTCTCTTATTATTTCCAACTCATGGGAATGCTGGGGAACAGAAGGATTCAGATGACCTCACAGTGGAGACGACATTTGAGCAGAGAGCTGATGAGGAAGAGGGAATAAGCCATGGGGCTCTCTTGGGAAGATTATTCCAGGCCAAGGGAATGGTGAGCACCCATAGCTTGTCCACAGACCTGCAAGGAGAGCATGCACAACAATCTGAATGACCGCAGGGAAGATCATGAGGGAGAAGATGAGGCTGGAGATCAACAGGCTTCCATCTTGCAGGACCTTGGATTTACTTGGAGTGAGATGAGAAACCATCTGAGCAATCACATAAAGCACACAAATGGACTTGTGTTCTGAATGACCACCCTAGCAGGTTGGTGGCAAACAGGCTTACTTATAAGGAGGCAAGTTTGGGAGGTAACCCAGCAAAGATAGTGTCTTGACTTGGTGGAAGTCATAGAGGTATCGAGATACAGGCAGCTGTTAGATATTTTTGAAGGTACAACTTTCAGGACTGTTGATATACAGTGGAACAAAGAGGAATCAAGGATGACCATGTGATTTGGGGGAGAAACCCAGAGGAATGAATTTGTGTTTACTGAGGTGGAAAGCTGAAAAGAGGTGCAGAGTTGGGAGGTATATCAGTCAGAATAAGCTAGGTTATGCTGGAGTGACAAACAATCCCCAGACCTCTACAGCTTAACCTGCAAATCTCTTTGTCTCTTGTAGTTCATGCCCATTACCAGTTGGCAGGGGACTTTGCTCAGTGTCTCCACTCAGGAAGTTAGAAGTTTGAGGCTTCATCTTGATACTTGCTATCTTGATCCCTGCAGCACATGACTTGAAGGAACATGGAGAATTGCACTCTAGCTTCTAAAGCTCTTGCCAGGAACTGAGGTCACTTCCACTCACATTTCATCGGACAAAGCAATCACATAGTTCTGCCTAACTTCAAAGGGGGTAATGGAAAATACAACCTACCACAGGCTGGAAATGACAAAGTGGGAAATTTGGGGTTTATTAAGAATAAGGACAAGGAACTGACTGCAGGTCAACAGTTTAAATAACTCTTAAGACTGCCACAGGTGGAAAAATCAGGAGGTTGGGGTGTTTTGTTTTGGTGGGAGAAGGTGGGGACACGGTCTGGGAGCAGGCGTGTCCTTTCCAGTCAATTTTTCTATACTACTCTGAAGTTCAGGGAAAGGTGAGGGGGTCCAGGCTTGTGGGACTTGGAGTTTATATGACTTCAGGGAAGCTTCTTTAAGATAAAGAATGCAAGACTCAGTATAAATTTAAGTCCTTAGAAGAGGTTGCATAAATGAGATGCTCTAAAGTTTCAGCTTCCTAAGCTCCAACGTGAATGTACTTCTAAGTTAAGACCTAGAGTTGCAGCAGGAGATGCCACCAGTGGTAGAAGCTCTTAAAGCAGTGTGACTGAGGGAAGTCACCTGAGAAGTGAATATAAATGAAGAATGAAGGATCCCTGAATCCTGGGGGAATCCAGTGTCTTGAGATTGAGGCATAATCATCCAAGGAGACTGAGAAGTGGCCAGTGAGATTTCCATTTCTCTTCACATTTACCTAGTGCTCACTCTCCTATAGGCTATTAATTTTATTACAGCCCTTTCCTTAAACTGCTGCAGGGTTTAATGATGGGAATGGAGCCAGGGCCTTGCACATGGTAGGCAAGCATGGTACTACTGAGCTACACTCCAGTCTTCTGTTCATTTGACTTTTATATCTACATTTAAAAAAAAAACTGGGAAAAAAAATCAGACAAATTTAGTTCCAAGGGAAATACAGTATTTAAGCAGTAGAACAAGGAAAAAAGAATGGACAACAGGTCAAGAAATTGTCTTAAGTTCTCGTCCCATCACCAATTTGCTAACCCATTTGCCCAAAGTCTCATACATTAATGAACATGTCTACAAAATAAAGGACTGTGCTATTTTCTCTGGGGACCTTGTGTCTCTACTATCTGGTTCATGCAGTCCAGCCTCTGGTGGGTTGGGCTCAGGAGTGGATCATATCAACCTCCTTCATAGCATTTAATCATATTAATTGATTTTGGAATACACTTCAACTTCCCCACTTTTTATTTTGCATTGATTAAGATATGATACAATTGAAGGTAATAAATAAATGAAACCTAAAAAGGATGTTTGGCAATAAAATGGAGTGACTGCTATTGTGTGGAGTTCAAGATAGAATACTGCTTAAACTCTTTCTAAACCTCCTGTTTAATAAAGGAATTTAATCAATGGAAGACATCAGCTAATAAATAATTTAATACTAAGACCACCTAGTTTACTAGGGCTTTTGTAACACAGTACCATAGATTGAGTAGCTTAAACAACAGACATGTATTGTCTCAGGAGGCTAGAAGTCCCACACGAGGTGTTGGCAGGACCATGCTCCCTCTGATGGTGCTAGGGAATCATCCCTTCCAGGCCTCTCTCCTAATTCCTGGGAGTTCCTTGGCTTGTGGAAGTATCACTCCAATCTTCACATGGGTTCTTCCTTTGCGCATATTTGTATTCAAATTCCCCTCCGCCCTTTAAAGGATGCCAGGCATGTCAAATAATTACTTCTATAAAGATCATGCCTTCAAATAAGGTCACTTTCTGAGCTTCTGGGACTCTAACATATCTTTTGGGGAAGGAGACAACTCAACCCCTAACATAGACCTCCATAAAGAACTGCTCTCCCCAGCCTCAGTTCCCCTTGGTCTGCAGGGGTGCCCACACATTTTATCAGTTTCACCAGGGCTTTTTACCTCTACCTTCTTAACATTTTTCAAATCCATCAACTCCTCTCCATCCTCCTTCCTTTGGCTCAGATCCTCTCCATTTATATTGTCTGGTCTAAGACAAGAATCCCCTTGCAGTCCCTTAAGTCATTCACAACCCCACTTCCCAACACTCGCTTTCTACTGAGCAGCCAGTTTTTTTCTGGATCAATGTCACCTCACCTCTCAAAGTCCTTCAGCGTTTCCACTTAGAACTTTAGGATAAAATGGAAGTCCTCAGCGTGGGGTCAGAACTTCTGCATCTGCTTCCTGATTAAAGCTTTAACCCTTTCTAGCTTTCACAAACACGAGCTAGTCCATAGGGGATTTTGTTGTTGCCCTTTCTCAAAGCTGCTGCCAGCACATAAGAAGGGACTTCATCAGAAAAGACGAGTTACTTAAATAAAGCACCCCTTCCTCCAGATGGAGGCCGACTTGGTGCAGGCTTGGTAGACAGCCTGGTGACTAGGCCACTGGTTGGCTCTCAGTCCCAAATCCATCTACCTTTGCCTTGGTCAGGATAAAATGACGCACCCATGTAGGGCTGCCTGGCCCACATGCATCAGGACTTTTCGAGACAAACATTCATAAAATCTTAGTTTTGCATCTGCCAAAAAAGCTCCCTGACCTCCCAAACTGAGGGACCTAGGCGATTAGAGGCGTCAGTGACAGCACCAAAGACTGACTCCAAATACCTGCTGTACCACAAGGGCCATGTCCTCAGGAGAAGATGAGCTCCTTCCATGGAGATGCTGCATCTGGTTCCTATCTCAGCATCCCTAACAATATGCAGTGTAGTAGCAATAGGGAAGTCAACATCAAATGAATTCCACTTTTTTCTTGCCAGTTAGAGACTCTGTGGATTCAAGTGCTGGAATAGCTGACATCACCAAGAATTGCTTAGGGCAGTGAATGTGGGCAGAATTCCAGGCAGGCTGGCCTGATTGGAAGGGACATCTGCTTAATACCAGGTAACGGTCCCAGATTCTGGGTCTAGACCCTGGCCAGTCACCAACCAGCTTGATGGCTAAATCAACCAATCACTTGGTAGTATTTTAAAACCATTTTATGACTTTCAAGATCCTCCCATCTACATCTCTCCCCTAGCTCTTTGGTGAGTTTTAGGACATACAATATAGTGAACTTTTAAAATTCAGAGTGGTAGAAAGCTAGCATGAAAGGATTCTCAGTTGATTCTATAATAGCATAAATTAGGTTAACTTTTTAAACCTTCAAATCTTTCAAAATCCTAGCTAAGATCAGTAGACTCTGAATAAATGGACATTTTGAAAATGGAGACAGGAGTGAAGGAAAGCTCCAGGATACAGAGCATATTCGGAAAAAGGATGGGAGCTGGGGACTTACCAATCTAGAGTGGGGTAAGTTGCATCCCCTCATCCTCTACAGGCCTGGATGGCGCATGTGTCCACTGACCTCCTAGAGCCCAGGCCTATTCCAAACAACCATAATTGATAACTGTTAAGATCAAAAATTGTCTGGTCTTAAAATTGTCTTAAGTTGTTAAGATAAAGAAAAAGGACTCTCTAGACCTCACACTCTCTGGTAGTGGTGCTGAAAGAAAGTGGTAGCCAGTCACAGCTGCAGAACCCAATCTTTGCTCCCTTCCTGCTCCAGTAGAAAAGGGGCTGGAAATAAACTTCAACACCTGATTCCCTAGAAGGGTGGACGAGGAAGAATCCCTTTTAGGCTCATCCCAGATTGACACGGTGTGGGCTCAAAAAATAGAGAGGAAAAAACCAAAGAACTGCTTTCATCACATTCAGACTCTGAACACAGGCATTTTGTTGTTGCTGCTGGAGACTGAACCTGGGGCCTATATGCAGGCAAGGCAAGCACTCTACCAGCAGAGCTAGAGCCCCAGCCCACACAGGCAATTCTTTACAGAAGATCATTTTGGTAAGAAGATCTTCACTCTGTCCTCAGTAAATTTAAAGGCAGAGCTAAGGTAGCCATTTATTCCACTCTATACCTGGCCATCACAGCAGAATTGGATTAATCTGTGTGCCTAATTATGGAGGAATGCCCTAGAGCAAAGAGATGTTTTGCAACAATGAGGCCTGTTGAGGGTATTCAGAATCCCTTGGGTTATCTTCTTCTCCTTTTAAAGTCCCTTTTAACTTTATAGAGTGAGCACTCTCACCAATTCATCTTCTGCCCTTCACCAAGGCCTTGTTAGTTTTTGAATACGTGGACAGGGATTGGTGATGGCTATTTTCCAGAATGTTATGAAATTTATTACATGAAGTCAGTTCAATAAGTTACTATAATGGAAAACAATCCTCTAAGTTATCTAGTGCTACCCATTTCCCTAATATCTATTTTAATAGCAAACAGTTTATAGTTTCCCAAGAGAACCTATTTCCTGGCTTCATTGTTTTCTTATTAGGTTTTAAATGAGTTTGAGTATTTCAGATGCTCTGGTTACTAATGTCACACTTCTTAAACTCTCCTCCTTGTCAAAAGCTATTTGTTGTTGACATATCCTTCTACATTTTCTCCTGTGTAGGAGTTTTTGTTTGGCTTTTTCTTCCTTTGATCTTTTCTCTTTTGCGGAGGACTTTTTGGATTATTATCCCTGGAGCATTTATAGCCCTAGGAGAGAAAGTCTCCAGCCTCGCAGGACTAGAGGACTGCTTTATGCCCTTTTTCTGGTTCCCTTCAGTATAGGACTTTCCCTAACACATATGTCAAATTCAAACACAAGCCTGTCTGGACAGCCTTCAAAGGAGGTCCCCAGAAATAAATGTTGACAAAATGCAGAATTAGACTCTGATCATTACTTCCCCTTAGTCTTGGTCTGTTAAGCCTTATAGTGAGTGATTCATTTGTAAATGACTAGGTGTGAACAGGCACTTTATATATGATTTTATCTATATCTCTATATCCACAAGCACAATTGCAACAGCTGCTATGACAAAAATGTAGTCTACACAACAAAGCTATTTTGTAGTCTTTATGCTTTCTTAACCTAGCTTCTTTGAAATCATAGAGCAACTGATCTTGCACAAGGGTGGTTTCGATTTCTGGGCTGGGTAACAATCAGTCTTTGCTATAAAGAACTCTATCCTGTTTTGTGGCGTGCAGCTAGAGGGGTGGGTTGAAGCTTGATCGCTCCTTTGTTTCCTACCAAGTAGTAATTAGCCTCTTATCCCTTCCCTCTTCAAACACAATTAAACAAAACACAAAAGAGTTGGACAGGAAGAAGAGAAGGCTGAGGGACACAAGCAGGATGCTGCATTTACTGGCTAATTCATCTTTGAAGACTGCAAGCTGAGAAAGTGCTTTCTAAATCCACAGGCTATTAGACCCCCATTGCCCATTCCACACCAATCAGTCCAGACCCACTCCTTTTAAAGAAAACATTGAGGTTCAGAAGTGGGAGAGGCTTTTCCAAAGTCCAGAAATCCAAGCGTTGTGCTTAGCACATAATTCTCACATTCTAAGTCTAGTGTTCTGGCAGAGTGCATTTCAGATTTACCCCATGTCCCTAAACCATGTCGATCCCTTCTAATGACAGGTTTTTATATGATTGCTAAAGGAAGATTTATTGGCAAGGTTATTGGTTCTAACTAATAAACACAGGGGAATGTAAACAAGCTAATGGATACTCATCATCTTTAAAAACCCCACAGTGGCTTGAATTTTCTTTGTTGATCACAGTGTCAATACAGTGGAATCATTTCAAATTCTATGCATTTCCAAAATTCAGATATCTTAAGGGTACATTGGAAATTTGTTCAACCAAAGAGAGGGAAATCTATGACTCCCCATTGATAACCAGATTAATAATTGGCTTGCTCACACATTCAACATGTATTTATGGAACATATGTTAAATCCCTATCGTAGCTCACCTGCACTTACGAGGATTCACAATCACATTGCAAAAACTTTATAATGCCCATGATCCTCCAACTGTCATACCTCAACCAACCTGACGACACATTCTGCTGAATTCACTTTCCCACAGTGATTCATCCAGAGAAAGATGATTTCACGCTAGCTTTCATTTTCTCCAAGCTGCGTAGGTGGAAAAAGTTGGAAAGAAAGCAAACTTTGTTTCACACTAGAAAACTCTCCAGTTTGGCATCCAACTAGGAGTATATAATATTCCTTTTTATTCTAAGAAGCATCAGTTCCCTTTTTCCTAATTCCCCAAATTATGATCTACAAACTTGTGCCTAGAAATGCTAAAGTGGATTATGTGTACTCTTATGTTTAAGAATGCTATCAGTTAACTGTATTCCAAGATAACTTCTTTCCAGAATGTGATGATATGTGTGTGGCTGTTTAGAAGTGAAGCAGGGTTTCAGGGTTGAGGAGTAGAATTTAAGCCTGCTGGCACTAAAAAGGGATTAGCTACCTGGACTTTCCTCATTGCATTAAGTAAATAAACAAACAAACTGCAACCTCTAAGTGGAGTTGATTCTTAAGTACAGAATTAAGGCACTCTTCTGTTTTTGCATGGAAGCAGTCTTGTCTACAGTTTTGAATGACAGGTCTCTAAACCATAAAGTGTGGATACTCAAACCCCAACACCTGTCAGCATCGAGTAGAGTCAAGTGATCTTGATTACATGAAGCAGAGAACTGAGGCAATTATCCAATCATTCAAACCCAGAAATAATTTTCTTTTGAGTTACCCAGGAAGTGCCCCAATTTACTATTAAAAACTCTAGAAACCCAATTCTGACCAAAGCCTTTCCTTTTAACACATCTTAAGGGTAAAACAAATGGAGTTGCCATAGAATATCTTCCAGTTTTATATGTTTAGTTAGTAGTTTCCAGGTCACTAACCACATTTTTTTGTTCCAGGAAACACATTAAGGAATCCCTTTGAACCCTCAGCTCCAGCAGAAAATTGGCCTAAGCCTCTTTTCTATTCCCAGTCGCTCATTCTCCATCAGAATAGTAAGATGCGTTTGGAATGGAGGCAGGCATTGTCTTTTGCTGAGACAGACCATAGGGCAGACCTCTGGAGGGCAGAGGTCTTTTAGAACTACAGCTGAAAATTCTTAGCCAGTTTTTTTTCCAGTGGTGGGCTGTTTCCTTGAGGTTTACACACAGGAGTCATGTGGACAGCAGTTGAAAAATAAAGTACAAAAAGAAATAAAGCATGTCAGGAGAAAGTGTATGGGGAAATGGCAGAGATGCCCAGGGCCAGGTGAAGGGGAGAACTAAAGGCAAAAACCTTCAAGGCAAAGACAACCAGTTTCCGATCATGTTGTGTTTGTTAGATGGAAGACAGGCCACCCCTGGGGAACTCTGTACTCATAAACAAGGTGTACTTCAAGTAGTAAACGGTGTGCTCTCCTTTTACCTATCTACACCCAACTTGTGTTTGGCTCCCTCCAGGCCCCAGAGCCTGCAGCCTTGGAATGCATGACATGCCTGGGCAGAACCACCCCAATCAGTCTGACATTGCCTGGTGCCGTTCATGCTTGTATTTACCCAGGCTTCCATCCAGCCTCATGAAATTATAAATGCACCTATAAACCTAGTGGGGAGTGCAAATGAACACATGTAAAAAGAGGGAGACTATCTAACCGTTTCCACAGATAAGCTAATTCAGGGTTTAAACCTCTGGCTAACCTGGACATTAAAACAAGAGGCTATATTTAAGAATGGTAACTCCATGAAAGCTTTTTGCTGAAACGGCTTCACATTTTTTAAGCCTAAGAGCACTTTAGGAAATTTTTTTTCAGCAGCCATGTTTAGGTACCTAATTCCATAATAGAGACCTCTTGACACTTTTATAAACTGTCTTGCTAATGCTTAAAAAAACACTTAAATCTGGGGTCAGTAACCTTTCCTTAAAGGGCCAAAGAGTAAATATTTGCAGCTTTGTGAGCCATGCAGTCTCTGTCCCAATTATAAGACTGTGACCATAGGCAGAAAACAGCCACAGGAAAACACTTAAGTAAATGAGTGTGGCCATCTTACAATAAAACTTTACTTATGGACATTGATGTTTGAATTTTACATAATTTTTGTGTCATAAAATATTATTCCTCTTCTGATTTTTTTTCAACCCATTACCTTGTAGGTCACACAAAATAGGCAGCTGGCTAGAATTGGCCAGCAGCCCATAGCTTGCTGACCCCTGACTTAGACAGCTGAAGGAACTGCTGTCATCCACCAAAGCAGAGTCCAGGGAAGCCAGTATAAGGGGACTAGAGATGGTATCGTGGGGTTGTATTAATCATGTACTAACATATATTTTGACATGGTAAAAAATCTTGCTGGCCAGTGAGAAAAGGATCCTCTGAGGGCCAGCCAAGACTACAAAAAGACTACAAAGCTCAGGCCAGGAGTATACTCTTTCATTTACAAGCCAAATATCTAGCTTATAACCTCCTCTAATTTTTTTCTTTTTCTTTTTTGGTACTGGGGACTGAACTTAGGAGCACTCAACCACTGAGCCACACCTCCAGCCCTATTTTGTATTTTATTTAGAGACAGGGTCTCACTGAGTTGCTTAGTGCCTCACCAATGATGAGGCTGGCTTTGACCTTGCTATCCCCCTGTCTCAGCCTCCTCAGCTGCTGGGAACCTCCTCTATTTTTCTAACTTTCACATACCAAGGCAGTATTTCCTGTCCTTCATCATCCATCCCAGCCCAGGTATCAGGCACCTAGAGACCACCCCACCAGCCCAGAGCCTGCGGAAATTACTCAAACTTGCCAGTCTTAAATGTGTACCTTGCCCTGCCTTTCCTTTCCTGGGGAAGCCTCAGTAAAGGCCATAGCCTAGGATTTCTTTTCATTCCTGCTGTCTCCTCGCACTGGTGTTTCCTCTGTGGGTCTTTGAGATATATCGTGCCACCTTCTTTTGAGAAATGTCAGTAATATAAGACTTTGAATGGTACTGGTCTGTGTCTTTACTCAGTTACCCCCGTAAATTAAAATCTCCAGGTACAAATGAAACAGGAGTGCCTGTACTCTAAGCTAGATCCAGGACTAGTGACATCAGTGTCACCATCCCCCATCCCCTGCCCCTAGACCTACAGAATCAAAATCTGCGGGTAACAAGATTCCCCAGGATACTTGCAAGGTGCTTTGCTGGTGTGGTTCAAAGCTTGGGCTCTGGAATTAGAAGGCCTAGCTCCAATCCTTGTGCCTTTCTTTAGCAATGCGGCCTTGAACAAATTACTATTCTCAGCAGATCACATACCTGTTTTTATACACTAAAAGTGGGTGTGATGATCACATAATCTTAGAAAGCACCTGGCAAGTATTATTTATTAAATGTTTACTCTGATTCATTTTTAGAGAACAAATGCCCATCCACACACTTTCTCAGCCAGTCACCACAGCTGAGCTACTGTGACTACACGCCCACCCACACCACAACTCCACCCCTATAAGAAAAAAAAGACGCCACAACTCCTGGCAGAGTGTAAAATATATTGATGACTGTAAAGGGACAACTTGGAGCCGGTTTGGGCCTGCTGAGATGATGCGCAGCATACATGCTGTTTCTGGAAGCCATGTCCTAAGGTTTTTCATACATCTGTTTTGAACATGGTGTTTTGATTTTTCATTAGCACAGACTACTACTCTACAGTTTCTCCTAGAGTAAATATATATAATGGTTGTTTGCAGAGCAACTACAGATTATTTAGATGTTTCCCAAGGTGAGCTATTTCACAAGTAGATCAATCATTGAGTTAACAGCAAGGTGTTTTTCATTTGCTTTGTTCACTGCTTGGGGGAGGAGGTAACTTCTCCAATTTATTCTGTTTACATATTTAGTCACCAACAGACTCCAAAAAGTAATGAAAAATCATAGTCTGTTAAAAAAAATTAGAATGTGATTATGCCATGGGTTTTCCTAAGACCCTTTAAATCAGATCATTTAAATTTACAATAAAAAATAAGCATCAACAACAACAACAACAAAAATACTGAAAAAATTTCCCCTCCCACCTGTCGAACACAGTGGTCAACTGTAAACAGCTCAGAAGGGCAAAGAAAACAAAAAGTCCTAGCAAGGTAAGTAGCCCAACGACAACACACTCTGCTTTTTTTCCCCCCTAGTGGCTATTTTCCTACCACAGTGTTGAGCTTCATTATTATATTAAATAACTTATACGGGTAAAAAGGAGTTTGCTAACCAGCAGCCAACTCAAAACCTTGTAGGAAGAGGGAGGAGAGGAATTTATAACACAGCACACGCTAAGGGCAGTGAAGTCCGCAGTCCAACCGGTCTTAGCCTTCTCTGGCAATACTGCTTGAGCTGAGGTCTGGGATCAAAACCAAGGGGGGGCTTTTCCCCTCCCTCCTCTCCCTTTTTAATTTAAATTAACAAAGAAACATGGGCTTCCTAACAGCCAGCGCTCAGCTGGGTAAGTTCCATTAGCAGCAAATGTTCAACCAAATAAAAAACACACACACACACACAAAAGAAAACTCCGTCCAGGTGCAGAGCTGTGATTCACATGGAAATTCCAGGAGATGAATCATGTGCAGAGCCGGGATCTTTAGAGAATTCTTTCTCAAGTGTCTTCAGCGAACATTTCAGTCTCACAGAATCTGAGTCAATCTGTCAGCTGTGGGAATGGAGTTTCCCATCTGCTCTGGAGTGAGCTCCCTTGCTTTGCTGACCAGAGCGCTCTCAGGGCTGTGGGGTCTTCATGAGTTTTCCTAGTACTAGATGCCAGAAAACAAAGGCCAGCCCCTCCAAAATCTGCATGATGCAGCAGCGGCGACAGCAGCAGCAGTGGCAGCAGAGGCAGCAGCAACAGCAGCAGGAGCTTCCGTGTGTTAAACTCTGCCTAAGAGGCTCGACCTGTGCAATAAAGTAAACCATTTAAGTCAGCACCCAGAAGACTATTAGTATTAGGATTAAAACATTGCCTAATATTAATTTTGTCTTTCCTAGGTTTTATTTTTTGTATTGGGAATGGAAACAGGGGTGATTGACCTCTATTCCACTCCTTTTTATTTTTTATTCTGAAACAGGGTCTCTCTTAGTTGCTAAGGCTAGTCTCACACTTGGGATCCTCCTGCCTCAGCCTCCTGAGTTGCTGGGGATACAGGAATGCACCATTGCACCCACCTGTCCTAGGTCTTAGATTCAATTTTATATAACCAAAACCTGTAATAGGATTGTGATCAAACTTTGAAGTCGTCTTTGCCCTTTAGGAAAATTGCTAGTCACTTAAAATAGTTTCTAAGGAAGATAGCAAAAGCTTTGTTTATACATAAGTGTAGATCTTGAGTGGTTTTATATTAAAACAAAAACCAAAAAAGCACAAAGAACATTCAAGATTAAAAGCTTAAAAGGTAGGTGCCAGTCTTATAATAGGAAAGTTTACTTAAGTAGATAAAAGCATCTTCTACAACACATTCTATGACCATTGGGATCATTTAAATAGTAAGTGACAAGAAAAGTGTCTGCCCTCAGAGGTGGATTTGTCATTGCCTTTGATGAATGTGTTTGGAATTAATGACTCTGGGAACAGCAAGAAAAGTGTCTATATACAAATATTTTATGAGTCTCAAAAAAGTTATATACTGAAAAGTTTTCAGGTAAGAACTATCATTCTAGAATATTTAGTATTTGCTTAACATGGAATTTTGTGAACTGTGACAGCCTAGTGTCTACTGTTTATCCTTTTGGTGGGTACTATGCTTTGGCCAATGCAGTAAAACAATGTCATTCACACTGCAGGAGCAGGAGCTGCAAGGCTCCAGGGCTGAGGCAGACATGAGGGGAATGACCTTGTGTTCGCCCTCAAGGGGCCTATCGGGTAGTAGGGAAAAAACACATACACTGCACAAAACCACACATAGCAACCAACAAGAAAAGAAGCCTGCCTCAGGAGTGTATGAGTGCAGGAGGAACTTTTTGGGGAGAGAAGGGCCAAGTAGGAGGGAAGCACTGGATCTAGATCATGACCATGAGAACCGACAGGATGTATAAATGGTGTGTGCAAGGCTTAAGCACAAACATGAAAGGAAGTTGTTCCTCAAGCCTCCTTAGAAAACAATCTTAATATGTAAATTAGTCTTTTATACCAAAGAATATATCTTCAATATTTATACACATATTTCCTCATATACCATTAATTTTGTTTTCGGCTGCTGCCAGTCCGCCCCTCAGTTCTTACAAGAAGTATTATGAGCACTTTGGAGTTGAGTACAACTGCAGATCTATTCCTGGACACAATGTAAGCCTGTACAGTTTCTTTTTCACCTCATACTTCTAAATTCTCCACTAAATTTTCTGGTTGCATTTCAACAAATCAAATGTTCAATGCTATCATGTACTGTGTATATGGCACATGGAGATATGGGAAAGGATTATGCAACTCAATCTTTAGTTTTTACTATCAAACCTTGGACTAATCAATCTTACAACCGATTCACTCATCAGTAGGAAGGTATCATAACAGAGAAACAACTAAACACAAGTGTTGGCAGGTCTGGATTATTTTAATGTCTGGATGCCACAGGTAATGCAGATACCACATATCCATTATGCATAGTCAATCTGTCCCCTGGATAATTTTTTTAAAAATCTTTAAGAAAAGTAATAATAGCTAAGCTATACCCAAGGGCTTTACCAAACTTGAAGTTTTTAAAAGAGAAAGGATGGATTAAGAAGAAAAAGTATGAAAGATGAAATTCACCTTAAAAAGGTTCATTTTTAGAGGAGTTATTTCCACATTTTATCTAGTTAGATTTGTAGACTTTAAAACTCATTTTGCATGTCAAAATATTAAAGAATACCACACATATCTTTTAATTCAAAAACAAAGTAATGCAAAATTTAAATGGAAATGTGACACAGACAGGCACAAAAAAAAAAAAAAAAAAAAAGAACTGGGGCATCAACCTAGCAGGACTATAATGTCCCCAGGACTCATGGCATTAGCCAGCCATTCTTTATGACCCTCTTTATCTGTGTCTGAGGTACAAGAAACATCTTCAGTCCTTTATCTATCACTTCAACTTGTCCTAAAGATAATAATTCCGATACCTCTGTACCTCATCCCTCCTCATTGGGAGGTACAAAGAAGGTGGCCTAAGTTTTCTTTTGAAACACACAAATCAAACATGCACAGAAAAAAACAAGTGTATCTTAGATATCTTGGTTCATGAAATCTAGCCTAATATCAAATATAATGTAAGCTCCCAACTGTCCCTAGGAGAACGAAAGGAAGAAGAGAAAAAGTACTTGTCAGCTCTGGAACATACCCAAAGGCACGCACTCCTGGAGCAGCTTAGTAGAAATACAGTGATAGCAATTTTGATTATATTATATGAGGCCCTGCACTGCTTTTTACCTATTAAAGTATCTCAGATTCTTTTTTGAGGGAGGTGGGGCATACCAGGGATTGAACTCAGGGCCCCTCGACCACTGAGCCACATCCCCAGCCCTGTTTTGTATTTTATTTAGAGACAGGGTCTCACTGAGTTGCTTAGCGCCTCACTAAATTGCTGAGGCTGGCTTTGAACTCGCGATCCTCCTGCCTCTGCCTCCAGAGCCTCTGGGATTACAGGTGTGCTCCACAGTGCCCGGCCATATCTCAAGATTCTTAAAATGCAAATGCTAACACATTTTGTGTGAAAATTCTAATGGGATCGCAACATTTTAAAGTATGAAACTCCTTATTTTATTTAAAGTCCCAGTTTTCTTTCTGAAACCAAAAAGGGGTCTGATATCCAGTTAGTTGATAAGTAATGGCCCCAACATTATCAGTGTTAACTGGTCCAGCATTAAGCAAACCAATATTTTGTTCATTTTTTAATCTCAGATCAAAAAAATATTTCCTGGTTAGAAGAACTACTCAAAGATAAAGTTTGAACTTCTGATTTTTTAGACAAAGAAAAATAGTTGGTGTTTT
Organism: Marmota flaviventris; assembly: GCF_047511675.1. Taxonomy (NCBI): domain Eukaryota; kingdom Metazoa; phylum Chordata; class Mammalia; order Rodentia; family Sciuridae; genus Marmota; species Marmota flaviventris. Next base: position 65,321,879 of record NC_092504.1, read on the forward strand.
CTGTACCAATGGATAATTTCAATTCCTCATTCTATTATATTATGGGAGAAAGAAGAACAGAGTCACTGTGTATCTGCCAGTATAAAAAAAAATGTAAAGTAATAAAACTGAATTAGGGCAATGAAAATTCTAAGCCACAAAGATTCAGTTAGCAGGAAATATGGTGTAGAGGACTTGGAACAGGTGAGTGGGGACTTCCCAAAGAACACGTGTGGCTTTCTTCAGGTAAAGCTAACATTTCTTGTAGATTTGTATAGCAATGAGAAGCAATGAGACCCACCTTAAAGACTTCCATCTGTCTTTCTCTATATGATTTTCAGGTCCTTCACTCTCATAAGATGCCAAGTAGAGAGCTACAATCAACCAAAAGAGACCATGTGTCAATACTGGAGCCTGCCACTTATCCACCTCCATCTATCCCCCCTGCAACCGGACCCCATATTGAAGACAACTCTCTCTTTCAGATATCAAATTATGACTGAGAAGGTTCATTATTTCTTGAAGAACATATAACATCATTTTTGACACTCTCAGCAAAAACCTCAGGGCCTCTAAGCTTAAAAGACATTTAATTAACTAAGAATTCATAAGGCAAAAAGGTTTACAAAATGCAAACCACATAATTCTGCCATACACTCAGATTTATGTTCTTTACAATGAAAGGGGTGACAGTTCTTTCCTGGTACCCTCAGTTTTTAAACAACCCTTTACAGGTTTTCTAGGCCAATTTTTCATCCTTCTAATGTGTTTTATTTTTTAAATAAAATAGAATTCTCATCTGAAAACTTGAAAGGTTGTTACTAATCCTATTTATAGAGATTAGAAACAATCAAGTTACACTCTGAAATAGGTAATAGTCACTCGAAATGTTTTTCAGACATTACTGCAAACACTATCAATCTATGATAAGGAACTTCAGCCAATGGGTGCTATTGATTCCTATGATGTTAGGATATTAAAAAAGAATCAATAAAACAAATCCCCAAGTCTTATGAACTCTCTCTCTCTTCTGATAAATCTTTCTATACATATTCATTCACTTTTTCTGCCTTAATGTCCTTATAGTTTAATAGGTCAAGACATTCTTTTACTTCTTGAAATGGCTGGTGATAACAATTTACTGTTTGGGGTTTTTTCCTCCCCCACCCCAAATTACCTTGTCTATTAACAAAACACAAAACACCTCTTTTCCACTGAAGCAAGTCCAAACAAGAAAAAAAAGAAAGAAAGAAAGAAAAACATCCTCCAATAGCTTTCCATTTATGTTCAAAGCTTTGCAGATCAGGGATTTGAAAGGATTTAAATTTGGAAACACACTGGTTATGGATGAATATTAAGTGAAAATTTGTAGGAAGACATCATAAGGTTCTCTGTGCTCTTAAGCTGGGACAGATTAGAGGACTGGCCTCTAGTTTTATGCAGAATCAAGCATGAAACATTTATATGCATGTTTCCTAAATGCAGGATTTGGGGATGCTCAGTGTGGTTACAACTGAATGGCCTCACCATCTTCACTAAAGACTGGCACTGTGAGCAGATACTGCAGGATTTTCCGGTCCCTCTCAAATGGACACTCCACTTGTTTCCATGTCATAAATTCACTCACTTGTTTGGCCAGTTCCCAAAATTTCTGAAAGAGAGCAAAGGAGAAGAATTTTAAAGGTGATCATCAAAAATTATTAAGCCTGCAAGAGACAATTCCCTTTAAAATGCTTCCTTTTGGTTTTTAAGCTTCTGTATTACATACTTAAGAAATCTAATAAAAACTGTATTTGCTAGGTTGGTCCAGGTAAACATTCCCTTAAATAGTGATGATAATAATAATAATAATAATGCAACTATATTCTACTTGGTATTAATAATTTCTTATAAAATAATAGGGAAAGAGAAAGTTTGTTGTAGAACTACAGAGTCAGCTCTTGCAGCCAGGCCTGGGATGCAGTGCTAGAGAGGCCGCACTTCCCTCTGTGCCCTGATTTTTCATCCTACTTTATCATACTCACCTCAAAGTTGACATGGCCATTTGGGAGGCGGTTGGCACAGCCCTCATTGAGGAAATAAATATCTTTGATTAAGAGACTGAAGAATGGTATCACAATCTAGAGAAAATAAAAGATTCTAGTTTGTCTAGGTAAATAAACATTTAGCATCTCATCAAACAGTTCCAAGGATTAATAAACAACATTAACTGTGAGTTGCATGCAAGGCCACAATGAACTAAGATATAGTGCTTTGTACACCTTATGTGACAGCCACTTCCTCCCTTGCATAATTTTGCTTAAGGTGCAAATGTTAATATTAACCAAAACATAGGGAGAATAAGTGGTACTGGGAAATAGATGGGCAAATGCTTTTCCTATAGTTCTTCCTATTTCTCTCAGTGCAGAGTAACAAGTAATAAAATCTGAAAATTCTAGTTATAATGAAAAGAAAAAAATATCTAAATGGCACTCTTGCTTTTCATTCATCAACCTCTTAGTTATGGTAAAATCTTAATAGAAGAATTATCTCTGGAAAGTACTGAGATTTAAGGTGTGTGGCCCATCATTTATATTGCCACATCATTTAGATGTCTACAGTTTAGATAATTTTTTCCCCCTGGATAATTTTATTTGATCCTTGAGGGCATTGCTCAAGATAATGTGAGAGCTTATGGGCAATCATGGCTACACATGCCTATGGGATAAAGAGCCTGCGAATGAGAAAACAAGTTAGCACTTGCTGTCATGGAAAATCACCTCAGAAGTACCTGGTACAATATGTTGTGAGACAGATGTGCCAAAGTGAGGGAGAAATATAAATGTGTGAGTGAAATTCAATAACTCTCTACAATGAACTTTCTTTCTTCTTCTTCTTATATTTTTTTTTCTGATACTAGGGATTGAACTCAGGGGCACTCAACCACTGAGCCACATCCCTATTTGTATTTTATTTAGAGACAGGGATTGCTTAGTGCCTTAATTTTGCTGGGGCTACCTTTGAACTCGTGATCCTCCTACCTCAGCCTTCTGAGCCACTGGGATTACAGGCATGTGCCACAGTGTCCAGCTAGAACTTTCTTTAACAATAATTTCCTGCCTGAATTCTTTGGTTTGATGGAGTGACGTTTTACAATAATTAATCCCAAATAATCTTTAATTAAGTAACCTAAATCTTACTATACCCATTACCAAAAAAAAAAAAAAAAAAGAAAAAGGCTCAGATATAATAACTTCCACTTTCTCTAAAATGCCAACATATTTTTAATGATTCTAAATTTTCTACAATACAAATAATATACCAAACATATATTGTGGGTCTCTTATTTCCTCAAGATCATGGTTTTGAAGTTTCCTAAGCTCATGGCTCATGTGGTACTTCTACACCAAATAAACAGGAAAACATACCCCTGAAGTAATTTTAAAAAGGTGTTCATTATTTTTTTGTTTCACTGATTTCTGAAAATAAGCAAATTGAATCTTCAGTTTTGATAGCTCTCTTGAATATGCTTTTAATCATTTGTTTTTGTCTGTGAAGTTGCTAAGGCTGAATTAGTAAAGATCTCATTACCTTCTCCTTCTAATGTTACTGGCTATTTTTCTATGGTGTTAGAACTAAGACACCATCAGAATAATGATAAAAGTATACTTCAACAATCAACAAAAATTACTTAAGGGTGAGAAGTGTTGGACTCTGTCAGGCATCAGTTAAGAATTTGAAACCACCATTTACTGGTGGTGGTAAGAATTAGAAGTTGGCAAACTGTAGCCCCAATTTTGGATGGTTTAGGAGTCACATATTTTACATTTTTAAGTGGCTGGATAACAATCAAATGAATAATACCTTATGATACATGAAAATTACATGAAATTCTAATTGCAGGGGCGTAATGGAACACAGCGATGCTCATCCATCAAAATATTGTCTATGTTTGCTTTTAAGCTACTACCCAGGTGGGGTATGCCCGAAAATATAATGGAGATACATCATCATATGACAGTCACAGGGAAATGAGAACAAAATTGTGACCAAGATGTAATATTTGTACATTGTAATAGTTCTTAAAGTAAGAACTATATTCCTGTGCTCTATTCTTTGGTGCTGAGCTATGAGAGTCATGGGGTGTTAATCATTTATTTTCTCGCATTAATATATAAAATTTTTCTAAATGCAGGCCATGTGCCTCTAGCTGGATTATAAATTCTGGGTGTTCCTCATGTGAAGTTTGCATGCATGGATGCCTGCATGATTCTCTACTATTGAATGAGTTGCTCTCCCAAGGAATTGGAAACAGCCAATCTCCCTGAGAGTATTTCACTGTTCAGTTCCCTAAGCCCATGTACAATAAAGAAGTTTCACAAGCTTCTTCAACTTCTCATTTACCCAAAGATAATTCCCATCATATCTGTAGCCCTTAAATCTAACATAAAGCTAATGCAGTAAAAGTCAGAATATAAGGACTTTGGATTCCTATGAGCTAAGTGAATATACAGGTTACTAGTAGGAGAGAGAGTTTGGTTTTTAGAAGGTCTTGCCCATGATGCCTTTAGTGGAGGGACTTCTCAAGTTATATTTTCCAATTCCCTTTTTAAATGGTCTTAATTCAGAGAGCCAAAACTGTATTTTAAAGGTACTATTTTTTTTTCTGCTGGCATGCAGAAACAAAAGGTCACAGAAACATAGACAGAAAGGCAAAGGGATTGAAAACCATGTGATCCTATGAGGAATGGTTATAAACCTGGAGACATGATGGAAATGCTGTGAAGTATTATTTTACCTGCCCCCCTTTCCTTTATTTGTTTACTATATAGTTTAAGGTAAAAGAGAGCCAGAATCTAAACGGAAGATAACACCACCAAGCAACCTTCACTAACCATTTACTAAAACGAGGTAAGTACTTCTCAAATAACACCATGGCCAACATTGAGATGACTTGCCTTCCTCTGTAAGGAAATATGACAACAAAATGTGCCAAGAGAGGACCCTTAGATCCAGGGTAGTATTGCTTAAGCATAGACAGGGAGAGGATCATTAATTTCACAGACATCATCCCTGTACTTTTTTCTGCCACCTGCATATCCAATTAGTAACAGCAGGCCTAATGCTATAGCAACTAGCCTACTTTCTGAAAATAAATGACTTAACCATGGGAGGTAAGCTAATTCTTTTAAAAGAAAGGGTTACATTAAGTCAGGCACCTTGTGCAGAGCTTAAATGTCTGTTTTCCATTAAATTAAATTACTCTCTAAGGCTATTAGTCACCTTAACATATGACTTATTATTTAAACACAAGACGCACTACAAAATAAGCACTTTAGTAATGTAACAATAACATAGTACTATGTATTTGCAAAGTTCTTTAGCATTCCTCTTTCTCTATGTGTCAAGTGATAAAATTTCTATGATATGCATCTGTCTTAGTTATGAATAGGTAAAAGAAGCTCAGTAAAGTAGTTCCCATTGCATTCCGGTGTAAAATGTGGTGACTCTATCATAAATTACACACTGCTTTAAGTGCATACCTTTTCTCTGCTACTATGAGCAGTCAAAGACCTTTGTGCTGCCCCGCGAAGAGCTGTTCGATAATTATAGAAATTGCTGGAAGGGTCCATCTGATGCTACAGATAAAAGAGAGAAGAGTATTAACCACTTATTTCTCATCTATAGAAGTTTAAAAAAATCACAACTTAAACTAAACATAAGCAATTCAAAATAAGTTAGGGAACTCATTAGGAATAAGATGTATCCCTCTCATACACATATTTGTACACACAACACATTGGAACACAAATGTTTTCTTTTCTGATGTTTGGTTCAGTTTTACAAGCTAATATCAATTCTGATCATATAAACCTAAACCAATCTGTGTTGCTAACTCTTAATATCAGATTTAAAACTGATAACCAAGAGTCAAACCTCAACATTAGAAAATTTTCCTTTGAGGGTCATTGGGCTAGGTGATGGTTAGCCACTTTGTAGGGAATTTGTTCTTTACATTTGATAACAAAGCATTCAAAATAATTGAAAGCATACATTTTGCAAGAAGGAAAACAAATTTATTAGATAACATGAATAAGGCATCATATGAGATATCTAATGATAATTTCCAATTGGGAAAAAACTTGGGAAAGGATGCTTATATTTCCAAAGACAGTAGACTGAAAGCATCAATACACCAAGGGAATAGATGAATCAATGCGATTCAAATCCACATGCCTTGTGCACAATTCTTATCATCCTCACAATTACATGGGAAGGGCTTTGCACAAGTTAGCTACAAATGTTGAAAGAATGGTGAAAGAATATTCTGTGGGAATGAGGAAATCTTAACTGAGACACTACAGATAAATTAAATAAACAAATAAATCTAGTTTAGGCAAACTGGGACATAAACTCCTCAACTGTTCAGGACCCCAACTCTATTTCCGCATACAATGTGTTGTGATTGACAGTCAGTACTTCTCCAGTTAAACTCAAAATGGACACTCTTTTTATAAAAAGACTAGTCCAAAACCTGATTTATTTTCCTTTTCTGAAATCTGAATCCCTTTCTTTCCTTTTGGTCTGTAAGGCTTTTTCTTGTGCAACACTATCAGAGACGACAGATCGTACAAATGAATCCCACTTTCCAGGTATAAAACATTTAACAGTAAAACATCAGTTTCACTTACCTCAAGAATGTCAAACTTTGCAGTCTTCACTTTGGCCCAAGTTTTTTTTAGTCGAGAGACTGGGCTCATATTCATGCCAGCTTCCCATTTAAAATGCATGGGAGGAAGAGAAAATTGAAATAGAGATATAAGAAAAGCTATTCCAATTTATACTACTGAAAGTGTTCAGTACTAAATGTAAGTAATTGGATTCAACAAATTGTTAGTAAGTGATAAATTCTAGCTTTACAACTTTTTCTTGCAAATTCTCCTCCAGCCCAGAAGCGCATAATGATACCATTTGCTTTGAGTAGAGGTAAGCACATTTTTTTTTTTTTTTTTTTTGGTAAAAGGAAAAGTAGTAAACATCTTAGGCTATGCAGGCAATATGGTCTGCATAGTAAACTACAATACATTGTCATGTTATGGTGCATAAGCAGTCATAGTTAATTATATAAACAAATTTCTATGGCTGTGTTGAATAAAACTTCATTTTTGGATGCTAAAATTTGAATTTATATTATGTTCACATGTTAGAAATATTATATTATTTTGATTTTTTTTCAATCATTTAAAAATATTCAAACTACTCTTAGCTCACTAGTCATAAAGAAAATAGTAGTGGGCCAGATTGGGCCATGAGCTGTAACTTCCTGATCCCTGACTGAGCTTCCATCAGTCAGTGGTTAACTGGACATCCCTGGGAAAATTTTTTTCCTCTGGAACTCAGCTTATTCTTGTAGGAATGTTGAGTGGATTAATAAGATGATAAATGCAAAGCATGGATGACATGCTTTGACATTTTTTTGATGGCAGAAGAGAGAAATTAAGTAATTTTTTTTTAATTAGACTGTGAACCTTTCAGATTTCTGTCTCAGATAATCTTTCAGTTCACTGTTTTCATGGAGTGAGTCAAACAAAAAACAGTTGAAATCTGGCCAATATTTTTATGAGAGCAGCAAAGGGGAAATTATATGCAAACAAAATGGAATAAAGAATTAGAGAAGGGGGTTTTGTCAGTAATTCAGATTACTGAATTAAATTTGATAGATTCTCTAGCATCAAATTGACCCTAACTCCTTTGTTCTTTTATTCATATATCTACTGAGCACCTATAATGTGTAGGATGGCCATATAATTTGTCAAATAAACTAGTACATTTTTCAAAGAAAGGGTCATTATCAATAATAATAGCAAGACAACAGGTATAAACTAGAACACCTAAGACTTGTTATTTCATGTCCTATGTTTATAGAATGAATGGAAAGTAACATGGTCTCTGGCTTTAAAAATCTCCATGATATATAGAGTAGAAGGTTGGTATGCTGGAGTAGTAAGGACTGCAACTTTAAGTACAGGAACACAGGCAATCAGAAAATGATCAGTTCTCAGCTTTTACAGGAGAATATTTAATTGAAGATAAATTAAAAGTATTCCACGAATTCTTGCATACTTAAGAAAGATTAAGTATACTTGCTTGTACCAATTTGGCTATTTAAAACATTTTGAACATTCTAAATTTCAATATTCAAAAGTACATTTTTCATAAATAAAACTATTTGCAGATTTTTGGTGAACACATTTCACAATTTTATACATTTTGCTTTACAGAAATTAAGGACACATATCCACCAGAAAATACTCACAGATTATTGCCATCAAGGAATTAAAGTTGCCAATGTTGAAACATTCTCGAGCTACATCAATGAAATACTCAATCATTCTTGCTCGGTGTTTCTTCTTTACAGGCTAAGTGGAAAAAAGTATGGAAGGCAGTTATCCAACATGCAGGCCCACAAATGTAAAGAAAGTACGAAAAATAATCAAGAGCCAGAAGACAGAGAAAATTCATTTTCTCACCATGCAGATTTCAGTAGCAACCAAGTAGCTCAAGCGATTAAACCATTCCACATAAGCTTCTAAGTTTCGTGTTTTCTTCCGATCACTATAGCAACTCTATGGAGAAACCAAAGTGCGTGGGTAAGTTAGAAAAAAAAAAGACTAGACTGGGCTCTCATTTTGTCCAACATGGGGACTTGATTCTCAGTTTATGGATTAGGAAGGCTTTTTAGGATGACAGGAAGAAGGAGAGGAGGGAAGAGGAGAGGCCACCAGGACCATTAGCATTCTTGATTATTCTTACAGAAATACCAAAATCTCTTAGGTTCTGTGAAACCTGAGGTCTAAAAATATACTCTGATGCATGCATAAAAATACCCCTCCCTACCTGCCCAAGAAATTAAGTTACTTTGGGTAAGATCTGTCCTCAGAAACACAATTCAAAAGAAGGGTTCTGGCTGCATTCAAAAAAAATCTTGCACTGATTAATGGGATACAAATACCAATTGCTATCAACACAGGAAGGAGAGGCCAACAGGACAGAGGCCTCGAAAACCTTCTCCTAAAATTAAGCTGCTGAACAAAATTTTGGATCATCATGTATCAAGAAACAAAATATCTTCCAAAGATGATAAATAGAAGTCTACACTATCCTGGTCTTTAGGAGGGTGAGTGATACACTGTTCAAAGGCAAAAGAAGTTCATCTCATCTTGGAGTTCAAGGCCAAGCTTGAAGAAGTTCATTAACCCCTTTGCATTTTTTTCCAAAAGAAACAAACAAAAAAGTCCACTAGCCTTCGATTGCAAAACATATTCTTCACTTCCCGTACTGAGAGGAACTACTCTAAGGCCGGAAAACAGCTGTTGCCCCTACTCCCAGAGGGGACTTTCATCAGCGGGTGATGCAGTCTTTTTTGCTTTATAATTCAAAATGCTTACGGATGGAGGTTACTGGAAGATAAAATTCTTACATGTGTACACTGATTTTATATTCTGTGTCCAGTATTATTTTCTTAATGTGGGGGCTCCATCATAAACCTGTCATGAGGGAATCTACCTTCAAACAAGAGGCAAAGCAGGGAATATTGAAGATTCGTGCTCAGCAGGCTGGATGTATGTGCATCCTGTGTTTCCTGCCCATGCTATTGTTGAATCATGAGCACAGCATTGTTATTTTTATTTTTTTTCTGGCTTAATCTGCTAAAATCATTATGCTTTTATCTTCTACCTTCATTACCACAAATGCCTGCATCCACTTGCTATAAAGGGCTTATTACATTCCCCAATAAGGATAAAAGACAGGCTAAAAGTTAGTGATGGGGTAAGAATATTGTAAAGGCACTCAGAGATCTGGCTTAAGAAGAACTGCAGTGAATCACACATGGCTAATGAAAGAAAGAAACTAACTAACTAACTTCCTGATTTTAAAACCTAAAACAGAATAGTTTTAGCCTGGATGTCTTATCTATTATCATAAACTAAGGTGTTCCAGTTCTAGTCTTAGAACTGACCTCTAGATGGATAGATTACCTTGTCATTGTCCAAAGGGTCCTTCTGCACAAATGCCTGAACAAATTCTTCTGGCCCGATATAATTAAGCCTCTCCTGAAATGAAAATCCAGCATTATCAATAGCATTAAAGAAAATGAAAAGTCAACTCCTTCCAGTGGCTTTTGGCATCACCCCCATTTCTTAATGCAAATTATAAAATAAGCTTTTAACCCCCAATTGTTTCATTATCTTCAAGGTCTGAACAGAAGCAATTTTCTGCTTAGGTCAACGTTCTATAAGATAGTTGAAGACTGAGCCAGTCATGGAAAAATTAATTAGAGGCAGAAAATTAGGAAGGTCAATAAACTCTGCTTTTCATTTTTGTTTAGTGTTTATTTGCAAGTAAATTCCCAGAATATCAAAAGCATTCATATTCAAATGCCTACAAATCCTACTTCATAGATTATTTCCTATTTGGATTACTCTGACCTCTCTTGTGACATTATTGCTGGCAGATACATTGTCTGGTTGCCAAAGCAAACAAAACCTGTGGTTGCAAAGGGCAAAGATGACCAGGGCCTCACCAGCTCTATGTGAGTCAGCTGCTGGGCCAACGTGTAAGGGTCGCTGCAGACAGTAATGATATCCCTCTGTATGGACTGTGGCTTGGTCTTGAGAACTGTGAGCCGATCAGTAGATGTCGAGCTGATTTTTGCCAGAACTTCCTCATACTGGCTGAGGGCAGCAAGTTTACGGATGAGACACTGCATCATCTGCTGGACATTTTTCCGGTATGTCTGCTAGGGAATAAGCAAAGAATTACAATCTTGCTTTGCATGTCCTTTTTCAGTACTAGGCAGCCTCAGGGACTATGTCTGTGAGTGATTTTACCTTGAGATTGGGCAATCAACTTAGTTCAGCAAACCTACAGGAGGATTCAAATAGTTCTAATAGTTTAAAAGAGACACAAACACATCAAGTATCTTTCCAAACTTGAAGGGTTTAGTCATTGTTCTCAGGTTGCTATGGACAGTCCAATTCAGGTTGGGCCTTGAAAACACTATAGACATTACAGATGAGCTATCAAGGGGATCCAGTGTTAATGAAGACTACACACAACTAACTGCTCTCTGGTAGAAATGCATCTGTTTACTTTTGGAAAGTTAAAATACAGTGACCTCAAGTCAGAGCATCCTTTTTTCTTTCTTTTTTTAAAAAAATTATTCTTATTTGTTATATATGACAGCAGAATGCAATTCAATTCATATTACACAAATAGAGCACAATTCCTCATGTCTCTGGTTGTACACTAACTATAGTCACACCATTCGTGTTTTCATACATGTATTTAGGGTAATGATGTCTGTCTCATTCCACCGTCTTTCCTACACCCAAGAGCATTCTTTTTCTAACATTTTCTTTTAGGCCACTTTCTTTATTTCTCCATTCCTATCATTCAATTTTATCAGCCTGAGGACATGAAAACTACTTGACAGATTACTTCCCACTTGCCCGCCCACCCACCTTCCTGACTTTCACATGCACTGTGGAAGTGGATATTCATTTTTGGTATCTGACCTCCACTTGGCTGCTACCCATTTCTCTGGTGCTCATGAATCAGTAACTAATGTTCACAACCAACTCTTGCACGTGGCAGTTCTCCCCACAACGCTAATACCAGATGCCACTTTGTTTGCAACTTCCTTTTGCTATAGCCACAATACTTAAAGAGAAATTGGTTTAAAAAACACTGCAGGTGTTATAGAGAAGTGTCAACCTCTTCCCTTGAAAATACTTGTTACATCAGAGAAATAACTTCCCTACTCTTTGAGCACACTTATTCTAAGTTATGGAGTTCTTTTGGTCCTCCTTTTCTGGTCCCAAATTGCCAATAGTAATTCTCTTTCTAGTGGATTATGATGCCCATGTCACAGATAGGCATATGGGCTGATTCAATGTAAACTTGGTGCTAAGGTTACCAGCTCTCAAGGATGACAGTCCCAGTAAATCTACAGATGTAGAAAGGCTTGTTTATGCTTTATTGACCTTTTTAAATAATTTTTTAGTTGTAGATTGACAGAATACCTTTATTTTTATTTATTTAGTTTTATGTGGTATTGAGGATCGAACCCAATACCTCAAACGTGCTAGGCAAGCACTCTACCACTGAACCACAATCCCATCCCAGCTTTACTGACTTCTTAAAAGGTATCACAGTATCATTTGCTGAAATTAACTATCTGAAAATTGAGTGGCATTTACTGACAAGTATAAGAGCTACGTGTTTTTTTAAAGAAGTAATTTGGTTTAACAGAGCACATATAAAAACTTAGAGATATTTGCACATAAGGAAGATTACAACACATGGAGAAATGGTTCATGCTTGCATAGTCAAGGATAAAAAGCATGGCCTTCTTTTTCTTCTTCTCTACTTGTCATTATATATTCTGATGAGTTCTTTATGGTTGCCTATTAGATGACCTCATTTTTCTCTGCATTTGCAGATCATCCCCAAATGATGAAATACCTAAGTGTGTAAAGAATGCATCTTCAAAAATCCTATCTTTCAATCAACATTCAGGTTATCAGTTTAGAAGATGCTATTTGTTTGGGAATATATATGTCACTCAAGGAAAATGCCTCTTTCTTTGGCATTCCAAGCAATTTAAGGCTGAGTCATGGGCTATTTTCAATCCCTCATCCTGGCTGCCCTACCTCTTCTACTTTCGTAACATGGAGCTAACATTAAAACTCCAAGAACTCTACCTGAAGATGTTTCCTTTAGTCATCTGTCCCAGATGTCAAAATACACGTCTTCAGGAGAGTTAATACTACTTGTTCAAATTATGCAAACATTTCCCAGCTTATTAAGATAAATAATAAACTTTTTTGAGGTACTTTAGTTACAGCATGTACCATCCAGAGTACAAAACACACGTCATAAAGTTGCAGTTTCAGTCATTAAAGCCCACGTATAAGAGTAACCCACAACTGTCATTACTACTCTACCGAACACAGTTCAGTGTGAATAAGGGACTTATAGTCTTTGTTAAGGCTTTCTAAGAAAAATCATACATTTTCTGCATGAGAAAAAAGTACTTGCTTCCCACAAAGTAGTTTATGAAAAGAAAAACTAATTTTTTGACTACTGTGGAGCAGATGAGAGAGGACACAGATATCTGCACTGACATGGAAAGGTCCCCAGGACACATCACTGAGTGGAAAAGCAGGGTGGCAAACATGAGGCCAACACACACACACGCACACATGAACTATACATGCTGCTTCTATGGATGTGTGTATCTGTGCATGAATACATACACACAAAACTGACACCAGTTGTAGAAGTAGGATTGGTGAAACTTTTGAGTGCTTTGTGTAAATTGTGTTGTCTTTTTAACAATCAGAATGCATTCCTATATTACTTGATTTATTTTAAAAAAAAATTTCCCACAGTGGGATTTCTTGGATAACACAGGTTCAAGATATCTAAGAAAGAACTTTTCTCTCAGAAGACCACACCCACAAAAGAAACCCTCATTTTAAAATAGCATCCGTTATTTGCATCTCAAAAGATATTCCATGGGAATTCTAATTTCTACATCATGCACCTATCCTACTTCCCTTTCTGGGATCCCCATGGAAAACACTTGAATCAGAAATGACCGCCTTTGCTTCAGGTCACCACCTGAGGATATCAGCTGAGAAACAATGAAGCACAAGAAACAGCTGAGGGGGAGAGCCCACAGCTTGGGTCCACCTCCAGAGATTCTGATTGATTGATTTGAGGTACAGTCTGGGGAGCATGATGTAAATGCTCCTCAGGTGATTCTGACACACAGCAATGGGTGAGAACCCATGCTCTACTAGTACATCTGGTGAAAGATTTTGATTCTGCATTAATATTTTAGGTTTCTTTTTTTTTTTTTTTTGGTGGCAGGGGGAGAGGAATTATATATTCAGATTACCAGAGTGAGCAAAAGACACCACCAACACATATAGGGGGAATGTACACAGCAGGGTATAGGAGAAAGATATTCAAGTAACACTGTGGGTCTGTGTGTGCCTGTGTGTGAGCCTGCATGTGTACATAAGAGAGAAAAAGAAGAGAACACAGAAGATGTGTGTGACCTCTTTTAAGTTTCCTGCTTCCATTTGATTCCATTTGAGAAATCAAGCTTTGTGTTATTAAGCATGCTTCCTCACTGAGTCATGCATTGCTAAATATGTACTTATTCTTTTTTATAACTTCAAATGCCAGCGACAGTAATTACCTGGCAAATAAAGATAGAAGTTCTTATTATAAAGACCAGCCCCTTAAGGAAGAGAAAATTGCATTCTAGCCACTACAGTCATTTGTCATGTAATTCAATCATTAGTTCCATTTCATGTTTCTTGCAGGCAAGTCCTAATAAACCACTTCATTTAGGGCAAATCCCCAGGGGAGAAACATATTAAGCCAAATTATGTGGAACTGTCCTAGCAGATACACGAAAACCTGCCTAAATTATATATAGGGCACACCTGGCTTCACTGACTGCCAAAGAAATCCCTGAAGTCAGAGGCAAGAAGCAACAAGTTGCAACTGAAGCCCACACTCCTGCCACAGGAGGGAAATAATGTTTTCCTATTGTGGTAACTGATTTGCCTGTTCATTCATTCATTCATTCATTCATTCATTCACTCAAACACTGAGAGTCTATTAAATGCCATGGTGAACAACGAGGGTACGGCATGGAATCCAGTGAGAGCAAACAGAAAGTCATTACAAGTCACAGAATGCTATGAGGTACTCTGAAGGGAGAGCTGGTGACAACCAGGAATGGGAGTGGGCTAAGAGTGACAAGAGGAAGTCTATCTGAGGAGAGACACTTAAAGATATGACAGATAAAGGACTGCCAAGCAAAGAGCTGGGGAAAGAGCATCCATCACACAATTTGGGAGCTGGAAGGGACATTAACACAGGGCAGTTAATTGCATGATTTATGGAGATGAGAAAGGAGCAAGGAATTTAGGGGATTTGCCAAAGCACACTCAGATCAACCAGCTGCCAAGTGTAGACCTGATTTCTGAATATTGGATAAAAACAACCAAAGAAGCAGCAGGTTCCTGAGACACCCACCAACCTGACAAGGTGGGCACATCTCTCCACTCAACCCCTAGGTCAATCGGCTCCTCAGTTAGACTTGGCTTATTTTCCCATCTCCTCTTTACATGCTCAAATCCTGCTGAATTTCCCAATGTTTATTAAGAATGTATTATTAAAACAAGAGTGCTGACAAGAAGGTGGGTCAGAAGTCTGACTGGCCCTTTTCTTGGTGTTATGAAGCATGCTCTACCCAACTTTTGAATGGCTCAATCTTGTTCTAAAATAGAGACTAGGTTTCATTTGATTACAGATAGAAATGATCTCCCTCTCTGACACTCATGACAAGAAGGACTAAAAGCCATCCACTTAGCATTTTCAAATCACTAACATTTAATCTTAAAAATAAAAAAGGTTTTTAAGATGATTCTTTAAGGAAAAACTAAGTTATAATTTTCATGTTTTAAAAAAGCAATACAGAGAAGGCAGATAAGCTGACTGTCATACAAAGTAGCTACACACACTCACCTATAATGTAGAACTAACTGATCGAGGGCTCAGCCTTCATGAAAGAAAAAGCCCTGTGATGCCACCAATCTTTTGAGCAGACTGTCATAAACCAAGGTCATTGAGCCTGCACTGACCTTGCCAAGCTATCCAAGGGCTAACCCCTCTAACATAAGACTTACTATAAACTGCTCCATGAGGCTTAATGTTTGCCTCTGTGAGTAAGGGACCTATCAATACAAACCTGGCAGAAGCTGAGACAGGCAAACTGGCAAAATGATTACAATAGTCATAACTTTGTGAAATGACTCAGGAAATGACCCATTCAGCCTTGCAGAAAGCTATTGTGAGCACCCGACTTCAATATCATCTCATAAAGTAGAACCTAATGCAGGAAAGCCAAGTTCCAGTTTTTCAAGTGCTAAACTGATACAATTTTAGTTTGACTTCTTTTTTTTTTGCATTAGGGAAATGGCATGAAAACCTCATTATAAGGATTAGAACAGATCAGCGTTTTGTTAATGTTATCTTTACAACACCACTTAAAGAATGAGTCCTGCATGAAGTTTATGTGTGAAGTGAATGTATTTTCAGATGAATGAAACAAGACATCACTGCCACTGCTGAAAGTTTCAGCCACATTCTTCTATGTGAAAGGTTGTATCTTGCTGAAGCAACTTGTTTCCAGAAAGTTTCCAGCAACAACAGACACTACAAAGACATCCTTGCTCGACAAGCCTCAACACTGAATACCAGCCCTCCAGGCCTGCTTCAAAAAGGATAACACTAAATTTGTCACAACTAGTCAGCTCTTATCAAAGGCTCAATTGAGGGAAGTAGAATTTATGGAAGATTATCTAAGAGATTTACTTTCAATCTCCACCTATTCCAGGTCCTAGCCTTAAGTCAACCTCTAGCATCAGAAGACTTGGATTATTTTCTCTGTCTTCCTCTCCCAAAGAATTACCTTTGGTAACTTAGGTGCCAATCTCTGGTCTTAGTTTTATCAAGGAGTAATCATTATAAAGAGTTATATAAAGAATATCTCATTCTAAGACCCCTATACAAAAATCCTTATTGCAAAGTTTTTGTGTATTTATTTATTTATTTTGGTGGTATTGGGGATGGAAGCCAGGGTGTCATACAAGCTAAGCAAGTGCTCTACCACTGAGCTTTATCCCCAGCCCTAGGTTTCTAAATTTTTCCTCTAAAGCGTTGAGGAATTAGTACTTTTTTTTTTCTTCCCTGAAAATGAAAATTATATAACGAGCTGCATTTCCCTTTTATCTGGAACTTAAACACAACCCATAACAGTCCTTTCCAATCCTACTGGCTCTCAACAGTGGCATATTTGTTTTCTCCCTTCCCTGGTCCAGATTGTCTATTTCTATTTATGATTTATTAATATTACTTAACAACTGTTATACTAATATGCTATTTAAATCTATTAGTGCTTATTAGTATGCTATTTATTATCTTGCTAGCTCTGTCAAAACTTTTCAGAAGGAAGAGACATATAAGTAAAGTGAAATCAAAACACACTTGAAACACGAGACCTGGGCATGAATTCACATGAACATATCCCCAATTAATCATAAAACTCTAGATCACATTCCTTTGAAGTGGGATAGAATAATCATCCCCCCTGATATACCAAGAAGGACAATAACACACCATGTAGGGGATCTGCCCAAAGGTAGAAACAAAAGGAAGCATTGAGATTCTGAAGCACCATCTCCCACCCAGCTATGTGCTAAATTCATGTTACTAACCTCCTCACCACTGGCTATTCTGTGAGCCAGATCTTTTAAGTTTCTCATCATTCTTTCATCTCGAAAATCATAAGGAAATGTTTCCGTCCACTCTGTCAAGAGCTGAAGAATTTTAGGTGCAATTTTTCTCATCTGGTTCTAGGGAGAAAAAGCAAATATAGTTCAGTGATATCTTTCATCATAAATTACATCAAATAAATAATACCAGGGTCAGGTTAGTGCAAAAATCTTTAGGGTTGAAGAAGCAGTTCTAACTCCCCCATCCCACAATGTCCCTGCCAAGTGCAATTAACTTATGGCAATATCCAGGGACCCACCATGGCATTAGATTTGTGGTATCCTTTCAACCAATCCCAATTCCTAAGCATAGCCATGATATCACTCATGCTCTTCGTCTTGGGGATAAGCTGGGGTTACTTGAGGTAACCAACTTCACAAAATCTGAGCCATAGAGTTATCATGCCTAAGGAAAAAAAATATGAAGTTCAAAATGTTTCATTACCTTATCACCATCAGGGTCACTTAGCCTCTGGTGCTCAACACATAAGTGGCAGACTTTGGCCATTAGCTCATAAGGATGCATAAATAACCGAGAACTGAGAAGGAAGGTAAATATGTATGTCCTCTGTGGCAAGAGAAAAAAGTCATTGTTACATACTTTCTGAAATTAATATCTTTCTTATACATTATACACCTTATTTCATGAAGTTCTCTTGATCAAAGTCAATGTGCTACAGAGAGTAATGCCTATCGGAGTCAGACAGTAAGACAGTAGAAGATGGATTTCTCTGTTACCTCCGGATGTGTCTTTTCCCTCAAACCATACTAAAAATAACAGAAGTACAGGATAAGTTTGGCTCCTGAAATTATTCAGAGAACATTTTCACATTTATCCTCAGGGAGCTGGGATATCAAGTCACATAATTCACTCTAGTAAAGAATGAAATTCAGCCCAGAGAGAAATCTAACTTAAATATACCACCCATACAAAATATGGTTCTGTGTCCAAATATTATGGTAACTCAATTGAAACCAAAATAAAACAAAAAACAAAACAAAATAAAAAAAACCCACCTCCTCTACCACATTCAGCTCAAGAATTCTCCAGAGTGTATAGTGTGGTACACTGAAGCATTTGTGTCAGAACATTTGAAGGCAGGCTTTTAGGAAACCTATTTACTTGCTCAAGGGCTAAGCAATTTGATAAAGCACAATATTACACTATATACTTTTCTTTAATCACATTGTCTCCCAAGAAGCCAGTAATGAAGTGGTGCTTATTTGTTATAAGAGTTTCAGACTCCCAGTGAAAAGAGAAATTCCATGGGTTTTTTCCCCCCTTAGGCACCTTTAGTAGCTCATAAATGCTTGCAGGGCTGAACAAGGGATTCCTTTTACTTTTGATTACAAGTTTTCCCTGTGTGGTAACATATCTGAAAATGCTATGTAACAATTCACACACAGAGAGATAACTCAGTAAGAAACATCATGATGAATTACAGTGGCATGCACAAACAATTCTTTGCACATCAATGATATTCATTGTATTTATAAAAACTAATGAATGTGGTCTCTAGCTATTTTCGTGAAATCTCCATCAATAACTAGCTGCTGAGTAAATTTCATTGTCCTACTCAAATCAGTTTTATAGAGATAGCTGTTGTACAAAAGAGGGGGGGGGGAATCACTTGCCCCAGAAAGAAAAACCTGCATTTGACTACTGTTGCTGGAGCAAATCCTCAATACTGTGAATTTCAATTTTCCCCCCTTCACTCTTTTGGAATTACTGCAAAGATTGAGATAATATGTAATGAATTCCCTATACTGAAATGTACCATCTATACAAGTGTAGGTTATTAAGGTAAAACAAAAGCAAAAATGCTATCTGATGTCCAACTGATAAATCATTGCATCTTGAGTATATATCATCTTCTCTCTTCCAAATACTTTCCTACTTTTCTCAGATAGTGATGGTATTAGACATAAAAAAGGCATTAAATATCAAATGCTGGGAGCATCTAATGTTCGCTGGCATTTTTTATTAAGGTGTATGCATGAATCAAAACATTATAGATACTTCATTCAGGTGCCTACAATGTAATTCATATCAGGCTGCCTACAATGTAGTACCTCATCTGAAAAGAAACTGAAATGGAGACTACACCAAAATCTGATCCACACTCAGGCTCGATTTGATCTGAAAGCATTCAATAATCAATATGCAATTTCTTATGAGAAAAATCCTTAGTAACCAATATATAATTGTATAGTATATATGGTCCCTACATATTATAATTTCTGCTCAATACCAAGGATAGGTTTCAGAGGAACATGAATACTTACATCTGGATAGTAATCCACATTAGGTACTAAGTGCTGGATAAGTGCTTCCAGAGACCCAGAAAGGAGGTTGTTGTCATGGTAATACAACCCTCCACAGCTGTCTTCTGCAGACTGATAGAGGTTTCGGTTGTAACCACTGCTGTCAAACATTGCTGAAAAGGGAGGAGTCTGAGGCATGCTTTCCTAAAAGGAATAAAAAGAAGAAAACATGGTTTCAGTAACACACAATATCGAGAAATAAAAAGCTTTAATAGACATTA
Source organism: Marmota flaviventris (assembly GCF_047511675.1). Classification (NCBI taxonomy): domain Eukaryota; kingdom Metazoa; phylum Chordata; class Mammalia; order Rodentia; family Sciuridae; genus Marmota; species Marmota flaviventris. Next base: position 65,341,806 of record NC_092504.1, read on the forward strand.
AGCTTTAATAGTAATGAGGACAACAAATTAAAAAAAAATAATTTAGGTTCTGACACAGTATCAGAACCTACCAAGAACCAAGCTGCTGTTTTAGTACCACAAATATGCAAACTTTTGAGTACCAAGTCAATCAATCAAATGCCATAAAATGAATACACCAAAGGATCCAATCTGGACTTAAATCCAAGACTCTGGCTGTCATACTTAGATATCACTCCTTCACATTTGGTGCTGAAGAGGGGCAGGGAAACAGCTTGGATTGCTTTATCCCATCAGGGTATTTTCCTAAGGTAGAAATGTGTAGGCCTTGAAATTTGGCTGGGAAGACTCACACAGTGCTTGAGAGACAGCTGACTAGCACTGGACATACGGGGATGACACCAACACTGAAGCTGAAAAAACTACTGTGCACAAGAGGCTTAGGATCAAAGTGCACAGGGTGTGTGTTGTTTGTGTCTCCCTGTACCAAGAGCTGAATGCTGACTCCCATGTTTCTGAGAAGATCAGATGCTGCTGATTTTCACCCCTTTGTGTCAAATTCTCAGGGTGGGAGGTGTATATAAAGTCTCAGTTCTCAGTAAACATACAGGCTGAGGAGGCACCTGATTTGGGAACAAGGAGGACTGTGACAGTCCTTGAGATAAATTGCTCCTTTCCATCTGTGGGCCTTGTAACTCACAAAGCCCTTGTCAGAGGGCGCTCCATAGAGGCCAGAGGCTATTAAGTTATTACTTGGATTCCTAGGGACACAGCGCTTGGCCCTGACAACAGACTGGGGTTTCTGGCGGCTGCTCTGCACAATGGAGGCATTCAAGAGCTGCCGAACTGGGGGTTTCAGAAAGCAAACAATGAGGGGAAGCCAAACTCCAGGCCTTGGACCGACAGGGACAGGGTGTGTGGAGGCTGAGGGAGGACACAACCTGGGCTAATCCTTCTTTTCAAGATGCTAAAAGATATTTGCATCCAAATGGGGGTGGGGTGTGGGGCTTGGTCTGAGAAGTCACATCCATCACTCCACTAGCATCTGTTCAAGCCACAGTTAATGGAGGACACAGAGCATCACAATGTGTGCACGTGCCTGGGCAGGAGGGGGCCAGGCACAAATATCCACTCTAAAGCCAACCTGGCAGGTGGCAAACAACATCTAGGAAAAGGAACATCAAGAAAAATAAATAGAAAAAAGCTTCCTCCTGCATTCTATCCCATCCATGAATCAGCACTAAGGAAGAATTTAAAGGGATCTATGAAAAAAAAAAAAAAGCTACAAATGGGAAGAAAGTGATTCCTGAGAGCCACCCTGGGGGGATTTGTCACTATACCAGGGTCATGGCTGCCAAGCTCTTAACTTAGGTAGGTAGACATGGTCATCATAGCCAAAGGATCAGGGACAATGGAATGCAATGTTAACACAAATCCCCTTGGTTGGTAAAACTTCCTAACTCAACATTAACATTTTATTTACTTATTTAACTCAACATTAAGAGTGTAAAAGGCAATGGATAGAGTATACTTGTTCCCTCTTTAAATTGCCAGTTTTCATGAGTACCATTCATGTGTAACATACGCATTGCAAATGGGTCATCCTTGGCGGGAAGAAAAAAATCATTCCACCCTTGTCCTGAGAAACTGAGAATGTCCTCAAACTGGGAGGCCTGAACCTGAGAAAAGAGCCATGCCTTAAAGTTACTTCTATAACCTTGAGGGAATCCTGTCTGGATTTGGTTGCCTGTGGCTTAAAAAAAAATAGCTTTCCATGGTTATAACCACAGTGTTCTTCCTATACCGGATGAGAAGTAAAATTCCCTTGAAGTTGGATTTTTTTTTTTTTCTGCCAGGAACCATGAATTTTCCCTGATAGCTTCCCTTAGTTGTTGTTGCACCATTCTAATAAAGTGCTTTGCAGAGATGACTGCCAGGACTTGAGAACTCCAGAAAACCAGAAATTGATAAATTCAAAGAACATTCAAAGAGGCCATAGAAGTCATCTGACCCAGGCTACAGAAAATAGATTTCATTTCACTTTCCAAATGCAATCAGTTACAAGTAGTTCCCTAGGGGGTCTGAGGATGAGCAAGATTTGGAGGCTATAACTCCACAGGGAATAGTATTCCATGATTGGCAATAACTGCCAAATTGTCATGGATGCAGCCAAAGCCAATGTGTCATCATCGTCAGGTCCAAGCTTTTTTCCTCTAAAAATGTGCAAACTGAGACCCAGGAAGGTGAACTGGAATGACCAGGCTAACATGATGCAGCCACATGGTCTAGCACAAAGTGAGCAGAGTGGAACTCCCCTGTCTTGCACCCCTGCTGTCTTGGGATTTTCAGTAGTAAGCACAGACCCACAAGACAGCCACAGTTCACTCAGAGTTCCCTTTCAAAAAATCAGCACCAAAATCTACCAAGCATTTATACTTCTTAATTATTTATTCCTCTAGAGTGGATAAGGCCTCAGATCTGGACAGAATTCAGATTTAATAAAATCCTAACTTTGGCACTCAATAGCTGTAAAATCTTCAGAAAGTTATTTATGCCTGATCTCCAGGTATGTTTTCTATCAGATATTTTCAGTTTTACTCACCCCTTCCAAAATATAAATGACTAAAACAAACACACACCCAACTGCCTGTTTTCTTTATACCAAACTTCTTAGAACATTATTATTCGAGTCATGGCAAAAGGCTTCTGTATTTATCTTTGGAAATGTATCTCTCACAGGATTTCCTTGAGGAGGGACAAAACATCATCACTTAAAAACTCCCTCCAATGAGGTACCAAAAGGAAACACTGTAAATAGCAATGGGAGCCTAATCAAGGTAAAAAGTTTGCGGTTATCACTTATTACACTTACAAACCAATTGTGAGAACAGAGTGTGTCATAATATGTTTTCCAGTTTCGAATTAAGCTCAAAGATATGTCATGGCTAATCAGCTGGTTTCTTTTCCCAGGTGCCACTCTGACTGTTGAAATTGCTCACAGCAACAATCACCTACTGAGATGAAAGTCACTCAGGAAAAGGTAGCCTCTTATTTACATACCATGGGCAATTTTATCTACTTTGCCATATATTCAAGACAGCATCTTTTCAATTCCTTGAGCTCTTCTTGGTTAGTTGGTCTCACATTCTTCTTAACTATGGAATCTCCTGTGTTGGAAAAGGTCCCTACATTTCATAGGCCTTCACGTCTCTCAGTTCCCCTTAACAGGTTACTCTGGAGACCCACAGGGTAGTAGGCTCTGAGAATTTCATGACTCCTGTTTGTGTGTTTACTGACTCCAAATGCCTTTCTGGATTCTGCACCCTCCTCATGTGGCACATTTCCTCATCCTTTCTTGGCTGCGTAAGAAGCTGAAACCCAGGAAAACTTGCTTGGGTTACATATGAAGGCACAGAAAGGGCAGGGTTCCAAACCTGGATCTTCAGATTCCAGGTATAAAATTTATGACACCACTCATGTTCTACTCTAAATAGTCTTTGAACTTCTAATGCTTAACCATAAAACGAAAAGCCTGCTAGTCTGTCTCAAATTGTAGGCTATTAGAATAATTTATGTTTTACATGTTCTACATAAACCCCTGTTCCAAAGACATATTAATACCATTAATTACTCTTATTAAAAAGTCACACTGTCAACAGCAGTACTGAAGCTACTGACTTTGGCAATCAAAGCATAGTTCCATCTAGAAACAGCCTTCAGAGACTCTAACATGTACTTTAAAAGCCACTTTTGTTATCTTTAAAACTGGGATGCATGTAAACAGTCAAATTATAAGAAAACATGTTTGACATTTTTTTCCAGCAATATATGAAATAACAGAGCATCTTACAATAAACAGCACCTTTGATCCAATGAAGTTCATAATATTTGCTTGTATTTACTTTATGGATCTCCAGCAACAAAAATTTAATGAGACAAATGACTATGAGAATACCATAGGTCACTGTATGCATCACTCATTCCTGGATAATCTCAAACAAGTGGCCAGCCTGTTTTATGAAGGATTAACTGCCTGTGTAATGGATAAACTCAGCAGAATGGTACAGAAAGTGCTGTTTGTGAAACTTAATTTTAACCTATTAAGATAAACATAGTAGCGTGTTTTCTCTTAAGTATCTTCCTTCTGATTACCCACACCAGGAGCTATTGTTTGTCAGTATTACTTAGATTTGATGGACAGGCCTTTAGTTTTACCTGCTTTAAGTTTTAGAATTGAAAAGTGAGAGCCAACTAAATACTGGCTTAGTTTTTGTTAAGAAAATGCATCTCATCTCCAAAGTAGATATGAGAACCAAGAAAAGTATTTATCCCTGGGCTCTATTAATTCCAGAAATCACTTGCTAATGATTTCTCTAGGGGAAGAAGGGATAGTTCGAGGTTGCTCTTAACCTTTAGCTTCCATTCATTTTTTTTTTTAAATCTCAGTATAGTTCTGCTGCCTTCTTTATCTGCAGCAATGTACTACTTTCAGCTCTCACAACTAATATTTTCTGTCTCTAGGGTCCATAAGCTCTTAATTTACTTCTCTCTATACTTTCCAACATAATGTCAAAACCAGCCTCTCCACTATTCATCAGTCTTCTTTAGCACAAAGTTTGCCCAGCTCAAAGTACCTCTCAATAGGGACCTGCTAATCAAAAACTTTGTTTAGGAAACACTATTTTCCAAAATTAGAATGTGACAAAGCAGCAAGAACACTAGCTTAATTTACTGTTAAATCAAACTTCAAAGGAGTAAATTCCCTTGGAAAAAGAGATTTGCATGAGGCACATGAAAAACCTACTGACTATTCAAATCCCCATCATTAACACAGAATGGAGACTTTGAGAGCCAGGCTCACAAAGTTTCATTTGTAAGCCATTCCCCACCCTTCATTATATATTCTATACAGCCAGTAGTTCTTAACTTTTTAAGGAAATCACAAACTGCTTCCCTACTATCCCAGCAGAAATATACCAATAATATACTTTAAGGGAATTCTCTGATCCCAGATTAAGAGGCCTATGTGCTAATTTGGAAAGAACCTGGATATCATTTCTCTACCTCAAAGCAGGAGAACATGGTGAATCTGAAAGTTACCTTGCCCAGTACATTCAAGATCAGCTCCTTAGAAATCATGAAATACTTTTTTTTTTTTTCAGGTTATATCAAACAAATGGAGTTAAAATAATAAAAGAATGAAAAGAAATAAGCTTTCTTTTCTCCCCTAAATTCAGGCAGCATTTTGAGGTAGAAGGAGATACAGCTAGACAGTAGGAAGCCAGTTTGGGATTTTAAAACAATAATCTGAGCTCAAAGAAAGCTTCAGAGCCACAAAAATTAGTGTGCATATTAAAGATTATGCTGGAAAACTTTCCAAGAGGCAAGTTCCAATAGGAAAGTTATACCTGACCTAGGTAAAGAAGATGAATATTCTCTCTTAGCATTAATTTGGTAAGCTGAAAAGTTGGTTGACAGACAAGACATCTTACAGAGGCTGCTAATTTGGCCACAAAGATAGATCATGTTCTTCTAAGGACCCTGAAAAAGTTCAGCCCGACATTGATCCAGCAGCAAGGAAGCAGGCTCTGGGTGATTTACGGGATGAATGGATTTGAAAGGCATGCCTAATGGTTTCAAACCAACTAAAGCACCAGATGAAAAGCTGCCTTTTTCTGAACAGCAGACTGTGTTTGAATTAGCGGCTGCTTTTGCACAATGTAATTTATGATGAAGCAGGTGCACCAGGATAAGGTGGTTTCAGGTGACGATTCAAATTGGAAAAGAGGTCAAGGAAAATATGGGTGTGGGAACTAAATCAAAAGCTATCCTTCAATGTCTTATAGGTGCTTTGTAAATCTCTACCAGAATGTCATGTCAGCATTTCCTTTGCACTCAAGAAAATGACATAAAAAAATAAAGGAGTGCAAGAAACAAAAGGTTTTCTTTTCCTTTTCAATACACAGAGTGCAATATTTAATAAATGCAAGGCCTTTATGTTGACTATGGTATTTTAGCATCTGTTCAAATGCTGGACATGTGTCCCAATCCATAAAAAAAGGAAAAAATTACTTCAGTGGACAAAGCCCTCCTTATCACAACTGAACTTTGAAAGCATATTTGTTTAATGAGGAGAGGTTTAAAATTCTGGAATTACAGGTTCCCCAATTCCAATCTAGATCCCAAAGGAACTTTGCTCTTCGATGAGATGCACCTTCAATAATCCATTTCTTTCTTTTTTTCATTTGAACTTGTAGAGCCCTGAATTAGGAAGACTTCATAAATTTCTCCATCTGGTACTTTTAGGTACTTTCAGGCTCCTTTTGGCAATGTGAGACTTTAGCATACAAAGACTAACTGCACACTCCCAGGGTGTATACACCTGATTGTAGATTTGAGTCAAGGTGAAAGGTAGAAGTCCAACTTCTGACACTAGCTAAAACATAGCTTATTTTGATCTTGAAAATTTATAGAAGATTATTCTCTCATTTCTTTCATTAGGGGAAGTCACAAAGGCAGAGATTTTTAAGAGCATCTGTGGAAACTATAGAAAAGCTCCACCTTTGGCTAACCTCCTTGAGAAAAAGAGGTATTGTGTGGACAAGTCGACCCAGAGTAGACAACACACAATCACCTCACTTCTTTGGCATGTGAACAGAAAGTAACTAACTCCAAGATAAGTACATTCTTTGGAGCTGAGTTCCAAATACTTCGAAGATTTCCCCATTAAGAGAGGACAAAAGTCCATGTTTTTGAGTAAGGAAGATCCCATTTCTCTCCACGATGAAAGGCTATGTTAATTCCTGATCTAAGTTATAGGTGTTCATACAAGAAGTAAATCTACATTTTGCTTGATCTTTCCTGGATGCTACTTTAAAAAAAAAATTCTTCATTAATTCCTAATTGATAGAGGAAGGAATTGTGACTCAAATATTTACAATCTTTGGTTTCCTTCAAAGAAAAACAAAGCTAAGATTTGTTATCTTTTGTTTGGGGGAATGCTGTTAGCAGTTTATTAACATACAAAGTGATATTTCATGGCATATCTGAATAGATCTGGAAATTCATTTAAAACTTTCCCATGAAATGAAGCTTTCCTGTATGGGAAGTGAATCTAAACAGGCTGCCATTCCTGTGTATTAACTGCCTTTATGTACACAACTCCATGCAGTTCTTGAGTTTAACAGTAGATGGCTCCTCATGCCCTGCCTTTCAAATGGTTGGTGCTTTTTCAGCAATAACAGTTGGCGATGATTTAGAAAAGCAAAAGAAAGGCAACTAGAGTTCTGGGGAAAAAATATTGAGAAATTGGTGCCTATGATCATAGCATGAGCATGCTCATGCTGTACAAATGAAGACATACTGGCTAACAAAGCCAGTCAGTTATATTTCCAGATATCTTAGATGCCCATCTATGATGAGAATTAATTATTTCATTTTCCCAGAAGAACAAAAGTGATCTTCTGGATAATCAAAAGCATCATTGTCTAATCAAACACTGTCAAAAGGGTTGGGATCCTGGAAATGTCTCTCTTCTGCACTGTTCAATATAGTTGAAACTGGCCACAGTGATTACTGAGCACTTAACATGTGACTTGCGCAACTGAGAAACTAAATTTTTAGTTTCGTTCAATTTAAATAAACTTAAGTATAAATATCCCCATGTGGCTGGAGGCTATCACACTGACCAGTATGGATGTATGTAGATGAGTTGTCATTTATACATGACAGATCTCAAGCTAAACCATAGAATATCATATGGGGAACACTTCAATTAAAATATTTAATTTTCTAACCAAGTTAATGGAGCATGAAAAGGATCTGACACTTAGTGAGAGCATTTTAAAAGTAAGATTTTCTCTATATTTTATTATGTAATATGGTTACTTGGATAATTTTATTTTCTGGATGCAAGTTTTTTAAAAACTGCTTATCCCTCCCCTCCATTCTTCTCCTTTAGCTAAAAAGAATGGTATTGTTGGTCTATAAGCGGTTTCCCTTTCTTATAAGACTAATTTTTGCTTTCTCTGTGTTAAACTGATTTTCATATCAGGGTGTCCTAATAAAATTTGAATCAACTGAATGATTTCCAAGTATAAGTATATACATACTTTGAGAGAAAATAATAAATATATAAACTGATGAAAAAATGACTGATCAAAATAAAAATTAAAAATGTAGTGGATTATAATACTGACTTAACATTTATTTATTGGCCAAGAAACATTTATTGGTAATTTGTAATTTCTAATGTTCATACTTATAGGAGAAAAACAACAAGAAATTCAATAAAATATAGTATTTCTATATGAATTCATCAATAAAAAGAATTTCACTCTTCTCTCTTCATGTCCATGTACCCAGAAAGTAACTGAACACCAATGGCACATCACTTCATCCTTCACTGTCCACACTAACAGTGCAAAAGTGTGGAGAGAGCACAAAATAAAGCAGTTAAGACAGAGAGAAAAGGCATCCAGAAATCATGTAGCTCAACTCCCCATGTCAATATTACAGATGTTGCAGGTACAGGGAGAAGACACATGACCTGTTAGTGCTCCAGCTCCACCAGAACCCAAGTCTCCTCATTCCCAGGATGGAAATCTTCCCATAGGACTAGGCAACAACTGTCATTCTAAATAATAAAGGCTTGTACAGATCTAATTTTTGTAGATTTAACTGGAGAACCAAAAATAAAAAACAATAACAAAGACTACTATAGTTCTGAAAAAAAGAAAAGTATAAAGAGGAAATACCTGATCTCAACCACCACCACCACCAAGAATCCCCATAAATCTTTCACAGTAGGTTCAGCAGTACAATTTGCCTCTTTCAGATGTCCCAAAATGTTATAAAAACTTTTCCATTTATTATTTATGGCATCAGAATTAAGAGTCTCAGTCCTTGCACAGGGAGTCCTGATTCTTTTCCCAAGCAAGGCAGAGTACCCTCTTTTCCCCATCTCCTTTCCAGGGCAGTGCTCTCTTTATTACCCAAATGTTCTTCTCAAGTTCAATTCTTCAGGTAACCTTTGGAGACTGAGAAAGCTGAGCCCATGAATTCCTGTGCCACACTGGGGATCTCACCTAGCATGCATGGGAATACACTCCCAGATTCCTCCCTCAATTTTCTTACCATTTTTTTCTTTCCCCTAGATGGGTGGTATTCAATTGGCTTTATATAATCTATTGTACTCTATTTGCCAGTAGTAGATTTCAGACTATAAGAATGAAACATTAATAACAGCATAAGAACTATGTATTATTATGATAAATAATGAATGCATACTTAAGACTATATTAGATTAGGCAGATGCCAACCTGGGGAGGGGAGGACGATAAAGGCAAATGTTTTTGTGGTTATTCTCTTCTCCAAAAGACAGTATGATCCCCAGATATCAGGTGTGGTAGGTATCAGATAAAATGTCTGGTGGAGCACATAAGATGGAGCAAACTGAAAATAGGAGAAATAAGTTTTAAGAATTGAAACCTCCATTAGACAACTGGAAAGTAGAAGGCCAATGCTTAGGAGCCAGAAATGTTGCCACCTCTAGGAAAACAAAGGAGACTGACATATAGGGGAAAAATGCCCACAAGAAACTTGCTAGTCAGTGGCTGATGTTCTCATCCTCAAGAAAATCTGCTTGAAAGGAATAATACAGCACTGCTTGTGAACCATGACTTCTGTCAAAAGTGCCCTGGGTTCTCATAAACGGCCCCCACCCCCAAATAAAACTGTCATTAATGTTAGGGTTTAGCAGCTGCCATTCTTTTTTCCTGCTGTGAAAAATCTCAACGACCAAACATTTTTATTCCTTTTTTGAAAAAATCAATTCTACATTTGCTCTAATCCTCATTTGACCTGTTATTTCCTCCCAAATCTCCATTCTGCTTAATTTTAAACCTCCTTGTTTCTTAGTATAGACTGACCACCATAGTCCCAACTATGTTTAAATTAAGGCACAGTCATCACATGGCAAGCTCCAGCTCTGGGGGAAAGAATAATTATTCATCCCATCTGAGTCTGACTGTGCCAGACATCATTCAAGAGTGCAATACCCTGATCCCTGGACTCTTCCCCTTTATGCACCCAGTTCAGAGACCCTCCCAGGCCATGAGAGATCACCAGGGCTAAATATAGATCTACGCACACCAGCAGTTCCTGACCATCGTCACATGGTGGTGCTGACGAAGGACTCCTTGGAGACGCGTTCACCCAAACATACATACACAAATATGTGTACATATACAGCTGGATAACCCATACCCACCGAATTCATCTGTGAAAACGATACATCTATATTCAAAAAGATTAAAAATGCTACTTAGACGCAGTCAGAGGACTTAGCAACGTTGTTTGCTTAAACTGCGCCAATTTGCTTGAGGTAAAGTGGGAAGCAAGAGTCAAACCGTTTTGTTTTGGGTTTTTGTTTGTTTGTTTGTTTTTTGCACACACATAAACCCCAGCTCCCTATTTTGCCCTTTCCTTTCAAACAACACTGAAACTGTCCCCAAGGATCTCCCTTAAAAAGGAGCTTCTCTCATGCTGTCTGTCCATGAGGCGTCCACGTACCCCCAGCTCATGTTAGTATCGCTGGAAAGGTGTCCCAAGGTAATTCACCTGAGCTCAGACAAAAAGCAGGGCGGCTCGGTGGTTCCCAGGAGAACTTAACGTGAACCAAGGAATTAAAGACACTGAGGAATGAGAGTCATGACTCCTGTTTCCCGGTCCCTTCCTAAATCAGACCTTAGATTATACGGAACCGGTAACAAAAATAAACACCCCATACACATACAAACACACGAGAAAACTGGCCAGGTAGAAGGAAACAACCTAGGAATGCACAGAAAGAAAAGAGATTGGAAAAGGATGAAGGTGACTAGCCTCAGACAAATCTCAAACACTCAAGAGATCCTCGAGATCTCAAGAGAGAAAGCCAGGCGGTAGGTTTGGGGAGAAAGAAGCAAGGCACAACCCAGCGTATCCCTGCCCAGGTCCCAGCGGCTCAGCCTAGCACCTGTTGGGACCCGGTCAGTCCCAGGAGCTGACGGGGGCCGGGCATGGGACTCCCCTAGCCCCGGCTTTTCAGGGCTCTTAGGGTCAGCGCTCGCTCGCCTCAAGATCTCCCTCGGTCTCAGAGCTCAGCCGGCAGCCAGGGCGCAGTCTGAGAGCTCCCCATAGTCCCAGTGCAGCTCTCGGGTCTCCAAAGAGAGCGCAGCGCGCAGCCCAGTCCCGCGCTCACGCCGCGGAGCTCCGGTCCCGGGAAAACAGCCCAGCCAGGGAACAACCTACCCGCAGATGGACTCCGGGTCCTCAGCCTCCTGGCTGTTTGTCGCGCGCCTACAAATACGACCAAAGGACCAGGAAGGAAAGCGCGCGGGAAGAAGGGAAGAAAATCCGCCTAACCAGTCGGGTTCCTTGTTTATACTGAAACTACGGCACCAGCAGCCGCGCACACCCCCTTCTCGCTGAGCGCCCGCCTCCCGCTCCCGCCGCCAGCCCCGCCCCTCCCGCGGGCGCGGACCAATCACAGCGCAGCTCACCGCCCACGCCGCCACCGCCTCCACCGCCCCGGGACTTGCCAACGGGGCCCGCGGGCCCGGGGACTCCCGCAGCGCTGTCGCCCGGGTGCCCTCCCACGCTGCGGAGACTGCCAGGGCCAGCGCGGCGGTATTGGGACTCTCTACAGCGTTCGCTTCCTGCCGAGTGCACCTGCCCGGGGCTGTTTGTGCAGTCGTGTGTACGCATGTGTGTATTCATTTACCCGCGTACTACCTGTAAATACCGGCCCGACTCGTTATACAGTATCTATTAACATAATTATGAGCTGAAGGTTACTGTCCATGTAACTTTCAGAAAAGAGCCGAGAGAAACCACAAAACATTTGCTCAGCAAGTATTTACGAAGAGCCTGAGTGCTAGTATTGTGCAAAACGCTGGGGGCACACTGGTGCAAAAGCTGGCTGGTCCTTGCCATTATGAAGCTGACCGCGTAGACGAAGAACGTTAAGCAAATAATCACCCAAACACGGTATGAAATTACAACTGTTGAAGTTCCACAAAGGAAAGGAACCTACTCTGTGACATATGATTCTGGAAGCAAGGTGGGGAGGCTAGTGAAGGTTATGTTGTCATGGTAACCACATACTTAAGGCTACCATTGGCTACTTGATAACTATTTTAGTAAAAAGGTAAAAAAAAAAAAAAAACCCAATACTTCACCTTATACACATGAAAGAAGGCTGAGGGGAAAATGATGGCAAAAGAAAGAGACCCATAGAGAAAATCTACGTGATCAGGAGACTTTTGGCAGCCCTGTGAGCTTAAGTAGTTCTTCTGCACTTAAGTTTATCCACAAAACAACACTATTCATTGCTATCCCATAGGGCTGAAATTGGGATTATTGAGATCGAGAAAACATTTTTGAACGTGGTGCACGTTCTCTGTCTCTCTGCTTCTTCCTAGGATGGAAAGAGCCACCTTGAATCTCACATTGCCTCTTCGCGGATTCTTCCCCTTTAATTCCTTCATTTGAGCATCCTCTTGCTTCTCTTTCTATTATACTCCCTCTCTCCTTCTGGGTCTACCTTGACTCACTAATTCACTCTCACCGACCTGAGCCTTGGAGTTAACCTGTCTTCTCTGCACTTTAAAGAAGACACCAGACAGCCAAGGGAACTTGGCAGGGCAGCCCCACTGTGTGGTTGTGCTGGCTGTTTGTTTTTCAAGCTCAGTTTTCTGTCCTGGGTCTGTAACAAACAAGCCATGTGATGTTGGGCAAGTCACTTAACTCTCTTGGGGTTCACAGCCCTGTAGCAAGACATTAAAAGGGCTAGATTAATTCAAGATTTCATAATGAAACTAGTTGATATATCCTTTGTAACCTCTGGGTGTATACAGTAGCCCAGAAGACTTTGCCCAATTTTACTGACATTGTTTTTTCCCAAGCAAAAGATGTTTATTTTGGATTCTCAAAATGTAAAATGGGTACTGTGGTAATATTGACTCAGTATTTTTTCAAACCACATTCCCACTCCCCCTTTCTGGTAGATCCCTCAGCATCCCTTCTAGCTGTGGACCCAGGCATTTTGAACCCTGACCCTGTCTCTTATCATAAGCACCTATAATATCTTAGAAAAGGAGCTGAAGGACTAAGGAACCCAGTTTACTCATCTGGAAAGCAGCACCATAATAATCAAAGTAACTCTTCCTATGTTGAGAGACTTAAAAGAGCCAATACATGAAATGGTTGAAATAATATCTCTCAGAGAAGCCTTCCCTGACCTCCCCACTTAAAACTGTAATCATTCCCACCTTGTTTATCCCTTCTTTGTTGTTCCCTTCATAGGATACATCACCATTTAACATACTGTTTATTTTACTTATTAATGCTTCTCTCCCCTCTATGAATAGAAACCCCATAAGAGCAGGGTTTGTTAAGCAGGGTGTGGTGGCACACACCTGCAATCCCAGCTACTTGGGAGTCTGAGGCAGGATGATTCTAAGTTTGAGGCCAGTCTGGACAATTTAGGGAGATCCTGTCTCAAAATAAAAAATAAAAAAAGGACTGGGGACATAGCTCAGTGGTAGAGCACTGCTGTATTCAATCCTCAGTACTAAAGAAAAAAAAAGATCAGGGTTTGTTATTTACCTGCTGTATTTCCAGTGTTTAGAACAGTAACCCACAGACAGGCATTCAATAAATACATATTGGTTGGATAAAGAATGAATAAATAAGTGAATGAATGTTAAACACTCAATAATCAATGTTACTACTACATCTTAATTATTCTCTATCATGAAAAAAGATTCTTTCCATTCTCTACTTCTTCTCGTTTCTTTCTGGTCTTTGGCTTCACTAGTTCAACTCCTATTACTATAAATAAGGATAAGTTCAATAGTGGTCACGTTGATGCAAATAAAGCCCTGATGAGTAGTACTTCATTCTAGTATTTAAAAATAGCCACCTGTTCTGAGTTTCTACTATATCTGAGACTCTGTGCTAAGGATTATTTTTCTTTCCCAATTCTCTCGTACTCCAGGTGCACAAAATCGGGGCAAGTATCATGACTGATCCAAGTCCAACTTTCTTTATTTTATTTTAATCTCTTTCATTTCCCATCTAAAATCCCAGTTTCACCACACTGTATTTAGTGTGTTTTTCAAACCATCTTTTATGAACAATGATGGTATTGTTTTATGTGAATACCACGAGTGTATTTACCTAAATGTTATTGTGCAATCCTCTCCTGCTGTTTCTCATTGTTTTCCACCCAACTTACTTTTTGATCAACTATCCGTGTTGACAAATGTTCATATCATTCACTCCGTTTACCCACGGTTAAATGTTACACCATATCTGTGTTACACTTTTTCCTTCCTTTCATTACCCTTAGTCCTCACCAAAACCCTGAGACATAGGTTCTATTATTTGCATTTGTGAGAAAAAAGAAATGAGGCTCAGGAAGTTAAATAACTTGCCAAGACCAGTTAGCTGGAGAAACTATGATTGAACCCATGCATCTCTGACCAATACTCCTATTTTCTGATTTCATAAAATTGTGTTAGTTACTGTAAGATTTATGAAATAATGTTTAAAACTAGAAGATATGTGTTAACTAAACTAGAAAGCAGTTGTTTAAGAAAAAAAATGTTTATTATTTGTCTCACACATTTTTTCATAGATACAAATTTACTATTATTCATGATTTATGATTTCCTTAAGATACTTGAATCTTTAATAAAAACATCATAAAACATAACTATCTTCAAATATTTAAAACTCTTCATGTTAAAGAGGAATGAGGCACCAGAACACCAGATAGGACCAAAGAGGAAAAGGTATGTAAGAAAAACATTCAAGATGTCCCAAGTGGAACAGCAGCCCTTTTCAGCATTGAACTCTCTTTCTCTCTCTGGATCTTAATGTGCCTTATGAAATGGACAAGTAGCTTCCCAAAATACTCTAACACTTTCTCTCACATTCATTTTCTCATTTTCACTCTGAAACATGAATATAAACTGTTCAAGGTTATGAAACCCTAGTCCCAGTTTGTAAGTGGAAAAACAACAACAACAACAATAAGCATTGGTCATATTTATCTATCAACAATCAATCTGGAACATTGTCCGGGCCTTCTTTCTTTCAAAGCCAAGGAAGGCAAACCTACTTTAGATAAGTATAATACACCCTGCCTCTCTGATATGTTGACAAAACCAAGTATGAGTATTTCAGAAAGCAAAAACATGAAGAATGATCAGATGCAATTTTGAGAAAACCATTTAATAGTTCCTAAGCAGACTATGTTAATATGACTTTAATTTGTTAACTTGTCTTATAGTATCTTCAAAAATAGCCACAGCTTCTCTGGAACCCTATAATTTTTAATAGGTAAGAAAATTTAAGAGAAAAAACTTTGATACCTGGAGTACTGATCATATAACAAACTATTTTAGGTTAAAGAAAAATAATTGCTATTTCATAGAAAACAGATTTAAAGAAAGAAGAAGAAAATCTAACTATCCCACTTCAGAATAGGAAAAATCGCAGTGGTATGGCTAATCCAAGACAGAGATATTGAAAAGCCACAGTACTCATTTCTTGGGATCCTCTTTCTTTGGACTCTCTCCCTGTGGCTACAATGAAAAGATGAGTTATTATGCTAAAGTCTTTAACAGGGCAGTTAGACCAGCTCATCTTCAGACCTTAGAGAAAAAAATCCCTTATTTTCCCCTTGCTATTTAGTATGCTTCTCCATGACTTCCCTTTCCTCATCATCTGAAGGCCTAGAGCAAAATAAGGGAAGGAGGCTGCTACGTCATGCTTTGGTTTCTTGACCACTTCCTGCTTCTGACCTGGGTAAAAAGAAGTCTGTGGGCCAACCTAGTTTACAAGGACACCATGTTGGACTGGGACAGTAATATACTATGTATATGTTTGTCATTGACCTCTGTACATACTGGAACATGATGAGAAAGTTGACCAAAGCAGGACATGAAGATTTAGATATTTAAGATTCCAAGTCCCTTCCCAGTGCCATCAGTCCTTTGATAGCTATAAAATGAACCTACTACTCAAAAGGGATTTTTGTATTGATATAAGAGATTGTGTCAGCCTGGGACTGGTAATCTTAATAATAATCCCAACATTTATTAGTTTACAATGTTCTTTCACATCCATTAACTCACTTAGGAATAACATTAGGTATGTGAGGATCATTCAGTTCTTACGTTCGTCATTATAGAAGGAATGTATTTTCCTTTACTGGGATCACTAAAAATATTACAGATAGCCATCCATTTAAAATTGCTAAGAAGATAGTCCAAAATGGAAGGGAATTGAGTAGAAAAGATAACTTTAGGAAGTTTCTCCCACATGTTTATGTTGATACTTTATCAATGTCATTTTTTTTTTTTTATCTCTGAGACATTAAAGTTGCACAAAAGAATCTAACAACTGCATGGAAAATTCCACCACAGATAGAGTAGATTTTCAAGTTCCCTAAAAAGATTTTTAAAAGTTTCTATCCCTTTATTCATGGATGAGAAATGTTGAAATGCAATTTTACTATTTTTCTTTAATAAGCACTATTATTTCATTCATTTGCCCATTCGTATCTATTCTTACAAAGTAATTATTTGCACTGTGCCCAGGAGATATATTGATAATTGAGAACTAATATAACTTGGCTGTATCATTAGGTCATTGGACAGTCATCCTCTTCAGTGTTTGCATAATGCACAGTAACTTTTCTTTTCTGAACTAACAAAGAAACATTCAATAATCTTAAACATGCATCATTTTGATTAGATGTTTCACTGTTTTGTGTAGAAATTCAACTACATTTAACATAAGGTTATTTAGATATATTTAAGTAAGCATTCTTCATCTTATAAAATTTTTATAGTAAATAGTAAATCTATATTTCTCTACTTGTAACTTCTCTCTCTAAACAGTTTTTTTTTCTTGTTTTCTTCTGGATGAGTTGATCTTATAATGAATTAAGAAAAAGATTTATATCTGATAATCTTAGAGCCTTTCATTTGTTAAATCTGATTATTTTTCTAGTAGATTTCCTCAGTTTTAACTAATTATCTATCAATCCATGTCTCAAAATATTGAGTGAAAAAGAAGAAGGAAGAAAATTAATCATATAACAATAGAATTTGGGAACTGGAAGAAATATTAATAATTATTTTGTAAAATCTTTCCCCATCCTATTCCACCAACAAAGGCATTTTTGAGATGAAGTAATTGAGAAAGTGAATGATCTACCAAACCTAACAATAATAGTGAAGTTAACACCAGTCAAAGAGTTCAGAAATAATTTAGGAATTGTAGTAAAGCACTTGCCCAGCATGTATGAGACATTGGGTTTGATCCTCAGCACCACATAAAAATAAATAAATAAAATAAGGTATTGTGTACATCTACAACTGAAAATAAAAAAAATAAAACAAAAAAAGAAAGAAAGAAGCCCAGGACTCCAAACACTGCATATGAATTTACTTTCTAAGTATTCCTACAGGGGTTATTCTATGGAGCTACTTTGACATTACAGAAGCACAATTTGTTTTCAAATAGTGATGACAAATATTCTCAAATATCTTTTGATAAAACTGAGAAAGGAGAATTCTCTACATATTGCTAGTACCTTTTATTGAAATTCTCTAAATGTTGCTAATGCTATTTCTTATATTATTTGCTATTCAAGACAGTACAATAGTAAATTCTGGTGGCTTTATCACTGAAGCAATCACAGTCTGGACTACTAATTAGTCTTCATAAAGTTATATTCAAAAGTCATGTCAGTCAAAAGAGCTTCTTTAAGCTGGGAGTGGTGATGCTTGCCTGAAATCCCAGCTACCCAGAGGCTGAGCAAAGAAGATCATGAGTTGAGGACTGAGGAAAGTGGTGAGACCCTGTCTCACACATATACACAAAAAGCTTTTTTAATTAGCACTTATTGTTGTTATTATAAAAGCACATACCTGAGGTATTTTCTCTTTCATATAATAAAATAACTAATTTTCACATGACTATGTCATCTTTTAAAAATATTAGACAATTTCACTAAAATATTGCTGTGATTTCTGGATGATTCTGTGAAGTTTTAACTTGTAAAATGTCCAAACATTTATTCTGACATATGGATAATCATTATTTCAGTAGAAAACTCAGCATTCCTGTAAGATATGTTTCAATATTGTTATGGAAAAGCACAATTATTAAATATATTTTCTGCACCCAAAATGGAACTGATCCTATGATTTAACTGTATGTCACCAGAGATTTGGAGGGATTCTCTGCTGTCTCTGGTAAGGGGCAGAGGTGGAACTGGGAACAAGAGTCAAAGGTGACTTGAACTTTATCTGTAGAATTTTGTTTCATTTTATTTTAGGTAAATATTTCTTTGTTATCATTTTGTGTGTTGTGGGTACACAGGAGCTTATACTTTTTAATTTTGTAAAGGTCTCAGAGAAAGAATTTTGTAATCAAGACAGGGCTATTTTTCATACAGCTGTACTATCTGATCTTAAACTTCCATATTTAAAACTTATGTTTTCAGGCAAAAATACAGACAGTTATTGTTTCATGTTTTCCTGTTGACTGATTAGTCACATTTATGAAGTGTAACTATTCATCAGAGTTTCAGATAATTTTATTGGTCCCACTGTGCAAAACTATAATATGTGATATAAATGTACTGAGGAATGTTACACCTCTCACATAGTGTGTCAAATCAGCCCTCTCTTGCTTTTTGAGGTGATTGTGAGAGTCTGCTCTCAGACAGTGATGTGCATTGTGACTCACAGTTAACACATAAATGAGCTTTGATTCTTGACTAAAACCTACTTTAAAGTTAAATCTCTCACACTAACACCATTAGCATATGATTAATGTTTCCAGGGCCTAGAATTAACCAGTGATAATTTTAGAATCTACAATTATCCACATAATTGTCTCCAATTAGCTGTCTCTGAAGAGTGGTCAAGAACTGGAAGAAAATCAAGGTTGAATCTGGATGTGTCTCCCTGTTAGTGGACTGGCCCGTTTACCTCAGCTCTGTTTGTGAGATTGAAGGAATGGATCTGGGATGAGGAGCTGGACTGGAAGGACACAGCTCTTGCTTAGAAAGGTAGAGTTTGGAAAATGTTATAAGAAAAGAAAACAAAATTTTCTGACCTAGATCTTGCTCGGTCATTTAAGAGGTTATCTCTTAAGTGCATACAGAGATAAATCTGAGACAGACCAAGGCCTTTTCTACAGAGGTAAGAATTTAACACCGCTCACAAAAGAAAATTCATAGCTAAGGACAAAAGAAAATGTCTCACTATGGACAAAGTTCCATAGATGAATAAAACATTTGTCTTAAGTTCTGTTGATTGTGTTATTTTAAATTTTTGTTTCTTTCACAGTGCTAAAGATTGAATCCATGGGTGCTCTAATACTGAGCTACAACCCTAGCCCTTTTAAATTTTCATTTTGAGACAGGATTTCACTAAGTTGCTCAGGCTGGCCTTGAACCTCCTCCTGCCTCAGCCTCCTGAGCAGCAGGAATTTCAGTTGTTTGCCATTCTTTTTTGTTTTTTTTTTTTAAGAACACACAACAGATTCTTTTTTTAAATACTCTGTTTTCAAACACCAGCTGTTATGAGAGACAGTCACAAGCCCAAATTTTCTAGCTTCCAAAATACTAATAAGCTGTATTTTTCCTCAAAATAGTTGACCTAGGACTTACTGTTTTGGAAACATCTCTGAATAGATGCAGTTTTGATGGGTCTTGTCCCTGCTCTTGCATCAAAGCTAATGGCAGACACATTGATGCCTTTTGATTCAGAAAACACAGCAAAATGAAAATGAACCTGAGTTTTGTTCCGTCTTCCCATTGGTGAGACAAAAACATATATGCTGTCAAAGCAAACTCTTTAATGCTTATCACAGTGACAGAAAATTGAGGAACAGCTTACCCAACAATCAAGGTCGATAAAATTTTTACAGGAATTTTTTAGTTTCTTTCCTCCCTCCCTTTTTCTCCTGCCCTCCATTTCTTCCTTTCTTTTCTTTCTTTCTTTTTTTTTTTTTAATCTGCAAACCACTTCAAATCTGGGAATAATCAACTCATACCTCAAGGAAGAGGAAATGTTTGAAACTTTTTAAACAGGAATTCTTTTAGGAAGAATCAACCAGCGTATTGAACTAAGGTGTTTGGAAAAAAAAGGCCAGCAGGACTTGTTCCAAAGCACATAAAATGAGGGAAGAAATCAAAACAGGACAACTTTGTCTTACCCAGGAAGCAAGAGTCTGGCAATATTTCACTCTAATCAATATAGGAACAAAAATTGCTTCTCAGCCTTTTGGCTAAGATCGAGTATAGTATCCATTCTTATCAGCTTAAATATAGGAACAAAATAAAGATGATCCTGAAGAACTTCTTTAGAGAAGCCAAAGTCTCAGAATCTTCGTGTCCGCACTGTGGTAAATTGAGAGGGTGAAACTACCTGATGTTAAAAGGTGCTTTTCAATGATCAAATGCTACTTTGCATTAAGACCACTTTTTAATTGTGAGTCTTCAGGCTAGTTCCAACTGGGTACCTGTACAACCAAGAAGCTTGATGAGGCCTAGAGATAATAGACCTACCTAAACCCACTGATGGTAGGGAATGTGGACATAAATTTTCTCTGGAGCTCTGTGCCTGTATTCTTACAAGGATCTTTGTGGTGCTTGAAAGAATCCCTGGGGAACTGCTTTCACTTCTCCCTAAGGCTCAGGTCCATGCTGGATCCAGTGGCTGCAACTAAATCTACTATAACATAGTAATACCTTTGCTTTGGGTCTGTTTTACCCCAAAGTGAGGTTCAACTTCAATGGTGGGAGGTCTATTTCTGGTATTAATCTATATTCAGTAGATATGCATGCCATATAGAGTAACCAACTGTCCTAATTTAACAAGAATCAGCCTGGTTTTAGGACTGAATACCTCCTGTCTTGGAAAAATCTTCACTTCTAGGTAAACTGAGATGGTTGATCACCTGAGTTCCAGATATTTACCAAGAATCATCTGTGGGTGTCAGGCACTGGAAAAGGATTGAGAACCCAGTGAGAACAAAACAGACAAGGTTATTACTGTCATGAGGCGATCATCCTGGAGACAAGACACATTATAAAAAGAAATAAAAACCCACCAGTGGTTACAGATGACAACTTCTGTGGGGATCTGCTTAGAGGGTGTCTGGGTGGCTTCTCTTAGAGTAAGATCTGAAGCATGAGGAGTCAGCAATGGATGTTGCCAGAAAGAATTTGCTCTAGTTCATTTTTTAAGAACAAAAACACACTTCAAGAAAACCTTAGGAGAATTTTAACACTCTAAAATTATCTTATTTTGCAATTTATATACTTACTAATAAAATTAGATTTAGAATAGGTATCTTATAAGAATAATTGAATAAAAATTACATGCTAGCAAAGACCTTGTCTCTAACCCTGATGCCCACAATACTTGGTATATAATAGCTGCTCAACATCTAATGAATAAATAAATGAGTGAAAATATTACTTCTCTTTGATCTATTATATACCTCCCGAAAATTCACTTTCCCTGAGTTATTGCTTTCAACCACCCTATCCATACAGATGAAATTACAGATTGCATGGGTCATGGAACACCCACCCATAAGCTTCAGACCAGGGATAATCTAGGCCAGTCTGTGCCTATTGGCTCAAGGAGAGACTTTGTAAGTCATTTCCTTTGCCATGTAAGAGCTCATAAGATGTTAGGTGCTCTGCTACCCAATTTGAGGTGAGCTACATTTCCGGGTCTTCAGCCTCCAGAATTATGATGACCTACTTTTAAAGATGGGTTCTGGTGTGACTAGTGTTAATAAGGCACAGAGGTGAGATCTAACAATTTTACTATTTCTATTAGGAAATTTCTCACCTCCTCCAAACCAGCACCTTCTTATGACTCTCTCACTTCCTGACAACTCAGCATGTAACCACAGAGCCTGTGTGACCTCCTAACCAAATCTGTTGCCTACATCCAATCAGTGGCCATATCTGTGTATTTTGTATCACCTAAGTTCTCCTTACCTTTCTTTGACATTTCTGGTCCCACTATATTCTGAGATATGACCACCAACTTGAATGTTATGTCCCACCACCACACATAGATAGGTACAGGTATAAGATTAGACTATCTCTGATATGTGGCATGTCAGCAACTGTAATTGCTCATTTGCTTGAGGACGAACTATATTTAAGCAGTCAAGATTCTCAACCAAATTTTAAAAATATATCTCTTATTTATGCTTTTTTGGGGGATGGGGGCTACCAGGGATTGAACTCAGGGGCACTCAACCACTGAGCCACATCCCCAGACCTATTTTGTATTTTATTTAGAGACGGGGTCTCACTGAGTTGCTTAATGCCTTGCTTTTGCTGAGGCTGGCTTTGAACTCATGATCCTTTTGCCTCAGCCTCCTGAGATGCTGGTATTATAGATGTGTGCCACTATGTCCGGCTCTTATTCACATTTTTACATATGCAGTAATACAATTGAGTGGATTACCTATCAAAGAAGAAAAAAAAAAACAGCCTAAGTTGTTCTATTCTAATGATTTTCCTCATACTATTCCTCTTATCTAGAATGAACTTTCATAGTCCCCAATAAACCATAACTGTTTTTTCCTAACTTTTAGAGACCTATTGAAAATATCTTAATTTTAAGTTCTAGAGAAAATTTTTAAGTACTTGGCACAGCCTTAACAAATGTATAATAATGGCCATGTGACTAATGAATTAACACTAACAAATATGTAATTTTGAATGCTAGTTGAGCTCTAAGTTTTAGGGATTCAAAACCATGGTCTCTGATGACAAGTTGGTAATTGCTGGATGTGATTGAAAGATCCAGTATTGGCAATTACTTTAAACATGAGGATTGTTTGTTTGTTTTGTGTGTGTAAGCAGGAGTCATTTGTAGCCATCTGAATTAAATTTAAGGAAAGATGGGGAATGATTACTATTTATTGAGCATTCATTATATGCCAGATATGATGTTAAGTGCTTTCCTTACATATCTATTTAATCTGTGTAGCAATTGTGTATTATATTATCTCCAGCCTCATAGAAGAAAAAACAAGTTGAGAAAAGTTGTAAAACATTGCTTAAGAACAAACATCTAATAAATGGTAGAATCAAAATAGGGGTCCAGCTGGGTTTGACTCCAAAGACTAAGTTTTTGGTGTCACAGGCACATTATAGAACAGACACATGAGAGATTTATATGGACTAATATGGTAAAATAAGTCTGAGGAAAAACAAAACAAAACAAAACATGTGTGCTTTCCATTACCTCACAAGTGGTTATGTCACAGGAGGGGAAGTGCAATGCTATATAATGACCAAGATCACCCACAATGGAAACAGGAAGAACTTAGTTCAAATCCAGGGTCAGGAAGAACTTGAACAAATTGTTTAATCATTCTAAGCTTCAGTTTTCTCCTTTATAAGATGGAAGTTATCCTTGTTTTAAAAATGAAATTAAATCATGCATATAAAGTTATCAGTACAACATTTGGAAAACAACTCAATCAATGGTAGTTAATTAAATATAATTGTCATCTCTAATATTCAGCAGCTTTTTCATACTTCATATCTCAGCCTCTTTCAAACTCCTTTAAAAAGTGTGATTACATTTGCTTGTCTAAATGTGTGATTTCATTTTGTGTTGTTGGAGAACCATTTGAAAATTGTAGGCATCCTTAAAAATATTTTAGTGTGCATCCCCTAAAAATAAGGACACAGATAATATCATCCCTTCAGAAAAATCAACAATGTATCCTAATACCACCTAATTTCTACTACGTCTTTAAATTTCCTAAATGTCTCCAAAAATTGTCCCCAAGGATATTTTGAGCCAGGAAGCAATCAAGATTTATATGCTATATTCGGTTGGTGTTTTTATTCTCTTTTAATATATATTAACCCTCACTCCATTCCTGATTTTGTTTTTCTTGACATTGCCTTTTTTGAAGAAGCTTGGTCATTGTCTTGGAAGCAGTTCCACTTTCTGGCTTTGTCTGATATTTTCCCTTGTAGTGTCATTTAACTTGTTCCTCTATCCTCTGTGTTTAATCTCTAAATTGGAATGCAGGTCTTAAGATTTTGTTGCTTTTAAGTTGAATATTGTATCAAAAGTGCTTTAATGTAAATGTTACATACTTCATATTAGATCCTGTCAAAATTTCCATGACCACTTCCTCTTCAAAATATTTTGAGTTTCCTAGGTATCTCGGGTATGGTTAGACCAGTGGTTTTCAACTCTGGCTTCACTTAGAAGCTGTTGGGGAGTTTTAAAAAATATTTGCTCCTGAGTTACATCCCTAGAGATTCTTGGCTTGAACAAAGACATTGGTATTTTTGTAAAGCTTCCCAGGGGATTCTCCTGCATAACTTGGGTAAAGAGTGTCTAGTTTAGACTATAAGCTCTGAGAAGGTATGGCTTTCTTATTTACTACTACATATTGTTTGGCAGAACATCTAGCTCATAATTACTGCTCCATAATACATGCCAAATTAAATAATGTTCAATATATAGATAACCTCATTCTCCTTTTATATTCTGGCTTTACTAAATGATGTACTATAAAGCCAATATGTTTATTTTATACCATGTTTAAAGAAATCAGAAAGGGCTACCAATTTCTAAATATCTGAAAACCATATATTGATTGAAAAAGAATTATTTTCAAAATTCTTTGGGAGGAAAAAAGAGCAAACAATGATTTAGCTATAGTGTTATATCAATTTGGTTGTAGAAAATTCTCTTTTTTCTTATCAGTTCCTCCAGTTCTTATTCAAAGGGTTGATGAGATGATTCCAAAATTACTTAAGGAGGAAGAAAAAAAACTGGGAGTTTGTTTCAGTTGTAAATTGTTGTTTCTTTCAAACATATTGAGCAAATTTCAGCCATAGGGAGGAAAGCTGTAGAGAGAAGAAATTTGGGAACAGTTATACTTCTATTTATTCAAATCCAACTAGGGCCAAAGAGTCCTCTGTATAGTCCATGAGTGCTTGCCACCACTAACCACTAGTATCTTCAAATAAAAAGGAGATAAGAATGGCCACCTTCCACTAAAAAAGAAGCCTATACCAAAACAAACTTAGTAAACAGAGATGGTTCACTTGTTCACTACACTGCTACCAAGCAAAAATCTCCAAGAGGAAATAGCAAATGATAGAAGCACATTGTCTGTGTCTGAAACAACTTTTGCACAGATGAAAAAATGCTTTCTCCCACTCATAATAGTAAAATTATAAATTAAAAGTGTTTTCTTTTCTTTAACTCACGAGATTGGTACAGATCTACTGTAAAGGATTACAAAAGTAATACCTTTTGATCAAGCAACACTAGCTAATGAAAATTTTCCTACAGATAGTACTGTATTCATCAGGTGGAATAAGACATGAACACAAATATTCATTCCCTCATGGCAAAGATTAGAAGAAAACTAAATATCCATTATTAGAGAAGTTTTGATACATTCACAAACTCAAAACATTTTTTAGGTATAGTAGAAAATAATAAGGAAACTAGGTATAGAACATTATGTAGAAATAAGAAGGAACACTTTTTTTGAGCTGTATTATTTTTATATTAAAAAACTTGGACAGATAAATAAGGAACTGGTGAGTGGTTAGCTATTTGGGAGAGGAACACAATATGAGAGACAGGAAGAATTTTTTTTTTCCACAAGACACCTTTTCATACTTTATCTTGTTTAAAATGTGTGAATAAGTCACAGATTCAACATTTAAATATTTTTAAAATGTTTTATCAAAAGTCCAGGGAATGCATTTTATTTCAAAAGAAAGCATTCCATATATTCTCATAACCTTCATTCTTTTTTGTGGAGATTCAGAATCAATTCTTTCACTTTCCAGTGTCGCTAAAAATGAAACTGAAATTCTGCATTCTTCTCCACACCCAATCCTAAAACCTGGACTCTGAAAAAAACTCTAAAGACAACTTCTCAAAAATTTCTAATCTTGAATTTTGTTGTTCCATCAAATTTTGAAGCTGTAGATTACATTTAAGTATACATGGTTTAAAGGTTGCACTTGTTGTAAAAAGACCTCAGTTGAAAACATCCAACCCAAGGCTGATACTTATACAATATCAATTATGGCATTAAAGTAAAATTAATCTTTCTCTCATGGGAGCTCCCAACGCATAAGAGCTGTATGTGTGTATGTGCGCACGGATATGTGTGTAGGGGATGAGTGATTTACACACTGATGAGGAAATTCCATCTAAGAAAAAGAAGGGATTCTTTCTTGACAGACAAATCTATAGGATGAAAAGTCACTCTGGTGTACTCATTTGCCTCTTAGCATCTGCTACTTGGGGTTATCACTTATTTTTGAATATGTAGTCTATGAACAAAAGAATGAGATTGTTACTAAGTTACTTGCACTTTGCTCAGCTCAATGCATACAACAAGTGCAACCTAAAAGTCTGACAGACCACAGTAAAATATTTCTGTGTTCTGGGGTCACTGTGACCTTGCTGAGTCATTCTCCCCTTGTCTGGAATTTGGAGTGGTGAATTTCCTTATGTGGAAATGGAATGTCAGTGCCTACCTCAAACATCTCACAATTTTGATAGTATGACCAAATGATACAATAAATATAAAGATTGTGGAGAGTGTACATTGAAAACATTTCTAGTGTCACTGCCATTATGACATAGATATAACAAGGCAGAGGAGCAAAGTAGTAATCCCAGACTATGGCATCATGGTGAATAGTTTCATTTTTACAGATGAACAGCAGGAATCCAAGAAAGGTTAAATAACTTGCAGAACCTCAAGAAACCAGTCAGAGGCAGAAGTGAAGGCAAATTCCTATCCAGATGTTTTGATGGAATGTCTCAATTTTCTACTGTTTTACTTCTATCACCTGAGCCTTGGGAGCTCATGGAGTATGTGATGAAGGAGAAAGGCCAGGTGAGGACCCTGGTCCTAGCAAGGCTGGAGAGACACTGAAGAAATGACCAGAGAAGGCCCAAAGCATAGTAGTGTATTGGTCACATGCTGTTTGAGATGGTTGTAAGAAGAAGGAGCGCAGGGGTGGAGGTTCTAGAAAACTTTGACTATGCATTTTTGATCTACTGGGGTCTTTAGAGCTTTTATCTCACCTAACCATCACAGCAGTCTAATTAATGCCTTCATTTTCTCATTGAGGAAATAAGACATGAGGCAGTTCATAGGTGCCAGGGCCCTGATGAACTCGGGGTCAGTGTGGCTGGTCAGGCTCCTGATGGCTTTGCTTTATTTCATAATTACTGATAAAGATTGCCAAGGATGTAGTCCTGTGGGAGTGTATTTTGATTTTTTTTAGTGAATATTTATGATATATGTTCAAAGATTTTAAAAAATAATTTATCTTTGCTAAATATTTTCTTTCTGTAGAGTGAAAGATTAGTACAAACATCAAGGTGGATTTATTTTGGGTGTTTCTGTTTGTTTGTTTGAGAGAACATCTAAAGCTGCCTCTTTAACACCTATCAGAAGGACCAAAACAGGGGCTTTCAGTTAATGAGTAAATACTATCACATAGTCATCTTTCAATGAAAGCAACCTGGTATACTTGATTTATTTATGCTAAGAAAGTTCCCGAATAAAGACAATATCTAACACATATACAATATTTTCTAAATACCATGCACTGTTCTAAAAGATTGCACCTTCATTTAATCCTCCTGTTTGAGGTGAGTTCTACTATTAACTCCATTCTTCAAAAGAAACTGAGGCACAGAATGTTTAAGTAGCATGTCCAAGATCAACAGCTAAAGAGTTGTCAAGTAGTATTGTGTGTTGCATATTGTATGACATTTGGAATATCTCTTCACCTAGGACTTGATTGAATAAATGATTTTTCTGCCTAAATTAAACTCTCAAATTCTAGAATTAGATAGAATTTATTCATTAATCAAATCATTCTGTTATTCTTTTGTCCACTATGTATTATAATCTTACTATATAGCAGCTTTAATAATGGCAAAAATAGACATGATTTCAGCTACCCTGGTACTTAAGGGTCTGGGAGCAGTGAGGATTTGGTGGGGTGGTTACTTAATCATCATACAAAATTACAAACTCTCATAAGAACTTTGAAGGAGAGCTACAAGATGTAATACAACTCTGTAAGAGCATTTAAAGATGTATATATATCCTGATTGAAGGCAGGGATTCCTGAAGGGTTGAGCTTTGGACTGGGATTACTAAAGTCCTCAAATTGTTCAGCATTTCTAAACCTCAAACCTCACCTGTAAAATAGGGGTAATGGATTGTGCTAAAGTCTTAGTGAGATAATAAATGCAAAGAGGCTACCCCAGCACTTAACAAATATTTAATAAATCATAATTATTGACCTTGTTACTATTTTTCTCATCACTCCTTAACCAGTATCCAGTTGGAGTACAGGATAAAAGAAACACGGATTTTGAATAATAGTGATCATAACAATAGGGAAAGGGAAAAAAGAAAATATTTTGAAAATATGTGGATTTTACTTTTGAAAAAGCTAGACAACCCCAGCGGATTTTATTTTTTAAAAAAATATAGCTATTCAGTAAAATGAACAGCATAAATAAACAAGTTGGAAAACAGATGCATATGGGAAAGTTAATGCTTTGTTAATATTTTTGCTGACATGCTCAAGATTTTGTCATTGTGTGATTGTCTACTGATAGCATGTTTCTCTATGTCAAGTATTTCTTTCAGCATAAGTCCAAGATTGATTGATTGATATGCTATGTCTTTTACCCAGAGCTTAATATTGCAGCTTAATATTGTAGGAGAAAGGGTCAGCTTGAATGTACTTGTGTGTTCAAGGGCAATGCAGGTAGGAGTGGAGAACCTATAGCTACAGCCTAAACTCACAGGGAGTTTTAACCTGATTGCTTTCTGCTTCAGCTTAGGGAGAAAACGGAAGAAAGCCTGGTGAGTTAAGTTTCCATAGAATTGTACTCTTCCCTGAAATGTGAGGTGTCTCTAGAAGAATCCCTCTGGGATGGGTTAAGCACTTCTGCAATTTTTTTTTTTCTGGCAGAAATGTGCTTATTTCCCCTTGGGAGGATCACTTCAAAGGGTTAGAGGGTTCAAAAGCCCTGGGGATTCATCCATGTCTGGTGTTACAGTGTTTGAGGTCTGAGCCTTGGGAATCCTGAGCACACAACCAGGCCATCAGGTAGGTGGCATGAGTACATTCCTACCCTCACTCCATAATCCATACCTCTTCATGGGGGAAGAGAGAGAAACTGTTCAGGATGGAGTGGGAGGGTATGGAGAGTGGGTCCTTGGGGAACTACCCAGGACCATCACTTGGTTCAGGCTATGTCTGGAACTCAGGTTCCACTCTGAGGCAACCCAGCCAGTTTTGTTTCCATAGCAACAGGTCATTACAGCAGCATCTTTCAGGAGTTTAGTTGACTCAGGAATTCTGTGAAAAACTGCCCTGTCTCTGATTCTTACACTCTTACCCCTGATGTTTTCCATCAGTAAAACATTTGGTTTTCCTTGACTAGCCTAAAACTAACAAAAACAATGCTCCTAACCTCCCCCGTCTTATTCCTTCTGGGAGAAATTTTAAAACACAAAAGGGAGATATGTTCCTGGGGATGGTAGCACACACGCCTGTAATCCCGGTGACTTGGAGACTGGGGCAGGAGGATGTGAGTTCAAAGCTGGTCTCATCAACTTAGCAAGGCACTGAGCAACTCAGTGAGACCCTGTCTCTAAATAAAATAAAATAAAATTTAAAACAAGGGGCTGAGGATGTGACTCAGTGGTTAAGTGCCTCTGGGTTCAATCCCCTGTACCAAGAAAAAAAAAAAAAGGAGGTATTTTACAAGACGAGATGTGGGACATTGAACATACACAGCCTAAGAAGCCCCGGTTTACTTGTCATGTCCCCTCTAAATATAATAGTGTTTTTCTTATCACCAGGAGACAATGGAGGAGTCTCCCGTCTCCAGGCTGATTCTGAGGGGTCTTGACCTTTCACTGAAAAGATAAATTTTGTAAAGATGGGTTCCATGAGTCAGGTAATTGGACCACTGCAGTTGACCACTGATAAACAACAATAGTATTTACAGTCTCTCCTCTTACACACACACACACACACACACTCACACACACACACACACACGTTCTCTCCCTCTGTCTCTCTCTCTCTCACACACACACACACACTCACACACACACGTTCTCTCCCTCTGTCTCTCTCTCTCTCACACACACACACACACACACACATGTTCTCTCCCTCTGTCTCTGTCTCTCTCTCTCTCACACACACACAAGTTGGAGGCACAGGTCGGGGAGTATACAGACCTGTGAAAAGAAAAGACAGGAATAGAGCTTTACAGGTATAGAAGGCAAGAAGCAGAATCACTGTGGCAAATCTGGATCTAAGAGAGACTGTTAAAGGCAAGATTGTTTCCCAGCCCCTTTCTCTAGAAGCCTAAGTGTCCCCACCATGCAAGCAGACAGGCAGAAGCTGGTGAAGTTACATGGTGACATTCTCCTTCAAACTCTTTAAGCCTTACAGGAAAGGGCATGTCTTTTATTCCCCAAAATTAAAAACAATGTGTTTTTAGTCTATTTCCTGTGTACATTTATTCCCTTTTGTTTTTTCTACCACACCTAGCACATAGGGAGTAGGAAGTAAGTAGTTGTTGAATAAAACTATACTATATGGAAAACCGTGTGTGTGTGTGTGTGTGTTTCCAGATAACCAGGGAACTGACTCCTGCTGCCTTCTCAGGAAAGAACGTGAATTATTTGCATCATGTCAAGAAACAAATGATCTATTATATTTTTAAGGTCCCCAGAAATAGGAAACACCTTGTCTATTTTCTGACCTGTGACTGCTATGTCTGAAGTTTAGCTCCAGAAATAAAAAGAAAATATCTAAACACATTTTTTTAAAAAAGGACCCTCCCCCAGTGCTGTTCGCTGCCACCGTCTTTTCTTCTCTGCTTCCTCCTTTTCAGCTTGACATCCTCTCAAACGCTACCTGACAGACTGCGGCAATCACCCCGTGAATGTAAGTAATTTCTCTATTGACAGCCTCCCATTCTCTCTGACATCTGCCAGCACTCCCTGACACTTGAATAAGCATTAAGACATTAACAGTCTGGCACAGGTTTAAGGGCTGGAATAGCAATGCTTGGCAGGCCTGCTACACAAAGCCACACGCACAGGGACCCCCACTCATTCAACCTCTCTGTCCTTCTGCTTGGAAAACCTAGCAGAGCCCCACAGTAAATGCCGATTATTCGCTCGACTGCCCTGGCATTTTGGTGTCTCCTAGAAAGGCCAGATCCTCCGTTAAAAGAAAAGAAGAGAAAAACAAGAAAATGGGAGCCAGTGGAAGTGAGAAGAGAATGCTAATACAAAGGCAGGTCGCTGCTCAGTGGGATGAGTTAATATTTTAAAGGGATTGACTTAGAATAAGAATCAAAGTCAAGCTCCCCTAACTTACACCGGGAACAATTTGCATCACGCTTTTCTTCTGCTAATATCAAATTCTTCCCACATATGAGCTGGCAAGTGCCATCTTTGTGCCAGGGATTTTTGAAAGCCAATTTGTCAGACCCACATACAGAAAATTATTAGGAAAGAACAGCACGGCAGAGTGTGTTCACTGCTAGGATCTGTTCGCTGAGAAATGGCAAAGCTATTGACACACATGATATTCAACCCCCAAGTGAGTCACAGGGCTGCCTCCGTTCTATTCTGAGGAGGGCTTGTTTGGGATCAGAAAACTGTCATCCATGCAGGTGATGCTAAAATTAACATTCACACAGAAGGGACAAAGCAGTTTTCTGGGAGTGGGACACTTTTCTTAAGTGAAAAATGACTCAACAGGATTGCACCTGGAAACGAAAAGTTAAGATAGGTCTTACAATAGTTCAAGCTAGTCTAATCAAAGGACCAGGCAAGACTCTGTGGCTCATGACTCCCTTCACATCTTGGGGAGTTAGGCCAGGGCCACGTCACGTCACTGAGAGCAACTGCTAGTTGCATAGTGATTCCTTCCACAGACTATTTTTCTTTATTTCCCTGTTGTCTGGTCTGAACCTGGGGTCATTATGTCTGATTTGTGAATTAGCAAGGGAAAGAAGCTCAAAAAGGATATGAGACAGTCCCCAAATCCCATAGGTGGTAAGAGGTGGCAGCACAAGTTGAACCGAGGTCTCTACCCCAGGGTTGATTTCACTCCCATTGACTTCCGGCCCTGGGGAGCTTAGACAGAATTACCAGAGGCAGGGCATAGTGAACCTGGAAGAACACTGACTGCCCTTCCAGAGCCCAGAGAGCTACCCCCCATGACTGTGATTAGGCTGACAGATCAGTAACTGAATAGCAGCAATCTCTGCCCCAGTCCACAGAGGCTGCTCAGCTGGGCAGCATATCCTCTGCAGGGCCAGCCAAGCAGGGTGGGAAGTGTGGGAGGGTGGGTGATCAGATCAAATTAAGTGCCATTTCTGAATTTGCTGGTTCAAACCTTGAATGTTTTAAGATTGGGGGCTTTGGAGTCAAGGGGACATGAATTTGAGTTCTGTCCTTCACTAGCTATGGGCTGGGCAGTTTAATTAACTCAATCTCAGTCTCTTTGTTAGTTAAATAGTAGTGACAATGATATCACCTTCTTAGGCTTTGTGAGAGCTAAAGGAGCTGAAGTTTTGACAAATGCTTAGTATAGTAAATGCTCACAAAATAAATGCTAGCACACTACTACTAATAGTGGATATAGGTATTCATGTGAAGCTCCCATCTTTCCAGTTGTTCATACAGAATCTCTGAATTTCCTGTAGGAAGATACCGTTGTTATTGATAAGGCCCTAGTCTTTGTTTTTTGCTTGATTTTGTTTGGGGTGGTACTGTGGATGGAACCCAGGGGTGCTTTACCACAGAGCTATATCCACAGCCCTTTTTATTAGTTGTTTTGAGACAGTCTTACTAAGTTGCTCAGACTGGCTTTGAACTTGGAATTCTCCTGCTTCAGCCTCCAAAGTCACTGGGATTACAGGAATGTGCCACCATGCCTAGTTCAAGGCCCTCATCTCTGTGACTCAACTGCACTCTTTGGATGTCTTGCAGTTACTTCAAATACATGCCCCAGCCAGTTCTTCTTCCATTTAACCATAATATTTGTAGCAAAATACTACTGACAGTCTCACCTGTCTTCTGTGCACCATATTTATGACCTTCTTTGTCCTGCAGTTAGGTATTATTTTTCACTTTCACAGATGAAGTCACTGAGCTTAGAGGGGTTAAACAACCAGCCCAAAGTTTCACAACTGTTAAATATCAGACCGCACTTTGAAATGCGAGTCAACTTCTGACCTACTCTATCCTTCTCTGACCAGAGGTAAGGCTGCAAAGCACAGGAGCTTTGGTTTTCTCCTCTCCTTGGTCTCCCAATCACACAAACAGGAATTCCTCTCCTGCTGTTCCCTGCCAAGGAAAATTTTGACATCTTGTCCTGGCTTTACATCCACTCTGGCCAACCTAGGTCAGAGTTGCTTTTCCATCTGCTAGACATCAGCATGAACTGCTTTTTGAATGTTCCTTCTCTTGAATAACCTCCAAACCCAGTGCTCAGCATGTCCCTAAAGAAAACTTGCAAGGACTCCCCACTGTCTGCGAAAGAAAAATGGTACTGTTCAGACTGACAGTCAAGATCTGCTTCCTCCATAAACATACTCTTCAGTTTCCAGGTCTCTCTTTATGTACTCGATAGAATGCAGGCACCATGAGGGCAGAAATCTGAGCCTCTTGATCACTGTTGCATCCCCATACCTAGAATCATGCTCTGCTTATAGTAAGCATTAAATATGTGTTGAGTGAATGAATGAAATATTTTTCCCAGATAAAATGAGCCTACTTTCCATCATGTTTCACCAAGGAAACTGAAAGGTATAACATCTAATTTTATTTTTTTTAAGATGTTGTATATTTTTAAAAAATGAAAAAAAAGCCAAAACAGGATTCTTAAAATTTGCAGTGTTTTAGAGGATAATGTGTATTATGTTATGCTTTTAATGTTTATGGCCCTATCTTCATGATTCTTTTCCTTCCCTCCATCTGCCTATCTTATGCCCAACCTGTTCTTCAAAAACTCAACTGATAACTCCTCCACCATTTTTTTCTAGGATTTCCTCATGAGAATAAGAAGAAGAATTTCCTCTTCTTCCTGAAGCCTCCCCACAACAATTTGACTGTAGGTTCACCTGTGTCTGTGACTCATCACCTTACTCCACACATTTTAGGTGTCCACATCTTCTCTAGGTTTGTGAGAGCAGGTCCATCATCTGTTTCTGATTCTCTCTCTATCCACCCCATGCCTGCTGCTTTGTGTCATGAAAAACCCACAGATGCTCAATATCTATTTTTTTGAATAAATAAATGAATCTGTCAATGCAGGTAAAAATAACAGATGGCTGAAGTCTTGGCATTAGGCATTAGGCTGATTTTCCCAGTTGGGAGACGGCATGGGGGAGAGGGAAGCTCTGTCTGTCGAGGGTTCACAGATGAAGGCAGAGATCCTGAAACAGACAGGGCCTGTGGAGTAGGTGGGTCTTGAGGCACACTGTTTGGGCTCCGATGTCAGCCCTGTCTTTTATTTGTTATATAAACTTTAGTCATCTGATTATATTTTTATCTACCTCATAGGCTTTGTACTGAAAATCAAATGTGCTAATAAATGTGAAGTGTGGTTCCCATTGTGGTAGATGGGAAGATGGCAATATTGTTTCAAATATTTAACACACACACACACACACACACACACACACACCACCTGTCTTATTTATTTAGAGCCATTACAACAAATTACCATGGTCAGGGTGGCTTAAATGACACACATTTATTGCTCTCAGTTCTAAGGCTGGAAGGCAGAGGTCATGGTGGAGTCAGCAGGAGTGTCCTGATGAGGGCCTTCTTCAGGATTGCAGGCCACTGACTTACATTGCATCCTCAGATGGCAAGGAGAGACTGAGAGCTTCCTGGGGTTCTTTAAGAAGAGTTCCAACCCCTTTCTTGAGGGCTCCACCCATGACCTCCTCACCTCCCAAAGGCTCGGCCTCCTCACACTACCACATGGAGGGGCAGAATGGCATCAGATGAGTCTTGGAGGGGACCCAAACTTGCAGTCCTCTGCATTATCCCTGGCTGTTGACACCTGAGTTGCTATGTTCTCTCCTTGTCTGTGTGACTTGCCATGACTAGTGGCTTTTGAGTGGCAGTGGCACATGCCATGACTGAGCGAAGGCTTTCTGGGCTATTGTGCCCTTTCCTCTCTGCCCAGTTCTCAAATTGGGTCTTCTCGTCTGCCCTGGATCCTTTTCTCATTTGCCCTTGCTTGGCTTGCATCAGGACCTCATCCTTGGGCTCTTCAAGGCATTCTGCCACCAGCGATCATCTGACTGAGTAGGAAGCGTGGGTTCCAGTTCCAACTCTGCCTGTGACTGTGGTCACAGGACTTGTTCTTTCTGAGGCTCTGCTTCGTCATAGATGATTGTCAAGGTTCCTTTCAGTTCAAAGAAGTTTTCAAGCCTACAGACAAGCAGCTCCTGGGATCTTCCATATAAGTAAACAAATTCTCGCTCTAACACTTCCAAAGATGGAGTGTTTGGGGGGTGGGAGGGCCTCAGCTTCACAGTCCTTTTCTCCCTTCACAGGATTTATGTTAGGTTTTAGCCATCGTCAGTGTTTAAGATAATGACATTGCATGTCACTCTCCCCTCTTACCACCCCACCGATAGTAAGATCACAAAAGTCTTATCCAGAGAAAAAAAGTAGTTTCTTAGAAAAGGAGAAATCATGTTTTATAGGGGTGATGAAAAATCTTTGGCTGGCAAGTATGTCTTTAACTTAAAGGACTTAAAATAGAAAGCATCCAGGAAGAAGGTGAGGCTGCTGTGGTGGGCAGAGCTTGGGCTTGAGAACCAAAGCCCTTGGCTGGGTTCCAGCTATTTCTGCCATCAGTCATTCAGGTGACCCTGGGCAATGGATCACTCATTTTCTGGGTTTCGACTTCCCTATATGTAACAATAAAGGATCTCCAAATTCCTGTCTAGCATGAGCGAGTGTTTCATCCCTATGACTCCATCAAAGTTAATTGACAGGGTTGTTTTCTACAGGCATTAAGTGGCGGTTCTCTTAATTTGTAGATTAAGGGAAATAAATGAAAGAAGGGAAATGTTTACAGGGGAAGCCCAGCCCACACAAATCTTCTGAATTGCTAATAAATTTTGATCCTAAAGGAGGAGTAAAAGAAAAAAAAATTTGATTTGTAATCATTTAAGCCTATTTGGTTTGCCAGAAGAACAGGTGGCCTAGTGTCTTTGCCTGCCCGCCCATGGGAGATTTTCTGCTCCAACAAAGGAGCGAATCTCTGCCATGTTCCTCCCAGCTCTGTTGAAATGTATCCATGGTGTGGCTCAGAGCCTCAACACCTCAGCCAGTGGGGTCTGTCAAGTAGAGGGTGGCTACCAAAGCTGGCCCTCCCCCATTGGTGTATTGTTGGTTTTAGAGACCAGGTCCTCCTCCCCTCACGTTGCCATGTGCCTGGCCTCGGTGGAGTAGACAAATAACATGGCTTCCAGTCCACACTTCCCCCTAGACTTCCACACCCCTCCCTCCGCAGCCTGGCCACTCTGGCTTATGAGCTGAGATGGCTCCAAGATCAGCTCTAGTACACATACGACCAATGTGCTCCAAGAAAAGTCCCTAGGGACTCCTCCCCACACTGGCTTTAAAAACATGTGGTCCCTCCCACATGGAGAGGGGACACACATTTGTGAAAGGCCACCCCCGGCCTCAGAAGGGCACGTCAGAACACAGGTTGTGAAGCACAGGTGCCTGTTCCACTCTCCGTCATGACAGCCTGTCTGGGGCACAGCTGCTGTACTTGGATCTCCTGTGTTCACTCCCAGGCCATACTTCCCCAGCATCACTTACAGACAATTACAGAGTTCCATGGGGGTGTGAGAGCTGGGCCATTCCCACCTAAAAGGGGATTCCTTAAATGGGCATCTTTGGTTCAGGGACCTTCCATCAGGTCAGCCCCAACTTTCTCAGAACTGCACTTCCATCTGAAAGTCTTTCTACCCAGTCCTTCCCTCTGTTCTTTCCAGGTATCAGACCTGCCTCATGAGCCTTTGGCTCCCCCAAATATTCCTGCTTCTTCCCACTTTACCCTCGACAGGCTCTTCCTACAGTAAATCCGTTATATATATATATATATATATATATATATATATATATATATATATATATATATAAATCAAATCCCACGTGGCATCTGCCTCCTGGAGAAGCAGGGTGTTACATTTTTGCAATGTGTGGCCCACTGTATTATCTAGGGTCCAAAAAACAGAACAAATAAAATATATCATCTGTAAAACATGTGTGTGTGTGTGTGTGTCTGGCTCGTGCAATTATAGAGACTAAAAAGTCCCAAAACTTAGAGTGGGATGGAGACTCAAGAGAGCTAATGTATATAATTCCAGCCCCAAAGCCAATGGGTTCAAGAGCCAAGAAGAACTGATGCTCTGATTCTGATGATTAAAAAAAAAAAATGGATATTTCAGTTCAAGACAGTCAGTCCCAGAGGAGTTCCCTTTTCTGCTGAAAGGGTCAGACTTCTTGTTCTATTAAGGCCTTCAACTGATTGGATAAAGCCCACCCACATTAGGGAAGGAAATCTGCTTCACTCAGTCCAGTCTACTAATTCAAATGTTAATCTCATTATAAAACATTCTCATAGATACACTTAGAATAATATTCAGCCATACATGTGGGCACCCTAGGGCCCAGTCAAGATGATGCATAAGATAAACCATTAAATCCTTGGAGTCCAATAGTTAATCAGTGGTATCACTTTTGCTAATGGAATGAATACAGGTTCTCACATTATGAGTTGCACTTATATCTGTTTCTCTAAAAATTATGGATGCCTTGAAGGTGAGAATAATGTCTTACTCCTTTCAGATCCAGAGTACACAGTGCAACTTCAGTAACATATTTTTTGAGTTCTAATTCTGTGCTATGCAGAGTGCTAGGGGTACAGCAGTGAATAAAATAGGCCAGGACCTTGTCCTTAGAGAGCTCAAATGTAGGTGAGAGAGATTTAAAAAAGAAAAAAATATATGATATTGTGAAGAGGTTTAAGAATAAAGCAGGACAAGGGATGGGGAGGGAGGGAGAAGTGTCATTCTGTGTAGATCCTTGAGAAGGCTTGAATAAATACCCAAACAGACGAAAGAATTTATGAATAAAAGTATTGGGAAGGTTGAGCGAGTGTGCTGGGGCAACCAGGAATTTGGAGCAGTGGAAGGCCACCTCCCCGGTCCGGGGCATCAGCTCAACTAAGTGTTAGTCCTCAGCTCTGTCTTGTGCAGTATCCTTTCCCTCCTTCACTCCCATTTCTACAACTTTTCTTGGAGAGTGAGTGGGCACAGAGTGCCTTTTCTTAAGGGACTTCCTCATTGGGGTAAGTTTTAAGTCAACTTTATTACTACATTGACCTTCTTCAACATGAGGGCTTGGGGCCAGTTTCCACTTCTGAAGAAATTCCTCTAAAAGTGGTACTCTGGAGACTCTTCAGTAAATGAAGATAGACTTGGCAAAGAAATTCCAAGCCCACAGGCAGATAATTAGGAGAGATTTTCAAAGCCTAGGGGGAAATCAAAGACCATTATGTATGTATGGTTTGCACTAAACCATTTTATTACAAATTGAGCTCCATACAGCTGTGCAGCAGTTGGAAAGGAAGAATGAACTTCTAAGGAAAGGCTAAAGCCACATGGATGCCAACCTTCCAGTAGCCTACAGGAGCCACACATACGTCATGTTTCATGGCTTGCCATGAGTAATTTCAAAAGCCAAAATAGGTAGTTTTGTTGCAAGTTTCAAGAGAGAAATGATGATGTAGCAACTGAGGGCAGGGGGAAACACCAAAACTTTCCTCTCTCTTAAACTTCTCTATTCGATTCCTCACTCTTGATGGGGATGTAGTAAAAGGAATAAGATTTGTGTCGAGTCATCTAAAGCCTTTGGGAAACTTGGCAGAAGAGTCTGGACTTGAAACCAGGCAGGCCTAGAAATGTAACTTAATTCTGTGTGATCTCAGGAGAGTTATTCAGACTCTCAGAGCTCCACTTTCCTTGTCTGAAACTTATCTACTGTGAGGAGTTGTTGTGATTAATATGTGAGACAGGGTGAGAAAAGTGCCCAGCACATGCTAGGTGCTCAATGAATAATGGGAAGGAAGTTAATAAGAAGTTAATAAGAAGCTCAAAGAACTTTTATCATAGTTTCTCTTGTTATTGCTAATAAAGATAATATCAAAAAGTTCTTTGTCAAGAAAAGGGATCACAAATGTCTTTGCTAAGCCTGCAGTAGGACCTAATTTTATGATTTTTGTTGGAACAAAAGAATTATGGCAAACTGAAGGGCTCTGTCCCATCTAAAGGGGGCAGCTGAAGGATTTAAACCTGATAGAAGAGGTATAAACACATCCACCCTCCCCATCTAAAGGTAGCTACTGGAGGGCCTGAGCATCATTTAAAGGGGACAGTTGGTATTTAGCTCTATCTGGAGGTGGTGTAGACTTAGTATTGGCAGATTTTTTTTCTTTTTTAAGAATCCGCAAATTTACATTTTTATGTGAAATTTCCAGTCTCATAAAATGTCTCATAACTTAATTAACAAACATGTAGGCCACAAAGCGTGTCTGCAGGCTGGATGTGGCCTGTGGGCCGCCGGTTTGCAATTTCTGGAAGACACACATTCCACAATAATGGTCTCATTCCTTGTATAGTAAGTTATTTTAGTTTGAAAAATAATTCTTCAAATAGTTCTACACAGAGCAAAGAAGTCAACATATAAATAAGTCTCTTCCTGTATATTTCTTTTTCTAGGAAATGAAAGGACAAAAATAACCTCAAGAACCTAGACTGGAGTTCCCAGTTACTTCCTCAAGACTGGGCTGATCACTCATTAGCATGCATAGTGAGACAAGCTGCTCTCTGCCAATATAGCTGTTTTCAGGTTGTGTGCCTTAAAATGTGATGCTCCCGCACACTTTCCACGACAGCACAGAGAGGTAAGGTATTAATGAGCATTCCACAAAATTGTTGCCTTCAGATCTTAAAAGAGAGGGCAGAAAGAGCTTAGAAGAAATTATTTTGGTTTTAAGTGATCTTCCTAAAGGCTTCAGATGAGCTTTATAGCAACAAAGAATGCTCCAGAGGAAATGCCAATTGGAAACTATCAGTGGCTGAAAAGTATTTTAATTAACTTGTTCCACTCCATTTCTGAGCTTACCGCAGAGGAAGAAAAGGAATCTTATTTCAATATCAAAAGTTACAGAGAGTGTTAAGCTCCCATTTTTGATTGACAGCCTCCTACACCATCACACACCCTAAAAGTAGCAACTATGAATTTGGACTATTTGTAAAACCCACGAGGTTTCTAGAGTATGTGACAATCCAGATATATGTGCCCCGTTCATCCACAGAAGCCGTTTCTTGCTGAGGAAATGTACTGTGACATCCATTTTGATAGGTAACAGGCACATTAAGATAGAATTACCTCCGTTAGAATATGACTGTGATAATGACAACAGGAGGCCCTTAGACCAGAACTACTGTAGGACATCAGTAAGAAACATGCTCCGTTCCCTTAATGACACAAACAAGGATTTGTTCAGAATTGGCTGGGGGTAGTTGATGATTGACACCTCTTCCCAAGGTGTCTGAGTGTTGAGCAGCCATATCTTCACTAAATAATTGCTCAACGTGTAACTGTCTAAACAGTGCTGGGCAATTATTTGGTCTGAGGTCTAACTTTGTAAATTGGCAACCTCAGTGACATGCAACACAAGTTAATCACCACAGTCCTATTCATTCCAGAAGATATAGGATTTATTTCCCTCTGAAAATATTAGGTTAGGAAATACCAATGAGGATCTATAAAAGGGGCAAAAAATTATTCTATCAAAATGAAGTTTCAAAGATTTGTTATAAAAAATTAAAAGATTCTCTTTTTACCAAGAAAATTAATATTTTTGAAGTTAAATTTAGAACTTGATACACACACATATACACACACACACACACAATAAAGGGAATTTTGATAAGGTACATAGAAGCCTTTGAAAGGCAGTCACTAAAATAAAATAATGCTACCATGAACGAGACCATCAAACAGAATTTCTATTTGAAAAACTCACCTTCAGTGCCTTCCCTTTTCCCCCCACTTCCTTTTTGTCTCCTAAGACCCTCTCTCTAGCCTCATAATGGCCCCAATGGGATTGACAACATCTTCATTTGAGAAAGGCTTTCTGGAAAGGATGAGTCAAATTTAAGAGAGTGTGAGTTGAACTTTTTGCAACCATGCCCCCTGGGCTTATCATGTTCCCAAGATATTTCATAATCTCAACTGGTCAACCTGACAGTTGACTGGGATGGCAGAATTCCAAGGAAAGCTACAGCTGTGGTTTCCCTTGAAAGAGCACCCCCACCCCCTGACAGATGTAAGTACTTATTTTCAGAGTATAATTTAAAAGGATGGTCAAGACACCACTTTGCAAGGTCATAAAGATCTGCTTGCCCATTTGGGTAGAAGAGGGAAAACAAATTCTAATTGGAATAGCAGTCATATTTCAATGCAGATTATTGCACTCTACTCAAATATCTGCTGTCACTTCAATTAGAATCAATGGTCTTCTTTCTTACCAATCCCCTCAAATGTGTAGGTTGCTATGACCTGACAAGAATGTATTAATTTTTTTTAAATAGAGATAGATACATCACAGCAGGAGGCTAAGTGATAGAGCTAACAGTTAATTCTTGCTTCATTAAGCCAAGCCAAATAATTCTCTTTAAATGAAGAAACCCATCCTGCTTCCCAGTAAATATTCGGTATTGAAGCAGCAATGAGAGCTCATGCTATGTAAACCTTGCTTCTCTTTAGGGGCTCCGCGGGCATTTCCACTAATGCCCCACTAAGAAGCATTTGAAAATACTAGATGCGCAAAATAATCTTGGTGAAATCGCTTCTTAGAGTTTGTAATTTTAAAAACGTGTGCGCTCACTCTCTTGATCAATCACGAAAATGCTATAATCCTCTATGGGCCTCCCAGCTGTTAGTATGAATTAGAAAGTTCTACAGAATAATCTCCACAGGTCATCTCAGAGAAAGTGCCTGGGTTTTTCAGACTAAGTGCACATTGGATATATAAATCATTATCACTTTGGGGTTGATTAGAAACGGGCAGGTATTTTGCAATCCTGGAAGTATTTGTATGCCTGTGGCAACTGATTAGCGATTTCAAATTAGTAGCTTAAAATTAAAACAAGCCTGGGGTTAGAATAAAAGGAAATAGCTTTTCTAGGTAAAGAAAGCTTCAATATCCCCAGAAAGCCCCTTCCCTCCCCCTCATCCTTTCCCTTCCTCTTATTACCCAGCCTCAGATTGGTTTCTGTCAGTTGGAGAACTTACATGGGTGTGACTGATCATGTGAGTTTCCAGATTTCAGCAGGAAGGAGAAACAGTGGGAATGACTAGATATGGAGATGTCAGTCTCATGAATTTTTCTGCTTCTCACAAAAAGGGATTGAATGGTTCTCAGGGACATTGTCCTGCAGTGGGACAGCCTGGCTCCTCCTCCCTTTTGTCTGCTGTGTCTTTGGAGAGGCAAGCTGCCTTCCACCCAGCACACCTGCTGCACAACACCAGGGTCTCCCATTCAGTGAGGATCAGAAGAGAAAGAAAATGCCCAAGAGAGGGAAAAAGATCAAAAGAAATATTTTGTTTCCAGGGTAGGTATGGCCACAGGAACAAGGAAGTAGATAATGTGGTTGAAGTTTATAGGTGGTGGGGCTGGGGAGAGGGGGACCTAATTTTTAACAAGGAATTTTTAAAAATCTACTTGTTATAGTTCAAATACAGTTTGTTCCCTCCAAAATTTATGCTGAAATTCATTGTCATTGTGGCAGTGTAGGGAGGTGGGGACTTTAAGAGGTAATTAAGTCATTAAGAGGGATTAAAGCCTTCTCAAGGGAATAGGTTCATTCTTGCAAGAGCAGGCTGTTCTAAAGCAAGGCCACCTCTCCTGTTTTATCTCCTTCACATGCAGCCACTTGCCTGCCCTTCTGCTTTCCACTACGAGGTGAAGTGGCCCAAGACCCTCCCCAAAGCAGAGCTGCCTTACCATGTTGATGGTGTTTGGATGTGGAGTTTGTGAGAGCTAATTAGTATCAGATGAGGCCATGAGGTGGGTGGGGGGGATGCACTGATGGCATCAGTGCTTTCTAAGAAGATGAAGAGAGTTAGTACTCTTGCTCCATGGCACACGTGATCCCCTTCATCATGTGATAAGGCCTCAAGAAGGCCCTCACCAGATTCTGGCACCATGAATTTGGACTTCCCAGGCTCTAGAACTGTGAACTAAATAAACGTATTTTCTTTAAAAATGACTCAGACTAAGATATTCCATTATAGCAATATAAAATGGACTAAGTCTTTTGCCATTTTGCCTTCTTGGACTACTGAGCCATGATTTTGTTTGGGAAAGTGTTAGAAATTAAACCCACACTACTATCTTAGTTTGTCTTCGAAAGTTAAACAAGAGAGAAAAGAAGAACAATCTGGGTCTTTGAAAGACCTTTTTCCAGACAGGCAGTAGAAAATATGCCTTGATATGCTGGCTATCTCCCCAAGAAGTCTGGGAACAAGAAGTTTGTCTAACTCAGAATTTCTTTGTTAGTTAACTAATCTGGTGAGGTTTTATTTCCCTAACTATTGAAAATTATTCTCCTACTGATTCCCTTTATGTTTCCATGTTACTTTTGATAAAAAGAAGCTGTCCTCTGTGCAATTTTAAGAGAAAGATAGCACTTTCATTTTGTAGGAAAAACTATTTTTTTCATCAAGTTGCCAACTAAGAACATATAGTAAACATTTAAACTCTCTAGTCTTAAAGATTACTGGCACTGTAAAACATTCATGAAGAAAAAAAAAAAAGAAAAAGAAAAAGCTCTGACATCAGCAGATGTATTTCCAAATTTCGATTCTGCCACACAGTGACTTTGGGCAAGTCATGAAACTTTTGTAAATATCTGTTTGTTCATCCCTAAAAGATAAGGCTAGTAATAAATCTGTTGCAACAGCTCATATTGCTCTAGGTAACAAAAAATAAATTGCATCAAGGCAGAAACTATGTATTCATTTTCTTCCTTTTAATTCAAAAAATGCCTTCAGGAGACTCAGTTTAATTGGCATCTGCTGTGTCTTGAATGTGTCTCCCTACAAAATTAAAAGGTTCTTCGGCCACAGGACTCCTCTCTTAGGAATGGGATCAGTTATCTTTATAAAGGGCTTGATGGAGGAAGTTCATCCTTTTTTACCTCTCTACATTCTACCATATGAGGATGCCACATTCTTTCTTTTTAGAAGGCACAGTATTCAAGGCACGTCTTGGCAGAAGAGACCCATGAACCTGACAGACCATGAACCTGCCAGCCCACAGATAGTGGACTTCTCAGCTTCCAGAACTGTGACAAATAAATTTCTGTTCTTTATAAATAACCTAGTCTGTAATATTTTGCCGTAGTAGCACAAATAGACTAGGACAGTATCCTTAATACTACTCAGTCCAGCCAGCCCTGTAGCAGGCATTATGACAAATGACAAAGAACCGGAAAACTGAACCTATGTCTCAGAAGAACAGTCCTTCTATTGAGGAGAGGAAATATATAAATAATATGAACTA
The DNA here is from genome assembly GCF_047511675.1 of Marmota flaviventris. Taxonomy (NCBI): domain Eukaryota; kingdom Metazoa; phylum Chordata; class Mammalia; order Rodentia; family Sciuridae; genus Marmota; species Marmota flaviventris. Next base: position 65,386,642 of record NC_092504.1, read on the forward strand.
GCAAACAATCAGAGCACATATACACAAGTTATTAGATGTTTTGGTATAAACAGCAGGTACCAAGAAAGAGGATGAGAAAGAGATGGTTTTATTTAGGCCTTTATTACATATAAAAATCTTAGTAGCAAAAGACAAACTGCTATAAAAATAAACAAATCCATGGGACTTGCTTAATCAGAAGAATATGGTTTAAGATTTGAAGGTAGAAGTGAACAGAGCACATGTCTTCTGGAAACTAACCTAGCCGGAGCGGACAGGTTCACTGAGGAATATGGCTCGAAAAAGTATATTGGGACCAATTGACAGAGCCTTGAATATTAGCTTAACTAACACAAAAGAGAATGAAAACAGAATTTTGGAGAGGATTTTACTATTCAGGGTCAAAGTTTAGTTCTGGAACTTGGTTGGACTCAGGGAGTGGAGGTGAGTTGGGTTGTTTGTGCTTACCGAGTGCTTCCTTCTAAGGTACACACTCCACGTCGAACACTCCTCTACCCACAGATGGTTTGATAAAACCAGTTTACCTATGGGTGGTTTGATCCATATTAACTAAACTCAGGAAAGACTGGTGCATAAAAGCCAATTTAATTAATTTCAAAATTTAGAAAGTTACAAATAATCATTAAAATGAGGGTGGTATATGTATATTAAATAACTCAACTTTTCTAGCTTCTCTCGAATAGGAGGATAATTCTGGAAAATGAAACCAATATCATAAAACGTATTGATCATCCATCGACTGAGTATTTGCTAAGCCTATACTAAGTGAGAAGCACTTTGGTGAGAAACTGCAGGGTCCTGCTGAGATCTGACAATGGTTTATGACATCGGAGATGGAAGAAGTAGGCCTCAGGAGATGGGCTAAGAACAGAAGACAAGATCTAAGACATGAAGGACTCTGTATGTTCTGTGAAGGAGCACAGGTGTCTTTCTTTCTATAATCACAAGGCCCTGCAATATTTCAATAAATTTGGAAAATTTATTAATTTTTAATTATGTTATTTAATTTAGTACAGCATTAATACCTTGGTAAGTGGTCACAATGTTACCTACTATAGAATACATATTTTTGCACCAATGATGCTACTGGGTACTAAGTTTTGAGTGTAAAAATGAACCACAACCTGAATTATCACTGTTATCTACAGAAGTTCTTTTTATAAACAAAGAAGTTGGGGTTATACATTTCCAAATCAAGGAACAGATTAAATCTAAAGTAAAGGGAAAAAGCAAAATGGAATAAAATTAGCATTAGATGAATGACAGTGATATAAGTGGATTTGTCTATCAAACGATGCCTCCTTACAAAGTTTTCATTTAATTTTTGATAGTGAACACATTTACATGGCTCAAAACAAAAAAAAAAAAATGAAAAATATGTATGGTGAATCATGATACCACCCAACCCTATCTATCTACACCCACTCTCCAGCCCCTTTTGACAACCACTTTATTAGTGTTGTAATCTTTCTGTCCTTGTTGTTTGTTTGTTTGTTTTTAATGCATACCCCAAATACATTTTGGTAAATATAAAATTTGGGGGAAAAGGAGGAAAAAACTAACATTACCAGGCAACCACTACTTGCCAGAGACTATTGGGTGTTTTCCCGTAAGCAAGGTCACCAATTCCTTACAGCAGCTCTCCACCTGTCACAAGATGTGCCTTCTTGTCAAGTACTTTAGAAGTCCTTTCTTACACTCTTCTGCTTCTGTAGTCACATCCAACACACCTTTTGAGTCCTATATTTCAACAATGGCCCACTTTATGACATTTTTGTTGTTGTTGTTACCAGAGATTGAACCCTCGGGCACTTAATCCCTGAGCCAAACCCAGCTCTTTTTATTTTTTATTTTGAGACAGGGTCTCACTAAGTTGCTGAGGCTGGCTTGGAACTTGCAATCCTCCTGCCTCAGCCTCCTGAGCCGCTGGGATTACAGTCATGTGCCACGGTGCCTGGCCCTTTGTGACATCATTAAAATACACACCTTTCAGGGTCATTTTGAGGATGTGAGTTGCAGGGCAGCACACAGCATCTAGCAGGTGCTCTCCAAGTGGAAGCTGTTATTACTCCAAGGCCTCTGGGAGAACTTCCTGCAGGCTGAGCTCATTGGACAGGTATTGATTTCTACTTAACTCCTTGAGATGACCCCCTTCTTGGATTTGGTCTATTCTGATGCCAACCTTACCCCTCAGTGAGTAATAACCACTGTCTATTCCTTATAGTAACAGAAATAAATCTAGGAATTAGGTGACCAGACCTCTCAGACAGCCACATTTAAAACCTCAAGACAAGAACTGCCACCTTCAACCTGCATCAGGATTTGCAAACTTCTATTAAGGACCAAATAGTAAATATTATAGGCTTTATAGGGTTTTGTTAGAAACTACTCAACCTTACATTGTAGCATAAATCAGCCTCTGAAAGAAATGAATGTGGTTGTGTTCCAACATGACTATTAAGGACACTGGCATTTGAATTTATACACTTTACATGTATAACAAAAATATTCTATTTAAAAATTTTTCCAGCCACATAAAAATATAAAAATCATTCTTAGCTCATGGGTCATATACAAACAGGTGGTGTGCCAGATAGGACCTGTGGGACATAGTTAGGCAACTTCTACTCTAAATGAGGATTTGATAACCTGGTCAAACAACTCAGTCTGTCTCTGTCTCTGTTGTCTCTCTTTCTCCTGTCATCATGAACAAGCAGTTACAGAGAAACTAAAGGCCCTTTTAGAAGAAATATTTCTACTTATCCAGGGAGCTGTGATTTTATTTCTCTCAACAGCAGCTTAGGGTTCTGTAAATACAAGTTAATGATTCATATACAAATTTAGATCCAGGTTTGAGTTGAGTTGATATTAACTAAATGAACTTGATGCTGGGGAAAAAAAATCATAGTTTGTCCAGCTGCTAGGAAATCAAACAACATTGGAAGCTGAAAGCCTGTAATTACTTCATTTGGAAAGCAAACCTGAGGAGAAGGTAAGGTGTTCTTATACCTTGCTTCTCCCTTACGTGTCCCTTACAGGCAGGGGGCTCTATAAATTGCACACAGCTTGCCCAAGGCATCTTGGCTGAACAGGGAACTCAGGAACACCCTGCTCTGGGGTCTTTGCACTGGCTGGGAGTCCAGAGGTCAGACTCCTTGGGGATAAACACAGCCACTGATATCTCTCTGGAACACTGTGAAGCAGCTTCTGTCCCCTTCCAAGTCTTTAGCAGCAATGTCTCTGTATCTTACTTCCAACCACCATCATCTGGCACCTCTCCCTCCCCACTGCTGTGACTCCCTTATGAACTCTAGCCCCTAGAAATGAAAGTCATGGAGGACATTGTCTGTGAAGACCTTCTGCTTTCCTCAATATGGCCTTCCCCTTGATAGGGAAGCCCAAATGCCTTACTCATTGCTGGGAAATGGCTAGAGAAAAATAGTTTAATAATTCCATAAATTTTCCTATGACACAAGTATCTCCTTATCTTTTGGAAGTCAACCATTCCACAGCAGAAAATAATTGGCTCCCATTTACTCAGGAAAATTCCATCTGCTCCTGTGAATTTTTCAGAGTAATGGCCTCTTGGAAACAAGACCTAGAATGCTGGGGTGACCAGTGAATGCTTCAAGAATTCATTTTAGAAACTTTATTGTTAGTACAGAAACCAGCCCTTCACCTTGCTTTTAAAAAGGTTGAAAATTTGGAATTTTGATGAAGAAATATTTGAACTGGGTCTGAAAGGATGACAATGGGCAAAAAATGAGTGGGGAGTTGGAAATGAACAAAAGTATGGGGGAGCTGGTTTGGTGGCGCACACCTGTAATCTCAGGGACTGGGGAGGCAGAGGCAGGATGATTACAAGTTCAAAGCCGGCCTCATCAATCTAGTGAGGCCCTAAGCAACTCAGTGAGACCCTGTCTCAAAATAAAAAATAAAAAGGACTAGGGATGTTGCCCAGTAGTTAAGCACCCCTGGATTCAATCCCTGGTACCAAGAAGAAGAAGAAAAAAAAGTATGGGAAAGTGAAGGCATCAGACAATTTAAGCAGAGAGCTTGTCCACCTCATTCACCATGATGTTCTTCAGCACTGGAAGAAGAGCTGGCTCTGTGAGTATTTGTTTAATGAATGAGTGGATGGATGCATTTTTGTAGCCAGGAGAGAGGAATAAGACTGGAAACACAGGCCTATCAGTCAGGTCTCAGTAGGAAACAGAATTTCCCCCAGATAATTCAAGAGAAGGGATTTTAACGAAAGGATGTCCGAAAGAGCTTGGGTAGGGTTAGGGGAAGAAATAGAGATGTCGAAGCATCCAGACCCTAGCCACCAGGGACACATACCACCTCTAAAGCTGAAGGGGCAAGAATGTGGTGTAGTTACCTCCAGAGAAGTGCACTCAAGTAGGGAGGGCAAGAGGAAGAAGGGTGCTGCCCCTTCTCCTCCTACCCCTGGTTCTCCTGCCAGTGCCTCCTGGTAACTGAACCCAGCTAAAAGAAGCCAGACAGCCTGAGAGCATGGGAGTGACATTTTGGAGACTGGATCTGGGTAAAAGAAGCAACATAATCACCATCCATAACCGGAGCTGAAATATAAAGCCGGTTTAAAAACCAAATTCTGCCTTCATTTCCCTAGGCCTTCCATTCATTCCTTATTCTCTAGAGGTGTCCCTGACCCAGTCAGCTCTTGTCAACTGGATTGGTAAACTATTAGTTCCTGAAGATTTTAGATGAGGAACTAGCACAAAATAAAGGTTCAGGAAAGTTTATCTATGTTCACATTCCAATCCTGCCACTCCTTATGTGTAAACTGTGGGCTCATTACTTCAAATTCTGTGTCTCAATTTCCATGTCTGTAAAGCGAAGGAAATTATAGTAGCTATCTCACAGTGTGGTTGTAAGTATCCAAAGAGATAGTCCAAGTAAAACCCTTAGGTCTGATGGCATTGCTCTTTTTAAAGCCTTTCTTGGGTTGAGATTTAAACAAATTTGTCTTTTATTGAAGAATTTACTGTCAAATTAGGGTTAAAGTGAGGTCTTAAGGAATTTGGCAATTTGACTTTGACCAGGCAATTTTACTTGCTTTTGTTTATGCTGGCTGGCTTCCTTAGGCATTGGTTTTTCCTCCTTTGAATGACAGTAGGATGTTAGAGAGGCTTTAGTTAATACCAGTAAAGTCCACCTACATGGGCTCTCAACATACAGCTGCGATTTAGCTTCCAGTGCATTTCTGAAAATTGCTTCCTTGGCATTTCAGCATTGTATTTGAAAGAACAACTGAAGCAGAAAGGAAATCAAGCAACAACAGGAGGACTTGGTTTTTGAACTCATTAGTTGGCAAGCTGAAAAATTTGCTTAGATCAGTTGGGTTTTCAAATGTGAGAATGGGCTTCTGATAAGAAAGTCAGTAGCTACAGTCCCAGTCTGTACTTCCTTCTTTTCCTAACAAGGTTCATGTGCCTTGTTAATAGGTAAGATGTGTGGAGCTGTGGAGTGCTGTGTGCCCCTGTTTATGCCATCATTAAAATTTGAACAGACACACATTTTATGGAAAGGCTGACTCTAATTATGATTTTTATCCCCTCTTTGGTTTCCAATATTTTTTCATAGCATTGCTATAAAAGAAACCTTGTTTTGGCTGTGTTCTTAATGAATATTTGTGGAAATTTCTAAAATTATAAATGCATTTACAGTTCTGACATCAACTTAACTTATATAGATTAAATAATAAGAGGATGTAAAAGTTTCAATTTCATTTTGATACCAGATACTTGTGGTTATTTCAATATGTAGGTAATCCTTCATGATAATTCTTAAAGATAAGCAGGTTATTATCATAATATATGCTTTATACAAGTAAATGACTTGTACGTGACTACTTCTCGAATGAGGGAATATTTTAAAATGTACCTAACAATCCTATCTCTTGGGCTATGAAAGCCCTTAAACAATGATTCTCAAGGACTTTCTCTGTCATTGCTTAATAATATTCAAGGCCTACAGACAGTTCAGAATTACATTTTTAAAATGGTATATACTATATAATTATAGTTCCATTTTTTATAAGGCAGCAAACCCCATTGTATAGCAACATGAAAGGAAATGCACCAAACTCTTAGCAGTGGGTTCTTTCTTTTTCAGTCTCATGGGTCAATTTTATTACCTTTATAGTAGTTCTAAATGGAAGATAGGAATACAGGAAAGGTTTAAAAACAATGCTAATCCCTCCTCAGGGACATCTGAATCTTTTTTTTTTTTTATATATATATATATACCTCCCTTTTACAGTGTGGTGTCAGAGGCTGTCTGGATTTGAATCCTGATTTCCTCACTTAGCATTGTATGACCTTGTACAAGTACAGACATCTCTCTGTGCTCAATGCAATCATCTGAAGACAGGGGTAGTAGAGATCTTCAGTGACCTAGCAAGATCCTGTCTCCCAAAATAAAAAAAAAATAAAAAGGGCTGAGGACATAGCTCTGTGGTTGAGGGCACCTGGATTCAAGTCCCAGTCCCACATAAAAAAACTGGGGAGGGGAGTAGTAATACTTCTCTCATGGAGCTGTTGTGAGACTAAATGAGAAAATACTTAAGAACAGTGGCAGGGACTCACTTGGAATCAATAAATGAGAGCTATTATTTTATCATTTATAATTAACCTGTTTCTAATCCCATCTCTTGTGGTGGAATGTGACCTCCTGGGATAGTCTCTGACCCTCCTTTCTTTCAGCCTTTGGTGTTCAGAATCTGCTTTGAAGCTGTTCTGAGCCTGTCTGCACTGATCCATTCGTTAGCAAGTGGTCAGTTCATGGTGACACCTCTGTAGGTCCACAAGAAGTCCTTTAGGGGTGTTATTCTAAAACATCCACCTTCCTAGTACTTGAAACTTCAATCACCTTCCAGAGTCTTACATGGGTCATGAAGACTAGGTGACATCTGAATCACAAATTGATTCACAGGGTCAAGAGTATTTGGTCCGTGTAGAAAGTCAAGGTTTATAAACCAGTCAGTATCTTTATCTGGCATCACTCTCCTCCTCAGCAGCTGCCCCCCAAACCTACTCTGCATGAAGTTGTCCTGGCCTCAACATTATTTTTCTGGAAAAACCAGGAGTATATATAAATGGCTGGACCTTCAGAGAGACTGATTTTCTAAAATTTTTCCCAAATTTATTTTTATTTGATTTTTAAAATGAATAGTATTTTGAAAGAGCATAACCTATAATATAAGGCTTATTTCGAATTCTTAGGATGATGATGCTAATTTTCAATTGATATGTGTAATTGCTAATACTTGTCTCTCTGTATAGAGCTTCCTCTTTCCATGTTTTAGCTCCAAATCTTGCCCTCTCGTCGATGCAAAATGCGTGCTTTTAAAATACCCCACCACCCACACACATACACACACTCCACACACATGCACATCTCTATGTTTACTTTTTGAGCAAAGGTGAGATGCATGATCATATCTCTTTTTAAAGATGAGACAGCCAGAAGAAAAGGCAAACAAATCACATTGGGAGGAACCTTCAAAGGGCTGTGTCCTAGCATCTCTAACTGCCCTTTATTAACCCATTATGGGTTATTACTTCATTAAATGAAACTATTAAAATACCCATGGGTTGAAGTGGGAGAAATGGATTGGCTAGAATCAGCAAGTACCTGTAAATAAGGTACACCAGAGGGAATTTGGTACAGGAGAGAAGGGTGAGTCATAGCACACATTAACTAGTACTTACATAATGTCTAATAAGTTACAAAGTGATTTAACATACTGGAAGAGAATGAACAGAGGGAGTGAAGAAAATGGTAGAGAATTAGATGGGGTAGGGAGGCTTCCGTATGTCACGTGGACTTTAGACCCCAAATCGCCTTGCTTTAATTTTAAGTTACCTGAGATAATGAAAAACATGAGGACTACAGATACCTGGATATCCCCTTAATTATTTTGCAATGGAAAATGGTTCAAAATCTGCCTTATAGTTTGTGATCTCTGATATCTTTATTCCTGTTATAGTATGGGAAAAACAAGTTTATTTTGATCATTCTCAATGTTGATTCATCAAGTGGTATCAGGAGAGGGATTTTCAAGAACTTTCATTCTTTTATTCCCAAGGGCTGCCCAGGACGGTGGAAATGATGAATTCAGAACTGTAGCAAAGGGGAAAACATGACCCAAAGCCCTCCAAAGCCTGGGGTGACAAGAAGAAATTCCTATTTCTGACACTTATTCTAAGGCTATCTCTGACTCAATAACTAGGTAAAGGGGCAGAGCAGATTTGTACTCAGAAGACCCAGGCAGCCCTATGACAGCTTGTCTTCTCAAACCACAGACTCAAACTCATCTAAATCCAATAAGATGCAGTCCCTCTGCTTGGAGGAAAAATATTCTGTATGAAACTGTAGTAGAAGAAAGTATGTGAGTCTGAGAGCCAAGCCTGCCCACCCCCCTATGGGAGGCCATAATGTACCATTTTACTGAAATTTCTCTTTGCTTTGTTTTTCCCAATGATGCATTTAGCTACAGCATGTAGAGAGAAGCCCTATTCAAGAGAGTGGGGTCATTATCCACACACAAAAGGCCATTTAGAGAAAGAACAGCTCAGTCAGTTCAAGCTGTGGCTGCCAGAGTCCAGACCCATTAGAAAAAAAAAAAAAAGGTTAGCTGTTTAAGTGGGACTGTGAAACAAAATGTAATAATTAGGGCTAACTGGCACCCTCCCCCCTGCCAAGAAAGCTGCCTGGGATCATAAACAAATTCCCCGAAAGTTCTAAGCTTAGGGGAAAGCAAATCATCCACTCCAAATGACAGTTCAGTTATTAACCTTTACCCTAGAGGCTAGGCTTCCATTTCTTCTTCTTCTTTTTCCTCTTTTTTAAAATTTTTTTCATCTTAATATGTACATATATATTTTTATTGCTGCCACTTTTATTAGGGTTGGGCTGTTCTTTCTTTAGTTTACCAGTGTTAACATGTTCAGATCACTGGTGTGTATGTGTGTGTGTGTGTGTGTGTACCTGCACACAAACATGGGAAAAAAATGTAAGTCCTCAAATTAGCAGTGGTTACCTTTAAGTCATGAAATACATGGAAGAATTGGGAATCAATCCTCCCATGCTTCCTAATTGCTCTTTATTAATAGAAAAAGTAAAAAAGAAAAAAGATGCATCAAATATTTCAAGTACAATTTTCTACCTTGTCTCATCTAAAGGAGGGAAAAGAGTTGAGAGTTTCAGCAAGGATAATAATGAGAAAGGAGGTACAAACCTCAGAGGAGAGATGGTGTGATAAAGGAGAGCCGGACAGTAAGGGGAACCCACCCTCAGTCTCTCCTTCAGCCTCTCAGGGCATCTGCATAAAAGTAGCTTCAGACTCACAGATATTTTGTGGTTCTTAGTAAGACAATAAATGCTCACAGCATTTTGCATGCTCACAGGTGCAGTGTCCTGACTAATCAAACAATGCTAGAGGTTTAATAGACATTTTCTGTTGGATCGATCACTTGGGGTATTTTGATGACTAGAGAGTAATCATAAGCACAGTGCATGAATAACCAATATTCAATGAATAAGTTGGGCCTAAAATGCCATTGAAAATTTAATGCTTAATGATTTAGAAGCACTGTGGGAACTTACAGGGCTTGACTAAGCATTTTGAAAACAAATGATGAAAATTAACACAGAATGGACAAAGTGGAAATTGACAAGGAGTTGCTTTTGTTAGAGTACACGATAAATCTGCTTTTTATGTGATATTTCTAAAATGACTTACTGGTAGAATGGAGGTAGAAATGAATTGCTTGGCAAATAGAGATTAGGTATTTCACTTACACCTTTGTGGAATTTCATTACCCCCTGCCTTCATTTTTATTACTCTTATAACAAAATATTTACCAAGTGCAGGACTTTTAATCCAGGAAGTATGAGTCCTGTGTTCACATCACTCAATTACCAATTTAAGAAGTATGCACTTTTCAACTCACATGGGACTCTTTTAACATTTTTGCATCACAAGTTTTATGAAGGGGTACAAAGGAGCAAGAGAGAATTTTAAGTCTGTCATTGCCTTTGGTTTGTGGGAAAAGAGTAGGTACAGGCCAATCAAAGGTTGAGAAATGATATCAATTTAATCCATTCAAGAAATACATTTGAATGCCTACTATGCTCCAGGCACTATTGTGGGCACTTGTGATACATAGATTTTTACCAGTGAAGAGAGATGATAATACATATTATAAATATATTCATGATGTTAGAGGATGATAAAGTTATTGAAAAATAGGGCAAGACACTGGGGATTCAGAAAGAAAAAGAGTCGCTTCTGAAATTTTAAATAATTTGTTTAGAGTAGGCTTCACTGAGAAAATGTTTCAGCAAAACCTTGAAGGAAACAAAGGATTCAATCACATGGGTATGTGGAAGGGAAGTGCTTCAGGGTACAAAATAGAGACACTGGATAGAGGAAAATGATTTGCTGAGGAAAATAAAAAGTAGAGCGGAAAAGAAGAAGAAAAGGAGAGACATTTGAGATAAAGAGGCAGCTTATGCATTCCTAATGTAATGGAACTTGGAACCATGTGGCTTTGGATAATTGTGCTTGGAAGGAATAATAAGAATAATCTCTTTACCCAAAATATGATTAGCATTTGTGACACAGCCCTATAAAATAAGTAGGTAAATGTGCTCAGATTTTACACATTAAAGACTGGCATATTTATAGTGAGAGCTAGAAAATTGAATGCATTCATTATTTTATCTTGTTTAATCTGAGTATCATACATACCAGACACTGTGTTAGGGACTGTGGTGTGGTGGTAACCAAAATAGATGTGATTCCTACATTCATGCAGAGATGCACTTTAATTAAGTGATATGTTCATTATCTTATGGTGAGAGCTATGGAAAATTATATAGAAGCATGAAAGCATCTGATCTACTTTGGGAGTCAGAACTAAATATCTACCAGGAAATGATATTTGAGCTGAGATTTGAGGGATGAGTTAGAGTCCTGTAGGCAGAGGTGGAAGAAAGCATGGAATATTTGAAGAACTGAAAGACCAGTGGCTTAGGGAGGGAAGAATAGTTCAGCCAATTAGAATCCTATCAGAAAATAGAAGGCACACTCAAATAGGCCAAGTGAGGACAGTTTAATTAAAGGGCTCTTTATAATGGTGTCTGAATGGTTAAGGGAAATTAACAAGGGATGTCCAGTACCCCAGGAGAGCAAGAATGAAAAGCTCTCCCCATTCCTGGGCACCAAAGTGGAAGGCAGGGATGATTATCAGACAAAATAGTTATAGGGAAAAAATATTACACAGTAATTGTGACCTTCTAAAAAGAGATGTAGTCAGGGTTGGGTATGTGGCTCAGAGGTAGAACACTTGCCTAGTATGCATAAGGCACTGAATTCAATCTCCAGCATTGGGGAGAGGGAGAGAGAGAGAGGGTGGGGGGCACGTGGAGATGGGTGTAGCCAGTCTAAGGTTATATAGCAGGGGGAAAATTATATACAGCAATCTCCAGCCTCCTTCCCATCTCCTTCCTTTCTTTCTTGTTTCATTTCCTACCTTTCTTTAATCAATCTTTAGTCAAACAAGTGAGGGAGCCCTTTGATGTAGCCATAAAGACCAGCTCCCAGGGCACAGAGCAGAGAGAAGAAGGATGCAGTGTCTTTCAAGGAGCAATGGAAAATATCTTACACAATTATGAAACAGATCATAACAGATCTTATTGATCAAGGAAAGATTCTGGTTTCAGTCTTCCTAAAAGTGATAGGAAGCTAGGGAATAATGTGCTCAGATTTGCATTTATCAAATATAATCTGAACAGACCGGTCCCATTCATGGAGGATGTAGGAAGTTCAGGAGGTATTATGTGGCCCCAGAAGAGAGGTAGGCAGCATCTACCAATTTGTCGTTGTGAAAAGTGAGGATGTGTGGAGGACTCAGGAGGCAATGAGTTTGCGTTGGTCTGGGAAGGGGAAATGTGAAAGAGAATGAGAAATATCAGAAGAGAGCTCCAGATGTGTGGTCTACGGGAGCAAATGTGTGGTAGTGCCATTCCCCACAGGAGGACTAGGTTTAGAAGTTGGATAACATCATAACTTTGTTTTGGACATAGTGAGTCTTTGAGAAAACCAGCAGTAAATGACTAAGTAATAACTACATTTAAGCAGTTATTTCATAGCTTGGCTTTTATTGTGCCCCAACAAGGTTCTCAGCTAGTTTCTCCAATGCTCAAAATATGAAGGCAGATATTATTTCCCCCAGTTTATGGATGAGAAAACCAGGCTTAAGGAGGTTAAATTCTTTGCTTACCTTCAGGACTAAAAACTCAGACATTTTAACCCTGCTGGAGATCTTTCTCCTGTGTGCTATGGTAATCTAGGCATCACAGATGTCTCAAAGAAACCTGTAGAAGAGTGAATTTTTTTCTGTTATAAGGTCTTGTTTCATTTGGGGAAAATATGGGCTTTGTCTCTTTGGATTCGAGAACAGGCTCATGTGAGTTTCAGTTAATCAACTAATCAGCACTCACTGAGAAATTATCATATATTTAGAATTTTGCTGCCCATTATAAAAAGATTATGAATAGTATAAGACGATCCTTGATTCAAGGGTTTAAAAATTAGGAGAGGGAGCAAATAAATACAGGAAACATGAGTGATAATGGGCTGATAGAACAGCTTGAGGAAAGGACAGTGAGTCATGATAAGTCTTATTTAGGGGAGACCTACATGGTGTGTACAAAAGGAATAAAAAAAAAAGAGATACTGTGCTGATGGGCTAAGAAATTTCAGTAACTGAATGCTGGTCTGTGGATTGGATGTCTCCGTCCCAGAAAATTTCTTAAGTGTGCAATTAATTATAGTTAGCTAAATGAAGTATGTGTTAAATGGTCTGAAAATTGAAGCTACTGGGAACCTATTTTATTTAACATTTATTTTTCAGATTCCTGCAATCAAGAGTGGTTTTCTTTTTTGATAGACAAGGGACAGCAATCTGTTCACATTTTTGCTGAAGGAAAAGCTGATATTGTGACTGTGTTTAAATCTGATAGAATCTAAATCCTTATCCCACTAATGAAAAATGTCATCAACAAATCTTAGTCTAAGATCTTTGAGCTTCCAAAAATGTATTCTTTATGGGAAAATCACCTTGAATTTATTTCCAAAAAAGAAAGATAAAACCTTTCTTAAATAAAGGCATTTAAAAAAGACATTTTCTTTGTAGTATTATGATAACTGACCCAACCCTTGCATGGCGCCAATGATTTGCACAGTTCTTTATATACTTTATCTCATTTGACAACTAAGTAAAGCTGAACTTTACCAGGAAGTTATGTTGGATAAATAGTTCACCAAAGAGGAAAAAAATGTGTTGGTTTAAACAAATTTAAAAACGAAAATGAGTCTTGGGTACTTAGATAGTAAGAAGTCATGGGTTACCATATAGTAAAATCTATGCAGCAATGTAAAAATGATAACAGTTGTATGAATAACCAACAATGGATTGAGCCTTTGCTGTATACAGTGGTCTATACATGTCTGCGTATTAACTTGATTAATCCTACAGAAATCCCATGAAGAATATAGTCAACCACTTCCACGTTACAGGTGAGGAACCTGAGGCACCAGTGTTTGAGTAACTAGTCCAAGGTTATAAAACCAATAAGTGAAGGAGCTGGACTCTGACCCAAGAAGTTTGCCTCAAGAACTCTCACTCTAAATTGCTAAAAATGATTTCCACAATGTAAATTTTCTTTTATGTAAACATTGTTTCCTAAGTAAAAATGGTAAAATAGCCAATAATTTGTGAACAAAAACAAAGTGAAGAAATCAAGCAGGTGCTATTGTGAACACTAACTTAGACTACTTAATAAAATCATAGAAAGGGGAGAAAGAAAAGAAATAATTTATAAAAGAAATATTAATATAGAATAATTTCATTCCTAAGCAAAGAAAAGAATATTTACTTGAGGATTTAGAAATGAAAATATTTCTAACATTTTATCTATTCACTGAAGAAAGAGAAAGAAAGGTTAAGATGGAAGAGGTTTATTTAGGATCTAACACCTACCCAATGTTATCATTATTATAAAATTTGTTTAAAATCCTCCCTAAAAGTATTTCCTGCTTTACTTGGAAAGGAAACTAGGAGTTTAATATAGAATAATTTCATTCCTAAGCAAGAAAGAGAGGGTATAGAAACAAATGGAATATTCTGAAATCTTGGTCACCTCACTGAAGACTTCAGGTTTTTCTTTATCTGCTCCTCCCATGGGGTGTGGCAGATGCAAAGGGCAAGTGGCAACAGGAACAGTTCTTCTAACTTTGTCCCCTTTGGGGCCAGGACACTGGCATCCATATTCAGCCAGCTTTTGAGAATTATTTTGTGACAGGAAGCAAACTTTGTCCCTTGAAGTTTGAAGATACTTGTAATTTGAGGTGGAAAAGAACAAATCCCCATCAATTCTGATAAAATATAAAAGGGAGATTTTAGGACTGTTTTGCAATTGAAAATGGATGGAAGGACTTTTCCAAAGTCCCTTTCAAGAGACTAAGAATTTTCCCTAAGGTGTTTTTTTCAGACAAAGAGAGATGAGTGCATCTTTCATGAACACTCCTTAGGATTAGAAAGTCACTGGGGAGGTGCCCAGGGGTGAGTCTCAGAGAAATGCTATCATATTGCATGCATTTATTTTTTGTTTTGCATCTTATTTTTTATTTCATTCCAGTATTAGGTTTCTAAGATTTATCCGCAGCTGAAGGTGTAGCTTACTTGTAGAACACATATTTAGCATGCATGAGGGGTTGGGTTTAATCGCCAGCACCAATAAACAAACAAACCAACAAACCCATAAGTTGATTTTTAACAGGGATTTATCTATGTTGCTGCTTAAAACTATAATTTACTCATATTCACTGCTATATTATATTCTGTGATGATTCTTTCAAATGTATTTAGTCATTCTGGATAGTAGTTTGGGGGGCTTGTGAGTAAAGGCTAAATAATCAAGACTTGGCCGATATACTCTTTCAAGAATTTCTCTAGGCCAATGGCTTTCAACTTTGGTTTTTTATTTTTATGAAAAACATATTTATATTGTATTACAGTACACATGCACATGTTGTATCCTATATACATATAAATAATTTAAATAAAATTTAATGAAATTCAGGAGTGTGCTAAAAAGGAGCAAAGTGATTATTGAGTAGGTTGACATGCAGCTACCTGTACTTTTCTGTATTTAGAGAGTTAAATTATGTGTGTGTGTATAATATAAAAATATTTGTATATTTTACAAATATATGTAGGCATACCTATATATATTAAACCATATGTATAAATAAATGTTGGGTGTTCTTCCAGCAGTGAGACAGCAGTTTGTATATGTACCCCACTTTCCTAATAAATACAAGCAGTCTTCGAATCAAGCATAGTCTGTGTTCTTACTTCACAGGAAAGTGAGTAGTTTGGAATGCAAACTACCATTTCTAAAGGAGAAAGACAGCATGAAATGGGTTCCTCTTGGGGTCTCTAGAGGAGAGTGTTGATAGTTCCCGTGGTCCCTCTTGCTTCTAAAGCCTCAGCAGGGGAAGGCTTTGTGGGGAGGACCCTGGGGCAGGACTGCATAGTTAAGAATGGGAAGCTACTTGATACTAGGCAGGAGGAGGCCCTCGGGCTACTTCTCGTGGCATTGTGTCCTGGGCAGCTGAGGAACAGTGGGATGGGATGAGGATCTGTGAAGTAGTGATGATAAATCAAGGGGAAGCCTCCTTTTTCATGGGATCCTTATGTCCACAGACCCATCAATAATAAGAACACAAAGCCAAAAACAATGAGCACCACTGGGGAAGGGCAGATCACAAATCAAGGGAGACCAGACCTGGGGAAACTTTTCCAGAAAGGAAAGAGAAGTACTGGGCTATGAATTAGACATATAGCATGGGCAGGAGGTGCAATCAAGGTGCAGGGGGAAAGTATACAAGGCCTGGGTTTGAACAAATTCTAATAGCTCAGGTCAGCTGGTTGGAGAGAACTGCAAAGGGAAACACCAGGAGATGCAGGGAAGGACTGAATGAAACCTTGATGGGATGAAGGCTGAGGACTGGCAGGATAAGATGGGACAGCTCAGATCTCAACTCACAGGTAACATGCTTCTCTCTCTAACAACATCCCTGCCATTGCTTAAAAACTACTGTTGAAATAACTCTCCACAGATAGAAGACTTGATGTGTAAGGAAATATATTAGTAGATTGTAAAATAACATGTAATTTATTCTTCTATATGCCTTATGCTTTTTCTCTATTTTTACAAATAAATGTCACACAAATATTGTTAAACAAATTAGTGTACAAAGGAATGGGTGTGTGGATAGATAGGTAGGTGGATACATAGATAAGTGGACATGTGGTGGATGTAGGATGGAATGGAAGGGTGGAAAGTCAGGTGTGTGGGCAGACAAGGTGAGTAGGTAGTGGGTGATGAGCAGGTGGATGAGCATTTGGTGGCTGGCTTGCTGGACACCTAAAGTGTTGGGTGAATTTCTGTATAATCCAATGATGAATTATTCAACAGCAGACAGAAATATGTCAATAATGTAAATCCTAGCAATGGTTTGTTAGTAAAATTTTAATTTAGTTATAGGAGTCAAGTTTATCTTTTTAGTATACTTTTCTGAAGCAAGCACATCCTTCAATGAACATTTGAATAAAACTCCTGACCCTTTATTTCTAAAACTATTCACCACTACCTGACCTAGAATAGAATTTGAAATTTTCTCAAGCACAACCTATGGCAAGGCCACTGAAAAGATAAAAGTATAATTTATCTTTGAATTTTAGAGTGATTTTTAAAATTAGCATTCAACATTCTAAACAATGAAGGGATTCATCTATATTCACAGTTTCAAATCAGTTTTGTACAACACTATTTACTTTCAAAACAAACAAACAACCAAACACCAATCAATCCACCAGCCAGCCTGCCAAACAACCAAACTGCCCAAATCCTCAATCAACTGTATGTAAGAGGGGTGGTGTGGCAGTTTCCTGGTAAGTAAGTTTTCAAGGAAGATACTCCTGCTATTCAAAGTGTGGTCCTTAGACCAGAAGGATCAGCATCACGAGTGAGCTTGTGAGAAATGCAGACTGTTAGGTCCCATCCCAAACCTACTGAAAAGTTTGAGAAATAATTCCATTTGTACCTTCTTGGAATTTAAAATGTATACACCATTATGCATTGTTTAGTTTTCTTTAATACAATGTTTACTAACCTTATTTGAACATGGATCTTTTCTTTTTTCTCTTTTCTTTTTCTTTTGTTTTTTTTTACTGGAACAACCATTTAACATTACTTGGAAATTGTGGAACACAGTTGGGGTGATGCTGAGGTCAATGCAAACTAAAGCCCTCCCAAATAAAGCATTCCATGTCTGTATTAATAATATTGATATAGGTGCACATGTTTATGTATGTGTATATATGCATATGTGTCTTTTTATCTACTTACCTGATAGAAATTAGTCATGATTATTCTTCTAATGTTTAATGAAAACAAAAAGGAAAACAGATTTGTTAGATTTGAGAAAATGGCAGAATGCAATTTTAGGTTCTTTGTGAAGAGGAGGAATTTTGAGAGAATGGATTAGTTTAATCATGAGGTCAGTGTCTACTGAGGAATATGTATATAGGGCTGGGATTTCTTTTTACCTTTCAACATCTTTTCCAAAATCTATTTTCTTCAGTATAGAGGGCACAGTTTTTATGCACTTTCTCCCACATATTCCTATTCAAATATTTTATTTTTAGAAAGAATTCTATTTGGAGGAAACATTAAAATTTTCATAGTCTTTTAAGACTGTTTTTAAAGAACATTAGTTTTTATATGAAGTTTCCTTGGGCAAGTACAAATTGATATGAAAGATTTGGATTTAATTTGATGTTATTGGAAGTAATCTAAAAATAAACAATACTTCCTAGTGGTGGTGGTTCAATGTTTTAAAGCAATATTTTGAATAGGAAATTGTGCAATGTTTGCCTTCATAGGTCCTCTTAGTACCTACCCAAAAGCACATGGATCCCACCCCACACCCAGCTTCCTGAATCACATGGATCCAGGATGGAGACTCTTTTTTATTCCAGAGACTGAACACTTGAGAATAGAAATGACTTTGTCATTGCGCAGTTCACTTTATTCTGAACAGTCTTGGGGATGAGTGGGAGTAACAGTAAGACTATGCCAAGGCTATCAAAATGAGGCAATTTTACAGACATCTTTCACTTTAATAGGTACACATTTATCTTTATATGAGAAAAAATATCATCGACATAACAAATATGCCACTTCCTAGATATTATCACTTAGGACAAGGTTAAATTTTAAAAGGGAAGCTATTTTTAAAAAGAAAATAATATCCCAGGTGTGTGTGT
Source organism: Marmota flaviventris (assembly GCF_047511675.1). Lineage (NCBI taxonomy): Eukaryota > Metazoa > Chordata > Mammalia > Rodentia > Sciuridae > Marmota > Marmota flaviventris. The sequence goes on from NC_092504.1 coordinate 65,405,073, forward strand.
GTGTGTGTATAGACATTGTAACGGTAGTTATGTAAAGGTTACAGTGTGGGAATATTCCTCTAACCCAGCCCTTTTGTTCTGTGAATGAAAATAAAGCCCAGTATACATGGAAGTTTGTGGGAATTAGGGCCAAGGATTTTTTACTTCTCAGAACCATGATAAAATCTCTGCAATTGCCTCAGACAAAAATGCCTTAAGTATATCTGAATTATCCTTGTGGTGTCAAGTTATCAATCACAGTAAATTTCTATTTCCCTAGATAGTGGATAACTGATTATAAGATTCAGTTCATAATTTTCAGTATTCTTCAAAACATTCAGATACATTAAAGAATACAATGAAGTAACCTCTCCCTCAAAAATAGGTTGAGTTTACCTTACCTGGAGTATGAACCAGAAATTGTCATAGGGATTTGCCTCACACCTGTGACCTCTTTTCTGGGGGTTGATTTTTCCTATCAGTCAGATGAAAACTTGAACAAGTCATGATTTTGCCTCCAATTTCTTTATATAAAACATAAAGGAAAAGATGCTTTATGCCACTTAACTTCCCAGTGACTTATTTTCTCCACCTGTGAAATACCACTTTATCAATCTCTCAGGTCACTCCTATCTCCAAGTTCCTATGACTTCAAAACTATTATAAAAATGAATGGTGCATTAAACCCATAGAGGTAGCTGAACTTCCAGGGAGACATGGTTATTGGATATTAAAACTGGCATATTTAAGTGCCTACTATGTTACAAGTATTCAACACACATTGTCTTGTTTAATTTGCTTAGCACATGAACACAATTCCTTTTTCACATGGAGAAACTGGAGTTCAGAGGATTGCAGTAACTTATTCAAGATCACACAGCTAGTGAGTAGTAGGGCTGAGATTTGAGACCAGCTCTTCTTTTCTCAGAAGTTCACTCCTTAACTTCCTCATTCCAAACTCCATTTCCATGGCCAAAGTGTTATTGCCAATACCTTTGAGGTAAAGTTATAGAGCAGGATTGCAGAAAAAATCCCCTTCCATTTGTAGGTTTGTCAACACAGCTGAAAAAACATTCTAAGGATTGCCTAATCAGTGAGAATATTGAGGACATGTATCATTTCGTGCCTAATTCCTTAATATATGGAATATATTAATGACGTTCAGTTTATCAAATGCAATTTGCAAGTGAATTTGCAATTGAAAATCCAAACTCTAATACTGATATAGATTCTAGAGAATAACTGATTAAATATTATTCACAGAAGATAAATGAATAGAAACCATATGAATATTTGAAGGCAAGTAAAAGTAGACTCATGGTTTTAGGATTATTCAGGATTGGATTTCATTTTATTGAAAATAGAAAACAAATATTGTTACTACCTGAAAGAAAATATGATTGTTTTTTATAGAAAAATGGGAACAAATAACAAAATTTGGGAAATGTCTAAAATTACAATCATTATATTTGTTGCTGGAGGGCTACATTTTACAGCAAACTAGAAGTTTGTGTGTTTATTTATGCACATATTTAAGTGCTGAGTCAAAAATCAGATTTAAAAAAATGTATTAAGTAGCATCGACTCACTGTTGCAGCAGGCTTCAAACATAAACTGTATGCAGATTTGGCATTATCATTTGAAATAATAACGGAGAGAAATTCACTTTGAGACCAAACCGTTTTGATCTGCAAAGTGGCAAGAAAAATAATTTCTTCAGGACACAGAGAATCAACTTTAGATAATGTGTGCTTTGAAAAAATAAGAAGTAAGCCTTCACTTCTAGCTTGCAGGCTTACATCTCACCATATTCCAAACTCGGGGCTCACAGAAATGAACAAAAAATAATACTTAAACTAGCACATTCATACCTCATAAAAGCAAAAGCTTTCCTATTTCAACCGATATTCATTTAAACAGCAATCTGCAAAATGGTCAGCCTTTCAAGTGAATTAGTCAGTTCATATGCCTAACATAATCACCTATTTTGGACAAGATGCTCTGATGAACAAATGTTCAGATTGAGAGTAAAATGAAGGTAACTGTGATTTTTCCCAGGGGCCATCAGCTTGTGAATATGAACGAGATTACTTAAAATAATGATTTCATTTTTACTGGCTTCACCTACATGATACAGTTCCTCAAAAGCCATGTAAAGCTTCCCCACTGTCAAACATGCTGGTTCTTCACTAACCAGGCTGGCTGGTGCCCTACCAGGCTGGCTGTCCTAGGGCACATGCCCACTCCTCTGCGGCTACCCCAATGAGTCTACCCCACTGATTCCTTGGGTTGGGCCCATGTCAGGGCAGTATCTTGGGTGTATAGGAGAGAAGACTGTGATTCACTCTGACTCCAACAGATAAAGCACAGACTCGAGGACCTGATAACTAGTGGATGATCACTTGTGGGGGTTTGTTAATTAATCAGACCTACTAATGAACTGGGGAACTGCCCAAGAGCTCTTGTAAACTGTGGTAAGTTTGGCTTGGAGAATGCAATTTGGATCTAAAGCCAAGTGTGTCATCTCATCCTCACGAACTTTCAGGCCGTAAGGCCATCTGGAGCCTGAAGTGGACCAGGACAGTGAGAGAAAGGACAAAGTCACCACCTGGCCAGGAGCATGGAAGATCACAGGCCTCTCCTGTCAACCCCATTGTATGCTGACCTGAGAGTAGGGAGGGAAGTAAGTAAGGTCAGAGGCTGACTCTCCTCTTAGGTTTCATCGGGAGGCACCAGGGACCTGGGGATGAGTGCCACTGCTCCCACACAGGACATAAAGAGCAAGAGACCTGAGCGGGCAACACAGGGAGATTCTCCCCAGAGGCAGCCAGGTTCTCTCCAGTCAGAGCAGCTCATTTCTAACTTTGCAAAGAAGCAGGTATTGACTGGCAGAGAAGCTAGGAATGTTCTTCGCAGCCACAGCCTTGAGGGAAGGAGGACAGAAGCTCTGTGGAAAGTGAACATGGGGGATTGAATGCTTCCCCAGGACTGCACAGTTGAATGGCATGAAGTGCCATGAGGAGGGGTCAGGGGAGAGCTTGCAGTCCTGGCTGTGTGTTACATATACTCTTATTTGAGGGATCCCCATACCTACACCCCAGTATGAAGAGAGTTCTTCCAGTGTTGGTTTATCATCTTTCTGCCTTCCCTGGGTCTAATGCGCCTGGCAGAGGAGGTAATCCAAGTGGCAGCCCTGCCTGTGCACAGAGTCCCCTCTCCTCCAAAGTGAGGGAAGAACAATGCGTCATTGGCTTGGCCTTTCGTGCTTGGCTGTTTCCTTTAGAATTAGTGTTTTCCGGAAGATGTCACAGCCCCTTGCCTCCTGGAAAAATCTTCTTTGGAACAGTCCCAAGAATCTGCTAGACCTCTGCATGTATGTCCAATCCCAAAAGTAATTAGAGTTTTCCTCACTAGGAACTTCTCTTTTATCCAACACCAGTGGGTGTCCTGTGAGTTCGCCAGACGATGCCAACCATACCCGTACTCCAGCAGCAAACCTGGCCCCAGCCAGTAGTCATCCCCACCTGGCATAAGTCATAATCTAATTATCATCAAGTAGCTACCTAGGAGTTGGTTAACTTATGTAAAATTAATCTTTCAGGCACTTAACCCATGAAATGAAGGAAAAAGATAAAAAAGAGCTCAGGAAGTCATTTAAATGAAAAAGTCCATTAATTCCTCTATTAATTCCTGCTTTGTTTTACTCAGCATTTATTTAGTACTTCTGTAAGTGATAAACACACCGTCTGGGGATAAGAAGATAAATAAGATTTAGTCCCTGTCAAGAAATTCACTGTCTGGGGATAAAGGCCAACACATAAACAGGTTACTGCCACCTGTCATAAATCCTTCTGCACCAAAGGGTGGGTATTACAAATTTTATAAAAATGCAACATGCAGAAATGCTAAAACAGACACACAAAATGACATGAGGTGCAGGGAGGAACAGCTAATTTTTAATACAACCACTAGGCAGTCCCTAAATTGGAAAAATTTGTGAAATTATAAAAGATAAGAACTTTGGTTTAATTTTTTGGTATTATGATTATCCAGGCCTAGATTTCTATTACAGTGAATGTTTAATGTGATTATTTTGGGGGGTTTATTTATAGCATATTCATGGTAGCAATGACCAGTAATGAACTTCGGCTTATGAAAATAGATCCTTAATAAAGTAAACTCATTTACTGGGAAACCATTGGAACATTTTGGTCCTGTGGAAAAACACAGTTATGTGTTTTCTGATAATTTATTTCCTGCTTATGTAACTGACCTGCCATGTTTAAAGCATTATTCAAGCCAATGTTTCAGAAAATCGAGCAACTGTTTTTCTCCAAAAAAGAAAAGATTACTTTTAAGATTTGATATGTACTTGTTTCCTGGTTTTATTCAGTTTTGAGATAAAAATTAAAATTGAAAAGTATTTTTAGTATGGCCTTTTTAAATCACTGAACTTGGAAGTCAGTAGCTCATTTGAACTATATTATTTTTCTGGCTCCGTGGGTCAATGCTTTACAACCACTGATAGAGAGAGTTCCTTAAATATGATCAGATTGAAGGATTTGGGAATGTGCTCCACTGATTCCACAATCTATTGATCCACCGTTCCTTCTTTCTTTTTACATTGCTTTCTTTCCCCCCACTTATATTTGGACACAGACTCTTGTTTTTAACTTTGCCAGCTCCTACCTTGAGCTTTTCAGTGGTATATTTGAATATTGTTCAGCTTTTTTGATGAACATCAGTTTCAGTAAATGATTTTGTGAACATGTTTTAATAACCTAGTATAAATCTCTCCTTACAGACAATATTCAAGTACAGTACAGATAGACCTTGCATAAAGTAGAAATTGATATGGACACAAAATTATTGAGCCTGATATTTATGGGAGTTCATACTGTTTAATATAATAGATGATTATGTACAGTGGATATCTTTAGTTTCTCCATCTGGTAGCTCCCTGATTTTTTCCTTGGAGACTCAATTATCCCTACCTGAGTCCAGAAGACAAGGAAATTGACAAATTTGGTATATCATGGGCACCGCAGTGCTTGCAATGGAAGTGGACACAGGACACAAGAAAGGTTAATCAAAGCCAGTCCTGGGACTTCTTCAGGAACTAATGAGTTTTGGTGAGAGTAAGCTTATAGCTGTTGGAAACAATCTGCTACCTAAGGAAGACATCATCATGCTGGCACATGCCTGCAAACCCAGTCACTTGGGAGGCTGAGGCAGGAGGATTCCAAGTTGGAGGCCAGTCTAAACAACTTAGTGAGAACTTGTCTCAGAATAAAATAACATAAGGACTGTGAACATAGCTAAGTGGAGTATACATAAGGCCCTGGGCTCAATTGGCAGTCAAGGGCAGGGCAGTGGAGAGTGGGTGGATACACATCACAAAGAAAGCAAAGCTGAGATCTGGAGGGAAGACATCCTGGTCCTAATGCCATTATTTCAGCCTCAGATCTCATGGGCCTTGAGGCTAATGAAACATTTTATGTCTAAAAAAAAAAAAGGAACTGATATGCTACTAAATTTACTGTAGCATATTACCCTTATACTTGAAGTTCACATTTATCTCTTTGAAGTCTTACTGTCTCTTGTCTGTCTCCCCCAGTAGATTTTAAATGCCTTGAAATCAGAATTCCCCACTATCCAGCAATTAACAGATTCTCAATAAATATTTCTTTGACAATTCCGAAGCTACCCTTAAAACGAAAATCACACAGTGAGATAGTTATATATTGATAATATATATTAACATTTCTTTTTTATGAAGGCCAGATTTATTAAATAGGTGAAAGAATACACAAAAAGCATGGGAATACTAGACCCAAAGAGGGGTCAAGTTCGAATTTTATAATAATCAAGTTGTCACATTTCTAGGTAGGAGATGAGACACTAGTTGATTGAAAAATATTTGGGAAAGATTTTGCACTTTTCAGTTCCAGGTAATGGAACTGAATATAATAAGGTACCTGGAGAGACATGACAGCTTCTTTTTAAAATAAAATTTCTGGCATTATAGGTCCAGAATGACTAGCTACCTAGATGAAGTCCCATAATTTAGTTTCACCATGTCTGCTCCAACAAATTTTCCACAAAATTATATCTACTACCTGTAACAATAGTAGAGAACTTCACTTTACTCTGTTAGAATGGAATTGCTAGAACAGGAGAAATCATCCTTTATTCATCTGTGCATTTAACAATTTGGAGTTTCCTCTTATGTCCCCTCCCTGAAAAGTTCACAAACAGAAGATGAGAACTGCCACTACCTGTCACTGCTTGAAACGCCTAGTGGTGGGGTCCGCTTATCCATGGATTTCTGGATAAACAAGAATTAATAACTAAGAAAGATCAATGAGAGATCAATGATGGGCAGAACATACAATTTGTCAATCAAGACAAGCAGTCTTTAGAGAGGCAGGAAAAGGTAGAGACTAATTACAAAACTTTATTAGAGTAAAGAACTTTGTAATTAATCTACACTCTACTTCCTCTGTCATGAAATACCCAGACCTGGAAGGAGCAGCATACAAAAATGAATAAAGAAACATACCGCCCTGGCAGCCCCACTTTCCATCACACATGCTTCTCCCTCAGAGCCCTGTGCCCCACAGAAGCTCCTAATTGACAGGAGATGAGGCCCACCCACCTGCAGGTATAGAAATATTGGATGTCCGGCTAAAGGCAGTTACCTGTTTTCTTTCTCAAACTTGCAGTTCTAGTTCAATTGAAGAATAACTGAAAGTTCAATGTCTAATGGCTTTTCACCAACAGAGTTCACCTTCAACATTGCTTGACTTCATTTTGGGAAAGAGACTTCTTATCCTGCCACCTGAAATCTATACCAAACTTTAAAACCCAAAGCCTTCATTATTATTTGACTAGCTTCACCCTTCCTGGTTTAGGAAGAAGCTGAGTTCTGTGTGATCCTGTGGTTGGATGTTTAGCACACTTTGTTCCTTGGTGGTAAGCATTATTTAGCAAGACTTTCTGTCAGTTGTTTTCTGAATTCTAATTACTAAGATTTTAGCTTCCCAAGGCAAATACAATCTTACTCTGTGTGTGTGTGTGTGTGTGTATGTGTATGTGTGTGAAAATTTCAACTTCATATGTTCATTCTGAATTTTTATGAATATATTACTTTGGTAAAATTCTTTTTTTCCTCTAAGTTATTTTTAGTCCTTTGGGTTTAGAATAAGCTCTGCGGACTTATTAGTAGGACAAACCAGTTCTTTACCAAGAGGCTGTATGCCACACCCTTGCAATGGCAAGCAGACTCTTATTTTTAAAAAAATTTTTTTACAGACTCTTATTTTTAAAAAAATTTTTTTAGTCATAGTTGGACACAATACCCTTATTTATTTATTTTTAATGCATTGCTGCAGATCAAACCCAGTGCCTCGTATGTGCTAGGCAAGCGCTGTACTGCTGAGCCACAACCCCAGCCCCTATACTCTTATTTTTTAAATTATAGGATTATAATTTAAATAAACAAGCAACACTGGTTTTTTAACCACTGTTTTTATTGAAGTATTGAAGGATATGTGTGAGTATCAGTAATGCAGCCAAGAATACCCTTGAAAATATTCTGTATAAGATGCCCTTATCCAGATGGCCTGAAAATAAATGTTCAGAAGTCTAGCTTGTTTTCCCAGGTATGATGAGTATTGCCCCAAACACTGTAGTTTTTAAGGGGATCTCAGCCCAGATACTTTAATATAATCCACTTCTCATTTCACAGTTATATCAATTGTTAAAATAATTTAATACCAGGTGATAAAATGGACATAAATGTCCCTGAACTTTTTTTTAAAGAATATGGAAGTACATTCACTTTCTTTTTTATGTGACTTTTATCTTATTACTATACAAATATATATTTATATTATATATTACTACCTATATTTTGCATTAAGTAACCACATATATTTATTGTTTTAAAGTTAGAAATAATCATACATAAAAGAAAATCTACCTGCAATCCCACCACCCCCTCTTCACATTTTAATATTTATATATGTAGATTGTCTTATTTTTGTAACCTATCTTTTTACTTAAATAGTAAGCAATTTTCCAACGCTTTCAGAATCTGCTTCCAACCTTGAATCTAGAAGCAGAACTTGAAGGTAACCCTCATGATCTTGGTGTATATATATATATATATATATATATATATATATATATATATATATCTACCATATATTTAAATATTTGGAAGAAATCCTATTCTTTTGTTGACTTTGTAACTAAAAGATCTATCTTCCTATATATCATGAACAGAATAATTCTGAAGCCTCCCCTTAGATTTATGAGTCATTTAATGATATTGTCTCTCCAGTTCAGGTTTTTCTTAAATCAATAAAGTTTTCAAAAATAATTGATTCAGCCAAGAGGAACCAGGAGAGTGCTTTACAAAGGATGCTACATACAGGAACTTTGTTGAATATCAGAACCAATTCTCTGGATCCATGTGTGATTCAACTTTGTAATAATACCAGTGTCTGGAACAGGCTAAGCCAGCAGTAAATCCTAAATGAACATCAAACAAAATGAAACAAGTTACATAAGAAATCCTAATTCTACAATGTCAACACTGGGGTTGAAGCCCCAGGGGCTATTGATTATGTTTTTCAAATTTAAATCTTTGAATAAAGTGAGACACTAATGAAAATTATTCAATATTTTAATAATTTTGTAAAATAGCCTAGAAGTGGCAACACTAGTAATAACCAACATTTTTGGCATTTAATATGTACTGGACATTAAATACATGTGAGTCTTTCACATACATGTTTCACAACACTATGAGGCAAGTGTTTTACACCCCATTTTACAGATGCTGTAACTAAGGGACAGAGGTAAAGTAAACTGCCCAATACTCATGTGGATATTCACATCGCAAACAGCAAAGGCTTTGTGTGACTCAGATGCCCCTTGCCTCTTGCATCATCCATACAACCTATGTGACATTCCACAGATGTTTATATGACTCCAGAGCCCATTCTATATCTAGGCTAAACTTCCTGACCTCTAGCAAAGCTGGACAAAGAGGCCCTCTGATAGGACTCATATGTGAACTCCACCAATGGTCCAGCTTCTTATGTGGTTCAAGGTAACAGGAATGTCTCTAAGATTATCAATCCCAGAATAAAAATTAACCAATATTTCAGTTTTCCATTGGGTCACTGGAAATAATTCTTGATTGTCTTCTCCTTCATTAAGATAATCCCAGCTCTGAAAACATTGTCAAAAGGGTGGTAGCCATAGTAGAGAATAAAGTAAACTGAAATTAATTACCAGAACTTTATTAAAGCTGAGAGTTACATGACCAATTTTAAGGGATAAAGAAAAATGAAAAATAAGCAACTCAAAAATAAGATGAGTTACCCAACCTACACAATATTACATCAGTGAAAAAACGGCAGCAGTGTTAAAAAGAGAGACAGCATTTCCAAGGCTACCTGATGAGTCTTTGAAAGAGAAGTCCAGCTGGCTCTAACCTTTTAAAAAGTGAGATTTTTTTCCCTAAGATGTTGCTAACAAGCCTATAGGACAGCTTCCCCATCAAAGGTGAACTCTAAAGAGCAACCTGACTCTAAGAATATCCTCTAATATCTAGGAGGAATACTGTGGTTCTGTTTGCTCACTAACCCCACAATGTAGTTCTTGCCAGTGGTGGCTATAGAATTTCTCTGAAATGTATTTTCTTGGAATGAGATGAAGTAACTCCAAATTATATTTGCCTGCCCCATTCCAGGGGCTAAAGTATTCTTGACACCTTCTATCAGTGTTTCTCAGGCTTGTGGAGAAGAGAGATGGGTGTTGAATAATGATACCATGGAAAGCCCTCAGGTGGACCACAGTCACTTGTGGCTCGTGGCTACTCAGCAAGGGTAGGGGTAAGAATTGCTTTTCCCCAGAGATTTTGGAAAGGACGAGTGTGGTACAGGTAAAGAAGGTGGTGAGGGGGGTTTTACACTAAGAAGGTTAGAAATAAAGACACAGCAGTGACAAAGCATCTCCAAGGAATAGGAAATAAACATGGTTGTGTAAAATGCAGATAGTGAGTGGTGGATAGGTAGGACAGAGTCTATAAATTAGCCAGATATTCTGCTGCAGCTAGTCATCAGGTGGTGAACCAGCCCTTCAAGAACCATGAACACAGCTTTGCTCTTTTGCTTGTGTGTTCCTTCCTGTATCCTGACGGTGGTGGTGGCGGTGGTGGGGTGGTGGGGTGTGTATTTGAACATTCCTTCTCTCTGAGTGGCTAGCTCCTTGAGGACCAGCCACATGAGTCAGGGGACATTTCAGTCTGAGAATCATCCCTGGAGTTAGGGGCGGTGCAAAAGTGGCACCCGTAAGAGAACACCATATGGAGAAGTTGAAATCAGTTAGAAAACATCTTTTAAGCAAGTTGCTGAGTAAAAAATGAAAACATAACAATGCTAATTAAAGAATGTTTTCCAGAGAGGATAAATGTTGGATTCAAAAAGAAAAAGAGAACTGGCACCAAGGAGCCCTTATAGGGTAATGGAACTAAGAAGCCTCACACTGCACGTGCATGCTGGAGGTATTTGAGCAATGGATTAGGACTGTGTCAGAATCAGTGAGAACGAGGACTATGAGTGACTTGAGAAGGTGAAGGCTGATCCAACTCTCTTTACAGGAAGTAGGTGAGTGTAAACCACAATAAGTAAATAAGTTATGATGATGCTGGAAGATCCCTATCCCTTGGCAGGATGTAAATAATCGTTTTCAATCCAGGCCACTCCGAAGTTCTTGAGAAGGGGACAATTCTTATTAAAATGATGTTTGAGGAAAAAATTTTTTGGTAGTGATTTATGTCTCCCCACAGAATGGAGATACTGGATTCAAAAGTAAAAGGGACCTATGATCCCCTTTTGATGACCTTGTCTCTGAAGTAGCCAATTCTGTATCAAAACCTGAGGAGAGAGAATAAATAGACCAGAGGTTTGGGTTCTAGCCTTGATTTTCGATGGGCTACGATTCCTCCTTTCCAGTCTAACAACCTAGATCTTCTCTTTTAAAACCTTTTTTGTCTCTACTTTTGTATATTATCTGGGACAAGTCACATCAGCTCTCTGGGTATCAGATTCTTCAACTGTAACACAAGCAGGTACAACCAGGATTATCACTGAGGATACTTTTTCAAATTTAGAATGAAACTTCAAATATAAGTAAATCACAATCCTAGACACTTCTTCCATGAGCCCAAGAGAGTGATTAGTTCAGGGTTGATTTTAGAATGTATGCTTTTTCACATTTTAACATCTCTGTTCAATGTCCTATAACTGATGGTACTTTACAATCGTAATTTTTTTCTTTCTTAGCAGCTCATAAAATAATGATATGTTGTACATTTGAATTTTCTTCTAACTCTCAAATACAGTTAAGCTCAGAGTATATAGAGAGGCAGATCTGTCAAACATCCAGTGTCACATTATTTAGATAAATAAGGAGCAGAGATGGACTAGGACAAAGAGTGTCCAAAGTGGTTGTCACTTGTTTCATTAATTGTCGTTTCAGAAAATTCTTGTATACTGGAAGATAATTCCTCCACATCTCATGCTCCAGGTCTATCTTCATAATTGACTCTTCCAAAGAAGGCTCAGAGTCCTCAGGGATTTATTGGTGAAAGCTTTTATTATACTATTAATTACTATTGTATTTATCATCATAATTATAATTGATCCAGGCCAATGCTTTTCAAAGTGTAGACTAAAACTTATTTGTGGATTGAACAATCAATACAATGAGTCACCATAGTGTTTGAGCAAATAAAGTAACACAAACTAAAATAGAAACTCTCAGTATCCCATAGAGTGAGAGCATCATTTCCTGAGACATCATTTCGGATGTATTTACTTATGTATATACATGCAGATATTCACACATGGGAGTACTGGTTTGTGGTTTAAATTGTATTTCCATTGCGGGTTGTGGTCAAAAAGAGATGCAAAAATGCCATTCTAGAGCCTGCTTTGGAGGTGGCTGTGGCTATTGCAAATAGCTTTTAGAGGGAGCAAAAACATAGAGAGATACTGAATTTTGAGCAGTAGTATTTGAACAGATAAAGTAATGTAAACTAAAATACAGTAATTGAGCAGTGTCTTTGGTCCTCATGAACGATTTGGTCCGTTACCACACCAAACACATTCTGGCAAAATAAAGGGGAATAAGTTGAGCATCCCTAATCCAAAATTCCAAACTCCTAAATGTTGAATTCTTTGATCACCAACATGATACCACAAGTGTGTGACAGGTTGTGGTCAAATACAAGCACATTAAAAATATTGTATAAAATTACCTTCAGTCTATGAGTATAAGGTGTAAAGGAGACATAAATGAATTCTGTGTTTAAATGCAGGTCCCATTGTGAGAATATTTTATTATGTATATCAAAATATTCCAAAATCCAAAACTAAAACATTTCTGTTCCCAAGCATTTTGAATAAAGGATACTTGGCCTATACTTTGGATGGGCTTGAACCCTTATAAATAATCTTTTGTGAATCTGTTCTCTCTACAGGGGCTGTCTATTATCTAGGTTCAAGAGTGTTCTTATTTGATGCCCCCTGAATATCTAATTTAACGAGTAAATCAGTAGAAATTTATAGCAAAAAATTAATTGACTTCTGACAGTTGGTGATACAATTTGTTTTGTAAGACAATCCCTGGGGAGGTTCTACTTTGAAATTTTGACTCAAATGTTTTAATATCTTTTAGGTAGAACATTCACTAAAGGAAAGTGTCATTGAGGAAGTGGAGATTGTTAAATATCTTTCCTTCCAAATTGCTCAGAATGATAAACAGTCAGGCCCCCTTGCTGGCCTATCGTCTCATTCCATGTTTCCTACACTGCCTGAGCTTCTTCTTTCACTTCTATTTCAAGCATCCTTCCTGTACGTCAGAGCAGGGGGTTCCTACAAAGGGGGAAATGAAACCAGCAGCTGTGATAATGAAAGTGGGAAAGTATTTTTTTTCCACTACAACCACTGTAGGTAGGGGAATCAGTGGCTTAACCAGAGGATATCCGTGGCCCTCAGCTTTTCAGATCAACATTCTTCTGACTCGCTTTGAGATTCTGTCCAGGTGTAGGGCCCTGTGATTCTCTGGGATCTCTTCATGCAGCCATTTCCTTTGATAAATGAAGAAACTAAATCCTAGGCAAGTCAGATTCTATCCCAAAGTCAGAAAGTCCATGACTGGCAGATGGGAGGTGACTAAAATGTCCCATAGAAGATGGGTTACATTAATTTAATTAACTGCACTTAGACCCTTTCTCAGGGAGACTTTAAATCTTTGGGATAGGCCTCATACCTGACTAAGATACTTTAAATCTATTATTGAGTTTATAAGTCTAAGTTTATATGTATCTCCTCTTAGTAGAATTTATGGTAGAGGGTTAGAACTAATAAATTCTAATTAATTTTATGAATTATTTACTCTTGTTTTAAATTCCTTGCAATTGTTCGGCATACTCTAGAGCAGAGTGGGGGGAAAAGCTGTGTTTTCTTTCTCAAGATGTTTGTGAGAAATATTAGTAGTGAGCAGATTTCCTCCATGTGGACATTCTATACAGTAATTTTCTCTATCCATTCGAGTACTGAAAAGTAATATCCTCTCCTGTTACCAAGGGCAACACAGAGCACCTGGTTTAAGTGTAGGACTGAGTCACTGATACTTTAAAAGAAATTAAAGTGCTCTATTTATAAGTTGGAGAATATAGGAGATTTAGAAAGGGAGTGGCCTTCAAAAAAATCATTATTTTGAATGAGAAAAGGAAGACAGAATTTAAAATAAGCAAGATGAGCAAGACAGAAAATACTTTCTGACATGTGAGGGAGCAAACAGCCTCAGATGTCTTTGATTAGTGTGTTTTCACAGAGTTGGCTGTCAAGAAACTCTCTATCCAAATGAATTCTGTTTTTCAGTTCATAGCTCAGTAAAATATGTTTTGTTAGAAAAAAAAGAATTTATCTTGAATAGCATGGTTAAAACTGACAAAATAAAATATTTGAAAAAAATTAAAGCAATCTGATAATGGAATAATTATATTCAAAATACCAAAATATATACAATAATGATAAAGATGCACATCAAAGTTCACTCCTTCAATCATTATGCAATAATTTAACTGTTAGTGAAAATTAATAAAATATATTTTTGATATATTGAACAGAGAGATTATAAACTTACATATGTGAAATTAGTCATTAGAGTTCTATAGTTCTTCTTTCTCATTACTCTTCTTTAAAGAAAATCAGCAGTCATCTTAATAGTGGTTCCTGAAAAATCTTAATATTAATAGGGGGAATCTTTGGTGAAATTTTGGAGGTGTGTGTGTTTGTGTGTTTTCTGTTTTCTTTATTTTTAAGGTCTTATAAAATCACTGTGAATTAGTAATAAATGTGTTTTGATATGGGGGGGAGGATTTACCCTTCCTTCCCATAGATATTTACTCTATCTTGTTTATAGGCAATAACATTTTAACAATTGGCTAGAATTTTCTTAATTTATGTTGAAATCACTTCATTTTTCCTGAATGTACCTGACAGTTTTGATTAACAAGATTATAGATGAGAATATAAAATAAAACAAAAATGGTTGTAAGCATCCAAATGATGTTACAAAGTTCACCCCCTAAAACCAACAGACGGACCAATTCGACACACTGAAGGTCAGGTGTCCTGCTTATGTACTCACTCAGCTCCATTTCCTGTTGCCTCATACAAACTTTTGTTCACACAGCTATTTGACTTCTAAATCCTTAGTAGATTAGAGACAAATTAGAAGGAGAGTTTAGGTGGGTAGAGCAGCTGCTGATAATGTGGTGACAAGGGACAGAAAAGTGTAAGAAGAAAATTCAAGAGAAAACTTTTAAACATCCAGTTGATCTAGGAATTGCGCATGGGAGCAAGCAAGTTCAGAGCCAGGACCCAGCTTATCACTGTGGAACTGCAGAGACCATAACTTAATTTTAACAATAGTTAAAACTCAGTAATAAAGGAAAGGCAAGGATACAACTAGAGTGTACTTTTTAAGAAAGCAAAACATGTTATTTAATACAATTTCCAAGTGAAATAATAAAAATATTCTAGTCTTCAAGGGATAAAGTTATCAAGTTATTGGATGACTCATCCCCAGATGTTTCAGAACAACTTATTTTTATTGTAATTTTTTAAGCTTTTGCTCACTTTTCTCATCACTTGGAAACAGTTGCTTCTTTGCAAGTATTAGGCCAACATTAGGGCTATTCCATTAATAGTTCTGCCATAGACTCATACCACACAGACAGTTAAAGACAAGATTGTAACTGAATTGTCCTATTCTTGTTTTCCATGGATATTCATCCCAGTATCCACTGTTGGCTAATAAATATCTTGCATTGTTTCTGTACATCTAGTGCTGTTGCTGCCTTGTGGAACTTGCTGGTGTATTCTTTATGGCAAAGAGCAGATCATGGTTAAGAATTATCTGGTTGCAGAGCTTAATCTTAAAAGTTAAAATTGGGGGACCTAGCATCTGGGAGTTGAAAACAATACTGACTAACTGCTGACACAGAACCCCCGAATTCTCTATTATTGCAGAAAACAAATCAGAAACAAACTTGACAAAATCCAGTTGGTTGTCAATGAACCTTTATTTATTTATATGTGGTGCTGAGAATTGAAGCCAGTGTCTTACACATGGGAGGCATTCACTCTACCACTGAGCTATAACCCCAACCCCAGTTGGGGTTATTCTTGACCGGTTTGTTTAAGTGCCCTTCTTCCTACCCTTGTTCCTTAAGTTTTTCTTCTGTGAAAGTTTCACTTTTGCTAATGCCAATCCCCTTTTACCCTTCCCTCTCAAAATTTCCATTTCCCTAATAAGTCTGGAGGTTGTTCTGCTTACTCGTCGCCTCCCACAGCTCCTTGGCCGTGGTCCAGGGCTGGTGGGTGGAGCGCTGTTTGCCAGGGACTGTCTGGGTCAGAAGTGGCTGAGCTGATGCTCAGCTGGAGAGACAGACACCCAGTCTCCAGCTGCATGGCTAAGAGATAAAGGCCTCTTTCAGCGCCCCCTCTCTTCCTCCTCCTAGATGGATAAGGGATCACAGCAGTTTCTTTCTCCATTTCTGTTCTTTGCCCATCCATCACAGTCCGCTGTCCCCTTCTCTGTACTGTCAGCTTTCCAGATGGAGTACTGGGACAGAGAATTGGGGATACCCATCATTTGTGCCTGGAAACTACACAGGACCTAAATATAAAAAGGAAGTGTCTCATCCAAGCCAAAATGTCCTCAGTGTCCTCTTGTCAAAGTGTCAATTTCCACTGAATTTCTGTCGACAGATTGTCATTCCATTGCTCTTGGAGACAAGGTCAGCAATCCCTCAGTTATTGCTGAGGAGGCTCTTTCTCTTCAGCAGACTGATTTTTTTGTTTTCCAAACTGTTCCCCTTTCTATTTTTCTTTCCCCTTTCGCCGCCTGCTCTCTGCTGTACCAACTCAGCCTCCTGCGCTCCCAGGGCCCTTTCCCAGCCCCTCTGCACCCTTTCCCATTGGCCGGCACCTGCCGCACGCCCCTCCCACCGCCACCCATCCCTCTCCCCATCTCAGTCTTTTCCCCCTTGTTCCTTTAGGTAGTTTCTGCCCATGATCCTTATCTTTTCTGTCCTTCTTGTTCTGTTTGTCTTTCTTTTCCTTTTCCAATAAACTGAACCCAGCAAGAAGAAAGGACATTTCCTGCCTGTGAAGTTTTGCCATTGCACTTTAACAAAAATAAGCACTGCCAGTAAAATTGCTTAATACTAATGAAAAATAAATGTTTGCAGAAAGTTAGGAGGCAGGACAAAAAGTACTTCCTTGCTAGGGCTAAAGTTAAAATGAGAAGCTCTTATTAACTTAAAAGAAGATAATTTTTTATAATAAATAATGAGCCAAAGTTGGAAAACTCAGTGGTTAATATTCCTAAGGGTCTATGTTCAGTTCTGTCCTATTGAGTACTTTTACCTAATATTTAAAAGTCTGTCACTCTGTGAATGATTTTTGCATTTTAAAAACTATTAATTTTCTTAATAAAATAAATCCATAGTAAAAATTTTTAAATATAAAATGATATAGAATAACGAGGGGGAGGGAAGAATAGAGGAACTTTGGATTGGGCAGCCAGAGGAGGTTGAGGTGGGCAGGAGGTGGTGGGAAAGATGTTTGAATGAGAGGGACACTATTACCCTAAGTACAGGGTATGACTGCAGGAATGGTGTGAATCTACATCTTGTACAACCAGAGAAATGGAAAGTTCTGCTCCACTTGTGTAAAAAATTAAATTAAAAATTTAAAAAATACCCCAAATGATAGAAAGTTGTTCTCCCATCTACCCAGATTCTAAGCCACTTTCTCAGATGCAACCAAAATGAATTCATAATCATAACATGGATCTGTATAGATACATCAATAATAACATATGTGTATATATATAATTCTATCTTTCTATATTTATCCATCCCTTTATTTGTAATATATTTGTATGTTTGTATAAATATGTCAAAACATACTCTACTGTCATGTAAAACTAAAAGAACAAAAATAAATAAATAAATGGAAGCATACTATACATATTATAATGCAACTTGTTTCATTCACTTAATATAAAATGGAGTAAATTCTAGATCAGCATCAAAAATCTACATTGTTCTTTTCCACTGCTACATTAGTTCCATTTTATTTAATTTATCATATCTGAGCAATTCAAAGGCTTTTTGAACTTTAGAAGCTTTACATTCTTAAAAATAACTGCAGACCTCAAATAATTCTTTAATTAGAAATTAATCCCCAAAAATGTTTAAAATAAAATATATTTTAATTATACCCTTTTAATCAATTTATAAGCCCATTTCACATTAACATAAACAACATATTTTGTGAAACTTAAAATCAATTATATTTTCAAAGATAAAAAGATTTAATGAGAAAAAAATTGGCATTGCTTTATAAAATTTGCAGATCTCTTTATAATGTTTGGCCTAATTGGACACAAATGGATTCTCATATTTGCTTTTTAATGCAATCTGTTACAAAATATTGTTTTGGTTGAAATATACACAGAAAATCTGGTTTCACATAGCTATGTTGTTGGGGAAAAAGGAGTATTTTAATAATCTTTTCAGATAATTGTAAATGCTTTTCTCTTTCTCTCTTTCTCTTTCATTGTTCTGGGGATTGAACCCAAGGTCTCATACATGCTGAGCACTCTACATGTAATCTGGCTATGTACCCAGCCCTCTTTTCTAAAATTTATGCACCTCAGAGCATTAATCTCCAGACTACATAAAGAACCAAAACAAAACAACAACAAAAAAAACCTTAACACCAAAAAGCAAAAAGTTAAAAAAAAAATCAATAAATGGGAAAGGAAATCAACATTTATAGCAGATCAATTTATAATAGTTAAGCTCTGGAACAAACCTAAGTGCCCTTCAACAGATGAAAGTATAAATAAAATATGGTCTATATACACAGTGGAATATTACTCAGTCATAAAAATATGAACTTATGACATTTGCTAGTAAATGGATGGATCTGGAGTGTCATGCTAAGTAATAAGCCAATCCCCCAAAGCCATGAACTTGACAAGAGCCAGAAAGAACATTTTAAATGTTCTCTCTGATATGTGGATTCTAACAGACAATAAGAGAGAAGGGAAAGAATAGAAGTTCAGTAGATTAAACAGAGGGGAATGAAGGGAAGGGAGAAGGGGAACAGGAATAGGAAAGACAGTGGAGTGAACCTGACATAACCTTCCCATGTACATATGTGAATACACCACAGTGAATCGCCACATCATGTACAACCACAAAACTTGGATCCTAATTAGAATAAGATATACTCCATGTTTGTATAAATATGTCAAAACATACTCTGCTGTCATGTATAACTAAAAAGAGCAAAAATAAATAAATAAAATCTAATTTTGAGACAGGGTCTCACTACAATGCTAAGCCTTGCCTCAAACTTGTGATCCTCCTACCTCAGTCTCTGGAGTTGCTGAGATTATAGGTGTGCACCACCAAATATGGCCAAAGTGGTAATTTCTTAAGGTTAGTTGCAACGTAGAGTCTGAAACCACACCAATAGACTTTTCCTATTTTGTTATATTAAAATCTGTTGGTCTATCTTACTGTTTGAATGAAGCATTTACCCATGCATGATTTTATACCATCATGCATTAGTCATTTGAAAAAGAGTCTTCACTGAGGTATATGCATATCTCAACTGAGATATATTTTATTATATTGTAGAACAAAATTATATTCATTAGTATTGTCATTAATCTTCCCAGAAAGTTTTCAAATACTGGGATCTTGTCAAGATCATGAGGGCAGACATAAGCTTTCCAAAACTTGAACTTTCCCTTGAAAGCTCAAATTTTACCATTGTCAAGAAATGTGGTCCTTTGTTTTCCTTGAAATAACATATTCATTTCATCTATTTTTGGGTATCTGCCATATACTCAATTCTGAATAACTGTAGTTTGTCTGTCAGTCATTTTTTTTCTTAAAGAAAAATGTTGTTCCATTAGAGTTCCACGGCAACAAAAACAACTGCCTAAAGTGCTTTTTCTTGAGATAACCCCCGCAGCTCAGCATATAACGGAAATGCTTTCTGCATGCTTCTCATTTTGTTGCATAGAATATTAAAAGACAAGTATTCCAGGGCCAAGATTGAATGAATTGGTCATCTGGACTGCTTCATCAAAGACATTCTTAAGTAACACTGGCTTTTTAAAATAAATGAAACGGTGTGGTGGTGAAGAATTTAATGCCGACTCTCTGTGTGATGTCATTGCCTTGATTCTTGCAGTCTTACCCACCACACTTTTGCACTATCTGTGCAAATGTTGAAACAACGAAAAAGGTGAATAAAGTCTTCGTATTATTAGGAAAATAGCTTTGATCTCCATGCAATTAAGCCTAGAGGTCTAGGAACCACATTTTAAGTACTACTACCATGACTTATTTAACTAATTCCACCCTTGTTAATTGTTTCTGGTATTTTTCTAATACAAACTTTTCCACAATAAATATCCTCAAATCAATGTTTCTTGATATTTCATTTTCTCTATATGTTAGATGATTTCAGCTTCAAGATTATTAGAAGACCTAGGAAGTCCTTTATTTTCTCTCTCTCTCTCTCTCTCTCTCTCTCTCTCTCTCTCTCTCTCTCTCTCTCATCATGACTACTAACATATATTTGATAAAAGGAAAGGCCAACCACCTCTTATTGTGTAAATATCACCCTTGGGTATATGAAGATGTCAGTTGATCTGCATTCAGAGATTCATA
Organism: Marmota flaviventris; assembly: GCF_047511675.1. Lineage (NCBI taxonomy): Eukaryota > Metazoa > Chordata > Mammalia > Rodentia > Sciuridae > Marmota > Marmota flaviventris. The sequence goes on from NC_092504.1 coordinate 65,425,405, forward strand.
GAGAAGAAGAAAAATACCAAAAAAAAAAAAAAAAACCCAGAAGATAGAGGACTTTGATCAGTATTGTGCTATAATCCTCTTCATAGGGATACTTTGGAAATTTTAGACACTACCAAAAAATGGGAGTTGTTGATTTAGAAAATATTTTATTTTTGAACAATTGAATTACTACATAAAATAAATTACTGATGATTATCTATTTAGTCGCTCAAAATTATTTTTGAGGAACCTACTGTGTTCATTCAGCATATGGTCCTAATACTAAGCATTGCAGACAGTAAAAATGTATTAGGGAACAATCTTCACTGCAAGGACTTGACCAAAAGTGGTTTTAAAGCTTTTGCAAAGTCAGCTGTGAAGACCACATCCACTCTCTCGGTTTTAGACCTATGTATTTACATAGTGCAAATATGTGGTCTTTTATCTCATTAGTAACTAAGGTGCCTATGTAGCCCTGGGCTTACACCGGTTGCCCTCAGCATACTTGTTAGTAGTACCCTTTCACTCTCCAAATGGAGAAATACATTACATAGTTATGTCTTAATAGTGGACTTAAGAGTTTCTTCCAAGTCTCATCCTTAGATTTTTTATATAACCCACCAAAAGTCTTTGGTAGAAAAGCACTGTCTATGTGCTTTGTATGTTTTCTATACAGATTTCTAGACTTTCAAAAATGCTATGAGACTATTAGATCCTTGTTTTACAGAGAACAAACTGAAACCTAGAGAGTGCAATGATTTTCCTAAGGCTGTAGACAAATAAATGGCTAAAGTAGGATTTTTATGCTTTTACCTATTTTCAAAATTCAAGTTCTTTCCTCAGGTTTTCAAATAGTGTTTCATGGAACCAACATCAAAATCACCAGGGTGCTAATTCTGAAGGCAGATTATGGGGCCTCACTCCAAACATACTGAACCAGAATCTCTCAGGACCTGGATGTCCACACTTACCAGCAGTTCTGTATGTGATTCTCACGCATTGGGACGCTTAAAGACCATTGCTTTCAATTACACCACTTCCAGAGCGCAGCACCAATGATATCTTCAAATAAAATATATTTTTCAAAAATTCAAATAAAGCATAAATAGCAGAGATCCTTCTTGAATTTTGTTTTGTCTTGCTTTGTATCAGGGATTGAATGCAGGGGCGCTTAATCACTGAGACACTTCTCCAACCCCCTTTTTTTATGAGATGGGGAGTTGCTTAGGGCCTTGCTAAGTTGTTGAGGCTGCCTTTCAATTTGTGATGGTCCTGCCTCAGCCTCCTGAGCCACTGGGATTACAGGCCTCCACTACCATACCTGCCAGACCCTACTTGTAAACTCTAATTTTCTTAGATAATAATGTGTATCTGTTGGCAACTTTGCACAGTTTGTCTTTACTGATGATTAAAATGACCATTCATTCTTCCTGTGAACTGCCTCCCTAAGAGATTTTCCTAGACCCCTTGGAGGATGAGGTAGAAGATTTTCTGTGAAAAAGCCATTTTGTATGTTCAATTGCAGTTTTGGCAATGCTAACTATGGTAATAAAAATATTCACCCAAATTTTGCAAAAGTCATTGGAGTAAATTATTTTTCTTATTATTGACAAACTATAAGTAGAATCAACTTCTTTTGGCATTCAAACCAATAAAATTGTTTAGCAGCTAATACTGAAAAAAATTTTGAGATTTATTCCTCTCTACCCACTGAATACTTCCCATTCATAGATTTTATATTTGGAGATTAATAAAGATCAACTAATTCCATGTGATGTGACTTGTAGAATACATTCCTGATGCACAATATAATGGATTTTGAAATGGATTTTGACCCACCTTCTCAAGTTTGCCCTAAACAGAATTAGTGGTTACCTTTTGCCGTCTCTCACCTGTAAAAATATCTCGAATTCTCCAGATCTCTGATTTTCTTGAAAAATACCCTTTACCTTTGTGTTGTGGATGCATTTCTAGATTTCATACAGGTTTAGTCTTGGCTATGCTAGGATAGGACTTTTTGCCTGGGAGAAAGACCGAGGTGAGATTATATCACATTCTCAGAAAGTTCTCTAGACAGGGAAGAAGTATGGCTAGATAGAAACCAGTGTTGAGACAAGGTGAAAACCTCAGTCTAATCTGGATCAGATTCAGTGGTCAAAGTATGAAGTACAGCTGGCTTAGAATCCCAGCTACCTGGGAGGCTGAGAAAGGAGGATCACAAATTTGAGGCCAGTCTGGGCAACTTAGTGGGGTCCTATGTAAAAAAAAAAAAAAGTTAAAAGGGCTGAGAATGTTGCTCAGGAGAGTAGAACACCCCTGGGTTCAATACCCAGAACCATTAAAAAAAAAAAAAAATGAAGGCATATCTGAGGGGTATCAGGACATCATCTTCTTTGATTTTGAGATATTTGTTTCTCTTCCTCTTCCTGTCCTGGAAGCACAGGATGAGAACAGTGAGAGAGTCTAGAAGAAAGGCCCAGCTCAATGGAAAATGCTCCTAAAGAAATTAGGGAATAATTTACCTAGGACTGAAGAGTGAAAGAAAGAAACTGGGACCAGGGACCTAGAAGATGGGTCAGGCAAGCAGAGTCACTATGCTCATCAAGGTCAAGGGAGGCTGTAGCATGGCCTCTTTGAGCATTAGGTTTCTGTTTGGATTGAACTACAGAGGAGACTCTGCTTCTGGACTCCATTTGCTAATTGGAGGGGTGGAGACCAGTCACAATGCAACACTTACATGGCTCTCATTGGCCTTGGCTAATCTGAGTTTAGAGCGAAGTGAAGTTTACCTTCACTTATAGCTGTAATTCATTTGCATGTTTTAATACAGTCACACTGTATGGTTCCTTTTCTTGGGTCATTTAGATTCATCATCAAACATGTTAATCTGGAGACTTTCACTGAATACTTTATCTAGGCCGAAAGAGCTACTAAACCTGATATTGATATCCTAAACCCTTGTAAAGGTGGAACTTAGTTTATTTTATGACAGCTCCAAGTGATATTCTGATGTTTGGAAGCTTCTATGATGAATCTTGTTGTTATAATAAGGATGGTACATTTCATTTGTAGGAGTTCAGACAGATCCATGTCAAACTCAGAGAGAAGAACAGTCAGAGTCTCTTGAAATAATAGAATGATTTCCTCCCTAGAATTCATCATTTATGAGGAAGACATTTATATTGATGGCTTGTAACCGTTTTAATTCCTCAGACATGCATATTTTATCTTGGCCACACTATATTCAGGACATTTGAAAACTATTAATGAAGGACAAGTTTTAGCAGAATTGATGCAAGTAGTCTGGAATAGAATTTGGCAAAAATATAAAGATGCAGCATTCTAGCAAAGCCGTATTATTGATTCATCTTCAGACAGGTGTCTGTACTGACCTTATTGATATTTCGAACTTCCTCAGTAATGATGCAAAATAGCAATATTTTTTGCTCTATCCCTCACTTTACCAATCACAGCTCTGTATGACAGAAGGGTTGCTTGGGATTTTCTGGTAATGAATTTTATAGTTCCTTTGGTTGACTTTCAGAATTTTGTGGTATTGAAACTTATCTGGGTTGACAGTATGTTGGATAATGTAAACAATGTTTCATCTGAAAGGGAGGGTGGGTTGGTAAGGAAATCAGTCCTGAGCCTGTTCATTACACACTGAGTCAGTCTTGGAGATTTACTTGGACGCTCTCTCTCCCCCACCTCAGATGAACACTTATAGAATCAATAAAATCAATAGGAGTTTACTTTTACTGTCTGCTCAGTTTTTGACCCACTGTTAAATATCACAAAGAGCCTGGGAATGGGATGTCGCGGGCCTATCTTCTATAAGGGCTGGGGTGCAGTGGGCTAGCAGGGAGGACTGGGAAGGTTCTCTTCCTAGCAGCACCAGGTAGAAGCAGCAATTAGAATGAACTCTTCTAAAGTCACTTGGCATGAATGTTTCTGCCAACCCCCTACTCAAAGATCACTGCAAAGACACAGATTAGTGATTCTTCTAGGATCCTAGAAATGAATGATGACATCTAATATTCCATTCCCTGCTAAGTCATCCTGAAAAGGATTCTTTCTGCATTTCATGAGATTGCACTAAGCAGGAAGGCAGGGTGTCATATAATTAGGGTCACTGTGGCTCTCTATTATTATTGTACTCTACTTGACTTCCTATAGTTATACTAGTGCTGATGGGACTTAACCAAATTAGCTTCTGTTTCAGTGCTGATATGTGTTGTTAAGACACAACCAATAATTGATTATCATTATTTTTTAAAAACTGCCATTGGACATTCTGAAATAAAGGAACCTACACTTAATTGTGGTACCCAGTCCATTGGAGGAAATGAGTGTTCAGAAAAGTGGATATGATTCTTTCCAAGAGTGTGACTCTCCTAGTTGAGTTCTCAGAATACAGATTGATTAGACAGTCTACCTTCCACAACAAGCAGTGATGAAGATGTGGCCAGCTTGCTAGAGGGGAAATGAATCACATTTCAGCTCTAAAAGGAGTCATAAGGCTCCCCCACAACCCATCTCCTGAACAAACCTTGGGGTGGATTTAGCAAACTGAGTCAAGTTTAGAGGTTGCTTCATTTAAAAAAACAACAACAATGTAATTTAAAAAAAAATTACAAACAGAGCAGCTAGTTGCCAAGTAGTCAAGGAGCAAATAACACTGGTACTTAATTTTCCAGATGCCTCATGTCTAAGTATAAGTCCAAAGAACCAGTTGGATACCATTGAAGCCTTCAACAAAGTTAACCTCCCATTTAACTCTTTTTTTTTTTTTGATCTTTGTGCTTAATGCAGGCCAACATCTGCTCACACATAACTGTGGGATACTACAGATCAAAGGGCCTCTAATTATCTGAGATTTCTTCAGAACTTAAACTTTACCAGCTCAACTAATAAGATAAAAAGGTAGCTGAGGTAGAGTACTGACAAAACCTGCTAGATATGCAGAGATAGCAGTGGAAAGGAAGATGCTTGTAACAAATACACACTTGTTTTTAAAACTTAAAAGAATGTAATAAAACCATTTTTCTTAACTGACATACATGAAAGGGTTTCACCTGAAAGTTACTAAAATGTTAGAGATGGCTCATCAAGGTCCACTTGAACAACGTTCATCGAAGGGTGTCTAAGCATCCAACAAAATGAGGAATATTAACCAAAAATAGATCATTTTAGCTCTTAAGAACATACCATTCTACATTATTTGGGTTATAATTTCATGTTTGTATGCAGGATCCCGATTTAGTGCTTGCCTAGCACATGCCCAGTATTTCATGACTGTGTCTCAAGAGAATTCTAAGTAACAACTTTAGAGGTCTCATGGCACCCTGAACTGAAGGGCAACCTCTTCATTGCTGGAACTTACCTGTTACTTTAAGTCATTTTATTATCCTCATTTTCTCAATATCTACTTCTAAATAATAAAGGCAGTGATACCACTGAGTTCTTGCCAATTGTGGTGTAAAAGAGAAAAGGCAATTGAACTGACTAAGATTTTAACACTTTCATATAATCAGTGTTGGGAGAAGCTCTTCCACTCTTCTCATGCTAGAAGAGATGGTACCTCACCTGGGGACTCAGTCCAGCTTGGGATAGCTTTTATCATTATAAAAGGCCTCCTGGTCTTGACATGAATTCTGCTTCCTGTGAACCCAACCCTTTGCTTGCATATCTAATCTCATGAGCATCCTTTGAACATCTGAAAACAATACTGTGTGCTCCTCCTCTTCCTTCTTCCCCCAAATTGAGTATCCCCATCCAAGATGAATATTCTTATTTCCAAAGACATGGCTTGCAAACCCTATTCCCTGCTTCAGGTACATTCCAGTCTGCTTAAGCCATTTTTAAAACATGGAGTACCAAAACCTGAAAATATGCTTTTTCTAATATTTTCCTGCTATATTCATTGTCTTGGATACCCTGGACTCAAGCTTGAAATTAGCTGACACCTTCAAGATATGCCTCTATGTCTGGTACCACCAAGCAACATTAGCTTTTCCTTTATTGTTGTTTCTGAGTTTAAAGCTTTTTATTTATATTTAAAATTTTCATCTCACTTTTTGGATGAGGTTTCAAGCTATCATTACAGACTATTGAGATTTTATGAATCTTGAGTCTGTCATTTGTGTGATAAATGGTACATCCTATTAGCTTATCCTCTTCTAAGCCAACAGTGAAATAAATACCCAAATAAACCAAAATTCAAAACCCAGGACTTCTACCTGAATCCTATCTCCAGCTTCTCTCTCAGAGGCTCCAGATCGGAGGAATTTACACACTCTAAGTGCCTTAGAGCCAGGATTATCTCTGTGCGTTTTGATATCTAGAAGGGACTAAATCCCTCAGCGCTTTGATTTCCTCCAGGTTAAGCAGGAGCCAGCTTCAAACTGTGCAGGAGCCTTTTCCTGCCAGGGATGGTTTTTCATTTCAGCTTAAAGTCCTGCTTTTGAATGCAATCTTAAGAGACTTCTGACTTTTCTTTCCTTTTCTCCCATAGTGTAGATCTGATTTTATGCCCCTCTGGGCCTCTATTTCACCCTACCCCACAAGATTTTCTTCTCTTCATAAAAGATCATGTTAATCCATCCAGAGGAAAAACACTGGAGGGAAAGAAGCAGAAACCACCTGAGGAGAGAGACAGACTGGAGGGTAGAGCGAGATTGTACTTCACATCTGGAAATCCCCTCATTCCTTCTTTGCTTCTCTGCTGTGGGTATTTAAAATGAAGCAGAACTGACCATTTGGAGTGTGTAAGCCAAAGCCCTCAGCAAAAATGCAGATTGTAACAAAATAATGGTTTAATGAGACCTGGGGGTTGGAGTTGTTTCAAGGCAACAGGGTATTATTTTAACAAACTTCCAAGTTTGAAAGATTTAGAGCACAATTTGCATATCAACCAAACACTCAAAGATCCACAACCTACAGGCTCTAACTTGTAATCAGAGCCATTTATCTCCTTTAGTTCAGGAAAGGCACTACCCTGTGTGGCTGTAGTCATTCAGGAATAAGAGCCAGGAAACAGCTTGGCACTCCCTTGCTCTGTGTCTTTGGGTATTAATTATCTGGGCCTGTTTCAACCTTTGTAAATTGAGGTGGTGCTGAACTATGTCATCCTGAGGTATCTTTTAGTTTTGACATTGTCATTCTTTTAAAAATAATTGGAGCATTTTGAAGTTTATTATATTTGTGATTGCAATAAAAGATGTGTTCATTACAGAAAAATTAGATAAAACTAAGTACAAAAATCTTTGTAATACCACTGCCCAAAGACAACTGCTGTTAATATTTTGCTTTATTTCCAAACTCTGTTTTCTATGCATACATATTTATACATAGCATTTAAGTATTAGACATACTTATGGTGCTTGCTCACCTTGATTTCCTTCCTGACTAACCATATGTACTTTAGGCCAGTGACCTATCCTCTCTGGTCACTGGACATAAGGGCAGCCCATACTTAGACTAACAAAGAACCTAGTAGTTACAGGCTGACTCAAAAAAGATGAATTTGACCAATCAGCTTAGGAATTAGAATTAAGAAGCTAAAAAATAAAATCCGAAATGCAGCTGAGATGAGCAGATGCAAGATAGAACAGAAGCTAAAACATTCTGGACTATGTACAGAAGTGATGAGAAAGCAAAAGCTATGTTTAGGGAAGGAAGGTTGATATGGTAGAGAAAAGAATAAGTAACAGGAAAGCAGAAGAAAAGGGCTCAAGAGGGAAATCTAGTAGCCTGGAAGAGGAGCCATAGGTTTAGTAATTTTCCAGATTCAACTTCTTAGAAGTTTGTTATTGATTTCTAGATTTTGATTCTCATGAGACATCTGAAACATACTTAGAATAAAGGACAGTTTATTTGATCTGGGTCAATGTTATTGCCACAAAGAGACCTGACTTTAAACAATTTAAATTTGAGTTGGAAATTTTTATTGACCATTATAAAATATTCCTCCAGTTTATCACGTTTTAAACACATATTTTTAATGGCTACATAATATTTCATAGGATGGATACACTGTATAAAGACTATGACAACAAAGTTGATTAAAATTATTTTAACACCTGCAGTTGCCCAAATTGTGAAAAATAGAAAGTCTGGTGGTCTATTTTCAGAATATAGTATTTTGCTTTAAATGTAAAATTACTTGGGAGTAATTTTAAGAAAGGCAGCTGGAAGGGAAAGCAGAATGAAAAGTTAAAAGGCGTTAATACCAGAGTGTGATGAATTCAAATTCGCAGCCCCTTGATAAACAGGAGGGGGGCGGGGGCGCTGGCCAACAGAAATGAACTGCAAGATTGCACTAACTCAAGAAGGCCTTTGGGCCACAAGAGAAAAACAGGAGGTGGGGGACAACAAAGGTACATTTCTTTTTAAAAACCCAATAGGAGACAGTAAAACCTAGGTGACCTCTGGAAAGACTGTACACCCCATTTACTTAGTCATTGAGGAACTGGGGGAGGGACCGTGCTCACTAGGAAATAAAACGCTGATGGTAACTGCTCTGGGGTGTGCCCGCTGATCTTTCCAGACTAGCAGTAAAATGCTTTTGTTACAATTCCTTAGTCCATTCTTTGGGTTTGGACAGGTGAGTGTGTTTCTCATCTTTCAAAAAAGATCCAACAGTCTTTCAAGAATCCTTTTGCTTGCCAGAAGTGATAGTACACTCACACACACACACACACACACACACACACACACACACACACCAACTTAATAGGAGTTAGCATGGAGAAATCCTGCCTGCCTTTCTCCCACCCACCTCCCCAAATCCATTGAACAGTTTTCCTAACTGTACCCATTAAAATATGAAAGCACATTGGGTATTTTTCATCTCCCCCATGCCATTATAATTCAGAAAAGGGCAGACATAGCCCCACCCTAATTTGATCTTAGTCACAGAACAGGAAAATCTGGGGTAAAGGTCACTGTCAAGTTCAGAGGAACAGGTTAGGTACACGGGAACAACATGTACACCTACTCTGAATCTATTTTCTTTCTAATAGAAAGATTGAAAGAATATAAAATGCCATTACTATCCTTTATAACAACAGAAGAAAAAGTACCACTCATAGATGGGCACCGGCACTTGGTAAAAACTTCAGCAAATTATGAAGAGTCTAAGTTTCATTTTGTTGCAAAATGCTGCTCTCTGAAGTTTAGAATATTGTTTGGAAAAGAAAGTCCACCATCTTCCATCTTCCATAGCACAAATTTTATTCATGAGGTAACTTGAAAATGTTCCTGTCGCTCCTCTTTCCCAACCTAATAAGGCAATTGGTCTTCCTCCTCTCTTTCTCCCTAAATTCACACTAGTCCTCACAAAATTATACTAACACAATATTATCAAATACATATGAGAGAGAAAATCCATAGCTTTAATTAATTTATTTAAAGTATTGAGGACACCTCTGAATGTAAAGCAGCCTCTGTGTGTGTGTGAGTGTGTGTTTTTTTTTCCTTTATCATATCTCTTTTCAGGGAATTCATGACAGGCAGACACTCTGATGCAGCTAAACCACCTAAGAGATAAGGGACTTCACATTTTAATATTTATTTGTGATTATTTAAGTATGATTATGGACCTACTTCCCTCAAAAGTTAATCCTGAAGAATGCAAGACCAACTACATGAAATCATTTTATAGAATTTCAAGCTGTTTACAAATGGAAGGAATGCTTTACTTTTGCTGGAAGGTCAAATAAGCAATAAGGTCTAGTGAACTGAATCAACTGGAAGGTAACTGAGAGATAACAGGGTTCAGATCCTATATCTACTTGACCCTGGACAAGCTCCTCACCACGGAATTTTCATTTCCTCATCTACAATAGAGTACTATTGAGTATGATGTATTTCATCAAAGTTAAATGTATGCTGTGTTAGTGATGTTGTTAGTGATGTTTTTGTTTTGTTTGTTTGCTTTGTTACCAGGGATTGAACTCAGAGGCACTCGACCACTGAGCTATGTTCCCAGCCTGATTTTGTATTTTATTTAGAGACACCCTAACCCTAACCCTAACCCTAACCCTAACTCACTGAGTAGCTTAGTGCCTCATTTTTGCTGAGACTGGCTTTGAACTCTCCATCTTCCTGCCTGGGCCTCAGGCATGCATCTCTGTGCCCAGCTGTTGTCCTAAATCAATCAGAAGACTAAAAGACATTTGTGATGTGTCTGTAATAAAAGTGGCCTTAATCAACATCCTTGTTTCACACTTAAGTAGGAATTTCTCTGGTGATCCACAGTTAGCTATGAGCTGATTGTTGATTTTCAATATCATACAAAACTTTCCTTGAAAATCTTCTTATCAAGGGAGAGTAACAGAGTAGAGAGAAGTGGGGAAAGCAAGGAAGGAAGGGCATAAGGAAGTCCTGGGGAATGAGATCCACCAATGAACGCTAACTGCATGTGGGACTATACCACAATGAACCCTGCTTACATATATGATAATAAGGCACTCACCAAAATAATAGTGGAAGGGAGATTAGTGGAATAGAGCAAGCAGATCACGGAGAGGGAGGAGGAGAAGAAAAGGGGCAGTCCTAGGGAATGAGATTGACCTAATTATTTTACATGCATGTACAAATATAACATAATGATGTCACTATTACTTATAATTTTAATATTAAAAATTAAATATTAAAATTATACTTTTCAATATACCCATTGAAAAAAAAAGAAAACCTTCTGATCAAAATGCAAGAGATAGAATCGTTTATATCTTCTTTCTGATATTTTATTTCTATTTATAAGTATACCTCTCTGTATAGAAAAGCCCATGAGAATAAACTAATAAACATAAGAATTAATTTCTTAAAATTTTAATATGGTGAATTTCTAAAAATTTTAATATTTACTTTGCAAGTAAATATTCAGACTCACAGAGGATTCTATGTCACATGTTAACTGGGAAGGAATTAACTTTCCATTGATGATCCTAGAGAAATTGGATAATTTGCAGAAAAATAATCAACCTTGATCTTCATCTCATCCTATAATCAAAAGTCTTTCATCCCATAATTATTTAGTGTTAAATGTAAACACTGACACCACAGAAAAACTGGAAGAAAAGAAAGGTGACCATATTGGTCACTTCACTAAACATACACATACACACGTACCCACCCCCATGTAGATTTACCCATGGAGAGACAGAGGCATACAAATGTAGATACTTACTCAGATGTCAAAAAATATAGTACAATTGATATGAGAAGACTTTCTCATTGTGATAATTGATTGCCTTGATCCAAATAACCTGGGGCAGGTGGAGCCAGGGACAAGACTCTTTCAACACTCCCTGCATTAATACCTGTGTCTAATACTACATACTGTCTTTAATTCAAGAAAATTCCTTTCCCAGGTAAGAGGGGGCTGTTTTTAAGTCTAAATTTTAGAAGCTGCTATATCTAACTCAACAAAGTTAATACAAATTCTGGTTGTAAAGTAATATAAAAGAAAACCTATATTTTGAATCTCAACCAGTGAATCTTTATGTCAAGTTAAAAACATTTGTGTGTATATCATCTTTGTAAAGTTTTATGAGAGCCCTAAAAAATGAAATAGCCAACAGGGGGAAATATTGATTTAAAAACATAACAAGTTTATTTATGTTTATTTTATGAGTTCAACCTAAATAATAAAGCTGTCCTGTTTTAATCTTCTCTTAGGGCCCATCTTAGCCCAAGGAAACAGCCAAAGAGAACAAATCCAACTCCATGACCTCTGTGCATACTTTATTAAAGATAGCTTTGTTTTATGTGGTGGGACAGAGATATCAGAAAACATGAGGTTTCTCTGCATAAGGCAGTAACATTACTAAAAATCCCCTCTGCCCGTCCTCATTAAAGCCTCAGCAATCAGATTCCAAAGTGTAGCACATTCTGACATTTTTCTTTTCTCTTTCTCTTCCCTCCTGTCAAGTCTCTCAAACTTCTTGCTATTTTCATTACTTCTTTTTCTTCAAACAGGTATCTCCATATTTCCACATCTTTAAAAAAAAAAAGAAGTTCCCATGTCTTTTCTTATCTATGTCAATTTAGCCTGGATTCCCCCATATCACACCTTACTCCATTCATCAGAACTACAGACTTGACATTCTTCCTAATGACTGGAAAAATGAGGAACAGAAAAGAGAAAAGGGGAAAGACGAATGGATTATCAACATTCAATTAAATATGTGGTTTAATATGTTTTTCTTGTCTCCCTGTCACATATGTAAAAAGAGGTCAGTTTAAAAAAAAACACTAAAATTCCAATAGAAAACTGGTTCAAGTATATAAGAATATGTTGCACATACATAGAAATATATAAAAAAATGAAGACATGAAAAATCAACACCACTAGCAAACAATACAAATGAAAACACTGAGATATCATGATTTAACAGATTGAATTAGCAAAGATTAAAATTAAAATATTCAGTGCTGATGGAGGGATAGTGAAATTGGCATTCTTACATGTTGCTAATAGAAATAAAGACTGAACAACCTTTCTGAAATGCAAGTAAGCATTGCAGGGTACAATTTAAAAATTTTCAATCTTTGCCATTCGTTTCTAGAATAATTATGAAGTATTATAGAAGATCTATGTATAGGTACTTGTTATTTGTTTTAACATTGTTTATGAAGACAAAATTAGACACAACAAAAATGTCCAGAATTGGTTGTTGGTAAAGTAATTTAAAGGTATTAGTGATGAAAATTGAGATTTCTGAAATCTATTTAATGATATTATAAAATGGTTATGCTAAAATGTGAAGCAAGGTTATACTGGGTAGAAAGCTCCATAGGATAATCTAAGTTCTATAACATAGATGTGTGTAAGTAGGAAGGAAATATACCAAAATATCAACCAAGGTTATCTTTGTGGAAATTTTTACTTCCTTCTTGATCTTCCCTGAATTTTCCACATAACCCATAATGAGGAAGTCTGAAGTAGTACTACTTTCATAATCAGAAAAGGTTTTATTTTTTTTAACCAAGAAAAGGCATCAAATTCTATTATAAATAACCAAGTGCCCCCCCCCCCCAAATAACCAAGTGCCATTCCTATTTGTCATTAGTAAGCATTTCAAATTCATGGATGCAATTTAAAGACTTTTGTAAGAGACTTTCTTGAGAAGAGACTGTAATGCTTTTGTAACAGGTAATTTAATAAATTTGGAAGAGATTATGGAGAGAAGTGGGGCTGAGGAATTAAAAAACATAATGAGAATTCTAAGGTTTCAGAAAAAGACTTAGTCTCTTGCTCTAAATAGTAAAGAAAGCAATGAATAATTAAAAGCCAAATGAATTACTATTGTGTTTACTTCTTCCCATTGTTCTGAGATGCTTAATAGATTTTTTCAAAGCATTTTTAAACTTATTATCTTCACAACTTTATCAAGAAGTAATCACATCTTTCATATTTTGAAGTTGTTTTTATTGTTTACCTTCTTTCAACTATATGACTATGGACAAATCATTGTTGAGCATCTGATGCTAACTATAGGATATTTGATATTGACCAAACATAATTTCTTAAAATTCAAGCTTTCTGGACAAGTCAGTTACAAATTGTCTGCAACATCATAGAGCTGAAAGCTAACACAGGAGAATGAATTTGGTTGATTCCTTAAGATCATGTCTTAACCAAATCATCCTTTCTTTTATTCTACTCTTCCACATTCACCTGAGGTAACTAAATAGGAAGATTAAAATCATTAGAATAAACCCATCTTTTACTATTAAAAAATCATCTTTGGGGATGGGGATGTGGCTCAGCGCGGCCCGGGTTCGATCCTCAGCACCACATACAAACAAAGATGTTGTGTCCGCTGAAAACTAACAAAATAAATATTTAAAAAATTTTCTCTCTCTCTCTCTCTCTCTCTTAAAAATAAATAAATAAATAAATAAATAAATAAATAAATAAATAAATAAAAATAAAAAATCATCTCAGAATCTGTTCTTAGAGAGTCCTGATGCTAGTATCTTTATGTATTATATTTATGAAGTTCTTCTGGTCGTTAAAAACATCTCAAATGGGTGGGACTTAAAAAAAAAAAAAACTTCTCAGGGGATTCCTGGTTTTCCTGGGTTGTTCCAATTTTGGGGTAGTTCCAGAAGTGAACACTTCCCCAGTAGCTAATGATGTCTCTGGGGAACCCCCACAGCTAGATTTATGATCTTCTCGTTGAAAACAGCTTCTAGCATTAGAGAGCCCAAGTGTACTCTTAGGCTAGACTCCATTCTCAGGCGGTTAGGGACTCTTTGGTCACTCAGAGGTATTTCAGGCCAACCACCACAAAGGTAATTCAAGACATCTGTGTGACCACATTTCTTCTAGTTTGCTTTAAAGCAAAAACACGCATTTCAAAGGATATAAAATATGTATGTACAGTTAAGAAGCAGCTATAAAGGAACACCCATATGGCTATCAACCAAATTAAGAATACTGTCAACACCCCAGGAAACACCCTGTAAAGCCCTTCCTTTTCACAACCCACTCCCTGAGTTCAATTGACGCACTCCCTCTTCCCCCAGCAAGGATTCTTGGCCAGAATTTTATCAGCCTGGAGAAGTGTTAGAAAGGCTTTCCAAAAATAATTCTTACTGTACAGCACATGACACTGTGTTGGCATTAATAAAAAAGCTGCTACTATTTTTAAAAAAATTTTTTCTATGGATCATATAAAATAATTATTTTCCAGAACCCAAAGGCATCTATGTTCTAGAGGATACCTTGATTCAGCAGTTCAATAATTCAACTTGCTTTTAATGATTATTTCTAAAAGAATATTTAAAGCAATTTACATTTCCTCTTTTGAATTCTATGTTTAGATCTCTCAGACACTGGGTTTTTAGTATTTTCTCCAGCCTCTTGTTTAAGGAGGCAAAGTCCTTGGTGTAATAAAATATATTCTTTTGTGTTTTTTCAATGATTTTCAAATAATTTGAGCATTTCCAAATATTCACAAAAATAGAGGAAATATTATAAAGAACCCACATGTACTTAATACCTAGCATAACAATTATCAACATTTGGCAATCCTTTTTTTTTCCAGTATTGGGGATCAATTCCAGGGCCTCATACATGCAAGGCAAGTTCTGTACTACTGAACCACATTCCCTAGCGCATTCTAAAATTTTTGTTCACTAATTCTTTTTCCTTTCCTCATGGTTCTTTTGCTGAAGCAATTTAAAGTAAACCTCACACATAATATAATGTCACATACAAATACTTCAGGATATACCTCTAGCTTATAAGAGCTTTAAAATAATAATCAACATACCTACCCAATTATTAACAATAATTTCTTCATATCTAATATCCACTCAGACTCAATATTCCCTGACTTTAAAAATTGTCAATTCAGAATTAAATTTTTGTATCCAGACTCAAATAGGACCTACATGTTACATTCAGTTGATATTTCATCTAAGTTCTTCCATTCTTTCTTATGTTAGGCTATCTTTTTTTTTTAAGAAACTGGTTCGTTTAACCTAAAGAACATCCTAGTTCCTGGATTTGTATGATGGTATCCTCCTGATGTCATTTACTACTTTTCTTTCAAGTGATAGATCTACAGATGTGATAAGATTTGGAAAAATTCTTTTAGGCAAAGCTTTACACATGGTGCCGGTCAACTTCCTGTTGTATCCAGTCCTCAGACATAATGTGTGAGGGTCCCTCTTTTAGTGATGTTCGGATTAATTAGTGGTTTCAGGTATTGTCAGCCTGACTTATTCTTTACAAAATTTTCAACAAACTAATGATTTTCACAGTTACTGATAACTGCTTTTTACATCCAGTTCTACAGTTGGGCTCTACTACTGGAAGCTAAGAAAGTCTTACTCTGTGACAATATCAGATCATTAAATGATCATCTGTATTTTTCCAGGATTAAAAAATTGGATCAATCTGGAATTCACTTTAGTGTACAAGGGAGTTGAGGATTTAAATTGATGTGTGCTGGAGAGAATGTGTTCCAAAAAGACAAGTAACCAAAATGGCCTAATACCACACACCTGGTGATGGAATTCTGACTAGCTACTGTGCCTTTCTAAGAGGAATCCCAAATTGTTTCTTTAACATTCAGTAATTTTCCCAAAGTTACTAGTGTCCTAGCCCTGGTACACTAATCAGAAAAAGATTTCCTTACTTACAGAGACCCTAGAGTAAGATTAGTCTGAGAAAATGTCCTTAGGTATCTGTTGCATCTTCTTACAGCAGGTGGGGTTTCCACAGAAGAGAAAACTCACTTTTGTGATTACTCAGGGTTTTGTACAATTGCTAAGTTTTAAAATCTTGAAAATGTCAGCGTTTTATTTCTGCAAACCATCATTTTGCCACCAAGGGAAATGACCTTGAAAAAAATCTATACACATGACATAATGACTCAAAATTAAGCAGAAGTCATTATATTTCCTTTCTTTCCTTCTTTAAGAACATATTCACCACTTTCCAAGTGTTGGCACCTTACACCTGCTCCTTAAATTACCAGAAATGAAACTTATAGAAAGGATAATTATTTAGCTTATTTCTTTTCTACCTTAGAAAAAAGATGTATCAGATACTTGGTTTAAATTTGAAAAAAAAAAAGCTGTAAGGCTTATTATGAATGGTTTCTTTGATTCCAAAAATTCTCCATTCAAATTAATGCCAGGCTAGTCTTGCACAAAAATTGATTGCATTATATTTTTGCTCAAGAACATCTTCGGTTGACCACTGCTTATAAAACCAAGTTCAAATCTGTGTTCTTTAGCTATAGATCCCTCACTTCCTGGCTACCCTTTCTTCTCCCACTCATTCTTCAGAATTAACTCCTGTCTATTCTCCAATTTCATGTGTTTTACACACTCTCAGCCCCTTTCTCACTCCTCTCTCCCAATGTAGATTTTAGTCTCTATTTTTCAACCTCACACCAAATTTAATTTCCTCTACAAGCATTTTCCTATTGGTGGTCCTTGCAAATATTTCCATTCTTTAAATTATGCCCCTTTAGAAACAGAATGATATAGTTTAACATATATTTTTATTCCTTTTTGTTCACAGTGTAGCTTTTATGGTCGTCTTACTAGTTTGTAAGAACAGACATGGTATGTTACGTAGGACTTTAGTTTTAGACCTAATTTAATTGAAATTCCTGTGAAATTTTTAAATAACAACTTTACTGGTGTGCTTATCAAATTCACATGACATGATCCTGAGAGTGTGATAAGGTCTCATGTTTTCACTTTTCATGTCTTCCTATCTTCTGTGTTAGTGAGGCATCACTGTGATCAAAATACCCAACAAAAATAATTTAGAGGAGAGAAGTTTTAGTTGGACTCATGGTTTCAGAAGATCAGTCCTGAATCCACTGGGCTCAAGTAAGGCATAACATCATGGTGGGTTGGTAGAGGAGCACTGTTCTATTCAGGGTGGACAGGAAGCAGAAGAAGGGGAAGTGGGCACAGGGAAGATGAACTCTCCCAAGGCACGGTCCCAGTGACCTACCAGCCACACCCCACCTGCCTATAGTTACCACCCAGTCAGTCCATTCAAACAAGGATGAACTCAGTAGGCTACAGCTCTTATAATTCAATCACTTCACGTCTGAACTTAGCTGCATTCACACAGGAGCTTTTGGGAGACATCTCATATCCAAACCATAACACTATATTTAGAACCTTTGAAGTAAATTTGAAGGTCTTCCATCAATAAATGAAGCCTATTTTTCCAGGGTTTGAACTTTGCTAGCTTTAGAGTTTATTGGTTAATAGAATATGGAACAAATGCAGGTATGCCTGTCCTGAATTTAGGATTCATGGGGCCTTTCTTGATTTCATTTGCTGTTATGAGACCCATCCTCTGCCATGTGCAGAAGTCCAGGCTAGCCTGCTGGAGAATGACAGACCATTTGGAGACTGGCCATTCTCCTCTGAAGTGCTTCTAGAGCAGCCATTCCAATCAGCTCTCCTTGACATGCCAGCTAATCCGAGATGCTAGAGCCAATGTCCAGTCCAAAAAAATCACTCAGCTTAGCTCAACTTAACTGCTGATGTGTAGAATTAGAAGCAAAACTGTTATATTAGTCCATTAAATTTGGGGTGGCTTAATATATGACACATGTTAAGGGATAAACCAAAAATATTTTTTAAAATGTTAGAGGTCAGAATCTTAATACTAAGAGAGTTCAGCATTCTAGAATAACAAACTATGCTGTTCAGATAAAATGTAACTGTGGTAAGTGCAAACTTCTAAATTCAAGTTCAAAAATCCAGATGTAGAATATAAAATAGCAGAGATATAACTTATCAACATGTATGCAAAGCACTTACTGGCTTTGGTCGACCATAAATATATGACTCAACCCTGTGTTCCACACTTCCAATGAAGCTAATCCTATATAAAATTAATACTAGTATGTTTTAGTACATAAGAACCTAAAATAGAGCTTGTCCATAGGAAAGTGATCATGATGCTAAAAGGGCCTAGAAACTATCTCAAACAAGGAAAAATGAAAGGCAATGCAATTGTGAATACAGTAGAAAGACTGAATGACCACAGTGGATAAGAGAGCTATGTGACAAAGAATGGGCATGTTTCATGTCATCCCACTGAAAGTTAGGACCCAAAGCTTCAGATGAACATTGAGAAGAAAATGAATTAGAGAGGCTGCATATATATGCTGTTTAAGAATATATCCATTTTTTTTTGCCAGGCATGGTGGTGCATGCCTGTAATCCCAGCAGTTTGGGAGGCTGAGGCAGGAGGATCATGAGTTCAAAGCCAGTCTTGGCAACTTAGCAAGGCCCTAAGCAACTCAGTGAGACCCTGTCTCTAAATAAAATATTAGAGAAGGGCTGGGTATGTTGCTTGGTGGTTAAGCGCTCCTGGATTCAGTCCCTAGTACCAAAAAAAAAAAAAGAATCATTTTGGAAGGAAATAATAACAGTACCATTCTACAAGGTGTGATGAAGATTAGCTTGGAATTTTGAAGTTGTTTAGATCAGTGTCTAGCACATAGTAAGCACTCAATGGATTGTATTTATTATCACTAATAATGAGAGCAATATAAACATGAAATGAACTGCCTCAGGAGGCAGAAAGCTCTCTCTCGCTGACAATATTCACAGGAGTCTTGCCAGATGTTTATTAGAACAGATAAACATCAGGACAAAAGTTAGAGTAGGTGACATTGAAATTACCTTCTAATACAAAATAAATCTATGTCCCTTAAGACTTGAATAACTTCATTGTACCTTTCAAAATAGCACTATTGACCAAATTATATTTATCTAGTATATTTGATTAAACTTTTATTATATAATTATAAATGTATAGTTTCTCTTTCATAACAGTTGATTCATGCTGAAATGAAGGTATGTGAGGATTCTGATTTTTTTTTTTATCTCCTATCCTCTAAAGTAAGTATACCATTAAAGTTTGTTTTTCTTAACATCAGTGTGGAGCATGCCTGTAACCCCAGCAGCTTGGGAGATTGAGGCAGGAGGATCAAGAGTTCAAAGCCAGCCTCAGTTATTTAGCAACTCAGTGAGACCCTGTCTCTAAGTAAAATACAAAAAATCAGTGTTGACTAAAACTAAAAAGTACAGGCTTTAGTGCTTCCTTATACATCATTTAAATTTGTGTGTGCTAAGCTCTCAGACTTTTACATGTAGCTTTCCCCCTTTAAGGTATAATAAGGCTGTCACTTGTGATTGATCCCATATCAAAAGTTCAAACTGGAGTCAAAAACCACTTTTCCTTCTGTACATACGGTACCTGGAAACACTGACAACAATTCTTCCTGCCTCCAAAGGCACAGCAGACAATCCCAATCCCCACTGCAAATCTGTTTAATAAAATAGCTCTAGTAGAATCCCCCAAACTTAGTAATGTGCTTATTGTCTTCAATTATCTCATTATTATCCGTTAATAGAATTCACATTAGCCAAGGTGTCTTTATCATCTCTAAACACCCCCTCCCTTTTTTTTGCAATGAATTCCAACATAATAATAGCTATTAATATCTGTGAGAAAAAGAAGTGTTTTGCTTTCCCCATTAATGAAAGTTGATAGTTTGGTACTCTGGCTAGGAGAATCACATAAGGTACAAATGAGAAGAGTTCTGAATTCTAGGTTTGAATGAGCTCTGGGTTCTGGATATAGAGTGAAATAAATAGAAAAATCATTCATAGACACAAACAGGGTTTTTGGACAACTAGGTGTCTGATAGGAGCCGCATATTGTGCTGCATCAATGCAAAGATAAGTAACATGTTCCAGGAGAGTGTGGTGATGCATGCCTGTACTTCCAGCTACTCAGGAGGCGGAGGCAGGAGGATCACAGTTGGAGGCCAGTCTCCACAACTCAACATGACCCTACCTTAAAATAAAATTTAAAAAGGGATGTAACTCAGTGGTAAAGCGCCCCTGGGTTTAATCCTCAGTACTGAAAAAAAAAATTTAAAAAGGATGAAAGAACAAACATGTTCCATTACTCAGAATTGATAACCAAAGCAAAGCAAAACTGTACTAGAAAATTCAAAGTACAGTTTTATCTCAGAATAGATGTTGCAGTAGGGAAGGAAACAAAAGTAGAGGTCAATTATAAGAGATTTTGAAAAAGAGGAAGGAGTTAAGCAGGAACAAGGGACAGGAGTAGCACTAACAAGGGCAAAGAGCTATAAGAAGACAACACCTACAGACCTGGAGGGAACGAGCAGTGGAGCTGAGGGCAGAGGTGGCTACGTCATGCCCACCCCACTTTACCCTTCAGAGAGAGTCAGACAGGCCCCTGGGGGGCCTTCCACCTCTTGGTCAAGTAAGTGGGTCATATTTACAAGTTGTATCCAGAATCCAGACAGGAGATGAGGAAGGCCTAACTGGGAGCCATCACTATGGGAAAGGATAAGGCAAGATGTTAGGATTTAGAACCATCTGAACTTAAATAGCAGACCAAATGGATGAGAGGGAGGAATTATGGACAATGTCCAAGAATCTGGCTTGAATTTGGGGGTAGGTAGAAGTAGAACTGTTTACTGAGAGAGGAACAGAACATCTGTGGATGGGAAAGAGAAGCAGGCTAGCTCAATTGTGGATAGTTGAGTAAATGAACCAATAGAATAAAGAAAACAAATGAGCCAGAATAAAGAACCAATAGAATAAAAAAATATAGTTATTTTTTTTTCTATCAGGGATTGAAGCTGGGGTGCTCTACCTCTGAGATACATTCCCTGTTCCTTTTTATTTTATTTTCGGGACAGGGTATTGCTAACTTGCCAAGGCTGGCCTGGAACTTGTGATCTTCCTGCCTCAGCCTCCTGTGTTACTGGGATTGCACGTGTGCAGCACATACCCAGCTCAAATAGTTGATTCTTTTCCTTTTCCTTTTTTTTTTTTTTTTTTTTTTTTAAGTGAATCAGGAATGAAACACTGGAAAACACAGAACTGGTTCTGTAAGAGAGACTGAGAAGGTCTCGTCTCCTGTAGATGAGAATTGTAACCCCATCTATGCTCCTGAAACCCAAGAGAGGAATGACCTTCAAGAAGAGGGTAACTGAGTCAAATGCTGTAGAGATCAAGTTGCAGAGGAATTGGAAGATGCTCTTTGGATTTGGCAGTTAGAGTTTTCCCACTGATCTTGGCAAGACCACTTTCACTGACGTAGCAAAGGAAAGAAACAACTTCCATGCCTCGAAGCATGAGAATGACATTCTCTCTTTCTCTCTTCTATTTTGTTTGAAATCTCAACATAATGACTTTTATTGCTGATTCCCTTTGCAAGTCCTTAGTGTAAAAATGCAGCTTATGAATTTTGCAAATGAGTAAAGCCTTTTCAGAGTTGCCATTCTGTAAGCAACCAACTTTTAAGGGAAAGTTTTTCTTGGAGAATTCCTTAGAGAGGCTAAGGAAGTCATTTAACAGAAAAAGCAACCTGAATCCAGGTAGTGAGAAAACATGGATCTCTGATTCAGCAATGTGAGAATTTATTTTTTTCTTTTTCTACCACTCCCTCTCCTGAACAAGCAGCTACTATGTGGAAAGAATTACGCTTGGTGCTTTGGGGACATAAATAATGAATAAGGCACAATCCTGCCTCACCCCAGCCTATAGTCAAGGAGATTACAAGCCAGTGAAAAAGACAGACAGGCAATCAACCAACCTTAAAATAAGGTGGGCTGCAAGAAATGCTCATAATGGTACAAGTAAAGTTCTATGGGGGCCAACTATAATTCCCCATTTCTCATGAAATGCAGGAAATGACCTTTAAAAACGCAGACACAATTGGGGAGTTCATCGCACCACTAATTACCTCCCTACTCTCCAGACCATAAACTTTTATGCGATCTGTTCTCTGTTCACCTCATTCATACTCATTTATTTTAACAGGCATCCAAACGGCCTATATGTAAAACCTTAACAGACATTAGTGGCAAGGAGAGATTTCGGCTCCACCCTTGGCTTTATTGTGATTCTTTCATTAAACTGAACTTTAATGATGTTTAATACTACCATTTTGACTCTTTTCATTGTTAGTACTAATGTCCTTAAAGTTAAATGCATAGCCTCATGGTTGAGGAGCACACTAAGCCTCCTTCTCCCAGAGCAGATAAACTGGGACACCTAAATATACAGAGCAGCTTCTGAGGAATACTTCTGAATATTTGGATCTGAATAACCTCACGGTGACACCTCCGCAGCTCCTATCCCTTTTAAAGTTCTTTGTAAAGCACCTCCCTTTGAAGGGTCAGCCCACCACAGCATGCTCACACTATTCTCACATGTGCAGTTTTGCTATTTTTAGCCAGGGTCTTTTGGAAAATGAAAATCTCAGGTAGGTTAACTATAGCCAGAGTGACCCAGAACAGAAGCCAGGTCATGCTTTTTCTTGGCTTCCTTCTGTTATCCTCTCAGGAAACTTTGATTATATTTCAACTAGGAATAGGAAAGAGATTGTCTAAATAAAAAAACATCTCTCCAGCAGGTGGTTAAGTCTTAGGTTCTGGAGTCAGCGTGGCTGGGTCTGGATGCCAACTCTACCATTTATTAGCTCCGTGACCTTGAACCAGTTGTTTATCCTCTAGGCTTCAGCTGGAAAATGATTAAATAAGATACCGCCTATAAAAACTGAGGTTAGTGTTAGACACAGAGTCTTCAAACAATAGTAGCTATTAAAATAATTATTATTGCTATTATCATTGGTACCAAATTGCCCTGGATTACTGCTTATAACACCCTGCCCCACACATGGTAGGCACGCAATGTCTGTTTACTCTTAGCGGATGCTTGGCTAGTTTTTAGCTTAGAATGCAGTGTTTCCAAGAAGTGCTCCTTTTGGCTTTCTCAAAAGTACCCAGAGCATTGGGAAGGAAGCAAAACTATTAATTTTGCAGTACAGTTTCTCAGAGCTCAATATTATTATCATTTTTTCATCCATGTGGAAAGAGAGGGCCGTGGGTATAGGTCAGTTGTAGAGTACTTGCCTAACATGCACAATGCCCTAGGTTAGATCCCCCAGAGAATAAAAGAAAAAAAAGAAATTATGCAAAAAGAGAGTGTATTATGAGTACATGTATCTTACAGCAGCCTTAGGTGATTTTTTTTCTCCACCCCACGTTAATACAAATCTGTTTCATTTTCTCAACAATATACCAGTCAGCCTACTTAGCATTTTTCTACCAAAAGTTCCACTTGATATTTTTCAGCTGGGTTCTGGGAGAGAAGTTGGGGCAGTGTTAATGGAAAGTATCAGCACATGAGACAAGGAAAGAATAAACAATATCTCTGTAACACAAATATGACTTTGTGCCCTTTGATAATGGCACTTTCCTTAATAGTAAGAGCCTGGGGAATGTGTGTGTGTGTCTGTCTATCTGTGTGAGCATTCAGTCCATGCATGTTATATTGTACATTTCAACTTTCACAGACAAGTTATAAAACAAGATCAGAAGAACAAGAAAGATGTTTGTTTCTTATGTTTATAGTTTCCCATTTTTATAGTGTGTCCGTATCTATAGATGTCTAAAATTAAGGGATTTTATAAACTTAATAAATGAATACATCCTATTGATATTAATTACTCATATTTCATGTATTTTTCTTTGGCTTTTGGGAGCTATTGCTATATACTTTTATGTTTATAAGAGAACATAAATTATACTGCCAGTGGTTGAAGCATATTTGTTAAATTTTATAACAATTCTTGTGAGCTCATCAAGCCTGTTTATAGAACCATCTTGCCTGTTGTGAATGTGAGACGGACAGGCTTCTTGCCTTTGTGTGTTAGGCTGAGCTTTTTACCCAACTGAACTCCCATAGGTGGAGTTAATGGTGTAAACTTTAGCCTAGATTGTTTATAGGATGGTAGTGGGAATCTAGGCATCTAAATATAAGGGATATATATTCTCACTTTTGGTAATTTAGGACAGTGTTAATGAAATTGACTTTAAAATCCGAATAGAACTTCAACAACAATTATGAAAAAGAATAAGATGAAACTGAATAACAAACTAAACTTCCTTTACTTAACCATCAGTAGTCAGGCACTATAAGCCTACTGTGTGCCCATTATGGAGTTGAGCCTTTTTCTGGGGGGAGGGTGCCAGGGATTGAACTCAGAGACACTCAACCACTGAGCCACATCCCTAGCCCTATTTTGTATTTTCTTTAGAGACAGGGTCTCACTGAGTTGCATAGTGCCTTGCATTGCTGAGGCTGGCTTTGAACTCACAATACACCTGTCTCAGGCTCCCAAATCACTGGGATTACAGGCATAAGCCTCTGTGCCCAGCAGAGTTAAGCCTTTTGGGCAAAGGCAGGATGGAAACAAACTGACATGGGTTCCAATGTGTAGAAGTGGTGGCAGTTGACATTTTAGAGAGTTAATTAACTAGGCCAAAACAAGAAGTATTATTTAATGTTGAATAAAAGGAGAATGGATTTAAAAAGCACCAACAAAACAATTCACTCTTCTCCTAGAACCCCATGTGGTTGGGGTTGCCCCAGGCAATAAGAATCGGCTTCAGGTGATGAAAGAACAGAACATCATGCCAGATGCAGACACAGGGATACCTATGAATATTTCTAAATCAATGACAACTCCTGTTGAGAGCCACAGCCGAAGGGGCCCCAGCAAACTTCCAGCTGCCAGCAAACTTCCAGCTGCCGGCTGATGATTGGCTCACAGCGGCCCCAGCAACATCTAGCTGATTGGCTCCTCGGCCCCAGCAACATCTAGCTGATTGGCTCCTCTGCGGTGATGCTCATTGGACTGTTTCCCTGCCCTTTCAGACCACGGAGCTGCTCATTGGGGGACTTTTTTGGCTCCGCCCACGTGACCCAGCCAATGGGCCTCAAGAGCAGGAGGATTGTGGGAGGTGGAGAGAAGCTTGTGGGGGAGAGAGAGGCTTGTGGAAAGCCGGTGGTGGCAGTTGAGGCTCTGAGGGTTTTTCCTGAGAGGCTGTTTTGTTTGGCGTGTGTGGTTCTAAAAATAAAGTTAGTTTCTTTTGACAAGTGGCTCCTGATTGTGCCCAGCCAGACTGCGGCATTTGGTGGCTCGCATGGGGAGCGACTGAGGGTAAGTGAACTGCTCGCCCCTGAGGGCAGGGCGAGAGGATGGGTAGCCATTTTAAGATTCTTCTTTTGTTATTTTGTTTCACTTTTGTTTTAAGTTGCCTGTCCCTGGAGATGTGTAAGATGGAAGAAAAACCGCTCACATCTGAGGAACAGATAGGGAGAAAGGACGGATGGACATTTCAGGAGGCTATTATAATGATTTTATGTTGTTCCAATTTTGTTTCACTCTGTTTCAGTTTTGTTAGGCGTCATCTTGTTGGGTTGTATTATAGTAGAAATACGGGATCAGAAATTAGTAAAAAACAAACTGAAAGAGTGTTAAGTAAATTGTTAGAGGAAGGAGGCATCTCAGTAAAATCAAGAACAATCAGGGCATACGTTGATACAATACAAAAATGTAGCCCATGGCTTTTTAAGGAGGAGTTGTTAAATATATCACAATGGAACCATCATGGTGAAGATTTAAAAAGAATAGAAAAGAAAAGCCCAGGGACTCTTCCAGTTGGCACATTGCCATTGTGGACGTTCATATCTTGTTTGCTTAGTCCAAAGCCTTCAGTTCAGACAATGGTAGAGGAAGAAGAAGACATAATGATTCAAGTAAAAGAGAAGGTCTCTCAAGTTAGTCAGACAGAGGAAAAGATTCAAGTAAAAGAGAAGGCCTCTCAAGCTAGTCAGACAGAGAAAGAAAGTGTAAAACAGAAAAAGCCATCAGGGGGAAAGTTACAACAGGAGACTGCTACTAACACCTTTCTATCACCAGAGGACGTAAGTGTCCAACTAACAAGGCCACCTCCATATGCTGGGAGGTCCCCAACCCCCGCAGTTGATAGTTGGGATCCTGAGACAAGATCTCAAATATTAACATGCCCTGTATTTGAGGCAGGAGGGCAGCGATTTTACCAAGTTTTAAATTTCAAAACAGTGAAGCAGCTAAAAGAGGCTGTAACAACCTATGGTCCTCAAGCACCCTTCACTGTAAGCATGGTCGAATCCATTAACAACTTGAACATGATGCCAGCAGATTGGGCTAATATGTGTAAAGCTGTGCTAAATGGAGGACAATACCTGTTATGGAAGGTTGCCAATGAGGAATTTTGCAAGGAGACGGCTAGGCGAAATGCAGCAGCTGGTTATCCTCAGAGAAATCTAGATATGTTGTTAGGAAAGGGACCTTATGAGGATCAGCAGCAACAAATTGCATATGATCCTGGCGTATACGCACAAATTGCTGCAGATGCAATTAAGGCATGGAAGACTTTACAAGGACATGGAGGTTTACAAGGTCAATTATCTAAGGTAATACAAGGAGCTAATGAACCTTATGCTGAATTTGTAGATAGGCTTATTCAAACAGCTACCAGAGTTTTTGGGAATACAGAACAAGCAATGCCATTACTAAAACACCTGGCTTATGAGCAAGCGAATCGTTGGTGCAGAGATATCATTAGACCATGGAAACATGAAGATTTAAATACATATATTAAATTATGTAGAGACATTAATGAACAAGAGCAAGTCGTGGCAGCTGCAGTAAAACAGGCTTTAGATGCCAGAGACATTAATGAACAAGGGCAAATTGTGGCAGCTGCAGTAAAACAGGCTTTAGATGCCAGGCCAAGAACATGCTACAATTGTGAACAAACAGGACATTTTAAAAGGAATTGCCCCATTGGAGGAGGGTTTAACAAAACTAGGTATCAAAGGAGTAGAATACCAGGTATTTGCCCACGATGCCGTAGAGGGAGACATTGGGCTAATGAATGCCGTTCTCAAACCACCATAGAGGGTACTCCATTATCAAAAAACGAACAAGGACCAGGTGTTTATCCACGATATCGTGGAGAAAGGCATCGGGCTCCATTGCCAAAAAATGGACAGGGGGGCCCAATGCTCCGGGGCCCCAAACCACAAATATACGGAGCACTGGAGGAACCCAGCAACCCCATCAGGGTAGTGCCCAGGACACATTGTCCATCAGATCCCTCATCAGACAAACCAGAGGGAGCGCAGGGTTGGACATCTGCGCCTCCGCCAGAGCAGTACTAACTCCAGAGATGGGAGTTCAAATCATTCCCACAGGGGTGAAAGGACCTCTTCCCAAAGGAACAGTAGGCTTATTATTGGGACGCAGCTCTTCTACTCTAAAAGGACTTATGATAAGTCCTGGGGTAATTGATCCCGATTATGAAGGTGAAATAAAAATTATAGCCAGTTCTCCAAAGGGTATATCAGTAATTTCACCAGGAGATAGAATAGCACAGTTACTAATAATACCCAGCCTACATGATAAATTTTCCAGTCGTACTGTAGAAAGAGGTTCCAAGGGATTAGGCTCCACAGGTGTAGATTGGGCTATGCTTTCTTTAAATTTAGATTCTCGCCCCATGCTAAAACTAAATATTCAAGGACATGAATTTAATGGGCTACTGGATACAGGTGCAGACCTTAGCATCATCTCTCGTCAAGAATGGCCAAAACATTGGCCATTACAACAAGCCACTCAAACGCTTCGAGGCCTAGGAGTGGTGACTAATCCCCATAGAAGTGCAATGGTATTAGATTGGAAGGATCCTGAAGGATGTGAAGGAACTATACAGCCATATGTATTGGATCATCTTCCCGTAAATTTATGGGGACGAGATGTCCTAGATCAATTAGGTTTGACATTAACAAATAACATCAACCAAAATGCACCCACTATTATGACTAGACAAGGTTTTAGGAAAGGAAAAAGATTAGAAAAACAAGAACAAGGTATAGCAGCACCAATACAAATAGATCAAGGAACAGAAAGACATGGGTTGGATTTTCAGAAAGGGCCACTGAGACAATAAAAATTACTTGGAAATCAGAAAGACCAGTATGGGTTCCTCAGTGGCCCCTGACTAAAGAAAAGATACAAGCAGCCCATGACCTGGTCAAACAACAATTAGCAGAAGGACATATACAACCTTCTGTATCTCCCCATAATACTCCCATTTTTGTCATCAAAAAAAAAAATCTGGTAAATGGAGATTATTGCAAGATTTAAGAGCCATTAATAATGATATGGTTATTATGGGACCTGCTCAATCAGGGATTCCTCAGTTGTCTGCTTTGCCAAAAACCTGGTATGTTTTAGTTATAGATATTAAAGATTGTTTTTTTTCAATTCCAATTCATCCTGAGGATAGTCCACGTTTTGCATTTACTATCCCTGCACTGAATCATGAAGGTCCTGATCAGAGATATGAATGGAAAGTACTCCCTCAAGGGATGGCTAACAGCCCAACTATGTGTCAAATTTATGTTAACAAAGCAATCCAGCCACTTAGAAATCAAAATCCTGAACTACAAATATTTCACTATATGGATGATGTATTATTAGCACACAAAGATAAAAACACATTGCTAGAATGTTATGCCACACTTACAAACTTATTAAAAAATTATAATCTAGAGATAGCAATAGATAAAGTACAATTAAATTTTCCAATTAATTATTTAGGAGTTCTATTATCCTCAACCATGGTCCGTCCACCAAAAATTCAAATACGAGTAGATCAACTCAAATCACTTAATGACTTTCAAAAGTTATTAGGAGACATAAATTGGATAAGGCCTTATTTAGGTATACCAACAGGAGAGTTGGGACCTTTATTTGATATCCTAAAAGGTCCATCAGATCCAAATTCACCCCGAATGTTAACGCCTGAAGCAAGAAAGGCATTAAAAATCATTGAAACATATATGGAAAATATGCATTTGGATAGAATTGATATAAGTTTGCCTTTATTATTTATTGTACTACCAACAAAAAATATTCCTACAGGAGTATTTTGGCAAGAAGGTCCATTATTATGGATACATTTATCTTATTCTCCTAACACTATTCTTACTAGGTATCCTGAGGCTGTAGGACAATTAATACTCAAAGGAATAAAAGCAGCAAAGGGAGTGTTTGGAATTTCTCCCAATAAAATTATTACTCCATATACTATGAATCAAATTGATGAGTTAGCTAATGAGTTAAATACTTGGGCAATAATCATGTGCAAATCTAATGTTTCATTTGATAACCACTTACCATCTAATCCTTTATTGTCTTTTTGGTCATTGCATCCTGTAATTTTTCCAAAAATGACAAGAAAAACCCCTATCATGAATGCTCCAAATATATTCACTGATGGGTCAAATAATGGTACAGCAGCAGTAGTTACCCCTGATCAAACTTTTACATTTTTAGTACCCAAACAATCAGCTCAAAAGGTAGAGCTTAATGCAGTTTTACAAGCTTTTGTGATGTTTAAAGATTCTGTATTTAATTTATTTTCTGATAGTCAGTATGTAGTTAATGCTATAGTATCTCTTGAAGATGCTGGTAGGATTTCCCCTTCTTCTACTGTTTTCTCTTTGCTTTCCACTATACAAAGTCTAATCTGGGACAGAAAAGATCCATTCTTTATAGGACATATCAGGGCACATACAGAATTGCCTGGAGCCCTTAGTTTGGGCAATGATTTAGCAGATAAAACTACACATGACATACATATTTTCTCTACACTAGAAGAAGCTATAAATTTTCATAAAAAGTTCCATGTCAATGCTAATACTTTACAAAAGCATTTTAAAATAACTAAGGAACAAGCTAGACAAATAATAAAACAATGTCAAAATTGTGTGACCTTTTTACCACAAGTTAATCTTGGAGTCAATCCTAGAGGATTGATACCTAACCATATTTGGCAGATGGACGTCACACACTTGCCAGAATTTGGAAAATTAAAATATTTGCATGTTACAGTTGATACTTCTTCTGGATTTTTGATGGGCTCCCTTCATGCCGGAGAAAAAACTAAAGATGTTATAGCTCATTGCTTACAAAATTTTGCCACTGTGGGTGTTCCAAAACAGTTAAAAACAGATAATGCCCCTGGTTATACTTCTACCTCTTTTAAACAATTTTGCTCAACATTTGGCATTACTCATATAACAGGAATCCCATACAATCCACAGGGACAAGGCATAGTTGAAAGAGCTCATCAAACTATTAAAATGTACTTATTAAAGCAAAAAGAAGGAATTGGGAAGGGGTATATATTCCCCAAAGATAAACTTAAAATAACCCTTTTTACTCTAAACTTTTTAAATTTGGATTCATCAGGACTTAGTGCTGCGGAAAGGCATATGTGTCCAAAAAATGTACATAAGCCCAAGGTACTTTGGAAGGATATTCTAACAGGACAATGGAAAGGTCCTGACCCAGTAATTGTCTGGAGTCGGGGGTCTGTTTGTGTGTTTCCACAGGGAGAACAGCAGCCGATTTGGATTCCAGAGAGATTAACCAAGGTCCTGACCCAGTGATTGTCTGGAGTCGGGGGTCTGTTTATGTGTTTCCACAGGGAGAACAGCAGCCGATTTGGATTCCAGAAAGATTAACTAAAGCGATTTCTACAGACCAAAAAGAAGATGATTTGGCTCAAATCCATAACAACTGATATCCAAAACTCCAGTTTGGCTATTCTTACATCTGCAACAGAACCAGGATGCTTTTTTCAATATCTATTTTATTATTGCCCTTTGCCATATCATGAAGTTCTATTTTGTTTTTTGAGCTCATACAGACCTAGGTTAATGTTTTGCTGATCAGTTCTATTTTTTGACTATAGAGTTTTTAAACATTGCAATGGAGATTTCACCTGTAAAAAGTTATAAGGCCTTTACTATAATGTTATGTGTTGTATGTATTATATTATGTGTGCACACTTGTGTTTTGTGTTATATGTTTGAATGTACGTATGTCCATATATCATATATGATGAGCGCTCATGATAAAATGGATCCAAATATTTTTTTTTCACGTGATTTATATGGTTTAATTTAAATTGGGTAAACAACTGTTGAGGATTGTTTTAATATGTAAACAAAAAAGAAGGTTAACAGATCTGTTTGTTTACTTTCACCTTTCCTTTTCATTATATTTAATAATTCTCTTAAAGATAATGTAAATTGTTAAGAAAATTGTTTTCTTTTAGTGCCTTCTGTAATGTTACATAATTTTTTCTTTAGCCATTATTGCCAGAATTCCTATCTTCATCCCAGTGCTGGTGAAGTCAAAGATAAAACCAATCTACAGCTTCTACAATAGCCATCACTGAACTGCTTGCAGAACTTGCCTGGACACATTGTGAGCTCACCTGTATGCATTGTGAACTATCTGTTGGTGCAGCGACTTGTGGTAGTGTTGGGGTATTTTTGCTGATGATGTCACCGGTGGTACAATTTTTCAAAGGAGCCCTCAATTGGCTTAATGTCATGGCATTTTGCATCCTCCTCTACTAGTGAAGGTCTAAAATTTGGGGGCCAACAGAGGTGAGGCAAAGAACCTCACCCCCCCACTGGTGCAAAGGCCTATCCACAAGTATAGCTGTATGCTGGACCGGTAGTCAGTGACGGGTATGATCCAATTGCAGTGGTACCAACCTAAGACAGGAGGCTGACGCCTAGAGGTCAGTTCATCCGATGACGGGTAAGGACCATATGTTGAATTGGACTGCCTAACAGACACGGTCCCTAAGCCACATGCTTGTTGTTTAAACAGAGAGGGGGAGATGTTGAGAGCCACAGCCGAAGGGGCCCCAGCAAACTTCCAGCTGCCAGCAAACTTCCAGCTGCCGGCTGATGATTGGCTCACAGCGGCCCCAGCAACATCTAGCTGATTGGCTCCTCTGCGGTGATGCTCATTGGACTGTTTCCCTGCCCTTTCAGACCACGGAGCTGCTCATTGGGGGACTTTTTTGGCTCCGCCCACGTGACCCAGCCAATGGGCCTCAAGAGCAGGAGGATTGTGGGAGGTGGAGAGAAGCTTGTGGGGGAGAGAGAGGCTTGTGGAAAGCCGGTGGTGGCAGTTGAGGCTCTGAGGGTTTTTCCTGAGAGGCTGTTTTGTTTGGCGTGTGTGGTTCTAAAAATAAAGTTAGTTTCTTTTGACAAGTGGCTCCTGATTGTGCCCAGCCAGACTGCAGCAAACTCCTATATACAATAAGTATCAATAGAAACAGTATTTGGCAGATAATAGGCTCCCCTATAGTTCTTGAGTTTAAGTGTTTTCAGTAGAAATTTGTTTGCCTCAGTGCTGAGAATTTCTTCAAACCTAAATCCCCAGG
This sequence comes from Marmota flaviventris, assembly GCF_047511675.1. Lineage (NCBI taxonomy): Eukaryota > Metazoa > Chordata > Mammalia > Rodentia > Sciuridae > Marmota > Marmota flaviventris. The sequence goes on from NC_092504.1 coordinate 65,458,092, forward strand.
TTTATCACCTTTGAACTTCAAAGACAGGGTTCTTGGCTCAGCAGAGTCCTGCTCCTGGTTTTCAGAGCCAAAGGTAGCTTCTCTGTCTCTCCATCTTGATCCAGACTGAATTTGGGAGATGGGTGTTAGCAAGTCAACGCCTTCATCCTCCCACCAATATTTATTATAACAGCTCTGCTTTGTGCTTTCTCTGAGTTCTAAGTATCTTCTCACAGCAGGCAACTGCTCTCTCCCCTGCTCTGTGTCACTGAGCACTAGGATATCACTGCAGCTACAGTAATACTGGCTAAAGGAGAGTGGTGTAAATCAGATGGGAGTTGACTCTGTGTTAAGCAATATCAGACAAGCACAAGAAGCTATGGATTCTATGGAGTGAGAGACCCTGATTTGGATATAGTTTTTCTGTTATCTCTCTTGCTCTAAGACTGCTATTCTGGATTCTGCGACCACATCTGTATTCCAGCTAGCAAGTACATGACCTGTCAACTGCACATGGTATTGCCTCTCTCCTTCCACTAGCCACAATCTAGTCATTCAGCCATGGCCAAATGCAAGGGAGGACAAATGTGTACCTTTAACTAGACAGACATATGTCCAACTAAAACCTCCATTATTTTAGAAAAAATAGGAAACAAATCTTTTAACATTCAGGGTTCCTTCATCTTGTAACAAAAAGCCCTAGAGGAAAAATACTTTGTTTAATGCATTTTGCCATAGTGACTAGGAGCTAAATGTATAGAGATCCAGGGTATTCACATAGAAAAAAGAAAAACACTTTAAGATAATATTTATCTATAGCTACAGTAATTGTAATGGCTTGCCTTGATAAAAATTATTATTCCATGTATTCCATTCATGACTTTGGACATTTTTTTTTTTTTGGAAGCAGCGAAAGCCACACATTAGTTTTGGGGTTGACCTTCTCCATCTTCTTGAATCACTGAGAACCCTAAGTGATAAATATTAAGTCCTGAGGCACTTCATATAGAACTAGTGCTGTCCATCCAGACCCAGTCAGAATATAACAATATGGTGTTCAACTATTCTGGACAGGCTTTGGCTTAGAAGACTGCTTTTATAGTGACCTGCATTTGCTAAGCTAAATGTTCTTTAGTAAGAAAAACTGTTCAACGGTTAAATTTAAAAAGCTAAAGTCTAATCTGTAAAAAGGACACGTCTAATTTTTCTTCCCACAGATGCCTCCAAACTTTGAAATAAAGCAGCTCTACATTTTGTTGATTTTGAGTTCACCAGTTCCTTTCTTTTTATCTGTTGTTTATCCAGTTACTTCCACCTGGCTCTTTCAGTTTCCCCTTCACTTACCCAGACATATAAAAGGCCTAGGGAGTCTTATTTACTTTCTTAGCCACCCTTCCATTCAATATCCCTGCTGTCCTTCAAAGCAGTTTATCTCTCCACGTCCTTCTGGTCAAATCAAATAATGTGTTCAAGTTACATTTCTTAGGATCAAGAACATGTTTACCTGTCACCTAAATTTATTTGAAAAAGGCAGGTTGGCATAGTCATGGGTAACCCCTGATTCAAAACAGCTCTGTCTGCTTGTGTATTGGGAGGACACTACAGTTTTCTGAGATTGTGGCACTTTGGGTTATTTGACCTGCAGGTCTACAGGATGCCTTGCCAGTAGCACCAGTGAGAAATTTGTGGGAGAGCCTGGACATTGAGTTTCAGGTCATCCTCTAATGTTATCTATCTCCCTGAATTCCTGCTTCTGTCTGCACCATCTTCTAATTCCCTTCCAATAGTCCACTTTGGATCTCTCCTTAATTTATTGAAATCCTAAAATCCTTTTTGTATTTGTCTGTGCAACCTCTTGGGTATAACATGTTTACTGTCAAATATGTTAAAGTATTCTGTCTTAATTCATCCTCCAGAGAGTATCTTCTGTAAATTACCAAAAAAAAAAAAAAAAAAAAAAGTCTTCTAGTTGTAACACTATGGGATTTGGTGGGATAAATTCAGCTCAAGCTTTCACAACACAATATTTAGCAGCTGCAAAGGAAAGGAAGACAAAGCTGCCAGGTTATCCTCAGAAAATCCCAAGACACATATTTTTAACATTTGCAATCTTATTTACATAAATTTGTATGTTCCATTGAAAAGACACTGACTCCAATTATGTAAAATAAAATACTCAATTCCCCTTTATCTGAGGGTGAATAATCACACATTCTAGGCCTTCATGCCTGCTACCCAGGGTGATTTCTTTGGCTTCTCTTTTTCTGCTCCAAGAGTTTCTCTCTTTCATTCCTACCCTCTAATATATTATCATTTTGTTCTTTTCGTAGTAGAGTTGGCCCCAAAATATTAGTTTTTCTATTATGAGCTCACCTTGGAATCCTCTTTTTTAACAAATCCCTCCTTTTCTCCATAACAAGGAAACACTGCTCCACCCGCCCCTTCCCCCAATTCAGCTTGGAGTACCAGTGTTTGGGTGGTAGAAATCCCATCTGGGTCCAGTTTTCAGCCTTACACATGAGGGAAGGATCCGGAGAAGATTAATATAGATGTCAATAATCTGACTCAAATGCTGCCTTCCACTGGCGCTTATAATTGAAGGTTGACTCGCTTATATTTTCAATGTCATTTCTCCTCTCCAGGTGGATGGATGGATATCAGAGTTATTGCAAAATAAATTCATTAGAATAATTCACAGAAAGTGTAGGAAGCCCAGAAGCCAGAGCTTTGAGAAAAGAGAAAGCAAGAGTCTCCATTGGGAGCAATCTCACTCAACCCAAGACAGGCCTTGTGACATGACACAGAAGGCTTACCTGCAAACCACTACCACAGGGGCACAGGAGGTCCAGAGGATCATACACAAAAATAATGTCACTGAACCAAGAGTGGTCATATAGCTCTTGATTCACTTCTATCCTCTGAAAAGCATTCTAAAAAGTCACTCCCTAACAATTTTATGGGGTGGTTCATGTTCTCTACCAGGTTTAGGAAACTGCTTTGTAAACTCAAGACCATCTATTGGATTGAAATGCAATTTAGTCAAGAGCGACCTCTCAGAGGTACATGGATTTCTGACCTTAGCCTTTGAAATGGCTTCTCTCCCTCCCCATCAGCAATGTAGTGGTCTATTTGGAGCCTGTGTCAACAAAGTCAAATATGCAGGGCCGAGGGGACAGCAGTGGGGTCAAGCAGTGAATGTTGGAACAGTGGCCAACATATTTTGTGACATTCAGGGAGTGTTTTGTTGGTTGGTTGGTTGGTTTCATATTTGAGCCAAATGCTACTCCTCTCACTTTGAACTGAAGTCAGCAGAAGAGAAGTGCAAACCTCCACTGACCACAAAGTACAGAAGCACAGTCCTAGGAAGCTGGGTGGTTCCCCTGCTGTGCCTGCAGAATGCTGGCCATGCTGATGCAGGCGAGAGGAGGCTTCTTGTTCACTAGGGATTTCACCCTCTGCCTGCAGTTGCCCAGGCAAGAATTGCAGCCAGGGCAAAATTATCAGAAATTCGCTGGGAAAATAGATTCATCTCCTTTAAAAACTGCAAAAATGGATTCAGCCCACACTATCCCACTTAAAGAATTCTTATTTTTTTTCTTCCTTTTCCAGTGACTATGCTTCATCCTAGATGTTGGATCATGTGTGGTCTGGGGATGCATCAGTAGTAAAGGACAGGAAGGAGGTGGGGACCCTAGGAATACTGTGCTCCTTCTGCTAAAGGTATACCTGAAAAGTGTCCTTTAGCTACTCAGCAGAGTTCTGCTTTTCTTTTTGAAATACACCACTTCCTTCTCCCATTTATTGAGTTAAGTGAATTGGGAATATGTTTTCTCTAAACTTAATATTCAGTTTTTCATTTATTTATTCATTCAATTTATTTGTATATCTAAGAGTGCTTAGATACACAGCAAACAAAATAGGTAAAAAAAAATTCTTGCTCTCGTGAATTTATATTCAATTATTTAATCTTTATGATAGATAGGCCACGAGGCAGGTCTGTTATGGTGCCCTTTTCAGAGGGAACTTGCTAAAAGTCATACAGTCAGTGGAAGGCTAAGTGGGGAAGTGAACCCAGTAGGCTGGCTCCAGAGAGCCCATATTCTTCCCATCAGACTCTACACTCCCTGGTGGGACTGATGGCTGTGACTTCTAGTTCAGAAGAACAGAAGGTCAGGCACACATCTGTAATTTTTAGAGGTAAAGTCTATAATCCACAAGATGGTTTAATGACAAAAAAAAATTATTTAAACAAAATATTGTGTGTGAATTTCCCACTTTGAGGGTCATACTTAAATGCAATCTGTTTCCTTCGAACAAGCTCTGATAGGCAGGGGAGGATCGGCCAAACAGCTGAAAGACCAGAAGATTGGAGGATGCCATTGGTTTGCAAGTAGAGGCAGGTGCTGGGGTGAGGGAATCTCATATCAAGAATTCTCAAGCTCAAAAGTTTACCTCAGGCATCATTAGCACCAACCAAATAGTTCACATTTGGGATTTTTCTCAGACAGCTTTATGAGCTCAATTTGATTATTTCACTTAAATAAAATCAAGATAAAAGATAAAATAACAGTCAATCTGCTCAAAGCATACTGTTCAACAAGAAATAGAGGCATTCTTACTTTGCTTACTGGCTTCTCAATCAGAGGGTTTGCAAAGCAAACTGGAGCTAGGCTGCTGTACACAGAAGGTTTCCATTGTTGCTCCTGTAGTTAAGAAAACAGAGAAAGAGATTTCAGGGACTTGGCTGACTTTCTGCTGCTGAGAGCCATTTCCCTGCTGCTCACAATAGTGCCTCAAGCACTTGAACTCCACATTTGTCACTTGAAATACCTGAGTCAGCGTTTTTGCATGGCCCTTCAGTCTACAGCCTATGCAAACCCATTTAACCTTGTACAGAGACAGATTACAAAACCACTTATGACATTCTGAAGGAATTAATGTACCCATGTTGACAGCAATTCAGGATATTTTCAGCTTTATCTGTTAAGGTATTTTTCTAGAACATAAGTTAGATTAAAAGAATTTTTTAAAAAAAAACGACTTTCCTAATATCTCATTCCCTAAAAACAATGACCACAGGTCAACCTCTGATTTTTAAACCTTTGATTCTGAATGGGATGATTTCCAAAGTTCTTTACCTACTATTCAGAATCCTCCCAAAGAACTCTTACTACTTTTTCAACTTCAGCTCCAACTTAACCTTACAATTTACCCAATAACTCATGCAAGACTGGTCAATGTATTTTTTTAAATGGTCTCCAATTTGTATCTTTGTTTATGCTGTTCCTGGTTCCTAAAAATATACTTCTTCAATATCTGCCTGTGAATTCCTACCTGTCCTATAAAGTCCAGTTCAACTTCCCTAGGAAACATTTTCCTATGTTCCTCCACTTCTGACTAGAGTCACAATAAATTTCTCCCTACCACAGAGTCCCATGGTACTATTCTTAGAGTACTTATCACTGCGTGAGCCACCTGGGATGAAAATCATGTTTCGGTATTTCTTAGCCTTTATAATTTAGCACAGAGTAATTTTTAAAAAATTTCTAATTAGAGTAAATTTTCTTTGGTTAACTGATCTCTTCCTGCATGTCTTTATTAAGATCCAATTGTCTCCAATCCCAGTTCCAATCTCACCACACATATTTTTCATCCTCTCTTTCAATCTTGTTAGAAGAGTCATCAAGAGGAAAAAAAAAATGAAAATTTAACTGTACATATCAACAAACCCCATAAAATAAAAATGAACTTTAATAATAAATCAGCAAGTATTGACCCATCCCCACCTCCTGCTGCTCATTAATTGGCTGTGTTATTCGAAGTAAAGGAAGATTTTTCAGTGATCTTAGCAAAGGAATGGAGTATAAGCTTCTGGACTCTCTACTCCTGCTGTTACTAATTATCTTACCCTGCCCCCAATGGGGCAAATTACTTATTCTCTCCACCAGGGTGGCCCTTCCTATAAATGTGGTTTGCATTATTTACACACATCTCACAGGGTATTTTGAGACTAATTGCAGAGATATCCATGGCCTAGAAAGGCAAAGCATAACCCCTGGGGAGAGGGCCCTGCAATTTACCCTTAAGAGAAGTCATTGAAACCTCTGACTTCTTCCCAGAATCTGAAAACAGGGGCTATAGTTGGATTCCTAAAGATGTGGATTGCTGTCCATTAGGAGTTAAACCAAGACCAGCAACTCATTTCGCAGGTCATGTTCCAGCTGTCAAAGTGTAATTACCATCAAACCCCACTGGCGCAGGTTCCAACCATATTAGTGAATGCATGAATGAAAGTTCCAAAAGATCGAATTACCAACTTCCACCTTCCAAAGATAAAAGGACATTGAATGGCACCAGGGAAAAGGCCAAATTATGTCAACTTGAGACTACAATTTTTTTTTTTAATGAAAATAACAGTTGCCATGTTGATGATAGGGAAACATGATTCTGTGTTGAGCATGTCAATCTGCAGAAGCAGTAGATGAATCTGAAGAACTTTGCCCTTCAGTCTGAGGCTTGTCCAGTTGCTATGGCAACATGTAACTAGCTTTCTCAGGAGGTTGTGCATCCTGATTTTCTTTAGACCAAACAATCCCTTGATAAGTTCACACTGGGTATACTTAAGACCAAAACAGCACAGTAGTTGCAAAACAGATTTCTTACTTGTAAATTATTTATTTGGTGGGAAAATACATTATGAGTCTGGACCACATAGAAAGGTAACTTCTGAAATAATGGGTTCATACGTAAGGCATTAGACTAGTGGTAGGCATACAGTTATTATTAAACAGTGTTTCCCTTTTCCTTCCCCTCCCATCCTCATTTCAGGCTTTCCCCATGGGTTTTTATTATTCTGGTTTGGATGACTGGCATTATTTACCTTTTGTTCCCCACTAACTCACCATTTGCTGAATATGGGAGTCTGGATGCTGAGGTTGGGCTTGGAACAAGGAGAGGAGTTAGAGAATTAGAGAAAGGTTGTTGAAGCCCCAGGCATATCAGCCATCCTCTACAGATCTCTGCAAAATGAGAGCAATTGTTGCCCCTGTATCTTCTTCTCATGATAACTTCAGAGCACTTTAAAATTGCTACACAACTTCTCAGAGATTTCCACATGAAAGGGGCTTAGGGTAATTTTTCTAAGATTAACTCTTAAAAGAAGAAAAAGCTGTTGTGAAGACCTTGAACTGTAATGACAACCTTTAGTGTTTATCCTGGTGCCTGAAATATAATGACAATTCCTGGTACAAAAGGACAGAAATAATTTAGATTTTTTTGAGGTGGAAGGATATGGGGATCATCTGATAGGTTCTGCTAGAATGACTGAGCAGTCCAGGTGGTATCTGCTTAGGGATACATTGACTGAGGCAGCTCAAAGAATCCTACCTACTCAGAAGGAAAGAAAGTGTCCTTCCTCAGAAATCTTGATCTTATACTGTATATAAAGAAGGGACATTTATATCTATCAATGGTCCCACCCTGTTTTCCACACACCTTGAACCTTGGAACAATTGTGTTCTATTTTGAGATGGAAGCAGCTTCTACCTGTCACTCATTGTTTATTGGGAGCAAACATTTATTGGGATTTCTTGTATCTGCAGAGTACTTTAAAAATCTGTTAACAAAGCACTTCAGTTGCCCCTTCAACTGCTCAAAAGCCACAAACTGTTTCTGGGACCTAGATGTGGAGGGAACTGTGACATTTCAAACACACTGTGGGAAAAGAGGAAGGAGAAAGTTCCTGAAGCAGGATGTGATCTAGATAACCGCCATTGCCCCAGGCCCTGCTCTCAGGCCCCCTGCTCTGGTTGTGGTGGCCAACCAACAGGTTTGGGCTTGCTCCACCCATTGCAGCTGGAGTTCCTTTCTTGGAAGGGTCAAGCACACAGATGCAGAGGTGAGGTGGCCTTGGAAAAAAGAGGACTGGGTGGAGGGCGTCTTGCTGTTGACTCACAGGGGCTTGACCAGACTTCCTCCCTTTTTCTACAGTTTTGGTGAACTTGAGTAAACTGTACATACTGCTACATTTTCCTCCTTCCTTTTCGACTATTATCACAGACATTTGAGCAGTGAGAGAAGGTCACAGGGGGAACAGCTCACAAGCAATCCTGTTTTTGAGTTTTCTAGGCAGGATCTTGTTAGAGGCTAGCCTGCTTATGCATTCTCCAGCACCTCCCTTAGTACCCATTTCCCTTAAATGCACTGCTAAATTTTTGCATTTAAATTTCCATTTCCTGGATGTTTTACATGCTGATTTTTAAAACCTCCCTTGGGCATTTGCCTTTCTTCCCAATGTTTTATATATCTTCTGAACCACCTGTGCCTATCACAAGGCTACCATTACACAGAGCATTAAAACAAATACTGTTGCAACACTGCAGGTTAGTGGGCTCCTGAAAGGAGGCACGTTCCCCTCACCATCCCCGCGTGTCTCCCGGTGAGTTGCCTGCTGCCTTTGTCCAAATGCATGTGTGTTCAGTTAGAACACCACTTGGTATCGTACCCCGGTGACCACTTCCACCACATGTTACATGTTCTCTACTTTTTTACAGTCTTTGGGTTTATAAGATTTAGCCACTACACAATGTTCCCTCAACAAAGTAGATTAGATTGTGTTGATATCTTGATTTATATTTCTGTTTTTTTCCCTGTAACTAAAAAAAATTTTTCCCTGTCTTTTGAATCATTGTTTAGAGTATGTTTCCAAAAAGACATAAACATTTTTACACCTTTGGTTAGTTACTATGTAGTCATTACTTTTCAAAAGGTTTGGATAAGTTTCCACAGCTCTCTAATACACAGCATACATACATAGTGTACATATCGAAGTACATTACTCAACACACACACATCGACTCTTTTGTTTTCTTAACAGCAAACCCATGAGGAAACACCATAATTAACTTCATATTTATAGAAGACACTAAGAGCCACAGAGGTTAAGTAATTCTTCGTCAGATGACCAATGTCCCTTTTGGGGCGTCTTTGGCTTCAAGTGCCTGCTGTACCCAGTTCTTCCCTGGTTTCAGTGAGTAATTGATGACTCTTTGTCTATCCTGTACTTCTTCAGCTTGTGTCACAGTGCAAGAAGGAATGTGGAGTCATAAACATGGGATCAACTTATAGCTCTGCACTTACTAGCTGTGAGATGCTGAGTAAGCTGCTGAACCTTGCTAAGCCTCAGTTTCCCCAAATGTAAAATGGGATAATACCTACATCATAGGCTTATTTGAAGGATTTAAATTGAAATTCAGCTCAGCAAAGAAACTTACCTTTTTAAAAAATGCTATTATTTTTTCACTTAAAGAAAGTTTTTTTTTTGTCATTATTCCTTGTATTATTTTCCAGAGCAAACTAGCAAATGTCTAGGAGTCTTTATTATAGTTTAGTATGTAGATTTCCTTCTCTATTGTCAATCAGCAATCTAGAAATTAATTTAATTCAATGCTGTTAGTAAGGATTTTTAATTATTAGTATTAACACATATTAATTGTACAAATTAATGAATTTCACTGTGACATTTACATACATGCATATGTTGTGCCTATAGAATTTTTTTTATTTTTAAAATTTGTTCTAATTAGTTATACATCATAGTAGAATGTATTCTGACATATTATATATATATATATATATATATATATATATATATATATATATATATATGGAGTATAACTTTTCATTCTTCTGGTTGATGTAGAATTACATTAGTTACATCTATGAGAATTTTTATATAAAATATTTATAAGTAAACTAGAATTTTATCAAAATGTTTAAATAATGATTGTAATAATTATAAAAGCTACAGATACATTGTTTAGAAATTTATTAAATAAGCTTAAACAGGCATGTTTATTTTAAAATTATAAGCAATATTCAACATTTATATATTATAAATCAAAACTATAAATATACATTTATTTAAAATAAAACTTTTATCAGGCCCAGTGTTACACACCTGTAATTCTAGCATCTCAGGAGGCTGAGACAGGAGGATTGTGAGTTCAAAGCCAGCCTCAACAACTTAGCAATGCCCTAAGCAACTCAGTGAAACCCTGTCTCTAAATAATATATAAAAAAGGGCTGGGATGTTTTGTTTAGTGGTTAAGCACCCCTGAGTTTGATCCCTGGTACCAAAGCAAAACAAAACAACAACTTATACCATTAACATTCATAAAACTAATATTTAAAATATTTCTTAAAAGCAATCAATTATGAGTTAATTTAATAAGCACAGGTTTATGAATGTCAATGCTTTTAAATAAGTATGTCTGCCTCTAAGGACCTTATAAATAAGTTAATCATGATGCAGTAGAAAGCACTGTCCTCCTACTCTGAAGACCTGGATTTGAAAACTGGCTTTGACACTTGATATGAAACCTTTTTGGGGTTCCACTTCTTCATCAGTAAAAGTACTGTATAGAGTACTTGAATATAAATATAAATATAAATATAAATCTATATATATACTTGAATATATAAATATATATATAAATGTATATACACACATATATAGTGATATATATATATATATATATATATATATATATATATATATACACATATAGATAATACTTGATGCATATATACAGAGTACTTAAATATATATATAGTCCAGTAAGGAATTGTATCTGAAAACAATCACCAAATTTCGATACATTTAAAAAGAGATGTTTAAAAATTCCTGATCTTTTTGGAATGTCAAAACCAAGTCATGTGCTAGTTATGCCACCCAAAAGTTCATCGAACTGTAGTACATACACTCTTAAGTCCTCCAGGAGTTAGAAAAGGTAAATGAAATTAAAATGGGAAGCTACCAATTCAAACATGAGAAAACATCACACAGGAGAAATATTTCTCCATAGTTTCCAAATGTCTCAGAAGGTCAACTTCATACTGGAAATGATCCCAAAAGTATGAGCTCTAGAGGGTTCAAATCTAAATCAATCACAATAACAGTGATTTCAACAGGAGGGAGGGGGAACCAAATGTGCTACAACCTGTGACTCTATATATTGGAACAATTTGGAGACTTGCGCCGAATTCGGGTAAAGTTATGAATGGATAAGAGGCAAGTTAGGTTAGGTCCCTTCAAAATTCATGTGGGTTAGGTCCCTTCAAAATTCATGTGCTGAAGTCCTAATCCATGTAGTACACCTCATAAAGTGGCTGTATTTGGATGCAGAGTTTAAAGTGGTAATAAAATGACATCATACGATGCACTCTAATGCAATTTGACGGGCACCCTTAAAAAGAGATTAGGATAAAAATACATGCCGAGGGAAGACAATGGGAAGAGACAGGGAGAAGACAGCTGCCTACCAGCCAAGAGGGGAGGCCTCAGAAAGAATCAACCCTATCTATACCTTGATTTCAGACATCTGGCTAAGAAGAGGCTTGAAGAAACGAAGGAAAAAATTTATTATATAAGCCACCCAGTCTGGGTACTTTGTTATGGCATCCTTACAAAGTATTCTAGCAAATAAGAGCCTCAATGTCAATGGGAAGGGCTCTGTCAATGTCAAAAGTCAGTCAGTGTAAAGATTGTCAAATGGATTGAGAGGGTGCTGCAGTGACCAGCGACAAAGGTAGGGTTTGCACAACAGCACTGAGCAGGCATTGAGGACATAAAGGTGTACAAGATGCTGTCTTACCCTCAAGGGCTCCCCAAGCCTAGGAGGGGAAAGGTAAATAAGTAATATTTAAAGTGGCAGTAAAGATTTAGGATATCTCTGTAGTATAGTTTAAAGTCTGGTATTGGGATGCCTCCTGCTTCACTTTTCTTGCTAAGGATTGCTTTGGCTATTCTGGGTCTCTTATTTTTCCAAATGAATTTCATGATTGCTTTTTCTATTTCTATGAATAATATCATTGGGATTTTAATAGGAGTTGCATTAAATCTGTATAACGCTTTTGGTAGTATGGTCATTTTGACAATATTAATTCTGCCTATCCAGGAGCATGGGAGAGCTTTCCATCTTCTGAGGTTTTTCTTCAATTTCTTTCTTTAGTGTTCTGTAGTTTTCATTGTAGAGGTCTTTCACCTCTTTTGTTAGATTGATTCTCAGGTTTTTGGTGTGTTTTTTTTTTTTTTTTGAGACTTGTGTGAATGGGGTAGTTTTCCTAATTTCTCCTTCAGTGGATTCATTGCTGATGTATAGAAGTGCATTTGATTTATGGTGTGATTTTATATCCTATTACTTTGCTGAATTCATTTATTAGTTCTAGAAGTTTTCTGGTGGAACTTTTTGGATCTTCTAGATATAGAATCAGGTCATCAACAAAAACTGATAATTTGAGTTTTTCTTTACCTATATGTATCCCTTTAATTTCTTTCTTTCTGTCTAATTGCTCTGGCTAGAGTTTCAAGGATGATGTTGAATAGAAGTGGTAAAAGAGGACAGTCTTGTCTTGTTCTAGTTTTTAGAGGGAATGCTTTAAAGTTTTCTCCATTTAGAGTGATGCTGGCCTTGCATATATAGCTTATACGATCTTTTTTTTTTTTTTTTAAGAGAGAGAGAGAGAATTTTTTTTTTTTAATATTTATTTTTCAGTTTTTGGCAGACACAACATCCTTGTTTGTATGTGGTGCTGAGGATCGAACCCGGGCCGCACGCATGCCAGGCGAGCGCGCTACTGCTTGAGCCACATCCCCAGCCCAGCTTATACGATCTTGAGGTACGTTCCTACTATCCCTAGTTTTTCTAGTGTTTTGAACATGAAGGTGTGCTGTATTTTGTCAAATTCTTTTTCTGCATCTGTTGAGAAGATCATATGATTGATTCTTGTTTTTAAGTCTATTAATATGAGAAGTTTACATTAATTGATTTCCATATATTGAACCAATCCTGCATCCCTGGGATGAACCCCACTAGATCATGGGGCACTTTTTAATACGTTTTTGTATGCGAGTTGCCAGGATTTTAGAATCTATATTCATTAGGGATATTGGTCTGAAGTTTTCTTTCCTTGATGTGTCTTTGTCTGGTTTTGGTATCAGGGTGATATTGGCCTCATAAAATGAGTTTGGAAGGGTTCCCTCCTTTTCTATTTTATGGACTACTTTGAAGCATTTGATGTTAATTCTTCTTTGAAAGTCTTGTAGAACTGAGAATCCATCTGGGTCTGGGCTTTTCTTGGTTGGTAGGCTTTGGATGGCATTTTCTATTTCATTACTTGAAATTGATCTGTTTAAATCATGTATGACCTCCTCATTCAAATTGGGTAGATCATATGTCTCTAGAAAATTGTTGATGTCTTCGATATTTTCTATTTTATTAGAGTATAAATTTTCAAAATATATCTAATTATCTTCTGTATTTCAGACATGTCCATTGTGATACTTCCTTCTTCATCTCACTTTTTAGTAATTTGAGTTTTATCTCTTTTTTTCTTCATTAACATGGCTAGGGGTTTTTCTATTTTACTTATTTTTTATTTTTTTTAAGAAATTTATTGGTTGCTCAAAACATTACATTGATCTTGACACATCATATATCATACCTTTGTTTCAAATGGGGTATGAATTCTTATTATTCTCCTGTGTACAGATTGCAGAATCACGTTGATTATACAGCCACGTTTATACATACTGCCAAACAAGTGTCTGTTGTATTTTCTATTTTACTTATTTTTTTTCAAAAAAACAACTTTTTGTTTTGCCAATTTCTTCAATTTTCTTTTGTTTTGATTTCATTGGTTTCAGCTTTGATTTTAATTATTTCCTGTCTTCTACTGCTTTTAGTATTAATTTATTCTTCTTTTTCAAGGGTTTTGAGATGTAGTATTAGGTCATTTATTTGTTGACTTTTATTTTTTTAATGAATGCTTTCAATGCAATAAACTTTCCTCTTAGTACTGCCTTCAGAGTGTCCCAGAGATTTTGATATGCTGTATCAGTGTTTTCATTTACCTCTAAAAGTTTTTTTATTTCATCCTTGATTTTTTCTACTATCCATTCATCATTGAATAGTGTATTATTTAGTCTCCATTTGTTAGAGTAGCTTCTATTTTTTTATTCTGTCTTTGATTTCCAATTTTATTCAATTATGATCTGATAGAATACAGGGTATTATCTTTGTTTTTTTGTATTTACTAAGAGTTGCTTTGTGGCCTAAGATATGGTCTATTTTAGAGAAGGAGCCATGTGCTGCTGAGAAGAAAGTACTTTGTTTGTTGATGGATGAAATATTCCATATATGTCTATTAAGTCTAAATTATTGATTATATTATTTATTCTATAGTTTCTTTATTTAGTTTTTGTTTGAAATATCTGTCTAGTAGTGAGAGAGGTGTGTTACAGTCACCCAGGATTATTATGTTGTGGTCTATTTGATTCTTGAAATTGAGAAGGGTTTGTTTGATGTACATAAATGCTCCATTGTTTGGGGCGTAAGTATTTACAATTTTTATGTCTTGCTGATATATATTTACCTTAAGAAGTATGAAGTGTCCTTCTTTCTCTCTTCTGGTAACTTTGGCTTGAAATCTACTTTATCTGAAATGAGGATGGGACTACCTGCTTGTTTATGCAATTCATATGAATGATATGTTTTTTTCCCATCCTTTCACCTTCAGCCTGTGGATGTCTTTGTCCATGAGTTAAGTCTCTTGAAAACAGCATATTGTTGGGTCTTGCTTTTTAATCCAATCTGCCAGTCTGTGTCTTTTGATTGATGAGTTTAGGCTGTTAACATTCAAGGTTGTTATTGAGATACGATTTGTATTCCCTGTCATTTTGACTTATCTCTGGTTTTTAATTTGACACAGTTTCTCCTTTAGTTGAATATTCCTTTAGTGTGGAAATGGCATGGTATTGGCACCAAAATAGACACGTATATCAATGACACAGAACAGAGGACACAGAGAAAAATACAAATACAATTATCTCATACTAGACAAAGGTGCCAAAACATTCACTGGAGAAAAGATAGCCTATTCAACAAATGGTGCTGGGAAAACTGAAAATCCATATGTAGCAAAATGAAATTAAACTTCTATCTCTCACCCTGCACAAAAATTAACTCAAAGTGGATCAAAGACTTGGGCACTAGAACAGAGACCCATGCCTAATAGAAGAAAAAGTAGGCCCAAATTCTCACCATGTCAGCCTAGGATCTGACTTTCTTAACAAGATCGCTAAAGTGCAAGAAGTAAAATCAGAATAAATAAATGGAATGGATTCAAATTAAAAAGCTTCTTCTCATCAAAAGAAACAATCAATAATGTGAGGAGAGGGCCTACAGATTGGGAGAAAATCTTTGCCACATGTACCCCTGATAAAGCATTAATCTGTAGGATATATAAAGAACTCAAAAAAAAAAAAAAAAAAAAAAAAACCCTAATAACCCAAATGAGCTAAGAAACTGAACAGACACTTCACAGAAGAAGTAATACAATCAATCAACAAATATATAAAAAAGTGTTCAATATTTCTAGCAATTAGAGAAATGCAAATCAAAACTACACCAAGATTTCCTCTCACTCCAATCATAATGGCAATCATCAAGAATACAGGCAACAATAAATGTTAGGATGTAGGGGCAAAGGTACACTCATACATTGCTGGTGGGACTCAAATTGGTGTAACCACTATGAAAAGCAATTTGAATATTCCTCAGAAAACTCAGAAAAGAACCACCATCAACCCAGTTATTCCACTCCTCAGTTTATACCCAAAGGACTTAAAAGCAACCTACTACAGTGATACAGCCATGTCACTGTTTATCACAATTCAATTCACAATAGTTAAGCTATGGAACCAACCTAGGTGTCATTCAATAGATGAATAGATAAAGAAAATGTGTTTATATATATATATATATATATATATATATATATATATATATATATATATAATGTATATATTTATATGTTTATATATATATATATATATATATATATATATATATATATATATATATAAATATTCAATGGAATATTACTCAGCTTTAAAGAAGAATGAAATCATGGCATTTGCCAGTAAATGGATGGAGTTGGAGTATATCATGCTAAGCGAAATAAGGCAATCCCCCCAAAATTAAAGGCCAAATGTTTTCTCTAAAATGTGGATGTTAATTCACAATAAGGGAAGGGGCACTAGAAAAGAATAGAGTTACCTTAGATTAGGTAGAGGGAAGTGAAGGGAGGAGAGGGGATGTGTGGGTAGGAAGGATAGTAAAACAAATAAGACATTATTACTGAATGTATATATGTGACTACATGATCAAAATGATTCTACAACATGTACACTCAGAAAAATGAGAAATTATATCCCATCTATGTATGATATGTCAAAGTACATAAATGTGTTCTACTGTCATGTATAACTAATTAAAATGAGTACAAAAATTAAAAATTAAAAAAGATTAAGGATTAAAGCGTGCAGTGGAAGGAAAGGAGGTGCATTCATCCTCCAACCCCTGAGGAAGAGTCATCTGTCACTGGGAGACTTCCAGCAGGAGGTGGTGTGCATGCTGAATTTAAGGGAACAGCATCAAAGCCAGGCGGACAAAGATGGGTGGAATGGGGAGGGAAGGTCAGGGATATGCAAAGAGATTTATGGTGCTCAAAAAAGAGGAACTATCATGGGCACAAAAATAAGCATGGAATTAAAAAAAAATTTAGTTTTTGTGCACACCACAAATAGTTTGGTTTTATTTATTTATTTATTTATGACAGCAAAATGCATTACAATTCATATTATGCATATAGAGCACAAATTTTTCATATCTCTGGTTGTACACAAAGTATCTTTAGATCTTGCAGAATGAGACTGGATGGTGGTAAGTGGAACAGCAGAGACAGGCAGGAAAGGCGCCTTTCTTTTAGAACAAGGTTTGAATGGATCATTTGATGAACAGACAGAGGGATGCAAGAGACAGAAGAGTGCAAACTGAGTAACTGTTTAGGCTGCAGTTGCCACAAAGCAGGGAAGACAAGAAATGCTTGAATACCTAAATTGGTGAAGTAGCAGAAAGGCTACAGAAGGGGCCACAGACTTAAGAAATAGTATGGAGTTAAAATTATCAGAATGTATACAAGAGTTTAAAGGAGGAAGGTGTAAGAATTATTGCTGACAAGTTTCTAGGAGGCCAGGGAGTGGAGACAAGGACCACAGACCAAGAAGGGGAAGACATGGGAGGAATCCAATGAGGTTCAAAAAGGATAAATTGCTTGGAGTAAGGTATGCCTTAGTGACAAAAGGCACAAAGAATACTCATCACTTTAGATCTTTTAGTTTAAATATATCACTTTAATGTAAATGCTGAACTACATTTAGCCTTAACCTGCCTTCCTATCTGTACTGGATCTTTTTGCTACATCCAAGATTTTCTATCGTCTCCTAGTCTCCTATGTATACATTATGCTTATTTGCAACTCACTTCTTCCTGGTACCTTTTTAGCCCTTCTTCATCCACCCTGGTTCTACCATCTACTATGTGCAGGACCTTCAGAAAGCTGTGATATTTTTCCAAACCTTAAACTTCCTTGTGTACAAAGTGGGGATGATAATACCCATGGAACCAGGTCATTGGGTAGATTAAATGAAATAAGCACAGGAGACCACAGGAACATTGGAAAGAAGCTCTCACCCAGACTTGTAGAGAGGAGTGAGGGTGAGGGGAATGGAGACATCTTCACACAAGTGGCAGCCCCCACTTCTGTCTACACTCACTCAGACACATCTCTTCTTTGGACGTTGGGAAGCTTCTTCACTCTTGCTCCCACAGATCTCTTTGCCATTCCACACCTGTGATGCTCCAACTTTATTTTCTTCCCTCTTAAAACAAACACTTCACCGGGTGTAGGGGTTAAGGAGGCTGAGGCAGGATGATAGTGAGTTCAAAGCCAGCCTCAGCAATTTAGCGAGGCCCTAAGCCACTCATTGCCATATTGGTCAGGAGGGGTAGGAAAAGGCCCGAGCTAGAAGGGCCTTTTTAATATTATATTTAGAGACAGGGTCTCTAAATATAATATTAAAAAGGGCTGAGGATGTGGCTCAGTGGCTAAGCGCCCCTGGGTTCAATCCCTGGTATCAAACCAAATGAAACAAAACAAAATAAAACAAAACACTTCAGAGGTTCACATTGCTCTTAGATGCCCCCTCCTGACCAATATGGCACCATTTTTCTCTTTCCTTTCAGTATCTGAAAAGTCAAGATTCTCTCCTGCTACAGAACTTTTGAAAAGAACAGTTCTCTCTCCCAGAAAAAGCTCAGCCACCTCTGGGCACCTACTCCTCACTTCCCTCTCTAAGTGGATCTGATTTTCCCTTCTATGTGTGGCTCAACTGTCATTTCTATTGGGTTCTATTCACCTCCTTCTTCATCCCCATTCCACAAAGTATTTCTCTTCTGGAACCTCTGTGAGAGTTGCAGTTGATCTGTGCACCTTTTTGCATGTGTTTGTGTGACTTTTACTCAGACAGCACATATTGTCTTCATTCCCCATACATCTGATATGCACATGACATAGCCCAGGCATTCAGCAAATATTTCTTGAGTAAATAAATGAATAGTTAAATAAACAAAGGGATGAATTCCTGTGATAATTCTTAAAAGACAAGTAAGAGAGGGGCAGGCAAAGGAAATAGGACAGAGTTTTCCAGGCAGTGGGTAAATATGCACATACAGAGGGACATAAACTTATTTGAGTAACTGCAAATTGTCTGAAAGGTCATACTGTGCACAGGAGACTGGTAATGTGGGCAGGGCCAAACCATGGAGGACCTTGAGAATCATGAAGATGTGAAGAGCAAGAAAGGATCATCTGGATTGGTTATGTGTTCTACAAGAATCACTTTGGGATCATGATGGAGAAGAATGTGAAGCGGGAGACCAGGAGATCAGGCAGGGTCTTGGGAGGTATAACAAGGTGGTAGCATTTGGGGCTGGACAAAAGAGGTCAGAGTCAGGAGAATTAATCTTTTGCCCTCATCACAGCTCATATTGAAATAAAATGTTCTTTCACAGGACATGGTTCTGGGCTTGTACTTCACAAATGCCCTATCTCCTACATGTATCCAGGTCCAGGTTGTTAGTATTGTGTCTCTATGGTCCCAAATAAAAGAAAAAATGGAATGGAAGTACCTCTAGAATATGGTGGAAGATGGGAAAGTTGTCATTCAATGACATAAAAAGCTGCATATTGATTGGGAAAGCTGAGCTTCATCTTATCTTTTAGAGTAAGGTGTGCTACTTTTGTTCCATGACAAATTAACAACATGTGAACAGGTGGTATGAATGAATAATCGATGTATAAATAAATTATAGTAGCACGCTTCTGGATGACATTTTGGCAACAATTTACCTTCACTGTTAGCTCTTTCAGGGCCAGCTGTCTGGGTGCATGACCTGTGCAGTCGCACAGGACTAGGCACTCAGAAGGGCCCCAGGTTTGGCATGCTCCTGCCTTGTTGCCATTTTTAAATTCTAAATAATTTAATCTTTAAACTCTGTTTTACAGATGGAAGCCCTATGGGACAAGGGAAGATGCATAGAATAGAGGAGGTGAGCCTGATACATGTGACTATTGCCCTCTCTCCATATCATTTGCAACTCATGTTTGCCATGTTCCATGAGCACAGAATTCCAGGGGAACCAGGATGCACAGGAGCTCAGAGAGACTGAAAGCAAGTACAGGTGAGAATGTTATGGCTACACCTGACTAAACAGACACTGACAGCCCTGAGAGACCATGCTTTCCATTTGAACCAGAACTTGCTTCCAATGCAACATGAAGGCAACGGTGTAAGAAACACAATCAACCAAAGAACCTGAGCATATCAGTTTCTATTCATGTTCCTTTCCTGGATTAACCAAACACTCATGCTGAAAACAATGACCTAGAAGGCAAGGAAAAGATAGGACAGTCCACAGTTCCTTCCTTTTAGCCCTTCCTTATTTATCAATAAGGTGACAGTAGAAAACCCCTGTGGAATGTGTATGTATATCTAGAAGTGGAATAAAAACAGGTGAGTTAGTTGTACAGCGTGTCCTTCTGGTAGGAAAGGAATAAACATTCAGGTGCAACTACTAAATACAAACTGTATGATTTCAGTGGTTCTACATATGCATTAAATACTCTTATATTCATGTCTAAATATGACATTGTGCAATATAAAGACAAATGATAAAATATATGTTAATATTTAAAATTTAATTTTTCTTCCCTTTAAATGACAACAAATAACAAATTTAAAAAATACCATGACTTGAGATAAAGACTAAAGAAGAAAGGAAAGCTATTTATTTATTATTTATTTTACCCTGCTTTTTTTTTAACCCTGATTTTTGAACAGAGGGTCCTGTATTCACATTGTGCAAGAAATCTGCCAATTAATGAAGCCAGCCCTATTGAAAGGGAATCATTACCAGGTACCAAAGCACAGGCAACACAATCACCAATCCTGTTGGTAAGCAGTTACAAAATAACTGAGCAAATTCTACTATTGTTTAAAAGACTGGTTTGTCTATATAAACTATCGTGATGTTTGCTCCTGGATTTATACTCTTCTGTAAATTTATCTTGATTATAATGTAAGAGGATTCTAATAAAATGTTCTCTATTTATACATTGCAGCACTTTTCCCAAATCAGATGCTCAGGTATAATACAAGTGACAGAAATAGTCAAACTGGATCTTCAAACCACAAACATCAAGCTATCTGAAAACTTTTGAACTTCATCTGGTCCAAGCACCTGAAAACACTTCAATTATAGGCTCCAACTGAGCTTTGGATTTCTAGGTCAATAGAATTTCTGTTAAAAAAGATTAAACAAATTAATATTAGTATGAATTTTATGCAATTCTAAAATAAGAAAAAATTAAAACACCCATACATCCTTTATTCTCAATACAACTTTTATAGAAAAGGAAATAAATCTAATAGTTCTGAAACTTTGAGAGCTTTCTGTGTTTCCCAAGCAAATGTGTTTGGGCTGCTACTCTTATATCCTTATGTTGTCTCTTGGATTCATTTTTTACTAATTCCTATAAGACTCTGAATATAGTAATGTGGTAGATACCTTAAGCCATCTCCTTGCCTTGAAGCTAAAAGATTGTTCAGAGTTACTCTAATATTTCTTTTTAAAAAAAATTTTTATTGATTTTTTAAAAAATAAATGATAGCAGAATACAATACAATTCCTATTACACATATACAGCACAATATTTCATATCTCTGGTTGTAATATAAAGTATGTTCATACCAATTCGAGGCTTCATACATGTACTTTGAATAATGATGTCTAAGAAGTATAGATAGTATTAATACCAAACAATATAGTCCTTCACTGCTCTTTCTAGAAATGTCTTGTGTTACTAGAAATTAAGTGGGCCCAGTTGGTGCCATAACACTTAGGCATAATTCTCCCACAGGGCAGTGGGGGGGCGTGTAATTTTAAGGAAAATGCCCCAGCCATTGATTGTCTGTACCTCTACCTTATTTTCCAGGGAAAGATATTCATTCTGTGACTAATAATTACCATAAGGCTTGATATATAAATTACCAAAGGAGAGATGGCCCATTGCTTCTAATTCACAATAAGGGGGAAAATCTTTTAAAAAGTGGGTTTTGTGGTAGGAAATACAACAGAGAGGGACAACCAATAACTGCATATGAAAGTGGATACACTGGTGTTTCCCATTTTGCATCTTGTCCATCACTGGGTCTTTGCCTTCCCTGATTACATGTTCTACACCACAGTGATTCGAGGCAATGCAGTCCTCCTCACTTTAATCATGAGTTTAATGAGAGAAAAAAAAAAAAAAAACAGTTCCCCAAAATATAATCTATGTTGCAGACTCCACCCCAGCTAATATACACAGTTGTAGGTATCTAATTGTGATCTGTTTGCAATGGTCAGGAACAGGAGTTGTGTTCTGTGAAAGTGGCAACCAACTCCAGATCAGATGAGCTCCCCTGACAGCCCCAGACTGAACATCAGAGCAAGCGGAGGTGACTTCTGTGTGACAGTGACCAGGGAAGCATCTGCCAGAGGGGTCAGGCCCCTGCATTGTGTGCTCATTTTTTATTCAATTGTTAAACCAGTTGTTTCATTTTCTTTCTTAGAAAATGTGAGCCATTATCCAAACTATATTCAGATTGAACAGCACAGAATTGAGCATCAAAAATATCTGGGTTTGGGACTTTTTTCTTGGTGATTCCTCACAAAGGAAGGAAAGGCACTGCTAACCATTTCTTTTACTTGGCAGCCACTCACCTCATAGTTTTTTCTGAATGGTCATCTCATAGGACACAGTGATAGATGCATTTTTGACATTATCTTTCATTCTCAAAATAATACTCCATGAGATGAAGATATGAGTGTAACTTATGAACAAGACAGTGTAGTGTACAATATAGTCCTTCACTGATCTTTCTAGAAATGTCTTTCATTGATGTGTACTATTCCATGCTGTGAATCTATCACAGTTTATTCATTTCCCTGCTTAAGGACATTTGTATTGTTTTAAGTTTGGCACTATCACAAATAATGCTGTCATGCACATTTTTAACTATGCCTTTAGGTACACATATGTCCATTTTTCCTTGGAATATACAACTGGGGAAAGAACTGCTGTATCAGAATCCCTGCTGATACTCAGTTTTAGAAGACAATGCCAATATTTTCCAAATAGAAAGTACTAACATGTGCTTCACCAAATTTATATTTCCTCTGGCAATGTCTTTTAATACATTTCTTATACTGCTTTTATTAGCTAGAGTTGCACATAAGAACTTCACAAAACATGCAAAACCTGGGGAGGAATGTTCCAGGTTGAAACAGCAAAGAGAAAGGCCCTGAGGCATTATATGAATGCCTTGCATTGACTATTTACTAAGCTGGTATTGAGTTTGTGTTTACATATACACATACATATCTAGACAGATCAATAGCCAGAAATAATATTAGTTAAATATTTTTCCTTGCCAATTTGATGCCAGGTACTATATTAGGCAAAACCCCTATAAAGTAGATATGATTCAAATTTATTTAGATTAAGAAACTTACATTTAATGGGACTGACGATAATTAATAGCAAAGTAGACACTGAACCCAAGATTATCTGGCTCCAAAGACTGTGCTGTTCATCAATATGCCACATCAATATTGACTGTTTTTAAAGTCAAGGGAGGAGTTGATGAATTCACAAATGGTATTTGAAACAGATTTTATTAACTCCTAAATGATATTAAGCAGAAGTAAACATGTTCCAGAGTTCTTTCGTTTTTCCAATATCTGTGTAGAACATCCTAGGCAGGATGGTTGATGTGTCATTAAAAAGAGGGAACATTCCAGGGAGTGGAGTACATGACAAATTGTTTGTGAATACTCTTCATTTACTGGTAGCTACTGAAGTTGCATTCCAATGGAGCTAAAAACAGTCTTAGGTAATGATGGCAACTCATATTCATAAAATACTTTACATCACTAAATCATTACAGGTCAGAATGCTGCTAGGTCATAAAGAGCATGTGTTTCTTCATAATAGTGTCACCTTCCTCTCCTCCTCCTTCGCCTCCTCCTCCTTTGCCTCCTCCTCCTCCTCCTCCTCCTTCCCCTCCTCCTCCTTCTCCTCCTGTTCTTTTTCTCCTTCTTCCTCCTTCTCCTTGAAAGATGCCACTTTTTCAGAGGGTGTGTAGAAAGGGAATATAAATTTTCTTCGTGCTTGTAATTTGTTTTATTTCATTCTTAAAGATAAATGCTAAATTTGAATCAGCATATCAAAATTCTATCCTGATTTAGCCTGTAAGACTCTTCTTACACTTTAAGGCTGATGTGTTTTGATTGGTTGGCTAGTGTGGAAAGGTATTTGACCTTGTGGCTGATGTTATGTTGATGGTTGTTTTTCAATATTTGATTGGCATAAAGTGTTACTGGTCCAGGCCCCCTAATAAATGGTTCAGGGATGCTTTCTTGAAATAAAGAGAATTCCTTGCTTGGATGACATTTCCCTTGATTCTCTTTTTAAGTTTCTATTATTCTAAAACATAGGTAACATAAAAAGAAACATTTAAAAGCTAACTTGACTTGGCATATGCAAAGGCCATTTCTGCATATCATATAGCTGTGCCTATGGTGTCATGTTACACCAAAAGGCAACATGGGAGTCTGGCTTAGAAATCTGTAGTTAACAGTCAACCCTTTAGAAAGAACATCTTTTAGTTAAATGGAGAAGAGTAAAATAGAGCAGTAAGAAGAGCTGAAGTATTTTCTTGCAGCAGCTTATTTAATTACATTGTTTCATAAACCAATTCTATTTTGAACACCCCTTTCTAAAAATTACTATTGAGCAGACAAGTTACAGCATCATTTGCTGCCTGCTGCTTAGGATTTACAAGTGATTGCCAGATGCAAGTTGTATAATTAATCAGCTTGGAAGTAAAGTGATAACTGCGCCCTCCCTTTAAAATCAAAACTAATGATATGTGTTGGTACTATTTTTGCAACTTGATACTTTCTATTTAGCAGCCACATGCATCCCAGTTGCTGCTCCCAAAGGAGCCACTTCAGCCCTCAGCATGTGGGCAGCTGAGTCCTGGACAAATTACACAGGTGAGTTGAGCACCTTAATGTGCTTCACCTTCAGTCACAGTCACAGACAGGGAAGAACCTTCCCAAGCATTGTTGGAGAAAGGCATGCTGTTCTGGAGAAGGGCAGACACTCAGCAGGTGCACAGCCCACTCGTGCAACACCAAGAATGTGCACACCTCATGATGGTGTTCAAGGAACACTCCAATCTTCCATATCTGAATGGGCAGTTAATTATTTTTCAGTGTCTCAGGATTTCATTATAATTGTAAAAAAGATGACTTCTGAAACATGAAAATGTCCTTCAGTAAAGAAATAACTGAAGCAGACTAAGCATTTGATGGAGAACAATTAATTTAGAGTCTGAAATGTTTTAAAAATCCCACTATGAAACTCAGAGGATGAGCCACCACTGCTGATTTGGAGGTTGGTAGTTAGGTGACTTTGCCCTCCATGGGTGTCTTCAACCTGGCATCTAGTTCCTCTGAGTCACTGTCTATCTAATTCCTTATTCTCCAGTGTATGACTTCAATGAATTTTCTTGATTTAAATGCTTAGAGAAAGTTAAAAACACAAATAAAACATGGCACCATTAACATTTCCCTTAGCTGCTAACACTTCCCTTAGTTTTTTCTTTTAACTTTATGACATATCCTTCAATATTACTGTGGCATGAAGTAATAGACAAAAGTTGACCCACCTCAATTTATCATTGCATCTTGACTCTACTTGACCTGGCGTGATTAGAATTAATAATTTCTAGTGCCAACCACCAAATAAAAGAGTGTGTAACAGAATGTCTGCAATAGAATTCATAGAGGGAGGAAGAGTTGTTTTACCAGCTTTATCCAGGAGTCTCCCCTGCTCTTTGGTTGACTTTGAACTCTGGCCTCTAGGAAACCTATTTTGGCAGAAATTTAGAATGGAGTTAATGGCAGTCTTACCATTAACTAAGAGTTCAGTATATTATGAAGTCTTGAAATACACTAAGAAGATTCACATTGATGGTTACTTTCTAAAAGTGGCACCCATACCCTTGAAATATATTAATTGTGTTGAGTTAATGAAAATCATGTTGCAGATTTCAACGTTTACTTGCTTTTTTAAATCTATCTCTATCTAAAATATTTGTCCAATGCATGTGTCTTGATTTAAAGAGTCTGGTATAGACTCTGAGAATGACTCTGATCTGCAAATAGGTTACACCCAAAGCAGCTGTAAGCTGTGACTGTGCCTGTCTGCTTCAGTCTCCTAAAGTTAAATATGTGTGGGTGTGGCTGTGGGTGTGTACGCAAATAAAATGACCAAAAGGATTTCAGTTTAACATTTAAATGTTTCACAGATTATCTCTGAGTAGCACTCTATGGGTGTATTTTACTCACCATTTATCTCTAGCACCTACCATTCTTATCATTCTGCACTGCAGAAACAGGTGACAGTGAATATATTTTGAGGTCCTTGCTGCTGAGTTGCATTCTGTATGCATTTTGTACTTTCTAAATTTTTTTTAAAAATAAACATCCATTAACAATAATGAAAAATGATGTTATTTTATGGTGCTCAGTATTCCTTCATTAGCATGAACCAATTTATCAACTAGTCTATCTAGAAATCACATTTTTTAAAATTTGAGAGGAATAGGAAATTAGGAGATGTCTAATTGTTTCCTTGTACAACCTGCTCATACAATTGCTTCTGTCAACATTTCCCATGAGAAGCAGGGTGAATTTATGAAACCTGGGCCTGCTGATACTATGTACCACTCTTCCTGCTCTGATGGAGCATTGGAATCAGTGACTGAGCTGATACAATGGATCAGCTTCACATCCCTTCACATACTAAGAGAAAATGTCACAGTCCATTGTTTTAAGAAGACAGTGAGGCTTTGATTATCCTGCTTAAAGGATTCTTGGAGTTCAGATCCTCGTGTACATCTCTGAACAGAGAGATGGATTCTGCTAGAATAAATTAGGCCAGCACATAACATGAATGGCCTCTAGTCCGCTTTCCTATACAGTTCTTCTCCTCTGAAACTTCATGCACCCACTCTTTACTCTCCACCATCATATTGGCATTCTGATCTTCTGAGCTCCCACCAGAATTTCCCATTAAGTTCTGCTTACAACAATATAAAACGTTTCCAGCTTGCATTGCTAAACTTTCCCAGATTCCTCCCACAAATTCCAAAAAGCTCCAAAGCTTCTGAACCACATGGTCAGGTTAGTCACAGCAATGGCCCCACTCCCATACCAATTTCTGTTTTAGTCAGATTTTTCACTGCTGTGACCAAAAGATCTGATAATTTTAAGGAGGAAAAGTTTATTTGGGGGCTCATGGTTTCAGAGCTGGCTCAATACCTTTGGGCATGAGATGAGGCAGAATATCACAGCAGAAGTATGTGGCAGAGGAAAGCATCTGGAAACATGGAATCCAGGAAGGAGAAAGAGAAACACTCCACTTGCCAGGGATAAAATATATACCCCAAAGGCACACTCCCATCAACCCACCTCCTTAAGTCATACCCTACGAACCTTCAGTTACCACTTAGCTAATCCCTATCAGGGGATTAATTCACTGATTGAGTTAAGGCTCTCATAACCCAATCATTTTACCTCTGAACCTTCTTGCGTTGTCTTACACAGAAGCTTTTGTGAGACACCTAATCTAAACCATAACATCACACATCTACAGTCATCTGATCCTTGACAAAGGTGCCAAGATCGTACATTAAGAAAAGACAACCTTTTTAACAAATGGTGCTGAGACAACTGGTTATCCATACGTAGAAGAGTGAAACTAGACCCTCTCTCTCACCCTGCACAAAAATCAACTTGAAATGGATCAATGCCCTAGAAGTTAGACTGTGAAACTATGCAACTCCTAGAAAAAAATGTGGGGTCAATACTACAGCATAAGGCACAGGTAACAACTTTCTCAATAAGATCTCTAAAACTCCGGAAATAATGCCAAGAGTTAATACATGGGATGACATCAAATTAAAAAGTTTGCACACAGCAAAGGAAACAATTAGGAATGTAAAGAGAGACTCTACAGAATGGGAGAACATCTTTGACAGCTACTCTTCTGACAGGGGATTAATATCTAGAATATATAAACTCAAAAAACAAAAACAAAACATGAAATAACCCAAATAATAAATGGGCAAATGAATTATACAGACACTTCACAAAAGAAGAAATATGAATGGCCAGTAAATATATGAAAAAATGTTCAACATCATTAGCAATTAGGGAAATGCAAATCAAAACTATAAAATTTCATCTCATACCTGTTTGAATGGCAGTCATCAGGATAAAAATAATAAATGTTGGAGAGGATGTGGAGTAAAAGGAACACTTTTACACTGTTGGTGGGATTATAAATTGGTACAACCATTGTGGAAATCAGTACGAAAGTTCCTCAAAAGACTAGGAATGGAACTATCATATGACCCATCTCTCTCACTCCTTGGTATTTATCCTAAAGAGTTAAAGTCATCATACTATAGTGATACATGCATACCCATGTTTACAGCAGCCCAATTCACAATAGCCAAACTATGGAACCAGCCTAGGTGTCCCTCAATGGATAAATGAATAAAGGAAATGTGATATATATATATACAATGGAGTTTTATTCAGCCATAAAGAAAAATGAAATTATGTCATTTGCAGGAAAATGGATGGAACTAGAGACTACTATATTACCAAAATCAGAAGGTCGAGAGGGTCATGTTTTCTCTCTTATATGGAAGTTAGAGAGGAAAAAGAAAAAGGGGGTGTGTGTGGAGCAGAGAGCTCATGAAAATCAAAGGGAGATCAATAAAGAAAAGGGACCAAGGGATGAGAGGCAAGGAGGGAGGGGGGAAATGCTGAGCCAAATTATATTGTTATATTGTGTGCATGAACGAATATGCAATAGCAAATCCCATCATTAGGTACAACTATGATGCACCATTAAAATGTGGAAAGAGAAAAAAAAGAAACGTTCTTAGACTCCTTCCTTTTTTGTTCATTGCCTTCTCTTTGCTGGTCTTTGCTGAGCTTCTGATACTGGCTTAATTTTTCCCTCACAAGCTACCCTTGACTCTTGGTTTTCATGTTGGCTGATATTTTAACTCCCCAGTTAACTCTCAGTCCCCACTCAAGGGCTTACCTCATTCCCCAAATTAGAGCTGTCAGCTGGAGTCTGCTCACCCACACCATCTTTGAAGGAACTTTCCCAGCCTTTAGCCCCTGGTATCTAGGCAACTGCATTTCAAACTGCATAATCTCTTTTCCTTCTTCCCTCCTCCCACCCTCACTTAGGCTTCAGGTTAAGCTAATGGTGGGCACCTGAGCCAAGCTAATCTTTCGGCTTTTGGGTATTTAAAAGAGATGACCTGGGACAACTAAGTTCTCTCCCTCCTAAATTTGAATGAAATCATACAAACAAACTATCCCAGTTGGTGGTATGAATTAAAGCTGCAAAAATTACCATGAAGCAGAATTGGATGCATGGCAAGCCAGGGGCACGTGCAGCCTGAAATTAAGAGGTTGTAGAAACTATGAGTAAGCAGAAAAAAAAACTCACAGTGAAGAAAGAAAAACAAAGCTGACACCCAGAGGCAGACCCAGAAAAAGAAGGAAAGAAAGATGAACAAGTGCACTTCATCATTCACTAGAGTTGACCACAAGAATGCTTCTAGTTTGGGTTCTAATTAGACTACTAAATCAATATTTATCTCTACAGCAAACACTATTTTCCCATTTTACTTTGAGCAGGCACCTCTTCTTTACCAGACCCTATTGATTCTGTTTTCTTTCAAGCTTCACTCTACCCATTTGGCTCCTTGACCAGGCCACAAAGGACTGATGACAACTGTGTGGATGGATACCCAGGATCAAAAAAACACCTTTACTAATTTCCATCTCCAGGAGAACAGGAGACAGGCCTTTAAATAATTAGATTCAATGAAATGAGATAAATAGCAATGCAGATTCTTAATGTGCAAAGGAGGATTGAGGACAGTCAGGAATGGCTCAGAGACCCACTGTCTCTAAGAATCAGACCCTCAATGTATCCAGTCTATCCCTATGGCTATGGCTCCAGCCTCAGTTTCTCTGCTTGGACCTGGGGACCCATGGGACTTAGTACTCTGTCATGGACCCAGTTTTAGTTTGCATTTATAACCTGTTTCACTTGCCAATGTCCCTGCACATAAACTGGACCTTGACCTTCTCTTCTTCTTTCTCGACCTTTCTAAATGACTAGAATTTGCCCCTGAAATGTCTAATTGCTCACATCAGTTCAGGCAAATACTAACTGAGCACTGAAGGACTTCCCACCTCTGAGTCTTTGTGCTTGCTGATCTTTTTGCCTGGAACTCTTTTTTTTTTGTTGTTGTTCGTTCATCCATTCAGCAAATAATGGAGAAGAAAGAAACAGCAAGGACAAAGACACTGAGGCTCTTTCCTCATCTTTCTGTATTGTTTACCCCCTCACTTCACTCTACTTATCTGTCACCCAGTACAGAAGCATAATGGGCTGATGGTATATAAAATGACAACTCGCCCATCACTCACTATCTCTCTTTATTTTTTTTTCATAGCACTATGGCTGTCTGTCACACTTTATAGTTATCTTTGTGTTTTGCCTGTCTGCCCCACTGGAAGATGAGCAGAGTCACTACGATATCTCCAGTGCTCAGAATAGCAGTAACTGATGCACAGTAGGTGCTCAATAAATATTTCTTGCATGAATGAATGAACCCAGGGAAAGATTCCTAGAGAAGATGGGTCCTCTGTGAGAGGTCATGAAGCGTTTTCATGTAAATACAGAAGAGTAAAGGTATTCTAAGCACAGGGAAGACTATTAGCCAAAGCCAGAAGTAAGAAACAAAATCGTATACAAAGCCACACAAGTATGGACAAAGTGTTGTAGATACAATGTAGCTGAGTAAGATGCAGGGCATGGAGTAACTAGAGGTGAGTCTGGAGAGACAGACCAGATTATGGAGTGGATGAAATGTGTTCCCACTGAAAAGTTTTAAGCATATATTTGGACTTTATAGTAGTCAGAATTCTTAGATAATTCCCTAGATTTCCAGTCCATTATGTATACACATCTTTTCTCAGTTATTAAATAAAATACTAAGTTATTACTTCTATGAAGGGATTTTTGCAGATGTAATTAAAATCTCAAGTCAGTTAGTTTTAAGTAAGGAAGATTATTCTCACGGAGCCTGACCAAACCAGGTGAGCCCATAAAAGGAACTGAACTCTTCCTGGTACAGAGTCTCCCAGAATGAGATAATTGGATATAAGAACCCTCTGTTGCTGGAAGAGGCCCTGTGACAAGGAATGGGAGGTGGCCTACAGGAACTGAGAAGGGTCCCTGGCAGGCAGCCAGCAAGGAAATGGAAAACTCATTTCTGCAGCAGCAAGGTACCAAAGTTGGCCAGCAACTTGGATGAGCCTGGAAGCAGATCCCAATTCCTGGTGAAAACAGTTAACCATACTTCAGCTGGGAGAGACCCTAAGTCCAGCTACTGCATCCCTACAGAAATGTGAGCTAGTAAATGCTTGTGTTTTATGCCACTGTATCCGTGGTAATTTGTTATGCTGGAATGAAAATGAATATAGGCTTCTGCTGGTTCATGTGGAAACAGCCCACAGAAGATTAAAAATCAGAGACAGGGAGACAGGGAGGAGATTGCCGTGACATCCAGACAAAGGATGAATGACTGGAATGGCAAGGATCCCACGTATCTGAACTTCTTAGGGACCTTCCTGCTGAGCTGACCACACCACTCTCTGTGAACTCTGTGCTGTGGAGAGGGAGCTACCCATAGATCATCGGCTCGCCTAGCTCCAGGGAATCCATTTCCAGTTTTCCCATCTCTCTGGGGCACTAGGTACCAGGAGGTTTCCTGTTCTTTGAATTATGAAAAATAATTATTATAAAAAGTTTCCTTCAAGAGATATGGAACACAAAAAATAGTTCTCAACCCTGGTCATCTGTAACAATGGCCTAGGGACCTTTTAAAAATATGATCAACAGCCCAACCCATTAGTGGTTCTCATTCAACTGGATCTCTGGCATTGTTTACCTGTTTTTTCCTTAACTCTCTCAGGTAATGGTTGAAAACAACTGAAATACCCCCAGTTAGAAGGTATAGGAGTTCAGAAATATTAATAAAATGTCACTATCTCATCTATCTTTAGAATAGTATATCAGAATCAATAATTCCTTTTCTCCTTTTTCTTCTTCCAATTTACCAATAAGGAAGTGATTGCTATCATCATCATCAGTAGCAGCAGCAGCATGCAAAATCTGATAAATTTAACACTTTATATAAATGATTTCAGATGGTTGGTGAGGAAATTATGCCCCTCCCAAATTAATAATGGATTAAATGCATTGCCTTATAATCATAGTCATTAAAGATTAAGTCCAATTTTAAATCCATCTTTATATTCTGAATCCTATGTTTTCCCCATCAATTCTATTCCATCTCTGTGGAATTTCATACATATAAATATATTTTCACTATAAAGAATATATTTACTTCTCTTTAGATCAACCACGATCTATTGATTACTGACCATGTTGCAGATATTGTCAAAATGTTTCTTTCATTTAATCCTCACAATGATGGTTACATGGTAAGAATAAATACCTTTATGGGAATAAAGCTGAGATTCAGAATGATTAAAGAACTAGCGCAGTTAATAACAATTACGTGACGAATTCAGAATATATGTTTCAATCTTCTGATCCCCACCCAGTGTTCCTGACTGCACTCACTTGATCCTAGTGATGGAAAACTTCTAGCAAACGCAGAATATCCTTGGAAAAAATATTCTTGAACTCAAATAAAAATAAAAATACAATCAATCCCCATTATATCTTCAGGTTTCTCCTCCACCACTTGGGGTGCTCACATAAATTCTCCACATGATCCAAAGCTCTCTTTGCCACCTGAATTAGTCATGACAGACTGCATTTTAGGAGAAAGCTTGCGAAGGGTTCTAGGGCCCTCCAAAAGCACTGATTATGATATGTTCCAAAAACCATGTGAATATGCAGACACATTTACAGATACGTGAACATGAGTGAGAAACATGAGACAGTTGTACCTCAAAAAGTTAGTTGTGATCATTCTGGGAGGTGGGCTACTTCCCATCTTCTATCTTCTTCCTTTTTTTTTTTTTTTTTTTTTTTTAAGATTTGCCTTATTAACCCCACTGCCAGGTATTAGTACCCTGCCTCACTCCTCCAAATTTTATTTGGTATTAGGCCCAAATAAACTCTACCCTTACTGTTGCTATAGTCATTTGTTTATGATTTCAGCTACTCATTTTTACTTACTACCTATAAATACTTCCTAACAATAGAAAGATAAGAAATATTCTCCCTTGATCATTAAGAACCTCACATTTAAGGTGAAAAATTGATTTTTTTTTATCACACAACATAAGGGTGACCATGTGAAGGGGAAGCAGCTCCTTCACACTTCACTTTGCCTTGTGAGAAATGCGTCTTCATGGCTCCACTTATCTTTATGTTGGAAAGTCGACACTGGCAGCTGCTACATCATGAGAAGTCACACAAACCTGTCTAGAAACTACATGCATAATAATGGAAAGAAATAGAGAAAATCTCAATGGTGGAACTAGATTTACCATGCAGACTATGAGTAAGAGGTCCTGATCATTAATTGTTCCAACCTTGGAGACACTTTTGAGAGTGGAAAATAGTGTCATTAATAGTTATCTTGAGATATTAGGCAGAAACCTCAATCCATCCAAGAAACTTAGGACATATGGTCACCCTCATAAGGAAAGAACAAGACATTTTTCCCATTGAGATGGCTTCTCGAAAGTCAAGAATATTCACTTAATCCCTTCATGTTTAGTTTTGTAGCAATCCTGAAATAATTTCCATTCACATCATGGGCACCATTCCACACGTGGAACACCAGCACTCTTATGAGTGTGCCATGGATACGCAGAACATTTTCGCCAGCTCTGCCTTGCTGGTGGGTCTCCTAACTTTCACCCAAGGACATTTTTGCTCAGGATTTGCTCTTCTGGGTCATTTGTCTCTGCAGCCTGGCTCTGAAACTACAGCTTCTGGGCCTCTGTAACTGCCAGGCAGAGGCAGGCGCAGTTGCAGCTGCAGAAACAGAGGTAAAGAACCCCTGGAGCTGGCTGATGGGTAAAGAGCAGTGGTGTAGATTTTGCTGTCAGGATTCCTCCTGGTTGCTGCAGAATACGATTTAGGGAAGTAATGAGGGCGCCCTGTCGTGTTCACCACACGCAGGCTTCATCAGTGTAAAATTTCACTCGGCAGATGAACACAGACAGATGCACATTTCCTTCACCAATGAAATATTAAACATGACAGGTGCGTCACCCATCAGGAAAGGCTGCATATAAAATGCATGTGTGACCCATGAGGTCTTCCCCACTCTATTCCTCCCACTGGGTGGATACTCTGAAATGATATTCCTTCCGCAATTCTGTGCAGGTATTCAATTTCAAAAGTCATGGCCAATGGTATCCTTGGGAAGATAATTTAAAGGCTTCTGCCTTTAAATTAAGAATCCATTAAGATAATAAAATGTTTTCTTCGAGTTTATTGTTATTTTGCCTAAGGGATCTGTAGGGGAACAGAGGATAAAAAGTATGGAGAGAAAGATTCCTGTCACTATGGAAACAGATTCATTTATTTTTATGGGCTGATTTCTAATTCCTCTCCCTGGGCAAAGCTCCCACTAGCTTCTGATGCTAGGAGATTAGGCTCACTCAAAAGATACTTTGCTGCCTGGGGTCACATTTATACCTTATTTGGGGAGGAGGGTGGTAGGAAAGGAAGTCTCCATAAAGAGCCAAGATGCCTAAAAGTATCTTTCCAATGGTACAACTACAACAGAACAAACAGCCCATCTGACTGGAGGAGGAGGCCTCATTCAGAATTCATTACCAATATAGGAAAATGCAGCCTTTAATAGTTACTAGCTTGACATCTACTCTGAAGAACCACAACACACACACACACACACACACACACACACAGAGCATAGTTCAAGAGGCATAAAAACTACATGAAACTGTCGACTAGGTGAAGCCTAGAATCTATTGGCATAACTGTGTACAGACACCATCACAGAGGGGAGTATTCCTTAGGACCCACAATTCATTTAATGTCAATGATCTTTAACTACTCGGTTCTCACTATCTATAGACTTGATAGTCTTTAATGGAAAGTCAAATTGTCTGTATAAGCACTCAGTGTCTCACTTCCCCTATTAGTAAAATGGTGATAATAGTGTAGGGCAACTTCTAGAAACACTGAGGTTTGCACCTGATACCTGCTGTTAGTTATTCTGCTGAATTCAGCCTGAGATGTTTTAGAGATATAAATATCACCTTGATGACTTAACTAATATGCTTTAAGAGATCCTGTTTTGCTGTTTCTTTGCATGAAGATGACATCATGCCTGTTATTCAATGTGCTATGCAATCCAACAAACCGTGAGGATGGCCAGTGGCAGATCTTTGTTCAGGATTTGGTCAAGGCTCTGGAATGCAGTGTGGGACAGTGCATGAAGAACTGGTTGAAAGATTGGTGGAGCAATTCATCCATCAAGTCTGACTGAACATCTGCCACTCCTCTTTGAGGGGACTCAGCATTAACCACCAGTCCTGGAAAGTCTCTGGAGCCATGCCAGAGAAATCATGACTCAGCAAGTTGGAGTTCACGTAAAGTTCAATGTAGTGTGTGTGTGTGTGTGTGTGCGGATATGGGTGTGGAGTGTGAAGAAGGCTGAGGGTGTGGTGAATGGTTCCCTTGGGTGGAGCAAAAGGTTCTCTAGAATGAGTCCCTAACCAAATCTCTCACCTAGAAATAATCTTACTATTGTAAGATTTGGCTTTAGAAATCTCAGTGTTGCTTCATATTTTTAAATGTTTGACATCCAGGAGATATCCCAGATACTGGGCCAACTTCTTCATCACTGGATTTGACACAGGTGCCTTTCTTTGCTTATTTTGGTGCAATATTCACACAATTCACACAATAGCCTGGAAGGGCTATTTACCCCCTATTTACCTACCTCCTACCCAAAGGACTCTAAATGATACTGAATGCAGGATGCACAGATGAGTGGAACTGTGCATAGGAGAAGACTAAATAACTAAGCCTGGGATGGCACAGTACATGATGGAATACCATATATTCCAAGGCCACATTTTCCAAAGTGGAGTGGAGGACAGTGAGGTATGATTTGCAGGTTTGATATCTCTTTGGATTAGAAATAAAAGCCAAGAGGTGTCCATATAATAGAAATATAGAGCCATCACACATTCCAATCTTCATTTCATGTCAATAACTATGTGTTGAAAGATACTAGCAAGGTACCACACAGGAGACCAGATAAACAAAACACAGTAAAGGCTAGTGGAGCATACAGACACAAATGCAATGAATCATTGGAAAAAGGAAGAGGGAAGAATAAGCCTCAGATGATGTTATCATTCTTCCTTGAGTGAATAGCAAGAAATATGGGAGGATGAGCAGTTACATTGTTTTTCAAAGTTACTAAAGGTAACACATGTTGACACCTCTCCACCCCTACCTCAACAAGCAACAATATTACATCTGTGGACTATTCTTCTTCCCCATGTCCATTCAAGTACCCCAGCTCATTTACATATGTAGAGTTACTTGCTATTTTTCCTTTAAAATAAATGGATAATATCAGTTTTCAAGCTGCTTGTTCACTTCAAAAAATATATCATAGAACACACATTTCACATTAAACAGTTGTACAATGACCATAATTCATTGTCATCCATCTCCCCAATGGACATTCAGGTTGTTCCCATTTTCCCATCACTGCAAACAATGAACATCCTTATATACCCTTATAAAGCAAGGTGCTTTGATTTCAATAAATTAAAGACTTTCTGGTTGAAGGGTACATTAATCAACTTTTCATCACTATAATGAAATCCCTGACACAGGATAATTATGAAGAAAAGAGGTTTATTTAGCTCACAGTTATGAAGGTTCCAACTTGAAATGGCATAGTATTGGTTCTGTTGCAGGGGCCAACCTTGGCTGTGTCACCTCATGGCAGATGGTAAATGATGAACAGCATTGGCAGAAGCTCTTGTCAAAGCACGGACACATACCAACCCAGGAAGAAGAGAGAACTGGGTGTGACAAACATGCTCCTTTTACAACAATCCTCTCTTGAAAATTACAAAAGGTCACATGAGAACCAAAGGATTGCACAGAACTACCTCATGCCCCAATAACCAAAGGGTCTCCCTTTAGACTTTGCCTCTAAGAGGTTCCACCACTTCCCAATAGTGCTCCAACCTCATATTATTTTTTAAGAAATTGCATCTGAATTAACTCTAAGCATCAGGGTGATACCATTAAGTTAAATATACCATGGTGACCAAGCTTCCAAACACAATGGACCTTTGAGGGGCACTCAAACTGTACTGAAGCTATACTAAAGGGTATATGTACTCTTCATTGTAACTGAGCTTTACAGATTTCTCTTCAAAGAAGGTGAAAGCAATTATGCTATAAGTAGAAATTCTTATGAATGATGAGCAACTGTGAGATTTAGGGATATGGGTGGAGCAGGGAATGATATACAGTTTGATTTTCAAGTAATTACATCTAAGATGCCTGCTGGATGTCTAAATGATGAAACCCATCAGACAGAGAGACATTCAGCTCTGGAACTAAGGGATCTAAGAGTGATGAGCACATGGGAATAGATGGGGATAATGCTGGGGAAGAGTGCAACAGGGAAGGAGCTTACTATAGATCCTAAGGTAGCTTCTCCAACATGGCGCTGGGTGGAAAAATGAGGAATTAGCAAAGGAGGCTGAGGACACATCAGAGAGCGAGGAGGGAAGCAGGAAGAACGCAGACCAAGAGAAACAGGAAGAGACTGTTTCAAGGAACTGTGCCAAATGCTAGGTAAGATCTTTAATCATGGAGATGTGGATGTTGCTATTAGATCTTAAGGTTAGAGAACAGATGTAAGAGCTCCAACCTCATATTATTTTTTAAGAAATTGCATCTGAATTAACTCTAAGCATCAGGGTGATACCATTAAGTTAAATATACCTTCCTGCCAAGATCATCCCAAGGCATCTCAGCTGCTGGGGTTATACTCCCCACCCCATAGGAAGTTCAGTGAAGTTGCTGATGAGTTGAAGGATGGTCATGTTTGAGTTTTAACTCATTTCCCCTCCCACTGCCCTCCCTGTGAAAGAAGTGTTGGCAATCACAGAATAAAAGACCCTAAATCATTCACTGAGCAGAAAAACAGCCTGGAAATGATCAAAAGCTGATTACATCAGTGCTGACAGATACCGACGATGATGCCGAAATCTCCCTCTCATCAGCTCTCTCTGCACAATGGAAATAGAGTCCTCACCTGCCTATCGTCAAAAGTCCTCTTGATGACAAACAAGCTCTAACTAGGTCTCTGCAGCCTGCCATGTAATTTTCTATACCATCTCCCAAGTGACATTGTCCTGTTTGCAGAGGGGATTCAGAACAGGAAGTGATTCCCTTACAAATGAACACACTTAGATCCACCTAAAAAATTTGACCTTCTGGAACACTTACAATTGCTCACCTGTTCATTTCCTTATTTTGTGATGACCCACTGCTGTTGGTGGAGTCACATATGGAGGGAACACCTCCGAGGAAAAGAGCTGTTGCATGACATGACACAGCCACATCCAAATTGCCTGACTGGAAAAAAGCAAGCTCCTCAGCTCTGACCTCGTGGAGCCAGGTGGTACATGGGTATCAAATGCTGCTCTGTAGACAGGTGTATAAGCTGGCGGTGTTTGCACAACAGTGATAAAAGCTACCATGGGAATTGCAAATTCGATTTAACTTACAGCAGTCATGCTTGCCTCTGGAGACTGGGAGGATTTGAGCTGCCAGAAAAAAAATAAAATACACCCAACCCTTTGCACAGCCTGAAAATTAGTATGGATTGACAAAATGAAATAGCACAGTAGATTGGCAGATAGATGATAATTGCAGCCGGGCAACCAGTCTAGCCCAGAGGAAGAAATTATCATTTTGATTATGTTTGGGAGGATCTATTTATGAGTACAGGTTTTTCAGTTGAGTCCACTGGAATATTTTTCTGGATAAGAGTAAACAGAAGTAGGTAAATTCTTTGACCCAGAGCATTTCCAATCATTTCTGCTTGATGCAAAGCAGTTCTAAAGGTAGAGAAAGACTTCCCTTTGCATCACAGATTATTTACACCTGCAAGGTGGCAGGGGTGTTTCTCACATGTTTTGACAAATAGAAGCCAACTGTCCTCCTGTCCAACTCCCACCCTGTCATACCTGAGTCTCCTTTTCCCCATGCTTTCATTCAGTCAGTTAGCTCATCCAGGTGAGAAAGAGCACAACTATGTAAGAATGAGGAAGAGAAAGGACAGCATGAAGGTCAAGCTGTTCCATCTCAGGGAGGTGATGCATTTGCAGGAGACAGCCAACTTCATTCTGGGCTTGAGATTTAGACAGACGTGAGTTTAAATTCCATCTCAGCCATTTAGGAAGCACTTGACCTTGGGCAAGTAACATAATCTTCATTTCATGATGTGTGGAATATGGAAAATGATATCTACTTCTTAGTATTTTGGCAAGGATTAGAGGGAAATTTTAATAAGCAAATAAACAGACCTAGACACACCCATGTCTAAGGTCCCTGGGATTTTGTAGGGACCATCACAGTGTAGTAATCGTGTGAAGGAGCTGCACAATCCCATAAAAATGTGCCTGAGTTATGGAATTTGAAGTCATGAGTAAGTTTTCTTTAATGTTAAATGACAAAAACATTATTCAAGAAGATTTTTCTTTTTTCCCCTCCACTTAAAATCCAGAACTTTTTTCCTTTGTCAAGCAGACTGGAGGTTTTTGGAGTTGGTGAAAACCCCATTAGGCTCAGGATAGGTTCTAGTTCATTTGCACTTAGGTTAAATAAATTAATGGATCAGGAAGTCATCTGTCATTCTAATATGGCCCAGAAGTCAACAGCAGTATAGTTGGTCTTCCTCATGCCATTGTTCCTGCTATGGGACCACAAATTCCCTGCGTGGTTTCTCATGTAAACCCAGGTCTCTGTCCTACACCTGTGCTGGTCACCCCACCCAGGCTCTGTTCAAGTTCCCACTTAGAGCTAAACCTGGAAGAGGGTCCCAATTAAGAA
This sequence comes from Marmota flaviventris, assembly GCF_047511675.1. Taxonomy (NCBI): domain Eukaryota; kingdom Metazoa; phylum Chordata; class Mammalia; order Rodentia; family Sciuridae; genus Marmota; species Marmota flaviventris. Next base: position 65,497,866 of record NC_092504.1, read on the forward strand.
AGCTAGTTGTGGCTGGAGGGCTGGGCAAGTCCCCCAGGAGACACTCTTGGAATGGCAAGAACCAGAGGGGATAGGTCACTGGCCATCTCCATACCTCACAGACATCTGCGTAGCACCTGAACTGTGCAGACCCAGAGCTAGGCACTGAGGACACAGTACTCCATGAGTCAAAATCCATTAATTTCTAGTAATGGCATAGACACAAACATTGTCATTATTGCTAATGATAAGGGCACAGAGATGAGGCTCCTAACCCAAAAATGTGTTCTCCAAGGAAGCAAGATTGGAGACTTAGTGAGAGTTAGCCAGTCCAGGAAGTTGGGATGAGGACACAAAGGGGAGGTGTTTCCTAGCAGGAAGGGCATGTAGAGTCCATCAGCCAAGGGACAAGGCTGGGGGCAGTTGGTACAGCACAGTGGGTCCCAGGAAATAGCACTGCAATTGGACAGAGATTCAGCTTCACAATATCTCTGTTCCTTCTAACTCAACCTCTTCATTTCTTTGAAGGTTATTCTAATAGGAAGGCTATTCTAATGTCCCCTTGTTGGGAATTTTATGGGAACAAAATGAAATAATGTATGAAATCATCCAGCATCTTCTCTGCTACCAAGTAAACACTCAGTAAAGGTCACTTGTTGTTAATGAGAATAACAAGATGAAGGCTAGGTTCAGCTGGCAGGATGAGGCTGTGGAAAGAAGATGGTACCTAGAGATATAGCTCAGCAGAATCACAGGGGAGGCAGGAAAGGAAATGAATGGCACAGATCCAGGTGATGCTGTAATTGCATGAGACCATCCTGGGACTCTTTGTTACTGCTTATCAGACTCAGGATGCCTAGTTGTGCACATGCCAATCCACTCAAAAGCAGAGATGAGATGCGGGCTTAGACCAGTGATCACTGTTTCTCAACCTAGGGGCCCTATTCACATTCTGAGTGGGAAATTCTGTCGTGTAGTCCTGCCCCTCACATTGCAAGACGTTCAGGATCTTGTCTCATTAAGCAAGGTGACCCAACTACAAAACATGCTGTCAGTCCCCCAGGTTGCATTAAGGAGGGAGTGCCAAGGGAAAGAGATGTTTGAGAAAGGAGTGATAGTAAACAGAGATCTGGGTTTTCATGAGAAGAGGTGCAGGGAATTTGTGATGCCATAGAAGGACCTATGTAATATACAGTTTTATCCACTATATTCCAGTAGTACCCCTACCTCTGTGATAGCCACTTACCTAAACATCCTTCAGGTATACTACTGCCCACCTTTTTGAACCACTGCACCTGCATATTAACCATAGCTGTCTCAAATTTGAAAGCATCACTTATTCAAAGAAGGTTGGAAGCTCCTAGCCTAGCAGAAGGTTTAGAGGGGGAAATTCAAAGTAATATGCAATAGTGAAAGTAAGTACTCTAGCCTATATCCATATTACAAATTCAGATCTATAAACTCATATTTTATGAAAGGAAAATCCAACTTAAATATATGATATTCATGCTTGGACCTTTGTATCCTATATTGACAGACAAAGAAGAAACAACCTCAGTAAGAATAGTAAGCACTCAATTCTGATAAAGAAATAGACAGAGTCTGTATCTCTGGCAAGCACACAGACAGAACCAAGCAGAAGTCGGTGCAAATTATGTAAATGGCATAATTATAGGTATCTTACAGAAGGGTCAGCAAATTGATCTCTCAGACTATTTCATTGAGTTATCCAGGCACTCGTTTCAGAGAAAACAAAACCTACAGTTAATCCCTTACATCATCTCAGAAAAATGATCCAAGGCTGATCAGGTTTTGTTTGTCTTTTCAGAGCTCTTACTGGGTTCACTGAAACTCCATTTCCCCATCTGTCCACCTCACCCCTCCCTACAAGGGAAACGCCACAGCATATGCCACTAAGGAGATCAACAGTGAGTCCGGAAGTCAGGGGCAGGATCAGTGGACCCCAGATTTCAGCCAGAATCACTCTCTCCTGCTTTCTTCAAGTCCAAATCACCCTCTGCTGTTAGGCCAGCATTCCAAGACCACTACCAGGGCAGCTTGGACTTGGAAATCATCTGGGCCCCTGGGAACAGATTAACTTTGCTCCAAGGCCTGCTGCCCACGGTCTGCCTCACACAGTCTCTGCAGGCAGAGAATCCCTTGAATGGCAGCCCCATATGCTGTCCCACCTTTCAATAGACGGCGGCCCTGGCTGGCCAGCCTGCCTGCCCTTTTCAGCTTCTGGTTGCTGTCCTCTAGCTGAACAGAGGGAAGGCAATCAATCCTGTTCCCAACCATTTCTTCACTATTTAAAAGGTTGCTGTGTTTTAATTTCTGAATAATGAAATGATGTGCATTTTGAAGTAGATTTTGAGATAGCTGGGGTAGAGGAGACTGTTGGAGTTTTACTAAAAATCCACAGTGAAAAACCATGAAGAATTCAGCAAAGTGACCTCGCCACAAAACCTGCCGTCAGTCCCACCAGGTTGCATTAAGGAGAGGTTGCCAAGGGAAAGAGGTGTTTGGGAAAGGAGTGACAGTAAATGGTGAGCAGGCACAGCTGTGACCTCCAGCCAAGTCTTCACAGTTTGCTTGCTTGCTTTTCTTTTTGAGAAAACTTCCTCTCCCCCTCCTCCTCCCCCTCCCCCTCCCCCTCCTCCTCCTCCTCCCCCTCCTCCCCCTCCTTCCTCCTCCTCCTCTTCTCCTTTTCCTCTTTCTCCTCCTCCTCCTTCATCATCATTATCATCATCTTACCAATTTTCTAAGTGAAATATAGATTAGAAACTAAATCTGATCAATTTTTAAAAGGTAACGGTAGATAATTTAAAATGTTTTAATGACATAAAATAAATACGTAAAAGACTACAGTGACAGCATGTCCTATAAGATCTCCCAAAGTTGGACTATTTTCTCATTCAAAAGATAACACAGCATAAGGTTTGACATATAAATTCTTGACAAGGATGCCAAAACAATTCAATGAGGAAAGAATCGTTTTTTCAACAAATAGTATTTATCCACCCATAAAAGAACAAAGCTGGTCCCCTTTCCACAAAAAAGATAAAAATTAACTCCAAATGGATCTTGGAGCTAAATGTAAGACCAAAACTATAAAATTTTCAGAAGAAAGCATACAAATAAATTTTTATGACGTTGGGTTAAGCAAAGTCTTCTTAGATTCAACAGCAAAAGAATAAGCAACAAAAGAAAAAGAGGTAAATTGTACTTTATCAAAACTAAAGACATTTGTGCTTCAAAAGATCCCATCAAGAAAGTGAAAAGATGACCCACAGAATGGAGAATATATTTGAACCTTACTTGTCTGGTAATAGATTTGCATTCAGAAAGTATAAAGAACTCCTAACTCAATAATAAAAAGACGAATAACCTAGTTTAAAAATGGGCTTAGGATTTGAATAGACACTGCTCCAAAAAATATTTACAAATGGACAACAAGGACATAAAAAGATGCTCCACTTCACTGGCTACTAGAAAAAGGTGAAAATGTACCCCCCCCTCACACACACACACACGCACACACATACACACCAATGCCAATAATCAAAAACATAGATAATAATATAATAATAAGTGTCAGCAAGGATGTGCAAAAATTAGACCTTCATACATTGGTGGTAAGAATATGAAGTACCACAGAAGCTGTAGATATCCAAACATTAAACATAGTTCCCATATGACCCCTCAATTTCTCTCTGTACAAAATGATAACAAGTCCACAGAAAAACTTCAAACGTGGTGAGCAAGTAATTATTTAAAAAAAATCAGTCATTTTTTAAATGGCAAATTCCACAGGGGGGGGGAAACTTTTACACAAATTTTTATAGCAGTATTATTATTAATAGCCAGAAGTGGAAGGACCCCATACATCCATCAGCTGATGAATGGGTAAAGAAAATGTGGTATGTTCATTCAATGGAATACTATGCAACCATAAAAATTAAGGAAGCACGGATACATGCTATAATATAGGTGAACCTTAAAAATATGCTAAGTGATAGAAGTCAGACACAAAAGATTACACATTGTATGATTCCATTTAGGTGAAATATCCAGAATTGGAAAATTCATAGTTTCAGAAAGTAAGTTGGTGGTTTCCTGGAGCTGGGTAAGGGAAGGACTATATGGAAATTGGAATTGCCTGAAAACAGGTAGAGGGTCTTAGTTATAATGCATCTATTATAGGTTGATACAACCTGTGTGGAAGAGCATACAGGTTGGTCATGCACACCTTGTCACTTGAAGGGCACTCTAAACTGACTGCTGATGTCTATCAATGCCCAGTCCCAACCTGGCTGCCCCTCTCTGCCCTGCCAAATGGCTGCTGTCACCCTCCAGTTCTGGCAGGGACTGTACATGCTTACAGAGAAGGTCAGAATTCTACTTGAAGACCCTAGCATCTCAGGACAGAGCGTGGAGACCACCACCTCCACTCCAGACTGGAAGCACCACCATATTTTTGGTGGATGACAGTGGAAAGGGAATAGGATGGGGGAAAAAAAGGAGGAGGGAGAGAAGGTAAGTTTCTCACTCACCTACCTCTTGGAACCCAGAGCACCTGGTTTGGAGGTTACGATTCCTTTAGGGTCACCAGTTACTATGGGTTGGGGAAGCAGGCCCACCCCCAACCCTAACTGACTGCCAGGGCACAGCCTGTTGGTAGGTCTGGCATCTGGAAGGAGAGGAACCCTGACAGCCAGAGGGTTGAGTTTCAGGGTGGGATCCCTGGACACCTGTAAAGGTCTGCACTTGACCTTCATCCCCATACCACGAGATAATGACATAAAACAAAAATAAAGCAAGAACTGTGAAGAAAGAACATGGAAGAAAGGGAAAATTTTTAAACATTAAAAATATTAGTACCTTAATTGGAACCTTTCCCCTACTCTTTGAAGACAGGACCCCTGAATTTTCCTACTAAGAAGTGAATGACCCTGCAGGCTGTGTATGGTGCAACTCCAGGGGCGCCATAGATGATGGTGTGGAGGATGCCTGGAATTGCACATGAACAACATAAACAACCCAGTATGCTACAGTGACAAACACTGAAAGATCATGTATTATGTGCCAAGCATGATCCTAGGAGCCCCCTGAAGTAGGAAACATCATTCCCAATTTGTGAATGGGTAAATTTATATTTAGAGAGATCCTGTCTCTTATCATGACTGCCCTTATCAAGGGGCTGAGCTGGTTTTAGATCTCCAGCCTGATGAATCAGACAGCTTGCTTTATTCTCTACAGGAATGATAACATAGATGCTTCCATTCAATTCTCTCTCTATTTCAGGTAATTTTTATAAATGATCCTTGTTCTTCATTGTATAGCTGCAAGATTGGTATCATCTTTCTCTCTCCAGTGGAGATAAAATTGAAAGGAGGAGTTTAAGTGCTTGCCCAGGTCATAACGCTGGAAACTGGGCAGAGCTGGAATTTGAATCCAGGTCCATCCACCCCCAGAATCCTCATTTTTTCCTGCCTTCTCACTGTCCCTGCCACTGGATTTTTGGGATGATTCTTTAAAGCATCTTTGGGATTTGCCCTTCTCTTCCTTTTCCAACAGATACCACACTAGCCTGATGCTCTGATAACTCATGCCAGGATTTCTGTATGGATTTCTGGTCATAAGAGAGCTCTCCAACCTACTTTCACTTAACAGTTTCCTCTCTAAAAAAATTTCCATTCTATTTTGTCAACACTTAAGAACATTGAATACTTTTGAGATCCAATCCAAATTCCTAACTTGAAATGTGTGAACCTCTGGAATCTAGTCTTGGCTGTGGTTTGGGTGTGGTGTGAGTATCCCCCAAGGGTCTACTGTATTGGGAAGGTAATCCCCAGAGTGGCTCTATCAGGAAGTGGTAGAACCTTTAAGGAGTGAACCTAGAGGGAGTTCCTTAGGTCTTTGGAAATGAGACCTCTGAATAGATTGTTGGACTTGGTCTCCCTGTCTTTGATTTCTGGTTTAGTAATGTAAGCTCTTCTATACATATGCAATCCTGCCATAATGTACAGCCATCTGCTACCCTTACCATAGGTCAAGCTAATATGCCAATCCTTCCCAACCTGCCCAATCTTAGACTCTTAAGCTCCAAAATTATGAGCTAAATAAACCTTCTCTTTAGAAGAAAACTGAATCAGGTAACTTGTTTTAGTGATGGAAAGCTAATACACCCTATAAATCTGGCTGTACACTAGAGTCAGTGTATTTAGGAACCTTTAAATTTAGGAAGCTTTAAAAAAATCCTATTGCTCAGACTACATTCCAACTAAGTCAGAAAAACTGGGGGTGGGACTCAGACACCAATAGTTTTCCACCCTCATAGAAGATTCCAATATGCAGTCAAGATTGAGAAACACTGAAATTAAACCAATGGACCCAACAACAGAAACCTCCCTCATAATGACAAGGCTAATCTCTGCTGAACTTCTCATCTACCACCTTTGTCCCCACAATTGCAATCCTGCTGCTGAGATATTGTTCAGGGAGAATGCTTTCCCCTTTCCTCTAATAATTCAGGTCTCCTAATCTATCAGACCTTGCTCCATCTCTATCAATTCCAGAAAGATTTCCTCAAACATACTGGCTTCTGAACAAGCTCTGTATCTGAATATGCACTTATACTTCAGGCAATATCCTGGAGCACATGATAACACAATACTTCTTGCTAACCATGTTTCAAGTGATGATCAATAGGCTCTCCAATTGTGTAAAATATTAGTGCCAAGATATTTTCCTATGTATTGTTATTCCAGCAATGTTCCTTCTGATTTCTCAGTGACTCTCATCCCTTAAGACTTAATTTGTGCATTTGTTTCCTGTCTCTGAAATCATCCCTACACCCCTATCCAGGTGCCTCTGACTTCTGACATTACTCTTTGTTCCTCTAATAGACTTTCCTTTTCACTCCTCCCTGCTGTTATTTTGCTCAGTATTCTTTGTCCTCCAATCTTGCAAAAGTCTACTCCATTCATCTTTCAAGGCTTCCTTCTCCCTCAGCTCATCTATGAGTCTTCTCCTGGCTGACAGGATGAGTGGCACTTTCCTTCAAGTTCCTATTACACTTTATTTATACCAATCATTTAAAGTTTATCACAATGTGTTAGAGTTGGTAGGTCTCTGCTGATTTTTTTTTTTTTTTTTTTTTTTTTTTTTTTTGCCATAACTTCATTCTTCTTTAAAGTTGGGGGATTCTTTTTTCAAAAAATTAAATTATTTATTTATTCTAATGTGTTATACATGATGGCAGAATGCAATTCATTTCATATTATGCATATAGAGCACAATTTTTCAAGTCACTGATTGCACACAAAGTATTTTCACACCATTCGTGTCTTTATACAAGTATTTAGGGTAACTCATTCCACCATCATTCCTCCCCCCTTGTGCCCTTCCTTCCCCTCCCTCCCCTTTGCCCTATCTAAAGTTCCTCCATTCCTCCCATGTTCCCCCTGCCCAATCATCATTATGAGTCAGCATCCTCATATCAAAGAAAACACTTGGCTTTTGGTTTTGGGGGATTGGCTTGCTTCACTTAGCATTATATTCTCCAACTTCATCTATTTACCTGCAAAGGCCATGATTTTATTCTCTTCAATGTGGAGTAATGTTCCATTGTGTATATATACCAAAGTTTCTCTATCCATTCACCTACTGAAGGACATCTGGGTTGGTTCCACAGTTTAGCTCTTGTGAATTGTGTTGCTATAAACACTGATGTGGCTGTGTCCCTGCAATATGCTATTTTTCAGTCCTTTGGGTATAAGCTGAGAAGCAGGATAGCTGGGTCAAACAGTGGTTCCATTCCAAGTTTTCCAAGGAATCTCCATACTGCTTTCCAGATTGTTTGCACCAATTTGCAGTCCCACCAGCAATGTATGAGTGTGCCTTTTCGCCCACATCCTCACCAACACTTATTGTTGTTTGAATTCTTGATAGCTGCCATTCTGTCTAGAGTGAGATGAAATCTTAGAGTAGTTTTGATTTGCATTTCTCTAATTGCTAGAGATGCTGAACATTTTTTCATATATTTGTTGATTGATTGTATATCATCTTCTGAGAAGTGTCTGTTCAGTTCCTTGGCCCATTTATTGATTGGGTTATTTGATTTTTTGGTGCTTAGCTTTTTGAGTTCTTTATATACCCTAGGGATTAGTGCTCTATCTGATATGTGAGGGGTAAAAATATGCTCCCAAGATGTAGGCTCTCTGTTCACCTCATTGATTGTTTCTTTTGCTGAGAAGCAGCGTCTGAGAAAGCTTGGCAAATGTGCAGGCTACAAAACAGTGAATCTTTCAAACATCAAGCAAAACTTCTAACACTATGTTTTCTTTAATGAGCTGAAAAAATGTGCTATTAACCTGAAAGACCATTTTCTTGGTTCACAGCATTACTGGCTCCCGTCCTGTGTATCTGTTACTTGTGTACCTGCCACAAGGTTATGCACTGGTATCCTTTAACACAAACTGCATAGAAAGGAACTGTTGGACAGGCAAGATGTGAAAAATGTGTCCCTCTCTTTGAAATCCATCATTGATCAGAAATAAATAGACCTTTGTACTGACAGAGCAGAACAGACTTGAAAGTAGAGGCCTGAAGCAGACCCACAGTCAGTTTATTTTTTAAAATTTCAGATGCAAAATAACCTTGCAATTTCCCATTTTAAAAAGTCACTAAGAGAAACTGAGACAAATAAAAATTCCACACTGAGGAGCATCTCATCAACAAGGGATTCCAGATCTCTCCTCTGAGAAATATTCTCTTTGTACAGAGGACTAAGCATTTAATTGCACATTTCAAAATCAAATTGAGGCATGGCCGCTGCTATAAAAGTCCATGGGCTGGGTTTTCTAATCTGTAAATTGCCATTCTCCCATCTTCATACTAACACATTATAATAAGGATAATAGGTAGAGAGGAGAAAGGAGACAGCATGAGTTTATGATTCTCTTGAGAATCTCCTGATCAGGAATTCAACAGTGTATAAAGCAGTACCCAACCAATTTTTCCTTTTATAACTAAAAACTTAGTTTCTCACTCTAATGTCCCCTTGAAAGATCCCAGGTCAGAACTCCAAGTTCAGATAAAATCTCAAGTTCCCACTTGATGGTGTGACATTGAGGATCATGTAGATTTCAGAAAACCGTTCAGGTCACAATCCACTCTCAGCCTGATGAAACTTTTCCCGCTTCAGCCGAAGTCCATTAAAATTAGAACCCACATTTTGTCTCAACAGACATTCATACTGTGTGCTTTGTAATTATTTGTGCTATCATTTGGATAGGAAGTGTCTCCCAAAGATTCAAGTGTTGAAGACTTGGTCTCCAGTGCAAGAGTGTTCACAGGTGGGGATTTGGGGAAGTGACTAGATCACAAGGACTCTGACCAAATCCCATTGAGGGACTCATATCTGATGACATTACTCAGAGATGGTAGAAACCGTTAGGTGGTTAAGACCAAGTTAGACCAAATAGTTTGCTGAGGATGAGTCCTGGCCCCTTCCTATCTCCCTCTTTCAACTTCCCATGGGAGGAGCAACTTTCCTCCATCTTGCCCTCCTGCTGTGCTGTTCTGCTTCTCCACTGACCTAGAAACAACAGAACCTGATGACTGTGGACTGAAATCATTGGAACTATAAGCCAAAATAAATCTTTCCTCCTTTAAGTTGATTTTCTCAGGTATTTTGTCTCAGTGGCAAAGAGTTGATTAACACAACTTGTCTGTGATATTTCCTCAGCTTTCACCAAGTGTATACAGGTTGACAAATCTCTAATGACACAGAGGCATGCATGTAGATTGAAGTAGGGTCCAATTAAGTAGGTTGGGAATGTGAGAAAAGGCAGGGCATGGGACTCCCAGGAGAGGTGGGGTTTGAATTTGTTTTGAAAAATAATATATTTTGAATATCTGGAGGAGAAAGTGATTCCAGAAGGATGGCCTAGTTGAAGGCTCAGGGGTAGGTAGGAGGAAACCTGTCACTGTTCAACATGAATAGTTGGTTCCTACTGTTATGAATTGTGTCCACTCTCTAAGTTGATATGTGAAGATCTAACCCTCAATAGTCAGGTCACTCTGTGATTGTATCTGTACCTTTTAAGTTGAAACAGAGTCATTGGGGCCCTGATCCAATCTCTCTGGTGTTCTTACAAGATACGAGGGATCTGCACTCACAGAGGAAATACCTTATGAAGGCACAGAAGGTGGATCTCCACAAGTCAAAGAAAAATGTCTTACAAGAAACCAACCCTGAGGGCATCTTGTTGTTGGACTTCCATCCTCCAGAAGGCTGTAAAAGAAATTTCTGGATTTCTAAACTGGGCACCTATAAGGAATATTGGTTTCATTCTCCTCTGATGAGAGAACTTGCAGTTTCTTAAGCTCTTGCTCTGTTTCTCCTCCTCCTCCTCCTCCTCCTCCTCCTCCTCCTCCTCCTCCTCTTCTTCCTCTTCTCCTCCCTCTTCTGACTAGCAAGGGATAAGCTTGTAGGAGGAAGGACTGTTCTCTAACACAGAGGAGAGGAGAAATGGCCTGGGGTAGCAATTAAAGGTGACTTGGAAGGGAATCCTGTTGGTGGGCCTCTCAGGTGGGTGTTCACACCTGCTGTTGAAGTATCTACATCCGTGTTTATATCAGACCTCAAAGCATAGAAACCAGTGCTGGAAATATATTCATATGAACTGTTGCTACTGTATCATTTTTAAAGTAATTCAAATAAAATTATTTTGAGCTATGAAACCCTGTGAACCGTGAGTTTATACAAGTTTTGCTGTTAAAGTCTGAGACCTTATGTCTAGAACTAAGTCTACCACTAACCAAGTGAGCTTAGGAATTTCACTGAACCTCCCTGAGCCTCAGTGGCCTCATTAATAGAAGGTGATTTGACTAAAACAGTAAACTTCCTTTTCTTTCATTTATTTATTTATTTGTTTGTTTATTTATTTATTTTTCCCAGCCCTGGAACTCTTTACATATTAATAAAAATGGTAATAACAATAATTCACAATTATTACATCATCAGAATCTGCCAGGCTTTATGCCAAGTATCCTTGGTAAATCACTTCTTTTTGTTGGAAATTTTAATAAAATTGGAAGTATTATTGTCATTCCTGTTTTATAAATGAGAAAACTGAGGCCTAAAGAAGTTAAAAACTTGCCCAAGGCCAGGCAGCTAACACAGGGCAGGAAACCTGATTCTCCTGTCTTGGCTTTTATCCTCCAGGCTAAATGGAAGTTTTTGTTTGGGGTGTGTGTGTGTGTGTGTGTGTGTGTGTGTGTGTGTGTGTTGGAGGAGAGCCCATGTGGAAGTCAGTGATACACCTGAGTCCAGAAAACTTGGTCTTCCTTTCAATCTCTGAGGGAGACTTTATGGCACACTACAGAGACCTGGAAAATCACCAAAAGAAAAACCACTAATCCATATGATCTCCAAGGTGATGATTTCTTAACAGGGTGGGCAGTACAGACAGTATCTGAGCGGATCTTGTAGGCAAGAAGAGATGCGATACAGCTTGAAAATTAAGCAACCTATTGTCCCATTGTTTTGACTTGTTTTTAGTTACAGTCAGGAGTTTATTTTAAATTTAAATTAGTGCTAATACATTAATAATCCTAACAGGATTGCACACATACACATAAAGGAGTTTGGGATATAAAAATATTAAAAAGCCCTGATTAGGTAGCTCTTCAGATATATGAATTCTAATTTCTCTCGTTCTGCCATCGGCTTATTTCACCACTCCTTGTTGAACTTCTTGACTGTGTGACAGGTAAGACAGGCCACGCACACTAATTTAGATCAGCCAGTAAAAGATGGACACCCATTTGGCACATCAACCAACCACTGGCTCCCACTAGGATAATAATCATTTAAGAATTAACAACTATTGTATCCTTAGTGTACAGAATACAATAAAGGTAGGTGTGTATGTGTGTGTGTGTGTGTGTGTGTGTGTGTGTATACAATGATTTGATTCTCACAGGATCCCAAGCATCTACTATGTGCTAGGTAGCACCTCTTCGAGGGGGCTTCTCTGAACTCTTGGCCTGAGAGAAGTGAGAGCTACATTTGCATCTGGTGCAAGTCTCCAACAAAGCACTTGCTTAATTACCTAATCTGATTCCTGTTGTCTCCCTGAGCAGAGAATAAGCTCCAGGAGGGCAGAAACTTTGTCTTACATATATCTCTAATGCTAAGCCCAAGAATATAGTAGCACTTAATAAATATTTGTTCAATATTGCCAGACACTTTTAGTTAGCTACCCTAAAAGTTTCCCAAATCTATCACCCACTTGGTTACCTCCAATTGTAAGGGTGGATGTTTTTCCAGTTTATTAGATTCTGAGGAAGAAACTCCTCCTCTTGATTTGACTTGAAATAGTCTGACAAGAGAGCTCTGTGAGGATCTCAACTTAGAGTTACTGCAGCCATTTTGTGATGATGAAGGAAAGACCAAGAGACTCACAAGAATCTAGAATCAGATCCTGATGTTTTTGAGCCCCTGAACTGTTCCTATAATCACCTCTCCCCAAGACTACTTGCCATATGAGACAAAGTTCTTTTGATAAAATCATCATGAGATTTCCCAATACTTATAGCTTAAAGCATTCCTTCTCAAACACAAACATTTTGAAATCAACAAAGGCTGGTCCCTAACCTTAAAAACACTCCAAAGACAGGGTTGCCACATTAAATAGAGGAGACCAGATTAAATACAGGACTGGTCCAAAACAAAAAGTAATTTTTTAGTACAACCATGCCCATTCGATAGTTGGGACATATTTATATTCAGAAAATATATGTGTGGTTTATCTGAAATTTAAATCTAGTTGAGCGTCCTCTATTTGTATTGGCTAAAACTGGTCACTCTTGATGGATAGTAACAAACATCTAAGAGAAGCAGAAAGGACACTTCAACCAGAACATCTGATTTAGGAAAGAAAGCCACTCCCAGGATGAGATAGCAGCAGTAATAACAACTTCAGCGGTACAGTCCTTCACGGTTTTCAGTGAACGTTCACAGACATTACTCATTCAACAAACAGTTGTTGCTGGGCTCCTACCATGTAAACAACACTTAATTCTAGCAAGTTATTTGCCCAAGGCAGTACAGCCACTAAGTATGGAGTAGACACCTGAATTCTTTCCTTCTGATAACCAGTTTAGTGCTGGATCTTAGTAGAGGTTCTCAAGCTTTAATGTGCAGATATTTGGGCTGCTAACTAGTCCTTGTCTGAGGCAGGGCCCAAGAATATGCATTTCTTACAAGTGCCCAGGTGATGCCGATGCTGCCAGTCTTCAGGGTCCCACTTTTGGACACCAGTGCTTTATATTGTACATACGAAGTAGCTCTTCCTTAGCAGGACAGAATCACAGACACCTACCCTCTTTGCAAGAAGAGAAAAGCCTAGCCGGAACGCTAAAGGCCTACATTGCAACATTGTTTGTAAGAGTAAGATCTTACAGTCTAACTGTCCATTCCGAGAGGAATGGGTACATGAAATGAGCAGTTGCTTTCCCAAACATATTAGTTACAAAGACAAATAACCAAGCACTCTTTTCCTTTGGGTTATATCATGTAAAGTCTTCTGCTCCACTCTCAGGAGCATGCTAGCTCCTGAGCATTTCTATTCACAGGTGTGGATGCTGCCCCTAGAAACTGGGATTTTTACTAAAGTGCAGGAAGTGGGTGGGATTGCACGCGCATCATGGTTGTATGTGTGTGGGCACAGCTTTCTGGAGGACAGGATGCAAGGAACACAGGGGTCACTACAAAACTGCTCAGGCTCCCGGAAGTCAGAATTCCTGCTATGTCCATCTCTGAAATCCAGTTTCCAGCAGGCCACGAAATTTGATCCTTAGATGAAAATCCAGGAGATGGCTTGCTTTATCCAGAGTTCATTATATTCTCTTACTTTCTTTTCTCTTTCCCTTGCTTCCTTCATACTCCCTCAGCAACCACCAGAAAGATGAAATAGAAACCGAGAGGAGAGGCCAATTGTAAGGCAGTCAAGCGTGGCCTCCAAACCACAGGCGGGCGTTGGGTGAGAAGGGGGGATGTGGAAGGGAAGAAAGAGCTATTTATTCTCTCGGTCTCTGACTGGTAATTTCACTGTCTACATAAACAGTAGCTGAGAGGACTGAAAACAAATACAATTATACTACAAACTTGGTTCGTATTCTGGGGGCCTCCCGCCATGGTGAGTCCCGAATGTCTCTGGGTCATCCAGCTCTTCCTTGCCAAACCCAGAGCCTCTAGCCTATAGTGTGCCAGCATCTCACTGCATTCCATATTAGTCACCACCTCTCACCTGTCCAAAGAGTTTCCTCAGCTATGGGACAATGATGAACAATTGATTTCTCTCTCTCTGTCTATTTTTTTAATTTTCAAAAACATTAATGCTACAGTAAACTACAAAGAATAAGTCAACAAACACTAGTAGTCCTGTGATTCAGACACAGCACCTGTCAAGGTTTGATTGTACTTCTTTCAGGTTTTAATATTTTGTGTTTATGGAAATAAAGTGTAGATATAATCAAACATCTTTTCCAGCCACCTATCTTTTTCCCATCATCCTTCATGCAACAAAGCATGAATTTTGTATGAATCCTTTCATTTGTAAAAATCTCACACACATAACCTGCATCATAAAACAAAACATAATATCGTTTTTGTTCATATAAATGATTCATAGGGCTGCGTTCTTCTCCTTGTTTTCATTCAATAAATGTTCTTGAGTTCTAACCAGCTGATTGAGATCATCACTTTTAACTGCTCGTTTTACTTCCCCATTCCTCTATAAATGGACACAAGATGGGTTCTGATTTTTTTACTCCTGCTGCAATACCCTATCACATGACTCTGTGCACAAACACCAGAGTTTCTATTGGAGATACACAGAGAAGTAGAACAATTGAGACCTACATATAACATTTTGAATTGCACTAGATATATCTTTTATTTTTTCCTTCATATTGGGGATTGAACTCAGGGGCTCTTGACCACTGAGCCACATCCCCATCCCTTTTTCTATATTTTATTTAGAGACAGGGTCTCACTGAGCTGCTTAGGACCTTGCTAAGTTGCTGAGGCTGGCTTGGGACTCACAGTCCTCCTGCCTCATGTATTTGATCCTTCTTCTATGTGTCTTTTTCCCGATTTGTAGAGTGAAAAAGAATGTGTGTATGTGTGTGTGTGTGTGTATTCTGAACAACAGTCTTTACCTGTTACTTATAAATATTGCAAATTCTTCTTCCTGCCCATGGCTTGTGTGGTAGCACACTTATGAGTAACTTATTGCTAATTAGAGAAGCCAAAAGAAGCAAGCACAGACCTTGGTCTTGGCACTGTCATATGCAATCCTTCAGTGGGCTGGGGCTGGGGGATAAAGAAACTGAGACTCAAAAGCAACATTATAACTGGAAGAAGTGACATTTAAAGTCATGTCTAAAAACCACAAATCCAGAGCTATCCCCACCACAAACCAGCATACTTGCTCATGCGCTCCTTCCTGCAGAAGCATTATAGAGCCTTATTACAGTTAAAACGCATGCAGGGAGTATTTATGGATCGGAAATACTTCAGGAAGCCTGTTGGAAGGCCAGTAAATTGTATGCTGTAGGACTGGAAATGTGCATTGTAAACAAGCTCCCAGGATACAAAGCTGCAGTGGGTCAGTGGGCCAGACTGTGAGAACATTTTTGATGAGAGGTGAGGAACTGGAGCTGGTGGCAGCCCAGGTGAGATCTGGGGCTTCCAGCTACCAGTGTAAATATTTGATGTGCCTCCCACCTGCTGATCTACGGACTCCATGAGGTCAGGGATTTGCCTCTTGTATTTTATCCCACCATCTAACATAGTGCCCAACTCAATAAATATTTGCTAAATGAAGAAATGTTCCATGTAGTAAATCATTATGCAACTGCCCATGACTAGGAAGAATCTCAGAAAAACTTACAATTAGCCTCAAATTCTAAACTTCTCTCTCCTGCTAAAAGGGAAATAGCACCAATAAGTCATTCTACAGGCCACGTGCTCTTGACCTTGGTTAATGCACAGTATTGACTTACTGCACTGGCAATTGCCACCCAAATGTACACATCATGGAACACAAATGTTCCTAATTGTGATTGTGGCATCTATCAAATGATAGTTCAATAGAAAAGGAAATTTGTCTCAACTCTTTACTATGTGAAGACTGAATACCCAGTTTCTTTGGAAGCTGTTGGTCAAAATGTTAATTGTGAGGACCCCCTCCTCCCCCACTCATCTTATCCTGGTGCTGCAAAGAAGAGCAAGCTCCTAAGGATCCATGCCTTATGACTTCTCTTTGAAGTAAGTAAGCCTCACTGGGCCAAAGCTTTTAGTCCTGACAATTGCCTGTATCCGGTGTGGGCCATCTCTGTCTTCCATCAAGACTCAGCATTTTCCTTCCTCCATGTATGCTTTAGTCACACACTGTGCAGATGATAAGTGGGTCTTCTCGCCAAGGCAGGACAGCCAATGACACCTTCAAGCTGGGCAAGAATTTACCTTAGAGATAGGAAGGTGACACAATGTTCAAAGAGGTTGGCGGGGAAAGAAAAAAAATGTAAGCATTTCTGAGCGATTTCCTACCTCCACCTAATTCCAGTTCCTTAAAAAGTCAGGTATTTTCAAATATCCTCACAAGGAATAAGGGAAGAGGCACCAAGAAGTGTATCTGATGGGAAAGCATGACATTGCCATGAGGAAATATGGTTTGGGGATGTTTTAATTTCTCTTACATTAATTTTATTTTTCTTCCTTAATTTTATTTTCTTTTTTGGTATTGAGGATTGAACCCAGGGATTCTTAACCACTGAGTTACATCTTTTGATCTTTTTTATATTTTATTTAGAGACAGGGTCTCACTGAGTTGCTAAGTGCCTCACTAAATTGCTGAGGTTGTCTTTGAACTCCCAATCCTCCTGCCTCAGCCTCCCAAACTGCTGGGATTATAGGAATGCACCACCACACCTGGCCATTATTTTTATTTTTTTTAAAAAGTAACATTTAATGTTTTTAGAGCATGAAGATGTTAAAACGTGTTAGAGGCTTAATTAAGAAACACGTAAATGTTGCTAATGTAAAGATAGGGACTATGAAGATGGCTTCTCAGTTGCTAGGGAAGGTGATATTGAAATCCCATCTTCCCTGTCAAAGAGTGTCACCAAAGGGTGTGGTGAGACTCAGTGGAGTTAGCTGCAGGTGACAGCTGAACAGAGTAGGCAGAACATCTGCTCTGGAGGAGAGGAAGGAATCCATTTTATCTACCTCCCCCAGGCCAGAGGCCAACCTCAACTGTCTTCTGAATTCAGAGCAATTGCCCTTTCTCCAAATCTTCCCTGGAAGAACCAGACTGAAGAGGGATCTGTATGGAATTGCTGTGCAGGACTCCTTGTGCCCTGGGCGTGTGGGGGAGGGCTCTTGTAAACAGAATGCATAAGGAGCTCTGGAATTTGTGGGCTGTCTTCGCCAACTGACACTACAGTTTCCTTACCTTGCAGAAGCTGGATCCATTTTTTTTTTTTTAAATCAACTTATATATAGCCTTCTAAAGATATTTTAAGGCATATAATTCTGATTAATTTGCACTTGACACATAGACACATTTTTCCTATTGGCTTAATGCTATGTGATGATTATTATTTTCTGATCTTCTTAAAGCTTTTGGTCCTGGAAACAGGAAGCAAAAGAGCAAACTGGAAAATAAAAAAAGTTCAAATTTAGGGCAAAATCCAGGAGTTGTACAAATTCTGCCACAACCTGTTTTCTAATGTTGACATCATAAATAATACGTATCTAACAACAGTTTTGAGATAAGAAATAAAGACTACAATTAGAACAAAATGTCTGTGTAGGGGAAAAAATCATATCATATTGCTTCCTTAATTTTTAATATATGAACTACAGTTTGAGGGGAAAGAAGATGCAAAGTGACTCTTGGTCTTCTTATGACAGTTTGATTCATACTTCTCATGTCCCCAAAACTTCGAGTGTCTCAAGCCATGCTCCCATACTTCAATATTTCCCAGCTGCTATTTGTTCCTCTCTCTTCACACAGGTTTAGGGATGTAAGTGTGTGTGTGTGTGTGTGTGTGTACATGCATGCGCTTCATTCTCATTATATTTCTGTCCTCTAGAAGATAAAACGTGGTGACAACCTGGCCTAGTAGCTTTCTCTTTTTCCTAACCATATTCCATGCCCAAACCCTCTGCCTGCCATTTGTAAATATGGGATCATGATCAAGTGTCACTCCTTGAGTGCGTCAATGCCCCAGATGCTGCATTTGGCACTTTATATGTAATTCATTTAACCATCAAAATAGGCTCATGGTGTACACATTAACATCTCCACCAATGAGTGAAAGAACCTGAGGTTCAGTGCATAGATGTGACATAGCTAGGGAGTTTCAGTTTCAAGATGTAAAAACTCAAGTCTTACTTATTCCAAAGCCCAATATTTTTCTTCTGCATGACACCTTTAGGAATAGAAAAAAGTCTGAGAGTATAATGAACTTAGAGCATGTTTTCACTATTTTTTTTCACCATATTATGTCTAATGACAGAGAAGAGTAAATCATGTCAATGGGTGACTCTCCGCACACATTTGAAGGGATAGGGACACAGCCTTTTTTTGAGGATGTTAGTCTGAAGCATTCAGTTGCACACACATAATTTCTTTGAAGTCTTCTGTTTATCTTTGAAAAAAATTATTCTAAATTTGGATTCCACTCTTTAATATATTTATGTTTGCTGTCATATTAAGGAAAAGGTTAAAATACTTGCCATTGACTGAAGTAATGCTCTAGGAAGGTATACGTGTTTATTCTGTAGGTCTGAGGATCTAGGCATCTCACCATTGTCCTTGGGATTAGTGTACCCAAGAATGAAAAGAAGAAAAAGTAAATCCATTGCCATTTCTGAATATACTTCTGAGAAGCACATTCCACAGAGAATATTCCAATAGCATATTATTTGTTCCTAATGAGCAGCACAATTGCTATTAGTGATCATAATACTTAGAAGGGGACATCAGAGCCAATGATAAGGATACTAGAGTGAAAAATTTGATAACTGGGAGTTGTTTCTTCAGCCTAAACCCACCAATTTTTAAAATATAGCATAGAAAATCAATGCTAAATTCTCAACAGGGCACAAATAATTAAGATATACAGAGGCAAGGAAGTAGACTAAGAGCTTGGATTGTGACTTAAGACCCGGGTACTATTCCCAGTTCTACCAGATAGTTTGGGCATGACTTTTGATAGGAGCTTAACCTCTGTTTTCACATCTATAAAATAGGGTGTTGGTTAGTAGGTAGATGACTTCTGATATGCCACCCAGCTTGAACACTGTGAATAAGTGGTATCTGTCTGAGGTACTGCAGTAGATAGAAGCTAGGTATTGGGGTTTGACCAGGATTTGAATCTCAACTGAGGCCTTCAGCAGATCTGGGATCCCCATAGGTCACCAAATGAGAAAGCATTTATAAAGATCTATCGTGGTGCTAGGGCAGATAGTTGGCACTCAATTTTGGTAGTTATTATTTTGACAATATTCATTATTATTAAAACACAGTGATGCAGGAGAAGGGCCCAGGCCAGGTTCTTCTGCTGTATATCAGTTGCACTGTAAATTTAAATGTTCTATCTTGGTTTGTTTTAGATCCTGTTGTCATACTCTCTTGGCATCATGTAATATTCCCTCATAGCATTTATCACAAATTACAACTATGTGCTCATACTGTGATCTAAGATTATTTATCTAATATCTTTCTTCTTCTGTTGCTTTAAGCCTCATAAGGGCAGGACTCCATCTGTTTTGTTCACATTTATATTCCCCACATCTAGCAGAGTGCATGAGACAAAGTATCTCATGAGGAATGAATGAATGAATGGGCTTAAGAAATTCCGTCTTTACATCACCTAATCTGCAGACATCATGAGGAGCAATGTACACATCACTTGTGGCCTAGGAGTCTTACTTGTTTCCTGTATTTTTGAGCCTGATTGCTCTGTAATAGGCCACTTTATGTACAGTTAAGGTGTTGAGTGACAGAAACAAAATTTATTTCATTCAACAAAGAGAGAAGAGAACATCATTAACAAATACCTAAGCCTCCAAAATAGCTGTTCCTAATGGCTAAGGAGATAGTAAATAACTATGGTACAAAGGCTTGTTCCAATTGTTCTGGAAGCCTTTGAAGGAGTAATGAGTCTGCTTGAGACTCTCAGAATAAGTAGAGGTAATAAGATTAAACAGAAAAAGTAGAGATTGGACTGATCACCTCACCCATTATGTACACCTATTCAGTTCTATAGGCCAGTTCTGTAGGCCATTCTGACACTGATTTATAAGACCATCAATTTTTAGAGCTTACTCCAAACTTCTACCCCCTCTGCCTGGCTTCTGCCCTACACACCCACCTACATGGTTGCCGGACGACATATTTTTATTACCTCATGAAAGCAGTGGGGAAAACTGATTTCATTATGCTTAAAGAGAAATGATACAATATTTCTTGCATTTTATTTATTTTTTTAATGTTCTAATGCTTTAAATTATAGTCCATAGTCTACAAATTAGATCAGTGTCATGTAGAAATCTATTAAATATGCAGGCTCCTGGGTCCCATTCCCAGATATTTAATTTGGAATATCTAAGGTGAGGTTCAGGGATGTTCATTTTAACCAAGCAGTCCAAGTAAGATTCAGAAAGGCTGGTCCGTGCTTTGAAAAACAATGTTTTAAAGACTACATTGAAAACAAATAACTTTTCCTAGTGACCTCCATGTAGATAAAGCTGAGCCACTATTGCTGATAATTTAAGTGAATATGTGACAGTAGGTCTAAACTCTTTTGAACCTCTCAGTGGAATCCTAAAGGATTGACAAAGTTGTATATTAAGCAAAATGGTAGGGAGAACTAATATTGTTGAAACTTTAAAAATGTTGGATACAAATGTCTTTTGGAACCTCAAGGTGTTGAGTGACTGTCAGTAACAAAATTTATTTCATTCAACAAAGAGAGAAGAGAACATCATTAACAAATACCCAAGCCTCCAAAATAGCTGTTTCTAATGGCTAAGGAGATGGCAAATAACTATGGTACAAAGGCTTGTTCCAATTGTTCTGGAAGCCTTTGAAGGAGTAATGAGTCTGCTTGAAACTCTTAGAATAAGTAGAGGTAATAATATTAAACAGAAAAAGTAGAGATTGGACTGATCACCTCACCCATTCAAATGAAGTAAAAGTTCTCTCACTGACAGAATGTCATCAGGTGTGCCTAAATGACTTTGAGAAGGCAGGGAAGAAAACCCACACTCAGCCTGGTAGATTGAAAAGAGTAAAGCTCTGAAAACTCAAAGGGCAAAGCATATCTGCCTATTTAAAACCATGCACGTGACATATTTTCCAACTTAAACAGCTCCAGTTCATAGGAGCTAAAGCCCTTTTACATCCAGATCTCTCCTACACACCTGAGAATAAATTATCAAGCTGCATAATGAAATTCTACCTCTAATTTAGAACCTGAATTTCATGTCTTTGGAGGTGTATAAAAGGCCTACGTCAACCTTTTGCTTTCAGCAAAGACAATAATTTAGGCTATCACCAGACACCTGTCTAACCTGTAATTTTTCCTTGCTCCATTTTATTTTGTCTCCATGAATATGTAGATAGCAGTGGTTGCCAGAGTGCTCAAGTGTAATACAAAGGAGCTTGTATTTAACTATTCAGGTGGAGGTGAGGGGAGGAGAGAAGTAACACAGGTGCTTGAAGTGGTGACTCCTGAGCATCAGGATGGACTGTCCTTCCCCTTCATTTTATCACAGATGATCTATTGCACTTGGTATGGTAAGCAAGGAGTCTGAGAAGGCAACTGATAAGAAGGAAAAAGAATATTAATGTGGTTAATGAAAGAAAAATAGGAACTGGTAGGAAGAGAGTAACAAGATGTATGTTCATGGAAAATATCCTTTTTTTTTTTTTTGTGGTGCAGAGGATCAAACCCAGGGTCTTATGCATGGGTGGCAAGCGCTCTACCAACTGAGCTATATCCCCAGTACAGCAAAGAATTCTTAACTGACTTTCTTCTGCTCATTTACTCAGATAGGGCAGTAAGACAGTATTATCATCTATTACGCAGCTGTTACTATTGTTATTTAAACAATGGAAAACCTCCATGATCCTTTGAGTTCTATCTCCTCTATGGCCATTGATTCATTTATTTTATTCATTCAGAAACACATTGAGCAGCTATTATATAATCATCATTTGCTTTAGACACATAAGATAAAATAGAATAAGACACATTTCCATTTTCAATGATTTTAAACCTATTGCGAGAGATAAACAAGTAACTTCACAACTCAATATGCCTTCCAGCTAGGACTTGGAGGTCACAGCAAGCATCTAGAGCTGACACTGAGAGGTGTAGTTCCAGGGATAGCAGAAGTTGAAAGGAGACAGTGAGAGCCACTGTGGAAGAATTGGATGAAGAGACTTTCAGATAAGTGCTTGGTAATGGCAAAGAAGGCAGCATAAACAGGATGTGGAGAGGAAGGGGTAAGTCAATTGGCAGCGATTTCTGAAGAAGGAGAAGAAAGGACTTTTCGTTTTCTTATCCCACAATTGCTGAACCTAGCAGAATTCATATTCCCTCCTGGCACCTTGAGCTATTCTAACCAAGAAGCCAAGCTTTGATGATTGTCTTATGGTGGTCTCAGATGCATGCACTTGGAGCCAAGGTAAACACAAATTATATTTTTGTAATCTACCTACATACATCGAACCCTAAGGCTCTGTTTCCTTTTGGCTTTTCTTCTTGACTTTATTTCCTACACAATGAACAATGATTCCTTCAGTATTACCATCCCAGACAGATTTAATACTATCTCTCTGTGTTTATACTGTCTAAATTAGACCAACTTTGTAAAAGTGTGTCTCTCCAAACTCTTCTGTTTTCATGTTCAGTTGTATTTATTTTCTTTTCCAAAATTTAAAGAGTCTTTTTGATGTTTTCAGGAGTGGCCTATCTGGCAAGCCTGGTCTCACTCTTGTTATTGATATAATCTATGCATTAAGTGCACAAATGCCAGGACTTTGTACTGGCACCAAATAAAGCATGTTGAGTGGACACGTCCCTACTCTTTCATTTACTTTGCCTAGGGTGGGAGTTTAGAATCACTTACATTTCCCTGCCCAGTTTTTCAAGCATTCCCAGGGAAATAATTAACCTCAGCCTCTGAATATCTTATAAAATGGCATGCTAGAACCAGTCCATCCCAGTGCATAGGACTATTAAATTTTCAGGAATTGTGTGATCCAGTTTTTAGACACAACTCTTATTAAAAATTAAACTAGATGAACTAACAAATAGATTATGTATAAAAACAAAGGTAGCATATACTCAATTCTTTACTTCCTAATTATTTTACCATTACTTATGCTGTTGAGTTTATTTCAGTCTCTGCTTTTGTGTAATAGAGTACAACATGGTGGTATGATTCTGGGCTTCTCTTCCCAACCCTGCATTTAATGATGTCATGTTGGTAGCCTGCAAATTGCCTTAGTGGGAGGATTTATCCCACAAAAATTGGCAAAAGGTATAAATCAGAGTAATTGTTTTTCTTCAGAAATCAAGTTAAACCTTGACCTACACACCAATGCTTGTATGGAATAAAGAATGAGGAAATTGGTTGGAAGAAAGAACAGATATTGACAGAAAAACAGTCAACCAGTTCAACTAATAGGAAGAAAGTCCACTAAAATTTATAATCTGGGAGAGGATCACTTGAAACAAAATAATTTTCTCTCTTGAAGATGTACAGATATGGCATCTAGAAGTTAATAGACTGTAGGGACAATAATGCTATCAGATGTGACTCCTGTTCTTTGTCCTGAATGGAAGTAAATGTTAGAGAAGTGACTGTAGAAATCTGAAGGGTGTAAATCCTGCTTAGAACATCTGCCAACACACCCTGTACCCTGGTAGCAGTCTTTGTTGCATAAATTCTTCCAGACATTTGAGAAATCCCTGGGTAGATGAACTTGTTTATGTATTAAGGTAAAAACTGTATTAACATTTCACATCCCAAAAGATTTCTTCTTAGCCTCTGCAGCTTCTGGGTGCTATAAAAGAGATCTCTATGTTTAAGAAAATATTCAGGGACCTATAATATGAAATCCCTGGGTGGATAATAGCAAGAACATAGTTGGCACCACAAAATGGTAATAGCAAGAGTGAGTTTTACCAGAAGCTCGAATGATCACCTGGAACTTCTCGAATGATTTTTTGAATATCCTTGAAGTATAACACAATGAAGGGACAGAAGAAATGACCCATTGTTGTGGGCGGGGCTTGGGGGGAAACAGATATATTGTGCTTTAACAATTTCACTAAATTTAGAAATAGTCCCAGTTTTAAAAAATAGGAACAGAATCCCTAAACTCTGACTCCTACTCAAATATAAAGTTTAAAATGTATACTGCCTGGTGGTGGGGGATGGTGGTCCCAAGACCTCAGTTTTAATTCAAGCAAATTACTTGTATGGATAAACAATGGCTCAAATATCCTTCAAATTTCTGAGGTTCTAAGAAAATCCTTATTAAATAAGCAAACAAAAGACAGATTTGTATATCTGAAGCTCTTCGGGATACTTATCAGAAATCCCAAAGGTTAGAAGTCAGCACTACAATTACCTGGCAAACTTTCTCCTTAAGATTGTAGAGGCTTGAATAATTTTATGACTTCTGATTTAAAGACCTCTTCAGAGCTGATCTCATCAAATGAAAATTACAACTTAGTCTCCACTTACAACCAGCACTGAGCACTTCATACCAATACATTGTGGGCTGATTGATAAAGTAAACCTTTCAAGTCCTGTCTCATGACAGTGCATGAGGAAGGAATGCCTGGTGCTTTCATTCATTCCCCAAACAGGGGGTACCATCTGGCTATTTATTCCAACTAGTTATTAATAGTTGACATTTGAAAGAATCAAGACTCTAAGAACCTATCTTGATCAAGAAAAATCTCTATTTCTGGTTCTAAAGATTACAAAATAATCTTGCTGCTTCTTCAAGGAAATGTGATATACTTTTCTAAAATAGAGATGAAATGTACACTACAGTGCATTTCTAGCTAGGGTGTGTGTATGTGTGTGTGTGTGTGTGTGTGTGTGTGTGTGTATCTCCTATTTTTGACAGACATTGCTAATCAGAATGAATCTGGATCTGAATCAATCAACGAGGTTCCTCATTCCCATTGTAGCTGGATGCAGTTTATAACCTTTTGCTATGTTCCTAGCATGCCACCACTAATGAATCTGAACTGGCACTTGAACCAAGCCCAGATCTAATCCAACATTTTAAATTCACTGAAAATGAGAAGCAGAGAGGTTAAATAACTTGCTTCCAGTCACAACAACAAAACCAAAATTTGAAACCAGATTTTTAGTGCTCCTTCATTGTAACACATTAGCATATTTAAACCTCAGAGGGTTTGGTCTATGGGCTGATGCAACCTAAATTCCCACCTATAGATCTAAGGATCTATGGATGGATAATACCAGGGCAGGCTCTTTCTGAAAGGCAATAACAGACATCCGGTGAATGGAACTAGTAATGAGCTGTGGCTCAGCAAAAAATATATTAGTCAAGAAGATCATTTTCTTTCCATACATGAATTATCAGTGTTTATGGTATTAAGGTCAAGTGAAAAAATTAAATGGGCCAAAGATAGAGCTCTAGGATTAAGGAACTGTGCAATGATTTCTTAGTGTATTTACTTAGGTAGAGCTATGAATTGAATTATGAATGAACAAATCACTTTGATCTTAAAGGACTTTGTCCTTGTCTTACAAATTGTGAAGGGACTAGTAGATGTGTGGGACATCTGGAAGAAAAATTATAGAAAAAATGCAGAGGAGTAAAGTGGGAAATTTGGCCTTGTTTGCCTTGAAAGTACTTTCTCCCTTCCTTTTTAAATAGATTTTAGGCAAGCCCAACCCTTTGTTATTCGTAATCAAGTGCCAGTTTTTATTCTACTATGTTAGCAAACACTTTCGTTATTGCTAACAATTCAATTATTAGAAACACTGGTGAGACATTACTCTTTCTGCTTCTCCTTGATCATGCCTGTGTTAGGCTTTAAGGCATCCATACATTGACGAAGAGAAACTAGTTCCAAGTTATCAGCAAACAAGAATTTTTAGGTATCATCCTAAAGGGACTGCAACCATCAGATTATATGCAACTATATGATTGGGACAGAGAAAAGGAGTCGCCATTGCAGGCACAGCACATTCTGCTATCTCACAGAGGTGTCCTTGGGTAACAGCTGCCCACACAATGTGAATAATGTCCTGTCCTGGTCCCAGACACAAACGTGTTTCTACCTCCACCCTTGGCACTAGGCCTTTTCTGGATGTGCCACTTTGGTTTGAAACTTGCTTCAAGTGGTTAAGTCTGCCTTGGTAATTTCATATTGTCAAAAGCCAGTTCAGACCTTTTGGAAGAAGAAGAATCCAAAAGTCTTTTTTGGGGGGGGTGTCTCTGCATGTTCTATCATTTTAAGTGCTTCCCTTGATGGTGTGATCATTTTTGGTTCAGCAGGGGACGTAAAAAAATTGCACTAGTACAAATATGACCCCAGGTGGAAACTGTTCATATAGACAATGCCGCCTCCTGAACCCAGACTGATCCCATTTAGTGGAGCATAACATGGAGTTGATATTTTTATCAAAGGAATTCTTCAGAATTTAATAATACAAGTACAATAGTAAGATTATTTGCCATTGCTATCTTACATATTTTGTCCCTTAAAAAATTCCACATCTTATTCAGACAATATTTTGGTAAAGGTGGAAGAGTCTCACTGGTCACAGGAGGTTATAATGGCTTCAGTAATTTTACAACTTCTGCCTGAGTTAAAGACCTTTCAGCGTTGATCTCATCACATGGAAATTACACCTTAGTCTCCCATTTACAAAGAAAACTAAGTATTTGTGCTTTTCTCTATTGCCTCCTTAGATCTTAGGTATTTTTCATTTGTCCCAAATTAGGCATGTTATTTGCAGCTAAGAAAAAAAAAAATGAGGAAACAGATCAGTGAAGAGAGTCCTAAATGAGGAGGCAGAAGATTGCATTTAGACTAGAACATTTCTTCCAAGATTTTAAGCTTGCATTTATCCAACCCTGAAACTATCTTTGGTCTCCAGGGATGCATGAGAAGATCAGTGAAATCATGTTTGAGAACATTTGGAATTATCACTCTTGTGACATTGAACACCATTTTGGCTCAGCAGATAATGAGAGGACCAATGAGGGTGGTCCACATTTTTCACATTTAAAATATAAATGTTTATGAGAGATAAAGGCAGACAAATTGTTTTATTTAAAACTTCTCACAAGATTTTCCCCCCTCTCTTTTAACTGATAATGGCCCCATTCTTAGTCACAGAAAGTCCTTCCAGATCAGGTTCTTCCCAGAGTCAAGGCAGCTCTTTTATACTAATTTACTGTCACTAGTTCTGTATTAGAAATTAGAGAAAACCCACAACTAAAATGCTAGAAGAAAACCAATGCAAAGGTAGTCTCTACAGGTGGATATTATCAGTCTGATGCTGGCAATTTCCAGGCTACTGTCAGTGGTGAAGCCAAAGTGGTACTTAAGAATGGAGGACAAGAATGCAAAGACACTCAACCTGAGGTTGCAGCCTGGTCTGCAGGCAGACAGGTGCCCTCTGGATTATCCGCTGCTCCCCACTGAAGGCTGGGGCACCCAGCTGGCCACACAAGACTAGGCTACAGCTCCTGCTACTCCAGCCACTGAGGAGATAGGAACAATCACCGGGGGTCTTATGCTGTTCTTCTGCAGACTCTTAAGCAAAATGGAAATACAGTTGACAGAAAATAAACAGTTTCTTTAAAAAAAAAAATTTGCAAAAGACAGAGGAGAAGTCCCAACCTTTAGTCACTCAGAGCTGGGATAGATTAGTTGACAGTAAACAGAAGGGAAGGAGGTCTGATAAGTCTGATCACACCTATAGGGCTTTTCTACAAGCGTTGGCTTTGTGGATTCAATTCTTTATCCCCAATCCCTTAGAATATGATCTTGATTTCTGATCTCAACTTTGACCACAGACCACCCAGTTCAATTCTTTCCCAAGTTTATATGTTTATCACTGTTACATGATTTTTAAAGTAAGTACATGCCTTTTTAAAATTTAATTTTAGTTGTCATGAATTCCCTCTTTTATGTTAGGAAACAAGAACATAAAACTCATGATCTTTTAGGTGTTGGTTCTTAAGTCAAAAGCGTCAAAGTGCCTTGATTTAAGAAAGAAATCCTTGCATTAATAGAAGAGGTTATATACAAATATGGCAAAACAGAAAACACAACCAAAGGAAAAACCACAAACAGTCTTGGAATAACTGAAGTCTGGGAAACGCTGATCTAGTCTGGATGATACTAGCACCTTTGTGCTCTTGGTACTCTCTGTTCACATTATAGGGGGTGATGCTCCTTAAGACTCTGTTCCTACTCTACTCAAGACACACTATCACACAGTTACAAAAAGCTATGTTAAAAAGGATGGAGGAAAAGGTACCCAAGTGTGAGTCTAAACTTATTCTTCTGAAACAACTTTAACAGTAGTCCAGATTTTTACAAAGATTTTTCCCCAACAGTTATGGTCAGTACCAACCCAAGAGTTGGTGGAGGGGCTGGAATGGCAGTAATGGAATGTTCTGTTCCCAGGGGGATGCAGATGTGGCTACACCAAGGAGCGACACACGGCAGTATGTGTGCCCAGAGAGCATGTTGGTTACATGCTCTGGCCTTTCCTGTCTCCAACATGGTCCCATATCCTGCCTGAGCTGAAGCCCACCACTGTCAGGTCCCCTTACAGAGCACATTTCTGCTTTACCTTTGGGAACACAGTGTCAAGTCATAAAGAGTCAGAATTTTAATGGTTCCTTCTGAATTCTCATATTTTGAGGGGGCCTCTCCTAAAATGTTGTATTCGTTGAAAGAAAAAAGTTGAAAAAAAAAGGTGTTCCAGATTACAACAGTTGAGGCAAGGAAATAGCAAAGGAAGAGGGTTTAAGCAGGAGACTTCTCTCTTCATATTTAGGGAGCTTTGTGAAGGAAGTTTTCTTTGTGTTGTTGTTGTTTTTTGTTTCTTTGTTTTGTTTGAGTGATTCTAGTGACTTTATTCTGCAATCCCTTATTCCTTCCTTCCCTTAGTTCCAGCAATAAAAATAAAGCATTCTCTCACTACAAAATGAGTCTTAAAAGGGTATTGGTTTGTTTTGTTTAAAGAATATGGAATTTATTTAACTTCAGTGATGTTATCAGTATAAGCCAAAAAACAAGTCTTGCATATTTTCCCCAGAGGTGCCACTGTCTGTGGCTAAGTCCAGCAAGGCAGCCCCCACCCCCTCACCTTTATGGAGTGTGAGACACCCATAAAGAAGGAAGTGGAGGCTGGAGCACTCTCTCTCTCTCTCTCTCTCTCTCTCTCTCTCTCTCTCTCTCTCTCACACACACACACACACACACACACAAGATACACTTTTTAAAATACAGTATGTCTTTGAAAGAATGTGTTGGGTCTGCAGCTCTCCTGGCTGTGACAAGATATCGGAAACTCCCTAATCCTGCTTTTTCCTGATAAGCTTTCTTGACATCAGAGAGGCCCAAGAGGAGGCCATCTTGGCTACAGGAGAGGAATGGCCAGCAGGTCTAATAACTGGGTCCTGACCAGTACCAGGCTCTGCTCTCTCTGTGGAGTGAGAACACAGTGGGAGGTAGTAAGTTAAAAGGGATGGGGACAGACTACAATAAATACCCATGAATTATTATTATGCACACAGTACAGAGGTAGCGCTCTGTGGAATAGAGATTTGTTAAAGGGAAAGGAAAAACATTTCCCTTTAACATAAATAAAACATTTATTGTGCAATTTTGAGTCAAGCACCATATTAAGTAATTTACATATAAGAAGTTAATTGTACTGACAATAAATGTGTGAAATAATGAGGAAAATAAGATGCAGAGGTGCTCCCTTGCCTAAAGTCACATAATGAAGGGGAGCGGGAGGGAAGTGTCCGATCTCAAGCCTGTCTGACTCTTAGGCTTACTGTTTACTTTTTGTAAGTCTGGTGGTTGAATTTTGCTTTTATTCATTGAGCCCTTCCTATATATCAGACATTATATTAAATGCTTACATCAAGTGTCTCAGTAAATCTTCACAACAATCCTATTATGTGGGTACTGTCTTTTTTGTTTGTTTGTTTGTTTGTTTGACAGATGATGAAACTGAGGCACAGAAAAGGTAAGTGATGTGCTTGAGGTCACACAGCTAACCTGTAGTGGATTTGGTCTTGAACCCTGGCAGTTAGATGCAAGGCCCAGATTTTATCACAACTATATACAGCCTATTGCTTCATTGTATCTGACTCCAAAATCTCTCTGGAAGACACCAGACACTGAAATCATAGTGCTGCTAAAAGCGCACGCGCACACACACACACACACACACAAGTGTAATCAGAGTTATCTTGGTGATAGGTATTGCAGTCATTCAGGAGATAGTAACTGGCTGTAGCATGAAGTGGCTAGGGAATGCTATTGCCCTCATTAAAATGATTTGATAATGAAAAATCATCCAATTCAGTAGACCCTACTATTCAGTGTAATTGGGGCGTCTTAATTCAGTGAGTCCTATTATTTTGGATTCATATATCAGACCAATTAGACAAGCAAAATATGGATGGCTGACTTAGAATTACTAGTTCTTCCTTTTGCTAAATAAGTTTAAAATAATAATTGCTGTCAATATCATTTTGTAAAAAGAAACATGATATAAACTTTAATTTATGGAAACTATACTGTAATTATTTTACATGATCCATGATGCAATGGTGAAAATTATGTCAAAAATCATATTCCCCTGAGAGTTTGTGAACCATCATCTAGCTGCAAATAATAGCTGACATTTTTTGAGCATCTACTACTTGCCAGGAGCTGTGTATGCATTACATTGAATCTTTATAATAACTCTACAAAGTTGGTATTATTACTCCTATTTAAGATATTAGGATTTCGAGTTTCAGCGAATTTAATTATCTTGCCCAGAGTTTCTCCATTAGTAAGGAGCACCACACAAATAGATACTCTTCTAACTTTAAAGTTTGGTTTTTTTTCTCTTGCACAAGTTGACAAACAAAAGCTTGGCTCTGTCAAGAGTTACCCCCGACACCATCAGTGGGTTTATTGTTTCTAAATGATTAGAGTACACTATATTTGGCATTGTCCTGAACATATGGATATTTCAAAAACAGAAGAAAATATTGAACATGAATCCTACAGAGACTCCAATCTTTCTGAGGCCACAGTGTGGTCAGGAGGACCAGATTCTTCCTTCAGTGATCACTAGTCAGTTCCCCACCACCACCTATCAGTCTTGCTTCCTTCCCAGTAGCCAAGCTGACATCTGACACAAACCATGTCTCTGAGAAGAGAAGTGGTACAGGAAATGTAGACTTCAGATACACAGAAGTGCTGAAAAGCTGAGGTGAGACCCAGCTACCTCCACTGAAATCCTAGCTGACACATTCTATTTTGAAATATTCTATTCATAGACTCTAGAATATTGATGTAAGGTAGAAGGGAACTTTGAGCCCAGTCAAACCCACTATTTTAACATTTCATAGAGGACAAAACTGAGACCCAAAGGGATTCAGTGACAGCCCCAAATCACCCAGCCAACCAGCACAGTAACAGGACTGGAATGCTGGAATCACACAAATCTATGCTAGGGCCACTGGTCCTGTTGAGGGTAGGCTCTGGGAAACTTTTACTTGCTATGAAAGAAAGAATATTGTAAAAAATCAGGTTTCCCAGAAATTGGTTAGGGAAAAACTATTTAAATTAAAAATCTTCATAGCATAGTCTCCAACTCCAAAAAACCACTCTAGAGAAAGGGGGTCTCTTCAAGCAACCGACATTAAGGTTAAATGTACATAGGCTAGAATATGTTTTATTTTTTTTTGCATTTGAAGTCACTTGGAAGCTGACTTTTAAGATGATATTATAAATATGAGAATGCTAATTAATATAATTTAATTACTCTTTTATTACTTAGATTGTAGGCTATTATCATTTATTTCAATCATTTAATGAGGTCATCATTTAAAACAGAAGTTCCAGTTAATGGATTTTGCCTAGTAACTGAATGCATGCTCACAATAACCTGATTGTCTTCTATTTTCCATCTAGCCTTTAGGTGAATGCTCTCCTGCAATGCCTGCCACATAGTAGACACACAACAGATTTGGGTTTCTCTCTTCTCTTTCTCTGAGGTGCACAATGACTATTTTTGATGTGGATAGGCAGTGTTCATGATGCATATATGAGTGTATCTGTTCATAGGGAATTGGGGATGTGGCTGCCATAAGAGGTCAGGTCCCAGAGAATTTTCTTTGTGGAAATTTTAAAAGTGATAGAAGTAAAATGTAGCCAGAACTCCAGACAGTCTTTGACACTTACCTGTGTCATCCTGTTCTGTTATGGGCAATAACTGACATCTTCTTCCCCATGGAACAGCCCAGGTTCTAGCCATTGCTAAGAAGGACCCTGGAACCCACATTCTGGCACAATTTCTTTTCCCTTTAGAGCAGTGATTCTACTCTGGGGAAAAAGACCCATTAGACTCCTCTAGGGCCGTGAAGCTTCTTAAACTAACAGTGCAAATGAATTCACAAAGGACCCGTGAAAATGCATATTCCAGTTCTTTAGGCTGAAGAAGGGCCTGATACCATGGTTACTAACAGGCTTTCAGGCAATGCCCAATGGTGCTGGCTTACGGACCACACTCTGAGTAGCAAGGACCTAAGGAGCAGCTTCAAACTGAGTATCACTGCCCATGGCTATGACTATAGTTGTCATTCTTAGAATGGTGGGATGTGGAATCTCCTTCTAGAGAGATGAAGAAAAAAGTTGTTTAAAATCAGAAATCTTGCTGGGTACTGTGATGCATGCCTGTAATCCCAGAGGCTCTGGAGGCTGAGACAGGAGGATCTTGAGTTCAATGCTAGCCTTGGCAATGGCAAGGACCTAAGCAATTCAGTGAGACCCTGTCTCTAAATAAAATACAAAATTTTATTTAGTGCCTCAGTGATTGAGTGCTCCTGAGTTCAATCCTCAGTACCCCACACCAAAACAAAAAACAAACAAACAAAAACCCCACAAAACATAAGGCTTGAGGATGAGAATGAGAATAAAAAGAGAAGCAAGGGAGAAAGAGAGGAGAAGAAAAAAAGGAGACTTTAGGGAGTTTTTGACATTCTTTGAATAGCCCACTTTCACGTGGCCATATACATTTTTGCAGATTTCTTCCCCCCTCTATTTTTCAAATCCTCATACTATTTGATTTTCAAAACTAAATGTGTTTCTGAAAAGTTTTATCTAAGTAACTGACTTATCATAAATAAATATGTAGGGTTCTTTCTCCAAGCCCTATTCAACAATAAAATCAACTACTAACCTGTCAAAATGCAAAATTTTAATCAAGTGAACTTAAAGATCTAATTGGCTTCCTGGCAATGATTAGTGACTCATGAATTTGGCAACACTTCGTAAAACTGAGAAAGGCACTTTGTTGGGCATGGCAGAACATTCAGTTTTTATAAGGCAGCTTGAACAGGAGCAAGGAAACAGAATAATACAAAAAATGGACTGCCCGACATCAGTGACTTCAGGTAACTTGTGAGGGTTAAAACAGACAGGATTTCCTAACATGCCAGCTCAGGCTGACTGGACCCTTTCTTATTGACTTCTAAGAATCAAGTTTTTAGGAAAAATCGGTCTGTTTCCTTCTTTGAAGTTTCAACTTAATTACATGGTACTCAGCACATGTGACTCCATTTTACTCTGGTTTTGTGGGGCATGCTGCAGGAGCTTGGTTCAAAACAATGGCCTCTTATAATTTCATTTGACACATGTTTTATGGAACCTGGTGTGAACACATCTGTGTGTGGGAAAGGGAAGTGCAGAATCACCTATTTGCACTTGGCTTCCAGCAATAAAGGAGTGACTGGTGTAACAAAGCTTCTTGCCTTTCATTCCTTGTGTGTGAACATAGTCTGTGGAGGGTTTTGATCTGCTAGACCATGTGACAAGGTGAAAGAATCAGATTTTGAATAGCACACTTCTGGATTTCCAGCCTTATAATTTATGCAACTTTGCAAAAGTTACCGAAATTCTTTGAGCCTCTGTTTCTCTATCTATAAAATATGATATGGATAATTGTGTTCCATCTTACAGGTTCTAAAAAGATCTGAAGGAGGTAACAAAGAGAAGATCTACCATCATGCTTAGCACAGAACAGACACTTGACAGAGACTAGTATTGATATTTTCATGTCGAAAAAGGAAAGCACTGTATTCTTTTAAATACCTGGTAAGTGATAGTG
The DNA here is from genome assembly GCF_047511675.1 of Marmota flaviventris. Classification (NCBI taxonomy): domain Eukaryota; kingdom Metazoa; phylum Chordata; class Mammalia; order Rodentia; family Sciuridae; genus Marmota; species Marmota flaviventris. The sequence continues at coordinate 65,532,358 of NC_092504.1, forward strand.
ACAAACAGAAACTAGTTAACATTTTAAGTTATCATTATTAACCATTTTAAGGTTACATTTGTAAGGAATAAGAATAAGCTTGAAATACCATAATCTGCAGCATAACTCAAATGAAGCTCTCATAATCTATTAGGGGTGGTCTGACTACTGAGCGTCTTCAAACCCATCAAAACAATGTTATAGTTCTAGAAGATGTGGGGAACATAGACAGGAAGAAGAATTAACCTCAGCAATTTTGACTTTTATGAGTGGCCTGTAATTTGGGAGAAAGATACTGTCTCTGTTTAGGAGTTAAGAACACTAATAATAAAGCCTAATCCCAAATTGAATATACAGTCTGTGATTATTTAAATATCAATTACTATTAATTGGGTACAGATATCCCTTATGTTGTTCTGCTTGATTCCTACCACACCATCTGAACACAGAGGCCACTCACTTTTAACTTCACAGAGAATTTCTCTCTCTCAGAAAAGACTGACTGTTAGGCCATCTGGATATCATCAGAAATGAAGATCAGAAAGAATAATTTACTGACTGAACAGACATTGAAACAGCTAGTGTGGTGGATGACAAGAAGCCCATGTTTTTGTTTTGTTTTTTTAAAAAAAAAACATTTTTGTCATTTGGCTCATATGTGTTTCCCATTTGGAAATATTTTGGGACAAGCATTTAAACTGTGAGGTTGGATTTCATCATTATGGAGAAAGCAGCAGTCCTCATGGAAGCCATCACCTCGTCACCCAGATGACTGACCCCTCTTCCAACCTTGCTGTCTCAGAAGGGAAGTGGGGTGAGAAGACACCCGAGAAGTGAGAGGACCCTCACTGCAAACTAGGAGGTCATTTTGCTAAAAGACTGGAAATGCTGAGTTCTGTTGTCTGGCCCTGCTATCCTCCCATGATGCTGTGGGCAGATTCTTTCACCTCCCAAATCTTTCTCCATCTTTTCTGCCACCAAATGTAAGGAGAAACTGTTTTAGCTCCCTGATTATTTACCAGGCAGCACTGGTTGGAAGTACAAGGATATAATTAATGAACATTTGTAAATGACACATATAACCTGGGGCACAAATAAATTTCCACCCAGTCTTGTGATGCTGGTGGAGGAGGAAGAAGCAATAAGAGCCAGAGCTGCCAGGAGGAAAGATGGTGTGTCATGAGACTGCACAAGCACTGGTCCCTGTCACAGCAGGTAGCAATGCAAATGCCACCAATCCAGGCCTAGGCTGAAAGAAAGGAAAGGCTAAGGTCAAGTGTGGGTCTGCTCCAGTAGGGTCACATTACAATACACACATCCTGTGATGGAAACCACTTCTTTTGGAGCAAAGTCAAAAGCAGATTAGGGCATGTCTGGGAAATATCAGACCTTTGAGTTTTCCAAGATTTTCCCTCCCTTCCTCCCTGCATTTAGATTGCAGTCTGTGGCTGCCTCAGAAGCTCAGCTTCCTTGAAAAGGGGTAAGAAGAAACCTATACCCAATCATTAGTAATAATAATAAAAAAATATTCAAGTGCATCTGTACCTAATTAGCTTTTTTCATCAAGATCTTTCAAAGGGGACCCCAATCTTGGAGGCAATTCAAAGACGTGTATGAAGAGTTCAATGAAAGAAAATAGGGCAACAATAATTGATTGAGGTCAGCATGTATACAGCAGTATATTTCCTTTTTAATAAGTAGACCACATACAAAAGAAAGGAGATGGAAAACTACAATGGCTTTGACAGTTGTTCTCACCCTGTCTCTGCCTTTTGTAGCCCAGAAAGTCTGGGATGGGGCCTGGCATTAATGTTTTTTGGTTTGGGGGTTGCTGATGTTGTTTTAATATACATGGACTTGAGTTCCAGATGTGAGTGCCTGGCAATAGAATTAAACCATTTTCTGTTCAAATTCTAATTTACTCCCTAACCCTGAGGAAATCTGTGCCACTCCATTGCTCCCCACAAGAGATATAGGTTACTTAATCTAAAATATAGATAGTATTGTGTCTACATCAGAATGTCAACACAGGGCTGGTGTTGTAGCTCAGTAGTACAGCAATTGCCTAGCATGTTGTGAGGTACTAGGCTTGATTCTCAGTACCACATTTACATAAATAAAATAAAGGTCCATTGAAAACTAAAAAAAAAAAAAAAAAGAGTTATCACAGCCAGGCATGGTGGCACACACCTATCATCCAAGCTCCCCCAGAAGGCTGAGGCACTAGGATCACAAGTTCAAGGACAGCCTGAACAACTTAGCAAGACCTTGCCTCAATATAAAAAAAAAAATAAAGCCAGGCCTAGTGGTGCACGCCTGTAATCCCAGCAGCTAGGGAGGCTGAGACAGGAGGATTGTGAGTTCAAAGCCAGCCTCAGCAATGCAAGGCACTAAGCTATTCAGTAATACTCTATCTCTAAATAAAATACAAAATAGGACCGGGGACGTGGCTCAGTGGTTGACTGCCCCTAAATTCAATCCTCGGTAACCCCCCCGAAATAAAATAAATAAAATAAAAAGGGTTGGGGATGTAGGTCAGTGGTAGAATGCTCCTGTACCACAAGAAAAAAAGATATCACAAAGATTAAATGAACAGCTTGGGGGTTGGTACGTCACGTCACATACATTAAATAAACTAGTTATTTATTCTTATTAACTACCCTTGCTATTTTCCTTCTTATGACTAAAATAACTATGGTTAACTTCTTTCAGAAGGCTGCCTGTGATATTGACTGCTGTACAGTATTTTGGTTGTTTCATTCTGGGTTCTAGTTTGAGGAAATAAGTTCTGGCCAACATGTAGCTAACTATGAGTGACTTTACAGTTCCTAGAGTTAGCATATGGGCCCTGGTTTCCCTATAGTTAGTAGAACTGCCAAGTCATGGGGCCATACATATCTTACATTTTGATACATGTTGCAAAACTATTTTCTACAAATTGTACCAACAATCAACACATGAATTTTTAACTGAACACCTACCATACACCACAAACTGTGCCGTATGTCATTTCACCCTCTATATAATTTTACCAAAGAGATTTATCTGCATATACCATATGATGAAAATGAAGCTTAAGTGTGTCAATTCTTGTCAAATCACACAGAAGGTGTTAAGCCAAAACTGGGTTAAGATGGATCAGATGCTTTTCAACTGCAACATAGAAAAATATAACCAAGGATAAAAATTAATTTGGGATGTTGAAAAATGTCCATAAATCTGTCAGACTTACAGCTGAATAGAAAATAATCCCTGAATTTTATTTTTTTCTTTTTGTGTGTAAAAAGAGGAAGTCCAATTTAAGTAGCATCTAAGTCTTCTTCCAACTCAATGGGTGTCTGTTTGAAGTCTGGCATCAGTCCTGAGGGATGATGGGATGTCTACATACAAGTACACTAAGAAGGTGACCTTATTAGTTTTTCTTTGTTTACAAAGTACCAAAAAGAAAAAAAAAAACAAGGAAAGAAAAAAAAGAAAGAAAATGGACCCAAGGTAAGGCCAAAGCTTTCAGTAGAGTTAAAAGAAGAACATCTAAGATTATCTGTCTCGGCGATAAACTCAGATATATTAATGGGTTCTCTGTCCTTAAATGTCTTCAAGGGAGGAAATAGGCCATTTGCAGTTATATGTGGTTCGAGTATGTTTGAAGTGAAAAGTTTAGCTAAATGGTCTTTTAAGGTCCTTTCAGCATTATGTTTCTAAGATTCCTACCATGCTGGAGATACGGGCTTATTTCAAGGTTAAAGCTGACAGAGAGATCCCACTGATGAAGATGTATATAAAATGTAATTCTGTATTCCCCAAAGTTGACATCACATATGCCCTGTCAGTTTCTGAACCTATAGTGACAAGGCACTAGACTGAGAGATTTCAGACATTTGTTTCCGTTAAGAACATGGTTCCCTAGTCTTCATCTGTCAAAGATTTTAATTCACTGAGTTTCTGATGGGAGCAAGAATCTACACTCACACACACACAAAAACCCAGTTGGTTCCCTGAGAAGACTGAGCTCAGCTGATGTAGCAGAAGTGAGAAAGAAGTGTCAACTCTCAGCTTGCAGATGGCTTTGCTGCAGATGTTCAATTATGGAGCAGAAGAAAAGTAGTCGAGAGGTTAAAACAGGTAGTCTGGGAATGACGTTCCTTTGGGGCATATTTTTCTGCAACATGTTATAACTGAGTTATCAAAGACCATATACTTCATATTTTGTTGCTTTTGATTAAATTGAATTGTGCGGTGAATCCCTATTTATTGATGACAAAATAAACCAAGAAAAACTGATAAGAATAAGTAACACCATAAAACCTTTATAATCTCTTTTGAAGGGTTTCTTATCCTTAGTTCTACAAACAACACTGAGAATTTCCTTTACTAAATTCACTGTTTTAAAATATCATTTCAACATTTCTTTCTTTCTTTCTTCTTTCTTTTTTCTTCTGGTACTGGCGACTGAGGCCAGGGCACCTCTGACACTGAGCTACATCCTCAGCCCTTTCTGTTTTTTTGAGACCAAGTCTCACTAATTTGCTAAGGCTGGCCTTGAACTTGGCATTCTCCTGCCTCAGCCTCCACATTCAGTGGGATTACATGTGTGCACCACCATGCCTGGCTCACTTCAACATTTCTAAAGAGATAAAATTTGTCCACCAATTCCTTTGGAAATCTAAACAACCTAATCCTATCCTAAGAAATACATAACTTAATTAGTTAACAATGTTTAGTGTACACTTAGCAATAGAAATACATAGGGAGACAAAGTAGACAGCATCATGCTCCCATAAGTGTAGAGACCAGCAGAGAAAGTGAGCACTGCATGCCAGATTCCAAGTCTCAACAATATCATGACATATGGAGGGTGCCGTGAGATACAGTGGAGGACCAACCTACTTAATGCATGGAATCACAGGATCGTGTTTTCCTGGGGTTGGGGAGACAATGTTAAATTCAAGCCTTGAATAATTGCTGAGTTTGCCAGGGAAAGAGAGGGTACAATGTAAAAGACACCTGTATTCAAGGACCAGAAAAGAGGCCTGTGTGGCTGAAGCAAAGAAGAAGCAAAGGAGTAAGGGCCATTTTGTTTTAGGCTAACTTAAGGATTAGGGACTTTACCCTAAATTTAATGTGAAACATTACAGTGTTTGAAGTAGAAACAGGACTGGTCAGATCTGTTGTAGATCACTTTTAGCTGCGACATAGGGAGAGAACTCTAAAAGGGAAAAACTGGATATGGGGAGATCAGGTTAAGGCTCCTGAACACTGCAGGTAGATGACTGAAGGACTGCACTGAGATAGTGGTGTTGGAGAACAGTGGGTGGACTGACATGATGCTTAGGGGGGACTTGCTGGGGATGGTTGGTTGAGTGTCAGGGGACTGTGTCCAGAACACCTCAGGTTCTTGTCTATTATTCCTTGATGGGAAAAGGCAGAACAGAACAAGCTGGTAAAAAGAGAATCACAGATTTAGACAAATGACTCTCCAATGGCAATTAAAGAATATGAGAAATGAATTAGTTGGTTAAGAGCCAAATGAGAATCAATCAAGAATATCTACCCCTCCCATTCAGATCACCCCAATTGTTATCAGCTCTAAGATATCATTTAACATGCGGCTTCTTGATCTAGGATCCAACAAATACTTTAAAAATACATATAGTAATTTTCTGTCCAGACTTCCATTTCCACAGAATTCTGAGCTTACCATCAACAATTTTCCAATCTAAACCATACACTAAGTCAGGCTGTTTAAAGAACACATGTGTGATGACGTTCAATCTGCTTTTTATTACATCTATGATAATGCCTTTCATAGGGACCAAGATTAATCAATTAATCATTGTATATTCATCATTGATATATCTCAAAAATAAATAAATAATCTTTAATGTTGGGTATTCCTTTAGTGTTGGAGGACTCCTTGAATACAAATGTTTCCATACTCAATGCACAGTTGTTTATTTAATTTTTCAAATAAATATTCTTAGTAATCCAAAAATATAATCCAGGTTAGACAAGACTACCACATGGGAGGGGTTAGGATCATACCAGTTCAGGAAATACCTAATAACATATCCTACGCACTGAGTTCCTTCTTAGTGCTACACTTAATTTTATTTATTTTGGTAACCCTAGAGAACTTTAGACAGTTGAGAAGAGTAGAATTGGAACTGGGTGAGGCTGAGCTGGCCACAATTGTGGAACTGGAATTCACACCCCAGAAGCTGCGTTCTTTCCACTTCTCTAAACTGCCTTCTGTGAGCTTAACCAATCAATACAGTCAGCTGATATTTTCAGTCAGCTGAAATTAATTCACAGTTATTCCCACCCCTGCAATTGGGAAACCATTTCTTAAGACTCTTGCTCCTCTATGAATGAGCATGAATAACACCTAGCAACTCCTTAGTGCTCAATCATCCATTTGTCTAGATGCACTCTTGGTAATGCTTGTGAAAAGGATAACTTTGATTTATTTCAACCTAATTGAAGAAGAGTGTGTGTGGCAGTATACCATTAAGAATAACACTTAAATCACCCCAAGCTGGTAACAACCCAATTGTTCATCAACAGTAGAATAGATAAAGAAGTTGTGGAATATTTAAACAATTAAATACTGTGAAACTCTGAGAATGAACTTTATGATTCCAGATCACAACGTGGATGAACTACTCAAACATAATGCTCATTGAAAAAAGGCAGACACAGACAAGTACCAATAGTATGATTTAATGTATCTAAAGCAAAACTAATCTATGCTATTAGAGTACAGTGACCAAGTGGGCCCTCAAGGCAAAGGGGACTAGGTGCCTATAAAGTAAGAGTTCACTTTCTGAATACTCATCAAGCCTTATAGTCATGATTTGTGCACTTTTCTGTATGTTTGCAGGTTTTATGTTTGGATGTATTTACTGCATGTATTACTTTTCTTTCTGTATGCATGTATAGAGTTCAATAAAAAGTTTACTAAAAGATGAAAATGACAACTTTGATATTTAGAGCACTTTGGTCAATAAAAATATGAAAAAGTAAATGGAGAAATCAATTTTAGATAGATTGCAGCTCTAAATATAAAATATAAGACAAAGTTTTATGAAGAAAAAATAAGAATATAAAAAAGTCCCTTCCAATTAAGCTCCAACTTCAAAATACAACACTTATAACAAGTTGTTGAAAATTCTTTTTCTTTCTTTCTTTCTTTTTTTCTTTTTGGTACTGGGGATTGATCCCCATGGGCATTTAACCAATGAGCCACATCCTCAGTACTTTTAATTTTTTAATTTGAGACAGGGTCTTGCTAAGTTGCTGAGGCTGGCCTTGAGCTTGTGATTCTCCTCTCAGCCTCTCAAGTCTCTGGGATTAGAAGTGTGAGCCACCATAACCAGCTAAAAAAATACTTTTTACAAAGGCTATTATTAATGCATTTGAAAGTCTCTTCAAATGAAGGATAAGACTACAAAGGGACTCCAGCCATATGGAAACTTAGATGACAATTCCCCTTGTGATCATGGATAAATTACTGAATTCTTCAGTTCTCTGTCACCACATTTAAAAGTAGGATAATTCCTACTATCCTCACACGGGTGTTGTGCTGCTTAATTAATGTTTGTAAAGCACTTTCTGTTCCCTGGGTGAAAGGTACCACTAAAGAGTAAAATATAATTATGTTTTAATTGCAGGGCTAATTTTGAAGATAAGAAAAAAGTACCTACGAATTGTGATTTAATCAGTTCACTCTATTAGAATCAGGTCTCAACTTCTGCCTTCTGCCTAAAAATATCACGTTTATACTTAAGAAATGCACTTTTGTTTTTTTGGCTCAGTTTTTCTATCTGCAAAGTGGAGTATTGTGCTTTCTGAGATCTGCAAGTGTTTCTTTGTTCTGCAAAATCCTTCAATGTTCCTGAGATGAACAGAAGGCACATATTGCTAAGAGTAGAAATGTAGCTTCCTGCCTTCTAGAGCCCAGGGGATTACTTTTCTCTGGGAAAAACTAGAGGGCCAACTATCCTGCAAAAAGACCACTAAGGGTATGGCCCTGCAGAAGGCGAGGCTGAGAGCAGCCAGGCTGCAGGAAGCCAGGAAGCTACATGGAAGTTTTGGGGAGATCATTTGTTGACATAAAGGGTGGTTTAGTCCATTTTCTCAAAGGGAAAATTTATTCCATAGTTCTTTTTACTGAGGCCATCTTTATTCCTGGTATTAGTCCAAATGTTTTACTTTTACACAAAACCAGTGGTTATCAATCCATCGAAATGTGCACTTCAAATTATGACCTTTCAGTGAAAGGACAACCAAAACTGAACTGTGAATCCTGCTTTCTGAGCCCAAAGGATGTCTTGGATCCTGACTTGAGGAGATCAAATCATTGTGTTATTGTAGACAATAGATTTTAAAAGAGAAGACATTCATAAAAAGAGATTCTAACAATATTTTCATGTATCCTTTTTCACAGGTTAAATAAAATATAAAGAGACCCTCCAAAAAGATTTTTGAGTCCTTGATGAAAATAAAAGAACTTCAAATCATGTACTAACAGTATAGAACTTTTCTGACATCTATTTCCCACAGCATGCGAAACCACAGTAACTGTCCTCTATTTGACTAATATATAAATATTAATACACAAATATACATATACAAATATTCCTCATCACCTCTCATAAATAAAAGAAAACAAATGTTTGATCAGGCCAAACTACTTCCAGCTGCAGATTACATTTTTTAGACAATATACTTCCATGTCTGTAGAAAAACTTTTAATAAATAACCTTATTCTCTCTATGAAGAGAAATCATATGGTGGTACTTCAAAAATAAAAAGCAGTCTAAATCTTGATGACAGTAGAGGTGACTTTTTAGTCACTGAAATTCCCCTGAAAGATTAAAATGTCTATTTGAATACCTCTGAACACCCTCTAAAGTCTTTCAGGGAACACTACCAATGCATTCCCTTAGGGAAATGTAAACCAGTCAAGTGTACTGAGTTAGAGATGTATATGTAATACATATGAGGATATTTATTATAAGGCATGTATGTCTATATGTCCTGTTGGTTCTGCTTTTCTGGTGAACCCTAATATAGTTGTCAACATGACCAATTATATGACTATTTATCAGTCATTTCTTTGTAAAGTTCTATTAGGTGGACTGATTCGAATTCCTCCTGCAGGGCCAATAAGTTAAGAAAGATTGTATAGGTCTATGCTGTAGTCCTTTGTACTATCCACCAATGTTCCTGAATCTCTGACCACTGAACATGGTAGGAAGTACTACCTTTATAGTTCAGTATGATCATGTGACTTGTTTCAGCCAATGAAATGTGGACAGAAATAATGCATTTTTCTAAGTGGAAGTTTGTGGAGCCACTGAACACTATGCCATAGCTCCCTTTCCCTCTACAATGGCTACCGGCCATGTTTCAGGTGTCCACTTGACTGGCTGAGTTGCTGCGTGATAGTGACATGAAGCAGAGCTCACAGCTCATGCACAAGGGACATGCTTGCTGTGTAAGGAAGAACTAAAACCGCTGCCTAAGATTTGGGCACTGTTTGCTTACGTAGCGTAACCAAGCCTCTCTGCATCAGTTTTCCACCAGGCTAGAACTTCTGGGAGGAAGACAGAAGGTGAGTGGTATTTCTACAATTTCACTTCCACTTAGTCTCACCCAGTCTGGTTCTGGGCTGTGATATCCATTTCCTCTGGGTTCTGTTACCCCATCCCCCAAACTAAAGACACTTCAAATGGCTACAGGCTCAGGCAGGTGACCTCACTGAATAAGCAGGCCATTGCTTTCATAGCAAACATTTATTAACTCCCCACCTCTCCCTCAAGAAAACTCCCTTTTCTTGAAAAATAAGATTGAGCTCTCTATTCCAAGGAGAACACAAGCATGAAAATACATTGCAACTGCAAATTCTGCTCTGGTGTTGGGGAAACAGGGACCAATGGCAGCTACATCCCCACTTCCGGCCAGAGTCCATACCATAATGCACGCCAAATGTTTTCAGATCTTTAGTGACCAAAAGTCTAGGTTTTTATTCTAAGTCTCTCACTGTTCTTAAAATACTCCTAAGGCCAAAGACAATGGAACCTCATTTTATGCCTTTGTGGAGACAATTCTGTTATCCACTTACAAGAAGCCTTGGGTTATTGAGCCCACCTCCAAGGCAGGAAGAATGACTCATCTGGCTGGTGAGCCACACGGCCATCCGGGTGGAGGTAGGGTGTCAAAAACCTCAGCGCACAAGTGGCCTTCCTCCGGGAGCTATTTGCCTGTCTAAGCATTTATTCTGGCTCCTCCATAAACAAAGCCTGCTGGAGAAGGATGGGCTACAATTCTGGGTGGAAGAATTTAATTCAGGAAGGAAATTAACAGGAAGCCTGATTGTGGCCATACATCAAGTTGCTTTCTCCAATCTAGCTTAACCGGTAATGTAGCTGACATTTCTCTGTTATTACACATCATTTAAACAGCTTTTTTGATGGCTGGATAAGACTAATAAGGGGGTTCATTCAATCATTTCTCTAGTGTTGACATTAGATGAACAATTTAGTATTCATTCTTTGACATTTGGTGACTAAAAGAATTCTGTATTGTATATGTTGATTAGGTTGGTTTGATTTCAGGAAAGGAGATTGAACCCATGCTTGATTTTGAGCTACATCCACAGCCCTTTTTTAATTTTTATTTTTGAGACAGGGTCTTGCTAAATTGCTGAGGTTGATCTCAAACTTGAGACCCTCCTGCCTCAGCCACCTCTGTGTGGCTGTGATTATAGGTGTGTGCCACCGTGCCTGGCTTTATTTTTTTTTAATTGCAGATTTTATTTTCAAAGGTGGCCACAATATTAATAATTTCTATCCCACATTTCTCATTTACCTGTGAGAGTACGATTTCCCTATCCAGTAATGGAATTTAATTCCTTTCTCCTTGATTTTTAGGCAGGCCTGTGACACTTCAACCAATATGGTAAGATAGATACGGTGCTATGTGACGTAGCTTCTGCCCCATTTATTGGAGTACTTGTGCCTGGATCCCTGAGCCAGCAGGCAAGAGAGTCTGATTCCCCTGCAGCTCTGAGAACTGAGCCATATGGTAAGCCCATGAGTAGGTGCTACAGTTGGCATTGCTGAGTCAACTCTGCCCAGGTGCAAGGTGTGCCAGTGAAGAAATGCACATCATCAGGTCATTCCAAGCCTTCAAATCTTTTCAGCCATTTCTGAACATGTGGGGCAAATATTAGCCACTCAGCCCGTGTTTTATTGGAATTTCTTATGCACAGAATAAGTGGGTAAGAAAGTGGCGACTGTTTTGAGTGACCACATTTTGAGGTCACTTGTTATGCAAATTAGTAACTAGAATGGCAACTATTTTGTGCATTGCTTCTTACTTTTCTTTCCATAAACATTGACTGAGTATCTTGTATTTGCCAGGCAATGATCTAGGCTCCTAAGGTTCAGAGGTCAGACACAATCCCTTCCCTTAGAATGCTCACAAGGATGTAGAGACATGATCAGAATTGCCCTTTATGAAGATGTGTTGGGCAGAATTGGTGTAGAGTGGAGATCTGCCTGCACTGAGGTCAGCTGGGTAAGAAAACAGAAGTTCTGGCTAGATACACAAGTGGACTGATCTCTCTTTGATCCACAGCCACAGGATCATAATGTCTTGTTCACAAATAGAGCTGAGATTAATGTCATTCTGAAAATGTGGTAGGTTGTCATAAATAGTTATCATTTGAATAAAATTAAAATATAAAAATTAAAACAAGGCACATATTCTACAGATTGGTCCTTGCTATGGACCAATACTAGGTCTCCCCCAAATTTATGTTGACATCACAGAACCTCAAAATGTGACTGTGTTTGGAGATAAAACCTTTAAACAGGTTAATTAAGTTAAAATGAGTTCATATGGGTGAACCCTAATCCAATCTGACTGGTGTCCCCATAAAAAAGAAGATGAGGACACAGACATTCACACAGGAAAGACCATGTGAAGACACAGAGAAGATGGTTGTCTGAAAGCTAAGGAGATAGGCCTCAGAAGCAACCAACCCTACCTCAGACTTCAAGCCTCCAGAACTGTGAGAAAATAAATTTCTGTCCATCAAGCCACCTAGGCTGTAGTGTTTTCATAGCAGCCCCAGCAAACCAATGAGGTTGGCATAGGACTCCTTTCAGTTCCACCACTGAGGACTGTCACCACAAGAACAGCAGAAGTGGTGCAGGTGGTGGTGACAAGGTAGTGGGAAGGCTGTCGGGCTCTTCTCTTCTGCGGCCATCTTTCCTCAGAGGAAAGTGAAGTCAAGTAGCTATCAATACAGAGGCCAAATGAGATTCTACTTACATAGTACAACTTGCAATATACTCACCTTGTCCCCTGTCCTATCTGATTTATAACCTTATAATATCACTTTGCATCTGATTCATTGATATAAATATTGCTTGAACTTTAGCCCTGATAGTATGAGCCAATGGTGTTAGAAAAAGCAACATTTTTAAAAACATCTGAAGAAGATAACAATCGAATAATTTTAAAAAATATATGTTAAATGTAAATTATCTGAGCAAATTTAAAGGAAAGACCTATGTGATGATCCAACTTTAAATGAAATAGTAGGAAAAATACCTAGGTATATCCCTAGTACTCAGTACGTGTTGAATGTTTGTTGAAGTAATCAATAAATGAATGCATGGTTGAAAGAATGAATATTTTTATCAGGGGTCAGCAAACATTTTCTGTGAAAGGTCAGATAGTCAGCAGTTAAGGTTTTATGGGTCATATAACCATGTCTCTGCCATAGCCACCAAACTCTCCTGTGTAGCCCCCAAACAGCCACAGACGATGCATAAATGAACAGGTGAGGCTGTGTTCCACCAGGATTTTACAGTTTTGACCCACTGGCCATAGTTTGCCAACCCCTGGTTTAAGATATTCACTCCCTTGATCAAAATCCCCTTCTAGCATCCGTTGCCTATACCATTCTGAACCAGCCACCTTTTTGGGATCCAGTGTCCTCCATAGCATGAACCCTACAAGTATGTTCTCTTATTTCTTATGACTCTATGTAAATACTCTCCATTCTAATGAATAGAGCTGTTCTTTCTATGTTCCAAGTTTTCCCATTTCTTTACTTTGCTCATACAGTTTCTCAGTCTACTACAATCTCGTTTTTCCTCAATTCCATTCTCGAATTCTGTCCTGAAATTGTCCTAGCTGATGTGAGCTTTCTCTCCTCTGAACCCTATAACTAGCATTTTCTCACTTGCTAATTGCACTTCTTAAACTTAGCCTCACATTAGAGTCATTGCAGCAATTTCTTATAATCTTCTATAAAACCATAAACTTCTCAAGAGCAGTCTATGTTCTTTTTAGCTGTGTACATCCTGCAATACTGTGAACATACTACAGACTCAAAAAAAAAAAACCTTTAGTGTTGCACTGAATGATACCATTTAAATGACCCAACAGTAAAAAGAGAGCACCAATAGGAATCTGTTCTCAATGGATCCCAAGAGTTAATGTGTCTGGAATATTTGTACAGGCTGCTTCTCTGTAGGGTCATTTATCTGGTAGGAATTAAAATAACTTTGTTTGCTACAGAACTTTATGAATGCATTAGGGAACTAGAAGTCTTGGAGCCAGCTGTCCTTTTATTTAACTTTGATCCTCGAGCAACAAGCTAACTACCTCCTCCATTGTTGAGCTTCTGAACAGGTTAATAGGAGTTGAGACAAAGCCTTGCTTATAGGTCACTTCCTTATGCAAGTGAGAAGTTTTGTTCAATTCAGACTATTTCCTGAATGCCTGTCTGAAATTCAGAAAGCACCATGAGAAATGGAAATATAAATAAGACATAAGTAGGCCTGATATCCAGGAGTTAATAGTCTAGTCAGAGAGACAGACAGAAATCCAAGGTCTAAGATATAAAGCAGGCTGTGGTGAGGGTTGTAATAGAACATCCAGGGGATGATATCACTGACAAGTGAGTTTTGATGGAGGCAGGATAGTCTGACCAGAGGCCTCATGGAGTTGGAATATGAGAGGGAACTTGGAAGAAAAACAGTGATAAAAACATGGATACTGTGATATCTTGGAGCTGCCAATGACCTCAGAAAACACTTGTTGGGAGCCGCCCTGGACAGGAGCTATGTACACACATTTAAGTCCTGAGTAAGAATGCATACCTACCTATGATCTGACTATTCCTCTCCTGTACTTAAAAGGAAAGAAAGCTTATGCTCATGTAGAGATTTACACACTAATGTTCTTAGAGACCTTCTTTGAAATAACCAAAAGGTGGAAACAATCCAAATGTCCATCACCATGTGACTAGAGAAAGAAGTTGTGGTATAGCTATAAAATAGAATACTAACTAGCAAGAAAAAAGGAACAAATGAGGACAAATGCAGAACATGAATGAGTCCTTAAGTAATAATAGTGAATGAAATAAGCCAGAACCCGTCCCCCTCCAAAAAAGAGATGCTATAATTTGAATATTGAGGTTCCTATGGCCTATGTGGTAAAGGATGGTGCTATTGCAAAGTTGTGGAAAATTTTAAGAGGTGAGACCTAGTTAGAGGAAGTTAGGTCATTGAGAGAGTGCCCTAGATAGAGATAAGAGAACACTAGTCTCTCCTTCACACCCCCCTCTCTTGCTTCCTTACCATTAGATGAGTGGTTTTGCTCTGCCATATGCTCACACCATCAGGTGCTGCCTCATCACATGCCAAAAGAACAGAGCCAGTTGACTATGGGTTGAAAGCTTCAAGACTGTGAGTCAAAATAAACCTTTCTCTTTATGGGTTGATTATTTCAGGTATTTTGTTACAGTAATAGAAAATTGACTAACGCATACTATTATTCCATTTATGTACATTTCTAGATAATGCAATCTAATCTATAGTGACTCAAAGGGGATCAATGGTTGTCAAGAGATTAGAGGATGGGGAGGAGAGGACTTACAAAAGGACACAAGTAAACTTCTGAGAGTGATGGATATATTCACTATCTTGGTTGAGGAAATGGTTTCATGGGTGTATATGTAAGTCAAGATGTATACAGTTTTATGTAAAAAAATTAACAAATTTCTATTAATGTTTAAATTGTGTATCTTTATAAATCAGTTATACCTCAATTTAAAAACGAAAGCTTTAGCCCAGGTATGGTGGTGCATAGCAGTAATCCTAGCAAATCAGGAGGCCAAGGCAGAAAGATGATAAGTTTGAGGCCAGCCTGGGAAACTTATCAAGACCCTATCTCAGAATAAAAAATTTAGAAAGCACTGGGGATACAGCTCAGTGGTAGAGTGCTTGCTTTGCATGCACAAAGCCCTGGGTTCAATCCCCAATACTGCAAAAAAAAACCAAAAAACAAAAAAACAAAGTTTTATCCAAGAAATGGAAAGAAAGAAAACATAAGTGAAATAAAGATTGCTACATTGCCAAATCCAAAAAAAAAAAAAAGTCCTGAGTAAGGAGGTACTGGACTGGTATTGCACCCATTGCAATAGAGGTGAACTTTACCTCACTTGGATAAGAATAGGGTTGAATTACACCCACATGTTTGTTGCAATCTTACCCTTTTGCCCTTTTTTGGATAGAATGTTCCATGGATTAGCTCCCCCATTAATAAAACCCTGGTTCGAGGTGTACTCCTCCTCTTTCTTGCCTGCCTTGCCCCCCCTATGGGAGCTGTGGCTGAGGTGTGGTCACTGAACCCAAAGAAAAGGTACTTTCTGTGTCTGTCTTTATTTATCAGCCCAAATTCACCTGGAATGATCCTGATTGATTTAGTCGAGTGTCCTGGTAAACACTCATTTATCAGATGAGGAAGGCGAGATTCAGAAAGGAACTTGGGCCTAGTTAACGGTAGTGATCCACATGTTCCCCTTTATAACCAGCTATGTGCAACTTCAAATTCACATAAGAGGAAGAAGAGGCATTTTAGACTAGAATATCTTCATTCATAGGCATTTGTGACAAATGCCAGAGGCAGCAATTAGCAGTCTGACCACACAACAAGCCTAGGGCCATGGCGGCCCCTGTTGGAAGCCACTGCCTTTGGTAGTTATCAAGGGACCTGATTTAGCTGCTAGCAAAATTGCACCTGTGTCCTATAACTGATGTCCACAGAACCAGGCAATGGAACAAAAGCTTGCAGTGAGTTGGAGATAGATCAGAGTGAGCTGTAAACTCTGGGAAGGGAATCTTCTGGAAGGGTTCAACTTTGGTTCAAAAGAACAGGTCTCAAAAGCAACCAAAGGGGTAATGACTCACCCAAGAATTACAGGGTACAATCTATTGCAGGTGAAGGCATGGGTTTGCCTTCTCATAGCCTGTGCCTCCCTGCTTGCATCTGGGAAGGTATCCACAGGTGTGTGTCCCATCCCTCTCTCCCTCCTGCCCTGCACACACTCCTCATACATTAAATGCTGTTGCCATCAAGGACAATCCGACTATTGCCAACTCAGAAAGTAAATTTCCCAGGTGAGGCAGAGAAGTAGCTAAGGCTCAAAAACAAAACAAACAAACAACAACAACAACAACAAAAGTGCTGTGACAGTTTAATTTAGGTTATTTCATTCCCTTCGTTCTCATCATCTATAGGGAATATACAACTGAATAATTAAGCAGTAAGTCTTTATTTATTTTAGATTCATAGAAGCAGCTGCATCCCACCCCCCTCAACCCCAAGAAACATGGACTTCATTAGGAACCATATGCTTCTACCTGGTTCTCTCTCCTCTTTATTCCTCCAGCTCTGGAGCCTAACCAGTCTAAGCTGTCCATGGAATTATTTTGTTCCCTTACTAGTCTACTGAAAAAAGACATAATTTTCCCATTAAAATAAGAAAAAGAGTTGTCCCCAGACAGCAGAAACAGAAAATGATCATGGGGCTTTATCTCTTTTGAAAAAACTTGCACTTGTTTTCCACACATGAAACTCCCCAAGTTAAAAGAAGGGTGACAGTCACATTAGACAAAGTCTATTCATGTTGATTTATTTTTCAATGATGGGTAAAAATGGTGTTTTTGAGAGGTTAACAAAGCACCATTTATTAATATTATCAATTTAATATAGTTTATATCATTTTACTGAGTACTCTGAAGGGTTAGCAGGTAACACATTTTTTTTCTAGCAAAAGTTAAATAGAATATGATAACTGAATATTAGGGCATAGATATAAGCAGCCTCAAGTCCAACTATTCATTTTACAGATGGGAAAACTGAGGTATAGAGAAACCAAAGGATTTGCACAGAGTTTGACTTCCAGGATAAAGCCACACAGCAGGTTGGAAAAGTCCTAGCAGAAATTCTCAGCTCAAGACTCTTTTTACTATGTACTTCTCTGTGTCTTTAATAGTAGCTCTGACAGGTGTTTACACACACACACATACATATATGTGTGTGTGTATACAGATATATACACACACCTACATACACACAGATAGATATAGAGATATATATATTATTCATATATATGTGTAATACTCTTCAGAATAAAAAGTCCCTGTAGATATCCTAGGAGAGTTAGAACACAGGCAACATTCCCTGTATGCAAGACAAGGCATATTTGGAGGAGGAGGAGGTGGAGAAGGGAAGAGCTCTCTGCTCCTATTCTGCCCCAGAGACTAGAAGGTCACTGGTCACACTCCTTTTTTCATTTCAGATCAAAGACTAGGCGTCAGGAAGCCACTGATTACAGCTATTGGCTCGGCTACGGGCTTCATCTCTCAAAAAAGATTTGGAACAAAAAAAGGACTCAAAAAGCCCTATTAGCTTTTGCTTCTTTGTCTTGCACACAGAGGCTCAGGTAAGTTCATTTAAAATTCTGATTTCTGGGCTGGAAACATAACTCAGTGGTAGAACACTTGCCTAGCATGTGCAAAGCCTTGGGTTCAATCCCCAGCACCACAAAATAAATAAATAAAATAAAATTACAATTTCTGCTGATTGAAAATGTCACTCAGCCTCACAATGGAAATCTTGTTATTAAAGAACTCTAGTCTCTACCTGTCCCATGTCACAACTTGAAGAAACACTGTGGCCAAACAAGGGAGAAAACTGGGCAATGTCTATTGGTGCTGCATTCCTGGAGCAGAGGAATGCACTCACCAACACTGGAGCCTCATTTGGATATAAGTTAACTCATTGGATTTTCAGTTACCCTAGTTCATATAGATAGCTCACCTTATCAACTTGGTGATTTTAAACAAGCCAGAAAACTCCTGCTCTGTCCCTACCTTCCAGCCTTGCTCCTCTAGCACTGAAAATGCTTACAGAGGATTATTTGGCTGCCTGAGGATTGCTGAACTATCATTCTCTTGTTCCCAGGCTTAAAACCAAATAATCTTGGATTCTCTTCTTTACCATCAACCACACCCACTTCATTACTAAAACCTCCATGTTTTTCCTTTGACGCATCCTTCATTTGGATCTTCTCTCCATCTTACATCATCCTTGCATCCAACATTTAAGCCCACACATTGGTTATCACAACATTATTTAGCTGACCTCTCTAAACCCCCCCATCCCAATTCCACCTGTACACTTATGCCAGGTATTATTTTGAATATACCGCGTCTCTGCTCATGATTATTACAAACAAAGGCAAATCATCTAATTTAGCTCTAAAGACTCTATCCTACCTCTGAAATCTTATTCACATTCTACTTTGTAGAATCTTCTGGTACAGACAGGAGTGCCTTCTTACTGAGTCATTGCCATGATGTTCATTCCTCTTCATGTCTTGACTCATAGGGCTCTGCTTGACAAGCTTTTTATCTAACATCTCTGAGCCTCAATTTATTTTGCTGTAAAATGGAGACTATAATACTAGACAGGGTTTTGTTGAGGCTCAAATAAGAATAATTCATCTGCAAGTTCTTTCTAAATTGTTAGGCTCTGTAGAGTTCAGCTCTTTGTTAAACCTTGGCCTGAATTTACACCTGGCACCCCAACATTAGCCACAGAAACAATTCCACTACCGGTGAACAAATGTCTCTACCAAACATGATTGTTACTTATTTGAAAACAGAATTTCATTTTGTCACTGATCACCTAGAACTTTTGTTTTCTAAACAGAAACGTGTGGTGGAGTGAGATTTGTTCAGCCACCTTTGTCTTTTCCAAGGCCATGTACAGAGTAGGTAACAAATATACATTTGTCAGTTGCTGCAGTCCAGCACTGAAAACGAGTTAGGGAGAGCCACAGAGTCTCAGCTCAACTTCCTATTAAAGAATAGCAACAGCAAAAATATACAGTGATTGTGAGAAAAGTCTGCAAAGTGCTAGAAATGCTTTGGGAAGCATTTGCCACAAATAGCAACTCCCTACTCCTGGGACATTGAAATTATGCTTTCCAAATGTTGAGCCGAAATACAAATCTTGCATTTTGCCATTTCTAAGCTCAGGAAAGGCAGAGGCTCTACAGAGGCAACCAAATGTCATGAAAGAGGGACTCTTAATGAGCAGGGTTCTGATTTAAGAGTCATGGAGACTCCTAAGGCTTTTTGTATGCTTTTCCATCCTTTCCCCCATCTCCTGCCAAACCCAGAGTAATAGTGTGTGTGTTTTAGCTGAAAAAGAAAGCAAGCCTCAGTAACATTCTCTAACAGTCCTTTGGCCATAAAACTATTATCTACAGTTAGCAAATCTTTGTGAGCTCATCCTTCTTCTAGATCACCCAATCACACACTCATCAGACACCGACTCTCCTTATCTTTCTCTCAGAGGCCCCCAGCTGCCATCTCTCTCACATGGAATCATCCCTCCCACACAGAGATGACACAACCCAAATTACCTACAACTGTTCACTTATGAAAAGCAACATGCACCTTGCAAATGGGAATAATAACCAGAGTAGCCTAGATTGAGAGAGTTATCTGAACATATGAAGTCATCCATAATGGACTTTAAGTCCCGTAAAACCTTTCTAAACAGATGAATTGTCTCTGTTAGTCTTGATTTCCTGAAGAATGAAGACACAATCTGTAAAAATTTAGCCTATCACCCAGCAAATTAGCAGGGATTTATTCTTTAATTGTTAACATGCGCATCAGGGGGGTGGCACTTGCCTGTAATCCCAGCCACTCCAGAAGCTGAGGCAGGAGGGTCATAAGTTTTTGGCTAGCCTCACTAAAAATAAATAAACAAACAGACAAACAAACATATAAATAAAGGCTGGGGAATTGTTACAGTTCACTGTTGGAAGTGGTGTGACCAGAAGGTCACTGTCAGATATTGTGGGCAAGAGTGTAAAAGTGAAAAACTCTTTTGGAAAAGTATCAGGTGAAATGTTTCAAAGGCCTCAAAAACTATTTTTATCCTTTAATTCAGCAATCCTACATCTAGACATATAGAGATATAAAACCAAAATATAGAAAAAATACCTCATGCCTCAAATGCATTTTAATCCTAATTATTATACTTAAACACAAATGTCCAACAATATGGGACTAAGTATAGACATTATACTATTATATCTAATAAACAGGAGTTGTAGCTATAGCCCTCATCATGAAAAAGAGGGACCCGTGAGTCAATTGCAAAACACATTTACTCTGATGGCTGATGAATCACACACCTAAAATCCCAAACAAAGCTAAACTGCTTTATTTGTTTCTGATTCAAATGATATGAAGATCTGGTGAAATGAGATTTGTCCCACCTCCCTTGTCCTTTTCAAGCTCTAACACAAAGTAGACAAATACTGGTTTCTTAATTGCTTTAGTTGGTCACTGAAAATGAATAAGGAAGAAGGGCAGAATCTCACCACAGAAACTTTACTGTTAAGAAAAATAAGTGATGACAGAGCATACATCAAGGGGTAGGGATTTAAGACAGGCATCCTAGGTTATTCAGTTCACTTTCAAGTTCAATGCCCACAAGAATTTAATTCTTGGCCCTTGAGGCATCATACTGGCTTTAGTGGGGGAAAATATTACATCTGTCAAAGCACTGTGATATATAACCTTCTGTTAACATATTTTTAAATATTTTGCTATAATAAAGGATTACCCTTCTCTTTTGCAGTATAAATTAATGTTACAGAGGCCCTCTTCTTTGAAATTTACTCTAGGGTTCAAAAACTATAGGAATGGAACTTGAAGGTGAGTGGAAAAACTCATCCCACTGCAGAGTATTATACAGTAATTAAACTAGACAGAAAAAGGCAATGCAAGATTATAAATGGTAATATATATGACTTTTTATTATTTGTTATTTCTACTTTTCAATTATTTTTTTAAAAAATTTCTACAAAGAGCAAATGTCATTTTACAATTTAAAAACTCTAAAAGAAAATTACTTCCCCCCCCCCTCGTTCTGGGGATCAAACTCAGGGCCTCACACATGCTAGGCAAATGCATGAACACTGAGCCATACCCCTAACCCCTGGAAAATACATTTTTAACTATTCTTATTAACAATTTAATTTTTAGCAGCAAAACCCTTACACAAGACTTCTTTCTTTATATCAGCAAACTATTTAGTACTATCTCTTTCCATATCCCAAGCAGAGATAAAAAAATGAAGAAAAGGGATCAGAATCAGGTAGAAGTCATGAAGCTATTAGAATAATCCAGAAAAAGATGATAAAGGTGTGACCCATGGCAGAGTGAAGAGAAAAGCAGGCAGTGAGGACTTGAATGATAGGCAGAGGTAAAACCACAGCGTGTACAGGCTGTGACTAGGAGTCTGTGGGGGTAAAGGATAAGTAAGAACTGAAGAGTGACTTCAGGTTTGTAGGTTTAACTTAACACTCCTATGCTGAGGTAAGTAACTAAGTCAAGTAAATAAGAAAAGGGGTAGGTTTGGTAGAGAAGGGAGGTGGAGGAAAGGAACTTATTCTGGGCATATGGAATCTGCATCCACAACTAATGTTCCCACAGTAGTGTCTAATATTTAGAACGAAGTATGGTGCTAGAACCCAGAAAGATTAAGGAACAGAAAGTGACAATGGGCACAGAGGTACTGTCAAAATAAAGGACAGAGTCCAGGCACAGTGGTGCACACCTGTAATCCTAGCAAATTGGGAAGCTAAGTCTGAGGATCACAAGTTCAAAGTCAGCCTCAGCAACTTAGAGAGGCTTTAAGTAACTTAGTGAGACCCTGTCTTAAAATAACATAAATAATAATAATAATAATACATTTTAAGGGCTGGGGATGTGGCTCATTGGTTAAGTGCCCCTGGGTTTAATCTCTGGTACCAAAAAACCAAAACAATAATAATAATTTAAAGAATAAATAAAGTACAGAGGATGAAGACAGCTTCCTGACCATCTTCCCTGGTTCCACATCAGCCTTCCCCATCCCTGCCCTATTCAGTTTTCCACGTTGAAAATACACTGAAACTCTTACTATTTAATGCCCCTGCTTAGAACCCTTCAATGTACCCAATCTCTTTAGCAGCCAGAGAAATGTCAATGAAAGGACAATGAGATTCTATTTTTTGCCTGCTAGACTGGAAAAAATTAAAGATTGATAATATCCACTGCTGGTAAGCACATGGGGAAATGAGCACTCATATATTTCTGATAGGAGTGCAAATTGCTATGGTATTTTGGGATATCTATTACCATTTTCAAACCTCATGACTTATGATCCAACAATCCTGCCAAAAGAATCTTTTAGAAACAAAAGCAACAGTACTAAAGGATATTTGTACAATAGTCTTTATTGTTACTTGTAATGGTAAAAACTTAGAAACAACCTGATGCCTACTACAAATATAATATTCAAAAAACTGGCAGCTGTCAAAAATTAATAATAATATCTATATGTGTTTGAATTTAGATCAAAAAAGAAATCTATAATAGGTTCAGTGAAAAAATAGGTTCTATATGATCCGATTTAAAAGTGACATCTCATCATAGCTAATATAGAAGCATATCATAATAGCAGTAACTAATATGAGTGTAGTGCTTATTTTGTAACAAGTGTTACTTTAAGTGAGTGCTACACATTTTATATAACAACCTCATAAGACAGATATAAGACTGTCATTCCTCATCTTACAGATAAGGAAATTGAAGCCAAAATAGGTTAAGTAACTTGAGCAAGGTCACATAATTGACAAGTAGCAGGCAGGATTTATACCAGGTAGCCTGGCTTAAAGCCTGCATGCTGTCTCTAGATTATTCTTCTATACATATTACCAGAAAAGGATTAGGTTGGAGATAATGATGACAATGAAGATGATGATGATGAGTGGTACTAGGAATTGAAGCCTAGGATGCTTAACCACTGAGCCACATTCCCCAGCCCTTTTTACATTTTATTTTGAGACAGGGTATCACTAAGTTATTTAGGGCCTCACTAAATTTCCAAGGCTGGCCTTAAACTTGCAATTCTTCTGTCTCAGCCAACTGAGACTTTGGGATTATAGACAGGCATCATCCCTCCAGCAATTTGTTTCTTTATACCACTGTATTATCAGACATGTTAAAACACAAGCTAATTCTAAAATTAAAAAGAACTTTGGTAGAAGCATTTGGGGAAAGAGATCCCAAGGACTCCTCATTGTCCAGACAACAAAAGTCCATACTTCTTCCCAGTATCATAGAGGACCATTTTTTCTAAAATACTAGGTAACTGAAGGCTAAGGTCTAGCCAGCTGGAGATTCAACTGCTATGTGGCTTAGAACTTTTATAACAGACAGTGCCAATCCCTGTTCATAAAAATCCATAAAAGACTCTGGGGGTGTGGTCTTCTAGAGGGAGACTTGGCAAGAGGGGAGCAGAGATTACCAATCACAGTGTGTTTCAGAGCCTGATGGTGCCTCAGAGAGGAAATCCATTATTAGCCAATACAAAGGACACTGCCTTGTCAGGACTGACAGGGAGCAGACCAAATGTAACAAAGCCCTGGTGTCTTATTTATGTGAGCTCACAGCTGCTGAGGATGGGCCTCCTGTTCCCCTGAGCTGGCAAGCCTCTAGGAAGTCATTCTCAGGCCATCTGGGCTTTGGTCATCTGCAGCCAGGGGTGCAAGCATGGCCCCACAGTGAATACCCAGAATGCACTTCCTCCAGCTCTCACAGCACCAGCTCCCTCCCTGCCTTCAACCTAAGGCTCAAAGGCCCTTGCTGGAGAATTCCCCTCTGGGAAAGAGCAGCCTCCTGCTCTCTCTTTTCACCTGGTCATTCTTCCTAGCAGCACTTGCCCTACCTGATTCAGAGTTTTGGTTTGGATCTAGAGTGTCCCCCAAATTCCACGTGCTGAAGGCTTGGTTACAGCCTGTGGCACTGTTGAGAGGTGGTGGAACCTCTAGGGGGTAGGGCCTGGTGGAAGGAAATTAGGTCATTGGGGGCCCCCACCCCCTGCTTCCCAGAAGCCATGAGGTGAGCAGCTTTACTTGACCACACCACACACTCCCCGCCATGATGTTCAGCCTCACCACAGGCCCAAAAGTAGTGGAGCCAGCTGACCAGCTGACACCTCTGAAACCCCGAGCTGAAATAAACAGTTCCTCCACTTCAGTTTTTTTTTATCTCAGACATTTTGTCACAATCAGGGAAAGCTGACTAACAAGTACAGCATAGAGGTTTATTTAGCCCACCAACAACCACCTTTGTGCAGGGCTGCCATGTACCCTCTGTAAATGGCACCCACTTGAGTCATGTAGCAGGGTGAATGGGCTCCCACGAGAGAGCAGAAGCTCATGAGAGCAGGGCCTTGTCTTGCTGAAAGGCACAAAGTAAGGACCCACTGCATAATTGTTGAAGGGATGAGCGCACTAAGTCCCATCATTACTTTCCTGCTAGACCCTAGTGGAAGTTTCTCCAGACTTTCTCTTTTCAATCTAGGCTTTCTCAGTTTGGGATATCAAGACATATGGAGACATATTACATGACAAGAATCTTTCTTTTTATTAACAACTTTTAATAATAACTGAAACATAATGCCATTCTTTCTCAAGTGCATTTCAATAGGCTTAAGTTGAGTGGGCAAGGGAAAGAACTGTATAATGTTCATAACAGAATAGCCAATAGGAATACATACATTTATCTTGAGTCTTTACTCAAGGTTTTAGTATTGATAGGGGAAGATACTTTTAATGTTTAAAGACCAGTTTAACAAGAAAGAAAATATCTGTTTCTCTCAGAGGTGATTCATTTCTCAACTACCCTAAATACACAGAGAATAGAAGGAATTGGTTTCCAGCAATTGCTATTAGAAATAGAAGGTTAGAGGCATGTCCTCAGGCCACTGTCACTCTGCTTATTCAGAAATCTGCAGGACCAGCTTTTCTCCAGAGTGATTTGAACTGTTTAATGCATCGGTTGCCATTTTTCTTTCTCCTTTGTAATTTTCTGTTCATTTTCTGATTAATAAGTTCCCATAGGGCTTCAAATTCTCTTTTGGAGCAGCACTGGTCCCCACCCCCATCTCTAGAAGGCCAGACAGAAGAGGCTTTGTGAATTTATGGGGAGCTTCTGCTATAGGAAGCCCTCACGAAGCTGATACTGAACACTTTAGTTTTAAACCACTCATCACCTAAGATCTCCATGAAAGAGATTCCATGAAGGGTTTCAACAGAGGTCAGAAAACGGGGGGCCTAGTCTGAGTTGGGGTTGAAGAGGGTGCACTTGTTGCACTTGAAGGATATCTTTCATTAAAGATTGAAATGCAATTTACTGTTGGGAACAGCTGCATATAGGCAGCCCTCCTTTGGTGAACAGGGAACAAAGAACTACACAGGCATGAAACTAATTTATCTTCCCCATAATATTAACTGTTCCATTGGTTTTGCAAGTAGATTTATTGAATACATAAGCCCTGAAACATTCCTTTTACAGACTCATAAAAATGTCAGCAGCATCTCCCTTCTTTCTTGTTGTTGCTATCAGGCAGCTCCTTTGGTTGGCAAATGATGCCAGTGGGACCCAGGCCACACATCTGATGTCATACATGTCAATTTGGTTCAGACAGAAATTGTTCAGTGATCTCAAACAATATCAGCCATGCTAGCGATGGTGTCACAAATGATGGGTGAAAGACTAGAGAGATGGTCAAATCCATCACTGCTGCACTCATACACATACACCTCCATACAAACACACACACCCACACACACACACACACACACACACACACACACACCCCACACAGAGTATATCATTCAAAGCTTGGCCTCCTAATAAGAAGGACCAGAGAAATCAACTTATCTATGAAAGCCTGTTTTATGTAAGTGCTAGAGCTTAGGAAATCTGGTGATTCTGGATACGAGCTACATAAAACACAAGGTCAGATTTTCAAATATTACTGAAAATGTTTATTTTCTTGCTATGCATAGTTTTTGTTTGTTTGCATCCCTACTTGTTTGTTTGGGTCTAGCTTGATTTCTTTTAGGCTCAGATTTCTCTCCTGAACTTCAGAATCATATACCACCTATTATTACCTAAGCATCTCTACCTATAGGTCTCAAGATACCTTGTTCACGAATTGTCCTGAACCATACTCTTTCCTGGCTTCTCAAATCTGCTATTCCTCTTTATAGTGAGTATACCAGGGGGAGTGTTTTCTAAAACAGAAACCAGGTGTCAACCTTGGATGTCAACCTTCTGCCTCCCATGAATGTCTCACCTCCATTCTATTGAGTATTGAAGAGTACATAGTGGTAATTAAGGATTTAAAACCTGCCTCTGCCTCTTACTACCTGTGTGTCCTAGCTGGTTACTAACTAGTCAGCTTCACACCTGGTAACTTAATTACTCTGTATGGTGGAAAGTATCTGCTCTGGGACTCAGTTTTTTTTTCAGTGGATAATAATAATAATACCACCAACCACGATTGTTGTGAATGTTGAGAACAGTGCCTGAAAATGCTGGGCACTGAGCGAATGCTGGCTACTATGAATTACATCTTTCACACCCAGCCTTTCTCCTCCAGTCTCACTGCCACTACTCCTCCACCTCCACACCAGTCTCTTTAGTTCAGACTTCAACTGTACCTCCTCTTTGGCGTTGTCAAATGACTGCCCCAATGATCTCTCTAGGCTTATCCCGAGGTAGGGTAACTGGGTGCTACAAATCTATGCTTGGAAACCTGAGGGTGAGAGAGGAGCCCCAAAAGCTTCATCCTTCTCTTTTCTGAATGTAATTAAAGTTCAGTTTTGACATCCCTGTCTTAAACTATATCCTGCAAAGCCCCAAATTTTGCCAACAGCACAATCCTCTTTCAAGTGCAAATTCCTTTGGCAGCCCCTCTATTAGTGGATTTGCCCTCTTCCTATAGCCCCAATCTTTTAGGAGCTGCCACATATCCAACAATGAACTAATTAAGGTCAGAGTCTATATCCTTTATCTTTATACCTCCCAGATAGTGCCAGACATCTAGTAGGTTTCCAAATGGTGCTTGTTGGATGGCTGGCTGGTTGGATGGGCACTCTCTGTAGAGCCAGGTTAATATACATTATTTGACAATAAAGCAAGGTGAAGCTGAGGGCCAGAGTAATATCAAAAGTATTCTGCTTCCTAACCCTCTGTACATTGCTTATTCACACACTTCTCTGAAAAAGGAACATACTTGTAATCCCCACCTTGTAACACAATAGGTCATATCATACAACCTGTATTCAGTATCTCAGGAAGACTGGAGGTGGGTTTATTAATGTTTATCAGGGAAGTGATCATGGAGGTGCAGGGAGTAGCAGCACATTTGTGCATCCAGAAAATAATTATTGGAAACCTGTTCTGCACCTGGCAATGCCCTCATGGGGCCCCTGGGCTTCTGAGCTGTGCAACTCAAGGAGGTGTTTACTACTGAGGAAGGAAGGGTTAAGGCCCAGACTAGTCATAAACAGCATAACACGATATTTGGAAAGTCTGATTCCTTTTGGTAAAGTAGTTTTCTTTGAATGGAATTTTTCATTGTTATTTCTTCTGACAGTTTGTTGATCACAAAACATCCCTCTCAGTTTACATGATACTTCAAATTTGAATAGTCTGACTTTTCTCTTTCAGTCTCAGAAAGACACACACATATCTTTCTGAGCACTACAACCAGGTAATTAAGAAAAATGGAGTGTCAGATACCATAGAGGAGGTATCCATCTTTGAGGGGAAACCAGCTTGCTTTCTGTCTTGGAAAATTGGGTATTCACGGGAATAAAGCTTCAGTTAATGTTCTAGGTCCTAAACTGTCATTGACTCATGTGACCTTTGGTGGATTGAGTGTCTCCTTTGGGCCTCAGTTCCTTCTGCCTAATAGGTAATTGATATTCCCACCCCAGGGCTACTATAAACAAGAGGCCACCTGCCCCTTTAGACTGATCACCTACATCAGGGAGAAAATTCAAAGACTTGGTTTAGAAATGCCTAGGAGTTTGAAAGGACCTAAGACTATAGGGAAAAGATTATCTTTTCTGTTTTTTAATTTTTTAAATTAATTTATTTATTCTAATTTGTTATACATGACAGCAGAATGTATTTCAATTCAGAGTACACATATAGAGCGCAATTTTTCATGTCTCTGGTTGTCCACACAGTAGAGTCACACCATTTGTGTCTTCATACATGTACTTAGGGTAATAATGTCCATCTCATTCCACCCTTTTCTTTAAAGACCTCTTGGTTTCTGGTGGGGAAGGAAGAACCCTCCTTCTTCCATTCTTGCTGATGTCTTTCCTGGCCTGAATTCTGAGTATTTTAAATAAAATACTGCCCCAGCACACACGCTCATACAATTACTATTCATTAATTCCCTAAAGCAGTGTTTCTCAGCCATTTTTTCTATATCAACCCTAACATATCTCCTAATCACTACTCCCTTTGTTGAAATTTTAATACCACAGAGACATTGCATTTCTGTTTATCTACTGTATGTATGCCCATACTTTATACATAAAAAGAGTAAGATTTTTCTTTAACCCCCAAGAGCAGATTTTTACCCCTTTGAAGGTGCTATGTCCCTCATTGGGGATATGTGGTCCAGAGAAGGCAATTAATGCTTTTAAACTAAATCTTACATTGTGTATATCTTAATTTTGGTTTCATTTATAATAAAGCTGTTCAATTTGCTCAGACCTACTCTTCATTGTTAGAAATACACTTTTTCTTCTGGAAATGCTGAGCTATTGCATGGGGGCATTGCTCTCCTAGCAATGGGGAAGGGTGTTTAGGGAGGTCCTCAGCTTTCAGTGCTCACAGGGAATTATTGCCTCACCCAAGGTCACGTTCTTTCCCAGGTAGCCAGCATTGATGACTGATCCACGTGGGCCACAGAAGTGACTCCCTGCAATCCCAACTTAGGGCAACTCTCAAGGACTATCCCAGTTCAAAGCACCCATATGGTTGGCTAAGGCCATCAGACCATCTCCCAGCTTCTCCCTCTGGCCAAAATTTTAATCTCAAGAGAACTCCCTAATAAACTTCCTACATGCCAATCTCCATTTGAATTTGTTTTGGGGGAAACCAAACCAAGGCATTTGCACAAGCACTTCTATTTTCCTACATTTGTCCCATCCTCTCTTAACATTCATTCTCCTGCACTTTACTCTTTACTTCTTTCTGGTCCTTTTCTGTAACATCTTGACAATCCCCACTGTACTCTATAAGATCTATCCATCAACTTCTCCTTGTTTTAAAGCTATAGTCTTTGAAGTACTCAAACTCATAGAAAGTTTGAAAACTGTCCAATAATATGGCAGGAAAATATTGGAATTTCTACTTATATTTATTTTTGATGGAAATATCAAAGAAGAAATTAAGCTTGACAAATATTAAATACACAAATGGGAGTCGCAGACTCAAATGCTTGGCCCTGTAATCAAAGTTAAATAGGAGGCATGGAAAGCAAGGTGTCTTGAGAATCAATGGAAGCACAGATAAGCCCATAGTGCATCCCGAGCCACTGAGTTCCTTTCAACATCAAGAAAGTATGTATCTGATTAAGCAGATTTATGAGTTATTTTATCCTAAGTAGTAGAATCATTACAGTATTTTCAATGGAATGGTAGTATCTATGAAATTCCTGTACTCCACAGAGGTTCATTGCATTTCTCATGGAAGTATTGAAGAAACATGAAATTTATAGATGCTTTTCATATCATTTTACCAAAATACAAGTGTTCCAATTTTCTGATCCTTTATGTAATATGAAATTACCAACCCTGCTAGGTATCTAGAAGGTTTATTTTTTTCCAAGACAATAAATCCTCTGATTAACTTCTTAGATATTTAATTTACTTCTTTTTAATGTATCTTTTTATGAGAGGGGAGTGTTTTAACAGTGAGTCAAAAATTACTTTTAAAAGAAAGAGAGAACATTTTGAAAATAGATGTTTGGAAATTTCCATGATTTCATGATCTTGTTGCCCCCAAACACTATCTCACTTAAAATATTCTCTTATCTGCTTTTTTAGAGACTTGGAACTATTTTTAAATCTTCTAAATAAAGACATTCAGTGGAGTTTGAGAATGTTTGTTAAAGGTATATGGACTTGATATCATCCAATTAATTGATAAAAGCAACTAATTGATAAGGTGGTGGAGGTAAAGAATTTTTAGCTGAAAGTGATAAAAATTATTTGCATAATTAGAAATGGGATTAGAAAATAAAAGGATAAACTCTTTTAGAAAGCAAATCCAAAGATATACTTCTTCCTTTTGGCTCTGCAAATTCTTGTGAGCTATGTTTTTCAGCTACAATGTCCATTTGAATAAGATATCTAAAGAAACTGAACTTTGAACCAACTCTTCAATAAAGTATTTACAAATTTCTTTAACAAAGTGGTAAACCAAGATTTCACACTAATTAAAATATTGATTCACATTGACTTCACTAAAATATAATACCTGTTAGAAGTAAAACATCTTTTGCCACAAATAATATAAAATTACCCATATTATTTATTTTCCTTTCTAGTGCTTAATTTTTAATTTTTACCTTATATGTCTTATAATGTATAATGATATACTGGCATAAAGTTAGGTGCAAATATTTATGAGCAAACATACTCTGATGTATTCAAAATATTTTACTGATAGGTACAAAAAGAAAAAAACATGGGGATTAATTTCTACCTAGATTAATTTCTTGTGGCTATTGGAACAAATAAGTGCAAAGGAGATGACAAAAAAGAACAGAAGTTTATTCTTTCACAATTCTAGAGTCCAAAAGCAGTAACCCTGTGCTGAAATCAAGGTGTTAGCAAGGACTTTCTCCCTCCAAATGTTCAAGGGAAAATCCTTCCTTGCTTCTTTCAATTGCAGGTGGCTGCTGACATCCTTGGCTTGTGGTCAATATCACTCTAGTCTTCAAGACCAGCATCTTCACACTTCTCTCTGCTTGGTCTTCACATTGCCTTCCCTCTGTGTTAAAACCTCTTTCTAATAAGAATATATGTGATTGCATTTAGGGCTAACTAGTAATCCAGGACAATCTCCACATCTCAAGAGATTTTTTTTTCTTTTGCTACGTAAGGTAACAATAGTCAAGCTTCTAAGATTAGGACATGGATGTTTGAGGGACAGGGCATTTTCCATCCTACTATGCTGCTCTATTTCAAGGTTCCTCAACTCTGCTGGATTTGAGAATCACATTAGGAGCCTGCTGAACATGTAACAAGATTCTGACTCACTTAGACTTAGATTCTGATTTAGCAAGGCTGAGATTGGAGGTGGGTCTAAGAAATTGAGTTTTTAAAACAACACTAGCTAATTCTGATGAAGAATTTTGATTCTTTGAAAGACATTGTTTTAAAGTACTGTTTCCCATCCTTATTGTCCATTAATTCTACCACAGTTGAAACAATTTTCTATCTGTTGTGTTTATTGTAAAAATGATAATTTCCTTTCACACACTTACAAAGCACTTATAGCAGCACTTGTCTGAGTTATTTACAAATATTAACATTTAGCTCTTGTAATTATGCTGTGATGTGGCCATTGTTATGGTTATTTTACATTTTTCAAAGGAAACTGAAGACAAAGTGTTAAATAACTTGCCCCAATCCACCTACTAGTAAGGACCAGAGTATAGAGTTGCACCATCCTGGTCTCTTCCTACTGTGTGAGAACCATTCATCTTACTAAACTTTTCAGCCTACTTGAAAAAAATCTTCCAAATGAAGTTTCAGTACAGTGTGAAACTATTTTTTAAGAATGCAAAAGTATATCCCTCCAAATCTCTGTAATTATCTGGAATGTTTAAAAGTGGTCCTTAAAGCTAAGCTTTGATATTGACCAGGATTTTTATGGGACATCTGGTAAAAGTGAAGACTGTCCCATTATTATAAATAAATACCAGAAATATTGATTCTATAAAAAGTTCTTGATATGTTTTGTTTACACTTGAGTTAAAACCAAAGATAGATTAAACATGATTGAGAACAATGAACCACATCATGTCGAATATCACTCAGGTATGTACAAATGTTAACAGCTGTCTCCAGAGTTCTTTTTTAAAAAATTCTTTATTTATTTGTTCTTATTAGTTATACATGACAGCAGAATGCATTTTGATTCATAGTATACAAATAGAGCACAGCTTTTCATTTCTCTGGTTGTACACAAAGTAGAGTCACACTATTTGTGTCTTCATACATGTCCCTAGGGTTATGATGTCCATGTCTGTCGCAGGCTAGCCATGGGCTGTGTGTGTGAGTTATGCGTATTTGAGCATATGGGACTCCTCCTATACGCTCAAATGTGTATGGGTGTAACTCACCAAGATGTTAATCAATCTACTGACCACAAGACATCATGAAGCTAGACTTAACCCCCCCCCCCCCCGAAACCTGACCCCTTGCCTTATTTGGAAAGAAGATTCCATCAAACCGCCCTTTGTGCTCTCCCTAAAAAATAAAGAATCCAGGTGAAAGCTCTGTCTTTCCAACAGACCCCTAAGGTTGAGAGCCATCCCGGATTTTGAACTGTGTGCTTGCATGCTTTCTTCACCATTTTCTCAGTGATTGATGCAGTCAAATTTTGTGAACCCAGCAAAGGTCGCCAAACAGGTAGTTGGCAATACATCTTATTCCACCATCTTTTCTAGTTCCATGTCCCCTCCCATCCCCTCCCTTCCCTTTGTCCTATCCAAAGCTCCTCCATTCCTCCCAGGCTCTCTGCTCTCATTATAGATCTGCATCCACTTATCAATAAAACTTTTGGCCTTTGGTTTTTTGGAATTGGCTTACTTCACTTAGCACGATAGTCTTCAGCTCCATCCATTTACCTGCAAATGCCATGGTTTTATTCTCTTTTAATGATGAGTAAAATTCCAGTGTGTATATACACCACAGTTTCTTTATCCATTCATATATTGAAGGACATCTAGGTTGGTTCCTGATTTAGCTACTGTGAATTGAGCTGCTATAAACATTGATGCCACTGTATCACTGTAGTATGCTGTTGTTGTTTTTTTTTAAGAGAGAGAAAGAAAGAGAGAGAGAGAAATTTTTTTAATATTTGTTTTTCAGTTTTCAGTGGACACAACTTTTTTTTTTTATGTGGTGTTGAGGATCGAACCCAGAGCCCCACACATGCCAGGCTAGAGCGTTACCACTTGAGCCACATCCCCAGCCCCCAGTTTTTTAGGATGCAGTATGCTGTTTTTAAGTCCTTTGGGTACAGAGTTCTTGATTCAGTAGGTGTATGGTAGGCCCAAGAGTTTGCATTTTAACAGATTCTCATGGAATGCTGATGTACCTGGTCCCAAGGGACCACTTTGAGAACCACTGTGGTGACCATCTACTGAGGCCCACTAGGTCAGAGACAGTAGTTCAGGTGTACAATATGCACAAAACAAGTCCCAGTGCTTGAGGAAAAAAAGATTTGTAATACAGATCATTTTAATATGCAATAAATGGCAGATGATCTAGTATTCTGTAATCCAGATTTCCCAATAGTTCAAGTTTGGTCAAAGGTAAAGTAACACAGAGCATCCTTACAATCTTGATTAAACATGATTGAGGCAGATTGTTAGGATTGGTTTTCTTAACTCTACAAGTGGATCTATCATTAACTCTGAAATCTCTGAAGAAATAAAAAGTGAAAAGAAAATCTTAAATTAACCTATCATCAACTACTGAGTATACAACAAGTTTGTCCAACATTATGAGCTCATCATTACACACACCCAAAATAAAATAGCTACACACTAAACTGAATGATTTCCATCAGAAACATGATCAGGCAGGCATCACATGGTGGCCCACATCTGTGCTGGCTCCTGTACAGATCAGCATCAGACACTCCCCAGGCTACTCCAGATAAAGCTCTTATGGAAGATGAGGCTGATGGCGTGCCCGCAAGCAGTCAGCCTCGCCACTCAGGGTTCACTCTGCACTCTGATCTTGCAGCCAATGTTCCAAAAGCATATGCACCTGGCTAGGTTTGAGTTTACAAGATTTCTAACAGTTTGAAGTCTCCTAACTCTCCTTTTTTCAGTTTTTTTGATATGGCAAATACCGTTAATATTATTTACCAATACATATATTCTCTTTTCCCCAGGGCCATGATTCCTAAACTACTTTTAGCTTCTCTCATACTAGGCGTGGTTGGATGACCAAATTCTAGGCAATAAAATTATGTGGATTTCTCCATTCCTGACACACACAACTCAATTCATAAAAGTCACTTCCTTTCCCATCTGTGAACAAGACATCAAGGATCTATGAAAGGGTATAACCAGAAGATGCAAGGAATCTGGGTCTCACTCCTCCCATCTGGACAAGAAATAAATTTTTTATGGTGTTAAACCACTGAATTGTGGGGATTGTTTCACACAGCAGCTAGCCTATCTTCTTGTTATTAATCAGAGAGTAAAAATTTTAGAGAAAGTGAGGAATAAGATTTAAGTTACATATGTGTGTGTGTGTGTGTGTGTATGTGTGTAAAGTTTCATGTAGATGAATATAAGAGACCTAACGATATCAGGAAAATACCATCTGTTGTTCTGGAAAAGCTGTCATGGTCCTGAATGCTCTGTAGCTTCAACAGAGATGAACACTGACTGTGAGGGCAAGGGAGAAGGGAGATATTTCCCAATATCAGAACTCAGAGTAACAGTAATTTAAAATGTCATTAACTCTAATTTTTAGAAAAACCATAATATACAGAAAAGCATCTTAACCTTTGACTCAGCTAGCCAACCTTGAATGAAATCTAGCTTTTCAGACCTGGAAAATCATAATTCAGATGCCACTTGCCATTTGGTCATTGACAATAATTTCAGGAACACCATACACAGAAAGAAACAACACACTTTTGAACTTCTAGCCTAGAAAGCCAAACCCTTACCATCACAGCAAATGTCTCTTTCACTCACATTGTCCCACCTTTGCTTGCATGACAAAACTGAGAACTCAAGACTGCCAGGTGACAGGTCACTGTGGTATGCACAGACCAAAACGGACTGCACTGACACAGGCTGGGGAGAGGGTGTGTGGCTGATGTCAGGAGTTGTCATTGTCATGACCCTGACACTGCATGATGATTTTCTTACAGTTCCTCAGGGTACTGGGAGAGGAGAGAAATCAATGGCCAGGTCTCTGAGTCACCATCCAGGATCGAGTCCTAGTCCCTTCCTCATGTAAAAGTCACTTGCTGAGGATTCATCAAGAGCCAGATGCCCTAGTCTTACGTTTCTGGGAATGAAAATCAATTCCCTTGTCAAGGGGATTCTCTCTCCAGGATTGGTAAACGTGGGCATTCGCGGCTCTTAGAGGTTCATTACCCCTTGCCTTCCGACTTGCACACAACTATCTTTCTTTGTCTCTTGTCAAATACAAAGTGAGAGAAGCTATTTCTTAAATTTCGGCTTCTATTATGTGAACATCTGTGAGCAAATAAACAGTGAATGCTGTCTTCATCCCTTCCCCTGCTTGGGACCCCACATTTCATTTCCAACCCATTGAGGCCCAATGCACCTGGCAGATGAGTCAATGCTTGGTGGGGTGCCTTTAAATCTATAAATAATTCAAAGACAATAAACAAAACAAGGACTCCAGTCTTTTCACTGAGAGAGGAGGCTGTATTTAGGAGATTATCACCTTAGGCCATAATTTAGGAAATTACTTCTCAGTCTCAAAAGAACTGCTAATGCAGAGATAAAATAAAATTTCCCTGAATATTATTAGAAAAATCCCTGCCATTTTCCATTTTGAGTTCATATTGGTTATCATTAATATAGTACTAGAGGATCATAAGCAAAATACCACACTGGAAATTCCAGTGTGCGCTGTAAATAGAAACAAATATAAAATTTAAAACAAAATAGCATCTTGGTCTAAATCATACGTTTCCAATGATTGATTTAACAATGTTTTAGAAGAGTTATTTCTCACAGTGCTCCCATAGCCTTACTGCACAAACCAAAGGGCAACAGAGGCAGACACATCCTAGTCTGTTTGGATCTTGGTCATCTTTCTTATAAAATGAATTTAGGAATTGTCAGGCTTGAACCAAAAAAATGCTTGTAGAGTTGGTGAAGACTCACTAGCGCACTTGTTTCTTGATGCTGAGATTAAGCTTAAAAGAGAAACCTAGGACTTTTGATATGACAACGCAAATAATCTCTTTCTGAAGGTGGTCAGCTCCTGAAGGCTGTCATGATGCTATCATGAGTAAGAGCCTTAAGAGGGGCTACATCCCAGTTATCCACCCCCATTTATTTGAAAGCTTCTAATGAAGGCAGATACACGTTTAAAGAGCCGTGAATGATGATCTCCCAAATTCATTATTGCTTGTACTTGAGAGTATCAAAAGGCATCTCTGGCTCGGAGAAGATCCAGGGTTCATCAGGAGGAGGTGAACAGACTGGGCCTGAGCAGCAGAGCACATGGTGTCATGTAGGCCCCTTGGACAATACCTCTGCTCTCTGTACAACTCTCTGATAAATAAGGCCTGCCTTACTTTTCATACCTTGTGTGCTCACAAGTGTGAGGGGTCGCACCATCCACTTGGGTAAACATAAAAGTTATAAACCATGGGTAGAATCTTTATACATAATTCCTATTGGATAATGACTGAGAGAACATCTCTGTGTTGTTCATTGTTCATTTCTGTACTCATTTACTCAGACATAACATATGCAGAACAGATCCATGCTAAACTCCACTTTTTGTGCTAAAGGTACAGCTGTGAACAAACAGATGAGGACTCTGTCCTCATGATGCCTAATTGAGAGCCCCCAAAAGTCGATAAAGAAAGCACTTACTGACGGAGATATGTCATATAAGGGATTAAACAGGTTACAGAGATAGAAAACAACAGAACAGAGTCACTTCAGATGTTGTGTTCAGGGAAAGGTCTCTCTGACATTAAAGGTGACATTTAAGCCTTTAACACTTGAGGCATAGCAAGGAGTTGACCATGCAAAAGGCGGGTGAAGAGCGTTCAAGACAGAGAGAAGAGCAAGCTCCAAGGACCTGAGGCAACAGAGTCCTGGGCATTGAGCAGAGGCCAGTGGACCTGGAGCCAGGCTGAAAGCAAACAGGAGCCAGAAGCCGCAGGGGTGGTGAGCCCTGGTCAGGCATGCATAGTTGGGCAATAGGAAGACTTTGAAGCGTTTTGAGCAAGAAAAAAAAATGACACAATCTGATCGGCTGCTTTGTAGGGAACGGATTGGACAGGGTAAGAGTAGAAGGATGTTACGCTAAGATTCAAATTAAGTTAAAACATGGTGCATGTAATGGAAAGTTCACAGTCTGGTGAGAAACCAAGGCAGGTGAATGCAGGACTTAGCACAGCTTTGGTGGCACATGCAGTGCAGTACGTGTCCAAGGCACCAGGGTAGTAAGAAGAAGGGGCAATATGGTCTAATTTCCTGTCATCTATCAATAATATCCTGTCAGCTATGTTAAAATAAAGTCAGATGGATATAGATGACATTATTTGGTATAAGATGTTGATCTTCATGCAAAAGTGGTACAACTTGAAAACCACTGAGCATTTTATCAGAAAACGAAAACTCCATATGTAGAAAAACAAAGATTTTGCTAATGAATGCCAAATTATAAAAAGAGCCTATTTCAAGTTTATTTGTAATTCTTTTGTTTTGTTTTGTTTTTTAGGGTGTCTCCTGACAAACTGTAGCATCAAGGTTTTTTTTCTGGAGAGGTCTGTAATGAACTCTCAACTGTAACCCCATACTAGTGTCAAATACTGAAGAAACCCTCTCTGAGTACACAGGAAGAACTGCCCCGTGAGATTTATCAAGCTGTGGAGTTTAATGCAAAGGTATCTTTTGTCGTAAGGATCCAATAGTGGTGTAGCTGTTGTCAGGTCCAAGTGAGCAGTGAGGATCTGCGTGGGATGAGAAGCAGAGGTAGAGGTGAGAGAGGCGGGTTGTGGCTAAACTGGGAGAAGGATCCAGAATAAGGAATTAGGAAACAAGAATGCCTACCTTCTTCATCTGCTCCCCTTTCCTTTCTGTGGCCAGAAGACTGGTGCTGGGCATGACAAAATAATCTTGCAGCAAAACAAGGTGGGAAAGGGGCTGGGACCAGGGCAGAGGAGTGAAGTTTCTCTTCCTTTCTTTCACCATCTCCAGCTCCTGATGCTGGAGAGTAATAGGATGCAGTGTGGAAGGCACCACTCTGGACACCATAGGTAGTGCACAGATCAGTGCTGCTACTCATATGGGTCAAGGGGGTAAATGTCAGGAAGAAAGAGCTTCCTACTGCTGGACAGTGGTTACATAGAAGGAACAAGCAGAATTAAGTCAGATAGATGTTCCCAAGTCAAAGATTTCTCATTGTGCTCATAGACTGCAAAAAAGTGCCTCAAACCCTCTAATCATTGTTCTGACATTAGAATTTGTCATTTCAGTTTCCTTCCAAAGCAATTTCTATGACTTACTTATCTTACCTCTGATGGGGGATAAACAGATATTCATACCTTGGCAGGTTTCTTTTCACCTTTTCGGTGATACTTGGCAAACTCCTCATCATTAATAGTTTTTATAACAGGCATCAAATATAAATCCCATTCTAAATTCACGTGATTAACCACCAGTCTTTCATCTTTCTTATGCCATTGCCTGCTGTAATTTATACAGAAACAGCACAGGAATGGAATCTTGTTAGCTGGAGGAAATTTTTCACCTATAGTAAAATTAGGCACATATCTTTCAGAGGTTCCCAGGGATCTCAAAGTATTACTGTGGCTCTTTATACTCAGTTCCCCTGGGATGCAGGATCTTCAATTAACTTTTCATTTTCACTTCAGTCATATTCAAACCAAAAGGACTAGCCCAGGCAAAGTGCTTATTCCCTTCTCTCTGCTAGCAACGCAGCCCAGTGGCGTGCTGAGTGAGGGTAGGGCTACAAACTGAGTGCCTGAGTGTGAATCTTGGTGCCACCATTTACAAATGACCTTAGTCAGTTACTAACACTGTTCAGTGGAGACCATATTGGCACCTATCTCATATGGGTTGCTAGGAAGAAGAAATTAATACATGGGAAATGTTTAGATCTTGGCATATAATAAACTATTATAAATAAATGCTGTTTGTGTGTGTGGATGTGTGTGTGTCTGTGTGTCTGTGTGTGGGTTTCAAACCAGGGTCACAAGACCCATGCTAGGCAAGCACTCTACCACTGAGCTGCATCCCCAGCCCAATAAATGTAATTCTTATTAGAGAATAAGTGAAGAGTTTTGTGTCCCCTTGCAAAACATGAATGGCTGAATACAGCATAAGAAAACATGGCCCGTGGTTCTGTACCTTGTCTGAAACAAAAATCTAAATTGATAAACTGTCTATTTAGAACAAAATAGAAGTGGGGGAGATGTTGTTGTTGTTTGTTTTTCAAATATCCCAGACAAGTATTGGAGCAATGTGTGCCTTCCCCTGTGAGGACGGCTTGTCTTGGGGCTCTCACTTCTGCCCTCAGTGCCAGGGACAGAATGGCAGGCCAAGGTGTCCTGGGAGTGCTCCCTCCCTGAGTGACAGCTGGTGCTGTCAAGAGTCGTTACTGCTGGTGCACACAGACCTTCTGGCAAAGCCGGGCAGAACAGAGGAGCCGCAGTCTCCCTGCCCACCTGTCAGCCTTGTCCAGAACAGCAGAGAAATTTGCTCTTTTCTTCCTTCAAAGGGTCCAGCAAGCCCCAGCGCCTTCATTAATGCTCGCCTCTCCAATCCCCGCCTGTCTCCTCACCCTCCCCAAACACATCCTCTCCAGCCTATTCTTCCAAGAAAGGGATTAGCCCAATTAATCTCTGGACAAATGTCAAGGAGTCTGGGGGAGGGGGCATCTTTCAAGTGCCGCGCCCCAAAGAGCAAATAAAGCCAGACGCACGCGGAGGCCTCCCCACACCAGGGTGGGAGCAGCTGCGGAAGACGCAAGCGCACCAGGCGCTCTTAATCTCCGGCTTAGCGCAGAGGGGCTCCTTTCTGGACGACTTGTCCTGACGGACCACAGCACCAGGCGCTGGAGAGCTCCTCTCGCCATCTGGGAAGGGAGCTGGGACAGGAAAGGAGCTGCGGGATGAGGGGCAATCTGGGAGGCCCGCGATGCTCTCCTCTTAGCTCCTCTCTGCGTTTCAGGCTCCCCCACCCCAAGCCCTTCCCTCCTGCAGCGCATCCACCTTCCCCACGCTCAGATCTGGCAAGCGCTGGCGGCAAAGCAGCTAGATTCAAAGCAAGGAAAGGGAGAAGGTGGTGTGAGGGGTGCTGGGAGCAGGGCGGAGTGGGGGGAATTCTCATTATCAGGACACAAAATTATCCACCATCCACCACCCTAGGTTTCTTTAGCCTGACCACAGAAT
Source organism: Marmota flaviventris (assembly GCF_047511675.1). Taxonomy (NCBI): domain Eukaryota; kingdom Metazoa; phylum Chordata; class Mammalia; order Rodentia; family Sciuridae; genus Marmota; species Marmota flaviventris. The sequence continues at coordinate 65,573,049 of NC_092504.1, forward strand.
TTTGGAAAAAGCCCTGGGAGTGACTTTTCTTTGCTATGATTTCTGGAAAGACTTTATCCATGGGAGTGATGGTATTTATACTATTTCCTGGGAAAAGAGGTTCCTCACTTGCTCCATAAAGTCATTCCAACTTTTTAATTGGTAAGAGATTTTTTAGTAATTTAATCCTTCTCTTTCTTTTCCCATTCCTCCCTCTCCCTTTCTCTCTCTCTGTAGCCAACAAAACCTGGCTTAATCAGCAGGCTATTAAACAGCACTTCCACATGCTACAGTCCAATGATTCGGTAATTAATTTTCATAATGATGATCTGGAAGGATTTCTAGAACCCCCTGAAGGTCCAAGAATCACCTCTATCCTAGTGGTTTCGCATATGCTTTGTGTGAGAGAGACAGTCTGAATGTCCAGTCCTGGCAATGACATGCACTAACTGTGTGAGTTTGGGCAAGTTACTTAACCTCTCTGACTATTACATTTCCTCATTTGTAAGATGGGGATACAAAGCTTTAAGAAAAAAAATAACATGCTAGTTATAGAATGTACCCTATGAACCAGACACTGTGCCAAATGATTTACCTGAATTATCCTATTTAACCCTCTCAACAACTGCTAGGTTGATATGAAGTATATTTCTTTATGGTCTAATTTGTTCAGCATTAGCAATACACACATGGCACCTAACAGAGACTGTTGAATATCTGATTGACATAAACACCTCCTCTCCTGACTATCAGAGGCACAGGCAATCTACTCCAGGCTTACAGTTGCTGACTAAAATGCTTCTGTTCAGGTGTGCTTTTGAATATAGAATTTTTTGGACTTTTGAATGACAGTATGGCTCATACAACAAATATAATGCTTCAGTCTGAGGCTGCATTCTGTAACTGGAGCACATTAAAAATGCCTCCAATGAAACAAATGGATATTCTCCCTAGAGAAGAAATCTAGATCATCTCAAAAGAGAATGTTGCCAAAAGCCACCGAGAACAGGTAGTTTTGCCTCCAAATGAGTTAGGAAAAGAAATAACAAAACAAAACAAACAAAAAAAAAAAAACCTTACATGGTTGTTTGGAATTCAGAATTTCAGATAAGACATCATGAGCTTTATCATCTGAAAACATTGGTTAAAGTGTTAAGATTCCAGTCCTAGTTCTACAGTAACTACTGTGTGATCTTGGGAAAACCTCCAGACTTCTCTCCATCTATAAAATCTTGGGAAAACCTTCAGCTTCTCTTCCTCTGTAAAATGAGTGACTTCACCTGCCTCTTAAGTTTTGCAGAAGTAGCTGTGATCAAATAAGATAGGATTTACCACCAGGTTTTCAATAAGTGAAGTGTTTAGCAAATGTGAGCTGTTATCTTTTAAAAATTATTTTGAAGATGGTTACGCTTTAATTATGCACTGTTGCTTCTGGTTTGAAAGGCACAGCGTTGCTTACCTGGGATCTTACCCGGATCTCCAGTGAAACCTCTCTCGGGCATGCATCATTGTTGTTTCTTATACATCAACAAAGATTGGCACATGTGTGATGACTGCACTGCTGAAATATTTCTCTGGTCTAATCTTACAAGAACCACATCTAGGAAGAATGACAAGCTGCTGTGTCAAATCACCGCCGTTCCTGAATACCTCAAAGACTTTTTGTGCTTTGAAGAAGCAAGCCGTCCAAGTGTCAGCTTGATCCTAACCTGATTGTACAACTTCTTGAAAATCTCCCTTTTCTGTGTGGTCTAAGGAGAGAGCACTGGTGTGGGCCTTGGATGCTCTGTACCATCCAGGACAAGTCAGAGAGCTTCTCTTTGGATGGCAAAAGATGGCTCACTATTACTATTTGGTGCCCTCTAACAGATATTTCTTCTCACATGACACAAATCCTGGTTGTCCTTGGCTGGTGGCTGGCTGTCTGCACTGATGTCAGTCAAATGCTTCTGATGTCAGCTCAGCTGAGACGGCCAAGGCCAACTCCACCCATAGCTGACTGAGTCACATTTGACTGCTTTGTCTTTGCCATGAACTACTCAGCATCCAGGGTTCAGAGCCCATGACCTGCTTCCCTTCTTGACACTCAATCAGCTTGAGGAATCTCCACGGCATGGCGATTGGTCCCATTAGCCACAGCTCTACAAAATTAACCATGAAAGTTCTCCAGCATCTGTGGTGACCTTTCTACCAGGGAGCAATTACACCATAAGCTATCCTCTTTTGATGTTAATTTCTGGAAACAGACTCTCCTGCCACTGAAATGCAGTGAGGTAGATGTTTTGTAAGAAAACTTTCTAAGGGCTAGGGATGTAGCACCTGGTAGAGTTCATGCTCAGCATGCACAAGGCCTTCTTCAGTTAATTTGGAAGGAAGTGAGCGAAGAAGGAAATGCTTTCTTCCATAAAGAGTGAGGACATACCAAGTAACCCTGACCATGTAAATATTCCCACTGATTAAAGGGCACCCTGTGTTTTAAAACCCCAAGGTCCAGGACATGTATGAAAATGGCATTGTCAATGTATAAAGAAAAAAGCCACTGGACTTAGAAGGTGAACTTTCCCTTCTCCTAATCAGGGAGGTAGATATATGAAACAGATTGCCTTGTTATCATGTTTCCGATATAAAATAATGTATAGAGGACTGGGGCTCTAGCTCAGTGGTAAAGTGCTTCACTCCGATGTGTGAGGGACTGGGTTTGATCCTCAGCACCACATAAAAATAAGTAAAGATACTATGTGTCCATCTATAACTAAAAAAATATTAAAAATTAATGTATAGAGGTTAAGCTTAAAATATCCATAGGTTACTCTAGGAGATGGAGCATCCCTTAACCCATAAAAGTTAGGGAAGGTTTTTTGGAGAAAGTGACTTAGTGATATTAAGTGACTTAATTCTCTAGATATCAGTTTCATTATGTTTGTACTGGAATTAAAACACCTGTGTCTGTATTCGTGGTGGAAAATTCAACACAGAGGTATAAGTTGACATTACATTCCTGGCTCAATAAGTTGTAGTTACTCAATCACTACCTGCTGGTCTCTGTACTTCTCCATCAGGGGGAAGCCAAGGTTTTTAAAGCAGAAAACACCTTTGATTCAAATGGCCCACCAAGAATTTCTTGGCCTTTGTCACTTCCTACGTGCTTTGCTGTTCTAAGAAAGACATACCTGCCATATCTGATGATGGACTGATAATTGTTCTGAACAGCTTTGCTTTTTGGTAACTTCCAGCAAACAAGTCATCCAGATTGAAGAACAACTGTGTTTCTAAATGTGTTTTCCTTTCTTTCTCCTTTCCTCAGCACCATGCCTGGAGCTCTCTCTGGTCACAGTATTTTTTTTTATTCTTTAACCTGAAAGAAATGCTTTAATATTCAGAACCTACACTGCATACTCACATACGTGATGGCAATCTACTGGCTGAAGAAGGAAACAATAAGGTAACTAAGTATATAAGATGGCTAGAAGAAAATGGAGGCACATTTTCCACATTAAATCAATTATTCACAGGTGTGCCTTCTGCACAAGGTGTGGTGGAGGATAACCACCAGCAGGAAATACTTCTTCCTTCAAGGACGTGGAGATTCTCTTGCTGACAGACAAGACTAGCTCAGTTGGAGAGATTAAAGGGTAACAAAATGCAATATAGAATGAAATTTTTAAAAGATACAAAACACACATAAATTATTCAGGAAGGGATCAGGCAATAAGAGGCGCTGGGACTCCAAAGCCTGGGGAGACTGGCAGGTGTCAGGAGCAGGTTCTGCAGGTAAGAAGGGAAACAGAGGCAAAGGACAAAGGGAGAGGACAGGACAGGTGGGTTCTGCCCTCGGGCCACACTGGCAGTGTGCAGGGGTATGCTAGGTATGAGAACCCTTCAGGCCTGACCTGTGACCCAAGGCAAACTGAGGCAGGCAATTACCTCATCCCTGTCCTGACCCTGGAAGGACAGTCTAGAGATTGAAAGATACCTCTGAAGTCCCATGGTTTGTGGTCACTCTTGTGCAAGGAGTAATGGAGGTTAGACGCCATAGACTCCATGTGCTTAGTGGCTTGCGGCTGTCAGGTGCTCCCTTTCCGCCTCAGATGGAGACAAGTGCTGTACTCTTCCCTCAGCAAAGGAAGAGTGGGTATGAAATAGACCCCCAGAGGAATATAAAAAATCCACAATAGGAAAAAAAGTTCCTTGGTTTACATAGTATGTACAAAAAGAAAAGATAAAAGTCAGAAAGGCTTCAGATCTCAGCATTACCCTCATTTTCTCTCTCTTCCCTCATCTCCCATCCCAATCAATAAAATCTTCTCAATCCTAACTGTACAGCATCTCATGCATCCACCAGTAGCTTCTATTCCAAAGTCACTTCCTGTAAGCTTTTGTTACCTGTCTCTTTGGCTACCATAATAGCACCATCATATGGTTTGTATGCCTTAATAGGGAAGTTCAAACTTTCCCTCTGAAGGTTCAGTAATTGAATATGCAGAAGCAAGTCAACAACACCCACATTAATATCACTTTATTGGCATGCACATGTGCATGGGAGCCACACAAATGTGAAATTCAAAGAAGTGCCAGGGGGTTGGGGCGTAAAAACCTGCTTCCTGGAAGAGAGGAAAGGAAGATTATAGGCAAGAGAGGGTACAAATGAATTTTAGAGAAAAAAAAAATGAACCTGGAGAACAGACTACCCTGGGATAAAGTTTCTCTGGGCTTTAGACAGAGTGCTTCGTTTTCAGAGTGTTCTCCTCTGTGATGCAAGTTTAATCCTCAGTTTGTAAAATTTGTAGTATTTGGGGAGTATTGTTTTCTGAGCCACCCAATTGTGTATTCTCTATGTACAATATATAATAACATCATAATTGCACCCTCCATCCAGATTCTCTTCCAACACAATTTTCAACTCATTTTTCTAAACACGTGGTTCAATCACTCGCCGCTTCGGTGGCTACACATAATACACATTCTCCCTGCCCCTCCCATGATCTAGCCTAGACTTTGGCCCTGTCTGCTACTTGGTCCCATCTATCTATTTAATAGAAGAGAGTCCAGAGGCTGTTTTTCTACTGTTAGTTTCACATATTTATTTATTTATTTATTTTGAGAATGCCAATAGGACACAAAGTTCCTTGGTTCACATAGTATATACAAAAGGAAAAAATAAAAGTCATAAAAGGGAAAAAAATGAACCTGGAGAATAGAACTAGCCTGGGGCAAAGATAAAAGTCATAAAGAATTATCCTCCTTTTCTCTTTACAAGAAAATTCCCTACAAGTAAGTTAATGACATCCTAAGATTGCTTCAGTTATTTTTCAGACCCCTAACAGTTTAACCTATGATTTATTCCTCTGAAAGGGGTCTAAAGATTAAGCCTAAAATTATGGTATAAATCCAGAGTCATTGATGGTGTGTGAGACTTAATGACAATATAAGAGAAAACCTGTGCTAATTCTGAGTAAATTCAATGTGAGAAATAAAAAGATCTCAACTTTCTATTCGAACTGAAACAAAAGGAACTCATTCTGGGTAAGCGGCCAGAACTGGGTAGCTCTGTGGTCTGGAGGATTTCCTGAAGGACTGAGCTTCAGTGGTTGCTATGGTTTGGGTGTGCCCTGTCCCGTGAGTGTTCACGTATTGACGCCTTCGTCCTCAGTGTGAACATGTTAAGAGGTAGTGGAACCTTTAAGAAGTGGAGTCCAATGAGAGGTGATTAGGTCATTGGGGTGTGACCCTTGGAAGGGATTGCATAGGTCTCATGGTACCCCACTTAACTAACCCTGTTAGAGTGAGTTATAAAAGAGCAAGACTGGCCCCTCCTTGCTGTCTGGCTTCCCGTCTCTCAATATGATCCTTCCCTCTCACACATGCTCCCACCATGATGCCATCTGTCACGAGTCCCTCACCAGACACTGAACAGATGGGGCCACCCAATCTTGGACTTTCAGCCTCTAAAACTGTGGGCTAAATAAACCTCTTTTCCTTATACATTACCCAGCCTTGGGCATTTTATTCTATCAATGGAAAACCGACTAATACAAACGGGTATCTTTCTAATCTGCTGCCTGAACACCTCATAATTCTGTCTGTAGAGAACAATTAGATATTGACCCTTAGATTCATCTGATTCATCCTGCTATAGGTCCTCCATCCAGTTGAACTATAACGCAGGAGTATGGCAAAACCCATCAAAACACTGATGATCCAAGAGGGATTTTCCCCATAAATAAGATTTCTCTTTTATAGAGAGCTATGCAGTCACCATAGTAAAATAGTAGAAAAAGTATATGTAAGCTTCAGAGTCTGAGGCATTTACTATAATTGACAATTTGTAATATTGTGATAGGATCTGGAGGACCTCAGTTTTCTCATCTATTAAAAAACCGGTATATGAAGATGTGAATTTGGTGTCAACATACCTTATATACAAACAGAGATTTGATAAATTGTGGTACAAAGGTGTATTAAGAATTGTAATGCAAACAAAATTATGAATGTAACGCTTTCCTCTATTGTGATGTATGTAAGAAATAATAAAATAAATAAATTTAAAAAAAAGAAAAAAACAAGTATAATTATACAAAGTTCTATATTGGTTAGGGTTAAAACAAGAACACAGAAATTATTTCAAATATATTTCATGGAGTGTCATGCAGGTAACTGGTTCTATCAGAGACAGAATCTATCATCAAATCAGATGATGGGGCGATCCAGACATGAGCCAGAGCAGGAAGTTCCATCATCCCTTGACCAGGAAGATCAAGGAGGAGAAACTGTTATCAGAAGTTTGATGTGAAGCCACCAAGTAGAAGCAAGAACCAAGACCTTCCAGTCTCTTGGGAGCTAGAGCCATAGGGAAGACACAACCCAAGGCAGAGGAGGAGGGAGAAATACCCTGGTCTCCTTCCCACCATACACTGTATCTCCACCATCACCTCCTAATGTCCAGTCCAGTGGACAGGAGAGGCTGCAGTCTCCCTGCCAGAGCAGAGGAGGAGTGAGATGGGATCGAAAAACCTGCAACTCAAGACCTGCCCAAGACTCCATAATTACTGTGAGGATTAAATGAGGCATCACACATAGGCATCCATCACTAGGCCTCAGCATAATGAGCTTTCAATAGAAGTTTGTTTGTTTAATAATATAGCACTGCCCACATGGAAGGCAGGATGACTCACATATTACCAAATCTATTTGCACCAAGCAAAGCTGCTTATTGCTTTTATTTATTGCAAAGAGTTAAAAAAATAAAACCTTCAGCAGAAATGCATTACCACCTTCCAAAAAGAAGCTGCAGATGGCATTTGTGATTTTCACAGAAGCGTCTCAGTTAAATTAATTGCTTGTCTATTAAATTTTTAAGCTGGCATATCCTTTTGTTTTTCTAACATGATCATTTTATGCAGAAACTAACAACCAATTAAATGAGAACAAATGACTAGCTAATCTCTCAAAATGCTCCTGGCTCTGCCATTCTAAGACGGTATTCTAAGTGGCATCAATGATAAAATTGTAAAGAGATCTGAAGTAAGTTCTTCTCTTTGTCAGTTTCAAGTATCACCTGAGTCATCAAGAATGCATTCTCTTCTAAAAATCTCAAATGGGTATTTTAATTTTATCTGTTTTAAAAGAAAGCCTTTTCCAAGATAATTTACTTGAGAAAGGCATTTTCCATCTGTAAATGACACTGAAGAGACCGACAGCTTGTTTTAGGTTTTCTCTGTTCATGATGCAAACATTTATATGGTCTGAATATAATTCAGGGTAAATTTCTTATTCATAAACTAATTAGGGGATTTCTTCTGAACAGTAATGCTCTCTACCATATAGGATGCAATAACAACAACAATAGGCCGTATTTATAGGGTACTTATAATTAGTGCTTGACATTGTTCCAGAAGATGGAGACACACATACCCATATACTGTTTTACTCAGCTTTTTCACTGCTGTGACCAAAAGATGAAACAATTTTATAGGAGGAGAAGTTTATTTGGGGCTCGTGGTTTCAGAGGTCTTAAGTCCATAGGCAGCTAGTTTATTGCTCTGGACTCAGAGTGAGACAGAACATCGTGGTGGAAGAGGCTGGCAGAGGAAAACAGGTCAGAAGGTGGCCACCAAGAAGCAGAGAAAGAGAACTTTGCTCAACAATGACAAAATACATACCCTAAAGACATGCTGCCAATGACCCACCTTCTCCAGATATAACCTAGGGGCCTCCAGTTAGCACCTAGTTAATCCCTATCAGAGGATTAATTACTGACTAGGTTAAGGTTCTAAAACACAATCATTCCACCTCTCAACTTCTTTGTGTTATCTTACACATGTGTTTTATACATACACATATATACACACAAATATACATATACACACATATACATCTAATTCACTTAATTTTCTTAACAAGTATATGAAGTAGGTACTAACACATTTTCCACTTTACAAATAAGGCAATTGAGGTGAAGACAGGTTAATAAACTTGCTTATGGTCACAAAGCTTGTAAGTAGGAGAGCTGGTATATAAGCCTGGCAGTCTGACTTCAGAATCCAAGCTCTTTACTAGAGTACTGTACTAAGGAAGAAGACAGTATGCACATTCTAACATGGAAAATGATGAGCACATATCCTCCCCTTTTACGAAAATTCCTTTTATTATTGGCTCCTGCCTACCCCTCCAACATAAACTAGTCTACCAATCCCTCTGCCCATTCCAATTTTAGAGGAGATGACTTCTAAATTCCATTCATCCTTCATTCTTGCCAAGATCCCTGTCTCCACAGGGCCTTTGCATATGCTGTTCCCTCTACCTGCAATGCACTTCTCATCCTCTTTCACCTGGTTGAGCTCTTCTTTTCCTCAGAACAAGCTCTCCTTGGTTATACACTCCCATGAGTCAGAGTACCCCTCTTTTCTAGCCCTCATTAGAGTTACAAGTTGACATCTGTTTACAGGACTTGTATCTCATTCACTCCCTGTAATATCCTGTGTCTGGAATATAATTTGTGTTCAATTAAGAGACATCAACTGTCTTATTGATTGGCTGAATAATATCTGTCTCCTTGCTGGAATGGAGAAAGCCATGTGTCTTTATCTCCCATTGTACCCCCAGACCCAGTTAAATTCCTGATGCACAAATAAAAATCTACTGAGTCGATGTGTAAACTCCAGCTCAGTTTTGTTATCTCTGTGACAAACAATTATTACATTTTCCGTGACTCTTTAAATAATCAACTCCAATTCTTCTTTCCAAAGAACTCCAATAAAACCACTATCCCGACCTCCTCTCCTCTCCTCTCCTCCTCTCCTCCCCTCCTCTCTGTGGCTCTCAAATCTGACGAAGCAGATAGAAGTGACATTTCAGCAGTGGCCTCCCAGGCTTACTGTCTCCTCCACAAGCTGCCTGCCTCCCTGAATAAGCACTCAGGGATGGATCATTGTGGTCAAGTTCACATCCCCCAGCTTTCTGACATCTACCTTCAATGACCTATGTGTTCCTAACAAGCACATTTCTGGAAAAAAGAAAAGCAGTCATCAGAGAGGGTCATAATATCCCCAACCAACTTCTGCCACAGTCTTTTTCTTCAACTGAAAAGAAAGATACACTTATTTGACGGTCCCTAGGATGATTGCCATGGCTTTGGGCCTGTCACCATTGTGACAATCCCTTCGAAAAGCTACAACCACCTGTTCACACTGGCCCAACCTGTAACAGCTCTGCTACTGAAAAAATAAATCTCTCCCTATCAATTTGTAGGATATTTGCCTTCCCCATACTAGCAGGAGGCTGACCGTGGTCCCTCTGGGTTGAAAGCATCCCTAACCACTGACCCAAGGAAAGCGCAGGGCATGGGAGCTGTGGCATTTCCATTTGGAAAGGTCGCTGACCTCTGCCCTGGAAAGCCTGCAGGCAGCCTGACCCACGCTAGAGGCATCCTTTAGGTAGATTCTTGTCTTTCCTTTCTTCTTTAGGCAAAGACTAAGAAATAGATGGACAGATATAAGGATTGCTGGCAGAAACAAGAATCCAATCTTCTTTTTTTTTTTTTTTGTTAAACCAAAAAAAGGATTTCAGGAAGCCAAGCACAAAATGACAAATAGAGTATATATGCTATGGTTTGTACATGGTCTGTCTCCTCCGAAACTTATGTTGAAATTTAATCCCCCCTTCTGAGATCTTAAGAGGCAGGACAAGATGGGACCTTTAAAGGTGATTAGACCTCTGCTCCAATGCATAGACTAATCCACTCAGGCAGTTAGTGGATTGATGGGCTGATATGCTATCTTGGCAGTGGGTCTTCTACCAAAGCCAGTTTGGCTAGTTCTCTCATTCCTGTTCTCCCTGTCTCTCGCCACACAACGCCCTGTGCCACATGAGGACTCTGCCAGCAACAAGTTCCTCGTTGGATGCACCCCTCGGCCTTGGATCAGAACTGTGAGCCAAAATAAACCTCTTATATTCAAAACTTACCCAGTCTGCAGTATTGTGTTTTTAACATCAGAAAAGAGATAAGAACAGCACAAATGCACTTATATGAGGTCCCTAGAGCAGTCACACTCAGGGAGATAAAGTAAAACGGTAGGTTACAGAAGTGAGGGGTGGGAAGGAGGGAATATTGTGTGATACTCTATAGTCACAAAATGTTGAATTTTATGTTACACATATTCATCACACTTAAAATGAAAAGCCAAAACAGGTTTTATGGGACTTGGCCTTTCCTACATTTACTGATCCCAGCTGATCTAAAGGTTAAAACAAACAAATATATTGAGTCCTTTCCTCTTGAGTAATTTCCTTTTTCCCATTTCTATTACATCCTATTATTGGAGCGTGAGACATGATGATTTTCTTATCAATCAGACCATATTGCTAATCCAAATAACCCCAAATCCAATAACTTCAAATAACAAAAGATGATTTCTTGCTGTCTCTGCATGCCCACCGAGGGTCACTAAGGAGATTCCATCAGGGACTTGGGCTAATGGTGCGTCCATTCGCCATGCTAGCAGGAAAGGAGAGTATACCAAAGCAAAGCACAAGCTGGTTCTTAGGCTTCTGCCTAGGAGACATGCACCCCTACACATGAGAACTTCATAGGCCACAGCAGTCCTAAGGCCACGTGTAATTCAGGGACAGTGGGGAACTATAATCCTACCACACTGCACACTAGGAAGAAGAGTGAGCTGTGGAGGGCCCTTGTGAACCCTACAATGTTTCTTTGGCCTCCTGAGGTTTTGCACATATCTTTGTATTTCCAACATTCATTTTAGTTATAATTTATATAAAATATTAGGTATATATAAATATACACATGTGAGGATATGAAGGATCATATATGGTATAATTACAGGGAAAGAAATCTGGTCCCACACCAAGGACATTTCCAGCATTCTGCTCTGCCTGTAGGAGGAGACTCTCTCCCTGCATCTCCTCCTTGACTCTTCTGTCCTTGAGCCTAGAATCGAAGGAGCTCCAAGTGTAAAAGACATGTTGTTACATGTTTTATTGGGGGAGATAAAAATGTAGTCTTGGCCTTAGAGGAGAAGAAGCTTTAAAAAGAAAGAAACCTATTTGGAGACTTATTTATTTGAGGTTTTTGGCCTCAGAAGACTGACAAGTGTTACATCAGGTTTTAGAGGTGTGGGGGTTTCCATCAATCCACATGGCCTTTACCCATTGACATTGTAAGTGCAAGTATGGAGCCCTGAGCAAGCATCCCTGACCCTTCTACAATGGCCAGATAAACATCCCTGTCAGGCTGAAGCCTCCCCATCTGAGCCCTCAGAAGAGCAGGGCAAGCCAAGAGAGGGGTGAAGCCCACACCATGTACCCAGCACACACTCAGGCAGGGCTTCACAGAGACCAGGGCATTATACTGAATGCATAGGACAGAAAGATCTGGAAGGCATGTAGTTAGGGTCCCTACATTCACATACATTCAAATGCAAATTGACAAAATTTTTATTTGCCATCATACCTCATGTCTTCATCCTATATCTTCAGGTGTTAATGAAAGGGTTGGGGATGTGGCTCAATGGTGGAGCACCTGCCTGACATGCATGAGGCCTTGGGTTCAAATCCCGACACTGCAAAAAGTACCAATAGGCAAAGAAAACCTGAGATTTTTGAGTATCTCTAGCAAATGAGGAAAAATGTTGCAACAACCATTAACTAAAACAGAAAAAGGAATACTATAAAATATAAAATCTAGTCTTTGGTGCTGACAAAATAACAGCACCCGTGGTCTCAGTAAACACATGAGCATATTCAGCCATTCTTAATTTCAATTTTTATTGTTGTTACTTCCTTCTTGGGATTAATTAGTTTGCATAAAGAAACATCTCAGTCCCCAGTTGTAAAGTCAGCTACTGTTTGAGCTTCACATATGCACTGACAGTCTTAGAGATTCATATTTAAATAAATCAATAACAGAAATTTACTCATGATGACGATAATTAGGTTCAGATTCTAAGGCAGGATAAATGAAGGGACTGAAAAACAAGCAAAATTGGATGATTTTTATCCTGATCTTATCCCTACAAATCAAGGGTAGTAACTCAGCTATCTGTTTTAAATCCTTGCTCTACCCTCTACCACCACCAAGATAATAACGATGTCATATAACCACATAAATTCTCCATTTCTTCGCCTGAAAAATAAGGAAAACAGCGTCCATGTAAAGTACTTAGCAGAATATCTAGGACACAAGAGCTCAGTAAATGTTATACATTACCATTGATAGTATTCAATAGGTTTCTAAGGAAAGGAATTCCTTAACTAACACCAAGTCACATCTTAACAGTTGCCTGCCCATCTCAAGTTGCAGAAAGTCAATGCAAATCTGACTGACATTCGCTTTCCCTAACCCCTGCAGCATGATTTTTTGGCTTCACAGCCTCCTCACTCGGAGATGGAAGGCGACAGAACTAAACACATGGCTTTGGTGTCTATCTTGACGTTTCCTGAAAGAAGTGGGGTTTTGTTTGTAGAGATTATTTTGTTGCTTGATCTCCAGGGAGAACCAGTGGTCATGTTGCTAATAGAGTTGAATCTTCTGTCTGCGGCTTCCTGAGCACCAACAGGTATCTGAGTTTGGGAGACAGGGACCATAGATTTCCTAATGCAAACAGATTAATGACAAGAATAAAATATGGAAGAGAACAATGTTTTCTATGACTTTATCTGACCCATAGCTATTGGCACTACCATTTTGTAAAAAGACCAGCTTTAGATATTTACTTTCAGTGTCTTTTTCTTCTTTTAACAATAGCATCACTATAACATGTCCTTTTATCTGACCCAATAGACTGAAGAATCCGCCTGAATTTCTCATTAGGAAGTAACTCTAAACCTTTTGATTTCTAGCCTCATCTGCAAATTGAGGTCACTGAGGGAGCTTTTGAAGTCTCATGAGCAGGCCACACCCAGACCGACTGAACCTGATCAGGAAGGAGCCCACACATACAACTCCCCAAAGACAATGGGGAACCAATGTCAGAAACACAAGTAATACAGCGATCATCATGTCTTACAATGCACTGAGCAAACAAAGTAAGCCTAACTAGAGGTATTCAGTTCATCCTGAAGTTTTACCAGATAGATTACGAAAATAGATGCTTCTAGCAACACACATACCCACACCCTTCTGCCTGCCCAAGTTTGCTATGATTTTTAACTGGGGAAGGAATTTCTGTCCCTCTATCTTCTCAGGAAGTTGACAGTCTGTACCTGTCTCATGACCTCCAATGTGATGGCTCAACATGAAAGAGATGATAACCCTCCAGGTTAAAAAAAAAAAAAAAAAAAAAAAGGTAGACAGAAATGCTTCTTCCCTACAGCACACAAGAGGCAGAATGGGCAGAAACCGGGTAGTCTCAAGGTCACCCCAGAGCAGAGAGGAATTCAGCAGGAGAGGCAACCCTTTCTCTGCCTTTGCTCTGTACAGTGCTCCAATCGTAAATAGCATTGGGCATCTATGGAATGACAAAGGGAAGATTTTAACCCAAACGTATAGCCTAAGGACTCTAACCTGATGAAGTTTGGAATATCTGTGTTTCATTTTCCAGCTTTCATTCTCAACAAGGAAACTGAAAGCCACGAATCCCTTCATGTGTCTATTTCCTAGCCACCAGCAATCACAGATGATCCTTGGCTTCTGCCCCTCTGATCTCACTCAGAAGCTGACTCTGAATTTGCCTTTTACCTCCTTTCAAAACAGTTTGCTTGCATATGTTTGCCTCTTGAAAAAACATCTCTGTGTTTATTTTCTCAGTCTCCTGCTGGAGCTCCTTACCTGGAGCTCAGACTAAGGGTAAGGGCCACTTGCTTCAAAGGCAGCAGTGGGAGCCAGGAGGGAGACAGGGAGAGAGCTGGACTAGGAGTGACCTGGGACCTCTCTGGTCGCTGATTCAGCTTGGATATGCATTAGGGAAAAACAGCTTCTCACAGGAGACAGAATCTCAATTTGGACATATGTGTAACAACAGACTGCTGTGCCAGGGAGGGAGAGCCTGGTTAATTTCTCTCCAAGGAACCCACAAAAGGAGTGAGAGTTCTCAGGTTTGGGAGCCAAAGCCCTGAGGGCTTCTGGACCATGACAGATGGCCATCACCATTCATCCACAGCACCATTCTCTATCCTGTGCACCACCTCCCTTGCCACGGTGTCTCCTGTTCATTCACTTTATTTCCAGGGCTTTTTCAAGATTTATGATCACAAGGCTGACTTGAGGATACAGAACAAATGTGTTTTCTTTTCAAGGTTTAGACAGTATCCTCAGCTCACAAATCCTTTTAATAGGTGAATATTGGTTTAATTTTATAGACTTCAGGTCCATTTCTCACCTTTCTTCTTTAAGACTAATCTCCTTTTTCATCTGAAAATAGTTATTCCTCCAGCTTTTCACCCATTTCTCCTGACTGCACCATCTACCTTTCATCTCTAGTTCATTGTTATTGAAACTAGGAGCATTATTTTGGCAATGTGGGACTAGTTGTCTAACACCTAGGGTTTTTGCTTTTGTCAATTTCCTGTGACTCAGCTTCCTCCTCTCTAAAATGGGGATAACAGTGTCCCCTTACAGAGTCATTGGGAGGGGGTATAAAAAAAAAGGAAAGCCCTCAGAACAGTGCCTATGACTACTGAGCATCAGACAATGTTTGCTGGTGGTGGAGTTATTTATGATATGCTGACTTGGAAATATAAGGGGGGCCCTGTGGGATTGGAAGGCATGAATAATAAAGAGAAAGCAACAATACAGTGAAGGTGTCCCTTCTAAATAACATCCATGATGATTCTTACATAATTTTACTGGATGGGACTTTCAAAATCTAAGACTAATTTAGGATTATTTCCATGTTAGTCAATTTATCACACTGTGTTGGTCCAAAAGTCCCGTTTCTCATCCCCTGCCTTCAACATGGAGAAATTGCCCTGCTGAAAGTTTCCTTTGTTGGAGGTGCTCAGCAATACCACACCATGCACTGCAGGAAGTTTCTCTGTATCTTTGATGCTGAGCGTGTCTTCCGACCCACCAGGCTGTGAAGGGTCAACTGATCCCCTTGCTGGACGTCTGCCTCTGTGGATAGGAGACCTTTGATTAAACCCTGGCACCTTCTAAAATGTACTGCTTTTGTTCTTTCTTCATGCACGTAATTTATGATCTGCCCACAGCCTCCCACACACTGGGTGCTTTCCTGTGACCTCCCTTGGGCTAACTCTTCAGTTTTTTAGAAGATGCTTTTCCCATCCATTCTGATGACCAGCTGCCCTCTGCCAGCTGGCCTCAGAGGGCTGCTATCCAAACACCTGGTTGTTTTGATCTGCCACACACATTTTTCCTGTACTTGTAATAAGGCTTTAAAAATAATTAGTGGTCAAATGTTCCTTTTCATTTTCTCTTCTCAGTAGCTAAGCCAATTGCCTTTTTGTGTGTGTGTCCTTTAGGAAAATTAGATCCACAAAGAACCACTCTCAACCCCAAAGAAGAGCAGACTTCTGATCAGATTCAGGGCACACAACATTGGAGATTTCTTTTTCCATCTTCATTTGAGCAAGCTTGCAATATTCTTTTCCTGCCTATAAGCTCCCATTAAATAAATATCACGTTTTTTCAGCACTCAGATGTGCCAGCAATCCTTGACGTGTCTATGCCATGCCACCCAGATGTGTAAATATCAGAGGTTAATGTATTTCAGATACAGTGCCCTGGCACTTACTGGGCAATCAATTAATGGTAGTCAATTGCTGTGATTGTTGTCATATTACAATGTGATAATGGATACACTTACCCAATTGCCTAAGTACACCTGGGATTCTATTTGCCTTGAGCATGGCAGTACCAGCCCAATGAACAGACTTAGTTACCAGCTAAAGCAGCTTTGCAGACTTGCAACTTAGTAACTTGTGAAGCAGCAAAATCTTTGTTTCTTGCTAAAGAAAAATATCCATCCCACTCTCATGTCTTCCTGGAGATTCTCTTTCTCAAGATAGTTGCCCCCCTTTCAGTAAAGATACAATTTGAGAGAATGCCAATCAACAATTTACACATTTCTTTAATTGCAATGTCAGGGAATATTTGAAGATTTTAAGCATATTCCTGGTAGGTACCAATGTCTCATGATATTTTGCAATCTGTTTTTATTATTTTATAATCCTCATAACAAAGAGGACAGTTTTGGCTAAGTAAAAGTGAAAGATAATTCCCAGCTGCATGATGTGATAAGAGAAGGGATCAATTGGCAGATTAAGTAAGAGTGTCTGTCACTTGCCCTTCTTCTTCAGGGTCTGATGCTGAGGGAAGGACTCCACAAACAAACAGGAACTTCTTCCTTAAAATTCTGGCAGGTGTGCCACTACTCCAGGAAAGAAAAAAAGTAGCTCCAATCTTCTAGCCACTGAGAAACTCTCAGTCAGTTGATGTGATTCACGAAACTATGGGCATATTAGCCTCTGGATGACAAATCAATTAATAGTGATTGCCCAGAGCAGTATAGTACAAAGGTCTGAGTCCCATAAAAAGTGTTCTATGATTGATTATCAATGTCTGTAATGGGCTAAGAGGGGGATGGGAAAGCACATGTGCTTCATATTTAACCATCATGAGCACAGTAACTAGTCCATGCTAGTTTAGACTTTTAAACTTCCTTACCTAGGTAATAGGGGTGTTGTAAAATCGTAACAATTGTAATTAGAAACGTTACAAAATTATAGTTAAAGTACAGAACTATAAACTAAGTAGTTCAGCTTCTCTGAACTCTACTTCTTCTTTGAGTGGAAAGTTAAAAGAGAAGCAAGGTACCTATTGTTAAACCACACTTTCCTCATCTACAAAATAAGACTGAAATAATCCCTGCCTCCTGAAATTCTTCTGATGCTTGAGATTATACTAGAAAAGGTTATAGCATAATAAATCGCATCAGGGAAGAGCTCCAAAAGTGTGATATTTAATATTACAGTGCCACTCAAGACATAAAGCCATAATTTTTAGATGCATATCTTTACACATTATACTAAGTTAAGTAGCTAGTTCAAGACAGTCCAGCATGGCTTGCTCATGCATTTTAAATAAAGGATAAAAGAAACTCAACTAAAAAAATAATATGATTGGTTTCTTCTTTCTTTTTTCTGTAATGTGGGCAGCTCACATGGATCATAGGATCATTAAATGTGCAGGTTGTTTACATATTGTATAAATAGACATATGGTGAGATAAATAATATTTTTAAATTTTGGAAGGACGGGTCTTTTAAAATAATTTGTCCTGAGTGATAATGTCAAAGGTTTCATTCATAAGTCAATAATGTCTTTATGGTGCTCCTTATATAATTAATAAAAGTTTTTTACTAAAATCAGTAAACACAATTCCTAAGGGATACTGACTAGAGAGACTTCTTTCTGAGAAAAACACAATGTGTTTCTGGTCAAGTTCCTCTGCCAAGTCTTAATATGACCACTTGGAGCCCTCATTCTTCTCCCCAAGAACATTTTCTGTTCAGACCACCCCTACACACAGTCACATGCATATATTTGCACAGTTTTATACTAAACTTGGCCCCTGTTTTACTGGAAATTAAACTATCAGTCCTCAACCCTCTAAATTTCCTTCCCTGACCCCTATAAACTTATCTACTTCCAGCCCGTCTCCACCCTTTTCTGAGCTGTCTTCCATTTTAAGATTAATCTTCTTCATGAAGTTTGGTCTCTTTCCTCTAAGCTGAAAAATGTGTTCAGTTACCCTTCTTTTCTTCCTTCCTCCTTTCCTCCTGATTAGACCAGCCCTTATTCATGAGCACATGTGTGTTAAATCATCTCATTTCAAGGAGCCTCCCTTGACCCATATCTCCTTCTTTGTCATGAGCCACTGGCTCATAGTTTTAAGTTCTGCTCTTTTGTCCACCTGCTCTTCTTCAACTTCACAATGTGATTTCTACTGTGAGCGCTCCACTGAAACCAGCTTGGCAGGGGCACCACTGACCTAATCACCAAATCCTATGGACTCTCTGAGTCTTTCTCTTACATGGACACTTGGAAACTTTGGACATCACTGATCACCGCTTTCTGGAAACTCTCTTCTCCGTGCCACCGCCACTCTGTCCTGCACTCCTGCTTTTCATACTCTGCCTTCTTAGACAACCATAAATTGTAAGCACCCTTTGAAATTCCTCTTTCTCTGACCATTCTATCATAATGAATTCAACATTTAGTGATCCAATGACTGCTGTGGCAAGCACGTGGCAAGGACTGGGGTGAAAGGGTCAACCACACAGATATTACTATCAGTACCCAGGCACAAAAGGAACAGAGCAGCAAAAGTCCATTCCGTACAGCAACTGCAAGAAAGGAGCTGGAAGGGGCACTTTTCCTGGGAAGGAAAATGCTTTGGAAGTAGGTCTTGAAAGGTCGGTAGGAGATGCTAGGTAAAAATGGTTGAGCAAAGGAAAGAAGAAGGGGATGTTCCTAGCAGAGGGAACAGCGTGTGGAAAGGCCTGGAAGTTAAGATGGCATGCGTTTTTAGAGACTCTCAAATGGCTTAGTCTAACTGGTAGGCAGACTGATAAGAGGAAATGGTTAAGGTGGGATGAGAGAGAGGAACAATACCCTGATAAAGCAGGACCACAATATCACCTGCTGTTACCTAAATGTCCCTACTTGGGTCTCTTTCCAGTTGGATCATCCCTGCTGCTTCACCTCTCCCACTCGATGTTCATGACTCCTAAATCCATAATAACCATCAGGACTTCAATCCTGAGTATTGGGACCAAATGTCCAATAGCCAGCAATAAGTACAGCTTCATATGGATGTCCCATGGGCAGTTCTAATATATCAGAAACAAAACTCATCATAGTTTAGACCTTTCACTGAAAGAAAAAAACCATTTTGAACTCTTCTCATATTCTTATATTAATTCCTAAGACTATATCCTACTGATAAAATAAGGAACCTGGGAGTTTTCTCCTTTTTTCCTAACACCCCTAACACCCCATGGAGAGGACAGTGAGACAGTGAGGCTTTGGGTCACCAGGTGGTGACCAAGGTTCCACTAAGCAAAATTCATTATCTTTCTATTATTTGTCTCCTCCTTATTCTTTCTCTGCTTTTGCTCATCTGCTTCAGGCTCTGCCATCATTCCTTGCCTGAACAATGGCTCTGTACCCATCACTCTCCCTGTTGTAACTGGAGCATCCAATCTAACCTCTCTAAAATGAGAGTGATCAAGCTAGAACAGCACTTCTTCAACTTTCATGCTATCGAAAAAATCATCTGAAAGTTTGCCAAAACCTAATTTGCTGAATCCCATTCCCAGAGACTCATTCAGTAGTTCTGAGTAGGGACTGATAATTTATATTTCTAATAAACTTCCCAGGTGATGGTTAACATAGAAAGCACACAGACCTCACTTAGAATAGTACTGATCTTCAACAAATAAGATACCGTTACTCCACCGCTTATCTGCCTCACATTTGCAAGAGCATAACTTGCAAATACTGCTCATTGGGATTTAAGACCCTCCTTGATTCAGTAACTACTATCCTCTGCCCCTCATTTCTGACCATGCCCTTGAGCTTCACGAACTTACTCTGCCTTAGTTCATGCTCATACCTGGCTGCAATCCCTCTCAGCAGCACCCAAAGCCTCATTGTCTCACTGTCCTCTCCATGGCAATTACCTAGTCATCTTTCCAAATTCATCTCTAGTGTAGCATCCATGAGGAACCTTCATGCAAGACACCTTCCCAGCTTGTCCTTGCAAACTGACAATCCTGCCTTCAGAAATTCTACTATGAATGTACTTATATTGGTCCCTAATAAATATTAATCCATAAACACTGGACAATTTATATAACTGTCTGCTCCTTGTTTACTTGACTGCATGTTCTTCAAGGACAAGACTATGACTCCTTCATATTTATAGCAGCATAAACAACAGAGTACCCATTACTTGGCAGTTGCTCAGTCACTATTTCATGAACAAACAAAAATTAAAATAGTTATAACTTTTATTATATGAAAATATGTGTGAAGCACTATACATATTCATGTGCAGCTATACATGATATGCATATGAATTTATTCAATCCTCACAAGCCTATGAGGTGAGTATACTATTACCTCCATGCTATAAAAAAGAAAAACAATGCTTCTAGAATTTAGGTAATTTTCCTAAGATCACGTATCTAGTGAGGGAAAGAGTCATGAATTGAAATCACATCTGATTTCAGAATCTACCTACTTGAATGCTGTGCCTTCCTCCTATGCACCTCTGTCACCAACTCTGTATGCTGTCAGATTATCCCATAGTTAAGAACCTTAGACATCACATTAAGGAGGAATAATCTAAGTATAAAAGTCTGCACTAAATAAATCCACAGAAAACATGACCTACAAGGATTTTTATTGCTTTTGTTCTTAGTGTATTGTCACTTTAAATTTTAAAGTTGAGAATTAAGAATACTGACTGTAAATATCCAAGCCTTTGCCCTGTATGTTTTAAGAGAAAACAGAAAGTCCTTTCTAATAATAATAATTATTATAATGGCATTATTTTGCCCCAGCATATCTCAAAGAGGATTAGCTCTTGGAGATGCTCCAGGAAAAATAAATGGTCAAATAAATTTGGAAATCCTGCACCACAGTCTGCTTCCTGGAGATTCACAAGGCATGAATGTTAAAGACTTGTAGAAATTCTGCAGTTGAGGTTTGAAAAAAGCTAAACATATTCCTTGAGCATCCCAAACGTACTTGATTCCAGATCCCTGACAAAGAACTAAGGTGGTGTACTCGGAGCACATGCCAGGCAGCACTACTTCTAGCCACATCTCTCTGGTTTAAATGGTGCAAAGCTGCACAGCTGACATTGTTTGCAATGTACATGAACTTTGAACCACTCATGGCCTCCTCCCTCATCTTTTTAATGTTAGCATCAGGAGCTGCATTATTACTATTTTATTTGCAAGCCCCTGAGACTTTATATCACCATTTCTTCACATTAGAGAGAAATTTTATTTAGCTCTTAATACAAAAACCACCAAAGAATATACAATCCTTGGAGGAATTGGTATAAAATTTCAAGTGGATGGGAATATAATAAAGCAAAGGGTAAAATTAGCATTATACTTTCCAGAGCTCTGTCCCAAATTTAGATCTAACTTCCTAACGGCTAAAGCAAAGACGGAAAAATATGATGTTACAAGATGCATCGTGTTCTTAAGAAACCAACCACCCAGCATAGCATGGATTTTCCCTGATCTGAGAACCCAGAGCAAGGTCTCCTGTGGGATCGCATAAAGGAGCCATTGTGTGGTGTGATAGGTCATGCCCTCAAACATATCCCACAGGAAAATCAGTCTCAAAGCACACTCAGCATTTTTTAGCAGAATCTTCTCTGTGAATCAGGAACAGTTCAAATTCTGAAGTGCAATTCAGCTTTAAAGCACTTCTACAGGACACCAATAGTAAGGATCAAGGTCAACGGTTCTCTTATGTTCTTAATCTAACAGAAAAATCCAACAGAGGGGGTGGACTGTAATGTCTGCAAATGCTCCTTCAGAATTGTGATTTCTTGCAAACCAAGATTTGGATTGGGATTGGACTGGAGAGAGATCAGTTACTAGAGATTAGATTATCTGTAGTTGGCTAAAATAAGGTCCATATGCTTTCACATTAAATAGCAGTCTGCAGTGTGATGGGGTAATAGCCATCTGCAGGAAATATAGGTACAACCCTCTTAGCTTTGGCTGCTATAACAAAATTCCATACAGTGGGTGGCTTATAAACAACAAAATTTATTTCTCATTGTTCTGGAGGTTAGGAAATCCAAAATCAATATGTTGGCAGATTCAGTGTCTGGTGAGGGCCTATTTCCTGGTTCATAGATGATATCTTCTCACTGGGTTCACACTAGGTGGACAGGACTAGCTAGTTGCTTGGGGTCTCTTCTATAAGAGGATCAATCCCATTTATGAAGGCAAAATCACCTCCCACAGGCCCAAAACATCATCACCTTGGTGGTTATTATTTCAAACCATGAATAGCAGGACACAGACATTCATATCATAGAAAAAGCCACATGGAACACAAATCCACTTGCAAAGATTCCCAAGATGCCCAGGAGAGAGGACAAAGGAACAGAAGCTCCACTTAGCTTGCAGAGACAGTGTGGGACCAACTTGTCCCCATGGCAACACATGAGACAGTTGTACAATCTTGGTGCCCTCCAATCATTTCTGTCTCTGTCCAACAACATTTCAGTGCCTTTCTGGTGTTTCTTATGCCTATTCTGTTTGACTAAACTCTTTGGTCCAAACCAGCATAGAATTGTGAGAAATAAATTTCTGTTCTTTCTGAATTACCCAGTCACAGGTATTCTGTTACAGCAGCACAAAATGGGCTAAGACAAAGACTAACTTTAATGAGTTAGGTAATAGCCTTTCACTGAGAACTTTACAGAGGTTTAAAAGCTTTCCATGACAACTGTCACCTAGGAGTTCAACTTATTCCAGTCACCAATCTTGCTTTTAGTGGCTTTGGTGCTTGTGGAACTGCAAGGTGGAACCTCCTGCTCCCTTCCCCCATGTTCTCGAAAGGGAAACAAAAAGGTTTGACGAACAGAAAGTGGATCCTCTGACACATGTGCAAAAGTTAATGAAAGGCCCAGTGTATCAGCAAACAGAGTTCGCTATGTTGCTGGGAGTATCTTAATGTCACATTTTCATTTCAGAAATAATCATGAGGGCATCATGAGTCATTTGCAATTTGGTGGCATTGAGGGAGAATTCATTATTTAGAGCAATAATCACATCTGTGTTGCTTTTTTTCTGAAGCTCCTAGGGATTTATTTGCCATTAAAAATGGAAAAACCTGGACCATCCATTCCTTTTATTTAAATAAGAATGCACAAAAATAAGTAAATGAGCAAAGACTTGCCTACAGGGAAATTGTTCATAATTAATTATCATTAAGCATATATCATTAGCAACCCCAGTTCCGGCTGGTCACCCCTCACAGAGATTTTAACCTTATTTTTCGTAGTAAATTATGATAAAGATGAACTTTTGTCTATTTTTAACCTTTAATGACTTTTAACCACACTCCATAATCCCTTCTCTTGACTCCATTTTTTCTTCACCTGGTATCATTCTATCTTCAAGATCTTAAGCTCCAAAACTTTGTTTTCTGACCAGAAAAATGCTATCCCACCAGCCCTCCAATCCCTAACTCTGAATATTTTGCTCATGCAGATTTCATATGACTTGGCTTTTCTCTTTTCTCTCCTAAACTTTATTTCCTTCTTCCAGGATTCATTCAACAAACCATTATTTTAACTTCTCTCTGGCTAGCATCTTTAATTCTCTCCTTTACATAACCTTTCTTTTTCACCTGTCCTTCACATTCCTTAATCCATGGACTGTTTGCCTTCTATGTTTCTCTACCCAGATCACAGGTCAATTGTTACCATAAAAATGGGTGACTTTTGAGCTCTTCGAGACCACCCAGTAATTCCTTGGCCTGAGTTGATGAACTTTCTCCTGCATTTTACAGAGACTATTTCAATATTGCATCCCCGTCTTAAAGCTTCTTTTTTCCACCCTTTACTTGCCACTTTTAGGAAACGAGTTTGCCTCTTATTCACAGAAAAACAGAGGCAGTAGGACACAAATATCTTCAACTTCTCTTCCTCCCCATCACCACCATAAATTTATCTGTACTCACACTTTTTCCAACCTATTCCTCCAAAATCACTGAGGACTAGAAGTTCCTTTCTTGCATCAGTTTTATCCTTTCCTATATCTTTTGAGGCTTCTCATTCTTTTCTTCCTGTCAACCTACAAACTTCCTCTTTGCTTCCTAATTAATACAAATCTTCTTTCAATCTAGTGTTTCTCTAGCCAGTCCCCTACTTCTCCCCTATATTCCAACCACCTCAAGAAAGAATGATGGGGCTGGGGATGTGGCTCAAGCAGTAGCACGCTCGCCTGGCATGCGTGCGGCCCGGGTTCGATCCTCAGCACCACATACAAAGATGTTGTGTCCGCCGATAACTAAAAAATAAATATTAAAAAGTTCTCTCTCTCTCTCTCTCTCTCTCTCTCTCTCTCTCTCTTAATTAAAAAAAAAAAAAGAATGAATGATGCATAGGCCCCTGTCCTCATGTGCTAACGACAAGTTCATCTCTCCATTCATTTAAAACCACTCTAGTCCTTTAACTGCTTTCCTGAGATGATGCTTTCTTTCTCAGGTCACCTGAGAGTCTCTTTATTGATCAGCCTAGTGACATGCCTCTGACCTAATCTCAGTGGGCCTCACTGTGCCCAATATCACAGGATTTTGCATCTCCTTCCTTCCTAAACTCTCTCTTGGATTCTGCTCTTCTTTACTGAGGATAAGTATTCTTTGGGGGATACGTTTTCTTGGGCCTGCTTCTCACTGCTTTAGTTGGATGGGTTTGAAAAAAAGCACATTCTAATCATACTGAATTTTACATATGGGATGAGAGAAGACTTTTCAGCTATGATTTGTAGTTCATTTTGTGTCACTCTCGACTGAATTAGTAAGTGAAAATGCAGAGCTGCACACAAGGATTGGGCAAATTCCATCCCTTCTCTTTCTTGAGATGTGTCCTCATTTGCATTCCTCACAACCATGCCTGAAGAACACATTTTCAGTGAGCGAGCAACTTGTGTGGGGTCTTAATTTAACATTATACAAAGTTCTAAAATTTAAAAATACCATGGAGTGTCTTGTACATTCACCAGCAAATACGAGATAATTGTGTGGTTATCATTTTCTTTTTAAGCAATGTGAATAATGAATCTACTTCATTTGTGAATGTATTGATAGTAGGCCTGTTTTCACAAAAGGCTCGAGAGTCTATGTCGTCTATTCATTCCTGCAGATTCAGCTCCAGGGAAGAGCTGCCAGAAAGGGTCCTCTCAGAAATCTTGGCCACAGCCTCTTCACTTTGTGCTTCAAGTCTGCCTCTCCACAACCACCAGACCTGCCGCCAACAGGGTGATGGAGTCACAACTCTTCTTCTCGCCTTGCCAAGCAGCAGCCCCTATGGTAAGGATGTCCCTTTGTTCTGTGAGATGACTGTGTGAGGGCAATCCTTTTCCTGCTGACACTGTGATAACAGCGGTGAGAACCATGCCCTAAAGCTGCACTTTCCCTGCTTCTGTGGTGCACTTGACACTTGGGTCTAGGACCTGCTCCCTTCCAAAATTGTCACTGACCTCTACACACATAAACACACAGATCAATATGTATACTTCTCAGATAGAGAGGGACACTTAGTCACTGTCTTCTCCCAAAGAATAGAAGCTCCAGTTTCTCTGGGATTTTAAAATGTTTCCATCTTCCTTTGGATGGAGTCAACTGAGGCAGTAATCACAGTGTTATCAGTAATGCTGTGTCTCCTACATCTTCATTAACCAACAGTTTAGGGTCTTTGGATGTTAAAGTGGGAGAAGTGGCAGAGCAGATCACATTTTCCTTGTTTTATAGCTGCAAAAACTCAGCAGAGTATCAGGCATCAGAAGAGCAACTCAGAGCTGGTCTTCTTTGCTCAGTGGTGTTATTGTGTTGCCCTGGATTGCTCCTCTCAGCTCCCGTGTCCCAGCCTCAAAAAGCAGATCTCTCCATGTGATGAAAGCCTTCTCAAACGTTAGGGAGAGAAGGTGGCAATACTTTATATACATATTCTCTATAAGATTATTTTTAAAAAGGGGATAACCCAAGAAAAAATAGACTTGGTGATTGAACATTGAAAATTATTAGCCCAGATAAAGGTATACCAGCATCCTGGAAACACAGAGCAACCTTCAAGTGAAATGCCTGAAGGCTGGCATTCTGAATATCTGTGAACTTTGTCCTGAGGTAAAGATTTTTATTTCTTTGTTGTTTTTTTATTTGTCCTTAAAAACAATTTTGAAAAAAAAAATCTATTTTTTCAATGCTACCTTACACAACCAGATTTGGAACCACAAGAATGGACACTAATTTTTTTAACATGAGTCACCACTCCTCCTTCCAGGTATGTGGCACAGGAAGGCATTCTTGGGGCCTGGGTGGTGGGGACCTTTCAGTCTTACACCAAGTCTGCCAATGCAGCAATGTAGAGATGAGAGCTCACAGAGAACACCAGACAGAGCAGGACAACCTTTGCTACATATAATTTGCATGCACAGCTCCTCCGGGGATGGCAGGCACTGGAAAATGTGCAGAAAGAGCAAGCTGTTTGTTTGCCATAAAGAACAGAGGGGCAGAAGCCCCGGCATGTGACAAGGCAGGCTGCTGGAAGAGGGCCTTTCTGTCCCAAATCCAGCAGCTTCTTCCAAAAGCACTCCCCACCCCACTGTGCACCTACACAGACTAAGGGCAGCAGATTCTCCAGGCCGGCTCAACCTTACTAAGGGCACTGGGATTTGAGCAGGTCCTGACAAGCTCTAGCCCAGTCCAAGAAAAGGGATAAGAGGGGGTGAGAAGGCTGTGTGTAAGACCACATTCAAGAGCTTATGTGCCTTTGCAGGACAAGGAAGAGAGATGCCATCCAGAGTTCTATTTTTAGTGTCACAGAAAAATATTTACTGTGTTCAATCACCAAGTCTATTGAAGGCAATTTATGTACATTAAAAAAAAAAGCTCATCATTTAAAATTGTAATGAGAGATATCACAACTCTGCACGCAGATGTGATTGCACAGAAGTCTGCCAGATTTGGAACGATCCAAACACTCCCTGCTTTATCCTGGGGTCTCCCTACTATTCACAGCTGTGTGGAGCCTTTATCCAGCATCCTTCAGCTTACAGGACTCCAGACTACTGATCATTTCCAAGCAGGAAATGTTAGAGGACACAGCAGCACTATTTTATATTTTAGTGGTGAGCCACTTAAGTGCAGTTGGTGAGATGCAAAACAGGGCGCATTTCATTACATGTCTTATCATCTATTCTTTGTCGTGCACTCTGGGTCTGTTAGATTAGGTCCTTGTGTAAAGAATGATGAAATTTTTATCTAGAGAAATGGATATGAGCAGGCAAAGCTCAACTTATTTACAACCAGGATGTCTGGACATAAACATACCCCATGGCCTTTTTTTTTTTTTTTTAATTTAAAAAAAGCTCCTTATACTCCTGGAACCTAGCATTGGTTCTTCTCTTCTCCAGGTATCATTACCTGGATAACTATAGGCTCCATTACAAGGAGATGGAAAGTAAAT
Source organism: Marmota flaviventris (assembly GCF_047511675.1). NCBI lineage: Eukaryota > Metazoa > Chordata > Mammalia > Rodentia > Sciuridae > Marmota > Marmota flaviventris. The sequence continues at coordinate 65,600,734 of NC_092504.1, forward strand.
GCATAGTTATTACACAGAAAGCTGCACCAACATGTGATTAAGGGAGGTCTTCTCAGCCTTGAGACTTACTGTCATTTGGGGGATTTGTAATGTGGCACATCTTATTCATTTCACAGTGTTTTTGAAGGAACCCTGGCTTCTTTCAACTAGATGCCAATGGCACTTCCCTACACATGCATATTGTGATAACCCGAAATATCTAGATATTGCCAAGTGCCCCCCAGGAAGCACAGTGACCCCTAATTGAACTACTGAGTTAAGGGGACTGGTGGACCCTTCAGGAAACTTTATTTTTTAACATGTGGGTTCTCTTGCCAGGTCTCATGACACAATAATAGCTCCAAACAAAGATTCCAAACTATGAGTTTTCTTTATGTCACTACATTCCTGTGCTCTCCCATCTCATTCCACCTACCTTTCTCCCTCCTTTTCCTTCTTACATTTACTTGACATTTTTATAGATATAGTACTGCCCTGAAGCTCTGAGAATACAAAAGCAAACAAAATAGAGTCTCTTCACTGAAGGACCTCAGAATTTCAAAGGAGAGACAGACTTTTAAAGAAATAGATTCAAGAAAGCCCAAATGCCCTGAAAAACTTGCTATCATATCATTCTTCCACATTCCCTTCTCTTTCAGCTCCCCACCTCAACTCAGTGACTTCTGACTTCATCTCACCCTGGGCTTGATGAAGAGGTTTTGAAGCTGCAGCATTCTAGCATTCTATCCACCCATCATGTATCCATCCACAAATTTATCTCTCAGCACAATGAAATACGGAAGCATCATTGACATCCAGGCAGATTTCACAAGCACACTCATAGGCAGATTTTGACCCGTGTATCTACACAGCTGTGCTTTCCCCAGCCATGTAGTTACAAAAAAAGAATTTAGGAAGCAGAAATCCAAAAAGGAAGATAAGAGAACTGACTTCAATATTTTCATATTTGTTTTGTTTTTGTCCAGCTATGGCATGCTAAATGGTCATAGATTGAAAATTAATGTGTGAAAAAGACATTTTTTGCCTGCATAATAATACCACTTATGGAAAACTGCTATCCCTTATGCCTATCACTTCACAATTAGTAAATGTAAAAGTGAACCATGAACTCTTGCTACCTCTTACCCTTCTTCCAGAGACAGTGACATATCAATATTGGGACTCTACCTTTGGAGTTCATACCCTGTTTCCAGCCACAATCTAATACAGAATGAACTCCATAGGGTACAGTGGCCGTACCCTACTCTAACAAAATCTAGTGATCACCTTTCTGCCTCATGTTACTTTCCTTCAGCATCGTTTTGTACAATACCCCACCCTTCCTTCTTTTGATCTTTGTGATGGGACACTCTCCAGTTTTCCTACCCTTCACTGGCCATGCCTTCCTACTGCACAAGTCAAGTTCATCTTTAGAGATTAGGATTCTGCAGTAGAGTAGAGGAAGGGTCCAGGGAGGGAGGAAAAATGGAAGTTCTAGGAATTAAATTGACCAATTGCTACATTGTGTCACAAATATGTAATAACAAATCCTATTATTATGTATAATAGTAATGCTTCAATAAAAATTGAAATCAATAAATAAAATCAGGGAAACAAAAGAGAATTCTGCAGGGCACAGGTCTGGGGTGTCTTCTAATCTATATCTCTACCTTATGTGATCTCCTGGGTTTAAATAATGGACCTTGATACTGACTTTCCAAATTGGTTCAAGGTATTCTTAAGTCAATAGAGGAATCTATGATCATTGACAATGATTGGTTTGAGGATGGGCAGGCCTAAGCCAGTTTGGAGCAGTAAGTTGTGAGCAAAGCCTTGCTAGGGGCTTCTGGAAAAGAAAGGGTGTTTTTGTTTGTTTGTTTTGGTTTTTTTGCTTGTTTTTTTTTTTTTTTTGTTTGTTTGTTTGTTTTGTTTTCCCTCAAGTGGGAGCTATAGCTATATAGCTATATCTTTTCTCTTTTCCTTTTCTTCTCCTTCTCCCATTTCTTCTCTCCCTCTTTCCCCCTCTTGTCTCTTCTCTTTCCCCTCAGATATGAATGAGGAAGCTCACAGTTCTCATCGTAACCATGCAAAAACTGACTTGGGGCTACTGAAGTCATTGTTTCAATGTAATAAAGAGAAGGAAACACTCCTCAAGCCTTTGAAATCTCATTGACGTGTTGGATGAACTTAACCTGAAGTCTGCTCACTTCTAGGCTTCTTCGTATGTGTGATAATAAATGCCATTACCATTAACCTAGTTTGATTTGAGTTTCCTGTTACATGGAGCAGGATATGGTCTCATTGCTGCAATCATCTATCTATATGCAGATAATGCTGAATTTTTTTTTCTCAGCTGTAACATCTGACCTAGAATCTAGACTCATATATTTGGGCTTCCCCATCTATGCTCAAGTTAAACCCCAGGAGCTGTCTTGGGTTACTCTTTTCCTCTCACCCCATATCCAATCCTTCCAGCAGTTCCGTCTACCTACAAAATGAAGTCCCTAAATTTTACATTTTTCTCCTCTCTTCCTCTTCTCCTGAACCAAACTATCACCTTCTCTTACTTAGACTCATGCATTGTCCTCCCAACCAGCCTTCTGCTTCCTCCTGTGATCTCCTTGGAGCAGTTCAAATAATTAAGTCCATCTGCAAATCAGATCATTCACTTTTCTGTGTAAAAACCCCAGTAACTTCTCAACAAATCTATCTTTGCTGGGGCTAGGGAAGTGGCTCAGTGGGAGAACACTTGCCTCACTTGCATGAAACCCTGGGTTCAATCCCTAGCCCTGGGACCATCTTTGCCTAAAAGGTCCTACACCTTGAGCATCTTGATGAGCTCTCCAGTCTCATCTGACTCTGCTTGTTTGTAAGGCCCTTCCTGCACTTTTCTTGGACTAAGCTCATCCCACTTCAGGGTGTAGATTATTTTCTCTTCTAGAAACTTCCCTTTTCCCAAAATGTTATGTGGCTGGCTTCTCTCCTTATTTATGTCTCAGATCAAGCAACATCTCTTCAGAGAGGCCTTCCCTAGCCAAGCCATTCTCCCATCATCCAGGTGTGTTGACCTCATTTGCTGGCATGCTCGTCTTCACTGACTGACCTCCTGGTACATCTGTCTGGCTCTACTTGCTAGAGGACAAGCCTTGTAAAAGCAGGAATCCTGTCAGTCTTGTCCACTGTTGTGTCACCCGCTTCCTAGAACAGTGCTTATCATATGCGAGGCAATAAATAGTTATCTGTTAACTTGGTTGACTGGGTGAATGGATGGATGTAAGGACAGACAAATGGATTATGGAGAAACACACCATTGCTTTGTTAACTAGCTTTCTTTTTTAAAATTAATTATTTTAGGTATATATGACAGCAGAATGCATTTTGATTCATTGTACACAATTACAGCACAACTTTACATTTCTATGGTTGTACATGATGTAGCATCACACCATATGTGCAATCATACATGTACCTAGGGTAATGATGCCCATCTTATTCCACGACCTTTCCGGCCCCTATGCACCCTCCTTCCCTTCCCTCCCTTCCCTCCCCTTAACTAACTTTCTTGAAAAGACTTTTACAAACACCATTTTTATTAGTCTGCATACAGTGAAGCCAGACTCTAAGTTTGAAGACACATTATGGTTATATTAGTTGGGGACCTTGAACAAAACAAATAAACTTCCTGTGACTGTTTTTTTCATACTTGAAATCAATGGTAGGGACGATCTCATAGGATTATTGTAATTAAGTAGAATAATAATAAGGTCTGACACATAATAAACATCATGCACATTTCACTATTATTTGGTATTACAACCTCTCTGTAGAGCAGGAGTGGCAAACTATAGTACACATGTCAAATCCAGCACTCTGCCTGTTTTTGTAAACAATGTTTTATTGGATCATAGCCAAAATATTCATTTGTATATTGTCCATGTCTTTTTTTTATTTATTTTTTTTTTTTTTTGCCCCATAATAGCAGAGTCGATGAGTTGCAAAAGAAAAGCAATAACATAATGTTCACAAAACTTAAAACATGTACCATGTGGCACTTTACAGAAAAAGTTTTCCAACCACTGTTCCATGGCTTAACCCAGGGGTTTATATAAATAATCATAAGGAGAGCAATGATAACTCTTTATAGTCATGTCTTGCTGAATTTTTTAAAAATGCCACTCTCAGCCTTAAAATCTGAACCCTGGTTTGATCTTGTGGGTCTCAAATTATCCAAAGTTGTGTAGAAGCAAAAGGCAAAGCTGTGAGTGCCCAAGGATGAGACAGGCTGCCACACCTATGAAAGACTGATCAGCAAGTCACTTCAGCAAAGGAACACTGCTAATGGCTATTGTCAACTCTCCCAGTAATCCCCTTTGTAACAGACAGAATCTTAGCAATTACATATGGTCCACTTCTGGAACAGCCCATAGAAAAACAGGGTTTGCAAAGATCGTCTTAAGCTTATAAGTGAAATGGCAGTGCAGATATATTGACTCATCAGACCTTTCAATCTCAGCTCCTGGGCTATGCCTCCAATTTCTTGTGGCACAACACTGCAGGCTGACTCACACCAAGCTCAACTCCAGTCCAACCCCATTCTCCTTTGCCTGCCTCTACTGCAGAGATTGGAAAACAAAACAATCTCCCAGGATTGGTTTCCATGAGAAACACTGATAGGTTACAGTCTTAGACAAAGAGATGTAAATGAGTCAGACACTGTGGGGCACACCTGTAATCCCAGCTACTCGGGAGGCTGGGGCAGGAAGATCACAAGTTCGAGAACAGCCTGGACAAAAACTCAGCAAGACCATGTTTCAATATAAGAAATAAAAAGGGCTCAGGAGATGGCTCAGTCAGTGATAGCATGCATGAGGCCCTGGGTTCAAGCCCCAGTGTCACCAAAGGGGGAAAAAAATCAGAAAATATGTAGGGAATTTCCAATTACTATCTTCTTGAACACAAACATGGTGACTGAGCTGCTACAACTACTGTGATTATGAGGGAACAGAGACATCAGAATCATCGTGAGACTTTAAACCAACATCAGCAGTGCCTATGTATTTGGTGTGGGAAAAATAAACCACTCTATGTAACCCACTATGGCTGTGTTTTCTGTTATTTCTAACAATTTTTTTTCTAAATGGTATATTTCCCAAACTGAGGAACTAATGAAAGCAATGTATTATAAGAGACAGGTTGTGGTACTAGAAGTTTGACCCATTTATCCACACTTATTAATGAGAGAACTTAGTGGCATTAAGGTCATTTGCCTACTCTGTAATTCCAACTGTTCAGCTATTTCTGAGGGTTATTTAAAGCTCGGGTCCAAAAATACATGTGAACATAGTTATAAATGAAGTCCGAAGCTCTGTGTCACTATGGTTGAAGATCTGCCACCAAGGGAGATGATTTCAAAACTGAATCACAAATAGTCAATACTCCAATAGGAAGGGAAGGGAGAGTAAAACATACCATACTAAATAAGTTGCTTTGGCATATTTTGAATTGGTTAGTCAGAGAAATGGCAGACCTCTGTGGACAGAGGAATGACTCTGAGATGTTACACTTTTGTAAAATAAATTTATACCTACACAAAGAAAATTCCATGAGTGAAGTAAACAACCGGGGGACATAAACAGGCTTTGCTCTCTGATGTACCCCTTAGCATCTAGGAGGAATTGTTCCATAGGAAGAAGAGCATGAGAGTCTGACACTTGGCCTGGCAGAGGTGACCACAGGTGACTGCAACCTGGGAGACTTCATTTGCACAAGGAGAGAACCCTTGCTAAATGAGCAGGTCCTCTAGAACCCTCCACAACCCATGCCACCTCACTTCCTCCGTAAGCCCAGGTCCTATCCCTTCATTTACTTGGTGAGACTCAATTGTCTAGCCCTCCTCTTGAGTCTCATGCTGTGTGTTGGCTCCAGTGTTTCACTGCATAATGAAAATTTCTTATGTATTTTCCCCATTAATCTATGAACTGATGTTCATTTTATAGACTCAAATTATCACAACTTTAGAGGGAAAAGAGTAAATTTAAAACTTCCCTACAGGGGGGTAGGAGTTTAATTTGCTTCATATTCTCTCTGAGCTTATTTGCTTCATCAACAGGAGTAGCTGGTCAGAGACGTCAACTGCCCTGTTAGATGAAAGAAAAAAGTTATTTAAATAAGGGTTAATCACGCTTGCTTAGTGTTGGAAGTAAAGGTTTGTCTGTTTTGAATTAATTTGGGGTCCTGATTATGCTAGTGCTGAATCTGCTTCTCCAATTTTAGAGATAAAATGTTAGGTTTTTTTAATGTGTGAAAGGAAAAAAATGCATTAAAATATAGCAATAATCTTGCCATAATGGGATTATATAGCATTTCCCCCAATTCTCAAAGAAAATATCTGCTTTACTGGGCCAAGAAAGAAAAATATACAAGAATCAAGACTATATGAAAGAGAGCACCATTTTCTATGTGGGAATATATATTATTGATGACCAGATGTTCTTAAAAAAAAATCTGTTCCTAACCCATTTAAGTAACATAACCCACACTAATTTTAACAGACCAGATTTTTTTAATACTGAATATCTAAATAGCCATGTAGTAACAAGCTAGCTTAAGAAATATAATAAAAAACACCTTTAAGTTCTCCTGGGTACTCTTTCCCTATCCATCTCCTTCCCTTCCCACTAGAGTAAACTCCATCCTGGATTTCTATTAACCATCCCCTTCCTTATTTGTGGTTCCACCATAAATGTGAAATGTGCATGTGTATGTGTGTGTGTGTGTGTGTGTGTTCCTAAAAGAAATTATTTAGTTTTGCTTGTTTGCTAACTTTACTTATGTAGAAGCATCCTGTAAATATGCTTAACATTGTTTTGATAATCATTCATGTTTATACATAGTTATATTTCATTCATTTCTACTGGCACATAGTACTTCATATGTCAATATGTCAAGGTTATTTGTTCATTCTTCTGTTGATGAATATAAAGTTGTTTCCATTTTTTTTTTTTTTTGCTGCTGTGAATGTTGCCATGGTGCCATGAATATTCTTATTCTTTCCTGATACTCAGATACAAGTTTCTTTGAGGGTACACCTAGGAATGGAATTTTTAAGGCATTATCTTCATCTTGCTTGAAATTACCTAAATATTTTCTAAAGTGTTTATAGCAATCTATATACCTCCTACAACAGTGTATGAGTTCCCATTTCTCCACATCTGTGTTAGTCAACTTTCTACTACTGTAACAAAATGCCAGAGACAATCAACATAACAAGAGGAAAGGTTTATATTGTCTCACAGTTTTGGAGATTTCAATCTGTGGGCAGTTGGCCCCACTGCCTTTGGACCTGTGATGAGGTAGTACACCATGGTGGAGCAGGTGGCAGAAGAGCAGTTTGTGGAACAAGCTACCAACCTCATGGAGGCCAAGAAGTAAGAAGAAAGGATCAAGGGCATTGCCCCAATTACCTAACTTCCTTCAACTAGGCCCTACATATCAAAGGTTTTACTACCTCCCAATACTGCCACCGGTTAAAGACCACACCTTCAACTCACAGGCCTTTGTTGGCATTCAAGATCCAAACTATTTCAACATTGTCACCAAATACTGGTATCATCAGACCTGTTAGTTATTGCTGATACTGTGGATGTGAAATGCCAACTTGATACGTTTTCTGGAATATACCAGACATCCCCTGACATCTGTGTAGTCAGCTTCTTCACCTGAGGTCTTTGCCTGTATTACCTTCGCAGAGAGACAGTAACAACAATCCAATTTCCAATTGTAGCCTTTAGCTATTTCCAATTTCCTTTTCCTCCCTTTATTTTTCCTTATAGTACTTATCACCCATGGACAATGATATAGGCTGAATTGCGTAACACCCAAAACTCATATGTTGAATTCTTAACCCTCCATAACTCCGAATATGGCTATATCTGGAGATAGGGGTTTTGCAGAGGTAATTAAATTAAAATGAGATTGTTAAGCTGGGCCTTAATCCAATAGAAGAGGTGTCCTTAGAAGAAGAGGAAATTTGGACATAGATGTGCAGAGGGGAGATCAAGTGAAGACAAAGGGAGAAGACAGCTGTCTCACATGAAGAGAGGTCTCAGAAGAAGCCAACCTTGTCAACACCTTAATCACAGGCTTTTAGTACACAGAACTATGGAAAAATAAATTTCTGTTATTTAAGCAATCCATTCTCTGGTCCTTTGTTACAATAGTCTTAAAAAACAAATATAGGCATATGAAGTATATTGTCTTTGGGAGGTTCTGGATTTACACGGAAATCCTGATCTAACCTCCCAACCTTCCTAGGCTCTGTTTTTGCCTTCGGTGCATACATGACCTTCTAAAGTCTAAGCATTGGACCACCTGGGATCGACAGATACTCCAGATCAATGCCAGCTTTAGAACTTTGCTTAAGACTCTAGACTCAAACTTCTTTGTACATCTTAACCATTCCATTCTTCTTCCTCAGCTACACATTACACTGTGTGAATGTGCGTGCACATGTGCAGCTTGCTGGGTATTATCAGAAGTGTATCAGGAAAGAATTTTGATAATCTTATTGACCCTACCACCAGAAATTTAAAATTCTTTAATGCATGCACGTGAATAGCCTCGCTAAGAGCTACTGAATCATAATTGCAAGCACCTAGCACAAAGTCAATATTTTGGCAAGGTCTCCAGCTCGTTCTAATGTAGCTGGTATACCAATTGATTAGAATCACTGTCTGAGTTGGATGTCTTTTATTCATGGTGATCTTCTGATGTAAGGAGAAAGTTCAACTATGTGTGTTTGATACAGAGAAGATGAAATGCAATAGAGTTGAAACCTGTTTTGAAGGTATTAAATATCTATGTTATTTCTGGCTCAACATTATTAGTACTTTTATTCTAATGTTAATGCACTCATGATTAATTGGTATCTTGAGATATATCCTTTCTACCTTTTCATACATCATAAAAGTGATAAAATGAGCAATTTCTACAGGATGACTTAGAAGGGGGTGCTTAGGGCCCACTGAGATAGTGCACATTTAAATTAATCCTGCATATATGGTTTGCAGACTGCACAATGTAAATTTCAGTTTTCTGCTTCCTGCCGACTAGTTTCAGCACACTGAAAGTTTACTAAAAATTTGAAAGAGCAAAATCCTTATTTCATGAGCCGTGCTGTGACAGACCTGTGATGCCGAAGTTGACAATCAGTGAACGGCAAGGATGGGAAAGACATGCGTTCTCAGAGTACCACTAATCAGGATTCTTTTAAAAATAGTTATTCCTTGGGATATCATGCAGCCTTTCTCTAACTTAGCAATTATGACAATGTTATTAATATTATTCATACCTTCCAATTAGATCTTATTTTCTTAATAAGCAGCTATCCATTTGTTTTTTCAAAAGACATTCATTGAGCATCTGCTATTTGCTAGGCTTTATACAGGACAATAACAGTCATATGACTCCAGCCATAACTTTTTTAATTATTTGTGCATTTTAATTACATATAATAATGGTTTTCATTGTGACAATATGCATATATGCAATAATGTTCTTTGATTTGACCCATCTCCCATTCCTCTCCCTTAACCTCCCCTAGTTCCTCTCCCTGATGCCCTTCTTTTTCTCTAAATCTCCCTACTACTTTCATCTCATTTTTCCCTAGGGGAAAACAAGAAATATTTGTCCCCTGTGTCTGGCTTACTTTGTTTAACATTATGATCTCCAGCTCTATCTACTTCCCTATCAATGACATGATTTTATTCTTCTTTATGGCTGAATAATAATTTTGTGCACATACAACACATTTTCTTTATCCATTCATCAGCTGATGGGCACCTAGGCTAATCCCGTAATTTCTGCAATAACCTTTCATGGCTATTTAATAGTGAGTTTTTTAAAGCTCTAGGTCACACTTTAACTAGATGAGAAACCAGTCCTCACACTCGGCTGAACCATTTTTGCATAACATGCACTTGGGAGTTTTCTTGGGCCCTTGGAGATTACAAGGAATCTTAACATGGGGGGAAAGGTGATAATGTCTACTGGAGTGCTGGGTGACAGAAAAATGAAAGCTTCAACTGAAGCCCAATGATGAGACTATTTTAGCTAAAAGAACCAAATGGAGCCCTTTTCGGATCCTAAGAAAACTATGTCTACACACAGAGAAGAAAAGAAAAGGCTCAGAGGCTGAAGCAGCTTGAGGCAGTTTTTGAAAAGAGACTTTAGTTCTTTTTCCATGGCTCATAAATAATTGGGAGATTATGTAATGGTTTGGATTTAAAACTTTACATAGAGTTTCTCCAATACTAAGAAGGTCTACTTGAAGATCCATGGATATAGTCAAGTGGCAAACAGTTTAATTGGAAATATTAAGTACTAGATAGACATGTCTACTTACTTCACCAACTGATCTAAAAATGCTGCTGAACTTAAATGGTTCTTGTTAGAATGTCCACAACTCTCTTTGTGGCTTTAAAAAAATGACTGCAGCCAATTCCCTTGCAAACATCTTGATATGGGCCAATATTGTTCTGTATCCCACTTTACTTTTTTTTAAAATTTTTCAAATTTGAGAGGTCTTCATCTTTGGCACACCCACTCCATTGGTTTACAAATATTCTTATTCTGAATACCTCCTTGGCCTGTGTCAAGTCATCCAGAAGAAGTCACATGACCCCTTTCCTCCAGGATAAGTATCATCAGAACAGAATGCTTTCTAGGTGGCTTTTCTCCATCTAGAAAATCTGCTAGGAACTTTCATGACTTTTAATTCCCAGTTGACATTGCCCACGTGGCTGACACACAACATCACAATTAAGAACTTACACAGCCCCACAGGCCTCTGCCCATCTGGAAGCTCTGAGGTCTACACAGGCCTGACTGGTTTTCCAAGGAAAAGAGAATCTATTTCCCCTAGCCTAACCCCTTGACTTCCAACACCTTTAGCTACAGCAACCACAGCTCCTAAGGCAAATCCAAGGAAGCAGGTAGAGGGTACCTGTTAGTTCCTACCGGCCCCCCACCCACACCTGTAAGTTCTGATGCAGAACCCACATTGCCAGGCAAGACTTCTCTTCTATTTGAGTTCCCCTGGAGATGAGAAGGGAGCACTTGCCTGGCATGCTTAAGTCCCTAGGGTCAATCCCCAGTACTACAAAACAAACAAAAAAGGTCATGTTAGTTCTTTCCTCCAGTATAGGTATCCTCAGAACAAAGGTTTTTTAAAATTTATTTTTAATTTTTATTTGTTCCTTTTAGTTGTACATGACAGTAGAATCTATTTGATATATTTATATGAGCATGGAATATATCTTATTCTAATTAGGACTCCAGTCTTATGTATATATATGATGGTGAGATTCACTGTGGTGTATTCATATGTGTACATAGGAAAATTAAGTCAAATTCATTTCATTGTCTTTCATTTTCCTAAACTGTTAGAGTCTGTAAGCAAGTTAAGATGGCGCCTGGCATTTTGCAGAGGGAGTGGTTTGTGAAGTAACGCCAGTGAGCCATTAAGTGTGGAGATTCCTTATTGATTGACTGCTGTATCTAGTTTATGTTAATTAAGATAAGCTGTGTGGAATGTATATATATACCCCTCCTGTCCTACAATAAACGGCTCCCACTCCTGCTGTATCAATCTTCACAAGTTGCTCGTCACCCCCCGGTTATTTTGCTGCAGCCGGACTGCGGCACTAAACCCTAACCTTCCCTTCATTTCCCTTTGTCTAATTTACTGATCTTCTATTCTTCCCCTCTTCCAACTTTGTGGTGGGTTAGCATCCACATATCAGAGAGAATATTTGACCTTTAGATTTTGAGAGATTGGCTGATTTCACTTAGCATGATAGTCTCCAGATCCATCCAATTACTGGAAAATGTCATAGTTATTCTTCTTTATGGCTGAGTCTGAGTAATATTCCATTAAATATATATATATACCACAATCTCTTTATCCATTGATCTGTTGATGGGCATATAGGTTGGTTCTATAGCTTAGCTATTGTGAATTGAGCTGCTATGAACATTGATGTGGCTGCAACACTGTAGTGTGCTGATTTTAACTTCTTTGTATATATACTGTGGAGTGGGGTAACTGGGTCAAATGCATTCCTAGTTTTGTGAGGAATCTTCATACTGCTTTCCAAAATTATTGCACTAATTTGTTGGAGTCCCACCAACAATGAGTGAGAGTACCACACATCCTTGCCAGCATTTATTGTTACTTACATTCTTGAGAAGTCCCATTTGGGTTGGAGAGAGGTGAAATCTCAGTGTAGTTTTGATTTGCATTTCTCTAATTGCTAAAGATGTTGAACATTTTTTTCACATATTTGTTAAACATTTATATTTTTTCTTTTGAGAACTGTCTGTTTAGTTTCTTTGCCCAATTATTGATTGGGTTATTTGGGGGTTTTTGGTGTTAAGCTTTCTGAGCTCTTTGTATATTCTGGAAATTAACACCTTATCTGAGGTGTGATGGTAAAGATTTTCTCCCATTCTGTAGGCTCTCTCTTCAAGCTGGGATTGTTCCCTTTGCTGTGAAGAAGAAAACAAAGCTTTTTCTAGGAGGTTTTTCTCCCTCTAGTCAAGAGAAGTGACTTGCATAGTTAAGTGGCTTTCCTTCAAGAAAAGTAATCTCAAATCCTATCTAAACAGGCATTGTGATACACATGCATTTCTGTGCTAACCACAAAGTCACCACATTTCTGTGAATAGCAGCACACTTCTTGTTCCTTCTAAGTGGCAAAACAAGGAAGGTTTGAGGCTAAGAAATTACATTGACAAATTCCTTGTCATATTTTTTCAACTTATTTTGAGCAGGAAGCTACATAGTTTTGGGGGTTTTTATTTTTGTTTTTGTTTTAATAGGGAGCATTGTTCCATGGTGCAATGTGTACCAAAATAAAAAATAGCTTATTTACATTTAGCCTAGAAGAAAAACTACATATTATCAGAAGTGTCTATTAGTTGTGGCTACAGAAAAAAAAATAGCAGATGCGAAAGCCATCAAATTGTGCAGGCTAATGATCCCCTACCTTTGAAGAAGTGCAAAGGTCAAAAGGCTAATATGTAGCTTAATCAGAAAATTATGTAAATTAGCCCAAATTAAACAAATCATATAACCCCCATAATCAGTAAAATATGTAGCTCACTAGCAAATCAAGTGAAATTTCCAGCGATTTGATCAGTAGAGAAAGAAGAAAAAAAATCTAAAATCCAGGTAAAAGTTACATTTCGGATGAAGCTGATTTCAACATGCCAGTGAGTAAACACACAGCATTGGAAACAGGATATACCTTTACAAGAATATGTGGGAACGATTCAGGGGAAATCATTGAAGTATAAGCAATAGGAAGGCAGTGCTTTTAGTTTGTTGATGTCTTTTCAACACTTAGAATAATGCCTTGTTCTTAGTTGGTCTTTAATACATGTTTGTGAATGAATATTAAATGAATTGTTCGAATAAAATTGTCATGAGAAGAACACAACAATATAAGTGTCAATGTAAGAAAAAATACAGCTATGTACCACAATCTCAATTTCTTCCCAAATTTATTGTATATACATGATGTTTGTAACCTTACATCCTACCAAATATAGATAAATAAAAAAAGATAGCACTGAAATTAGTTTATTAAAAATCAACAATAATAAGTTATTTGTGCTTGTAAAAATCCCTATACTGAGGGCTGGGGATATAGCTCAGTTGGTAAAACGCTTGCCTAGTATGTACAAGGGCCTGGATTCAACCCCTAGCACCACCACCAAAAAAAATTCCTATATTGAAAGCAACATATTGAAAGCAACTTCTTCATCACACTAGTCATATTAAATACTTTTCCTAAGTATCTGGAGACAAATCTTTAAAATATGATCTTTTGGGGGGATCAACATGAAGTAAAAATCAAATATAATTGATTTGCAGAGTCAAAATTTATCTATTTCAAGTCATATCTTATTCTTACCAAACACTGTCATTATCTTGCAATAATAACATCCTAAAATGACTCCTTTGTATCTCTCTACATAGTAAAGACACCATCATTGTTCTTTGATACTCAAAGAGTACCACTCCTCTGAAAATATTTCCCTTGTGTGTTCCCAGGTGTGAACATGATATACTCAGGAAAAAAACTTTTTATAGGGAATACATTGGTATTATTCACCATATTCCAGGAAAAACACTCAAGGCTAATTACAAAATTGTAGAGGTAATGACAAAAGTAGAATAATACTAAAAAAATAATATATGGAGGAGAAAACAAAGGCAGGAGAAAATGTGGTATGAAAATAAGATGAATGCAACAGTGAAGTCACTTCACAGAAGGCAAACACAAGGTATGGGCACAGGTTTCCAAGCTTCCTGACATCCAAGACAAAAAGAGAGACATGTTGCATTATACTAAATATAAGTCATAAACCAGTCAGGAAAACAGCCATTCTTGGTACTGAGAAGAAAGAGAAAAATCTTTCCTTGATCCTCACAGTAAGGATAGTGAATAATATTATAAACAATACCAACAGCATCTTTCCAGTCAATAGTTATGAGTAGCATAAGGACTTTTTATAGGACATCCTTCAATATGCCGGTGAGCCACCAAAGAGTAATTCAATAAAACGAATGAGAGAAGCACATGGTAATGTCCAGGCACTACCAGGACTCATCTGGTCTAATCCAGAAATGGATTGCAGCATGTTTATAGGAGTGGACAGGCCTCAAATCCTTCAGCCAATCTCCACAAATGTTGTTCTATGAGCTTTTAAAAAGAACTAAGAGGTACAGGTTCAAACTCCTATTTCTTGATCAGGACAAATAATATAACTATTAGATGCTACTAGGTCCAGATGAGTACAGAATCAGATACAGAACTGGAAGCATAATTTGTGGAAACTTTTGCAAAAATGAAACTGTGAAAACTTTTGTTTGAAATTATTAAGAATTTCAAGTTGGGCATGGTGGTGCTAGCCTTTAATCCCAGCAATTTGGCAGCTTAAGGCAGGCTAACCACAAGTTCAAGGCCAGTGTGCTCAACTTAGCAAGACCCTGTCTCAAAACAAAATTAATTAATCAAACAAATTTTCAAGATGATGACAACAGAACATTAAGCCAACAATGAGTTCCCTCTGAGGGTGATGGATCACATCTGTGAAGCCAGCCCTGCCCATATCCTTTAACAGCCAGATTTTTCTAAGACAAGCTCTTAGATGGCCTGGAAAGAACACCCTCCTTCCCATGGAGCAGGCCTCCTCCCACAGTGAAGTCCCAGGTTCTCCCAGTCTACTTCATAGATGAGTCAACAATCATGGCATCCAGAGCTGAATTTCAATGACAAAAACGTGGAAACCTGGGCCCAACATTTTAAACCTAGACAGCTATAAAAATAGATGTTATCAAATGCCTACTTTGGCATTGAAGATCAAATAAAACTGGAATCACTGGTTACCCCAACTTGAATAATCAAAGTCTATCTCAAATTCATAAAGCCCCTCCCACGACATTGCACCTATTCTAGAGTTGAAATCTGAGAGGTCAAAAAAAAATTATATACCTACTAGTTACCTTATATTCTTACCTCTAGACTTTGCTGGGTTTTAAGGTACAGAATGTAATGGCTATGTTCAGCTCAGGGCCCCATGTGTCATAAAACTCTTAGCAATAGTTCAATAGACATTAAGTAAACACAAAATGAGTATCATTATCCCTAACACAGAGGATCAATTTTCCTAAATAAAATGCACTATGTTAAAGGAAAGAAAAAAAAAATATTCTCTATGAACGATGAAAAGAAATATCCCCAAAGAGGCCCATGACCTGAAAAGAAGGAAGAGGTATCTTTGGTGTGATCCACACTCTTCTGAGGCAGTGTCAGCCTATGAATAAAATAATCATGATTAATAATACATTGTGTTTCCTCATATAATATAATAAAATGACTCTTATTGCTTTAAACAACGACAGGGAAGAAAATATAAAATTAAGCAATGATAGTACATTGTCTGAGAAATATCCGGAATGTATAGTTTAAAATGACAAGAAAATGGAATTAAACAAATAGGAGCTCTTAAACCACATTTTCTCCCCATCCTTAAGAGCATAGTCAGGGATGTGACAAAACAAAATTCATCTCTACCCTCACAGATACGAAAGGACATCTTATTTGTAGCTATTGTAGAAAAGGCACCAAGATAACAAACAGAAAAACCAATTTCACCCGAGGCTGTGGGCAAGCTAGAGGAATCCCATTAGATTCAGCAGGAGTGTTAGAAAATAGGGCCATGCCTTTCTCCAAGCTAGTTTTCCCATCAAAACTACCAGCATAGTATTCAAATTTCATTTTTTTTATTTTATGGAAAGCTACTTCGATTTTATTAGGTTTGCACTTCCTCTCAGGAGTCAGTATTCCCTAGTAGGACATAAGCTTGCTGATAATAATTTGATTCATTTTCGAAATATCTGTGGAACAAACACGTGGAGGAAATAAACAAAGAAAAGAGAACTAGCTGGGTTAAAGGGGTTGTTGATAATCAAAACTTACATGCAAAGGTGAAACTTTCAAATAATAATTAATAAAATATATATGTACAAGAAATATTTCTATATTAACTATTATAAAGATTAATATGATAAATATTTCTATATATTTATGCCTCATCTCTTTCCCTTAATGACATGAGCAAATAAAAAAAATGACATGAGCAAATTAAAAAAAAAATTAATACAATTAAAATTTTTCATGGGAAATGGAGAAAAGTAAACATTCAAAATACAACAATAAACCAAGTGGTTGGGATTGAGTGAAAAGAACAAGTCTGATCATCCTAATAAACAGAACTAAGAGGATATGTGTTAAGTCACGTAAGTCATTTTGATATGAGAAGAGGAAAGCCACTACTTTCCCAAGGGAGATAAAGCTTCTAACCTAGAACCAAACCCAGATAGGAATTTCCCCTGTGAGAGGGGAGGAGGGATCACTCAGTGACATGGTGGACAATGTCTTTACAATTTCAGAGCAAATGCAGGAACATCTGTAAAGATGAGGAGATTAAAGAAACAAAGTAGTCACTTTACATATCAAGAAAAACTTCCTAAAATCAGTGATCTTAGAGCATTAGGTTCACAGAACTTCATCCATACATAAGTATATAGAATCAGAGGTCAGTAAAGGATACCATATAATCTTGCATAGATTTTGATGGGATTTTTTTCCCTGTAGTCTATAAAAATGCATAATATGGTCAATACAACAACAACAATTTTAAAAAAACACAAATTTATGAGTATTAACTATACTCCTAGTTCTAGGGGAAGTCTTTCACAAATATTATCTTATTAGCACTCGTACCAACACTAATAAGCACTATCTGATGTTTACTAAGGAGGAAACAGAAAGGTAAAGAAAATTGGTCCCAATCTCATCACACAGTAAAATCAGAATTAAACCTTATATTTTCCAACTTCAAAGTAGCATCATCTTAGCCATTGAGTCCTCTGGCAACCTTAGCAACAGTTATATCTGAAACCCACTTGTTCCTTCATGTTAGATTTTAGACCAGGAGACTCAAAGGTGCATTTTATTTTAGAAGGTAGAATAAAGTGTTGATAGTATATTTAAAAGAGTGATAATCCTGGAGCTTTGATATTCTATAATTTATTTCCTAAACTGTACTTTGAAGCCATTGAAATGATATCATACCCAAAGAATTACTTGAAGGAACTTGCCCTAGATCAGAGTTTCTTATATAGATTCAGCCTGGAAATAATGATGGAAATGAGAAATATTTGTCAAGAGCCCTTGGCAGGCTATTAGTCAAACTGCTATACAAAAGACTGATTATAGCTGGGCACGGTGGTGCACACCTGTAATCCCAGCAGTTTGGGAGTCTGAGGCAGGAGGATCATGAGTGCAAAGCCCATCTCAGCAAAAGTGAGGTGCTAAGCAACTCAGTGAGACCCTATCTCAAATAAAAACCACAAAATAGGGCTGAGGATGTGGCTCAGTGGTGCAGTGCCCCTGAGTTCAATACCCAGTCCCCCCCCCAAAAAAAAGACTGATTATAAAGTCCCATTCAGAACAAGACTCAAAGCCTGTAAAATTTAGTAATAAGTAAAACGTAATTTACCAGCTAAGAAACAGACTTCTCATCTGTCCTCTGCTTATCCCCAACCAATGCCAAACCATAAAGGAATGGTGGTGTGTGGATGATGTGGCCGCTGGTCCTAAAAGCCAAGTCCCCCACAGGACTTTGACAGAGTTTGGGCTTTACCCAACCTTCCTAAAGTAAAAAAACATGCAGAGTAAAATATAAACTCCATATTCAAGATGAACTTCCAACTTTTACTAGGTGTGACACCCAAGTAAATTATCTGCTTTTATTTTGATTTGGTCTCAATAATCTTTATTGATTTCAGAGTTAGGAGGACTAAGAACTTGGGGAAAAAAGAAAATTAATTCAAAATAGTCATGAATTCACAGATTCTCAATTCTTCAAAATATGAGAGAAACATCTCTGGTGAGGCAATTAGATTTAAGAATGTCCTTCATTAATAAAAAAAAAAAAAAAAAAAGACTTGAAGGCTGGCATTCCCAAACTCCCTCTTGATCCTTTGCCTCAGTTCACTTGGGGATATAAACAGAATTGAAGACTGTTCCATTTAGGTAAGCGTGAAAGGGAAAGACGGCTTTGATGTCACCTACAGACTACAAATGCTGTAGTTTTTTTCTTTTCCTAAATGCTGTCCTATCATGCAACGTTACTGGATCGTGATATTTCCTAGATAATCAGTTCTAACTATGGTAGTGGAAAGGAGAGCCAGGGGAGGCCATCACAACACCACATACCTCTAGAACCAATGGCTGGCTGTGGAACCAGCGCATGACCCCAAAGAGACCAAGGAGTCCTCTAATGATGAAGAACATAAGGGAAAAGTGTTCTTATCCTATTGCACTGAAATCTACAATCTAACAAGTCCTCCAGGAATCATCTCTTTTGTTACCTAGAAAAAGACCTATACCCACATACAAAGTGAAATAGAAATCAGAAAGAAATCATGAGTGCAAAGCCCACCTCAGCAAAAGTGAGGTGCTAAACAACTCGGTGGTATCTTTGTTTTAGCCACTTAACAAGCCTGCAGTCTATTCCTGCATTTCCAGATGCTGGGGTGGGATGTCAATAATTTCTCTCCTTTGGTTTAATATAAGTGGAATTAGGATTAATCTCTCTCACAATGTTGATTCAATGGTTAAAAGTAGGAGAACTCCAAGGTTGTCTAAATCAGAAGCCCCTAAGTTAAGGATATTAGTGCTACTTATCCTGATTTGTCTCACAATATGATTTCAAATAAATGTTTATATAGTGGTTAAAGCTATATTTTTATACATATTGGAAAAATTTTATCCATATAAAAATTATAAATCAGATGATAACAGAACTCGATAGCCCCAACTTGAGCCTGAATGTTAACTCTGCTCTCTATTATTTATCCCCACCTCCTGCACCGCCTCCTGCTCCTCACCTTCCCTTTCCCCTCTAATGCAAAGTGAAGACTGTTCCATTTAGGTAAGCATTTAAAGGAAAAGTTTTCTATTGTTGTCTAATTCTGGTTTCCTCTGTGTGAGAAGTCACAACTCAGAAATTTGGGCTTTCTTGATTATGCTATTTGAAGCTACTAGAAAGTTTAGCCTCTGAACTATAAGCCTTGATGTTTTCAATTATTAGACCAGTGGGTATTGGATCTATTCAGCTCTGTACAATGTCGGGATGTGAAATAGCACCCAGCAATTGTGGTGGTTAAATGTACTGCTCTCTATAAGCAGGCAGCATGGGAAATTAGAATGACTGGAGGGCATGGGGTGACACTAGGTTCCACTTGACTTCATTATCACCTAGAGGACAAAAATAGACACAAGCTAAAATACTCCCCTGATGCCATGTAGCTGAAAAGGCTGTCAATAGTCACTGCAGTATATCTAACAGATATCATTTTTAATAACATATATTACATATTTTCGAATGCTGACAAGCATATGGAAATTCCACCCCTTAAATAAGCCTTAAAATTTTTAAAGGTTAAAATTATTGCAAACGTGTAGTAAAAAGTCTATGCAGTTTAGGAAGACTCAATATGAGTCGTAAAATTTTCTCTCCCACAAATCCTACTCCTCTCTAAATTCAACTATTAACAAAATTTTAATGTATCTATTTATAGATAGATAAATAGATCCACAAATACATCTTTGTAAGATATTATAATATTTCTCTCTCTACTGAAATTTTCTCTGATACTTAATTCACAAAGCAAAATGTAATTAACAATAAGGCCACTGTACGCTAATGGTCCTTGGAATAAAGGTGGTACATTTTGCAAATGAAAAGTCACCATTAATTTCTTATTCTTATAAATTTAATGGTTTCTTTCTATTTGCAGAATTGCCACTGAGTTTTGTTCTCAGTGATGAATTACAATGAGCCCTTTCCCCTACATCTGAACTATTCTATGCTTTTTTTTCTACATTCTTAGATTTAATCATCAGTTTGATAGGCTTTCCTATTTTTCAGGAAAAATTTAACAAAAATAGGATAAAAAATCCATTCCATTTCTATACTGAAGCAAATAACATCTTGCGGTGTATTTGTTTATGTATGAGGGAAAAAGAGATCTTTCACAGAGTTTTCATCACGTAGCAGGTCCTGCCATGAAAGTAGCACTCCATCTCTACTCAGGGACGTGTTTATCTATAAATCATGCTCATGCCTGCACATTTATCTCAATATTCACAGAAAACAGTCTTTTTTTTTCCATAAGCCTAGTTCTTGACTCTTTTTTTGTAATAAAAGTCTCTTTATAAGCACCAAAATGTCACCTCTAAGTGTGAGAAAACACATGCTTTAACATAGCACTAACTCTGGTTTCACAGATGTGCCAAGAAGCCCCAGGCCTTCCAAAACAGTCATGCAGCCTTGAAAATGAACTTCAAAAGCAGTTGAGGAGGTGCCGTCTATGCGTAGCTATGTCCCAGTGCATTCATCCTGACATTCAACACAGTGTATTCCTAGTGAATTACGAAGATTAAAAAAAATAAAAATACACAAGCTTTCCTCACCAAGAAAATACTAAGCACACCTCCAAGCTAGTTTGCCCCTCTCAAGCAGTGCCTGGTTGCCATAGTTACCACCTTCCCAGCATCATTTACCTCTGGAGAGAGGACACCATACACCAATGAAGGGTCTATCGCCAACTATGCTGACTGAAGTTGCCCAGGTTGTTTCTGTGTACACTGACTACAAAAGAACAATTAATGCAAATAGATTCCAGTATAAAGACATTTTTTAAGGCATAGAAAGGGCTCTTGGCTTATCTTGCATATCTTTGTCCTCTTTTTCTTTTTGAGGGCAATGTTTTGATACTGAAACTTTGGTTGTTCTATCAGAAACATTTTTTTATGGACAGTTTAACAAACCTCACCATGTCACTGTAATTCCTATCTAACACAGAATAGATTATTAAATAAAGGTCTCTCTTTTTCCAGTGCTGGGGCTCAAACCCAGGGCTTTGCACATTTTGGGCACTCTACCACAGAGCAAGGCACCCAGACCAATAACTGGTAACATGGAGTGAAGTGTTCCAGAATAAAAAAGAAATAATAACAACAATAACTTTTTTTTTTACTAATAAAAAATTGTCCTTTGGGATCTATGGTGCATCTGTGTCAGTGTCAATTACAAGAAAGCAAAAAAGAGTTGATCAGAAGAAATATAGAATAACTGAAAGCCCAGGATCTATTTAATTGGAAGTAAACTTAAAAAGGCTCTAATTTTGCAAAATAAACAAAGAAATTACAGGATGCCTGTCCACAGTACCAAGAGCCTTGCCTCTATTTCTCTTTCAACAACTACTACCAACATGGCAATGATCTAGGGATAAAATTCCCCCCAATGTAATATAAATTCATATTTTGTTTTTTATCTGGTGTTTAAGAACATACTAAATTTTCAGTAAGGAATTTTAAAAGTTACAAGAGATTTCTTCTTCTTTGTTAATTGGTTCTTTTTAGTGCTACATGACAGTAGAGTCCATTTTGATGTGATTATACTAGCATGGAATATATCTTATTCTAATTAAGATCTCATTCTTGTGTTGAACACAATGGTGGGAGTGTGCTTATATACGAACATAGAAAAGTTATGTCCAATTCATTCTACTGTCTTTCCCATTCCCATTCCCCTTCCCTTCTCATCCTTCACCTTTGGAGTTTTTAATTCGGTCTAATGGCATTTGAAGTTCCAAACCTCAGGAGGAAATGCTACTAATATTTATCATATTATATTCAGGGTCTAAAAATTGATGTGAATTTTTTAAATTGTTGGTACATATTTTCAAAATTGTCCTTTAGAAAGACTATACCTTCTTCCCTGACAGTCAATCAAAATGCCCATTTCACTGAACCACTGGTATCAATAAAAAGACATGTTCATATAAAGAAGTTAAAATTCCTTCCATTTTGCCAAAATCCTTTGATCTCATTGAGAGATCAGCAAATATTTTTTTGTAAAGGAACAGACAGTGAATATTTTAGGCTTTGGGGCCACATGGTCTTTACTGCAAGTATTAACTCTGCCATTGCACATCAAGAGCAATCATAATCGACTACATAAATGTTCATATCGGTTTTACAATAAACATTTATTTACAAAAATAGTCAGCTGGCCACCTTTGGTCCATAAGCTATAGTTTGCCAATTAGTCTCAAAACTCTGTGTAGTCTTCTGATTTTAAAAAAAATCTACCTTTTAAAAATGTCTTTATTAGCATATTATAGTTATACATAATAATGGAGTTCATTTTGACATTTTCATACATGCATGCAATATAGTTTGCTCCATTTTAGTTCCCAGTACTTCCTCTTTCTCTGCCTTCTACCTCCCCCTGTTACCCTTCCTCTACTGCACTAGTCTTCCTTCTATTTAATTTTTGTAATTGGTGCTTTATAGATATACATAAAGAAGGAATTCACTGTGGCCTATTCATATAGGTACATAGCATTATTTGTCAGTTACATTCTGCAGTTCCTTCCTTTTCCCATCCTTCCTCCCTCTCCTTCAGTCCTCTTTCTCTACTCCACTGATCTCCCTTCTACTTTCTTGAGACCATCCCCTCCCCTTTTCCTTATTTTGCTGTAACTTCTGCATGTGAGAGAAAACATGAAACCCTTGATTTTCTGATTCTGGCTTATTTCACTTAGCATGATGTTCTCCAGTTCCAATTAGCAAATGCCATAATTTTGCTCTTATTTATGGCTATGTAAAACTTCACTGTGTATATATACCACATTTTCTTTATCCATTCATCAGTTGATGGGCATCTGGACTAGTTCCATAACTTGGCTATTGGGAATTATGCTGCTATAAACATTGATGTGCCTATGTCACTACAGTATGCTAATTTTAATTCTTTTGGATAAACACCAAGGAGTAGGATAGGTGGATTATATGGTGGTTCCATGCCTACAGGTCTTTTGAGGAATCTCCATACTGCTTTCCAGAGTGGTTGTACTAATTTACAGTCCCACCAACAATATATGAATGTACCTTTCCCCCCACATCCTTGCCAGCATTTATTATTTGTACTCTGGATGATTGCCATTCTGACTGGAGTGAGATGAAATTTCAGTGTAGTTTTAATTTGCATTTCTCTGATTGTTAAGGATGTTGTGAACACTTTTTAAAATATATGTTTGTTGGCCACTTGTATTTCTTCTTTTGAGAAATGTCTATTTAGATTTTTTATTAATTGGATTATTTGGATTTTTGGTAAAAAAAAATCAATAATTCTTAGAGAGCTATAATTGTATATGTGTTCTTTTTTCTACTGACACATACAATTTGTCCATATTTGTATAGTATATATATGTTCATATTGTAATACCTATCACAATGTCATTTACCTTAAGAAACAAAAAAAGAAAGGACAACTTTAAGTTGACAGAGTAGAGACCCTCTAACTTCCAAAGATGAAAATCTCCATCATCATAGCTCAAGCTCGCACAACAGTTTACAGCTTAGAAAGCATTTCTCACTTGTTATCTCATTAGATCTTCAAACACTATGAGGTGACTGATTATGCCAGTTTCACAGATGGGGAAACCAAGGCTCAATTGGTTAGCTCTGAGACTCGAGCCCATAGGCAACCTTGTCACCACAATTGCTGTGTAAGTTGTACACAAACCAGAAACGTTGTTGCTGAAAATTCCTCTGATAGAGCATACCCAGCACAGCAAAATTACATATCTTGCCTCTGCTTTTCAGGTAAATTGTTTGTTTTCTCTTTAAGACCTGAAGATTTTGTCAGCAGGAACGAGTGGTAATTAGTAAGATAAGAGAATGATCTTGTATTCTAGTCTGCTAATGTTCTGTTTTGTGCCAGAATTATCCCTGTGGCACTAAGCCAGGGAGAATGAAGCAGCTATAAATGTCTAGGCAAAAGCCTGAAAAATAAATTCACAGGAAAGAAAATATACAATTAGGGAATGAGCAAACTAAATCCAAAGATATTTTCACAAGCTTTGACAGTTCTTGCAATAGAGAAGAGAGATTCAGATAGCCAAATAGCATAGGAGAGCTGCATATTTTTTTCCTTCAAAGAAAGATACCAGGAAAGGCACTAAAACATATTGAAAGAAAGATGTTCTTATTTTCTTCTTAACTACAGAGGCAGTGTTATTCTGTGACCACATAGAACAGTCTGCTGAACTTCGACATTTTTTTTTTCTTAATCTGTATGTCTGGGCTCTCTGCACACCCCTAAGGCAGACACAAAAGGGAGTAGGCACAGCTCTTGTATTTCAGCACCTGTTCTGGAATGCTTAGAGCCACTCTGCACCTTTGCTGGTGAGGGACTCTTCTGTTCCTGGTTGTTAAGGAGCCAGGCCAGTCTATAGGCCATGTTATTTCCCACTTAACTCCTGCCGTTCTCCAGCACTTGAGGCTGGGCTTTATGAAGTCCCTCACAAATTTTTCTTCCCATATTTTCCAGTTTGCAGTATCCTGACCTTTCCTCTGAATGCAGGAAGCAAGTGAGGTTGCATTCTAAGTAGCAGGCTGCTTTGCTGCCAGCTCTGCTGCATGCAGAGGGCTGCGTTCTCAAAGTACCTGCAGTTTAAGGAGTAATGTCAGCACTATATTTTGAAAAAAGAACAAGCCCAGAGACAGCTGAGGCCCTTCACTAGAATGCGGCAGGGAACTGTTTGGATTTTTCTTGGAAACACAGCCTTAAAAATGTCTGCAGAATTCAGCTACCTAAGCAATGTGTGATCCAGTGATAGACAAATCTATGAAATGAGTAGAACCTAAATGAAGAAGGGCAAATTGCAGAAAAGCTGGCAATCAGTCTCAAGATGGTAAGTAGCAGCACCCAGAGGGTTTACAGTTCCAGCCCCTTTCATTAAGTTATGTAAGCTCAGCAAGCGAGTTCTGCTGTCTGGACTGCATCTTGTCCATTGTCAATATGGGAAAGACAATGCAGGCTATGATGTTTGTGCACAGATGAAAGGAGAGGGAGTTTTGTAAACCATCAAGTGCTATCCCAATGTCAAGAACCATTACACAGTTATAGATCTCACCCTGCTAAAGATCACTAGGGATGTCAGAAATGATTCTTGTGCGGGTTTATCAATACCACCTTCAAGATGTACTGAACATCCTCTGGCACTTCAATAGCATTCCAGTGTGAATACCTGGCAAAGATCCAATCTACTTGCATGCAAAGGTGCTTTAGGGGAGAAGACCCATTAAGAAGGAAATGTGTCTATGATTTCAAGGTTTCTGTCTGGACCTTGTTGGTCTTTCTCCTCTTTCCCTGAGGAAGAAGGTGAGGTACACATGGCAAGCCTTTGTCCTTGTACTAGCAAAAAAGAAAGCTAAAATTTTAAAATTTGATAAAAAATATGATCGGAATGAATCACCCTATCCAAGTTTGTGTAGTCTTCATATAAAGTATTTGATTACCTTTCTTTTATACCTGTCTTACTGGTCCTAAAACAATTGATTCTAAATCAAGGAAACCGTTTCTATGAGAAATAATCTAGAAATGTTCTTTCCTGACCATTATTATACTTTAAAAAGTAATATGTTCCTTTTATAATGGACCATTTGAAATTGCCTTTTTAAAATAGATCAGACACATTCAAATACCAACAATTTCATATGATTTCATCTGATCAGAGATTGAACTAGAAGCAACATAAACAACTTTATATGCCAGGAATTCAGCCTAATGTTTATTAAATTGTGACCCACATAATCTACTTCTTATCACAATTTTTTGTTCCAATTCATTGAGTGCTTATTTAAAGCAACTTTTAAATGATTTTTAAACTTTTAAATTGAAGACACAGTATTCTAAAGGAAGTAACAGAGTTTCTACCATTTAAATCAATTTTTAAGGGGAGCTACTCTCTAAGAGAGCGCCTCATTAAAAAAAAAAAAAAAAAATCTCCACTCCTTAAATAATGGAACTCAGCCTTTGTATCCAAAGAAACAAATGATAGGAGCTGTAAAGAGAGAGATTTATTTAAGGAATTGGCTTATGCTATGATGGAGGTTAGTAAGTCCAAAATCCATAAGGGGGTCATCAAACCAGGGACCCAGGGAAGAGCTGATCCTGCAGTCCAAGTGCAAAAGCTGCTAACAGAATCCCTTCCTGCTTCTGGAGGTCAGTCTTTTGTTCTATTCAGGCCTTCAACTTGTTGTATGAGGCCCACCCACACTAAGGAGGGTGGCCTGCTTTATTCCAAGTCCATCAATTTCAATGTTAATTGCATCCCAAATGTTAATTTCACATTCCTCATAGAAACATCTAGAATATTGTTTGGCCAAATATATTGACACCATGGTCTAGCCAAATTGACACATAAAATTAATCATCACAATTTTATGCAGAATATTCTACATACTATACTGAGTACAATTATAAACAAGAGGAAAAATGTTATCTCTCTCATTACCGCTAAATTTATATTTTATATTTACTTTACCATAATAAAATGGTGGCTATTTTTCCAATGCATCCTTACACGAGAACTTGCTGCTCTCATACCCTTAAGACAGATGACAGGCAGACCATAGGCAGACCAGTGTCCCTTCCTGGTACTATTTCTGAGGGAGATCCCATTTCACCTCCTTCAAAGCACAATGTGACATGTTTACCTTCAAAATTCAAATTCAGCTTTGAGAATTTAACCAAATATCCCGAGATAGATTTTTTTCTTACATAACCAAATTTGGCAACCACTCACACAATGAAAAGTCACACAGTCTCTTCCTTTCAAAATCTATAGAGATTCTGCTCTGCTGAACTACCTAGGAAGGAAGAGAAAAATGATCCAGAGTCAGGAAACACTGAATTATTTTTAAATCTATCAATCATCTTTCCCCACAAACCTCTAAACTCATTCACTTAAGACTTCATCTGCTTAACTGATCTTTATACAGCCCATTGAGAGGTAAGTAATAACAGTAACTAGGAAAACTCACTTTGAAGTTCACCTGCCATTCATTCAGGGGCTCCAAAGGCTTCAGCGGCTCCAGTGGGCAGGCTCTGGGAGAAACTGCAAAGCCCCCTGGGAGTAGGGAGCAGGGCAGTGATAAAGGCAAAATTAACCTTCTGGCAATTTCCCCCGCTTCGAGGACTTAAGCCAGCGTTTAATCTCATTGGGATGTGGTCTTTCCTGTTGGCTTTTAAAAATTAAATTTGTCAAATACAATTCACCTAATCTTATATGTAGTATTCTTATTAGGGTATTACCATGTAAAATATATTGTCATTATAAGACTATTACAAGGGCTAAGGCTCAGAAAAATAGAGCAATTATCATCACTTATAGATCCATGGAGAAGCAGTGTGGTATAATGGAGAAAGAAGTCTCATAAATTTGATTTCAAAATCCACTAGGTGGGTTCAGAACTATTTCAGTATTCATGTCCACCTTCTTCCCCATCAGGCATTTCCTGTGGTTTCTATATAGATCTCCTGGATCCTTCTCCTCTCTCCCTGAAGGAAGAGGTAGGGCACCTAGGGCAAGCCTTTCCCTCTCTTTGTATCAAGAAGACTAATCCAGCAGGTGCTCAAGAGAACTAGGAGAGAACAGTGCCCCAGGTATTTCACTCTTCAAGAACTTTGTAGTATAAACATATCATAATAATATACTGAATGAGAATCTTAACCTGATATAATGCAGTTTTATCTTTAGCCTTTCATTTTATCTTCCAAGAGATAATGAGAGTTTTTCTCAAGATCCTTTTCTCATGTTTTCTCTGAATCCTTGATAATGATTTCCACAATGCTAAGCACATAGGAGAGACTGAATGAATATGTAATGATCTACTAGATTTTTGTTTGACTCTTTATTTCTGGGTAAGCAGATTGGAGTAAAAGAGGAAAGGATATCTATTTTATTCAGTATGTTACTATGATTTTATTTAAGTGGGAAAATAAATGGAGCACATTGCTTGTTATTTCCTGAAGATTTCACTGTATCTCAGGCATTATAATATTCCAGAGGTGTGAAAATAAGGCCCACACCAGAGGCCAGGAAGAAAAAGAACAAAAATGGCAATCAAGAATCTCACAGGTGAGATGAAAGGTATATGCTGTGCTTGACCTCTCCTTTCTCTTTCTATGTGATTCCCTGGAAAGATCTAACTAGTACCTGACACATCTCTCCCACTGTCAACCTCAAAGTCCCTCTACTCTTAGCCCTGGGCCACAGCTGATTGACAGGGCAGACACCTGGTCCAAACCAAACCAATCAGATTTGAAATTAGGACAGTCTCTCTGTAAGGCTCAGCTATAATTAACTTTGGGACCAACCTTCCACAATAGAGCAGATATGCCACCAGTTGTATTGAGCAAAGGAAGCTGGTCCCAGAGAGAATGAAGTCTCTGAGAAGAAAGGAGAGGAGGAGAGAAAATTCCTGTGCCTATGCCCAGTCCCTTTCTCAGATCAGTCTACCTTCTTAGTTCTAGCATCCATCCAGCATTCTTACAAGTTAATTGTCAGTTTTTGTTTAGTCTATCTGAATTGCTTTCTGTTACTTGAGACCAGGAGTCCAAGTTAATACAGTGGGGATCTATTTGGAAAGATAGCAGGGAAATGGAGAAGGAAACATAATCTGGTGCCTTTCTGTACAGATATATTCATGATAAAAATAATTTCTTTCCAGTGGAGCCTTCTGAGCTGACTCAGGCATTTGGTATTTCAGTTACCCATAGATTCAACCATCATTGTCTTCATCTGGCTTCTTAAATCTGAAATACAGTAACCCTGAAGTGCAAAAAGGTTCTATGTGGCATGCTCTTTTTCCTCTAGCCTAGCAGATGCACAGCTGCCCTTTGGGAATGTGCTATTTTTTCATAGGCCATAAAAGGATATTCATTACTGTTGGTAGGATCACATATACTCTTGGGGGAGGCCACACATCATGAATATGTAAAAGGAAAACTACCATAGGAAATGTTTCCCTCCCATGCTTGCTGACTTTTAACATTATTTTTATTTCCATTTTCTTTACTAAGCTTTTCATCCATGCCAAAAATTCTCCCTGGTTTACCATCCATTTCTATGCCATTGATACAAGTTCATTTGCATTTGTCCACCATCCCCATGCCTCTTCCTTGTTGTTCCCATAGCATTCGTACATACTTCTATAATATTGCCTTCTAAAGCACTATTTGTGTACATTTTTATCTATCTGTATATTAGAAGAGGCCATGCCTTCTTGCTATAACCCCAGTGTCCCATACATTGATAAGAAACAAATGTTGGATGAATGAGCAAGTGTGTGTGTAAGTAAGTGAATGAATGACCTTGCTCCATCCAGCATTTCTGATATTTCAGTCATATATTTTAAATGCATCTCCCTTTCTTCTTTTGTCAGAATAATTGACCAGCAGCCTGTCTGACTGAGCTCCTATAGGTATACGCCTTCTGACTTAAAAACCTATAATTGTTTTCTTAAGAGTATGATAGTCTTTTGCTGTGTCTTCTTGGCCAGGTGACAGTCGGTCATTCAATCAAACATTTATCTAGCTGTTGTTGTGAAGGTGTTTAGTGGTTGTGCTTAAAGCTCGCTCACATAGTTGATTGATTTTAAATAAGGGAGACTGACCAAGATAATCTGTATGGGCCTGATTCAGAACTGAGGTCATCCTGAAGAAGAAGTCATTCTAACTGTGGGCAGCAGGTTCAGACCATGTCTGAGAGTTACAGCCTTCCTTTCCTGACTGCCTGCCCCACAATTGTGTGCCCAGTTGTCTCTTGTAGGTCTCCTCCCACTTTCACTTTCTTGGGTCAACCCTGACTGATACAGAGATTAACAAGCCTTGTGTCAGTTGCTGTGATTCACTGGCCTTAGACTTTCATTTCAACCCTTCCTATCCAATGATTTTACAAATGGCCACATCATATCAGCTGAGGGTAACTTCAAAATCTTTTAGCAAGTCCTATCAGCACTACAAGTTTTTGCATGATCTGCAGAAGAGTCAAGCATGACATATCTATTCACCTCTTCCTTTGGAATGGTTTGGGTTTTTCCCTTCAATCATGTTTTTCCCATTACATATACTGTATTAAAAACATTGTGACATTCCCTGACTGACTTCCTTCTGTCTTGAAGATAAATTCTACTGTTGTAAGCTTTTAGTAAAGGTGGTAGCCTCCAATTTCTACTCTCTTTCTTAGTCTTTGACATTCATTCTTTATTTCTTCTTCATTCTATTTGCCCAAGGTTGCCCAAGGTTACCCATAAAGTCCTCAAAAAGTTTTGTCCAGGGGTTTGGGATGTAGGAAGTGAAGCAAGTCCTGGGTTTAATCCCTAGCACACACACAAAAAAAAGTCTTTACTTCCTCATTTTTTGGTGGCTTAGGTTTGCTTACACTTTTCCCATTTTTAATCACTTTTTTTTTTTTTTTTGGCCTTTAAGTCAGTGCTACTCTACAATGAAGTTTATCTGCACAGCTTTTCCTTTAGTGGCACCTGACTTCACCACTTTTCATTTATAAGCTGACTAACACTCATCTTCATTGCTCTAATAGGAGTCTAATGTTTTTCGAATTTTTACCTGTCAAGCTTCTTCAGACTTTTAGAAGAAGAGAGATTCATTTGTTGCTGCAGATGGAGTTTCAAACAGCATCTTATTCACTTTATGTAGCACACTGATCACTGTGTGTTGTGGAACATAACACTACTATTATTGCTATTAACTGGCATCCTGGTTTTATGTCCATATTGTAAGCTCCATGGGAATGCTGGGCTTCAACCTCAACTCTGGCCTCCTCATTCTAAATAGCTGGCTTCACCTCTCAGGTATTTATTGCTATAGGCACCACCATTTTTTCTCCAAGTATAAATTAAATCTCTCTCCTAAATTGTCATTTTCACAAAACAAAAAGATATACATCCTTGAATAGCTTTTCCAACTTAGATAGCTTTTTAAAAAAATATTTATTTTTTAGTTTTAGGTGGACATATCTTTATTTTATTTTTATGTGGTGCTGAGGATCAAACCCAGTGCCTCATGCACGCTAGGCGAGCGCTCTACCACTGAGCCACAGCCCCAGCCCCTCAACTTACATATCGTTTGAAGAGGAGATGCAATGACAAATCTGTCAGTTTTCACAAACCACATCTTCCAACTCAGATTCCAGAAAGAGAAATCCCACCTGCATGTGGCTCTCCTTTCTTTCTGCATGAACAATGGCTTCTTCTTTGAACTCAGCTTGATTGTTGGAACTAAAATTACATTGATTTTCTCTTCTCTCCTTACTTCACTCTTTCTGTTATTTGTGCTTACTCTAGCTTGTATATATTTCCCCCTAATGATCTGGTTTTATCCTCTTCCACTCCACCACTTGTCCCAAGTAAAAGTCTATCTTCCTAGGATGTCCCTCTCTCTTCCACCATGCCCTTTTGCTATTTCTTTCCCTAATGGTTCCAGACAATTTGGACTCCTGGTGCATATCCAGCTTGCCTGCTTGGCTTGGTTTTAGAAATGATCCTCAAGCAACCAGTACATGGAGACAGGACACAGAGGGAGATTGAGCCTTGTGAATTAAGGAGCTGAGATCCAGGTAATGAGGAGAGGCCCAGGAACAGCTAAGTCACAATATGTGCCTTGATGGTATGAGCTAAACCACTAGTCTCCTGCTTTTACTATAACCAGTTCCAAATCATCCATACTGTGTTTAGAAAGGAAGATCTTTCTAAAATGCCACTGTTCTGCTTAAAATTCTTCAATGAACCCCCAGACTGTAGGATGAAATCCAAACTACATTGGCGATCAGTCTTCAACTGACCTCTGCTACTTCTCATGCCTCATCTTGCATCACACTTTCATTGGCCTGTATCTCAGTGTGCATAAGTATGAGTGCATGTGTGTGCATATCTGTGCATGGAAGGGGGGTGAGTTAAGCTAGAAAGCTTAAAAAAATATATAGAAGTCCAAAGGTGTAGGTAAAAGGCATGACAAATCTGGAAATGGACACAGATAGCTATTAAAATCAGGTCTGAGCCAAATTTTAGAGTAAGACTGAAAGCCATGGGGTCAAAATCAAATAGGATAGTGCTAGTAGGAGCCCTGAACACTATCAGTGCTCACAGTTGGCTCCATTTAAAAGGTTTGGCTGGGGTAAAGTTTGGTACATGCACTTCTTCTGTGATAATTCTCCTGGGCAGTGGGTCTCAAGGTCATCTTGGATTTGCCAGCTAGCACACCTGGTGTGACTAAATAGTTAAGGACAACATTGGGCTGAGGCCCCTCCCTCACCATGACTCAGGTGTTGGAAGCTATTGTTAGCCTCTGGGGTAATGAAGTCTGCTCCTATACACTGTTGTCTCTGCCCTCAGCTTTGAGAGCTACATGGAAAATAAGGATTGGGCAAAGTTTCTAAAGAGCATCTGTGCTGGGGAGCAGGGAAAGTGGAAATGGAATGCCATCTTTGTTCTGGTTTTTAATTAGTTTCCAAAAGTGATCCAACAGATTTTGACTGGGACAGATTTTGTACTTGTATTGAGAAAATAAGGTTTCTTCCACTCAAATTGTTTCCCTGATGTCAAATTGTTTCCCTGATGTAAAGCTTATGGATTTACTGTTTTGCTAGAAAAGCCTTTTTATTTTTTGTGCTAGGGATTAAACCTAGGGACTTGCACATGCTTTGCTTCTCACATCCCCAGCCCTTGGACAATTCAGTACTAAGAGAATTAGTACTGAATTGCCTTTTGATATAGAAAAAGAATATCTCACTGATCTTTTTAAGTAAGTGATAGTTTTTCCAAGTACCTTCCAGATGTTGGAGTTATAATAGTGTTTGAGAGTGAAAAAGAGAGGGGAGATAGAGAGAGAGAGAGAGAGAGAGAGAAGCTATGGGTTTCTGTTTGGAGGAGTGTTTTAATTGTTATACTTAGTTTTAGTGGTGCTGAGATATATAGTATAGCAAGCTATATGTAGACAGGGCCAGGATTCTACACACTACATTTCACAAAACCATCAGTAATAGGATAAGGAGCAGAGGGCAGATGGTTTTGGACAACCAATATTTTGAAAAGCACTTTCCTAAATACATGATATAAATTGATACCTGGTATCAGAGCTCAGGTTTTACATTAATTGTGGAGGCAGGACTCTCCCTAATGAACACAGGGTAGGGGTAACATTAGGTGCTCTTGTTCTGCCATACTGGTGAGGGTATTAACTTTCACTGTGACCACTGCCAATGAGAAGGTCCATAACAAAATCCATCATAATGGCAGCCTATGAGACCCTGTGGATTAAGAGCAGATCTAGTCTCTGTTTGGGGACTTGGGGCATAACTAGCCCAAGGTCATGCGTTCCAATGGTTGGTGTGCAGGAATGAGTTTTTAATCATAAATGGAACAACCAGAAGTCCCTGTAGTCATGCTTAGGGTCTTGAATGGCTTTTAAAGATCAGCCAGTTTAGTAAAATAGCAATAAGGCAAAGCCATAGTAGTTAAGTTATCTGTTTATAGGAATAACTAGCAGAAAAATAATTTATTAGGCAAAACCCTTCCATTTCTATGTATAATACCTTTTACATGTCATTCTTAGATAAGTCTAAATTTCAGCAAATGAACAGCATAAGCTAGCTACCCCTATCTTATTTTCTCTAAAAAAATAAACAAAAATCTGTGAAATGGAAGATCTGGCACCTACCAAATAGATTCAAAGACATAAGTTGCATACTTGATCTTTGGTGCATCCTTAATAGTGTGAAGATTCTGTCACCCCTTAATATTCTGGCTTATGAGACAAAGTAGGTGGCCACTCAGGTGTCAGTTGATATAAAGCTCAATACTGGAAAAATGAGGCCCTCTAGCCCAGCTTAGTCATAGTACCTGTTTGCCTAGCTGCTCTGTGTTCCATAGTCATCCTGGATGGTCCAAGGTGACAGAATTCTCCTAGGTAGTACTTCCAAACTTTGGGGAAGTTAACTCACTCTGGTACTAGATTTAGTTTTACTTTGGGAACACTGCATTGCTGGTAGCGTAACTGTCCATGGAAAAAAACAAGATAAGCCAAAATCGGGCAGAGGAATATATTATTTAGGAGGAGAAAGCTCATTTTTCTCTTACATAACAGTCTGAGGTGAGCATTTCATATTGGCTGGCAACTCTACTTCATGCTGTCATTCAGAGCCCTGGGCTGACAACAGTTCTGCCATCTCTCTCAGCCAGGAGGAAGGATGTAGGGAGATAGAGAAGGCTCTCACTAACTTAAAAGCCCCAGCCTAGAAGCAGCAAATATCACTACTACTTACTATTAGTGATGACTTAGTCTCATGGACCACAACTAACTATAAGAGTCTTGGCAGCCATATGCTCATTACAACCCTGTTAACTATGGAAGAAGAGATAATAAGTTTGATGGGCAGCTAGCCTAGCAGTTTATATCATAAACAGATACATTTGGAAGTACAAATATATACTAGTGTTTTGCAGGAGAAATTCAGATCATGTTGGTTTCAGCTCATTCACCTTTTGCAAAGGATCTCTATCAAAACTTGATCTAGAGCCACCTGGAAAGATATATGTACAAATCCTACCTAGAAATACTGATAGACTCGATATTTTGATTAGGAGTCAAAGTGAGGATGAATACGTATATTTAGGCAAACTTTCCTTGAGTGACTCTGACAAATGCCTCTGTTGAAAACCACTGCATGAAGATGTGGAGATACTGCGCAGAGTAAATCAGCACCCACTGGAAAATTAGCTAGATAGGTAACTTCCTGTTGTCCATCTCCGAGTCCAGGTGAAGTTGTAGATAGCTTCATAACTTGAGCTTTGTATAGAGAAGATCAGAGAGACCTGAGTCAGTTCAAAGAATCTCTGACAATGACAGCACTGAGAACACATTAGAGGTATTGTCAAACAAGATCAATGAGGGAAGTCCACAAGTCTTCAGTTCCCTCAGTAGTGGGGACCTAGGGAACATTATCCTTGACTTGGGAAAGATCAGGTTGGGAAGCAAGCTGAGTCCACTTAACCATGGTCAGTGCATCTGAAAATGGACCTAGAGAGGGGAACTCACTTGCTCCCTTAATTCATTGCTTCTCAATTCTAGCTATTTTATATCAGATTCCTACAGAGAGCTCTCAGATTTGTCAGTGTCCAGACTCATGCCAGAAGAAATAAATCAAGATCTCAGAGAGAAAGAGTGGGCTCAAGAATCTTCAGGTTTGTTAATTCTCCTCACATATTTTTAAGCCATTGTAAGAACTTATAACCTCTGTCTCAGCTCTTAACCTAAGGAAAAAGACACACGACTCTGACTATTTATCCACATGCTCCAGTTTACCTCTCCAGCCTCTGTGTTTAAATATCAAAAGTTCCCCCATCTAGTTGACCCAGTATTTCTCCTAGGAACTAGTGTTTGGGTAAGCAAAACAGAAGGGTAGAAAGTTCTAGAAGTTCTGAACTAATTTCCCTTGATTCATTCATTCATGGGCAAATGTAAACAGAGCACCAACATGGTGTGAAGGAGACCCTGGTTAGTTAACACTTCTTTAAAGTTAAATTTTGGACAAATGTTTTAAGGTCTGGCTTAAATACTTTAACACTACTCTGAACAGTGCTATAAACTTATTTAATCTTACAAGGGCTACTGCTCTTTCCCAAAGTGCATTTTGCATAATATTGTCTGCATTATTGTAGAAATAGGGGTTTTACAAAGTGTCCTCATTTTTGGAAGTCAAATCACTGAAACAAAGATTCCTTTATTACTTTGAAGTTCCCAAACTGTGTTCACATAGTCACTTCCTCTACTACAGAACAATTCCTAACCATCCCTTGCAATAGAAGCAGCAGTAACAGGAGTTAAACAAAATGTCTTCCTGCTGTTCATGGTATTTTGCACTTGAACTGTTTTTTGCACCCATCTCTGGTGTGTTTTATCATCTGCAAATTAACCTAATTGTACAATCATCAGATATGAGTTGTACATTCACTTATTCATTCACCGAAATGTCAGCAAACATCCATCTGAGATTGCTTTGTATCCTCATGTGGATCCGTTCATTCATTTATTCATCATTCAACAGGCAGTCAGTGGAAACTTGCTCCATTCCAGGGTCTAGTCTGCATGTGCTGAGATGACAGAAGTGACAACATCGCCATTCATGTTTTTGAGGAGCTAATGTTGCATAGGGTTTTTTTTGACAGTGCTATTCATGAATAGTTTCCCCTCACTGGAACTTTCTGTTCTTTTCCCTTCACAAAAACTGCTCAACTTTTGACATCTTCCTCTTTTGTCTTGTGGACCCTATAGAAAGGTCTTTCTTTGGCTCCCTCCTTTTTCTCCTCTTCTCTACCCTCAGACAGGGAACATACTAGTGCCCTCCCAGCAGGAGCACAGGCTGTCCTCACCAACATTCTACATATTATGCCTAAATGCCAACATAACCATTGGCCAAACAAGGAAACAGTTGTTCCTCAGGATCCACAGGGGATTGGTTTCAAGATCCCTCTTGGATACCAAGATCCAAGGATGCTCAAATCCCTTAAATAAATAGCATATTCCCATACACTTTAAATCATCTCTAAAATCACTTATAATGCCTAATACAGTGTAAATACTATCTAAACAGTTATAGTGCACTGTTTAAGGAATCATGACAAGGAAAAGGTCTGTGCACATTCAGTACAGATGCAATGCTTTTTTCCCAATATTTTCCAACTGCAATAGGTTGACTCCATGGATGTGGAACCAACGAACACAGAAGGTGACTCTAGATGCTGATATTAAGATAACTTCCTCCAAACCACATAAATCCATGAAGAAACCAGATCCAAGCTCTAAGTCTTTTTATTCTATCATGATAACTTAAACACAATCTCCCTGAATCAATTAATATTATCTTCTAAAAGCAAACAGTTATAAGTAGCTAATTTTCGTAGAATAATTCTATTTTTAATTTTCCCTTAATCCTGGAGTTGTGCCTCTTCTTTTATGTAACATCCCCCCCTGTTTTTTTTTTTTTTTTCCTTAAATCACACTTAGAAATAGCAATAAAATGACAATAGTTGAAGCCTAACTGGCAGGTTTCCCTGACCAGGTCACGAGTTTACTTGGTACTCACGGATCCCATTGGGGTTTGTTGGCAAAAGGGCAACTTCTAAAATGCTGAGGTAGCAATCCTGGGTCTAAGGATATTGAAGGAATTGTTCAATAAGTGACCTAGCTTCTTTTTTATGAATGGAGGTCAAGATAAGAATCTATAGACACTCTGGCCCTCTCAATCCTTTAAATCCAGGGACTGTTGAGAGGAACAAAATTACAGAGATGAAGTATTTGAATAACACAGACCTGGATTTCTTCTAGCAACTGACTTGTGACGAGAGGAACAAAAAGGCCAACATTTTACTTAATTTATCATCATATTTTTCTAGAACTAGAAATCTTGCGGTGGGCGGGGGGTGGGTAGTAGACATTCTCTCATTCTTTATTCAGAGGCAGCAGCAGCTTCCCCAGCCTCCCTTTCCAGTCCCCAGCCAGTTCCTTTTAGCCCCCTGTGCCATTTCCACGGGCCTTTCAGACATAAGCAGGTCAATAAAGAAGGCACAGTCTTGTGAGCACAAACTTTGGTCTACTCACCAGTTGGGAGGTAGATTATCAGGACATCCTGAAGTCAGGAGTAGGATTCTAAGATCCCCTGTTCATGGAGCTGTGCCAGTGACCACCTGAACACATTTATGAACTAAGATATCTGAGAGCTATTTTTAGATGAAAGAAAGGGTAAAAATGTTGGTGCAAGGGTGTTCAGGAGAAAGAGCTAAAAGAGGCAGGGAGGGAATAAAAAAGCTTAACAGAGGTGAAAGCTGTGACACGTATCTTTCCTCTCAGCTTTAGGAACAGGCCCTGAGGCTCCATAGGAGCAGAGGGCAGAACAGAAGTAGAAGGCATTGTGTTCATGAAAGACTGAAGCTCAGAGCACTAACAGCTGCTTTAAGATCCTGGAGCCCGCGCTCTAGGCAGAGCTGAGCAGAAGGGTGTTCTCCCCTTTTGACATTGATTGTCCTTACAGCTTAATGAAACTGGGGACATTCAGGTAGAACATACTGGCTGAAACAAGAAATTCATTCTAGAGTCACTTGTTTTGAAATTTGATCTTAAGAACATAAAGGAAAGAAAAAAAAATTATGAGTGAAAGGAACAAGTTTGGTCCTACTTGACAGCATGCAATTTCTGACCTTCCTCTCAACCAGGCTGCCCTAGGGGAATTAAAAGTCCCTTCCTAGAATTTCCTTGGACACATGTGTCCACCCCTCTGTCTTTAAGTCATATCAACCCAATTATATTACAGCAAAATAAAACTACATTTTTAAAAGTCCCAGGTAGCCCCAACTCCAGTAGAGGTCATTAAGTGGCCAGCACCATCTGCTTTCTTCTCCTCAACTAGCTCCATCCCCAGGACGCCCTGATACTAACCACAGACCAGAGGCCAGAATCCCATCCAGGATTTCCTGGACTCTTTAACCTTAAACTAAATTTAGCCCACCCAGTGCTTCATGGGAACAAACTGGAGGGTAGAAGAGATGCTCTGACAACATCCTTCCCCAGGGAAATCCTTAAAAGATGAGAAAGACGAGGTGAGGTTCCAGTTACCCTGGTCACCTAGTTGGTACTGCTGGTTCCCCTAGAGCCCACCAGGAAACAAGCTCCAAAGAGGAGAGAGCACAGTGTCCTTTTTTCCCCTCAGGGTGTCTGAACAAAGGGGTAGCTTATCTGTAAATAGTGTTCTTACACAAGTTCTAGAATCACTGTTCAATTAGGAGAGTGACACCTAGGTGCTCACTGATATTTCTAGGATATGCAAAGAGAGCTAGAGGTCCTTCAACTGCTGGGGGACAATGTGAGCCACAGAAGTAGGTGATGACCCTTGAGGAGCTACATTCAATCAAACCCCCCAAGACAAATACCATGGAGCAGTTGCACCTCGGGAACCCTAAGCAGACTGAGCTTTCTCCTTCCTTGAACAGAGCAGGCACATACTAGGAGTGGAAATGGCTCATACCAACCAGAGACTCTGGTCAAAAATTCATCCGGCTCCAACAGTACTGGAGAAGTGGGTAAAATATTATTATTTTGCATAGCCTGAAACCTCATGGGGTTTTAGATTATAGTAATGTTATCCATTACAGACTATCAAAAGAAGCATTATATCACTTTGAAAAAAATTAGGATGTCCCCTAAAGCAAAACTTAAATATATATGCCTTATGACCCAGAAATCCTACTCCTATATATATGTCTAGGTGAAAGAGTGTTTGTAGCCACCAAAACACAGATGACAGAATAATTACAGTACTGTTGTTCATGACAGCCCCAAACTGAAAGCAACTAAAAAGTATACCAACAGTTGAATGCTGTGTTGTGGTAAAGAGAATACTCAACAGCATTGGGAAGAGAAAGAATTACTGCTGCATGCAATTTCACAGTTGACTCTCAGAGACATGACATTATACAAAAGAATCCAGAAGCAACAAAGTAAATAGATATGATGTCATTTATGTGAGATTCAAAAACTAACCGGTAGTAATAGAATTCTAAAAAGTGGCTGCCTTACTAGGTAGTGTGAAAGCATCAACAAGAGCACCAAGAAAGCTTTATATCTTAACAAAGACAGTGGGTACCTGGGAATACACAAAATATATTGAGTTGTTACACTTTGTCTTTCATTATTTTTTTTAAATGTACTTAATTACTTTCAGTATTGAGGATCGAATGCAGGGCCACTGTACCACTGAAATACATTATAACCCTTTTGCTTTTCTTGTTGAGGGCCACAACTGAGTCGGGTTGACGCATGGCATTTTTGCCAGAAGTAGTGGTTGAGAGGTGACGCCATCGAGCCATTAAGATAATGACTTTTAAGTTCTCTCGGAGTTCCTGTTGAGTTCCGGTTGAGCTCTCGTGGGGATTCCTGAAGAGTTCGCATTGGTTGGGAAA
This sequence comes from Marmota flaviventris, assembly GCF_047511675.1. NCBI lineage: Eukaryota > Metazoa > Chordata > Mammalia > Rodentia > Sciuridae > Marmota > Marmota flaviventris. Next base: position 65,641,239 of record NC_092504.1, read on the forward strand.
GTGCCGGAGGAGGGATTTCCGGTTGGTGGTTCCTGGAGGAGCCGTGTGGCGTTCGAGAGAGTTCCCGGGAGCGTATGTGGAGTGTGCTGGTGGAGTTCAGAAATAAAGTTTGTTCCTGCTTCAGTGGCTCATGATTTGTGCCCAGCCAGACTGCGGCATTTTCTCTTCACTCCCCCACACCTCTCTTTCTTTCTTCAGGGTCTCCCTGGATTGCCCAGGCTGGCTTCAAACTTGTGATACTCAGGAGCCACTGGAATTACAGGCATGTGTCACCAGGCCCAGCTGGTATACTTTAAAACTGGGTTTTTTCTACATGTAAGTTATACATCAATAAAAAGGGAGAAGAAAGAGGGGCTGTACATTTTTTTAAAACAAAAGAATCATGAGTTTGCCTGTTAGCATATGGAAATGACTGGAAATCAAATAGGAAAAAGTCAGCTACATTTTTGAGAGAGTTGTAGAGCTTGGGATTAAAATGAGCAGATAGGAGGCTAAGAAAGTAGCCTATCCTCTAAAGCCACCTTCACATGTGGCTAAGGAGAAATAACCCCTCTCCCAGGAAGGGCAATAGCCTGGGAAGCCAACCCCAGAGAGAGAAGCTAGGCCCACTTCAGAGTAAGCTGCTGCTCAGATGCCAGCACCTCATAATGGCAGTTGCACCCAAATTCCCCTTTCCAGTGGGAATATTTAATGTGGTCATCTCTTTAAGTCTGACCACTGGGTGTGGCATGGATGCAGGGAGGTAATTTGTCACTAAGGCAACGGGTATATATGTCTCCAGATTCAGAGAAGCCCATCTAGAATCAAAGAGAAGGCTCTGATGAGGTCCTACATGACTGGGCAGTAACTCCATGAGGTAGATAGCATAATCTCATCTTCATTTAAAAAAGAAGAAGAGGAGGCTGAGAGGTTTAGTCACTTAGCATCACTAATGCATGTTGGAGGCAGCACCTTTTATGGGCAATTCAGCTCCAGAGTCATCTAGTGGTTACATGTGAACTGGAAATTGTATTACCTGATGCTTAGAATACTACAAATGTTACATAGCTTATTGTTCACCAGCAAATCCATAACTAATAAAGCCCATCTGAGATGTGAAAATACATTATCATATTCTTTAGAAGCTAAAAGATTTTTAGAAATACTTTGGGAAGCTAGGAGGAGCATCAAAAAAATGGTCATAATAAAATAATTGCCCCCACCAAGAAAAAGAGTGACCAAAGGCTAAAACCAGAGACAAGAAGCAGATGCTCTGGGGGGGATCAGGCCCCAAAGCTGCACAGTGGCTCTCCCTCCTTACAGTCATGACTTCTGCCCCAGTTCTTCTCTGTAAGAGAAGGGGTGCGTGTTTCTGTCCTTTCCACATAAATCAAAGAAAAACTTTCAAAAGGGTTCCTCTGCTGCAACAGGAGCAGAAGGTGCTGCAGGGAAGCACAAGGGCAGGCAGAACATTTGCAACCTTGCAGGGTTCTTCCTCTGAGACACCTGGCAACACTACTTTGGTGGTGATTCAGGTCTGAGTCCGGAATTATCTTAAGCAGTAACAGAGAAGCTGCCCCTCCAAATGCCAGACCACTTTAATGACACTAGAGAGCCTCAAGGTCTCTTCCTACTTGAGCAATGCAAAACGACAGGTTTGGATTCTGAGAAGCTTTTCCTTAAGACACCTTCTGCTTACTCCAGGCGCTGACTTGGGTGGCTCTCTAAACAATAGAAAACAGCACTTTCCTTTTCATCTTTGTCCCATCTGAATGAATGAAAAGAAAAGACTTTTCCAAGAATCTCTATCCAAAGAATACCATGTGAAAAAAGATCCTTCATCAGGAGGACATGGCACCTGTCTTTCCCACGGAGACAGGTGGACACTCACGGCATGCTTTTGCAGGAGCATCGGGTCTCTGGCAGGGGCCTTCTGCAGTTTTTTTCACAAGACACTGTGTTCAGGTGCTTTTTTGGCAGGCTGCCAGCTCAAGGCACTAATTAATTAAATAGCTCTCTTTGCCAAGGATATTGGCCATTTTGACATCTCAGTTGGACACCTGAGCTCATGGAGGTTCCGCTTTGGAAGAGCAGCTCTGCCTTCATCACATTGATCTCCCCGGTGGGAAAAGCCAAATGCCCAGAGTTGCAATAACCACAGTAAGTATCAGTTTTCTTTGCCAAGAAAACAGTGCACTCTTTTCTCCATCCTTCCCTTGGGGACAACTCCCACTGAGTCATTTACTGAGCTCTCTGCTTATCTTGCAATTCCACACCAACAGGATCATTAAAAAAAAAAAAAAAAACATATACATGGAGACAGTTTCACAAGGCTGCATGGTCTGTGGTTTTAAAGAAGATTATTAAATTTAGGCGCAAGCCCAAACAGATCAGGACAGAGCTCATGATCTCCCAGCAATAATGCAAGCGTTAGCAACATTGGCAAATTATCCTACTCATTTTCATGCTGCTGGCAGGTTGGAGGGAAGACCATCACCCAGTCCCTGACAGACCACAAATGGCCCTTAGCCACCAAGCAGACAGAACCTATTCAGTAACTCAGAGATGCATACAGGTTGTCCTGGTAAAAACTTAGAATGGGAGGAGAATGTTAATGGCTTCCCAGGGAGAGCTGTGCTCATCCTCTTCTCTGCTATCAAAACAATTAGTTTGATTCTACCCACTTATTGACTCTTGATTTTACTTCTTAGAACATTTTTTTAAGATTTTAAAATAACAAATTAAATAATTAAATAATAATTCAGTAATAATTTAATAAAAATAATTAAATTAAAAAGTAAATAATTGAGGTAAAACAATTAGTTTACATATTTATTATAGAGCTTACTTACCCTTTTGTGATTTGTTTATCCAAGTGTGGTTTCATTCTTCCTCCCCCACTAAATCATGAGCTCATTTATAACATAAATTCACTTGTCTTTTAATCCTCCAAATAATCCTGGAAGATCTTTAATACGTATTGAATAATTAACTAATTGGGTCTAGGTGAATCCAAACCATTCTTTCAGCCAGGACCTAAAGAGCATTTGAATAAATTTGGTGTGTCTATTACAGGTAGAGTGGGAAGATGTAAACAATTAATAACTTACACCTTGCTATCTGATATTAGGGGAAGGAAGGAAGGAAGAAATGGGAAAGGTGGTAAGGGAAAGGAGGAGAGGAGAGGGGAGGAGCAGAAAAAGCTAACTAGAGAAATGGGGAAAAAGAGGAAGAAAAACGAAAAAGATTTATGCAAAGCTATTGAGTCATACAGGCTAGAAATTATAGTTGCAAAAATACCTGGTGCTAGGGCATACCTATTCTAAAATCCAAAAACAGGATCTTTCCCCAATACAATGAAATTTTTGTGGTCAAATCCACAGTAATAGCGAAATGCTAAAAAACTAAATCGTTCTGCTAATCCTCCAAATAAATGTATTCAAGCAGCTATAATCTCCATAAATATAATTCAGTTTCAGGTGTCAAACTAAATTTGCCTAATCTGACACTTATCTCTGCTCAAGCAGAGCAGAAACATAAAATTTAAACCATCAAAAACAGGTTGCATGGAAATTTGGTAATAGATTCAGAGCTATTCCTTGTCCAGAGGGAAAGCAGAACTGTAGGGCCCCTGGAGGATTCAAACTTCTTGAAATTTCACAAAATCTACCTCTATCCCTCTAGACTTTTATCATGAAATAGTCAACTTGGCAACATCCTTATGACTCCCTGAATCCTCTACCTTTTTGACATTGTTACTATTGCTACTGACAGGATAAAGAAAAGACAACTTGAAACACAGTCCATGCAGGAAACAACATATATGTAGTTCAGAATATATTTACACCATGAATTTCTTTGGAATCAAATAACACTTCTAAAATATCACTAAATTAATCCACTTTGGCTTATTTTCTGTATACATTGAATCAATCCCATATTCCCCAAAGATTTGACAACTGCCCATTCCCCAATTTAATATCAATATTTGGAGGCCCATGGTTTATAAGACACAATGTTAAATATATGATTTTCCATATAAAAATCTTTCTGTATATGAGATTGGAAAGATAATGCTCTGAAATGGCACACCTAGAGCTCTATAAAATGCTGTAACTTTTCAAGAATTGTTTTCTGCTTTCCCAATTGTTTTCTCATTACCAATATCCCTTGTGATTTTTATTATATTGTAAATTCTTGCTATACAAAGCAAAATAAGAAAAACAAAGAATACAAAAGCAAATATAATGGTTCAAAACTAAAGGACATGAGAAAAAAATAGAAAAGAACGAGGAATGACAAGATGCAGTAGAAGCACTGGACAGCCACTGCTTTGCCAGCTTAGCATCTATCCAACTTCCTTCATCTGTCTTTGGGGAACCAGTACATCCCCTCTTGGGCCAGAGATTTGGACAGCCCTGATAAGAATTTTAACTCAGAGGTGGGTATATAACCCAAGCCTGCCAGTCAGCATATCTAACTCTTCAGAAATTGAGATGCATTCATAGGTTGTTATGTGACCACGCCAGGTCAATAGGGGTCAATTTGGAGGTTTTGCTTTGAATCATAGATAAATATAATAAGTTTTTTGTTTCCAAGCCTGGTCAGATAGTAGTCATTTTGCTACTTCATGGGAAGATCCTGTTGGAGAATAACAACAAAATTGATGAAAGCATAACCAAGTTATGAAGAGAATAAGAAAAACTTCTAATGGCATCACTTTACAATCTGCATCCGGTCATGCTTAAAATACACTATTTCAATTAAGTACGTTATTTTTCTTAAACTAGTTTGAATTGGTCTGTGTTACTAATAGCCATACTACATAGAGTTCAAATTCCTGTCATATAATACATACTTTCTAATTAATCAATAATTGATGTTGATATAATTAATATCCATTAATGAGTTGTTCAATATATAATGAAAAAAATCTCACATTGACCTTGAATGATATTAACTGTAAGTGAAAATCCTTTAGAGCCCACTTGGATTCTTTATCAGTAGTGGGGGAAATCACTTGAGCTCTGGAGTCAGACATCCCAATTTGAACCTGGGCAGCCTGCATCTTACTATTGGGTGACCTCGGACAAGTTAATTAACCTCTCTGTGCTTCCATTTCATCATCTAGAAATGGTAATGGTAATTGTATTTCACGAGTCTATTGTGAGGATGAAATGTACTGAACACTATGAAGGGTTTATTATAGTCACTGGCACATAATAAAACTTCAAAACATGTTACATTTTTCTAACAGTCCATAAAGGTTAGTCTTTATTTTTCTCATCCAGCCACAACACTGGCCTCTGTGGCCTTCTACATATGCTCCAGGCACATTGAGGTCTTAGGGATTACACTAGCTGTTCCCTCCATTTATAAAATGCTCTTCTCCCAAAGATCTAACCCACCCCCTCTCCCCACTTTGACCAAACGACACACACCTTTTACATGATTAACCTGCTTAAAATCACAAGAAACTGCTCCCATCAAGAACCTCTACACCCCTATTTTTCCACTTCACATTTTAAAATGTTATATGCAGTTAATCTCTTTTGTGTATTATATATTGTCTGTATCTCCAACCATTAGAATAAATTCCAAGATGGCAGAAATAATTTTTATCCATTGTATTCACTGATGTGAACTGGTACTTAAACATAGTTAGATTCTTAAAAATACATGATGCTAAATCAATTACTAACATTTCCATCACCACCATTACTATTTTCCATCATAGCAAATCATAAAACCATAGTATTAAGAGTTAAAAATGACCATGGAGGTCTTCTCTAGGACCTTTTATAAAAACAGCCCTCTCCTGAAAACACTAGGTCTGGTTGACTCTATGTATTGCCCAAGCCTACAGAAGAACTCATAGTGCAAGTGCCATCTGTGGCAGATTCTGAATCACACAGTGCAGCCACCCCAGCCCCTTAACCAAGCATCTCTGAGGTCACCATTACACAGCTGTCTTATTTTCTGGTTGGTCTGAGCAATGACTTAGGAGATTATAGCAATCATCAAAGTGTAGGATTAAAATAATAAAGAAAAAACAATCAACATAGGAAGAGAGAGGAGGGATTGCTTTTGCCTATAGAGTACAGATCATTTGTGTAAACAAAAGGAAAAACACAGAGCAAAGCTGCTAAATCAGAGGTTGCAATTAGCTCAATTGTAGAGTAACTTGGTCCCATTTTGAGCAACAATAACCAGAGTGATCATTCTTAATTGGGGTAAATTAAGTATTCTGACTACTCCACTCTTATCAAAAGAATTGCAAGGCAGTGCTGAGATCCAATTTACACAAAAACTCTTCTTCATTCTTCATATTGAATCATCTTTTAACTTTTTCTGCTCCTTTTCACATCTAGCATACTTTGTAGGAAAACAAGATCGAATATCTCTATAAAAGCTTGTCCCCCAGAACATACTATGTAAAATTAAGTCTGTGTGCATTTGTGTGTATATGTGCTTAAACTTAAATAACTATAGCCCATTCTTTGTTATATAAGATTCTGGAAAATCTGAAAAGAAAATAGGCCACAAAGGAAAAAGAAAAACTTCGCACAGTACCCTGGAGGCTCAGAAATACAGCAATCAAGAAGAAAAACTACTTACTCACAAAAGAAACACAGTTCCCAGCCAAAAGGTCACCATAGTATCTTTAGTATATGATAAAGAAACAAGTGGAATCAAGCTAACAATTATGCAGATGAACAGAGTACAGTTTGTGACATTTGCCAAAAAAAATTGCAAAAAAATATTAGTGGCATTATTAAATGCCCTTTTGCATGTATAATTTGCGAGATTAGTCAACCCTCCTTTATTTCTACTATTCATTTTTGCTGTCACAAAAATCTATGCTTTGTTGTAGCAGGTGTACATGTGTAAGGGGTGTGCTGCTAATTATTATAGTTTCCAATATATCTTAAAATGTGTATTACACGGGCAGTTATGCCTGAATCACAGACTGCAAAGGTCATGTTCTTGAAACTTGTTTTCATGCAGATGTAGCCACGATAATTACAGCTCAAAGGAGACCGGAGCAACATATTTCATGACATTTGCCCTTAACTACCTTTCTTCCTATTAGCACTGTTACGGCTGCAGACAATGACTATATCATACAATCCATGGATCTAAATGTGCTGCTTATTCCAAAATGACAGTGACAATTATAGCAGCTGGTTGGAGGGAATAATGGGTACACTCCAGCACTGTCAATGGTGCAGTTAACCACAGGACTCCATTTTCAAAAATGCCCATACCTCAAAAGGCACAGGTAATGCTACTAATGTAATTCTGTTACAAAATTTAAAAAATAGTTATCATTAACTGTTAAGATCATTATATTTTATCTCATGTAAATAATACCTCAACAAAAAATTATTATAATTTATTCCTTAATTGTTGCTTAGGGTACAAGAAACACAGAAACAGATAATACATTTCTTCCAGTCATAAGACTATTTTCCACAACCAACTTTAATCCTATAAACTATGAGAACTTGCTTTGACCTTGGGTATGTGTCTTTCTTTCCCTTTGAAATTTCATTAGCATAAGCTTAAGAATAAAAAATTTCTAACCTAGGGATAGAATACTCCAACATTAAGGAGGAATCACTAGTATTCACTCTACTCTGTTACCTCCTTGGCTACTACACTGAGAGCAAGAAAATGCACATTTCCAGTAGCATTCCCTATTCATAAAGTCCCCCTTTCAATAAAGAGAACACACAAGCCCACTCCACCCACAGTATTGATTCTGTTTGGCCAAGATCACAATAATAAATGACCCCCCCTAATGTATGATAATGCCAATGGTCACGAGGGATTAAAGTTTAGAAAAGGTAATGGATTGCCAAGTGTGGTGGTGCATGACTGTAATCCCAGCTTCGTGGGAGGCTGAGGCAAGGGGATCATGGGTTCAAAGCCAGCCTCAGCAAAAGCAAGGCACTAAGGAACTCAGTGAGTCTCTAAATAAAATACAAAGTTGGGCTGGGAATGTGGCTCAGTGGTTGAGTGCCCTTGTGTTCAATCCCCAGTACTTCCCTCCAAAACAGAAATGTTTTGTGCTTCATTTGTTAAGAAATGCTCTGTGCTACAGAGCTAAAACCTGTAACAGTACTGAACTTGAGTATATTTTAATTATTAATAAATTGAATTATTAAAAATAGATACCTATATGAGGATATTTATTCAGTGCAACTAGAGTTTGCTTTGTTCCCAATGCTGATGCTAACCCATGACGATTGATGTACTTCCCTTGATATTTGTTGCTCTTCTGGAACAAAAAAGTCAGACTCAAAGCTACCAAGGCTCAAATTATTTTCAGCAAGGACAGGAATGGAATAATAATGACCAAATCCTAGTGCTCTAAGAATTTTACATAGCTTCACATATTCAATCCTTTCAATAATTCTACATATGTTGAAATATTTGTTTCAGTTTTAGAGATTAAGAGAGCCTAAATAACTTGGGCAAAGTTGTAGAGCGCATGGGTAGTGCAGCTCATGGAGACTTTAGTCACAGAAATAGGGCCCCAATGCTTGTGTTCTTAATCCCTACCCTACCACCTTACTGTCTCTCAGGAGAAGGGGATGGAAAAATGCAATAATAAAAACCAAAACCAGGCATTAAGACCTGAAAGGAAAGTACTTGGAATCCAGAACCAGTATCCTTATCTCAAACATTACAGATGAGTGCTAGAAACTCTTTCTTTGCTGGGAGAGTGAGAGGAGCAACTCCCCTCGTTCAGCAGGGACACAACTTTCCTTCCCATGAATCAGTGCCCATGTGGGCACATATGAAAGGAAGAAAGGGATTTTGAAATTGTGCATATGTCACCCTATAGCCAGCAGAGAACCTACAGTAAGGCAGCAAAAATAGCACTCTGCAAAACTGAACCTCTGCTGCTTCCCCAAACTCTATTTTAAAAGTAAACAGCCTTTAAACTTACTTGAAATGATACCCTTTGCCGTGACTATTCCAGAACATGGGATTTTGTCATTTCAGAGGCAAACTGAAGAATTTCCTCAATGTTGACAGTGTTGGCTTCGTCTCCTTGCCCTTTCTCAGGGCATGGGAAGAAGCCACTGTGACCTACCAGCCTGGAAATTCTGCCAAGAGGCTGGGAGTCATGGGAATTGGCCCAGCCAGCTTTGTAAAGGTCAACAGATGCCATCTAGACATTAAGTCATTAAAAAAGAAAGATGGACATAACAGTTTCAAAAGGCTGAGGAACCATCTGTGAATAAATATCTTAACCACTAATGTTACCAACTTGGACCAGTTTGCCCAGAGAACTAAGTCATCAACATTGATGAAAAGCTTGAATCTCCCAAGAACCCATGAAATTCAACATTCTAGTCACCTCCTCCTGAAGGAAAATAACCTTGTCTATGTGAGGGAAGCACCTGATGTCCATTAAAAATAAAAGTGTCATCCAGTGGGCTGAGACCATATGAGCACATCCTCTGCACATTTATATAACTGTAGTAATAGTAGAGAAACCAAAGTCAAGAGTTGGAAGGAACAGATAACATAGCCACAAATAATCCCACCAAATTACCACTGCCAAGAGGTATATTTCCTTTAGGTTCCCAATAGTCTAAAACCAATATTTTTTTATGTGATAGGAATATGTTTTCTGAACTATTTTTAGTAGTTTTTTTAAAAATAAATTTTTCTAAGTATCTTGTAACATCATTCAGATGAGTTAAGATGTCAGAAGTACAGGGAGAAAAAGCAGGGAGAGACATACAGACAACAGTCCTTTCTTATTCCTCCAAATGAATAATAAAACATCAAAATGGTAGCTGAATTTTTTTTAAGTTTATAATTTTTTAATTAGTTATTTTTAGCTATACATAATATTATGGCTCATTTTAACATAATTATAAAAACATGGGGTATAATTTATTCTAATTCAGTCCCCAGTTCTTCTCCTTTTCCTCCCCTCCTCCCTCCTCCTGTTCCCTTTCCTCTACTCTACTTATCTTCTTGCTATTTATTTATCTTTTTGAAAAAAAAATTAGTGCCTTGTGGACACACAAAAAGATGAAATTCACTATGGTATATTCACATATGTACGTAGGAAAGTTAGGTCAGATTCATTCCACTGTTCTTCCCTTTCCTTCCCTTTAATGCCTTTCATCTTCTCACTGATTCTCTTTCATTTTGATGGAATTTCCACTACCTTTCTTTTCTTTGTCCCTTACTTTGGAGTAGCTTAATGGTAGCTGAATTTTAACCTAAGATCTTATTTTATGACTAGAGATAGGGATTCTTTCTGGATAGGATTCTAGATTACCTTATGTACACAGAAATTAAGGCAGAATGAAGTGGGACATTTGGCTACCAAACTGGAAAAAAACCACTGATTTTCATTTCTAAGTAACTTGTAAAACAGACATCTCTACACTTTGACCCATCCCTGGGATTCATCTTTCTCTCTGACCCTTATCCTATCTGTCACTCTCACCTGTCCATTGCTTCCAGCCCCTCTGTGATCTGTGCCCCAGGGTGGTAATCACTTTCAAATTTAAATGCCAAAAGTTTAATAGCACCATGTCAGAAAGTTCCTGCACAAAAATTGCAGGATCAAAATAATTGCATCCAAATTTTTTGTATTGAGAAATGTAAAAGTATTAAGATATAAATATATAAACATAAGTGAACTTAAAACAGGTGGCATGAAACACTGGGGAGCATGCCTGAGGAGCATTCTCTGATGCTTATCAATCCAACACACATCTCCCATATTTCAACTGCAGTTAAATAGCATGGGGTGGAGAGGTTTTAAGGAAAACTAGACTGTGTGAATTAGGCCTAATGTGCAATAGTTTGAGTTGAGCTTAAAATGAGCCCTGAACTAAGACATATCATGTCTCAGCACATTTTCCCTCTGTAATATGTTAACAATAACAATAGGAGACACCCAGTAAACAATCCTTAGTAAATGAATAAATTCACATATCTTCCCTAGAGGTTTCTAGTTTATTTCTAAGGAATAAACTCATCTTTGACTAAAAATAAGAACCAGGATTCTTACAACTCTTTAGAAAGTGGTGTTTGTGTTTGGGAGACAGACCTTGGGGGATTTGCCATCTTTAGCTAAAGTGAACATTTTAATCTCACCAGCTATCCATTAACACCTGAACTTCATGCAAAAAGAACTTTCATAAATAAATTCTGAATATAAATATTCTTTTCTCAAATCCTATGAAAAAGAAAAAAAATTGCTTTTCAGAACAAAATGTCCCAGAATGATCTCACCCTAATTGATATTCAGGTACATAGTGAATTCATTAATTAAATAAACCTTTCTGAGTTCTTACTGCCTGCAAGGTATTGTTTTACTATTCCTAACAGAATCAGTCATTGTTCTCCTTTATAAGAGCTAATAGTTTAGTGGCAAGTTGGAGCCATAAATAACTATTGAAAGCCTAGTGGGGGATGGAGATAGTAGAATTCTAAAAGCAACAGTCCTGTGGGGTTCACATGCTGGCTCCCACCCTGCCACTGCCATGTCCTTCTGCAAGCTCATTAATGCCTCTCAGCCTCAATTTCTTTATCTGTTAAAAGGTAATGATGAGATTATTGACCCTAAAGGATAGTTATGAAAATCAAATGAGATACTCCATGTAAAGTGCTTCTCACAGATCTGGGAAAATCGCAAACGTGTGTCAAGCGGAGTGATTGTTGCTAGGTGTGTTAAAAGTTTGCACACACCTAGTCTGTAAATCCAAAATCTGAAATGTTCCCAAATCAGAAACATTTTGAGCACTGACATGATCCCTGAAGTAGAAAATTCTACATCTGACCTCATGTGATGTGTTGCAGTCAAAACACCGGTGCACTAAAAATATTGTGTAAAATTATCTTCAGGCTGTGTATACAAGATCTATATGAAACACAAGTGAATTTTGTGGTTAAACTTTGGTCCCATCCCAAAAATGTCTCACTGTATATATGCAAATATTCCAAAACCAAAGAGAAATACAAAACACCTACAGTCCCAAGCATTTTGGGATATTCAACCTATATTTAGATGAAATAAAAAATATTATGCACTCAGGAGATAAGACCACTAAACTTTCCTGGAGTAATCCAGAAATTCAAGAGTAAGTGTAGATATGAAGTGGTTACCCTGGGGCAGACAAGATGGAGAAGAGAGTATTTCAGGAAGAGGAAACTACACAGGCACAAAGGTAAATGTATAAATTCAGGAGCAGTGTGCTCAAGGCCCACAAACTCCAGGGTGTCTGGGGGAGTACCAGGAGAGGAAGTTGGAGATAATGGGAATAAGTCCTCAAGTTGAGTTGTAGCCAGAGACAATGGGTACAGGGGTACTTACTTGTTTTTTGTTTGTATTCTGGAAAGTAATAGTATTTTGGAAAATGGAGTGGAGAAGGAAAACTTGGTCTAAGGAAGGATTGAGGAGGAAATTGCTGCAACCTTTCCAGGGAAGGATTCAGAGGAATGATGGAGAGATTCCAGGGATATTTCAAAGTAGAATTTATAGGTTTTGACAGCTGGTTGGATATGAGAAGTAAAGGAAGAAATCAAAGATGATACTGACGTTTCTAGATTGAGATGGTGAAGCCATTAGCTGAGGTTGTGAAATAAGGGAAGAATGTTCAGGATGTAGAAAAGATTTTATTTACAGTTGGACATGGTCTGTGGGATACCAAGCTGGAAAAGACCTCCAATCGGTCAGTAACAGGGACCCTAGGCTCAGAAGAAATTTCATTATTTGAGACAAAGATTGAGGAGTGATTTTCTTTCTTTCTTTTTTCTTTTTTTTTAAATATTTTGTTTTCAGTTGTAGTTGGGCATGATACCTTTATTTTATTTATTTATTTTTATGTGGTGCTGAGGATGGAACCCAGCGTCTCACACATGCTAGGCTCTACCACTAAGCCACAACCCCAGCCCCCAAGGAGTGATTTTCTTAAAACAGATCTCCTTTTAACAGAAAAGATTGCCCAGAGATTGTTGATCTTATGAAGGTAATTATGTGTGCATTATATTGTGAGCAAATACCTGTAGATTAAATAAATGTTATAGAAATAGTTTTTTATATTAATAATCTATCAAAGTCCTTCTTGCTTTACCCATCTATACCGCAGAAAAATAACACATTTATGGAAGCAATTTACAATGCTCTTTTTCGAAATATTCCACTACATGAATAAATAATATAGGTGTTCAGCTGCAAAAGGATTAAACACTCGCTCATTCCACCCTCCTGCCCTATAAGAAAAAAATCAACCCAAAAAACAAAGGTAGATGAGGAGATCAGAGTCCTCTAAGGACAGACCTGCCTTTTGGTTCTCTTCTCCCATGAATTGTCTCTGCTTTCCTTCCCTCCTGTTACAAAGCAGGATGTGTCCATCTATCTTAGGTTAATCTGGACTTTAGTACCCACAGTCTTTAATCTTCTCAGTGACCTCACTCAGAGGCTATTCCTCATTCTCCTCTGAGATCCTCACTCTTGGCTTCCCTACTGTCTTCTTGCTACTAGCATTCAAACACACTTACCTGTCCCATCTTAAGAGAATTTCCCTCAACTTCATGACCCCTATTCAACTACTCATGTCTCCTTCGTTTTGCAACATATTTTTTAAAGGAGACTAGTTTACTTCTGTTTTCTCACCCTTTTCAATTCTAAACCCACTGCCATCTGGCTTCTAAGCCCATCACTTTGATCTCAATTAAACCAACAATAACCTGTGGTATTAATAAAGCCAGTGGTCACTAAGCAGTATTTTACTCACCCTCAGCAACTGTTTTGAGACTCACTACCTCTTTCATTATTTTTTTGAGTTGACTTCTGTGACAACACATTTTTCTGGTATCTTGAAACTTTTATAGCTTCTCAGTTTCCGCCAAAGTCCACAGTCTTCTCGTTGCTCTTACATGTTTGTTACCTTTCCTCACAACTCTTGTGAATTCTCCTTTGCACCCTGTATACTCTCTCTGGGCAATCTCTCGCATTCTCACTGTTTCATTCTCTATATTTATTTCTCCCATATCCACACACCCATCCCAGAGCTTCTCAGAGTTAGAGATGTCCATGCTCAGCTGTCTGCTGGTCATCCTGACTAGGAAATCACAGATACCACAACATTGACATGTACTGATCTGAATTCAGCTCCTCCCCTTCACTTGGCCCTCTGCTAGTGGTTCCTGTCTCAGAAAATAGCACAAATACTATGCCAGTCAGAAATCAGGGAATCACCCTTAGCTACTTCATCTCCTGTGGATTCAAACTATGATCATATCCTGTTGATTTTACACCCAAATTTTTCTTACTCCTCACTGTCATTATTCTGGTATTATTCACTACCTTCTCCTGCCTAGATTATAGTGGTACTTTTATACCTAAACTTACATGTCCAAAGTTTTGCTCCTTTAGCAGCCAAGTGATCTAAAAATAAAAATTATATTATATTGTACACACCTAGTATATTAAATTCAAGTCCTTTAAAATTTCTTATTATCCTTAGAATAAATCTAAATTCTTAATATAGTTGTATTAGACCATCCAGGATTAGCCTTCTTTTTGGCTCACAGCTTGCCTTCTCCATTTCAAACTGTAATTTCCAGACACTGAACTTTTTATAGTTCTCCCCTTCTCACCGCTGAGCATTCACACATTCCACCTTGTCCTCATGCAGCCAAATTTCATTCATGAAGTACTCCCTGGCCCACTGCTTAGGTTGGCTATTCCTGGTATGGGGTTCTCTAAGATTTATATATATATATAAATTCATCACAAATTTGTTAATTATTTGTTTAATGAGCATCTATCAGTTCTAAGAGGGTAAAGATAATGCATGCATAACTTATTCTCTAGGATATGTACCTAGTAGATACTCAGTGAACACTTGCCAGCTGAGATGGAAGAAAGGGCAGTCATAGAAACTGACTGTGTGACTGGGGATATAGTTTAGCAGCAGAGCATGAGGCCCTGGGTTCCATCCCTAGCACCACAAAAAAAATAAATAAATAGAAAGAAAGAAACTAATTGAACTACACCAAAGTATGCATGACAGAGTACCAGAAGCAGTAAATAAGCTGAATAATAGAATTGGGCTTATACATAAGCTTGATTGATCACGATTTTAAATATGGACAGGAATATATAAAATGGTCTACATTTATCCTTAAAAAATCATTTGCATAAATATAAAAGACAGTCATATTTTAACAGCAGCTTATGTGAAAACGTCTTAAGGGCATGTGCAAAAACTTCAAACTTCACATGGCCAACTGAAGGATATGGCTTGTAAGTAGGAAAGGAAGGCATCTTCCACTGTATTAGTAGCGTATTAGTGCTACACTCATGAAAGTCCATTGTTTGACCTTGCCTAGCCCTGTCTTATGCTATGCCTAGCATATACCAAGCATATGTGCCCACCAAGCTTGCTAAATTAAGAGTGGAGTTCCACGGTTCTTTTTGCCAGATGAGCCTAACTGGAGAATGGTATGATACATGGTTCTTGACATCAATAACAAAGACCGTACCAAAAACAAGACAACCTGACCTGGATGAAATGATAACAATGGTTTACATAATACCTATAATGTGTTGGCACTGTTGTAAGCATTTTATGTGTATTAATTCATGTACTCTATGAGTTAGGTATGAGTATTATTCCCATTTTATAGATGATAAAAGTGAGGTACTAATAGGTTATGTAACCAACCCAAAGTGACAGAAGTAGTAAATGGCAGAGATAGATTTTAAAACAGCCAGATTTCCACAGTTCATGCTCTTAGAAATCACTTATATCTGTATCCTCTTAGAACCAATAAGAAAAATCATTAGCCCAAGGATGGGATAGAAAGGAAATTCAGAAAAAAACATATTAACTAGATTCATACTTAAATAACAAAGCAGAAATCTATAGCAGGCAGGTATTGGCTTAGAAAAATGAACAACTTTCTAATTCTTAGGGTTGTTTCCAACCTGAGTGTTGTTAGTCAACACTCAGGCTCATCGGGTTCCCTGTAAATAGACTATCCAGGGAGAGGCTAGGGGTCTATCTATAAATAATATCAAAGGCATTACCCCAGAAAAAAGGTGAGGCTACAGGGTCCCCTAAAATGTCTTTCCTCTGCAAGATTTATGATCCTAAATTTAATACATGCTCCTCAAACCACTTACAACTCAGTGTAGAGAACAAGACAAACAGCAGAACTCAATCAAAATAGAGTTAATAAGTAATTAAAAACTATCAAAATAATAAAATGAATGCTATTCAGAGATAGAGTTAGAGATAGTCCTCACACTATCTCTAAAAATAAATATCCCAGCCACCTACTTCTAAATCAAGCAACAGTACAAACAGAAATAGCCCAGCAGACAGTGTCATGGTATACAATTCTGAGAAATGCCAAGTAACCAAGGTATTAGGCACAGATCAGCTCTCGATGCACCTGGTTTTCCATATCAATAGATAGTGTCAAAGAATTTATTTGAGTTGTTTGGACTGTGAAATCACCTCTTTCCCCCCCAGAAGGAGAAGACCTGGTTAAATCTGAGATTAAAGTGCTGGATAACAGTGACCCCTGGCCCAAGAAGCAGGGAATTAGTCACGCTGCTGAAGAGGCAGTCGTCAGACACAATCTATTACAGGGACATCTTCCATCAGTAGCTACTGAAGCTAATCCTTTTGCAAAGCATGACAGCTTCTCAAACTTGACTGTGGTGAATCCAAACCAGATTTTTATGCTGTATGATCAGCTTTCAAAAAACACAAAATCATTTTACTATTGCATTGAGTTTAAATTTATTAGATTTAAATTTACAAACAAAGATATAGAGGCCTGCAGTGCAGTTTATACAACATGATCTGAATTCCCCTGATGCTCATCTTATTTAATAAATTATCACATAATAGTGAGAAGAGAAATATATGGAACTGGAATCAGAGCTTCTCTATAACAAAATGCTGTCAAACAATAATGGAGTTTTCCACATCCTTAAAGTGAACCACTCACATTACTATCCTTGAAGAAAAAGGTTCAGGAATGTGATCAGAACATTCTCATTGGCACCACAGCCCTTCAACTGAATGTCACCAACTCTAAAAACGTTTAAAATTCCAAAAAATCTTTATCTTCCTTTATTTCAAGCATGCTGAAATTCTTGAATGCCAGCTTACCTTTTTGCAGTCAGATAAGGATTTATCACTGGCCAACGTGCTGAAAATGGTGGTCTGCAAAACAAGGAGGCAAACACATTAGAACTATCAAAGTACAACGATGTTGACCTTTCCTGTTCATTTTCAGTCAAGATGGGCACCATCTCCTGTGTCTCCACCGATTTCTCCAGATTTTAAAATATGCCTATCTGCCTTTCACCATTCCTAAGCTACTCTACCCAAGTTGGAACATTCAAATGAGCCAAGAACCATTCAATGAGGAAAGGACTTACATTTATTCGTCTTCATTTTACAGACAAGGTAACTAAAGTATAATTAGGTTAATTGCCAAAGATCACAGACCTTGGATATAGGTAGGTCAGGTATCAAAGTCAAGCAGTCTGATTCCAAGCCCCACCTTCAAGCACACATGATACTCTATCTTGAAGAGAGATGTGCAAAATGTTAAAGAGTCAAATACCCAGGTGATGGCACCTGTTATCAGCCTGAAGGGTAGAGCAGAGCTTCTCCCTATTGAAGAGATGTGTGAGTCTGAGCAAGAGTAGTAGGGATTGCCATGTCCTTCCTACCGTCTCTAACACACCCACTCACCCTGGGGTTGACTTCTTACATATTTGTGTATAGATCTGCTTGGCCTGATAAGCCACTCAAAAGGCATTAACATTTAAAACTATATTAGGACTTACATGCAAGTTTATTCTTTTTGGACTATGCTATGAACAGGATAGTATGTAGCTATGGCCAGTCACACACATGATAGTTTTTTTGTTTTTCTTAGTAAACTTCTTTACTTTTTCTTTCATTACAAAACGAATATATATTCTTAATGAGCAAATCTCCTTTATTCCCCATCCTTCTAAGGTAACCAATAATAAAAAGAAAGTATCCAAAAAACATGCATCGAATAGATATAAGAAAGATGATATTAGACAAAACTGAGGTCTTTATCCCAAAATGCCATGTTGGTAGTATGATACTGGAAAGGCAGACTCCCACATAATAGCACTAATAAGGTGAAATTCAGAAAGAGAGGAAAGGGGAGAGATAAAAAGAATCCTAACTAATGGTAAGATACATCTCTATTAAGCATATATCTGTTGTCTATTGTCCACTTGGTTTGGCTAAGCCAGAATTTTTCTGATTCTGCCCTATGGACATTTTGGACCATGTAATCCTTTTTTGCAGGTAGCTTTGGGGTGACACTATGCAACACAGGACATTTTGCAGTATTTCTGGCTTCTGTTCAACAAATGCCAATAACATTACTCCACCCACCTCACTCATGATAACCCCAAATTCCTCCAGACATTGCCAAATGTTTCCTGGGGGCAAAGTTGCTCCCAGTTGAGAACAAATGGTCTAACCTATAAAGTTACTCAGAGAAATGATCCTTATTCCCTGCCTCATGAAACTAAGCTTTTTTCAGGAAACTGAAGTCTGGTGGTGAATTCAAGTTTCATTTTCTATCATAAATGGAAGTCAGAATTGGGAGTACTCAAATTCCAGCTATGGAGACTCCATGTGGGGGCAACTCTAGGGAACATAATTGCATTTTTAACTAAACCTACGATATCCCAGCATGGCCACCCTGGAGAGAGTAAATAAAGGAACATGTCTAATAACTCAGACATTAGTGCTATTGTCCCAGGGGAAATGATCTTCAAAATTAAACAATACCACACAACTTTCAAGAACAATCTAAGGTGAACTGAGAAACATGTTGGGGAGGATGTGAGAGTCAGAGATGGGTAAAATTAGCTATACATACACACGCACATGCATACACACACACACACACACATACACACAAATTATACAAGTAGCTCTAAATGTTGGATTTGTACAAAGGAACCGCTTGCATCATGTAGCAAAATCTTTAATACCTGAAATGAGTGTGAAAGACAGTTGGCATGGATCAACAATAGTCCATGTCCTTAATTTAGCCATTTTCTAAGGGGATATTACTTATATGCTTGGCCAATCTCATTTCATTCCCTTCAAAAGACTTTAACTGGCATTCCAGTTTCCTAATTGCAGCTATTGTGAACGACTTTAGGTGGGCTTTCTAAACCTTCCAATAACATGTTCATTTTAATTACTGAAAATGAAAGACTCCAAACACCATGATTTACCCATGCTGTGACCTTCTGGATTATTGCATCAATATTTTTCTACCAAAAGGGAAACTCCTAATGAGTCACCTCCATCACAGTTTGCAGGATGTTGTGTTTGTCACAGGAACAAAAGCACAATAATGCATAATGTCTTTTTAAAACTCCTGTCTTCTAACCCTATTAGTGGAGTGATCAACACAGTTTAAGCAATTTCCCCAAAGAAATTTAGAAAATTAAGGCCCTTCTTTAGTCTATTTATATACTGATGACTGAAAATTCACTTATATGAGCTCGGCTTTTAGCACAAAGCCTTGACTCATGATAGAGGATACCCGAGGGATGGTTAGGCTTAGAGGTCACTGAAGACAGGGAAACTGGAGAGGTCGTGTATTGTACTTCACTGGTCTCTTATACCTTAAAGGGAATAAGTTTGCTAGCTTCTTTCCAAAAGCAGGTTTCGTACATTGGGGGTTTGGGGTGCTTTGTTTTTTAATAAATTCAAAAGCTGATTTTGTAGGAGAAAAATGAGGACTTAAGTCCTGAGGACATTAGGCACACATGGTGATGGGAAAGATCTGAAGACAGGTCACAGGCGAGATGTTGGAAAAGCAAACTGAGATGGAAATTAGCATATAGGAGGTTTCTTAGGAAGTGTTCTCAGGTCACTGCTTAGAAAAGGAAAAGGCAGGATGAAACAGAGGAAGAGGAAGGGCTGTAGTCCAGTCTACCAAATGAGGAGCACTGAAGCTGGGGTAGGCTTGTCCCGAACTGGCATGAGACAGGCTGCCCTGGAAAGGGAGAATGACACTAGGGAACATGACCCAATGCAGCCAAGGGAAATTTCCTGAGAGGGCTGAGAGCTGAGGACATTCATCTGGCAGCAGTCCTAGTAGCAGGGAGATTTGTGTGGAGCAAGGCTAAATCCCCTACTGTATATTTTACTTTGACGCACTTCTACCTAGGACAGATCTTGGATAGGTCTATAATTTACTCTGGTCAAATATGACTCCTTATCATAGATGCAAGTGTGTTGGCCTTTTAAGACAGAGTCTTGGGCAGAAAAGCAAAGGGACCACTTGCTCAGGAGTCTAGGTGCTAATTCTTGTCCCCTCTTAAGAGATCGCCCAGTGAACTTAAGATGGACCATTGTCCTGAGGTCTTAAATCCTTCCCTATTAAATGAGGAAACCCATCTCACTTCATTTTAGGTCATGAGATCCCTTGATGATTTGAAGGGAACAAGCCTGACTTTATCAGGCATGTTGCTTGATTTTATCAGACATACAATGCATATGCTGCTCACCTTTTACTTCATTCTCTAATGAAGAACCTTTGACTAAATAATACGGTCAGTTGTTGATGATCTACTGAAGGAGAAAAAGTTTTATAGGTATATTACTCAAGGTCTCCACAGAAACCAAACGATAGGATATATAAGAGGAAATTTATTATGGGGATTGGTTCACACAACTAAGGAAGGTGAGAAGTCCCACAATAAGCCATCTGCAGGCTGGGAAGCCACATGTGTCATTCAGACCAGTGGAGAACCATGGTATATAGCTCATAGCCTGAGGTCAAAAGCCTAAGAACCTCGAGGTAAGAGGAATGCCGCTGTAAGTTCCAGAATTCAAAGGCCCAAGACCCAGCAGCTCTATGTCTGAAAGTAGAAGAAGATAAATGTCCCAGCTCAAGAAGAAAGAGAATTTTCCCCTCTACCACTGTTTTATTCTACAGGCCTATGAATTGTGTGATGCTGGCCCACATTGGTGAGGACAGAACTTCTTCACTTGGTCTGATTTCAGCACTATTAGAGAATTAATTCCTTCACCCAATCAAGTTGACACATAAAATTAACCATCACAACAGGTGATATACAAAGTAGAACATATAAAATGTCTTTACATTTGAGACACATGAATGGTTAATTTTGAAAACTTGGGTATCTTCCCTAATATTCATAACCATTTGAAGAAATATTCCAAGTTAGCAGAAAGGCAAAAATGATCCAGAAGGAAAAATAATTCAGGATGAAAAACTAGCCCTAATGAGTCGTTCGTCAGAGAGCCCACAGATGGAAAAACAGTAATTGATGAATCCAGTCCAGGCTACACAAAGACACTTCCAGAAAGTGGACTGCTTATCTGATTCTCACTGGAGGGAATTTTTTGCAAAGTGATCAAACACTGAAAGAGATTCCAAATATTCTACACTGCTTTTAAGTGAGAGTTTACCTTTGTGAATTATTCCAATTAAACTAGGATTAGAAAAAGAAGCTGGAATACCACTACTGAGCCAATTTCTGTCATGTAATGTCTGCAAATATGATATTTTAAAAACAGCAAACATATGACCCTTGCTTGATTAAATTGGAACAGTTTAAGTATTGAATATAAAATTTAAGGAATGCAGAAACCGAATCTCTGAAATTGCAATGTTACGAAATTTTATGTCAAGCATTCTCTTTATGATCTGTGAGCCTGTGTATGGGTATGTTTTACTCTTAGACAAATACCACCAGGTAGAGGCCAGCTAATTCTGATGAATGATAAAATAAAATTTGAAGCTAAAAGCCACTTAAAGGAATGATGTCTGCATAAAACATCTCTAGCTGGTTTGCACCTCACAGGCACATGGGATGATTTCTTATTCATTGGTAGATGCCGGGACTAGACTGACTCATATTACTAGCAATTTGAAAGTCTTCTACATTTAAACTGATGGGTCCCCGGTGTGCACACTACTTGGATGCTTTCTTAGACCGTTTAGTAGGCTGATTCTAAGATTTCTTAACAAAGTATGAATTTCCATTTTGTCTTCATGCTTTACAGGACTAATATTGATACATATACACTGAAACAGCAGTATACCTCCCGGCAAAGTGTGGCATTCACAATTATTTTTTTTAAACTGCATAATTATAAAACACCAATCAAAGGGAAAAAATTATACACCCAAATAAATTATAAAATTACAGTGTTTTCTTATAGTCCATGAATACTGAAAATTTCAATTAGCCAAGTGAAAAGCCATTGAATGTGCCAGCAGGATTTATATCCCAGACTAATGACCATCATCTGCATCCTATTTAGCTAATGAAGGCTTGGAACACTTGTGGATAATTAAGGGAAAGCTGATGGGAGGAAATTTGAACCATGGAAAGATCAAATCTATTTATGTCTGCATTTAAAACTAAACATACCTAATAGTTCACTCAATCAAAGCATAATGTCTGTTCATCTGGGATAAGATAGACAGAGGCTCCTAAGTAGCCACGTTAGTTTTCAAAACCCCAATTTCATTCCTCCTTCATTCATTCCATAAATATTTACTTAACGCCTACCCTGTGTCTCTGCCCTGGTGGATCAGCATGACAGCACCAGGATCCCCCTAATGTCTCCCACCACTTCCCTCCTCAACCTTAATTAAATGCACAGATTGGGTTTTCACTTTTCTCAAGTATCCACAGTCCACCTGTCCACTGTGACAGACACAGCATGGCTGAAATCCAAGGCCATGATGAGAAAGCACAGCACCCAGTGGAACCCTGGCTTTTCCTCAGACCTAGTGCAGCATCTCAGAGGCAGGTCCCCAGACTCATCAATAAATGAATGAATACACTAAGGAACACTAAGAATGTTAGCTGGAAGGCAAAAACCTCAAGTCCAGGAGGAGCCAGAACAGAAATCATGCTCAATGGAGCTCTGCTGAACTTCAGTAAGTAGTTTTTTAGTTACCTTATTCAGTAGGGAGCACATTAAAACTTCTTCTCTACACCAGCCCCCCATAAACCCTGCTAAATTTAGTTAGTGATGTTTTAAGGACCTGCAATCTTAGACTCTCTGTGTATGCTAAAAATGGCACATAGAGCTTGCAGGCGTGTTGTAGAAAGTCAGCTAATGGTGACCTCTGAACCTTAAGTTTACACATTTATGTCTTTCAGAAGCCTTTCCACATGGTAAAGGAAGCCCAGATGGGAAAGATCAGCAAAATCAGAGCCTGCACATACCCAATCAGACATAACATCAAGCCAGGGAGGCTTAAACAGTCAGTGTCACAATAATCAACCAGAGAGCTTGCTGAACGCAACTTGCTGAGTCCACACCCAGAGGTTTTGATTTAGAAGGATGTTTAGGGCCGAAGAATTTGCATTTCTAGTACATTCCCAGAAAGAGTGATTCTTCCAGTCCAGAAGCTGTACTTTGAGAATCAAGGTCTAAGCTATTCCCCAAGAAAGTTAACACCCATGATAACTATGCCTTTATTATCTCACCAAAGAAGAAAATGTTTCTGGAATTTCTAAAGTGTATTTTTAATTAGTAACAATGCTAACATCTGATATTTATATAAATGTTTCAGTTTCTAAAGCCCCTGGACATACATTGTTAAATTTGAACTTTCAAACAACTCTGTAAGGTAATTATTAATCTCATTTTAAAACATTAAGAAACAGAGAGGTTGAGTGACTTGATCAAGGTTTCTTAACTATTAAGTAGTCAAACTAGGACTCTGGTCACTAGCCTTCAGAGTATTTCTAGGGCTAATTATAGTATGACACATACCTGGGATCATAGCACAATATGAAATTTGTTTTAAAAATAAACAAAATAAGGTCACTCTCATCTCAAAATATAAATGTCAAAAAATGTCAAAAGAAACAAGTAATTTCTTCTTAGAATGATTTATAAAAACTTAAGAAGCCTTTCCATTCATAGTGAGTTATATAAAAGAGATCAAAACCTCTTTTAAAAGGACCAGGTAGAACTGGGCAAGGTGGCACATACCTGTAATCCCAGTGGCTCAGGAGGCTGAGACAGGAGGATCGCAAGTTCAAAGTCAGCCTCAGCAACTTAGTGAGGCCCTAAACAACTCAGTGAGACACTGTCTCTAAATAAAAAATAAAAAGAGGCTGGGGATGTGGGTCAGTGGTTAAGTTCTCCTGGGTTTAATCCCTAGTACCAAAACAAAACAAACAAATAAACAAACAAAAAAGACCAGGCAGAAGACAGACTAAGAAATGCATGTATAAACTCCGGATCCAAACTTCTGGTCAGCAGTAACTGTGGACCCTTTGCAGAGAACACTTTCAGAGGAAACATGTAACTCTTTAGTACCCGGAGTACTCCCCTAGCTACAGGGAGGGGATCCTGGGTGTTCTACCAGGTTAGTACGTTGGGATAGAGAGCCAGCAGGAAGCTCTGAGTCCACAGAGAGCAGAAGGAAGCCACGGTTCACAGACCACACAGAGGTGACACAGTAAGACCTGGGCTATGTTGCCCCCAACAGCCCACCAGAACCACCACAGGGAAGACCTACCCACTTTATTTGTTGCGCCCTCACCCCAGACTGGCAAGGAGAACCCTGTGAGACCAGAGGACACTGTGCTCTAGGGCTAGGGGAGGAGTTAGCTGTCAGAACACATTTCATGCACTTCAGGACAGTATTTGAATGTGGCCAATTAGTGCCAGGAGGAGAGAGCAGAGCAACAAAGAGCCTTAAAGAATATACAAAAAGCAACATTTTCAGACAAAAGGCACTGAGTGGTGATGAGCTCCATCTACAAAGCTGCAGACTGATTCTCTCCCTAAAGCTAACAACCTTAATGCAACAAACTAGGCCAGAGGCCCCAGTCAGAATTGCAAGCCATTGTCCTTCCCAGAGCAGAGTATGCTAATTGGATATAGTAAGTGCTGAAGGGAAGATGGATTGAAGGAATTGGGGCAAGAAAAAAAAAAAGAGGAAAAATATTTCTGTAAATTTTGACTTTAAAAGAAGAGAGAGGAAAATCTATAATGCTATGTATATTAGCATCTATAATTTTTGAGTTAACATTTGTGTTACTAGTAGTCAGCTTTTGCATTGCTGTGATCAAAATACCTGACAAGAACAACTTAGAGGAGGAGAGGTTTACCTTGGTTCATAGTTGCAGAAGGTCAGCCCATGTTTGGCCAACTGCATTGCTATGAGCCCAAGGTGAGGCAGGACACCATGGTAGAAGGGCATGGTAGAGGCACACCATGCCACTTGTGATGGCCAGGAAGCAGAGAAAGAGCAAGGGGAAGGGGCTACAGGGAAGATAAACCCTTCCAGAGCTCCCCTTCCACCAAGTGACTCACCTCCTCCAACTACACCCCACCTGCCCTACAGTTACTATCCAGTCAGTCCATTCGAGCTAGGATGGACTAATCAGGTTAGAGCTCTCAAAAATCTATCATCTCACCTCTGAACATTCCTGCATTAACACATACCTGGGATCATTTTGTGGGACATCTCCTATCCAAATCAAAAGAGTTTAAACCTAACAGTTAATTTAAGTCATAGGATGGCTGGCATCCATGATTTTAAAAAATTATTACTCAATGTTTGGGAATTTAAATCCTGAAGATTCCACTATACCTTAAATGAACCTGTTTATTGGAACTCATCACAAGTTGTCTTTCTTCTGCGCTGTATAAGCTCATCAAGTTCACAGTTACACCCTAATCAGCCTTCCACTCTGGTTTAGCACTGTTGTGGGCACTGGGATGAGAACACAGGAGGGACTTCAAAGGTGTGTAATTGAATGTATAGTGAATAAGGCAGGGACAGCAAAGGAAGAAAAAGAAGAAGGAAGTACCAGGGGAAGCAGGCAGGGAAAACAGAAGGAGTGAAGATAATGGGGGGACTACACACTGAAGTGCAAAGAGACTTATGAATCGCACTATATCTCCCCAAAAGGAGATGCTGATACCCCAATCCCCAGCACCTGTGATTGTGACCTTATTTGAAAACAGGGTCTTTGCATATGACCCAGTTAAGGCAAGACAATTGGGGTCCAAATCCAATAGGAATGGCATC
This sequence comes from Marmota flaviventris, assembly GCF_047511675.1. Classification (NCBI taxonomy): domain Eukaryota; kingdom Metazoa; phylum Chordata; class Mammalia; order Rodentia; family Sciuridae; genus Marmota; species Marmota flaviventris. The sequence continues at coordinate 65,667,342 of NC_092504.1, forward strand.
CTTATAAAAAAAGAACTGGACACACACCAGGAAGGAAATTCAGGTGAAATTATCGATGCAGTGGTGAAAGCAGACGCTGGACTGAGGCAGCCACAGAGAATAGCAGGAACCATGGGCAGCAAGAGGCAAGTGAAGATTCTACCCAGAGTCTCGGACAGAGCTGACCTTGCTGACACCTTGATTTTGGACTTGAGACTCCAGGACTATAAGACTATAAATCTCCTTTGGCTTAAGCACCCACGATGTGGTACATTTTATAGCAGTCCTAGAAAACTAATATAGGGAGTATGGAACGGGGTCCCTACTTATTGATCTTCTATTTTAGTGGTTGGCAAACTTCTCCTGTGAAGGGCCAGATAATAGATATTTTAGACTTTGAGAGCCATAAGGTCTCTGTCACAATTACTCCACTCTGCCATAGTGGCTTGAAAGGAGTCATAGATAATATGTGAGAAAGCATGGCTGTATACCAATAAAATTTTTATTTTATGGACATTGAAGTTTGAATTTTACATAATTCTCTGTGTTATGGAAAAAAATTTTTTGCTTTTTTTTCCAACTACTTAAAAATGTAAACCTCACTCTTAGCCTAAAGGCCACACAAAACTAGGCAGTGGTCTAGGTTTGGCCAGCAAGCTACAGTTTGTCTCCTCAGGGTGTAGATCTAGGAATCAAGAAAACCTGACTCCTATCCTTGTTTCACTGATGAGTCTTGTAGCCTCGATTAAATCATTGGCTTCAGGCTTCAAAGGGGCATAACACATTTTTCCCTGCCCACTTGGACAGTTATAACATGGATGAAAAATCAGATACCTTAAAATACTTTGTATATAGTAACAGTATTAATACTTTAAAATATTTGGCCATATCTTACTCTCCCAGAAACAAATATTAACATGAAGATTGGAATGAAGATGAAGGGACTCTGGGTCATGGCGTCAGGGCAAGGTAGACTGAATCATACAAGCCCCTTCATCACCCATGACTTCAGAGAGAATCAGTGAAGAGGTCAAGAAGATGCATACAGCACAGAAGCTGTGGGCAGCCAGGGGCTTCTGAGATCAAAAGCAACTCCGTGCTTGTCATCTCGTGTCCCATCTGACCCTGAGCTACTGCTGAATCAAGAATTTCTTCTTTTAGGGAATGCTCTGGAATGCCCCTACAGTTAAGAAGCTGTTCTGTAACTCATTCCCCAGATCATCGTTCTAAACAAACATTCATCATCCACTAAAGCTCCTTTGACCATCTTGAGTCCATTTCTATGATGCCAACAGCTGACAAAGCCATAAATATTGCCCTGCATGCAGAAACCTCTTCACGCTCATCGCCATAAGGAATTGGAACACTGCCACCTTGCTCTGAAGGGGACTGGACGTGAGCTGAGAGCTCCAGATTTTCAGGTCTGGCACAAGGTAAGCCAAAGAAAGCACTAAGGAATAATGAAAACAGTTCACAGGAGGAAATATCATTTGCTAACACTGCATGGAGCCAGAGGTCTCCCTAGAACTGAGTTAATGTCCTTGAGAAGTAGTGTAGGGACTGGATAATCATATATTGGTAAATTTTCTGAGTTAAACTACATGGATAACAATTCCAGGCAGTATCTGAGAAGAAAGAAAAGAGATCTGGATGATTATTTTCAACACACATACACATGCATTGTTATGCTCTGAGTCTGAATCATTGAGTAAAAGGTTCATGAAAAAGCATTTTTTTCAGCATCAAGAGATAGAACACAGGAAAAGTAATTTTTTAATGGAAATCAGCCAAATAAAATAATGAAATTGATTATACCATAACCACAGTTATTTAGGGCAGGGGGTTAAAAAGTACATTGGTCTGAAGCCTAACTGTGGGGGCCTGATGATAAGATTACCTCCTTCAAATCTCTCAGGAAAGATAGGGGTGAAACTGATGACCAGTTTGGTCAATGAAGTTGAAAATGTTCAGCCCCGGGAAAGATCCTTTGTGTTGGAGTCTGGGTATGGGAGGAGGGGATATCTTTTATCATCAGGCTCTTAACTCAACATGTTTTTCCCCCTCCTTTTCTTTTTCATAGGAATTCTTTATACTACTATATGCCTAAATAAATCCATCTGGAAAGAAAAACACACCAACTATGCTAATTTGCAAGCCAAACTGATGAAATACTAATGTGTAAATTTGGTGGGAGAAGGTCAAGAAGGAAAGACATTTTCATAATTACTGGCTATTACAAATCATTTAAATGGACGCACAACAAGATTGGAGGTTGCAAGGCCCAATGTGATGGGTTCCTGTTTAAAAGCCTGGTACTGTCATTAGCAAATGAATGGTGATGTGCCATTATCTCAGACTCTCTGTGATGGTTTGACAGAAAATCAATGTCTACGTAATTTCACTGCACCCAGAAATCAAAATAAAAAGGCCTGGTTTGCCATAAGCACATTTCATAATTAAAGCTCTGACAGATGCAGTCCTTATCCTAGTTCTAAGCTGCTGTATCTTTATGTCTTCAGAGTTTATTTTGAGTCCCACCTGCACAAGCTCTTCAAGCAAAAGGCCAACAGGGATGATTAAAGTGTTCCCCTGGGCTTGGGGAAATCCCATGTTTCTTCTTCTTCTCCACTACTCCTTTATTCTTTCATTCATTTCCAACTGCCCCAGGCCCATTTATTCCACAAACATTACTAATCATTATGTTCTAAAACGAGATGAATGAGATACCAAGGGATGACAGATGAATTTATGAGGATTCCCATATTCTTGATAGAAGTTCTACTGAGAATGCTTCCATGTCTTCTACCCTTCCTGTGTGATATTTTATCTTTGTACCAATTCTGTACCTCACACACAATTCTACAATAATCTTTTCCACACTGCTTTTTATTTATTTGACTATGTCCCTTGACCCAGGGAGCTTTTTGGAAGCAGGAAAATGCCATCTGCTTGCTCCTAATCTAACTGGCACGATAGCCATAGATTTTTTTTTTAATTTATATTCTTAAAAGATATTTTAGATAGTAGATACCTTTTAAAGATGTATTGAATATAAACATAATCCATCTGTTTCTATGGCTTCAACTATAGCGACATAATGTTCATTTTAAATGTATCTGTCCATCCCTGATCCCCTGGTCATCATTCCCACTTGCCTATTAAATGTCTCCAGTGAATATCCCACAGGCATCTTGTCCAAAACTGAGTACATTATATTTTCCAATTCCATACCTCATTTATATTTTGACTGAGAGGGAGACCTCTATCACTCTTCCACTCGGGGTCTTTTTTTAACTCTTTCTCTTACCCACTGCTTTAGTTCAGAACTTTGTCACTTCTTATTTCATTTCCTGCCAGATTTCCATGTTCCACATTGCCACACAAATATCTACCTAAAACAAATTTCATTCTGCAATTTGCCAATTCAAAGATCTCTGCTGGCTCCTGAATGCCAGCAAGTAATACCTGTTTCCAATGTACCTGTGTTGACAATCTGGCAATGCCTGATTTTGTCAGGATAGATTCTGATGTAGTAGACTACATGTCCTATCAGTTAGGCACACTAAACTTCAGATTGTTCTCTGGCAAGCCAGGGAGACCACCAAGTCCTTGCATAAACTATTATATCTCTCTGTCTAGAAACCCCTTCCTCTAATCAGCTGGCCAGTTCCTATTTCGTTCTGCAAATATTACCCTGAATCTCCCAGGACTAGTGAGTGAGTGATATCCTTCTCTATGTTCCTAACATCCTTCATTCTCCCATATTTTAGAGAATTTTATTTTATTTGTGCTAACTAGACTGAAAGCCCAGCAAGCACTAACAAGGCAACTTTTTTCATCTTTTATCTAGGCACTAGTCAAAGGATATTTGATAAAGTAATAAAGCAATAAAATAAAGTAATAAAGTAAGTCACTAATTTAATAGTCTAAGACTGGTTAGAGATATAGGTAGGTACCAATTGTATCTAATAGTTGAAGCCACATTTGTGATTGAGAATGCCTAGGAAACTAAATAACGATATGAAATTAGAGAATAAGACAAACCCTAGCAAGTACTGATTTTTATTAAAAAGAAAGGAGAGCCAGCTAAGAAAATTGAGAAAAAGCTGTCACCATAGTTAGAATAAAGCCAGATGAGAGTGTGGTCACAAAAGCAAACCTGGGATACACTTCTGGAAAGGAACCCTCCCCAGATTCCCAAATTGGGACTAAAATCCCCTTCTATCTGTTCTCACCTTATCCTTACTTATCCTTATCATGGTGCTTATCACAGTACATTTTAACTGTCTACTTATCTTAACACTCACAGAAGATTAACTCCTCAAAGGCAGGGACTCTGTCTTATTGACAGTGTGTCTCTTGCACGTGAAGGGATATATAAGTAAATAAAGGAGTGAAATGCAGCTAAGAAATCAAGTAAGAATTAAAAGATGCTATTGATTTTAGTATTCAGAAAGATATTGGGTGACTATTATTCTTACGGTTTTAACACATAATGTCCATATAAATCTCATTGGTTTCAAAGTGGAAGGTCTAACATGAAATGAAAAACTATCATTTGGGCTTTCTCCTACAGCAACCACCATGAAGATGGTTGGATGGCTTTGATAGGCACAAACAAGTTTTACCCAATGGTTTTCACCAGATAACACATAATAGAATTATTACCTCCCTTAAGAGATTTGAAGTTAAATACATCTTTGCAGGAAAATGGATGGAATTTGAGAGCATTATGTTCAGTGAAATCAGCCAAACTCATATGGAAGCTAGAGAGAAAAAAGGAAAAGAAAGCAGGGTGGGCAGGTCTCATGAAAAGGGAGATCAGTAGAGGTAAGGGAGCAGGGTGAGAGAGGGAGAAAAATGGGCAATAATAGGGGAAAGATGACAACTAAATTATAAGGTTATATTGTGTGCATGCATAAATATGTAAAAACAAATCCCATCATTGTGTTCCACTAATGCACCAATGGGGAGGGGGAAGTAAGTTAAATACTTAATTTCAAACTTGTGTCAGCAAACAGTATTGTCCTTAAGCAAAGGAAACTTTATTTTTTTTATGTTTCTATTAGTGCATTATAATTATACCTAATAGTGGTGCTAATTGTGACATATTCAAATATGCACATAACATAATTTTCTCCATTCATTCTTTAATATCTCCACTAGCTAAGGAAACTATGAACAGTGGTAGTCTCAGTGATCTTGAATTTTTAACTTTTATGTCCTGCGCACTGAACGTTATAATCCCATGCCCTCTATTTGAGGAAACATTGCAAAATGGAACAACAGATTATTTATCATCATGAGGCCCCAAACTGCTGACACAAGATATATTCTGATGATAAATCCCTAGACAAATTAATTGAACAGAACCTCCGACAGACTGTTAATGTTTTGTTTTTAGATTTACAAATAAGGGGAACTTGAAATAAAGAGGATTGGAAATGGAAAATGTTAAGCACAGCCTAGACAACAAATAAATACCCTTCATGACTGAGGTGAGAGGGGGATTAGCAGGGAATGCATTCCAGCAATTGCTCAGAGTTGTGGGGAATTGAAATTTAAGCATTCCAGGCTTTTCCTAAACACAATGCTGACCAGGAAACTGCTTTCTTCCCTCTCTGCTCCTCTTAACTTTACCAGTGAGTACCATTTGCATGCAGGGGACTTTCAAAGTGAAGAAGAAGATGTATGAAAGGAATTTGCTCTTTGTTTCTTGGTCTTGCCCCTTGGGAGGTTAAGGGACCTGGACTATATCACTCCCATGCCTACATCTGGGATCTCTAGAACACTTGTAAACTCTGACTGGAATCATGTACTGTAGTTGATAAACTGACTTTTTATAAGAGAGACTAGGTGGAAATTCTTCTTGTTCTTTTGTTGTTGTTATTGCTTTTTAATTTGAGGCATTTGGAAAAATAGTTCCCAAAGTGGTCCATCAGAAGACTAAGGAAATCCAAGCACACTAAATAAGTTGTAAGATACCCCATGCTGTCTCTTACCAAGTACTGTGCACCTTCTGGAGAAGCAACTCACCTCTCAAAAACAAGTCTCCCTCCACACTTTTGATCACAAAGATTGAGGCTGGAATTCAGAAAAATCATTTATATGTTGTTTAATCAGAGATTTCAACATTTTTAAAAGGCTCCCATGAAACCATTCTACCTTGTTCAAAGAGGGCTGAGTTCTAACAACTAAAAAAATTCTTCAGGTAGTAAAAGGACATATGTACCCTAAAATATCAATGTGACCTAGTAGAAAAAAGTGTAAGTGTAATCAGAAATGCAGAAATACACTACATGAAACAGGCTTACACTAGCAGTATGACTTTGTTCAAGCTACTGAGTTTTCTGGGCCTCAGGCTCCTCATCTATAAAATGGAAGTGAAAAGGCCCACCTTGCTGGGTTATGAGTTTTAAATATAATTATATATGTAAAACACAGAGCTGGGACACCTGGAAGACACTCAATAAATGTTGTTCTCTATTCCTTTCAGAGCTCCTTAAGAAAATTAAGACTAGAAAAGGAAATTAATCTCACAAAAAAAAGTTTAAGATAGTCCTAACTCAAGTAAACTAAGATGGGTACAGCGTAACATCAGATATAGTATTTTATAAAATAAAAGACAGCATTGATTATAAGCTATCACTAACAAAGAAAAAGCACTGCCAACTATTGTATGTTACCATATACAATCAAAATGTTAGCAGTATAAAAATATATAAGTATATTTTCATAATAACTAATTAAATACTGTAAGTGTGTGGGATTGTACATGAGCTTACAGATACAACAGAAGCCAAAAACCAGGAAACAAAAAGACCATATTTCTTCTTGCAGATTAAGTTCCTAATCTTGAGAAGGGAAAAAAATCAGGAAGTTGTAGGCCAAAAAGGCAAGCAATTACTGATTTAGCAGCTCCTTTAAATGCCAGGTTACCCAGTTTATTACCAGTACCTAGATATGGAGAAACGGCATTTGAGGGGAAAGGCACATCAAAGAAGTAAGAAACATTCTAGGTTTTACCACCATCTTAATTTTCATCTTGTATGTCTGAATTTGAGTATTGAAAGGTATGTAATTCTAAATCTTTAAGGAGACTAACTGGGAGTTGCCAAGGTTCTTGTAGCCACATTAACTCAGAGCTCTCCTGACCACTTAGGTAACCTATAGCGACATTTAGTGGTAGCTCCCTCAAATTACAACCAGATGTCCCAGAGGGGCAGGGCAATTGCTGGGATAGAGTGACTTGGCAAAAACTCCTTATCACAGCATGAGTGACTTCACCATAACCTTACCAGACAGGTTATTGAGAGGTCTTCCGGAGGAGGTGCTAGAGGTGGAAGCAATTAATATCATTGCAATCTTATTTTTTTTATAGTTTGGTATTTTCTGCGTATCTTTTACTTCATAATAGAATCATAGTGCTGGAAGAGACCCTGGGGATTATCTAATCCAATCCTCTCATTTGCAGATTATAAAACTGGCACAAATATGGTAGACGAACACAAGGGTTTAAGAATTCAGAATGCATTGCTCTCTCAACTGAATGTCTGTGGCTTTATATATTTTTTCAACATTTATTCATTTTGTACTTAATATAAAACCAAGTATATTGAAAGAACATTTATAGGACTGAGAAAGTTTGAGACAAATTTAAGGATTCGTACATCGAAAAAAACAAAGTTGGGGCTGGGGTTGTGGCTCAGCAGTAGAGTGCTCACCTAGCAAGTGGGAGGCGCTGGGTTCGATCCTCAGCACCAAATAAAAAATAAATAAATAAAACAAAGGTTAAAAAAAAGACAAAAGAAAGTCACTAATAATCACCACTTACATAGCTCTGAGTACCCTATGACATTGGTACAGTTATCCCATTTTACAGTTAAAGAAATTGAGGTATAATATTACCAAAAGTCATCTACAGATTCAATGTAATCTTTATCAAAATTCCAGTTTCATTCTTCCTAGAACTAGAAAAATGTCCTAAAATTCTTATAGAAGAATAAAAGACTCACCATAGCCAAAGCAATCCTGAGCAAAAAGAGCAATGCCTGAAGGAATCACAATACTGAATTTTAAATTATAGTATAAAGCTATAGTAACATATACTGCAAGGTACTGGCATAAACATAGACATGGAGACCCATCATAGAAGACACCGAAACAAACTCACATAGACAATAGTCATCTGATCTTAACAAAGGTGCCAAAAACAAAGTGGTAGAGAAAAGACAAGATACTTAACAAATGATGCTGAGAAAACTGGATATCAATATGTAGAAGAATAAAACCAGATTCCTTATCTCTCACCCTGCACAAAAGTCAACTCAAAATGGATCCAAGACCTAGGAATTATACTAGAAACTTCACAACTGCTAGCACTCCAATGTGTAGGTGCAGGCAATAACTTTTTCAATAGGACTCCTAAAACTCAGGAAATTATACAAGAATTAATAGATGGATGACATCAAATTAAAGAGCTTCTACAAGCAAACAATAAGAAATGTGAAGAGAGAACCTACAGAACACAAGAAAACCTTTGCTAGCTACTCTTCTGAAAGAGAAGTACTATCCAGAATATATAAAGAACTCAACAAACCTACCACTTAAAAGAAAAAAATAAAATAACCCAACCAATAAACTGGCAAATGAACTAAATAAACAGACACTTCTCAAAAAGGAGATACAAATAGCCAACAAATATATTTTTTAAAAACATTCAACATCTTTAACAATCAGTGAAATGCAAATCAAAACTACACTGAGATTTCATCTTATTTCAGTTAGAATGGCAATCATCAAGAATACAAATAATAAATGCTGATGAGGTTGTGAGGGAAAAAAATATTATTGCTGGAATTGTAAATTAGCACAACTTTGGCAGTCAGCAAGGAAATCCCTTAAAATACTAGGAACAGAATCACCAACTAGGCCACTCTTTGATATTCACCCAAGAAAGTTAGAATTGACATACTATAGCAATGCATGCATAACCATGTTTATAACAGCGTAATTCACAATAACCAAGTTATGGAGCCAGCCCATTGACAGATGAATGGATAAAGAAAATGTGGTATATATATACAATGGAGTTTGATTCAGCTGTAAAGAAGAACAAAATTATGTCATTTGCAGGAAGATGGATGAACTTGAGAGAATTATATTGAGTGAAATGAGCCAGACTGAGAAAACCATCGGTCATATGTTTTCTCTCATATGTGGAAGCTAGAGAGAAAATGGGGCTGGGGGAGATGGAGGGAGTTCTCATGAAATCAGAAGGGTGATTTAGTAGAATTGAGGAAGGAGACCATATAGAGGAGGAAAGAGAAAAGAGAGGTACTATAGAATCAAATTAACCCAATTATGTTATCTTTGTGTATGAATATGTTCATAAAGACCCGTACAATATTATGTACAATCACAATTCATCAATAAAAGAAAGAAATTGAGGTATAAATAATTCTTGATAATGACTTATTCCAAAAAACCGAAAAAGACAAAAATTATACAGAAAGATAAATGCACTCAAAATATTGCATGTCTCAAAAACATAAGCTGCAACATTGGAATATGACCGAATGTGGAGGGCAGGAAGGGGAGCATGTTGAACAATGGGGTGAGAAGACAGAGAAAGGGATGTAAGAAAACTGAATCATCAGTTTCCATAGTAGACACGCATAGAGAATGTCTAAAACTGAAAAATTAAGACAAATAACATAAACATAGAATCGTTTACACAGAGGTGAATCCAGATGGAAAACAGAAAAGAACTACGGTGGTTGCTTATGGGGAGTAGGTATCAGTGGGGAGGGGCAGTTTGTAGGACTATTTGATGCCTTTGAATATGTGAATTATAATATGGCAAATTATAAAATCAAATTTAGAGGCTAAGATATAAAAAAAGCAAATCACTAAAAATATTGCTTTCAAATTATGTATAAAAAAGAGAATAGTGTTTTACAAGATCTCTGTGTAAATAGGATATTTTACAAAATGACTTACTTATGCCAATTATATAGGTTGTAAAATGTCAACTAAAAGACCATATTGAAATAAAAGCCTCGTTCTATAATTAAAAGATTCACCAATAAACACATGTTTGTGTATTTGAAGTTGAAATAGAGCATTTGTGGGTATATATATATTTTTCCCCTCTGCATTTAGAATTTGCCAGCAGGTAACCCAGTGGTGGCTGCTGTGTGATGGCCCAGATCCTATCAAGACTGAGCTCACTCTCCAGCTGCTAGGAGTGTTGGCAGTTGGTGGCTCTAACCTGAGGAAAACTAATAATTTCCTTTAGGCAAAATGGGCATTCTAGCCCAGGGCCACCATCTCTTTTCCCAACAAAGGACAATGTAATAGAAATACACCAGCTTTATGGCCATGGTACCTCAAAATGAAGCAATCCTACTCCAGAACTTTCCAGGGGACCAGCTGAGACCTAGGCTGGGGCAACCCCAACCTGTCTTTCCCTGCCCTTCTCCTAACAGGACTCAGAACATGAGACCAAAAAATCAAGCACTTTGGTAGACTGTATTTTGAGCTAAAGGAGACTAAGAAAACTGCAGAAGCAGAAAGTTCTTTAAAAAGGTCTCACCCTGAACTCAAATTACTAGCATACGGGATGAAAAAGGCAATATCACAACAGACACTTCAGAAATACAGAAGATAATCAAAAATTATTTTGAATCCTTATACTCCAATAAATTAGAAGATAGTGAAGGCATAGATAAATTTCTTAAGTCATATGATCTGCCCAGATTGAGTCAGGAGGATATAGACAACCTAAACAGACCAATATCAATTGAGGAAATAGAAGAAACCATCAAAAGACTACCAACTAAGAAAAGCCCAGGACCGGATGGGTATACAGCAGAGTTTTACAAAACCTTTAAAGAGGAACTAATACCAATACTTTTCAAGCTACTTCAGGAAATAGAAAAAGAGGGAGAACTTCCAAATTCATTCTACGAGGCCAACATCACCCTGATACCTAAACCAGACAAAGACACTTCAAAGAAAGAAAACTTCAGACCAATATCTCTAATGAACCTAGATGCAAAAATCCTCAATAAAATTCTGGCGAATCGGATACAAAAACATATCAAAAAAATTGTGCACCATGATCAAGTAGGATTCATCCCTGGGATGCAAGGCTGGTACAATATACGGAAATCAATAAATGTTATTCACCACATCAATAGACTTAAAAATAAGAACCATATGATCATCTCGATAGATGCGGAAAAAGCATTCGACAAAGTACAGCATCCCTTTATGTTCAAAACTCTAGAAAAACTAGGGATAACAGGAACATACCTCAATATTGTAAAAGCAAGCTATGCTAAGCCTCAGGCTAGCATCATTCTGAATGGAGAAAAATTGAAGGCATTCCCTCTAAAATCTGCAACAAGACAGGGATGCCCTCTCTCACCACTTCTGTTCAACATAGATCTCGAAACACTGGCCAGAGCAATTAGACAGACGAAAGAAATTAAAGGCATTAAAATAGGAAAAGAAGAACTTAAATTATCACTATTTGCAGATGACATGATTCTATACCTAGCAGACCCAAAAGGGTCTACAAAGAAACTATTAGAGCTAATAAATGAATTCAGCAAAGTGGCAGGATATAAAATCAACACGCATAAATCAAAGGCATTCCTGTATATCAGCGACAAATCCTCTGAAATGGAAATGAGGACAACCACTCCATTCACAATATCTTCAAAAAAAATAAAACACTTGGGAATCAACCTAACAAAAGAGGTGAAAGACTTATACAATGAAAACTACAGAACCCTAAAGAGAGAAATAGAAGAAGATCTTAGAAGATGGAAAAATATACCCTGTTCATGGATAGGCAGAACTAACATCATCAAAATGGCGATATTACCAAAAGTTCTCTATAGGTTTAATGCAATGCCAATCAAAATCCCAACGGCATTTCTTGTAGAAATAGAGAAAGCAATCATGAAATTCATATGGAAAAATAAACGACCCAGAATAGCAAAAACAATGCTAAGCAGGAAGTGTGAATCAGGCGGTATAGCGATACCAGACTTCAAACTATACTACAGAGCAATAGTAACAAAAACAGCATGGTACTGGTACCAAAACAGGCGGGTGGACCAATGGTACAGAATAGAGGACACAGAAACCAATCCACAAAACTACAACTACCTTATATTTGATAAAGGGGCTAAAAGCATGCAATGGAGGAAGGATAGCATCTTCAACAAATGGTGCTGGGAAAACTGGAAATCCATATGCAACAAAATGAAACTGAATCCCTTTCTCTCGCCATGCACAAAAGTGAATTCAAAATGGATCAAGGAGCTTGATATCAAATCAGAGACGCGCCGTCTGATAGAAGAAAAAGTTGGCTACGATCTACATATTGTGGGGTCTGGCTCCAAATTCCTCAATAGGACACCCATAGCACAAAAGTTAATAACTAGAATCAACAAATGGGACTTACTCAAACTAAAAAGTTTTTTCTCAGCAAAAGAAACAATAAGAGAGGTAAATAGAGAGCCTACATCCTGGGAACAAATCTTTACTCCTCACACTTCAGATAGAGCCCTAATATCCAGAGTATACAAAGAACTCAAAAAATTAGACAATAAGAGAACAAACAACCCAATCAACAAATGGGCCAAGGACCTGAACAGACACTTCTCAGAGGAGGACATACAATCAATCAACAAGTACATGAAAAAATGCTCACCATCTCTAGCAGTCAGAGAAATGCAAATCAAAACCACCCTAAGATACCATCTCACTCCAGTTAGATTGGCAGCCATTATGAAGTCAAACAACAACAAGTGCTGGCGAGGATGTGGGGAAAAGGGTACACTTGTACATTGCTGGTGGGACTGTAAATTGGTGCAGCCAATTTGGAAAGCAGTATGGAGATTTCTTGGAAAGCTGGGAATGGAACCACCATTTGACCCAGCTATTCCCCTTCTCGGTCTATTCCCTAAAGACCTAAAAAGAGCATTCTACAGGGACACTGCTACATCGATGTTCATAGCAGCACAATTCACAATAGCAAGACTGTGGAACCAACCAAGATGCCCTTCAATGGATGAATGGATAAAAAAAATGTGGCATTTATACACAATGGAGTATTACTCTGCATTAAAAAATGACAAAATCATAGAATTTACAGGGAAATGGATGGCATTAGAGCAGATTATGCTAAGTGAAGCTAGCCAATCCCTAAAAAACAAATGCCAAATGTCTTCTTTGATATAAGGAGAGTAACTAAGAACAGAGTAGGGTCGAAGAGCATGAGAAGAAGATTAACATTAAACAGGGATGAGAGGTGGGAGGGAAAGGGAGAGAGAAGGGAAATTGCATGGTAATGGAAGGAGACCCTCAGAGTTATACAAAAGTACATACAAGAGGAAGTGAGGGGAAGGGGAAAAATAATACAAGGGGGACAAATGAATGTCAGTAGAGGGGGCAGAGAGAGAAGAGGGGAGGGGAGGGGAGGGGAGGGGGGATAGTAGAGGATAGGAAAGGCAGCAGAACACAACAGACACGAGTATGGCAATATGTAAATCAATGGATGTGTAACTGATGTGATTCTGCAATCTGTATATGGGGTAAAAATGGGAGCTCATAACCCACTTGAATCAAAGTGTGAAATATGATATATCAAGAACTATGTAATGTTTTGAACAGCCAACAATAAAAATTAAAAAAAAAAAAAGGTCTCACCCTTTCTCTCCTAAAAACCTTCATGTGACAGGTGTCCTGCCTATACTCAGAGGGAAGAAACATCACCCACAGATTCCCAAACAGGCCTGGCTAAGCTCCCCCAGTTTATTTCCAATAGATCATACCTTTTGGTCTTCCAATCACACTTCAACATGACCATCCATAAAAACACACAGTTTTCCCTAAGTTTGGGGGCCTTAATTCCCTGTGTCATATAAAACATTGATTAAATAAACTTCTTATATTCTTCTTTCGTTATAGGGGTCTCAGCCTGAACCTTGTGATCAGTGAGGAAAAGATATTTCTTCTCTCCTACAATCCCTGAGAGTACTCCCAGCAAACCTCCTGCACACAAATCTCTACACGAGAGTGTTTCCTGGAAATTTGACATAAGATAGTCAAATAAGAGCTCTTCCACTGTTCCATTAGATACTACACTATAATTACTTTGGTTCAAGAGACTTTAAAGACAAAGTGCCATGGCTATCTTTTTTTATTTAATCCCCTTTTTCAGAGAATTTTAAATGATATACACCGTATGCCCCAAACTTATTTTACAGAGAAGAGTAAAATTTATCTTTAAGATTATTTAATGTTTATTTGAATATCTGCTTTATGCAAAGTACAGCAAAAAGTGGGGAGAGGGCAGAGGAGAATACACAGCAAGTGAGTGGATAAGACATGGATTCTTCCTTTGATGATGAGTTTATATTTAGCTATAGAAATAAAAATGTACAATAATTACTCTGCAAATTAGAATGTGACAAAGAAGTAAAAATCGCCATGGAAGTTCAGAGGGAAGATAGCCTTGTTGGTTTTATGATTGGCTGGGAGGAGAGGTGAAGGGTTATTAAAAGTCCCTTCTTGGGGCTGGGGCTGCGGCTCAGCGGCACAGTGCTTGACTAGCACGTGTGAGGCACTGAGTTCGATCCTTAGCACCACATAAAAAAATAAATAAAATAAAGGCATCTACAACGGCGAAAAAAAAAAAAAAAAGTCCCTTCTTAACCTACTCCAGTTCAACTAGAGGCCCAACACTGGGTAGGAGTTTGGCAGATGAGAAAAGGTAGAAAAGTAATTTCAGGCAGGTGTAACGTACAAGAGTAAAGGCTACCCAATGTCTGGGGAATGGCTACTAATCTAGTTTAGGGCACCAATTGGCTAATGAAAAGGGATTAATAAAGAAAATGCTGGAAGGGAAAGTAGCCTAGGAACACTTATCTTTCTGTTGCACCCACCAAATCAGACACCTTAGGACAAGGGCAGTGGCTACAACCAAGCCATGGATCACTGCACATCTTCAGACATATCATTCAGAATGCTGGTGAGTGTCCCTTGGGCTCCAGGCTGTGGGGGCAGCCAATAGGCCCCTTCCCGCCACAGATGGATTTGCTTCTCCACTGAACCCCTGCAGAAGTCCCAGAGGGCTTTTCATTCAAACCTCTTCCAGAGAATTGCTTTTAATAGGCTATTAAATTATCATTCAAAAAAACTATAGTTTTCTAGGGGAAAAAAAGGTTTAGAATTTTTTATCAGCTAAATTTCAGCAAAATTATCTTTTAGTATTTCCAGAATTTTTTTTGTTCTCCTAAGATGATTGTTCAGAGTATTTGATGCTTGATTATTCATATCTCTAAATGAATTGAGTCTTATTTTAAAATTCCCATGATTTAACTGCACAAAAGCTATTTAACTCTCTGTGGATGAGTACTCTTCAATTCAGTGCCCTCCTTTGAAATATTTTACACTTCCACTTGCCTCAGCCACAGAGTAAGAAAGCCATGTTCCACACGTTTCTCATAAGGCAATGGGGAGGGGTAGTCACCCTTTTCTTCTCTTGATAATTAGCAGGCAAACCCCACCAATCAAGGTTGTGTTTTTAACTTCCTGCCCATTTTTTTCTTTAATAGTCATAGCCCTATTCATTATATGAAGAAGTCATGTCTTTTCAACTTGAGAATCTGATACAACTCACATTTGCATAAGTTACCTCATAAAGGAAGGTTTTTATCCAAAGGTGGACTTCAGAACCTAAAGCACCCAGCGGCTCTTTCAGACCATCACGAGGCAATGCTGCCCATGGGATGTCACTTGGGATCTGCAGTGAAACCATCTTTGCCTGCATCATGTATCTTTTGTCTGCAATTATTTGAGTATTTCATTCTTTTTGCTCCCCTCTTTTTTTAAACCAAAATGAGACAAAAATCAATCAATTCATATGCTAAAATGAAGGATAAGAAATGAAGTTCTCATCAAAATCATGACACAAAAGAGAGACAAAGAAGCAAATTCTTAGCTCTCTCAAAAGAGGTAAATCCTAACTTTCAATCAGAACATGATAGAATTTCAGCCTAATCTGTCAATCTGTGCTCAATGGGAATGAAAAAAAATAAAGAATATATATGAAATGAGATAAATATATCAATGAAGAGCATCTAATTAGGATTTTAGAAGATATTTTTAGCTCTCTGGCACTAGCTCTCCATCCCACCCCATGGTACCTGGAAATTTTCAAGCCCATTAATCATTTTTCATGCTTTCGGCTTACGTGCTTATTTTCAAGGGTGTGTTATGCCTAGAAATAGTGCATCGTGCTAAGTGAGCTAATCTTATTTCAGTATAGTGGTACAGGCAGGTATTTAAATGAGGATACAATTTATAAAAGTAGCTCTAAATCATAATGCTTATGGTCAGTTACAAAAACTAAAAGCTGTCATTTGAAATTAAAAGCAAAGTTCATTGATCTCTGCTACAGAGAACAGAATTGATAATTGGAAAAAATTAAACAAGACACATGGGTCCTGTCTCCACATGATGCACTTCTATGAAAATATGAAATAAACAAGACAAAAATGGAGACCCTAAGAAGGGTCTGAGAAGGAAAACCAAACATGATTGAATGATTAAGTACACACTCAACAGGGACACCAATGAATCTATTCAAACTATGGAGCAAGCGGCCAAAAGAGTGGACTAGTTTGGTCTGGGTGATGGAGCTGTCCAGTTTCCAGCATCCCGTGCCAACCTGTGGAATGTGCTATTCTGTTGGAAATCTCCCCATTTTCCACCAAGAAAGAATTCAGGGCTTTTAAGGCATTTCTTAAAGTGAAGGAAGACACCTTTTGGTGTTTAAACTCCCCCTCCTCCTGGAGAGATTCGCCAACAGGACCAAGAAACTTGTTACAAAGTGATAAATTGCATAATTAATTTTACATTTTCACTTCCAGTTCTTCCTACCAGACTCTTCACTCCTACTGTTAAGAAGAAGTTCCCTCATCTCATCCTCAGAAGTATGTGGAACCTCCTAAATAGCCAAGAGGCAGGGGCAGGGAACCCAAAGTTTAAATGCTTAACTTAACTGAAAACAGTACCAATTCTTTCTTTAAAAATAACTGGTAATTTTACTTAGAAAGTATTTAAAGAAAAGCAGATTGGCTGAATTCAAATGCCATTATTAATAGAGAAATTCATAAATAAAAGTTAGCATTCAGTTAAAGCTATTTATAGAGAAATTAATTATTATAAGGCATAAAAACAAATCAGGTAAAAATAGGACTTTACACATTCTCTAAAAGATGTGCCTTAGCGTTGGGTTTTGGATTGTTGTCAACTTGCAATGTCAGCTCTGGGCCAGTTTGTTCACAAGGGCTGGCCAGGAGAGCCGTGGCTGGTGCCAAGCTCCTCTGGCAATACCAGCATGGGGCCATCCCCATGTGTTGGTGATCTCCCACTAATGTACCAGCAGTCCAGAACTCCACATTCATCAGAATGGCTCATGTCTGCTCTTAACCCAGACACCCACAAACTTACCATCTCATCTATCTACTGACAGGTCTTCATGTAAAATTCTATATGCATGACCATCACCCATATACTCTGAAATCAATGGACCCCCAGTCCAAGGCAAGGTTTGGATTTATTCTACAGCTTAGCATATGTCTATCTGATTCTGACTGCACAGTGGGATAGAAATCTTGCCAAATAACCTGGCAGTCTTCACCCTGGCTTCCTGAAGACCAAAAACCATAGAGCCATTTTAAGCAAACTGCCAAGACAATAAATTAGTACATCTCCCAAACAATTTAACTCAAAATTAAAATAGACTTGGGTAAGTTCCCATTCTTTGGTAATTCAATATAGTATATTAATAAGTTCTTTACAAATACATAAAAAGCAATGTCTCACAGGTGGTGATACAGAAACTTCCCACCCACATGCTATATAACACTTGTTCCTAAGGTAGACTAAATCTGTCAAAGACTTGGCATGTGCTTTTATTTTGTTGAAATCGAGATAATGGTCAAAATTTCAATTTCTGCCTCTCAACCTCTCTCCTTTTTAACTTTCCACCTATTTGCACATAGTGCTTAGAATAAAAACTGCACAAGTAAGCCCTCAACAAAGATTAGTATATGTTGAATGAATAACTGAATGGATATTAATGCCCAGAAGACCCCCAAGGCTCTCCTCCCTCCTCCTACTCCCACTTTTAAGGAGAGCATGGGAACAGAGCTGGTGGAGGCAATACTGGATCACAGTGGGTAAAATCTGGAATTGATAAAGTTTTGGGTGCCACAGTTTTCCTCTGGATTTCATTGTTGGAATCCTGACTACTTTGGGGATCTATCTCTCCTGCCTTCCTCTCCTCAAACTCCTGCACCATAGCAGAGTGGTACCATTCTTTTCCTCCTCCTCCCTGTTTCTCCTTTACTGCTCCACTTCCCCTCTTTAGCAAAGCAAGCAGAAGTCAAGGTTAGATCCAGAAGAAATGAGGCCTATAGGAACCACCTGCATCCTTCTGTGTGTGTTGGGCTAGTCAGAGATAAGTCCTTCTTTTCCTTAGTCATCTTTCCTTGTACACTCTGACCACCAAGATGGACACGCAGAACCGAGGGAAATTCAAGGAAAAAGACCAACAAAGCAGAAAAAGAATAAAAGAGAGAGAGAGAGACAAAGAAGCAAATTCTTAGCTCTCTGAAAAGTGGTAAATCCTAATTTTCAATCAGAACATGAGAGAATTTCAGCCTGTCGGTCTGAGTCTCAGACCTAATTTGGTCAAAATTGTCATTCATATTCCCATCCAGAAGGCCTGGACTAGAGTGGCTTAGGACCTAAAATCCCAGGTAAGAATAGAGAGAATATACTATTCTGGTCTTATCTTTGGTACATTTTTCTTTATAGCTCCTTAATTTTGGCAAGTGACTGGTAAAAGATTTACCAAACCTGATGGTGGTCAAAACTATTTTGACATAATTAATATATAAATACATAGATAAACAAGAACTGCTTTCAACAAATGGAATTAATCCCTTATTTCTCCCCAAAGATCTCAGAGTAATGAATATAATATAACATTAGTAGGGAACAACTATTAAACTGTGCAAGATGAAACAGGAAAGGATGCATATCAGTTCCTCTCAAAGGTCTAAAAACAAGATAATAGCACATGCAGTCTCTGAAGAAGAAGTAGCTTAAAGTTCATTGGCATCCCCAAGAAGATGACCCTTGGGCTGGGGATTTGGCTCAAATGGTAGCGCACTCACCTGGCATGCGCAGGGAGCTGGGTTCCATCCTCAGTACCACATAAAAATAAAATGAAGATGTTGTGTCCACTGAAAACTAAAATAAATAAATATTTAAAAATTCTCTCTCTCTTAAAAAAAGAATAAGAAGGAGGAGGAGGAGGAGGAGGAGGAGGAGGAGGAGGAGGAGGAGGAGGAGGAGAAGAAGACGACGACCACCCAATCAGGTACCCAAATCACATATGTCCCGAGTGAACTCCACCACTAGTAGGAGCAGAACCTAGAAGCCATCCTCAGAAAAGCCCCAACTCATCAATATTTAGGCAATTCTATATCTGCCTTGGTCTATTATTACCTTTTTTATTATATTTATTAGCTCCCTACCACTATAATAAAATACATGAGATAATTTACTTATTAAGAAAAAGGTTTATTTTGGCTCAGAATTTTAGATGTTCTAGTCCAGTATTCAGCAGATTCATTGCTTTGGGCCTCTGGTGGATGTGCTGAATGGCAATGACAGGGAGCTGGCAGTAAAGCAAACTAAGTGATCCACGACCAGGAAACAAAAGAGAAAGAGGAAGAGGCTGGGGTCCCAAATCCCCTTCAAGAGCCTACCTCCAATCACTTAAGAACCTCCCACTATGTCCTACTTCCTACTTCCACCACTCCCAATACCACCACCTTGGGAACCATGCCTTTAATGCATGGACCTCTGGGTAATATTTGATGTCCAAACTATAACACTTGCCTAGGAATACCTTATTATTTAGTGTTGATAGCTAATCTCTAACTTTTTCAGTATTATCCCTTCTGGAAATATGGCACATAGAAAAGCTTTATAGTCACCAAATTGTTTAATTCTATTCACTTTTTTAGAGATGTCTGAAAAAAAAGTCAAAATTTATGTAATCACTGATTGTTACTTTGTAACAGATAATAAATTGTATAAGAAATTAGGCAGAACAACTACAAAAGACAACATTCAGACTTCCAATCCAGTTTCATGATACCCTTTATTATTTTATGTGAAAAGAATTCTACAAAAAGCAAAGTCATTTTCAAATCTGATTATAAAAGCTATAATGTATGTGAGTTTGCATCATCTTAATATGAATTTGCTCAATCCTAGAGTTTGTCATAACTCAGGACTACTCCTAAAACTCTATACAATTAAAAGTCTATTACCACAGCATCTACCTATCTAGCTTAATTATGTAGTTTCTCTAAACTACTATGCTTTCAATTACTTAAAATTCCCAAATCTATATTTCCATCCATGAACTTGCTATTATTCCAAACACATGCATAAACTCCTTAAATCTCTCTACCTGGAAGAGACATATAAATTTATAGACATACAATTTCAGTATGTCTAAGTTAAATGCATGACATTTTCCCACAAAGCCTGACTTCCCTGGGACCCTGTGATTCACAACCCAAACTCTACTGACCACTGAATAAACTCTTCTTATCATCTTGACTCCATGATTAGCTCATATCTTTGCCTGAATGTATCTTTCTTTCTTAAGATGCATTTCAAGTATTACCTCTTCTTTTGTTTTTTAGACTTTTTTTTATTGGTTCTTTTTAGTTATACATGACAGTAGAATCCATTTTTATAAAATAACATAAGCATGGAATATATATTATTCTAATTAGGAACCATTCTTGTGGGTATACAAGACGGTGTGATTCACTTAGGTATTTTCATATATGTACATAGGAAAATTATATTAGATTCATTCTATTGTATTTCCTATTCCCATCCCCCTCCCTTCTCTTCATTCCCTTTGTCTAATCTACTGAACTTCTCTTCTTCCCCTTTATTGGGTTTAGTTTCCACATACCAGCAAAAACATTTGAACTTCAGTTATTTTTGGATTGGCTCATTTCACTTAGCATGATGTATCCAGATCCATCCATTTACTGGCAAATGTCATAAAGTCATTCTTTTTATGGCTGAGTAATATTCCATTGTGTATATATACACCACAATTTCTTTATCCATTCATCTGAAAAGGGCACCTATGTAGCTCTATAGCTTAGTATTGTAAATTGAGCTCCTATAACATTGATGTGGCTGTCTCACTATAGTATGCTGAATTTAAATCTTTTGGATATATGCTGAGAAGTGGACAACTGAGTCAAATGGTGGTTCCATTCCAAGTTTTCTGAGGAATCTCCATACTGTTTTCTATTGTAGTCCCACCAGCAATGTATGAGCGTACCTTTTCTCCTACATCCTTGCCAACATTTATTGTTACTTGTATTCTTGATAATTGCCACTCTGACTTGAGTGAGATGGAATCCCAGTATAGTTTTAATTTGAATTTCTCTAATTACTAGAGATATTGACCATTTTTTCATATATTTTTTGACCATTCATATTTCTTCTTTTGAGAAGGGTCTGTTCAGTTCCTTTGCCCATTTATTGATTGGGTTATTGGGTGGTTTTTTTTTTTTTTTTTTTGGTGTTACATTTTTTGAGTTCTTTGTATATCCTAGAAACTAATACCCTATTTGAAGTGCAGGTGGCAAAGATTTTCTCCCATTCTGTCAGCTCTCTGTTCATGCTCTTGATTGTTTCTCTTCTTAATACCCCTTCTTACTTGATTGCATTTCAAATAATCCCTTCCTCAATCAGGCAGATTGGCCACTGCCCCTTTTAGTTCCCACTGATCCCTACGTGTTCCAAACACTTTAGCAATGAAGTAGAGATTAGTACTACAACCACACTGGTAAAAAGAATGTGGAAAATCATTAGCCATTTTCAACTCTAAAAGGAACCTCAGGAACCCCTAGATCTACACCTGTGTTAATCTATTGAGTCAAGCTTTCCATCAAGAGTAGATTAAGATGCACATGTGGTCTCTGACTTGGTGATGTCTAAGAGAAATGGGAGCAGAGCTGAGTGGTAATGGACTCAGAAAAAGTAGACTGAAGAGGTGAGTGCTGGACTGGAAGCCTGCTTCTGCAGCTCCACTTGGCGAAACAATGACCTCCAAACAACAGTCATAACCTTCTCCCTTCCTGTACTTTATCCGAAAAATGGGTCTTTGTGGCTGGATGTGGGTCCTCTGTTGCACTGATTTGAGGTATAAGATGGATGAATGAACAAGAAGTCATGATATCCAGGTGCAGTGGACATGCCTATAATCAAAGTGGCTTGGGAGGCTGAGGCAGGAGGATCACAAGTTCAAAGACAGCCTTAGCAAAAGCAAGGAGCCAAGCAACTCAGTGAGATCCTGTCTCTAACAGGATGTGGGATGTGGCTTAGTGGTCAAATGCCCCTGAGTTCAATCCCCAGTACCCCCTCCCCCTTAAAAAAAAAAGAGGCCATCATAGATAATGATTTGTATCAAGAGAGGAAAAGAGAACAGAGAGGGAGGTGAAAAGGGGAAAGAAGAGATCAAGAAATGCACAGAAGATAGTGAGAGAGACAAAAGTCAAAACAGACTGGTTTTTGATGAAGGAGTCCCTGGGAAAAGAAATGCCCTTTGTGAGGAGCGCATGTGAGAAATCCTCCTTGATACATCTTATGAAATATCCTGCTTCATTGAATCTAAGATGTTGTTGCTCAAACAGTGTGTCATGATTTTATTCATTGACAAAACACATAATTGAAAGAAAAGGGATTGGGAAAGGATTTTATTTCCTGCTTTGCACTTATAAAGGAGATTATAGGCATTCTAAAGAAACAAATTTTCAAACTGTTTTTAGCACTTTTCAATGGAATATTGGGGCAGGTATTTGAGAATTTTGTTTTGTTTTGTTGTTTGTGGTTTATTGCTTGTCCTTAATGATATAAGTACATAGACACACTTAAAGGCATCCCATAACTTTACACAGTTATATTTGCCTACCTAGAGCCATCTTTAACATTTAAATATATGGGTCCTACAGATTCCTGCTCCCATCTCCCTTTCTGATACTAAGTTGAAAATGAACAAGTGGAGACCACATAATGGTAACAGATCACATTTTTAGCATTCTGATCTAAGTCTTTAAAACAAATGGACTCATTTAGTTTTCAGAACAGACTCTGTAAGGTAGATAGATACAGTTTACTTTTTCTATTGAGGCACAGGAAGCTTAAATCATTGCGGAGCTTATACAACCAAGAAGTGGCAGAGCTGGGGTTCCCTGCTGGGCAGTCTGGCTTTGGTGCCCCTGCTGTTAACTGCCATATTCCACTGCTTCACACTTTTAAGATACAGCACATTTTCCTCAAATGGAAGTCATTTTTTCCTCAGTCATACCATATCTTCATGCAATATAATTCAGTAAGCATATATACACCTGGAATCCTAGAATATTGAGGAAAGCAGCCCCACTCCTAAGCCAACTGATCACTGAAACATGCACAGATATAAAAGAATACCACTCTTTTAGACAAGGGAAAGATTCTGTTTCTTTAAGATCTAGGTATTTTATACTAGAAACAAGAGAACGTAAATGTAATAAAGAAAAACAGCTTGTTATTTAGAAGGAAAAATAAAAACTAAAAGATACTGGTGAGAAAGTTGCAAAGACCTAAGATTCTGTTCCTTTTGACATTAAATTATGCAAATCATATGCAAACTATGTAAATCTGTACGAAAATAGGGAGAAGAGATGTGGCTATTTTTCTTTTCTCTAAGCCTTATATAAACACCTTCTGAAATGAACAGTGAGGGTGCTGAATGTGAATTTCACAATGGTATAATTTCCTAGGTACATTCTAGCCCACAGAAAATTGAATTAACCATCTATTCAAAACATGTAAATACTATAGAATATTTGTAATCCTTTTATCACTAGAGTCATTTAGAAATGGTTTTCAAGTACTTTCTAGGATATTTTGTACTTTCAGACCTCCAGTCTTCATACAGTATCTCATCTGCCTTTCACATTGGTGCTCAGGGGCAGAAGTATCACTAACATCAAAGTCGAGTATCTTACCTCAGGTTTGGTATCATCAAGGTCAATGTGACCATGAGTGTATCCTAATCCATATACTTGTAAATTGGATTATAACAAACACTAGTGTATAGGATAAAAATATTTTCAAGTATTTGATTCGCTGAGGTCACCTCCATTGGCTAACTTCTTTTTTGAGGAACAACCATTTTGTCACCATATTATTCTGACTTTAGATAAAAACTATTATAGGAAAAAGCCTACTCTTCAACCTATTCCAGGAACAAAGAGCAGCTATTTCACTACCTTTCCTGGAGAGTCTATAACCCTTGAAATAAGTAGAAAAGAATTCATCAAGTCAGAAAGAAATAGAAAAGCAGGTGCACAAAAAAATATGATAAGCACAGAGAACCAACAAATGGCCCAAAAGATCTCTGACAGTTACTTCTTTAGAAAGAAAATCCACCAAGGATGGAAGATACAAAGATACATAAAACATGGGTTCTGCCTTCAGTCTCCTAAGATTGTTATACTTTGAATTAGAATTCAAGATGTGAAATTACTGATTTGTAAAATCCTGGATAGTGTCCAAGGGGAGTCCCTAAAAATTGCTGGGAGGCCCAGTAATTCTCTATTAACCAAAGTAAACCACCCTGTTCCTGGGCAGTACAATCTGTCCTACACTCTATTGTCAGTTCAGAGCAGAAGAAAATCCTGTTTACCACTTAAACTCTGTTAAAAGATACAGAGGGAAGGAAGCCAAAGCCACTGGGTGGAGATAGCTATAAAATATTAACATTATAACAGAGTTCAGAGAATCTATTCAACTATCTCATTAGTCACATGAGGAAAGAGAGGGAAATGAAGCCAAGAGACGTTAAATGACTTCCCCAAAGTCATATAGTTTTGGAGTGGTCATAGAATGAGACCCAGCCTGATATCTATTTTTTACTTATTATACCAAATAATTTTTCATCTAAGGATTTCTATTATGTATGCTTTCTAAGACTGTTTTAATTAGCTTTTGGTCCACTGTGACCAAAAGACCTGACAAGAACAACATAAAGGAGGAAAGTTTATTTGAAGTGCTTGGTTTCAGAGGTCTCGATTCATAAAGGGCCAACTCTATTTAGGCAGAACATCATGGTGGAAGGACATGGAGGAAGAAAGTAGCTCAGGACATGGCAATCAGGAAGCAGAGAAAACTTTACTCACCAGGGACAAAATATAAAACCAAAGCACATCCTCAGTAACGTCCCCCCTCTCCTTCAGATACCCCCTACCTGCCTACAGATGCCACCCAGTTAATCTATATCAGTGGACTAATGCACTGATTAGGTTAAGTCTCACATAACCCAATTATTTCACCATTAAACTTTCTTGCAAAGTTTTTTACACATGAGATTTTGGGGGACACCTCATATCTAAACCATAACAGATACCTACTATAAATAGTTGGAGGCTGGCTACATGTACTTTGAAATATGAGCAAATAATATGTAGTCATGGATTGCTTCCAGAGCAATCTTCCCAAATATAATGTTGACTGTGCAACTCCCTCCCACTTAAAAAAGAAAAATCCTTTTATTCCCAGTGAAAAAAAAAATCCAACAAAGGTAGAACACACTTTTTCACAATTAAATTCCCCAGCCTAGTCTTCCAGATTTTTCACCTCCTATCTTCTATTCTAGAGACACCAAACTGCTTGTAGTTCCCAAAATGAGAACTGTGGTTTGACATTGCCTTCCTTTGGATAGGTTCCTGCCTCCACCTGATATTCTCTTTTCCAGAAAGTTTTCTGGAAGAACTCCTATACGTCCCTTAAAACACATCTCTTTTCCAAGGACTATGCATTCTACCTTTCCAGATGGAATCAATCGCAGCTTCCTCTGTACTCCCAAATGCCTTTGTTGTTGAACTAATCACATTGCTTAGCAACTACCTCTCTCTATAGCTTTCTATTAGTCGATGGCTCCTCAAAGAGGAATGTGAAGCCTCACAGTGCTACATCTCAGCTTTCACCATGTAGAAAGTACTCTATAAATATTTGTTGAATCAAATGATCGGATTGGGGACTGGAATAGGTATAATTATTTCTGACTTCATGTTAGAGAGATATAATTCAAAATACTGTTGACAACAAAGAAATATGGCAAAGCAAAAGATGAACATTTAACTATTATTATTTGTTTTGAATTAACAGAAAAGTATTGAAAACCTGATTGTGGAAAAAGGGGCCCTAGCACTGAGAACCATCTACACACAATGTACATTGATTTTAGCAGGTTTTTTTTTTTTTAAAGAAAAGCTTTCTTGGAACAGGTGACCTTTATTACCACTTTGCTTTAATTGCAAATACTTTTAGTACCTGACGCCTATTAATTTGTCAGCCCTGCCAGGAGCAAAGCCAAGAAACCACAACAAACGAAAAATAAACCTTTAAATGCAGGCAATAAAGACCCAGCTCTGAGTAACAATTACCTTGAGTAATGCAGAAACACTAAGTAGCTGGTACAGTTCACTAAATAAATTTCATTCTTAATTATGGAAAATAAGGAAGGCAAAATAAAAAGGTCATCATTCATTGTAATTTGTAGGAATCCAAAGGGATGTATAGATTAATTCATTTTATTTTATAGAGTAGAACAGTTCAGCTTCACAGGGGAAATCACCCAGCAGAAAGGGCCTTGCCTACATATTCCTGCAACCCATGTGCAATTGAAGAGCAGAAAATCCAGATATAAACTACCAAGCAATTTTTTTCTGGCCATTCTCGAGATCATTCAAAGATGGCAAGTTGACAGAACTGAAGAAGTATTTAGTTAGTGTCTAAATCTTCCCCAAAATTGATTGGATGCTATACTTGGCATCAATAATATATCTGCAGTATCCATAATGATTGATGTTGCAGTGTACCAGAAGATGAATATTCTAATTATGCAACTATTTCCCTGTAAGTCAAAGATCTTGTAAGTTTCAAATCCTTTGTCCATGGGATCAAGCACCCACTCCTGGAGCTATGGGCTCCAAAGCAGGTAGGGGAGGCAGTGTTCAAACCCACATGTCTTAGTCCTTTGTGCTGCCATAACAGAAATACTTAAGAATAGGGAATTTATAAACAACAGAAAGAATAGGGAATTTATAAACAACAGAACTTTATTTCTCACAGTTCTACAAGCTGAGAAGTCCAAGGTCAAGGCACTGAAAGATTTCATGTATGGTGAGGGCCCAGCTCCCACTCTAAGATCGCCTCTCCTGCTGCATCATCAAATGGCATAAGGAAAGGCAGAAAAGGGCCACCTAGCTCTCTCTAGCCCTTGTATAAAACACTAATCCCCTCTATGAAGGCAGAACCCTCAGGGCCTAATCACCTCCTACAGGTCCTACCTCTTAAAACTATTGCCCTGTAGATGAAGTTTCAACATGAATTTTGGAGGGGACACTAACATTCAAAGCATAGCACTACCCAGTTAGGTAGTTCAGCCAGGAAAGAAGAGAGTCGCCGGAGAGAAACTGAGGGCTATTCACAAAATGAGAGAGAATGGGGAAACAGATACTGGACAAGTGGGAATATAAGGGGCACATTTCAGAACCTAAGAAAGCTAAGAACTACCAAAGGTAAAGCGGGAAATGAAGATATAACAACCTGCTCAAGTACTTCAGTACCTCAGGTTTGTGGAACAATTTGTAGATGTATCCTGTGGGCATCAGGAGAACACAACTGGGACCAAAAGGCAGACTTCTAAAGAGGCAGCTCCAACTTAAGAACAAAGAAATGTTTTTTTTTAAAATGGGTCCCACACAGCTGAAAGGGACAAGCAGAGATTCTTCTTCCAACCTTGGGCTGACTTCTCTTATTTTAGGGGGAACCTTCTGCCTGCCTTCTCTCCTTCCCCCTACGTGCTACCTTTACCACCCTTACGTGGTGGAAAAGAGACTCCTCTGCATGTTTGGTCAAGACTATTTCTAGACCCTCTTCCTTCCACACAGATCACACACATTCTCCTCCCCTCCTCCCTTGAGAATGCTCCCTAGGACAGGCCCTGACCCTGTGGGGTGGGGAGACCTGTAGTTACCAAGTATAATCTACCTGGGGAGGTGGGCTCAAAACAAGAGAAAAGAAACAGGAAGTCCACGTTGAACACTAGATTCTGAACCAGCTTTGTCCACATTGGAGTCAGTGTTTGATTCTTTAAAATTCAGAATTTTAAAGGAAGAAGAATGTGATTAGTTACCCCACCCCCCATCTCTAAAGTAGAAGGAACTCCAACATGAAGGAATCAAAACAACATGTTTGGAATGGGAATGTCATTTGAAATAGTCTACTGGAAGTCTTTGCAAGTTCTGATACAAATTATATAAGGCCACATTGACAAGATAATTATTAGTACATATTTGTTCCTCCAAAATAGTCTGAAACTTTTAACTGATGACAGACCAAATCTAGTACCCTTCTTGTTCTGAGAGCTGAGTTTGCCTAGGGCAGCATGTTCTAATGAAATTCACTATCTCTAATGGCAGAAAATATGATTCCCACCTCACAAAATGACCATAAGGCATTTATCAATTAATTCCTGTCACAGTTACTCTTTGCATGAAATAAAGTAATAATGACAATGTTTTGCTTCAATGTTAGAAAACTGCAGACTGGACACTTAGCATTCACAATATAATAATAGTATTATAATAATTTTATAATTATAATACATTAAATGCTGAAAAGGAATTTTTAACTTCTAAGAGTAGACGTGACTGTGGAAAATGATTAGCTATATTCTCAGACCAAAATTAGTGGAACACATGGCAAAATGCATGCAATGGATCTCAAATATGCAAAGCATTCGAAAAAGGAAGAACAAAGTTGGAGGACTTGCACTACTTGACTTTAAAGCTAACTACTCAACTAGAGTCATCAGTGTTACTGGTCTAAAAATCAGCAGGCAGATTAATACAACAGAGAAACAAGAAAGAGAACTGCTATCTTAATTTTGGACAAAAACAGTATAATGGAGTAAAAAAAAAAGTCACAATAAATTTTGCTGTAATAACTGGATACCCTTGTGCTAGAACATGGACTTTGACTTCTATTTCTCACCAATGATTAATATTAACTTGAAATGGATTACACACTAATGATAAAAGTTAAATAATAAGGATTTTAGGAAAATAGCTTCAACACTGGGTGGCCGACAAATGTTTCTTAGACAAACCTTTCCAGAATAAAAGTGGGAGGGGCAAGATTTCAATAGATTCTTTGCTAAAGAAATGACACAAATGACAAATAAGCACATGAAAAGTGCTCAACATCTTCATCCACAGAAAATGAAAATTAAAAACCCTAATGAGATACTACTAATGCCTTCACAGATGGCTAAACCACAAGGACTGGCAATACCAAATGTTGTCAAAGATATAGAACAACTAAAGCTGTCCTGTATTGTTGATGGGAATATAAACTGGTTTAAACAACCAGTGGTGTGCAGGACCCAGTTTGTTCTGGTTCACAAGAGCAAAATGTACACATCTCATTCCATTTTAGCCCACAATGACGTCACATCAGTAGCTGGAATGTGGTCATGGTAGGAGTGGTTCCACCATGGTATATACAAAATTTAGTAGCTTTGCTGGGGTGATGATAGTCGACTCCTCCTTCCCCTTCCTCCCTCCTCCCTCCTCCTCTTTCCCTCCTTCTCCTTATTTTAATTCTCTTTGTCCTCCTCCTTGATATTCTTTTGTGTAGATCCAGCTAATATGCATGTACAAGCACACCACTGGGTACAGCCACTCTGGCCTTTAATGGCAGTTTCTGATAAAACTAAATATATATGTACTCTCTGATCCGGGTATTTCACAAAAATAATTTTACAGGAATGTTTATAGTAGTTTTAGTAATAATAGCCAAAATCTGAAAATAGGCCAGGTGTCCATCAACAGGAAAATGGCATACATGGAAGAGTTCTCAACAATAAAAACAAATTACTGAACACCACTAACAAGATGAATCTCAAAAACACTTTGCTGAGTAAAAGAAACCTTACCTGAGAGTAGGCGCTATATAGCTGCATTTATATGAAACTATAGAATAGGCAAACCAAGCAGTGGTTGCCTCTGGTGGAGAAAGTTGTGGCTAGGGCTGACTGGCAAGGACTGTGGGGATACTTGCTGGAGTAACGATAAAGTTCTGCAACTGTAAAAATGCTTGTGTACCCCCAGAATTCATAGGTTGAAATATAACCCCAACTGTGATGGCATCTGGAGGTGGTGATTTAAGAGGTAATTGAGTCAGCAGGGTGGAACACTCATGATGGGACTACTGGCCTTACAAGAAGAGACCAGAGAGGAAGCTCCTTCTCTCTCTGTCCATGGTGTAAGGCTATGGAGAGACAACTGCAGTCTGTAACTAGGAAGAAGGCCATTGCTGGCGTGCTGATCTTGGACTTCCAGCCTCCAGAACCATGAGAAATACATTTCTATTGTTTATCAGCTACCCAGTCTATAGTACTTTGTTTTAACATCCTAAGACAGTAACTTATTAGAGATTTGGGTTAAACAAGTACAAGAATTTGTCAAAGACCAGTGAATGTGAATATCCACTGAAAATTTTTCATTTGATTGTACATACATTATACCTCAAAAGAAAAAAATCTAAGTACATATTAGACTCTAGTCAATGATTTGCAAGGTGAAATATTTAGAGGAAGTGTACTTAGGTCTATAATTTATTTTGAAATGTATGAACAATAAGATGAATTAGTAGATGGATAAAAATGAATAAATGTTTAGATACACAATCAAGTAACTACAGTAAAATAATAATGTTAAAAATGAGACCATGGATATAGGTGTTTACTATAAGTTCTTTAGCTTTTCTGTATGGTTGAAATTTTTCATAATAAAATATCATAGAAAACTGATAAAAGATAATATTTATAGCTCTTATTAACTGAAGGTTTACCATAACCAGGTCCTATGTTGATGTTTTATAAAAATTACCTAATTTACTCCTCTCAACCACCCTGCGACTTAGATGCCATTATCATTCCCATTTCACCAGTAAGTAAACTAAGGTTTAAAGAGATCAAGTCACTTGCCCCAGGCCCCCTCCCCCTGCACCGGCAAGGTAGAGGGAACTGTGACCACCCACAGAGCAGGCCCAGCGGCCTGCTGAGGGGCAGAGCCGCCCCCCACCCCCCGCGCCTGCCAGGTAGGCGGAACTGTGACCACCGACAGAAAAGGCCCAGTGGCCCGTGGCGGGACAGAGCTTCCAATCACTCCTGCAAGGTAGGCGGGCCTGCGACCCACCGGCAGAAGAGGAGGAGCGACCTGCTGAGAGGCAGAGCCGCCCTCTCCCCCCGCGCCTGCAAGGTAGACGGAACTGTGACCACCATCAGAACAGGCCAGACCTGCAACCGACAGACAGAACAGG
The DNA here is from genome assembly GCF_047511675.1 of Marmota flaviventris. Lineage (NCBI taxonomy): Eukaryota > Metazoa > Chordata > Mammalia > Rodentia > Sciuridae > Marmota > Marmota flaviventris. Next base: position 65,698,899 of record NC_092504.1, read on the forward strand.
CCCAGTGGCCTGAGGAAGGGTAGAGCCGCCCCCACCCCGCGCCTGCAAGGTAGGCGGACCTGCGACCCCAGGCAGAACAGCCCCAGAGGCCTGCAGAGGGGCAGTGCCGCTGCCTGCGCCTGCAAAGTAGGCAGAACTGCGGCCACCGACAGAACAAGCCTAGCGGCCCACAGAGGGACAGAGCCGCCGCCCGTGCCTGCAAGGTAGGCGGACCTGCTACCGACCAGCAGAGCAGGCCCAGCGGCCTGCCGGCGTGGTAGGCACATTGCCCGAATTGGAGGAGGGGCAGAGCCGCCGCCCGCGCCTGTGAGGGAGACTTTGCAACTATACAAGACCAATATAAATATATAGGGGGAAAATTCAATAGCACAACAGTTTCACCAAGTAGAAAGGAACGCAAACAGTATGAAGAGACAAGGAAAGAAAGGACCACAAGCAATGCAGGTCAACTCAACGTTAGAAGAGGTAATAGCTGCAGCAGATGGAATGTCAGATAAAGAATTCAGGATATACATGCGTCAGATGATCTGGAGTCTCAAGGAAGACATCAGACAGCAAAATCAGACAATGAAAGATCACTTCAATAATGAATTACATAAACAAATCCAAGAAGCAAAAGATCAACTATACAGGGAGATAGAGGTTATAAAAAACAAACAAACAGAAATCCTAGAAATGCAGGAAGCAATAAACCAACTTAAAAACTCAATAGAGAATACTACCAGCAGAGTAGAACACTTAGAAGATAGAACATCAGACAATGAAGATAAAGTATTTCAACTTGAAAAGAACATAGACAGCTCAGCAAGACTGTTAAGAAACCATGAGCAGAACATCCAAGAAATATGGGACAACATCAAGAGACCAAATTTAAGAGTCATTGGGATACAGGAAGGGACAGAGTTTCAAACCAAAGGAATGAGCAATCTATTCAATGAAATAATACGAGAAAACTTCCCAGACTTGAAGAATGAGACAGAATCCCAAATCCTAGAAGCCTACAGGACGCCGAATGTGCAAAATCATAAGAGACCCACACCTAGACACATTATAATGAAGATGCCCAACATACAGAATAAGGAGAGAATTTTAAAAGCTACAAGAGAAAGGAAGCAGATCACATTTAGGGGTAAGCCAATCAGGATAACAGCTGATCTTTCAACACAGACTCTGAAAGCTAGAAGATCCTGGAATAACATATTTCAAACACTGAAAGAAAATGGGTTCCAACCAAGAATTGTGTTTCCAGCGAAATTAAGCTTCAGGATGGAAGATGAAATTAAAACCTTCCACGATAAACAAAAGTTTAAAGAATTCGCAGCTAGAAAACAATCTCTTCAAAACATCCTTGGCAAAACATTACAGGAAGAGGAAATGGAAAATAACAATGAAAACCAACAGTGGGAGGTAGGACAGTAAAGGGGGGAAAAATAATCAAAGAGGAAAACAAACCATGTTTAGTAACAGAAATAAACAAATATGGCTGGAAGAACAACCCATATCTCAATAATAACCCTAAATGTTAATGGCTTAAACTCAGCAATCAAGAGACACAGGCTAGTAGAATGGATCACAAAACAAGACCCAACAATATGCTGCCTACAGGAGACGCATTTGATAGGAAAAGACATACATAGGCTGAAGGTGAAAGGTTGGGAAAAATCATATCACTCATATGGACTTCGGAAACAAGCAGGAGTGTCCATACTCATATCAAATAAAATAGATTTCAAGCCAAAGTTAATCAAAAGGGATAAAGAGGGACACTACATACTGCTTAAGGGAACCATACACCAACAAGACATAACAATCATAAATATATATGCCCCAAACAATGGTGCAGCTATGTTCATCAAACAAACTCTTCTCAAGTTCAAGAGTCTAATAGACCACCATACAATAATCATGGGAGACTTCAACACACCTCTATCACCACTGGACAGATCTTCCAAACAAAAGTTGAATAAGGAAACTATAGAACTCAATAACACAATTAATAACCTAGACTTAATTGACATATATAGAATATACCACCCAACATCAAGCAGTTACACTTTTTTCTCAGCAGCACACGGATCCTTCTCAAAAATAGATCATATATTATGTCACAGGGAAACTCTTAGACAATATAAAGGAGTAGAGATAATACTATGCATCCTATCTGATCATAATGGAATGGAACTGAAAATCAACGATAAAAGAAGGAAGGAAAAAGAATACATCACTTGGAGAATGAACAATAGGTTACTGAATGATCAATGGGTTATAGAAGACATCAAGGAGGAAATTAAAAAATTCTTAGAGATAAATGAAAATACAGACACAACATATCGGAATCTATGGGACACATTGAAAGCAGTTCTAAGAGGAAAATTCATTGCTTGGAGTTCATTCCTTAAAAAAAGAAAAAACCAACAAATAAATGATCTCATACTTCATCTCAAAATCCTAGAAAAAGAAGAGCAAAACGACAGCAAAAGAAGTAGAAGGCAAGAAATAATTAAAATCAGAGCTGAAATTAATGAAATCGAAACAAAAGAAACAATTGAAAAAATTGACAAAACTAAAAGTTGGTTCTTTGAAAAAATAAACAAAATCGACAGACCCTTAGCCATGCTAGCGAAGACAAGAAGAGAGAGAACTCAAATTACTAGCATACAGGATGAAAAAGGCAATATCACAACAGACACTTCAGATATACAGAAGATAATCAAAAATTATTTTGAATCCTTATACTCCAATAAATTAGAAGATAGTGAAGGCATAGATAAATTTCTTAAGTCATATGATCTGCCCAGATTGAGTCAGGAGGATATAGACAACCTAAACAGACCAATATCAATTGAGGAAATAGAAGAAACCATCAAAAGACTACCAACTAAGAAAAGCCCAGGACCGGATGGGTATACAGCAGAGTTTTACAAAACCTTTAAAGAGGAACTAATACCAATACTTTTCAAGCTACTTCAGGAAATAGAAAAAGCGGGAGAACTTCCAAATTCATTCTACGAGGCCAACATCACCCTGTTACCTAAACCAGACAAAGACACTTCAAAGAAAGAAAACTACAGACCAATATCTCTAATGAACCTAGATGCAAAAATCCTCAATAAAATTCTGGTGAATCGGATACAAAAACATATCAAAAAAATTGTTCACCATGATCAAGTAGGATTCATCCCTGGGATGCAAGGCTGGTTCAATATACGGAAATCAATAAATGTTATTCACCACATCAATAGACTTAAAAATAAGAACCATATGATCATCTCAATAGATGTGGAAAAAGCATTCGACAAAGTACAGCATCCCTTTATGTTCAAAACTCTAGAAAAACTAGGGATAACAGGAACATACCTCAATATTGTAAAAGCAAGCTATGCTAAGCCTCAGGCTAGCATCATTCTGAATGGAGAAAAATTGAAGGCATTCCCTCTAAAATCTGGAACAAGACAGGGATGCCCTCTCTCACCACTTCTGTTCAACATAGTTCTCGAAACACTGGCCAGAGCAATTAGACAGACGAAAGAAATTAAAGGCATCAAAATAGGAAAAGAAGAACTTAAATTATCACTATTTGCAGATGACATGATTCTATACCTAGCAGACCCAAAAGGGTCTACAAAGAAACTATTAGAGCTAATAAAGGAATTCAGCAAAGTGGCAGGATATAAAATCAACATGCATAAATCAAAGGCTTCCTGTATATCAGCGACAAATCCTCTGAAATGGAAATGAGGACAACCACTCCATTCACAATATCTTCAAAAAAAATAAAATACTTGGGAATCAACCTAACAAAAGAGGTGAAAGACTTATACAATGAAAACTACAGAACCCTAAAGAGAGAAATAGAAGAAGATCTTAGAAGATGGAAAAATATACCCTGTTCATGCATAGGCAGAACTAACATCATCAAAATGGTGATATTACCAAAAGTTCTCTATAGGTTTAATGCAATGCCAATCAAAATCCCAATGGCATTTCTTGTAGAAATAGAGAAAGCAATCATGAAATTCATATGGAAAAATAAAAGACCCAGAATAGCAAAAACAATGCTAAGCAGGAAGTGTGAATCAGGCGGTATAGCGATACCAGACTTCAAACTATACTACAGAGCAATAGTAACAAAAACAGCATGGTACTGGTACCAAAACAGGCGGGTGGACCAATGGTACAGAATAGAGGACACAGAAACCAATCCACAAAACTACAACTACCTTATATTTGATAAAGGGGCTAAAAGCACGCAATGGAGGAAGGATAGCATCTTCAACAAATGGTGCTGGGAAAACTGGAAATCCATATGCAACAAAATGAAACTGAATCCCTTTCTCTCGCCATGCACAAAAGTGAATTCAAAATGGATCAAGGAGCTTGATATCAAATCAGAGACGCGCCGTCTGATAGAAGAAAAAGTTGGCTACGATCTACATATTGTGGGGTCTGGCTCCAAATTCCTCAATAGGACACTCATAGCACAAAAGTTAATAACTAGAATCAACAAATGGGACTTACTCAAACTAAAAAGTTTTTTCTCAGCAAAAGAAACAATAAGAGAGGTAAATAGGGAGCCTACATCCTGGGAACAAATCTTTACTCCTCACAATTCAGATAGAGCCCTAATATCCAGAGTATACAAAGAACTCAAAAAATTAGACAATAAGAGAAAAAAACAACCCAATCAACAAATGGGCCAAGGACCTGAACAGACACTTCTCAGAGGAGGACATACAATCAATCAACAAGTACATGAAAAAATGCTCACCATCTCTAGCTGTCAGAGAAATGCAAATCAAAACCACCCTAAGATACCATCTCACTCCAGTTAGATTGGCAGCCATTATGAAGTCAAACAACAACAAGTGCTGGCGAGGATGTGGGGAAAAGGGTACACTTGTACATTGCTGGTGGGACTGCAAATTGGTGCAGCCAATTTGGAAAGCAGTATGGAGATTTCTTGGAAAGCTGGGAATGGAGCCACCATTTGACCCAGCTATTCCCCTTCTCGGTCTATTCCCTAAAGACCTAAAAAGAGCATGCTACAGGGACACTGCTACATCGATGTTCATAGCAGCAAAATTCACAATAGCAAGACTGTGGAACCAACCTAGACGCCCTTCAATAGATGAATGGATAAAAAAAATGTGGCATTTATACACAATGGAGTATTACTCTGCATTAAAAAATGACAAAATCATAGAATTTACAGGGAAATTGATGGCATTAGAGCAGATTATGCTAAGTGAAGCTAGCCAATCCCTAAAAAACAAATGCCAAATGTCTTCTTTGATATAAGGAGAGTAACTAAGAACAGAGTAGGGTCGAAGAGCATGAGAAGAAGATTAACATTAAACAGGGATGAGAGGTGGGAGGGAAATTGCATGGAAATGGAAGGAGACCCTCAGAGTTATACAAAAGTACATAGAAGAGGAAGTGAGGGGAAAGGGAAAAATAATACAAGGGGGACAAATGAATGTCAGTAGAGGGGGCAGAGAGAGAAGAGGGGAGGGGAGGGGAGGGGAGGGGGGATAGTAGAGGATAGGAAAGGCAGCAGAACACAACAGACACTAGTATGGCAATATGTAAATCAATGGATGTGTAACTGATGTGATGCTGCAATCTGTATATGGGGTAAAAATGGGAGCTCATAACCCACTTGAATCAAATTGTGAAATATGATATATCAAGAACTATGTAATGTTTTGAACAGCCAACAATAAAAAATTTAAAAAAAAAAGTCACTTGCCCCAAATCATGCAGCAAATAAATGAGGAATAACCTCAGCTCAGACTGTCTCTTAGGCACATTGTACAAGTTTCCTGTCTGTGTGAGACAATCAGAGAAAGAGAACATAGAAAAGGAACACAGTTACAGTTGGCAAAAACTAGAGACAGGAACATTTGGTCAGCATCCCAGCTTCACCCAACTTTTAGGACTGGACCACGGGCAGGACTGGCTACATACATTTATTTTTTATTGGAGCTTAGTAAAAAACAAACATCCCTTATTCACAATGACTCAGGAATTTCAAGAAGGCAACAGCAGAGCACTAAACCAAGTGTGCTCCCCTCTGAGAGCCAGTTCTGTGTGACCACACAGGTCCCAGGTCTCAAAGTGGACCCAGCACAAGAACAGAAAGTGCTCCATGTAACTATGATTACTACAAATGTCTCCAAACATCAAACAACCTTTCTGTGATTATTTTTTCCTGTCTTCCCCTTCTAGTGTTGGGGTTTTTATACCCAAGAAGCAAAAAAGGTAAGCTCTAACCTTGGTGGTCATGATGTCTGAATACTGAAGCTGAAGTAAGTCTCCATAAAAGACTGTTTTGTGTTCTTGCCAAAATCAAGACACATTAGTCATAAAAGGTACTGATCTTCCTCTCAAATTGGTCATCACCGATGCAGCTGGGAAAGGCTGATGGATCATCCTACAAAGGTAAACAGGTTTCAAAGAGGCAGGCTTTGTCACTCGTGGAATGAATCAGTTATCCATCATTCCCCTCCAACTCAAAACCGACCAGGCAGTCTGACTGTCTCCTCATTTCAAGAGCTGCCTTTTCCCCTCAGGATCCCTAACCAAAGAGCTCATTTGTACTTTAGAAAATGGAGACCATGGCACCAATTGAAAGGGCTTAATAAATAAATAAATAAATAGATAGATAAATAACTCCAATCTATTTCCAGACCAGGACAATTGAGCAGCAGCTTAGCCGCTTCCTGCCTGGGCTGTTTCTGTAATCAGTAATTCTCCGACAGACATAAAACACAGTAGTTTTGCAATGGATAATAGGCTGTTCATCCACTGAAAAGACTTCTATATTTTTTCATGTACTGTACAAAATGCTTCATTTCGACTAGAATCAAAATGACAAATCCTTTTACATCAGAGTATTGCTGGCTGTCTCAGGAAGCTAAAAAATACTGTCACTAGAGAATACCTGGGAGGATTTTTAAGAAGCCCAGGCTAGGGAAAAGGCGTGGAAGACATGATTGGCCTTCCTTTTCATTCTGCACCAGACACTGCAAGGGTTATTCAAATTAAAATGATTGCTCTGTACGCTTTGATAACTCCACATTCAAAAATGATGCCACAAATTACTAGAATGTAAGATCCCTATACATGAAAGTCCACAGAAGACACAGCGAAAGAATGAGTTGTTTTGAGCACTTTGAGGATGTCTTTAATTTTAAAGAGGATAAACCACTTGAACCAGGAGTAGGGGAAAGACATTCAATATGCCAATTCCCTAGCAATGTCTGGGGCCCCTACTTCATTAAAGGCTACAAAAGCCATTTTGTGGAATGCAGAAAGCCAGCATGCTTCCACAGTGGCTGAGAGGCCCAGCTGTCTTCCTTTGAGAATGTAGAAAACACTATGCATTTTTAAGTTTAAAAAAAAAAAAGATTCTCCTCTTCTTTGCACACTTCCAACATGCCTGGAAATATATCAAGAAATTCTGCCTCCTAAGGACAGCTGGGCTGACCTATTTGGATCAAAGTCTGTTAGGTCTCAGTAGGAACTGAGAACAGGAACAGGTAGAATCAGCATGGGTTTTTAATTGGGAGAATTCACCAGCAATATAGTAACTTCATCCAGTAAAGCAAATCACTAGGATGAAGACGTGGGGTAGGTTTCCTGCTGAGTGTGTTTACAGCACAGATCAACGCACACCAGCTAAGGGAGCCATTGAAGATATATGTGTATATTTGGAGTCTTACCTCCTTTAAGCAAGCTAACCCTTCCCTCGAAGTGAACAAATGGATCATTTACCAGGACTGGACATGCAATAGATAATATGCCTGACTACAAATGGACCAATTTTTCACTACTTTTGTTGTTTCAGACAACCAGTAATAGCTTTAGAAACCATTTATCTATTTTTTAAAATTTCCTTCTCTTACTGTTGTCAAATAATCTGAGCTTCGAGGCAGTGACAGCAGCATCATTTTATCTAGGGGAAAAGTCTCTTTTTTAAAATAAATATGTTGACCTGAAATCCATATTTCTAATATTTTTTAAATGTCACTGTTTGTACCTCCCTCTTTTTCTCCAAATAACTGGGAAGAGGATGAGCTTTGAGGTCAGTTATACCTGGTTGGAACCCTGTATGCATGGGTTAATAATTAGTATAACATGGAGCAAATTACCTCCAAACCTTGGGTTTCTTCATCTGTAAAACGGAGGAATTGATATTACCTCATCTGTATATTGTGAAGATTAAATAAGATAATGTATGTAAGACACCCACCACGGCCTTAGCACTGAAAGGTGTTAAGCACACATCGTTCATTCTGTCTCCCTCTCCTCCCCCCTTCCCTTCACCAAGTTGCTGGAATTACCACTTTGCACAGCCTTCTCTTGCATGCATGCTAATGATTGCCTGAAGGTGGCTTGAGAGCAATTTTAACAATCTCAAGTTATTCTACTTGTTAGTAGTTACAGTGAATAATAAATACAACTTGTTAATCATTCTGGACAGTTTTTGCATCAGAAAATTACATTGGCAGCTTTGCATAACAAAAGGTTAAAATATGAGCCTCAAAAGGAATAAATAAAGCTTGATCACTCAGCTCAAAATTCAGTATTTTATAGTTTTGCCTTTCAAATGAGTCCCACTGAAGTGCCTACAAATGCCTTCTACCAACATTTCATCCATATTTCTCTCTAATAGGTCTTAGTAAATTTTGTAAGATCCTCCCTCAGAAATAGTGAAGTGCTCAGGTCATAGGGCAGACTACCTGGGTATAAGTCCCAGGTACTCTACTTAGTAGCTGTGTGAATTTGACCAACTGAACTCTTCCACGCCTTGGTTCTTGTGATTTAAAATGGGGATAACAGTAGCACCTTATTTTCACCTTAGCAAATTGTGGTTAGGATTAAACAAATCTATGGTGTAAAGTATACACCATAGTGCCTGACACACAGGAAGCCCAAATAACTATTTTCCTTAATATAACCAATACATCAGATGGTATTTTTTTTTTTTATGGCAACCAGGCCAATGGATTGTTCTCTTCAAAGAGAAGGTGGTCACTATGTTTTCAGGAAGGCCAATTTCTCCATCTGTGGCTTAAAGGATAGAAATAAGGAATGTAGAGGAAAAAGTGGAAAAGAAGATATCTATAAATTTGCAATGGCTTGTGCCTGGAAGTGCACACCAGACACACAGACACACACACACACACACACACTCACACACACACTACACTGAAGCCAACTGCCTCCTTATGGAGGAAAAGAACTTGAAGAATGAGAGATTAAGTGACTGATTCAAAATCCATGTCCACTTTAATCTTAAAAAAAAAAAGAAAAAAAATGCACTTAGACTATCTCTTTTACTAATGATGATTTCCAAAACCAAGTAAAACCAATAAATTCAAGATCTCTTCGGATTTCTAAGTCAAATTGGACAATTAAGAGTTGTCCTTTGAAAACTTTAATTATGCATAGGAATTAATTACATTAAAATACAAATTTTTTTTTTGTACCAAGGATTCTAGGATTGAACCCAGGGGTGCTTAACTACATATAGTCTGTTGATCCGTATGATTTACACTGCAAATTGTTGTTTCCTAAGAAAAACCAACCCTATATCCACAGAATACTAACCTGTACAAATACTTGGCTGAAAGGATTACATGACTTGGGCTTTGATGTCACTATGAAAGTAGCTCACTTGGTGAGAATATGCTATTTGTTAGGTCTACAACTTGAACTTAACTCCACCAGCAATTAATCATGATCATTCATTTTTTAAAAAAAAATAAGTGACTCCTCTGTGCATAAGACTATTTTAGGAATTAGGGTTATAGCAGTAATTGAAACAAAGTCCTTGGGCTGGGCTCATTGGTAGAGTGCTTGCCTTGCATGTGTGAAGAACTGGGTTCAATCCTCAGCACCACATAAAAATAAATAAATAGAGATTGTGTCAATCTACAACTAAAATAATAATAATAATAATAATAATAATAATAATGTCCTTGCTCTCAAGGAGCATACTCCAGCAAGGGAGGCAATAAACAAATAAATTAGCAGCATGCAAGGGAGTGACAGATGCTATGGAGAGAAATAACACAGAGTAAATATGTGTTAGGCCTTGGAACCCAGATAGGCTGGGGTATTTATTTAACCAAAGATGGTCAGGAAAAGTCTCAATAATAAAATAATCTTTAAGCAGTAACTTTGAGCAGAAAGGGAGAGAGAGTCATGTGGATATGTTGGGGAAAAAATGTTCAATACACAGAAACTATCAAGTTTAGAAACTGAACTTGCTCATAATACTTCTGAATTCCTGAAGTATTATGAGCAAGGGGCAGAGAAGTGGGAGATGAAATAATGTTCTGAGTTGTACTGAAGTAATGCATTAAAAATTATACCAAAGGAACAAAATAATACTATAATAATTTTTCTAGCCAGAAAGGTAGCACATGCCTGTAATCCCAGTGACTCAGGAGACTGAGACAGGACCCTATGTTCAAAGCAAGCCTGGGCAGTTTACTGAAAACCTCATTCAAAATAGAGAATTCAAAGGACCAGAAATGTAGCTGAGTGGTAGAGCACCCTGGGTTTAATCTGCAGTATAGCAAAAAAAAAAAAAAAAAGAAAAGAAATAGATCTTTCTAATCTGGATGAAAATTGAAAATTGACTTTTGACAAGGAGAACACTCATTTCAGTGGGCTTTAGTCAGAACTCAATGACCCCCTTTACTAGAAAGCAGGAAAACAGTGTCCTGACAAGGAGTTACAAAAGTTAATAAAGTCTTTAAAATGAGAACCATAATTTCAAATGGTTAAGTAATTACTGAGATGCTTTTGAGAAATGGGAAAGTGGATGGTTTGTCATTTGGTCTATGGGATATCACAAATTCATTTGTCTATCAAAATTATCCTTCCTAATGGATGCACCTGATTAAATGCATTGCCATCCAAATGTGCACCTGGCACATTTTAACTGAATGCTGCAAGGCCAGAACTTCCACTATCAGTTCCAATAAATGCAGATGTGTCCCTGAATGAACATTCAGACATTCATACCAGTTAGGTTACACATTCATCATTCCTGCAATTCACATTCTCCTAAAAGACTCAAATGAACAGCAACACAAGTACATCACCAATTGCAAATATGTGACAAGCTTGCATGCAATGCTTTGCTCTATGCTACAGACTACAGGGACTACCCTTCACCCGAAGGAGTTGGGGGATAAGGTCAGAGAGATGAGGAGGACCCTGGGGACACTGTCAGGGCAAAGGGAGAAGGACTGTTGATAGTTAATAATTGAGTTCTGTGTATCACCTTGATCATATGCAACCTAACCTGGATTTCAGGAACGGAATTACCACTGATCAATCATCCTCCATGGCCTGTTCTTCTGCTCAGCATATAGATACAAGTTCAAGGGTATTCTATCTTAAAAATACACTTTCCCTACATGCTTTCCTGTCACAATTAAAATTCAAATTCCTCCAAAGCCTACTTAACCTCAGTGACTCTGTTCCAGCCACACTGGCCTTCCGGCTCTTCCAGAACACAAGAACATTCTTTCCTCAGGGTTTTTGCAAGAAGGACAGTTTCCAGCCAATCTCTACATGCCTCATTTATTTTCTCTCTCTGCTTGAATATCACCTCCTCAGAGAGGCCTTCCTGGCCTGGCCCACCTAGACTACCACTCATGACTCTGTCACCTTCGCCTATACCATTGTGACTAGACACCATCACCACCTGACATGCTATCTCAAGATACTCATTTAGTTCCTCTCCCCAAGTGGAATGGACTGAATGTTGTTCTCGTTTATTATCATTACATCCTTAGCATCTGAAATATCAGGCACACATTAGGTGCTCAATAAATATCTGCTGAATAAACATATTATTGAGTTTAGCAGAATAAACTGCCTTATTTATTCTGTGAATGAATAAAAATACTTAGGAGATCAAGATTAACAAGAGGCAGCATGTCTCTTAGCTCACTACCCAGCACTCAAAACAGCAGGAATATGATATCTCCCCGAGGCTTAAAGTGAAAAATGCCAAGACTGGAGGGCCAGTCTGACCTAACTGAACCAGAGACTGTTTGGCTCATTAATCGGATATTTTAAAAAAATTCTCCACTGGAGTTTATCAATTGTCCACCAATCCAGGAGCCATCTCGGGACTGCAGCGTGGCAGGGCCTAGGGAAACTCAAAACTCAGATCCGTGAGTTTGCAGCTAGGTCTGTATGGGCCTCTCAGAGCTTAGCAAATCCATGGAAAATGAGAAACTGGGAGCATTTCAACCAGGGGAACACAGGTTAGAGAGGCTGGAGGTAGCCAGGCTCTCCCCAGCTCCATGAGTCCTGAGGCCCAAGGGGACTGATGGGCCCATTACAGCAGGTTGGGAGACTGGAAGAGGGTGTGAAGGCATTTTGATCTCAGCTCCCCCGGCCAGCTGGTCCAGCACCCACCGGGTTCCCAGGGCCCACCTGGGCTAGCACTTGCCAGGTTCCAGCTCCAGCCTTGTCCCCGACTCCCTCCCCAGTCTAGCGTCTACCAGTCCCCAGGACCTGCCAGGTCCAGCATCCAAGAGGGCCCTCCTGCTCCACAGTCCCCAGTCTCTCAACCCCTCCTTGGCCCCTGACCTGGCCCATTGTGCATAGCCTCACTATCAGGCCACAGATCCTGGCATCTGACCCTGCCCACCTTACACAGACCAGCTGGGCCCCCAGCCTTGCTGGGACCCTCACGCTACTTTACTGCCAGATGTGCCCTGTCCAGTGCACAGCCTCCCCCTAGTTTCCAGAATCCAGTACCAGGCCCTGATCCACCTGTCACCTGACATGGCTAGCTGCTTTGCTGCCTGCCTGCAACCCAGCTTCCCAGAGCCACTTTGCCTCCAGGTCTGCATCCCAGCCACCCACACTAATCTCCCAAGAAGGGAAATTAGGAAGTCTTAAATCCCCACCTTCACACAGTGAGCAACACAATAAAGGAAGGACACACACTCCACGGCCCATACCAAAAGTTTAGATCATACTTCAACAAGAAATGAAAAGAAAACCAGTTCTGTTTTGCCTTTTGATTTTGGATTTCCCTATTAGACTCTTGTTTTATTTAAATATCTACTGACTGATTCAAGGACTCCTACCATAATCATGTATGTTTCTCCCCTCTCATTTCCAGCCTTGTTTTTATTTTTTTTCCTTCCTTTCATTTTTTTCTTCCTTTCAATTTTTTTCTGTTTTGTTGCTGTTACAGTTTTCTTATTTTGTTTCTTTTTTCTTTGATTTTTTTTTCAAAGGTGTTATTTTCACATGCTCTGTATTTTAAGGGTTGGGGTTTATGATTCACTTATTTTGATTTTCATTTATCACTACTTTATCTCCCTTGTCTCCCTCTCTCATTTCTCTTTTCCTGACACCCAAATTCTATTCTCTCTCTCCTCCTATATATTATTCTTTTTTTTCATCCCCTAACAACATATCCTAAGTTACCACTACATCTGCCCTATTCATCCTTTGAAATTGCAAACACTTTTCTACCCTCCTATCTCTTTTCTTTACACATACTCTATCATAACACTTCTTAAAACTAATTGAGGTATATAATATCTACCCTCACCGCCAATGTCACAGCAATAATTTATACAGCAGAAGGCATAGACAACACCTACTGTTTGATTTTAAGCCAGACATAACATGTGATTATGTCTGGCTTAAATGTGTTCTATTTTTACTGACAGAAATTGCTGATCCCACTACTGATGAAAATTGCTGATCCCACTATTCCAACGTATGGTACCAATTAACACTAGATATCAAAATAGGAACTGAGGACCTAGTCTACTGCTATATATTGTTCGCATTCATTGTTGCTCTTATTGGGCTCCCCCTCCCCAATCTGTGAGGTACTAGTAACTCAGAAGGACCCTATAAACGCATAAGGTAGAAACTCTCCAACATCAAATCCATCCAGATAGATGGGTAGACACATAAACAATATGAAAAAGCAAGGGAACAAACAATCCTAAATAACCCATACTACCTCAACAGTAGACTCCTTTGATGCCATAGAGGAGGAAATGTCAGAGATAGAAGTCAGAAAGTTCATGCTTAAACTGATCTACGAGATAAAAGACAATGTAAGAAACAAAATCAGAGAGAAAATGCAAGAAGTGAAAGATCATTTCAACAAGGAGATAGAGATCCTGAAGAAGAATCAGTCAGAAATCCTTGAATTGAAGGAATCAATAAACTAAATTAAAAATTCAATTGAAAGCATCACCAATAGACTAGATCACTTGTAAGACAGAGTTTCAGGCAATGAAGACAAAATATATAATCTAGAAAATGAAGTTGACCATGGGGAAAAGACGTTAAGTGAACATGAACAGAACTTCCAAGAAATATGGGATAACATGGAAAGACCAAATTTGAGATTTATTGGGATAGATGAAGGCTCAGAGATACAAACCAAAGGAATGCACAGTCTTTTCAATGAAATAATATCAGAAAATTTCCCAAACCTTAAGAACAAAATGGAAAACCAAACACAGAAGACTTATATGACCCCAAATATTCAAAATTACAATAGACCCACACCAAAGCACATTATTATGAAAATTTCTAACATACATAATAAGAATAGAATTTTAAAGGCTGTGAAAGAAATATATCAGATTAATATAGGGGGAACCCAAGTCAGATCTCAGCTGATTTCTCAACCCAGACTCTCAAAGCTCGGAGGTCTGGGAATAACATATACCAAGCTCTGAAAGAAAATGGATACCAACCAAGAATTCTATATCCAGCAAAATTAAGCTTCAGGTTTGAAGATGAAATAAAAACTTTCCATGATAAACAAACATTAAAAGAATTTACAACTAGAAAGCCTGCATGACAGAAGAGTCTCAACAAAATATTCCATGAACATGAAAAAAAAAGTGAAAACCAGCAAAAGGAGGAACAACACTAAAGGAATAGCCAATCAAAGGAGAAACTAGTTCAAATTAAAAAGTGGAAATAAACCCAAATGACTGGGAATACAAATCATATCCCAATGATTTTTACAATCATATATTGAATGTAAATGGCCTTAACTCATCAATCAAAAGACATAGACTGGCAGATTGGATTAAAAAACAAGATCAATACTTCACAGAAGAAGAAATACAATGGATTAACAAACATATGAGAAAATGTTCCTCATCTTTAGTGATTAGAAAAATGCAAATAAGAACTATTCTGAGATTTCATCTGACTCCAGTCAGAATGGCAATTATCAAGAATACAAGCAACAATAAGAGTTAGTGAGGATGTGGGGAAAAGGTACATTCATACATTGCTGGTGGGACTACAAATTAATACAACCCCTTTGGAAAACAGTATGGAGATTCCTTAGAAAACTTGGAATGAAATCACCATTTGACCCAGTTATCCCACTCCTCAGTTTATACCCCAAAGGACTTAATGTCAGCATACTACAGTGACACAGCCACATCAATGTTTATAGCAGCTCAATTTATAATAGCTGAACCAGCCTAGATGCCCTTCAACACATAAACTGATAAAGAAAATGTGGTATATATACACAATGGACTATTATTACTCAGCCTTAAAGAAGAATGAAATTATGGCATTTGCAGGTCAATGGATAAAGCTAGACAATATCATGCTAATGAAATAGGCCAAATCCCAAAAAACCAAAGGCTAAATGTTTTCTCTGATAAGCAGACACTAATCCATAATGGGGGGTGGGTGGGTAGGGAAGAAAGAAAGAACTCTGGATTGTGCAGAGTGTGGAGAGGGGAGGGGTTGTGGGGATGGGAAGGACAGTGGAAGGAGATGGACATTATTATCCTATATACATGTACGACTACACTACTATATACATGTATGACTATACTACTGGTATGACTCTGTACCATGTTCACCCAGAGGAAGAAGTTGTGCTCCATTTGTGTACAATATGTCAAAGTGCATTCTACTGTCATTATTTTACTCCATTTTTTTTTTTTTTTGCTACAGTGACTAAAAGATATGACCAGAACAATTAAAGAGAAGGAAGAGTTTATTTAAGGGCTCATGGTTTCAAAGGTCATAGTCCATAGAAGGTCAACTCCATTCCTTAGGGCAAGAGGTGAGGCTGAACATCATGGTGGGAGAGAGTGGCAGAGAGAAGCAGCTCACATCACAGTGATCAGGAAGCAAGGAGAGAGACTCTGCTCTCCAGGTACAAATACATACACTAAAGCCACGCTCTAATTCCCACCTCCTCCAGTCACACCTACAACTTCCGTTACCACTCAGTTAATCACTATCAGGGGATTAAATCACTAATTGGGTTAAGACTCTCAAAACCCAATCATTTCTCCTCTGAACCTTCTTGCATTGTCTCACATGTGAGCTTCTGGGGTACACCTCACATCCAACCCTAACAGTCATGTATAATGAATTAGAATAACTTAAAAAATAAGAAAACAAGACCCACAATATAGTGTCTCCAAAAGACTCACCTTATAAGCAAGGATGTCCACAGACTGAAGGTAAAATGATGGGAAAAAACATCATTCACATGAATCTTATAAACAAGCAGGGGTTTCTATTGTTATATCAGATTCAAGTGGATTTGAAGCCAAAGTTAATCTGAAGGGACCAAGAAGGACATTTCATACTGCTTAAGGTATTATACAACAACAAGAAACAATAATCGTAGATATTTGAGCCCTAAACAGTGCCGCACCTACATATATCCAACAAACCCTTCTAAATGTCAAGTATCAAATAGACCACAACACAATAATACTGGGTGACTTTAACACACCTCTCTCATAACTAGATAGAGATCAAACTCAACTAAATAAAGAAGCTATGAAGGTAATGAATACAATTAATAATTTAGACTTAACAGACATATATAGAATATTTCATAGATCGAGAACTGAATACACTTTTTTGGTAGCATGTGGATCCTTCTCTACAACAGACCATATCTTAGGCCACAAAGCAACTACAAAAATAGAGATAATTCCTCATATTCTATCAGATCATAATGGAATGAAATTAGAAATCAACAATAAAATAAAAAAATAGAAGCTACTTAACACCTGGAGACTAAATAATATGCCATTGGATGACCAATTGATAGTAGAAGAGATCAGGGATGAAATTTAAAAAATAAATGAAAATCATGACACAACTTATCAAAATCTTAGACACTGTGAAGACAGTTCTAAGAGGAAAGTGCATTGCACTGAGCACATTCTTTAAAACAATAGAAAGTCAGCAAATAAAGGAGAATAAATCAACACTAAAAGCAGTAGAAGACATAAAATAACTAAAATGAGAGCTGAAATCAATGAAATTGAAACCAAAAAAAATTCAAAAAATAGACAAAACAAAAAGTTGGTTCTTTGAAAAAATAAATAAAATCGATAAACCTTTAGCTAAGATAACAAAGAAAAACAGAAAATTCAAGTCACTAAAATTCATGATGAAAAAAGGAAATATCACAATGGACACTACTGAAATACAGAAGGTAATCAGGAACTATTTTGAAAATTTATACTCAAATAAAATAGAAAATCTTAAAGACATTGTCAAATTTCTGGAGACTTGGTCTGCCCAAACTGAATCAGGAGGACATATACAATTTAAACAGATCAACTTCAAGCAATGAAACAGAAGACACCATCAAAAACCTACCAACCAAGAAAAATCCAGGACCAGATGGATTCTCAGCCAAATTCTAAAAGACCTTCAAAGAAGAGTTAACACCAATACTCCTCAAATTATTCCATGAAATAGAAAAAGAGAGAACCCTTCCAAACTCATTTTATGACCCTGACACCAAAACCAAACAAAGACACATCAAAGAAAGAAAACTTCAGACCAATATCTCCCTCATGAACCTAGATGCACAAAATTTCAATAAATTTTATTAAACACTTTGTACAAAAACATGTTAAAAAGATACTGCACCATGATCAAGTGGGGTTCATCCCAGAAATGCAAGGTGGTTCGACATACAGAAATCAATAACTGTAATTCATCACATCAACAGACTTAAAGACAAGGACCACATGGTTTTCTCAATAGATGCAGAAAAAACATTTGACAAAATTCAGCATCCATTCATGTTCAAAGCCCTAGAAAAACTAGGAATAGTCAGAAAATACCTCACCATTATAAAAGCTATATATATATATATATATATATATATTGCTAAACCCAAGGCCAACATCATTCTAAGTGGAAAAAAACACTGGAAGCATTCCTTCCAAAAACTAGAACAAGACAGGAAAGCCCTCTTTCACCACTTCTACCCAACATAGTCTTTAAAACCCTAGCCAGAGCAATTAGACAAAAGAAAGAAAATAAAGGGATACAAATAGGATAAGAAGAGCTCAAACTATCCCTGTTTGCTTACAACATAATTCTATATTTAGAAGACCCAAAAATCTTCACCAAAAAGCTTCTTGAACTCATAAATGAATTCAGTAGACTAGAAGGATATAAAATTAATACCCATAAATCAATTGCATTCCTAGACACCACTGACAAATTAGCTGAAGGAAAAAATATTCCATTCACAATAGACTAAAAAGAAAAATACCTTGGAATCAATCTAACAAAAGAGGTGAAAGACTTCTACAATTAAAACTACAGAACACTAAAGAAAAAAAATTGAAGAAGACCTTAGAAGATGGAAATACCTCCCATGTTCTTGGATAGGCAGAATTAATATTGTCAAAATGGCCATACTACCAAAAGCGCTATACAGATTTAATGCAATTCCCATTAACATTTCAATAATGTTCTTCACAGAAATAGAAAAAGCAGTCATGAAATTTGTTTGGAAAAATAAGAGGCCCAGAATAGCCAAAGCAATCCTTGGCAAGAAAAGCAAAGCAGGAGGCACCACAATACCCATCTTAAATTATACTACAAAAACAAAAACAGCAATGGTATTGGCACAAAACAGACATGAAGACCAATAGAACAGAACAGAAGACACAGAGACATACCCACATAAATACAGTTATCTCATATTAGACAAAGGTGCCATAAACATATATTAGAGAAAGGATAGCCTCTTCAATAAATGGTGCTGGGAAAATTGGAAGTCCATGTGTAGTAGATTGAAATTGAACCCCTATATTTGACACTGCACAAAACTCAACTCAAAGTGAATCAAGAGCCTTGGCGTTAGACCAGAGACCCTGCACCTACTAGAAGAAAAAGCAGGCCAAAATCTCCATCATATTGGCTCAGGAACAGACTTCTCAATAAGACTCCTAAAGTACAAGAAGTAAAATCAAGAATCAATAAATGAGATGGCATTGAACTTAAAAGCTTCTTCACAGCAAATGAAACAATCAAGTTTATGAACAGAGAATCTACAGAATGGGAGAAAATCTTTACCCCCTGCACTTCAGATAGAGCATTAATCTTCAGGATCTAAAAAGCACTCAAGAAATTTAACACTAATAATAATAATAATAACCCAATCAATAAATGGGAAAAGAAATAGAACAGTCCCTTCTCAAAAGAAAAAATATGAATAGTCAAAAATATATAAAAAAATGTTCAACATCTCTAGCAATTAGATAAATGCAAATTAACTACTCTGAGATTTCATTTCACTCCAGTCAGAATGGCAATTATCAAGAATACATGTAACAAAAATGAAATTATGGCATATGCCAGTAAATGGATGGACCTAGAGAATATCATGCTAAGTGAAATATAATAGTTCCAAAAACCAAAGGTCAGATGTTCTCTCTGATATATGGATGCTAACCCACAACAAGGGTAGTAGGGAAGGGAAGTATAGAAGTTCATTAGATTAGACGAGGGTGTTGAAGGGAAAGGAGTGGGAATGGGAATAGGAAAGACAATAGAATGAACCAGACATAACTTTTCTATGCTCATGTATGAATACATGACCAGCATAACTCCACATCATGTTCAACCATAAGAATAGGGTCAAAATTGTTATGAGTTGCACCCCATGTATGTATAATATGTCAAAATACACCCTACTGTCATGCATATCTACAAACAACAAATAAAAATGCATAAATTTAATCTATTTGTGGTATGTTAAATGATTATATTGCTCTCTGAGTTTTACCAAAATAGTAGCTATGGGTCTAAGTTCATTTTTCATGTACTGTTTTCATAAATGGTACATTTTTCAAGCTAAAGGATGAGGAAAAAAACATGATACAAATATTAGTGCCCAAACCATATACTAAAGGGAAGGAAAGGAAACAGAGCAGAACCGATTCCCCCAAGAACAGGGTGAAGACAGATAAGCTTCCATGATAGATTAAATGAGCAACCTAGGAGGATGACAACAGGGACCAGAAAAATATACGCTCTGATTGCAAAATTTTTCTTCCAAGTTATATAAATAGCAGCTTATCAAGAGAAAGTGCTCAGTGGATACTGGACAAAGAGGAAAAGGATAATGTAGTGTAGAGATTACTTAGTGAATCTTCAAACTCTGCATATCCAGCCAAAAATTTTTTAAAAAATTATTTTTCACAAGGAAGATGATATTACAAATAAAATGTTTATGATCAATGGTCGAATGTTCTTAACATCACAGATTTTCAAAGGACCCTGTGTTCCAGTTCTGGGTGACAATTTTTAATTCTTCAAAATAAGCTGTTTATGTGGGTCATAAATTTAAATCCCCATAGGAATCAGGCAGGAGATTTAGACCAGGAGTGAGCAGCACAGGGGCTAGGGACTAAGGATCAGCCTGCCATGCCCTCCCTTAAGAGAAGGGCTACAGCTCCTGCTAGCATGCATGCTCCTGTCTTTGGAAAGCCTAGGCTTTCTGATAGGATTTCTCAATTTTTGTTGTTGGGAATGAATCCAAACATTTTTTAAAATTCATGCAAACAAGACATTTGCAGCCACCAGCAGACCTCAGCTGGTAATGGCCAATAAACACTCAAATATGAAATCTGACCAGAAGGACAGAAGCAATGGTTATAGAAGAAAAATGTCTACTTTCTGGTTATGTGAACAAATACACCCCCAAAATACTTGCTACCTCCACAAATCTGAGCCTTTGCTAGTTATAAAGAGGGAAATTTTAAGGGAAATCTCAGATATTTGAGGCATAAGATGCCTTGAGCCTTACAAATGGAACATTAATGAGAAAACGACTTCATTTTTATCCATAAATTCTTCTTATAATTTATTTTTAATTGACATGTAATAATTATACACATTTATGTGATATACTATGATAATTAGATACATGTATACAATGTGTAATGATCAAATCAGGGTAATTAGCATCTCCATCTCCTTAAACATTTTTCACTTCTTTGTGTTTGCAGTCTTCAAACTCCTGTCTTCTAGTTCTTTGTAAAATATGTAAGTTGTAAACTACAATCACCCTACTGTGCTGCAGAACACTGGAATTTACTACTATATAACTATATTTTGGTACCATTATCCATCCTCGCTCTGTGTCTCATCCCCCTACCATTCCTAGGCAGTAGTAAACACTCTTCTACTTTATGCTTCTGTAAAACCAACTGTTTTAGCTTCCTTATATGAGTGAGAATATGTGCATTGCCTTTCTAGGCATGGCTTATTTTACTTGGTGATGTCCACCAGTTCTAACCATATCGCTGCAAATGACAGAATTTTGTGCTTTTTATGGCTGAGTAATATTACAGCATGTATATATACTATAATTTTTTTATCCACTTATCCAGCAATGGACCCTTCAACTGATTTCATCATTTTAGCTATTGCAAAGAGTGTCATAATAAACATAGGGATGCAGTATACCTTTTATATTATCAACAAAATTTTAAAGTCTCAGATAAAATTGCTAGTGGCTTAGTTATCTGGTATTCATTAAATAACAAGAAGATTCTAAGCAAAATATAATATGCTTAAAAAGCAAACTAAAGGTCTGGCTGGCTTATCTACTACCTAATTTATTAGTTTAACTAAGAAACAAGCCTACAACTTTCATATAAAGCAAAGATGACTCATATTAGCTGATTTGATGTTTATGATTTCACTATTTTCAAGTGAATCCTAAAGGGCCATTTCATCAGCTTATTGAGAACTTGATGAGTGGACACATGTCTATCATGTGCATCTCACTACAGTTTTATTGCTCCATATTCACCATCAAACATGAGAATTTTTACTAAGTGTCCCATTCAACTTTTCAGTCATTGAGGGATTCCTATATCCATGTGTATTAGCCTCTTTTCCATGAGCAATGGAACAAAAGACCTGAGGCTAGGTATTGCATAAAGAAAAAAGGTTTGTTTAGCTCACAGTTTTGTAGGCTGAAAAAATTCAAGATTGGGCAGCCCCACGGATTCAGACTCTGGTAAAGGCCTCAGAGAGGATGGCATCACAAGGCATGTGCTTGTGGAAGAAATTACATGAGTGAACAGGAAGCCCAAGAGTGGAGAGGGCTGGTCTTACTCCTTTTATAACAACTCACATGTATAAGAACTTATAATGTGAGACCAGCTTTAATCCTTTCTGAGGGTAGCACCTCAGTGATCCAATTAATTTGCAGTAAGCCCCACCTTTTAAAGGTTCCACCACCTCTAACATCTATTGGAAATCAAGTTTCTAGCACATGAATTTTGGGGGAACAAACCACATCCAAACAATATCAGTGTGTGTTCTAAGATACACCTCCCTGTTTACCCAGTGAAGGCAGCCTTCACCTTCATAAAGACTCCCAGTGCCAAGAAGCTTTACGGCCCTGCTCAGTGCTCAGTCTCCTCCTTGCTTCACTTACCTTCCTGTCTGGTATAATGAACCACCTCATTTTTGTGTGTGTGTCCTGGCTCCTACTCCCTCCTGAATCTCTTCTCCCATTTACCAAGCCCCACAAAAGTCAGCCATGTCTTTCTTGACTTCCTACCTCAGCCCGAAGGCCTGATGGGATGCTGTATAGGTTTGGATCCAGTTGCAGACAACAGACACTACAGTACCTGGTGTAAGAAAACAATATTTTGTTGCTAGGTATCACATGCTTCACAAAATCACTAATGGAAATGGAGAAACAGAGTCATCTAAGCTTCCAACAGCAGCTTCCATAACTGCAAAGTTCTGCTGCAATGTAAAATATTCCTATCACCAATGCAGAAACACATCCCATCAGGAATAGTCCTGATAGGAGCTGTCATCTTACTCTGCACAGTCTAAGTGTTCTCTACTCAATTCCCCTGCCTAAAAGTCTTTCATGACTTCACCTGCCTGTTGCAATCCATTAGGCTATTACATAAAGCTTTTTCACATCTGGACCTACCTCCTTGGCCACAAGACACTTTCTGAATCTACAACCATCCCCCATTGTGCTGCATCTTCTTGTCTTCTTGTGCTGCATCTTCTTGTGTTGCCCTTTGTGTGAGCTGCTCTGAGCTATCTTTTCCCATCCTCTAATCTCCTACTTATTCTTCAAAACCCAGTTCAAAAGCCACTGCCCTATGAAAGAACCCCAAATCAACTTGGTTGCCTCTTCCCTTTTCTTTCTCTCTACTCTCAGAGTTCTTGGAACATAGCTTCATTCTAGACTCTAAGTATTTCTTTATACCTGTGGCTTATTCTTTTTAGCATTAATAGAAATCATGGCTAATGCTTCATAGACCCCAGGTGTTTGGACTAATTCACAAAAAAAAAAAAAAAAAAAAAAAACTACATGGAAAAAAAATGATTAGAAGAGCAGTCAGGTTTAGCAGTTCAAACTAGGGGGGGAAATCCAGATTCCTAAATATATCAAGACAAGCTATTTTCTCAGGCACACATTTCTTAAAATTCAGTAAACTTTCAGAATATGCAAATGATATTAAAACCTCCCTTCAGCACATTAGAGTGACAGTTACAAGCAAATGACATAAAATGGCTCCCTATGGACCCATCTCAAGATAGCATCAGATGCTCAGGGTTGTCATTAGGAAGGACACCACCTAAGTCATACATTTTTTAGCTTAATAACAGAGATGGCACAGTTATAGGTATGTTTTCATTATTATCTCTGCCTTCAGAACTTTACTTGGCCTATGCCTAAAAACAGAAAAGTTCTTCTGATGTTAAGTTCATGACAGTAGAAGAAATACCAAGTTTTAAGCAGACTCATGTGAGAGATGTGCATTTAGGATCCACTGGGCTCTGCCTTCTCCAGGTCAACAATGGAGATGCTCCATCCATTTTCCTGGATGGAATTTTCCTGTGAGAGCATCAGCTCTATCCTAGTTCCTAAACCCAGCAAAGCTATTTGCTCAAGTTCCAGTCAGTCTCGGAGTCTGTCCCAAATTCTGGGACAAATCAGAGCTTTGGGAGTCAACAAGAACCATAAGGTAGGAGGAAAAAGATTGGGTACTTCCACAAAACTAACCTTCTTAGAGCCAGGCATGGTGGTGCACTCCTATAATTCCAGTGACTTGGGAGGTTGAGGCAGGAGGATTCCAAGTTTGAGACCAGCCTTAGCAACTTAGTGAGACCCTGTCTAAAAATAAAAAGGACTGAGGATGTAGCTCTGTGGTAGGACACCTCTGGGTTTAATTTCCAGTAAGGGGTGGGAGGGAATTCTGGGAGTGCCCTTAGTCATATAGTATTGTAGGAAAGTCATGTTACTCTGCAGAATTTTAGGAACAACCCCAGGTCCAATTAAGGCCCAAGCAAAGTCCATTGCCAATGCTGTAGGGCAGAAAAACATTCATCATCTCCAGTAAAAAAATTTCTACTTCTGGCTTCTGCATGTATTCTGCTAGTCAAGTGTCAGCACAGAGCCTAGGACTCATCTGCTTTGTGGCTTTCACTGTGACAACTGCAATTCCGAGCCTGTGGTTGCAGGCAAGACAACATTTGTAATTGTCTTGTTGGCTCAGGGTAAAACAAATACACATTTAGATCACAACAGATAAACACTTCCCCTGAATTAATCACAAACGGGAAGCTAGGAAACACACTTCTTTCAGGAAAACTGAACCTCAGAGTGGCAAACCCATCCACAGAGAAATTTTAGAATATTAACAGCATCCTTCAAGTGGGAGCTCTTATTATAAAATAAGTCCCTCAAATGACAGGAAATAGAGAGGGCTGAGAATGCTTGAAGGTGAAGGTCAGTCTCAGGGGTCATGTTTCCAGGGCATCTCTCCCACCCCAGATAGTGACAGCATGCTGATGACAGACATGGTAAGATTCATTTCAAAATGTACTTTTTGCAGCTCACTGTATTCTTGGCACAGAAGACCACCTGCTTCCCCATCCTACCTGCAGAAGGATCAGCAAAAGCTCTCTTAGTAAATGCCCCTCACCAGAGAAGACGGTAAATTTTTCCCCTTTTCTCCTAACATATAAATTTTCTTCTAGAACATACAGTGTTGTTCTGCTCAAAGCAGAACTGGATAAGTCAGACTTTGGTGGGAAGCGGGAGGAAGGGAGGAAATAGATTTTGTAACAAAGCGGACTATGTAGAGAATTGCTAGGTAGCCCCAG
Source organism: Marmota flaviventris (assembly GCF_047511675.1). NCBI lineage: Eukaryota > Metazoa > Chordata > Mammalia > Rodentia > Sciuridae > Marmota > Marmota flaviventris. The sequence continues at coordinate 65,724,384 of NC_092504.1, forward strand.
CACTGGCCTTTGATGGCAGAAAGTGATGGAACAACCCATATTAAACAAACTCACTGAGAGCTGGGAAAGCACATCAAGGGAATCCAGTGGAATGTACAGACTTTTCCTTCTATTTGGAGCCATGTTGTCTAACTACCCTGAGGCTTCCAGGAACTGCAGCGTAGGACAGTCCATGGGCAAAAGTTCTCTCTTCTTTGGGTTCTTACCCCTTCTTTTTGCTTTCCTTTCTTTCTCTTCTCTTCTCTATCCTTCAGGTCTCCTGGAAACAGACTCTGAGATAAAGAGCCACATTCAGGGACTCTACTGGGAACCCCAACAGCAAGGGTGAGGGAGGCAGGCCTGGACAGAAAGAGCCGAGTTCAGTTAAAACAGAGGCTCTGGCCAACTCCACAGGGAGCTGCCAAGCAGGAACAGCCTTTTGGAGATGTCCACAGTGGGTCTGGTAGTATCATCCCTATTTGGGTGGAGTTAGAACCTTTGGGAAGCTCTCTTCAACCAATAGCAATTTCCCAGGGAGGACTCATTGAGAGCTACTGACAGCCACATACTCCCAGCAGCTGTGGAACGAGCCATTCTGTCCTGGAGGGCAGATAGAGGTGACCTTCACAGCTCCACTTGCCTTCCTTTCCTTTCTTTCCCTAACCTTGACCCTAAGTCCTTATATTCCTTTGTCCTTTCCCCAGGGTCCTTTCACTCTATCAGAAAAGATAGAGTGTAATAATTCCATTTCTTCTAGCTCCACTAGGGTCAGGAAACCATCTGAAGACAATCTGACAATATGTAACTTGTCTTAGAAAATCTGCAGCCAATTTTCAAAAGAAAATTCTCCATTCTATCTCAAGTCCACACCACCAAATGGGTTCCATATGCTTCCTTCAACTTAGTATGTGCCATGGCCCCAGCAGGAATTATCAGTCATAAAATCTCCACCTGTTCTTCTATGAGAGTCATGACTACATGCTGTCCTTGGGTTGTCCTACCTTTGGATGTGCTGTGACTGTGTTGAAGAAAAATACATGTTAAACAATAAATGTCCTAATAAGCTCACATTGAGTAGAAATGTGAAAAGCCACACCATTTTATAAGAGCTTTCCTATAGTAAGCATATGCTCAGCCCTGCTGATAGATGCCTCAAATACATTGTCATTTAATATTCACAACAGGATAAACCTATTGTTTCCATGTATCTGTAAGGAAACAAAAACTTAGAGATACTATGAACTTGCTGACGATCATATATCTAATAAGTGCTTAAGGTTAGATGTGGCAGAGATGGCTAATTGTCACTAAAATTCATACCATTCATCCATATGTGGAGCTGTCCTTTGAAGTTTTTCAGCAGCAGAGACCACATGTTCCAGTCCCTCGGTAGGGTCATATGGCTAGTTCTATTAAACAAATGGGAGCAGAAGTGATATGTGTCACTTGTACATTCCTCCTTCTCTCTTCTCTGTCTGCCAACCATATGCAGGAAACTCTGAAGACCTCATGGGAAGCCCAGCTATGAGACGGAAGGAGTCCAGGTCCCTGAATCATCAAGTAGGTGAAAGCTAACATCAACCATGAATACATGTTAGACTACTGCTGTGTGAGTGAGAACTACAATTCTGCTGTGCAAAGTCACTGAAATTTAGGGGCTTACTTGTTTTGGCAGTTAGCATTATCCTAATTAGTACACAGGATGAAACTTAGACTTATATGGTCATTTATTCATTCAACTCAACATTATTTAAGTATCAACCAGTTAGATGTATACTCCACAATGGAGTCATAAAGAAGTCATATAACCTAGTCTCTTCCTTCTAGAAGCTTATATTGTAGCGAAGAAGAGAGATTGTTCATAATACTGTGGAATCATTGCAGAGGAATGAGTGGCTCTGTCTGGCCTCATTCACAGAGTTAATTCCCTACAGAGACACTAACATTCGTATAACAGTCCTTTTTTTTAACTTATTTTTTTCTACATGTGTTATATTAATACAAATTCTTCCCATGTGTATTTCTGATAAACATAGAGATTTGGTTGGGGAGAAAAATCCCTAAAATCAATTCTGGAGAGGGGGCTGGTTAGAATGTGAAGGCAGTGAATTCAGTAACTACTAGTAACTCTCCTAAAAGTAATTTTTTTAGTGCTGGGCACTTTTGTTCTTTGTCTTCAAACATTGGTTGGACAAAATGTATAAAGAAATACAGTAAGTAAAAGCATAAGAAAAACTAATGTTTTTTCTAACTTGGTCTACTTTAAAAAAATTGTGCATTCTTGTGAAAAGGAAAAAGTCAAGTAGAGAAAAAGAGATACAAGAAACGTGTGTGCTACACGCATGCATACCTCATTCCTCTACCATTACACTATTACCCCGAACTCTGAAGCTGGCCCAGAATATTCCCTCTCCTGTTCTAATTCTCTGTCTCCACTGGTGGGGAAATCTCTTGTCGCTCTTCCTGCATCTCATCCATCTCTCCCTCCCTACCCTCCACCCATGTACCACATCACCCTCTTCATTCTCCAAATATCCCAGCCTATATCCTTCTTCCTGCACACTGTTTTTCAAAGCAACTCTTGCTGTAATTAAGAATTCAACCATTCTCTTACGCATTTTGTTTACACTTACATCTTCCAGTGTAACAGCAAACTCCCTAAAGACAAAACATGTGACCTGACTTTTTTATCCATGTCCCTGGAAATTTACCTAGCACATACAACCCAAAAGGGAAATACTTAGTGAGTGACCATCTGACTAACTGACCCGTCTTGGGTGATTTCATGAGGTCGTGTGACAAGAGACCTTTCAAAGATATGAGGAGTGACAGTCATTAGCAAAATTTTAGCAACAGGCAATACAACGTGGTACTGAACGAAAGCCCAGGATTATAAGCAAGACAATCTTAGCTCTACTTCCATTTCAAACCCAGCATGGCCTTGGATGTAGCACTTACGTATATACATAGACATCCTTGGGCCTCAGTTTCCCTATCTTTAAACAGGGAATAATATTACCTTCTTTCTATAATCAAAACAGGTGTAGTACAAAAGTCCTTCCAAATCTCAGCTTTGTTAAAGGAATTTCCTTGTGTGTTGATTGAATGAGTAACAAAATCCAGTCATTCTTGTCCAAAGTAATTTTAGTGAGCTCCCTAATAATGACGAAGGAGGGGTTATAGCTCAGAACAAACCAGCACTGCCTTCTCAACCCATGCTTCTCACAAAAGCAAGTGACTAAATGAATGAACGATATGATGCATTTAACTCTGTGCCCTTTGCTTTTGCAACCTACTTCTGCAAACCGCTGAAAAGGCACTTCTCCCCTAATGGAATCAGAAGGGCCACGGCGGAATGTCTGGTCACGAGCCCAAGCTATGAACAATATGGAGAGGTGTCTCCTGTCATTGCACTGCTCATTAATTGTCCCATATAAGGCGAGTCGTGCAGGGAGAGTGTGCTTTTCCAAAGTGCAGCAGGGAGGCTCCACATGGGTCAGGGGCAGCCCAGCAGCAGGGCTCTCCTGCTGCTCTATCCAGCAGCTCCAGGCCTCACTAGGGGCCCAGGTCTCCCTCAGAGAGCTTTATTATTCTGTCAGCTGTGACTCCCCCTCCTCTCATTAATGCATGTCCTGGGGTCCTCTCTTCAGAAGCTGAGGCAGCACTCTACAAGTCGGCTCTCCTAATTGATGGAAGAGCGCTGGGAGGTACACATTCAAGCAGAAGCAAATGTTTACATAGTTCCTTTCCTCACCCTCTCTTCTCAGCAATGTTCACAAGAACCCTGGGGCACAGTTTCCTGGAATGTGCTGCAGCCTGCCTCTCTCATACTCTCCACCTCTGGGGTCTCTTTGTCACTACAGACTGGGTTAGTAGCAGAGGCTCCCGGGTCAGACTATCGGGGATTGAACCCTGGTCCTGCATAAATTTGGGTAAGTCATTTCATCTGCTACTTCTTAACCTGAGAAATAGAGGTGACAGTATCTTCAACATGGGGTTATTATGAAGATCAAATGACAGGAGGCATGTAAAGCACCTCTCAGCACAGTCCCTGGCCCGTGGGAAGTACTCAGTATCACCATGCTCTTTGACCACCTGTGAAATGGTCCCACAGACCACTGCCTCTCAGGAAAGATCACAGTATCTTTCTCCCATCCTGAATCAACCACTCAATTCTTTCATTTCTTTCTTTTTTTTTTCTTTCCTTTCCTTTTCTATTTTCTCTTCCTCCTCCTTCTTCTTCCTCCTCTGTGACTATCTCCACTAGAGATTAAACCCAGGGTTACTCTACCACTGAGCTACAACCCAGCCCTTTTCATTTTATTTTGAGATGGGGTCTTGCTGAGTTGCCCAGGCTTCCCTGGAACTTGTGATCCTCCTGCCACAGCCTGTCAAGTCACTAGGATTACAGGTGTACGCCACCACACCCAGCCTTCTCCTGTTTCTTTTCATCATGATGCATAGTTTGGATGATACCAGAACACTAAGCACTTTTCCACAAATCAAGATTGTACTTGGAACATTTGTGCAAAAATCCACAGTATACTACAGACCACCTGGAAAATTCACAATTTCTTCCTATTGCCTTCCAACCTTAATATGATCAGAAAATGTGAACTTGTATGAAAACAGGGGAAGAAATACCATGCTATCAATGAGAGAAGAAAACAATGCTGCAATGTGATTTTTAGTCACAACCAACAACTTCCCTTGCTTCCCTCCATGCTCTTGTTGTGTCCACTTTTAGAAGATGGAAAATTTAAGAGAAAATATCTTTCCATACAGTGACTTATGTAGCTATCCCCAATTATTCTCCATGAGAATTAAAGTGACAGTTACTGGATTTTCAATTTCAAGGTACCAGATATGCCCAGTCTTCAGTAGACATTTACATCTTAAAGATCACCCTAATATTCAAGGAAATAAGAATCAGAAATTGAATTTTCTAGGAGAAATTGTTAGGAGATACTGTTAATTCTGAACCAAATCATCAGATGAATATAGCAACAGTGAAGAAGGAGATGGTTTTCCAGGGAGAGGCCAGGGCACAGCTAAGTGCCTGCAAAGGAAAATGCTAACGAGAAGTGGATGGGAAATGTCCACAGCATCCAGGAGGACAGGAGCACAAGGACCTCTAAAGGTGGAGTGAGGTGGGATCTGGCCATCCTTCCCTTCCATCCTGGTAGGGATCCAGAATGAGAAGGGAGGGTGGAGGTGAGACATGCAAATGAAGACAGGGAGACCAAGTGAAAGTCTGCAGACAGAACAAAGAACTCCCAGATGGTTGAAAGAGACATAGCTATGAAAACTGAACTTCCTGCAGACAAAAATACCAGAGTTCCCTGATGATAAAGCAGTACCATCCTAATATGGCTTCAGGGAACCCCACACGTCAAAAATCCAATGAAGAGACACAGAATTTCCATTCGGCTTTCCAAAGATTTGTTCTTAAATATTGTTTGGCTATTAGGTATCTCCCAAAAGCTCATGCGTAAGACAATTCAAGAAAGTTTAGAGAGAAGATGATTGGGTTATGAGAGCCTTCACCTAATCAGTGTGTTAATCCCCTGATGGCAACTAAAGGCAGGTGGGGTGGGGCTGCAGGAGATGAGTCCTTGGGGAAGAGCCTTTGGGGTATGTATTTTGTCTTTGTTGAGGGGAGCTAATCCTCTGCTTTCTAATCATCATATCTCGAGCCACTTTCCTTTACCATACACTTTGCGTGATGTTCTGCCTCACCTCAGAACCAAGGAATGGAGCTGGCTGTCTATGAACTGAGACCTCTAAAACCATGAGTCCCGAATAGACCTTTTCTCCTTTAATTGTTCTTATCAGGTCTTTTGGTCATAGCAGTGAAAAAGCTGCCTAAAACACATATGAATGAATAGCCCAGGACTCCAGGCATTTGGAGAAAGTGTACAGATTACATACAGAGAGTCAAATACATAATCGGCAAAATAAAATAACTCAGAAGAAACAGACACAATGTAGGGGCAGAGAAGATTCCAAAGATACCCTGATAATTGTCTCCAAAATTCTGAAACTTTCCTGCCTGACATGCCTGGGGATGTGACACACTAATGACACTAGTCTGCTCTTCTCTTGCAAGGGGACCCATTAATATTTCTGCTGGGAGGGAAAAGAAGTGGGTAGTTTAGTTTTTATTTTTTAATTATATCTACAACATAAAAACATGATGCTATTAAAATAAACATTAAAAATAAGAAAGTTCTTTTACATATTGAAAATAGTACTAAAATTTAAAAATAGGAAACAGTCAAAGGACAGCAAGATTACGTCAAGAAATTCACACAGAAAGTGGAACAAAATGACAAAGAGGTGGAAAATAGGTCAGAAAGCTTAAGTCAGAGGTTCTGTCTAACCAATCTGAGTGCCCAAAAGAAAACAGAGAACACATTCATGAAGAAATTTTCAGGGAAACAAATTAAGGAAATTTACAAAACCAAAAAAGATATTAATTTCTCACTAAAAAGACATGACAGAATGGATGAAAAAGGAACCATACTGAGGGTAGCATTGAAAATTTTGAGAATATCAGAGACCTAGGGATCTTAAAGATTTTGAATCAGAGAAAAACAGGTCACAGGTAAAGGATCAAAAATAAGAAAAACATCCATCATCTCAAGAGCAACATTACAAGATAGAATTTAAAGAGAAAATTATTTACAACTAAAGAGCCTAGATTTACCCAAATTATTAGTGATAAGGATTACAATCAAATATACAAAGTCTCAGAAAAATTACCTCCCATGATTTTTCAAGAAGCTATATCTTATGATTTAGATATGACATGTCCCACAAAAGCTCATTTGTGAGACAATGCAAGAAAGTTTAGATGTGAAATGATTTGGTTATGAAAGCCTTAAGCTAGTTGGTAAATTAATCCTTTGATAGGGATTAACTGAGTGGAAACTGAAAGCAGGTAGGGTGTAGCTGAAGGAGGTGGGTCATTGGGGGCATGCCTTTGGGGTATACATTTTTAACCTGGTGAGTGGATTGAGTGTCTCTCTGCTTCCTGGAGCCATGTTTCTAGCTGCTTTCCTTGGCCACACCCTTCTGCTATGATGTTCTGTCTCATCTCCAGTGCAAAGGAGTGGAGTCAGCCTTCTATGAACTGAGATGGATGAAACCATGAGACCCATATAAATTTTTCCTCCTCTAGGGCTAGGGTTGTGGCTCAGCAGTAGAGTGCTCACCTAGCACGAACGAGGCCCTGGGTTCAATCCTCAGCACCACATAAAAATAAATAAATAAAGGTATTGTGTCCAACTACAACTAAAAAATAAATATTTAAAAAAAATAAAAATAAATTTCCTCCTCTAATTATTCTTGTCAGGTTTTTTGGTCACAGCAGCAAAAGAGCTGACTGAAATACTATATGAGGATAAGTAAATTAATTAAGAAAGAAAATAACATGAAATCTGGGACACAAGAGAGAGAAGCAAAATTAATTAGATAAAGCCCAATTCTATGATAGGTTTAGTAAGCAACCAACCTAGAGCGAAACAGAGTAACTGAGAACTACAGAAAGAAAAATAGATACAGTAGATCATTTCATGGGTTTGACTATGAGAAAAAAAAATTAAGAAAGACATTTCACAAAGCTGTTGAAAGGTATGAGTGGAGATAGGAAACGAATGAGGCAGTTATCAATTCCAAGAAAAACAAAAGATTATAATATAAAGCCAATGTAATTATTGCCTGCTATTTGGCTTAAAAATAAATAATATTTTCCTGGTTAAAAAACAGTGGAGGGCTGGGGATGTGGCTCAAGCGGTAGCGCGCTCGCCTGGCATGCGTGTGGCCCGGGTTTGATCCTCAGCACCACATACAAAGATGTTGTGTCTGCCAAAAAACTGAAAAATAGATATTAAAAAATTTTCTCTCTCTTTAAAAAAAACAGTGAATATGAATTTAATAGAAAATTATAGCTATATTTAAAGGATACAAGAGACAAAAAAGATATGTATGAATTAAAACTTGGGACTTTACAAAATATGAAATAATACAAGAAGGAAAGAATTGAAAACAATTCATTGTAATTGGAGAAAGGCTTTACATTGACTGAGGAGGGCCATTATTTTTTAAATATGTCTTTTAGAACTTTGTGACTTTTAAAGCCATGTATAAACATTTGTGTGATAATTATTTAGGCAAGAAAAATAATTGGATGAAATTACAATACAGTTATCTCTGTATTTTTCTATCACTTAAATATTTCTGAAGTCTACTGGGTAGATTAAAAAAACAAACCTTCTTCTTTAATAGAACTAAGCTGTAGATTTGTACTAAATGTATTTCATTTAAAACATTTGTTTATAAGGTACTAATTCTATCGTTTTAAATCCATCCTCACTACCCACAAATTACCAAAGTGCAAAGCTTTTTGCGACAATCTTTCCTTTTCACTTATAGGTATTATGATTGTAGGTGTTTCAAAGTGACAGAACTCTGGGAATGTCCTCATGATAGAAGATCTCAAAAATTAAATATGAAACCCTTCTCCTCTTTTACGCTTTCCCCACTGCTAAACCAGGAAAGAAATGTCAACATTTGTCCAGAACTGTCTACCATATGAGCCTGACTTTCTGCAGTGATATTTATTTTAGTCATGCTGTCATTAATTAGGATTAATTACAAACACTAAGGGCTGTAATAAATAAACGAATACTGAGAGCTAGCAATTTGCAGGGTGCCATGACTGACATGAAAATAGAAACGATCATCTCCAGACTCTATCAGACAAGAAAAAGAGGAAGGTTAAATCAGACGTTCTAAACCTCTTTTCCTCCAACATGCCTAAGGGATAGGACATTCTTCAAGATTCAGAGGATCATGGTTCACCTCCCCTTCCCCAAGGGAGCATGTAAACATTTCCACCAGTAGAGGAAGACAGGTGAGTAGCTTGAAAAAAATCCCACAGGTCATCCCAGAGGCCCCTATGCCTGCTGCCCCCACTCAGGGCTGTTTTCTTTGCTCACCTTCCCTCTCTTATTCCACTGAGGTCACTGGTTTAGGAACCCAATGAGGAAGCTCTTGTGCTGAGTTCTGGAATCTAATATGAGACTGGGAATGATTTCAGAAAGAGGAACTGTCGCACATAAGAGACAACTTTGGACAACTTCCCATCATTCACCCAGACATGGGACACCCATTTCCCTTCTCCAGCCCCATCCAAGTAGGGACTCAGCATATTCTCATGCTATCTCTGCCTCACCCTTCCTGTACCTGCTTCCAAAATATACATGAGTGTGGTGGTAAATCATCAAAATCGTAACAATAATAGCCAACGTTTATTGGACTTTTACATCAACCTAACGTTTTGTGAAATAAAATTTCACACATGTCATTTGAGATTATGTCCACAACATTTAGATGTCTAAAAAATATAAACAACAGGAGAGAAGGATTCAGATGCTTCCATAGATTCCTGTTCTAGTCTAGGTATAACATTCACAATTTCATGTGCCTTTTCGTTGTTTCAACCTGGTATACAAAAAGAGCAAAGAAATACTCACTTAGATCCTTAGACCCCTCCAATCAGACTTCTTCCTACCCCTCAACCCACAATGCTTCATTTACAATAGCTCTGATTTTTTTAGACCATATTGACTTCCAATGTAAGATTTTACTAGAAACATTTGAAAATGGCAGGCAAGGCTCCTTCCAGCTCCAGCTTTCTGGTCATGCCATGGCACAGGCTCTGAGAGCTTCACTCCACATGGTCTTGTCTACTCACATACCAGTTAAATATTGCCACTATTCTGACTGCATGGCTCACACACATACATCTATGTTAGAAATGTTTGTCAGGTCCAGATTCCTTAGAATACATCACAGGGCCTTTTTACTTGGCCCATACATTCTGCCTCTCTCTAATTCTCCTCACCTTTGCTTTTGTCATTAGAGGTCTTGTCACTCACCCCCTGTGCCAGGCCCCTCCATGCCATGTCCTCTCTATGCCTTTGCTGAATGATAGGTACTGCCATCTCTACCTTGCCTGCCTTCTGTCAGCCAAAGACTACTTTGAAAACATGTTTATTTTTAAGTTGTCAACCCCAATATCACCTCCTGTCTGAAGCCTTTTCAGATTTCTCCAAAAAGGATTGGTCAGTCTCTTTTCATGCTCTCTATGTGAAAATCATCAACTGTAAAACAATACATCCCTGGCTATATATCAGTTTCCTGTGCTAGGTGGTGAGTCCCCAAAGGACAGAAACTTACTCATATTTGTATCTCTAACATTCAACTTAGCACATAACAACCATCACTATGTTCCCTGAATGACTATGTGAACAGAATAGAAAATCAAAGAGTACAGAATCTCTGTGCACTCCCTTAATACAGCTCCTAGCCCAGCATCACATGAAAGAAAGAATCCTACAAAAGATCTATGGTGGTAACTGTAGAAGACACATCTGCAATCCCAACTTACATTCTCTTAGACTGACTTCTGGATTCAGATATGTCTGAGGTGGGTAGTTACATGAATTAGAATTGTTTTTTGGTGACTTCTTCTTTCCTAGAAAGGATCCAATGAAGGTCGCATGATTCCAGGATCCACCAGTCCTACCATATATGAATGAAAGGATTGACTCAGAAGAATCCAGTCTGTTAGAATATGATAATGTCATATCATATTCTAAACTTGTTTAGAAATGGTACCAATTCGGGTTGAAAACCTGCAAGGTGGGGATTGAGGGTTCTGTTGTCCAGGTTCATTGCATGCATTGAAACCATAGCATTTCATGCTGATGTGAGCCCAAAAGTTAGAAAGCAAAAGTCTAGACATGAAAGGGGCAAGTATTATAAGACCTTCTCATTGTTGTTCCCAATGACACAATTGTTTAAACTTTGCTAGAAGAGAATCTTATTCTTAGGAGGCAACACTTCCCACATGAGAGACTGAATCTAAAGCTGTGACTGCACTTAATCTGCCTGGCTCTTTGTGCCAGTGGACCACAGGCAAAGGATAGAGTTTCTATATTGGGAGAGTTTCCTAAGGGCTATGGCAGCCTTAGGAAACAGGGTAGCAGCTATACAGCTGGGAGAGAAAGAGTAAGTGTGGATCAGGAGATTCACTGGGAAACATCTTGGTGCTTCTGATCCAGTGGTCACAGCAAGTCATTCAACCAAGTGCCAGATGCCTCAGGGACTCAGAAGTGCTGGCTGAGGATGAGAGAAGTCTATATTGGATAGTGGAGGAGGTGGACATCGTGTGTTCTCAGAATCAGCTGAAGTAAGGGGCTGAAGCTTATGGCACTAACTCTGCTCTGGTACATCTTTCTCAGAAGCAGGGATCAGCCTGACGTTGAAGAATCAGTGATGGATGGAATTAGCAGAGAGAATCAATGAATATAAACAGTGCCAAGAATGTAGTATAACAGGTAAGAACTTCAGTCCTGGGATGGACAGTGCCATGCAGCAGGCCTTGCTGATGGCAGTTCACCTCAGCATGCACAGATAGAGCCCTGTCACACAACTGCAGAGAGCTCAGGGGTGCACCTGTATATTGGCTTTTCCTCTAGCACAGTCTCTCTCTTCCCACTTCCTCCCCCTTCCTCCTGGGATTATCTCTGAATTAGACTATCTTCACCAAGTCCTTGTCTCAGATTTTGCTTGCAGAGGAATCCAACTAAGGCCATGATCATGTTTAACTACAGCTTACAAACTAGCTTTTCATGACCTTGCATTGCCCTCTCCTGCTACAAACTAACTGCTTGAGGGAATAATATTTCCACAGCATTTTATTTCTTTCAAAGCAGACTTATGATTGATAATGAAGGTAGCTATTACAAACTGCCTCCCTTTTAATTTTTTAAACAGATAAGGAACCTAAGGTTTTAACGGGCTTATGTTTTGGCTAATGCAAAAGGTTTTGCAAGTGGTGGAGACAGACCTCCAAGTATCTTAGTATTGACAGTAGATTCTGTGAGTGCCCCCACACACATCTCCTTTATTAGGTCTATTTATCCATGTTTCAGTGGCTTCTGGTATTACTGCCAAGAGCATATAACTTTATCTTTCTCCTGAGAACTGTCCTCCATGGACAAAAACACCTGAAGTTTATATATTTCTGCCTCTGGAGCCACCTATAGTGTATGACTGATGGACAGGGATGCAAAACCCTGATGCTTTATCTCCAGATAGAACTCCTCTGTAGTGCTATTCAAGCTCCAGAAATACCTCATGGAATCAGGCTGGGACAAAATTTCATCTGAAACACATCTTTGCATATCTTGGTTCAAGAGAAGACCCTGTCCTGTTCCCCGACTTCCTTTCAAGTCCTTCTTTAATAAATCACGTGTAAATCCTGCCTCTAGCCAACCTAACATCAGATAAAATCTATGATTGATGATTCCTAGTCCAGTGGTTTTCCCACTGTGGATACTGCATGGCTAAAGAAATGTGGAAGACACTAGTTACTAGTCTTGCTATGGTTTGAATGACCCCACCAAAATTCATGATTGAAATGTTATTGCCACCATGGTGATATTAAGATGTGGGACCTTTTAAAGGAGATTCAGTTATGAGGGCTATGCCCATAGGAATGGGCTAATGCCATTTCTGGGGAGTGGGTTAGTTATTATGAGAGCAGGCTCCACAGTTTGGACCAATTTTCTCTGTCTTGCCTGTGCTCACTTAACTTTCTGCCATGTTGTGATACAGCATGAAGGCCTTCACCAGACATCAGTACCATGCCTTTGGCTTTCCAGTCTCCAGAATGTGCCAGCTAAATTACTGTTTATAATTTACCCAGTCTGTAGGATTCTATTTATAACAGTAGAAAATGGACTAAAACAAGCCCCTTACTTATCAATGCTGCCAACTGATGCAAGACAGATGATTTCCTCTAAATTAGAAAAATTGTGTAAACTTAGTTCCCATTGTATCTTTTGATAATGCTATTAAGAAGTATGTCTGTCTACCTCAAATAAGGACAAAGATATTATGTTATGTATAAACTTTTAACTGTTTGAATTAATATATTTTAGTATCATCACTTTATACCACATTAGATCATTTGCCAATTATGAAATAAATCCAAAGTATACCATAAAGAAACTCACAGGCCCATGTAATTAATATGTCTCATTTTATAGTAGGATCTAAAATAATTCATCAGTTCAGAAATACCTGCCTACAAAATGCTAGTTATTATCTCCTCAATTTTCCCATACTATTATCTTCCTTGAGGTCTAAAACGAGGTAAATTTTACAAACTTTAATTTTCTAAAAATTCTCACAAAGATAATGATTCATTCTGTTGGTGGCATCCCTGCAAAACAATACCTATATTAGTCCAGGTTTAACTCAAACATCAGAAACCACTTTATGCAGCTAAACAGACTTTAATAACAGGGAAATAGTGGCAAAAGCAATGGGGGAGCTGTTGAGAAGCCCCAGGGCAAGGCAGCCCAGAGATGAGCAAGAGCAGAAAGATGCTACCTCCCCTAGACTATAGGGTAAAGGAAGGACACTGGGGTTACCTGGAGGAAGGTGGTGTTGGGGCTTCTACCATTCTCCAAACTTCCAGTATCTCTAGTACCTGCCCCTCCCTATGCAACCCCCACCCCCACCCCATTGGTTTACTTCTGCCAGAACCCAACTGACAAGGAGGAGCCTGAGAATCAATCCAACCTGCAAGGTTTGATCCCCACTGTTACAGGAAGCATAGCAGAAGAGAAGCAAGGGAGGCATATGCATCCAAATGGGACCAGGACTAGCACATTGACAGAGTACAATTGCAACAAAGATCTTCAGAAACAATCAAAGGCCCCCATCTGAGAAGCAGCATGCAGAGATCATTGCCTGAAATTCTAACACCAGAGAACAAAACAAGGGGGAATCAAGTCTTTGATTTTGCATCTAATGAAATTATAAATCAAAACCACAGAGAAAGCCTTCCCACTCGGCTTTGTAGCAGCACTTACATGTATTTCACAAAACCTCACTAGCATCATTACAATCAGCTTTAGCAACAGTCCAAGCAGCTTTGCAAAATGAATAAGTATTTTCTAGCAGGTAGAAGAAAAATGCATTCAGGTTTTTTTTGTTGTTGTTGTTACTACTAATTTTTTTTTTTTTGTCATCTAACTTCCAAGCCTTTCTATAATATATAAATATCGACTGCTGCCTGTCTTCTATGGTAGGCTCATTTGCAGAATGTTGAATGCTAAAAAAAACCAGCATTTTAAAATTTGGGGGTGAAAAATCATAGTGTGAAACACAGGTATTATCATTAATTCCTGCAATAAAGCTCCTCATTAAAATAAAAGTAAAAGTTGGATTTAAACATAAATCTTAAAAGCAAAAAAAAATTAAAGTTAGTAGAGAACAGTCTATTGTATAAATTGAACATGCACTATTAATGAAATAACCCAATATTTTTTTAAAATTATTACTTTTAACCTTTTTTATTTCATAGCCTATGTAATAAAAAACTGGAGTATAATTAGAAACTATGTGATGAATTATTATAATTGGTAGAAAGAAGAAAATTTAGAAAATATTTAAAATGTCATAATCCCACTAGTACAAATATTATTAGCATATTCAGGTTGTAGTCATAAATCATTTATGGATGACCCCAAATGGACTGAGTCCTGTGCCAGGCAATGGATGATCTCAATTCTATTTAAAGTCTAAATCAAGACCACAAATCTCAATTGTTTACAGCACTAGGGAGTAAGAGGGAAAAAAAGCAGGAACATAGTGCTTTAGCTAATTCTTTCCATTACCATATCCTAGGATGCAATATACAGCAAATCCATCTGGATTCCCAATAGAGTTTACCCAGTTGGAATCATATTTCACAGACTCCTAAATGGTCTCCTACAAGAAGGAGACTCTTATAGGAGTGAGAAATTAAAGCTCTATTAGAAAACATTTTTCTCATTTTATTTCAGTTCTACTGCTTTCTCCTTAAAAATGTTTAAATCTAGAATGTTAGACTTCTAAAAATGTAAGACCAAAGGGGTCTTCCTAAACCTGGGATCCACAGCACACAACTTAGCACCAAATAATTCTATACTGTTTTACTTTCTGATATTTTTTAGGTGTATTATTCTCAGTACTCACCAAGGCTATAAACTAGGTGGCCAAGGCCAAGTCTATATTTCCCCCATTTTCTAACTCCCAACCTCACCCACCAAATATCTATTATTTGCTTAATAAATATCTTTGATACAAGTAACTTAGATTTCAAAATAAAACCCAAATTATTGCATCAAAATTATAAATTCCATCCTGAAACGCATGTCACCAGGGACTCACCTGGCTTTCTCCCTTTCTTCCTTCAGGCTCTGCCACAAAGGCTCCTCAGAGGCCTTCTTTGAGTGTGTAATGGAGAAAGTCCTAGCACTTTCTATTGCCTTACCCTCGTTTCTTTCTCTTCCTAATACTATGGTGACCTGCTATGGTGTTGAGTGAATGACTACCAGAATGAGCGCCACAATGACAAAGCCACTGACTTTCTTATTCACTGCCATGTTCCAGTGCCTAGAACAGAATGTGGTTTGTAGTATTACACTCGGTGAGTGAGTATGGAACAAATCATTCAATCATTCAATCATTCAATCACTCAATCAGTGAATGAGTGAAAAATTATATAAATAAACACAGAAACAAGGAACTGGCCTACAAGAGGCTTAAAATAACATGAAAGCTTTTTAAAGAATTTTTTCTTCAAATTTTATATATGGAATCAAAGTAAATTTGACCCCACAAATTGACATTTGTAAAAAATTAAAATTATACAAATGCATAAAATGAACCATCCACCAGGATACCAAAGACTGGCATCCTGAAAAATTGGAAGCACAGTCTGAAAATTTTCATCTATGTTCATGTGAACATAAACTATAGTTATTAATAAGTAAAAAGTTATACACATTTAGTCTTTTTCAAATGTAATCCATTGAAATTTAAGTTTTTGTAAACATGAGGATTCTAAAAATAAGGTTTTTTAAAAATATTTTAATCTATAGATTAGAAATATTATTCTTTGGGTCTCAGTTTCCTCATCTGTAAAATGAGGATAAATAATATCTCCCCTATTGTAATGATACACAGTATAAATGACAAAATAAAGCTAAAGTACTAGCACAGTGTTTACACATTTTTAAAAAGGGGGTGAAAAAAAAACGGTGAACAAATTCAGGGCCAAGGAAAACAGAAGAAGAGGACCAATCCATGATAGTAGGAGTCAGAGGTTATTTGGAAGTTTTGGCATTTAAGTTTTGAAGGACCACTAAACCTCAGGGACTGGAAGCTGAAGGTCATTTTAGCCTTAAAGGAGAGCATATTTCTCATGACAGAATTTTAACAGCTAGCAACTTTAGGGAGGGAACCATATTTGAATAAGGATCTCAAAGGGGCTGTTCTGGAAAAGCAAGAAAAAGTCAGAAGGCATTCATCTGCAAGGAGATCTCAAAGCAAGATGGAAACTAATTGTTCAACATGCAACATAAGCCAGAAATTCCAAGTGGAAGAGATTAGAGAGCAAACAGGAGTGTGAGAAAATTGAGAGCCTGGCAGGCAACATGGTGGAAACTCTGGGTGAGTCTGGAATTAAGCTCCATTTTACATATAATCACAAAATATTTTGCACACTTTAACTACATGATGAATTTTCCAAAGAGGAAGCTATCAAATAAAATTTTTAAAAGATTATACCTTGGTAGTATTGAATTTTCCAGGAGTCAATCACTGTATTAGTTTTCTTTTCCTGTCATGAGAAATAACCACAATCACAGTAACTTAAAGCAACACAAATTTATTATCTTACAGTTTTATTTTATTTTTTTTTATTGGTTGTTAAAAAACATTATAAAGCTCTTGACATATCATATTTCATACATTAGATTCAAGTTGGTTATGAACTCCCAATTTTACCCCAAATACAGATTGTAGAGTCACATCCGTTACACATCCACATTTTTACATAATGCCATATTAGTAACTGTTGTATTCTGCTACCTTTCCTATCCTCTACTATCCCCCCTCCCCTCCCCTCCCATCTTCTCCCTCTACCCCATCTACTGTAATTCATTTCTCTACTTGTTTATTTTCCCATTCCCCTCACAACCTCTTATATGTAATTTTGTATAACAATGAGGGTCTCCCTCCATTACCATGCAATTTCCCTTTTCTCTCCCTTTCCATCCCACCTCATCTATCTGTTTAATGTTAATCTTTTCTTCCTGCTCTTCCTCCCTGCTCTGTTCTTAGTTGCTCTCATTATATCAAAGAAGACATTTGGTATTTGTTTTTTAGGGATTGGCTAGCTTCACTAAGCATAATCTGCTCTAGTGCCATCCATTTCCCTGCAAATTCTATGATTTTGTCATTTTTTAGTGCTGCGTAAAACTCCATGGTGTATAAATGCCACATTTTTTTTATCCATTCATCTATTGAAGGGCATCTGGGTTGGTTCCACAGTCTAGCAATTGTGAATTGTGCTGCTATGAACATCGATGTAGCAGTATCCCTGTAGTACGCTCTTTTAAGGTCTTCGGGGAAAAGTCCAAGAAGGGCAATAGCTGGGTCAAATGGTGGTTCCATTCCCAGCTTTCCCAGGAATCTCCATACTGATTTCCAGATTGGCCACACCAGTTTGCAGTCCCACCAGCAATGTACAAGGGTACCCTTTTCCCCACATCCTCTCCAGCACTTGTTGTTGTTTGACTTCATAGTGGCTGCCAATCTTACTGGAGTGAGATGGTATCTTAGGGTGGTTTTGATTTGCATTTCTCTGACTGCTAGAGATGGTGAGCATTTTTTCATGTACTTGTTGATTGATTGTATGTCCTCCTCTGAGAAGTGTCTGTTCAGGTCTTTGGCCCATTTGTTGATTGGGTTATTTGTTTTCTTATTGTTTAATTTTTTGAGTTCTTTGTATACTCTGGATATTAGGGCTCTATCTGAAGTGTGAGGAGTAAAAATTTGTTCCCATGATGTAGGCTCCCTATTTACCTCTTTTATTGTTTCTCTTGCTGAGAGAAAACTTTTCAGTTTAAGTAAGTCCCATTTGTTGATTTTTGTTATCAACTTTTGTGCTATGGGTGTCCTATTAAGGAATTTGGAGCCCGACCCTACAATATGTAGATCGGAGCCAACTTTTTCTTCTATCAGACACAGAGTCTCTGATTTGATATCTAGCTCCTTGATCCACTTTGAGTTAACTTTTGTGCATGGAGAAAGGAGGGGATTCAGTTTCATTTTGTTGCATATGGATTTCCAGTTTTCCCAGCACCATTTGTTGAAGATGCTATCCTCCCTCCATTGCATGCTTTTAGCTCCTTTATCAAATATAAGATAGTTGTAGCTTTGTGGATTAGTCTCTGTGTCCTCTATTCTGTACCATTGGTCCACCCTCCTGTTTTGGTACCAGTACCATGCTGTTTTTGTTACTATTGCTCTGTAATATAGTTTTAAGTCTGGTATCGCTATACCGCCTGATTCGCACTTCCTACTTAGAATTGCTTTTGCTATTCTGGGTCTTTTATTCTTCCATATGAATTTCATGATTGCTTTATCCATTTCTACAAGAAATGCCGTTGGGATTTTGATTGGCATTGCATTAAACCTATAGAGAACTTTTGGTAATATCGCCATTTTGATGATGTTAGTTCTGCCTATCCATGAACAGGGTATATTTTTCCATCTTCTAAGATCTTCTTCTACTTCTCTTTTTAGGGTTTTGTAGTTTTCATTATATAAATCTTTCACCTCTTTTGTTAGGTTGATTCCCAAGTATTTTTTTTTTTTTTGAGGATATTGTGAATGGAGTGTTTTTCCTCATTTCCGTTTCAGAAGTTTTGTCGCTGATATACAGAAATGCCTTTGATTTATGCGTGTTGATTTTATATCCTGCCACTTTGCTGAATTCATTTATTATATCTCTGATGAACCTAGATGCAAAAATTCTCAATAAAATTCTGGCGAATCGGATACAAAGGCACATCAAAAAAATTGTGCACCATGATCAAGTAGGATTCATCCCTGGGATGCAAGGATGGTTCAATATACGGAAATCAATAAATGTTATTCACCACATCAATAGACTTAAAAATAAGAACCATATGATCATCTCAATAGACGCAGAAAAAGCATTCGACAAAGTACAGCATCCCTTTATGTTCAAAACATTAGAAAAACTAGGGATAACAGGAACTTACCTCGACATTGTAAAAGCTATCTATGCTAAGCCTCAGGCTAGCATCATTCTCAATGGAGAAAAATTGAAGGCATTCCCCCTAAAATCTGGAACAAGACAGGGATGCCCTCTATCACCACTTCTATTCAATATAGTTCTCGAAACACTGGCCAGAGCAATTAGACAGACGAAAGAAATTAAAGGCATAAAAATAGGAAAGGAAGAACTTAAATTATCACTATTTGCAGATGACATGATTCTATACCTAGAAGACCCAAAAGGGTCTACAAAAAAACTACTAGAACTTATCTTACAGTTTTAGAGTTCAGAAGTCTAAAGCGAGTCATCAGAGCAGTGCTCCTTCCAGAAGTCTGGGTAGAAGCCTGCGCTTGCCCTTTCCAGCTTCTAGATGGCACTCCTTGGCTCGTGGCCCTACATGGTCACATCTCCTCTGATTCTGACACTCTTTCTCTATCTTACAAGGATCATTGTGATTACATTGGGCACCTGGGAATAATCCAATAGATCTCAAGATCCTTAACCATGTCGGAAAAGTCCCTTTTGCCATGTAAGGTAACATGTCCCAGGGGCTGAGATTGGGACATCTTTGAAGGGGCCATTTTTGTGTTTGCCACAGTCACCATTTTCAGAACTCATGTCACTGACTGTAAGATTGATTGTGCTTGGTTTCTTTAGTGACCATTAAAAAAACACTGATATCAGTCTGCATTATTTATTCAAAGTCCCATTCTCAATGATTTTTGAAAAAAGTAAAAAATATCTGATGGCCTTGTATGTCTTAGCATAGTTCTGTTCAACATTTATATTTAATTTATTATTTACTTGTTTATTTCCCTTTATTTGTTCTCATACAATTAGGGAATATTTTAAAATTATGAATAAATAGATTATATGATCCATACAAGTAATAAAGGGATCATCATCACAAAATGTTTGTTAAATATTGATTGCCTAAGGGGGGGTTTGGCTTACCAGGACTGAGGATCCTCCGGTAATTATTACCTTTAGTGAGCTGAGTGGTGCTGGAATACCTACCACATGCATTTTAAATCTGGTTATAGCAGCAGCAATGACTCTGAAAGTGAAGATGAGTATTCTATAGGAAATATGCCAATAAAGTGAGCAGAGTGCTCACAGCATACTGCTAGTTTAACCGAACCTCCTTCTTCCCCTGCATGAGTTCCTCCTCAGACACAGCCCCCTGCTCAGCCAGCCCTCTCAGCTCCTCACCCTCTCCTTCCAGCCCTGCAGGCATGGAGAAACAGGCAGATAATGAAGCACTTGGAGAGACAGCTGAGGGATCACAGGCAACCAGGCTCTTTACACTTTCATGAAGCATCACACAAGGAAAACACAGGTTCATTGATGAAAGCTAGTACATTAAAATCTAACGATGGCTATCGGAGGCAGGATAGCCAGCAAAAAGGGAAAGACAGTGAAGGAGAGGAGGACCAGGCAACTTGGACCGGGAATAGGGCATCTGGGAATGAGCGCCCACTGGGCTCCTCTGCATTGTAGTTAACGACTTAGGCCATCTCTACTAAGATATGGACCATTGATTAAATATAAACTATTTTTTTAAAATGCATGGAATTTATGGAAGAACAAAGAGCAAGAAAGCCAGAAAAACAGGCTGTGTGATCTATAACATCTTCCAGAGCCTGGAAGAGCATTTCTGTGTAGCTCCAGGGCTGAGTTCTGTGTATTCCCTGCAGGTGCAGGACCCACTCGCTCCCCATCCTGGGCTCACACTTCAGGCTCAGCCTCATTGCTCTTGCCTCTACCAGGATCAGGTATTTATGTTTATTGCCTTGGTATCACTATCTTTAGGTAACTGTCTCTGTGCATATATGTACTTCCTAAGTCTCCTCCCCACATCCTCCCTCTGACATTGGATTGGACTAAATCAATCAATCAATCAGTTGATCAATCAATCTCGTGTAAGAAAATTAATGGGCATGTCTGTCTTCAGCTAACTAACTCAGCTCCCACAGGCCAGTCTCCATGAGGCTATTCTGAAGTTGTGAACCTATCCCTGGTCCGGAAGGAACTACCACAACAGTGATGTTACATCAGCACCAATGGAACATTATGCTCTCACTTTGGGCTGCGCAGCCTCGCAGAAGTAGATGCACAGTACCTGCTCATAAAAAGGTTCTGGAGTCAGGCTGCCTGGGTCCTGGCTGTTATTAGCTCTAAGTTACTCAACATCTTTAAGCCTCAGTTTATCAGCTGTCAAATGGAAAGACAGTGGGAAGTAATAAAACTTATGAAAGTATTATTTATGGTGAATACTGAGTGTTTGGGCACACCCTTAAATTCTGTGCCTGCCTCACTCACCTGAGCTGAGACACACCTGGTGGTGGCAGTGATGCTGTGATCTGGAGCCCAGGCTCAGCAGCAGCCTCCCAGAATTCTACCACTTGCATCTCAATGTCCAGATTTCCCTCGCTATTCCTGTGGACTTATTTTCTCTTCTGTTTTCTCCCTATCTTGGTTGTTTTGTGGTTGTTATTAATGACTTAGAGTATTTTTTTTTTTTTTTTGGCTTGAAAGAGTCATGCTTGGAATACCTTCTGGACTTGGCCTAGAGCCATTACATAGGAAGTCAGTGTATTCCTGCATAGATGTCTATCCTTTATTTCATTTTGAAGGAAAATGATGTTTGTTTAAATAAAATGCTGAACTGCCATTTTGTAAACCCAGGGCCTTTCAGGAAAGGTGAGACAGTATGAAAATAAATTATCAGTTATAAAAAGGTCTTAAATATCAAACTTCATTGGAAGAACTTAAGTTTAAGCCAAAGAATATTTGTTTAAATAAATTCATTGTTGTAGAACATATTTTAAAGAAAATACGAAGCCTAATTAAGAATTTGCTAAATAGAATGTGTTAGCAAGATAGCCAAGGGTTGATCTCAGCTAAAACATTCATATAAGGACTTGGAACTCAAGAGGAAGAAATCAGGAAATTGGGAAACTCAGAAAGCAGTGAACAGCATGAATTATAAGATGGCAAGAGGACAACAGGAACAGAAGCGGACTGTGGTAACCTGGAGGCCCCTGGGTCTGTTTAGAGAAGCAGTGGCCCCTCACTATCACTGATGGTTGTCATTCAAAAATCCACACTAACCTTCAAGATACTTCAATTTCTTAGGACAAGCCAGAAACCAAGATCTTTATATGAAAGCACTCACATTTTAAAATACTAGTATTTTTTAAAACCACATAAGCAGGCAAAATAAAACAAGACTGAGTTGTGAATTTTTAAAATCTCTGCATGGAAAATAGTCTTTTCTAAAATGGGGAAGGAGATGTGTTTTCATTCTTCCCTTCTGAAATTCTATCCTGAGCATTTTTTTTTTTTTTTGTAGTAGGGATTGAACTCAGGAGAACTTTACCACAAAGCCACATGCCAGTCCTTTTAATATTTTATTTTGAAGCAGAGTCTCACTAAGTTGCTTAGGGTCTCACTAAATTCCTGAGGCTGTCTTTGAACTTGTGATCTTCTTCTTCAACCTCCCAAGTTGCTGAGATTACAGGCATGTGCCACTGTATCAGGCTTATCTTGAGCATTTCTGAAGCATGGAAAATTTTAACTTATATGAATTAAAACACCTTTGTTTCAGGTAACCAAAACTAAAATGCCATTTGTAGAAGACTGGGGAACACAGAATCAAAGTTCTGACTTGCTGAAAGATGACACAGGTGTCCAAATTGGTTTACTGAGTTGCTCAGTTAGTACTCTCTTCAGTGAAGAGAAGAAATGACAGATCCTTTATGACACTTCCCAGCAAAACCTTATGTCACCATCTCATGGGTTTTCCTTGCAGAGCAACTGTCATTCTAAAACACTGTGTTTAACTCATGAGCTAGAAAAGGACCACCTGAAAGAAATCTGCTGGAACTCAGAACTACAGAACAATTGGGCAGTGACCATATTTAATATTTAACAAGTTGAGCTGTACTCGGAGGCATTATTATTTTTTGCTTTGCTCATCTGACAAATACAATGTGCATGCTTTAAGCAATCCAGTGTGGGCCTCACCTCTCACAGAATTTAAGAGAACATATCTGGTCTTTGATGAAAGGGGTTCCCAAAGCCATAGGCCTACACCAGCTTTGAAGCTGATTCTTCTGAGTTTGAGATGCTAGGCTATAACTTAAGTTAGTTAGTGCATGCATTCTATTTGGGAATGTCTTGGGATCTTTAAAAATTAAGGGAAAGAAGAAAAAAATCAAAGGAGAACCCTGAGGGGAGACACAGGGGAACAAGATACAGAGGGAGTAAAAGCTTCACTGAGACTTATGTTGCTTCCCTTCAAGGCAAGTAGAAAGAAAACAGATAACGACAAAAAGTGAAGTGACTCCAATATCCACTTCATAAATGCTGTTGCATTAAAAATCCCCCAAACACTGAATTCCATAAAGATATATTGTTATTGTCAATTTAAAATAAAATTTAAGCTGAGTACAATGATGCATACCTGTAATCCCAGCTAAGACAGAAGGCTCACAAGTTCAAGGACAGTCTGGGCAACTTAGTGACAGTTTGTTTCAAAAACAGCATTTTAAAAGGGCTGGAGATGTAGCTCAGGGGTAGAGCAGATGACTAGCATGCATAGAGGCACTAGGTTTGAGTCCTACTAATGCAAAAATAAATAAATAAATAAAGTTAAATAATTTTTTAAAATCCATAATGCTCTCCCTCAAATTTAGCCCTAGGCTTATACTTTGCAACACGATTCAATATAACACAGGTTCAAAAAGAATAAAAGCAGTGGACAGCCAGTCCACCAGAGCTCATAGCAATAGAATTTGACCTACATTGCTGAAATGCCCACTTTGTCCTTCTGGGTCTTTTTATAGCTAAAATTCAGAAAGGAGATGACTGTAAAAGTTAGTGTCAGTGTGTTTGACATGCAACCTTTGTCTTTTGAATAATTCTTGTCTCAAGAGCAGCCCTCTATCTAGGAAAATAAAATAGCACTTTTTTAACTAACTAAAATAGAAAAATGTGAATTTTTTTCCCCTGGGAAAAAATAATAATAGAAAGGGTAGGCTCTCCTACAATCCTATTGTTGTGAGTCTTCAGAGATGATCTCCATCTCTTTTGAATTTACCTTGCTTGGTTTGTTAATTTTTATTCATGCAGCATCTTCCAGAAAGCCACTGGGCATCTTCACAGGCCAGGAGACAATATCACGGAGTCATGATAATATAGACTCTGCTAGGGAGTCTGATTTCCTTCTCCTGTCAAAACCTTCAAGGAGAGTTGTGACTACCCCAAAACAGCAACTTTTAATTTCCCTTAAGCTAGATGCGGTCTTCAGATCCTCATGGTGAGGTAAAGGGCCCAAACCACTCTTTCTGATGCTGGTAGGAAATACATCAAAGGGCAGGAATTTAGCTCTCAGGTGCTATAATTTCATCCCCTGGTTTGTATTTATTGATTGTACAAATACACTTCTCTGTATAACCTGTTGTTATAAAGATTTTTGTTCTTTCTTTACCTGCCTCCAAAGGACACTTAGATCATTCTCAGGGACAACAGAGGATAATGCAGGAAATACATGACCAAAAAATATAGGGAAATACATTTGGGAAAACACAAAATTTGGAGCATATATTTGAAGAAAATAGAGTACAGGCTGTGAGTCATTTCTGGGAAGAAAATTATTAAGAAAAAATGATCCAGCAATTGTGTTCCTTGGTATTTACCCAAACGAGTTGAAAACATGTCTACACGAAAACCTGCATATGGATGTTTATAGCAGATTTATTCATAATTGTCAAAATTTGTAAGCAATCAAGATGTCCTCCAGTTAGATAAATGGATAAATAAACTGTGATATATCCAGAGAATGAAATATTATCCAGAACTAAAAAGAAATGAGACAGAGGTAACATCAGATAGATGGCTGACTGGAGGGACTGGTGGGACACCATTAAATGAGAAGACATTTGCATTACTGATGTTTCAGAAATAGAAAAGGCAAAAGGCATAGAAAACCCACTCAATGAGAAAATTGCTGAAAACTCTCCAAATTTTGGGAATTATATGGACAAACAGGTCCAGGAAGCTTAAAAAAAATTAAGAGATTAGACTGAAAAAGATCCAGTTATAGTCAAACTGTCAAAAGTGAAAAGCAAAGAGCATTCTAAAAATGGCAAAAGAAAAAAAATCCAGTCACATATAAAGGGATCCAGACTACCAGCAGACTTCTGCAACTTCTCAGCAGAACCTTAGAGACCAGGAGAAAATGTAATAACATATTCAAAGTTGTGACAGAAAAAAAAATTACCAAACAAGAATACTACTCCCAGTAAAGGTACCCTTCAGAAATGAAGAAATAACATTTCTTCATTTGCTTAAAACAGGAATTCATCACCACCCTATAAGAAATACTTAAAGGAGTCCTACACTAGAAGGACAATAGCTGCCATCACAAAAACATGTGAAGTCAAAACTCATTAAGAGAGCAGAAAACAAAAGACCGAGAGAGAGAGAGAGAGAGAGAGAGAGAGAGAGAGAGAACCAAACCTTATCAACACAGAGAAAATAACAAGCTACAAAGATGAAAAACAAGGGAGGTAGGAAAGAACAAAGGATGTATAAAACAAACAAACAACAACAACAACAAAAAACAAAGTTAGAGGTATATCCCTACTCCTCCAATAATAACTTTGAATATGAATAAATTAAATCCCCAATTAAAAGATTTAGACTTCAGTGATTGTTTCTTTTGCTGAGAAGAAGCTTTTTAGTTTGAATCCATCCCATTTATCAATTCCTAATTTTAAATTCTTGCACTATAGGAGTCTTACTAAGGAAGTTGGGGCCTAATCCATCATAATGGAGATTAGGGCCTACTTTTTCTTCTATTAGGCACAGGGTCTCTGGTTTAATTCCTAGGACCTTGACCCACTTTGAGTTGAGTTTGGGGCTTAATTTCATTTTGTTGCATATGGATTTCCAGTTTTCCCAGCACCATTTGTTGAAGAGGCTATCTTTTCTTCAATATATGTTTTTGGCATCTTTGTCTAATATAAGATAACTGTATTTACGTGGGTTTGTCTTTGTGTCCTCTATTCTGTACCATTGGTCTACAAGTCTATTTTGGTGTCAGTGCCATGCCATTTTTGTTACTATTGCTCTGTAGTATAGCTTAAGGTCTGGTATAGTGATGTCATCTGCTTCACTCTTCCTGCTAAGGATTGCTTTAGCTACTCTGGGTCTCTTATTTTTCCAAATGAATTTCATGACTGCTTTTTAGATTTCTATGAGGAATGTCTTTGGGATTTTGATCGGAATTGCTTTAAATCTGTATAGTGGTTTTGGTAGTATGGTTATTTTGACAATATTAATTCTGCCTATCCAAGAACAAGGGAGATCTTTCCATATTCTAAGGTTTTCTTTAATTTCTTTCTTTAGTGTTCTGTAGTTTTCATTGTAGAAGACTTTCACCTCTTTTGTTAAGTTGATTCCCAAGTTGTTGGTTTTTTTCAGGCTATTGTAAATGAGATAGATTTCCTCATTTCCCTTTCAAAGAATTTGTCACTGATATACAGAAATGACTTTGATTTATGGGTGTTAATTTTATGTCCTGCTACTTTGCTGAATTCATTTACTAGTTCTAGAAGTTTTCTGGTGAAATTTTGTGGGTCTTCTATGTATAGAATTATATCATCAGCAAATAGTACTAATTTGAGTTATTCTTTTCCTATCCTTCTCCCTTTAATTTATATTGCCTGTGTAATTGTTAGGGCTAGTGTTTCAAGAACTATGTTAAACAGAAGTGGTAAAAGAGGGCATCCCTGTCTTGTACCAGTTTTTAGAGGGAATGCTTTCAATTTTTCTCCACTTAGAAGTGAATAGAGAGCCTAAAGAATGAGAGCAAATTTTTATCACGTGCATATCAGATAGAGCACTAATCTCTAGGATAAAGAATTCAAAAATCTTAACACCAAAAACGCAAATAACCCAATCAATAATGGACCAAGGAACTGAACAGACACTTCTCAGAAGATGATATACAATCAATCAACAATATATATATATATATATATATATATATATATATATATATATATATATATATATATATATATTCAACATCTCTAGCAATTAGAGAATGGCAAATCAAAACTACTCTAAGATTTCATCTCACTCTAGTCAGAATGACAGACATTAAGAATACAAACAACAATAAGTGTTGGTAAGATATTTGGGGGAAAAAGCACACTCATACATTGCTGGTGGAACTGCAAATTGGTGCAGCCAATATGGAAAAAGGTATGAAGATTCCTTGAAAGACTGGAAATGGAAACACCATTTGACCTAGCCATCCCACTCCTTGGTTTATACAGCATACTAAAGGGACAGAGCTACATCAATGTTTATAGCAGCACAATTCATAATAGCTAAATTGTGGAACCAACCTAGATACCCTTCAGTAGATAAATGAATAAAGAAAATATGGTATATATATATATATATATATATATATATATATATATATATATATATATATATATAAATGGAATATTACTCAGCATTAAAAGAGAATAAAATCATGGCATTTGCAGGTAAATGAATAGAGTTGGAGAATATAATGCTAAGTGAAGTTAGCTAATCCCCCAAAACCAAAGGCCAAATGTTTTCTCTGATATAAGGAGGCTGATTCATAATGGGATGGGGGGACAGCATGGGAGTAATAGATGAACTTTAGATCAGGCAAAGGGGAGGGAGTGGAAGGGAGGGGACCTGGGGGTAGAAAAGAAGGTGGAATGAGACAGGCATCATTACCCTAAGTACATGTAGGAAAACACAAATTGTGTGACTCTACTTTGTATACAACCAGAGACATAAAAAATTGTGCTGTATTTGTGTAATATGAATTGAATTGCATTTTGCTGTCATATATAACAAATTATAATAAATAAAATTTTAAAAAAAGAAAAGAAAAAGATTTAGACTGAATAGACTTTAAAAATACAAGAACCCATAACATGCTAACTGTAAGAAATTCACTTTATCAGTAAGGATATACCTAGGCTGAAAGTGAAGGAAGGGAAAAAGATATACCATGTAAATGAAAACCAAAAATAAGCAAGAGTAGCTATACTTATATCAGATAAATTAGAAATTAAATCATAGACTGTAAAAAGAAACAAAGAAGGCCATTATATAATGTTAAAGAAATTAACCCAACAAGAGGAAATAACAATACCCACTCCCCACACACACACAAACACACACATACACAAACACCTAATGCTAAAGCACCCAATGATATAAAACAAGCACTATTGGTCTACTAGGAAATATGGACTCTAGTACAATAAAAGTTGGAGACTTCAAAACCCTGCCTTCATCAATGAACAGATCACTCAAAAAAAATCAGAGTTAAACTGTACTATAGGCAAATGGACTTCACATTACAGAACATTTCATCCAATAGCTGCAAGAGACGTTTTCTTCTCATTAGCATGTGGAACCTTCTCAAGGATTGACTATGTGTTAAGTAACAAAACAAGCCTAAAGAAATTTTTTTAAAAGTCACAATCATATCATACATTTTTCTCTAATTACAACAGAATACAGGCAAATGGAATAAAGATCAAAACAAGAGGATTTAAACAAATAAAATTAACAAATTAAACAATATATTCTTAAAAACCAGTGAGTTGATGAAGATATCAAAAAAGGGAATTTAAAATTTTCTTGAAACATATGAAAATGAAAACACAATATATCAAAACCTATGGTATACAGAAAAAAGCAGTACTAAAAGGAATCTTTATGACCATAAGTCCTAACATGAAAAAAGAAAGAGAGGAGTTGAGAAGAGAAAATAAGAAGGAAAAAAAGAAAGATTTTTAAATAAACAATTTAGTGGTATAACTCAAGGAACTAGAAAGTAGAAAACCTAACAAACCCAAATTTAGTGGCAGAAATAACAAAGATCAAATATCAATGAAATACACTTTCATTAGGGCAAAAAAGATCAATGGTATTTGAAAATTAGAACAAAATTTTAGCTAGACTAACCGAGAAAAAAGAGATAGAAGACCAAAATAAATAAAATCAGAGATAAAAAGGGAAACATTACAAGTGATACCACAGAAATATAAAGTATCATTAGGGACTATTAAGAACAAGCATATGCCAACAAACTGGAAATTTTAAAAGCAATGAACAGATTTCTGAACACATACCAAAACTGAAAGATAAAGAAGCAAAAAATCTGAACAGCCCAATCACAAACAATGATATTGAGTCAGTAATAAAAAATCTCCCAAGAAAGAAAAGCCCAGATCAGATGGCTTCAACACCAAACGTTACCAAACCTTTAAAGAAATAACACCAATTATTCCCAAACAATTTTAAAGAATTGAAAGTAATAAAATTCTTCCAATTCATTCTATTAAAGCAGCATTACTGCTATCAAACCAGACAAGGGCACAACACAAAACAGAAAGCTACAGACTACTATTCCTAGTGTAAGAATTCTCAAAAAAATAATAGCAATCTGAACCCAACAACACTTTAAAAAGATTATAAACCATGATCAAGTGAGATTTATCCCAAAGATGCAAAGACAGTTCAACCTATGCAAATCCAGAAATGTGATATGCTATACCAACAGAATAAAAGACAAAAAACACATGATCCCCTCAATAGATTCAGAACATGTATTCGACATCCCTTCATAATTAAAATAATCCTCAAAAAATCAGGTATACATGGAGTGAAGCTCAATACAGTAAAGGTTATAAATGACAAACCCACAGCCAATATCATACTGAATGGGAAAAAGCTGAAATTGTTTTCTATAAGATCAAGAAAAGACAAGGTTGAACACTTTCATCATTCTTGAGGACTTAAATGTGAGAACTAAAACTATGTAGCTACTAAAATAAAACAAGGGAAATAGGTTGGGGCTGGGGCACAGTGGTAGCGCACTTGCCTGGCATATGTGAGACACTGGGTTTGATTCTCAGCATCACATATAAATACATAAATAAAATAAAGGTCTATCAACAACTAAAGAAATTTTTTAAAATAGGGGAAACACTTCAGGGCATTGGTCTGGGTGTTGAGAGCCACAGTTTAGTCGGAATGACGCCTGGCATTTTTGCTAGAGGGAATGGTTGAAAAGTGACCCTGCTCCGGGAATAGGGCAGCTCCAGGATTAGGGTGGATCCTGCTGCCTCGGGCGCCGACTTTGCAGTTCCCGTGGAGTTCTCTTGGGGGTTCCCAGAGAATTGGCGCAAGCGGAGACCCGTGGAGGGTGTGTGTTCCCCGGAAGTGTGTGTAAAGTGCTGGTGAGAGTTCAGGAATAAAGAGTTGCTGTTTGAACCTACAAGGCTTTGTGGCGGCTCGGTTATTTGTGCCCAGCCAGACTGCAGCATCTGGGAAAGATTTTTTGGCTATGATTCCCCAAAGTACAGGCAACAAGAGCACAATTAACAAATGGAATTACATCAAACTAAAAACCTTCTGAATGGCAAAGATAACAACAGAATGAAGAGACAACCTAAAGAATGGGGAAAATATTTACAAACAATTCATCTGACAAGGGGTGAATTTCCAGAATATGTGATGATCTCAAATAACTCAACAGCAAAGCAACAACAACAATAGAAATCTGAGTTTAAAATGGGTGAAAAGCCTGAATAGATCTTCCCCAAAGAGGATATAAAAATGGCAAGCAAGACTATGAAAAAATATTCAACATCACCGATCATCAGGGGAATGCAAATCAAAACCACAATGATCATCTCACCCCAGTTAGAACAACTATTATCACAGACACAAAAAATGAAAAATGCTGGTGAGGATGAAGAGAAAGAAAACATCTCATACACTGTTGGTGGAGATGTAAACTAGTACAACCACTTGGAATACAGTATGAAGATTTATCAGAAAAGTACAAATAGAACTGCCATATGCCTCAGAATTCCTACTACTAGATACATAACCAAAGGAGCTAAAATTAATATATAAAGGAGATACCTGCACTCCCATGTTTACTGCAGTACTGTTCACAGGAACCAAGATTGGACTCAACCTTGGTGTCCATTGACAGATGAATGAATAAAGAAAATACAGGAGTTGGATGCAATGGCACAGGCCAATAATCCCAGAAGCTCAGAAGGCTGAGGCAGGAAGATCGTGAGTTCAAAGCCAGCCCCAGCAACAGCGAGACCCTATGCACACTCAATGATACCCTGTCTCTAAATAAAATACAAAATAGGGCTGGGGATGTGGCTCAGTGGTTGAGTGTCCCTGAGTTCAATCCCCAGTACCACCCCCCTGCCATAAAAGAAAGAAAATATGGTACATATATACAATGAAATATTTTTCAGCCATAAATAGAATGAAGTTCTATCATTTGTCTCAACATGGAAGGATTTCAAAGATGTTAAGTGAAATAAGTCAGGCACAGTAAGAGAATCTGCATGTTCTCACTTATATGTGGAAACTGAACAGTAGAATAGTGGTTACCAGAGCCTGTGAGGGGCTTGGAGGTCACATGAAGAAAGGATGGCTAACAGGTGTAGGGTGGCAGCTAGACAGGAGAAATACTTCTAATGTTCTACAGAACAGTAGAAAACTATACTTGACAATAATTAATTGCATATTTCAGCATAGCTAGTAGAGAAGACTTTGTTTAGTTCCCCAAACAAAGAAATGATAAGTGTCTGAAATAATAGCTATGCCAATTTCCCTGACCTGATCATTACACATTGTATACCTGTATGGAAATGTCCCACTGGACCTCCAAATATATACAATTACTCTGTGTCAATTAAAAATAAAAACTATGTTTAAAAAATTAAAATAATATAAAATAAATAAAACCATGGAAAGAGAGGAAGGAAATAGAAATACATATTGCTAAGTCCAAAAAGCCTATCTGAAAAGGCTACATAGTATATGATTCCAACAACATGGCATTGTGGAAGAGGCAAAATGATGGAGATGGTAAAGATCAATGGTTTACAGGGGTCGAGGGAAGGAGGGATGATTAAGAGGATTTTTAGGGAAGTAAAACTATTCTATATGATGCTACAGTATGGTGATAGAATATGGATACATGTCATTATATATTTATCAAAACCCACAGAATGTATGAGAGTGAACCCAATGTAAACTATGGACTTTGGGTAACAATCAGGCATCAAGGGAGGTGCATGATTCTATCAAATGCCCCCACTCTACCATAGGATGCTGTGGAAAGTAGAGAAGGCTGTACATGCTGGGTTAGTGGAGGGCTCAGAAGGACAAGAGAACACTGCTGAGGGTGTCTGGATAGAATCAGAAAATGAGAATACTACAGAAGTGTTCTAGAGCCACTTTAAATCTATAGCAGGAGAAAACTATAAGCTACCTGTCCAGGGACCTGAGACAACATTGGACACCATCACTGCTCATGGCATGCTTTGCTGGGTTGTAAAGTGAGGACCTGGGATCTTTTTCAAGTGGATTCAACATTTACAAAGCTCTCAGATATTTGATGCAAGAGCAAAGTGAGCAGGGGAAAGATACAGACAATAACAAAACACAATTTCTGTTTGGAGGAGAGCTTACAGTTGGGTGGGAAAGAGGGACACTACCTTCATAAACAGAGAGGGTGAAGGGAAAGGGGTGTGGGAGGAAGAGATAATCATATCTGAATAAAAAGCTGCCAGCCTCAGTACTCCATATTGGACTATTGGCTCCCAACCAACTGCATGCACAGTGACCACAGGTCATCTAACCAGTTAATGTCTCCCTCCAAATTGAACTTAGAGGTAAAGAATGCAATTTTAGGAGCAAGGATAAGATCTTTCTACTCATCAAAAACAGCACCCTGCTTGCTAATGCTAGAAATTCCACTCTTGCAACTCAGTTTCATCAGCCTTTGCCACGTATTGAAATGCAAATAGCCTTAAGAAAGACTAGATGTGAAGCCATATAATGCAAGTGCAACTTAGTTTGAATTTATTTATCTGATCTGAAAAGATGGCTTTGATAGGAGAAAGGATATCATAAAGTCAAAATCACTGAACACAGAGAAATATTTGGGTGGGAGATTGAGAATATTTAAAACATTATTAACATCAGGCTTTGGCAAATTAATTTTCTTTCTGATAATATGGAATAAAAGCACAAAAGGCTTGATCCATGGAAGAAAGAATTGATACGCTAGACTTCATTAAAATTAAAAATTTCAGCCAGGAGTAATGCCACATGCCTATAGTCCCAGCTACTGGAAAGGCTGAGGCAGAAGGGTCAGTTGAGTTCACAAGTTCAAGACCAACCTGGGCAACACAGTGAAACCCTGTCTGAAAAGAAAAGAAAGGAAAATTAAAATTTCTGTTCTACAAAAAATACTGTTAAGAGAATCAAAAGACAAGACACAGATTGGGAGAAAATATTTGCAAAATACATATTGGATGAGAGATGAAAATTTAAAACTTAACAATAAGGAATACTAAGAACATTTAGAACTTAGCAACAAGGAATAATCAGAATAAAAAAATTGTCCAAAGGACTTAACAGACACTTCACAGAAAGGAGATATATAGGTGAAATAAGCATCTGAGAAGATGGTCCACATTACATATCATGGAAATACACATTAAAACAACAATGAGATCCTACTGCACAACTATGAAAATGGTCAAAATCCAGAAAACAGTCAACACTAAATGCTGATGAGGACATGGAATGACAGGAAGGTGCCACCTCTTTGGAAGACAGTTCAGCATTTTCTTACAAAACTAAATACATTTTCACTGTACAACCAAGTAATCATATTCCTTGAGGAGTTGAAACATTTGTACACACACCTACACAGGTGTTTATAGCTACTTTATTCACATTTGACAAAATTTGGATGTAACCAAGATGTCTTGCTATAGATGAATGAATTAAATAAACTGTGGTACATCCAAACAGTGAAATATTATTCAGTACTTTTTTAAAAAAAAAAAAGTGCCATTAAGTCATGAAAGGACAAGAGAAAACTTAGGTGCACATTATTAAGTGGAAGAAGTCAATCTGAAAAGATTACATACTGTATGATTCCAACCGTATGACATTCTGGGAAAAAATGAAAGGATGGACACAGTTAAAAAAATAGTGGTTTTTTGGGGGGGTGAGGTAGAAAAGAAGAGGGATGAAAATGTGGAGAACAGAGGACTTTTAGGACAGGGAAAGCAATCTTTATGATACTATAATGTTGAACACACATCTTTATACATTTGTCAAAGTCCATCTAAAGTGCAACACAGTGAATTCTGATGGACTTTGGGTGGCAATGACGTTTCAATCCATAGTAACAAATGTACCACTCTGGTGAGATGTTGATAATGGGGGAGGCTAAGCATGTGTGGGGACAAAACAGCTCTAAAAAGTTTAATCTTTACAAATTTAAATGGAATGAAAATATTGCAGCCATTGAACATTTACAAAGCAACCATAACTAATTATGTCATGTACACTATTAAGATTTTTATTAATCTTGAAAAGATACGAAGAAAGTAGCATCTAACCACACTCACTGAAATTTGGGTAATAGAACATGAATTTTCCCAGTCCTTGCCCTTCATACATTTACTTTCCTGATTCCTTTCAACAATGGGAATCAAGAACAGGTTTGGGGTATTCCCATGTCCTATAGACTCTATCTCAATATAATCTAATCTCTGTAAGCAGATTTTCCAGAAAGATTAACATGACCTAGTATGACCTTGACAATATGACTATGACTTTGATGCTCTCTCAGGAGGATCCTGGGCACCACCACTATCATGCTGACCCCCAAGGCTCACATCCCCTTACAGCTCTGGCCTAAGTACATACATAAAGAAAATCTGTCCCTCACTTCTCTTGGACTATTGAGGCAATTGCCACTTAAAAAAAAGGAATCAAATATACAACAGAAATAACATAAAAATTACCTGATTTATACAGGTACCTGATCCTGCCAATTAGCTACTAGAGAGACCTCAGACCCTGGCTGTTCACAACTGTTCATGACTTCAGAGAAGCAGCCATGATATTCCTACACTTTTAAGTGTCACCTGGACAGAGGTCAACTCTGTAATAGGCTGTGTTGGTCAGCTTTTCGTTGCTGTGACCAAAAATAGCCAATAAGAACAACTCAGAGGAGGAAAAGTTTATTTGGGATCACAGTTTCTGAGGTTTCAGTCCATGGTCGGCTAACTCCATTGCTCTGGGCCCACACATCATGGTGGAAGGGCATGGAGAAGGAAAGCCACCCACCTCTTGGTAGCCAGGAAACAGAAAGAAATGCGGGACAGAGGGGATGCACAGGAGGACCCAAGGACAAAATATGTAATACCCAAGGCATGCCCCCAATGACCTACTTCCCCCAACCATGTCCTATCTGCCTGCACTCATTACCCAATTAGTCCATTTGGATTATTAATCCATCAAATGGGCTAATCCACTGATTAGGTCACAGTTCTCATGATCTAACCATTTCACCTCTGAACATTCCTGTGAAGTTACACAGGAACTTCTGGTAAACATTTCATATCCAAACCACAACAAAAGCTCCATACATATTTACCTACATGATAGCACTAAATTCATATAACCACACACACACACACACACACACACACACACACACAGAGGAAAGGTGGAAGAGAATGAGCAGCTGAACTGTTATCATACTCCTCCATTAAATTATAACATTCTCAAGGGCAGATTCTTATGTCAGTATTTATATCACTCCCGATGGCCAGTACAGCCTCTGGTATAATCAGGTGCCCAATAAATAATTGTTGTGTTAAAGAATGAATGAATTAAACTTGATGATTTCTCCCACTACTTAAAATATGAAGTAAAAGACTAATTCAATGCTCTATCATAGCCTCTGATAAACTCTGATTTTAAGGACATCATCAATAAAGTCTCTATTGATAAAACTCCAGTTTTAACATCTCTCTACTGTTCACTTTCCAACAGAGAAGATTTTAAAATATACTAAGTTAGAGAGATAACAATCAATGGAATTAGCAACCAACTGGAGAAGAAACCAGTTTAAAGCAAAGGTAATACTTTAAAAACTGTACATACACTCACAGAGGCAGAAAGAAGTTCCTATATTCAAATTAAGATAAAATGCCATATCCATCAAGAGCCCATATTTACTGAGCACCTACTATGCACCAGGAAGTATGACAGGCACATCATTTATATAACTTTATCCAATCCTTCTAATAACCCCACAAGCTAAGAATCATCATCTCCATTTTGCAGAGTTCAAAGTAAGACTCAGAAAAACGTTTTTGTCTATGGTCACTTGTTTAAGGCATGAAGAGCATGAACTTTGAAGCCAAACAGATTAGGTTTAAATTCTAGCCCTGTCTCTTCCTAGATGAGTAATTTTGAACAAACACAACATGTCTTGGTTTTCTCATCTGCAGAATGGAGCTAATATTCATGCCAGTTCCTAAATCATTGCTTCTCATCTCCAAACTCACCTTTCTATACCCAATTCTGGGATGCTGGGGCTGGGACTCTGCAAAACACATTTTTGCTTCATCAACCTCCCTGCCAGTGTAAGCACTAGAGGAGGCTGCGGAGCTGGAAGGGAAGGGACTTGTCCCTTCCGGTGCACCTGCTTGGAGCATCCATCATCTCAGCAGCACCAACTTCCTTTCCTCCCTGCAGAGCCCCCGGGGCCAGTTTGCAGTTTTCCCGGTACTTGAGAATCAGCCTCACCCGTGTGCTCCTCAGAGAAACCAGTTTTCTAAACCAGTTGTCTAAGAAGTTTTAGTAGTCCCAACTCTTTTCCTTGTTCCCTCAGCCAGAGGGGAGGTAGCTGCTTCCTAGAATTGCTACTTCATGATACCTTACAGCTACTTCTCTTTTTCCTATTTGATTACCTAGTTAATGACTTCACACATGGTCAATGATTCTTCCTATTAAATTCTCTGCTTAAATTACTGATGTGGGTTCATTCTCCTGACATACCCTGAGGAATACAACATCTACTTCAGAAAGTTGTTGGGAGTATTAAATGAGATAAGCATTGTACAGGGCTCTTGCTGTACCTGAAGCAGGGAATTTGCAATTATTATCTGTAAGTGTTGCAGCTGAGTGGGAGCCCCAAGCCTACCTTCCAGCCAATACGGAGCATTTCTAGCAAAACATACAAATATCTACACAGCTCTGGGCTTATGCTTGCCACCTATATTGCTTCTTTTAATCTAAGAACCTCTCAGATGCTTTGCATTCTTGCAATATTTTCTCTCTGACAATTGACATCAAGAAAGGTTTTGCAAGTACTCCAACCACTGCAAATGTCTACATTGAACTTCTCCAAATTCTAAGAAATCCATGCGTATCACTACCCTGTTTATCATTAGGAATTGGCATAATTTAAGTGTATGGAAGTGTGTGTATGTGTGTCCAAGGGTTAAGATTTTGGTATTTCAAATATTCTATTTTTTTCCAGTTTTTTTTTTCCCTCTTGTTTTGTATGTATTGTTTTATCAACTTTCAATAAAATATAGAATTTTTTAAAAAATTATTAAGTGCTTATTTTGTGCTGAGCATTGGAATATAAGTGTCTTCACATATATGATCTCATTTTATCACTAATTTATACTACACTAGAGGGTATATACATCTTCTTTGCACAAATGTGTCCGAGATCACATAATAAAGTGACAAACCAAGAATTAACACCAATTTCTTTGGACTCAAAGAGCTCATTTTTTAAGCAGTTCACCACGGGCCATACGAAAGGGTCATTATCCACAATAGATGCTCAGAGAATAATGTGTAGTAAAAATATAAACTGAAATAGGAACAAATTCCTCCGCTGGGCAGGGCTTAGAAAATAACAGAGGGGACTCAGGTAGAACATCTGCTGACTCATTTTCCAGAATTCTTTTAAGCCATGGGAAAATTCTCAGCTTCTGTCATTAGGTTTTAAGACTATCTGTCAAATTCTGTTTCATTTCAAGGATCTGTCTCTAATTTCACTTTTATTATTATGGAGGCAAAGAAAATGAAAATCCAAAAACACTTTGTTTCTAGAGATATCCTGGTCCTCCAAAGACAATTCTCTGCAGTTGTGTAGGGGGAGACGCACCCACCAAAAATGATTATTTATTACAGGAAAAAAATGTAGAAGGAAAAAAATAAACGTACCTTTTGCTTGGTGCTCGATTTCAGGCCAACTCGGGAATGACTTTTGGACTAGAGGAAAAATGAGAAAGAAATCTATGAGGAACACAGTGTAATAGCAGAACTTATTCTGGAGTCGTGTCTTCTAGGGGGTAAAAGTTTCAAGTTAAAAATCCTCTTCCCTAAGCTTCCTTCATGGTATCTAGGAATAGAAAGGCAGCTCAGACTGTGCTGTTAGATTTTATATACTTCATGGAAACCCACAAGTCCTGAGCTGAGAGCAAGAAGAGCCCACACTTCATCAATGCCTCGTTCACATTTACCAGGTCAGCATCTCTCCCTAGAGGACACTGGCAGAAGCCCAGGCTGCAGCATGCAAAGCAACGGTCATAGCTATCATAAGGCAAAGGGAAAGAAGCACAAGGTAGGGTTGGGCAGAGTGAATAAAAACAGAGGCAAGCAAGAAAAGAGAGGAAGGAAATATAGACGGAACAAACAGAAAAAGAAGCAGAATGAAAAGAACACACTCATGGCAATATTTCCAAGTGTTCTTCTATGGGGCAGACTTCAAACTCTGCTAATTTGAATATATTTTCATTTCATTGAAACAAATCTCTCAAAAACATTAGTTTGTATAAAGGGTATTTTTGTTTCCAGTTTGTTCATGATTATCTAAACTGATCTGGGATTAAGAAAGATAAACCAGGCATTAAACTATGCCAGAGAATGTTTTAGTAGAGAATATTACTATCATTTTTTCCCCCAGTGAGAAGGAAAAAAGCAAAATTAAGCTTACTTTAGTGTTCAGATAGTGCATATATTTGGCCCTAAGAGTACCATGAATCAAAGTTAATTCTAAACCAATTGCTACAGCATAACTAGAAGAGATGTCTTCTGAAATCAGAAGTCACAAATGTTTTGGTCTCAGAATGCTTTTGCAGTTTTAAAAAGTATGGGGTCTCCCAAAGAGCTTTTGGCTCTACTGATATGGAACTGAGAAATTTTTGAAGTATGTGTTTATTAATTCCTTTTAAAATAGCAATAACAGACCCATTTCATGTTATGTAACATTTTATATACTTTATGTGCACAGTAAAACAAAAAATAAGATAGCATTTACATTTTTTGCAAATCTCTTGAATGTTTGGCTTAAATTAAAAAATAGCTAGATTCTCATATCTATTTCTGCATTTAATCTATTTTGATAGGTCTTTGTTTTCAGTAAAGGAAGGAAATCTTACTCAGATAAGTAGTTGGAAAAGGAGTATTTAAATAATCCTTTCAGATTACTATGAATATTCTTCTTTGATAATGTGACAAAACTTGACAAGTGGTAATTTCTTAAGAATTAGTTGCAATGTAGTCTGAAATCATTTCAAGAATACTTTGTACTCTGTTATGTAAACATTTATTGGTCTATCTTATACCTGGAGTAGGTTTTTGTTTTGTTTTGTTTTGTTTTTAGCACCATACTTTGGTCCTTTGGAAAAAAATGGTTAGGTGAGTTTTGCAGGGTTCCCAACTGCTGACCCATTTCATTATATAATATCAAAAAATCACATTTACTAATCATCAGCCTTATCCAAAAACTCTTCAATTGCTAGTATGCTATTAAGATCACAATAGCAGATACAAGTTTTCCAAAATTCTAATTTTCCCTTGAAAGCTTAAATTTTATTATAGGCAACAAATACTTCAAAGAAATTGTTTTTCTTGTAGCAATAGGCCCACTTCATTTATTTTTGCAAATATGTCTGCCAGCTACCTGAGTCTGAATAATTCTATTTCATCTCTTAAGCTCATAAGTAAAAATGGCCCTTCATGAAATAAGAGGCTAGTCTGGCTTATAATTCAATCACACAAGTGCTTTTCCTCAAAACAGCCATTGAACATTTGAATGCAGCAGAAGTGCTTTGTGCACGTCTCACTTTATTGCACAGCATACTTAAAAAGATGTGTACTCGAGGGTTGAGATCCAGCAAACTTAATAATGTTTACTACTTTGTCAAGGGCATTCTCAAGTAAAACAGCTCCCCCCGCCCCAAAGCCCCTGCAACATACTGCAAATGCTCGGTGGTGAAATTATGATTACTAGTGGAGTTTGGTGGTACTGCCTTAAGTCATATTAAAGCACCAACTGTTCTAACCACTGTTGCTCTTGCATAATCAGTGCAAATAGTGCCCAGTGCTATAGTTTGGATTTGCTAAGCCCTAAGTCTTAGTTTCCAAGGTAGTGTGCACTTTGGAGATGGTGGAACCTTTTAGGAGGTGGCACCTTATGGGAGGGTCTCAGATCATTAAAGAAATGCCCTCAAATATCACAGTGGGACCTGCTCTCTTCGCCTTTGTTTAATTCTAGCTTAGTGATGTAAGTAGTTTGCACTCCTGTCATAATATGCTGCACCCAACAGAGGTTCAAAGCAATCAAGGTCACTTGATCTTAGATTGAAATCCTCAAAACTGTGAGTTGAAATAAACCTTTT
Organism: Marmota flaviventris; assembly: GCF_047511675.1. Lineage (NCBI taxonomy): Eukaryota > Metazoa > Chordata > Mammalia > Rodentia > Sciuridae > Marmota > Marmota flaviventris. The sequence continues at coordinate 65,765,211 of NC_092504.1, forward strand.
CCCTTTGAAAGTTAATTGCCTCAGGTATTTTATTATAGTAATGCAAATCTGACTAATAAATCCAGCAAAAAGGGAAAGAATGCCTTTTTAATATTAATTATGAAAAGAGTTTTGATTCTCAGATTCCCTTTGAGAATCACCACCCTTAGTTATTTAAAACAATTGATTCTAAAACAATTAGATCCTCCGTCCTTAAATTAAATGAATTTTAGAAGGAAAAGAGCCAATATAAAGTAGTTATTGTCCTGACCTCTTTTTTGCTGCTTCAGAAGAAAGACCAGTAGGGAACAGACTTCCTTCTGATGGACAGAAGCTGCACAGGAACAGAACTTTATTAGAAATCAACATTATTCATCTTTCACTTAATCAGTGTTTTAAGATCTGTCTAAACTATTATGAGATGAATTCTTTCCTGCCAATATTCATATGTTAAACTCCTAACCCCTCAAAACCTTAATATGTGACTGGTTTTATAAATAGAGATTCTAAAGACATACATAAGGTAAAATAAGATCATTGGCCCAAATCCAATATGATAGGTGTCCTTATAAGAAGAGGAGATTAAGACATAGACAATACACGAACATGGAGGATAAAGATGTTCACCTACAAGACAAGGAGAGAGGCCCTCTGAACAACAACAGCCCTGGTGACAGTCCCAATCTAGGACTTCTGGACTCTATGATTGTCAGAAAATGAATTTCTGTTATTGAAGCCACCAGCCTGTAGTATTTTATTATTGTAGCCATAGACAACTTATTCATAGACCCTGATAAATCTACTCCAAAGAAAAAAATCAAGAATCCAGAAGAGGGAGATCCAGGAAAACCAAGTGCTGGATCAAAGGGGCCATTATCCTCATGTTCACTGCCAGTCCTGAGAGAGTCTGCCTGGCCCTCCCACACTCCACAGTTTGTAAATATCACTTGGGGGTGGTAAACTGGGCCATTCCAAGTCATGGGGTCTAGTGTGGTTCCCAGGCGTGTGCTTTTTTTTTCCTAACAGTGATTGAACCTAGGGGTACTTAACCACTGAGCCACATTCCCAGCCCTTTTTATTTTTTATTTTGAGAAAGGATCTCACTAAGTTGCTTACAGCCTCACTAAGTTGCTGAGGCTGTCTTCAAACCTGCTATCCTCCTGCCTCAGCCTCCAGAGCCGCTAGGATTATAGGAGGAGACTACCATTTAACAAGCACCCTGTGGAAGTGAAATAGACACATGGTCTTCAAGCCACGTGGTTGAGAACCACTTCCTGCCAAGGACAATGGTAGCTTAGAATGAGAAATAGGAAAGTACAAGAAACTGGTCTGGTTCTCCCTCTCTTTCTCTTTGATGCATCTGAATAAATGAACTTCTTTTTGCTCTCCCTATTAAATGCCTAGTGTTAACATTCTGGATTTGATTGAACCATGTGGGTGAGCCAGGAGAATTAAATAAAGCAGGCTGAATGTTGGCAAATTACTCAAACTCATCTGCAAGCAGATCTGCAACAATTCTTATCCCATTTAAAAACGTGAGCACACAAATTTCTGTGTTCATTTTATGTCTTCAGAAATTTAGTTGGGCTCCTATATCATATTAAATGCCATAAATATCTATGAATAGGCCTTTGTATACAAGTCAGTCATAATCGGAAACATGACTTAAAGGACAGATATCCCATTTACAAAGAGAATTAAAAGTCACTCAACTAGAGAAATGCCATTTTCGTTTGACACAAATGAATTCCCGGGTCTCCTGGGTGTATGTCTTACCTAAGCAGGTTGGGGGTTGGGCTTCGTGAAGGGTCACCTGTGTCACTGTGCCATCAGCCCCCTGTATGCCAAATAGCAGCCTTCTAAAAATTCCTTTTGCACATTATACATTATGGCTAATGTTTATTTTCCCCATAACTCTATTGTAACTGAAATGCCATGAAATTGCAAGAAAAAATAAACTGTTACAATAATAACAATTAAAGCAGATAAATAATAAAATCAATTCAAAAACTATTTTACTTTTTTCCTCACACAATATTTCAAACAATCGCGTGAAATAAAAAGTGTATTAAATTTGAGGAGGATGAAGTGAGGTAGAAATTTTGGTATTCTGAAAAGGTTATCAAGACATGGTATTCACTGTTGATAGGTCTGACAACCCCAAACTCCCCTCCTCCCCCAGGAGGCCCCATTTTTTTAGGATTCCTCTGCTACTTTTAGCAGATTTTGGAAAAACCCTCTCACATGGATGGTTTTAAAGTTTTCCTTGACTCAGCATCACCAGATCACTCTGAGTTGGATTTTTTTTTTTTTTTTTTGGTGTTGGGCATGCAAGGCAAACATTCTACCAACTGAGCTATATCCCAAGCCCTTCCAACAACTATGGAAAGGGCCACTCAGCCCTCCTAATGGCAAAGAGCAGCAGGAGAACAGAAGTTAGTGGAACAACTCCCCAGGGCAGGCACACTATTCCAGGCCAGCTCTCACGGGGCCCTTTACCTAGGTAACAATCCTATTGTTACTTTAAACTCAAAAGAAAAAAAAATGATTTTCTTCAAACAATTGAATTAAAAATTAGAAAAGATCGGGCAAGGAAAAGAACAGAAGAAAAGACTAAAATAAAAATAACAACATCAACAATTCGTTTTTTGAGCATTTACAATGTGTTATAATTGCACCATCCAACTTACCTGCACTGATTTATTCATGTGACCCTCGTAACATGGCTAAAAAGTCAGCGTAACTGAAGTATTATTTAAATTTTATAAACAGAAAGACTGAGGCATAAAAAACTTAATAATTTAACCAAAGACAACTGCTAATAAGTGTTAGGACCAAGACTTGAACCAGTCCATTTAATTCAAAGCCCATGGTATTCTAACATTATATTATATATGAGAAAAAAATTACCCAAGAAAAAGCTAGCTGAGGCCAAAGGAATATAAATCAGATAATAAGCAGAAAATATACTGCATGAATAATTGCCTTAAAAGAAAGGAAGTCCTGGAGAAGAGATCAGAAATTTACCAAGAAATAAGCCAAGTCACACTGGAGCTGCCAGCAGGGGCCAAGGATCTCCAGGTTGTTCTCTGGAGCCAGATAGTGAATGGCAAGAAGGGAAGAGGAGCCGAATAAGTTAGTGCCAGGACAGGTAAAGGAAAGGTTTTTATGTAACTGGCACCACCTATGCAAGAAACCTTCACAAATCAGGTTGCTTCACTTGGAGATTACTTGCATAGTAGTTTATTGTAGATTTCTAGACATTTAAATAAAAACAACCTACACAATAAGGCTGCCCTCCAGTCCCACATACACGCACATGCAACAAAGAGACAAGGAAACATTATAAACAAAAATCCATGATTTCCTTCTACAACAGAATTATACTAACTGTCCCAGAATTCTGACCTTAACTCTTATTAAGCAGTGCTAATGAAAGTGGTCTGTTCTCTGAAGTTATTCCAAAGTTTAAAACAGCAAAGAGTGAATGTGATTCTGCTTTCCAGAGCTACTTATGAAAACCAGCTTTCTGACATCAAGGTCTGCAGGTGTGAATGAGAACATGACATCACGACTTTAATGGAAAACAAAGCAGAGTTTAAGTGCTCTCTCCCCACAAAGAACATCCAGATTCTCCACCACCCCACCGATCCTGCCCACACTGGAAAGGAGGTTCAAGATTCCTCTGCTGCTTGATCAGATTAGGAAATGTTTCTGTTTGCTCTACCAACATTAGAGTCCAACTTAAGCCCCAAGATGGAGCTGACAAAGGGACAATCTTAAATACAGGCTCTGGTCTAAGGTCCCTTAATTGAAAGCTGAGAATAATTAATAGGATAACCCTGCAAATGGAGTGATTAGCAACCCAAGAACTCATGAGAGTAGTGAGCTGCTTTCCTAGCAGGCTGTATTTGTAAGTGTCATCCCATGTTCAGAGGCTGGGAACAAAGGACACTTCTAAACTGACATTAAGAAAGCCTCCCATTTCATGTCCTTGCCCTGCTTTCCAGAACAAATGGAAAGTTCTACAAATGAGTGTTTGCCATGAAATGATTTGTAGGGTGCGAACAGTGCCATGGAGACTGAGAAGTATCAAAAAGGTACCTCCTTGACTTCTGAGTTGCTTTTTAATGCTGTCTTCTTTGAAAGAAATCACAAGGCTTAACCCAAAAGGCCAATGGTATTTTGAACTGCAATTCTCTCAGAATGCAGGGCCACCCCCTCCTTGCCTAGGAGGGAAAAGATACTGGATTCTCCAACAGATATTCAAGTCCTTAATTTTAGAGCAGTATCTGTCTGAAGGACTGGGACAAAATGCTCCTCTGGTCACTCTGAGCTACTGTGAGTCCTTTCTAGATTCCCTTTCTCCAATTTGATTCCCTTCCCTAGAGACAGTAACAGCTGTGGGCTCAATTCTGTCTGTGGGGGATGGGACTGGAGTGTGCTAATCTGGGAAGCAGCAATGGGTCAGCATCAGCCGCAGGCAGGCAGACATCTGTTGTGCTGGTGAGCTCTGCTTTCATCCTCTTCTTTCTGGGACTTGTGCTCTTATCCTTGCATCAGTTGGGGTCCCAGCAGGAAATGCAGAGTACTCCTGAGAGAGTTTAATGAAGCCATGCTAAACAGACATTGACAGGATTAAGGAAAACCACCCAAGGCTATCAAGGTGGGAAGTGCTTATCACCTCTATTCCCACGGGACAAAGAGAGGAAAGGCTTCCTATGAGTAGGGAACACTGCAGCCATAGGTGAGGGCACCCTCAGGAACACAGTGGCTGCATTCTGTCAAGGAGTCAGTGCACTCTCCCTCCTCTACCCACTAGGCACCCAAGGCCAATGGTGGAAAGCAGAGGAAAGGGAGTTGGGTCCATAGAGACCAGCCTCTGAGTGCCCCTTATAAGTAATGAACATTTTGGGAGGACGCTACATACATATCCCTTCTTCCTGCTTCTTACTAGCTCTTAATTATGGTTTCCTATTTTATTCAGCAGGTGATAATCTATTATGGTCAGTATTTATTTTGAAGCTACATAGTCTCAGATGTGACCAGTGGGAGCCCCTCATATTGCTTCTGTGTCCTTTGGACTTGTCTCTGTCATTCTTTGGAACCCTTCATTATTTCCAAGCACAAATTGTTCTGACTCGTCTATTACCTTCCTAGCCTCAAGCCTTCAATCAACCATTTCTTCAAGGATCCCTGGTTTCTTTCAGTGAAGAAGTATATATATAGAAAAAGCAGAATTTAGAAGCATATACATAGAGAAAAACCATATCAAATGTATGTACGTATACACACATTTACATTTACATTTATTTATCTATCTATCCACCTATCTACCTGCCTAGAAATATTGTGAGCTCATATCTATACCTCTAATTCCAATCCAATACCACTGGGTTGATTTTCATTCTCTCCCTGTCCCTATTTATAACCACATTTCTCTTAAAGTGAGAAATTTGGCTTCCACCTTTCTTAACATATGTACTCCTTGCACCAATCTTGCATATGTAGCCGCTCTCTATTACTTCTGCCATCTCCTTTCCCTGGGGAAAGCCCTCTATATCCTGCCTGGGTTCTGTCTCCTCTCACAGAGCTGTCCCACCCACACACAAATAAACTCCTCATCCTCCTCAGTCTCGGACACTTGCTCTGGGCGACCTTCTCTCATGGACACTCTTCAGTTGGGCTCAGACACTCCATGGCAGCCCATCCATGTTCATGAATATTGTCTTCATCATGCATGGTCTTCAACACCTATACTGGACTGTACTTCCACCCTATCCCTCCTTCCCTACCTCCTTCAACTTTGATACCTTCTACATGGATACTCTACTCTCCACACAGAGCCTCATGTCCACCTTTCACCAGGACATCTACTGCTGGGATGCCCTTCTTACCCAACATGGACTTCAACACCCTGTGCTAGATAATTATCCTTCCCACGTGGGCTCCAATCCCTACTAGGAACCACCCTGGCTTTCCACCCTTACCATCAGCATATATGCCTAGCTTGCTCAGCTCCACATAATGGCTTTTGGGTGAAATTATTCAGAAAGAGAAGGGAAAAGAAACAAAGTACAAAGAGGAAGAGCAAAAAAACCAAGGGGCTTTGGTGGCCATGTTACCACCACCATGAAGAACTGTCCAAGGATGCTGCTACTATAGAGGAAAACAGAGTCCAAAAGTTGCTGCAAGACAGGTTTCTAGCAACATCATTTGAATACCTGGATTCAATCATTCCTGAAGCCAGATATTACTGAATTTTCACTATGTAAAGCAATAAATTAAATTTTGTGCTCAAGCCAGTTCCAATTGGGGTTTCTGTCGCAGGCCAAGTCTTACTAGAGTCACTCTGGTTGTTAATCTAATTCTTACCCTGTGCCACAACTCTAATAATTGACAGACCTTCTGCAATATACCTAATACTAAATGTCTTTTATCATGTATCCCAAATCAGATAACTGGTTTTTCGTAATAATAACTTTACACTACCCCTACTGCACTGTGAGCAGCTGTGAGCACTAAGCTCACAGTTATGTTTTCCCAACCCCTTCTAACCTGACATCTGCTACAAACCCCATCTTTGTTGAATCTGGTATTGTGTCACACCTTGTTTTTTCCAGGCCTCACTTAGAACTAAGGTCACTCAGTCTAAATTTGGTAGCTTGGACCCTAAGTTGAGCCTTTGGAATAATCACAGACATTCTAAGACAAGCTACCTGCTTGGACACTTGAAATGTTACATCTTCTGATAATAGGAAAATACATAGCTGTTGTGCTCTTAAAAGTGACATGGGCTTTATAAATAGTGTTTCACTTACTAATTATAAAAATAGTATAGTATGATCCTATTATTGTCTCTCCCACATTAAAATGAAAACCAAAGCTCAGAAATGTTCCCTGAATGACCCAAAAGCACACGTTTATCAATGTCTGTGCTGGGGTTTGAAGTCAGTCAATCTGTTTGCAAAGATTTTTTTCTTTTCCTTTTAGAAAAAAAATTAATTGTGGTAAAACATACAAAAGCATAAAATTTATCATCTTAACCATCCTTAAGTATACAGTTTAGCAATATTAAGTATATTCACATAACCATGCAACTAATCTCCAGAGCATCTTCATCTTACAAAAGTGAAACTCTGTACCATTAAACAACCCTCCATTTTCTACCTTCCTAGTCCCTGACAACCACCCTGCTACTTTCTGTATCTACAGATTTGACTACCCAGGGAACATCTTCAAGTAGAATCATGTAGCATTTCTCTTTTTGTGACTGGCTTATTTCATCTAGCATAATGTCTTCAAGCTTTAGCTAGGTTGTAACAAGAGTCCAAATGTCCTTCCTGCCTTGGTGATGCAGTGGTGAGCATCATGGCCTTCCAAAATGCCCTTCTTTTTAAAGCTGAATAATATTCCCCTATGTGTACGAAACACATTTACTTCTCTATCCATCTGTCAGAAGGTTTCCTTCTGTGCTAGATAGACATTGAACTACCTCCCATAGGCCTTACTGCCAGTTCCCTCCATTCACATCCTTTTTCAGGACTTCCCCTGGAATGTCTGGGCGCTGGGGCCTGCCCGTCTATTCTTCCTTCCCTCTGGCAGCTGGTACCCCCACCTGGCCACCCTTGCCACCTGGATAGCCATGGGTGGGGTGGGGGGGGGCTTGATTTCCAGCCTCTGGTTTCTCCCTGTCTACACAGGATGCCTCAGATCTCTCCTCCACGCCAGCGCTGTCATGAACCACATCAGCTACAAAGAGCAGGGTTTCTAAGGAGTGCTACTCCCGGCATACAAATTACTTGGGAGATGGATCCTTCCTATCTCTTTGAACATCCCTCTCAGGCATGCACTGACTGAAGCTGGGAAGCTCCTGTTACTATTAATAGCTCTACAGTCCAGAGCAGCAGAAGGAGCTGTGCTCAAAATAAAACAATGATGAAGTCGGCACACAAATAAGGCCAAGACAAATGGCCACGATGCATTCTGGATCTGTACGTCTCTGAGGCTAACTAATGCGTGGAAGTCTAACCCTTCAGCATTCTGTGAAAACACAATACCCCAAAGAAAATACTCACAAAGACCAGATGTTTCGCAATAAACTCTAAATCTAGGATTATGTCTTAAAACTCTGTACTGCTCTCTAAAGGTATACAAGAGGCACTTATTCATTCACTTGACAGATGTTTTCAAGTTTTTACTCTAGAACAGGCACAGGCTAAGAGCAGGGGGTTCAATGGCAAAGGAGACAGCACAGGCCTGCCCTCAGGGACTGTTGAACTAACCGTGACTACAGCACCCTGAGTCCATCCAGTCCTGCAATGGAGCTGTTTATTTCCAGAGGTCGGAGCTCTTCTTCCAGCTTTCAACCCTCTGTTCACCTCTTTTTAATTAGAGAAAAGGACATGAAACAAGAGGCAACCATTTTCTTTCCTACCACAACACAAGAGACAAGATCAAGATGGCTTAAAGAGCATTTAGAAGTTCCTTCCCACCATGCCCCGGTCCCCATCCTACATCCATGAAGAAGCTTTATTTTTTTCTCTTTTAGTTCTGTGATCTCATCCTCTTCTATGCCTTATTTTCAATAACATGAAGAACAGCACAGCCTTGAAGTATCAGAGTGGCTCCTGATGGTCCCACCAGGCCCTTATGGCCCCTTGTTCAAGGGGTTTCAGGGTTCAAGGAAAGTCAAAATACACACATGCACACAGACTCACAGCTCATCAGATTGAAGAATGTGCACATTCATCCACACACTCATGCACCCCCACATGGCTACACATATAGAATCCACTTTGGGTCTGTCACTACTAGGGACACAGTGCTGGATAGAGTCAATAGGATTGCTAAGGGTGTCATGTGCAATGATGTCACCATTGAGCCTCTTCTGAACCCAAGCATGTAAATTATACCCCCTCTGAAGTCAGATACATCTTCAGGTTAGATTCTTCTTGCTAGACTGTCATTTTACTTTCATACTTCATTATTTAATCCACTTGATATTTATTTTACTAGACAGCTCCAATCGATTTGTCCCCAAAATTGCCAACTGGTCATCCCAACAATATTTATAAAAAAAAAAAAAAAATCTGTCCTTTGCCACAGTCTCATGTTCTCTCTGGAAGAATATGGTTAACTTTTTTGGTGAAGGTGCCACTGCTTTTTAAGAAATACTTCCTAGTGTTTTTTCTTCCTGGTAATTCCTGATTTTCCAGTTTCTTTGCCTGATTTCCTTGAGATGGAGAAAGGAAAAGACATATTAAGTATTTTTCCACCATTAATTCAAATGAAGACTGACAGCAAGATGAGATGGTTTATAAGCATTTCTTAAATGTGCATGATAATATAATATAAAACATGTGCACCAGATGAAAAATAACATTTTTCAATTTGTGAATGAGTTCTAAGATATTTTGACAAAATGTTTTTTGTGCTTTAAGATCAAATAGAGACAGCCTCTCACAATATACTTTTCAGCATATCCTTTGTAAATTTTGGATATTCTTTCAGATAAACTTCTCCTCGTCCCAATCAGATTTTAATTGCTATTGTATTAAGTCTATAAATTAAATGCAATTTGGGGAAATCTTTATATGATATAAACTTCTCATCTGGGAGATATTTACTTTTAATGAACTTGAACAATTGTGTTTCCCAGAGTTACCCTTCAATTCCAGAATCCCTGACTATAGCCAGCCTGACTGGCCTCCATGAGCAGCAGCATCACAAACATACCCAGCTGAATCCAGTTGTGAAATCACAGAGCTGTACCATAAAAACACCCCAGAGTCCTCTCAGTCATCAGCGAACATTTATTACAGCTCTTCATAAAGTTAGGAGTTCAAGATACAGTTCCTGCCCTCAAGAGTTTTATAATTTAGTTGCATAGGTATGTAATATATCCAGAAGGAAAAATAACCATAAAAAGAAGCATAGAGCACCACATGTGCTATAGCTACAGGAAGTGCTAAAGGGATAAAGAGGGCTGAGATCATTGGTTAGAAGAAGACGCAAGTGTGAGTAGAACTTGAGGAGGCCTTGAACAGGGGAGTCCTACTTAGGTAGGGAAAGATAAGAACCTGGCACATCAGCCACATGGTACAATAACTGCTACTAGACCACAAAGATGGGCTTGCCAGGCAGGAGAAATGCATGGACACAGGGACAAAAATAGCCTATGCTATCTCTGGGGAATAACACGTTGACCAATTTCTCCAAGATTATGGAGAAAAGGCAGAATACATAGCCAAACTAGGCTAGTTGCAAACTAGTGAGGGCTCTATTTTCTATTAAGGCTCCCAACTATTTGGTTTTAGTTACTGTTCCATTCAATCCCATAAACATTTACTAAGCACCTATGTATTCCAGGCATTGTACATTTGGGATGTAAAAGTGAGTAATTCTTTCTGCACTCAAGAATCTCCTAGTTGAACAGCTAAACATATAAGCAAATGACAGCCCATCCACATGGCAGGTATTATAACAAAGAAATGCAACAGCACAGAATATGAAATAAGGGGAAAGGTATAGGAAGTCTTTGGGGTTGGTGCATAGTCTGAGTTGTAAAGGATAAAAAGGAGTGGCTAATCACAGGGAGAGGAGAAAGAGGATCCCAGGAGGAGGTAGTGAGAGGGAACCTGAGTCCCGAGCCGCACATAGGTGAGTATATGGGCTTCTTCCTACAGCAAGTACTTCAACCTCAGTACTTTCCCTGCCCCGACACTAACTGTTATGCATCTTGGACATATCTCCCCACATTTTCCCTCTGTGGCCCTCAGGTACTAAGTAATCGCTAATAAAACTTCAGGCCTTCTTACTTATCCTCAAGAAAGACTGATTATATAGGAGGGGATATAGGGTCTCAGTCTTTACTTTGATTTCCACTGAAGGTAAACTAATTTAAGCAATCATGCTGTCAAATATATCCAAGATTTTTCTTTTTAAGTTTTATCTAAGTCATAGGGAGGATTAAAATTCTCAGAAAATTGTGCTTTATGTACCATACACATTTGTGTGGACTTTAAATTAAACTGTATTTATGAAAACTGGTGAGTGCTTTGGATTAAATACTATATTTCAGTCCTAAGAGCTATGCCAGTGCAGAGTGCACCCAGAGGAACTTTCATGCTCCCCAATTGCTTATGGAACTTCCCAGTCCCAGCTCAGTCCAGTTTTATTAAAATTTCTATTAGAGCAACTTGGTTATGATTAAATAGTCTTCCTTTTTCAAGAAGAAAAGGATGCAGCTAACTCTTGATAGACTGTGTCAACTGGGGACATGGATCATAGGGATAAATTAAATCCATAAATAATCCAGAACCTTCCTTTAAGCCCAGAGCTCCAATTTCCTTCCTCAACCAATCTTTTCAGAGAGTTGTTAACAAAGTATTCAAATTGCCTTAAATGAGATTCCCTTGTACAGGGTCAGCTCTGGGTGAAATCAGAGGTGGCTACTTGCTACCTCATACCCCAGGACCCCTCACTGCATCCTTACTCTGTATCCCACCCGTAACAATCTTCCTAGATGCCACATTTCAGTATTCATTTTATCTGGCCATTTTGTAGTCCCCTGACAATGCTGACCACTGCTATGTTGTGAGTCTCTACCCTTGGCCTCCATCTCTACTCTCCCCTACGTCTCCATCTTGTTAATCATGTCAATCACCCTTTTTTTTCCCTGCTCCCACTTCCCACTACCAGGTTTGTTTGTTTTTTTCATTCTGAATATACTTCCTGGATGATATCATCCATACTCATGGGCATAACTATGACGTCACATTAATACAGCTCTTTACTGAGCTCCTTTTTCACTCATACTATATACTTAGCAAATGCCTATGAAATTGAACTAAAAAAATGGTTATATGCTTCTAGTATGAAGTTACAGTAAGACTATATATGGAATGTGCCACTGCTAAGTTCGTCTCTCCCATGCCCATTCCTCACATATTCTCTCCAAGCCCAAATCTCTATCTTCCTATTAAAGCTCCATGACCAGCACCTGGATTCCATCCTGCCTTCACAGCCCGTATTTCAGCAGAAGCCCCACTCCTGAATACTTCATGTGTCAGACATGGCAGTTTCCTGACAGGCTATGAATTATCTCCCCACAGCTTTGCTAATGCACCCCTTTTATAACCCCAATTACCCTCTCAAAACCCACTTGCAATGTCTTTTGTGAACTCTTATCCAACTCTCTCTACTCAAGCAGTTATCCACTTCACCACTAGACTCTGCAAATGCACTTTAGTTACACCAATCTATAATAGCATTGAGCACATCAAAAAATAGTTGATGGTACACTGGTCGATCTCCTTAACTAGACCGCAAACTCTTTAAAAGTAGAGACCATATTCTATTCTATTTTGTGTCTTAAGAGACTAGCACTGCAGCTGACACATAAGCATTTTATCCACTCCATTTAGCGAAAATGACTAGACTAAAAGGGTGGGTGTTTGTGGATCATGTTGGGAGGCTTTAGGTTGGGGCCTGGCATGGATGCTTGGTCCTGACTAGAGGGAGCTGGCTGGCTGAGTAGACGGCATTATGAATTGGAACATGCTAGGAGAGATGTTGATTTTCCTTTCTAAGGATGTATATTCCTTTCTAAGGGAATGTGGCCCACTCACCATTCCTGCTGCCTTTGCAACCTAGTCCCTTATCACATGACCTCACTCCCCACTGCAGGATCAAATGATTGGCACAAGAGGGGAAAAGTGACCCAGTGGGGAAGCCAACAAACAGGCTGTAAAGCAGCCTATGACTTGGCTCAGGAAGATGAGGAGGACTGTTAGAGTCTGGATCTGAAATGTCCCCCAAGGGTTCACATGTTGAAGGCTTGGTCCCCAGCTGGTGGAGCTCTTGGGAGGTGGTGGAAACTTTGGAAGAAGGATCTATATAGAAGACATTAGAAGAGTTAGTAATGGGGCCTGACTTTGAAGGGTATATTTTGTCCTTGGATTAACACATACATTATCTCATCCTCTCTCTTTCTACTACCCCCACTTTAGGGGTGCCATGAAGTAGCCATTTTGCCCTTTCATTCCCTCTCTGCCATTATGCTCTGCCTTACTACAAACCTAGAAATAATGAAGCCAAGTGACTATGGGTTGAAACCTCTGAAACTATGAGCCCAAAATCCTTTCCTCCCCTTAGTTGATTTGTCTCAGGTATTTTATCACAGTCAAATAGCACAAGGACCAATCAGATTTCCATACCAGGAGTTCAGAAATGGAAGGAAGTCTGAGGCAGTTAGCAATGGAAATTAAAACTTAAAAGTTGTGATATAAAAGGATCCTAAAAGGTGTTGGCCATGATGACTTTTGAAAATCCAAGTTATACATAAGCAGAGTAAATCAGACAGCAAAACCCAGGGAATATACAAAGGATAGCAGGAACCCCAGGAGAGAAATCATGTGGCCCATAAGTGAGAAAATTAGAGAAAAAGATATCTTTATTCTCAACCGCTTCCCAATTCCTATTTCTGTGAGCTCTGGCTCCTGTTCTCAGTTACCCATTATATAATATCCTTTTCCTTGGCCTTTCCCAAATGGATCTCTGTTCCTTAAAATAGTCAAAATAAAACAAAGAATGTGGCAGAAAGAAAGTATAAAGGAAAAGTTTATCAGTTTTATAGCTGAATATAATAAACTGCCTATAGCTGAATATAAGAAAGTGAAAATAAATGATTCTTTCTCCTTTTCCTGAATCCTACTTCACCCCCTGCTCTCACAACCCATAATTCAAGCTGCATATCCTAAAGCAATGGATAATTATATCACTGAAATAACTAGGCTGTATGAGACACTGGAAAATGGACTATTATTTTTAACATTTCTGTGGGACAGTGAATTCCAGGGTCATCCACTCAACAAGTATTTACTGGGTACCTACTAGGTACAAGACCCTGAGGAAGGAATCTGTTTAAAAGTAATTTTCCCTATTCTCATGGAGTTTACATATTAGTTCATATATAAATATTCAAACAAATAAAGCAATTGCAATGTTGTGCTATATGTTATAAATAAAACAAGTCAGTCTCTGAGAAAAAGAATAACTAGAGAAACCTGTGGGGCAAGGCCTCTGGGAAGAGGTAATGTTTGAGCCAAGATCTACAAGATAGAAAGCAGCCACCCCTGGAACACTGGACAAGATGCTGCAGAGCTAAGTCAGAGAGTTCACAATACATTCCAGAAACTGAACACAGTGTTAGCTGAACTGCAGAGAGCACATGGTTGGGGACAGGGGCGGGAACTGTATCAGGGATGGCTTTGCAAACATAACAGTGAAGTTGTCTATAGAGAAACAGGTACAGAAATTTCACAAATATACATTACATAAAGGAAGATACCATCATCATTTTACTGCATAGATGTTAATACTGATGCTGACTTGAGATTATAAACACATTTGCTAGATTTATGAGTATCTTGGGGGCAGCCTCCTTACAATCCTTATAGAACTATCACTGAAAACTGACTTTCATTCCTAACAATAGTTTGTAGAATCAACCGTATAAAAACACCAAGATAAAAACATAAACCAAGTATAGTTCTTCAATCAATGCATATTTTACCTTTACAGAAATTTTATTTCTGATTGATCTCCAATTGATAGTGGCTTCTCTTCATATTTATTTTCCTTTTCTCTTTGGTCACTTTGAAATAATTATGCTGTCTAAATGTACTTCATGTTGATGTCCAAGAAATAACTCTGTAAAAAAATTCTATAGCGAATCTCTTCTTTAAAACACAGAATCCTTTGAAATGTAGATACTGATCTTCTAATTTTCTCAGCTTAATTAGTTGGTGAATGCCTCTCTTTGACAGACCTGGAGCAATTACTGTCTGCTGCTAAGGCTTCCATTACAGATGCATGAAGGAAGTGTCCTCCTGTTTTTTGTCTGACTGTGGCAGCCAAGATAGAGGGAGAGAAAAGAAGAGAATTTTTGCAATGCAAAAATTACCTTGTAAACAATGAAGAGCCTGCTTGAATCTAAAGAAGAATCTAAAATTTGAGTTAAAAAAATGGAGAATTTAATAAGATTACCAAATAATAAGCCCTATATTCCCTTAAAATGGTAGATGGCATAAAATGATCTCAGTACTTTAGCTCCCACTTCTAACTCTCGAGATAATGAAAAGATATACATAGGAAGTCTAGACTGTAAAAACATCCAGTAAAAGCCACTTATGTTCCTCATAAGAGGTTCTTTTCCCAAGTCGGAGAAGTCCCCATTACTTCACAAGAAAATCTCATAAATAAAAGCAGAATAAACTCCAGACAGTCTGAAGTGCGTACATCCCCACCACATTACCTATTCCAAAACATCTGTCTGGATTTCTCTAATCATAGATCTGAGTACCAGGAGACCTCCACTCCTATCTACAGGTATTTCCATCACTTTCTACAATTCTGCTTGTTGTACCAATGGCTTAAAAGATGATTTTACTATTCCTGGGCTCAAAATGCTTTTATTTGGTTTTAGGATCACAACTGTCTTCCATCCATCCCCATCCATACCTCAGCTCTGTAAAGGACTCCCAAAGGAATATTAGCCACCAACAGCAAATTTCCCAATTGAATATTTAAAACCTTCCCATTCTCAGATGGCCCAACTGGCACTTCCGTGACACCACTGTAGTCATGTTATGAGTTTAGGGATCCTGCCAACTAGGCCAAGTTAGTGACTTTTACTTTCAGATCTCCCGGAAGCTGCTCCCACATACAATATCTTGGGTGCTTAAATTGGAATTTTATTAATATATTTTGTTTAGTCAGAGAGATCTGTCTTCAAACATAAATACATCACATGTCTGGTTATATGTCCTTGATTGTCTTAAGTTTTCTAGGCCTTGGTTTCTTGTTCTGTAAAACAGGTGTGCTAATAACAGCCACTTCATAGGGTTACTATAAGGTTAAGTGGGAAAATGTCATAAATGACTTAGCAGTTTCTGACATAATATAAGCAGACAAGAAATGAGAGTTGCTATGGTAGTGGTGATTAGCTAAGATGTACTCTTCATGTCCCCTGGATAGGCTTTCAGTCAATTGCTACCTGCACAGGGTCCTATAGCCATAACTCAGCACAAGATACACTCATCTAAGAATATATCAAGTAGCAAGATACGGTGACATCACTCAACAACTTGCTCTATGTGGCCTGTGTCCTAAAAGAAGAATGTTGTCCTCAATTTCTTTTTTGATTCAATGCTACATTGTGAAAACATCTTTGCAATTTTCTGTCTTTCGTTTGATCTCTCTTTTTCCTCTCCAAGTGTTAATTTCACTTCCCAAATAACTATTAACATGTATATGAAAATTACTCATACACAGGGCATGGACACATACAAGTATTCTGCAGGGTTCTGCAGTGGTTGGGCTGCTACTCTTGCTATGGGTCAAAGGGATTTGTAAAAGAAGCATGTATCAAGGGCACAGAAGTGACCACAAGAGATCTTTCCGTAGGTTCAGGTTTCACTAGATATACTTTTATTTTCCACTACCTTCCTACCCCTTCACCCCCTCCCCTCCCCTCACTCCTCTCTGCTCAACCCAAAGTTCCTCCATTCTTCATTACCCACTCCTCCCATTATGGACCAGCATTCACTTATCAGAGAAAACATTCAGCCTTTGGTTTTTTGGGTTTGGTTTATTTCACTTAGCATGATATTCTCCAGCTCCCTCCATTTACCTGCAAATGCCATAATTTCATTCTTCTTTAAGGTGATATTAAAGAATGAGTGATATCCCATTGTGTATATTACCAGATTTTGTTTGTCCATTCATCTGCTAAAGGGCATCTAGGTTGGTTCCATAGTTTAGTATTGTGAATTGAGCTGCTCTCCAGTATGATAAAAAAGAAAAAAAATTCTTAAACAATTATTTTTTTTGCAACATATACAATATCTGAAACACTTTGAAAAATCCTAAATTAATTGGAAGCATAAGTGAATTCTCAAGGGAAAAATGATTTCATTTTCTGAGCAAGTATTCACTACTTAAACAGGTAATTATATGTATTAAGATGACGTGTATTTGGAAGCTGTCTTCCCTTCACAGATCTATGACACTACTCATTTATTTACTTACTGGGTGCAGACCTACCTAATGATCTCAATACAAGTTTCACTACATGACGGTAAATTCCTGCTGAGTTGCACCAAAGTGTTGCAATACTGTTTGACAATCCCATAGGAGTAAACTACTGCCTGCTTTCAGGACTGTCCCTGATATCACTCAAGGCCCATTCTGACCCATAAGTTTCTTCTCTAGGAAAAAAAGAGACCACTAGATAACTTAATTTAAAGGAAAAAACCTGAGCCCCCACTATAAAAACCCAAATTATAACTGTTCAGGAAAATTCTCAATAGCTTTCTGCTTTTCTCAATTCTCAGATCTCTTCACTTCATGCTTTGTAAGATCCCAGGGAGGTAGAAAGAATCCTAGACACCCAAGTTCAAAGACATGAAAACAGCATCAGGAGCAGTGAATAAATTAGACGGTGGTTCAGAACAGAGCCAGGCTGAGATAAAACATCGGCCTCTTGGAGGAACGTGTGGTTTTCTAGAGAAAGAATTTTATACTTAAATTCCTGACCACCTCTCCTGGATCTTTAATAACACTAAAAAGATACAGAAAGCAAACAAATAAAATTGAACGTGACAAATAAACCCGTATCTGGTGCTGTGGGCTCTTCACATTTAGTATGAGAGCTGATGTCTTGGTTTAATCTGTGCCCTTTCAGTTCCCGACTGGGAAACACCACAACTCGGGTCATCATCCTCTTAATATTTTGGTCTCAGTGTTCAGATGTGTGATCTCCGGGGTTTTAAACACTGTCACATGGTTTTTGTCCCAGCAAATAAGCTAACAAATGATTAGCAACACACACACCAAAAAAAAAACAGAAAAAAATTAACATTTCACAGAGTTAAATAGAACCATCCATATGAAAAATTGTGTAATAAGAATTGTAATACAGTCCACTGTCCTATATAAATAAAAAAAAATTAAAAAAACAACCACCCCCAGATACTTAGATGCAATTGTGACCTCTCAAACACTGGTGAAGATCTGGACTGATCATTGCCCCAGATAAAAATGATCTACCCTTTAGTGAAGATCAAACTGAAGAATGGCCACAAGGGACACTGGGAACCTCACCACCTACCTCTTACATGGCTTGGACACCAAGGAACTACTATGGAAACCCCACCCCCAGACCAGCATAGCTGTGTACATTAACAAACATTTACCATCCCATTGTCTTCATTGGCCTTGATGCACTGTGCCGGTGCCAAGACAAGTAACTTGTGGGTCATTACAAGAGTTTCTAAAAACCATCAACTTCTTCATTAAGAAGCATCTTAAAACTCTCTTGGAATCCCTTGCTTTGCTGTTGCAGCCAACCGAGCTGTTCTATTGCTCTCCTTGCTCTGCACTGAAAGACACACACCTTAAGCCACACATCTTATTCTCAAAATTCAACTTGGCCTTCCCCCCTTCAATAGTCCTGAGGCTCTGTGGAGGGAGTATTCTCCCTCACTGCAATATAAGCCATAAACTCAGCTCTGTCTTGTCAAGCAGGTGGGCAGGTGATATTTCATGAGTCAGCATTAGATAATGGGAGAGAGATCCAAACTTAGGAGTCAGAAAATTTACTTAGATTCTGGCCTTGCCACCCACTATTTGACATCTGAACTCTGAGTTTTCTTGTTTGTATTTTGATGATTAAAAAACAGGGGCTGGGGTTGTAGCTCAGTAGAAGAGTGCTTGCCTAGCATTTGTGAGGCACTGGGTTCAAATCTCAGCACCATGTATAAATAAATAAGTAAAGGTCCATTGACAACTAAAAAATAAATTTAAAAAACAACTTTCTCACAGGTAGAGGATTAGATCAGTCAATGTAGGTGCATAGAAGTACTTTGGGAGTTTTAAATTGTAGATAATTGTTCATTATTTCTATTAAGCAAGATAGTCAGCCTGCTGTTCACTGAGGATTCCTTTAGCCATGCTATTCCCTGTGACTGCTAGGCACCCTGTGACCAGATGCAGACTCCTAGGTAACTGGGACTTTCTACCCCCTTACAAAGAATAGCAGGCTATGATCCAAACATCATCATGATAACATTCCATTTTACATCTAAAATCCTTAATATGCTCTCTTCAAATCTAAAAAAAGAGAGATAATTATAGCTAGTAAGCCTTAATGTATTTCCAAAATTCATCTCACATCAATGGAATATAAAAACAGAAAGCTAAAAGCTACTATGTTAATCTTTATTTAAGGCACTGCACATCAATGATTTTTGAAAGAAAGTGTTGTAGTATTTGAACAAGAAGTGAAGAGTTTATTATATCAATGCTGTATATAATTCAAATAGATTTTGGAAAACACTACTGTACAATTAATCCTTATGAATCAAGTGTCTATGGAAATAACTACATTTTAATACAAAAATAGACCATCATTTATTCATTTGTGTGCTTGTTCACAAAGAGGATCATTTTTCTCAGGCATTCTGGCACCTTGACACATATACTAAAAGGCAATTTTCTTGTCTTTTTTAGAAAGAGATACTTTCTTGACACTGCAAGAAACTCCCAAATCTAGCTAACTTAAAGATCGCTCTAAGAACTGACTTTTTTTCTCAACTACAATAATCCTTGAAGAGTGTTCCAAATGTGAAAGAATACCCCCCACAGGGATGATGAAACAATAAAGTAAATAGTCAACAAGAGCCAGACACCCTTGAACTTCATGGAACCTGGGAAAGAAAGACAAGGTTTTTTTCAGAACAACGTAATACTAAAAATGGAGGATTAATGAAAATTTAAGTGAATAATAAGGAATGAATAAATGACATTTGGAGCTGCTAAGACATTTCAATTGCATTTCTGTTCATCCTAGGTTCACTGTGAAGGAAAGTTGAAGGTGTCCGGCAGGAGAGTATATGGGGAGTGGCTAGCAGGGTCTGCTCTGCCTGCACTTGTCCCTAAGCCCTGCTCATTACGAACTCTCAAAACCTGGAGAGTGGCTATTGATTGTATTCCTGTTGCTCCTTCATATCCAGGCTTCGTCCTCCTCTGGACCCCAAGAGGCTGAGCCTTAGTGACAGCACCAGTGGCTTTTTGCCCCCTGGCTTCCAGTGGGATTCAACCAATCCTGGCAACATACCTCTTCAGGGTGCTATGCATGTAATCTTATATCCAGGAACTTTCTCTCCCCGTATCCTCATCCTAGGGGTAGAAATGAATCCCAATGTTGCTAACTCCTTGTTGTTTTCTAAATTCTGCCAACACCCTTATACATAATCTCTTTAATAAATTCTCCTGCAAGTACCCAAACTGAATGTGTTACTTACCAGTGTCTTGAATGATACACTTAGGTAAGTCATCTAACTTCTCTGAACTTGAGTGTGCACCTATAAAATTGGTCTAGTGAGAGTACTGCCTTATAAGGTAGTTGTAAGTGCCTGGTACCCAGGAAGCACTCAATTACCACTAACTCCAAGTATATAGCATCTCCTTTCATTATTCCAATACTGTAGATTCTTTTTTAATAGACAAAAATGAAACTTACTTTATATAATAATCCTCTTTTGCAGAATGCCTGTTATGGTTGAGATATGGTTTACATATGAGGTGTTCCCACAAAGTGCGACAGGAATGTTAAGGTATGAAATGATTAAATAATGAGAGGTGTAATCCAATCAGTGGATTAATCGCCTGATAGTGATTAACTGAGTGGCAACTATAGGCTCGTAGGGTGTGGCTAGAAGAGATAGGTCATTGGGGACATGCCTTTGGGGTTATATATTGTCCCTGGTGAGCACAGATCTGTGTTTCCTGATTGCCATGTCCTAAACTATTTTCCTCCAACATATTCTTCCACCATGATGTTCTGCCTCCCCTTAGGCCCATACCTATGGAGTTGGCTATGAACTGATGATATCTCTGAAACTGTGAGTTAAATAAATGTGTTTCCTCCTCTAATTGTTCTTGTCAGGTCTTTAGGCCACAGCAATGAAAAAGCTGACTAAAATAATGGCCATGGTCTTTCAGTGCTGAAAAATGTGATTTTGCTATTATTGACTGCTGCAGTCTGGCTTCTTACTATCATGACAGCCTCTTAATGTTCATAGTTTCGCTTTAGCAGTGAATAAACTAGCCTTCTTAGCTCAAGCACAGGATAGCAAAAGAAAGCAACATGAAATAAAACAAGGCTCAACATTAAATAATCAATCTCTTAAAAGGGCTTTAGGGAGAGTGAAGAGAAAACAGATTTTAACAATACCTAAACATGTTTCCTGAGGGACGTGTGTCCACCCATCAGAAAGGTTTTATTGGCAATGTGAAAGTTTCATCCATGAAAAATAATGATCATTAGCTTTTCCATGACAACTGTGACTTGCCTACAATATTCATCATGCTCCTGCAGTCCACAGCTTTTTCACAATTCCAATCCCTTGGTGCAAGACATTAGTGAGTATTGATGTTATTTTAATTGTTTCTCACATAAAGTCCATTGCTACTTGTCACAAAGTCCACATACACTAAAAAATCATTATTGAACTTCTGGGAGCTCTGCATGCATGTATGAAGCAATTCTGAACTTGCCCTGCAATTTTAACCAAGGTCATACAAATCAAAGTCTCAGCAATTTGGTTTAATTAAAAGGTCAAATTGAATGAGACCCCAGATCAAATGAGAATTTAAAAAGCAGCAGATCTGTACTAAGATGTGTGCCAAAAGAGCAAGATAACATGAGGACGTATCACCGAACACATGTGTCATAAGAGTAACCAAATGCCCTTTATTTGAATTATAATTTTCTTGGTTAACTAAAGATCCTCAATTTCACAAGTATTATTTTTGAAGACTAAAATAGCTTAAGCCCTATGACCATTATAGTGGCCTCTGTATCAATCATTCCAAACACAAAAAATAAGCCTAAAAATATTACTAACAGTCTCAGATTCTAAAAAGAATCTCAGAAAAAAAAAAAAACACTTTTTCCACACATTTTATATAGAGTGTCTGCAATCTTCAGACACAGTCTAGCCATCAACATGTGGAGATATAGTTTTTAACACCTGTATATCTGAGTGGATATGTATAAATATACATGTTTATATATCTACACATACACACATACATAAATATACAATGCACGTCAGCAATTCTAGAACATTTATTTTTTCACATTAACATCTCTGAAATCGGTATGTATCTTATAGTCTAACAATGTGACATTACTATAATATAGTAATATAATTATTATAGTGTAGCACTTTTTCAACTTTAGCAGCAGCAGCTATCATACATATGCATATTAAGATGGCACATCTCATGATCAATGGCATCTTTAGATTTTGTGTGTCTGCGTGTGCGTCTGACTCCTATTAGCTTCTTCTGTTGTTGTTAGAGTTCTAACATTTTCATCTTTTATGGGCTTCCTGAGATAATTTTAATCTTTGAGTCATGGGTTTATAAATGTGGTAAATAAACTCTGGTTATTAAGAGAAAACAAGTAAAGTCAACGATGAAACATCATGTCATCCCTCACCATACAGAATTAAACCCTGAATTGGTTCAGCTGATTATAGTGTAACCAAACTTCAGGAACAAAGTTCCAAGAGGAAACATAACCAATGAGCCACACACTATCTCCATAGCAGGAAATAATGGGCCATGAAACTAACTGAAGATTATCAGGCTCAGACTTCATGGATACATTATCATACTTACAAATGATTAAAATGACTTCAATGCACGAGTATGTGGAACTAAATCTTACAGAACACTCAGATACACAGGCAGTGCCTAGTTTCACTTGCATGCTATTAAAACCACAAGTGCTTAAGCTAATTTTCTTTTCTATGCTTAACCACTGATAGATTCTAATCAGACCCAGTCAGTCTCATTAATCTTGCTTTCCATTTCCTAGACATTTGGCTCTTATGATGTGTCATTTTTTATTTGACCTTCATTTTTCTCCTCATTGTTTAAGTCAAATTTGGACTATATTAAGGTTGAAAATACAATTTTCAGAATTATTTCTTCTCATCACTATTTCCATAAAAATTATCTATCTATCTATCTTTCTCTCTCTCTCTCTCTCTCTCTCTCTCTCTCTCTCTATATATATATATATATATATATATATATATAGAGAGAGAGAGAGAGAGTCTTTTACCTGATAAGAAAATATCACTTGAAACATTCAACCAAAATTCAATCAAGAAAAAAAAAAACTCAATTAAGAATACAAAGGTGAATGACACAGTTTTATCCTTGCTCCTCAAAATATGGTCAGCTGCCTGGGAACACTGACACTACAAAGAAACTTGTTAGAAGTGTAGGGTCTCAGGCCCCACCCCAAACCTTACTGTATTAGAGTCCTCCAGCAAAACAGAAACAATCATATATATATATATATATATATATATATATATATATATAGAGAGAGAGAGAGAGAGAGAGAGAGAGAGAGAGAGAGAAATGTTTATATAATATTTAGATATTTTATATTATTTAGATAAAAAGGGAGATTTATTATAAGAAATTGTCTTGTGTGATTATGGAGGCTGACAAATCTTATGATCGACAGGGTGATCTGGAAAGCTAGGGAGAGCCAAGGAGAGCCAATGGTAAAGTTGTAACTGGAAGGTCAGCATGCACAGGACCCAGGAAGAGCTCATGTTTCAGGTCAAGCCCAGTCAGAAAGAAGCTGAGGTGCCAGTTCAAAAGAATCAGGCAACTTTGGATAGGACAAAGGAGAGGGAGGGGAAGGGAGGAAACATGCAGTTAGAAAAGATGGTGGAATGAGACAGACATCATTACCCAAGGTGCATGCATGATGACCCAAAGGTGTGACTCTACTTTGTGTACAACCAGAGAAATTAAGAATTGTGCTCCATTTGGGCTGGGGCTGGGGCTGGGACTCAGTGGTAAAGTGCTTGCCTCACACGTGTGAGGCACTGGGTTCGATCCTTAGTACCACATAAAATAAATAAATAAAGGTATTGTGTTCATCTACAACTAAAAATTTTTTAAAAAAATTGTGCTGCATTTGTGAACTATTAACTAAAATGTATTCTATTGTCATGTATAACTAATTAGAATAAATAATTTTTTTAAAAAAAGAGGCAGGAGGAATTATCTATTAAGGTCTTCAACTGATAAGATGGGAAGGCAATCTGCTTTGCTCAGTCTACAGACTGAAAAATTAATCTCTTCTCAAAACACCCTCAATAATGATTGAACAAATATCTGAGCACTCTGTGGGCCTCATCAAGTTGTGGCATAAAATTAACCAAAAAGTGGAATCTGCATTTTAACGAGATGGCCCCAAATGATTCACAGCCAAACTGATGTTTAAGAAGCACTAGTCTAGTCTATGTGCACAGGGACCTTACACGAACATGAACAAATGACTACAACACAGCACTGTCCTTCTTACAATCAAACCAGCTCAAGATAGGTGGTAACATAAATGGTGGTGAACACCCTCCTGAACACATCAGGAAAGACCTCACAGAAGCTAGGACCCTTGACTAAGTGTTAAAAAGGTATGGCCTCCATGACCACACTGCCTGGATTTGAAGCAGCAATTCTGCCACTAAAGTAGCTGTATATTAGGAGAACATAATTTAACTTCACTGTGTCTCAATTCCCCAATTTATAAAACAGGGCAAATAGTAATACCAAACTTACACAATTATTGTGATGATTAAATGAGTTAATATATGTAAAATAAAACCAATATTTGATATATAGTTACAAATTATAAACTAGTATTTCATCATTATAATTTAACTTTGGGAGGGGGGGGTGCTGGGGATTAAACCCAGGGTTTTATGCATGCAAGGCAAGCACTCTACCAACTGAGCTATATCCCCAGCACTTACATTTTCTAATCCATAAGGTGGCTAGTGTTTGTGATTTGTTTTATTTTCATATAAAAGCTTCCAGGATTCTCCTCACCCTAATGTGAAAAATACGAGAGATAAATACAAAGGTCCTTAGAAATCCTAAGTTAAACCACAACAAAATTCCTGAACAATAACAAGAAATGACATTTGTTGTGTGTTTGCCACAAGCTAGAAAATATATTCAGCAACTTAACTGCATTTACTTAATTCTCATAACATTTTTCTGAGGTGGGTCATGTTATCACCTATATTTTGCAGATAGGAATAGATAGAAAGATACCAGAAGTTGCAGCAACTTGTCCAAGTTCATAAAGTTGGTAAGCAACAGATGCAAGATTTATCACCAGGCACCCAGGCCCCACAGCCTGCATACCATATTACTTCTCAATGGGCTAACCATTCAGGAGAAGAATTTAGGGAAATGATTTATAAATATCTAAGAGAAGTGTTAGTTTTTCACTTATAGTTGTGTCCTTCTATAGATGTGATAAGCACTGTTTTAATCAACTTTTTCACTTCTGTGACTAAAGGGTCTAACCAGGAGGAAAGTTTATTTGAGGAACAGTTTATTTCACAGTTTCAGAGGTCTTAGTCCAGAGAAGGCTGCCTCCATTCCTTGGGGCTCTAGGTGAGGCAGAACATCATGGCAGAATGTGTGGCAGAGGGAAGCAGCTCACATCATGGGTCAAGAAGTAGACAGAGATCCAGCTCCAGATACAAAATATGTACCCCACAGCCACACTCCAAATTAACCACTTCCTCCAACCACACCCCACCTGCCTCTAGTTACCACTCAATTAATCCCACCAGAGATTCATTCACTGATTGGGTTAAGACTCTCACAATACAATTATTTTTCCTTTGAACCTTCTTGCGTTGTCTCACATGTGAGCTTTTTAGGGGACACCTCACATCCCAACCACAACAGCACAGGAAATGTAGACTGGTCTTCTCTTTCCACTGTAAGTTTTGATTAACAAAGGATTCAAAGATACAATAAATACACAGCAGCAAGTCAAAAGTCTACCCAAAAGAATTTATTTCCTATAATAGGGTAATGCTTGCTGATACAATGAACAGGCCTACAGTTGTGTAAAAGCTCAAATACAGTAAAAAATTGTTCATGGCTCAGATAAGAATCTGAGATGGATGTTCCTAGTTGACAGCTGACATTCACAGTAGTTCCATCTCCTGGCTCTACTATGTCCAGGAGCAGTTATCTACATGTAGCCAGTAGAGAGAATATGGAATCAATATCTCTGCTTCTTAAACACTACGAACAGGAAATGACCCATCATTTTCATTCCATTAATGAGAAATAGTCACATGGCTGTGCTTAGCTGTAAGAAGGGCTGGGAAATTTAGCTCCTGCTGAGGAGCTGCTTATCAGGGACAACAATGTGCTACAGAAAAGGGAGCATGAATTTTGGGATACAGCTGTCCACCTTGGCCAAATTCTTCCTATGGAGATTCTGCAGGCTCACCGTCACTCAGATTTACATGACAATCTGTGCCTAAGGGAGATGCTTCCTGGGGAATCTGCTGGGAAAACAATAGGAAGCCATTTCCATAGCTCATCCTTGTCAATGAAGATTGCAAGGGCAGTGTTGCTTGACAGTGCTAGATTCATAGATGTACAAACAAACCATTTTCTCCTAAGCTTGTCTGAAAAGCTAAGACTGAGGCTCCTTCTTGCCATCTCCACCTATCTCCTGGTATGAAAAACCAACCCAAGCAATGTCCACCCTTTGTGTTTACCTAATTCTTGCTGATTAAATATATCTGGAAGCAATACACAAATAGTTTCAGTCATTTTTAGATGAAGAAAAATGTCTAAAATGGTTAAACTTTCAAGTAAGCAATTAAAATGCACTAAGCTGAATGAATGGTATGTATTTCACTTCCTTAAAACTAGCAACTCTCTAAATTGAGCTCCAACTGACTTTCAGAGTAGCAGGGAAAAAAAGCCTCTGATGTATTCAATGACATGTATTTCCACATCAGTATTTCCCAAAAATATAATTCTTATGGTAACTATTGCTAAATGTATGGTGAGCCCAGAGAAAGGACTGACCTAGAAAATCTATTTCAATGAAATAGAAAATAAAAAATGCAACTTCAAACATACGTCTTTTCTCCTTTGCGAGATTCTCATTACTATCCTATAACAAATCCAGATAGACCTGAGACAGCATATCAAATTCTTTCCTAGCCTAGTAAATGGATTTGCAAAGTTAGATTTAAATGTCAAATACATCAAGCTCTAGACCCATCTCTACCTTATTTATATTAGTAAATAGTAAAATTAAAACTGCATTAAATGTTTCAAGCTTCAGGTTGATAGCAACTGTACTAGCTTTAAGCAAATCAAAATTCTGCCAAATAAAGGCATATATTCCAGAAGAGAAATTGTATCAGAAGAGAAAGAATGGAAATATCCATTTCTTATTTTATTTAAGTATTTTAATCACATACCCAGAGTTCTTTATTGAGAAATCAAAAAATAGAGGGCTCAGCCAGGAGGAGCCCCAAGATTGTGAAGACTCTACTGACCTTGGACTGTCTATTGACAGAGAAAAGAAGTGTGCCTCCAAGAGCCTCATGAGGGCAATCGTACTCCCCAGGGAGGCCATGTTTCTGACACCCAGCCCCCACACCTACTCTGCTTCCTGCCTGACTCAGCCTGGGTCTCCGCAACTCTGTTAGCAGTCCAGCACCTTCCCAAAACATCCTCTTCTGCTTAAAATGGTGAGATATAATTTCTATTGCTTATAGATGAAGAATTCTAACAGAAATAACCCCTTTCACACCCACAGACACTGAAACCTAAAATAGTCCTATGAATTGGCAAAGGTTGCAAAATTGTTGGTAATAGAGGAAAAAGCAGTGTTCTTTTTGCTTTCCTGAGTGGAGTCGCTTGCAAGGATTCTTAGTTACATGTTTACTTCCTAATTTTCTTATGTATTTGCACTGATCTGGGATATTTCCTCAGAGGGGTTGTTATCACTTAATCCCTTTGCCCTTCACAGCTTGTAGCCATGATCTATAATGCCCCATATCCCTTGATTACAGACCTGAGTCCTCAAAGCACTATTCTCTGTTACCCACAAAGTCAGCTTTGACAACCATTTTGATTTGGGCTAAATGTTTGCAAAATCCAGATTAATCAGGAAGATACAAATAAACATAATTAGAACTGTTTTTTTAATAAGTATCCAACCATGACTGAGAATTCAAAGAGCTATGTTTCTAAATTTATATACTAGAAATGTCACAAGTAAGGGCCTGGGGACATAGCTCAGTTGGTAGAGTGCTTGCCTTGCATGCACAAGGCCCTGGGTTCGAACCTCAGCACCAAAAAACAAACAAACAAAGAAATGTCACAAATAAAAGCTCCCATGGCTCTTCCCAAGCTAGACCTCTGCTAACCTGACTCCTCTCCTCACAACTACAGCCAGGGAGTCCCCACAAATATAGTTGATTCCGAGACCTGTCCATGAGGGCATTATCACAAAGGAAGAAAAAGACCTTTCCCTTTCAATGCCTCAGTGCCCCTCTCCAAACTGAAATAAATGCTCTTTAGTGTTTCCTGTTTTACCAGTATACCTGGCCAGGAAAGAATTAAAAGGTAGTCTGGAAAATAAAGTAACAGAAAAGGAACACTGGCATTCTCCCTCATATACCAGAAAGACTTTTTCCTTCTTCTTCTTCAAGCAAGCAACAACTTTGCTTAAAATAAAGAAATGCCATATCCAGTAAGGGTAGATCTGCTTTGAATCTCTGAGAGGTTTCCAAGAATATCATCTTCCCCAAAGTAGAGCTTCTAACAAAGCTTGATTTGACTCCCTAGAAAATTGTTTCTCTGCAAAAGCATTCCCATAAGTTACGAACCACTTCGCTGAAAATGCTGCTGCTCGTAGCCTGCATATTTAATAGGTTACACTGTAAAGAAGCACATTAGCCTTGAACCCCAGGAAAAAACAAGGTATCCTCCACAAGGCTGTTATTGCCTGAATTAATGGTTCTGAGTTAATGCTGGGGCATTCCAGGAAAGGAGTATCTAGATAGGTAATCTTTTTTTTTTTGTACTAGGAACTGAAAGGATCCACAATCCAAATCCTTTTTATTTTATATTTTGAGACAGGGTCTTACTAAGTTGCTGAGGGTTTCACAAAGTTGCTGAGGTTAACCTCAAACTTGCAATCCTCCTTAGTTGCTAGAATTACAGTGTGCACCACCACACCTAGATGATAGGTAAAAATCATATTATAAGTCAAAGAAACAATCCTTCTTCTCTTTTCCATAGAACTACAAGACTCTCTCTCCTTACAACCCAACTTAATTTAATCACAGGTGTATGCATATGTCTAAACTCATCACATTGAATATATGAAATATATGCAGCACTTGTGTATCAATTATACTTTAATAAAACTGTTTTAAAAGTTGACCTCTATAGAAAACTTCCACTTAGAGTCAACTCTGCCCTTTTAGTCCCCAGTTTATTTCATGTCATCCTCCACATTAACTGGCTCTATGATATTGGACAAGTTATTTGCCTTTCTGTGTCTTGGTTCTCTCATTTATAAAATTATGAAGAGGTTGTTTTGGTGACCTTGAAGCTGTTTCTCAAGTTAATGAATCTAACTAAATGGCCTGGGGAGTCAAGTAATATAAAATGTGATTCTCTTTTAATGGGAGAAGTTATAATTGGAGGAATCCAAAAGGAAAAGAAGACTACAGGCAGTGTGGTGATTAAATACATGTTAAGAATAATCACATGCACAAATATTATCAAATAGTATGCATAACCATTTAAAAAGTCACTTAAAGGGCTGGATATAGCCCAATGGTCAAGCACTTGCCTTAGCATGTGGGAGACGCTAGGTTCCATCCCCAGCATCATTGTAAAAGAAGGTCACTTAATTGAATGCTAATGCCAAGTCTGTCTTGAAACCTCATCAAAGCTCAGAATTGACATAACCTAGAGGCACATTGCATGACATGACACCATAACCATCTCTCTGGGTGTCGCCAGCCTGAACTCTCCATTTCAGTCATTATTCTCCATTCAAACATCTGATCAATGTTCCTTCTCTCTCAACTCTTACATATATCACAAACAGAACAGGAAGACTATTTTGAAGTTTTTCAAGTATTAAACTGGTTTCCAGTCCTGGCTCCCTCCTTCGTTTAGCCCCTCAAAGCCTCAGTTCTTCCACCTATAAAATGGACATAATATATCTGTCCTGCTCAGAAGTTAGTATGAAGGACAAATAAGAGCATGGATATAATAGCATTTGGTATGCTTCATGAAACATACAAGTGAAGACATGACCAATATTATCAATAATAATTTGGTTTTTTTAGTTGTTGATGGACCTTTATTTTATTTATTTGTATGTGGTGCTGAGAATCGAACCCAGTGCCTCACATATGCTAGGCAAGCATACTACCACAGCCCATCAGTGATAATAATTTTAAATCATATGGCCACAGTTCCATTGTTTCTCTTTTGGGATCACACAAAGTGACTTACTTTATATAAATGCAACATAAATTCACCAAGAATTTGACCTTTTTTATATAACAAATCCCTAAGAGATACAGAGATGTATATCTCTACCCTGAAAGACTCAAAACCAAAATATTTAAAATTCTTGTGAGCCTGAGAGGCTGGAATGGACATGACTAAAGCATTCCATTTTACTTCTCTCTTCTGATATTTTTTTTTCCTCAATATTAAATTCACCTCCCATCTCAAGAAGTTCTGGGAATACTCAAACACTAATTGTGCATGAATAATTTACCTATCCTTCTATTCTCATAACTTTTACATGAATAGACTGACATCAGATCTTTCCAACTCAATCTTATTTTTTTAAATGTTTCTTCTTCACTGGCCCCCAAACATGCCCCCCAAATATATCCTTTCTCCATATACATCCTTGGGATACATGGTAGCACAGGTAAGATGGCTCACAATTCAACTTAACTCCAGATTATTTCCATTTCTATTCTAATTGTTATTTTTGGAATTTAATTTTATGTGTTTTTGAAAAGGAAATGTATTCACATAGTTAAAAAAAAATTCAAGAGGTACAAAATGCAAGAGAATAAAATAAGTCTGTCTCATCCCCAAGCCACTGAGCATAGACATGGCCAATATTAATAGATCATCATTGCAATGTTCTTACAAGAATATTTGTAAAATTCAGTTATTCCACAAATATGGCATAGCTGTAATCTGTGTTGCACTAGAAACTAACTAATAATAATTGCCACACTTAAGGAGCCCTTAATGTGGGTCAGGCACTAGGCACCAGGCTACATGTTTCATGAGCTTATCTCTTTTAATCCTCAGGACAATCCTATGATTTGGTTATATTAAGATCCTAATTTAATAAATGAAGAAAGTGAGAGTGATTAAATGATTTTGTCCAAGGTATCTTAAGACAGGCATTAGAAAAATGGGTGACAGACTTGCACAGGTATGGCATAGAAGAGGACATTCCAATGGCCAATACCTAGGGAGCCAATTTCCTCCATCATCAGGAAAGTTAAAACCACAATGAGCTCCCACAGTACAACCATCATAGTGACTAAAATAAAAAAAGACAGAAAGTGCTATGTGAGGATTTGAAGTAACTGGGACTGGTAGAAGTATAAATCAATATAATCACTTTGGAAAACAGGCAATATCTACCAAGGTGCAATGTACTTAGACCCTATGACCTTGCACTTCCACCCAGAGTACATAGTCACGGGAAATACTTCAGTATAAAGGCCTGTAGTAGATATTTATAACAATGACTTCCCATAATAGCCTGAAACTCAAAACAACCCAAATCTCCATTGATAGTGAAATGATCTATTCATATAGTAGGATGCTCTAGGGCAGTGAGAATGAAGAATCCACAACCACATGGAACAATGTGGGTGAATCTCACAAATGTAACGTTGAGAAAAGCAGCCAGACACAGAAGAACACACACTGCATTCATCTATTTCTTTAAAGACCCCAAACAGTAAAACTTCTCTATGTTGTTAGAAATCAGGATAGGAAATGGGGGTGTCAGGGAGGGGACCTGAGGAGGCTCCCAGGAGAATGATAATAGTTTGGGTTCTGTTTACATCAATGTGTTCAGTTCGTGAAAATTCATCAAGCCACATTTAGAATAGAAGCATTTGTATGTGTGTGTGTGTGTGTGTGTGTGTGTGCAAACACATCTGTGCATAGAACTTTAATCACATGTTTTTAAAAATCCTCATGAAGTTTGCATCTAGCATAGCAAGAAGACAGTACTTGACAAAAGTAAAGGGCTATCAGAGAAGGGCAAATGCTTCATTCCTTAGCCAGGATTTTCCAGGTTCCTAGGACACAGCAAAGCAAGGATTCTTCCTACCCCTGTTAAGAAGCTAGATTCTGGATTCCGGCTGCGCGACTGCCCTTTCATACTCAGACTTATATCCCCATTGCACTAGAATTTAACAGTTTCTGCACTTACATTTTAAAAGCATTTTAAAATCTGGGGTTCTTAAACCCTTAAGGAGTTCATGGATAGAATTCAGGGGCCCATGAAATTAGTTGGGGGAGATTATATCTTTATCTACTAAGCGCTAACTGAAATTTAGTATTTTCTTTAGCTATGCATGTAAGTCACAAACATAGTAGCAATAAGAAGTACCTAAGATTAATCATAAAAAATTACAGATATTTCCACATACATTTCAGCTGTTGCAGGTATTTACCTGAGGCTGGGTGATCAGTAAAGAAAAGAGTTCTTTACTTCGCAGTTCTGGAAGCCCCAAGAGTATAGCAGCCTCATGTGTTCAGCTTCTGGTGAGAGCCACATGCAGCATCAAACATGGCCAAAAGCGAAAGAGATCACATGGCAAGAACAAGAGGTACAGAAAACCAAGGAGCCCCACGGGGTTTATAAAAACCTGCTCTTAGAAACTACCCGACTCTCATGGGAACTACCCCAATCCCTCATGAGGGCAGCTCTCACGTGATCCACCTGCACCTCCCAACAATACAGCAGAGACCAAGCCTCAACAGGTCTTAGCAGGGACAAATCCCATCTGAGCCACAGAAAGCATTTTTCTATTCCCTTATCTAAAATACTTCTGAGGCTTCTCCTTGGATTAGAAGGAAATGCAAACTCCTTCCCATGAAGGTGAAGACTCGTTCTGTTCTCAACTATCTCTTCTCATTTCTGGAATTGGAGTGACCAAGGCTTCTTTGGATTCTCAAACACACTACCTTCTTTTTCTTGACTCCCTTTTAATCTTTTTCACAATACTCAGTAGGATCATTCTACACCTATTTATGACTTACTTATTTTGTGTACCTCTTCCCCACTTCTTCCCCACTCTGCTACTTGCAAAGTACATAGTAGGTGTTCAATAAACATATTTAGTGAATGAATCCACAAATATCTTTCCTGTTTATACAGTCAGAGCTTGGAAAGCTTAAATACATACATACATGTGTGTGTGTGTGTGTGTGTGTGTGTGTGTGTGTTGGGGTTGAGCCAAGAGATCAGAGTCAATGCCCAGGGACTTCCTGAATAACAACCTTTCTCCAGCTTTCCACTGTCTTGAAAAACTCTCTGCACAATCTAAGATGGGAAACCAGGCAAGGAATATTGAGAGAAGGTCATGCCTGAGCTGAATACATAAACAATCAGCAGGAACTGGCTAGGGGAAATCAGGGGTGAGGAGGAGACAAGATTCTGAACAGAGGGAGCAGCATTTTCTTAGAGTCAAAGGTAGGAGACCTGCTGCCCAGATCCTGCAACTGTCACGAGTTAGTATCACCGGGAAGCCTAAGCAGCAGAAGGAAACATCATGCAAGCCTTTCTTTGAGAAAGGCAAAGGATGAGAGATACTCTATTTGAAAGAGATGCACTGCTAGAGAGACTCAGTATCTCATTCCCTGCAAATGCCAGATACACTCCTAGGTATTCTCTGATTCCTAAGGCTTAACTGACAGGAAAAAAAAAAGAAATTAGATAAAGTCCTGCTTGTAAAGAAGATCATTTCTCCTAAGATATTTCTAGGCACTTGCCTTCCCCTCTAATTCCCCAGGACAGGGCTGGCTGACAGCCCTCTGATATGGAAGAGTGAACAGAGACTGGCCAGGCAGGGAAGGAAGAAAGGAAGGAAGCCTGCCAGGAGCACGCGTCCATATATCAGTGTGAGCTCAAGATAAATAATCCCAGCCAGCCCATGCAGCTATCAAACCAAAGGGCATGTTGCAGGTAGCAAGATAAATCGCTCTTGTCAAGGATGTCTTTGTTTGTTCCCGACAGCCTCTTACTATATCTCCCTCTTCTGACAAAGCAACTCCAGGAACGGGTTTCTAACACACGTTGCCCTCTGGAAACGATAGTGCTTTTAGGGAGAGAAAAATGAGTTTGAGCTCCTGGGTCCAGAAGCTAATATACAATTGGCTATGGGGACCACTCGCTAAACACAGGTTAGAAGCAGAATCTATTGGAAACAATAGCTACATGCTGTTTTCACAAAAAGTCATTCTATCTGTCCTGCCTAGCAAATTTAAATTGCCAGTGCTCCATCAGCTGGCTCATATGGTGAATTTTATCCACATTGGCCTTTCTGATCCCATCTCAGGCATCCTGATCCCATCACAGGGATTATATTCACCGACAAACACTGCACACCCAAGGAGCTCCACATGAAAAGTTTTTAAGAAAAGTCAGTGGTAAGGTTTCTAATCTAAGCAAAGAAAATGCATTAATATCATTCCAGGAATGTTCAAAAGAGACATACTCTTTCACTTTTTATGATAATTATAATTATGTCTGTTAGGGCTTTCCAAATATGTCCATCAAGATTTTGTCTAGGTAATTTGGGGAAGGAAACGTCAAATTATCTCTGCAGCAGACTCTCCCTCAGCCCATCACCATTTCAGAGATTATTTGGGGATTCTAATTATGTCTGAAGCAATGGAGAGCAAAAGTAACAGTCCGAACTTACTGATGGACAGCTCTGGGCACACAGGACCAGGCTTTGGCAGTGTGACTTTCTGGGAATGAACAAAGTGCTGGCTAAATTTTCCTAGTGTTGAACCAGAATCCCCCAGCCATTTATATATACAGGCTCCATCTCTCTACTTAGTCCTCCTTTTCCCACACACCAGCAACAGTGGAAAAAAAAAAAGTTTTAAAAAACACATTTTCCTCTTTATTTAACAGAAACGTATGTTACTATATTATCACAATGCAAAGTATCCATCTGCTCTGGTAGAAGAAGCCTCCATGTTTCTGGTGTAAAGAGAGCCATGTATAAAGACCACTCCGGTGCATCTGTGACATGCCTACCCCAAAAGCCCAAGTTTCTGATTATATCTTTTGCTCATCCACAAGAGTCAACATCAGGAAGAGATGAAGAACATGAGCCCTGCATCTGGGTTGCCTGGGTTTAGATCTCAGCTCTGTCTATCACTTACCATGTCACCTTGGGTAAGTTATTTAACTTCTTTGTATCTCAGTTTTCCATCTGTAAAGTGGAAACAATAATATCTTTGTTAGGAAGATGAATTTATAAAGCACACAGCGTCGTGTCCACTACATAGAAAGAGCCAGTATTTGCAAAATCAACAAATGAGCAAATAAAAAAAAAATCAAGATACCCCTTTCTTCATATCCAGTATATTCTCATGTTGCCAGCATTTATTATTCATGAACCTCCCTCTGCACGTGGTTGTGCCCATCCCTGCCACCTTCTACACTCTTTTATGATGAGAACTCTGGAGAATACTGCACTATTAGATTCATATCCTCAAACAAACTAACTTCAAACCTGACACCTACTCATCCATCAAGTCTCCTCTTGCATATCTCTTCCTCCTGGAATCTTGTCTGAGCAATTAAGTCTCCCTCTTCTATGCTTCATAGCAGTCTTTTCCCTCCATTCACTCATTCATTTTATCCATTCAACAGAAAAATGTCATGGAAGGTGCTGTACTGGGTATTGAGCTTATAATCTAGAGAGAAACTCACAGGATTTCTTGATTTAACAAATGATGTAAATGAATAACTCATCTACATAGCAGATCCTTAGCATTTTCTTCCACTGGAGTAGTCTAGAAACTCAAATTATGTTATGTACATATATGAATATTATATAATGACTACCACTATTATGTATAATTGTAATACATCAATAAAACAAAAGAAACTTTCCATATTACTAAATAATTCTAATTTCAGGGTGTGGCAAGGGGATTTGAGTAGGGTAAAACCATTCCTGCTCTAGACCCAATTGACATGAAGTTCCTTTAAGCTACTATAATTCTGCAGCCAGTGTAAGCACACAGCACACTGCACCAGCCTAGTACATGCAAATCTTGCTGGCTCCTGGGCCTTTTCAGAGCTCTGCAGTGTCCACTCAAGTGTACTGTCAGAGAGACTAAAACAATGGGTACTATAGTGAAGATAGCAGTGTCCCAGTGTGGGGAATGGCAAGGGAGAGATATAAGTTAGGCTAAAGATCGAATGAAAATAAGTTTTACAAAACAAAATAGAGCAAAGTATTTAATTTTGTACAGAATAATTGCCTCATTGACTCTTTGGCTACAATCAACTGCACAACTTGCAGATTTTTCATTCCTTAATTGAAACACGTACATAGTCACCATGGTCCTCTGGGTCTTTCGCATAGATGATATAGGCACCAGCTCTGGATTTATCTTCTTTTGAATATGGCACTGTTCAAGTAACTCAGCATAAGCCTTGAGGATTATTCACTATGGCTACCATCCCTGTCTTTAATGATATATAGGACACAAGGCATTGAATTTATAGATTTGGAAAATTGCAAGACAGAAATCTTTAAATGTAAAAGAAAAAAGCATTTAAAATAAAAGTTTTTTAAGAAAAAGTTTGTAAAGCAAGGATAATAAAGCAGAGCTGAAGGCTGCAAGCAGAGGAATTGGAGTTGCCATTATGTTCAGCTAGAACTCAGGGAAGGCACAGAAACCAGCAGATATGGACAGAAACAGACCAGGGGAGTACAAGAGAAAGGTACTACAGAGAAAGCACTGGAGAGGGCTTTAAGTCAGAAAACCTGAATCTTCATCTTGATTTTCCTTTATTTAACTGATGGACTTTAAGAATGAATCACTTGTCCTTTATAGGATCAACATCTATAAATCAATAGCTTTCCTATATTCTAACAGTGATTCAGCCAAAAGAAGAAATCAGGAAAATCATTCCACTCACAGTAACCTCAAAAAAGAGAATATTTGGGAATTAATCTAACCATGGAGATAAAAAAGCTGTACACTGAAAAGAATAGAAAACTGAAGAAAGAAATCAAGGACCTTAGAATACGGAAAGACAACCCATGTTCTTGGATGGGGAGAATCAATATTGTCAAAATGGCCATACTACCAAAAGCAATAAACAGATTTAATGCAATCGCCATCAAAATACAATTACATTCTTCACAGAATTAGAAAAAAAAATGATTCTTAAATTCATTTGGAAGAATTAGAGATCCAAAATAGCCAAAGCAATACTAAGCAAAAAATGTGAAGCAGTAGGCATCACAATACCAGATTTGAAATTATACTATAGAGCTGTAGTAGCAAAAAACAGCATGATATTGGCATCAAAACAGACAAAAGGACTGGAGATATAACTCAGTTGGTAGAGTGCTTGCCTTGTATGCACAAGGCCCTAGGTTCAATTCCCAGTACCACAAAAAAAAAAAAAAAAAAAAAGACACGAAGACCAATGGAACATAATACAAAATACAGAGACAAATCCACATACCTATAGCCATCTGATATTTGACAAAGATACCAAAAAATATATTTTGGAGAAAAGAAAGTCTTTTTAACAAATGATGCTGGGAAAACTGGATAGCTATATGTAGCAAAAACAAAACTAGACTCCTATCTCTCAGCCTGCATAAAACTCAAATCAAAATGGAATTAGACCAGAAACTTTCCAAGTGCTAGAAGAAAAGATAGGGTCAGCACTCCATCATAGAGGTGCAGGCACCAACTTCCTTAACAAGACCACCAAAGCACAAGAAATAAAACCAAGAATTAATAACTGGGGTGGCACTGAACTAAAAAGCTTCTGCAGAGCAAAGGAAACAATAAAGACTATGTAGAGAGAGCCTATAGAATGGGAGGAAATCTTTGCCACCTCAGATAGGGCATTAATTTCCAGGATATACAAAGAACTCAAAAAACTTAACACCAAAAAATAAACAAATAAATAACCCAATCAAATATGGGAAAAAGAACTAAACAGAAACTCCTCAAAAAAAAAAAAAAAAAGAAAAAAGAAACACAAATGGCCAACAAATATATGAAAAAAAATGTTCAGGATCTCTAATAATAAGGGAAATACAAATCAAAACTACACTGACATCTCATCTCACTCTAGTCAGAACAACAATGATCAAGAACATGAATAACAATAAATGCTGGTGAGGAAGAGGGGGAAAAGGTACACACACTTGTACATTGTTGGTGGGATTGCAGACTAGTACAACACCTCTGAAAGCAGTATGGAGACTCCTCAAAAACCTAGGGATGAAACCACCATGTGACCCAGCTATCCTGCTCCTAGGTATTTTCCTGATACAACCAACTCATTATTTATAGCAGCACAATTTACAATAGCTAAATAATGGAATCAACCCAGATGCCCATCAGTAGATGACAGGCACACACACAATGGAGTTATACTCAACCATAAAAAAATGAAATTATAGCTCAGTGCAGTGGTACACACCTAATTCCAGCAGCTCAGGAGGCTAAGGCAAGAGAATCAGGAGTTCAAAGCCAGACTCAGCAACTTAGAGAGGCTCTAAAGAAGGGCTGGGGATGTGGCTCAATGATTAAGTTCCCAGTACAAAAAAAAAAAAAAAAGAAAGAAAGAAATTATAGCACTTGCCAGTAAATGGATGGAAATGGAGAATATCATGCTAAGTAAAATTAGCCAAACTCAGAAACTCAAAGGTAGAATGTTTTCTCTCATGTGCAGAAGCTAGAGTAAAATTAAGGAATGGGGAAGGGAAAAATAGGATAAGATAAAGGACTAATCAAATATAAAGGATAATGGGAGAGGGGAGTGTTATGGTTTGGACATGAGGTGTCCCCCCAAAGCTCATATGTGAGACGATGCAAGAAGGTTCAGAGGAGAAATGATGGGGTTGTAATAGTCTTAATCCAATCAGTGAATTAACCTCCTGATTGGGATTAACTGAGTGGTAACTGAAGTGGTAGGGTGTGGCTGGAGAGGGTGGGAATGTGGGCACGGCATTGGGGTATACATGGAATCCTGGCCAGTGGAATCCTCTCTGCTTTCTGATCAACATGGAGCTGCTTCCCTCTGCCACACTCTTCTGCCATGATGTCTGCCTCACCTGGAGGTCCGAGGAGTGGAGCCAGCTTCCTATGGACTAAGACCTCTGAAACCTGAGCCTTCAAATAAATTTTTCCTCCTTTAAAATTGTTCTGGCCAGATGTTTTATCACAGCAGTGAAATAGCTGACTAAAACAGGGAGGGAGTAAGGAAGGGGAAAGGGATGATCATGAACTGATATCAATGTCCGTGCATCTATGAGTTTTTCAGGATGAACCCAACTACTGTGTATAATTATGAAGCTCATAATACATTTAAAAAAGAAAGTGAAAATCTAAAAAAGAATTAGTTATCCTCCCTAAGCCTCAGTTTTTACATATATCAAATGGGAAT
Source organism: Marmota flaviventris (assembly GCF_047511675.1). Lineage (NCBI taxonomy): Eukaryota > Metazoa > Chordata > Mammalia > Rodentia > Sciuridae > Marmota > Marmota flaviventris. The sequence continues at coordinate 65,804,878 of NC_092504.1, forward strand.
AATATTAATGTTTGTCCTACATGGTTTGACCCTAGGATCAGATCTGTTATGGGTACAAAAACCCCCAGCAGAGGACTTCATGTACAGTGAGACACAATATTTTTTTTTAAGTTGGAATAAAATAAATCACTAACATAAGTGATCAGCTTATGTGTCTCTAACTTGGGCCATGATGATCTATACCAGTCATAAGATCACCATCACTTTTAAAACTAATAATAATAATAATAATAGCTAACACAGAATATTTGAGATAGAGATGCCAGGAACCAGGCTAAGTGTGTTACATATATTCACTTATCCCTCCTGTCATTACTAATGTAGGTCTATTATTACAGATGAAGAAATGGGGGTGCAGTGAGATTGGGCCACATTCCCAAAGTCTTGAAGATAATAAGTGGAGAAATCATCTTTAAAATGTTGTGTTTTTTTTTAAAGTAAACCCAGGTGTGGTGGCACATGCCTGTGATCCCAAAGATTCAGGATGCTGAGAAGAGGATTGCAAGTTCAAGGCCAGCCTCAGCAACTTGAGGAGACACTCTCTCAAAGTAAAAAATAAAAAAATAAAAAAAAAAGGTGGGGAGGCTGGGGATATGGTTTACTGTTTAAAACCCCCTAAGTTTAATCCCTAGGACTAAAATCAAAATAAAAGGCAAAATGGAAAATCTGATGGTGAGGTAAAAGATAAGAAAAAACATGCAAATTAATTTTAGGACTTATATCCTTTATACTTCTTGTCATGTCTCCTACCAAAGAAAAGCATGCCCCTCACAGGACTGTCACTTCTTTCATTCCTGCTGCTTTGAGACTCCTGCTGTCAGAGAACCCTGAATTCCAGATGCCAGTCTTGCTGCTGCCTAAGAAAGATGCTCAGATCAGTTTTTACCTTTTGGATCATATATTTCTCAAAACAGTATATTTTTATTAAGAGAACATTGCACCTCTGACTCAGGTTGACAAATTTTTTGTTTGCTTTTCAGTTTTCAGAGAAGGAGTCAGTGCTCTAATATTATGTTCTGGTTAACAGCATGTGTCGTACATTCTACAGTCAGCCAGAGAGCTGCCTTCAGAAGTTGGCAACATGGAACGTTGTAGACAGGTCATTTCCCCTCTTGAGGTTTTACTGTCCTCATCTGAAGTATGGGCACAAAACAAGCCCACACCACAGGGTTATTCTGAGACTGGAATGAAAGCATGGGAGGTGGGGAGGAGGTTGGCAATTGTAAATGCTCAATAAATAAGAGCTGTTGCTGTTATCTGCAGACACCCAAGGGTCTTAACATAAATCTGAGGTGATGAGGTACTATATAAAGAGAACTGAATGCAGAGAGAGGAAGACCCAGGACCTAGGCCTAACTCTGTTACTTACAAGCATTATGGCTTTAATAAACCATTATAAGTAAGAGACAGACATGTTTTCATAAGCCATCTTGGGTTTTTTACATTCTTACACTTAGATACTTGCAGACCAGACAGCCTTTCTCCCACTGCCTCCCACTCCCCATTATCTCACAGTTGATGGAGTTTGAGTTTACATTCCTGATCATCTTCCAATGGCTGCATACCCCACCACGAAAGCAAGGAGAGCACCCACCCTTATACTTGGTGAAATTGTCATTTGGTTGAAATGAGGTCATGGATATAAAAGTAATAATGATCATAAAGCACTACACAAATGGGTTTGCATAAGTGAAATTCAGGACATTTTACGCCCCTTCCACCTCCCGCCCAACACATACACACACATACATTCTCTGTTAATTGTAGAAAATAGTTTTGTTGGAAAGTAAATAAAAGGTGGTAGGCACTGTAGTTGTTTTTAAACACTTCTTTGCAGCAACTTTGTTCAAACCATGTATCTATTCCAATGATTATTTGAGTGAGGAGCACAGAGCATATGTCTAGATCACTTATTGGGGAATTAATTCATCTAGCTGCCTGATGGTGAAAACCTATCACTTAGAAAAATATCCCCCAGGAGCAGGTAAATGAAGCTCCCCAATGAACTGAAAAGGTATTAGGACCTCTTTACTCACTTCCAGAAGCTTTAGAACTCTTTATTTTTTAAATTGTAGTTGGACACAATACCTTTATTTTATTTATTTATTTTTATGTGGTGCTGAGGCTCAAACCCAGGGCCTTGCATGTGCTAGGTGAGTGCTCTACCGCTGAGCCACAACCCCAGCCCAGCTTTTACACGCTTGTTATTATTTATCCTAGTGATTCCTTCACCCAAGTCCATGGATTATGATTTTTCAGAATCTGAAGAGACCACCCAGATCCTGAAAAAATAATTTGTCTCTGACTACAGATTTAATTTCCCTCCTAAAAGAAGCACCATGTCACAAGATCAATTGTACTAATTATTTGGTGAGCTTTAACACTTTCATAGTATTAAAAGACCATATGTCTGAAATTTAATGTGGATGTCCCACAGAGTTCACTAACTATAAAACACAGTCATAGAGACTCAGTATCACAGTGGGGGAAGAAGTAGACCCTGAATCTGAGTTCCAGCCAGACATTAATGACCTTGGCCAGAGAACCCTCTAGTCAGTTTGGGCTGCTACAACAATAACACCACAGGCTAAGTTGCTTAAACAATGAACACTTATTTCTAGCAGTTCTGGCATGCTGAATGAAAGAATTAACCCTGAGCTGCATGGATATGGCAAGCAGTGGAGACTAGAGAGGCAAAGGGACCAGGAGGAAAGTCCATAGCTATCACAGTGATATCCAAAAGCTAACATGGTGAAATTTAGAGTGAGGCAAAGGAAAAAGGTGAAAATGAAAAAGAACTACACTTTGTCCAAGCCTCAGAGGTGGACCAGTCCTAGCTAAAGCCTGTGTGCAGGGTGGGGCCATGAAGGTGGGCTGCACTTCTCTCAGTCCATGCATGATTTCCCTGCTGTAATCAGAGTGCTTGCACATGACACCTACCTGAGATGATATGTAAATGTACATTAAGATGAATAAAGCCAGCTTGAGGATGATTTCTACTGAGATGTGGTCTATAAAAGACTTAGAAATTAGTAAATATGAATTTGGACACCCTGAAGAAATGGCCCTTGTTGTTTTCTTTTTGTTTGTTTGTTTGTTTATTTGTTTTTGCATCTGTGATTCTGTGACTGATTGGTAAACAAACACAGGTGGACAACAAGAACCAACCAGACTTAGAGACAAAATGGCACAAACCTTGGAGCCATAACAGGTTTCCAAGATCTTATAAGGTGACAGGAGCCATCAGAGTAAGAGGTCCATCCCAAGGTCCTCTCACTCAGTCTGACCTTTCCACACACCAGACCAAACCCACCCCCCCCCCCATCATCTGTAAATTCCAATCATGTTGTCCCTCCTCTCATGATCTTTGGGTAAGAAACACCACAGAGATGAGGAAATGAATCAGAGAAGTGAATAGAGAACTTCATCAAGGTCAACCCGTGGCTAAAACCTACAGGGTATCCTATCTGTACAGAACACGAAAGGCAAATGGAAATTACCCTTGGCATTTAACATTTGCAACAGAGTGTCAAGCATTGCTCTGAGTGTTCTGGCTCTGTCCAGAAAGATGACTTTATTAAATGTATCTTTGTTGCCATCCAGGGCACTTGCCACAAAGATGCTATAAAATATAGCTCATTGCTAGGTTCATAAAGTCTTTGGGATCAGAACAATTAAACCTATCCATGCCTCCAGGGACATCCCATTTTATATCAACAAATGTTATGTCATCTGTAACCATGCCAACTTCCATTTAAGAACTGCCAATTATTCATAGCGCTAGAGGGTGAAATCTGGTTTTCTTGCTGATGGTTCCATTACCTTCTTCCCATTCCCCTTCCCCAAAAAGACAGATAGTAGCCTTTTGGTGGGAGAAATAATCATAAACAAATTGCAAGGTCATCTTTCCAGTACTGCAAAGCTGGGTACTATTTTCCAAGGTTCCAAATGGCCTCTTCAAAACCACATGAAATAAACCTCTTTTATTTTCACACACATCATTGTTTCCCTGCAGGTTATAGAAAACCATTTTCAGTCACCAATTGTTCTATGTGGATGCAAAGTTTTCCTTATTGTCCTACCACCAGGGTGCTTGGACTTGCACAGGAGGAAGGAGGAAGATAGTGAGGAGTATGGGATAGAAAAGGAGATAAGCCTGGTTGAGTGATCCCAAAGGTGCCACTTCAGTGTTGGACTTTGCACCTGCCAGGGAGTCCATAGGTTACAAAGAGACAGCTATGTCAGCTTGAGAATCAGACAAATCATAGAACCCACTTCCCAGGCTCCTGAAGGCACTATACATAAATTAACATCTCATTCCCTGATGTCACTGCAGTGGCTGGAAGATGTGGCTGATCTGACATTTGGCCTCCCTGGGAGGCATGTGTTAAGACTCTCTTCCAGCCCTCTCCACTTCTTTATGAGCTCAGCTTTTCATTACCAAACCAATGTCCGGGTTTGAGAGTTGGAACCATCAGACAGTAGGCAACCTGCTGGGTGGCTCCTCCACCATCTGTCTATGCAGTGCCACTTAACTCACAAGGCAGGGTAAGTGATCCCAGAGTCAGTGGACTCCAGGGCATCAGGAACCTTGGCCAGCCCAGTTTCAAATTATTAACCTTGCTCAGTCTTGAGGCCTTGTTAATGTTTTTCTGTGTAAAACTTGTACATATCTGAGCAAAGTGGCTTTGGTTTACAGGCAAGACCAAATTTACAGAAACCCATTTGGCTCATTCCCTTTGAAATAACTCATTAATATTTAGTTTATTTCTTTTGTAACATCATCTTTTAACCAACAATCATTTCTAAGAGCTTGACCATGTCCAAGAGCTTTTCTATTATCAGTCATCTGACTTCCTGACTTGTCCAAGAAGTCGAGCCCACAATAGAGCCTTATGAAGAAGGGAAGGGACTGCCAAGAGGACAGGGATCACTTTTCTAAGGGCCCACAGAGGGGGCACCTTTTCCTAGTTTGCACAAGGACTTTCCACATATGAGTAGCAGCCAGGGTAGTGCCATTCTGTGTCCTCTCAAGAAGTTATAGGGAGACTCTCATTTGCACATAGTGTAGGCTCAATATATTTTAGCTGGCAATTGAGATGGGAGGAGGGGACTCTGTATGTGTTAAAGGTAAGCTAATCTCCTTTTTTTTTTTTTGAAGAGTAGGGAGAAGAGAGAAAGGCTTGAAATATCCTTGCTGTGCTTTTGGCTTACCCAAAAAGGATGACAGACTTGGTGATTTGGTGGTCCTTGCACATTTTCTTCTAATGAGGGATGACATAGGGAGAAAATGAAAAGAGAGGTATAAAAAAAATCTTTTTCTTCACTGGGGATTATAATGCGAGATAAATATCCTGTGGAATTGGCCAGAACATGCTCATTCACTCAGCAAATATATACTAAGCCCTTCTCTGTCTGAGGCACCAAAGGAGTATATATCACAAACACTATCAAGAATGGGTTTGCCTGAAGCTGTCACTTAGGACCCATAGTCTGCACAAACCGAGCAGAGGGAGCAAAGATATCTGGGAAGGAATGAGTTAGTCTGACACACTGGAGTGTGAGCACTTAGAGAGAGGTAAAGGCAACAAGCAATGGCAAGGGTGTTCAAATGTGTGAAGAGCTGTTCTAAGAGATTAGATGACTTTTGTATGACCCTTAAGTGTAGGACCCACGGGTGGATGTGTTGAGGAGGCAGAGCTGGGTCTCGATGGAACGAATGGTGCTGGGAAAACTGGAAATCCATATGTGGTAGAATGAGATTTAACCCCTATCTCTCTCACTGCACAAAACTCAACATAAAAGACCTAAGAATCAGACCAGAAACCCTGCATATACTAAAAGAAAATGTGGGCCCAACCCTCAAACCTATCAGTTCAGTAACTGACGTCCTTAACCAGACTCCTAAAGCACAAGAACTAAAATCAAAAATCAATAAATGGGATGGCATCAAACTAAAAAGCTTCTTTACAGCAAAGAAAATGATAAAGACTGAAGAGAGAGCCTACAGAATGGGAGAAAATCTTTGCCACCTGCACCTCAGATAGGGCTTAATTTTCAGGATATACAAAGAATTCAAGAAAGAAAAAAAAAGAACAAATAACCCAATCAATAAGTGGGCAAAGGAACTAAGCAGACCCTTCTCAAAAGAAGAAATTTGTATGGTCAATAAATATATGAAAGAGTGTTCAACATCTCTAGCAATTAAAGAAATGCAAATTAAAACTACACTGAGATTTCATCTCACTTCAGTCAGAATGACAATTATTAAGAATACAAGTAACAATAAATGTTGGCAAGGATGTGGGGGAAAGGGTAGGCTTTCCCCTTAGATTGCTGATGGGACTGCAAATTAGTGCAACCACTGTGGAAAGCAGTGTGGAGATTTCTCAAAAAACTAGGAATGGAGCCACAATTTGGAGTATATGCAAAGGATCTAAAATCATACACCACAGTGACGCAGCCACATCAATGTTTATAAGGAATACAATTCACAATAGCTAAGCTATGAAGCCAAACTAGGTACCCATCAAGAGACAAACAGATAAAATCTGGTATATATACACAATGAAACATCACTCAGCCAGAAAGAAGAATGATTCTATGACATTTGCCAGTAAATGGATGGAATTAGAGACTATCAGGCTAAGTGAAATAAGCCAATCCTCTAAAAACCAAAGGCCAAATGTTTTCTCTGATATGTAGAAGCTAATCCACAATAAGAGTAGGGAGGGTAAGAATAGAAATTCAGAGGATTAGACAAAGAGAACTAAAGGAAAGGGAGGAGGATAGGAATAGGAAAGACATTGGAATGAATCTGCCATAATTTTCCTATGTACATATATAAGAATACACCACAGTGAATCTCACCATCCTGTACATCCACAGAATGGGGTCCTAATTAGAATAAGATAAATTCCATGCTTGTATAATTATATCAAAATGGATTATACTGTCATGTATCACTAAAAAGAAACAATTAAAAAAACCAAGAATGCTTTTCAATATACAATAAATCATTCATATTATTTAGGTTAAAAAAAGGTTTGTGTTTAATAATGAATGTTATTAATCGTGCAATTTGTCTTGTTTTTGCTATGTCCTAGCAGTTGTAAAGTGTTTGAATCAAACCTTCTGTTTATCTCATTTTGTAAATAAGGAAATTGCTAACAATTGAATTAAATAAAACAAAAACCAAGGAAGGATTCACCATAGTAATGTTTCATTTCTTGAGCTTCATGTGAATATGGATACCTATTCTATCTATTGTCTTATCTATCCATTTGGAAAGCAGCAACTGAATTATAAAGAAAGAAAAAATAATTAACATTAGAATGCCTAGATTCTGACTTTCTACTTTGGATCTCAAACTTAAACTATCCACATGTAATTATGAGTAATAAAACATAATCTTAAACTAAGGAGTTTTCCAGTGGGCTCCTGGATTTCTGACTCTATAAAATTACATAATGATAACTCAAACTGGCATCAGACCCATTTTGCAGTGCTTTATGGCATACCTATATCCCTACACCTACTACACAAGCCACATAGGACACTGCAAAATGAAAACAAGCAACAGCCAGATCTCAAACATAAGCAAACATACCATCCTTTTCAAGTTGTCCTGCCTCTCTCTCCCTCCCACCAGGACTCACCCAAGCCTCTCTGATGCATACACACAAAGACACATATATCCAAACAAGCTCCTCTGGAAAATTCACTGCCCAATTTCTGGAGGCTCTAAACACTGGCCAGTTGCACACATCAGAAAATCCATATATATTCCAGTAGGCTGTAAAAAAAGAATTTCCCCTAGAATTTGATGAAATGACTACCCAGAACCAGAATAACTCTTATTCAAGACATTTAAAACCCACTGGACATAGAATTAGAGATGATGATGTAAAGATCAATTCACCCCTAGCAAAGAAATGGACAAGGTAATTTAATGTACCATTCCCGTTGTTAATTTCTATGATCTTGAGATTAATTTGAATGCAGATGGAATACATTTGAATAATGGCTCAAGCAAAGAACTTGGTTGCTAATTCAATAGGTGCCAGGGTGTGAAAAATTATTACCATGATTATAGTAACTGGAACTGATCTTGTAAAAATATTTTTGTAGAAAATTAAATAGTTCTTTACGTCTAGGGCCACACACACATACATACACCAAACAGGCTCCTTTTATCATGAATCTATATTTTCTTGAAGTTAAAAAGTCATGCCAAGATGTTGTTGGGTTAGAATTGCTTTAGTATACATTGCTCTAATGTGTCATGAATCTATAAAAGATATGAGAGACACCTGCTAAGTAAGAATAACACTTAGGATCAGAAGATGACTGAAAATTAAAACAAATACTCAAAACTATAACACTGAAGGACATGGCAGGGATGTGGGGACATCCTCAATGTTTGTATTTTGTAATTCTGCATTTTCTAAGACATAGGTTTGTTTCTTCTGAAAGTATCTATAGATAAGAGATTCACTGTTCCCTTATATAGCAACAATGTAGGTAAAATGTTTTAACTCTTATAAGCATATACCTCAGCATATGCATTTGCATAGTTAGTGACATCTTAGTGACAAAATAATAAATGATAAACACTTCATATCCAGTGAATAAGGATACAAGAAAGCAACACATCATAATAATTTTGTATTTTCTTTGTTGATAGGCTGGTTTTTTATATAAAGGAAATCAGGAAAGAATAGAAGTACAGTAAAATGGGCCCATTTCCTACTTTCTAAAAAGCAACCAAAAAATTAGTAATAACATCCATACTTTTTTAGGCATCTACTAAATGCTATGTAGTCTATGGATTTCTCTTAAATCCTTAGAAAAATTGTATATTGTAGGCATTATTATCCTCTTTTTAAGGATTAAGAAATCAAGAACCAGAGGTTTGTCCTATTGACCAAATAAGTAAGTGACAGAAGAAAAGAACCATTGAAATCCAAAGCTCATGCTATTTCACCTGCACGTCTCAGCATCTTACATAAATATCTTGGTCAGCTTTTTTTGCTTCTGTGATTAAAAGACCCTGACCAGACAATTGGAGGAAAACTTTATTTGGGGGCTCAGCTCATGGTTTCAGAGGTCTCAATTTGTAGACAGCAGGCTCCATTCCCCAAGGCTCCAGCTGAGGCTGAAGATCAAGGGAAGCAGCTTACATGATGATCAGGAAGCAGAGAGAGAGAGAGACTCCACTGGCCAGATACAAAATATATACTCCAAAGGCATGCCCCCCAATGCCCTACCTCCTCTAGCCATACCCTACCTGCCTCCAGTTACCACTCAGTTAATCCTGTCTGGGGATTAATTCACTGATTGGGTTAAAACTCTCACAACCCAATCACTTTTCCTCTAATTGTTCATTGATTGTGTCACACATGAGCTTTAGGGGGCCACCTCACATCCAAATCATAACATATCTGAAGCAAATGTCTCCTATTGAGAAACAACAATTCAGTCTGTCTGCTGTTGTTGTTGCTTAATATTTTTACTTAAGACAAACTTTTCTCACAAATTATTTTAAAATTCCCAGCTTAACCTAACAACTCTTAGAGTATTATAATTTTGATGCAAAACATTGGAAAGACTGATACTGACTAAATTTTAATCTCCCACATGCTAACTATACATTAACATAAACCCGCAAGGACTTAATGCAAAGGTGCAAGTAAGTACGCTAAGAAGTGACTAGATGAAAGACACAGTGAAGTGAACAGAGGGTGTGGGACATATCCTGGGACCCTTAGAGTCCCATTCCAGAGAGGTCGTGGGAATTCTATGCATGTAACCTGTTGCAGCTCTTACAGTTTCAGCCCAGACTCTTCGTCTCACAGAGGTTCAGGTGGGAAAGTATCCTGGTGGGTGAACTCTGTCTAATCATTTAAGACATATTTGGAAAAATACTTTACATCTCATTGTTATCAGCTTATTCAATGACTGTGCAAGATCACAGTGAAATGACAATCAGAAATCTGCTTTGAGACACAATCCCCAGAAATAAGTTTCCTCTAAAGCAGATGCTTTAGGATACAGCAATCTCTTAACAAATACAGACAAAAATACAAGTTCCTAAGTCAAATAAAACCTGAGGAGGACACAAGGAAGCATTAGAGTCTGCCCAGAGTCTTCCCTCAAGACATTAAAATCTAGTTGGGGATTTAAAAAGACAAATAGGAAAAAAAAAAAAAAGACAAGAAGTAAGAAAGTAGGTGGTAGGTGATAGCTCTGGCCTTCTGCGACTTGGCTTGGATTCAGGCCAGGATAAACCTACTCTTGGGCAGGAGGGATGATAGAAGTTGCCTCTGAAATAAGATAACAGTCCTTGGCACACAGCAGGCACCCAATGAGGATTATTTTCCCTCTCTTCCCTTTCCGGCCCATCACTCCAGAGAATAGCATCAAGTTCTCCTTGCAGCAAACCCAGCCTCACCTTTCCTCCCCAGTCCTGATAAGATGGCTTTTCTTTCTTCTTGGCCCAGTTGGAGATCTCTTTCCTACTCCTATCTTGGTAACAGCTCATTATCTTAACAACTGAGTGCTTCATCTTCTTGCCTGGCTTTTTCTTGCCATCTCTAAAACACTAGCACTCCAGGCCAGAGCCTGCTCCACAGTGCCTACAGCCTGCCTGACTGCTGTTTCAGATGTTGCATACTCTGTGATTTCTTATGAACTAGATCTGTCTGCTCTTTGGGTTATTCCACAAGACCACAAGGTTGAATTCATTTAAGTGTACTGGCTGCCTACAGGAACGGTTGAAAAGAAGACCAAGGTTATGTCCAGGTTCTAAAGAAAAGGATGGCATGGTCACCTACTGATGCCTGTGGCTGATGTGGAAGTTAGGGCCAAGAGCAAAAGGGTCATCCCCTCCCTCACCCTGCTTCATGGGCTATCATCTTGTAATTAACTTCTTACTAGGTTCTATGTTTAACTTGTCACTTTTGTCAACTTCCCAGTACCTATAACTGGCCCCTGACCCCAGACCCAGACTGGATCCAGAGCCAAACACAAGCCTCCCTTCCAGTTTCACCATCCTATTGTTGAAGGAATCCCAGGATTAACACAATAAAAATGATATAGTTCAGACTGGAGAGGTTAGGGATAGAACAATAAGATAAGAAAATAGAAATTCAGACTAGAGGAAAATAGGTTCAAAGATGTGACAGTCAGAAAGTGTAGAAGTTGCCAGCACAATAGACCACCACAACTGATAGGAACCCACTCATTCAAATCTGCCTTCAAAATATTGTACATCAAAATTTGAACTCTGTTCTCTAGGACACAAGCATTGATAAAATCATTAACTCCTCTGGAGAAACTTGACAGATCTTGTTAAATTGCCAGCTAAAAAAGATAGAGCTGGAACTTTGTCTACTTAAAATACAAGTTATATGACTGTGCTTGCTAATCAGCATCTGCTTGAGACAAAAAAAAAAAAAAAAAAAGCACTTAGTTGAAGACTTACTTTTATTATAAACAGAAACCAAGGGAATGTGTACTGGGCAGAGGGAAAAGGCGGGTATCTGATTATCACACCCTCTAACTAGTTTATCACACCCTCTAGATTATCACACCCTCTAACTAGTGGGGGATCCTGAGATCTAAGTTGGATAGGCCTGATCACAATAGTCACTCTCCAAACATACCTGGGTGTAGTGCTTGTTGCTAGACAATTCTACAATCTACATTCTATAAAATCCACACTTATGCTAATGGGATTGATTTAAAAAAAATAAAACCAACACTGAGATAAGATAAAAATGAGATGAAGATCCCGAAGAACGGAACAAACCATATGGCTGCACAATCACACTAAGGAATAACTTCACTTCCATGTCATTGCTACTTATTTTACAACCAAACTGCAAAATTTTTGAGAAAATTCTAGACTTCTATCTGTCCAATGTTAAAAAAAATCAAATCAAATTATTATCTGATTAAACCTTAGTGAGCTGGTTTTATCCAGGGGCGTGGTGTGCATGGTGGGACATGTGCTTGGGTGTGCATGTCTTATATCTGTGAAGATACACTCTCTACACTGCCTCTTCCCCCTTTAAAGATGAGTGGAGGAGGAAGGTGGCCAGTGTTTTCAAAGCATATTAATGGGTCTTCAGTTTGCAGAGAGAAATCCCCAGAACTGGCTTTGAGGGTAGTGAGTGGAGAAAAACAGACAATAAATGGGAAAACTTTTTGAAGTAGCTGAGGTCAGTAAAGAATAATGGAGAAATACAAAACCAACAATGGAAGAATGCTAGAGTTCAGGCTGGAGGAAATGACCACAAGGCTTTTTGTGAATGGGAATACCAAAATTAAATTTAATTTTAAGTTACTAATATTGTTGCAGAACATAAATCCCCTTGACTGTCAATAAAGTCTATTTCAGACACAAAGAGGGAGTAGGAGGGCATGTGGGAAGCAGTACAAAAACTGTCAAGAGAAAGCTATTTTTTTTGTTTTCTATTTGTGTTGACTCTGCAATACTGGAATAGCACATGTGAAATAGTGAGATGATTTAAACACAAAACTAGAATTGACCAGAAAATAACCTTCTCTAGGAGACAGCTGGATTACATACAGATAACAATGTGGGTGCGTTAAGTTTGAATCTTAAAAAAGTAGTAATTAGGGTTAATAATAGGTCTAACAGAGTCTTTGACCTAAAGAGTTCCTATAAATAATCTTTTACCTAAGGCTTCCTACAAAAACATCATTTATTCCTATATTCATAACTCTATACCCAGAGGGGGGGAAAAACTGTAACATCAAGGAGCATAAGGAGGGGTTACTGAAGGAGCATATTTCCTTTTCTTGGGGTAATGGCTCAAATGATAGTCACCCCACACTCGTACATGCTGAATTCATGTCTCCCCCTGGGCTCCCCTCTAGGAAATTCAGGCAGAAGAAATCATGAAGCTGCTCTAGTTGGGTAATACAGGACTCAGCCAGGAGCCCAGGCTCTCAGTGCCTGCTGTCAGACTCTTACCCCTGTTGTCTACCATCTGTCCATGGGATCCACCTGCCCTCCATCTTTCAACTGGAGCATAATATCTTGAGATGATTTTTACTTACTTTTAGAGATATTTTCTCATATGGACACTATCTTTGCCCCCAACCAACTACCCCTCATAGCCATTATCTTAAGTAATTTGCAGAGTTTTACACCAGAGAAATTAACAAGTGCTACAAGTCAGAAATTGTTGTTGCTTTTAAGCACCAGCTGTTAAACAATTACCAGTACATCACTGCTTTTAGTATGAGGGCTGGCCAGTAGTTCGCTATCAAGATATGTGAGCTATAGCTGGGGAAGTAGTGAACACCTGTAATCCCAATGACTTGGGAGGCTGAGGTGGGAGGATGAGAGTTCAAAGCCAGCCTCAGCAACAGCAGCGTACTAAGCAACTCAGTGAGACCCTGCCTCTAAATAGCAATACAAAATAGGGCTGGGAATGTGGCTCACTGGTCGAGTGCCTCCCAAAAAAGAAATAAGAGCTACTAACAGTAAAATGTAAAGGCAAGACCCTCTGGCAAGTTAAAGGATTTTTCTCTACAAAAAATAAATCTTTACAATTACACAAAGAAAATTAAGTCAAACTACACCAGGCATGGTGGCTCGCACCAGTAATCCCAGTGATTCAGGAGGCTGAGGCAGGAGGATGGAGAATTCAAAGCCAGCCTCAACAAAAGTGAGGTGTTATGCATCTCAGTGACACTCTGTCTCTAAATATAAATACAAAATAGGACTGGGATGTGACTCAGTGGTTGAGTGCTCCTGAGTTCAATCTCTGGTACCCCTCCCCAAAAGAAAAGAAAGTCAAACAATTCTTTAACTATAAGAAAACATAAATTAAGCATAAACCAAATTTCTCTATCCTTAGCAAACTTTCACAATTTAGATGTTCTTAACCAAAATTACTTTTCACATGTCAATGGATGACATAGTCCTAAGATGCCTTATAAAAATATGTTGTTCATAATGGGTGGGTACTTTTTCAATGGTCATGCCAAACTCAAGGCCATATAGGCTTGAAGTAGGCAAATGAATCCCTGCTTGGGAATCATTTCAAGGACCAAACTCTGTAATACTCCATGAACAATACAAATATTTCAAAGATACAATTTTAAAGAATGGATGATGGACTCCCTCAACACCCCAACCAAGAAAGAAATCAATGGGAGAGAATCTTGTTGGAATCTCCAATTTTGCTTGTAAAGTAGATAGATGCAGAGTGAGAGAAGTCGATCAAACACAGTTTTCTCTTTCTTTTGCACATTTATGGATATAATTTAAAATCAAGTTAAGTTCCCTTCAGTTTTTACTGTGTAAAAATGAAAAGAATGGATTTTTATTATATTTTATTTTTTAGTATTGATAGGAGAAATGAGCAAATTGAAAAGGGCCAAACTGAATTTACCAACAAACCAAAGATCTGGCAATTTGACACCCTGTTATGGGAAATCCTAAGTATTTCAGAGACATTGTTAAGAACATTCTAACATTTCTATTTACCTCTCTCCTATAATTAAGGATTTTATGATATAACTCAGTCCCATTCCATGTAACAGGCCAATAAATCACCACTAGATCCTATAAGTCTTAGCCATTTAGTAACTCACAATAAGTGTAGAGTTTTTTCCCCCATAGTTGATGAGCTATCCAAATAATCGAGAATGAAGAAAACTGGTCATTATAAATGGACTAACACACTATACCTGAGCCATAACAATTTTGAGTCTTCTTGAATCAAAAGGCAATTCCTGTGCATAGGGTACAGTCACCCTAATAACTATTCCTAGTGCCCTGCTCCAGACAGATGAGATTTTAATGGCAAGTTATTTTAATATTTCAATCAGTGGTTTGAGGGGCAGGCACAGTTGAGGTGGGACACACAGAGCATTCTGTGATGGTTTGGCTAGTAGGTGTTCCCCAAAGCTCCTGCCTTAATACAGAAATATTCAGAGGCAAAAAGATTGAATTATGAAAGTTATAATCTAATCAGACCATCCTAGTTTGAATGAACTGATTAGGGGTAACTGTAAGTAGATAGGGCATGGCTGGAGGAGGTGGGTCACTAGAGGCATGTCTTGGAAGGATTCATCTTCCCTTTCACCCTTCTCTGTCTCCTTGCTAACGTGAGGGGAGCAGGACTCCTCCACTACACCCTTCCATCTCAGGCCCAGAGTAATGGAGTCTACCCACCATGGACTACACCTCTGAAACCATGAGCCAAAATAAAATTCCTTTCCTCTACAGAAATTGATCTTGTCAGTATTTTGGTCACAGTGACAAAAAGTGAATAACTACACACTCCTACAGAAAAAAAGTAAGAAAGGTTTATGGCATTGCTCACCAAAAAGAAAGTGAAAGGAATCTTTCTGCTCTAGAGACAAAGATGGTCAGGAAACCTTCATCTTTAGGAGTAGATATGCACGAACACAGCTGTCTACTCCCCAGGAGAGAAAAATGGAATGCATGTTTTCTTTTCTTTCTCCACCCACAGCAAAGAAGCACAGCTGGACTATGGAGTATAGGAGTTCTTAGCAATTCAGGTTGCCATGCGCCATTCCTGCTGATTTCCTAGACTAGAAATTGGGAAGGAGGAGAGGGAAGAGGTGTAATAGGAGAGAGGAGAGTTTTGGGAAGCAGCAATTGAGAACACATGCCTGTCTGAGAACATGGGTCAAAAGGTTACAAAACTCAACTTACCTGGTTACACACCTGAAACTAGAAAAGTTAACCCAGCAGCCTGCTAACTTTTCAGTTCTCCCCATGTAAAGTAGGGCTTCTTGGACAGGTGCCATAGCAGACCTATAAGTTACTGTTCTCTCACCTTCCCTCTCCCTTTTCAGAGAGCTTTGTGTCCAGCTATGCTCTTTCCTGTACCCTTCTCCTGTCAAAGTCTTGTGTGACCTTGCTCATTTCACAGAACACAGCGGATGCATTGCATCTCTGCTTCATACCCACTCTTCGATTCTGCCCAAACTGGAGAGATGGGTACTTGAAGTTACAACAGCCTCTCTCAGCCACAGCCCCAGAGTAGCCTTTTGGAATGAAGGGACACAGGTTCTTATCCTGTTTTCACTACTGTCTCTTCAATCTGGGATAAATTACCCTATTTGAGAGTTTCTGTATCTATCCATGAGAATAAATCCTATCCCCTAGGTTTCTTGTGGATTAAAAGTGACTGACACATGAGAAGCTGAGATTAATCATGAAATCCGATATAATTAAGTAATTTAAAATAAATGTAGAAGAGCACCACAAGAAGACTGAAGTCAGGGGGAAGATTTTGTGTATGAGGAGAAGCAGGAGTAGAAGACCAAATGATAGAGAATAAAGGAAGCCCTCTAACTATTTTGAATCCACAATCGTGGTTTTAGATGACAGTGTAGTTAAGTCAGTACACAGAGGATTAAACTGTATCAAATATCCAGAAAAAAAATATACATGTAGTCAAAAGGAATACTGCTGTTGATGAAGGGTTCCATGTGGAGGGAGCCTGCTGAGCATAATGCTCTGAAAGGGACTCATCTGATTGATGAGTCCAGAGGAATGGGCTGATCATGCTCAGTTCCCTTTTATTCCTGGTTCACGTGTGTCCCTCTGAGAGCAGTTGGCTGCCTTCTCTCACCCCAGCCCTTCCTCAACCCACAGACAATGGGCTTTGGTCCAGCATAGCCAATGGCTAGGTGGCAAAATCTGATTAAATAATCCTACAACTGAGCCTTTATGAGGAATAAAGGTGGCCTATCTTCTTTACCCTCATTTTCTTACCTTCCTTTGCACTTGGCAGGACAGAGGGTTTTAATGGGCCCCCTTCAAGGGAACCCAACTTGTAATGGTATTTGTGGATACTGGAAAACAGAAGGGAAAACTCAAAACTAATCCAGTTATATCAAAGCAATACTAATTTGAATAACTAGCAGAAAATATCATTATGACACGTACAATAATGATGAATAGTATCACTAATGTAGACCATCTTAGTTTTTTTTTTTTTTATTTTATGCAACTACAACACTAAATGTATTTCAATGTACTTAGGCTTCCTTTGCTCTCCTAGTACTCAAACATTACAAAATTGAGAGGCAATGGTTACCTCATGAATGGATGTCGTTTAAGCAACTTGGCTTAACTGTAGTTTTTGCCTCCAGCCTAGACCCTCACCCTGTGGGATTTCCTGCACTGACCTGAAGGAAGTTGCTTCATTGCTTAAATAAATTTCATATACATCAAGGGATCTACACCTTCCACCCGAGGGAGGCAGTTATTTAGAGAGAAAGCAGTTTAAAGGTGAAGTTCATCAACAGTGGAAGCACTCAGGATGACCCAGAGGGCCTACTTCTAGGAAAGAAAATAGGATTTTAATTGACAGATTCGATCCCAGGTTCCTCTCTAGGGCCTTCCAATAGAGGTCAGGAACTGTGACACAACCACATGGTTTCAAATCATTTTCAATGCAGTTCACACCTGACCCCCATGAAAAGCATTTCAGTCTGCAATGCCATTCTGTGTCCCTGTCTCAATCACTCTGTCCCACCTCCCTATGTTCAAAACTTTAGTAGGAAAAGTTTACATTGTGTCAACCTCTGTGATTGATTATGCACCTTACCTTTGGACTACTTGAGCCTCAGTTCTGTCCCCCAACATTGATCCCTCTGAGGGAAGTAAATTCCTTCTGATCAGGTATACACATAAAGACTTTCTTGACCCAATTACAGTCAGAAGAAGACTCTGACAAGGATTTACCTTTGAAACTGAGGACGTCAGCAGTTCAGGAGCTCTATTCACTAGGAAAACCCTTAAATTTGGGAGCTGTGTTTTGTTCACTTCTGAATCCCCAGTGCTCAGAACAATAGTTTGATAAATCTTTGAAAATGAATAAAAGACGTGCTTGAAACTTTAAAAGCAAATTTCTTCATTAAAATCTTTAGGAAATGATCATAAATTAACAAGGTATTGATCAAGAAGAATGATTAAAGGGACCTGCTTACATAAGTGTAAGAGACTATGACTTCAACTCAGCCAGGTTTCATTACTCAGAAGTGTTCCTTTGTTTACACTCTTAGAGGGACTGAGCTATTTTCATGTTTGCTGAGTTGGCCTGCTCAGAACAACGCCCTTCCCCAGTGCAGCTTGGGTACTTTGGCCATGCTCTATTTTATCTGGCAACTTTGGGGAAACACTGAACACACACACACATACACCCACACTGCTAAAGTCGAGAGCAAAGCTTTCCTTTGACCACTGTGATTGTTCAGGTATGATCCGCAAGGCAGAGGCTGAGTCTAGGCCAATGGATGTGAAAAGCTGCTTCTTGGAGGTTTCTAACACACTGCGACTGCTACTAGCATTGTTCTCTCATCCTGTAGGATGGAAACTAAGAAGCATGGAGCCCCTAGAAACTGTCTTCTGACCAGCTGTCTTCTGACCACAGGAGAGGCTAGCCAGCCTTGGAGAAAGCAAGCAGAATGAAAACAGAGAAGATAAAACAAAATGAGGGCATTTGTGAACTGCTGGCCTGAGCCTGACCGACCTCTCTGAGTTCTCAGTTACATGAGCTGATAAACACCTTATTGTTTTAGCCATTTTGAGGTCAGTTTTCTGTTACTTTCACATGACTTAAGTCAATAACTGAAGGGATCAAGGCAGCTTTTAGGAAGATACTATATCCTCACTGAGTAGAGATTTTAACACACCAAGGACAAGTGACCTGCTAGGAACTTTCAGTGCAGCAAAAAGAGTGAGAGAATGCAAAAGCCTTATCACTTCCCAGACTGTGCCCTCACCTCTGCCATTAAGTTCACTCAGTCATTTATCAGCATTCATTGCATGCTAGCTATGACCAAGCCAGTGCCTACAGAATGAATGAAAACATTGTACTTATTCTCAAAATGCTCATCCATAACTATAGAATGCATGTAGGCAAAGGCTTAAAAGTATTTAAAAAATTAAATAGTTATGTTGAGGTATTAATATGGTGCTCACCCCCACAAATTTCCTTTAACTTTATGCCATATTATTTTTTTTGTTCTAATTAGTTATACATAATAGTAGAATGCACTTTGACACATCATACACTTCTCATTTTTCTGGTTGTACATAATGTAGAGTTACACAGGTCATGTAATCATATATGCACATAGGGTAATAATGTCCAATTCATTCTATTATCATTTCTACCCCCATGCCCCCTCTCCTCCCTTCACTCTCCTCTGTCTAGTCCAAAGTACCTCTACTCTTCCCTAGCCCCCCCCTTTTGTGAATTAGCTTCCTCATGTCAGAGAAAACATTCATAAAACCATACTATTTTTAAATAACTGCATAATAAACTAGAGATTAATTAGTAGCAAGTGCCATAATGTGGTATGAAATCTAACAAAATAATATCTGTGACACTTTTTGTGCAACACAAAGCCCCATGTACCTAATATTTTATAAATAATAAAAGTCAACTTTTTTTTTTTTTTTTTTTGGTGGTGCTAGGGATTGAACCCAGGCCTCATGTATGCAAGGTAAGCACTCTACCAACTGAGCTATATCCCCATCCCTAAAAGTCAACATTTGTTGGACATCACCCTACATCATAGCATATGCTGAACATTTTATCTACGCTATCTCAATCTCTGACACAAATTTATTATCCCCTTTTTACAGATATTGATGTCAATATGCAGAGAATGTAATTAACTTACCCCAAATCATACAATGAGAAAACTGAGGATCAGGACTCAGGCAGTCTGACTTCAGATCTTAGACCTCTTGCCAATGTATTATTCTGCTGAAAGACTTCACACAGTGTGGGAAATAGAATAGAGGTCTCCCAAAGATGTCTATGTCCTAGTCCCCAGAACTCATAGATGTGTTAGAACACATAGCAAAGGAGAACTAAGATTGCATATAAAATTAAGGTTGTTAGTCATTTAACCTGGAGATAGTGTTATGGTCTAGATCTCTAGTGTCTCCCAAAGTCTTATGATTAAATGCTTGGTCCCCAATGCACCTATGTTCAGAGGTGGGGCTTTGGGGAATTGATTGAATCATAAGGACTCTGACTTCATCAGTGGATTAATCCATTGGAGTGATTCATACTTTGAATGAACAATTAAAAGGTAGTGGAAAGTAGAGAAGCCAGGATCTAGTAGAAGGGAGTGGGTCCTTGGGGGCCTGTGTTTGGGGACTATTTCTTGCTGGCACCTTGATTTTAACCCAGTGAGACTCTTTCTATTTTTGACTTCTGACTTCCAGAATTGAAAAATAATAAAATTATTTTAAGTCACTAAGTTAATGGTATTTTGTTATAATAACAATGGGAAACTAATGCATAATACACATATATATTCACATCATATGTTATAAAGAAGGGAAAATTATTTTCCTTTACCCAAGTTAGGTTAATTGGTGGGATGGACTCCTGTAACAAAGATAGATTATCCATAGAAAAATAGGCAGATGTTTATTAACATGTCTATTACACTTAGGGAATCAGTAATTCACCAAAAGGGGGTTCAAATTCAAACTTACATATCATATTCAACAAAAAACAATAAATTTTTAGAGAAGTTTAAGACATTGAGTCTCTAGGGGCAGCAAATTGTAGGGAGGTAGATAAAGGCAGTTGGTGCCATTTCCAGGTTGATGAAGTTCTAGAGCTGTCTTTGGTGGTTAACCTGTGACTTCCCTGCTAGAGAGGGAAGGCTGGCCATTTTTGCCCTCGTCAACTTATGTTCTTCTTTTAGGCAAAAATAAATAAATAAATAAGCAAGCAAACAAATAAATAAATAGAAATAAAAATAAAAAACAAAGGTTGGGAGATGCAGGCAGTCTTTCCTTTATGCTTGTACTTGTTTTCAGTTCTTTCTTTTAGAAGAAAGAGACATCTGGGGTGATATTTTGGGGTAACATATTCTGATTTCCTTTCATAAGTGAAAGGTGAATAAAAGGAGAAGTCCCCAAAATACCACTGTGAAAAGTGATACTGATATTTAACCCTGTAGCCAAGCACTGTGGTACATGCCTATAATCCCAGGGGCTCTGGAGGCTGAGGCAGGAGGATGGCAATTTCAAAGCCAGCTTCAGCAACTTAACAAGACCCTAAGCAACTCAGTGAGACCCTGTCTCTAAGTAAAACACAAAAAAGGGCTGAGGATGTGACTCAGTGGTTAAGTGTGCCCCTGGGTTCAATCCTCGGTGGGGGTGGGAGATAAGCATTGGCCTTGAAAACATGAGAATTTGGTTATGATTCAAATACCAGAAGATTACCCAGGCTTTCTGTGAACTGGACACGGGGCTGTAGAAGGACTAAAAGCTAGAATTGGAAAGAAGCCAACACAATTCTGAGCACTCACCTGAGGATCTCCTGTCTTTTATCTTCATAAACTCTTAAGGGAACACAGAAAAATCAAACTCAACTCAGAAAAAAAAAAGCTAAAGTTTATGAATATTAAGAATGTCCCATAATTTGAATGCATCAATAGAATCTGCTAAATGGAAATTCTGTACCCTTTAAGAAGTGAGATCTTTATATCCAAATTTTTAATGTAAGAAATTTTTTATCCTGTGGACAATTTTAGAGTTTTGGTCTCTGCATGTAAACATTCTTGCTCTTGCTCTTGCTCTCACTCTGCAGAGATCAAGTTCAAGCAGAATAGCATTCAACCAAAAGAAGGAAATAGACTGATTTATGTTCATGGTACTGAGCACTGCATTTGCTACATGGGCTACTTCTCAAGAGGAATATAGGTATTCAAAATGGCTTTCTCTGGGGCTTTGATTCAGATCTGCATATCAAGGTTTCACCCTTTCCCCGGGTGACCCATTTGTCTGAGGGAGGCATTCAATTAGACTGCCAGAGCAAATTGATTCAGTATTGACCAGGAAAGTCTTCACACTTGAAAGACATATGATGCAGAGGTGGAGATGTCAGCACCACGAGTCAATACTCCAAGTGCCAGGGCCCAGATGATTCAGGAATATGAAATGAGGAAGGGTCCTCCCCGGGCGTTTAGAGCCAGGAACAGAAAGCATGTTCTTCCTCTTAAAGAGGAGACAGAATGGGAGGGAGGAGCTCTTGAAAACGTGCTCTAGTAAAGCTAAGAAACTGATTCCCATCCTCTGCTAGTAGAAAAGGAGAATAAGGCAAACATTTCCTTGTTTCAAGAAACAACACCAGGATATGAGGTTTCAATAATCTAATTTCTCAAGATCATTGCTCAGAGAATACCCTGCTCTTTTTAAATGTCCTGCTCCATATGCCCTCTCCTGCCACCCTGCTCCCTCTCTGGACCACAGTCTGAGATTGATCAGAACTCTGTCTTCACATCCTTCACACACTATATCTATCTTTATAAACAGAAGATAAGTGCTTAGTTATTTTGGAATTGAGCCCCCTTACATCTAAGAGCATCAAAAACATGATCCATCAGAGACAGCAAAATAAGTGTTGATCAATGAAAAATTCGCCTTATTTAATATAAATTTGGTACTTAGATTAAAGGGCAGAAAGGACTCAAGTTTGTGGTATCCAATGCTCGTTTTAATCTTTGCTGTTTCTCAAATAGTGGCTTTGATTTGTTGGAATGTTTTACAACCATGAATATGTGACAGAATAAATTAAACCCTTACTGCCAATCATCCCAAGTACCCACTATATATAAAATTGTCCTCCATATCCAGCTTGAAAAAAATCATAAAATTGGCTCTATTAAGATAACTAGGACCCCCCCACACATACACTTCATTTTAAGGTTTAGCCTCTATATATCTATAGTACTTCGTTGTTATTTATATTTTCACATTGTTAGAAAAGGGTGACCGTTTTTATTGAGTGGCACACACATCATTTAAGATATGTAGTTTCTAAATGTCACTGGTGAAAGCTGAAATCCATTATCTTTTACTCACAGAAATGAAGCCCATCATGCTGTGCACTTGGAGAAAAGAATAAAGAGGTTTAAACCAGAATCTGCATAATCCCAGGTAGAGGAGGCGGCAGCAGCAGGGGGGAGAGAAAGCATCATCTCTAATATGCAAACCATGAAGAAGAGCAGCATATATTACACATCAGGCCATTTGAATGCAGAGTACCCAATAACATGTTTAAGTAAGTACATATGTTGCCATGAGTCAGTCCAAAGCATGGGTAGTCACTTGCAGAATCATTTGATCAAGTCCAACAGACACAAATATGCACAATTCTACAATTAAGAAAACACAAAGCTGGGGTTGTGGCTTAGTGGTAGAGTGCTTTCCTAGCAAGTGTGAGGCACTGGGTTTGAGCCTCAGCACCACATCAAAATAAATAAATAAAATAAAGGTTATAAAAAAGAAAGAATACTTTAAAAAAGAAAAGAAAACACAGTGGTAGGTCCTTCTGTTTTCATTTGGAAAGAAACATCAGATAAAATTTTTAAAATCTACCTTTAATGCTATCCAAAAAGATTCTCTCCCAAGAACACTTCTTTCACTTATTATTTCTTTCCAAATAAATTTCAAATATTATTCGTATTTCTATATAAAAATTATTTCAAATATTAAGTAAGAGGGACAATAAGAAAATGAGTGAACACATATTCTTAGGTGACAAGAAGAATGACCTACACATTCCAGAACCCTGTCAAACAAAAAGAGAGAAGGGGAAATGTTTCTTCAAGAATTCATTCCTTGGTGCTGGGGCTGCAGCTCAGTGGCAGGGAGCTTGCCTAGCATGCATGAGGCACTGGGTTCAATTCTCAGCACCACATAAAAATAAACAAATAAAATAAAGGCATTCTGTCCATCTACAACTACAAATTTTTTTTTTTTTAAAAAGAATACATTTCTCCTAGCTACAACACATTCTTAAACCATCATTTTAACTCAGTAACTGGTACTGTGCACTAAAATAGTAAAAATGAAGACTATGTAAAAAACATGGAAAAGAGTCTATAAAATGCAAAAAGGAAAGGAAACATAGAATGTGTCTATATACTATTATTATAACTATGATAAAACTATTTATACCTGTATAAGAAGTTCAAAAAAGACCATATTATTCACAGACATGAAAATAGCAATTATTTTTTCTGTGGAAGAGTGATGGCAGTTAAGGACAGATTATTTTTTTTCTTTTTCTGTTTTTTTTTAATTTATTATTTATCTTTATAATTAGCATTATTATTTTTCATTTAATTCAAATGTTTTAAAATTTTTTATTTTAAATGCCCAAAAGGATGACAATTCTTGATGTGGTCCATAAGACAGCACCCCAAAATATGACTCTAGAAGACCAGAATACGCTACCCCCAAATATACCTTTTTGACATAAGAAATATTTTGAGCTGCTTATTTTGAGAAACAGCAGATGGAGGAGTAGCTGTGAAAAGCTTTTGTAAAGAAAGCTTGTATCTACAAAGGAAATCTCCTTTGTAAGGACTTCTCGCTCTTGAACAGTTGAAAGATGAATAATACCATCATAATTACCATCATCATTCAGAGAACAATGCTATTTAAGCTTGAAGTCTAAGACAACTCTTCAAGGTTTAACTCTAATGAGAGATTCACTCATTTCCCTGAGTTATATCCCGTGTATAATGGAGATATACATCTTATTAATCTTCTGTTTGTTTTTCTCTTGTAAATTTGCCTTTTGTTACAGGGGTCTGTCCCCACTAAGAACTGTGGAAAGTGAAAGATAAAATATTTTTTCCCCTGCACTCTAAACCTGGAACCCCAACTTTTTTTTGCAGGGTAAATTATTTTTATAAAACACTGAATTCACAAGGCCAGGAGAAAATACTACCAACAGGGGCTTAGTATATCTGAAACTCAGTACTTGCTCATTCATAAATTGGCAAATGCCATACCTGTTTGGGAGACTTTGGGAAGAAAGAGCTTTAAAAAAGGGGGGGGGGGGCGAGGGGGGAGAAATACAGAGTTTACCTATGGCCACTGCTCTTTCCTGGACATTTTCTCATAGCAATATGATTAAAAAAAAAAAAACTACCTTAGTGGATCAGGTTAAGCCCAAATCACTTTGGGAAATGTTAAGAAATCAGTATAAAGAACTCCTCCCTTCCTTACCTCAATATCTATTAGCCTTGGTCTATACCAGGTTAAGCAGTTCTTCTCTTTCCAATAAAGTGTTCAAACTCAGCTGGATGAAACCTAAGAGCAGGAGTAATAGTTGAGTCTTTTTTAACATTTGAATAAGTGTGAGTAAATGTGATACTCAAAAAAAAATTAATAGCAATTGTAGAGCAGGCATCACAGAATGGTATGTTCACTGCTCTCAGGGTTCATATCCTTTGTACTATCTTCTTGACAACAAAGACAAGATCTCACCAACTGACTCACCAACAGAGATTCCATCAGTGGTAACAAAATCAGAAAAGATGTCTCATTTTTCTTCTGGGAAATAATTGTGCAAAATACAGCACTTCTGATTAAAAAAAAAAAAAAAAAAAAAAAAAAAAAAAACAGGGCTCTTTTTTGTCTAGACACAAATTAACCACATGGACACAAAGGGAAAAGGTACTGAAATGAATGATACTGATAGGTAAACAAGATGCCAACAAGCACAGAAATGTTAGTGAGGTCAGCAAGATGGCTGACTGGAGGTGCCTGGTGTGCTTTCCTCCACAGCAAAGGACCTAAATAAAGGGACGACAGCAGCTATTTGACAAATGTGCTTGAGGAGGCACAGAACCAGAGTACAGGGGGAACGGACAGAAACATTGTGGAGCATGGAGATTCATGATGGCCTGATAAAGATCTAAGCACATGGGATTCACCATTCAGTCTCTTGAGATCAATCCCAAACTAATAGACGCTTTGTCAGGGAAAGGGTAAACAGCAATCACCCCAAAGTCCACACTCACCCTATGAATGTCTGAAACACTGCTGCTGGAGAACACTATATAGGCCCTGCACTCCATCTGGAGTTTTGCTAGGTTACCACACCACTGCACTGCCTCAGAGAAATAGCCAGGTCCATGATGTACTCTGCCCTACCCAGGCTCCTACTGTACCTAAGATCCTCCCACCCAGGATTCTGTGAAACAACAGGCACCTATTCCCAGAAGAACCAGTGATCTACCACCACAACCCAGCCAGGTGGCCTTGTCCCCCTCCCATGGCCCTGGGAAGCCCCTTGGCAGCTGACCCTAAGCCATTCAGGCTGCAGAGTCTCCCAGGAAGTAGGTAGATAACCCAGCCATCCTTCTGCAGCCCCAAGAAGGAGTTAAGTACCCCATTCTCAGAAGCTGAGCCTGCTGAGGCCCTGAGAAGCAGTCAGGTGGCATTGACCAATGGCCACAGGCTTTAGTCAGCAGCTAGTCACATTTTCTTGAGCAGGTCAGCCCCTGAGACCCAGAGAAGTAATCCATAGAGCCCCAAACACTGACAGGTGCCTTGTCTTGACCCATAGGTACAGCCCAGCTTCCATGTAGACTTCAGACACTGATAGGGGTCCCACACCCACAGTTGGGTGTACTTTCTCCAGATCAATCAGTGAACCTATACTGAGGCCAGCATTACTTTTATTCCAAAAGCAGACAAGGACACAACAAAAAAAGTAAACTATAGACCAATATCCCTAATGAACATAGATGCAAAAATTCTCAACAAAATACTAGCAAATCAAATCTAACAGCAAAAATACAAAAAATGATACAACATTATCAAGTGGGATTTATTACAGGGATGCAAGGTCAGTTCAACATCAAATAAATGTAATACAACAGAATGAAGGACAAAATCTACATCTCAATAGATGCATTTGATAAGTTCAATATCCTTTCATGATTAAAAAAAATTAGGTATTGAGGGAATGTACCTCAAGACAATAAAGGTTATCTATTACAAACTAACAGCCAACATCATATTAAATGGGGAAAAGTTGAAATCATTTCCTCTAAAATAAAAAATAAGAATGTACACTTTCACTGATCCTGTTCAATATAATATGGGGAGTACTTTTCCAGAGCAACAAACCAAGAAAAAGGTTTAGAGGGCATTCAAATAGGAAAGAAGAAAGTCAAATTATCCCTGTTTACAGACAACATGATTTTATATAGAAAAACCTAAAGATTACACACACACACACACACTCACAACAAAACCACATCATAATTAATAAATTCAGTAAGGTTATGGGATACAAAAATCAACAAAATATATCATTTTTTTAATACATCAATCACAAAATTTCAAAGAAATCAAGTATCCCAACCACAATAACTTAAAAAAAATTAAGCTTAGGAATACATTGATGCATTCAAAATTTAACAAATAAAGTTTATGTAGTGAAATTTACAAAATAATGTTAAAAGAAATTAAAGAAGACACACAAAAGAATGAAAATACATCCTATGTTCATAAATTGGAAAAATTAACATTTTATATGTCCATACAACCCAAAGCAATCTAAAGATTCAGTGTAATATCTATCAAAATACCAATTACAGAAAGGGAAAAACTCCTTAAATTTGTATGAAACCAGGCTGTAGCTGTAGCTCAGTAGTAGAACACTTGCCTTGCATGTGTGTGACACTGAGTTTGATCCTCAAACCACATAAAAATAAATAAATAAAGATATTCTGTCCATCTACAACTAAATACATATTTTTTAAAAATTTTCTACAAAACCACAAAAGACCCCAGCTAGCCAAAGCAATTCTGATCAAAAAAAGAACAAACCTGGAGGCATTACAATTACTGATTTTGAAATATACTACCAAGCTATAGTAATGAAATCATCATAGTACTGACAATCATGTGAAAAAGAAACAATGAAACAGAAGAGAGAACTCAGAAATAAAGTCATATTTATAGTCAACTGATTTTTGACAAAGGCAGCAAGAACATACACTGGCAAAAGGAAAGTTTCTTTAATAAATGGTGCTGAGAAAACTGGATCTATGTGCAAAAGAAACAAACTCACCACATATCAAAATCAACTGAAAGTATATCAAAAACTTAAATATTAAGACCCCAAACTATGAAACCACTAGAAAAAAATATAAGAGAAATACTTCAGGAAATTGGTCTGGGCAAAGATTATGGGAATATGATCCTAAAAGCACAGGCAACCAAAGTGAAAATTGAATGGGATTACAACCAACTAAAATGCTACCATACAGCAAAGAAAACAATCAACAAAATGAAGAAACAATCTACAGAATGAAAGAAAATATTTTAAAACTATTCATCTAACAAGGGTTGAATTTCCAGAATATTTAAGTGTTATGATTTGGATATGAGGTGTCCCCCAAAAGCTCACATGTGAGACAATGCAAGAAAGTTTAGAGGAAAAAATGATTGGGTTATAGCCTTAACCTGATCAGTGAGTTAATCCCTCATGGGGATTAATTAAATTGATGGTAACTGGAGGCAGGTGGGTTGTGGCTGGAGGAAGTGGTTCATTGAGGGCATGGCTTTGGGGTATATATTTTGTATCTGGAGAGTGGTGTTTTTCTTTCTCTCTGCTTTCTGATCATGATGTGAGCTGCTTCCCTCCACCATACTCTCCTACCATGATGTCCTCCTGCTTCACCTTGAGCCCAGAAAAATGGAGCCAGCCTTCTATGGACTAACACCTCTGAAACAGAAAACCCTCAAATAAACTTTTCTTCCTCTACAACTGGTTGTGTCCCTCTACAACTGGCTGGGTCCCTTAGTCACATCAGCAACAAAGCTGACTAAAACATTAAGGAACTCAAATAACTCAAAAGCAAAATCATCATCAATGTCATTGTCATCATCCTCATTAACTGATTAAAAACCAGGTAAACAATCTTTCTCAAAAGAGGATGTACAAGTGACCAGGAAGAATCTGAACAATGCTCAACATCACCTATCATCAGGAGAATGCAAATCAAAACCACAATGAGATCACCTCACTACAGTTAGAACAGCTATTATGAAACACCACACACACACACATATGTGTGTGTGTGTGTGTGTGTGTGTGTGTGTGTGTGTGTAAGAATGCAGAGAAAGAGAAACTCTCAGACACTGTTGGTAAGAATGCAAGCCAGTACAGCCTTTATGGAAAACAATATGGCGGTCCCTCAAAAAAACTAGAAATAGAATTACTATATAACCCAGAAATCCCACTGCTGAGTTTATGTCCAGGAATTGAAAATCTGGAAAGGAACTAAAAATCAGTATGTCAATGAGACATGCGCACTTGCGTGCTCCTTGCAGTACAGTTCACAACAATCAAGATATGGAGCACATTAATTGTAATGAATTAATTTGTAATAAATTAATTATATATATATGTGTGTGTATATATATACATACGTATATATATATATGTATATATATATACATATATATGTATATATATACATATATATATGTATATATATATATATATATATATATATATATATATATATATATACATATATATATGTATATATATATAAAATATTTATTTTTCAGTTTTCGGTGGACACAACATCTTTGTTTGTATGTGGTGCTGAGAATCGAACCCGGGCCGCACGCATGCCAGGCGAGCTCGCTACCACTTGAGCCACATCCCCAGCCCAATAAAATATATTTAGAAAAAATCGAAACTTGATTAAAAACTCAACATATTTGTTCACAGTATGGATAGAATATTTTAAAACTTGAACAAAATATCTGAAAGTAGAATGGGAAAAACAATATATATACAAAGAACAGATTAAACAGAGCCTATTAATTCTTTCCAATGATTAATTTACAAAATTATAAAAAGCAAATGAAAACTTTTGAAGACAGGTAAAAACATGTAGCTTGTTATGTATTTATCAAAATAAAACTGAAGGGCAACCAACCTATTGAACAACATAATCCTTACTGTTGCAATACAGTTGTGGTAGAGATAGCATGGCTCACCAATCATTCTATCTGCTCCCCAAAATAAGAAAAATTCAGTCTAGTTATTAGGTCAGTATTTGAAAGACAGCATCTAAATTCAGAACATCTTTTACACAAGAAAATGTTGTATTAAACCACTAAGATTTAGGGGTGATATATTCCTACAGCATGACCTAAACTAAAACAACAGTCAACTTTTCTTTCTCTTAATATGGCAAAAATTGATAATTGAAAAATGCTAATTAATATAAATATTTTGAATATAAAAAGAGAGCAAGGGGTATCCTAAACATTTAGGATTTTAGTACACATTTTATCAACTTGATATTAATTAGTGCTCAATGGCAAAAGAACTCCATGGTCAAGTAAGTTTGGGACACAAAGATACTGTATACCTTCCCAGAAATTTAAAATATTAAGTTGTATATTAAAGATTCCTACATGATGAGATCTGCCAACACCAACCTGCCTGGGACCCAGATCCACAGTAGGCCTGGGGCCATCCTACAACTGACAGACACCCCTTGGAGCTCAGGCTCTGGAACAGAACCACCTCTTAAGACCAGCAGACCACCACAGGAGCCTAGGCTTGACCCAGATCCACCCACACCAATATACACAGAACCCAGGCCCAGGGTAAGTCCAAGTTCCCCGCAACCCCTCACACACCTGGGAACCCAAGCCTAATCGTCTTGGGTCACTGCAGTCATTGCCATAGACCTCCCCACACAGTTGCCCCTACCTTTTTGACAACAGACAGGGCTTAGAAGCAATTGCATCTCAGAACAGGCATCCCAAAGGGAGTGTGAGGCCCACCCTTTCAACCCCATCTCTGTAAGACATTGCATCCATCTTGGGGCACCTCCATTATTATCTTGAGTTACCTTGGCTATTGCCGCCACCACCTTTAGTTGTATGTAGTAGCATACATTGAGGGACACCAGCAGGGTTTGGAAGCCCAACATCAAGGTGAGGTACAATCTGCACGGGTACTACAAGAACATAGGGTAGAAACTGTAATATCTCAGATCCACACTGCAAGAAAGGAAGACACATAGACATCATGAAAAAACAAGGGTGGAAAGTGCCCCAAACAAACCAGGACACTATAATAACAGAACCCATGGACAGCGAAGTTGATGAAATGTTAGAGAAGGCATTCAGAAGGTTCATAATTAAAATGATCTGTGAATTATTGAATGACAGAAATAAGCAAACACAGGCAAAAATTGATCACTCCAACAAAGAGATAAGAGAGCAAAAACAGGTAGTAAAAGATTACTTCAAGAAAGAGATAGAGACTCTGAAAAAAAAAAGTCAGAAATCCTTGAAATGAAGGATATAATAAACCAAATAAAAAACTCAACAGAAAGCATAACCAACAGACTAGATCACTTGGAAAAAAGAACATCAGATAATGAAGACAAAGTACACAATCTGGAAAATAAAGTTGACTATACAGTGAAGATAGTAAGAAACCATGAACAGAACATCCAAGAATTATGGGACAGCAACAAAAAACCAACTCTAAGAGTTTTTGGGACAGAGGAAGGCACAGACTTTCAAACCAAAGGAATGCACAATCTCTTCAATGAGATAATAGCAGAAAATTTCCCAAGCATGAAGAATAAGTTGGAAAACGAAATACAAGAGGCTTACAGGACACTAAATGTACAAAATTACAACAGATCTACACTAAGTCACATTATAATGAAAATACCTAGCATACAGCATAAGGATAGGAATATATATATATATATATATATATATATATATATATATATATATATATATATATATCAGCAGAATGCATTACAATTCTTATTACACATATAGAACACAATTTTTCATGTCTCTGGTTGTATACAAAGTATATTCACACCAATTTGTGTCTTCATACCTGTACTTTGGATAATAATGTTCATCACATTTAATCATCATTTATAACCCATGTTGCCTCCCTTTCCCTCCAAACCCTCTGCCCTATCTAGAGTTCATCTATTCTTCCCATGCTCCCTCTCCCTATCCCACTATGAATCAGCCTCCTTATAACAAAGAAAACATTCAACATTTGGTTATTTGGGATTGGTTAACTTTACTTAGCATTATCTTCTCTAACTCCATCCAGTTACCTGAAAATGCCATAATTTTATTCTCTTTTACTGCTGAGTAATATTCTATTCTCAATGTATATATGCCACATTTTTTTTATCCATACATCTATTGAAGGGCATCTAGGTTGGTTCCACAGTTTAGCTATTGTGAATTGTGTTGCTATAAATATTGATGTGACTGTGTCCCTTTAGTATGCTCTTTTTAAGTCCTTTGGGTATAGACCAAGGAGAGGGATAGCTGGGTCAAATGGTGGTTCCATTCCCAATTTTCCAAGAAATCTCCATACTGCTTTCCATATTGGCTGCATCAATTTGCAGTCCCACCAGCAGTGTATGAGTGTGTCTTTTTCCCCCATCCTTGCCAACACTTATTGTTGTTTGTCTTGACATTCTGACAACAGTGAGATGAAATCTTCTGGTGGTTTTGATTTGCATTTCTCTAATTGCTAGTGATAATGAACACTTTTTCATATATTTGTTGATTGATTATATATCATTTTCTGAGAAGTGTCTGTTCAGGTCCTTGGTCCATTTATTGATTAGGTTATTTGGTTTTTGTTTTTTTTTTTTGTTTTTTTTTTTTTGGTGCTTAGCTTTTTGAGGTCCTTATATACCCTAGAGATTAGTGCTCTATCTGATGTGTGAGGGGTAAAAATTTGCTCCCAAGATGTAGTCTCTCTATACACCTCACAGATTGTTTCTTTTGCTGAGAAGAAACTTTTTAGTTTGAATCCATCACATTTACTGATTCTTGATTTTAATTTTTATGCCATAGGAGTCTTATTAAGGAAGTTGGGGCCTAATCCCACATGATGAAGATTAGGGCCTATTTTTCTTCTATTAGATGCAGGGTCTCTGATTTTATTCCTAAGTCCTTGATCCATTTTGAGTTGAGTTTTGTGCATGGTGAGAGACAGAATAAGGATAGAATCTTAAAAGCCATGAGAGAGAGGAATCAGATCACATAGAGGGGGAGACCATTTTGTATCTCAGCAGATTTTTCAACCCAGACTCTCAAAGCCAGGAGATCATGGAACAATATATACAAAACTCTGAAAGAAAATGGATGCCAACCAAGAATCTTATGTCCAGCAAAATTAAGCTTTAGATTTGATGATAAAATAAAAATCTTCCATGATAAACAAAAGTTAAAACAATTTACAACTAGAAAGTCTGAACTAGAGAACATCCTCAGCAAAATACTCCATAAAGAAGAAATGAAAAACAACAATGAAAATTATCAGAGGGAGAGATTACACTAAAGTAAAAAAATAATCAGAGGAGAAACCAAGTCAAGTTAAATACCAAAAATAAATAAAAATGGCTGGGAATACAAATCATGTCTTAATAATAAACCTGAATGTTAATGGCCAAAACTCACTGATCAAACAACATAGACTAGCAGATTGGATTAAAAAAAAAAAAAAAAAAAAGACCCAACAATATGCTGCCTCCAAGACTCATCTCATAGGAAAAGACATACACAGACTGAAGGTAAAAGGTTGGGGAAAATCATACCACTCACATGGACTTCAGAAACAAGCAGGAGTTTCTATCCTCATATCAAATTAAGTAGACTTCAAGCTAAAGCTAATCAAAAGGAATAAAGAAGGACACTACATATTGCTCAAGGGAACCATACACCAACAATACTTAACAATTACAAATATATATGCCCCAAACAATGGAGCATTTATTTCATAAAACAAACTCTTTTCAAGTTCAAGAGTCAAATTGACCACAACACAATAATTTTAGGTGACTTTAACATACCTCTTTCACCACTGGATAGATATTCCAAACAAAAGCTGAACAAAGAAACTATAGAACTAGATAACACAATCAATAACTGACATATATAGAATACCTCATCCTTCAACAAGAGAATACACTTTCTTCTCAGTAGCACATGGATCCTTCTCTAAAATAGACCATAAAGCAACTCTTAGCAAATATAAAAAAAGGTAGAGATACAACCCTGCATCTTATCAGATCATAATGGAATAAAATTAGAAATCAAAGATAAAATAAGAAATAAAAGCCACTCCAACACCTGGAGACTGAATAATATGCTACTGAATGAACAATGGGTTGCAGAAGACATCAAGGAAGAGATTTAAAAAATTTTAGAGGTGAATGAGAACACAGAAACAACATATTGAAATCTCTGGGACACTATAAAAGCAGTACTAAGAGGAAAGTTTATTGCATGGAGTTCATTCCTTAAAAGGAGAAAAAAGTCAACAAATAAATGACTTAACATTACATCTGAAAGCCCTAGAAAAAGAAGAACAAATCTACACCGAAAGCAATAGAAGACAGGAAATAATTAAAATCAGAGCTGAAATCAATGAAATTGAAACAAAAGAAACAGTTGGAAAAATTGACAGAACAAAAAGTTGGTTCTTAAAAAAATAAATAAAACTGATAGACACTTAGCCATGCTAATGAAGAGAAGGAGAGAAAACTGAAACTATTAATATATGTGATGAAAAAGGATATATCACAATAGACACTACAAAAATACAGAAGATAATTAGAAATTATTTTGAAAACTTGTACTCCAATAAAATAGAAAATGTAAAAGGCATCAACAAATTTCTAGAGTCATATGATTTGCTCCAATTGAATCAGAATGATATACACAATTCAAACAGATCAAATTCAAGCGACGAAACAGAAGATGCCATCAAAAGCCTACCAACCAAGAAAGCCCAGGACCAGACCTTTAAAGAAGAACTAATACCAATACTCTTCAATTTATTTCAGGAAATAGAAAAAGTGGGAGTACTTCCAAACTCATTCTATGAGACCAATATCAACCTGATTCCAAAATCAGGCAAAGACACATAAAAAAAAGAAAATTCTCAATAAAATCCTGGTGAATCGAATACAAAAGCATGTCAAAAAAAATTGTGCACCATGATCAAGTAGGATTCATCCCTGGGATGCAAGGCTGGTTCAATATATGGAAATCAATAAATACTATTCACCACATCAATAGACTTAAAGACAAGAACCTTATGATCATCTCAATAGATGCAGAAAAAGCATTTGACAAAGTACAGCATCCCTTTATGTTCAAAACACTAGAAAAACTAGGGATAACAGGAACTTACCTCAACATTGTAAAAGCTATATATGCTAAACCTCAGGCTAGCATCATCCTAAATGGAGAAAAACTGAAGGCATTCCCTCTAAAATCTGGAACAAGACAGGGATGCCCTCTATCACCACTTCTATTCAATTTAGTTCTTGAAATACTAGCCAGAGCAATTAGACACACAAAAGAAATTAAAGGCATAAAAATAGGAAAAGAAGAACTTAAATTATCGCTATTTGCGGATGACATGATAATATATTTAACAGACCCAAAAGGGTCTACAAAGAAACTGCTAGAGTTAATAAATGAATTCAGCAAAGTGGCAGGATATAAAATCAACACGCATAAATCAAAGGCATTCCTGTATATCAGCAACAAAACTTCTGAAATGGAAATGAGGAAAACCACTCCATTCACAATATCCTCAAAGAAAATAAAATACCTGGGAATCAACCTAACAAAAGAGGTGAAAGATTTATACAATGAAAACTACAGAATCCTAAAGAGAGAGATAGAAGAAGATCTTAGAAGATGGAAAAATGTACCCTGTTCATGGATAGGCAGAACTAACATCATCAAAATGGCGATATTACCCAAAGTTCTTTACAGGTTCAATGCGATGCCAATTAAAATCCCAACGGCATTTCTTGTAGAAATAGATAAAGCAATCATGAAATTCATATGGAAAAACAAAAGACCCAGAATAGCAAAAGCAATTCTAAGCAGGAAGTGTGAATCTGGAGGTATAGCGATACCAGAGTTCAAACTGTACTACAGAGCAATAGTAACAAAAACAGCATGGTACTGGTACCAAAACAGGCAGGTGGACCAATGGTACAGAATAGAGGACACAGAAACCAACCCACAAAATTACAACTTTCTTATATTTGATAAAGGGGCTAAAAGCATGCAATGGAGGAAGGATAGCATCTTCAACAAATGGTGCTGGGAAAATTGGAAATCCATATGCAACAAAATGAAACTGAATCCCTTTCTCTCGCCATGCACAAAAGTTAACTCAAAATGGATCAAGGAGCTAGATATCAAATCAGAGACACTGTGTCTGATAGAAGAAAAAGTTGGCTACGATCTACATACTGTGGGGTCTGGCTCCAAATTCCTTAATAGGATGCCCATAGCCCAAGAGTTAATAACAAGAATCAACAAATGGGACTTACTTAAACTAAAAAGTTTTTTCTCAGCAAGAGAAACAATAAGAGAGGTAAATAGAGAGCCTACATCCTGGGAACAAATTTTTACCCCTCACACTTCAGATAGAGCCCTAATATCCAGAATATACAAAGAACTCAAAAAATTAAACAATAAGATAACAAGTAACCCAATCAACAAATGGGCCAAGGACCTGAACAGACACTTCACAGAGGAGGACATACAATCAATCAACAAGTACATGAAAAAATGCTCACCATCTCTAGCAGTCAGAGAAATGCAAATCAAAACCACCCTAAGATACCATCTCACTCCAGTAAGATTGGCAGCCATTATGAAGTCAAACAACAATAAGTGTTGGCGAGGATGTGGGGAAAAGGGTACACTTGTACACTGCTGGTGGGACTGCAAATTGGTAAGGCCAATTTGGAAAGCAGTATGGAGATTCCTAGGAAAGCTGGGAATGGATCCACCATTTGACCCAGCTATCGCCCTCCTCGGACTATTCCCTGAGGATCTTAAAAGAGCGTACTATAGGGATACTGCCACATCAATGATCATAGCGGCACAATTCACAATAGCTAGACTGTGGAACCAACCTAGATGCCCTTCAATAGATGAATGGATAAAAAAAATGTGGCATCTATACACAATGGAGTACTACGCAGCAATAAAAAAATGACAAAATCATAGAATTTGCAGGGAAATGGATGGCATTAGAGTAAATTATGCTAAGCGAAGCTAGCCAATCCTTAAAAAACAAATGCCAAATGTCTTCTTTGATATAAAGAGAGCAACTAAGAACAGAACAGGGAGGAAGAGCATGAGGAAAAGATTAACATTAAACAAAATCAATACCCATAAATCAAAGGCATTTCTTATATCAGTGACAAATCCTCTGAAAGGGAATCAAGCATACCTACCCCACTTATAATTGCTTCAAAAAATTAAAATACTTAGGAATAAACCTAAAAAAGAGGTGAAAGACTTCTACAATGAAAACTACAGAATGCTAAAGAAAGAAATTAAAGAGGACATTAGAAGATGGAAAGATCTACCTTGTTCTTGGTTAGGCAGAATTAATATTTTCAAAATGACCATACTACCAAAAGCACTATACAGATTTAATGCAATTTCAATCAAAATCTGAATGACATTCCTCATAGAAATAGAAAAAGCAATCATGAAATTCATCTGGAAAAATAAGAAACCCAGAATAGCAAAAGCAACGCTTAGCAGGAAGAGTGAAGCAGATGGCATCACTATACCAGACCTTAAACAATACTGCAGAGCAATAGTAACAAAACCAGCATGGTATTGGCACCAAAATAGACCTGTAGACCAACGGTATAAAATAGAGGACACAGAGACTAACCCACATAATTAC
Organism: Marmota flaviventris; assembly: GCF_047511675.1. Lineage (NCBI taxonomy): Eukaryota > Metazoa > Chordata > Mammalia > Rodentia > Sciuridae > Marmota > Marmota flaviventris. Next base: position 65,842,518 of record NC_092504.1, read on the forward strand.
AGTTATCTTGTATTTGACAAAGGTGACAAAATGTACATTGAAGAAAAGATGGTGCTGGGAAAATTGGAAATCCATAGGCAACAAAATGAAATTAAACCTCTATCTCTCACCATGCACAAAACTCAACTTAAAATGGATCAAGAACTTAGGAATTAAACCAGAGACCCTGCATCTATTAGGAGAAAAAGTAGGCTCTAATCTCCATCATATGGGATTAGGCCCCAACTTCCTCAATACAACTCCTAAAGTGCAAGAGTTATTATCAAGAATCAAAAAATGGATGGATTCAAACTAAAGAGCTTCTTCTCAGCAAAAGAAACAATCTGTGAAGTGAATAGAGAGCCTACTAATTGGGAACAATTTCTTACCACATGCACATCAGATAGAGCACTAATATCTAAAATATATAAAGAACTCAAAAAACTAAGAACTGAAAAAACAAATAACCCAATCAATAAATGGGCCAAGGACTGGAACAGAAACTTCTCAGAAGAGGATATACAGTTAATCAATAAATACATGAAAAAATGTTCATCATCTCTAGCAATTAGAGAAATGCAAATCAAAACCACTCTAAGATTTCATCTCACTGTTGTCAGAATGTCAGCTATTATGAAGACAAACAACAATAAGTTGGCGAAGATGCAGGGGAAAAGGCACACTCATACATTGCTGGTGGGACTGCAAATTGGTGCAGCCAATATGGAAAGCAGTATGGAGAATCCTTGGAAAACTGGGAATGGAACCATGATTTGACCCAGCTATCCCATTCCTTGGTTTATACACAAAGGACTTAAAAACAGCACACTACAGGGACACAGCCACATCAATGTTTATAGCAGCAGAATTCACAATAGCTAAACTGTGGAACCAACCTAGATGATCCTCAATAGATGAATGGATAAAGAAAATGTGGTATATATACACAATGGAATATTATTTAGCATAAAAGAGAATAAAATCATAGCATTTGCAGGTAAATGGATAAAGCTGGAGAATATAATGCTAAGTGAAATTAACCAATCCCACAAAACCAAATGCCAAATGATTTCTCTGATTTAAGGATGCTGATCCATAATATGCTGGGTGGCAGGGGGAGGATTAAGTGAACTCTAGTTAGGACAAAGGGGAAAAGGTAAGGGAGGGGGCAAAGGGGTAGTAAAGTTGGTGGAATACATGGTCATCATTACCCTAAGTACATGTAAGAAGACTGTACTTTGTGTACAACAAGAGACATGAAAAATTGTGCTCTATATGTGTAATATGAATTGTAATGCATTGTGTTGTCATATATAACAAATAAACATTTTTTTTAAAAAAAGATTCCTACATGAAAGAAATATGCATAGCTGTACTCAATCCAGAATTTGCAAAAAAAAAAAAAAAAATAACCACACTTTCATCAAAGAGGACTTAGAGGGCTGAGGTTGTGGCACAGTAGTAGAGCACTTGCCTAGCATGCATGAGGTACTGGGTTCCATCCTTAGCTCCACATAAAAATAAATAAATAAAACAAAGTCATTGTTACAGCAAATATCCATTGTGTCCATCTACAACTAAAATAATTTTTCTTTTAAAAAAAGAAGACTTAGAAAATCCTTCTTTATTTCTTCTACTCCAAAAGAACTCATTTGCCTACTGATAAAGTCTACACCAGTTACTATTAAAACTTATATGCCTTTCCTAAGCATACATCATCTTGTGAATAGGTGAAGGTGTTGTTGGGAGCAGGGTTTGGGGGGGAAAGTCAAGATGTTTAACAACAATATATCCTGGACATTAACCAATGGAATCAATTCTGGGCCCCAAAAGCCTCTAGGCTTCAATGCTTCAGTTTCTGCATTGTAGGGAAATCCAGGATGCTGAGGGCAGTGGAAAGGGTAGGCACCCAGAATAATGATAAATACCAATTGTTTGCACACCAACTGAGTTTATATCTTATATCTAGTACTAAATGTTAACGCTGATCACATGTAAGCCATAGTTAACTATTTAAAGATTATTATTGGAACATTTCCTTGTCATTATTTGCCTAACAGGTTTAAATCTTGCTTAATATTTTATTTCTTGAGACCTTTTATCTTATAGTGATTCATAAAAGTTCACAGGTATTGAAATCAAGAACAAGTTTATTAAGCATAGGTGATGTGACTGGCACTGTGGTAGGTGCTTCTATAAAATTAAACTAGAAAATGTGTTTTCTCTTTAGTTCAGGACATGCTGAGACATTGAATTAATACATTCTTATAGATTGAAATGCTGAAAATGTAATAGTCTAACTGGACATTTGGCAAAGGTAGTTAAATTTTTTTTTAAGTTTTGTTCCATCTTATTATAACAGGAAGAAAGTCAGATCTATTAGACCTCTTCTTGTATGGAAAACTCTTTGACTTTACTGAAAGAGTATTTGAACACAAATCTTATTTCACTGGTAAAAGAAGCTTATTGAAAGGACATTGTTAAAGGTATGTTACCTATCAAAACAGAAATATGCCAGAATATTCTTTAGAAAATGACTCTTCTCACTACCTGATGTCAAGTTGATAAGACGCATTTTTAAAATTTATGGGATATTCTGGAAAATTATAACATGAGTTTGGAATGGACTGAAAAGGAAGTCAATTAAGTGAACCTTCTAGCCAAAACTGTTATCTGTCTGTTAACAAGATATGTTAAACTGGGGCTGGGGTTGTGGCTCACTGTAGAACACTTGCCTTGCATGTGTAAGACCCTGGGTTCGATCCTCAGCACCACATAGAAATGGATGAGTGAAATAAAGGTATTGTGTCCAACTACAACTGAAAAATAAATAAATATTAAATAAAAGATGTTAAACTGTGTTGAATCCAAACATCCAAGGAAATGTACTATTCATGTGACATTTGAGGGATCCTTAACATTTGAGTCCTCTGGGTGGCTAAATTGATCAATAATGACCTAAAACATTTCTCTCAAAAATCTTAGCCTCTACAAAATGTAATTATATAAATTATGAACATGGCCAAGACTGATACAAGAATCATTTGTGGTTTTGACAGAAAAACTGTCATCACCATTTACCTCCATATCTATTAAAAAGAAGGCAGATATTTGAGGCATTAATTAATCTGGCCTGAATGTCTCCAAACCAAAATTCATTGTATTCCTCCATTTTTACTGATCCTTCTTTACTGTGTTTACATCTCCTTAAATTCTAATTAGGGTTTTTACTTTTCATTCTAATGTAATATACAATCTTAATGGCTAAATATTCCCTCATCATTTATTAAATCTGAGTTTGTTGAAGATATTATCCCACTTGGGTTGATTTTAAATATCCCAATTTATGACCCCTTGTTCCACAGTAAAGGCTAGATCCTGCTATGATAAAATATGATAGAAAAGTTCTTAAGTCAGTTCATGTGTGATTAAGCTACATGTTGTTCAGCCATGGTGATTTTTTTTTTCTATTTAAATTACAATTCACATAGAATTCAGAAAGGACTTTCAGACTATGCAGAATTAGATTTAGAATTCTAACTCAGGGGCACGTCCCTGCGGTAATTAGCAGTTAAAATCAATATGGACCTCTACTGTTAGGTGATTACTGCAATAATCCTCAGTTTTAATGCAATATAGTAGGTGAGGCAGTTTTCACTTATGTAATTTACTCTCCATTATGAATTCTCTTCCTTCAATTGGATTTAGTTAAAATAGTCCTGTTTTACATTCCTCAACAAATGTCAAGGAAACATGGTGTACCTATTTATATGAAAAATCAATAGTTCCATCACCATTTATTAATTGAGTTTGTTGGGAAGAACTAGGATATTAAGGTGAATGGAATTTCTTGTTAACTGAGAGGAAGCCAGAATATAATTAGCTAATGTCTTAAAAAACCTGAAATGCATGCATTTACTCCCAGTTAAACATGAAGTGTCAAACCTTTCTGATACTTCACCTTTGAGAAGGACCAACCCCCCAAACAAATCAGGAGAAGACAGAAACAAAATATTAGAGAATGGAAAGCATAAAGCAGATATGCAAGTGATCCTGACTTAGCAGACCTCAAAAATTTTAATCCTAAGCCAACGGTGAATGAAACCAGTTGATTATTTCCTCACAGTCATGAAAAGCCTCAGTAATGAGAGTGTGTATCCCCAAAAAAGTAGAAAAGTGGACAAGAAAGAAAATAGGAAGATTGGTTGCACATTTATACAAGAAACCCTTAGCCCTCTACATATTCTCCCCATCCTGCAGGACACTGTGGGTGCACTATCTGGAAATGATGAATATGAAGGGTGATGGACTGGGAGATACCAGGGACCCAGAGAGAGCAAGGGCATCATACTAATAATGGGCCGGCTACAAAAAAGAACATACTCAAAGGTACAATTTCCAGATTCGTACTCACCCATGCTTCCAGAACTCACCCAGTTGGACTTAGACTTATTTTTTACCCAACTGGCAAGAGTTTGGGCAATTCCTTTCTGAGGATAAACTAACTAGCTTTAGAGAAAAAAGCCCTAGGTATTAGTTTGTGGAGTAGGGGTTATTAAGAGGCAGAAGCAACAAATGGATTAGTCCAATCATCCTACACTAAAGTGCACTAGTGATAAGATTTTACACACAGAACTTGCAATCACAATTTTAGCAACACCTTCTTAAATATGAAACACACACATACACATACACAGACACACACACACACACACACACACACACATTTTCCAGGGGGAGAAAAAAAAGAAAACTTTTTCAAAGATCACCTGTTTGTCAGCTTTCCATCACCATGATGAAATAACTGAGATAGTTAATTTATAAAAGAAAAGATTTACTAGTTCACAGATCTGCAGATCCAGTCCATGACAGGGCAGATAAATACATTGTCTAGGGTTTCTCCTGAGAGTGCCAGGTGGCAATAGTGGAGAACTCTTGGCAAAACAAACTACTCAATTCATGATCAATAAACCAAAAAAGAGAAAAGGGAAGAGGCTGAGGTCCCTTTGAAGGCTCACCAATAGTGACTTAAGGACTTCCCACTAGGCCCTACCTCCAAAATGCTCCATCCCTCTCCACTAGTACCAACTGGGGACCAAGCATTGTTACCCAGGGACCTTGGGGGATGTTTAACATCCCAACTATAGCAGTCATTAATATGATCTGGGTTATAAAAGAAGATTACACCCAGAACAAATTAAAGGAAAGGATCTATGTGAATGAGGGACTGTCAAAGAGAAAGTGCACCAGACAAGTTCCACAGGCTAGTCTTTATTGAAGACTACTTCAGTAAGAGAAGTTGCACTCAACTCTGAATACAACAGGGTCAGCAGAGATTTACAGCCAATGGACAGGATGAGGGAGTCATTGATTGAAAATTACTAAAAGGGACTTCATTAGGTATCAAGCTTGGGGGAATGGATGAGCAACCTGATGGGTTCTTAAGCGTGTAGAAGATTCTTACTAAACTGTGCTCAGCAGGCCAAGCCCTAGTCAAGAAAAGCTCAGCAGAGCCTGACTAAACTTTGATCAAGGACTCCATTTTTGTCAGCATTCAAAAATCAAAAATTATTTCTTGGGAATTAAAAATATGATAGCAAACAAAAATATTAGTATGAGAATTTAAAAAAAATAAATAAAAATATAATAGCAGATAAAAAGATATGAAAATAGAGAATCAGTTCAGAAGGCCCAAGAGAGGAAGAAATTATAATAAAAACAAATTAAGACTAGGCTGAGACAGGAGGATCGTGAGTTCAAAGCCAACTGCAGCAATGGCAAGGTGCTAAGCAACTCAGTGAGACCCTGTCTCTAAATAAAATACAAAATAGGGCTGGGGATGTGGCTCAGTGATGGAGTTCCCCCTGAGTTCAATTCCTGGTAGCCCCCCAAAAAACTGTTTGCAAAATTGAAGGAATATAACAGATAAAAAGGGCCTCTGGCAAAATGAATGAAGAAGGACCTATGCTAAGACAAATCTTTTAAATTTCAAAGACATGAGAGATTAAAAATAGATCCTAAAAGTTTTCAGAGAGAAATACAGATCTCATAAAAAGAATTGGGGATTCAAACAGAATTAAACTCTTAACAATAATATTGAAAGCTAGAAATTACTCCAACAAGCTTATAAGGGAAATTATTCCAAGTCTAGAATTCTATATTTAAATTATCAATCAAGAAAAATCATAGAATGAAGAAATCTTTATGAAGGACTTAATAAAGTTGGCCTGCATGTCCTCCTTTTCATGGGGGAGACTACTAGAAGATGCATTCTACCACCAGAGGGAATAAAATTAATAGATGAAAATGTGGACTCTAAGATACAGGAGCTCCAAATAGGAGACAGGGAAATGCAATTCTTGGAATGATGATGAATGAAGTTCTCAGAATGACAGATGTCGATTAGGGATAGAGAGGGCAAGTCTAGGAAAGTTTCCACCAAGGGGAAGAAAGAATCCAGTAGATGGACGTAAGTGTGTAAAAGTGGTGAATAACTAATGGGAAAGTCATACTTCTTCTAGAGGGTTCAGCACTATTTGGTAACAGGCATACAGAAAAAAAAATGTTAACTTTATAGAAAAACTCGAAATATTTTCAAGAAAGAAAATGTAGTCATAGTAGACAGCATCTCATAGATAGTGATAAAATCTATACAGTTAAAAGTGTAACCATTAAATATTGATGGGTTTTGGAAGAGTCATACTAGAGAGAGATTGCTGGAAGAATGATATAAGGGTGCTTTCCTGTGATAGAACATGAAAAATGAAAAATCAAAATAGTTGGACAAACATCAATAGACTTAAAAATAAGAACCATATGATCATCTCGATAGATGCGGAAAAAGCATTCGACAAAGTACAGCATCCCTTTATGTTCAAAACTCTAGAAAAACTAGGGATAACAGGAACATACCTCAATATTGTAAAAGCAATCTATGCTAAGCCTCAGGCTAGCATCATTCTGAATGGAGAAAAATTGAAGGCATTCCCTCTAAAATCTGGAACAAGACAGGGATGCCCTCTCTCACCACTTCTGTTCAACATAGTTCTCGAAACACTGGCCAGAGCAATTAGACAGACGAAAGAAATTAAAGGCATCAAAATAGGAAAAGAAGAACTTAAATTATCACTATTTGCAGATGACATGATTCTATACCTAGCAGACCCAAAAGGGTCTACAAAGAAACTATTAGAGCTAATAAATGAATTCAGCAAAGTGGCAGGATATAAAATCAACACGCATAAATCAAAGGCATTCCTGTATATCAGCGACAAATCCTCTGAAATGGAAATGAGGACAACCACTCCATTCACAATATCTTCAAAAAAAATAAAATACTTGGGAATCAACCTAACAAAAGAGGTGAAAGACTTATACAATGAAAACTACAGAACCCTAAAGAGAGAAATAGAAGAAGATCTTAGAAGATGGAAAAATATACCCTGTTCATGGATAGGCAGAACTAACATCATCAAAATGGCGATATTACCAAAAGTTCTCTATAGGTTTAATGCAATGCCAATCAAAATCCCAACGGCATTTCTTGTAGAAATAGAGAAAGCAATCATGAAATTCATATGGAAAAATAAAAGACCCAGAATAGCAAAAACAATGCTAAGCAGGAAGTGTGAATCAGGCGGTATAGCGATACCAGACTTCAAACTATATTACAGAGCAATAGTAACAAAAACAGCATGGTACTGGTACCAAAACAGGCGGGTGGACCAATGGTACAGAATAGAGGACACAGAAACCAATCCACAAAACTACAACTATCTTATATTTGATAAAGGGTCTAAAAGCATGCAATGGAGGAAGGATAGCATCTTCAACAAATGGTGCTGGGAAAACTGGAAATCCATATGCAACAAAATGAAACTGAATCCCTTTCTCTCGCCATGCACAAAAGTTAATTCAAAATGGATCAAGGAGCTTGATATCAAATCAGAGACGCGCTGTCTGATAGAAGAAAAAGTTGGCTACGATCTACAGTCGGTGGGGTCGGGCTCCAAATTCCTCAATAGGACACCCATAGCACAAAAGTTAATAACTAGAATCAACAAATGGGACTTACTCAAACTAAAAAGTTTTTTCTCAGCAAAAGATACAATAAGAGAGGTAAATAGAGAGCCTACATCCTGGGAACAAATCTTTACTCCTCACACTTCAGATAGAGCCCTAATATCCAGAGTATACAAAGAGCTCAAAAAATTAGACAATAAGAGAACAAACAACCCAATCAACAAATGGGCCAAGGACCTGAACAGACACTTCTCAGAGGAGGACATACAGTCAATCAACAAGTACATGAAAAAATGCTCACCATCTCTAGCAGTCAGAGAAATGCAAATCAAAACCACCCTAAGATACCATCTCACTCCAGTTAGATTGGCAGCCATTATGAAGTCAAACAACAACAAGTGCTGGCGAGGATGTGGGGAAAAGGGTACACTTGTACATTGCTGGTGGGACTGCAAATTGGTGCAGCCAATTTGGAAAGCAGTATGGAGATTTCTTGGAAAGCTGGGAATGGAGCCACCATTTGACCCAGCTATTCCCCTTCTCGGTCTATTCCCTAAAGACCTAAAAAGAGCATGCTACAGGGACACTGCTACATCGATGTTCATAGCAGCACAATTCACAATAGCTAGACTGTGGAACCAACCTAGATGCCCTTCAATGGATGAATGGATAAAAAAAATGTGGCATTTATACACAATGGAGTATTACTCTGCATTAAAAAATGACAAAATCATAGAATTTACAGGGAAATGGATGGCATTAGAGCAGATTATGCTAAGTGAAGCTAGCCAATCCCTAAAAAACAAATGTCAAATGTCTTCTTTGATATAAGGAGAGTAGCTAAGAACAGAGTAGGGTCGAAGAGCATGAGAAGAAGATTAACATTAAACAGGGATGAGAGGTGGGAGGGAAAGGGAGAGAGAAGGGAAAATGCATGGAAATGGAAGGAGACCCTCAGAGGTATACAAAAGTACATACAAGAGGAAGTGAGGGGAAGGGGAAAAATAATACAAGGGGGACAAACGAATGTCAGTAAAGGGGGCAGAGAGAGAAGAGGGGAGGGGAGGGGAGGGGAGGGGAGGGGAGGGGGGATAGTAGAGGATAGGAAAGACAGCAGAATACAACAGACACTAGTATGGCAATATGTAAATCAATGGATGTGTAACTGATGTGATTCTGCAATCTGTATATGGGGTAAAAATGGGAGCTCATAACCCACTTGAATCAAATTGTGAAATATGATATATCAAGAACTATGTAATGTTTTGAACAGCCAACAATAAAAAAAAAAAAATAGTTGGACAAACATGCTATTTAGAAATACATAGTGGAAAACATTTCAGTGGCTTAAAGTTTATTTGTTCCAGATACCAGTCTTAAGTGCCACCTGTCAAGCAATACAGAGAAGGTCAGAAAGCCTTATGACTAAAGCACATCCATTCCACAACCAGAGGGAAGCCCAGAGATGGCTAATTCAATTCCCCAAGCCGCTGCTTATACCCCACTTCTAGAGCATGACCCACCTTCCTGAACCCTGGTGCTCCTGTACCTGTACACACTCCCAGAAATACAAAAGAAGGAGGTTTTTTATGGAGATATTATGGGTAGGAAGGCTGGCCTGACAGTCACTTAAGGTCAGCTATATTAGAGATAGTCAAGCCCTCACTTAGAACCAGTCTAACAGTGTGTCACAAGTTCCTGGATCTTACTCCCCATTCATGATTTTTTTTTCTCATACCAATCTCGTAAAAACTAAAAAAGTCATGATGTCACTTGCTAAATCTCCAAAGGAATGAATTAAATTTTCAAACATGATAATTGTAGTCTTTGTATTATCTGAGATTTGCAATGTAAATGATCCCAGTTAAAGTATCAATTTAATGTTTAAAATCTCCTCTCATCCATGTCTGGAAATCTTTGTATCAGTTTTCTGTTATTTGTATAATAAATGACCATCTTCTTAGTGGCTTAAAAACAATATAAGTTGCTTATCATATATCTGTAGGTTGGAAGTGCCACATGGTTATCACTGGGCTAAAATCCAGATGTCATCAGGGCTGCATCCCTTTCTGGAAGTTCTTGGTAAGATCTGTGTCTTTATCTTTTCCAGTTTCTCAAAGCAGTCTTTTTTCCTTTGTTGTGGCCCCCTTTCATCCTCAAAGTCAAGAATATATCCAGATCTTCTCACATCATGCTGACCTCTTCTGTTTCCCTCTACCATTGTTTAAGGACTTCTGAGATTACATTGGGACCATGGAATAACCGACTATTCTCAATATTTCAAGGGCATCTGATTAGCTACCCTAATTTCATCTGCAACTTTAAATCCTTTTGCCATGTAATCTCACATATTCACAGCTTCCAAGGATTAGACATGGACATCTTAGAGTAAAAGGTGAGGGAAAATTACTATGCCTGCCATAACCTTATCAAAATTAATTCCAAAAGCATTCCTTTATAAAAAAAAATGTTGTTCTACAAAATATTTAGCAATATCTGTTATTTCAAAAACTGGTAATGTAATTGAAGTATTACAACAATGGCATTACATTTATGTGTTAGGCCAATAATTAACTTGAACAGATACTGGCAAACCATATCTATAATATCAAAAATATATAGAAGCAATGCCATAGTAATAAAAATATCAATCAATTTGCTGAAAAGAATTATGCCAATTTGGGGGGGGGGCAGGAAACAATGCTGCATAAATGGTATGGATATAGTATTTTTCTATTATTGAATCTCAAAACACTTTGCCAATTTGAATTCATTAAGTCTTCTAAAAAGATAGTCCATTCCCTGCAGGTTGGGTCTCACTCAAAACTCAAGTTCTTTTTCCTATATTGATGTTGAACTTCAATTAAAACCAAATTTCTAGGGAACATTTGCATCATTTGAGATGCTTGTTGAAAATTCAAAGTCCCAAGTGCTACCATCAGAGGTTGTGATTTCATAGGTGGGGGACCCAGAAATCTATATTTTTAAAGTAACTGATAAGATCTCAACAGAAAACACATGACACACTGAAGCTGGGAAAACTTAGGAAAGTTTACTAAAGACAGTATTCCTAAGACATGTGGACAAGGTATAGGGAAACCACAAGGGGTAATGCAGTGCACAGATCTAGTGACACTCTTAGCCTGAAAGGAAAAAGGAAAAGTAATCACCAGAATCCAAGGGGAAGGAGTTGGGTAGAGAGGGTTTCTTTACAAAGGTCTGGCCTTCATTGAGGGATGCAGGTAGCCTGAGAGAATCAGGAGACCAAAACACCAATGTCACTCTTTTCTTTTTCTTGGCTTCTTCTGATACCTCCAATTGACCAAACCTGATAGGAAACCAGAATGATAGGGAGCCCTTTGATATAGTCCATTATAGGTCAGCCTCCTGAGCCACAAAACAGGACAGGGAGTAACTGTGAGCGGGTCTGGGGTGGCAGAATGAAGATAACCTGTACGAGCTGCAATAAAACAGATACCAGAGTGCCTCTCTCCTTCTCTCTCCCTCCCTCCCTCTCTTTTCCTCTCTTTCTCTCTTCCTCCCTCCCCATCCTCTGCCTTCCATGCACAGAGTTTACGAAAGAGACAACCATCCTCTTCCAGAACACTGGGTGCCTCCTCTGAGCAAGGATATGAAAGAGGGTCAGCATGTCAAAAGAAAGAGGTTGTCCCCATGAAGTCATCCACAGAACCTGCAATGTTCTCCTGGCTGTAAAAACAGCAGACTCCACTTACCACTGGAAAAGTTATAGTGCCTGAGGCCAAAGAATCCAGTTGACTGGTAGTGCTGAGATCAATCTGTGTTTCCAGAATGTGTGGAACAAGTGATAGGTGTGAGCTTCATGTAGACCAAGTGGGCCACACAGAGCAGAGCTTCTTGACAAAACAGCCTATAGCAAGAGTCAGTGTTGGGTGGACCTCTGAGAAAATCAGGATAGTGGGAGAAAACAAACTACAGCTGCACTTAGATGTCACTCTGCATGCATGCTTAGTCAATCAATCTGTCATGAAGTATAGGGATCCTGATACAGATTGCCTAGGAAAAGTGTGGCACACTTCTCTGGACTATGTAAATCTCCCTGGGTGTGGTAAAATGGACAAGAAAATAGATGGTTCACATGGCATTCTTATTCTTGGAATTAAGAGCCAGCACAGTGGCACACACCTGTAATCCCAGTGGCTTGGGAGGTTGAAACATGAGGATCGCCAGTTCAAAACCAGTCTCAGCGAAAAGCAAGGCGCTAAGCAATTCAGTGAGACCCTGTCTGTAAGTAAAATACAAAATAGGGTGGGGATGTGGATCAGTGGTCGAGTGTCCCTAAATTCAATCCCCAGTACCCTCCAAAAAAAAAGAGTAGTTAAGAATGTAAGTTCTAGATACAAATTGCCTTTATTGAATCACATCTCTGCCATCTATTGCCTGAGTGATCTTCACTGCAAGTTACCCAGCTTCTTTATGCCTCAAGGTCACCACCTATAAGATAAGCATAATAATAGCACATACTTCCAAGTATTTTGAGGATTAAAAAAGACAATCCTGGTTCTGTGCAGAGTGTCTGGGCCATAGTAATACATACCAGTTTTTATAATTTAAAAAACATTTATAGGATTATTATTATATGCTATCTTTAAATGATTACATGCAAATAACCAAATTTTAGTGTAAAACCCAAATCATCTCAACTCACTCTCCTTTTGTTTTACCATAAATTGCTCAAAACCTGAATGAATACAGACTTTTGATGCATGAGGCTTACTTACTGGCTCTCCTACAAGAAAAAGTGACAGGTTAATTAGTTAATAATCATTTATTAAAAGCTCAATTTGCACAGAAAGCTATGTTAAAAGCAGTGAAAAGCATTATCATTCAAATTGAATAGAGATGTGCTAAGGGGATGTATTGCCCAATGGCATGGTCAGGGGGAATAGCAATTAATAGAAGGCTTCCTACAGGAATTGAGTTTTGAGCAAGATAAGGATAGATTAACTCTCACTAAGACAGTTGATGTGGGAGGCTTTTTAAGTGGGGAAGAATGACCTGGTAAGGGTAGAGAACTGGGAATTAAATGGTCATGAAGTGGCTACTATATACCTCAAGACTCCAGATAGCAGTAGATCAGAGAAAAGAAGTGAGGTCCAAGGAGAAAATATCTCCCTGCTCTAAACCCTCCAACTTCAATCATTGAAGTTCACTTATGCACAAAAATGTGCATCATTGGTAGAAAAACTCCAGTTTCTAAAATGAGGGTTTTCTGAATCTCTTTGAAAAATAAGTAAAAATTGTTACCATAAAGGAGGTCATTAATGATTACTGCTGCCCAAAGTTCAATTATTTCTATGGCTGAACAAAGAACTCAAGGAAGAAGTATGAGAATTAATTATATCTTTCTGCTTTTTAAAAAAATATTTTTTAGTTGTCAATGGACTTTTTATTTTATTTATTTATGTGCAGTGTTGAAGATCGAAACCAGGGCCTCACATATGCCAGGCAAGCGCTGTAACACTGAGCCACAACCCCAGCCCATCTTGCTGCTCTTTTAAGAATTTCTTAGATTCCTATTTTCCTATACTATAAATATGTAAAATTGAGAATACACTCACAATAATGAGTTTATAGGTAATGCCCTTGGAGTGTGATAGACTTGGGGGATGATGAATTCGGCTTCATTCCTTTCTCACTCATCCCAGATCACAACCAGCCCTACTTCTCATCAATGTTAAACTTAAACAAAAATCCATACAGTTTTAAAGAACCAGATGACATGTTTATTTCTGTAGGAATTAGCTTCCTTAAAGAAGATGCAAAATTCCAAAAGAAATTGGGTTGGTTTAATTAGCAACCTCTAGGTTTGAAGTCAACAAAAATCCTAAAAGGCTTTTTACCTCCTATATTTCCATCCTGAATGATTTTTAAGACCAATAAAAACAAGGAGCTATAAAAAGAATAAAAAGCAAGCCCTGCTCACTAAAAAGACTTTCAAAATGCTCAATATGGTAAAAAGGAAAATACCCTTACAATTTTGGTAACAAAACAAATACTTATTTTAAACTAATGATATTGTATGAAATTTTCTTATATAATTGTCTTGTTTATAGGACAAGAGGATAAAAATTGACTCATGGCATATCTGAAATACATAAAAATGATATATACGCTGTCACCATATTTGCAAATTAAGTAATAAGGAAGTAATGTATCCTAAGCCACAGATAGACACATTCAGACAAATTAAATGACTACATTAAAAGAATCCCACAAGCAAGCCACCTCTGGCTAGGGTAGTTTCTTTTATCACAATCTAGTTTCCATTTCATTAACCTTTGGGTCAGAGCCTCCAGAAAACTGTTGGTTATTTCTCAAATGAAGAGATAAATGTGAAAAACAGGAACTGATCAAGGAGGAATTCAAGGAAGATGATGGAAGCTGCAATAGAGCATTTAAATCTCCCCAAGTCTTCCCCATAAGAACAGACACAGCAATTAGAACACTAAACTCATGAGCAATACTTACATCAAATGGTGACATTTAAGTGACTAAGATTTCCCCCAGGAACCTAAAAATGTGAGCAGGTGGAGATAAACCACCAGACCCATAGCCACAAGACCCACATGCTATCAGCTTCCATAGAGGAGGAAAGGGGAAGGAACAAAGAGTATCTGATGAATCCAACATCAGAAATCCACAAAATGGCCAACAAGTACCCAAAGAAAAGCTCAGGGGCCAATATGAAGGCACTGGCTGGGACTCAGGTAAGTTCTGCCTATGCCCATTTGCAGTGCAAGAGGTTCTCAGTGAGGAAAATCTGAAGGGGCCAAAGGAGCTTGGTTCCTAAAAACTCTCAAAACTAACCAGCCAATGATTTCTTCCAGGCAAAAGGCCACAGAAGACAGATTGCTTAGAGTAGATGCCAATCAAGCAGAACAGGGTAAAAGGGACAAAAAGAGAAGATTCAAATAAAAAGCTTAAAAACAAAACCCATATAAATATGATTGATTTAGTCAAGCTCAACTCATCATGACC
The DNA here is from genome assembly GCF_047511675.1 of Marmota flaviventris. Lineage (NCBI taxonomy): Eukaryota > Metazoa > Chordata > Mammalia > Rodentia > Sciuridae > Marmota > Marmota flaviventris. Next base: position 65,857,539 of record NC_092504.1, read on the forward strand.
GTTAAGATGAGCACCAGTCATCCAAATCTAATGCTTTTTCAATTTTTACCCATATTTTCTTATCAAGTGGACAAATATTGAGAACACTAAATAAAATAAAGCTTAAGAAATAAACAGCAGATCACATTTGAATATAGTTTTTCCTCAACTGTAATATTCTTTGAGAAAAGCAAATAGATAGGCTAAATACCACAGAATATTTAAATGTAATTGCAATTTTATCTTTATACCATAACATATAATAACAATCAACATTTACTGAGTGCTCCAGATTTTCTATTCCAACAAGTATTGTCTCATTTAAGTCTGATAATGACTCTCATAACTCCCATTTTAAAGAAGAGCAAACTGAAACCAAGAAAAGTACAGCTAGTCCAAGGCAACAAGCTAATAATTGGAAGAACCAGAATTAAAATCCATATTTATTTGGTTCCAAATTCTATTTATTTGTTATTTATAATACAAACTCATAAAGTGACTTGATGTTGAAAATTAAAGCCTGGTATTAACAAATATAAATTTCAATGACTAGACTCTGTACTTCACTGTATCTCTTAATAATTTCCATCTCCAAAACATGGTTAAGGAAAAAATTTCCTTGAGGTAACTATGTAGATTGGTCCCTTATGATAATCAACCAATGATAGCATCTATCTATAGTTCTTTTGTAGCAGGAATGGGTGATATTTCTCACTGCTGGGTTATGATACGTCTACTGCCCGTACTCAAATCTCAGTTCACTCCCATCTCCCATGCACATTTCTCCTATCACTCTAGAAATTACCTCCACTTAATTCCTATAGCTATAGCTACTGTGTGTAGCACATGGTTTAGGATATAATTATGTCCCAATTATAACAATACCATTTGAAGTAACATGGGCCAAATTTACCCAACTTCCTGAAAAAACAAAAAAGTAAATAAACACATGAAACAATGGTTTGTCAAGACACTAGATAGCAGGCAAAGACCCCTGAAAGACAAGAAACAAGGTGCCAATTTACCACCTTAAAAGAGTTTCCAGTCTATGGCTCCAAGAGAGGGAAATCTCCAGAAGTCCAGCTTACTCCCTGAGTTGAGGGGACAGTGCTGAAAGTCTGGGAGAGCAAAATAGCTAGAATTTGAAAACAAAGGACAAAGAGAGACATTTTCACAGAGGGAGGACTCCTCAGAGCTTCAGAGATCTTTCCAAAAGCTTGTCCAGGGTACCAATTTATACATCAATGTGCTTTCTTTCTCTTCTTTTTCTTAATAGACTTTACTTTTTGGAGCAATTTTAGATTTACAGTAAAATAGTAGAGAGTTCATAGTCAACAAGTTTGTGAAAGATAGAAAGATAATTTTGCAGAAAGAGCATCAACTTTTCAACATATGATGCTGTAGTAACTGGATATCGGCATGCAAAAAAAGAAAAAAGATAGGGTGGGGAGGACTTTGGTCCGTACCTCACACTATGTGCAAGAATTAATTCAAAATGGATCATGGGCCTACACGTAAAACACAAAAATATGAAATTTCTAAAATTTAGGAGAAAATCTTCATGACCTTGAGTCTTAGATGAGACCAAATACATTGTTCATAAAAGAAAAATACAATACATTGAAAGACTGCTAATTGGATGAAAAGACAAGAATTGAAAATCACTTATCTGAGAAAGTACTTGTATTAGGAATATATAAAAACCTCTCAAAACTGAGTAAAAGGGGGAAAGTGGGCACATGGTTTGAATAGATAGTTACCAAAGAAAAAAGATAGATGGACAATAAACCCATGATAGCATGTTCAACATCATTAGCTTTTAGGGAAGTACAAATTAAAGTCACAATGAGATGTATTTTGCAACTGTTAGAATGAATAAAATTTAAAAGATAGATATAAAAAGGCACAAGGAAACTCTTGAAGGATATATGTTATTATCCTGATTGTGATGACAGTTTCACATGTGTTGTGAATATGTCAAACCTATCAAATTGTACACTATACAACAATTTTACACTTTCATAGCAATTTATTATACATCAATTGTTCATCAATAAAGCTTTTCAAAAATAATTATTATGTTTAGAAAACTAAATTACAAGACAAGAATAAGAAGACAGGACAATATCATAAGTTAATTTTTTCCTAGTAGAACTGTAAGGAAATACTACACACTTATACAATACAATGAATACATGGGTTTAAATCAAGGGAGGATTTTTTTCCTATATATAACATCTGGAAGATAGGTTGCCTGCATTTTTAAAAATTTTTCCTATGTCTAAATAAAATATAAGTAACTTTACGTATTTATGAAAGGCCACACCAAAATAGATTCTAAATGTTTTCAAAAAACAGTCAAATCAGGACAAAAATATTGGAGAGAATAAAATTTAGCAAATCTGATGTGCAAAAACAAGTTAAATAGCATTATAAGAGGAGAAGGAAGATGGCGGCGAGGGGAGTGCATTGCCCCCGTGTGCTGCTTCACTGTGTGGGAGTATGACAAGTCAGGATGGCTAAAGGATACCTTGTTAGGAATTTCCAGCAATAGTGGGGTGCTCCGGAACCTGGAGGAAGGATTTCCATCGCACGAGGATCGGCTACAGGGACTCAAACGCGAGAGGTTTGTCGCACGGAGGGTAACACTGCTTATTCAGCAAATCGCCCCGTGGCTAGAGTCTGCAGCGCGCGCTGGGAAACGAGGAGATAGCTACGCAGGGATACAGCGCTGCAGCTTCTGCCAGCCGTGCAAGCACCGTACTCAGGGCTGAATTCTGGGTTCGAGACGGGGGAAGGAAGCGGTCCATCTCGGTTCTCCACACCGGTCAGACCACAGAGGAGGCCAGCAGCCACCATGTTGGAAAGCTGACGTCACCATCCCTGTTTTCGACTGACCGCAGCTCATTCAGCCATAGAACAGGTAAATTCAGGCTGCAATTCGCCTGCGGCTTGCAGACAGATTGCTAGGGTTCAGTGCCTGGGTGCTTCTTAGAACCTGACCTTATCGGAGTGAACACCGAGCGCGGGGCGGCCGAGTTCCGGCTCCCGGAACCGTCCCTGAACCACCCTGGCCCAGGGCTGCGGAGCCTGCGGAGGCTGCTTCTTGGACCCTGCTCCTATCAGAGCATACACCAAGCACTAAGCGGCCAAATTCCGGCTCCCGGAACTGAGCCCGCGGGGACTGCTTCTTGGAGCCTACACTTATAGGAGCTTACACCGAGCACGGAGCGGCCGAGTTCCGGCTCCCGGAACTTCCCTGGCCCGGGGCTAGGAGCCCGCGGAAACTGCTTCTCGGTCCGGGTCCTGCTGAGGGCCGGTCAGGACTCACCCGTTGCTTTGGTTGCCCGGCAAGGGGAATGAAATGCTGCCATTCGCATAGGATAACAACATGGCAGAGATCTGATGTCATCAGAAAGCGGCGGAGGAGAGAACTTCATCAATACCAGCGGCGACATAAACAGTTGGTCTCCTGGTGCGGGGGGTGAGGCACAGACACCCGAGTCTCCTCAATTTGTTGTCGAGCCAGAGGGGAGGAGTCGGGCCGCCGCCAGCGCCCGGAGCAAGCCCAGCGGCTCGCCAGCGTGGTGACCGCGTGACCCCAATTGGAGAGGGGGCGGAGCGGAGCCGCCACCCGACCTGCAAGGTGGGCAGACCTGCAACCCAGTGGTACATGGGCGTGGTAGGGGGGGCAGGGCAGAGCCGCCATTCGCGCTTGCAAGGTAAACAGACCTGTGACAGCCTGGCAGGTCAGGCCCAGTGGCCTGCCAGTGTGGTACACACGTCACCCCAACTGGAGTAGGGGCAGAGCAGATCCTTCTCCCACGCCCGGATCAGGCCCTGCCGGTGTGGTGGTCACGTGACCCCAATTGGAGTGGGGGCGGAGCGGAACCGCCACCCGTGCCCGCAGGGTGAGCAGACCTGTGACCAACCTGCAGATCAGGCCCACGGGTCCGCAGGAGTGGTAGGAGGGGCAGGGCAGATCAGCCGCCTGCGCCTCCAAGGTAGGCAGACCTGCAACAGACCGGCGGATCAGGCCCAGGAGCCTGCCGGCGTGGTACACACACCACCCTAATTGAAGTAGGGGCAGAGCAGAGTCGCCGCCCGTGCCAGGCCCAGCGTCCTGCAGGCGGGGTAGTCACGACACCCCAATTGGAGTAGGGGCAGAGCAGAGCCTCCACCCGTGCCCGAAAGGTGGGCAGATCTGCGACTGACCAGCGGGACAGGCCGAGTGGCCTGCCGGTATGACAGACACGTCACCCCATTTGGAGTAGGGGCAGAGTAGAGCCGCCGCCCGCGCCTGCAGGGTAGGCAAACCTGCAACCGACCGGTGGATCAGGCCCGGTGGCCTGCCGGTGTGGTACACTCGTCACCCCAATTGGAGTAGGGGCAGAACAGAGCCGCCGCCAGCCCCCAGAACAGGCCCAGTGACCTGCCGGCGTGGTAGCCATGACACCCCAATTGGAATAAGGAGAGAGCAGAGCCGCCGCCCGCGCCTGCAGGAAAGATACACAAGCAGTATGAAAAGACAAGGAAAGAAAGGACCACAAGCAATGCAGGTCAACGCAACTTTAGAAGAGGTAACAGCTGCAGCAGATGGAATGTCAGATAAAGAATTCAGGATATACATGCTTCAGATGATCTGGAGTATCAAGGAAGACATTAAACAGCAAAATCAGACAATGAAAGATCACTTCGACAATGAATTACGCAAACAAATCCAGGAAGCAAAGGATCAACTATACAGGGAGATAGAGGTTATAAAAAACAAACAAACAGAAATCCTAGAAATGCAGGAAGCAATAAACCAACTTAAAAACTCAATGGAGAATACTACCAGCAGAGTAGAACACTTAGAAGATAGAACATCAGACAATGAAGACAAAGTATTTCAACTGGAAAAGAACATAGACAGCTCAGCAAGACTGTTAAGAAACCATGAGCAGAACATCCAAGAAATATGGGATAACATCAAGAGACCAAACTTAAGAGTCATTGGGATACAGGAAGGTACAGAGCTCCAAACCAAAGGAATGAGCAGTCTATTCAATGAAATAATACGAGAAAACTTCCCAGACTTGAAGAATGAGACAGAATCCCAAATCCTAGAAGCCTACAGGACGCCGAATGTGCAAAATCATAAGAGATCCACACCTAGACACATTATAATGAAGATGCCCAACATACAGAATAAGGAGAGAATTTTAAAAGCTACAAGAGAAAGGAAGCAGATTACATTTAGGGGTAAGCCAATCAGGATAACAGCTGATCTTTCAACACAGACTCTGAAAGCTAGAAGATCCTGGAATAACATATTTCAAACACTGAAAGAAAATGGGTTCCAACCAAGAATTGTGTATCCAGCGAAATTAAGCTTCAGGATGGAAGATGAAATTAAAACCTTCCACGATAAACAAAAGTTTAAAGAATTCGCAGCTAGAAAACCATCTCTTCAAAACATCCTCGCCAAAGCATTACAGGAAGAGGAAATGGAAAATAACAATGAAAACCAACAGTGGGAGGTAGGACAGTAAAGGGGGGGGAAATAATCAAAGAGGAAAACAAACTATGTTTAGTAACATAAATAAACAAATATGGCTGGAAGAACAACCCATATCTCAATAATAACCCTAAATGTTAATGGCTTAAACTCACCAATTAAGAGACACAGGCTAGTAGAATGGATCACAAAACAAGACCCAACAATATGCTGCCTACAGGAGACGCATTTGATAGGAAAAGACATACATAGGCTGAAGGTGAAAGGTTGGGAAAAATCATATCACTCATATGGACTTCGGAAACAAGCAGGAGTGTCCATACTCATATCAAATAAAATAGATTTCAAGCCAAAGTTAATCAAAAGGGATAAAGAGGGACACTACATACTGCTTAAGGGAACTATACACCAACAAGACATAACAATCATAAATATTTATGCCCCAAACAATGGTGCAGCTATGTTCGTCAAACAAACTCTTCTCAAGTTCAAGAGTCTAATAGACCACCATACCATAATCATGGGAGACTTCAACACACCTCTCTCGCCACTGGACAGATCTTCCAAACAAAAGTTGAATAAGGAAACTATAGAACTCAATAACACTATTAATAACCTAGACCTAATTGACATATATAGAGTATACCACCCAACATCAAGCAGTTACACTTTTTTCTCAGCAGCACATGGATCCTTCTCAAAAATAGATCATATATTATGTCACAGGGCAACTCTTAGACAATATAAAGGAGTAGAGATAATACCATGCATCTTATCTGATCATAATGGAATGAAACTGAAATCAATGATAAAAGAAGGAAGGAAAAAGCATACATCACTTGGAGAATGAACAATAGGTTACTGAATGATCAATGGGTTATAGAAGACATCAAGGAGGAAATTAAAAAATTCTTAGAGATAAATGAAAACACAGACACAACATATCGGAATCTATGGGACACATTGAAAGCAGTTCTAAGAGGAAAATTCATTGCTTGGAGTTCATTCCTTAAAAAAAGAAAAAACCAACAAATAAATTATCTCATACTTCATCTCAAAATCCTAGAAAAAGAAGAGCAAAACAACAGCAAAAGAAGTAGAAGGCAAGAAATAATTAAAATCAGAGCTGAAATTAATGAAATCGAAACAAAAGAAACAATTGAAAAAATTGACAAAACTAAAAGTTGGTTCTTTGAAAAAATAAACAAAATCGACAGACCCTTAGCGATGCTAGCGAAGAGAAGAAGAGAGAGAACTCAAATTAGTAGCATACAGGATGAAAAAGGCAATATCACAACAGACACTTCAGAAATACAGAAGATAATCAAAAATTATTTTGAATCCTTATACTCCTATAAATTAGAAGATAGTGAAGGCATAGATAAATTTCTTAAGTCATATGATCTGCCCAGATTGAGTCAGGAGGATATAGAAAACCTAAACAGACCAATATCAATTGAGGAAATAGAAGAAACCATCAAAAGACTACCAACTAAGAAAAGCCCAGGACCGGATGGGTATACAGCAGAATTTTACAAAACCTTTAAAGAACTAATACCAATACTTTTCAAGCTACTTCAGGAAATAGAAAAGGAGGGAGAACTTCCAAATTCATTCTATGAGGCCAACATCACCCTGATACCTAAACCAGACAAAGACACTTCAAAGAAAGAAAACTACAGACCAATATCTCTAATGAACCTAGATGCAAAAATCCTCAATAAAATTCTGGCGAATCGGATACAAAAACATATCAAAAAAATTGTACACCATGATCAAGTAGGATTCATCCCTGGGATGCAAGGCTGGTTCAATATACGGGAATCAATAAATGTTATTCACCACATCAATAGACTTAAAAATAAGAACCATATGATCATCTCGATAGATGCGGAAAAAGCATTTGACAAAGTACAGCATCCCTTTATGTTCAAAACTCTAGAAAAACTAGGGATAACAGGAACATACCTCAATATTGTAAAAGCAATCTATGCTAAGCCTCAGGCTAGCATCATTCTGAATGGAGAAAAGCTGAAGGCATTCCTTCTAAAATCTGGAACAAGACAGGGATGCCCTCTCTCACCACTTCTGTTCAACATAGTTCTCGAAACACTGGCCAGAGCAATTAGACAGACGAAAGAAATTAAAGGCATAAAAATAGGAAAAGAAGAACTTAAATTATCACTATTTGCAGATGATATGATTCTATACCTAGCAGACCCAAAAGGCTCTACAAAGAAACTATTAGAGCTAATAAATGAATTCAGCAAAGTGGCAGGATATAAAATCAACACGCATAAATCAAAGGCATTCCTGTATATCAGCGACAAATCAAAATGAGGACAACCACTCCATTCACAATATCTTCAAAAAAAAATAAAATACTTGGGAATCAACCTAACAAAAGAGGTGAAAGACTTATACAATGAAAACTACAGAACCCTAAAGAGAGAAATAGAAGAAGATCTTAGAAGATGGAAAAATATACCCTTTTCATGGATAGGCAGAACTAACATCATTAAAATGGCGATATTACCAAAAGTTCTCTATAGGTTTAATGCAATGCCAATCAAAATCCCAACGGCATTTCTTGTAGAAATAGAGAAAGCAATCATGAAATTCATATGGAAAAACAAAAGACCCAGAATAGCAAAAACAATGCTAAGCAGGAAGTGTGAATCAGGCGGTATAGCGATACCAGACTTCAAACTATACTACAGAGCAATAGTAACAAAAACAGCATGGTACTGGTACCAAAACAGGCGGGTGGACCAGTGGTACAGAATAGAGGACACAGAAACCAATCCACAAAACTACAACTATCTTATATTTGATAAAGGGGCTAAAAGCATGCAATGGAGGAAGGATAGCATCTTCAACAAATGGTGCTGGGAAAACTGGAAATCCATATGCAACAAAATGAAACTGAATCCCTTTCTCTCGCCATGCACAAAAGTTAATTCAAAATGGATCAAGGAGCTTGATATCAAATCAGAGACGCGCCATCTGATAGAAGAAAAAGTTGGCTACGATCTACAGTCGGTGGGGTCGGGCTCCAAATTCCTTAATAGGACACCCATAGCACAAAAGTTAATAACTAGAATCAACAAATGGGACTTACTCAAACTAAAAAGTTTTTTCTCAGCAAAAGAAACAATAAGAGAGGTAAATAGGGAGCCTACACCCTGGGAACAAATCTTTACTCCTCACACTTCAGATAGAGCCCTAATATCCAGAGTATACAAAGAACTCAAAAAAATTAGACAATAAGAGAACAAACAACCCAATCAACAAATGGGCCAAGGACCTGAACAGACACTTCTCAGAGGAGGACATACAGTCAATCAACAAGTACATGAAAAAATGCTCACCATCTCTAGCAGTCAGAGAAATGCAAATCAAAACCACCCTAAGATATCATCTCACTCCAGTAAGATTGGCAGCCATTATGAAGTCAAACAACAACAAGTGCTGGCGAGGATGTGGGGAAAAGGGTACACTTGTACATTGCTGGTGGGACTGCAGATTGGTGCAGCCAATTTGGAAAGCAGTATGGAGATTTCTTGGAAAGCTGGGAATGGAGCCACCATTTGACCCAGCTATTCCCCTTCTTGGTCTATTCCCTAAAGACCTAAAAAGAGCATGCTACAGGGACACTGCTACATCGATGTTCATAGCAGCACAGTTCACAATAGCAAGACCGTGGAACCAACCTAGATGCCCTTCAATAGACGAATGGATAAAAAAAATGTGGTATTTATACACAATGGAGTATTACTCTGCATTAAAAAATGACAAAATCATAGAATTTACAGGGAAATGGATGGCATTAGAGCAGATTATGCTAAGTGAAGATAGCCAATCCCTAAAAAACAAATGCCAAATGTCTTCTTTGATATAAGGAGAGTAACTAAGATCAGAGTAGGGACGAAGAGCAGGAGAAGAAGATTAACATTTAACAGGGATGAGAGGTGGGAGGGAAAGGGAGAGAGAAGGGAAATTGCATGGTAATGGAAGGAGACCCTCAGGGTTATACAGTGGAGGGGGTAGAGAGAGAGGAGGGGAGGGGAGGGGAGAGGTGGGGAGGGGGGAGGGGGGAGGATGGGAAAGGCAGCTGAGCACAACAGACACTAGTATGGCAATATGTAAATCAATGGATGTGTAACTGATGTGATTCTGCAATCTGTGTATGGGGTGAAGGTGGGAGTTCATAACCCACTTGAATCAAAGTGTGGAATATGATATGTCAAGAAATTTGTAATGTTTTGAACAACCCACAATAAAAAATTTTAAAAAAATAGCATTATAAGAAATCCCAGAGAGAAATAATGCCTTATCAGACACAATTCTGCTAAGCATGATTTGAAGGATGGCTCATATTTTATCCCAGCATTTTTATCTAATAGTCTCAAATTACATGTCTAAAAACGTACTTTTTCCAACTTCTAAAATATTTTTTACTTGTTGTTAATGGATCTTTTATCTTTCTTATTTATTTATTTATTTGTATGTGATGCTGAGAATTGAACCCAGGACCTCACACAAGCAGGCAAGCACTCTACCACTAAGCTACAACTCCAGCCCTCCATTGTTTTATAATCTTGAGTAGAGACTGAATTAAATACCTGATTCTGATAATAATTAAGTAATCATTAATATTTGGAAAGTACCAAAAAATCAGTTGAAATTTCAAGGTCTTCAAAAAACAAAAATGAGGAATGCTTTAAGATTTTCTTTTTTCAAATAGGAAAAAAAGAGTTGTTACAAGCTGTACACTAACCTCATTAGTGTACCCAATAAAGAAAAAAATCTTGATATGTTTCCCTGTGTCCAGTGGGTTTAGGAATACTTGTAATACAGTAACTGCTTTTTCAAATTGGACCTTAAAGTTTTGCACGCTTACTTCTACTTGGAAATACTTCAAGTTTGAGTGCAGGTTTGCCAGCCTGAAGTAATGGAAAAGGCACATGGATTGTTAGCCTGATCAGTTGGTATATCAAATGTGAGTTTAGCACACTACCATCCTTCACTTAAAATGGAGTGATTACACTAAAAAATATCTGTTACCCTCATTTTGTGACAGTATGCTTTCAGCACCATGGACAGTCACAATGATTAGGAAAAGAATATTGAACCCAAGGAGAAGAGCCAGATTGTTTTCAAAGTTGTAGCAAAATTTCATTTTAATATTTCCAGTTAATGTGGTATTTAAAGTAATAAGGAAATTTCAGCTTTTGTAACACTTTTCAAAGTAATGAACATCTTAAAATACAACAGAAACTATTTGAGAAGAAAATCTCTATATTTATTTTCTAAATGTTCAAATTAATAGTGATTGAAGGTTTGTACAGAAAATGCTTTAGGATATAAGTCCACACCAAAAACTTATTAAAAAGTGAAATAAAAGGGCATTAAAGTTTATGCTACTATGCTCTTCAAAAGAATGATACTAGCAAATTTAAAAGAATGGTTTCAACTCCATCAACTTACAAAGTTATTTAATCAATTTAAATATATTTAATCAATTTAAACTATGTTAAATTTACTATCATAACTTTTATTTTTCTCATATTTTATTGGTGCATTATAGTTGTACATAACACTGAAATTTTTGTCACATATTTTTAAATGCATACAGTATAACAATATAATTTGGCCAATATCATTCCCCAGCCTTTTCCCTTCCCTCTTCCCTCCTCTTGGTCCTTTTCCCCTAATTATTTCCTTTCAATTTTCATGAGAACACCCTCTTTTCCTTTTTTCTCTCTAGCTTTCATACATGACAGAAAAGATGACCCTTGACTTTCTGAGTTTGGCTTATTTTGTTCAACATAATACTGTCAAGTTCTGTCCATTTTCCTGAGAATGACATAATTTTATTTTTGATGGCTAAATAAAACTTCATTGTGTATATATATCACATTTTCTTTATTCATTCATCCATTGTCAGGCACCTAGACAGGTTCCATAATTTGGTTATTGTGAACTGTGCTGCAATAAACATGGGTATGTATCCTTAGAGTATTCAGACTATAAATATTCTATTAAAATATTCTATAAAAATTCTTTAGGATAAATACTAAAGAGTGGTTTATCTGGGTTACATGATGATTCCATGTCTAGTCTTTTGAGGAATGTCCATACTGACTCCATAGTTCTTGTACTAATTTACAACCCTACCAATGAGATAAAAGTGTTCCTTCTCCCCCACATCCTTTCTATTATTTATTATCAGTATTCTTCATAGTTGCCATTCTAATTGGAGTGAAATGTAATTTCAGTGAAGTTTTTATTTTTATTCCCCTAGTTGTAAAGATGTTGTACATGTTTTCATATACTTATTTTTTTTTGTATTTCTTCTTTTAAGAAGCGTCTGCTTATTTCATTTGTCCATTTATTAACTGGACTATCTTTATTTATTTTTTGAGTGAAGGATAAGTTTTATGAGTTCTTTATACATTCTAGACATTAATCCTATGTCAGAAAAGGTAGTAGCAAAGATTTTTTTCCCATTCTGTGGGTTCTCTTTTCATTCTTTTTAAAAATGTGTGTGTGTGTGTGTGTGTGTGTGTCTTAATGGACCTTTATTATTTGTTTAATTTATTTATATGCAGTGCTGAGAATTCAACACAGTGCCTCACATATGCTAGGAAAGCACTCTACTACTAAGCCACAATCCCAGCTCTCTCTTCTCATTCTTAATTGTTTCCTTTGCTGTACAGAAGCTTTTAAATTTGATGTCATTCCATTTATCAATTTTTAGTATTATTTCCTGAGCTTTAGGTCCTACTGAGAGAGTCATTGCCTACGCTTATATGTTGGAGTATTAACCCTATATTTTCTTCTAACAATTGCAAAACTTCTGGTCTAATTCTTAGGTCTTCGATTGATTTTGAGTTGACTTTTGTACTGGTCAAGAGATAAGGATCTGGTCTCATCCTTCTAAGTATGGACAACCAGTTTTTGCAGCACCATCTGTTAAAAAAAGCTATCTTTTCTCCAAAATATGTTTTTGGTGACTTTGTTAAGGATCAGATGACTATATATCTACATAGGTATGTCTCTGTGTCTTATATTCTGTATCATTGGTCTATGTGTCTGTTTCAAAGTCTGTATAATGCAGTTTTTATTACTATAGCTCTGTAGTATGATTTGAAGTCAGGTACTGTTAATGCCTCAGCATTGCTTTTTTAGTTTAGAATTACTTGAGCTATTCTGGGTCTTTCATTCTTCCACATGAAATTTATATAATTTTTCCTAGTTCTGTGAAAAAAATGAGGGTATTGATGGTATTACATTGAATCTGTAGGCCACTTGTGGTAATACAGCTATTTTAACAATATTAATTCTCCCTATCCATGAACATAGGAGATCTTTCAATAATTCTTTAAACTTAGTTTTTTTTACAACCCTCTTTGATTCCAGTGATTCTCAAATTTTGTCTTTTAATTATGCCCCAGAGTTCTTGTATATTCTGATCAGGGTTACTTATTTTCTTTTCTTTAATACCTTCTGAATGTTCAAGGCCAGCCACTTTGTCTTCCAGCTCTGAGATTCTGCCTTTTTCATGGTTTACTTTATTAGACTTTCAGTTGAACTTCTTGATTTATTGTGCCTTTCGTTTTCAAGATTTCTGTTTGGTTCTTTTTCAATACCTCTATATCTTCATTGAATTTCTCATTCATAATCTGTACTTACTGACTTAATTCATTCAGTTGTTTTTCTGTTTTTCTTGGAATTCATTAATTATCTTATGGTCATTCTTTTGGATCTTTTAATCTGGTATTTCATGCATTTCAATATCTTTTGAGTCACTTCCTGATGAATTATGAATATTCAGAAGTTTGATGTTACCTTGTTTTTTCATGTTTCTTATATTCCTATGATGGGTTTTATGTATCTGTTGAGATAGATTTTTCTTCCACTCTATGTGTGGGCCCTTTTAAGGTACAACTTTCTCTTGAAAGTGAAATGTTCTGGAATATCAGGTTGTTGTAAATTTTTTAATATATTTCAAAGTGCAGTATAGATTCACTGCTAGTTCTTTAGTGATAATTAGTCTATTTTGATAGAGTGTGTATTGTGTCCAAGCTTGAGGATCCCACTTTCTCTGTAGGTCTCATAAAAGTAGGGTTCTTTCTGAATATCAGGTAATTATATACATCAGATTATATGTGATACACCTTCTGAGATTGCTCCTCTAGACTTAACCACTCTATATTCTAAAAGGTATGTGAGTAATCTAAATTGAGACTTTTTATAAGTGTGGTATTCATAGCCTTTGTGTTATTTCTCTCAGCTTTTTCTGTAGAAATGGATATTCTTATGTAGGACCTGGAGAGTTCCCCCTAGTCGTTCTTATTTGGGGCCTAGTCATTGGTTTGGGGTTTTTGTCTCCCCAATCCTTGGTATTAAAGTATTATTGAAGTTTGGGTATGGCTAATTTGTGTGTAGACCAAGGTATGCTGTCTCTTGGTTGGGGTGTGAGTGTCACATAGCAGAAATCTCTACACTGTGAACTTGTACTGTCCCAGTAGAGACCCAGTACCTAACAGCAAAGGAGGAAACAAAGAACAGTAACAACAGCAGCAAACAAGATGCAGTATTAAAATATATTATGTATATAAATATAAATACACATATTTTGTGCTTACTTTGACATCTACAGTACTAATTACCAAAAAACAGGAATGGCAGGGTCAGCAATTGCTAATAGCAACAACAATAAATAGCCATGAAGTAAATCTGGCATTAAAGTAAACAACAAGCAGACATCAACTATGCCATCCACAATACTAATAAGCATGACAACATGAACTGTGGGGGCAGGCATTATTAGTTCTAAAAAATGATAAAAAGACAGTTCATTAAAAAAAAAAAGAAAATGGGATAAGAAGGCAAAAAGAATGAGTAGAATGTTCAAAATGTAAACAGAGAGAATGCAGAAGAGATGTAACAAGTGATGATTATAAAGAAGATGATCAGATCAGCTGCATTCAGGGTGGTATACTTAGACAAAAGGCAGAATAAAATAAATAAGTAAAGAGATAAAGGAAATTTGACTTTTAGAGGGAGAATAAAAGAAAGAAAAAGAAAACAAAACAAAAAACCCTAACCCTCAAAAGATAAAACAAAAATAACAGACAAAAATGAGGAAAAAAGAAGCAAATGTATTTGTGGGCATGTATACACACACACACACACACACACACACACACACACACACACACAACCAATAAGCACAGCAAGAATACTCCAAAAAGAAGGAGGGGGAATTCTTAATAAAAAATGAAAAAATTGCCTCCACTGGGGTGGTCAAAACTGTTGACAAAGATGGATATTCACTGCCTATGACAGACTGCCCTTTCTGTTTCTTCTTGGGCTATGTACCACTTACAGAGAGCAAGAGCTGGAGGTTGTTAACCCCCTCCTCTTTTTGCGTTGCTCTCCAAGCTGCCAGCTGGAGTGGCCTGCAAGTAAAGCTAGTTGAAATAGCTCTCAGCTTACCTTCTGACCAGTCTAAGGTAGGATGAAATGGGAAGTCAATTGGAGTTTTTGTCTGGACAGATTGATCGATGCCCTCCCAGGGCAGGGCTGATGCAGAGTTCTAAATGGGAAGTTCCAGCAGCTAGGATTTAGCTCTGATCAGACCCTTGGGTGGCTTTTACTCCAGAGAAATTAGATCAACACACATCTAGGCAGGACAGGTGCCCATTTCCACTGGGCATCTGGATCTCAGGGGCCTCCCAATTCTACCTGTGGGTCGGAGGAGCCAACCCTCCTCATGTCTCACATGCTCCATTGCCCACGAAGAAGGCCTTCCCAAGTTCAGTCCCTGAGTACAATAGCACTCACCTGTCCAGTTCCTGGACCCTCTTCAGCTAGTCACATGAGCTGCAGGCTCAAATGGAAAGCGAGCTGGACTCTCCTCCAATCTCTGACTTGAATCCCCCTAGGTACAATCTTCTCTGTGCTTGTTTCACTGATATTCTGCTAGGTACACCCTAAGCCACTTGGTGGGTGCTGCCAGGACAGTGTGGCAATGTTTGCAGTGATCTCCTGGGCTCCAGAGCAGCAAAATGCGGTGTGGCCCCCTCAGGATGGCTCCCACCTCGGGTCTCTTTTTGTCAGTGGAGAAACAGAGCCATTTTCAAATATCAGCTCGCTGTGCAGCCTCTGGATCCACTAAATTCAGCTGCTTTTCTGTTCTGTGGGTTTTTCCATGCCAAATTTGTTCATTGTGTTTCTCTGTTTATGTTACCCCTTCGCTCTACAGTGAACTGGAACGGCTGCCAGCCCTGGCTTGGTTCCAATGTACTCTTTCTTGTCCTCTGTTTGAAATACTCAAATTTCTGTCTCTATGAGAATTTGACTGTTTGATATTGAATGTTAGTCAACCACCTCTGTCACCCACCTCCTTGAAGCTGCTGAGCCACAAAGCAACTAGAAATGCAGCCTTCTTCTAATCTACCATCTTGGATATTTTATAATATTAAATTTACAATTAATTTCACCTCAAATCATTTTAGAGTCCAGTGCCTTCCACAAAAAAGCAGGGAGGGGGAGGCAAATCACATTATGGAAGCTAACACCCCCTCCCATTTACCCCAATACTTGAAAACAAATGGAATCAGAGTTAATATGAAATCAGATGATAAGGCCTACACGGCCAAAGAGAAAGAATAAAGGAGTCAGCATAAAGCATCTTATATGTACATTAATAGTTGTTAATTATAATCATTTATATCCTTCAATATGAACAATCAAGGAGCAGGGTGTAATTAAAGTCTCCTGAGAGATGATGAAGATGGTGGAAGAGGAAGGTTGATACAAAAGTGATGACATGGGTTTACAGCATTTATTCATTTGAGTATTCATTCTATAAACCTGCTCTCTGGAAAATATTGCTAGGTTCTGGGAATAAAACAATGAAAAAAATAGATACAGTTCTATCTAACACCGAAATTCTTTCTGGGACAATGACTTCACATTCACAGAGGCATGGAAGGCCCAGAGTGAGTTCAGAGATAACAAGAAAGCTTGTTGGACCTCTTCAGGGGAATAGCTTTCTACTCTCACAAGGCAGAGGGGAAATAGAAAAAAATAAAAGAGCTTGCTGTACATTTTTACAAGTGGGAGTTTTCCCAGTCCTTACCATAGACCTATATAAACAGTGACTACCTACTCAATGTGAGTCCTGCAACCTGGTGAGTCCTGCAACCTGTCCAATTTGTGTTCTTCCACCTTGGGGTCAAATGCAGAAGGGAACAAATTTGATAAAATGAGTAATAAAGAGGCATTGAACATTCTTTCTTCTTTGGAGAAAAAGTCATGATCACAATACAACTTTTACAAGTGGGTAAACATATACTTGCCCATTATCTTTTCAACAGATCCTTTTCTTAGAAAGCTTCACCATTCAAAAGATAATCAAACCAGTTGATATTAAAAAGACAAGAACCAATTTATGATGCTTTAAAGGTAATGGTATGTATTTGCATTACACAGAGGCAAACCTGGTAGTTTAAAATTTTAAAATAAGTATGTGAAATAGTAAATGTGAATCCTTATCCAGGAAGAAGAATCCTAAGACAATCTTAGTGCATTGCAACAATGCCAGGGAAATCAACACATTTAACTGGTGTGAGTCCCATTGTTATAGATCATTACCAAAGTATGAAAACAGTTTCCAATAAAAAGCTTATGTTTATTAATTTTCAAGGTTTTATGCACAGGAAAAGTGATGATGCCTTCATAGTAAAATTGATTTAAGCCATCATGTTATTGATTTGTTTACCTAAACAGTTTCACTTTTTAATTTATTAAAGAGACAATATTGAATTGATAATCTAATTTTTTAATATGCAAACCTAAATAGAAAAGAATTATCACCATCCCCACATGCTATGTATAGCAAAGTAATACTCCCAACACATATACCATCTAGCCCAGAAAGTACATTAGATTAGACTGAACTCTGTTTCTTATTTCTAAAATACTGCAAGAATACCTATTGTGGTTTCATTTGTTTATTTGTCAAATATTAGCTAAGCACTTATCATTTCCCCTGTCCACCATGTAAAGGTGTAGAAGAGAACAAGAAAGAAATGTAAGTTTTCACCCTTGACTTCAAGGACTTAACTTATAATTGAAGAAGTTATCTAATAGGTTCTCCTACCAGATGACTTAAGCAGAAAATTTTACCATTTATTTTTCAATTTGAATATAATCTCTATTCTTTCTCCTTTGCATTACGCTGCTATTATCTTAAGGGCAAAAGTATTGACACCTTCCATATAATAAGTACTCCAATTCTCAGGGTACACACACCTTATACACAATAGAAGATAAAATGTTTTTTACTGATATGAAACAGCGAAGAGAAACAAGTTCCCTGGAAACCCTCTTAATAACAAAACATATTCGGAGTTTGGGATGGGATTCTTTTTTGAATGCTTGTATAATTCATAATTCAATGAATTATACAAACAAATTTATACTCAGCACAGTATAAATTATATTTTCTACAACTAAAAATACTATGAAGCAAAAAAGATGCCCTTAGAGCCAGACAAAGTAGTGCACACTTGTAATTCCAGTGACTCCACACAGTGAGGCAGGAGGATCACAAGTTTGAATCCAGCCACAGCAACTTAGCAAGGCCCTAAGCAACTTAGTGAAAACCTGTCTCAAAATAAAAATTAAAAAGGAATGGTGATATAGCTCAGTGGTAAAGTGTCCCGAGTTTAATCCTCAACACACACACACACACACACACACACACACAATTCCCTTAAAACATCTTAATATTGTTCTGTTTATCTAAGCTGACGTGACAGGTGATTTATTGTAAAGTGAAATTCATCACTTGCACTTAATTTTCTTAAAAAAATCAAAACCCTTAACACCACCCTTAATACCACCCTTAAGCACATACTTCTAGTTAACTGCAAGCTCACCTATGAAAGTCAAATTCATGTATTTTATGTAACAGAAACTAAATTTAGCCACTTTTAGCACTAAAACAACAAGAGTCAGGAGATATGATTCAAGACCCAGATCTGTTAGTTGCTATGATCTGAATATTAACTTCCCCCCAAATTCATGTTTAAATCCTCTCCCACAAGGTGAGGATTCTCAAAGAGTTATACTGTTGCCTCTTTACCTAAATCTTCTTTGATGATGTTACCAGGATTTGGGGACTTTGGGAAGTGATCTGGTCATGGGAACAGAACCCTCATGAAGTAATTAATGGCCTTACAAGTGAGGCTTAAGAGAGGTCTTTCTTGCCTTCCATCAGGTGAGGTGAGTGAAAGAGTTGAATCTGTTGGCACCTTGACCTTGGCCTTCTCCAGAACTGTGAGAAATAAATTTATTCTGCTTATAAACCACAAGTCTATGGTATTTTATTATTACAGCCCAAAGAAACTAGTCATCTTGTCTTGAGCACTTGGCTAACTTTTTGAGGAGTCAGATTCCTCACCTGCACACTAAGAAGTTGAGATACAGTGCTGTTTGTGCCACTCCATCTCTACATACTCTGTGTTCTAAGACTCTGCCATTTAATGAAGCTCTTCTAACATTCCCATTCAACCCAAATGGTATTCCATTTAACCACAAATCACAATCAACACAAGCTACATCATTATATATCATTTTTATGAATTTATCTTGTGAATTCACCCACCTTTATGTGAACATGCAATGAGGCAATCAACGTTTTTGTGAATGGGCAGAATTTTTTTATAAACGAGTAATTCAGAAGTTCATTTTGATCTTTCAAGAGGAAATTGCTACTCTTCCTTTATCATTCAGGGATCTGGTTGAAAATATATGACACATTCACATTAGGTAATTTAAGGAAGGTTTAATAGGACTTTTGACTATTTACAAAGATGCAGGCAGGGTGTAGGAACATTACCAGACATGATGTAAATATCTTGGGGATAGTAACATGCCCAACTAACAGCCCTAAAATGTCAAGAAAAGGGAGAGACACAGGAAACTGGAAACAGAGAGGCTGGTGGGAAAGGCCACCTCATAGGGGCTGTGATCTTAAGAAGAGAGACAGAGATAGGCCAAGGTGACCCCACACAGGGAGTTGGGGTAATAAATGTTTTGCCTTCACAATCCCTATTCCCTCCAGTCTCTGCCCATTGCTTTTCGTTGATCCAGACCAATTACCAACTGAGCCTGAGACCAACCCTGTTGGTGTATTTCATACAGATTAGATTCCTGGAGCTTGAAGTGTAGAAAGGTCAAGAACTGGAGAGGTGAAAGAAAACTCAACACAATCTTCTTCCCTCTACTTTGAAGTAGGATAGATTCTCAAAGAGTTATACTGTTGCCTCTTTACCTAAAGCTTCTTTAATGATGTTACCAGCACAAACTGCTTATCGAGTGAGATTATGTAATGTGCTGGATCCTTTCCAAATTCTGATTATGTATTTAATGTTCAAATAATCTTCATTCTAACACCAAGAACCCATTAGAGCCCTGTAATGTAGTCATTTAGGATAATTTTAGATCTCTACAGGATTTCACAAATATAAACAAACCAATTGCCTCAATTGGAAGAAATGTCAATGTTAGTAAAGATTGATTTTCTATATTCTTTTTTCTCTAATTAGTTGCTTTGGCCTTCAGAGGGTTGCACCAAAAAAAAAAAAAAAAAAAAGGCACAATGATTTCTCTGATTAAATAGCTCCTGCAAACCAGAAAGGTTGACACGCGGCATTTTAACTCTTTGAGGGGTTATGTATGTAGAGTCATGACAAGCTACATACAGATAGTGCTCAGGCACGTAGCAGAATAAAAGTGCATAGAAGGAAGGACTCCAGCTGTTTTCAATCAATCTGGAAAAGTATAATATCTTCTTAAACTGACTCCTCCTTTTGAAAAAATACTTTAAGTGGTGTCACAGCACTTGGAAGTGTGTTAGGAAGTGAGGAAGCCCATGCAGTCTTCACCCTGGACCAGGCTTGGTGATTTTCACCACACCTCAGCTCAGAATAAGTCTGTGTTTTTTCTGCTTAGAAACAAGCACCCTTAATTAAACTTGGGGCAGAGACCACACCTTGTTCCTTTTGTATTTCTTACAGCATCATGCACATACATAGGACATGTGATTGGGATTAAATAAATACTGTTGAATGAATAATTAGCCTAACACAGCATGCAGTGGGCAAGAGACTTTAGAAAGAAAAATAAATGCTGATTTACTAACCCAGAGTCAGCTTTTGCATCACTATAACCAAAAATCCTAACAAGAACACCTTTGAGGAGGGAAAGTTTACTTTGGTTCATAGTTCAGACATTTAGTCCATAGATGGCTGAGTCCATTGCTCTGGGCCTAAAATGAGGCAGTGTGTCATGGTGGAAGGGTGGGGCAGAGGGAAGCTGCTTAGGACATGATAGCCAGGAAGCAGAGACAGGGAAAGAAGGAGGAGACACAGGGAAGATGAACCCTTCCAAGGCATGTCCCCAGTGGCCCACCTCCTCCAGCCATGCCCACCTGCCTACAGTTACCACCCACCCAGTCCATTCAAACTAGGATGGGCTGATGAGGTCACAGCTCATAATCTAATCATTTTACCTCAAATGGTCCTGCATTAACACAAGAGCTTTCAGGAGACACTTCATATCCAAACCATAACGTCCAGGAAAAAGAAATCAAACCAATCTTCTATTACCGTTGGCTGGTACTCTGGTTGTGGGAAATCTATTTGATTTTCATGTAGGCCAAGGACAAAGTACACAGTAGATGCTTTCTTTTGGACCTTTCCTTTTCCTGTCACACATCTACTCAATATCTACCCTCAAAACAATTAATACAGAAGGATATAAATGAAAATCAAGTCCAATTAAGAAGTGGAAAATAAGAGAAAAATAAGAAGAAAAGTAACATTTAATATTAATTATGTACCAGTCATAATGCTTAACATTATACCTATTTTTTCTCATTGAATTCTTAAAGTAACTACTGTTCCCATTTTACAGATGAAGACACAGTAACTTAGGGATGTTAAGTAACTTACCTATGGCCACACAAACAAGCAGCAGCAAATGACAGGGTAGAGATCTGAACTTAAACTCTAAAAGATAACCATTCAAGGAAATCTTAGATAGTGAAATTGGGAAGTGCCACACCTTTACTTTGGAGATGCCCGAGTCATCATGGAGATGACTAATGTGCATGCATCTCAGTTATCTCCTTAAATTGGTGAGGGCACCATAGCTAACACCTAGGTTGCCCTAGAAAGAGTGGGAGAACTTGGGAACGAAAGACAGAGTTGAGGTCCCAGCTCTATCACTATCTGGGAGTGGTTATCTCAGGATATATGCTTTTCCTCTCTGAACCTCAGCTTCTAAATCCATGAAATGGGAATGATTAATGTTTCAAAAGCTATAAGAGGATTTGTCCAAAGTGCTTCAAAATCTATAAAGCACTGTTCCATAAAATCTGTTGATTATTCTCTTCCACTGTTGATACTCTCAGCCATTAGCATGACAGCAGACCCTATAACAAACTCCTGGACAGTCACCTCAACCTGCTGCACCTTGGGAATGATTTGTATAGAGAGAAAAATATAACTATTCTCCCGGGTACTCTTCACACAGTGACATAAGAAAATCAAAGGAAGAGATGGGAATACCTACAATGACAAGTGGGATTTACATGAATATTGAAGGTCAAAAAAGATTTGTGAATAATTTTGGAAATAAATCATCAAAGCCCCTCCCACTTGTTATCGTATTCATCTGCAAGGCCAGAAATAAGGAAGCCCTTTAATAATGATGTCTCTTCTATAGGCAATAACAATATTTTATGGCATTTAGGCATAACCTGCATTGTATTTGAGGTATACCTTCAAACTGTATTGGAGAGAGTTTATTGTACTACTTTATGATTTTCAAAGTATCTTATTACAATAATTTCAATCAGTGACACTTTTGTAGTGCTATCTTCTTTGCTTATTGTGTATATGTAAGATACACAACCTGATATTTTGATATGCATAGTGAAATTGTTACTGTGTTCAAGCAAGTTAGCATAGCCATCATCTCACATAGTTACTTGTGTGTGTGTGTGTGTGTGTGTGTGTGTGTGTGTGGCAAGAGCATCTAAAATCTATTCTCTTGGAAAAATCTCAGAAACAATACACTAAAATATTAACCATAGTCTTTATATCGTACATTAGATCTCTAGACTTGTTCATCCTACAAATCTGCAAGTTTGCATTCTTTGACCTTCATCTCTTCATTTTCTATTGACCTCAGCAACCCCTGGTAACCATTATCCTATTAAAAAGTAAGACATACACATAAAAGGTGGTAAAATATTTTAATCATCTGCAAGACTAGTTAGCTAATTTTAGATCCAAACTATTTTCCTATAAATAATATTTCTTAATTCCCTGCTCCCTGGTTTGGTGTATGTGTGTGCCTGTGTGTGTTTGCCTACAAATAGGATAAAATAATTCCCTACAGTGTTTCTATATATGGTGCTTTGGTGAATTCTAGATGACTATTATTAGTGTTTATTGTCCATCAACTTTGCTAAGTGAGAGCATATTTCTTAGTCACTATAACCCACAACAATTCCAAATCAAAGATGCAAATCCCAGGTAAGACAAGAAAAGTTCCTGCATTTATCTAGGAAGTAATCACACATAAGGGAAGCCTGTGCAATGTGCAGAGAGAAGGAGCTGCATTAACTAGGAACCCCAGAGGGTCTGCCCAGCTGCTTGGACATACAAACCTGGCACTGAGCAAGTAGACTCTTAAAAATCACAGTAGGCATCAGGAGCACTCACCCAGCCATCTGACTCACCCGCAGCATCTGGGCATGAGAAAATTGTATTTCCAAAATCCCTCTTCCCTGCCCCCATCCTACCCAGTCACACATACAAACAATCTGGACAGTCCATAAGGTAGTGGATAATTTTAGGGGTTTCCCCAGGGCCTGGCTGGAAATGTTCCAATCATTTCTTTCTGGCCTGTGAAATCAGATGCACTATTTCTTTATACATGAGAAAAAAAATGAAATCAGTTTCTATTTGCAGAGTGAGATGGAAAAAATGAAAGTCACACACAGCCATGTCGCAGATTGTTTGAAAGGAACTCCCTAAGCTAGAAGAGGAAAAAGGCAAAAGGGAAACTCAAAAGGAAAAGAGGGTCAATTTATTTACCCCTGAGAAGTACCGCATGTGCTTGGCCTCACATATACAAACACACTAAGGTTTAAGGTTTGGGAGCAAAGCTCATAAATAAAATCAGCAAGATTTCTGGAGTTGTTTTAATTACTGGTCATGAATTGGTGTAACCATCATGGCCATTCCAGGAGTAAACCAAATGTACATTAGTCTTTTTGTGTCTGTCTGTGGGCAGCTCTGTGTATGCCTGGCTTCTCCCACACCCCCCTACTCTCTCCTAACACATAACACATATCTTAGCACCTAAGAAACTTGACTAAAATGAACATCAAGAATAAGCTCATTGGGGACAAAAATAACTTGGAGGGTTTAGGTTTCACCTGAGCCTCTGGGAAACTCTGATTCAAGAATGGACTAGGAAAGAAGGAAGTTGACAGAATGACATGATCTCAATTTTGTGGGATAAAATGGACTTAAAAAATAAGTCACCTTCTCACACCCAGGTTTTGCAAGACACATTGCCCAACTCCCATCCTCAGGACATCAGATTCTTCTTTTAGTATCCATGGTTGTCCACTGGGGGAAATTATGTCATGTGAACCCCTAAACCAGGCCAGGCACCCTGGACCTTGCTGGCAGCAAGTTGCCTGTGTGCATCCATCGTCCCTGCCACAACTGCTCAATGCTCCCTTGCGCTGAGTTCTGCTCTCTGAAAGGGCCCCTCAGCAGGCATGCGTGATCATCAGTGTCCAGCTCTTTTTTCTGGTTCATGGTAGCTAGGCTCAGGAGACAGAGGGAAAAGGAAGGAGTTCAAATCACATACTCATTTTATTTTTCTGCAATCTACCATCAAACCTTCAGGCCCTCCATCTGGGTATGGCCCACCCAGTAGCCCCTCCCCACAATTTGCCTTCTGTCACTAACATCTCCCCTCTCACGAATTGACAGAATTTTATTCATAAACCTAGTTGAGTTCTCACAAAGTGCCTTAATCCCTATGTAAGTCTCTGGATACAAACAGATGCAAGGGGTTTTCACACTGAGGACATAGGCAAATCTCAGCTCTGATCCAGTGAGGTGGACTCCCATTACATACATGAACTATACAAACCTGGGAAATGTTTTTTCACCATCAGGTAACCCATTACTCCTGCTAACTAACCCTGAGGGTTGTTCTCATTCCCTGAATAGGGATTGCCTAGAGGATTTGAGTGTGTTATCATTCTTTGTAATATTAGCATTCAGATATATAAAAAAAAATGTGTTAAAGTGCTTTGAACTCTTAGTGGAAAAGTTCACTCAAGTTCCACTAACAGGCTGGCATTAAACTTTGAACAAGGAATGAAACAAATTTATGGTCCAATCATATTTCTTTTTTATCCATCAGGGTTTTTTTTTTGTTGTTGTTGTTGTTGTTGTTTTTGTTATTGGTGGTGGGTTTTTTTTTTTTTTTTCCCATGCTGGGGATTAAATCCATCTGATTTTTTTAAATGCTGTTTCCTTTCTCCATACTCTCCCCACCCCCACTTCAAATAGTCTGCACAATTCTAGATGATTATTAATACTGAATTTTTAAAAATAAAACCATGAGATGTTAAAGGACTAGCTTAGTAAGCAAATTATTATTGCCACTATGAACAACCACATTGCCACGACAGTGAGCTGAGATATGTACACTACTTCATTGCCTTATAAGATAGGATCTATTACAACATCTACTTTGTACAGAGGAAATTAAAGCTCAGAGATGTCTGTGACCAATACAGGTTGACAAAGCTAAATAGAATGACTCTTAGGGGCGAGGTAAACACATATGAACCTCTCATATACCTGCATAGTGAAGGTCATGGTGAGAACCCACTTCTAAAAGGAGGATGGGCCATTGAGGTTGTCAGTCTTCCCCTTCCTTCCATGGACTCCTGGAGGCTGGCTAACCTTACCCTGCTTTGTGACCTCCATATGGCTCTCCCAGGCAGGATGCACTGGGTAGGGTACAATATATAGACACCATGAGAAATTTTTTTTAAATGAAGGATTTTCTCTAGAAAACTTTAGAGTCTGCCCAAGACAAAAATTCAAACTCCAAAGACCAATGGGAACCCATTCAAGCCTGCAGCCTTCTTAAGAAATCTAAATTCTTGTCAGATTAATTTCCTGCCAGGGCCCTTCATAATCATATTTCAAATAACATCATCCTGGAAAAGAAATTTCCATATAATGAAACCATAGAACTTTAAGGTTGCCTGAAATTCAGGCTATCAGCAGAGTTTCTGAGGACATCAAGACACATAAAAAGATAAGAGTCTTATTTAGTAACGTTAGCATTGGATTCAAAAGCCCAGAGTTCTACCTTAAATTCTGACTGCTCCATCTTTCCCTCTTTACCATTCGTTGTACCACCCCTGACAGGTCATTTGCCAGCAGGATCCTACCAGCCCAGGATGTCCATGTACACCTGAGGTTTCTGTTCTCTTTATCATGGTAATGGTAATGGCAATTCACATTTTTTTTTTGCATAATGCTTGACATTTTATAAAAGACTTTCACATTTATTACCACATTAGTGCTTCATATCATTTCTGCAAGTGAAGCAAATTGAATATTGATACCTTCATGTTAGAGCTATGGAAATTGACACTAGATATGGACAGGAGATTTCCTCCAATATCATACAGCCAGTGAGGAGATGAGTCAAGCTTGGAATACAGATCTTAGGACTCCTGCTGGAAATCTCTGCAATTCATAACACTGCCACTCAGTTGTCAGTCCCATGTGTCTCTCTGTGGGCACTCTTACTAGACTTCCAGTCAAGTCCAAATGATCTCCATCAAAGTAAATCCCCATGCTTTCAGACAACCAACAGTGTTTCCAGGGAAGTGGGGAAGTAGGACATCATTATCCCCTCTTTCCTGATGGAAATATGATCATGAAACCCACTGGCTAAGTGTTCTTTGGAGTAAAGTACTATTTTTTTTTTTTTTTGTACTGTGGATTTAACCACTGAGCCACATCTCCAGCTCCCTTTTAATTTTTTTTTTTTTTTTTTTGAGACAGAGTCTAAGTTGCTGAGGGTCTCCTAAGTTGCTAAAACTAGCCTCAAACTTGTGATCCTCCTGCTTCAGCTTCCAGAGTTGCTGGGATTACAGGCTTGTGCCATCCTGCCCATCTTAGAGTAAATTACTTTTGAAGTAATCTGAGCTGACTTTGGACTAGAATTCTTCACCAACAACATGGAAGATTGGTCTGATAAATAAAATCTTGACTTATGGCACAGATTTTCATCACTTGACCTATATTGAGGATACGTGTTTACAAACCAACTGAAAAAGAAAAAAAAATACTTTGTATTTAATTCTATTGCAATCTATGGTTGAATTTAACTTAAGTGGCATTTGTAATTGGCACATTTTTCAAGTATTTCTCTGCCAAGTTGCAAGTAAAAGTACATTATCATCATCTGTACAATTGCAGCCTAAGTTAGCTACACTATACAACCCATAGATCACAATATACATTTGGGGGTGGGGGTGAGCAAGTCACTAAAATATGTGGCTGTCATGCATGCTTCCATGAAAAAAATATATCCAGAAATAAACTAGTACCCAGTTTATTCCATATGCTGCTAAAATAGCATATGGAATGTTTTCAAAATTAATAAGCATTGACTGAGCATCTATATTTTGCTTAGCACTGTGATAGATTCAGAGTGTAAGAAATGTTCTAAAATAGTCAAAGAAGAGAGGTAACTCAGGCTGTGGGAATCAAGGTGCAACTTTATTATTATTACTATTATACATATTATTTGTCAATTACTATATGCAAGACACCATGATAAGTAGTTTATTTGAATTATTTTCGATCATCACAATAACAATAAAACTGAGGTACACAAAAGTAACTTATTTAATTAAGTTCACAGGTTTAGTCAGCTTTTTTTGCTGCAGTGACCAAGACCTGACAAGAACAATTTTAAGGAGGAAAAGTTTATTTGGAGGCTTCTGGCTTCAGAGGTCTCAGACTATAGATAACCAGCTTCATTCCTCCACCCATGTGAGGCAAAACATTATGATGGAAGGGTGTGGCAGAGAGAAACAGCTGGGAACATGGCACGAGAAAGCAGATTGAGAAGTCCACTCAACCAGACAAAATATAAACCCAAGGGCAGGCCCCAGGGACCCACCTCCTCCAGTGACACCCTACCCCCCTTCGGTTACCACCCAGTTAATCCCTACCAGGGATTAATGTACTGATTAAGTTAAGGTTTCCATAACCCAATCATTTCACCTCCAAACTTTCTTGCATTGTCTCACACATGAGCTTTTGGGGGATACCTAAAACTTAAACCATAATAGTCACATTGCTAAGAAGTAAGGGACCAGAATTAAAAGCCACATATGTGATTCCCCAGTCTGTATGCTCTGCTGTATTTGGGAAAGGCTTCATGAGGGGCTACCTCTTTGTAATGACTCTGAAGGTTAGGCAGGATTCAATTAGGAAGAATGGAAAAAATGGGAACAGGTCATATTTAAGGAATGACAAATAGTATAAGCAAGGGCACAAGAGCCAAAATTTATATTTGATATGTAAGGATCCATGAAAAAAAAATTGCAGAAAGTAATAATTGGTGGGCTCAGTGGAAGAGTATTTGTCTAGCATGCACTGGGTTCAAACCTCAAAACCACCAAAATAAAAAGGAAATATAATTGCTATGCTAGAAAAAATACCTTAGAAATCATCTAAGAGAATTTAGAGACTTAAGCCTTTGTAAACATAAAGTCATGTGGCCCCTTATGAATGAAAATGAGGATAAAAAGACAGTGAAGTGTTCTAGCAGAATACTTAGGAGGAGTGGAGGGAATGGACACCTAAGAGAAGTAAAGCAACTTGTGGTTGTGAAATCTTCTATAGATTGTACTGCTCTTTGGTTGTAGAAGATACTCCAAAAATATTGTTAGATCAGTAGAAGAAGGAGGAGGAGGAGGAGGAGGAAGAGGAGGGAGGAGGGGGAGGAGGGGGGGAGGAGGAGGAGGAGGAGGAGGAGGAGGAGGAGGAGGAGGAGGAGGAGACTTAAATCCAAGAAAGAATCTGCAGGAGTAACTGACAGATTGACCATAGAAGAAAAAGAAGAGAGAAATAAAGCAGGTGGCTCTTTTGGCTGGCCATGGGGTTGGACAGAAAATATGAGTTTCAAGTAGGTGCAAGTGCAATGATAAGGCCTCCATTTGGGATTGAAAATGTAGAGGTGTGAAAGGAACAGTTGATAAATTATTGATATTTGGAGAAACAGGATTAGAATACATTTAAGACTCTCTTAAAGTAGAAATCACAGTCCTTACTCATCACAAATTCAGATAAACAAGAAGTTGTCATTTTACTATGCACCTCAAAAGACAACCCTATATAGGTAGAACTTTCCTGGTGTATTGTATTTTATCAAAGATGTACAAAGTTTAAAAAATCATAATATACAAGAACACCATTATAAGCTGAAAGGAACTAAGCAAAAGGACATGCATCAAAGAGTCAAGCTCCTATCCCTGCTCCCTATGACATACTGCCAGCACTGGCCATTTGTCAGATATGAAACACTAGCCTTTCCTTATCAAAATACAAAAAAGAAAAACCATGTAACATTTCTCAGCAAGAAGCCATTAGACCAATATAATCATAATGGTACCAAATATTCTATAAATAAATGTGCATTTAGGACCACATGTAGAGTTTAAAAGCAGCTAACACAAAAGGTAAGTAGAGTTGCCTCCATGTATTCAATGGCTCAGATATGGTAGAGCAGTCCAATTGGCCCCCAAACAAAAACTATTGATTTACAGACAAACCCAGGAGCCATTAGCTTAAAATTCAAATGACCCTCATAGAAAGCCCAGATGTGGCAAAAGGAGCAATTATTCTCAAAGTAAACTTCTCTCCTATATGATCCTTCACCAACACCCAGTCACAGAAACTACAGCCACAGTTGCCCAAGGCATTTGCTTTCAAAACAGCCTGACCACATGTTTCACTTTCTAGATGCTTAAAGCCCCAAAGAATGAGGGATAAGGCTGTACCAGATTTCACTTTCACTTTCTCTCTCTCTCTCCCCCCTCCCTCCCCCCTCTCTCTCCCTCCCCCCCTCTCTCCCTCCCCTCCCTCTCTTTCTCTCCTCTCTCCCTCCCTCTCCTCCCTCTCTCTCTTTCTCTCTGTCTTGAATTCTCCATGGTGCTGGAGATCAAACCCAGGGCCTCAGACATGCCAGGCAAACACTTGACCACTGAGCCACATCCCCAGCCCACAAGATTCTTTTAACAGTCAAAGGAGCTTGATTATTCATTGTAAAAATAATAAATAAATAAATATCTCTAACAGGCAAATTAGAGATAAAGAGCCAGAGCAGGGAAACTGCTTGAAGGTACAACTTTCTGAAAGAGAGAAGGAATAGAGTCAACCAAAACATGAAACTGGAGAGATTCATCAGATGTAGCCCTGGGAATTCATCCAAGCAGGGGGGCACATCTGAAATTAGTGCATGCTAAGAGAGAAATAAATGGAAATTCAGGCACATCATTTAAAACAATAACAAAAAAAATCATGTCATAAAATATGCTCAGGCAACATGCCAAAACTTTTACACAAATGCTCTCCAATTTAAAGCAAGATATCTGTCAAATGTTGTTTGGTAAGTTAGTTGTTCAAAATCCTCCCAGAGGGAATAATATTTTTCATGGTGACTAGCTTCCCAAGACCACAGACTATCTTAATGTATAGTGTAATAATGCATAAATATAGTGCTGGGATAATGGGGCAATATAAATTGCTTTGCAAAAATAGAATCTTATTATCCTATATAGCAGTGCTTTTCAAATTGTGGGTTACAACCCATGAAATCAATTTAGTGGGTCTTTACCAGTTTATTTTTTAATGGAATGGAAGAAGTGAAATGGAAAGGAAAGAAAAGAATTGCAAAGATCAAAGTACATCCCACATTATTAGGAAAAGTATTATTCTTGTAACTTAATTTCAGTGTTACTGGTATAAGTAACTAAGCACATTACAGGATTGCAATGCAAAATATATTTCTGTGGGTCACAGTCAAAACAGTTTGAGTCTCTCAGCAAGGCTTCCTTGGGGTGTCCAGGACAAAGACAGCATTTAATAAAACCTGTTGAATACATGAATGATTGAATGAGTTGGTGAACACATGAAGAATGAGTAAATAGGATGCTAGGAATGCACCTCTGAGCCACAGCCCTGATACTTGTAACAGCAAGTTTGCTCACTCCAGCATTTTTATATTAGTGAGGCAGGGGGAACAGGTAGTTGGCCAAGCTGCAATTCACTGGTGCCCCCTTGGCCTGAGGCAAGGTTTCTGGCAAGGTAGATAGAAGCTTTAAAGAGGAAAAGACATGGACAAGGATTCCACAGGTGAGTAGGAAGTGGGTTTAGGGGAGAAGAGGGACAAGGTCAGATAGAATTGCCTGGTGCTTTAAACAAAAATACAGGGCCCAGTTAATTCTGGATTTCGGGTGTACAACAAACCACTTAAAGGCAAAGAAAATTTTGAAATTTCAGGTTAGAAGATCAATTTGACCCATCACATTTATGCAAGTGTCCATGTGTCAAATACTATACTAGGTAGTGTGGAAGGAAAAATGGTTCCTAATATTGAAGAAATCACAGACATGGCACCAGTCTCAAAAATCAACATGTACTGCACACTATTGTAAGTACTCTTTAGTCATCAATTCATTTAACACTTATCAACTTGTATTAAGCACTATTACCCCTATTGAAGCATAAAGAAATTCAAAGAGAAAGTTGATCAAGGTCTCATACATACACACACACACAGACACACACACACACACGATATTCAATGGGTCTGTTGTGAAGGGTGGGACATTGCCAAGGGAGTAGATCTGGAGAAGAGATTTGGGCTGAATCTCAAAGCCAGATGAAATAGGTGAATATTAGGAGAATACCCCAGGCAGCAGAAGAGCTTGGAGGTGCCAACATATGATCAGGAAATGAGAGAAAATTCAAGTTGCTGGAACAGTGAGAATATATTAAGAGGAAGGAAAGCATGGGTAAGAAAACTAGGCAGGGACCATACTGTGAAGGAGGTGCACATACCCTGCTGAATCTGTACTAAACTAATCTGTACTAAACAACAGGGGTAAGTAAATGGGCACTGTGTTGAGTTGGACTATTAGAAGGATGATTTGGGTAATCGCACAAAAGATGGAGTAGATGAGACCAACATCAGAAACGAGGAAACAAGGTAAGTTCGTGCAGATGGCTGCCAAAGCCCTGCAGTGAAGAGTCTGGCATTTACTTTTCAGATTAGACCCTAGCAGTCACTAGGTGACTCTCACCTAGTAGGTGAGTGACACTGGACAATTCATGTAATCACTGTGAGCCTTGGCTTCCTCATTTATAAAACATGAATGACAATATTACTTACCTGATAGCACTATAGGGCAATAAAACAGGACAACACACAGGAAATGCTCTATAAATGGAAGCTATCTCTAACAGGCAGTAACATTTGAACTTGAATCTTCCCTCAACAACATCTTCAAGTACAATCAGCATTTGATTGAATATCTTGGGGAGCAAGGTCACCATGCCATCGCAGGGTAACATGAGACAGTGAGAGAATGGGGGTTTATCTTTCCTTCTTCAAAAAAGAAGATATCTAGGGATGAAGGTAGACAACAAAGGACAAAACAAAACAAACTCCAATATACAAAGTAACCATAGTTGGAGGAGGTGGGTGAGCTGTGAGATCAAACAAGCTTGGGTTTGCATCCTTGCTTAGCACACATTACTAGAGTGACTTTAAGCAAATTACTTAAACTCCATAAAGCTTAATTTCCTCCTCTGTGACACATAGCTGCCAACACCTGTATCACAAGATTAGTGGGAGGATAGCTAAAATGATATATATTTTGCACTAGGAACAATACCTGGCCCAAAGTAGATGACAACTGATAGTTATTATGTATAGATTAAAATAAAGCTATACTTGAGTTAGGAAATAATACTGTGGAAGGAAAAATGGTTTCTAATATTGAAGAGATCACAGACATGAGTTAGGAAGTAATACTGATGAAGACAGAAACAGAATGTGGAAATATGTAGAGTATACACGAGATTTAACAACTCTAGAGACCACATCCATGAATAGTTGCATGAATCCAAATATCCCTAACCCACCCCTCACTCCACCCCCCCCCCCATGCCCTGGACCTATTTTTTTTTTTTTTTTTTTTTTGAGATAGGGTCTCCCTAAATTGCTGAGGCTGGCCTAACACTTGGCCTAACACCTGCCGCAGCCTCCCAAGTAGTTGGGATTATAGGTAAATATCCCTTTTTTATAGAGCCATATGTGTTCATCCAATGGATATGACTCCTTAAAGATACCCCACCATGTTAGATGATGAAGAATGACAGGGATTTAAAATGCAGGTTTGTGGAGTAGGATAAAAGGTTCTAGAAGAGGAAAAAGCAATAGCCTCTAAATGTATTATTCTCCAGTCATTTCCTGTTCTGGAGCTCAGACCCCATCACTAAGACATGATGCAAAACAAGACAGGTTGGAGGTTCATAGTCATTAGAGTTCAGAAGAGAAAGAATGGATGCCAGGACCAGACATCCATCCCTGCAAGCATACAGGGATGTGCTAGATCTGAAAACACCTTCTTGTACACTTCCTACCTTTCTAGACATCAGAATACAGAGCAAGTCCATTCTTTCTGTAGGTTCTCTGTCTTAGTATAGTGCAAACATTATTCCAAAAATCCAGGCCAGTGTTCCAAGTGCTACCATAACCCTGGAGCAAACTTACTCTCCTTTGCTTTGTTCTGGAAATTTTTAAGTTGTTCTAAGACTTAGTTTGCAAATTTACATTGTTTACTAAGAAGTAAAACAAAAGGTAACAAAAAGACTATTAAGACATTGTGTGTTTCCAGTGCACACCTTCTGAGCTTGGCCTCTGAAGACAATACAAGTAGGTGCGTATTGGAGCTGTTTTAGTGATGTTTTTGTCCATGTATTCACCATAACCAGGCATCTCTCCTCCCTCCTCCCTTGTAAGACAACTCCAAACATACAAGAGGTCCTCAATTTAGGCATAGTCACCTCCATGAAAACCTAATGGCCTGTGTGGGTGCAACTATATTCTTGGCCACATTCTAACCAAAGGCTATTCACTATGAAAACACCCACCTCTTTTCCTGATCTCTCTGAAACTAAAGGCAACCTCCACCATTAAAATTGGTGCATTTGGTAGAAATAAAAAGCTGCCTAAATTTTTCTCAATGTCCTAGCACTCTCACTTTAAGGAAATGAATACTCAGAAAGGTTTAAGAATATCTTTCTCACACATTTCTCTCCATCCCAGATGTAGGGAGCTGGGTGACAGTCTCTGCAAAAATGATCAAGAGTGTGCTGGGATTCCTGCCTAGCAGCAAGCATCCTCAAAGCATTTGCCTGACTCAGTTCCTCATCTCTTTGGGCAAAGGCAGGAAAGGAATGATCACATAACTTCTCCAGTAACACTGATTAAACATGAATAGCTGAATTGAGTATTTTCGGTCAATTTAGCCAATGCTGAATCAACCTTTTGTAAAAAGACAGAATTGATGCTACAAGTAGCTCCTGCCCCTAGATAGGTGGAAAATAACATATGAGGAGCTACCCAAGGACTGAGGGAATTCCCTTCACCTCGAACTCTTCAAGGACAAAATACTCACTTTTTAAAAATTGTCTAAACATGTCTTTGGATAGTTTTTGAGGCCACCTCTTCCCTGGGATAATTGGGAACCAATCATTCTAAAAAATCAAGGTTGGGCATCTATTGGCTAGAGAATAAAACAGGTAGGAATATACAATCAAAAGGCAGTGCACACAACAAAATCACAAAATCACTTGTCATGGGTTTTGGTAATTTAAGAAAAAAAAAGTCCAAGTACAACTGAAGAGAAATTCAGTGAGAAAAGTAAGTTTGTAAGAGGGTCTCAGCTCTCCAGAATGACCCCTAAATGGTGCCTAACACTTTCTTTTAAAAAGAACTTGAGCAGTAAATGGGCTTCTCATGTTACATGCCAAAGGAGGTGCTAATTTTCACAGCACGTGTGGGAAACTTCACTTTTCTGGGTTCTTCATTATTTTTTAGACTTCAGGCTACCAACTGCACAGGCATTTGGGCCTGGTATTTCTCTCTCCACTCTTGCTTTCTTAGCTATTCCTCATCATTTACATTGTGGTTTCCCTGCTTAAAAACCATTTTGTCACATTGCAGAGATTACGGGTTGGACAATTTGAGCTCCCAAATCAAATGAAACTTTCCATATGATCTCAGAAGGTAAGAACACCTGCAGTTGCCAAAGGTGAGAAGAGACCCAGGGGCAGCCAGAGATTAATTTCTGCAACAACAGTGATGTTTTAAGAACCCCATTGGACTGACTCAACTTCTTGACATCTCTTTAAGAGCTTACACTCCTCATATATCAATTACCTTTGACAAGATGATAAAAGGGTTTTAAATCAAAGACCAACACTCAAAAAACTTTTGGAATCTAAAAAAGGTGCCTTGCTGAAGGACAAACTCCTGCATCCCAAGTTCTGTTTCTCCCTGGCCAGTGAGGAACTGCTGACAGGGAGGGTAGAGGAGGCTGTACAATAGCTGGGAGGCTGGCAGGGAAAGTTATGAGGCCCCTCGCCTAAGAATGTAGTGCACACAGAGACTGCAGCACTGGTTAACCTGGCCAGAGACACAGCCCCTGGTCCAGGCCTACTTATCACACAGTAAGGGAGGATAAGACAGAGAACACTGTTCTGATTGTAGAGGTCAGGGGTTACAGTATGAAGTTCTCCCTATATGGATCTCATATGAAATGACTGATGCCACCATTCCCTCTACCCCCAGAAGGACCAACGAGCACAACAGCTCCTTGCAGAGATGCTTACAGAAGCATCCTTGCCACCACAAGCAGGTGTGAGCAATTAAATGTACCTGCCTTCAGAATTGCGATGAGTTCACCTGATTCTGCAGATCCTATTTTAACCCTCCTTGCTCCCAGTGCATCTCACTCACAGAAGAAATGAGTTAACTTACATGGAGTTTGCTTTGCGCTCTGGAGGTTGGGGGAGGGGAGTGATTGGTGGTAGAAACCTTTTGACTGAAAGATATTTCCAATAATATTTTTTTTTCAGACTAAAAGCTATAAACAAAGTAGATAGCAAAGAGAGACTGCAGGAGACTGGTCATTTTTTAGATATTTCTGGCATTACAGATAAAGAGCAACTCGCAAAACTCATCCAGATTGACAGTAAACGTGTTCACCTGTCAACTTAGGGAAGAAAAAAAAAAAAAAAAAAAAAAGATGCACAGAGGGGCAGGAAGGCAGGAATTTGGGCTCCAGTGCTTCTGGTCTCCTTCAAGCCATCATCTCCCTGCCCCGCCCCAGAAGTCTATGTGGAAATCAGGCAAGTGAGATTGTACACTTGTCAACTCATGGGGTCCCCAGGGTCCGGTCAGGGGTCGCTCACCACCGCAGATGGCCGTCCAGAGGAGACACACCCTCCACCTACCTCAAACATGGGAGAGGCGCCCTTGTTCGGCAGTGTGCAGCCCAGGAGCTCGGCGAGAAACTTTGCCATATACAAGCAGTGAGGCAGGGTCTCTCTCTCCCAACGCGCTGGTTCTGTCCTTTGGCTGCGCCAGAGCCCGAGCGGCGAGGTCTTGCCTGAAGCTCCAGGGCCAGCAGGGGCGGTGGCTCGGGGGCTGCCAGGTGACCGCGGGCGGCTGGGGTCCAGGCGCGCGGAGCGCGGAGGTTGCGCCCGCTGCCAGCCCCCGGCAGTCTAGGGGCACCAGGTGCGCGCGGCCGTGTCCGTGGCCACAGCCTCCGCGCAGCCGGAGCCCGGTCGCCGCGCTCTGCGCTAGCCTTTCCCGCTGAATGTCACTATTACCATAGTAGAGGGAAGGGCCCCGCCGAGGGGGTGGCGGGAGGGCCAACGGCGCCGCAGGACGGGTGGCGGCGCACGGGCAAGGGCAGCCGGCGGGCACAGCGCAGTGGCGCAGGGACCAGCCGGGTTCCTCCCTGGGCAGGGACGTTTTGGCCACAGGGACGCTTTGGCGACACCGCTGACCAGAGCAGATACCTGAAGCTCCGCAGGAGTGTGGGAGGCGAAGGCGGGGGAGATGTGTTCATGGGAACCGGCCCGGATGACCCACTTCCCTAGTTTCCCCTGGTTTGCGCCAAGGAAGGTGGAAAAGGCGCTGCCTGTGGTGCACTGACTGACCCCCGCGAGTGACTGCTGCAAAACTGAAGCTGCCCATAGGGGCGCCCCCGCGGGGCTGCGCCAGCCCCACCCTTCCTTCCTTTGGGAAAGAGAGAAGGCTCCCAATGCTTGACAGGGAGGAACTTCCACTGCTGCTCTTATATTAACCCACACTATCAAACGGGTCCAGCTCAGGTAAACCCCCAAAGGTAAGGCACTAGGCCTGGACCAGGTATATTGCACAATCACAGGTCCCTCCCTGGCCTTGGCAGCACAAGCAGAAATCAAGGATGGACACAGCTGGGTGGCTGATCCAGACAGGTGTGGCCCTGCCTTTATATCCACACCATAATGTTTATCTTTTAATAAGGATTAGACTTAGGAAGCAAGGTCTATATTACATATTTATTTTGCATCCTCACAACTGTAACATTTCAAGCTTATTGCACATAAGAATGGTCTGTGGAAAGCTTGTTTAAAAATCCATATGTAACAAAATGAAATTAAACCCCTATCTCTTACCATGCACAAAACTCAAAGTGGATCAGGGACTGAGGAATTAAATCAGAGACTCTGCATCTAATAGAAGAAAAAAGTTGGCCCTAATCTTTATCATGTGGGATTAGGCCCCAACTTCCTTATCTCCTATAGCACAAGAATTAAAACCAAGAATCAATAAATAGGATGGAATCAAACTAAAAAGTTTTTTCTCAGTAAAAGAAACAATCTGTGAAGTGAACAGAGAGCCTACATCCTGGGAGCAAATTTTTACCCCTCACACATCAGATAGAGCACAATCTCTAGGGTATATAAAGAACTCAAAAAGCTGAACACCAAAAACACAAATAACCCAATCAACAAATGGGCCAAGGACCTGAACCGACACTTCTCAGAAGAGGATATACAATCAATCAACAAATATATGGAAAAAAAATGTTCATCATCTCTAGGAATTACAGAAATGCAAATCAAAACTACTTTAAGATATCATCTCTCTGCAGTCAGGATGGCAGCTGTTATGAAGACAAACAACAATAAATGTTGGCTGGGAGGTGGGGGGGGGAAAGGTACACTTATACATTACTGGTGGGACTGCAAATTGGTGCAGCCAATATGGAAAGCAGTATGGAGATTCCTTGGAAATCTGGGAATGGAACAACCATTTGACCCAGTATCCCTTTCCTTGGTCTATACCCAAAGGACTTAAAAAGAGCATACTACAGGAACACAGCTACATCAATGTTTATAGCAGCACAATTCACAATAGCTAAACTGTGGAGCCAACCTAGATGCCCTTCAGTGGATGAATGGATAAAAAAAAATGTGGCATATATACACAATGGAATTTTACTCAGGAATAAAAGAGAACAAAATCATGGCATTTGTAGGTAAATGGATGGTGCTGGAGAAGATAATGCTAAGTGAAGTTAGCCAATCCCAAAAAAACAAATGCCAAATGTTTTCTCTGATATAAGGAGGCT
Source organism: Marmota flaviventris (assembly GCF_047511675.1). Lineage (NCBI taxonomy): Eukaryota > Metazoa > Chordata > Mammalia > Rodentia > Sciuridae > Marmota > Marmota flaviventris. The sequence continues at coordinate 65,895,935 of NC_092504.1, forward strand.
GACTCCTAGTGGGGTAGGGAGAGGAGCATTCAAGGAATAGATAAATTCTAGATAGGGCAGAGGGGTGGGAGGGAAAGGGAGGGGGCAGGGGATTAGCAAGGATGGTGGAATGTGATGACATCATTATCCAAAGTACATGTACGGAGACATGAATTGGTGTCAACATACTGTATATACAACCAGAGATATGAAAGATTGTGCTGTATATGTGTAATGCATCTGCTATCATTTTTTTAAATCAATAAAAAGTAAAATAAAATAAAACGAGAAATCCTAAGTTCACATTCTGCAATTCTGCTTCAGCAGGTTTGGGACCACCTCAGGATCTTGGGGCTGTTTTTCTTTTCTTTTCTTTTTTGTAGGCATCCCAGGAGACTCCTCTGCAAGTGGTGCCAGGCTGTACTTTAATAAACACTGTCCTACCATATCAAATTCAGAGTTCTTAAAAGCATTTTTAAGAACTGTAAAAACACTCAATTCAGTGACAGGACCCTAGAGAAAGTTTCCTCAAATCATCTAATTTTATACACAAGCAACAGAAGTAGAAGTCTTTATTACTCCATCAAGTCATATTGTTTTAGTGACACTCAGAGCGTACAGTTGGCACTCTTTAAATGCTTCTTGGATGAATAAATTGACGATGGGCAGTTGGATGGATAGTAATGAATAATTGGGTCCAGATTTCTTGAGTCTCATTCCAGAATTCTAACTGGTGCAGCAGACATGCTATGAATTTAGGGAATAAAAGGAAAAGGAAAGGCATTCATGTTAGTGTGAATATATCACCTCAGTGCTTCTCAAACTTTTCCAGTCAAATATCATCTACAGTAAAGACATTATCAAGAACATTAAGTTCATTTTAAATCTCTTATTTTATCTTTTTCATTCTAGCCTATGGACTATTCAGGTTTGTTATAAAATTAAAGACCTATTTAGTGGTAATCTTCTTCTCATGCTCTTCCTCCCTACCCTATTTTGAGTCACCCCCCTTATATAGGAGAAGACATTCAGCATTTGTTTCAAAGGTATGATATGTCAAGATCATTGTATTGTCATGAGCAACTAATAAAAAATTAAAATAAAATAAAAGACCTGCCCCATGAGTGAAACTCATGCCCCAAGCATTCTGTCTGTATCTTTTGATTTCTAGAACACAGCACCAGGTAACTCTCAATAGAGGAATGGAGAAATTTTACAGCTGTTGCAACCTGGGCTACATTAAAGAGAGAAGGAGGGAAAACTAGTATGCAATGAAAACCTTCTAACATCCCAGTCACTGTCACAGGAGTCAGTGTGGACTCTGGAGGCAGTCTACCTGGACTTAAATCCCACTTCTAATATTGCTATGGGTCGAATGTGTTTGTCTCCTCCAAAGTGATATTGAAATTTAATTCCCAATGGAACAGTATTGAGAACAGTATCGGGTATGTGGCCTTTTGAGAGTTGATTTCCATGAATAGATTTATGTGCTCTTAGAAAAGGGCTGGATGGAGGGAGTTTGCTCTTCTTGCCCTCCTGTCTTCTGCCATGTGAGGACATGAGGTTCCTCTCCTTGGGAGCACGCAGCATTCAAGGTGCTATGTTAGAAGCAGAAAACAGCCCTCACTAAAATGCAGTGCCTTCATCTTGGACCTCCTAGCCTCTGGAATGGTGAGAAATAAATAAATCACCCAGTCTGAAGTATTCTGTTATAGCAACACAAAGATGGATGCTTTGTAGGTGTGACTCTTTGGACAAGTGACTTTATTTCTTTGGGCTTCATTTTCCTCATGCAAAAGGGTATAATAATAAGGGTACCTATTATATATGGTTTGCATTAGCTGACATAATAACCACAATTTAGCATCTTAAAACAACACCCATTTATCATCTCACAGTTCTGAATTTTAAAAGTCTAGGTGGTTAACCACCATGATTAAAAGCAAGGGCTTGCAGTCAGGCTACCTAGGTTTGGGTTTCTGACTCAGCTCATTGTCAGCTTAGTGATCTTAAGCAAGTCACTTCAGTTTTCTAAGCCTCCATTTCCATATCTGGAAAAAAGTCTGGGTGGGCTCAACCCAGTTCTCTTCTTAGGGTCTTCTTGCAAAGCTAAAACCAAGAGGTCACCCAGACTGGACTCTTATCTGAAGCCTCTGAGGAGAACCCTTATCCAAACTCGTTCAAGTTGTTGTCAGAATATAGTTCCTTACAGCTGTAAGTCTGAGGGCCTTGTTTCCTTGCTGGCTGTCAATGAGGAACTCCCAGAGGCTGCCTGGATTCCTTCTCATGTGGACTCCTCCATCTTCTAAGCAGCAGTCTCACTCAGTCCTTACCATACTTCATTTCCTCTAACTTCCTCTCTTGCCAATAGTCAAAGAAAATTTTTTGCTTTTAAGGGGCCCATAGGATCATATCAAGCATATCTGTATAATCTTCCCATCTTGAGGTCAACTACTCACCTTAATTACATCTGCAATGTGCCTTTTGCCATGTAATGTAACACACATGAAGATCGTGAGAACTGTCTAGACTCCTGCTTATCCCATGATTACTGTGAATAAGTAATGGTATGTATTAAAACAACTTTCATTTTGTGATACTTATAAAAAGAACCCAATAAAGCTAGCTATTAGTTTTCTACATGTGCCACTTCATTTGATGGTCACTACAACTCTGTATTTTAAAAAAAAATGAGAAACTGAGAATTTAAAAAATCTATCTAAGTTCACATAGCAGGTTAATGGTTGAGCCAGGAATCAAATCCAGGACAGCTGGGAATTGTGGTACTTTTACTTAGTACATCACTGAAAACTGGACACTAGGAGATAGGACCAAGGTCACAATGATCCTTTGGAGGAGTAGAACTAGAGAAGGAGATTACAATAATGAGGGACAAAAGAATTAGTCACAGTCACTTGCTATACAAAAACAATGTATGGTTTAGATGCAAGGGAGGCTGAACCAAATACTAACTTAAATAGCAAAGTCTTGAACTGAACCTGGTGATTTTTACCAAGCAGAGGCATTTTTCTTCTGATATTCATCTTAAGAGGCTACACAATCAAATGTGCTCTAGACTCATTCCTTTGCTGAATGGATTTAAACCCATTTAACAGATCCTCCCTGGACTTCCTCCTTAGTGACATCTCTGATCTTGTAGTATCATGAGGCAATAAACATGTCTAAAAAGTAGCCACCCATTGACCCTGCCTGGACAGCAAAAGCATTGCCCAGATCTGCTCCAGGGCACACTACCACATCTATTTCCTGCTGTCAGTGGTAGAGCGAGGACAGAGACCCAAGATGAAAAAGAAAGAGAAAAAGAAAAAAGAAGGAAGAAAGGAAGAATGGAAGGAAGAAGGTAATCATCTCTAGTCTTCCCCTATTTAGGACTATGATTGCAATATCATTCATTAGAAGGATTGTTCATATTCTTTGATCCAGTATTTTCATTTCTAGAATTTATCCTAAGAAAATAATCAGAGCATCACTTAAAGATGATTGCATTTAAATTTGTTTTGTGTCCATAGAAGTAAGTGGGTGTCTTTTCTATAGACACAGTACCCACCATGGTTAAAAGAGTGGGCTTGCAGCCTAGGTTTGGATTTCTGACTCAGCCCATTGCCAGCTAAGTGATCTTAGGCAAGCCACTTCAGTTTTCTAAGCCTCGATTTCCATATCTGGAAAACAGGTATACTAATAGTACCTTCCCTCATAATAATTTAATTAGTTAATACTACTATGTTGTACTAATTTATTACAACGATTATTATATTTATATATAGTCATAATTATTATGCTAATTCTAATAAAGTACTTGGTCCATAGTAATAGTAATAAATGTTATTAGAGGTTATAATTAATGATATATTCTTAGCTTCTGGCTCACAGCCTGGCACATAAAATATAATAAAAACTGATTGAATCAATGGACTAAGGAACAAAGACATTTGTTACAACTTTGTAAAGTCAAAACGTATAAACGATCTGAAGTCCATCAACAGGAGGTTGGTTTACTATATTACAGTTTGTGTATTTGGTTTACTATATTACATTTTGTGTATTTGGTTTACTATATTCCAGTTTATGTATTTAGGACTAAGTTGTTTTAAAAGAATATTTAATGACCCAGAAAATAGCATTATATAATATCAGTAGGGGTCAGCATACAGTATATGTTGTATATTCTAAACTTGTAAAATGTCCACATGTATGTGTATACATGGGGGAAGTGAAAGGAGACATACCAAATGGCAATAATATTTCTCTCTGTATGATGGGATTATGAGTTAGATTTTTCTATATCTCTGAACTTTTCAGATTTCCTATAGTGAACTGAGCACAATATCAATTCATACACTTTTTTATGGTCTTATAATTCAGAATTTACACATTTTTTTAAAAGTCATTGGGTTAATCTTAATTGATTGAAGATCTCATTATTTTAATAATAGAATGGACCAATTTATACAACAATCTATTACACTGACACTGTCTTAAAGGGCTCTGGTGTTTGGTGTTTGTGAAGAAGTCCTTCTAAATATCATCCAAAATTTGATGTTGACGATACCTACCTTGCTGAAGAAGCTGACAGTCCAGTTCTGTACAACAGTCATGATTCCAGGGATGGCAAGGTCATAAGTGGCAGACAATCTACTTTTGAAACTGACCCCTTTTCTCTTCTCATATAGTGAATGTGGAAGTTACAGAATAAGCCACCAGAAATGATCATTCACCTAGAATGAGCGCTTCTTGGTGATGCATGCCTGCCACACTGTAAAGAATTCTACCTTCATGTACCCTCCTTCCTTTGTGGCTCTCAGAAGGACAGCCGCTGTTGCAATTGGCTGTCAACTCTGTATTTCAGTGTGGTCAGGAATAGAGCAGTCTGATTAAGCAACTATTCCCACTAATTACCATCTAGGCAACACATGAATTATCACTTCTCCAAAAATTAGGCTATCATAAATTGCAATTAACACTGAAAATCTACTGAAGGTTTCATGATTCTTTGATGACTCAGAAGGCACCTCAGTGTTTCTCAGGTGTCAGGCTCATCAGCAGAAAAATCATTTATTCCTCAGGACGGATGAGGAGAGACACTAGTTAATAGGAATTTTCAGTTGAGAGAAATGCAAGTGAGCCAGGTTTTACTATGTTTACGAGGCTGAATGAATGCCTATTGAGCTCCTTAAGCACCTCCTGAGAAAGGCACTCCATTTGTCTGAGATGCTATAATTATTATTCCACAGGAATACAATAGTAACATTCTATTTTACAACAAAGAAAATTAGATTACAAGTTATCCTACAACCCTACCTCCTCCCGGCTAAGATCGCACACGGTATAGAGTTACAATGGTGCCAATTACAACATTTTTTCGCACAATGTGTGTTTCTTTGGATGAAACACATTCTGATGATCTGAATGGATTTCAAACTGAACAGCAGCTACTGGCAGCAATCAAAACAATTTGGGAGAAAATAGTTTCATCTTCTGTGTTCAAGTGATGCTATTGATTTAAACTTAATATTTGCCTCATTTCTTTCTTGGTACAATATGTGAGCATGTGGCTTCTGTCTGGGCCCCCATCCTCCCTTACCAAGAAGGTGGGCGAGTAGCAAAGCCTAGTTATATACTAGGCCTTCTATCAAGTGTTTCTAGATGACAGTTTCCATCAAACAAAGAGTGTTTTTAAGTCTATTTAGTTCAATCTACCACAGTGTGTATTCACACACGTCCCACTTTACAGACATCAAATCAGGAGGCACAGAGAGGTTAAGATTCTTGCCCAAGTTTACACGGCTACCATATTGGCAGAGCTGAGGCCAGAATCTAAACCTCCCGATGGCCCATGCCCTTTCCATTGAGTCATAGCTTCAGGATCTGCTTTGTGAAACTCTACACTTTTCTGTAAATTGTGCCAAGGCTGAGATTTTTCCTGAAAAATAATACTTTTCTTTGAAGCTAGGTATAAAAAGAAAGAAAAGGGAAAGGAGGAAGAGAGAAAGGGAGAAGAACTCAGCGTTGTGTTCTTGAGGTAAACCCCACATCACAGCTAAGCTCACTCCCCCAATAGAGCAGTGTAGGTCCTAGCACCTTGAACTGTCAAGGTTTGTTTATTTGAAAAGCTATGATGGGAGGAATTTTTCTAGGGTATTTTGAGGCTGATGGCCAGGGATTCCTAGTAAGCAAAGAGATACACCTGATCCTCCCAGCTCTTCCATGGCTGTCCTGGAAGTGAAGGAGACATACATGGAAAAGGTTCAAGGTTTGGGTCATTCTAATAGACCGATGGGCAATACCACAGAAGTGAGATTGTTTAAGGAGTAAAGCTATTCAGTGTAAAACCAATCATCAAGTAACTCAACCCCAGAAGGAACTTACATTATGACTTACAAGACAGGCACAGCCTGAAGAAGAAACTGAATTAACAAATGGGAGAACTCCAAGATTAATCCTGATAAGAGACCAAGAGAATAAGCTACTTAGCCCCACTCCCCGAGCATGGGGCTTCATATAAGAGTCATTACACTATGGCAAAAGACCTGGTTCCCCATGGTGACAGCAGGAATGCCTGGGTCAACATTCATGATGAGGAGGAAGAGGTTGGCACTACATCACAATGACAAAAACCACAGGACATCCAGGCTATGCCATACTCTTAGGACCACAGCCCAACAGCTGAGAGCCAACATTCACTTGGGAAAGAAGTGAAACAGGTGTGGAGTCCAGTAAAGGAGCATCAGAGCCAGAACTGTAGCACTGCCCGGTGAGCAGTGGTGGCCACAGAGGTAAAAAGCACAAGAGTCATGGGCAGTGGAGAAGAGGAAAGGGGCCAGCAGCTCTAAGGTAGAGCTGGCCCAGGGCCAGCACCAAACACGTGAACCTGCTGAGTCCTCTATGGGAAACAGGAGCCAGCAAGCCAAAAAAGCCAAAAGAGCCCCCAGGAGGGTTTTGAGGTAAGTCCCATTGCTGTTTGCACTCAGTTGCTTCACACTTCTCTTCTGATTGCTCAACCATCCTAACAGGCATGGCCTACATCTGTGAAAGATCACATGAAAGGTAGGTAGCTGGGACCAATGAATGGGCAGGTTCTTGGCTTAGGCCAGACCCACCCCCTCCCTAAAGGCTGGCTCACTTCTAACTATCCACACAGGTCCAGATCTATTCTGCATTATACCTGCCTTGAGATAAACAGTTCTGGACAAGGTGTTCCCTAGGCTCCATTGGCCTCACCACTAATAAGTTCAAACATGACTCAGAGAAAATCTAAATACCTTGTGGTACAGGAGAGAGGGCGAGGCTAATTACCTCTCTAGTCTGAAAGGGAGGGATGTACCCCCCATGCACATACCTCCATACTCCATGAGTTCCAAAGCAACCATATATTGAAACTAAAGTTTGTTTATTTGTTTGTTTTAAATACAGTTTCTATTTTCTTTGCTCCTTCCCTTACCAGCCCTGACCTATCAATTCTCTCCATGGGCATATCTGTGTTTCAGATAATACCTTGGGAGCTAAGCACCAAAAGTCATGACCTAGAATCCATCTCCCATTTTTCTCCATCCTCCACATCTATGGTAATGACAGCATTAACAATGCCCAGCATGTTACCATGTGAGGCACCATGCTAAGCACTTTACATATATTATTATGCATTATTACATTTGATCATTTCCTCAATTCCTTCAAGTAAAACTATCATTAATCACTACTTCATAACTAAGAAAAATGCAGCCCAGAGATCCAGGTCACAGAGTCAGAGAGATGGAGCCAAAACTTTCTTTCTTGTTATGCCATCAGCATTAGCCTAGAAGAACAGCAAAGAGTTTGGCTTTCTCAGCCCCACCCTGTAGGAAGAAGGGAATGTGAAATAAAGAAGAAGCTGTTTTTAATTATGTTGTCTAATGCAAAACAATGCACATTTTGCTGACAATAAAAATGAGCAGAAATAAAAGACGTTGACCCCTGTGCTCTGGAGGCTGCACCAGAGAATATTTCCATTAGTCACCCCCTCCCAACACTTGCTTGCAGAATAATAATGCTGAGAGAGTTCCAACACCATCCCTACTCCACTGTCATGTAAATTAAAAAGCTTTACAAATCCTGCTGCCAAATTTCTGCAACACCAGTGAGATTTTAAGAACCCCATTGGATTGACTCAACTTCTTTTCATCTCTTTAAGAGCTTACACTCCTCATATGTCAATTACCTTTGAAAAAAAAATGATACATGGGTTTTAAGTCAACAACCAACACTCAAAAAACTTTAGTCCTACTGTGAGTTATAAGCTATGAGAACAGGCCCATCAACAGGCACAAGATTTTCCTCAAAGAAAAAAAAATATTAAAGTTGCATCCTTCAGGAAAATAGCACTCAGATTTGGCCTGGGATAAACTGTCAGCTGTCCGTGGTCTAATCTGTGTTCACCAGGAATGCCTGCTGTTAATACTAACTACCTCATGGGTGCATCACAAGATTTTATTGATATTTATTTCAAGGATACAGTCTGGAGGAGATAGATGGAGTCCAGAAAAGAGAAAAACATTTATTTAAATATATCAGAGGCATCAGAAAACAAAATAAAAGTAAATATAATTGCAGAAAGGGTGATCCTAATAACCTACTCCCCAAAGACAAGGAAAACACAAATGATCTACACTAAAAGGTTTTGAAAAAGGGAAAGAAAAATAGGCTCTTTGTGTTTGGTTCTGGAAACATATATTATGCTCACACTGGGAGCTGGCGGGCAGATGGTTGAAGCTCATACAAGGAATATTAAATCTATTTGGAACCCTCTTGCCCTCCTGATACAACACTGCAGATGCCTGCAGGGCAAGACAATGAGCACACAAATGCCTACAAATCACTCAGACTCTGTCACTAACTGGGAAATCCTCACCATGTCCCTGAACACAGGGAGCTTGACGGGTTTGTCCCATCCTTCACAGCAGGTCAGACGGAGGGCCAGAAGTCCGAGTTTCCTGTGTATGCTCGTGAACACACACACATACACACACACACCCACCCACACACACACACACACACATACACACACCCCTTTTTGTGTTCACACTGATTTCTGCCATTCTAGCCAGATATAAAATGAAATAGCACATGAAAAATCCCAGCATAGAGCCTGTTCATGGGTTCAATGTGTTTTTTCACAACCTTTTCAAAGTAATAGAAACAGATAATTAGATCTTAAAGGCCAGGAGAAATGAAAAGTCAAATACTTTTACCTTGCCTAGTTGTCCCTCACTCTTTGTACATAAATGCTCAATGGGCAATCATTCGACAACATGCATTCCACTGGAAAGAGCAAACCTGGGACAGCCAGAAATCATCCCAGAATAAAATAAAATGTCATTCTCCTGCCTGACCTAAGCATCTGAATCTCAGAGGCTTATAAATATTTGGGAAACAAGATGTTGTAGTACCTGACTACTTAAAGGACAGTTCACAAGCCAATACCACTGGCATCACCTGGGAGCTGGCTAGAAATGCAGTATCCTGAACAGGACCTCCTGGCTAGAGTCTGCCTGTTAACACGCTGCCCAGGTGATTCCTTCTCATGAAAGCACCACCCTAGGGCAATAACCTCCAAGATGTGGTGTGTGATCTACTGGAGGTATGGAGAGAAATTTTAGCATTTTGATTTTTTTAAAATTGAATTTGTTGACTATTAGCAAAAATAAAGAAATTCAGCTTTTCTATACTTTGACATTTAGGTAGACAATGGTATATGTATAACCTCACAAACATACCAATGCTGAAAGTGTGGACCCAACATTTTTTAAACTGATGGAATTTCCATTAAAAAATGGTATGATACTTCCCCTGCCTAAGCTCTGTTCTAATAAAACTATCTCTGTCCAAGAAGCTTTCACCATCATGCATTAACTAGGTGCTTCCTGCCTCCTCCTAGTTGCCTTATACATATGTACAGTAGTCCACAGTAGAGGCCTTCTCTTGGAGCACCTGCCAGGATTTGTCCAGCTGTGACTAGCCAGCATGCATATCAGCAATTTGGCCAGAGGACAGAGGACAAAGAAACATGTACCGTGATGACCTTTCTGTCTGTAATTGTCTAATAAGTCTTAATTCCTATCTATGTGATACCAGTGTGTTTGGGTGCCTTGCAAGACCCACATCTAGCCAGATAATCATCTTTTAAAAGGAATTAATCTATTTAATTTGTAGTCAGTGCCATGAAAGAAAGTGCAGGAGGATCACAGAAAGCATCCACAGTCTGTAGGGCCAGGGCAAGCCTCCATGAGGAACTGGTATTTGCGTGGAGGCCTAAGGGATAAGCATGACAGGAGATCCAGGCAGAAGCAACAGGGCAGATGACCCATGTGAGAAGGAAGCTGGAACAGATTAGATTCTGAATAATGGTTGGTGCAGTTGTACCTGAGTGAGCAAAGTCGGGGACAGCAGGGGATGGAGCTAGAGAGGACAGGGTTTGGCTGTTTGGGGCCCTGATAAGGATTTTGCATTTCACCACATAAAACTCAAGAGCCTGGAATAATGTCCCAAAAGCAGACCTTGAGACAAAGATAGGAAACATATAGTTTATCTGGGAAACAATCCAGGAAGCTCACTGAGGGTTGAAGAAGTAAGACAAGGAAGGAAGACAAGCCAAAAAGAGAGTCCTTAAGGAGAGGTGTGGGCCATGAGGCCTCAGTTCTGGAAGGGAGACTCCAGAGGAATGAATGAAACATGTCTCAGCATGTTCCCATGGGAAGCAGGAGAGCTGGACTCATAGCCACCAGTTCTCACCCCTTGTTGTTTGAGAGTTGCTTTTGCAATGTTAAACCCCACCACGTATGTAAAATAGGGAGAAGCTTATGATCCAAGAATGGCCTCATCTTATGCAGGTGGCCTCCTTTTGTGCTAGTATTCTGATTTGCACATGAATTTCTTCTTCTTAACATTAGAAGTCCCTCATCCTGTGAATCCGTAAGTCCTAGGCATCTGGGATGATTGTCACCCTATTGAGGGAACTATCTTCAGGGGACCTCAGAAGTAGGTCATAGGATATGGTTGGGGCATTGACAATAGCATTTGCAAAATGGCCTCAAAAGAGTCTACAACTATCCCCTGTCCTGATCCTGATAAATCAATGGTGTTTTGTTTCCAAGAAGATAGCAATGCCCAAGATCATGAAACTGGACCTGAAAGCTTCCAGAATGCAGTCGGAGTCGCTGCTGTAATAGCAGGTGTGCATGAGCTTCCAGTTGGTGCTGTGACCTCTCTCCACAAACTTAGTGGTATCATCAATACAGGCCTACTATCCTAAACTTCTGGAGGTCAAAAATCTAAACTGGGCCAGCAGGACTGTGTTGGAATAACTTTCAGTTTGCAGCTAGCAGCTATGAGCAGCTCAGAATGCTAGGAAAACCTACCCTCATACAGGCCTGACAAGAACACCTGCAGGACGGGGTGCTCTGCCCTAGTGAGCCATCGGTGAAACTACATCCTCAGTGCTTGAGGTCAGCATTACCAAGCTACCAGTCCAGGAAACTGAGAATCGGGTGCTTCAGGGCATGAAACCCCCAACTCATAAGGCCCCCTCCCCTAGGGACAAAGATACTTCCAGACTGCTTTCCATTATGTAGCAATATCTAGAGCTTCCTCATAGCACAGCTACATTAATCCTAAGATGATTGGTTTTTAGATATTGTATAACCTGCTTGCTTATGGATGATTGGAAGATGCATTCTATATCAATTGTAATCAATTCCGCATTAAAGGATCTGCTGGACGTCGACAACCACAGTCTGTGGTTGTCACCAGCCAGCTTTCTCACCAGCTCCCAGTGTCTGTGTGTTGACTCCAAGTCTCTATCCCCAGCGACTGAGGTAGCCAAGTGACCAATTGACCACACCAGTGTCCAGAATATACACAGGACTGTGTTCCTGAGAATCCACTTCCTGGATGCTTCTAGCTGGAGGCCTGTACTGCTTGGCTTGCAGCCCTGTGTCATTCTGATTTCTGCTTCTATTATCATCATTTCTTCTTCTCTGGCCCTGACCTCATGTCTCACTCTTATAAAGACCCTTGTGAGTACATTGGACCAATCTGAATAACCCAGGATTAACTTTCTTTTTCTGGTACCAGGGATTGAATCCAAGGTGATTAACCACTGAACCACATTCCCAGTCCTTTTTTATATTTTATTTAGAGACAAGGTCTTGGTAAGTTGCTTAGGGCCTCATTAAATTGCTGAGGCTAGCTTTCAACTCCTGATCCTCCTGCCTCAGCCTCCCAAATCACTGGGATTACAGGCATGTACTACCACGCCCTCTATCTTAATATCCTTTATTTAATCACATCAGAAAAGTTCCCTTTGGCATGTAAGGCAATTTATTAACTAGTTTCAAGGATTAGGATATGGACATCTTGGGAAGGGGCATTATTCTGTCTACTATAATGTTCTTAATTCTAAGGCAAATAATCATACATCAATTTAGTAGAGATTTGAAAAGTGTGAACCACTACTACAGCAAGTGTATATATTTAATGTGTTCTCTGATTTCAGAAATGTGAAAAACCTGCCCATCTGGGAAAAGAAGATCCATGATATTGGAACAAGCATGCTAGGGCTGGGATATTCTGGGGGTTTTGTTTGTTTTATAGAGGATTGGGCACTACATCTAGAGCCTAAAAATGAATATATCCATTCATTATATATATTTAAAACCTCCACCAGGTACTGAGCCTGGGGTTAGCTAGCAGCAGGAGACACAGTGCCTGTTCTTACTTCCTGCTGGGGAGGCAGACCAGAAGCAGTTCAGCCTGGTGCATTTCATGAAGAATGGAGCAGAGCCAGGACACTGAGTTGTCACAGGGCAGAGAGGAGAGATTCTAGCTCCAAGGCAACAGGACAGGGGAGGACGCAGGGAGCCGTGTTGCAGCAGAGGCTCCAGAGAAGGGAATTTTAGGCAAAGGGAAGCTCAGTCACAAGGACTGGGAGGAAGGAGGGAAGCTTGACGCAGAGCATTCATTAGTTCTTGAGGAAAAAGATGTTCCCACCACTGTCATCCCTATTCTGAAGCACAATACTCCTTAGGCACCATTAGCTATAAAACTTTGCAAAGAATAGTGGGTTTTCTCTTTTTCTTAATGTTGCATGAGGGATTTGGAGGGACAAGAAGAGGAACAAAGTTGGATGAGAGAAAATTCTTTGTTATAAAACTTAATAGCAGAAACTACCAAATCGTTCCTAACTTAAACTTGTGTTCAGGGCTGGCCCTGAGAGTTGCACCAAGATAGGCCTAAAAAAGACAAAAATCTCCAACTTGCTACTTTCTGTTCCCTTCAAAATTGGCTTAGTTATTTTAAAAAGTTCAGCTGGGCATTATTCTTGGTTTAACATGCACTCCCAGTCCTCCACCATTTCCACAATCTGTATCCTGAAACACCCCAGCCTGCCCTCCTGAAGATTTGGCCCCTCATCATCCAACCAAGGCTTTGTAAGCAGGTGACCTCTGTCCACGCTGAGGGTCAAGGTCCATGATCAATGTCTGCTGTTTCAAATCCCATCAAAGGGACTAAGCACATATCTTACTCCTTCTCGAGAGAAAGGGAAAAGCCATCTGGAAAATCCCAGCATCATTATGACAGCTACAAATTGCCAATTATTAATGGCTCCCAATCTAACAGCCAGGCTGCAACAGGGACTCGATTTGTTAGGAAAATGCTGGAGACAACCAATTCCCCAAACGAAAGGGCAAACACACAAGCACAAAGGCTTTCCCCCAGGCAGTTCAAAGGTTCCCAATCTTGTCGCTATAAAGGAAAATCTGGAGGCAACTCATTAGTGGTAGGAGGCAATGCCTCAAGCTGTGGCTCATGACTAAATCATGTAACCGAGCACCTTGGCGTTGACCTTGAATTATACACTCAAACAATGTGTCCTGACATTCAATTTGCAATCAAGGTAGATACAATTAATGTAAATACTTTCAGAGTTATGTAGGAAATAGAAATATCATTTGGGGGGTCTCTTGTGCTTTTCATGAAAGTATTTTAAAAATTGCTCACCCACATGCCTGTGAATCTGAAGGTTATTTTACAAATCGCTAGAATGACAAATAGATGGAGTTTGGCAACTTGATTCAATGTCATGGCTGTTTAGCTTATACCTCTAGCTGTCAGAAGTAAATTCACATGATTCCATTATTGTTAGAACAATCGTTTTAAAGCTATATTATTCCATATATAAACTATCTTGACCCAAGTTCTACAGGAAACAACAAAGATCTGGACATTTATCATTGTATTTGACTCGAATATGAAATTGTAACCAGGAAATTCTCAGTCACAGCCTGGCCTAAGCTGAATACTTTCCAAACCATAAATCATAGGTTTTTTAGACAACATTACAAGTTAAATGATGCAAGCAGTTTTAGCACAGGCTCGTGTGATGCCCACTGAAATGAAATGTGAACCAATACCTACAGGGAGATGTCCAGGCTGATCCATGAAGATTTAACCATAAGTCACTCATTAGTGTTAATGGAGCATGACTCCTAAATTCCAGATGACAACTCAGAATTTTACTGCCTGTAGAAAAGGTAGATCAAGGTAGGAGCATCTGCAATGATCTGGGAAAATTGAAGGTAGATAAAGGGTTTTCACCTATTAGAACTGGAGAGAGGGACCAAGGCTCAATCTCCACTTGTCCTAAACTGTCAATTCAGGATATTTTATACAAAACCTCTCTGGCATTCATCATCAAAAACTGTCTTCCATAGAAGAAGGGGTTTTGAGTGTTCTCACCATTAGAAAATGATACATGTTTGAGGAAATAGATATGTTCAATCTGACTTGAACATTACATAATGTATACATGCATTGAAACATCATGTAATGCACCATAAATATGTGCAATTTTTATGATTTTTCTATCAGTTAAAAATAAGTTTAATTTAAGGAAAATTCCCTTCTACCATGACTATTCCATCCCCTATATGTGTAAGTAAACCAAAGGTAGATATGGAAGGTAGCCATATACTATGCTATACTTTTGAATCTCTAAAAATTTAGCTTGGTGTTTGGCCATAATATCTGCTGTTTGGGAAATAAGGGTTTTTTGTTGTTGTTGTTTTGTTTTGTTTGTAGTTGTAGATGGACAGCATGCCTTTATTTTATTTGCTTATTTTTGTATGCAGTGCTAAGGATCAAACTCAGTGCCTCACTCATACTAGGCAAGCACTCTGCCACTGAGCCCCAGCCCCAGCCTCAGGAAACAAGTCCTTCTAGACTTAAAAACAGCATACTTCAAGGAACAGCCATATCAATGTTTATAGCAGCACAATTTACAATAGCTAAACTGTGGAGCCAACCTAGATGCCCTTCAGTGGACGAATGGATTAAAAAAAATGTGGCATATATACACAATGAAATTTTACTCAGCAATAAAAGAGAACAAAATCATGGCATTTGCAGGTAAATGGATGGTATTGGAGAAGATAATGCTAAGTGAAGTTAGCCAATCCCAAAAAAACAAATGCCGAATGTTTTCTCTGATATAAGGAGGCTGATTCATAGTGGGATAGGGACAGGGAGCATGGGAGGAATAGATAAATTCTAGATAGGGTAGGGGGATGAGAGGGAAAGGGAGGGGGGCAGGGGATTAGCAAGGATGGTGGAATGTGATAGACATCATCATCCAAAGTACATGTATGAAGACACGGATTGGTATACAACCAGAGGTATGAAAAATTGTGCTGTATATGTGTAATAAGAATTGTAATGCACTCTGCTGTCATTTATTTTTTTAAAAATCAATAAACAACAACAACAAAAAAATCCAGTCCTTCTGGGCTGGGACTATAGCTCAGTGGCAGAGTACGTGCCTAGTGTGTCTGAGGTACTGGGTTCGATTCTCAGCAACACATATAAATAAATGAATAAAATAAAGGTCTGTCAACATCTAAAGAAAAAAACTAGCCCTTCCTCAGGTAGGTGGAACAGTTCCTGTGGTATCTTCAGCTGAGCTTGCTGTAATACACTTAACCTTAGTGGTGCCTGCCCTGCTCTTGCTCAGCTAACAGCAAGACCTAACAACTGGGTCTTTATTTAAATATTCTCTTGAATGGCATCCTAATGAGATAAGATAGAGCAAAGAAATAATGTCTGCAGGCACATATTACTAATGAGGGGTAAAGTTAATTGGTGTGTGGCCAATGGTACTGATTCCTTGCTTGCCTAACATCTCAGTGTCATTAACAAGATTCTAAACCCCAATAGTGTTCTGTCATAGTAATTCATAACTTCCTGTCAGAATTGACAATTATTCTTGAGAAGGATTGATTTCCTAAGTTAAGTAGTCAGGGATATTAACTTACATAAGGTCTTTTCACCCACAGGCATCTTTCTTCTGTTCCAATAATAACTACAGGTGTCACAAATGATGATAAACATTTTATGTGTATTACCTGCTCAGAACAGCTTTCTCTTTCACAAATGAGAAAATTCAGAGAGGTTAAGTAATTTGTTAAAGGTTACACAGAGTCAGGAACTAAAGCCAACTCTTGGACTCCAAAGCCCATATCCATATTGGTAATAAAATATATGCCCTGAAACCTCATTCTACATTCATGAATCCAGCCCAAACTCTTTCTGTCATGTCATTAGGAGTCATTTACTAAGCTTAACTTACTGTAAGGATGGGAATCATTGACAATTGGGCATCTGCTTTCTCCCAAAATTCCCATCTATGATTTAGCATTTTGCAAAGGTATTATTATTATAATTAGTTATGATTGCTGATATTACACTAAATTACAGGATAGCGCTATATTTTCAAAGTTGGGCTAAATTGAAGGATGAAACTGAGTTTTCCATTGGATCAAACTCACTCAGAAAGAACCTGAAATTGGTGGCCTAAGGAAAAATCTAACACCAATTTATAAAACAAAATGAGCCAAAGGATGCCTCCATTTTGAAGGGGAATGGGTGTTGTGAAGGCAGAGTTGGGACCTGCTTGAAAGAAAAGAGCTGTCAATAGAAGCTTCCCAAGCACATGAGATCAGCTAGCACTTGCTTTTGTGGTAGTTCTTTAAATGTACTAGTGTTAGTCAGTTTTTTGTCACTGTGACCAAAATACCTACCAAGAACAACTTAGAGGAGGAAAAGTTTATTCTGACTCACAGTTTCAGAGGTTCAGTCCATGGCTGGCCAATTCCATAGCTCTGTGCCTGAGTGAGGCAAAACATCATGGCGGCCTCCGCATGGCAGAGGGAAGCAGCTCAGGACCTGGTGACCAGGAAGCAGAGAGGGGCAAGTACCAGGGACAAAATATAAACCCCAAAGTCTGTCCCCAGTGACCTACTTCCTCCAGCTACACCCTACCTGCCTTCAGGTACCACCCAGTTAGTCAGTGGATTAATCCACTGATTAGGTTACTTCTCTCATAACCCCATCATTCCACCTCTGAACATTCTTGCACTGTCTCACACATGAACTTTCAGGGGACACCACACACCCAAACAGCAACAATACTATGTGTTCATATTTGAACATTTAGAAAAGATATAAACAAATAGAGCCTTATAATCCCAGAACCTGGAGGCAAACCCTGTTAATATTTTCGTATAATTTCTATTTTCTATGCAGTTTTTATTTAGCTGATTTCTTGTCACAAATACAGCATTTAAATCTCAAGCTTAGGCAAAGATAAATATGTGGGGACTCACTTTTAACTTCAGGATATTAAAATAATAAACATTTGTCAAAAATTCTGGCTTTCAGAATACTTATCAGTTTAAATTCATTGGTTCAAAGAAGCTACAAAGGAATCTACATTTATTCAAATATTACTGTTCTAGAAGTCCTCCAGGTTTCCTAAGCAACATAACTTCGTAAATTTCCCTAATGACAGAAAACCCGAGTGAGGATTACAGAATTCTGCAAAGTCAGGAGTGAGCAAAAAGGAAATTAAAAATTGTGAGGAAAAGGACATTAAACAGACTTTGTTCATTTGTTTTAATTAGTATAGCTGAATTTTAATTATCACAATTCTTCACCAGACACTAGTAAATGTGCTGAAACCATCTTGTAAAATTAACAGAGCTTTTGCACTACAAGGCCTTGTTTAATTTTATTCTATTCTTCATTTGTATAGGAAAGTAACTTAAGCAGGAAAGGAAGGCACTGGGAGCAGACAATTAGAATGAATGAAATCATTCACTTGACTGCAATCTCCATGAAGGCAGGCTGTTTCTGTCCCCCTGAATGACCATTACTAGTAATGCACCTTGCATAGTTAATAATTAGTGCATGAATGAATGTAAAATGAACAATTCTTACATCTCCTCCAAAGGACTATGAAGTTCATGAAGGCAGACATTGTAACTTTCATTTCTTCTTCATATACCAAACATCAGCAGAAGGTTGAGTAAGCAGAAATTGGTCAAGATTCCCCTTAGCAAATATCCTTTCTGGGAAGGAACAGCTTCGCTGACCCCACTGCAAAGGACAGAACTTTCTAGACATGAGCCTGTCAGTCAGTGGGAGGCTGAGAGGAGCAGAACTCTGCTGGGGCTGCCCCCGAACCTCCACCAGGTAAAAAGTAAAAAGTCACAGTTAAAAATAGCAGAACTATCCAGAGAAATGTCTTGCTACTTTCTATAGTGACACATTCATGAGTTAACACAAGGGATGCAAATGTAATTGGCCAAGACCTGCACTCCCTGGCCTGTCCAGGGGTTCTCATGTGCCTCTGCTTAGGTATTTCTGAATACGTCTCTTTCTGTCATGGGATTATTTTACCTAAAGATATGGAAGTTAGGAGGATGAGATAAGAGCCACCTTGTCTAGGGAAGGTCTCCTGATCCTAGTACTGTACCATCTGACTCCTGATTCACACCATTAGACTAGATCCTGGAAAACGCTACCTGCCTGACTGCTTGATTTTATCCTCCCTTGGTTCTTCATATGTTTAGTTAATCCATCCCATTGCTCCGCTGAACTTGCTGCTGGGGGGCTCTGACAGGTGTGTGAGTTTCAGACCCCAAAATCCTCACTCAGCTCCCTAACCTCTCCCTAACTACCACTTCTAGCTTGTGGTTGGATGCATGATCTGTGCGTGAATGGATGTTCACGCACAATATTAATGATTCTGTATTCTGTATTGTATCTGTATTCTGTATGTGTATTTTATCCTGTATTCTGAGTCTGTATTGTTTTTTTCTTTCAGTACTTCTCACTCAAAACCACGACCACAGACATTTGGTTCTGCACAGAAACAAGTTTATATTCCCGAAAATTAAAGCCTCTGAATTATTATGGAAGCAGGACACACATATTTTAATAAAGTTTAGACAAGAGAGAAAAATCACAAAATAAGATACAAAAGTCTTCATATTCCAGCTCCCAAGGATCTGTCCCAAGCAACGAGGATCATCTCACTGTGTATTCTGGCAAATTCCTTCCTAATCCAATACCTTTGTTGTGGGAGAATTTTGTTTCATGGTGCTATCCATAAATTTGGATTGAGAGTTACACAAGGAAGAGATCACAGTATTATGAGCACACTACATAGTCGATAAATAGCTTTTGGCACTAATTGTGGAGTAAATCAATTGTCAAGAACAAAAGTCCGGGGGATCTGTCACAATTCCACACCTGTTTGTTCCCCTGATGGGATGTTTTGACTTCAAGAACATTTTCATTTAGAATGTTTATAGGTGACACACAAAGAATATAGAGAGGCAGGCGATTGGTTTGATGTAATGATTCAAATTGAGTTTTGCTTCATTCCAATCAATTTTTCAACCTCCTGGGCTTCCTTCCTAACTCAGAAGATTTGATTCTTTCTATAATCTACTTGAATAGGCCTTGGATTTTGTAAGTCAAGTGCTCTATGGATTTTAAACTTTACATAAATATGGCTACATCTGAAATCAGATCAGTCTTTGTAATACAGAGTTTAGAGAATTTCTCCACCCAAGGGCTTGCATTTTTCAAGCAAAGGTGAATTTTATATATATATATATATATATATATATATATATATATATATATATATGTCTAAATACCCATAAGTCTCACAAAATTCAGATAAAACAATAGTTTTATTTCACCTCTGTATATGCACCTCTAACCAAACTTGAAATCTTGTTAGGCTAATAGTGAACTCTCAAAACAGAAAAGGATACAGAATCATTAATATTGGCTTGGCTGTTGGTTGTCTTGCTAAGAGCCAATCAAAGAAGAGCATTCAGTCTTTTGTGGATATATCTAGATGTCCAGGGACATATTTGGAGTTGTGCTACATCTATCTATAGGTAATGTCCATAATATTTCAGGAAATGAATATTCTTCCATCTAAAGTCAATGTAGGGCTTGGGATGTAGCTCAAGTGGTAGTGCGCTCGCCTGGCATGCGCGGGGCACTGGGTTCGATCCTCAGCACCACATAAAAATAAAGATGTGTGTCCACCAAAAAAACTAAAAAAAATATTTAAAAATTCTCTCTCTCTCTCTCTCTCTCTCTCTCTCTCTCTCTAAAATAAAATAAAATAAAAAATAAAGTCAATGAATACTGGAAGGTTTGTAGTGTAATCAGTTCACTGTGTGTTCCACCCCTACTTCAGAGAATCTCTGCAGGATGTAAAATAAGAGCACAAAGCTGCACTATTTTGGCTTTTTCTTGCAGGAACTAAATTTGCATTATCCTTCTGCCATATGTTCAGGTAGCTTTCAATGGTACCTCATGCAGCTGTGTCATTGAATTTCCCCACCTTAATGAATAAACTAATTACAGTCTGAAATGAACTCTTCCAGACTAGCTATCTCCTGCCACAGATCAAGGAGAGAACTTTATTCCCACAACTAACTGCTAATTTGCATTAGCCATAAAAAGGTGCACCAGAGCATCCTTCACTGCTCCAGCTGGGCGACCAAGCTGCATCAACAGGATACTGTGGCTTCAGCATCAATTTCTCACAGTTCATGTTTGCAGCAGTAAATGTGCCACTGCCACAGTGATCCTCAGGTATAAGTGCAACTAGGAAGCTATTGATCTACTTGAGTTGGATGGCAGCGTTGATGTAATTGCAAGATTCACTGCATTAAATTTTATAGTTGAGCACTGTTATTCTTTTGAGTCTCAGAGTTCTGTGTGTTTACAAAAAGTTTCCAAAAATGTCAAAATAAAGCCTTGTCCATTTGAAGCATTTTAAGGTAGTGTATGAGTAACTTTATCAAAAACAAATATAGATGAATGAATGGCAAAGGAGTTCAAGACAACAAGCAAGGGAGCAATAGATGCTAGAAGTGAATCTACATTCATTATCTACCCTCAAGGTCCAAATCAGGAGCCTGCTGCATCTGTTAATTAAAACATTATGTTGGAGTCCAGTGGCACGGTTCTCAGATGAATATAACATTATGGTGTCTTCATTGCTAAATTAACTCCTTCTCACCAGTAGCAGGTCACACAATTTTAAGAGACTGAAAACAATGCTCAGGGCAACAGCATATATACTAAAATTGGAACATACATAGACTGAATACAGAGAGCCTTGAGCTCTTTGGCTTCCTTCTTCCACAAATTGCTTGCAAACCTTCCCATCAGAGCTTTAGAATTTCTAAGAGTGAAAGTTGGGACCACCTATCATGGAAGTAAAAGGAGAGCAGGATTACAGTTCCAGTTTTGAACATGTTAGGTTTAGGACCCATTAAAACAGCTTTTACTTCCTTTCCCACAAAGTAGGGTGAAGAGAAACTCCACTGGGACCATGCATAGGAGTGGATACTGCCTTTGAGACCTACATCATAGATGCCAGTGGAATCATTTTTACTTTACCTTCTCTACCTAGAACAGATCTCCTACTGCTTATTCTGTTCACAATGCATTTTGATCCTCTTATCAAAACATTCAATCATTATTATCATCATTAAAGTGTGATATTTAAAATATATTTCAGATTTTCTTTCCAGAGCTACAGCATCTTCCCATGCATCATGTCCACATCTCGCAGAAGCATAAAGTTATAAAGGACCTGAGGAGATCATAAGGTCTTTGTAGCAAATGAAATTAAATTTAAGTCATCTTGTTCAAAAATGACCCTCTAATAAGATTAGACAGAATATCCTAATAATGGCTGACTATTGACAAGTAGGATTACTATGATAATGACTCTCATTTGTATACAACGGTGTAGTTTCCACAATATTTCACACATCCTATTCAATGCCCAGGTCATGTGATCTGTCTGTATGTTCTAATATCATGTGATGAAATGAATGTTTAATTTTTATATAGCACCTTTATATTATGGATAATATAATTACAGATCTTTTCCTTCTGTGCTGTGTTAGTCAGCTTTCTGTCACTATGACAAACTACTTTAAGATAATTCACTTAAAATAGGAAAGGTTTCTTTATGCTCATGATTTTAGATGTTTCCACCCATGGTTCCTTGACCCTGTTGCTTTGGCCTGTGGTGAAGTAGCACATAATAGTAGGGAGCATGTGGTGAATTTAGCTGCTCTCCTCATGGTGCCTGGGAAGCAGAGAGAGGAAAGGAGGGGCTAGAGTCCCACTCTCCTCTCTGAAGGCATGCCCCCCACCACCTGCCTTCGACCTACCAGGCCCTACCTCTAAAAGGCTCCACTACCTCCCAATAGCACCACAGGCTGTGGCCAAGCCTTTTAAGGACAGTTGAGGTCCAAACCACAGCACATACTTATGCCTAATTTAATACATAATTTATTTTTTTCTCCTCAGAATCATAATTCTCTGAAATACATATTTCTGAACAATATTACTTTTTACTCAGTTTTTGTCTAATCTTATTTTACCTATAACAAAATAAAATTCACAAGTTAATGTAGTAAAACTAAGACTTATGGCACTGGATAAAACATTCAGTTAGTTTTCCCAATAATATGATAGACTGCATCCTCTACAGATCCTAGGAATGTCAAGGACTAACACACGGGCACAGAGCTATTCTCTTCCCCAGTAAAAGACCTAGAAGCCCACAGAGTCCCTCTGATGAGTTAAAACCATCTACATTCTCCTATCAAAGAGGGGGGGGGCAGGGAATTTCAGTATTTCTGCTGGTGACGTGAATGACCATCTCTGCCAGAAAGTTTGCAGTCTCCTTCTTTAGGTGGCCTCTCAGGTTAGCTTGTCTCACCATGTTCTAAATTTTGTCCTGAAAAGAGGGTTCATAGTTGCATCCACCAAAGTTTTAGCAGGCATACTCAAACTTGGCTAATGGGAGACCATTTAGGAGGGTGTCAAGTGGGATTAGGGTTTGGAGACATCTGCAAAGGATAGACTCATACCCTGGAGCTAGTAAGATGAGGATGGGTGAGGGTGAACAGACTACCACCCAATGCCTGAAAAGGGTGTGGGTCATCGGAACCAAGAAGAAGAGCTCTCTGGAAAGGGGCATGCTTGAGTCTGGAGTTCTGGCCTTCAAGAAAGAAAGCAGCTTGTATGTCCCACAAGGATGAGGCCAGGACTGCACACTGCTTCTCTTGGATGTCTTTTTAGTCTCCTCCATTAGTCAAAAGCAACAAAAGCCAGAGGGCGAGAGATCTCCTTGAGGTAGTCCTTACAGGCCAGCTTCCTAGGAGGCTCATCAGGCTGAAGAATGACTAAGAGCTGTTCTAGAGGGAAAACTGGAAGATACCTAGTAAAGTGCATCAGTCAACAGAAATTTCATCATGTTTTCTCTAACGTCGCTGAGAAATAGACAAATTCCTTCATACTATGAAGTGGTTTACATTGGTATTAGACTATAATATTTTCCCATGTAAATTATGTTTTCTTTTATATGCAATAATTAAGCATTTTAGAAGTTGGAACATCGTGGAAATAAAATGCATGGATTCTTGCAGAATATGTGTTCAAAGTCAATTTCAGGCATTTAATTTAAGTCCTTAGCTGTACGAATTTCACATTTGTATTAGTCAGCTCAAGCTACCATAACAAAATGCCCTAGAGTGGGTGACTTTCGCAACAGACATTTGTTGCTCACAGTTCTAGAGGTTGGAAGTCTGAGATCAAAGTGTTATCTTGGCCCATTCCCAGTGAGAACTCCCTTCCTGGACCTCCTTGCAGAGAGCCATCTTTTCACTGTGTCACTTATATGGGAGAAAGGGGCAGGAGAGGAACTCACAGTCCTTTGGTATCTCTGTAAAGATCCTAATCCCATGGTGAGAGTCTGGTTCCCGTGACTTCATCGAAACTATCACTCAAGGGCCCCACTTCCAACTTCCATCAAATTGGGAGTCAGAGCTCCAACAGATGAATTTGAGGGGGACACAATCTAATCTATAGCAGTGTCCAAATGATCACAGAAAAAAGGTGACCAGTTGCGCTTTTAAAATGGCCTGGTTGTCCATTCGGTAGTGTCACTCTTACCTGCATACCCTTTGACGTGGGCTGAGCAACCTCTGTCCTCCTGACACTTTCTCATGCCTTGATTTTCCAAATATTACTGTCTCCTGTTTTTCCCTCCCAGTCTCTGTCTTCTGTTCTTTCTTGTTCTTTTTTCTGGCTTCTCTCACTTTGCTTCCAAATCAGATGCCATTGTCCCCCAGGACTTGATATTGCTGTCTTCTCCATGTTCTGCACACTCTCCTGAGCTAACTCACCTATTCACACCTCTGGCCTACACCTCCACCCCACAGATCTCTCTTCCAAATGAATGGCCCATAGTCCTCTTCCTCTTCAATGTATCTGCGATTAAGTGGTTATCTTTTTAAATACACATATCTGCTCTTATCACTTCTCATTTGGAAATCTTCAATGGCTCTCAGTTGTCTAGGATAAGGTTTCATATACAGCACTGACATCCTTGAAGTCTTATCCATATGCCACTAATTCTTATCCCCACAACTAAGCATAGCACATGTACCATAAATTAAACAAGAAAAGAAAAAAAAATCTCTACCATGCACTTTGACAGACCATTACATCTCCTACATTGTTTCCGTTCTATCTGTAGTGTCTTTTTGGTGAAATCCTATTCATCCTTTAAGGTTCAACTCAAATGTTCCTTACTCTTTGATGTTTTTTCCAAGTCTACTAGGAAGAGTTAACTGTTCATGGTCTAGCAAAGCTATTCCTATATTATAACAGAATTACATTTTCACACATCCACTTTTTCTACAGATTATAAGATCTTTAGGTGAAAAATTATGTCTCACTAGTCTTTGATGCATGCTGAGCATAGAATAAATTAAAAGTACATTTTCTCTAACATATATATTTTCACTACATAGGCTATCTCCAGGAAGAAGAATCTTCTGGAACAATGACATCTTGGGTACACAAAGAAAGGAACTGACCTGAGATATGCAATCAACATATGCCAGTTAAGCCTGGGTTTTAGGCAGAACTAACATTAAGATAGAGAACGTGAGCTCTGAAGCCAGACATCTTAGGTTTAAATTTACCAGCTAAAACTCAGGACATGCATTTAAATTTGAATTTCAAAAAAACAATAATTTTTAGTATAAGTCTGTCCAAAATACTGCAAACCCCCATCCCAAAACCAAGTATTTTTTCTATGTGTACTTTTCACCAATCTGGCAATTCTACGTAGGTTCAGATCTTCTGTAGCTTCCTGGCTGTGTGACCTCAGACTAGTTAACTAATCACTCTGTACTTAGGTTTCTCATTTTTAAAGTGGAAATAATAAAAGTCTTGCTTTAGAGAATTATTGTGATAATTAAATTAATTCAAATTCATCTTTATTGAATAATTCCAGTTTCTTTTTTAAGACTCTAAAATGAGCCACGCCATATGATTTAAATTTTTAGCAATAGGGAAAAAAGGAATAAATGATATGGAATGATCAATTCTACTGACAGGGAATGTGAATTTCATTTCCAGTCACACACACACACAAAAAAAATGAAAACAAATTTTAGAAATTAATCATTTTTACCCATATGTAAAATTTTATCAGCTCCATTACAGAAACACATTAGGGTTATCAGGCTGGACTTCGGACCCACCCTGATGGTGATTACTAAAAATTGCATCACAGGATCACCAGCCAAGTGTGACATTGCACAGATTGTTAGAGCATGTGTATGTTTCTACAGCATCATTATTGTTGTGTCATTGCCTATCCAGTCAAACACAGTCCGAGTCGCTGTAACTGAAAACACAGCCAAGTGAAGACAGAAAATGTGTCAAATAAGAAATGGCTCCAGAAGCTCTTATTAAGATGCTGTAGTGGAAAATACCGCCTTGTGTATTACTATTAAACACACACACACACACACACACACACACAGGCACATCTCAAAGCAATAAAGGGCCTGCAGAGAAGGAAGGCAGAATCTGCTTGCTGAGCAATCATTACCGAACAGGGGGAAGCCAGAAACCTACAAAGGACCAGTCATGGGAAATTTATAAGTTAATATCAGTCACACCTGCAAATTACTACAGTGAGACCCCTGACCAAATGCAGAATACCATTTAAATGGATTTGGTGAGATATTTATATATCCCTTGGAGTCACTGAAATGCTCTGAATCTAAATTTGTCTGTTATTCCAATTAAGGACAGGGGAGATGTTATCTATCTCAGTATGGATGAGGCAGGTTTCATGTATCACTGGAGAACATGCTTCTTCTTGGGAATCTGTAACATATTATTGAATAACGTATCTTATGATTGAGAATGTAACCTTATTGTTTGCATGTACTTTTTAAAAAGTCTTTATTATTTAAAAATCAGAAGACTCTTAACATGAGACACTCCACTGGTACCTTCTATAGTATTTCAAGCTGTTGGTCAAAATAACCCATTGAGTGACAATTTACACACGTGTCACCTCTTTTCATCTCTCTTGTTTTCATGAAAAAGGTCAAAGTCATCAAGCTGACATGCTTAGCCAGAGTCGGGGAGAGGCGTCATCTCATGACCGTGAAGTGGAACTCACACAGCAAATGAGGCTAAGCGTTCAGCAAGGACGGGGAAAAGAGATCATGAGATCATAATTTTCTCACCAATTGAGAATCACTCTGCATAAAAATAGAAATTACTGGGGGAAAAATTTCAGAATACTTACCAAGAAAATAAGAGCACTAAATGAAATCATCTCTCATCTGGGAAATGACTTGCCATTTCAGACAGAACAGAAAGCTCTTGGATATTCTAACAATAAGCATGTAAGAAAGCAAAACCCTCCTGAAAACAATTTAACTGTTTCTTTATTCTCCAAATGTGAGTTGTGACACAGGGCCCTGAGTGGTCTTGCAGGTGCCACTCACCTGGCCTCAGCAGCACCCTTTTTGCTGGTGAGTGGAAAGTAATTCTGCTTTCATTTATTTGGCTACAAATATAAGTGATAAATTCCTAAGCGTGTTAGCAAGAGTTTGTAAGGACTGAGGAGGTTAACTAATTGGAAGGTACTGATGTGTACCTGCCTTCTAGAACCTTACAAAAATCCTGCATAATCTTTCTAGATGAGCATTTTCCAACAAAAAGCTTCTCTGATAATGTAGAAAGAAAAGATTCTTTCTCAGCTTTCCTGCCTTCAAGAAAGCCTCGATAGGATTAACTGTTCCATGGAAGAAAAGCATAATATATCCATTAGGAAAATATTACTTAATTTTGAAATTTTACTTAAGGAGGGTGGATTCTGCTAAAGAAAAGACTAACTAACCTTTTTGTTCAGCACGTATCTTGGTTGATGTCAGATACATACAGGTGGTCAGGTGGGGGCGGGGAAGGTAAGTTAGGAGTAGAATTATTGACATAGTCTGAATAAAAGGATGAGAAGAAACAGGAATTCCTGAGAGTAAGCCTGGAGAGGAGACAGAGATAAAGGAGACCAAGAAGCCGTCCAGAAGGAGAAAGGTTTGATATCAAGTGGCTTGCTTGATCAGTGAGACATATTCCATATTCCTATGACTGATGGCCAAGAGTGCCTTGAAGGATAGATAAGACAATTCATATATGATTGCAAGTTTTATTCTGCACTGTGTGATATGGCTGTGTGAATCCTTGTCTGTGATTCCACAATCCTCTGTAAAGATTCTGGTTAGTGAAAAACTCTGCTGTAGTCTGATCTTAAATATCCCTCAAAGATCCATGCACTAAAGGCTTAGTCCCCAGCTTGGTGCTATTGGAGGTGTAGAATATTTAAGAACTGAGGTCCAGTAGGAGATCATGAGGGTATGTCCTTGAAGGGAATGTTGGGACCCCAGTTCTTTTTCTTCCTCTTTCACATTCCAGCCATGAGGTGAGGGGTTTGCTCTTCTACCCACTTCTGCCATGATGTGAGCCCAAAGCAACAAAGACAACTAATCAAAGACTAAAATATGCAAAACTGTGAGCCAAAATAAAACCTTTTCTCTCTATGAATTTATTTATCTCAGGTATTTGGTACAATAATTGAAAGCTCTGTAATACAGAAAGCCCTCTGTGGTTAGAAGGCTCAAGAAGAAGGACTGCCATACTAGGACAGAGATAAAAGGCCATCCCAAGGGGCAGAGCAGAAGAAAGGGATTACTCAGAGGGAACCCTGGGAAGGTAGGTTCTCATGATTTGCTGAGGCAGGAGGATTGCCAGTTAGGCCAGCCTTGACAACTTAGCAAAACCCTGTATCTAAATGGAAAAGGGAAATAGGGGCTTGAGCCATCTTATCTAAATCTCAAGGGGCAGAGTCACTCCAGCTGACATCTAGGTACAGATGTTTAAACTATTCTTGCAGCTTCACTTTCTATTTTGAATATCCCTTTAGTGCTTTAACTCCAGCAGGAATCCTCTCTCTGTGGAATCCCCAGCTCCATCACTTAGAATCTAATTAACCTGAATGTCCTTAGTCATCATCTACTCATGGGTTGTCACCATACACTTTTAACATGAGATTGTCATTCAGGCAGATGCGTTCACACACAGGCAAGATACAATGTTCCCACACATGAGATTGCAAAGGTACACCTCGAGGCCCTTTGGTTAGAATTGGAGTATATTTTTTCCCTATAGAAATAATGTTATAAATCAGATGCTTTCAAAGCTTAACGCACATATGAATAGCATAGGAGGCTTATTAAAAATAGATCCCTGAGCTCTACCACCAGAGATTCTGATTCTGGGATGAACTCCAACAAGCAGCATTTTGATTAAACACCCAGGTAATTGTGATGCAGTTACACTTTGAAAAATACTGGTATTTGTAGTGGTAAGATTTTCTCTATGTTCCTCCCAAACCTAATTTAATCCATAATGTAACTGAAATAGCAGTGATGATCATTTTCAGCCCTGAATATCTCCTTTCCACATCCCCAGATCCTTAGGCTAAAAACCCAACAGCTCTGAGCACAGAGTTCTGGTATGAGGTCTCAGAGAACCAGGAGAAGATCCCGAGAATAAGGGCTAAGTGGAGAAGGATGGCAGTGACTGTCTTATGTCAGAATTGTCCATAATTCAAATGTTTCCCCCTGAACTTGTCATCCCATTCAGATTCTAACAAAAAACTCATGGCTTAAAAGAATTAAGAGAGCTCACGAGGCGCAATGGCTGGCCCATGCCTTTACTCCCAGTGATCAGGGAAGCTGAGGCAAGAGGATCTCAAGTTTGAGGGCAACCCTGGCAACTTAGCAAGACCCTGTGAGACCCTGTCTCTAATATATAAATGGACCTGGGATGTAGCACTTCTGGGTTCGCTACCTAGTATTGGAAAAAAAAAATTAGGATGGTTCCCCTGTATACTTTACTTATAACCAAGCAACAGAATTAAGAAAATCTAGCTTCATTAATTTCTAAATGAAGATGTTTCCAGAAAAGCACAGCTTATATTAGGATTCCCCTCTCCCCAGGAAATTCATTATAAGAAATGTTTAAATGTATAGAATAAGAAGAGTGAAACCAAAAATCAAGATGAATGTTGTTTTGTGAATAAAGAGAAAAAAAACATACTAAAAGCCTTAAGGAAAAGAGATTTTCATTAGCATAACATCCAAAGTGATATTATATATGAGGTGTGTGTGTGTGTGTGTGTGTGTGTGTGTGTGTGTGTGTGACTAATTGTTCTAAGTGTTTGAAAGATTTCAGAGATCCTTTGCCTGATGGCCTGCCAGAATCTTGGTCTAGCAAAGGTTACTAAAAGACATGAGACACGAGCAGAGTAATTTTTAACTTAAAAAAAAATTCCATCAAGCTTATAGCAGAGTAACTTCTAGACCTTGAGTGACACAACATGACAATTTTATTGGCTGACCTTTCAGAAGAGAGAAGATCTAATTAGACACTCCGATGTGCAGTGCTGAATTATGAAGAGCAAGCAGGGGTCCCTAATCCCCCAGCATCGCAGCTAAACATTTGGGAGTAATATTGCTAATTAAAATGCAGCAGTGCCACCTGAAAGCACGGCTCCTGTTCAAGCTCATGCCGGCTGTGCCTGCTGTTTCTGCTCCTTCTCCCCAACATGCTACCCACTATTTTCCACCATGGAGATTCCCCCTTATTACAATTTTTAATGTATTTCTATAACAGATGCAATGTGTTTACTCGGGTGCCTAGAGACAGAATCTCTTCAGGTGGGTAATCATTAGAATGAGGAGAGCCAAGACATCACTGCAATCCCCACCTCGCCTCCTGCACACAGTGAATTCCACGTAGATTAAAGATTTAAAGCTAAAATATAAATGCTCAGACGAGATCGGGCGCGTTCAGGGTGGTATGGCCGTAGACTAAAATATAAATGCTCAAAAAATGAGGAGAACAAATTGAGCAAGTCTTCCATAGAGTTTATAAGTAAAAACCTGGTACAAGAAGTTTTAAACTTGACCATTCACCAATAGGGGAACCTACAGACATAAATTACAGGACTCATTCAGTGGAATAATAAGTGACTGTTAAACTAGCCCTTTAAAGGGAGGTGGAACTCAATATACTGGCAGAGAAAGATGTCTATGACTTTGATAGGTTGAAAAGGAAATTAAAGTAAGGTGTGTGTTAACCAAGACAGCAATAATCCTGGGCAGGAAAATGCACAAACCCTTAACGTTAGTCACATCTGGGTGTGAGGATAAGAGGAGTATCCCTTTATGATCTTTCGGCATAGTTTGATTTTTTTGCTACAATAAGAAAGTACAAGGAAGTCACATTTAAAAAAACATGGATATTGTTAAATTCCATTATGTCCAGAAAGAGCGAAAGACCATTTAAATAGCACCATCATGCTTAAAAATATAGAGCAAAGCAGCAAAGAGCAAAAGCATAAGCCAAACCATGTTCAAACTCCCTGCCACTTTTTACCCAGGAAAGTCACTTGACCTCCTGTGCCTCAGTTTTACTTCTATCAAATGGGTATAATAACATCAATCACTTTCTGGGGATATTGAAAGGATAAAGTGAGTTGACAGATGTAAAGAGTCTGAAAATGTCAATTATATTGTTAATATTCTATTAGAGGAGTGGATGCATCATCTTTTCTGAGTTGGCTTTAGTTTTCATGCCTCCCATAGTGTGAACATCTTGATGGATCCCATAGAATTACAGAATTTAAAGCCTATATTTCTGATACAACATGGATCCTAAATACAAATCAACTACTTTTAGCAGTCAGTTAAAAAAAATAGTGATTTGTTTCAATGCCAGTGGAAAACGCAGTTGTGTTCAACTTATGGAAAAATAATATGTCAGTCTTCATTGTCACATGTAAATATGGCCATGTACACTTAGTCTATGAGCAATTTAAGGAAAGTTCAAGAATAACTTTGTCTATTTTCAATTTTTTCTTTATACTTTGACTTCAGACTTTAGCCACAATACAGATTCAATTCTTTCTTAAAATAAAAAAGAAGTAAGCTTCACAAGTTTTGTATATTACAGATATAATAAAACTACCAGACTTTTCAGATTGCATAAACTAACCTCTTTTTAGCATTTCTCTTGTATGTTACCATACTACAAGGATTTCTAATTCATTCTCTCTTGAATTATTTTGTACTTTGGCTTGGTTGCAGAAGGACAGAGTTCCTAGGGAGCAGAAAAACAAAGCAACTATAATGTGCATAAGACAGGGCATCACAGGACATCTGGCGCTGGCAGCTCTATGGCTTGGAAGCCAGTGTTCCTGGTACAGATGGCAGGGCCCGGGCATGAGACATTGGCACCCTGTGCTCCCTGGACTCAGGTATTGGCTAGTGTCAGCAACACAGGCATCCGCTCAGCAGAGCTTTTCAGTGGGCATCAGCCACAGAGGAGCCACATTCAAAATAAGCAGCAAAAGAAAGCATTGCCACAGCTGACCAGAGCAGTTGTCACAACAAGGAAAGTGCCATCTCATAGCATCCTAGTAAATGCCACAGTGAATGAAAGAGAACTAATACATGGAGCATCATGAGGAATTCCCAGAAAAATCTCAAATTGAAACCTGAGCTTGAGTTCCCACTGGAATTTTGGATACATTAAAGGATAGAAAGTCAAATTTTGGCAATGGACTTGATTCTAGAGTTTGAAAGAATAGCAATATGCTCCATAGGAAAATAGGAGGGAAAATTCAAAAACTATTTCCACGACTGTTTCAGCCAATAAAGAAAAAAATACCCACTTTCTAGAGGAATTATATGTTCACAAATCTGAGGATTCTTGAATGTCTACATAGAGGGTGCTCAGAAGGGCCAAGGGCCTTGTAGGCTCAGAGATTCTTGACATTCAATCATTTGATCATCCAACAAATATTTAGGGCAAGAATTATAAAATGATACCAAAAAGATTCTGGAAGAATCTGGAAGAAGGTATCTCCCTTGGAAAAACCTGGGAGAACTTGTTGAAGGAGGTGCCCCAACAAAGGAAGGTATGAACATTGGCTGGTCGGCAAATCCAAACTAGACATGAACTTCAGTGAATTTGTCCCTTAGTCTTCACCCTTAACCTCAACCTCCCTCCAGACCATCAGAAGATGCATAATTTACCTATGTGGAGATGCCCCCGGGAGCATATAAGCTAAATTTTATTTATTTTTTAATTTTATTTTTTAATTTTTTTTTTTTTTTTAGTTTCACTGAATAAGGAAGAACACGACACAAATTTTGGAGTAGAGTCTCATTAGGAAAAGTAATTTTTAGGGGAATAATTAGGGGAAGCAAATTTTACCTTTGCTTTTAGGAAAGCAAAGGGAGAAATGGTGGCAGTCAGTGCTGCTATGGAGACCCAAGCACCTGTCATCACCATGGACTCTTCTTTCCAAAGTCACCAAGCAGAGGACTTTCTCCACACACACACATCTCAGCTGATAGTTGACTCTTTAGGATGTTTCCTCTGGTGTTTTTCTTTTTCCAAGAAGTTTTAGTGAACCTATTTTTTCCATATTAAAATTTATTTGTGGAGGAGATATGGATTTGACCTTGGGATATTAGGCCATGAAATCTGCATGCTCTTCTTTTTAAAAATGAGATCCTATAAGCATCTCAGAAATGTCTCATTCAACTAAATCTTAAGTGCAAGACAGGAAGTTTTAGATCAATAAATAGTGATTGCTTATCCAGTATTTACTTTAAGAGAAAAGGCATAATGATCCATTTCCCCAGCTCTCCACTCCAGGAGAGTCATCTGCCTGCGGTGATAAGATAAGGATAGTGGCCAGAAGGCCCAGCAGGAGTAAAAGCTTAAAGACTCAGCCAATTCTGAATCATTTAAAAAGAAAACAAGCTGTGTTTCTAATGCCTTCTGTGTTGATCACTCCTCAAGGCTGGAAGGATGGATCCCCCCAGCTGTACACCAGGCTTACTCTTTAATACCACAGGGTTTTAAGCCTATCAAAACCAACCAACGGGCTGCATGCCATACAGTAGTGAGGAAAACCTCTATGCTTGCAAGGAGGAAACGATGTATAAACATGCCAGGAAACCAATATCCCTGTTGATTGTGGAAGGATGTCTGCTGTCAAGGGCCTCATGGCAGAAGCTGTTCATTACCTTCAAATGTTCATTTCCCTTCTTCCTTCCCTGCTATCTGAGCTCCAATCCTTGTAAAGTACAAAATGCCCAGTCCCAGGCAATGGTCCTGGTCAGGATTGACAATCTTATTCCTCACTTTCTCAGCCTGCTTTGTGGTTGGGGATGATGGGGGAGTCTTTTGACTTAGAATTGAGCAATGATGTTTGAGAAGTTAGTGGGAAGCATGCTTCTGGAAGACCTGAGCTTTCTTGATATGAAGAACAGAGTGGGATGATATAGCTCCTTCCCCTAAAAACTAAAACAAAACTCAAAGAGGCAGAAGCAGGAGAGGTAGCTCAGGGTTAGAGCACTAGCCTAGCATATGCAAGGCCCAACACACAGAAATAAAGAAAACACCATAGAGACATCAGATGCAACCACGCTGTCACTGAAATGACCAGAGTATCAGTCACCTCCAAAGTTTTTGTAATTTAAGAAAAATGAAACATTGTTTGCTTAAGTCACAGTATTCTGTTACTTATAGCCAAACACATTAACTAACACAATTTAACTAACACAATTTCTCTTTTCATCCGAGCTAAACACTTCTAAACCCATGAATGGCACACCCTCTCTAAGAGAGGACAGCAATCTCCAGCTCCTGACTCCCACCCAGCTTTCACCCATGCTCCCCAAGGGTGGGGCAAGGAGAAGGCAAGTGAGGCATAAAATGGAAGGAGGTGCCCAAAAGAACCCTCAGAAACCAAGATGCTCAACAACATTTTAATGCAATCATTCTAAAAATCAAAATAATAAATTTTTTCCCTTCTTTTTCAGCTCCCAAATGGTTTAGTGCAACACTACTACTGATTCTGTCTTTACCTAAAATTCTGGTATTTTGTTTATCACAGATATTTTAGCAACTTTTTTTTTTTTTTTTTTTTTTGGTTGTTGTTGTTTTAGGTTTTGGTACTGGAAATTGAACTCGGGATCACTTAACCACTGAGCCACATCCACAGCCTTTTAAAAAAAATTTTATTTTTATTTTTTGAGACAGGGTCTCACTAAGTTGCACAGGGCCTTGCACTTGGCAATCCTCCTGCCTCAGCCTCCAGGTTGCTGGAATTACAGGCATGTGCCATTGCACTCAGCCCCCATTTTGATTGTTAAAAACATTGTATTAACATACTTTTATCTTAATTATTAAGTTTTCTTGCACCCTTTTACATCTTGTGCCCAAGGGGAAGGACTTGCTCACTTTTCTTAGTTCCAGTCTTGGCACTGCCTATAAACAAACATGCAATATAGTGACTGGTGGTGCTTGTATTATCATGTCTTTTGGGAGGATGCTTTAACATAAGGGCCTTCCTCACAGTGGGGAGATTGGCCCTCCTAGGGCTAGCCAACTCTTAGAGACAGTAAAGGACTCAACTCTAAGTGCATTTTCATATGCAACCCAACCAATGAGATGACCATCCCCTCACCACCTCTTGGTCAGCTCCACACTCAAGATACTATCCTTTGGCCTGACTATTCCAGAACCAGGTACCAAACAGCTATGGAGGACCTCACCACCAGAGCATTGAAGTTATTCCAACTGGATCATCCTAAGACTGCTCACTCTACCTGACCCACCATTCCTTCCCACAGAAACCACAATAAAGTCACCTACCATGTCCCCCTCACTCCCAGCTGCCTACTGACCAAGCTAGAGCTTCCCTGTGTGGCTGTCCCCCTCTCCACTTGAGAACTATGAGGAACAAATGATCTTTTCCAGGGTCTCCTGACCTGCCCTCCTCACCATACCTGAATAATACTAACACCTACATTTGCTAACAGTGTCCATGGAGGGCAACATGCAGTAATGAAGGTGCTGTTTTAGGAAGATGGTCTGGCATTTCTGAAAAGACGACTTTGGAGGAGAAACTTGAAGGACAGGGAGGGAGAGAGAAGTCTGAAGAAAGGAAATAATCTCCCTCCTCATGAGATACTTTGCTCATTTCTGAACCACCTCTCCCTCCTTTTCTCTGGTGACTTCACAGTGCCATTTTCTTCCTGTGTTCTCATGCCGTTTCTGTCTGGGCTCTTTATGCCTCCTGAGATGTCCTAGGCATCTTCTCCCTCCAATCCTCCCAGGTCCCTGGCATCCAGGACATTGCACATGCTGAGGACAGGGCAGTTCTTAGGAGTCACTGGCCTTCCTGCTATTGTCTCATAGACTAAAACCAAACTTCTCCTGACTAAAACTAAACCCATTATGTTGTCTCATCCCACCCCAACGTGGAGACCTTCAGTACTTCCCACCTGGATGATGAAGGTCCCTTTGGTCCTTCTCCCCCCACCCCCATCTCTCCCACAACATGGGCTTCACAATGTCTCTTACTGAGCATGCCCCTGCCTAATAGTTTCAATGGCTTCCCATCATCTTCACATTAAGCCCAAACATCTGAGCCCAAACCCATCATTCCAGTTTTATTTCTAATGATAGCCACAGCCCCCCCACCCGCCCCCCCGCATCTCAAGCCTGTGCCCTACCACTATCCCAACCAAGGACCCAAATCCACTCAGCTCTCTAACTATCCCTTGACCTTCACCATTATTGCAGCCAGGCTCTGACAAACACATCCTGAGTAGTTTTAAATATTCTAGTTACAAAAGAAAGACATGCGTGTTGTGCGATGTTAGAAACTGACGAGCCCAGTGAAGAAAACTGAAGTCACTGTGTGTAATCCTACCATCCACTATCATCCTGTTATTTATTTATGAGCATTAATCAAATATCTAGTATGTGCTAAGAACCAGACAGAAGCTGGATATAGAGGAAGTAGAAACTTCTTTAAGATGTTTGAATGAAAGAGGGAGAGAAAGGAAGAGAGAGAGAAAAAAATCTTTTCAGATACTGCCCGCTTGGTCTGGAGTGTTCTTCACACTCTTGTCATGTGGCAAGTTCGTATCCCTAAAGGTCAGCTCAAGCCTCTTCTTCTTTGTGGATCCTGATGTCCTCCAGACTGAACTATCACGTGATGCTCACTCTGTCTGTGCATCCATGTTTACCCAGTCGCAAACCCCTATGAATGTTTTTGACTGTTTGTATATCTGCCTTGTCTTGTAAACTCTGATTGAGAATCCTTCAGGTTGAGAATCCCAGTGACCCCCCAGCGCCTGACAAACAATAGGCTCTTAACAAACAAATCCTACTTCACAGGTCTTCTCTTGAGTCAGAAAAGCACAAGCGGCTTCAGTAGCTCTAACTCCAGTCCACAAAAGCTTTGCATATTTTCCAAACACTTCTTTTTATTTAAAGCATCTTCTCAGGTCATGTTTTAAATGTAATAACAGACATAACTCATTTTAATGGGACATGTTACACAATAAGCAAGTTCTACTAGACATCAAAGCAAATTAAAAGGATGATTTGGTACAGTTCGTACTCCCATAGAGCCTACTAACATTATTTAGCCTGACTTTCTTACTAAACACCATGCCAATTTCAAGGCATCTAAAATAATCAATTAGCTGATTCTTGCAAGACTTCTCAAGATTTAGCAAATGATCTTACAAGATTTTAGACATGTATTTTAAAAAGAGACAATAAATAGCTAACCTGAAAAGCAGATGGATTACCTAAAGATGCACGGCATCTGGGCAGTCTGCAGCAAAGACTTTCACATCACCAGGGAAACCCTGGTTCTACCACTCACTACTTGAAAAAGGTTCTCAGAAAATTCCACAAGCTTAAGGTAAGCTTACCAGGGTGGCCATGGGACCATCTGTGAGATATAGTATTTTTTAGATAAGGAGAAACTTGTGGGGACAACAGGGGGTCCCCATGGCTGGAAACACAAAAGATCATCAACACAAAAGGTAGAGGAGCTGTTTGTAATAATCGGGATCTACCAGTGAGTGAGGTATTCAATCAGTGTAAACTGAGGAGAACCTAAGACGGTTTTGAGAACTCAAAAATATTCTTGCAAAAATGCTGTGAAGTAGGTGATATTATCCTATCTTAAATTTGAAAAAAACTGAGGTTCCAATTGGTTACATGATCTCTGCTCCTAGTCATCAAGCAATGGGGATGTAGTCAAAACTAGATCAGTCCTTCCAAATGGAAGACAATTGCTATGCCTTATTATCTCCAAGTGACACAAGCATTCATTGACTTAGCCTATCTGTCAGGGCCCCAGCAAGAAACTAATTATGAAGGCAAACTCCAACTGAACAATTTGAGGAAAGTTCAATAAAAGATTGTCTACAATAAGGTGGCAGACAGAGTTGAACTAAACTATCAGAAAAAATTGGACGAAAAAAGCAATTGATTTTTGCCAGTCCTCTTTCCCATATTTTCTAGTGACTGGCAGATCCCAAAAGGCTGCAAGCACATGGTCTAAGCTGATCCTTTTTGGAAATGAGCAAAATAATAAGAATTGAGAGACAACAAAGAGGAAAACAACAAATGTAATAAAACAACAAATGAACAAATAAAAGAATCCTTATGGGCTAGGTTATAGCTCAGTGGTAGAGCGCTTGCCTAGCATGTGTGAGGCACTGGGTTCGATTCTCAGCACCACATATAAATAAAATAAAGATAGATTGACAACTAAAAAATATTTTTTAAAAAATAATCATTGTGATATTTTTTTTTTCTATTTCAGTAGAACTTCAAAGTTTTCAGGCCCAAACTTATTTCATTTAGCACAGTGGCAATAGTCAGTAGTAAGTCTTCTCATGAGAACTTCAGCCAAGGAATCTGCACATTCCTCAAATTTAGTCAACAGGTATTGCATATTAAACAAATATCTGTACTTATCTATTCTTCTTTCAGTTTTCTGAAATTTAACACAGGTTAAATTTCTGTGTAATGAGGAATAACTGTATCATTAAACAATACATGGATGTTGAAGCAAAAGCCTATTATAAAATAATATTTAAATTGAGATTAAGTACAGACATCAATGCCAGCCCCATTATTCCTCTAAGATAACTCTAAATTTTCAAAGACAAAGATTCTTTGCTGCCTTGAACAAATTATGCAACCTGCTGAGAGAGCAGAACTCAATTTAAAAGCAAAGACAGGAAATATTTACTACTCATTGTGTTTTTTT
The DNA here is from genome assembly GCF_047511675.1 of Marmota flaviventris. Taxonomy (NCBI): domain Eukaryota; kingdom Metazoa; phylum Chordata; class Mammalia; order Rodentia; family Sciuridae; genus Marmota; species Marmota flaviventris. Next base: position 65,934,900 of record NC_092504.1, read on the forward strand.
TTAAATCAATGGCTGCATGCAAAATGAGAAAGATAGTTAAATCCCACAAATTTCCCCCTTTTATGTATGCTTTGTCTAAACAATGCCCCCATGTTTCAGTGGTTGAGCACCTCTGGGTTCAATCGCTGGTACAAAAAAAAAATTCATGTGGTGGAAAGGCTGAAGGTGTAGTTCAGTGACAGAACATGTGCTTTGCATGCATGAGGCCTTGGGATTAATTCCTAGTAACAAAAAATATAAACTGATTAATTTGGGAAAGCATATATTGGGAACTTAATCACCAATGCAGTGGGACTTAATGGGAGGTGTTTAGGTCATGGGGTCTCAAACCTCGTGAATTAATACTGCCATAAAAAGGCCTTGTGGCAAAATAAGCCAAACTCAGAAGGCCAAGGGTCAAACATTTTTCTCTCATATGTGGGAGCCACAGAGGAAAAACAGAAAGAAAGGTAGGGGAAAATTGAAGGGAGATCAGTCCAGGAAAGGGACAGAAAGAGGGAAGAGGGGAAAAAAAAAGGAGAAATACCTGGGAGTGATATTGGCCAAATTATATTGTTATATTGTGTGCCTGTATGAATCATTATTTTTTTTATTAGTTGTTCAAAAAATTACAAAGCTCTTGACATATCATATTTCATACATTTGATTCAAGCAGATTATGAACTCCCATTTTTACCCCATATACAGATTGCAGAATCACATCGCTTACACATCCACTTTTCTACATACTGCCATACTAGTGTCTGTTGTATTCTGCTGTATGAATTATGTTATAACAAATCCTACCATTAGGTACAACTATAATGCACCATTAAAAAATGGAGATAAAAGGGGGAAAGAATGCCCCTCCTATAGCAGAGTCTTGGCACTGTCACCATCCACACCCATTCGTCAGTATAGGAACAGAGCAGGCTGGAGTAGCTAACAGTGATGACTGGGCTCCACGAGTCACCATCCTGAGGAAGAGGACTCTAACCAAGTCAGCAGGCTCTCCAGACTGTACCTCACAGGAAGCTGCAGGCTTAGCCTAAGGCAGCACCTGCTGGGGCAGGAAGACCATCTCAGCCAATCAGAGCTCCAGGGAAGGAAAACTTATTCTGGTCCAGACTCCTCACTGTACAGGTGGAAAGAAAGCAGAGTCCCACAGGACTAAGGAAGAAGCTTCCCCACAACAAGGAGAAACTTGTAGTATTTTTTTTTCTGCTTCAGGAAAAAAAAATGATCTTTAAATCTTTCTTTACTTCATTTAGCACAGTGGCATGATCACTCAAAAAAGTAAACCAGAGATTAAGAAGTGTATGTTCTTCATACACTTAGGTACACCAAGAGGACTGTTGTCCTGATCGAAATCAGAGCAGGAGCCCAGGTAGAAATGGAAATAAGTATTAGCTGAAGGCAAACTCTGTAGTATGTAGAAAGATAGAATCAAGATAGATAGCAGCTGAGTGTAAGGGCTTGAATCAGTCTATTGTAGGATAGTGCAGTATGTCCATAAATGACTTTAAAATCCTCAGGATAGACAATGGGACACAAGAAAGTGGTAGTTAGCTTACACTTGAGTCAAAGGACAGTCAGTTGTCCTAAACAGGAAGACATATCCACAAGACAGAGACCCACATACCAGAGGGATGAGTACTTGCACTTCAGGTTTTCATACCTTGGTCATCACCTGTGACTTCACTAATTATCACAGACAATTTCAGAAATTGAGTGCTACTGGCAAAATTAGAAGCATCTTTATCAGCATCAGGGGTGCAGAAATAGGCTCTTGCTGGTGAAAACAGTAGTATTCAAGATAACATGGACTAGCTGAGCAAAGTAGCACACACCTGTAATCCCAGCAGCTCAGGAGGCTGAGAAAGGAGGATCACAGGTTCAAAGCCAGCCTGAGCAACTTAGCAAGACACTGTCTCAAAATAAAAAACAGAAAGGACTGGGGATGTGGCTCAGTAGTAAAGTGCCTCTGAATTCAATTCCTAGTTAAAAAAAAAAAAAAAAAACATGAACTGATCAAAAAAAAAAAATTATCACATTTCTCACCCTTACACAGAGTAGAAGAATTTAAGGAGACCTACATTCTATGTGCTTCAAGGTGAGGCTTCACACTTACATGGTCCTGTGCCCTTCCCTGGCATCAACAGAAATGCACAGAGAACTGGAGTGGGTACTGAGAAGAGAAACAGACAAACTGAGGTGCCAGGGAAGACATGATTGATGATTCACTTTGGCAGCTGTTCTTATATATATAAGCATTAACTTTTAATATCTAGAATGCATTTCTTTCAAAAATTTTGGTCATCCCCAAATTCACATTGTTCTAAATGAAACAATTTAAAGGCGATCACATTCTTATCCAACACTAACTCCTCCTTGATATAATATTACAATTTCCAGTCACAAATACAAGATTTCTTAATATATGCTATGGCTTTGCTCTCTGCATTGTGTTGGATAATTTACCTTTACATAACCAAGACTGGTTCACTGTACAATTTTCATATGGTAGCACAATGTAGCAATCTGTTCATAAATACCTATCCTGCAGTGCTTCTAGATTAAATTTTTAAAACATACCTCTTGAGATTTTTAATTATTTCCATTTAAATCATTTTCAGGTTTTGCAAAAACCCATTTTTAAGGGTCTATGGCATAGGGGGTTTTGTCTGACACCTTCCCTTAAATATCTCCATCAATTATTCTAGTGTTAAAATAATGTCCACTATTCATATGGTATATTCATTTTTCATAAAATATCCAGCTAATTGCTTTTCCAAAGTCTACACTGAACAATGAGGAAGAAAACATTGCAAATCAATGGGCAATAACATTGGCAACTGCTGAGGCTCCTGCAATATTAAATACCGAAGATGAAGCAGCCAATCCTACAGACCCAACTGAGGTTTCTTTGCATAATCCTTTAATGAGATGAGACTGCTGCATTGGAAGACGTTGGGCAACCCTGACCCAGATTCATACAGTAGGGTAGGTGCCCTAGATGTCTGTCAAGATTGTGCATTAGAGTGGATTCTTAATCAGTGAGCAATCAAAACAAATATTTCACTTCACTTCATAAATCCATGCCGTGTGATTACATCTGACACATCTAGGAGAAGATAATCCCTTACAGTTCACTTCCTCCTGTTTCTAAATACAGGCAAGGTTGACTTAAGCAGGATTCTCCCCTCTGTCTTATAGCAGAGAGACCCATGGAGAGTTCAAAGGATCAGGTAAAGCAAGAATTCCTGACTGGTTGTTGGAATGGAAATCAGGATAACAGGGACTTCTTGCTAACTGGAACCGAGACTGCCAAAGTTGGTAGAGTTCTTCCAAATTAGACGGGATTCTTTTCAACAGAAATAAAGATATCAGTACACATTTTGGTATTACTAATTTCAACCTTGTTGGCACTTACAGAAAAAGAGGGGGAAAAAAAGAAAGAGGAAATCACTTTAATGTCCTATCAGCAGGGAAATCATTGAATAAGCTACCGTCCATTTCTTCACAGATTATTATGCAATTAGAAAAGCAATATAACCTAGAGGTTAAGTGCATGGCCTGTATAGCCAGACTCCTGGGTTTCTTGCTCTACCACCTCCTAAACTGGCTGATTTCAAAAATACTTAGTTTATCTGGATCTCCATTTTCTCAAACAGAAAATGCTAATAATAACAGTGCCAACTTCACCCGGTGGATGAAGGAACTAAATAGACATGAAGTGTTTGTAAGAGTGATTTGGACATAGTAAGCTACGTCCAAGCTTCAATAAAGGCAGCTATTAATAGTTAAAAGATTTCATTAAATCTGCTTAGATCTAATAACTGATTGAATGAATGCCCTTCACAAAGTCACGTTCAGAGGAAGATGATATTAAAAAGTAACCCTACAAGTCTATAATCCTGAGTGTTTATGTGTGTGAGAGTGTATTTACCCAGCACAGAAAAAAAAATATGAAAGGACACACACCAAGTTATTAACATTGTTACCTTATATAGGGAATTGATTCAACTTTAGAGCAGCCATCTTAAATGTTAACCGCCATCTTCTGAGATAAGTTTAGCTTTCCTGTACTTCCCCTTACAGAGCTCCCCCCACCCCCATTAGTGACCTAACCCATGGTACCATAACCCTAAGCCAATCCCAGACTCCATGGACCTAGGCCAATCCCATGCTATTCCCCACCCACCTAGCTCTGATGTAAGCACCCCCGAGCCTATCCCATAGGCCACAACTCCAACTCCAAACCTCTACCCCACAAAAGCTGAACACCTGAACATCTCAGGGCCTCTCTCTCCTCTCTGTAGAGAGATGGCCTTTATTTGTCAGCTTTGACAAATAAACTTTCCTGTGGATTTCTGCCTGGTCTCCTTCCTTCATTTCTCACTCGCCCACCTCTCACTTTCCTTTCACCTTAAGGGTGGGTGGAAGGAAGGAGAAATAGAAAAAAGAGAATAAACTGTTCTCTATATATTTTTGTGTAAATTATTGTAATAAGTATAAATTACTTAAATCCAGTAAAGTAAAAAAGGATGTGTTAATATCTAAACATGTTTGAATACTTAAAAGCTGGGAGCTATTTGGCCCCGAGCCTAGATAAAGAAATCAGGACAGGGTTGGGGAAGAAAGGCAGCATGGCAGGCTAGGCCCAATATAACACCTCCTTCCTAAGAATTCTTTAGGGTAACAGGACTGCAGTCCCCACAGGACACTGACTGTGTTGGTCATTTTAGCTGTGATGGTGCCCACAGATGTTACAGAGGGCATATGACTTTGTATGTGTCAGTGAAGACAGATGAGATTATGCTGTGGGAGCCTAAGCAAGGAGGGTTTTTTCCTCACTTATACAACATCTCCAGTGCCAATCAGCTGGAGCTCTAGGTGGGGCTTCATTGGACCCAGGCAGATGGACCCCCGGCTGATGGACCTCAGCCTTGATCTAGATCACTGCTGAGTTCATGGCAAAGGAAGAAAGAGAATGGAGAGCTACATGTTAGCTCTTAAAGCTTTGTCTGGAAGTGGCTCCTCTCTTCTGCTCACACTTACTTGCCAAAGTCACATGAGTGTATCAGAGAATCAGAAGGTAGAGAGGTGTGATCTTCCACAGTGGAAGGCACCAACATGCATGGAAAAAAGTGCAGTCCACCACAATGCTTCTCTGCTGTTCTCCATTATTCACACAGATTCTCCCTTCCCTTCCTGAGAACAGGTCTACAATCCATTACCTGAAATCCTTGGGACTAGCTGCATTTCTATGCACCCTTTTTTTTTTTTTTTTGGTTCTGAGGATTGAACTCAGGGGCACAGGACCGCATTGCCAGCCCTATTTTGTATTTTATTTAGAATCAGGGTTTCACTGAGTTGCTTAGTGCCACACTTTTGCTGAAGCTGGCTTTGAACTTGAGATCCTCCTGCCTCAGCCTTGGGGAGCTGCTGGGATTATAGTCCTGCGCCACAGCACCCGGCTTCTATGCACTTTTTATACATATTTCTATAGCTGAACACATAAATATCCACACTAAATAAGATTAAAAACTAGAAATAGCCTCATATTACTTTATGGCTAGTATTTCTACCAGATAAATTTGTACCAAACTTATGGTAAAATTAAGGATTTTCAGAGCTTTGGGGGGTTGAAAACTATAGGTCATGGATCGTGGGTATTATCAGGAATAAGCTATGGAATAAATCTATTTTAATGTTTCTTCCTCCACCAGAACTCACAATATGTAAGGAGTTTAAAAGAAACATGGCATATTTCAGCATAGTCACGAGGCTTTTTGTTTACTACCTGTCAAGGAGAGTATAATTTATATTGCCATTTAAACCCAACCAGCCAGTTCTAAAACATCCAAAATATAAAAATCACACCAAATTTGAGTGTGTTTCAAATTTCTTTTCTTTTGTACCTTTGATAAATATTTATATCAAAGATAACTGTTTATTTGAATAAACTCCAGATAGGTAAAATTTCAATATTTATTAATTTTACCATAAGTTTGGTGCAAATTTTTATCTGGTAGAAATACTAGCCATAAAGTAATATGAGGCTATTTCTAGTTTTTAATCTTATTTAATGTGAACCAAATAAGCAATAGTATGCTAGAGGAATGATCCTGAATAAATCTTAAGAGAAGGAACCCAAAACAAAACTTTATGAGAAATAAATATGTCACACCAACCCCAACTTCAGGCAACCCACAGCAAATGAGATTAGTGTGTCTGCTCTTTGCTTCAAGGGAATCTGTGGCACCACTATTCCAGGAGCAAGATTTGTGGTAAAAAGATCTAGGTTTGATTTTCAACTCTGTCACTTGCTGCATAAGATTTAGCAACATCTGGAGCAACAATTTCTTATGTGTAAGAGAAGGTTAATGCATGATCTTGCCAATACCGGTACATCACAAGATTTCTGAGAAGCTAGGATGAGAAAATGTTTGCAAACTTACAGCTTACAATCACTAACAATATAGATTTTCCTTGGAGCTGTCCTTAGGACAGGTACTAGAATCCCATTTCCATGAACATACAGAGATCAAATTAAGATTCTACTGGGCTCTTCCCATCTTGAGGTACATAGTAAAAAATATATATTCCAATATAGAGTTTGGCTTTATCTGAAGGGTCTGTTTGTTTTCTCTAGTTCCTTCTATTTAGGAAAAATAAAATGTTCTAAGAGAATGGTCCATGCAAATTTTTGATAATGAACTCAGCTCAAAGAGTTCATTTGACAAGTTGCAATGACTTCTAAGCTGGTAGACACCACAGCTCTAGATGGACAAGGTCAGAGTCTGGAATTATCAGAGATTTAGCATGAAGTTAGGAATCAATGGGCAACACTATCAAAGCCACATCAGTGAAAAATAAAATGAGGAATTAGAACCACACTGGTTTAGCTTGTGCTTTAATTTGGATAAGATGCATATCAATATTAAGGAACCTAGAGGTAAGCAGCTGGCTTAGTTAAGGTGGTAAAATCTTAAGTGATTTTTCTTGTTGTTTTACTATAAACTAGAACTGGGATGAGGAAAAAAAATCTTTTGGATCTATTCTGGTTTAATCTTACTTAGCAAGGAAAAAAGAAGAAAAGTGTTTGTTTAAAAGTCATGAACATTAATTTTATGTACTAGATTTTAGGTCCTAGTACTGTTCAACTGAAATCCTTGATTTGAGGGGTTTTTGTTTGTTTTGCTCTTCTGTATACAGTTCATATTACAGGGAGGAATAATTCTATTAATTCAGTATTTTGCAATGACAAAGCAATTTTGATCTGTCATTCTTAAAAGATGAAAAGGACATAGGCAATCTCTCCTGATAATAGAGGAAACTACAGGAATCACTGTGAACAGGGAAAGGAGAATCATAGCTTTCACATTCCTTTATTTAGATAATTTTCCTTCTAGATTTCAAATTCTAAAATGTATACTTTCTATTCAAAGTGCCAAAGTCTGTGTACAGTTTCATTCCACCTTTGGCCATCATTCATTGAGAACCTACTACATAGGAAATAAAGGAAGAAGCAAATCAGCATAACACCTGCCCACATAGAGCTTAAGTCAAGGTCTGAGTGTGTTCTGGATTCTGGTGGAAACAGACTCTGGAGAGGCCTATTTTGCTAGCTGACAGATCCTGCCAATGAAAGATGCAAGGGCTGGTGGACAAGGCTGCAAGAATCAGTCTTACAGGAACATCCCAGAGAGGTCAGGAAAAGGTGGGGGAGGCACCAGTAGGTGCCACAACTCTCAACTGACAAAATCCTGAGTCTGGAATTATAAGAGAGACTCAACAAGAATTCAGGAATCAATGGGCAACACTGTCGGAGACTCTGAGGTAGAAGCTCTTTGCTCTCTGTCTTACTTTATCCTCCCTCCCACTGGATGTACAGACCGGCTGAAGCTTATAGGAATGTATAAAAGCACCACAATTCCAAGGTGTGGCGGGAAGTTATAGACCTGGTGCAGGGGCACAGTTGCCCAGCTCTCTGTGAGGTCAGGATGATGCACATTCAAGCCAGACAGAACACCCAGAGCCTAAACAAGTGAGGCCTCAACCTACTCATGAGGAATCTGGGCAGTGCCACCAAGAACAACCAAACTCACATCCTCCTGATGCTATAGCAACCTGAAAAGTTATTGAAATAAATCCAATATCTTTTTCTAAGATGTCATATGCGTATATCAAGGAGAGCAATGCTTCTATTAAATAAGATAAAGGATGCATTTTCAATGGTAAATTTTATTAGGAATTATGTTACTTAGGACAGAAGTAATATAATAGGTGTAGTGACATTCTTGGTTGTCGAAAAGAATGGATTAGAGCAGGAAATAAGGCTAAATACTTCTAGGATGCCATCTCATGGGTTGAGAGGCATGAAGAACGATTATTATATGACTTTCTGTTTCATGCACCAAGATTCAGGGGGCTGGCTGTATGTGCATCTGTCACTGCAGTTTTACTACAGGCTTGGATCATCATAGTGGCAGAAGGGCTGGCTAGCAGAAGACCTAGGAGCTGTACAGAGCAGCAGATGAATTTGGCTGTGGCTCAGATGCAATCCACAGCCTACAAAATAGCCCAGCTTTGTTCAAGGTCAGCATTACACTCATGTCCTATGCATGAGTCAGGCAGCCAAATGCTATTGTGGGTATAACCCTCTGTCAGGGGCACCTCAGGGTATGGGTCCTAATTGAACCACGGCTTCATCATCTCACCAGATAAGAGTTTCTCACAGCTTCCCAGGAAAGGAAGCTAAGTCAGCCTTCTTGAAGCACACCAGCTTTGCTATTTGTGTGACCTGAATGGCACCATTTCAACTTTCTGACTCCAAATCAACAATCTCTGAAAGCAAACCACATCTTATATCCAACGTCATCTTTACACATACGGTATGTTTATCACTTCAGCTCATGCTGCTCTGACATTAGCCATCACTTTCATGACTAATATCAGAGGCTGTATGTGGGCGTGACTCAGAAAATGGGCAGTGATGGCTTTAAAACAAACTCCAGAGCCCTAGGAAGCCCTCTCAGCATTTCCATCTTGGAGATCTAAGGTGGAGTCCAGGAATCTGCATCAAAACAGACCTCAAGCTATTCTAACTCAGGTCAAAAGATCATATTGTGAAAAACAATGAGCAAAGAGGCTGAAATGATGTCCTGGCCTTGGTAATTTAAACTAAATACATAATTTAAACTAAATACAGAAAAAGGCAAAAATACCATAAATTCAATACCATGGTAATGCTGATGTGGTCTTGTTCTAGTCCTGATGGTTTTGCTTGTGACATAAATGCTCTGAAGCTTAGTATTCATCTTGGGCCTCTCAAGCTAGTCACAAAAAGTCATAAATATTTTATGCAAATTCTGATCCACAAATGGCCAAACTCAGTACCTTATATGTGATTGACAGTGGCTGAGCGGGATTAAGCATTGTGCCATATTACTTAACCCTATGTGTTTTCCCATTTGGGTTCACGACCCATCATCTTAAATTTGCACTTTATTTTAGCAGCAGTAGTGTTACTCGATTTATGTACCGAGGCAATGTGCCTTGCATAATGTAGTGCTTGATTTACAATTGACTTTAAAGCCACTGATGCCAAATTTAATGAATGAACCACTTTACTTGTCAACTCTGTAATTTCAACCCTTCTTTTGAGTTCAAATTTATTTTACATTTCTACAAATGTTCTCTACCTTTTTTATCTATACCTCTACTATCTTTTTATACCTCTACTATTAAAAAGTTATTTGGAACATAAAATGTAATGTCTGCCAAAACAAAAGGCAAAAAGTAGAGGAAGAAGAAAAAAATGAAAAGGGAAGTGAATGAAAGAGAAGAGAGAAGGAAAAGGAAGAGAGAGGTACAGAAAAGGAAGAAGACGTCTTCTGCCCAGTTCCTTTCTTACCAACTTTGCTACTGTTCTTGTGCATCTGCCAATGGTCATCAACATCTTGTCTCATACACCATCTCCGCCTTTCCATTTCACTTGTGCAGTGATACAAAGTCCACACACTCTCTCTCGAACCCAGTGATCTATCCTGTGTGGTCTCAAGAGACTCTCAGAGATTCAGCAAATGCTCTCAAATAAAATGGGTGCCAGGCCCTTCAGATGCTTATAGAGGAGACTCCTGCAGGTGTGGCAAAGGCATCCATTTGTGCCTGTGTTGAGGATGCCCCAGTTCATCTGACTGATGCTCCATCCAGCAATACAGAGTAAACAGACTGCTTAGGTCTAGTCACAGAGACCCCTCACCCCCACTGGTGTTCTGAATAGCAGTTCAGTCTCTTTCCCAGCTTTTTTCTCCTTAGTACTAGGCATATAATACAAGGCCTGGAGCATGCTAAGGTAAGTGCTCTACCATTAAGCTATATCCCCAGCCCTTTCCAGCTCTCTTTACCTGCCACTCAGTGAACATCTCTAAGCATTGACTAAGGGCCGATACTATTTTTAATGCTGGGACACAGAGTTCAATAGGATCTGGAGTTTACAGTGGCACAGGAGTGACAAATGTAAAAACAGGCAGTCCCACTGGAAGAGAGGATGGAAGATTTTCATGAGAAGTCACCAGTCATGAAGCATGAGTAGGAGTTTACCAATTTAAGTAGTAAATAGAATTGTAGTTCAAGACAAGGAAGAGGCCTGATAAAGGCACCAAAGGGTGACACATTGGGGACAGTATATATATAATCAGTTTAGCATTACTGGAATACACAGAGTGAACTTAGGAACGGGCTGCATAAAGGCAAAGATCAGGCAGAGGCCAGAGTATGAAGAGCTGGATTGCCTCACTGAGGGTCTTGGACTAGTTTCTGAGCAGTAAGGAATTGCCAAGGAGGGGTTTTAAAGGAATGCTCTGCCAGATTTGCATTTTTCAAATTATAACAATCTAAATTCTCCATCTAAGATGGGGTGGGGTATCAAGGAAGCAAGATTAAAGGTATCAAGATCAGTTCAAAGGTTTCTGTAGTACTCCAATCTAGACTTGCTGGGGTTCTAAATAAGGTCAGGTGAAGTAAGTATAAAGAGGAAGGAATAGGTTGGAACAATTCTTTAAAGGCTAAATCAATTGGGTGTGTCAGATAAGGAGAATTCAAAAGCAATCCCTGGCTTTCTGACTCCTGTGACTCAGCAGTAGTTTTCCCAGAACAGGGAAGGAGGAGGAGAAAGAGAAATGTACCTGGAAATATGAGGAATTACTTATGACTTCATCATGAATTCCAAGCCCCTTTTTACAAGCCAGGCAATCTCTACAAATTTTGAAGGTTTTTGAAAATGCTACAGGCTGTACCATAAAAGAGCTATTTTCCCAAAGGGCTTGTTCATGGAAGTTTCACTGTCTGCAGTTGAATTTGTACCTTGCTAACTCCATTATGGTGAATGTCCACATACAGGGAAGATGCGTCCAGCTTTCAACACTATTTCATCACTCTGCTCATCTGACCCTAGGTGGTAACACCTACACTGGGCTCCTGTCCTTGTTTACCTGTTCAGTGTTTTGGGTGTCAAAGACCTGCTGCTGTGCTGACAGTGATTCAGCTAAGCACTAGTCAGGCAGAATGAGGGCTCTACGGTGTCACTAGGAGAAAGTTCTAAGGACCCTGTCTGTGATAACTTACTACATTTTGAAAGATAAAAAAATAATAATAATCAACTTCTTTTTGTGTGTGTGTGTGGTGTTAGGGATTAGAACCCAGGGCCTTGTGCATGCAAGGCAGGCGCTCTACCAACTGAACTATATGGATATCATTATCCAAAGTACATGTATGAAGAATCAAACTGGGTGTCAACATACTTTATATATAAACAGAGAAATGAAAAATTGTGTATGTTTGTGTAATAAGAATTGTAATGTAAAAACAAGACAAAGTACATGTATAAAGGCATGAATTGGCATGAACATACTCTATATACAAATATATGAAAAATTGTACTCTATATGTGTAATAAGAATTGTAATGCATTCCACTGTCATGTATTTAAAAAAATAAAATCAATAAAATTTTTTTAAAAAAATTTATTCACATTTTCCAAAAAATGACCAATATTCTAAATAAGAGATACTTTGATATTTGTAATTTTATTTTTTCTTTTTAGTATATCCTAGGATTTAATTTTTATAAAATCATAAATATTTTCCAATCTCCTTATTCCTACAAATCATCTCTCCCTTCTTAGCAAACACAAAACTCAGGGAATTTTATTCTCCGTTTAATAATGACTATGAGTTTGCTGGATGAGGAAAGGAAAGAAAGCAAAAAAAAAATCAATTAATAAGATATATCTTTTCAAAATTATCGTAGTAAAGTTATTATCGCAAGGCTGCAATATTACCAAAAACTTTTTGTATGTGTGTATATTTGTACAATATATGTTTCATATAATATGTATTTGTACATGTATATTCAAACCTAAGCTAACATACCCACTTCAAATATCACTGTTTACTCTCCAAGAAAATTAATAAAGAGTATAAAAAAGTCATAATTTCAAAATTTGGTACAATTTTTTTAAGACCCAATTGACCCACAATGTTCCCCAAATGGTTTGTCTAATGTCCCAGTTCAGTTCTCTAGAAGTAGACTCAGATGAGATTTTCATGCAGGACATTTATTTGGAAGCTCTCAGGGTCAGTAGCTGGAGGGAAGGGAGGAAGCATCACTGGGCAGAGGGAGAAGCTAAGTCAAAATGCAGCAACAACAAAGGCTTCAGCTGATCTTCAGCCCTTCAGAGCTGTTCCACTGAGTGATGAGCAGACAGGCCATTACACCTCTGCACCAACCAGACACCCAGTCATCACACAGAAGCAGTCCTTGGGACAGGAGGATGGCCTTGCATAAAGAGATAACAAGTTCAGCAAGTCTGCAGCCAGGGCAAGTTCCTGGAGGGAGACTCTATTGGAGACACGATGTTCCTAGAAGCCAGAAAAGTCCTTCTGTTCTGATGGAGGTTTCTGATGAATGGTCCACATCATCTCCTACATCTAAGTTCCAAGAAAGGCAGCAAGAAATACATTTGAATTAATGTAAATATGGTGACCTCAAGAAAGTCACTTGATGCTGTGGGGCCCAATTTCCTAATCTGTCAAATGAGGCAGGATAGATATTTCTCAAGTTTCTTTAGCTCTAAAGGTCTAGATAGGGGCCAAAGTTATCACACGGCAGAATTGTACTTGTAGAGCCTGCATTTATACTTTCTATGAATATTTGGGGCCCTTCAAGTAAATAATTCATACCACACATTTATCTCATGCTACGTGACCTGAGTTAGTGAGACCACTTTGAATAGCTCTGAACTCTAAGGAAAATTTAGAGAAAGATTGTGCTAGTCAGCTCTTCATCACTGTGACCAAAATACTCAATGAACAACTTAAAGGAAGAAAAGTTTATTTCATCTCATAGTTTCAGAGGTTCAGTCAATGGTTGGCCCACTCCATTACTCTGAGCCTAAGGTGAGGCAGAGAACATCGTAGTGCAAGGGCATGGTAGAGGAAAGCTGCCGCCCTCATAGTAGTCAGAAAGCAGAGAGAGAGAGAGAAAGAGAGAGAGAGAGAGAGAGAGAGAGAGAACATGCAGGAGGAGCTAGGGACAAAATATATAATCTTCAAGCACACCCCAGTGACTACTTTCTTGATCTTTGTCCCTCCTGCCTACAGTTACCACTCAGTCCATTCAAATTATTAATCCACTGATTCGGTTACAGCTCTCATGATATAACCATTTCACCTGTAAACATTCCTATACTAGCACAGTCCTTTGTTGTGGGGGACCTCATATTCCAAACCATAAGACAGTATTTCTTTGTCTTGGTGACACATTATTTACCACATCTATGACCCATTTGCTTCCAAATCAGGGATATGTAGGTTTTCAGTTGTGATGTTATTCTCATAAGAAAATGTTTTTTTAAAAAATCATCTTGGGCTGGGGATGTGGCTCAAGTGGTAACACGCTCACCTGGCATGCGCAGGGCGCTGGGTTTGATCCTCAGTACCACATAAAATAAAGATGTTGTGTCCACGGAAAACTGAAAAATAAGTATTAAAAAATTCTCTCTCTCTCTCTCTCTCTCTCTCTCTCTCTCTCTCTCTCTCTCTTTAAAAAAAAATCTTGAGGACACAGTCTCTAGAAATATGCTTGAAAGAGAAAAAGCCATGTCTCTAGTAGATCACCAGTGGAGAGGGTACATCCAGAACAACCATAGAATAATATGATAAAATCCTACCTATCAGTACTCTGAAAACTAAAGAAATGCTCCAATGGCCGCCAAGTCCCACACAACACAGGATCAGAGGCAGAGATATGCTTTGTGAGGATGCAGCTATTGAGCTGATTTGTTAGAGGTATTTCCAAAGCTTCCACTAGTAGGCACCATGGATAACAGGGAGGAGGAAAAAAGGAGCAACCTGAATGCTTCCAAAAGGCTGCCAAATTGATGGTGATGCTAAGTTTGGTCTGAGTTCTCTGTAGTTGGGGTTGGTTACCTAGAGGCTCTTCATCTGAATAAAGGGACAACCCTGTAGTGTCAGGGTCACCTGTAATAAAACAGTCCTTCCTATATACCTTTCCAAAGGGAGAATTGATATGTAGCATAAATTTCACAGATACATGATCCAAGATGTTCATGAAAGTTTGTAATAACCCCAAATGGATATAAATTGCCAAACATAAAGGAATGTTTAAATAAATTACACCATATCCATACTATGCCATGACTATAATCAATAAAATTATGTGGTAAAAGAATTTTTTTCAGGGATGGGGTTGTGGCTCAGCAGTAGAGTGCTTGCCTAGCACATGCAAGGCCCTGGGTTTGATCCTCAGCACCACATAAAAATAAGTAAATAAAGGTATTGTGTCCAACTATAACTGAAAAATAAATATTTTAAAAAGAATATTTGTTCATGTAGAAAGATGCTAACACAATCTTTAAATCAAATGAACTGGCTATTAAATAGTACCTATGTTGTAATCTTATACACTACATTTATAGTCATGTTTTTTTTCTGTATTTTCTAAATTTTCTTCTTTGAACATGTACTTGTTTTTGTGATTAGAAAATGATACCATTGTTTAAAACAGCCACCTTCAGGGTTATACTAGGTTGAGAATGGGTTATGCCACAAACTAAGAACTCCACCTCCTTCCTAGTGGCTGCTCGACCCTGGAGTAGATGTATAGGTTACAACATGAACACACAAATACCTCTGTGGTACTGAGCACAGGCTACATGTGGGTCCTAAGTGACTAAATCCCCTAATCAATCCCAAGAAACATCCAGAGAGCCTGAGGAGCTGGTGGATGTGTGGTGGGGGTGGCTCGTTTTAATAGCCAGATTGAGTCACTGTCCTGGGAATCTGCATGGGGCATGTTGTACCCTGCAGTATTACACCACAGGAAAGAAACACTAGGGTCGGGGGTGGAAGGGGGGGAGTGGGGAGAAGAGGAAGAGAAGGAAGAGCAGGAGGAGGAGGAGGAAAAGGTGGAGATACAAGGGTGGAGGGTGAACATGCCTAACAATGACCTGGCTTATTGAATGAAAATGTTACTACATTTAAGAAGTCTCTCACTTTAACAAAGCAAACAACCTCCAGGGACAACCAAGAATGGGAGTTATCCATCAGACAGGAAAGGCTCTCTGAATTTTAGGACCATCTTGTCTTTTTGGCAAAGGTCAGGAAAGCCTCTCTGATCGGCACTAATCAGCAAGTGGATGTGGCCACACTAAAGCACATAGTAGGTCAGCAAGGGCCCCAAGTGGGAAGCAAATGAGTCATAGGTGTGGTAAATAATGCATCACTAAAACAGAGAAATATTCTTCTGGTTTGGAGCCCAGATGTTTCAGTACACTAAGCTCTTCCATCCTCACTCAGCATCTGGGCTGGTTGTCACAGATAAAAACTGAATTCTAGGGCAGGAGGGCCCAACAAAGAATTAAGAAATGTGCTTAATAATGTGTTATAAAGGAAATGCCACATCACACTCATAATGATGACTACTATAAAAAATAGAAAATAACAAGTGTTGAGGTGAATACAGAAAAATTAGAATCCTTAAGCATCGATGAAATGTAAAATGGGACAAGTACTAAAAAAATTCAGTACAGCAGTTCCTCAAAAAAATTAAAAATAGAATTGCCATTTGATCCAATAATCACTTGTGGGTATATACCTTTAAAGGTATGGACACAAACAGGTGTCAGTTACACCCCTGCTCACAGCAGCATTATTCACAAAAGGTGGAAGCTACCCAAGTGTACATCAATGGATGGATGGAAAATTAAAATGTGGTTCCATATGTACACAGTGGAATATTATTCAGCTTTTAAAATGAAGGAAATTTGATGTATATAGAATTGCAGTGCTATGGGATGAACTGAGTCCCGGAGCTTTATGTGAGTGTGCTTAACACTAACCTGTACACTTACACATGGTTAAGATGGTAAATTTTAGGTTATGTGCATTTGACCATAATTTTAAAAAATCATTTCTTTGTGCCAACTGATGCAGAGCTCAATGAGTTTTGCCACATTCCCTACCTTCTGGCTGGAGTCTGTGGATACAAGCCAGTACTTCACTGAGTGCCTGGAGAACTTGAGCAAATCAGCAGGAACCTAGGGGAGGCCACACCACACCAGCTGGAGTTAGGCAGGAGAGCCTAGTAAGGAGGATTGTATTGACCATGACAGGCAGTTCAGGGGCTATTCCAGCTCTGCCATCCTGCCATGTTGCCTGAGCACGGGGTTCAACTGTAAAAGGAGGTGACAATAGCTTATTCCACACAGGACAGCTGGGAGGATTGAGTGAAGACAGTTCATGAAGTGCAGAACAAAGTATGATGTGTCACTATGTGTGCCAGAGAGAGGCAGAGGTTCATATTTTTATGTATAAAAAGTCTCGGGGCAGGGGATGGGCACGAAGTTGTGGCTCAGTGGTAGAGCACTTGCCTAGCATGTCTGAGGCACTGGGTTCAATTCTCAGCGCTGCATAAAATAAATAAATAAAATAAAGATAATGTGCCCATCTATAGCTAAAAATATTGTTTTAAAACTCTTCGAGGGATATACAAGAAATGAATAATAGTAATTATTTATTTCTTTGGGAGATAGGAAATGAGAAATTTTTACCTAATATCTTACAATTTTTTGTTTTGAACCATACTGATGCAGTAACTATTTTTAAACTACTATGTCAAAAGACACAATATATAGAATGCATCACTCAATGCATATTAATTATTATAATATTAATCATCACCAGTACCATTATCCTTACACCTAAGTCACTGAGCCAGATAGCAGTCCTACGTTTATCTAACAAATAAACCTGGAATCTTTTGGATTCAAGACTCTCCACTGTGGTGCAGAACTCCCAAGACATCATCCAGATATAAAATTCTAAAATGCTAATGTATGAGCCTGCCTCCCTCAAAGTGGAAATCTAAGCAAGACAATACCGGGACAAGCCAAATAAGAACACACTTTCGGGACAAACAGACAAAGGGAAAGACAAAGGGAAAGGAGCAGGAAAGCAGGAAGAAGGAAAAGGAATGGATAGGGGTGAAAGAAAAGGCCAGGAATTGTTCCTAAATATAAGTATGGACTTTGTTTCCATTTTTATTCACCTAACTTGCCCACAGTCCCTTCCTCGACCCTGTTTCTTCTAGTTAAACACGTGTGCTATCCAGTTTAAGTAGCAAACAACCTGAACCCCTACAGACTAAGATTAAACAGCATCTGCCAAACAAGCCAAATGACATGTCACCAGGCCCTGGCGGTGGACATCCCACAGAGGCAGGTCAGTCCAGCTTCCCCTGTTGCCCAGCCCCTGAAGAGCGAAAAAGGCAGGTTCCCATCTGACAGGGGTAGCATACAGGTTTGTCATCTGGGTGGACCAGTTCTGCACAACCACACAGCTCTACAGAGTTTGACCACCTGATTCAGGGCACTCTTTTCAGGCCTTTGATTCTCAGAACTTGCCTGTATCCATTATCTAGTCTCAATGTCACTGCCAGCACAAAAAGGCACAAAAGTTACTAAACAGCACCACAGCCACAACCCAGAGGGCAACATGAGCCAGACAGCTGCTTGCAGCATACTCTCATGTACTACACAGACTGCCTTGTTGGGCAGTAAGTTATTTAAGCAAATCTGCATTTTTATATCTTACCCTGTGCAGAAACAATTGGTTCCACTTGGGTGCACAGGAATATAGAGAAAAGAAGCAGCACAGTGTGTTGTTAGGATTGAGAGCATGCAGATCATCAAGAATGGATCAATAGAGACACTATATTGTATGCAAAGGTCTTTCCTCACAGCCACGTTGTTACCCGTGGTGTTTTTCAGTCCACATAAACCACGCTAACCTATTCCTAATTCTCAAAGATTTATTTAATTATGGAGGATCAAGCCTTTCAAAAATAATTAATTACAAAAGCTACTTAATATTCAGAGGTGTCATGCAAGCAGATAACTGGCATTCTCTGTTGGTGGTTTAATTAGACAAGAAGATGGAAAAAGCTGTCACTTGAGGGTGGGTGGCTGCAGGGAGGGAAATGCTGGTGAGCACTACCAGTTGGCCATCTGTACCCAACACAAAAGCTCAGCTCTTCAGCTGGTCTCCCTTCAAGAAAGCCCCCCACGTTCGCTACCTCATCCACTGGTGCTTCCTTTCCTCAATGCATAGCTGGGAGGCAGACGGTATTCATGAACTATAATTTCAAATTTGATGTTTCACGGATGCAGAAGGTTGGGGTAAACAATTAACCAGTGAATGCCTCAGTTTCTCCATGAGAAAAATATAATCCATAAATGTCATCCATCCATCTGCCTCCCAGAGCAACAGCTGCTGAGCATTTTCTTTACAAATGGCCAGGAACATGCCAAGTAACAAAACTGGCCCCATGCTACATACTTTGATATAAATATCCCTGGCAAGAAATAGAAAGCTTCTTCGTTTTACTGAACAATAGATTCCTGATTATTTTGGAGTTGATTTTTCAAGTTGTGGCTTTTCTGCGCCATTCTCCTTTCCCAACTTTTAAAAATCACCTTTGACCATCTGCTCTCTGGATAATTCTCTTTTCTTAAAATGATCTTCATTAGACAGCAATGCCAACAATCAGTACGGCAGTTCATTGTATGTATATTCATATTTAGTCCTTACAATTCAGTGAGACAGTTATTTTTATCATTACTATTTCTATGTTACAGAAGAAGAAACTGAAGTTTAGAGAGCTTGTGTTACTTAATCCATAGCCCAAAATGAAACAGCAAAATTGGGATTAAAATTTAGGTCACTTTAACTCTAAATCCCGTAAGATTTCTTTTGCTATTCTGCCAGAGGGGAGGGGAAAACACACACACACACACATTCATTCGTGCATGCACACATGCACATGCTGAATGGGCAGGATTTCTGCTTTTGGCAATCATTTTAAAATATAATAACAATAGAAATTACCTGATAAAGTATAATGTGCTATAAATGCAATGAGGTATCTTGGCTCAGATCCCAAAGCAGGAAAAAAAAGACATCAGTGGAAAAACTGTTAAAAATCTGAACTTTTTTTTAAATCAGTTCTAAGGACTTCTTACCACCTGTATCCAAAACAGTAAATAGTACTATCATCTCTAAGGTTAAAAGTTGGCAACTTTTTAGTAAAAAGTTGAAGTTTAACTAAAAAGTGGATTCAAAGCTGATGAATATTATCTAAACATTGATTAAAGTTTTTATAAAAGGTTTAATTAAAAGTTGATAATTGTTTATAAGCATTCTTTTGAATATTTAGTTCATGTAACATCTAATTCATAATGCTTTTCTTTAGAGTCTTGTTGAAAAAAATCTCATATATTCATGATTTTCTTTACCTAAATAGTACAGGCATTTAAGTGTTGACTAAATGACAAAAAAAATCAACTGTACATTGAGAATTCATAATTGAGAAGGGAAATAAAAATAATAGTAATATTGATACTATGTTAATTTATCAAATAGAGGATCTCTAAAACCCATCTAAAACAAATTTGTTTTATATATTATATAGATTTATTCCATGCATTATCAAATCAGTCTGTTTTGAGAAAATATGGATCTTGTTAATAATTTTTAGTACACAATTATTTTCCAATAAAACATATTTATAACAACATAGGTTCAGAACATAAATTTTCAAATGAATTAAAAAGACAAAAAAATAAAATACATCCATATAAAACTGAAGACACATTAAAAATTTATAATTTAATTAAAGAAATTCTGGTATATTTGTAAGCTTTTGTATTTCTGGCCTGTATTCAGAATTTTCATGTAGCTATATAAGGCAGAATTTTATGTAATTTCCAGGTTCACTCTATCCTTGAATAAGCATTTTAAATTTTGTTTTGACAATGGACTTAAATCTAAATGAACCGCAAAACAAAAGCTGGAAGAAACCATATAATGCTTCCAAACACTAAAATAAAATGAACCCACACAGTACTTTTTTCCTTACTCACAAACCCTGCCAAATATTATACTAATGAAACAAAAATCTAGTAACTGGCCTTGGAGTGACACATTTATATACTGTTCTAGAAGAAAATAGGTTCATCAAATCAGTCCCAGCACTAGGTTTAAATATTAATTCATACATTGGATAGAAAGCCCTACACACATGGTTATAGGGCCCATTCAGTTTCCTTTCTATAAATGCTGACTCCGATTTTTCTGTCTTTATTTACAAACAATAACAGGCTAACAGAATCTAAGTCTGCTTACTTTCAGTGACTGCTTGGAGGCCCAGCCCTAGAGACTCAGCTTCAAGGAACATGAAGTTCTTTTGCAACTCAAGGTTGGCATCTAGATGGAAGATGGCTCCAAGTGGAAAGTCAACCCTTGTGACTAGCAGTCCTCCTGTCCACCATTAGCCAAAGCCAGTGCATATCTCACTAAAGCCCCACATATAGCCAAGTGTAGCCACATCTCATCCTGAAAAGGCCCAAACTCAGGAACTGCTGAAAAGCAAGGAGAGTCTCCCTCTACCATTTCTGTGCTTAATATGTGGCATCAGGAGACATGTTTGGAAACAGAGAAAACTGCTGCAGTCATTCAGAAGAGCCACTGGCATAAGTTCAGTTTGATTTTAAGGAAGTGGAGATGGGTGCTATAGGTATGTTTTCAATTGTACAAACTGTCAATGGACAGCCAATGGACTAGAAACATTTGGGTGAAAGACCTAAAGTTGTAATTCAGTATTTACAAATCTTACTAAATTTTATGAATTACAAAGAGCTAGCTAATAAATTTAATCAATGAATTCCTGCCTTCACAGTTTTAATAGCTTCTGTACCTAAGGGCCCACACATGGAAGATTGGGGATAGGGTTACTTGTTTGTATACTCCTTAACTAAAATTTAGTGTCTATGTGCATATCTCTGGGTAGTGGGTCCTACTTCTCATTCTCAAAGGGATCATTGACTCAAAAGAAGTGAAATACCAATATATGAGAGCCACTTCATGCTTAGAGATCCAAACAACATCTCAACCAACAGAAGTGCTTCTCTAATGCCGAGATGAGCTGAACTGTGCTCCCCACACCCAAGATTTGTTTGTTGAAGTCCTAATTCTCAGTACTCCCAAATGTAAACTCATTTGGAAATAGGGGATCTTTTAAGTAAAGGAAAATGGGGTCACTAGGGTTGGCCCTAATCCAGTAAGACCAGTGTTCTTGTAAGAAGAGAAAACTTGAACAGAGGGAAAACGGTGAGAAGACAAGGATAAAAGGGTCCTCAGGAGGAGCCAATCATGCCAACATCCTGATCTTGGCCTTCCAGCCTCCAGAATGGTGAGAAAACATAGTTGTTGTTTGATCTCATGTTAAGTATTCTCTAGCGTTTTATTACAGAAGTCCTATCAAACTGATACAGATGCTTAGCATATTCATTTCAGAATGCAATGTTCAGGAAAAATTGAAAATACCATTCTCAAGCAGAAACTCTCTTGTGGTAACACTTTTATTTTCATACAAAAAAAGCATAAATATTAAGAAATTAAATATAGTCACCTGTTTAAATAATGCATTCCTAGAAAAAAGTGAAAAATACAAAAATTATTTTATCTTATCTCCCAGAAGAACCAGTGGAGGAACAGAATTATAAATTACAAACTAGCAACTTATACCTTAAACTGCCTTCCTTGTCTCTATTTTGCTGGGTCTCTGAGTTCTGCTGAAAAGCACACTGTATTTGAAATGTTATTTATTTTTTTAAACAAAGCAATATGTGGTTATTTAAAATAATTTTTAAATATAGGAAAGCAAAGAAAAAAACAGAACTCCCCATGACCCAGAGGTAAAAACTGTGACTAATATTTGTTACCACATTGATATTCCTATGAGCTTAACCTTATACATTCCATAAAACTATGAAGCCATCTTGTCTTATCCAAATAAACAAGCTCATTATACATATTACTCAATGATATGTGAAAATATAAGTTTATTTCAATAAGGAATGTGAGTAATAACAATAGTATACATAGTTAAAAACTTTTTAAGAGAACAGATGTTAAGTGTTAATAATAATAATAATATAATAGTGTGGAAGGAAACTCGTGGAGGTTATGGATATGTTTATGGTATAGACTATGGGAATGGTTTCACAGGCACATACTTAGATCCAAATTCATCAAGTTATATATTCTAATCATATGCAGCTTTTTGTATCAATTACACCTCAGTAAAATGGTTGAAAAAAAATTAAAAAGAGGGGTGTGGATATGACTCAGTGGTAGAGTATTTGCCTAGCATGTGTGAGGCAAATAAATACATAAATAGAATAAATAAAAAAGAATGTGAGCAATAATTATTTACAAATATTATATTTTATCAGACAAAAGAGATACAGATGAAGAACACATCTGAATGAAGATACATTATTTACATTCATAACAATCATATTAGGTCTTCTAAGCAATTTTATAGTACTTTAATCCCACATATGCATAAAGCTTTACTGATCAACAGAAATACTGAAACACTTGATGATAATATCAAGCAGCACTGTCATTTCAAGAATGTAGGCACACATGGAAGCATACAGGCATGAAGGCACACACATCCACACAAGCAATAACTAGGAAGTGCCTAAGAAATGGAGAAAACACAGTAACTTCTAAAAGGAAATGAGAGAAATTATTTCATATGATTAACAGGGAATCATGAAGAGGAAACAGAAGTAACTTGAAGGAAGAAAAACAAATAGCCAACAAAATGTTCCAAACACTAAGAGACTGGAGTATTAGAAAGGATCTCCTATAGAAAACTACGTTAAGAGCCACAACTCAAAAATGGAAAACATAGGGTCTACCAACCCTTTTTTTTAAATAATTATGATTTTTCAGAAATTTCTCAATTAGTCCCTCATTTACCTTTCCTTCTAAATGTAAATCTATATTGAAATATATTTTTAAACCTCCCCATACATTTTTATTCATTATTGGTAAGGAAATAAATTGGCACCATATTTTGAGGGCTCTTGACATTATTTACCAAATTTTTACATGCATATATCTTGTAGTGCAAGAATATATTTTAAAGATTTTATCCACAAATTTCTTGAACAATATGCATAAATAGAATACAGGAATGCATATTAAATTTTTTTCTTAGAACAAACATTTGGAAATAACCAATGAGCATCTAAAAACACCTAATAAAATAAAATGCATTTTACCATATGCAATGAAAACTATCAGATTTTTGCATACTAATTTTTTTAAATTTTTTATTTGTTTTAATTAGTTATACATAACAGTAGAATGCACTTATATCCTTTGATATATCATACATAGATGGAATATAATTTCTCATTTTTATGAGTATACATATTGTAGAATCACATTTGTCATATAGTCACATACATACATAAAGTAATAATGTCTGTTTCATTCTACTATCTTTCTTATTCCCCACATCCCCTGCCTTACCCTCCTTTCACTTCCCTCTACCTAATCTAAGGTAATGCTATTCTTTTTTTTGTCACTACAATTCTTAATACACATGTATACCATAATTTTTGTATCCCTATTTGTATATAAAGTATGTTGGCTCCCAATTCAAGTCTTCATACATGTACTTTGGATAACGATGTCCATCACATTCCACCATCCTTGCTAATCCCCTGTCCCTCCCTTTCCCTCGCACCCCTCTTCCCTATCTAGAATTCATCTATTCCTCCCATGCTCTCCCTCCCAATCCCACTATGAGTCAACCTCCTTATTTGAGAGAAAACATTTGATATTTGTTTTTTTTTGGATTGGCTGACTTCACTTAGCATTATCTTCTCCAATGCCATCCATTTACCTGCAAATGCATAGTAAAATTAAAAGAGATCTAAAATTTGATGTCAAATAACAAGATAAGATGCAAAATATCACATTCAGTTTTATTCTATGTGGTGGCATTTCAAGGGATGTGCTCTATTTTTATGTAGAGACAGACACTTTCCAAAAGGATATATAAGAAATTATTGAAAGTAATCAACTCTTGACGTGGTCTTGCAGTATAAGAAGGCCTTCTGCATGGTTTTGATTGAAATTCTTCACCTTCATAATTGAAAAACCTATGATTAACAGGGAATCATGAAGAGGAAACAGAAGTAACTTGAAGGAAGAAAAACAACTCATCTTTACAACTCCCCAAAGGTAAGGAGTAATTCTTTTGTGGCATTTTTTTTTTTTTTTTGGTTATGTCTAGATATTTCATGTGTGATCTATTCTAGACCTTAGCTGCTAAGCTTGCGTGTACCTTCAACTTCACCCCTAATATATCAATACCTACGTAGAGCTTTCTGTAAAAATAGAGTTTTATGAAAAACTATTTTTATTGTAAAAATATCCCATAATATCTACACAAGATATATAAAATCTTTAGGGGATGGTGGGAAAGTAGGAAGCTTTAGATAACTTATTTTCATTTAATTCAAAATTCAAAAAAAATCCTTTTTTTAATTAACTATATGGAATCTTTGAGAGGAAAGTTATAAATAAATACCAGCTCTACTGTTTGAATGTTTTTGAATCTGGTAAACAAAAGAGAAGCAGTTGTGTTTGGGCCTTACTAAAATATATGAGTCCATTTAACCAGTATCTTGCCTTTATTTAGAGAGAGAGACAAAGAATCAAAGAAGAAACAAAGAGGGAGGAAGGGCAGGAAAGGCAGAAAGGGCAGGGAGGGGGAAGGAAAGAGCAGATAGACCAGAAACTCCTCTGGTCTGGGCATGTTCCTGATGCAGTGTCTCAGGTCACTTTCTTGTGGGGACTGAGTCCCTTGTTATGGGGTCCTTATAAGCTTACAGCTGCTATACTTGTCCATTTGCCCTTGTAACTGGGGTGAGAGCATCAAAAGTTGTTGCAATGGAACACTTGAGAGCAAAACATGAGAAAATACAATTGTACATTTACATTATAATATTGAAGTGCTGAAATTAGAGAAATGCAAATCAAAACTACTCTAAGCTTTCATCTTACTCCTGTCAGAATGGCAGCTATTAAGAACACAAACAACAATAAGTGTTGGCGAGGATGTGTTGGGGGGGAAAGGCACACTCATACATTGCTTGGTGGAACTGCAAATTGGTGCAGCCAATATGGAAAGCAGTATGGAGATTCCTTGGAAATCTGGGAATGGAACCACCATTTGACCCAGCTATCCCTCTCCTCAGTCTATACCCAAAGGACTTAAAAACAGCATACTACAGGGACACAGCCACATCAATGTTTATAGCAGCACAATTCACAATAGCTAAACTGTGGAACTAACCTAGATACCCTTCAGTAGATGAATGAAAAAAAAAAACTGTGGCATATATACACAATGGAATTTTACTCAGCAATAAAAGTGAATAAAATCATGGCATTTGCAGGTAACTGGATGGAGTTAGAGAAGATAATGTTAAGTGAAGTTAGCCAATCCCAAAAAACCAAATGCCAAATTTTTCCTCTGATATAAGGAGGCTGATTCATAGTGGGGTAGGGAGGGGGAGCATGGGAGGACTAGACGAACTCTAGGTAGGGCAGAGTGGTAGGGGAAGGGAGGGGGCAGAGGGTTAGAAATGATGATGATGGACATTATTATCCAAAGTACATGTATGAAGACACGAATTGGTGTGAATATACTTTCTGCTGTCATATATTAAAAAGTCAATAAAAATAAAAAAATAATAATATTGGAGTGCTGAAAGATTTTCTAAGCCAGGCCTCCATTATACAACTGTAGCCACATGCCACCTGCTGACCATCAGCTGTCATACATGTGATGCACTTTCCTTTGCCTGTTGGTCATAGTGACTTGAAAGGTAGGTTCGTGACTTGAAAGGTAGGTTCATGACTTGTTATGTCATGTATTCAAATGTTTTCTGAAGCTACAAATAATCAAAACAATATTGAACAGACTTATTATAAACAAACATAACAACCAATCAAATTGATGGAAGCCACCAATAAAATCAAGAAATATACCCAAATATAAAAAATATTTAATACAGAATGATGATATATTAAATCAAAAGGAAAAGGATGTAATATCTGTCAGGAAAATGGCTGACCATTTGCAAAAAAAAATTGTTCAGAACTGATATTTAGCAAGAACTACAAATAATCTGGCCACACCCAATTTTTATGACTAGCATCCATTCTGATTGGTCAGCACTCATGACATACTGGTCATTAAATTCTTTGAACAGTTGTGATAATGAAAAATTCCTAATGGAACTAAAGTGTAAATGTCAAAAATGAAATTCTAAAAGCATGAGAAAATAAGATCGTACACTTACATTATAATATTGGAGTGGTAAAAGATTTTCTAGTCAAGCCTCAAGCTCAAACACTATTTTTCAAAAAGATTTAAATTTTGATCAAACTAAAATATTTGGGAAATAAAGCATGAAATTTACAAAAGCGAACAACAATTTGAGAAAATTATTTCCAACATATATGAGATATAAGTGATTTTAGCTTTAATACATAAAAAGCTACTAGAAATAAATTTTTAAAGAACCCTAACAATCCAGTAAAAAACCAGGTATGATTTCATTGGGAGAATGGACAATACATATGAACATATGTTTATCCTCCCTAGTAATCAAGGAAATTCAAAAATAAGGCAATTGAATATCATCTTTATCATATTAACAAATCTTTTCTAAATATAAGATCCAGCGTTGATGAGAGTTTAGGGAATTGGAAACCTTTATTCACAGCTGCTGGGAGATCAAAAGTGCCCTAATCATTCTGGAAGTCATTTTACAGATATATACTTTTTAAATCCCCAAAAAGACCATTTTAGCCACCAAAAAATTTCTTCTAGGAACTTACCCAAGGATATCACTTATTATAGGATGTATGTCTCAGAGCACAGTCAGCCCTCCATATCCACTGGTTCTGCAACCACAGATTCAACCAACTATGGATTGAAAATACTTGAAAAAAATTACATCTGTGCTGAGTATGTACAGACCTTTTTTCTTGTTGTTATTCTTAAGCAATACAGCAGAATAACCATTTATATAGCATTTACATTTTGTTAGGTATTAAAAGTTTTCTAGAGATGATTTGAAGTATACAGAATGTGCATAGCTTATATGCAAAAAAATACACCACTTATACAAGGAGATGAAGCAATGGCAGATTTTGGTATTCTCAGGGGATCTTAGAACCAGTCTCTCACATACACTGCAAGATAACTATATTTATATCAACATTGTTAATTGAAACAGAAAACAAAAACTCCAACCAACTACAATTCTGAAAAAGGGGGGCAAATTAACAAATACATATATTTAATTATATAAATATACACAAATACCTTTTTCATTTGGGTTCAATAGACATATATTAATTGGGTAATTAAGTATTTTATTAATTTTTTAATAAAAATCAAAACTTTCATTGAGCCTATTTCTAGTGGTAAAATTTCTTTCCAAATAAGACTTACAAAGGGGAAGGGGAATTAATTAATGGCAGTTTCTACTTTAGCAAGACTCCTATGAATTCAGGTTTTATTACAAATAAAAATATAATCAATAAGTATTTAAGATCTGTCAAGCAACATCAAATCCAGAAACCGCAAATGTAGTGAGACGTCACAGCTCGGAGGTTTGGTAATGAGATATGAAGACCTCTGCTTCCAGCAAGATTCCACGTGTTCGCCCTGGTTGGTAATCTGGGGGAGAAGCCACAGCCATATCTGTGCAGCAATGCAATCTTGACCTTCTAAGTGGATCCTGCTTAATTGGAAATGTCTTGGGTTTCTCAGCGAGAACGCATTCCTGCAAAAATTGAAAGGTGGATGAAAGGAAGTGGACATTTTTTCTTTTTCCTCTGGCAGCATTTGTAGATGGATATGTGAGTTTTCCAGATTTTTTTTTTTTTTGGCCTGTTACTTGAATTTGAAGTTAGTTTTTTTTTAAATTTTAATTTTTTTATTTGTTTTAATTAGTTACACATGACAATACAATGATCTTGACATATCATACACTTGAATCAGATGGGGTATAATTTCTCATTTTTCTGATTGTACAGGTTGCAGAATCACATTGGTCATACAGTCACCTATATACATACAGCAATAATAATGTCTATTTTGTTCTGCTGCCCTTCCTATCCCCCTTCCTCTCCCCTCCCCTCCCATCACTTCTCTCTACCCAATCTAATGTGACACACTTTTTTTTTTCTCACTTCGTCATACACGTATTCTGTATAACGATGAGGGTTTCCTTCCATCTTCTGTGCAACTCCCCTTCTCCCTCCTTTTCCTCCCACCTCTCTTCCCTATTTAGTGGTAATCTTCTCATGCTCTTCCTCCCTACCCCATTTTGAGTCATCCCTTATATCAGAGAAGACATTCGGCATTTGTTTTTTTAGGGATTGGCTAACTTCACTTAGCATAATCTGCTCTAATGCCATCCATTTCCCTGCGAATGCCATGATCTTGTTATTTTTTAGTGCTGAGTAATATTCCATTATGTATAAATGGCCACATTTTTTTAATCCATTCATCTATTGAAGGGCATCTAGGTTGGTTCCACAGTTTAGCTATTGTGAATTGTGCTGCTATGAACATTGATGTGGCTGTGTCCCTGAAGTATGCTATTTTTAGGTCTTTTGGGTATAGTCCAAGAAGAGAAATAGCCAGATGTGTTTTTGCAACAACCTCTTGGTTTCCCTGTCACTTCAGCCCCCAGAGCTGGGACAAACTAGGAGGTAACCAGTCACAGTCCTTGCAATTTCCTGATTCTGGGTGGCAGCAACTCCCAACACATTTGTGGCGGTGAATCTGGATCCAGTGGCAGCCTCCATGATTTTGATTTTTTACTCTCTCCAGCCTTTTCCATGGTTTGTGGGCTACCTCAGTACCCATAACAAAACTCTTCACATTTAAAATGACTCCAGTGTTTTCCTGATTGACCCTGTCTGATACAATCTAGTTATAGCCCCAAACACAATGTCATACCCCACACTAACAGCTACCACATTCTTGAAAAGATGCGAGTGATCCCAGAATTTTCTTGAAGATGCTGTTAAAGATTCTTTTTTTAAAGGCTTCTTCATAATTCTCTAATTGGTTTAGAAAGCATTTGAAACAAAGAGACTCCCAGGAAATCACTCACTGAGAAAGAAAATGAACACCCTAGCACAAATGGAATTTTTTTTTCTTAGATGTTTCAAGCCTGGAAGCAGAATGCTTGTTTGGTTGGAAAAGACCCTCGCAGACTCCACCAAAGAGCAACATCAAATCAGTCAATACTACCATTCCAGGTCAGCTGAATTATCTATGCAGGGAAATGCCACCAAAATCCAGCTTCCTTCTAAATGTGATCAATCTTGTGCTTTTCTGCTACTTGATGAATCTTCTCCAAACAATTTGCACCTGCCCCAGTTTCTCCAAAAACCTACTTCCTCCACACACACATTTTTCCAACCAGTCATTTCAGTTTCTTCACATTTATTTCAATATTGTAAGTGCTACAGGGACTGAACATAAAAAAAATCAAGCATTGCCAAGGAAAAACATATGTCACATATATCAATTCTCTAATAAACTAGAATGTGAATGTTTTCAATCCCAAGTATTTCAATGAAAACCTAAAATATATTAAACCCTCTCTTAATTCTTAAAGGAAAAAATCTGAGACAAAAGCATATGGTTGAAAAAGCATGTGTCTTACTCAGAAGATCTAAATTTGAGTCTGAAACCTGACCCCTGTGTGACTTGGTTAAGTAATTCAACTTCTCTGAAACCCGTGGAAGTTTTTTTCCACTTCAAATGGAGACAGTAGTAACACAAGAATCCCTACATATGCTAATGATTCTCAAAAAGAGAATCATTAGCATATGTAAAAAGGCTGTGATTCTCAAAAAGATTACCAGCAGCAGCAGCAGCAGCAAGCAAGGCAAGTTTAGGGGCCCAATCCCAGACCTACTGAGCCAGAAACTTGGGATAGCAATCTGGTTTAACAAGACCTCCAGGTGATTGTAATGGATGCTGCCATAGGAATTTTGTGTTGATCTAATAGGACCATATACTATTAAGAACTGTGTTTAAAAAATACATAAATAAGGTATGCACATGCGAACTTGCAGCATTTTGAACATCAATTCTTGTGCTATTTAATGCACTTCTGCTCTCAAAGGTTACTGCAGCCCTTGTGGTTGTTAACTCCTAAACTAAATGGCTTTGGACCACTGGGCTGAAGAAGTAGGAAGAATTCAAAGGAAATGATTCTGCCTTCAATAGTTCTTCTTTCCCCTCCCTCTGCTGTCAGCTGTCATTTCTCACTGAGGTCAGTGAGTCCTGCTGCTATCATCTGCTGTGTTATACACACAGTTGTTCTGAGCAACTGCCTCAGGGCAATCTCATCTTTCCTGCTGAAGGAAGTCTTGAACAGTCTGCCGCTTCAAGCACTTCTCATCATCTTTTTCCAATTTATGTTTCGAGTGGTTGAGGATGCTGTCAGTCTGCCCTCTGGATGAGGTGTGTTTGGAAGATAACAACATATATGCAGATCTTTTATATAGAAATATTTGTGCATCTATAGTGCCAAAGCAATGCTTGTTATCTAGTTGGTGCACAAGATTTTTAGTTGAATAAATGGATGGGTGTGTGTGTGTGTCTCTCACAAAATTGTGGATAGACAAATAATAACAGTTTCACTCTGACACCTACAACTCCCGTAGGTTATCAGGAGACCAAAAAGTGTGCTTTAATCAACCTAAGTCCCTAAACACTTCTGGGAAAACAACACTAAGGGCAAGAGCTGATGGGAAGTCATTGGCACTAGCCTCCTAGGGAATACGGCACTTTGTATGTGTACAGGAAAGGGGGAGAAAGCACTCTGAAGCATTAAATGTATTGGGTGGATTAAGATGCTGTTACTATTTATGTGATTCTGCCCTGATGTGTACAGTAGACTTGCCAGTACAGGACGGAGCCTGTTTGCTTCAGGCATGGAGCCTCTTTGACCCCAAGGACAGGGTCCCTTTGAGACCCTGCTCACTGGCTGAGTCCAAGAGATGTCCTGCTGAAAAGATGACACTGTACCTCCTACTCTTGTCAGTATAACCCTCCAAAGATCCACATTGGCTACTTGCCTCTGATCTTGGCTTAACTTCTCCCCCACCATCTGCTAAATTTCCCCAGCTTTCAGCCAAAGCTTTTGGTCTCCATGATTGTCTGCCTCCTCTGGGCCTCCTGGACACAGCACCAATCTTCACTCCCTGATTGCCAGCCAAGAACTATGATTTCATTTCTGCTTCCTAATTTGGTTTGCCTCTGGGGATCCTCATGCCAGGTGAACCACACTGCAGCTCTGCACCCTGCACGGTAGGTGAGTGTTTATCAGCCCACCTCTCTAATGAACACAGTCAGTCCTGTGTTCCCCGAGTACAGCCAGTTCTAACCTCTGGGACAAGCAAACACTGGGACTTCTACATGCTTTTAACTCTGTTGTAGAGTGCACAGTAGTCAGTGGGTACTCAATTAATGTTGCTGTCTGCATAAAAATTTAAAAGTTTAGAATGTTGATTTTCAACTAAAATCAGAAATATGCTTGAGGAAAGCAAGTCAACCCAGTCCTGAAATAGTGATGCAATCAGCAGAAATTTCTACTACATCAATCAAAAGGGTTCCCAGTAAGTAGTCAGTGAACCAAGAAAAGTGACCTTCGTACCCCCTCCCACTCCTGCTCCACTCCATATTCTTGTTAGCTTCAGTTGATTGATGGTTTCCAGGAAAAGATGATCCATCACTGTTCAGATAAGCCATGCTTTTGCCACAACTTGCAGGTTATTCCAGCATTTTATAAAAATGAGACAAAAGATGAAGTCCAAAAACAAAATGCCAACTCATGGGGGAAAATACTATGGTTTTGCCAGGCACCAATGAAATTAATATGGAAGATAGATTTACTTTTTTAAAAAATTGTTTTATAGAAGATACCTGTATCACCAACACATCATAAAGTCTATGATATGGCTTTCAATTCCATATAGGAAATTACTTCCTATCAGAACAGCATCTGAGAAAATTCAGTGCCCAAGACAAGTATCATACCACTTAAGCTGAGCTCTTACTCATGCCAGGCTCTGCATGAGCTGCTTCACACGTATCCCATTCCACCCTGCTTTCTAGTAAAGAAGGTAAAATACTCTATTTTTGTCACTGAGGACTTGTTCATGATTGCAGAGCTGATAAGCAATAGAGCCAAATGCAAACCAAAGTCTGACTCCAAAACCAATACTCACTTACCACTCTACATGCAATTCTTCTCTTTACTTCTCAAATTTTTAGAAAGGAAGAATCTGGTTTGAATGGTTATGGTTACCAAAATGAATGAATGAGCTGGGTGCATGGCACACACATGTAATCCCAGTGACTCAGGAGGCTAAGGCAGGAGGATTGCAAGTTCCAGGCCAACCTTAGTAACTTTGTGAGGCCCTATGGACTTAGTGAGACCCTATCTCAAAATAAAACATTTTTAAAAAGGGCTAGGGGATGTGGCTCAGTGTATAAGTGACCCTGGGTTCCACCAAAAAAAAAAACAAAAAAAAAAAAAAGATGAGCCTCAAAACATATACCTTGGAAGCTGCACATACAATAGGAGAGACACAGGTTTACTCTACATTGTATGACACTGAAAATATTTACAGACATAAAACATTCATGAAACAGAAAAACAGGCTTGAACAAGCAGAAAGACACATCATGTTTAGGAAAATACAAGATCATGAAAATGCCAGTTTTCCCAAAGAGATTTTTTAAATTTAATATAATCACAATAAAAGTATATCATTTTTTTCAGAGCCAGACAAGTTAATTATATATTTCATTTGAGAGATCACATTCGCAAGAATACCCAGGGAAACACTAAGAAAATGGCAAAAGGAGTTTAGCTGAACTAGATATTAAAGCATATTATAAAACCTTCAGTGTAGGCACATAAGCTAATAGACAGACCAATAGAAAAAGAAATGAAAATCCAAAGATATGCCAAACTAGACATGGAAATTTAGGATTTTATAAAGGATGCATCTCAAGTTAGAAGGGAAAACAAGACTGTCTGGTGCACAGTTGGTTAGTCATGTAGAGAAATATAAAATTGGAACCATTTCTCACAAACACACACCAGAATTAATTCCAAATGAATGGAAATGTTAAATAAATAAACTACATAAGTATTAGGAAAAAACATAAGTGATCCTCTTCTTTTCTATTACTTACAATCCAGAAGTGATAAAGGAAAAGTGTCAATTTGATTACATAAAAATTAAAGTTGTACATAAAAAATAGCATGAGCAAAATCAAAAGACAAACATAAACTGGAGGATTATTGTGGAGTATTTGCAATTTAACCTACTTACTAAATGTTACTAGCCCTAACATAGTAACTCCTAGAGATATTCTTAGAGAAGACAGAGAACTCAAAGAACTCTTAGAGAAGAATATGAAGATACTTATGGGGGGAAAAAAGGGTAAGTGATACAGTTCACAGAAAAAGAAAAGCAAATATCTCTTAAATGTGCATGTACAAATATGGCAATAATCCCACTATTATGCATAATTATAATGTGCCCATAAAATACATGGACAAAATTCCAAATATTTAACAACATGCTCTGTGGCAAAGCTATGGACAAACAGGCACTCTCATACCTTGCCATTGGAAGTATAAAATGGTAGTCTCCAAGCAGGAGAATTGGGGCAATATCTAAAAAGATTACAAATACTTTTACCCACTGGCCCAGAAATAGTCCCATTTCTAGAAATCCTACCAGATATACAACACCAAAAATGTAAAATGGTGTAAGCACATATTGCAGCAGTTTTGTAATACCAAAGATTGAACATAACCTAAGGCCCATCCATGGGGCACTACTTGATTGATTCAAGTTGGTGCATTCACAACGTGGAGTATGATGCTGCCATAAAAAGAAATGAGAAATAGTTGTGTTCCATTTGTGTACAATGAATTGAAATTAATTCTGTTGATACACATAACTATTTGGAACAAATAAATAAAATTTAAAAAAAAGAAATGAGAAAGCTTTCACGAGTCTTCTAAAGCACTAGTTCTAAGCTGGATGACATTGCTATAGAAACTTCTCCAATATTCATTGCTGAGTAAAAAAAAAAAAAAAATCAATGGTAGAACAGTTTATCTGCACAGGCACATGAGCTTTATCTAAGAAAGAAAAGTAATGCATGTATATTTACATATATACTTATTCATACGTATATGAATACATATGCAATTCAAATGGAAGTATATAAAAATAATGATTACTTGTAGAAAGTTTTTCTCAATCTTTTTTTACCATACTGATAGAAAGAAAAATTAAATTGTGTAAATTCTCCCTAATGAGAAAAATTAAACATTAAGCAATAAGATTTTTGAGTAAGAGGGGTTGGGATATAGTCCAATGGTAGAGTGCTTGCTTAGCAAGTATAAGGCCCTGGGTTCAATCCCCAACACCAAAAATATTTTTAAAATAAAGATTTTTAGAGTAAGTTTGAGATTTTTGAGGGCCACAAATCATTCAAGGAAACTATTTTCATATCTCACTTAGTCCATTGTGTGCTGCTATGTCAGAAATATATTTTTAAAATTGGGTTATTTATAAAGAAAAAAAAAATTATGTCTCACAGTTCTGGAGGGTGGGAAATCCAGTGTCAAGGTGCCAGCATCCTGTGAGTTCTTTTAAGGAGTCATCCCATGGAGGAAAGTGAGACGGTGAGAGGAGAGCCAGAGAGAGCCAAACTCACTTTACTAACAAACCCATTCTGGTGATAACAAACCCACTCCCTCATTAGTACATTCTCGAGGGCGTGTGACTTATTTAAAAATCCCATGCCCCAACATGCCCTACGCTGAGGATATATTCACCATGACATTGTGCTTACTTCATTTTACATTTTTGTTCGTGTGTTTCATGTAAGGTTCCTATAAGTGAGATTGCAGGATCAATGAATAAAATTATATGTAATCTTTCTAGAATAAGTTTCCAATCCATGAACCTTGGGGTATATACTTACACTACAGCACTTCCTAAAATCAGTTTTTATCTCCTTGGGGAAGACATTACCTTCATTAAGAATGCATCCTCTAAGGAAAAGGAGGGAACAGGGTGGAGGCAGCAGAGGTGGAAACTAGATTTGTGCTATGGTCTGAATATATCCTCCTAAATGCCAATGTTGAAATGTAATTACCAAAATGATAGTATTAAGAGGTAGGGGGGCCTTTAGTCAGTAACTACATCATGAGGATAGAGCCCTCATGGATAGGAGGACGTACACTCTTATAAAAAAAGAATCGAGGCAGAGATTTTGCTCTCTTCTGCTCTGCTACCATGTGGGGGACACAGCATTTTTCCCCCTTCAGAATATACAGCAACAAGGTGCCATCTGGGATGCAGAGGAAGTAGTCCTCACCAGACACTGAACCTGTTGGCACCTTGATCTGGGACTTTCCAGCCTCTGGACCTGTGAGAAGTAAACCTCTGTCATTTATAAGTCACCCAGTCTCGGGTATTTTGATAGAGCAGCACAAGCAGTCTAAGACAATTCCTCTGGATATTTTTGTTTACAGGACTTATTGTGGAACCAAGTAAATGTTTTACATAGTTAATTAAAAATTAAACTTCAATAAAAACCAAAATCAATCTCCAAAAGTAAGACAGAAAAGAAATTTTGAATCTTTCTCCTGAATATAAACATTCTAAGAACAAAAGTAATGGCAAGGAAATCTGAACCTACCCTCAATAATCATATTATTATTTTTCTTTCTTTCTTATTAATTTTTTATTTATATATTTCAGCACAATGCGTTACAATTCATATTACATTTATAGAGCACATTTTTTTTCATATCTCGGTTGTATACAGAGTATAATCACACCAATTCCTGTCTTCATACATGTACTTTGGATAATGATGTCCATCCATTCCTCCACCATTTCTAACCCCATGCCCCCTCCCTCCTTCTCCCACCCCTCTGCCCTAGCTAAAGTTCGTCTATTCCTCCCATGCTCCCCCTCCCTACCCCACTATGAATCAGCCTCCTTATATCAGAGAAAACATTTTGGCATTTAGTTTTTTGGGATTGGCTAACTTCACTTAGCATTATCTTCTATAATTCCATCCATTTTCCTGCAGATGCCATGATTTTATTCTCTTTTATTGCTGAGTAATATTCTATTGTGTATATATGCCACATTTTTTTATCCATTCATCTACTGAAGGGCAGCTAGGTTGGCTCCACAGTTTAGTTATTGTGAATTGTGCTGCTCTAAATACTGATGTGGCTGTGTTCTTGTAGTATGCTGGGTCCTTGTAGTATGCTGTTTTTAAGTCCTTTGGGTATAGACTAAGGAGAGGAAAATCTGGGTCAAATGGTTGTCCCATTCTCAGTTTTCAAAGGACTCTCCATACTGCTTTCCAGATTGACTGCACCAATTTACAGTCCCACCAGCAATGTATGAGTGTGTCTTTTTCCCCACATCCTCACCAACACTTATTGTTTGTGTTCTTAATAGTTGCCATTCAGACTAGAGTGAGATGAAATCTTAGAGTAGTTTTGATTTGCATTTCTCTAATTGTTAGAGATGATGAACATTTTTTTATATATTTGTTTGAGTGATTGTATATCATCTTCTGAGAAGTGTCTGTTCAGGTCCTTGGCCTATTTATTGATTGGGTTATTTGTGTTTTTGGTGTTTAACTTTTTGAGTTCTTTATATACCCTAGAGATTAGTGATCTATCTGATGTGTGAGGGGTAAAAATTTGCTTCTAAGATATAGGCTCTCTATTCACCTCACAGATTGTTTCTTTTGCTGAGAAGAAACTTTTTAGTTTGATTTCATCCCATTTATTGATTCTTGATTTTAATTCTTGTGCTATAGGAGTCTTATTAAGGAACTTGGGGTCTAATCCCACATGATGGAGATTAGGTCTTCTTTAAAGGTCTTGTAGAACTCAGCTGTGTATCCATCCAGTCCTGGGCTTTTCTTGGTTGGTAGGCTTCCAATGGCGTCTTCTATTTCATCTCTTGATATTAGTCTGTTTAAATTGTGTATATTATCCTGATTCAATTTGAGAAAATCATATGACTTAAGAAATTTGTTGATGCCTCAATATTTTCTTTTTTATTGTAGTACAAGTTTTCAAAATAATTTATAATTATCTTCTGTATTTCTGTAGTCTGTTGTGATATTACCTTTTTCATTACATATGTTAGTAATTTGAGTTTTCTCTCTCCTTCTCTTCATTAGCATAGATAAGGATCTGTCAATTTTATTTATTTTTTCAAAGAACCATCTTTTTGTTTTGTCAATATTTTCATTTGTTTCTTTTGATTTGATTTCATTGATTTCAGCTCAAATTTTAATTATTTTCTGTCTTTTGGTGCTTTTGGTGTTGATTTATTCTTCTTTTTCTAGGGCTTTGAGATATAGTGCTAGGTCATTTATTTGTTGACTTTTTTATTCTTTCAAGTAACAAAGTTCATGTAATGAACTTTCCTCTTAGTACTGCCTTCCTAGTGTCCTAGAGATTTCGATATGTTGTGTAATTGTTCTCATTTACCTCTAAGAATTTTTTTTTTAAAGAGAGAGAGAGAGAGAGAGAGAGAGAGAGAGGGAGGGAGAGAATTTTTAAATATTTATTTTTTAGTTTTTCGGCAGACACAACATCTTTGTTTTGTATGTGGTGCTGAGGATCGAACCCGGGCCGCACGCATGCCAGGCGAGCGTGCTACCGCTTGAGCCACATCCCCAGCCCTCTAAGAATTTTTTAATCTCCTTCTTGATGTCTTTTGCAACCCATTGTTGATTCAGTAGCTTATTATTTAGTGTCCAGGTGTTGGAGTAATTTTTATTTTGTCATTGATTTCTAATTTCATTCTATTTATGATCTGATAAAATGCTGGGTAGTATCTCTACTTTTTTATATTTGCTAAGTGATGTTTTGTGGCATATTATATGGTCTATTTTAGAGAAGCACCCATGCGCTGCTGAGAAGAAGATATATTCGCTTGTTGAAGGATGAAATATTCTATATATGTCAGGTAAGTCTAAGTTATTGATTGTATTATTGAGATCTATAGTTTCTTTGTTCAACTTTTGTTTGGAAGATCTATCCAGTGGTGAGAGAGGTGTGTTAAACTCACCCAATATTATTGTGTTGTGGTCAATTTGTCTCTTGAACTTGAGAAGAGTTTGTTTGATGAACATAGATGATCCATTGTTTGGGACATATATATCTATAATTGTCATGTCTTGTTGGTGTATGGTTCCCTTGAGCAGTATGAAATGTCCTTCTTTATCCCCTTTGATTAACTTTAGCTTGAAGTCTACTTTATTTGATATGAGGATGGAAATCCCTGATTGCTTCCACAGTCCATGTGAGAGGTATGATTTTTCCCAAACTTTCACCTTCAGTCTGTGGATATCTTTTCCTATCAGATGAGTCTCCTGGAGGCAGTGTATTGTTGGGTCATTTTTTTTTTTTAAATCTAATCTGCTAGTGTTTATCTTTGATTGGTGAATTTAGGTCATTAACATTCAGGGTTTTATTGAGACATGA
Organism: Marmota flaviventris; assembly: GCF_047511675.1. Lineage (NCBI taxonomy): Eukaryota > Metazoa > Chordata > Mammalia > Rodentia > Sciuridae > Marmota > Marmota flaviventris. Next base: position 65,974,006 of record NC_092504.1, read on the forward strand.
TTTGTATTCCTACCCCTATTTGTTTATTTTTGTTATTTAACTTGTTTTCTCTTTTGATTAGTTTTTCCTTTGGGATACTAACTCCGTCTGCTGATTTCCATTGTTGTTTTTTGTTTCCTCTTTAAGAAATATTTTGCCAAGGATGTTTTGTAAATTCTTTTAATTTTTGTTTATCATGGAAGGTTTTTATTTCATCATCAAAGCTAAAGCTTACTTTTGCTGGATACAAAATTCTTGGTTGGCATCCATTTTCTTTCAGAACTTGATATATGTTGTTCCAGGATCTTCTAGTTTTTAGGGTCTGTGTTGAAAAATCTGCCGTTTCCTAATTGGTTTCCCCCTATAGGTAATCTGATTCCTTTCTCTCATGGATTTTAATATTCTCTCCTTATTCTGTATGTTAGGCATTCTCATTATAATGTGCCTTGGTGAGGACCTTTGGTGATTTTGTACATTTGGCATCCTGTAGGCTTCTTGAATTTGGTTTTCCAATTTATTCTTCATGTTTGGAAAGTTTTCTGATATTATTTCATTGAATAGATTGTTCATTCCTTTGGTTTGGAATGCTATGCCTTCCTCTATCCCAATAACTCTTAAATTTGGTCTTTTTATACTATCCTATTCTTGAATGTTCTGCTCTTGGTTTCTTACCAGTTTTGCTGTGTGGTCTACATTCTTTTCAAGATTATATATTGTGTCTTCATTGTCTGATGTATTGTCTTCCAAGTGGTCTACTCTGTTGGTGATGTTTTCAATTGAGCTTTTAATTTGGTTTTTTATTTCTTTCATTTCAAAGATTTCTGTTTTTTTTTTTTTTCCTAGAACCTCTATCTCCCTATTGAAGTAATCTTTTGCTTCCTGTATTTGTTTATGTAGCTCTTTGTCAAAATGATCTTTTGCTGCTGTATTTGCTCTCATATATTATCTGTTAATTCACAGAACATTTTAGTCATGTATATCCTGAACTCTTTCTCTGTAATTTCTTCTGCTGTGCTGGCCATGGATCCTAATAATGTGGTATCTTGATTTGTTTAGGACATTTTCTTCCTTTGTCTTTTCATGTTGCTCGTTTGTCTTCCCTTGTAGCTCTGTGGGTCCAAGGTGTTATTTTTTTTACCCTATAGGCTTATAGTGCTCCCATAGGGAGCACTCTTTTGTGGGGAAGGACAATGTTATGAGATCCCAATATCAGCAATATACCACCTATAAACAATTCATTGCTATTAAGACATTTAATCACAATGTACAGAAATGGCAAATTCAATTATTATATATAATGTAATCAGTAAGTTTATAAAAGGGTTTACAGTTTCTGATGGTGAACAATGAACTGAGGGTCAGGCGTAGGATGATGTGCTAAGGAGGCAGGATATAGAGGATATAGAGTTAATATATGTTAGGAAGTGTGAAAAAGAAATCTAAGAGGGCTAGTAGCAAGAGAATAGACAGGAAGTAATTTTGGGTAGACAAATAAGTGAGAAGAGAGTAGAGTACATAAAACAAACACATATATGTATTCAGAAAAATAAAGGATGTTAAAATAGTAAAAATTGGAGGGGAAAAGAAAATAAAAAGGCATATACAACACACCTCTAATATATTATTCAGATGTCCCAGTTCTCAAAATCTTAACTCATGCAAAGTACTTGGTTTCACATATGTTGAGGATATGAGGATGAGAGGATAGAGGGGGAGAAGAAAAAGAGAAAAAAGAAAACAAAAAGTCTTGAAGGAAGAAACCAGGATTGTTGACTGTGTTGGAGATCAATTTCTTTCCTGCTTCCCTTCTCATCTAACAGGTGGGGTTGTCTGTTGTTAACTGTTATCTCAACCCTCAGGATGGTGAAGGTAACCAGGGTGGAAAGGTAACCAGGTCCTGGTGCAGGGTGCCTGAGAGTGAGGTGTGGCACCCACCAGTCCCTAAAGGGAGACTGCAGATCAAGGGACTCTTTTTGGGTCTACTCGTATGACTTAAGCACCCGGCCCTATCTCTCTATCTTGCCTAGAGATTTCCCAGTTCCTGGTCTCTCTGTTAGTCTCCAAACTTTTGCACCATCTCCCTCTCCCTTAGCAGTTCCCAATTAAGGGACCTCTCTACAGGGGCTCCCGTGGACGGTGCCCCAGTCCCATTGCACACCCATCCCACTGAGAGCTGTTTTGTGTTGGGCAGTTACTGTGCTGGGTTACCGCCACTAGGGAGAGGGGGGAGTTGGACACCTGGTACCTAGACAGCTGGAGTCCCAACCTGGGATCTGCTTCCACCAAATATAGCAAGGAAGGTGACCCAAGATGGAAGCAGGCCCCTTCCAGCGCCAGGGTGTCAGGTTGGGTGAGGGGAGCCAGGTGATGGCATTGTGGGATATGTTCAGAGATGAGCTCTGTGACATTTAGTACTGTGGCTTTTGGCCGTCTTCAGAGCCTGTGAGATGTCCCAGGTGCAGGCAGATTACCACCTAGGGGACTATGGCTGTAGCTGCCAGAGTTATGTTACAAGATGGAGGCGACCTGGGAAGCCCTTGTTGGTAGATGGGGGTCCACAGGAGACTGGCAGCCGGAGTTCCTATGGGTAGGTAGCAGCTGAGTGTCCTGCATGGGAGCAAAGCAGTGTCTGGGAGTTCTGCAGCTGTGTTGATGCAGTTATACTGCTGAAGCCCTGGGTGGGCTAGTATTTCAGGAGTTGGGTGTCAGGCATTGGGAGTCTGGCTCTAATGCTGAGGCCTGGAGCCCTGCACAGGCGCACAGCACTGTCAATTTCTGCAGGAGAGCAGCTGTGTAGGGGTCCTCTATCACTCTCAGAGAAGCAGTATTCCCACTAGTTGAGACCCGAGTCACAGAGCAACACAGAATGCTGCCTCCCTCTGGCCTGCCATCTTGGATTCCGTACTATTGCCATATTTTGAAGGTGGGCCCATGGACCTCTCTGCAGTTAAGAGTAAGTCATTCAGTTTCAGAGGTCTTCATTCATAGAAGGCCAGCTCTATTCCTGGGGCTCTAGGTGAGGCTGAACATCATGGAGGAAGAGTGTGGCAGAGGGAAGGCAGTTCACATGATGATCAGAAAGCAGAGAGCAATAATCATATTATTAATAATAATAATGGTATTATTTTAAAATTATTATGTTAATTTTTTAATAATTAATTATTAATTTATTAGGAATAAATTGTTCAGTATAAGAGAAATGAAATACAGACGTGTATCAAAGGAATTAAATAAAAATCTTTATGAAACTAAATTTGAATTGGAAACAGCAGTAAGATTTTATTGTATTTTCCCCTTTAAAAGAAACTTTTTTCCTAGCTCTATTCTCAGAAAAGCCTAGAAGCAAGAAAACTCAAAATCAATGAGTACCCCTAGCATTCTAAGTAATTCACTCTGAAAAAAAACAAGATTAAAGAGAAATGCACAAGATAATCCTATAACATCTTATATCAAAAAATAAAAAGCTTACTAAAGACCAGTAAATCTTATGAAAATTGAAGGGGATCCCACTTCTAAATACAGGGCAATTTGAGCATCAGAAAGAATAAGGGGGGCTGTAGCCCAGTTGCAGAGCACTTGCCCAGCATGTGGGTTTGCTCCTTAGCACCACATTTTTTAAAAAGATAAATAAATAAAGGCATGCTGTCCATCTATAACCATATAAAAATGAAAAAAATAAGCACAAGTCCATGAGTTCAGAATTATACTAATACAGAGACTCAATGGGCAGCAATTCATTTTTCTGAAAAATGAACCAAATTGATTTGGTTTCAGGGTAATCAAATAGCTAATGAAGAAATGTTCTTCTTTATATAAGACTCCCAGCTAATAATTGCAGAAAGAATAATAAAATTAGAAAGTCCTTTTTATAATTCTTAATAAAACAATAGATCTAGTCTATAATCAATGGCTATTAAAATCTTTTGGTGAAAGATAAACAGGAAAGTTTAACATGAATGAATCATGTTGACAATTCTTGGACCAACTGATCAATAAAAGAGATGCTTTGTGATGTAATGCAATAAGAAATATACAATATTAACTGTGAATTATTCTTGTCAAAAAATTAAACATGAAACCATTAAATCTGTGGCAGTCAACCAGGGCCATTTTGCCCTCAGGGCACATTAAGGCAATGTCTAGAGACACTTTTGGTTGTCACATTGGGAAAAAGTGTTATCGACACCTGGTAGACGCCAGAGTTACTGCTAAACAACCTCAGTGCACAGGATGGCTCCCCGATAGCAAATAATTATCCTGTCCAAATTGTCAATAGATTAAAATCTTGCTCTGAATCTACTAGTTTATAAGCAATATAGGACCCAAAATACATATCAATCAAGTGTAATCTTGTTGAGTCCTTGTTTCGACTTTGAATCCTGAATCATACTTATTATGAACAGATGTTTGCTTCACAGAAATTTGAGTACTGACTAGATATTAAACTGACTGCTTCTCTTTAGATGTATTAATGTTGAGGCCAATAGAAAAGTCCTTATATGTTGTTATAACAATACAGTGAAGTATTTGCAGATAGAAGGACATGACATCTAGGCTTTGACTTTAAAAAATTCATCTGATGTTAAGAGCAGGAAAGAAGGTAAAGAAAAGGGGTAGAGATGAAATAGATTCATATACTGATAGTCACTGAAGCTGTGTGAGGGGTAAAACTTCTATTTTTATGTATGCTTGAAATAAATAAAAATACAATGCAATCAAATAAAAAGATATTTTTATAAAACATTTCAATATTGTGAATTTTTCATGTGTGCATGATATTTAGTTTTTTGAAATGGTTACCTGGAACTGGGATCATGCCAGATATTCTGGGATGTTCCCATGAGCAATGAATTAACAAAGCATTATCCTCAATTTCTCAATTTTCTATACACTGGTGGAAGCTTCTCCAATATTTCCACCAATGCACTTCTAAATGCATGTTGTGGAATCTATACTCCCCTACTTCTAGCATGAAGTATAATTAGCAAAAATTACATATGCTTACAATTTGCAATGTGACATGTACACACATATTGTGAAATGATTAATCAAGCTAATTAACACTTCCTTTTTTTGAGAACACTGGGTCTACTCTTAGTATATTATGAACCATGGTCACCATGCTGTACAAGAGATCCTCTGAACTCATTCTTACTGACTGTAACTGTATCCTTTGACCAGCATCTCCCCACTTTAATATCCTTTAGTATAGATAGTGTATGTCAGTTACAGTTACACTCTTGGGACAGGATGCTGCTCTAATCATAAATCCACACTGGAGGGACTATTAGCTAAACTTTATCAGAAAAGTCATACATTATAAAAGACTAAAAGGTCTTAGTCTTTATTTCCTTCCTTCAATGCCACAGTTTTCCTTATTGGCCTAATATTAGAAGTTGGCTTTTATTGGTGGAATTAGTGGCTCATTGATTGATAGAATGAGGCTCCCATCTGGGAAATCAGTAGCAGTGGAGCAATGGAAACTAGTTAAAATATTTTATAGATACTCTGTATGCTTGCACAAACAGGGTAAGACTCTAGTGAGTGCTGGAAATCTTTGTTCTTAGGAATGAAGCCCTTAACTAGATTCATAAATGATGTCTACAGAGTTGTTTAGTATTATTTGGTGCCTGTTTGCAGAAATGCTACTCAATATGAGGAGAAGCATTTGTTCTAAGACTTGCTTTTATCATAACCTGATATGAAGTTATGAACTAACTCTCAAGATTTCCAAATATTAACAACTCCCAAGACTCACCAAAAAGATCCTACTCGTTGTGTATACCAACATAGCTCAGACCAGTTCTCAGCAGTAGAAAAGAGCAAATGTATTATCAAGAATAGGTGAGTCTTGGCCCACCACAAGGGCAAAGTTATCCTGAAATCACATTTCATCTATAAAATTTGTGTTAATTGGGCATATTACTTCCTTAGTGATCCCAAATGAGTCATATCTTCAGTATTCAAGCTGTTCCTACATTGTCTCTGAGCCAGGCCATGTGCCTCCTTTGAGACAATGGGACATTTCAAATATGGTACAAACAGAAGCTTGTGCTTTCACATTGGAGTTTCTGGTCTTAGAATGCTTTCTCTGGTGCCCTGAGCCACCATATAAACAGATTGAGCTATCCTGATGGAAAGAGCTGAAAAGACCCCTCCCCTGGGATAGGACTGACCTCACTCCAGCAGACCTGGGCTCAGGATATTCCCACTTTAAGCTTCTCTTAAAGACCCCTGAGTCACCTCTGCTGGGATGTTTAAAGGGAATGCAGATAGTTGCTTTGACAGAGAAAGCCTAGGGTGGCCTCCATGTCCTGCCCCATCCACTCAGTCCTGGGAGGCACAGTATGTGTCCTAAGGCATCCATGATCTCCAAGGTTACTGGGTTACTGGTTAATTGGGTTACTGACAACCCAATTAGTAACTCCAAGCATACTTAGTACAGAACCTACAGCTGCACCAGTTATTCTATACACACTGCTCAGGAGTCAAGTCCACCTTTAGAAAGCCCTCCTTGTTCAGGATCAATTAAAGAATGACAGAAATTGGAGAGACTGAACCTACATGTTGATGATATAGTACCAATACCTACATGGGCTAAAGATAAAGGGTTGACTATTATAGCCACTCCCTAGCAGATATAAATAACAATTATGTGCTACAGTCAGATATCTTCATATTTACAAAACAAACAGTAGATGGGGTAGAGAGAGAAGATGGGAGGGCAGGGGAGGGGGGATAGTAGAGGATAGGAAAGGTAGCAGAATACAACAGTTACTAATAGGGCATTATGTAAAAATGTGGATGTGTAACCGATGTGATTCTGCAATCTGTATTTGGGATAAAATTGGGAGTTCATAACCAACTTGAATCTAATGTATGAAATATGATATGTCAAGAGCTTTGTAATGTTTTGAACAACCAATAAAAAAACAAATTTTATGTAAAAACAAAATATTCTTTGTAATTCAGTTGGAGAATTTATGAATTGTCCATTAATTCTTCCTTCTGTCATAAGAAAAATCAGCCAAAATTTACAAATTATGGTAATTATTTCTCCCTTGAGGTTTTGAGAGTAGATTTTTGTACAATATGATCCAAATCAGTTTTCCAGATAAACAAGATAAATGAGATACGCTTTTCATTTTTATATTAATAAATGTTTTACTTGCCTGAGAGACAATAGAATGAAGCAAGTTAATTTGGCTATAAAAGTTCAGGAACATAGGACTATAGAAATAGATAGAATCTACCCATGAAAGCCCCAGGGTTCCTAGGAATGGTCATCCATTCTTCCAGAAGTACTAACTACAACATATGATGATCCTCCAAGAATCATTACTCTAGGTGAACAGTCCCACACTGGCATGTACACACCCACCCAGCAAAGCTGACAAATTCTGCTTTTCTTTCAATCTATATCAATACAGACTGGTTTATTGTGTCTCATTGGGGAAACTGAGGAAACTAAATAGACTCTTCTGTTATAATTCTAGCACTCTGATTTCCTCATTGGATGCCCTTGTTGCCACTTATTTTGAAAGTATTAGATCTATCAAAGGATGGGCTTCTTAATAGCATTAGACAACAAATCATGGTTCAAATCACTAAAAGGTAATAATATCAACAGTCTTCATATTGTGGAAATTATACACCAATCAATATACATCACACTAAAAGAATATCTATGAGAAAATACACAGTAATAGAAACACAGAGATGAAATATTTTATTAGACTAATATTTTCCACTGGCAAATGATGATTCTAACAGGAAAAGTGATAGAAATAACATTCTCTAATAATATACTTTATCTAGAAAATGAATAATTGTGGAAATTGAGAAGTAACTCAAGTGTCCTCTTACCCTGAGTTATTTGATGGGTAGACAGTAGTGCTAACACAGAAGAATCAGAACACACAAAAACACAGTAATGCCTTGCCTTGGTAGATAAATTATTCCCCATAGTGAAGGAAAAAAGTAGTCACCTGCTTGAGAGAATGCATCAAGCTCTTGTGTATTCCCAGAGGGTTTACGCTGACAGCAAAATAGCATGACTTTCACACACTGACGGTACCACATGAATAAAGATTTACACATAAGCAAACAAATGAAATTAGAAGGCAAATAGGACAGAGTTACAGTCTAAGATTGACTTTCCTCCATTTTGGGTTTAACTCAGAAACTCCTCCTATTCTCTTATTTTCTATGTGAAGAGAATGCTTAATACAGTTATTATTTTCAGTTATCCTCTAAAATAAAAATTTAAGTCATTGTATGCATTTTTCCAAGAACAAGCATTATAATAGATAGAAACATTCAACTGAATTAGCTTTGATCTTCCTTCAATATGCTTAGGAACCAAAGGAATAAATAAATAAGCTGTAAATATACACAAGATGTAAGAAACATGCTGTGGAAAGAGAGGATGTGTGAAAATGGGGGAGTGAAGATAAACTGAATTGAGTTCATACATTGTTTAAAAAAAAATAGCAACAGAAGTCCATGAATCACATTCACTTACACAGACAAAACTACAAAGTGAGACTATAAGCAAGTGGGCTATCCTCAAATACCTACTATTATTTTCCAAAATCATTAAAATTAGATTGAATTGTTATGGATTTTTCATGAGGCAGCATTAGACTGCTGCTAGAGCTGCCATCTAATAAAATCAGTGATTTGCAACACAGGAATACTTCACAATAAAGAAGGTGTCTGCTAATTTATCACACCAGCAAGCTCATTGTTTTACTTGAGATAAAACCTTTATGGAATACCAAGGGAGCTTGTAGATAAAGACGTACATTTTGTTTCCCCTAATTTTTATCATAATGTAAATGCTCTTCTGTATTTGTCTAATTTATTTAGTGTTTGCACAACCTCAGGATTTCTCCATTTGCACATTTGTGCCACTGTTGTCAGGTCTCAGGCAAGACCTATGTGGCTTTGGTGGGTCCACATATGACCTAATAATTTGGCTCATTAGTACTAAATGTTATCTTTGGGGCCTAAGGGTCCCAGAAATACTAGTTCTTCTACTGAAAGATGATATTCATAAACCTTGAAGAATTAGGGCACAAAACCTCCCGACTACTTTTAATTCTCCAAGTGGCATTTGGCTGTGATCATCTTGCTTTGTGCAATGCCCATCTTAGTAACATGATAAATAATATCCAGAAATGTTATTTGATGATGATGGCCTAATTTACCAAAAGGCCCTAGGTTGTCTTTTCCTAAAGGTTTACTTCCAAGCCAGATGTGCCTGAGTACAACAAATGCCTCTTAATTTTCCTCCCTGCAGTTACACTTTAAAATGTTTTGCATTTGCATAAATTACCTCCCCTTCTCTGGGGGAACACTCTAGCAGTCCCATGACTGATTTAAAACCCATACATATTCCTGTACTAAGTACAGAAAGTCTCCAATTAGAAGACACACCAAAAGTCTTTAACAAGAATGATTATGGTATGGGCTGTGTATCTATACCTTTAACTGCCTGCAGATTTGATTCTAGAGGAAAAAAAATCAAAGATAGAATTGTAGGAATACAACTTGAAAGAGTTTTCAGTCTGTCCAATCCTTGACTAATACCACTAATTGAAGGGGAAAGATGTGCGGTTATATACAAATAGTATAACATCAAACATTTATAAGTGCCTTATTGATTGAAATTTTACAACAAAACAAGAGTCAGAATTTTCAAGAATAATAATTATATCTATCTTGTGTTGAAAGGAAAGGGGATTGGATATGGGAGTGGGATGGGTGCTTTGGATAGGTCACAGTAGAGGACAGAGAAGGTAAGTGAAAGCTAAACATGACCTTGCTAAATTTTAAAAATAATGGGAGCAGATGGGATAAACTGGGATTCAGAGAGAGATATTAACAAAAAGATGTGCCAAATATTTTAAGATTAATACTCTAAACTTAGGTTGTACAAAAACAAGAGGCAGAAAAAAAAGTTCAGGGTAGGTTCAAGTTATTTAACAATTGCATGTGTTTTTAAGAAACACTGAAATAGTTGTTAATTAAAAACATCAAGTTGTCATCTGTACAGGTCTAAGCAAAAGCATCTTTGTTGATGATGATTCTAAGGTTGTACTCTCCTCCTGAGATCTGAACCAAACTATTGGCCAGGATAGGCTTTGGATTTGGAGTTCTTTCTGTGTGCCTCACTCCCTCGGTTAGCAGGGAGATTGTTAAAGCTGGGGTTAGAGTAAGCACTGTAACCTGTTGTTCACATATTCCCTTCAAACCCTGTTGTTCTTTCTCTAATCCAGCACTTCGTGTTGTCCTTGTTTGTGTTTAGTTACCAAAAATATGCAAGACAGCAAAAGCATTTGTCTAATTAGCATCTCTCCCTGTAATTCCTTCTTTTGACTGAATATAGTCTAAGAATTGGCTACAAAGATAGTGGAGAACTACCCAGTTGGTTGGATTGGCTATCATAATACCAAAGATTGTACAGAGGTACCTGGTTTGGAGTAGTCCCTAATTATATTTGTTAAATACTAAATGAATTTAAAGCCTCAGGCCATACTTCTAGTGCCATTCTTTGAACAAAACAGACCAAAGTCATGTCTTCATGAAGTTTACCCTGCAGGATAATGGGAGATATATAATAAATAAAATATCCAGTACATTAGAGAGAATCAAGTTCCCTAGCAAATACTATATAAGTGCCTTCTCAAGTTCCCTTGGTACTTCCAATTCCCAGCCACCCGGATCCCAGGGTTCCTACTATAAAGCAAAGCACCTCGAGGACACTTATCTAAGCACAGAGACTGGAAAGCTGAAAAATAAAGAAACAAAGTCCCAAACCTCTCCACAGCAACCCTCAACCACAGACTGGTGACAGTTGGTGGACAAATACTTCAGCTTCCTTATGCCCCAAAGGTAGCAAGTCCAAGGTGTCCTCTGTGCAGTCTCCACAAGGAACATATCAGGACTTAGTCCCCTATGCCTGTGGCAATAACCTGCTGCTGATGCACCCTGATATGGCTTCCTTCCCATCCCCAGCTCATTCTCCCACACCCCTATTGAGTTTCCCATGAACACCACCCAAATTAAGCACATGCATTCAAATCTTTGTCTAAGATCCTATTCCTAGGGAACATCAGTGTTAAGGAAAAACATGATCCAGGAAGAGGAAATGAAGTCTTAGATGATATGAAGTTTTCCATTGGGAGATCAGGAAAGGTTTCACTGAGGCAATTTTGAAAAAAAAAAAAAAAAAGACTCAAACGGAAGAGAACATAAATTTTAGTTTCAAATCAGGGTCATTGTCAAGTCTATCAAACCACATTACCTCCAAAGACATAGTGAAGCACTTGTTCAGGTTCGTGGGGGTTTTAGTCCCATCTATGGTTTGAAAACAAAACGTTCATTCCTAGTAATTTGGTGAAGTTTGGATTTTCATTCCCAGAAGCAAAGCATTGATTTTCCTTCACAGAATTTTGATATAAATGGATGTGAAGCCCTTAGGGCATCTTGCCCTCATATTCTTATTATAAGATGTCTTGTCAACTATCTCAGTTCAAGGCCACAAAACTGACTCAATACTGAGATGTTCTCTCCCAGGGGAATTCTCAACAAAATTTCATGAGAGTAGATGTGAATGTGGTACGGATCATGTCACTTTCACTTAGAGCCTCCAAAGAATAAAATGTCACTCCTTCTACTCACCCTAAGCTTACTGAATGACATAAACACAAGCCCTATATGTGTAGTGGCCAGCAATATATGCATTAAATATGTATATATAGAGATGACAATTTCACAGAATCACTGACCTATAAGATAAACTGTGTTCTAAAAAATCTCTCTTCCTACTAAAGGGTGCTCACTCCAACCGAGTCAACTTGCTTCAGTTTTTAACATCTTGACAAATTGTTGTTTATATTAATGAAATGTACTTTCTTCTATTTCCTCATGATTCCTTCTAGAACCATAGAGAGGATAAACTGCTCTTCTGCAAAGCAAGTTGATTTCCCCTACACACCTCCAGATGAGAGCACTTGCCACTCTGCTATGATGTGGATTTGAGTTTTTCACTTCCTCCTGATGGGCTGTGGCTTTCAATGTCATTTTGATGGCATTTAGAATTAAAAACTATATTTTCAGTGATCGTATTAATAAATAAATCATTAAGACTCTATTCCCCTTGGTCTAAACCAATAGTTCTTTAGATTCTGGCCCATTTTTTTCTTGGTTTCTCCTCAAGCTTCCTTTTTGTACCTTGGGATTCTGCTGTCAGGACACTAAAAGTCTCAAGTGTGAATGCTTTCCTGGAGTAAGTTCATCAAAATGACAACTCTCAAATTCATGTCTCTAGCTCTCACTCCTAAGTGGAATGCTGAGTGAACACTTCAACCAGATATTCCTTGGGTCCTCAAACTCAACATGTCCAAAATAAATCTCAATGTTTTACACTAGACTCTATCTTCTATCTATATTCCCTACTCTGAATGGCAACCCCATTTTCCTTACCCAGAAATTACCACTTTGTTCTTCAAATAGCAGTCAGAGTGATCTTTCTTTTTTTTTAATTGGTTGTTCAAAACATTACAAAGCTCATGACATATCATCTTCCATACATTTGATTCAAGTGGGTTATGAACTCCCATTTTTTACCCCAAATACAAGTTGCAGAATCACATCGGTTACACATCCACCTTTTTACATAATACCATATTAGTGACTGTTGTATTCTGCTACCTTTCCTATCCCCTACTATCCCCCCTCCCCTTCCCTCTCATCTTCCCTCTCTACCCCATCTGCTGTTGTTTAATTCTCTCCCTTGTTTTTTTTCCCCTTTCCCCTCACAAACTCTTATATGTAATTTTGTGTAACAATGAGGGTCTCCTTCGATTTCCATAGTTTCCCTTCTCTCTCCCTTTCTCTCCCCCCACTCGTCTCTGTTTAATGTTAATCTTTTCCTCATGCTCTTCTTCCCTGTTCTGATCTTAGTTGCTCTCTTTATATCAAAGAAGACATTTGGCATTTGTTTTTTAAGGATTGGCTGGCTTCACTTAGCATAATCTGCTCTAATGCCATCCATTTCCCTGCAAAATCCATGATTTTGTCATTTTTTAGTGCTGCGTAATACTCCATTGTGTATAAATGCCACAGTTTTTTAATCCATTCATCTATTGAAGGGCATCTGGGTTGATTCCAAAGTCTAGCTATTGTGAATTGTGCTGCCATGATCATTGATGTGGCAGTATCCCTATAGTATGCTCTTTTAAGGTCCTCAGGGAATAGACCGAGAAGGGCGATGGCTGGGTCAAATGGTGGTTCCATTCCCAGCTTTCCTAGGAATCTCCATACTGCTTTCCATATTGGCCGCACCAGTTTGCAGTTCCACCAGCAATGTACAAGTGTACCCTTTTCCCCACATCCTCGCCAGCACTTATTGTTGCTTGACTTCATAATGGCTGCCAATCGTACTGGAGTGAGATGGTATCTTAGGGTGGTTTTGATTTGCATTTCTCTGACTGCTAGAGATGGTGAGCATTTTTTCATGTAGTTATTGATAGATTTGGATAGATTGTATGTCCTCCTCTGAGAAGTGTCTGTTCAGGTCCTTCGCCCATTTGTTGATAGGGTTGTTTGTTATCTTGTTGTTTAATTTTTTGAGTTCTTTGTATATTCTGGATATTAGGGCTCTATCTGAAGTGTGAGGAGTAAAGATTTGTTCCCAGGATGTAGGTTCCCTATTTACCTCTCTTATTGTTTCTCTTGCTGAGAAAAAACTTTTTAGTTTGAGTAAGTCCCATTTGTTGATTCTAGTTATTAACTTTTGTGCTATGGGCGTCCTATTAAGGAATTTGGAGCCCGACCCCACAATGTGTAGATTGGAGCCAACTTTTTCTTCTATCAGGTGCAGAGTCTCTGATTTGATATCTAGGTCCTTGATCCATTTGGAATTTACTTTTGTGCATGGCGAGAGAAAGGGGTTCAGCTTCATTTTGTTGCATATGGATTTCCAGTTTTCCCAGCACCATTTGTTGAAGATGCTATCCTTTCTCCATTGCATGCTTTTAGCGCCTTTATCAAATATAAGAAAGTTGTAATTTTGTGGATTGGTCTCTGTGTCCTCTATTCTGTACCATTGATCCACCTGCCTGTTTTGGTACCAGTACCATGCTGTTTTTGTTACTATTGCTATGTAGTACAGTTTGAAATCTGGTATCGCTATACCTCCCGATTCACGCTTCCTGCTTAGAATTGCTTTTGCTATTCTGGGTCTTTTGTTTGTCCATATGAATTTCATGATAGCTTTATCTATTTCTACCAGAAATGCCATTGGGATTTTGATTGGCATTGCGTTGAACCTGTAGAGAACTTTGGGTAATATCGCCATTTTGATGATGTTGGTTCTGCCTATCCATGAACAGGGTACATTTTTCCATCTTCTAAGATCTTCTTCTATCTCTCTCTTTAGGGTTCTGTAGTTTTCATTGTATAAATCTTTCACCTCTTTTGTTAGGTTGATTCCCAAGTATTTTATTTTTTTTGAGGATATTGTGAATGGGGTGGTTTTCCTCATTTCCATTTCAGAAGTTTTGTTACTGATATACAGGAATGCCTTTGATTTATGTGTGTTGATTTTATATCCTGCCACTTTGCTGAATTCATTTATTAGTTCTAGTAGTTTCTTTGTAGACCCTTTTGGGTCTTCTAAGTATAGGATCATATCCGCAAATAGTGATATTTTAAGTTCTTCTTTTCCTATTTTTATGCCTTTAATTTCTTTCGTCTGTCTAATTGCTCTGGCTAGTATTTCAAGGACTAAATTAAATAGAAGTGGTGAGAGAGGGCATCCCTGTCTTGTTCCAGATTTTAGCAGGAATGCCTTCAGTTTTTCTCCATTTAGAATGATGCTAGCCTGAGGCTTAGCATATATAGCTTTTACAATGTTGAGGTAAGTTCCTGTTATCCCCAGTTTTTCTAGTGTTTTGAACATAAAAGGATGCTGTACTTTGTCGAATGCTTTTTCTGCATCTATCGAGATGATCATATGGTTCTTATCTTTAAGTCTATTGATGTGGTGAATAATATTTATTGATTTCCGTATGTTGAACCAACCTTGCATCCCAGGGATGAATCCTACTTGATCATGGTGCACAATTTTTTTGATATGCTTTTGTATTCGATTCGCCAGGATTTTATTGAGAATTTTTGCATCTATGTTCATTAGAGATATTGGTCTGTAGTTTTCTTTCTTTGAAGTGTCTTTGTCTGGTTTCGGGATCAGGGTGATGTTGGCCTCATAGAATGAATTTGGAAGAGCTCCTTCTTTTTCTATTTCTTGAAATAGCTTGAAAAGTATTGGTATTAATTCTTCTTTGAAGGTTTTGTAAAACTCCGCTGTATACCCATCTGGTCCAGGGCTTTTTTTGGTTGGTAGTCTTTTGATGGCTTCTTCTATTTCTTCCTTTGTTATTGGTCTGTTTAAATTGTGTGTGTCTTCCTGACTCAATCTGGGCAGCTCATATGACTTAAGAAATTTATCAATGTCTTCACTGTCTTCTATTTTATTAGAATATAGGGTTTCAAAATACTTTCTAATTATCTTCTGTATTTCTGTAGTGTCTGTTGTGATATTGCCTTTTTCATCCCGTATGTTAGTGATTTGAGTTTTCTCTCTTCTTCTCTTCGTTAGCATGGCTAAGGGTCTGTCGATCTTATTTATTTTTTCAAAGAACCAACTTTTAGTTTTATCAATTTTTTCAATGGTTTTTTTTGTTTCAATTTCGTTGATTTCTGCTCTGATTTTAATTATTTCTTGTCTTCTGCTATATTTGCTGTTGTTTTGCTCTTCCTTTTCTAGGGTTTTGAGATGTAGTGTGAGTTCGTTTATTTGTTGGTTTTTTCTTTTTTTGAGGAATGAACTCCAGGAAATGAATTTCCCTCTTAAAACTGCTTTCATTGTGTCCCATAGATTCCGGTATGTTGTGTCTGAATTGTCGTTTATCTCTAAGAATTTTTTGATTTCCTCCTTTATGTCTTCTGTAACCCATTGATCATTCAGTAACATATTGTTTATTTTCCATGTGATGCAGGATTTTTCCTTCCTTCTTTTTTCATTGATTTCCAGTTTCATTCCATTATGATCAGATATGGTGCATGGTATTATCTCCACTCCTTTATATTTACTAAGAGTTGCCCTATGGAATAATATATGATCTATCTTTGAGTACGATCCATGTGCTGCTGAGAAGAACGTGTATCCACTTGATGATGGTTGATATATTCTATATATGTCGGTTAAGTCTAGGTTATTGATTGTGTCATTGAGTTCTATAGTTTCTTTATTCAGCTTTTGTCTGGAGGATCTGTCTAATGGCGAGAGCGGTGTGTTGAAGTCACCCATAATTATTGTGTTGTGGTCAATTTGACTCTTGAACTTGAGGAAAGTTTGTTTTATGAACGTTGCTGCACCATTATTTGGTGCATATAAATTGATAATTGTTATGTCTTGTTGGTGAATAGTTCCTTTTAACAGGATATAGTGTCCTTCTTTATCCCTTTTGATTAACTTAGGTTTGAAGTTGATTTTATTCGATATGAGTATGGCCACTCCTGCTTGCTTCCGAGGGCCATGTGAGTGGTATGATTTTTCCCAACCTTTCACCTTCAGCCTGTGTATGTCTTTTCCTATCATATGAGTCTCCTGAAGGCAGCATATTGTTGGATTTGTTTTTTTGATCCAGCTTACCAGCCTGTGTCTCTTGATTGGTGACTTTAGTCCATTAACATTTAAGGTTACAATTGAAATATGATTTGTACTTCCAGTCATGTTTATTTATTTATTTATTTTAGTTTGGCTAGTTTTTACTTTTTGGTTGTTTTCCTCCCCCTTTACTGAGATACCTCCCGCTGTTGGTTTTGGGCACTATTTTTCATTTCCTCTTCTTGTAGAATTTTGCCCAAAATGCTTTGCAGTGCTGGCTGTGAAATCTTTTAGCTTTTGTTTATCGTGAAAGGTTTTAATTTCATTGTCAAATCTGAAGCTTAATTTTGCTGGATACAGTATTCTTGGTTGGAATCCATTATTTTTCAGCGTTTGAAATACATTGTTTCAGGATCTTCTCGCTTTCAAAGTCTGTGATGAAAAATCAGCCGTTAACCTAATTGGTTTACCCCTGAATGTAATCTGCCTCCTTTCCCTCGTAGCTTTTAATATTCTCTCCTTGTTCTGTATGTTGGCTATCTTCATAATTATATGTCTTGGAGTTGGCCTATTACAGTTTTGGATGTTTGGGGTCCTGTAGGCTTCCAGGATTTGGCAATCCATTCCATCTTTCATCTCTGGGAAGTTTTCTAGGATTATTTCATTCAATAGGTTGTCCATTCCTTTGGCTTGAATCTCTGTGCCTTCTTCTATCCCAATGACTCTCAAATTTGGTTTTTTGATGAGATCCCATATCTCTTGGATAGATTGCTCGTGAGATTTAAGCATCTTTTCAGTATTGACTATATTCTTTTCAAGTTGATAAACTTTGTCTTCATTATCTGATGTTCTGACTTCTACTTGATCTAGTCTATTTGTAATATTCTCGTTAGCATTTTTAATCTGGTTTATGGTTTCTTGCATTTCTAAAATCACTGTTTGGTTTTTTTTTAAGATCTCTATCTCCTGGTAAAGCTCGTTCTTTGCAGTTTGAATTTGTTTGTTTAGTTGGTTTTCAAAATATACTTTCAATTCTTGGATTTTCTGTCTCATGTCTTCTCTAAAATTCCATTCCATCTGAGTTAGGTATGCCTTGATTTCTTTCCCTGTCCATGTTTCTGATGCTTCTAGGTCCTCCTGTAGATTTAAGTTGTCCTGCATTATCTGTACTCCTTTTTTCCCTGGTTTTTTCATGTTGTTCACGTTACTTTCCAGCTCTGTTTCACTGCTTTGTAACTGCTTTCTCCTATACATTTGTTTTGGCTTTGTTTATATCTGTTGTTTCTCCTTTGTGGTGGGAGATTATGCCTATAGATGTTGGGCTTTATTGTACTTTAGAGCTGATTCATTCAATTTATAAAGGGCTTCCGGATTTTGTATGCATATAGTGATTTGTTTTTTGTTCTCAGGACTTTATGATAGGTGCTATGAAGGTATAAGGGTTAGTATGTCTTGGCTACTTTAGAAGATTGCTCTACTGAAGGGGGATGCTAACCGTCAATTGGATCAGGGTGTTGGTAGTAGCTAGGTATTTAGGAGCACTATAGACGGCCTCGAAACATTCACCTGTTTGCATTTAGACAGTTACACGAAATGGAGGACGTAATGCTTGGGATGAAAGTTGGGGGGAAGGGAAAGGAAGGTGCTCTTGAAAAGAAAGAAGGAGGGGGAGTTAGATAGCATAGAGGAGAATGGAAAGAACAATAAAACTTGGAAGGGGAGAGAAAGAGGGAAAAAGGGAGAGAAAAAATAAAATAAAATAAGAAATAAAATTAGGTCTTAGAGATCCATTTTCTTCTCTTCCCGTAGGCAAAGCTGTGCCCTCCGGGCTGAGATTTGCCCTCAATGTGTCAACAGCAATCCCTGTAAGGCGGCTCCTGGGAGTCTCACAATCCTGTTGGTCCAGAGCTGTTTCACTTCTACAGCCCCTCCTCCCCTTCCTCCTGCCAGCCAGCCAGGTCCTGTGCACCGGAGGAGGTTCTCCGAGGATTTGGTTACACTTTCAGCCCCTCTGGGTGCTCTATTTCCCTAATGACTGAGCACTCTCTCTGTCATTCATCTAAGCCCCAGTGCTGTGGAGCTGTGTTCTGGGAGTCAATAGTTTAATTTTTCCGGACCCCTTTGGTGGGCACACCTTCGGAGTCTGGCGGCTAAGACCATTGGTGTCGCCACTGGTGGTAATGGGAGTTGGGGGTCGAGGATCCCATCTGCTTCCCTCAGCCCCTACAATCACGACCACTCCGCTGGCGGTAGGAGGAGTTGGGGGTCTGGAGTGTCCTCTGTTTCCCTCCGCCCCTACTGTCACGCCCTCTCAGTTGGCGGTTGGGGGAGTTGGGGGTGGGGAGTCTTCTCTGCTTCCCTCCACCCCTACAGTCACGCCCACGTCACTGGCAGTATTGGGAGTTGGGGGTCGAGAGTCCTTTGGCCCTTACAGTCACGCCCACGGAGAGATTTTGAAGTTTCCCAGTTGTTTGTATCTGATGCGGGTGGGAATCCCACACCTGCTAAAGTAGATTCCGCTGGGAAGGAATCTCTTTGGCCGAACTTTGGTGACTTCCCCTCTCTGCAATGGCGGGCCCCTGCCTCCTTGCTGGAGTGTCCGAAGGGAGGGGTGGAACTGGCTTGTCTCTGGTCTGACCCAATCTCTGGTTTTAGTTCCCAGTTCGCTATTTCATAAAGGCTTGGTTAGATTTCCTTCACGTCGTCTGGGGGGAGCCGTTTGCCGGGTGGGCGGGGCCGTTCGCAGTGGGGGCGGGGCCATTAGCAGAGCTGGGAGGGCACAGGCCATCTGCCAAGCGGGGACCCTTCTCGCCGCGCAGGGCCGCTGGGGGCCGCCTGCAGAGCCTGGGGCGCTGGCCGCGGGCGGGTCGCCAGCAGAGCCGGGAGGGCGGGGGGCCCGTTTGCCAGGTGGGCGGGGCCGTTTGCAGAGCCAGGCGGGCAGGGGGCCGTTAGCAGTGCGGGCGGGGCGTTAGCAGAGCCCGGAGGGCACAGGCTGTCTGCTGGGACAGGCGGGGACCCTTCTCGCTGCGCGGGCCGCCAGAGGCCGCCTGCAGAGCCGAGCCTGCGCTGGTCGGGGGCGGGGCCGCCAACAGAGCCAGGAGGGCGGGGGGGGCCGTTTGCCGGGTGGGCGGGGCCGTTAGCAGAGCCAGGAGGGCGCAGGCCGTTTGCCAGGCCAGGCGGGGACCCTTCTCGCTGCGCCGGCCGCCGGGGGCCGCTTGTAGAACCCGGTAGGCAGCGGCCTCGTGGCTAAGCGCCGGGCGGGCGGGGTGGCCGATCACAGAGCGAGCGGGGCCGCCAGGAGAGCCAGGATGGCGGGGCCGTCTGCCGGGCCAGGCGGGGACCCTTCTCGCTGCCCCGGGCCGCCGGGGGCCGCTTGCAGAGCCGGTTGGGCGGTGGCTGCGGGATTAGACCTCTGCACCCGCGTGGCCGGCCAAGATTCACTTGTCTGGGGCCAACTGTCACCTCTAATATAACTTACTACTTCCTGGCAGGTCTCCTTTCAGTGGAATTTTGCTAGAAGTTCCTCAGTAGGTAGAATGTAGCTGTTTTAATGGGTGTTTCTGATCCGGTTAATGTGGAGATACTGAAAGTGCTGCTTCCTTGCCGGCCGCCATGTTGGATCCCAGAGTGATCTTTCTAAATGCAAATTTGATTATACTGCCCCTCTGCTTAAAATCTTTGATGGTAGAAGAGTGCCATTTATATGCAGCTGTGTGGGAAATATTTTTTTATTTTTATTGATTTTTTTAAAATAAATGACAGTTGAATGCATTACATTTCTTGTTACACATATAGAGCATAATTTTTCATATCTCTGCTTGTTATGAAGTATGTTCACACCAATTCGTGTCTTCATACATATACTTCGGATAATGATGTCCATCACATTCCACCATCCTTGCTAACCCCTTGCTTCCTCCCCTCCCCTTCCACCCCTCTGTCCTATCTAGAGTTCATCTTTTCCTCCCATGCTCCCTGTCCTTACCCCACTATGAGTTCGTCACCTTATATCAGAGAAAATATTCGCCATTTGATTTTTGGGATTGGCTAACTTCACTTAGCGTTATATTCTCCAACTGCATCCATTTACCTGCAAATGCCATGATTTTATTCTCCTTTATTGCTGAGTAATATTCCATTGTTTATATATGCCACATTTTTTAATCCATTCATCCACTGAAGGGCCTCTAGGTTGGCTCCACAGTTTAGCTATTGTGATTGTGCTGCTATAAACATTGATGTGGCTGTGTCCTTATAGTATGCTGTTTTTAAGTCCTTTGGGTATAGTCTCAAGAGAGGGATGGCTGGGTCAAATGGAGGTTCCATTCCAAGATTTCCAAGGACTCTCCATACTCCTTTCCAAATTGGTTGCACCAATTTGCAGTCCCACCAGCAACATTTGAGTGTGCCTTGTTCCCCACTTCCTTGTCAACACTTACTGTTGTTTGTCTTCATAATAGCTGCCATTCTGACTGGAGTGACATGAAATCTTAGAGTAGTTTTGATTTGCATTTCTCTAATTGCTAGAGATGATAAACAGTTTTTTATATATTTGTTGAGTGATTGTATATTCTCTTCTGAGAAGTGTCTGTTCAGGTCCTTGGCCCATTTATTGATTGGGCTATTTGGGTTTTGTTTTGTTTTGTTTTTTGGGTTTGGGGGGGGTTGTTTTTGTTTTTGGTTTTTTTGGTGTTTAGCTTTTTGAGTTCTTCATGTACCCTAGAAATTAGTGCTCTATCTGATGTGTGAGGAGTAAAAATTTGCTTCCAAGATGTAGGCTTTCTATTCACCTCACAGATTGTTTCTTTTGCTGAGAAGAAGCTTTTTAGTTTGAATCCATCCCATTTATTGATTCTTCATTTTAATTCTTGAGCCATAGGAGTCTTATTAAGGAAGTTAGGGCCTAATCTGACATAATGGAAATTTGGGCCTACTTTTTCTTCTAATAGGCACAGTGTCTCTGGTTTAATTCCTAGGTCCTTGATCCACTTTGAGTTGAGTTTTGTGCATGCCCAAATTTTATTTATTTTTTCAAAGAACCAATTTTTTGTTTTGTCAATTTCTTTTCAATTATTTCTTTTGTTTCAATTTCATTGATTTCAGCTCTAATTTTACTTATTTTTTGCCTTCTACTGCTTTTGGTGTTGATTTCTTCTTCTTTTTCTAGGGCTTCAAGATGTAATGTTAAGTCAATTATTTGTTAACTTTTCTTCTTTTAAGGAAAAAACTCCATACAATATACTTTCCTCCTAGTACTCCTTTCATAGTGTCCCAGAGATTTTGATATGTTGTGTCTATGTTCTCATTTACCTCTAGGAATTTTTTAATCTCCTCTTTGATGTCTTCTGCAACCCATTGTTCATTCAGTATCATATTGTTCAGTCTCCAGGAGTTGCAGTAATTTTTATTTTTTATTTTGTCATTGATTTCTATTTTCATTCCATTATGATCTGATAAAATGCAGGGTAGTATCTCTGCTTTTTTTTGTATTTGCTAAAAGTTGCCTTGTGGCATATTATATGGTCTATTTTAGAGAAGGATCCATGTGCTGCTGAGAAGAAAGTGTATCCACTTGATGCAGGTTGGAATGTTCTATATATGTCAGTTAAGTCAAAGTTATTAATTGTATTATTAAGATCTATAGTTTCTTTATTCAACTTTTGTTTGGAAGATCTATCCAGTGGTAAGAGAGGTGTGTTAAAGTTACCCAAGATTACTGTGTTGTGGTCAGTTTGACTTGAACTTGTGAAGAATTTGTTCTATACCTGAATATCATAGATTTCTCACTGTAAAAGCTTATCAGTAGCATATCATGACCCCACTCTAAATGTTTAACTCTTGGTATGCAACTCAGCTATTCTTATTGGGCTTGCTTAGAGATCATTTAGGATGCTAGCTTTATTTCACACCTGACCAAGTTTTCCTGTTGCCAAATTGCCTCTACTACAATAGCTTCCACTTTGATCAACAAGAGGTCAACAGGCCTTCCTCAAACTTACTATGTGTCTGAACTAAAATTTTTGTAAAAACAAAAGTTGTGTGGGAAATTAGAGAAGCCAGGAATGATGAGCCTGTGAGTGAGAAAGCATCTCTCATGGATAGGTCTTCTCATTAAACATAATGTTGGGGAATGAGAAAAGCTTTACATCTGTATTCTATAGCCTCAAGGTGATGGAGCAGGTGCTTCTAGACCCAGGGGTGAGGATCAGATCAAATTTTACCTAGAGAGTCCATTCTAGCAGAAGTGGCCTTTGGAAGAGTGCTCAAGGCTTGTAAACCAGATAACTTCAAAGGACACGACCACAAATTTTAAAACAGCTCTGAAACAGAGGACAGCATCTCTACAGCTCCCCTATTAGCTCAAATAGGTCAAGGGACCTAAAACAGAATCTGTGGGTGGTCCTCTGTATTAGAAACCACTTGGGCTTAAAAGAGAACTCATTTATCTATCACTAGGAATAATTTTGGCTGCAAGAAACAGCTCACCTTATTTGACATAACAATTCAGGAAATTTATTAGTTCACAGCTCTCATAGCAGTGGTTAGATATGATTTGATCATGGTCCTGGATCATTTCTCTTTGATACACTTTCTTCTCTTTTCATGTATGTACTTTAAGTTGGCTATAGTAGGTTCAGGCCAGAATCATAAATAATATGTCCAGAAGAAGAGAAAGCATCTGTCCTGGTAGTTCTCTCTTAAAGCCAAAGAAACTACTCTGACCCAGGCCCACAGCAAACATCTGTTATTGTGACACGTGACTATTTTACAATCAATTACTGTAGCAGAAGGGACTGAATTACTTTTATGCCAGTCAGGGACTCCTAAGAACTAGGGATGGACTTAGCTTCCCTGGAGCCCAGGGACTGTGTTGCCAAAGGTTGGGGTTCTGGATTTATAAAGAGGGAGCTTTGGGGAAGAGGGAGAAGAATGGATACTAGAAAAGACAAATGATAGCAGCTACATTTGTTCTGGCAGTTTTGTCCTCTCTGACCTTGTCCTTTTCGCAATTCACATTCCTGAGGTCCAGGAAGGATAACATTAGCCAAAGCAAGAGACCTGAGTAATCTTGAATTGTAGCATGAGCTCTGGTCAAGGCTGGGGCTTTCCTATACAGTTTCAATAGAAATGGAAATCATTTACTCAATTCATTTTCTCCAGTGATGTACCCAATCGTCAGTTCTACGTCCTGACAGAAGCCTTTAAAAGCTATGATCAATTCTTTGGAATTGAGAATACTGAGTGATACCAATAATGAAGTCATATCTTTACAACACCCCTATCTTCATTCTTTGTTGTCATTAAATGGAAAATTCAACTACTCAATATGATGATCATTTCCAGCCTTTGATAAGATTTTTCCATTTTCTCCCTTTTTTAATGCTTCTAAAGTGTAATAAAGCTTTAAATATTGAGCTACCAATAGCTTCATTTGTCTCTCTTTCAACTATAATGAATACAGATGGGCAAAGAGGAAAAAGGATCCAGGATTTGGTCTAATCCTATAATCTTTCTCATTTCCTTGTGAAAGGTTGAATAATTCCAGATGAATACCATATAATGCCAGTGTTTTCTCATACCAATGATTTATTTTCTCATAGACACTAAAGAGATATTCAACATAATATGCATATATAAACTACAAAATGAGAATAACCCTCATATGAAAAGTCATAAGTAACCATTGTAATCAGAAGTCAGGTGTAAGCCTGATTCACACATCACTAAATACTAAAAATATTTCCTGGAAAATGGACCACAAATATTACTAAATGAAAAAAAATACTTTAAGTACATTTTCTGTTCCATAGAATAAAAACTCATCTTGCTTCTGTAATTATATTTGCCCAATTATTATGGTTAGTATACTTATATTGTGATAAGCTGTGGCATTAAAACTCTTCCACTAAAGTCTACTTCTAAAATTTCATTTTGCTTCCCTTCCATTTTCCCAGGCATTCCCAATCTAGTATATATGGAAAAAGACTGACTTCTGACTTTTTGTTCATATCACTGAAGAATTTATGCTTTTTACATAAGTTTTATGTTTCCCAATCCCCCACCCCACCTCAAAAAAAAATTATACTCCAAGTGCCCTAAGGCTCAGCAAAGCAGGAAAAATAAGGTCAGCTCAATAGATGAATTTTTTTTTCCCCTGGTTTGGTGGTTGTACTACAATGCTTAGTTAGGATAATGTAACTGATAAGCAATGATAAAATAATGTGATATAGATGATATTAATAATATGATGGTGACATAGTAGTGAGATCTGTCTACTAAATAAGAGAATTGCTTTAATATAATAAACCTTTATAATGATAGAGCAGGAACTATTTCTGGAAATAACTTTTCCAAGTCGGGAGTAGAAGATGTGTAGGAAGTTTGATTATTTCCTCCTGAGTTTCATCCATCTCCTACTCCAATTCCACCTTTTCAACATTCCAACTTTCAGGGAAATGCTCTTTGCTCTTTAATATTCTGGCTGAAAGGTGGATACAATCCACATCAATTTCATTTGCCCACAGAACAGAGAAGTTAGAGTTAATTTCCAAATGGAATGAAAAAATGCAAGAAACTAAAAAAGATTTAAATTTACAAAGCATAGTTTCCTGCTCCCAGCTGACTTATGTACTTGGTTCATAAGTCCAGTTTCATTTAACCTCCAATTTCAGATGTGTTAAAAAGTTAGGCAACGGAATGTTAGATTATTTTGCCCATAATTGGGAAAATTTTGAAAGAAAACTAGAGATGTAGTTCAATTATAAAAGCATTATTTTCTAAACCGCAATATCTTTGTATTCAATCTCAAGCAAATTTAAATGAATATTTTCATCTTAAAAGTATTCCGTTGCCTTAAATTCTAAAGAAATTCTTAAGCGGCAAGAATACAGTCTTCTGAATATTCAAGGCATACAAAAGAGAATTCTGGTTTCATTAATGCAAACTGAGTAATTTAGACCAAGCCTGTTGCTGAGAACTACTTGAAAAGCTGAAAAAGTATTTTTTCTACTCTGTTTTAAGACATAGAAGAGATAGTAAACAGTGAAAAATCACATAGCCATGGTTCAGGGGAATAAGGAAAAGTGCGCCTGGAATTTGGAACTACTTTCCTGTAGAAACTCAGCCAAATATCTCTAGTAGAAACAATGGAGAGACTGAAAAGCTAATCAGAGGCTTCAACACAAGCAGGGACAGGAAGACAAAAATTAGAAATCAGGTCCCACTGGGGAGTGGGTATTAGCTGGATAAGATCCTAAGGACTTACTCACTATGAGCTGAGCAAGGATAAATGAAAAACAGATCAGCAGAGATCAAAACTCAACTTCCTATCATCTCAAATACTGATTAGATTAAGAAGATCTGAAATTCCTACTGTACCTTGCCTATATAAATGCAGATAAAAATTTTCCCTGAGAGGACAGTAATACCCAGAGTTACAAACTAATGCTTGTTTTTCATAATTAAAATTGCCAAGGGATATGAGATAATAAGAGAGCATGACTAGAACAAAAGTAAACAATAGCAAACAACTATAGACCAACCAGATATAAAGAAAAATTTAACAGATGCAAACTTCAGCATAACTTATGTTCCCCCTCATAACACCAACCAATTCTAATACCAACTGGGTGTCTTACAATTCAATTCAATTCTGACACTAGCTACTCAGAGTCAGCATTACATTTTTCAGATTTAAGGGTTCAGTCCCTCAACACTCTCATTTCAGCAGCCAGTCACAGTATCATGTCCCCAGGTAACCCTCACTTTGGTTGACTTGGTTACAAAGTGAGGGGTACCCACAACCCTTCCACTTCAGGTGTGATAATTTGCCAAAAGGATTCACAGAACCTAGACAAGAGTTTAACTTACTATTACCAGCTTAATATAAAGGAAACAACTCATAGCCCAATAGAAGAGATGCAAAGGGAAAGGCATGTGGAGCTTCCAGGTCCTCTCCAAATGCAGGACCTCTCAACACCTCAATATGTTCACCAAACCAGACGCTCTAGGAACTTGTAATTTAGGGGTTTTAATAGAGGTTTAATTTTGAAGGCATGATTGATTAAATCACTGGTCACCAATGGTTAACTCAATCTCTAGCCCCTCTACCTTCCCTGGAGGTTGGGAGAAAGGGCTGGAAGCTCCAAATCTCTTACCATTCCCTGGGATTTCTTATGACCAGCCCTCATTTTTAAATTAGGGGAGCCCCTTGAAATCTGTCATCTCATTAGCTCACAAAAGATACTCATCACTCTAGAGATTCCAAGGATTTTTAGGAGCTCTGTGTCAAGAACTGGGAGAAAAAGATCAAATATTTGTTTTTCATTATATTCATGCTCATACCATGTTTAATATACTTAAGGAAATAAAAGATAAGATTTTGAATTTGGTGAGAGAGACAGAAATTACAGAAGAAAACCAAAAGTGAATTTTAAATTAAAAAATTTTAAATTAAAAAAATAATAATGTATAATTATCTCATACTAGACAAAGGTGCCATAAACATACATTGGAGAAAAAAAAATAGCCTCTTCAACAAATGATTCTGGGAAAACTGGAAATCCATATGGAGCAAAGTGAAATTGAACCCCTATCTCACACCCTGCACAAAACTCAATTCAAAGTGGATTAAGGACCTAGGCATTAGACTAGAGACCCTGCACCTACTAGAAGAAAAAGTAGGCCCAAATCTCTATCATGTTGGCTTAGGAACTGACTTCCTCAATAAGACTCCTAAAGGTAGGGGGGATCCCAAATGGCAGCTAGGAGGCCACATTCTGTGTCATTCTGTCACTGCTGCTTTGCTGAGAGTGATAGAGGACACCTCCACAGCTGATCCCATGTAGAAATCATGGCCACAGTGCTTCACAGGGGCCCAGGCCTCAGCTTTAGAAAAGGACTCCCAACCCCCGACTACTCGTAGGTGCCTCAGTGGGACCACCAGCATTAGCACCAGCACAGAATTCCAAGATTCCACTCCCATGAAGGACACTCAGCCGCTACCCACTCGCAGAAACTCCTGCCACCACTCCTGTGTGGATCCCCATCTACCAACGTGGGGCTCCCTAGGTCGTCTTCATCTTGGGACTCAGCACCTACAGCCATAGCCCCCTATTCACTGTAGCCTGCCTGCTCCTGGGGACATCACAGGCTCTGAAGAAGGCTGACAGCCACCAATTGCACACTACAGAGTTCATCTCTGAACATATTTCACAACGCCATTGCCCAGCTCCCCCCTCCACCGGACCCGACATCCCAACACTGAAAGCAGCAGCCTCCATCTTGGGTCACCTCTATCACCATCTTTAGTTGGGGCAACTACCAGTTTGGAACACAAGATAGCCAGGTATGCATAGTTTTCTAATTCCCCGCAATCCCCAGCAGCTGCTAACTCAGCAGAGTGACTGCCCAGTACAAAACAGCCCTCTGCAACAGGTGCACAGCCACCAGAGTGCAATACATAAGATCCCCAGAGAGAAAGGTTCCTGGTTAGGAAGTAGAAAGGGACCTCACTGTGAGGGAGACACACTTTGGAGACTGATTTAGAGGGCAGGAACTGTGAGGTCTACAGGCGATGAGGAATTAAGACCTGGTGCCCACATCACAGGAGCAGACCCCAAGGGAGATCCTTGAAGTACAGTCTCCCAACAGGATTGGCTTCCACTTCCAGGTGCCCTGCACCCAAGACCAACCCTCACACCCTGGTAACTCCCACCATCCTGAGGGCGGAGATACCAACTAAGAACAGACAACCCCACCTATTGGATTAGAAGGGAAGCAGAAAAAATACAGATCTCCAACCAAAACAATCCTTGTTTCTTCCTTTGATATTTTTTTCTTTCTTCTCCCTTTTTATTCTCCCACCCTCACATCCCCAACATATGTGAAACCAAGTACTTTGCATGAATTAGGTTATTGAGGACTGAGACAACTGAATAGTATATTAAGTTGTGTTGTATGTTCTTTTTTTTCCCCCTTTTTGGTTTTTTTCTCTCCACTTGTTACTATTTTTTAACATTTTTATTATTTTTCTTAATATATATGTGTGTTTGTTTCATGTACTCTACTGTCTTCCCTCCTACTTGTATACCTCTCTATTCTCCTGCTACTAACCTTCTTCTTTAGATTTCTCTTTCACACTTCCTAAGATATAATAACTCTATATCTTCATTTCATATCTCCTCATATATCATCTTACACCTCATCCCCGGTTTTTTGTCCACCATCAGAAACTGTAAACCTTTTACAAACCTAATGATTATACTGTAGATAATAATTGAATTCACCATTTCTATACACTGTGACCAAACGTTAAACATCTTAATAACAACTATTTGTTTTTAGGTGGTATTTTGTTTATATTGGGATCTGTTAACATTGTCCTTCCCCTGAAAGAAGAGGTATTGGAACCCCAGAAGGGCACTATAAGCCTATAGGGTAAAAATGGTAACACCTCTAATCCACAGTACTAGAAAGGAAGACACACGAACAACATGAAAAGACAAGGGAAGAAAGTGCCCCAAACAAATCAAGATACCAAATTATTATAACCCATGCCCAGCACAGCAAATGAAGTTACAGAGAAGGAGTTCAGGATGTACATAATTAAAATGTTCTGTGAATTAAAGGATGATATAAGAGAGCAAATACAGGCAGCAAAAGATTATTTCGACAAAGAGCTACATAAGCAAATACAAGAAGAAAAGATTACTTCAATAGGGAGATAGTGGGTCTAAAAAAAAACAAACAGAAATACTTGAAATGAAAGGAAAAATAAACCAAATTAAAACTTCACATGAAAGCATCACCAACAGAGTAGACCACTTGGAAGATAATACATCAGACAATGAAGACAAAATATATAATCTTGAAAAGAATGTAGACCACACAGCAAAAATGGTAAGAAACAATGAGCAGAACATTGAAGAAATATGGGATAGCATTAAAAAAATGCCAAATTTAAGAGTTATTGAGATAGAGGAAGGCTTAGAGTTCCAAACCAAAGGAATGAACCATCTATTCAATGAAATAATATCAGCAAATTTTCCAAACATAAAGAATGAATTGGAAATCCAAATTCAAGAGGCTTACAGGACACCAAATGTACAAAATCACTATAGATCCACACCAAGGCACATTATAATGAAAATGTCTAAGATACAGAATAAGGAGAGAATATTAAAAGCCACAAGAGAAAGGAATCATATTACATATGGAGGAAACAAATCAGGATAACAGCAGATTTTTCAACACAGACCCTGAAAGCTAGAAGATCCTAGAACAAAATATATCAAGCTCTGAATGAAAATGGATGCCAACCAAAAATTTTGTGTCCAGCAAAATTTAGCTTTAGATTTGATGATGAAATAAAACCCTTCCATGATAAACAAAAGTTAAAAGAATTTACAGCTAGAAAACCTGTACTAGAGAATATCATTGGCAAAATATTCCAAGAAGAGGAAATGAAAAACAACAGTGAAAATCAGCAGAGGGAGGTATTACACTAAAGGAAAAGCTAATCAAAGGAAAAACCAAGTCATGTTAAATAACAAAATAAACAAAAGAGGCTGGGAATATAAATCATGTCTCAATAAAAACCCTGAATGTTAATGGCCTAAACTCACCAATCAAAAGACATAGGATTGCTGCTTGGGTCAAAAGACCCAACGATATGCTGCTTCCAAGAGACTCCTCTCATAGGAAAAGACATCCACAGACTGAAGGTGAAAGGTTGGGAAAATCATACCACTCACATGGACTGCGGAAGCAAGCAGGGGTTTCCATCCTCATATCAAATAAAGTAGACTTTCAGCTACAGTTAATCAAAAGGGACAAAGAAGGACATTTCAAACTGTTCAAAGGAACCATACACCAACAAGACATAACAATTATAAATATATATGCCCCAAACAATTAAGCATCATGTTCAAACAAATTCTTCTCAAGTTCAAGAGTCAAATTGACCACAACACAATAATTTTGGGTGACTTTAGCACACCTCTTTCACCACAGGATATATCTTCCAAACAAAAGCTGAACAAAGAAACTATAGAACTCAATAATACAATCAATAACTTAGACTTAACTAGCATATATAGAATATGCCATCCTTCAACAAGTGAATACACTTTCTTCTCAGCAGCACATGGATCCTTCTCTAAAATAGACCATATATTATCTTATGAAGCAAATCTCTGTAAATACAAAAAAGTAGAGATACTACCTTGCATTCTATCAGATCATAATGGAATGAAATTAGCAATCAATGATAAAGTAAGAAATAAAAGCCACTCCAACACCTGGAGACTGAATAATATGCTATCAATGAACAATGGGTTGCAAAAGACATCAAGGAGGAAATTTAAAAATTCTTAGAGGTAAATGAGAAAAATTACACAGCATATCAAAATCTCTGGGACACTATGAAGGCAGTACTAAGAGGAAAGTTTATTACATGGAGTTCATTCCTTAAAAGAAGAAAAAGTCAACAAATAAATGACCTAACATTACATCTCAAAGCCCTAGAAAAAGAAGAACAAATCAATATCAAAAGCAGTAGAAAATAGGAAATAATTTAAATCAGAGCTGAAATAAATAAAATTGAAACAAAAGAAACAATTGACAAAACAAAAAGTTGGTTCTTTGAAAAAAATAAATAAAATTGACAGACCCTTAGCCATACTAACAAAAAGGAGAGAGAAAACTCAAATTATTAACATATGTGATGAAAAAGGAAATATCACAACAGACACTACAGAAATACAGAAGATAATTAAATATTATTTTGAAAACTTGTACTCTAATAAAATAGAGATATCAAAAGCACCGACAAATTTCTAGAGGCATAGGAGTTGCCCCAATTGAATCAGGATGATATACACTAATTTAAACAGATCAATTTCAAGCAAGGAAATAGAAGACTCCATCAGAAGCCTACCAACCAAGAAAAGCCTAGGACTGGATGAATACATAGCAGAGTTCTACAAGACTTATAAAGAAAAAAAAATATCTATACCCTACAAATTATTTCAAGAAATAAAAGAAGAAGAAGCACTTCCAAACTCATTCTATGAGGCCAATATTGCCTTGATTCCAAAATCAGGCAAAGATGCATCAAAGAAAGAAAACTTCAGACCAATATCTCTAATGAACACAGATGCAAAAATTCTCAATGAAATTCTGGCAAATTGAATACAAAAATGTATCAAAAAGATAGTGTACCATGATCAAGGGGGGTTCATCCCAGGGATGCAAGGTTGGTTCAACATATGAAAATCAATAAATGTAATTCATCACATAAATAGGCTTATAGATAAGAATCATATGATCATCTCAATTGATGTAGAAAAAGAATTTGACAAAATACAGCACCCCTTCATGTTCAAAACACCAGAAAAAAACTAGGGATAACAGGAACATATCTCAACATGGTAAAGGCTATCTATGCTAAGCCCCAGGCCAATATTATTCTAAATGAAGAAAAATTGAAAGTATTCTCTCTAAAAACTGCAATAAGACAGGGTTGCCCTCTTTCACCACTTCTATTTAACATGGTTCTTGAAACACTGGCCAGAGCAATTAGACAGACAAAATAAATTACAGGGATATGGAAAGGAAAAGAAGAACTTAAACTTGTACTATTTTCCAACAGTATGATTCTATTCTAGAAGACCCAAAAAATTCCACCAGAAAACTTCTAGAACTAGTAAATGAATTCAGAAAAATAGCAGGATATAAAATCAACACCCATAAATCAAAGGCATTTTTTATATCAGTGACAATCCTCAGAAAGAGAAATGAGGAAAAATACTCATTTACAATAGCCTTAAAAAAATTAAAATACTTAGGCATTAACCTAATGAAAGAGGTGAAAGATCTCTACAAAGAAAACTACAGAATGTTAATGAAAGAAATCAAAAAAGACCTTAGAAGATGGAAAGATCTATGTTGTTCTTGGATATGCAGAATTAATATTGTCAAAATGGCCATACTACCAAAAGCGGCTATACAGATTTAATGCAATTCCTATCCAAATCCCAATGACATTCAAAGCAGTCATGAAATTCATCTGCAGGAATAAGAAAACCAGAATAGCTAAAGCAATCCTTAGCAGGAAGAGTGAAGTAAGTGGCATCACTATACCAGACCTTAAACTATACTAAAGAGTAATAGTAATAAAAACAGCATGGTATTGTCACCAAAATAGACTTGAAAACTAATTGTACAGAAGAGAAGACACAGAGACTAACCCACATAATTATAGTTGTCTTATGTTAGACAAAGGAGCCAAAAACATGCATTGGAGAAATGATAGCCTCTTCAACAAATGGTTCTGGGAGAACTGGAAATCCATATGCAACAAAATGAAATTAAACCCCTATCTCTCACCCTGCACAAAACTTAACTTAATTACTTTTCAACAGAAACAACAGAAGAAAAAACAATATGAATTCTTCAAAATGCTGAAAGAAAAAGCAATAGCTAAACAATGTGGAAGGAGTGCAGTGTGGATAGTGGTATGAGACACTACTAGAGAGTGAACACAAAGAGTCTTGCAGACCATGTTAAGGACCAAGTGTTCATTCTGATGTAACAGAAGCTACTTACGGTTACAGGCAGTGCAGAAGACATACCAAAGTGTCCTGAGAACACCATCAAGGCTGCAGAAAGATTGGGAGTGGGGTGAAAGTGCTTTACAGGAGCAGGGGAGGAAGGAAGGACAGAGCTGATCTGGTGGGAGATGGACTTGGTTTGGCCCGGAGATGATGGTGATGGAGAAAGCAGACTTTCTTGGGTAATCGCTTTGGAACTATGAAGCCAATGTGTTGTTCACTGGTTCATTTATAAGAGAAGTTGCCCCAAATGGGAACAAATCTATGAAAGGTTCAGGGTCCTAAATTAACATGGAGGTCTGGCCAGGAGGTGAGAAAATCACAGTGGGTAACAGTGACAAGAAAGTTAAAGATCTGTAGGGGGAATAACTAGAAAATAATGAACCACTGGAGAGAAAGTGCAGCAAGACAGGCAATTAGAAGTATCTTAAATATTAGTTGAGCAAAGGTAACAGGAACAGGTGGGATTCAGTGACCTCAGAAATATAATAGAGTTCTGGACATAGTGGACACTGTGATGCACCACCCAGATATGACTTTACAAAACTTATTCCCCAACTGCTGGGAATATCACCTACAGTCTGTCCCCTGGAGTAATTGCCTTGCCTATAGACAGTCTTCTTCTCCCAATGACACACGGGCTTCCTGGAGAAGCCCATGTCCACTGACTTCCTGATGCAGGGGTATAAAGGTCTTGGGCCTCTAGCCTCAATTCAGAACAATTCCAAAGAGCCATCTTAGCTTCAAACTCCCAGGTGGCTGGCTGAGGCCTATGCTGAGACACACCACAGCCCAGCTATACCTTCTGCCCCATCTCTGCTTTTTCCCTTTCACATGCAAAGATGTCAAGAATCATCCTTAATGCCACTCTCAGAATGGTTCCTGCCTGCTAATCTCAATCTCAGAAGCTGACTTCTGGAGAATTCAATCTATGACACTAGCATAGAATCCTTTCAGAATAGAATGAGGTCCTGGAAGTCTCTACGAGACCCAACATGATACTGCCCTTGGACCTTGTTCAATATTCCAGACAGAAACTAATAATGATCACCAACATTTAGTATATTTACATGTTGCAAACAATTTATACATGTTAACTTTTTTCTCGCTCTTAGAAATATTATTTATTTTGTATTATCCTCATAATCCTTTTAGATATATGCAAATAACAATGTATCTTTTTAAATTTTTTTTAGTTAGACATGGACACAATATCTTTATTTTGTTTATTTATTTTCAAGTGGTATTGAGGACTGAACCCAGGACCTCACATATTTAAGGCAAGCGCTCTGACACTGAGCCACAACCCCCTCCCATAACAATGTATCTTAAAAAATGCTATTTGAAAAACTTTGTACAGTTAAAACTTTAACTACTTTTCACAATAATTTTAGACATAAAACAATGTCTCTACCATGTATATTATCACATTATCTACAACATTCTGCATATTTTACAGTGGTACATACTTCAATTGGAAATAGAGAATAGACCTTTAGTTACCTATAGTAGGCTGCAAAATTTAAAAGCAGAAGTCCTGAACCTATGAAGGCAATATAAGAAAAAAAAAAAATCTTTAAATCTTTGAATAGTTCCTTAGCTATCTATGTTACAAAAGACAGAGAGAGAGAGAGAGAGAGAGAGAGAAGATGTGTGCCTTTTTCTATTTATTTCTTTGAGGGAGAGGAAGGAGGTTTTTAAAACAATGTTTGTTTTCTGCTTCAAAGAGCTTTCCCAAGGGAGGGGGGGGAATGCATTGTCATTACACATCAACATGGACAAACACTGTTCTCACACTCTCATGATATTGTAAATTCAAGACAATATACACATGTTAATTCTTTATCTTTCAACTTCACTTACAGATGAGGGAACTGACACTACAGAGAGATTAAAAGACTTGATAAAGATCACACAGCTGGTGTGCAGTGGTGACAGGATACAAACCCAGGCAGCCTTTGGTACAGATCCCTCCATGGATCTTTTCACTGTGCTGTCTCTCATGCACGTGGGTGTGGTGATGGTTGCTTTTCTGTGTTGGTAAATGTCTACCCGAAACAGATACCCACACTCTCTTTGTGCAACCAGATTACTGGAAGAGAATTATAATATGCTTGTTATGAACAGATTCCTCTTTCTTGTTTTATCTATTTTAAGCTACCAACGTTATTAACATTACTAAATTTAGAAACACTGACTAGAAGCTGGTGAAACAGACTAGCCTAGAGCAAAATAACTGCTGAAATATCACAGAATGGGCATATCCAAGCATATCCTTCAGAAGAAAATTTATAGCTACCTTAAAATTCCTTTTAATATTGCAATTGCAATAAGTAATAGGTAAGAGCACAACAACTGTTAAATTTGTAGCGAGAAGACACAGGATCACAGGCATTGTAGTCTAAAATCAAAATAAATATGGATGATCATGACTTATCTATTTCTAAAATTTCCTTTCTAGACAAATATAAATTTAACAGAATTCAATTTTTCTTAAAAAAATAAACCAACATATGGGAAGTAAAAATAGTAAAACAAACCTACTAAATAAAATTAGTTTTATCTTTCAAGTTCATCTTCCTTTTGTGGCCAGGACAAGCCCAAAACACATTCTTGATCATGTTTATTATTAAAATAATTAAATGGCAACAAAACAAGTTTTCTTTTACATGTGTTTTCCTTTTTAGCTGCTACGGGTGTGAAATAAACATGAAGCTGTCAAAGAGAATAAACTGAGACAGACTAAACTAATTTGCCACTGATGATAGTCATTAGAAACTATCTGAATGCTGTTCCACCTCACTGGGATTTAAATAATCTGTCAAAAAGTCACTATATTTTAAAATCTGCATAGGAAATCAGGGGACATGAGGAAGGAACAAGGGTATAGTTAATGAAGTCAATAGAAACATTCTCATTTCTGACACCAAATCAGAAGAGTCACTTTGGAACAGATTTCTTTAAGCCCTTCTTCCCTCTCCCTTCTTCAAGTATCACCCCCATAAAATTATTGTTAGTCCACTCCTTCTTCAGTACTTAGTAGTACTGCTCAGAGTTTTTAGAAAATTTTCTCTTCACAGAACCAGCTAGAGGCAGAATTATTAAATATAATGAGCTTATCTTCCATTTAAAAAATTAGAATATTCCATGCTAATGAAGACCTCATTAAAAGTACAGTTTTGAAAATTTCTGAGAATGTAAAAATTCTTTTAAAAATAAAATTGTCAATTATATTCCATTTCTGAGAATATATTCTAGTGTAATCATCCTAAAAACCTAAAAAAAATCTTTATCTACAAGATGTTGATTGTGGTACTATTATTCATAATAAGAAAACTTGAAAATACAGTTATGTCCAGCAATATGGGAAGGTTAAAAAACATGATGTAGCCAGGCACAATGGCACACACCTGTAATCCCAGCAGCTCGGGAAGCTGAGGCAGAAAAACGAAGAGTTCAAAGCCAGCCTTAGCAACTTACCGAGGCACTAAGCAACTCAGTGAGACACTGTCTCTAAATAAAATACAGTATAGGGCTGGGGATGTGGCTCAGTGGCT
Organism: Marmota flaviventris; assembly: GCF_047511675.1. Taxonomy (NCBI): domain Eukaryota; kingdom Metazoa; phylum Chordata; class Mammalia; order Rodentia; family Sciuridae; genus Marmota; species Marmota flaviventris. Next base: position 66,010,836 of record NC_092504.1, read on the forward strand.
GAGTGCCCCTGAGTTCAATTCCCAGTACAAAAAAAAAAAAAAAAAAAACAGAAAAACAATATGAGCTATTTCAAATATCAACAGTGTTAATAACCTTTAAAATGCTTAGAATATCAAGTAAAAAAGAGCATGTTATAAAATTATATGCATAATATATTCTCAATTATATTAAAACATGCAAAAATATGGTAACTGGCCAAAGATGGCCAAGACAATTTTGAAAGGTAGAAGAGGAAGGAAAATTGACTCTTCTAGACACCAAAGCTTACTATTATTATGCTGTAATTATGAAAGCTGTAAGTATTGGGGCAGAATCAGTCAAACAGACCAATGGGACAGGGCAGACAATTTATATATGGTACAATACCGTTTGTACATACAAACACACACATACATGTAAGTATACATATATATATACTCACACACGTGAGAATATATATAAACACAAGTTGTATTATAATTAAATTAAATAATGGTAGGTTAATGGGCTCCAAATGGAAATATATGTGTGTATATATATATATATATAATTTATTTTCCTGATTCATATTGTATATGAAGACTAAAATTCATATAAACAAGTATCTTTAAAACCCTAAAAATGTTAGGGAAAATACAGAAGTATGTTATTATGATCTAAGAATAAGAAAGGATTTCTCAAATAAAATATAAAGACTGTGAGCTGGGGCTGGGACTCAGCAGTAGCACACTTGCCTGGCATGTGTAAGGCACTGAGTTCCATTCTCAGCACCACATATAAATATATAAAATAAAGGTCCATCAACAACTAAAAAATATATATATTAAAAAAAAGATATAAAATGCCAAACTTTAATTTAAAAGATTGACAAATTCAATTTCATTAAATGTACCACCCTGTATGATGCCCCCATCACTCCGCAGGCCTCCATCTTCACAGTATTTTCTCCTCTATGTATAATCTCAAAATGCTCCCCCTCTAGCCCCAGCCCTAGAAAAATTCTTGTGAATGGATTGAGAGCCCATCTGGATGACTCAGGATAATCTCATCAGGTTAAGATCATTCAACAAGGGCTGGAGATAAGAACGCTTGCCTAGCAGGCACAAGGCCTGTGGGGTCAATTCACAGTACCAAGAAAAATAAAAGTCCTTATCTTAATCACATACATCTTCAAGGACTTTTGTTTCTTTACAAGGTAAAATTTATGGATTTCAGGGATTAGGATCTGATATCTTTGGACATTATTCAGCCTATTTGTGAGTGGCATCCCCACTACCAAAAAAAAAAAAAAAAAACCAATATGAGCTATTTCAAATGTCAACAGTGTTAATAACACTTTAAAATGCTTAGAGTATCAAGTAGAAAAAAAAGCATGTTATAAAATTATATGCATAATATATTCTCAATTATATTAAAACATGCAAAAAATATGGTAACTGGCCAAAGATGGCCAAGACAATTTTGAAAGGTAGAGGATGAAGGAAAGTTGGGGTTATTTTCTTGCATGTTTTCCTTGTAGACCCTCTAAAAGGTCATATTTATCTCACAGATTTAACTCTTCAATTCATACCTTTTAATTTCCTTTAATTGTACCTCAACTTTTCAGCCAAGAAGATAGAAACACAGTCCTGAGGTGCTGGTGGTAGAGTGGAGAAGGGGGCGGGGCGGAGGACCAGTGAGATGTTCATGAGAGTTCCAGGCAGGGACCAGCAGCCCCAGGGTGACTAAGGATCCATGTCACAGCTGAAAGCCATGGAGAAATGCATGAGATATTAGATAATTTTTCAAGTTGATATCCAAGTAGAGGCTGCAAATAGCTTCCAATTTTGCTCAGGTTTGAGCAAGCTAATCCTGAAAGGGAGGGAGTACACGTAAATTCTTATTTTGCAAAAGTCTCCGAACTGGCCTAAGAAAAAGTTTACTCCAAGTGCTTAATAGTAATTTTTCCATCTCCTTTCCCCACCTTCAGTCCCCATTGTTATATTTCTTTCTTTCCCTCCCACTCTTCTTATACACATATTGCCACAGCCCCCCCCCCGCCCCCCGCCTCCTGCTAACAAGCTAATTCAAACATGAGCATCAAAAATTATTATCCACTCCAGGCTCTCACCCCCACCATTATAAACATCTCTCAGAACAAAAAGAAAAAAAAATAGCTGATTCCACACAATGCATGACCATGGAAAATGACTGATTGAGATATACCGTATTACGTGTGCTGCCAATGGTGATACTGTTACAGTAAATTCATCATCCTGACACGTTCATAATGCTCTGACACTGCTGTCTTATTATGCACCATATTACAGGGTTGAGGCTACACCATGTAACTCAGGGAGATGCATGGCACTGAGCAGAGCTGCCTCACCTAAATGCTCTACTGTCCTACCAATGTGCTGAGCTCCTGAACACTGCCAGTGAGGAAAAGGAAGTGCATGAGGACAAGGACAAAGGGAGGCTACACCTGAGGAAATGCAGGCTAAATGGCTGTCACCTGAGCTCTTCTGAGGAGGTGCTCCTGAGCAATGCCATCAATATCAGCAGTGCCCAAACTGATGAATAGGCTGGTCATGAAGGACTCTCTTTGAAGCAGAGGAGATATTTCTGAATGAAGCAATTACTTGTAGACAAGAATGACTCTCAGCCCTAAACACCAATAAATTAATAGCCCATAGTGAGCCAGGAAAGTCAAGTGTCAAGGGAAACCCCCTGTATGTTGCAAAACTCTATTTCTCCACCCCTCAAGGACACCAGTCACTGAGCCAAATACACACACACACACACACACACACACAGAGAGAAGGGTTTTTTCCTGCATTTTTTGGTGCATTATAGTTGCACATACTGATGGGATTTGTTGTTACATATTCTTACATGCACACAATACACAATAAAACAATATAATTTGACCAATACCACTCCCAGCACTTCCCCGCTCCCTCTGCTCCTTCCACTCTCTAGTTCCTTTCCTCTACTGATCTCCCTTTGATTTTTTTTAATTTTTAGTTGTGGATAGACCTTTATTTTATTTATTTTTATGTGGTGCTGAGGGTTGAACCCAGTGCCTCACACATGCTAGGTAGGTGCTCTACCACTGAGCTACAGCCCCAGCCTCCTCCCTTTGATTTTAATGAGATCCCCACCACCATCTTTCTATTCCTTTTCCCTCTCTAGCTTCTACATATAAGAGAAAACATACAACCATTGATCTTCTGAGTTTGGCTTGTTTCACTCAACATAATGGTCTCAAGTTTCATCCATTTCCCTGCAAATGACATATTCTTTATGGCTAAACAAACTTCCTTTGTGTATTTATACTACATTTTCTTTTTTCATTCATCCATTGATGGACATCAATTCTGGTTCCATAACTTGACTATTGCAAATTGTGCTGCTATAAACAGAGTATGCATGTATCTCTATAGTATGGGTGACTTAAACTCTTTAGGATACTTAATAAAGACAGCTTACTGATCTGTGTGTGTGTGAGAGAGAGAGAGAGAGAGAGAGATTCTTTAGGATAAATATAAAAGAGTGACACAGCTGGGTCATATGGTGTTTCTATGCCTAGTCTTTTGAGGAACTTCCACCTGATTTCCATAGGGTTGTACTAATTTGCAATCCCACTAACAATGTAAAAGTGTTCTTTTTTCTGCACATCCTTCCAGCACTTATTATTGTTTGTATCCTCAATGACTACCACTCTGACAGCAGTGAGCTAAAAATCTCAGTGTAGTTTTGACTATTTTCCTAAGTGCTAATGATTGAACATTTTTTTATATATTTTAGCCATTTGTATTTCTTCCTTTGAGAAGCATCTATTTAGTTCATTTTCCTATTTGGGGGGTTATCTTGGGGGGGGGGGCATTAAAACTTTTGAGTTCTTTATATAATCTGGCTATTAATCCTTTGTCAGAGAATAGTTAGCAAAGATTTTCTCTCATTCTATAGGTTTCCTCTTCACATTCTTAATCATTTCCTTTGCTGTGCAAAAGCTTTTTAATTTGATGCCATCCCAATTATTAACTCTTGGCATTATTTCCTGAGCTTTAGGGATTCTATTGAGAGAGTCATTGTTTGTGCCTAAGTGCTGGAGTGTTGACCCTACATTTGCTTCTAGGAATTGCATAGTTTCTATTTTAATTCATAGGTATTTTATTCATTTTTAAGTTTATTTTTGTGCAGGGTGAGAGATACGGGTCTAGATTCATACTTCTATAAATGAATAACCAGTATCCCATTACCCGTGTTTAAAAAGTCTATCTTTTCTCCAATGTATGTTTTTAGCACCTTTGTCAAAAATTTGTCATGATGTACAATCCTCTTCATATGTTGTTAAATACGATTTGCTAATATTTTATTAAGGATTTTTGTATCTAAATTCATCAGGGATATTGGTCTATAATTTTCTTTCCTTGATATGTCTTACACAAAGCAGTTTTAAAATGATAATTACAAAATCCCAGTGTCTACAACATAAAACCCACTGTTTAGAATTTTTAGGTTCCTGATGACATTGAGTTCCCCTGTCCTGTCATTCATTCTTTCAACAGACCCTGTGGCAACAATTCAAATGCAAGAAGTCTAAGGAGAAGCATAGGAAGCACTCTTTCCAATGCGTAAGTGGAAAGTGAAAAAGGGATGGGGCAGCCAGAAAAGGGTGTAATACCAAAGCAGCCACTAGAGCTTAACTGCATGAAGAAATTCTGGGAAACAGCAAAAAAACAATACCCATCCCCAAGTCAATTGGCCAGAGGGGGTGGGATGTTTGTCTCCATATTCCTATAAGTCACTGGTAGAGGACTCCTCCCTAGAGGGATAAATTCCTGAACAATTCTAGTCTAGCACTTCCAGTTTGCTTTGGACAAGCCAATAATTCCAGTTTATTAGGTTTGCCACAATACTGCTCCACAATAGGCACCACACATTAAGTCAGTGAAGTGGATGGCCACCAACTTCAATCCCTAAAATCAAGTCAGAGATGAAGAAAGAAAACAAACTACCAACACACAAAAACTGTAGAACTGAGCTAAGACTCATTGTCCATTAGAGGCATCATTGCTGCTGTTAGTATTGTAGTTCTGGGTAGCTTACTATGCACTTTGTACACAAGAAGGAGTCATCATAGGAATTAATTTTGCACAAGAATGAGTGTGGAAATGTTTTTTATGTTGCTCAAAAGATCCACTTTCAGCTAGTCAAGTTAGGGCTGACTACAGGAAAACTGTAAAAAAATATGAGCTTTGTTTCAGCATTCTCAGCCTCATCTCTTTGGTTTTCTTCTCCTCACCTGGAGCTCCTTCATTACCCATTAGGCACCCAGACCCTTCCCTGTCAGAACTAACTATTAGGGAAGGCTCTGAAATTGGTCATTTACCACTAATTACAAATGAAAACTTTGGTTCATTCAGTAAATATTTAATAAGCAACTTATTTTAGACCTGACAATGTGCTGGATGCTGGGGGACATGAACTATAACTCAAAGTTCCTGTCTGTACATCATGATAAGTGCCAGGATAAATAAGACAGACAGGGTACTATGGGATAGTAGAAGAGCACTGGAGAGTTGATGGAAATCTCCAAATAATGACCGAAAGTCATTGTCCCTTGTTAAATGCATTTTAAGCATCAGTGAAGAGGTAGAAAAGATTGGGGAATAGAAGGAGATTCCTTGCCCCAAATTCCTAAATCCCACTTTGGAACTATAGAGAACTCAGGCATTTGGGCAGCTTCCTCTCTACCTCCACGTAGAGCTGGCCTGTCGCCACGGCCTGCAGAACAAATTGAAAACGAGCAGCAAGCAGCAATGTGAGCATCTGCTCCTAAAATTCCTGCTGTGCATAAAGGATGTTTTTAATTTGCTTGCACATTTCAAAAAAAAGAGAGAGATTTCCTATTTATATATGAATTCACCATTTGGGCAACAATGCACTCTTGGCTTATTATTCAATGCAGAGATCTCCTCTGTGTCTGCCTACACCTGTTTGTTTCCCTTATCCTGGCATCACATGTTAAGAAATCTGAGCCTGAGCTCTAAGGAAAGTTCTGTCTTGTATTTCTTCATCTGTAAAAGGAAGATAATAATACCTCACAGAGAAGTTGAGAGGATTAAATGAGACAATGGATAATGTGTGAAGTTTAGAAAAGCAGATTTGGAGTTTTTTCTCCCAACAAGCTCTGGGCTTGTCTAAGAAATGACAAAGAAATCTTTATGCTGCTTCATAGGAATGATTGTCAAATGCTTACTGATCTCTCAGGAAGGAAATAAGTGGGCTCTTGAAAATACAGGTATGTGACATAGGACAATGTTAATCTAACTACTTAATTACAAGGGAAGCTATGCTCAAGTAAGCTTGTGGTCAGTCAGTAATCAGCCTGGGGGCTGCCATATTGGATCAGACTCAAAGTAGAGGATCCCAGACCTTTGGCTTTCTCTCTCTCTCTCTCTCTCTCTCTCTCTCTCACACACACACACACACACACACATACACACACACACACTGCCCATCCAAAAAATATATCTTTGTTATAAATAAACATGACTGCACCCAGTTTTTGGTTGGTATAAATTGCAATGTTGGAATTATCTTCTTGTTTAGTGGTGCACTAAATAAGAGGTCTTTACAACTTCTTTGTAAAGGCCTAAACAGTAAATATTTTAGACTTTGCAAATCAAGAAACAATATACTCAATTCTTAAGCAAATGTCCTAACAGAAAGGCTAACAGACATCTTAAATTTTACATTTAAAAAGGTCAAAATCAGTCGGGTGTGGTGACGAATGCCTGTTATCCCATAGGCTTGGGAGGCTGAGGCAGGAGGATCACAAGTTCTGAGGCAGCCTCAGCAACTTAGAGAGGCCCTAAGCAACTTAGTGACATCCTGTCTCAAAATAAAAACTAAAAAGAGCTGGGGATGAGGCTAAGTGGTTAAGCACCAATAGGTTCAATTCCTGGTACCAAACAAACAAACAAACAAACAAAAACATTCATATTTCTAGACTAGATTTGGTCCAAGGGCCCAGAGGTTGCCAATCCATGCTCTAAAAAGATATAGCTGAGAGTTTCATCTGTTGTATTGAAATTTCAACACAAATGAGAATGAAGTGCCTTCCTAATAGACATTCTCACCAAATAGCTCAGGAGATATATTGTACCTATATAATGTGAGCTGCAAATATTAATATGACCCCAGTCCCCAAAACAGATGCCATTTTTACAAGAAATTACCTCCATCTATGAATTGCCTGAATTCCTTCATTCAGTCTTTACTTATTTATTCTAAATAGATACATTTTTTAAGAAACCACCCAGAGGGTATTACATTGTTACTAAAATTTTAACAATAAATTATATTCTCAAAATACTTTTTCTTCACATGAGAATCATAAACAATGAATGAAAAATTAAAGAACACAAAATAAGAGACAGTAAACATGAATTTGGAATGTTTTTTCCAAATTTCTGTTGAAATTTGGAAATTGAATGTTTTCTAATTCAAAATTAATTTTAGAAAAGAAAAGTTGGTGATGGAAGAATGTTATTTTGATTTATCTGCATTTTTCACTGCTTTCTTAAGTAGAAATAAAATAAGATATTGGTTAATTATTCAGATTCTGGAGACTGAATCTCACCAGCAGAATAATTTTGGAAGTCATTTAACTTCAGTGAGTCTCAGTATAATTGTCTTTAAAATGAGAATAATAGGATTTATCTCAGAATGTTATTGTAAGAATTAAATCAGATACACATATGAACAACACTTAGAATGATATTGGCTCTCAATAAATCATAGCAATGATTATTCTAATAGTTCTCAAATTTTAGTGCAAAAGAATAAAAGTAGAATTTGTTTAAAATTCCTACTTCCATTCCTAAAGAATTTGACTCAGAAGATATGAGGGTAGGACCCAGAAATAGGGATTTTTATCAAGAATGTCAGATGATTTTACCTTCAATGATTCAAGAACACACTTTTAAAAAACAACGACCTCAAAAAAAAAAAAATCAATGGTGTCAGAAGCTACAATAATAGAGGGGAGGCTGTGGGCTTAGGGAGGGTTCAGGAGGGCTCGAGGAGACTGCAAGGTGCCAGTGTTCTCAAACTGTACCATGCATCAGATTCACCTGGAGGACTTGTTAAAACACCAGCGATTCGGCCCAACTTCTGGATTTTCTGGTTCAATGGTTTTGGATGCACCCTAAGAATTTGCATTTCTAAGATTTCTCAGGAAATGGTGAGATTCATTGATCGTTAGAATGCAAACCACACTTTGAGAACCATTGACCTTTGTTTACCTCCTTGTAAGGATAAACATGTGGCACCTGGCCCTTCTCTTTCTCATTCTCCTAATATTCTTTGACAATAGAGTTAATGCTCCTTGGATATTTAAAATCTATAATCCAGGAATAACTGGAGTATATCTACAGTTATGAGATGCAGGTAGATTTGACATTAAAACTTTAGGTCAAAGTAGCAAACACCCTTTCATTTAAATACTCATACATTGGAAAACAAACATTACCTGAACACCTAAAATGTACCAGACACTGAACAGTGTGCAGACCTGCTTTCAAGTTCTCAAAGTAGAACAGAATGCCTGAGTCTCATACATATAGGAACTATGTTGGTTGCTGATTGCTGCTTATGAGATGCCTTCAGTATTAATTCTTGGAACGGTCATTCCTTTCTGTACCTGGGAGCACTAAAGCATGGAGCCCTTGAGAATCTGGAGGTCTTTGGGAAAGGACAACAGTGCTTCAAAAACTAGTATATACACACTAGTGCAAACTAAAGGGATTTTTCTTATCTATCTTTATGTGCTCCCAACACATTTGGAGGCTCCAATTAGAACTTACCAGAGAGAGAGAGAGAGAGAGAGATTTCAGTATGAGAAATCTAGTGACAATCATAAAGAGCACTTTACAGTTATAGCCTCAGATAATACAATGCAGAACAATCCTCAGTAGTATCATAAGCATAACCCTTGGATCATCACTCAAAACTGATTTACTCCTAAGAACTTGGCTCTGCACATTTTCATTCCCCAGACCCCGTTTTTGTTTGCATTACTTAAATTCTATTGGGAAGAAAGGCCTTGATATTGGATTGTAGAACTCACATAAAACATCTAGGCTATTGCATTTGTCAGCTCTCAAGGCAGGTAGAATAATTGAAGTCCATTTGTAAAGCTTTCCATAGCTCACTAGCAGGAATAAAAACTGACAACTTCAACAACAAAAAACAAAGGAAGGAAAATTCTTATGAAATTATGTTCACTATGAATTTTCCCACCTTTCTAAAGACTTTTTCTTAAAATGGAAAGCTCTGGTTTAGTGTCATCTAATGCTGTGGCAACAAAACAAACTGGCTATTGTCCTCAATGACTATGATAACACTCTTTTAGTTTTAGAGAAATAGCTGCTCTACCTTATACCTTATGTCTATCTCTTTCAATAGAACTAATGCTACATGAAATCCTGTGATCTGTGCCCAATTTTATGAAATAATTAGTATCTTAGACAGAATTAAACCCAGCAATATATAAAACAAATAAAATGTCATGATTCAATGGAGGTTGTCTCAGGGATGAAAGATTTAACATCAATCAATGCAATTCACTACCTTAACAGATAAAGGAGAAATAGAGTATGATCATCTCAATAAATGCAGGAAAATCATTTGATAAAAGTAAAAAGTCCGTTCATGCTAAATGCTCTCTGCAAAATAGGACTAGCATGGACTTCTTAACTGATATATGAAAACCCATAGTTATCATCACACTTAGTGGTAAAAAGTGAGCAAATTCTTTCTCCTTAAAATAATAATACTTCTTCTTACCACTATTATTCAACATTTTTCTAGAAGCCCTAGCCAGTGCTAGATAAGAAAACTAAATAAAAGCATATGGATTAGAAAAGAGAGCAAATTCTCTATAATAATATTCATAACATTTTTATGTACATAGAAAATCCTAAGGAACCTAGACAAAAGCTACTAGAAATCACTAGTGAACCTAGAAAGATTGCAAGATACATGGGCAATACCCAAAAATCAATTGTATATCTACACTCTAGAAATAAACAGAAATTAAAGCTTAAAAATAATAATATTTATAAAGGCATCTAAAATGTTAAGTACTTAAGGATAAATTTTTAAATGTAAGAGTGCTTAAGGTAAAAACAATAAAAAATACTGACAAAGACCTAAGTAAATGAGACATATAATATATACTCATGATCAGAAAATGCAATATTGATTAATTAGCAATTCTCACCAAATTGATCTGTAGATAGTATCAATCAAAATTTCAGAAAGATTTACTGTAGATATTGACAAGATTCTAGGATTTATGAGGAAATGTAAAGCACCTAGAATAGCCAAAACAATTTGAAAAAGAAAAAAAAAAGGACTCATAGAATCTAATTTCAAGACATAATGTTACACTAATCAAAACAAAGGGTCAAATTTTACTTTTCCCCATGTGGATTGTTACGGAACACAAATTAACCATATATGGATGAATATTCTTCTGGAGTCAACTATTTTTCCCATTGATCTATATGTCTATTTTTATATAATAATAAAATTTTATATATTTTTTATATAATAATAATCGGCATAAAAATAGACATATAGATCAATGGAAAAAATAGTTGACTCCAGAAGAATATTCATCCATATATGGTTAATTTGTGTTCCGTAACAATCCACATGGGGAAAAGTAAAATTTGACCCTTCACTATTTACACGAATTAATTTGAACTGAATCACAAACCTAATCATAAAAGCAAAACTATAATATTCTTAGAAGAAAACATTCAAAATACATGTATCTGTGATAGGACTTTTATCTATAATACAGAAAAATCTCTTTAACTCAATAAAAAGAAAACCAATATTAAAGTGGGCAAAATATTTAAACAGAGATTTCACAAAAGGAGATACAGAGAATGCCAAGAAGCATATGTAAACACGCTCTACATCTTTAGTTATAAAGGAAGTGAAATTAAAACCAAAGTTAAGTATCACTCTACCTCCACTCAAATGGCTAAAATTTAAAAGACTAACTACATTGGATGAAGTTTGAGAATATCATGCTAAGCAAAATAAACCAATCCCAAAAAAAACAGGGCCAAATGTTTTCTCTGATAAGTGGATGCCAATCCATAATGGGGCAGGGGGATGAGTGGAAGAACTTTGGATGAGGCAAAGGGAAGTAGGAGGAAGGCATGAAGGTAGGAAAGAGGGTGGACATCATTACCCTAGGTACATGTATGTTTGTATGAATGGTGTTACTCTACTTCATGTACAACCAGAGAAGTAATAAATTCTCCAATTATGTACAATAAATCGAAAAGCTTTCTGCTGTCATGTATAACTGATTAGAACTAATAAAAAATACATTTTAAAAAAGAGACTATATCAAGTGTTAGAGAGAACTTAAAATAATTGGAGTTCTCAGACATGCTGGCAGAAATGTATAACATAGCCATTTTGATAAACTATTAGATAGTTTCTTAGAAAGTCCAGCAAGCACTTCTCATGTGACTCAAGAATTCCTTTTCCAAGAATCTTTTCAAAAGAAAACATGTTTATTCTCATTGATAATTTTTTAAAAGCTTATATGCAGATGTTAATAGCAGCTTGATTCTTGACAAAAATAACCCCAAACTGAAAATGATCCAAATGCAATTGTTTAAACAAACTACCATTCTACTATTCCACGAAACAATGGAATCTCTAAAACATTATGCTAAGTGTGCTAAGTGGAAGGGGGCAGCTAACACAAACGAGTGCCTATTTCATAATTCCATTCATATGAACCTGAAGGAAGGACAAACCTAATCTTTAATGGTAGAAAGCAGATCAGCAGTTGCCTAGGAGTGGAGTTGGGAGATGAGGATTGATGGGAAGAACATGGGGACTACTGGAGTAGACAGAAATATTCTGAATTTTTATCATGTATACCTTTCTCAAAATTCATAAAAGCATTTTATTGTATGTGAATTATACAATAAGACTATTTTTTGTAAAGAAGTTAACATTTTTACATACCTGAATACATTTTGACACTGTTGATGTAATAAAAAGAGGCAGTGACTATAAAGCATTAAATAATAAGAGCCACCATTTATTGTTTACTGCGTGCCAGAATCTGTACTCAGCATTTTAAAAGGATTTTCTCATTTAATTTTCACATAAAACCAATGGCTGAAGCTTTATTTCTATTCCTACTTTATAGATGAGGAAAATGAGACTGAGAAATGTTGGCAGTTAATAAGTGGCATGGTTGGCTTGGAAAGCCAGATCCATCTATCTTCAAAGTAGCCTTGCTCTCAGCACTGCACTGTGCTTTCTCCCAAAGGAGAAAGACATTGTACCCTCAGTACAATGAAATACTCCTAACAAGATGCCAACAAAGTGGGAAATAAGTGGGTTTGTCACCTGGGCAGAACAGAAACATAATAATAAATCATCAAGAAGCTTTTCAGGGACCACTAATGTCAGCAGACCATCAAATCTGAACTGATGGAGCAGCAAATGTAATTATTGCACCAGGAAAATTCCAGTTTAAGATACTGATTAATCTCAAAGGCACAAAGGTCCTTGTTATTCTCTTTTGAGGAGGGAAATTTTAAAGAAGGGCAGACATTTGCAAAGAATTAAAAATATATACTATCTTCCTTTTCACACTTTTCTACCAGAACACTTGTGTTCCTGGATAATATTATTTTACAAGTGAATTCTTTCACATGTTCAGGAACAGATAGCACCATACCAAATAAATAGGTCCAGCTGCAGAACATAAAGAAGAAATGAGAAACAACCTAGTTAATTATAGGAACATAAACATAGTCTGAATACCAATACCTCACAAAGATAGTGTGAAAAAGTTTCTGGGAAGGGCAGGGAAAGAGAAAGGGAAGGAAAGGCAGGAAGGAGAGAAAAAAATGTATTGAAGAATAAAAGACTGAAATTACCAAAACATATAAGCAAATATAATTCAACCAAATGGAGTTAAATAAGGAAAGCAATAATGCCCCAATAGTAAGAATTACTGATATAGTATGCTATAACAAAAAGCTAAACAAGAAGATCCATAATTCTCCATTTAATAATTTGCCTTATGTAGTCACTTATTATTATATCCTGATACATGAAAACTTGGAAGTTACTGAAATACATTATTTGAATAAAGAAGGATATCAATTTATACAAAGTGACTCTGAGGACAATCTGAATAAACCTCTAGCTTTACTTGCTTTTAGTTATTCACTTTTAGTTGACCTTAAAAACCACTCATTTTTACTGGGAAATAATGATATTGGCCAAATTATATAGTTAGATTGTGTGCACATATAAATATCTAACAACAAATCCTTCCATTAGGTACAACTATAATACACACAAAAAAATAGGGAAGAAAAAATAACCTCAAATTCTGGAAGTCATGCAGCTGAGCATGATGGACCTACTCTTCCACTAGCTTTGCTACTGGTTATGATAATGGTTGCCTACCTTGTTTTTCAGAGATACTGACTTTTCACTTGGGCCTGTGCAAGTGTTCACGTGTGACCTTTTGTTGTCATAGAGCTGAAAACTCTACCCTCAGATCGTGCCAGGCCCAGTTTTCTGAAGACCCATCTCATAAAGATCCTTAAAGCTTTATTATGCAGAGCATTCAGCACTTCACTTTCAAGAACCTTTTCCCTTAGATCAGTCAGCTTCTTTATCAGTCAACACTTCTGAAACCCAATCCTCCAGGAGGTGGATTTGAGACTTGGATTTCCTGTCTCCGCCAAGGGCATCTTGCAAGTAAACTGTTTTGGAAAACTTGTGTAGGTGATTGGTATACTGTGCAGAGGGTCAAACTGGCCAGGTTTGGCAACAAAAGGATCAACTATACCTTCATAACTTTGTAGCATCAGTAAATAAAACTCCCCAGATACCAAAAGGGCATTTGATAAAATTAGCCTCAATTCCTGATTTTGTTACTGTTTTAAAAATAGGACAAAAAGATGAAAGATTTTGAAGTTAAACAGATTCAAGTTCATATAAAAATACCATCATTAATCTCCTATATACATAGCACAGTGCCTGGCAGAAGATAAGCACCCAAATCAGAAACATTTTTGACATCAAACCAACAACTAGTCTTGTGCTTAATAAAGAAATTCTATGAGTGTAATATTAAAATTAAGCAAAAAAAAAAGAAGGAAGCTTTCTGTTTCTTATATTTTATGTTTATGGAATAAATGAAAGTTATAAATGCAATAAAGAAAAAACACAAAATTATCATTATTTGCAGATGCATAACTACTGTCCAGACAGAGAATTCTGAAAACTAGAACTAAGAACAGAGTTTAGAAAAATGACCAGACAGAATATAAATATTTTTAAAAAATCAACAGCATTCCTATATAGTAATCTAGTTAGATAATGTAATTTTAAGTATATTTTATTTACTATAGAAACAATAAAAAATTTAGAGAGAAAATTTCTGTAAAAAATACATATATTGTGAAAAACTACAGTTGTCTTTAGAATAATATTTAAATAATGAGAATGGGAAAATTATTGTAAAGATGTGAAGCCTTCCAAAATTTATAATCATACTTCAAATTCCAACAGAATTAAGAGACTTTAAATATTCTAATGTCCATCGGAAATAACGTGTAAGTAAGAACATCATGTAAAAACTTGAAAAAGAAGCTGGGTACAGTAACCCACACCTGTAATCCCAGTGGCTTGGGAGACTGAGTCAGAAGACTTGCAAGTTCAAAGCCAGACTCAGCAAAAGCAAGGCATTAAGCAACTCAATGACAGCCTGTCTTGAAATAAAATACAAAAAAAAGGGCTGGGGATGTGGCTCAGTGGTCAAGTATCCTTGAGGTCGATTCTTGGTATCAAAAAAAAAAAAAAAAAAAAACTTGAAAAAAAAGATTATTAATGAATTATGGAGCTTGATAACAGGTAAACTTTCAAATACATAGTAAATCAATTATAAAATTAAGACCAAGTCATATATATATATACAAATAAATAAAAGGCTCATATGCTTATATTTAGAACTTGTGACTCCTAAACATTAAAATTATTATCTTATAGCCATCACAAATCAGTAGAGAGGGGAAGAATTATTTAATAAATGAAGTTTAAAAATGAGATTAAAAATTGAAAAACAAAATAGTTTTAACTCATAGCATAGAAAAGCTATAAAACCCCTGGAGAAAAAAGGAATTCCTAAGATCAAAAGTAATGAAGAAACAAAAGATCAATAGTCTACTTAAAATTAAAAATTGGAAACTTCTCCAAATAAAAAAAAAATCAACATTAAAACATATAAACTTTTAAAAAAATAGTTTACATAGTAGACAAGAGAATCCTTTATAACAGTGATTATTTGTACAATAGGGATTGTGCTATTCATACTAATTGTTAATAATAATTGTTATTGTACCCTAATAACTATCCACAAAAGAAAAAAACTACTAACAAATAAGCATTGGGAAATATTCCAATAGAAATGAAGCAAATGCAAAATAAAGCCACAGTAATGTACTACTCTTACCATGAAATTAGCAAATATTTTATTGAATGAAACTATTCCACAAGGAGAAAGTATTATATACCCTATTGAAAATATATATAGGCATAACCATTTTCATAGCAATTTGAAAATACTTCTCTTAAAGGCCTTAAGTTCACTCACAGCCTTTGCCTCAATAATTCCACTTTTGAAAAATTTCTCAAAGAAATAAATATAGAACTATAGGCAAAGTTTTAAGTGCAAAGATATTCATTGGAGTATTACATATTATAGCAAAATTTGGAAGAAAAATCTTAAATGTCCAATAATAATTTAAAAACCTAAGAGCAAACTATGGCTACACCAACTGAATGGTAGGTATTTCAAATGATGGATAAAACAGTTAAGCATGTTATCCTGGGGGAAGTAAAGTTATAAAGAATTTTCATTTTGTACTTAATGCATGCCTAAAGGTTTGAAATTAGTATATCTTTCCTGTTATAATAAAAAATTAAGATATTTCCATTTTAAAAATAATTGAAATGATGTTTCTAAAGATTATAATAGTAATAGGAGAATGCAATTGTTATACTTGGGGAGAAAAAAACATCAGAAATCAGATTCCTTAAACACTAACAATGAATGTGTTTATTGAGAGAATATAGATGATTTCATTTTTTTTATCTGCCTTTCAAATTATTGTATTGAAAAGAGCTCTCAGGGAAATTTGTATGACACATCAAAAAACAATCTAAGAGTTTATTATTGTACAAGTTATTGTGGCATAAAATTGTAAAATCAGCCAGGCAGGTGGCATACACCTATAATCCCAGCAATTTAGGAGGCTGAGACAGGAGAATCACAAGTTCAAGGCCAGCCTCAGCAACTTAGTGAGGACCTAAGCAACTTAGTGAGACCCTGTCTCAAAATAAAAAATAAAAAGGGCTGAGTATATGTCTCAGTTAAGCACCGCTTAACCCCTTAAATCCCCACTACCCAAAGGGTGAAAAAAACTATAAGATACATTGTCAAACATATATGAAAAACTACTATCAAGATTTAATAATTTTGGTTTACCATAACAACTTCTAAACTTCTAGTCACTCCATCAAGTGTGTGTGTGTGTGTGTGTGTGTGTGTGTGACTGAAGATTGAGCCTGGGCCTCACACATGCTAGGCAAGTGCTCTACCACCACTGAATCACAGCCCCAGACCCCTGAGAAAATTTTAAAGTCTGCCTTTAGGCACAGAAATTGATAGTGAAAATTTTGCAATGCTAGGTATATACACATTTAGTGTATATTTTCTACTCAATTCCAAAGTTAGGAATGTGTCCAAAAATTTCAATAAAATATTGACCAAATTAATGTTTGTCCAATGGAGAAAATTTTTCTTCTGTTATCTTTCCCGATTCGTTTGTTAAAAATTATGGTCTGATGCATATAAAGCACTTAAAAATTGTGCTCAGCATATCATAAGCACCCCACAAAATTAAATAGAATTTTGGACAATCTGACAAATATTTTTGAACTGCTATGTTCCTGGCATGGTGCTACTCTATTAAATAAAGCTGAAGAAGCCAGGCATGGTGACGCAGCTTCTCAGGAGTCCCAACTTCTCAGAAGGTTGAGGCAAGAGGATCATTTCAGCCCAGAAGTCTAAGAGCAGTCTGGACGACACAGCAAAATCCTGTCACAAAGGAAAAGAAAAAAACAGGAACACAGCTGAAGAATAGCTCTGAGGAACGAGAAATTCTCAACTTTTCCCTCCAGTATGCTCTTGGCCCAACATAAGAACTCCACAATTAATGACAAAATGTGGATAGTATGTCCACACAATTGAAGAGGAAGAGAAACAACGTATTTCCTTGTGTCTTTAAAAAAGAGTAGGTTCTTGGTGGTTTTATTACCTCTCCAGGGTAGGAGCAGAAAAGGGTAGCCAGGAAACAAATATGTAAAATCCAAGGTGGTAAAAACAGAAGGATGGTAAAGTCTCTGGGAATAATATGGGTGAAGTACAGGTGGTCACTGGCTGATCTATGAAGGGACCATGGTGACAGAGAGGGTATGGTGTCAGGATGGACCTCGCCTCCCAATCAATCCTAATGACCTTCTCCAAGGACATATCCTTACTGACCTAATGACAGAGTGACTATTTACAGTAGAGACATGCATTCTCCAAGACTCACAGAAGAAAAGGAGTATGAAATTGCTTCCCAAAAAAAGCTATCGGAATTGAATAAAAGGCAGTTTTGCTAATGAAAACTATGCCACATGTCACATAATAATACACAGATCATAGAATCTATTTTCTGGGAGGAAGCAGATCCAGAGTCCAGTTCAACATCTTAACCATTAATATTTATAAATAGCTACCACCCTTCTTCCCCCCAAAAAATTATCTAATAAGGTAAATACCACTGAGTTCAATGATTAATAAGAAACACAAACATCCTGATCAATGCCACAGGAGGTGGATTTGTGTTTTTGACAGACACAGAAACCAAAACTCTAAGCAATACTATTAACAATGCTTAAACAATTTACGTCAGCTTCATGCTTCTGTAGCTTCATTATCGCATTGCAAGTGGCTTAAAGGAATACCATATATATTTTTAAAACAATAAATTTTTAGGTATTTAATTTCAGTTTACCATATTTCTCCAATATGTCAATATAATGAAGGCTTGGGGGTAGGGGTGACCAGCAGCTAAGGCAATTTCAGGAGCAGCTTGGAAAGTGAGGGAGGCCCCAAGCCTTCCAGGGTATTTCTAACCCTCCTCCCATTGCAATAAAAAACAGTATTTTCACCAGCAAAGGGACGGATTTGCTCTCTGATTCCTCAGGCAGCTTTCTGTAGCAACAGCCTTGCATTTTCTCTAGCTAACATTATAAATAAAACATTAATCATTATTAACCCTGCCTTCAAAAAAAGAATACTCTGCTAAGAGACTGATCCACATTTTTCTGGGCCAAATTCAGAAGTGTTTACTCAAGGAAAATGCTTTGTTCCCGTCACTGAGATTTTCTCACTTGGGTAAAACCCTCAAGAGTGTCTTCAAAGTTGAAAAACGCTTTAGCTATCATACACACCATAGTCCAATAGCTGAGTAAAATGAAGCTTGTCTTGGGCTGCCAAACAAAGTAGTGCTTTGTATTATTTAGCTGTGTGTGTGTGTGCCTTAGCTACATCCTGAACAAGAAAAATGCAAACATTTAACAACTTCTTTAACTAAAGATTATTTCAACACACAAGTCCCAACATTATACCAATTGCTCTCCAAACCCAGGAATACACTATTAGGCAAACAATATCCCTTAGGAGAGGATTCCACCTCTTGGGTCCCCTTCTTCCTCCGGGAGAAGTCTTTTCTACTGTCCTTTAATAAACTTCTAATTTCTACTCTGAAAAAAAAAAATATCCCTTAGGAGACATACATAAAGTAACTGCCTGGCTTCTTGTCCATTCAGCAAATGGAAGTCTTCCCTGATAATCATGGAGAAACAGTGACCACTAGAGACGTCCCAACTTACCTAACAATTTGGACCTTAACACCTACTAGTTCTATCTATTATTGATAAAGAAATTGCTCATTAATACAGCCCCTCCAGGCGACACTATTCTTTGCATAACAAAAGTCATTAGGCACTGTCAGAAAGGGTTGACTTGTCTAAAATTACACTACAGGTTTTCTCTCTTAACAGTAGGCAGTGGTCATGCATTTCTTATTTGGAATGTAAAAAGATGATCATGCATGAAAAGTTATCCAAAGTGAGCTCATTTTTTAATCAGCTTTGCCAGCACTCCGAAGAGACAAGATGACTTAAGCTCATATAATACCCTTTGTACATTTTCTTCAGGGCAGCAGAATTCAAATCTCATGCCCTACAGCAGGAAAGTTTCACTAATTTCAATTACTATTATCTTTTCTGAATGAATGACTTAGAAAAGATGAATCCTAAAGTGATAGAAAAATAGATGGGAAAATATAACTATGTTAAACAAACAGTCTTTAAATTTCTAGTACAGCAAATAAAACAATTATAATTTACATTAGTGTCATGTTTTACAGTTTACTAAAACATTAAATACTAAATATTTAATCCTCACAATGGCATACTTAAAATAATCTTAGATCTTACTACAACAATCATGAAATCTATGCAGCAGACAAAGAAATAATGTAGAATTAATGACATGGAAATATACTTATACTTTATGGAATACAAAACACTGGTTACAAAACAGAATTGATTGCTTGGTCCTATTTTCATAAAAAGTTAATACAGGGCTGGGGTTGTGGCTCAGAGATAGAGCATGTGCCTCACATGTGTGAGGCACTGAGTTAGATCCTCGGCACCATATAAACTAAAATAAAGAAATGTTTCCAGTTATAACTAAAAAATAAATATTAAAAAAGTCAATACAAATACATATATATGAAAAAGTGGCTGGACAGATATTAATTATGGTCTCTGTGTTGTGATTGACCACTATCTTTTCTCTTGTTTATTTTATTTCTTATATTTCTGCAATGAACATGTATTACAAATGTGATCAGAAAAGAAAATCATATGATAATGAGGAGAAGTGGTTATCTTTTATTTCTTCTTCTTCTTCTTCTTATTTTTTTGAAAGATGGTATCTCACTATGCTGGCCAGATTGGCTGAACTAAATCCTGGGCGCAAGTGATCCTCCTCCCTTTGCATCCCAGGAAGCTGGGAGTATATGTGTGCATCAGTACACCTGGCTTTATTTTTTAAATAAGAATTTTTCTTCTTGGCACAGTGGTGCACACATATAATCCCAGTGACTCAGGTGACTGAGGCAGGATGATGACAAGTTTAAGGCCATCCTGGGCAATTTAGTGAGATTCTGTTTCAAAATAAGAAATAAAAGGGACTGGGAATGTAGCTCAGAGGTAAAGCACCCCTGGGTGTTTAATTTAAAGTTAAAAAAAAAAGAGAGAGAGAGATTTTTTCAGTCACTTTCTCAGTGATTTCAATAACCACTGTTTAATATGAAGGAGAAATATGCTTTAATATAAACTGCTTTTATTAAATATTTTATTTTTTAGTTGTAATTGGATACAATATTTTTATTTTATATATATTTATTTTTATGTGGTGCTGAGAATCGAACCCAGGACCTTGCATGTGCTAGGGAAGTGCTCTACCTCTGAGCCACAACACCAGCCCCTAAACTGCCTTTTTATAAAATTTTTTTATTGTTGGTTGTTCAAAACATTACATAGTTCTTGATATATCATATTTCACACTTTGATTCAAGTGGGTTATGAACTCCCATTTTTACCCCGTATACAAATTGCAGAATCACATCAGTTACACATCCATTGATTTACATATTGCCATACTAGTGTCTGTTGTATTCTGCTGCCTTTCCTATCCTCTACTATCCCCCCTCCCCTCCCCTCCCCTCTTCTCTCTCTACCCCCTCTACTGTCATTCATTTCTCCCCCTTGTATTATTTTCCCCTTTCCCCTCACTTCCTCTTGTATGAAATTTTGTATAACCCTGAGGGTCTCCTTCCATTTCCATGCAATTTCCCTTCTCTCTCCCTTTCCCTCCCACCTCTCATCCCAGTTTAATGTTAATCTTCTTCTCATGCTCTTCGTCCCTACTCTGTTCTTAGTTACTCTCCTTATATCAAAGAAGACATTTGGCATTTGGCATTTGTTTTTTAGGGATTGGCTAGCTTCACTTAGCATAATCTGCTCTAATGCCATCCATTTCCCTGCAAATTGTATGATTTTGTCATTTTTTAATGCAGAGTAATACACCATTGTGTATAAATGCCACATTTTTTTTATCCATTCGTCTATTGAAGGGCATCTAGGTTGGTTCCACAGTCTTGCTATTGTGAATTGTGCTGCTATGAACATCGATGTAGCAGTATCCCTATAGTACGTTCTTTTAAGGTCTTCAGGGAATAGTCCAAGAAGGGGAATAGCTGGATCAAATGGTGGTTCCATTCCCAGCTTTCCCAGGAATCTCCATACTGCTTTCCAAATTGGCCACACCAATTTGCAGTCCCACCAGCAATGTACAAGTGTACCCTTTTCCCCACATCCTCGCCAGCACTTGTTGTTGTTTGACTTCATAATGGCTGCCAATCTTACTGGAGTGAGATGGTATCTTAGGGTGGTTTTGATTTGCATTTCTCTGACAGCTAGAGATGGTGAGCATTTTTTCATGTACTTGTTGATTGATTGTATGTCCTCCTCTGAGAAGTGTCTGTTCAGGTCCTTGGCCCATTTGTTGATTGGGTTATTTGTTATCTTATTGTCTAATTTTTTGAGTTCTTTGTATACTCTGGATATTAGGGCTCTATCTGAAGTGTGAGGAGTAAATATTTGTTCCCAGGATGTAGGCTCCCTATTTACCTCTCTTATTGTTTCTTTTGCTGAGAAAAAACTTTTTAGTTTGAGTAAGTCCCATTTGTTGATTCTAGTTATTAACTTTTGTGCTATGGGTGTCCTATTGAGGAATTTGGAGCCCGACCCCACCGAATATAGATCGTAGCCAACTTTTTCTTCTATCAGACACCGTGTCTCTGATTTGATATCAAGCTCCTTGATCCATTTTGAATTAACTTTTGTGCATGGCGAGAGAAAGGGATTCAGTTTCATTTTGTTGCATATGGATTTCCAGTTTTCCCAGCACCATTTGTTGAAGATGCTATCCTTCCTCCATTGCATGCTTTTAGCCCCTTTATCAAATATAAGATAGTTGTAGTTTTATGGATTGGTTTCTGTGTCCTCTATCTGGTCCACCCGCCTGTTTTGGTACCAGTACCATGCTGTTTTTGTTACTATTGCTCTGTAGTATAGTTTGAAGTCTGGTATCGCTATACCGCCTGATTCACACTTCCTGCTTAGCATTGTTTTTGCTATTCTGGGTCTTTTATTTTTCCATATGAATTTCATGATTGCTTTCTCTATTTCTACAAGAAATGCCGTTGGGATTTTGATTGGCATTGCATTAAACCTATAGAGAACTTTTGGTAATATCGCCATTTTGATGATGTTAGTTCTGCCTATCCATGAACAGGGTATACTTTTTCATCTTCTAAGATCTTCTTCTATTTCTCTCTTTAGGGTTCTGTAGTTTTCATTGTATAAGTCTTTCACCTCTTTTGTTAGGTTGATTCCCAAGTATTTTATTTTTTTTGAGGATAATGTGAATGGAGTGGTTGTCCTCATTTCCATTTCAGAGGATTTGTCGCTGATATACAGGAATGCCTTTGATTTATGCGTGTTGATTTTATAGCCTGCCACTTTGCTGAATTCATTTATTAGCTCTAATAGTTTCTTTGTAGACCCTTTTGGGTCTGCTAGGTATAGAATCATGTCACCTGCAAATAGTGATAATTTAAGTTCTTCTTTTCCTATTTTTATGCCTTTAATTTCTTTCGTATGTCTAATTGCTCTGGCCAGTGTTTCGAGAACTATGTTGAACAGAAGTGGTGAGAGAGGGCATCCCTGTCTTGTTCCAGATTTTAGAGGGAATGCCTTCAGTTTTTCTCCATTCAGAATGATGCTAGCCTGAGGCTTAGCATAGATTGCTTTTACAATATTGAGGTATGTTCCTGTTATCCCTAGTTTTTCTAGAGTTTTGAACATAAAGGGATTCTGTACTTTGTTGAATGCTTTTTCCGCATCTATCGAGATGATCATATGGTTCTTATTTTTAAGTCTATTGATGTGGTGAATAACATTTATTGATTTCCCGTATATTGAACCAGCCTTGCATCCCAGGGATGAATCCTACTTGATCATGGTGCACAATTTTTTTGATATGTTTTTGTATCCAATTCGCCAGAATTTTATTGAGGATTTTTGCATCTAGGTTCATTAGAGATATTGGTCTGTAGTTTTCTTTCTTTGAAGTGTCTTTGTCTGGTTTAGGAATCAGGGTGATGTTGGCCTCGTAGAATGAATTTGGAAGTTCTCCCTCCTTTTCTATTTCCTGAAGTAGCTTGAAAAGTATTGGTATTAGTTCCTCTTTAAAGGTTTTGTAAAACTCTGCTGTATACCCATCCAGTCCTGGGCTTTTCTTAGTTGGTAGTCTTTTGATGGTTTCTTCTATTTCCTCAATTGATATTGGTCTGTTTAGGTTGTCTATATCCTCCTGACTCAATCTGGGCAGATCATATGACTTAAGAAATTTATCGATGCCTTCACTATCTTCTAATTTATTGGAGTATAAGGATTCAAAATAATTTCTAAATATCTTCTGTATTTCTGAAGTGTCTGTTGTGATATTGACTTTTTCATCCCGTATGCTAGTAATTTGAGTTCTCTCTCTTCTTCTCTTCATTAGCATGGCTAAGGATCTGTCGATTTTATTTCTTTTTTCAAAGAACCAACTTTTAGTTTTGTCAATTTTTTCAATTGTTTCCTTTGTTTCGATTTCATTAATTTCAGCTCTGATTTTAATTATTTCTTGCCTTCTACTTCTTTTGCTGTTGTTTTGCTCTTCTTTTTCAAGGATTTTGAGATGAAGTATGAGATCATTTATTTGTTGGTTTTTTCTTTTTTTAAGGAATGAACTCCAAGCAATGAATTTTCCTCTTAGAACTGCTTTCAATGTGTCCCATAGATTCCGATATGTTTTGTCTGTGTTTTCATTTATCTCTAAGAATTTTTTAATTTCCTCCTTGATGTCTTCTATAACCCATTGATCATTCAGTAACCTATTGTTCATTCTCCAAGTGATGCATGATTTTTCCTTCTTTTATCGTTGATTTTCAGTTTCATTCCATTATGATCAGATAAGATGCATGGTATTATCTCTACTCCTTTATATTGTCTAAGAGTTGCCCTGTGACATAATATATGATCTATTTTTGAGAATTATCCATGTGCTGCTGAGAAAAAAGTGTAACTGCTTGATGTTGGGTGGTATATTCTATATATGTCAATTAAGTCTAGGTTATTAATTGTGTTATTGAGTTCTATAGTTTCCTTATTCAACTTTTGTTTGGAAGATCTGTCCAGTGGTGAGAGAGGTGTGTTGAAGTCTCCCATGATTATTATATGGTGGTCTATTAGACTCTTGAACTTGAGAAGAGTTTGTTTGATGAACATAGCTGCACCATTGTTTGGGGCATATATATTTATGATTGTTATGTCTTGTTGGTGTATGGTTCCCTTGAGCAGTATGTAGTGTCCCTCTTTATCCCTTTTGATTAACTTTGGCTTGAAATCTATTTTATTTGATATGAGTATGGACACTCCTGCTTGTTTCCGAAGTCCATATGAGTGATATGATTTTTCCCAACCTTTCACCTTCAGCCTATGTATGTCTTTTCCTATCAAATGCGTCTCCTGTAGGCAGCATATTGTTGGGTCTTGTTTTGTGATCCATTCTACTAGCCTGTGTCTCTTAATTGGTGAGTTTAAGCCATTAACATTTAGGGTTATTATTGAGATATGGGTTGTTCTTCCAGCCATATTTGTTTATTTCTGTTACTAAACATGGTTTGTTTTCCTCTTTGATTATTTCCCCCCCCCTTTACTGTCCTACCTCCCACTGTTGGTTTTCATTGTTATTTTCCATTTCCTCTTCCTGTAATGTTTTGCCGAGGATGTTTTGAAGAGATGGTTTTCTAGCTGCATATTCTTTTAACTTTTGTTTGTCTTGGAAGGTTTTAATTTCATCTTCCATCCTGAAGCTTAATTTCGCTGGATACACAATTCTTGGTTGGAACCCATTTTCTTTCAATGTTTGAAATATGTTATTCCAGGATCTTCTAGCTTTCAGAGTCTGTGTTGAAAGATCAGCTGTTATCCTGATTGGCTTACCCCTAAATGTAATCTGCTTCCTTTCTCTTGTAGCTTTTAAAATTCTCTCCTTATTCTGTATGTTGGGCATCTTCATTATAATGTGTCTAGGTGTGGATCTCTTATGATTTTGCACATTCGGCGTCCTGTAGGCTTCTAGGATTTGGGATTCTGTCTCATTCTTCAAGTCTGGGAAGTTTTCTCATATTATTTCATTGAATAGATTGCTCATTCCTTTGGTTTGAACCTCTATCCCTTCCTGTATCCCAATGACTCTTAAGTTTGGTCTCTTTATGTTATCCCATATTTCTTGGATGTTCTGCTCATGGTTTCTTAACAGTCTTGCTGAGCTGTCTATGTTCTTTTCAAGTTGAAATACTTTGTCTTCATTGTCTGATGTTCTATCTTCTAAGTGTTCTACTCTGCTGGTAGTATTCTCCATTGAGTTTTTAAGTTGGTTTATTGCTTCCTGCATTTCTAGGACTTCTGTTTGTTTGTTTTTTATAACCTCTATCTCCCTGTATAGTTGATCTTTTGCTTCTTGGATTTGTTTATGTAATTCATTGTTGAAGTGATCTTTCATTGTCTGATTTTGCTGTCTGATGTCTTCCTTGAGACTCCAGATCATCTGAAGCATGTATATCCTGAATTCTTTATCTGACATTCCATCTGCTGCAGATATTACCTCTTCTAACATTGAGTTGACCTGCATTGCTTGTGGTCCTTTCCTTCCTTGTCTCTTCATACTGTTCGCGTTTCTTTCTGCTTGGTGAAACTGTTGTGCTATTGAATTTTCCCCCTATATATTTATATTGCTCTTGTATAGTTGCAAAGTCTCCCTCGCAGGCGCAGGCGGCGGCTCTGCCCCTCCTCCAATTGGGGCAATGTGCCTACCATGCCGCAGGCCGCTGGGCCTGTTCTACTGGTCAGTAGCAGGTCCGCCTACCTTGCAGGCGCGGGCAGCGGATCTGCCCCTCTGGGGGCCGCTGGGCTTGTTCTGTCGGTGTTCACAGTTCTGCCTACTTTGCAGGCGCGGGCAGCGGCACTGCCCCTCTGCAGGCCACTGGGCCTGTTCTGCTGGTGGGTTGCAGGTTTGCCTACCTTGCAGGCGTGGGGGGGGGGCAGCTCTACCCTTCCGCAGGCCGCTGGGCCTGTTCTGTCTGTCGGTTGCAGGTGTGGCCTGTTCTGTTGGTGGTCGCAGGTCCGCCTACCTTGCAGGCGCGTGGGGAGGCTCTGCCCCTCCGCGGGATGCTGGGCCTGTTCGGCCGGGGGGTTGGAGGTCCGCTTACCTTGCAGGCGTGGGGGGAGGGGGTGGCTATGCCCCTCAGCAGGCCGCTGCACCTGTTCTGTTGGTGGTTACAGTTCCGCCTCCTAAACTGCCTTTTAAAAAGGCTTTTTGAATTCTTTTTTAAAAAAGAATTCACAGTATTTTAATCATCCATAGCTATAAGGACTGCCGGTTTAAGACAATTCATTACAAAAATGCAGTGAGCAATGTCTTCACCCAAATTCTCTAGAAAGCAGAATCTGGGTAAGATTTAAAATGCTAATATGTTATTTAGAAATTGCAAGCCCACAATGGTTTAAGCAAAGAGAAACAAGGAAAGATGTGAAGCTGATGCCAGCTTCCTGGCCACCAACTACCTCACAACAGTCTGTAGAGACACAGTAGGTCACTCAGCAGGAGTACTTCCTTGGCACAGGGACTTCTCTGTAATTGTCTACAAGAAATAACCCACTGTGGAGAGGTCCAGAGAAGGAGCAAAGGAGGAGTACATCTTTGCCCAGTCCCCTGCTGTCTCCAGTGACCCTTCATCTCTTGGTCTAGTGGGAACTGGCCATCCGGCCCCTCAGCAGCTGCTCAGGAGGCCAGATTTATGCCTTGAGTAGCACTGCATGCAAGTACGGAAATAAAGGTGTATTTTGTGCAGGGGGGACTCAGCATTTGTGTTGTAAATGCCAAACAGATCTAGGCCTTCAACTCAGACTCCAGAAAGGAAAGGAAGCAGCAAAGACAACATCATTGGAAGGAAGGTAGCTCCTTCAGAAGAAAATTTTCTCAAGTTTAGCTGAGAAGAGGTGTAAAGTCTGTGTCCAATACATATGTTGCTTGGTTTTGGAAATGACTGACCATTTTATTATATCAAATTTCACTAGCAACATTGATTTTCAAATTTCATGAATATGAAATACACATACACACAGAGACAGAGAAATTCACCAGGCTGTGGATATTATAACTCAGTGGTAGGGTGCTTGCCTAGCATGTGCAAGGTCTTAAGTTCAATCCCCACCACATCAAGAAAAAAAATAAGACTTAAATGAAATACTCATCACAACAGTAAACATTCAATTATCTATAGAGACTTTGTTTTATTCATCTGCTTTACTAACATCTGGCAAATATTCACATGCATATGAAACATACTCATATTACTGGCTCTACAAGCTTCACTCAATTCCTGGCACACAAAATATACCTCTACCCTTCACTATCCCACTCAGGAAAGCACACTGGGATGCACACAGATGAAGCTGATGGCATTAAAGAAACTGAACTCTGCTCTAGTTTTTTAAAATATACCATTTATAACTTCAGTTCTTTTGAGTTAAAAAAATATTAGTTATGATTTACCTCACAAATGATTATTATACTTTGTATATAAAAATGCTGATTAAAAACTACAATGAGGGGCTGGGGTTGTGGCTCAGTGGTAGAGCGCTTGCCTACTGTATGTGAGGCACGGGGTTCAATTCTCAGCATTACATATAAATAAATTAAATAAAACTTTAAAAAATTAAAAACCACAATGAGATATTAGATTATACCCATCGAGGTGGCTATTATCAAAAAAAGAAAGAAAGAAGGAAGGAAGGAAGAAAGGAGGGAGGGAGGGAGGGAGAAATGCTGCAGAGGATAGGGAGAAATTGGGACCCACATGCCTTGTCGGTGGGAATGTTAAATGGTACAGCCACTGCAGAAGACAGAATGGAAGTTATCATACAATTCAGCAATTCCACTTCTAGAGAGATACCCAAAAGAATTAAAAGCAGGGACTTAAACAAATATTTGTACAAACATGTTTATAGCAGCATTATTTACAATATCCAAAAGGTAGAAGCAACTCAAATGTCATCAGTAGATGAGTGTATTAACAAAATACTGTATATACATACAATGGAATATTATTCCATCTTAAAAGAAAAAAAAAACACTTACATAGGATACAACATGGATAACCCTTAAAGATATAATACTAAGAGAAATAAACCAGTCACAAAAGGACAAATATTATATGAGTCCATTTGTGTGAGACACCTGGAGTAGTGAAATACACAGAGACAGAAAGCAGAAGTTTCCAGGAACCTTCAGCTCCCACAGAGAAGTCCCAGGAAGAACAGATTGAGAACATGGGATTTAATTAGGGTTTGCATCTTGGGGCAGGTGACAGAAAACCCAACCTGCTCATAGTCTCAATACATAAGAGTTGAGGTTTTTTCCACATGAAATCCCCCAAATAGGCAGTTGCTAGCCTGGTTCTGAGGCACTGCAGTCCTCTGTCTTCCTGGGGATCACGTGGCAGAAACTGCTGCTCCAATTTTCTGGACAGGGTAGGAAAAACAAAGCCAAAGTATTTGTATAAGGAACCTTCCCAGAACTCTCAACAGGCTCCTGTTCACTTTTTATTGCAGAATAATGTCACAGGCCTCCCCATTGCAAAAGGATCTGGGAAAATTTAGCATTCCAAACTCCACAGCAAATGAAAGATTGATAAATGAAGCAATGTAGATCTCCTTCCAATTCCTGTTGCTGACCAACAATTCCCTTAGCCAGCTGGACTCAGGTCTTAATGGCTCATCCCTGTGTTGGGAGAGAGTAGTTCCCTGGGACCAACCCAAAGATCACACAAATAGAAATGCCACCCCCAAAAGACTAATCATGCCAAAGGAAGGGTATGGAAAAGTGCTCCAGATTGAAAGAATCAGAGTTGCCAGAGTTGATTGCAAAGGCCAATAAAATACGCAAACATACACACAAGCCCATCTCTGTCTCTGTCTCTCTCTGTCTGTCTCTCTCTCTCACACACACACACACGCACACACACACACACACACACACACGAAAATTCTTTTTAAAAATTATACTATTAACCTGATTCTCTTGTGGGTTAATGTTACATAGAATCAAATCACTTTCTTCATATAGCTCTCTGAAATAGTTGAGGAACAGCAGATTTCCTCCCCCTCCATTCTTTTTTTTTTTTTTTTTTTTTTTGCTGTATCTTTCAGCTAATAATAAAACTTTTAATTAATAATAATAAAAAATAACAAAGCAAATTTATTGAAGAAAGAATGGGACTACTCTAGTTTTTTTTTTTAATTATGATCCTACACATTATCATCATGAGGCAATAATTATTAGGAAGGACATCAAAGAGGAAAAAAAACTGGATAAAGAAAGAATCATGAATAATGAAAACTAATCTCTCCCATTTAATTTTCCCTACATCTGTCTAGATGAAATTACACCTACTAAATATTGACTTTGCTTCTAAGGACCTGAAGGCATGTGACATATTTTATTTGAAATAGATCACTACATTTAACCTTTGAGGAAGGATGGGGCTAGCACATCTCATTCAGTGACAGAGAAGAAAGTGATGCATAAAGAGGTGAGGTGATGAATCTGGGCTCAATTGTCACATAGTAATTGCATTATAGATCCCTCTGCCACCTATGGTGAGGCCTGGATGACGGAGTCTGTGCTTTGCAGTCAGCTTATTCCTACCCAAAGAGACACAGTTCTTCACCCAGGCCATTGTGAACCTGAATATATTCTCTTTTTCTCACAAATCTCTAACTTAAATTTCCTTCCATTATAATGCAGGGCACAACCCAGAGTGTATTAGCAACATCTGTGAATCTGTCTCCAGTAGAAATACCAGATGTTTTCACATCATGTCACACTGCGGCTTATTCTTGACCAAACCATTAACATATATTACTACTTCAAAATCACAGCAGCTATTAGTCCTACTATGTTGAGATAATTAAATTTCCAAAACCATGGTTTTTCTTTGTAATTCTATATACTTTATTTTATACATTCAAAAACTTTTTGACTTCATGGGCTGCATGGCACAAAATGACAACAAAAACAGATTACAAACCTCTTCATCATAGAGTGTCTCAACAACTGGGGCATCCATAGGAGCCTCCAAAGACTTTCTCTGGGATAAGAAAAGCACCTTGTTCTAGGTCTGCACTAGTGTTCAACCACAAAGCATCAGACCCATTGGTTGGGCTATGGTTACCCCATGATCCAACAACAACAACAAAAGAGACAAATCAAACCTCAAATCCCCACATGATGCCTTTCTCCTTCCAGGGGTCCCTCTAGAGGACCCCTTACTCTCACTCAGCACACATCACACACAGCCTGGATCAACACAGAGCAACCACAATTCCTCACACAGACACTACACTAATGCAAGAGTTCCCAGTCCACACTAGAACATGTGATCAGGGGGCGGTGAGGTTAAAAACAATCAATGTTTCCTCTTTAACTGTTTAAACACACTCTGGCTAGAGAGGAAACTTTGAGCATTTCTTCCATTACACAAATTAGCTGTCGCTTTTGATGTTTGCCTGTGGGCACAGAAAGGGTTCTGAATTCCAGCGCCTCTACTGTCTCCTGTGAGTGACATCGGGAGATAACCTCCCTGAGCTTTGGATTTTTTCCTGAATAACCCTAAAAAGTTTTTTTTAATTTATTCATGCACTCATTAATTAATAAGTACTTTTTGGATATGTGCTATGAGCTATCTCTAACATGGTCCTTAACAGAAAAAGAAGTGAACAGAACTCAGGAATCCCCAATATCAGGGCATGAGAACACTCTCAAGACAAAAATTCACTAGTGGTTCATAAACAGTGGGCCTGTTTTAAGTCTCAGAACTCAGTATAGGGCAGAATGGGTTTTCACAGCTGCACAGGGCAAGCAGAGAAGAAGGAGATTTAAGGATCCAGCAGATGGCATCAGAATCAGACACTTAAAGACAGACCCAGCCAGCATAGGAACATGGGATACGCAGAAGAGAAACAACTGTTAAAAAAATGAACCTCAAAGTCAGTCCATGAGAAAAAGGTATAGGGGCACTTAGTACATGGATAGAGAAGAACAGTTATGAACCTAGAGTCAAGAAAAACTCAAGTATGAAAAATAATTGAACAATGCTTATATTGATTACTATTGAAATAATCATTTGACTTTATTGGACTAAATAAAGTATATTCTTAGCATTAAAAAGAAGAAGAAACACTGTCTGTAATCCCAGCAGCTTGGGAGGCTAAAGCAGAAGGATCGTGAGTTCAAAGCTAGACTCAGTCACCATTAACATACATTGGAGAAAACCTCTTCAACAAATGGTGTTGGGAAAACTGGAAATCCACATGTAGCAAAATGAAATTGAACCCCTATCTCTCGCCCTGCACAAAACTCAACTCAAAGTGGATCAAGGACTTAGGTATTAGACCAGAGACCCTGCACTTATTAGAAGAAAAAGTAGGCCCAAATCT
Organism: Marmota flaviventris; assembly: GCF_047511675.1. Classification (NCBI taxonomy): domain Eukaryota; kingdom Metazoa; phylum Chordata; class Mammalia; order Rodentia; family Sciuridae; genus Marmota; species Marmota flaviventris. The sequence goes on from NC_092504.1 coordinate 66,042,733, forward strand.
CCATCATGTTGGCTTAGGAACCAAACTTCTCAACAAGACTCTTATTAAAGTGCAAGAACTAAAATCAAGAATCAATAAATGGGATGGTATCAAACAAAATCCTTCTTCTTAGCAAAGGAAATAAGCAAGAGTGTGAAGAGAGTGTCTACAGAATGGGAGAAAATCTTTACCATCTGCACTTCAGATGGAACATTAATCTCTAGGACTTATAAAGAACTCAAAAAACTTAACACCAAAAACCTAAATAACCCAATCAATAAATGGGCTAAGGAGCTGAACAGACATGTCACAGAAGAAGAAATACGATCCGTCAAAAGATATTCAAAAAATGTTCATCTCTAGCAATTAGAGAAACACAAATTAAAACTTCACTGAGATTTCATCTCACTCCAGTCACAATGGCAATTATCAAGAATACAAGGAACAATAGATGTTGGCGAGGCTGTGGGGAAAAGGTACACTCATTCATTCATTGCTGGTGGGACAGAAAATTGCTGCAAGCACTATGGAAAGCAGTATAGAGATTCCTCAGAAGACATGGAATGGAACCACCATTTGACCCAGCTCTCCTATCCCTCGGTTTATACCCAAAGTACTTAAAATCAGCATACTATAGTGATGTAGCCACATCAATATTTATAGCTGCTTAATTCACAAAAGCTAAGCTATGGAACCAACCTAGATGCCCTTCAATAGATGAATGAATAAAGACAATGTGGTGTATATATACACAATGGAATATTACTCAGTCATAAAGAAAAACGAAATTATAACATTTGCTGGTAAATAGATGGAACTGGAGAATATCATGCTAAGTGAAATCAGTCAATCCCAAAAAATCAAATGCAGAATGTTCTCTCTGATGTGCAGATGCTAAACACAATAAGGGGTTGGGGAAGAATGGAAGTACTTTGAATTAGACAAAAAGGAATAAAGGGAAGGGAGGGGGAATGGGAATAGGACTGACAACAGAATGAATCAGACATAACTCTCCTATATTGATATATAACTCCAAGAATGGGAAGTTATATTCCATGTATATATGATATGTCAAAATACATTCTACTGTCATGTTTAACTAAAAATAAAAATAAAAAAATTTTTTTAAAGCCAGTCTCAGTAACTTAATGAGGCCCTAAAGCAACTCAGGGAGACCCTGTCTCTTAAAAAAAAAAAAATGGCTAGGGATGAGACCCAGCGGCTAAATGCCCTTGGTTTGAAAACCTGGTACAAAAAAAGAAAAAGAAAAGAAGGGGAAGAGAAGGAAGAGGAGGAAGATTAGAGGTTTATATTATACCATTTGTCCAGCAGAAAGCAATACTCTGACCTCTAGGAACCAGAAGCAGGTTCTGGCTCTTGGGAGAAGGTCGGCAAAAACAAGGTCATGATGACAGGCTCCAGACAAGAAAAGAGGCTCATGATGCTCCCCCATCATCTGCTAGTCTCCCTACACTCAGCCAAGAGCTTTCCTGCCTTAGAAATAGCCAAGCACCAAAAGTTCCACTGGGTCAGGATTCACTAAGAAAATCAATTTTTCTTATTAAAGATTGAAAACTTTCAGAGACTTTTAGAGACTAACAGATGTTATCTAAGAATACAAACATGTCAGAGATAAATCTACTTCGAGAAGCAGTTTCTCCTACACAAAATTAGCACAAAAATTATGGGAAGTAAAAGAACTCATAATATCTAGACTTAAACAATTTGAAACATTTGCAAACCTAAATCATGAGTATACAACTCTTCCCAAGGTCACCCAATGTTCCCTGTCATAACAAACCAGTTTCCTCCTTCCAACATCAAAACTCCTTCCAAAATTTATCATGTCAAACAATTTCTTAACATTTTTATTGAAGTTTTTGCATGACAGGCCCAAATCAAAGAGGTCGTTTAAAGTTAGTAGGCTTTGTTTTCAAAGTGGAAAACATGATTAAAATATAAAAATATGAGCTGGGATTGTGGTTCAGTGGCAGAGCTCTCTCTCTCTTTCTTTCTCTCTCTCTCTCTCTCTCTCTATATATATATATGCTTTACTTTGTCATAAGAAACCCAACAACCTTAAAATGGTATGGCACTGAATTACAAAAAGAATGGAAGATAATATGCAGAAATTAACATATTTATATACATTCTGAGATTATGGTAGTTTTTATTTTTTCCAAGTTTTTCTTTAATGCTGTTATATCATTTTTCCAAGGATGAATAGATAGATGGATGGGGAGGGACTGGATGGGTAGATGAAGAAAGAGACAGATTCATTGATCAATTGATTGATTCTAGCACCATCCTTTCCTTGACTTATTCTGACTTAGAAAATTGACCTGATCTAGCCTTTGATTAACTATACCATGTGCTACTAATAATATAATTTAAAATATAGGTTTGCACAGGCCTTATTTGGCCACTTTTGTTTCTTTTCTCTTCTACAACTTGTCTACTGCTAAGGAGTTCCTCTGGCTTTTTTGTCTAAAGCACTTTAAAACAAAAATCGCTCTGAGTTTTTAGAGAAAAAATTCCAGAAAGTTTTATAATATCTTTTTTGCTCTTGGGACAACTGTACTAGAAATCACTAATGGAGCTCTGAGGGATCCTCTGGGATTCTAGAAGGCGCCTCCAGCTGACCATCACACCTGAGAGCCTTGGCACCAATACTGTATTTTCCTTTAAAAGCACAATTTGCCTTATGTTCAGGGAATGTAAACTTCTGTTTGATTAATACAACAGTCCCCAGAGCTTTCTCCTTCCAACATCAAGTTCAAGCTGCAGGTCAAAGATGTAATGAAATTCTAAGATCCCACACAAAATTTTCTATTTTTACTTTCAAAAATGAAAATGTTTCCATTTAACAACTGAACGGAAGTTGATTTAACCAGTAACTGCACTAGTAACTGGCAAACAATGAAATGACTACAGTAAAAGTAATTTTCCAATTTTAAAAATATCATCAAGGATATTAGGCAGTCATATCTGTTATAAGTTAAATAGTATCCCCCAAAATATGTTCCTTAACCCTCAGTACTTGTGAAGTGACCTCATTTGGAAACAACCTCTTTGAAAATGCAATCTAGTTAAAATGAGGTCATTAGCATAAGCCCTAACCCAGTATGACTGGTGTCTTGTAAGAAGAAAATTCAAAAACAATACATACAGAGAGCTCACCTAGTGGAAGTGCTGCATCTCAAACCAAGGAACGGGAAGGATTATCTGCATGCTGCCTGAAACTTGAAAAATACAAATAAGGATTCTGCTATTGCTTTCAAAATGGGCAGGATGTTACTGACACCTTGATTTCAGACTTCTAGCCTCTGGAATTGTGACACAATAAATTTCTGTTACACTGAGCCACCCAGTTGGTGGTACATTGTTACAGCAGCTGTAGGAAACTAATACAACATTTCTACCACTCATTGGTAATTTTCCTATTTATGTGAGATTCTTAGTAGACTATCTCTGAAAATATCTAGTCCATTAAACTACTGTGATTGGAGTGATGAACACTCTCATACAATATAAGCATTGAATAAATTTAGTATTTAATGTGTATGACAAATGATCCATCTTGCTAGGGTGGCCAGATAAAATACAGATTGCCTCATTAAATTTGAATTTCAGATAAACAAAGGACAATTATATAGTACCAGAGTGCCCCAAATAGTGCATAGACACAGTTACCTAAAATAATTCATAGTTTTTCTGAAATTCAAATTTAATTGAGTATCCCACACTTTTATTTGTTGAATTTGGCAACCCTACCTCCTACCTCATACAATGCAAGGCCTGCTTCAGTTATTTGCTGTTTGTTTCTAGTCCTGGAGCCACAAGACAAGCCAACACATTTTAGATACTGCACAGCCTGTTCTTCCTCTTCAGTTCAAGGGCTCCAGTTTAATTTGTGGACACTGTTAACAATTACACATGGATGCTGGTTGCTGCAGGAGTTTGCTTTGGGTAAGCACCATGACTTTTATAAAATGCTACACAATCAATAAACAGAAATTAGAACCATCAATTCTAGGTGTAAAGATGTAATCAGCTTTCAGGGGCATTTTAATTCCTTATTTCAATGTTGTAGCAGCAGAAGAATATAAGAACAAAAGGATTTTTTTCCCTTCTTATCACCATGAAATTAATTATTTTTTATAAAAATGCAATATATCCCATCACAGATAATGCTGTTATTTGGAGACTTTGTAATCTGCTATTTCAATCTTGTTCTTATTCTCCCTGGACCATTGCTCCTTCGTCTGTAAAATGAAGAAGGTAGAAGTCACAATTCCAAGGCCCTCATCAAGAGTCTAGAGTCAGTCGCAGGCTTCATCAGCCTCTCTCTCCTTCTCTACTCTCCTGTGTCTCCCCCTACCGGTGACCCTACCTCCTAGGGCTGGCAAATGTCTTGCCAAGCATAAAAGAAGCCATGGGAGAAACTATTACTAAATTTGATTGTATACATCAAAAGACGGTATAAACAATATTAATAGACAAATAACACACTGGAAAAAAACCTGCATTGTACAATATAAAAAAAAATCTAACATGTCAATAAAAATGTGGATTAAGAAAATAATAAGCAATCAACATACTTAACACACACACAAAGAGAATAAACTTGTGAAAATGTTTCTTCTATTAGTGATGAAAGAAATAATAATTTTTAAAAAACAGTATCTTTCTATCAAATTGACAAAATTCATTTAAGGAAATAATAACCCAGCATTAGAAAAGTACACTCTCACATGGGCACAGTGGTGCACACCTGAAATCCCAGCAACTTGGGGTCTGAGGCAGGAGGATCACAAGTTCTAGGCCAGCCTCAGCAACTCAGCAAGGCCCTAAGCAACTTAGTGAGATCCTTTCTCAAAATAAAAAATAAAAAGGGATGGGGATGTAGCTTAATGGTACTGGGTTTAATCATCAGTACCAAAAAAACATAAAAGAAAACAAAACAGTGCACTCTTATACACTGCTGGTGACTATGTAAGGTAATACAATCCTTTTAGAAACTGATTTACTAGTTCATATCAAAGGCATATCAAAGGTCTTAAAATCTACAAACATTTTGATTTAGCAATTACACTTTCAGGAATTTATCAAATGTTAGGCTTAAGACCTCATTCACTATGTCATTGGTGATCACAATAATTAAAAAAACAATCAAATTTAGGTTTGATTCAATGAATTGTGAAACAACTCTATGGTAGAATACTATCAAGTTATTAAAAAGTATGTGGTTGTGTACTTAACAACATAAAATGTTCACAATGTCTTAAAATCATTTTAACATAGCTTACCAACAGAATAATCCAATTGTTCTAAAAGAAAATGTATGTATATAAACATATAGCCCTATGTTGTAATTTTAAAAGGGTATTAAAAATAAAACAACGAATAGTAATTATTTCTGGGTAATAAAATTACGAGATTTCTCCCTACTGCTTTCAAGTTTTCTACAATAAGCATTAATTTTTATGTTAAGGGGGAAAAAACAATATTATACTTTTTTATTCACCTCTCCAGTCTTAAAACCTGCCCTTCACTGGTTATCATGTGTCAATCTAAAGCAGGCCTAATAACTTGCTGGTTTGTAAAATAATGCTTTAACCTAGTACTTTAGCTTGGATCTTAAACACCCCTCAAAGGCCCATATGCTGCAAAGGCTATGTTGCCAGCCCATAGCATTATTGGGAGCTGGTAGAACTTTTAGGAGGTGGGGACTAGTGGAAGGAAGTTAGGTCATTGGTCGAATGCCTATTGAAATTTCAAGTCATTTCCTTTCTCTTTCACTTCCCAGCCATCATAAGTTGATAAGACTCTCTACCATATGCTTCAGCCATGATGTACTATGCTGCCCCAGGCTCAAAGCAATACGGTCAAGTTACCATGGATTGAAGCCTCTGAAACCATGAGTCAAAATTAACCTTTCCTCCTTAGAAGTTGATCATCTCAGGTATTTTGTCACAGCAATGTAAAGCTGACTGATCTACCTATTAGAATGCTTAGCTACAAAAAACATAAATTCCATTTTAGACTAAATCAAGACAAAAAGGGAATTATAAAAATTGGGGTCACATAAGAATATGTAAGACCTAACAATAAATAATGTTACTGGAGTCACAGGCAATAACAACTTCCAAAATTGAACAGAAGGTTTGCTCTGAAAAAAAGTGTACAATAGACATCCAGCATGCCAATTAAAGCACAGATACAGATGTCTTTTGCAGGCCATTGAATAATTTCTCTGGTAAATTTCCAGTCTGTCTTAGATTTGGTTCCCAAATAGACTCTGAGGTGGGGAGAACTGTCCATGTACAAGAGAACCACTGTTCTCAGGTGACCCTTCACCTCTATTTAATATAAAGTATGTAGATGTGGTTAACTTTATAATGTAGTGTTTAGATTACAGTATATTAAGTTAGGGTTCTGACTGAATTTAAAATATCACTTGGAAACAAATATGAAAGTAAGTATCGTAAACAAAGGACAGTGATGGATACAGTTCTGTAAACTTGGTCCAAAAGGAAAGAAGGAGACAAAAACATCCCCAGAAGTGGATACACTTACTGATAAGATGTCAGGTCTCCCTTTCCTGGGGAGGAAGTGTGTTTCCATGGAATGAGCTGCTTAGGCAGGGAGATGTTATTACTGTTGTTGAAATGTTAAATACAGGTAAAAGTATCTAAACAAATGCTAACCATGTAACATTCCAGCAAATGAATAAACCACAACTTACTGTCTAATGTATAACGTACAATATGATCCCCAGCCTTTTAGGTCATCATTGAAATTATTTCTAGTTCTTGCCATCACAAGTTATGTTGTGATACCACTTCCCAAGTTTTGCAATTTTTAAAATAGAGTCTCAGAATTGGAATCTGAAGACTTGTTTCTTATTTCCTCAGCCTTTTTTCTTTTAGGTTTTGGCCAACCAAAACCTCTAGGGTTAGGAAACTGACCACTGATGGCATACTAGCCACCAATGTTCCTGAAAACTCAGTGGTTCACAGGAGACTACCCTGCCTCTCCATGCTGAAATCTTCCTGCTCAGAAGAAGGGAAGAGAGAAGAAAGGAACTCCTTCTCACAGAGCTTCTATTCTTATTTACTCACTCAACATACTTTTAAGGGAAACTAATGAAACCCTTGATCCTGGACCAGTTCCTAATTTTTTAAAAATACAGAGATGGTGGTGCATGCCTGTAATCCCAGACTTGGAAGGTCAAGGTAGAGGATCAGAAGTTCAAGGTCAGCCTCAGCAATTTAGGGAGACCCAATAAGGCAAAAAGAAAACAATGTACAGAGATAAAAAGTGGTCAATTTCTGAGGTCTCTTTATGTTTAAAAGGCTGTGAATCTATAACTTAAAGCATACGAAATCAAATCAAAATGGATTATATGAAAGAAAGCTCTGCTGTGAGAAAAAAAATCAGAGGAAGGAAAAGACCAAACCCAGAAGTATTAGTTCAGTCCTTTCCCTTTAATGTTTCTTCCGATGCCACTAAACATCTGAGCAGGGTCCAGAGAGAACCAGCACTTTCACAGACCCAAACATGGCCCTATCCCATCAGCCACCTCTCCCCACAAGCCTGTTGTACCTTGCTCACTATATCAATTCCAAACCTCTATGGATTGACCCTGTTATAGGACCCACCTGGGATCCTGACGCAGCTCTGCATCATGCCTTTGAAATCCCAGATTTCCCAGTGGCAAAGATGGGTGGTGATGGATGTTTATGACTCCAGAGGACCACTGTGAAGATTAATGACTTATGTTTTGCAAAGTGTTTTTAAATCCCCAGATGAGAGCTGCTCATACAGCTGGCTGCTGCACCATTAGCATTTGTTTGCTTCAAATTGGTTATTCCCACCATATTTCAAGACCCCCCAAAAGACCCAGATTAAAGGCAATGCCCAGGAGCCCACTGATGGATTTTAGATTGCTCTTCCCCAGAGACTGATGAGCTGACAGAGATAGAACACTCCTATTCAGCACCTCCCTTTCAGAAACACATTGTATCCTTACTTTCAGATGTGCAATCAAGAGCATAAAAGTCACATTTGAACTGACATCTGATGTCTCCCTTGAGGCCATGCTGCAGACTGCCACTACACTGTTATGTTTTTGGAACATTTCCAGGCTAATAATAGCAAAATGATTTCTTATGGGACCATCAGAGGAGGAAAGATTGAGTGGAGATTTATCTTGCTATTTAGAAAAATAATTAGTAAATAAGTTTGAGTGATAATCTCAGAAAATCCAAACTGGTTTAATATGTGTGACTTCTAATCATCTCTAAATTGATTAGAAACTATACTTACAATTTGATTATCCTTAGAAAAACTGGAACAAAGCCCAGTTTTGGAATTTTATATTGTCATCTATTTCAAGACTTATTTTTTTGGACTGGTTGGTAATTTGAGGCACTTACTCTTTTAAAGAAAAATAAATCACATTGGTCCAATAAAGAGAAAATAAGATTATTATGTTGCTTTTTCCCCTATAAGTCATTTTCCCTGGACTTTCAAGTTTTGTTAAAGAATACCAAATGAAAAAAAAAAAGAAAACCAAATGCATATTATAACCTATAATTATGTAACCCATATTTATAATTATATAACCCATGCACAACTCTAAAAATTTTCCATAGTCCCACTAGGACAGATTGGGAAGGCAACCTTGAATGGGTACAAGTACAGTAATACTACTTTTGGAAAGTAATAGTTTCTGGAGACAGAGATTTCACAAAACTGGAGTAAATCCTTGCCCGACTGAAAAATTTGACTTTAAATGAATACCCAGTAGGGATGCATGAGATAGTAACATAAAAAGTCAATTAGAGGAAATAGTCCCTTCATCAAGATTTATTTTAAGTTTCAATTTTCTTCATATTTGGTTAAGGTCAAGTGGCTTGATGAACAACAATAAGTTCTATAGAATTTGGCTCCAGGTATTCTCAAAACTCCTCTTTTTTTCTTTTTTCTTTTTTTTTTTTTTGTTTATTTGTTTTTTGTTTTGTTTTCCTTTTTGGTAATAGGGATTGAACCAGGGGTGCTTAACCACTGAGCCACATTCCCAATCATTTTTTTTTTAATTTTTTATTTTGTGACAGGGTCTCACTAAGTTGCTTAGGACCTTGCTAAGTTGCTGAGCCTGGCCTCAAAGTGGTGATCCTCCTGCCTCAGCCTCCTGGGCCACTGGAATTACAGATGAACACTAATATACCTGGTTTAAGGCACCTCCCTTGAGTCTGTATTGAGAAAGAAAAAGACAAACACTTGAAGGCCACCTTTTGGCAACATCTCCTTATCTTCTTAAATAAATTGCACATGTAACTAGAAATAATACTGAATGGCTTGACCTTGATATTAAAAGAATATCCTTCTTTTAGTCAGCTAAAAAGAAATTTTATGCCACTTAGTGACAGTCATCATTTACCATTCAGAAGTCACATTCACCAAGAGACAGGGTGCAAAGAATGAAGGACAAAGTTGCAATTGCTGCAATCTCTGTTTGTTCCTACTCCCAGTTAAGATACTGGTTCATAAAACAGGTAGGTGACACAGAAATGACAGAAGGGACCAGATAATCCAGGAGGTACATAGCTTTGACAGCTAAAAATTTAGTTGCTACTAGCCTAAAAGTTCTGGAAAACAGCCAAGTAACCAATAATAATAATTATCACTGCATCTTGAGTGTCTACTATATGACAAGCACCTTGCAAACATTATTATTGATATTTACAACTCCACGAGATCAGAATGATTGTCCCATTTTGCAAATGATAAAATCAAAGGCAAGAAATTAAGTAACTTGTTCAAATACATGTAGTTCGTGCGATAAAGAAAACAGATAATTTAAACAGTCAGGCTGATCTCCTAGTCCATGTGGCAGGTCTCCTCATAGACCCAGTCAACCTGCAGTGTGGGACAGCAAACACCTTTCCATTATATACCTCTTAAGTACTTCCATCTGTACTATGTATACAGTTCTTAGAAACAAAAGGAGAGAAATCATCTAAAATGTGGCTATATTATACACAGTACAGCTCAAGACCTATAATCTAAGAAATCATTTTTATGTCATTTTTGAGATACAATATTCAACCTGCATGATATAATGTAGATTACAACATATTGGAATTTTTGGTGCACTTCAGTAGTTCATAACAACTACAAGAAGGAGACCTTTAAATCATTCCAGAAAATAGGATGTGTTTGAATAGCTATGAGATAGAGTTCCTACTTGCAAAATACTTTCACACTGAGGGAACAAGGCATAAAAGAATTAAATATCAAATAGCGGACTGAAGTTGTGACTCAGCGGTAGAGTACTAGCCTAGCATGTGCAAGGCCCTGGGTTTGATCTTCAGCACCACATACAAATAAATAAATAAAATAAAGGTATTGTGTTCAACTACAAGAAAAAAATAAATATTAAAAAAATATATCAAATAGCATATGAGTAGGTAAAAATATATCTGTGTCAGATGTTTTTGACTGCACTTAATTTAAAAGCAAATTAAATGTAGCCAATTGACATAAAAGCCAATTAAACTAAAGTGTTGGATTTCTAATTCTGGCAACATGGATGACTAAGTGCTGTGACTAATCCTTCTACTGTAAACAATTTTAAAAAAGAAATTTAATGAATTACTTTTAGTCTTTTAAGTTAAAGACAGAGTATTCCAGTTAATAATAAATACTCTGAGGGCACTGGATGAAATGGCACCCATAGAGGAACTTTAAGGGATTTGGTGGAACACTGTAAACTTGAGCTGTGAAGTTATCAAGGTCTCATAGGCCACAAGGGATAGGAATCAAAGTCATTCCAAGACATGAGGAACATATAAGATGTGCCCACATAAAGAAGAAGTGGCCTTATCCAAGAAAGAGACTGAACTCCTCAGAACCCTGAGCCTGTAGAATGGGAGTGAGGTGTGGATCTCTAAAAGGAAAATGGTCTGTTTCAATCTTGTGCCAAGTAAAAGAATAAAATGTTAACCCTGAGGATTTTGTATTCACCACTTGGCCCTCACAGCAGCCCAAATTCCTACTGGTTGTTCTAAAAAATCCAAGAGCACTCAGAATTGAAAATAGACCCAAGCTGGTGGTACCCACAATTATCTGATACAAAAGTAAATCAACTGAAATAACCTACCTTTAACCCAAGCTACAAAGATTCATTACAGATAAGTTCCAAGAAACATGAGTTGAATACACAAACAAAACAGACACAGAACACACATGAATACAACATACCATGTTACAAAAAGAGGCAGAAATAGCAATCAGCAGAATGAGACCTACAAGACTTCAGATACTGTGAACACTGATGCATCTTATCATAAGCATAGTATAGTATAGAATTAAGAATAAATAAATTCCAGCCAAGTGCAGTGACCCACGCCTGTAATCCCAGCAGCTTGGGAGGCTGATGCAGGAGGATAGAGAATTCAAAGCCAGCCTCAGCAATAAGAATAAATGAATTCCAATTAACAAGTGAATTACAACTCCAAACAGAATACCTGGAATATAGCCTTTGATTCACCTCTTTAAAAGCCCCCTACTCTCCCTGATGGGCAAAATCATAGACTCTGGGACAGGAGTCCCCTGTGTTTCTCCTTTGCTAACAAAGCAATAAAACTTTTTAAATGAGGCATTGAAAATATAAGTGAAGAACAAGACACTATAAAAATCTCCAAGATTTGAAAAAATTCATCACAATTGACAAAAAAATCAGTGAAGTGGAAGATTAATCTGAAAAAACAAATTACCAAAATAGAAAATAGCATCAAAAAGATGGAAATTTGAATAAAGTTAAGTGTCATGGAAGAGAGACTTAAAAGGACTAATAATATACATCTTTTAGGACTTTTTATTTGTTTTGTTCTAAGGGAGAGGAGAGAGAACACACAAGGCAATATTTAAACACCAATTAGAGATGGTATTAAATTACAAACAGGATGCATAAAACATAGCTAAGCAAGTTATACTGAAACTATAAAACATCAGTGAAAACAACTTTTTTCTAAACACACCCACAGAAGAAAGGCAGATTATCTATCTGCAAAAAACAATCTGACTGTGAGCTGAAGGTACAATAGCAATAATGTGGACAAGAAGACCAGGTTGATGAACAAAGGGAATGCAAATACATGCTTACATATAAGCAAATGGAGATTATATGCACATTATACAAATAAATGCCTTTTGTGCCTAATACATACCTAGCGATGTATACAAACTTGAGGAGACTTAAAGCAGTAAAACATACATTGTTTTAACTCCTTATGTTGTCTAAAGGAAAGTAAAGATATTAACCTATTTTTTACTTTGGTGACTTAACTATACTTATTTATAAATGTTATGGGATGAATTGTGCCCCAAAAAGTATATGTTCAAACTCCTAACCCCTGATACCTGTGAATGTCACTTTATTTGGAAATAGAGTCTTTGCAGATACAATGAAGTTAAAATGAAGTCATACTGAACCAGGGGAGACCCTAATCCATTCAGATACACAGTCAAAGAGAGAACATCATTTTACTATGGAGGCACAGACTGGAGGACTATATCTACAAGTCATCTCATTTTACTATGAATCTAACAAAACCATTCCAAAACTTGTCAAGGGCAGATGAGGAAAGAAATAATAGTACAATACTCTCAGGAATACAGATGCAAATGTCCTAAAGAAAATAGTAGCAAACAATAGAACAATGCAGAAAAAAAGAAAATATATCATAGACAGGTCAGTTTTACCCTAGAAGTGAAATGCTGATTTAACATTAGAAAATTAAAAATATAATTCACCTCATTAAAGATTAATGGAAGGAATTATATGATCATTTCAATAGATGCAGGAAAAAGGTACTTGATGAAACTCATAGTATAAACTCTTTTAAAAAAATATATTTTTAGTTGTAGATGGACAGAATGCCTTTATTTTGTTTATTTAGTTTTATGTGGTGCTGGGGATCAACCCAGGGCTTCACACATGCTAAGTAAGTGCTCTATCACTGAGCTACAACCTCAGCCCATAGAATTAACTCTTAGCAAGTCAGAAATTTTTAACAGTACAGGATACCCGTAGAAATCTGTAGCACATTACTTTTAATAGTAGAACACTAAAAACTTTCACTCTAAAAAACAAGACAAGAGGGGCTGGGATTGTGGCTCAGCGGTAGAGTGCTCTCCTAGCATGGGCAGGACCTGGATTCGATCCTCAGCACCACATAAAAATAAAGGCATTGTGTTGTGTCCATCTACGCCTAAAAAAAATAAATATTTTTTTAAAAAAACAAGACAAGAGTATTGGCTATATCCACTCTTATGAAAAATTGGTTGGATATCTAATCAGGGTAGTAAATCTAGAAAAACAAAGAAAGTGCTTAATAATCAAAAGGAAGTAACAAAGTCCTATTTACAAATGATGTGATTGTCTATGTAAAAATAATCTACATAATTAATAAGAGAGTGTAGCAGGATTGAACAACAAAGTCACTATTGCATTTCCATTCACTGTCAACAAGTAGATGGAAAATATTTAAGAAGTAAATACATGTATAATAGCACCAAAACAAAAAAGTCCCTAATAATAAACCTATTAGAAGATGTGTAATACCTTTGTGGAGAAAATAAAACTTAATTTTCAAAAGATGGCTAAAAATAATATTCATGGATTAGAAAATGTAATATCACAAAAATGTTAATGGTCATGAAATCAATCCATGGATACAATATAATTCTAATCAAATTCCCAATGGATAATCTATTTTTAGAACTTAAACTGATTCTAAATAATCTGATATATGGTAGGGGGGTATGGGATGAATGGAGGAACTTTGATTGGGCAAAGGGGAGACAGGGGAGGGTAGGGGGCATGAGGGCATGAGATGGACATGATTACCCTAGGTGCATGCATGACTGCATATATGGTGCAACCCTACATCGTGTACAACCAGAGAAATAAAAAGTTGTGCTCCATTTGTGTACAACGAATCAAAAGCATTCTGCTATCATATATAACTAATTAAAATAAATAAATAAATTTTAAAATTTGGTATAAGGCTTTAGGATACTGCTATTGATGTAAGGATAAAGAGATATTCCACATAAAACAACCTGCTATGATGAAGCTGATATTATAGATCAATGGGATAAGCTTGCCAATAAATATTCCTAGGATAATTGGCTAACCATACTTTTAAATGTAATAATAAATTGGTCCTCCTGTCTCATATAAATTGCAGTTAGATGACATATTTAACTATGAAAAGCAAAACTTTAAAACAATTAAAGACAATCTGAACTCAAAGTAGATAAGGAGTTCTTTAATAAGGCACAAAAGGCAGAGCTATAAAGAACAGGAATGATAAATCTAAATAATTTAAAATTTTAAATTCTATTCAACACAAGACAAAATAAAATGAGTCAAAAATCAAGTTTAAACTAAGACATAAGTTTATATGTCTTAGTTTAAACAAATCAAGTTTATATGTCTTAGTTTAAACTTGATTTGTTTAAACTAAAACATATATGTAGCCCATATAACTATGAAATTATTTGCATCTAAATCATGTAATAAAAATCAATAAGTAAAATTCACATAAGCCAAGAGGAAAAACAACATGATTCAAAAAAGTCAGATAACTACAGAGAAGGTAGTCTAACGGCTAAAAAATATATAAAAATATGCTCTCATCATTAATAATCAAATACATTCAAGTTAAAATCCCAGTGAGATATTTCACAACAACCTTACTGTCAAAATGTTAAAAGATATCTAGGATTCTCCAGGATGTGGAACAAGAGAACACTTACTTTCTGTGGGAAAAAATATAAGCAAAAATAACCCCACTGCAACTCACCTTTATCTAGCAGGATCAGAAAGTGCCTTCAAATAGCCTAGCAATTCCATTCTTACAGAAGGCTTCCTTGTTCTGAACTGGAGTTGATTGGGTTGAGGCTCCAAGGCTCTGTCTACCTAGACCTGGCCCAGCCATAAGGGCCAGAGGAATCAAATACCTACAAACCCCTGTAACCCATTTGTGGCTCAACACTGTGTAAAGCACACCACTAGAGAATGGCTGCCCTGAAGAAATACTCTCACATTTTCTCCATAGGAAGTAATAGAGTAATACTGGTAGTGTTCTTGCTCTTGCCTAGCAGGAGCAAGGACCTGGGTCTGAGCCCCAGCACAGAGGAAAGAAAAGAAAAGAGAAAGAGGGAGAGGGAGAGAAAGAAAGGGAAAAAAAAACTCCCATTACCAGTCATAAGGTGTAATACTCTACAGCAGTGAAAGTAAATAAAGTACAACAATAAAAACATAAATAGATCTAAGGAACATAATGCTAAAGAAAAATAAGTTAATAAAGCACACATACAATATGATTTCTTTTTTTGGGCGGGGGGAGGGATGGGTACTGAGGATTGAACTCAGGGGCACTCGACCACTGAGCCACATTCCCAGCCCTATTTTGTATTTTATTTTATTTACAGATAGGGTTTCACTGAGTTGCTTAGCACTTTGCCTTTGCTGAGGCTGGCTTTGAACTCTTGATCCTCCTACCTCAGCCTCCTGAGCCACTGGGATTACAGACATGTGCCACCACGCCTGGCTGATTTCATTTCTATAAAACTGAAATGAGGCAAAACTAACACACTTTTAAGGATGCAAACACATGGTTAAAAACTATTTCAAAAAATATAGAGAATGACATACCCAAAATTCAGAGGGAAGGAAAGATTATTGGGGGTGTGGGGGTTGGAGAGGCACCCTCATTACCTTTAATACCTTCAGTACCCATTAATGCCTATGGGAGACCTAAGGTAATCGTTACACTATGTTCTTATACTGAACTTCGTGTGAATGGGTGTTCATATATTGTTATTCTCTATATTTCATAAATTTATGATATTCAAACTTACTACAGACTATCTGTAAAACTCAACAAAATATTTTATGATATCTCTGCAAAGAAGCTCAGGCTTAGGCTGGTTCCAAGTTAATTCTTTAGGGTACAATGACATCATCAAGGATCCTTTCCATTCTTCTGCTTGTTCTGCAATCCTTAATGTTTCTACATGTTCATCCTCCTGCTCACAAGATGAATACAGAATTTCCAGGTGTTACATAAAGATAGGAATACATGCAACAAAGGAGGATCTCCATTCATGCATTTGTTTTTCTAGTGAGACATCCCTCCTATAGCCGCCCTCCAGAAGACTTCCCTCAAACTCCATTGGCCAGTGGGGTACACGTCCATATACCTAAGGAGGGACATGGATCATCATGACTAGTTTAGATCAGTGATTTTCAAAGTTTAGTCACTAGATCATCAGTGTAAGTATTGTCTCAAAATGTCATCAAAATGCCCCACCCCAGATTGAATCAGATATTCTGGGGAGGAGGTTCAGCAATCTGTGGTTTAACAGACCCTCCTGATGCACGTGCTTAAGTTTGAAAATCTTGCCTTAAGTTTAGACCAATTCTGATGGGACCTCATAGGCTAGAGACATGATCACCTTTCTGAGAACAATGTGTAAAGTGAACATCCAAACAAATTGGGACTCTGACTGCAAGAAAAATGTCTACTAGAGTCCCTCTGAAGAACTCTTCAGGGGATCAAGAAGGCTTAGTGTCTTCCCAGAAAGTAAGATGTGACTCAGTTCAGCAACTTGGGAGAGTTTCATAAGATCAGAAGGGCTTTTCAAAAAATTGGAAATAAAATGAGGAAAAACGAGAGTCACTACAGTTTCTTTAGCCCAAAGCCACTTAACTGATTAGGATTCATTTGTTGCAGATGAAGTTAAAAATTCATTTTCTCAAACACCAATCTAGTAAATATGAAAACCCCCACTCCTTCAGCTTCAATTACAAATATGCCTAAAGGAGAACAGTAATTTTAAAGTACCTCAATGTGAAAAAGCAACTAATTCCCTTGAAGTTATTTTTCATATTTGGATTAATTGGACTCAATATTTCCAACATCATAGTTCCTCTGAATACCTCAATTATGATCACTTCTCAAATGCAAATTTTTTAAGTTTGTCTTTTCCTATATATTTTTATAACAATAATATCTGGGATCATATTTTTAACTATTGCTCTGGAGTTTTTCAAGGTAAACAAGAAACGAATGCCAAAGGATGGTAAATAAATAAGTTAAAGACAAGTAACAGATTAGGGAGAATATTTGCAACATGTAGAATAGAAAAAGGTTATATTAATAAATATAAAAAGAGCTTTTACCAATAAAAAAGAAAAAGAAACCAATTAAATAAAACAATAATCAAAAGTCAGTCATTCACTCATTTGATTAATTTTTCTTAATTCAGTATCATTTGCATTTTGGCTCTACCCTTCTGAGTGGTATGACCTGAAACAGTTTGTTTAACCTCAATGACTCAGTTTTCCTACCAGCCATAAGCAAAAATACTATTATATGGGGTCTTTGGAAGTATCAAAAGAGTAAATATATGTAAAGCACAAGAAAGCTCACAAAATACTAGCTATTATATTATTATCTTACACATTAGGAGACAGGTACTCTACACAAGGCACTAACAATTCTCAAAAGAAGAAAAATAAATGTCAAAAGTACGAAAAGATGCACTAACAATCCTCAAAAGAAGAAAAATAAATGTCAAAAGTACTAAAAGATGATTACTTTCAAAGATATGGACAGATGTATAGGTTTTTAAAAATTCCTATTTTTGTCAGTATACATTGAGGACAAAGATTGTGGAACAGAAGGGTAATATCAACTTGCAATGCACACACCATTTGATAGCAAGATTCCAATACTATAAATTTACCCAAATGTACTCACAAAAGCATGAAAATTTCATTACCATATTTTTATAATTGAAAAAATTTGGAAATATTCTAAATATCCACATAAAAGAAATCTGGTAGAACATTTAAAAGAATAAGATAGGTGAGTCCATAATGATGTGAAGACTTCTTTAAGATATAATAAAAGTTTTTCAAAAGAGTATAATATGATCCTTTTGTGACCATCAACAGAATTTACATATATACTGCATATGCATGAAAACTTTCTGGAAGAATAACTGATCACTTTGGGAAGAAGAACTAAAGATCATGAATGGAAGAAAGGAAGTTTTATTTTAATTTTTCCTTTTTTATAATATAGGAATTTTTCTATGGGTAAGTATTCTTTTTAATTTGGGAGATTGTGGATTGTATTTTTTCCCTTCTTTGTTACTTTTTTTTCAGTACTTTTTTTAAAACCTAATTTAAAAAAAAAGAATATTATTTCACAGTTTCTGAAGGTCAGAAATCCAAGAGCATGAGCTGGGGATGTTACCCAGTAGTACAGAATTTTCCTAGTATGCCTGAGGTCCTGAGTTCATACCCAGCATCTCTCTCTCTCTCTCTCTCTCTCTCTCTCTCTCTCTCTCTCACACACACACACACACACACACACACACAGAAGGAGAGGTTAGGGATACAGGATCCATCTGTATGTGCACTCATGATTCTGTCAGCCAGAGGACTCAGTTCTTTACTATATGTGTTAGAAAGTTTTGTTTCTAAGACCAAACTAACTCTAAGAGGAGGAAAAGTTTATTTTGGCTCACAGTTTTAGAGGTTCAATCCATGGTTGGCTGAGTCCATTGCTTTGGACCCAAGATGAGGCAGAATATCATAGCACAAGGGAAGAGAGGAATGCTGCTCACCTCACAGTGGTGAGGAACAGAGAGAGGGGGAGAAGAGCTCAGGCAGATGAGCCCTTCCAAGTCATGCCCATTGACCCACCTCCTCTAGCCATGCCCACCTGCCTATAGAACCAGTTAGTCCATTCAAAATAGGATGTGCTAATTAAGTTTGTTATACTTTGGATATGAGGTGTCTCACAAAAGCTCCTTGCATTGAGACAATGCAAGAGTGCCGCAGTCTGGCTGGGCACAATTCAGGAGCCACTTATCAAGCAGAAACGAACTTTATTTTTAGAACACACACACACGCCACACCACACGAGCTCTTCAGGAATTCCCTCAGAGCCCAACTGCCACCACCAGCTTCCCACAAACCTCTCAACTCCCCCACTCCTCCTGCTCTTGAGGCTGATTGGCTGGGTTGCGTGGGCAGAGCCAAAAAAAGTCCCCCAGTGAGCAGCTCCCTGGTCTGAAAGGGTGGGGAAACAGCCCAATGATCATCACCTCAGAGGTGCCTATCAGCTGGCAGCTAGAAGTTTGCTGGGGCTGCTGTGAGCCAATCATCAGCTGGCAGCTGGAAGTTTGCTGGGGCCCCTCCGGCTGTGGCTCTCAACACAAAAGCATTCAGAAGTGAAATGATTTGAGTGTGAGAGTTGTGACCTAATTAATGGATTAAGCCACTGATATGGATGAACAGGATGGTAACTACAGGCAGGTAGGGTGTGGCTGGAGGAGGGATGTCACTGGGAATATGCCTTTGGGGTTTAATTTTGTCCATAGTGAGCATAACTCTTTTTCTCTCTGCTTCCTGTTGCCATGACCTGAGCTGCTTTCCTCTACCTTGATGTTCTGCCTCACCTCAGGCCCAGAGCTGTAGAATCAGTCATCTATGGACTGAGACCTTTGAAACCTCTATAATTGTTCTTATCAGGTATTTTGGTCACAGCAACAAAAAAGCTGAATAAAACAGGTTATAGCTCTCACAGTCTATAATAATTTCACCTCTGAATATTCTCACATTAACACAGGAGCTTTTGGGGACACCTCATATCCAAACTCACATAACACTATGTGAGTCTTTTCATAGTTCTTCTCACAGTATGTATGACAGTTGAATTCCCCTAGAGCAACTGATCCAAGAGAAAGAGCAAAAAACTAAGATGTCAAAGTGCCTATAATGAAATGGACTTTGAAATAATAGACCATCACTTCTATTTTATTTCCACTCACTAAAAATAAATCAGCTACAGTCATTGGAAGGGAAATTAGGCTCCTCTTCTTAAGGGGAGTAGTATCAAAAAAGTTGTAGACATTTCAAAAAACACAACAGAAAGGGAACGTTTAAGAGCCAAATGTAGAAGAAAAGGAAGTGGGAACCAGTGTATGGAAATAGGTATGTGGAAAGAATTAGGACCACTGGGGTTTATCTCCTGACATACAACAAGTATTTCCTAAGTGTTTGTTAGATAGTGCATTAAATTAATGCAGGAATGACAACTTTTCTGAGACTATTTTCAAGTATTTAGTTAAGGGAGGGGCAGTTACCATGTTTCAAGACTCTCCCTCGGGGTCAAATAGAATAATGGGCTCCAGAACTCTTTGTAAAGTTAACAAAATATGCCAAATAAAGATTGGAGGTGAGCATGACCTGGGAAAGAGGACAGGGTTCTGGCATTGTAGAGTCCTTCTCCATAGGAATCTGCCTGGCTGATTCCTAGGACCTGGGGCAGCACTCCAATCTTAGCTCTCTCTCCCAGCCCCAGTCCAGATTCCTTGCAATGTCTTACCTCCAGTCATTGCCAAAAATATAATACATTTTATTTTATGGAACAACTTGGAGTTTGCTCCAGTCTTTTCCATCTCAGCAAATAACAATCCCAATGCTTAGGCCAAAAGCTTGGAGCCAATCTCCACATCTATCTCTTTCACCCCTCGTGTGATCAGCAAATTCTTCTAACTATATCCAGAATCAAGATGCATGTAATCACTTCTATCACTCCCACACTGTCCAAGCATCCCTGCCCACACTCCCCATCAATCATGACATACCAACATAATTTCTCTCTAAATAGAAATATTTTTTCAACAAGCCATTTGACTGAACCTAACATTCAATTCTGGATATCATTTCTTACCTGTTCTACAGGTTGGATGTTGAATGTCCTCAAAAGATCCATGTGTTAAAGGCTTGGTCTCCAGGAGAGTGTTATTGGAAAGTTGGGAAACCTTCCCACTGGCCTCTAGACAGACCCCAGCCTCTTCCTCTTTTTTATTCTTATTTTCTTTTTTATTTCTGGCCAGCATACACCCACTAGAGGTCAAAAGCAACAGGTTTGCCCAATTGTGGACTGGAACTTCTAAAACTGTGAGTCAAAATAAACGTTTTCTCTTTATAAGTTAATTATCTCAGATATTTCCTAACAGTAATAGAAAGTTCAATATTATACCCTGTCATCAGCAACACTTTGTAACATTTTCCAGGTTTTGTAATCTCATATTACAGAATAACTAGGCATGATGCATACCTACTGGCAATGCAACAGGTGGCAACATAACTAGTCTATTAACATCATTTGTCTTCTGCCTCACAAGGCCCAGGCCTGGCTAAGGCCCACCATGGCATAACATGTGACATCTGGAACAACTAAGCTATGTGCAACAGTAAGGGGAGATAATGCCAAATACTGGGGTTTGTAGAGCAGAAAAAGAGAGTATACATAGTTCTCTATGATATTATACCATGGAATTAACCAATTCTTGAACTGTAGATATATCAGATAATAAATTCTTATTACTTGAGCCAGTATCTGTTGGTTTTTCTAAAAACACCCTTATTAATACATCAGCTGTAACTAGAAACGAGGGTAGCAATTTAAAGTTTTTTAGAAAATACAATAGGTCAGTTAAAAAGAAAACCATAAAATTATTTCAGAAACACAAGAGAAGAAAATATATGACACTATCAAAATGAGGTAAGATAGTCATTAACATTAGATTTAAAGTTTCTGATGAAAGAAAGAAAGAAAATGAAAAAGTATACCACCTATGTAAAGAGAAAAACCTTTTCCTGAAACTAATCCCTGAGTCACCACTTGGTGACAAGCCAAGCAGGAGAATCACCCAACCTACATCAGACTAGAATATAAAAACAAAACCAAAGAACAAATCTTTTTTGTGTTAAGCCACTGAGATTTTTCAGGCTTATCTGTTCCACAGAATAGCATAGCCCTACCTAACTACTACAGTTGCCATCAGGGACTTATACTTTGCTTAGATTCTGGAATCAAAATGTCATTCAGGAAAGACAGATAATTGAGATGTAGTTCTTTCAATTTGAACACACACTTCCTTTTATATAACTGTCCTTAGTCTTTCTCCCAAACACACACAGAAACACAAGCCTTTGGGAGCTTTTCTTGAGTCCACAGGCATCCTATCTAATAGATCTCCTTTCCTACTAAAGTCTTGTTCACATCAATTCTATTTCATTTTTTCCTCTGTAGTACGTAAGAAGCTGAAAAGAGAGAAAGAAGACAATGATAAGTTTAAAACACAAATTTTAAAAATGGTTTTAAAAAAGAGCTCACTAGAAGGTTTTATATGTATTGGGAAAGTGTCCTGTTTTCAGTATTAAAAATCACATCATATAATCATATCATTTTAAGTGTTCTGGTAAGGATTCAATAATCCATTGATAATAAAAAATAGGCCGAATCAAAAACATTTGAGATCTCCAAATGAGCACTGTTTTAGTTAGATAAATCCTAGGCACCTACGTTATATAAATACATAAAGT
The DNA here is from genome assembly GCF_047511675.1 of Marmota flaviventris. NCBI lineage: Eukaryota > Metazoa > Chordata > Mammalia > Rodentia > Sciuridae > Marmota > Marmota flaviventris. The sequence continues at coordinate 66,065,207 of NC_092504.1, forward strand.
GTGACAGAGTGAAAAACTAGGCAAAAGGGTTAAACACTTGGATTTTACCATTTCAGGTGCCATTGTGTAGATTTTCCTACATTTGTTCCTACCAATGCATGGGCTGATGTAAGTTTACTTGAGCTGCTCTAGCCTTCAACCTGGAGATACTTAGCACTGAATTATTCTTCTTCTGTGACTACTCAGGGACAGAGTTGCTGGATCCCCAATGTAGCCTGAGTTCCTTTTATTGCCACCCACACCCAGGATTCTATATTCCAAAATGACCACTAATTTCCTCTCCTCATTAAGTTCTCAGCATTAGATTCATCTTTGGGGTTTACTGGAATTTTTCTTTGGTCCATCTCTCAAGCTACTTTTCCTAAAATTATTCTTATAAGTCCTCCTTCTTCCTCCCCTCAAAAAACCTCTGGATCCTAAAGTTGGAGATTATGACCAAGTACATTTAATATTATTGAATATTTATCATAATATTTATCAACAATAAATATGTAAAGACAAATACATGGTGTTTTGTCATTTAGAAATCAACTAAAAATGATTTGTAAAATTAAACATTTTTAAAGGTTGAAGCCCACAAGTATGAAGTCAAAGCCTTAGTTTTAAAGGACATTCTAGAGAGAATGATCAGCCTATATGCTAAGTGGTTATCCTAGGGAATCTTTAAATCCTCAGAACCACACTTTAAGTAGGTAGTATTATTAGCCCACTCTGTAAATGAGTAATTTAAAACCTAAAGAAGATAAGTTACTTGACCAGCATTCAATCTAGGAAGTGGCAGAGTTGCTGCTATCTGCCACTACATGATTTAAGCAGTCAAACATTCCAAGGTATAATGGGTTTTAATAAGTCAATGTATTAGCATGTGTATGATGGTAGTGAGTGGGCAAAGGGAGTCTAGTCAGGAAGGTATTACCCACATCAATCCATAAATGGGAAGCTACTATACAAAAGCAGAACCTAAGGTTAACTCTTTCATCAGAAAAATCAAAGACAAATGTAAATTGCATAATCTTAGTGTTAGCCAAAAATTTAAGCAAGCTAATCTCAGAATTGAGGATACACATAAGAGAATCCCACTTATATGATGCCTAGACTGGGTTTGGGGAAGAGGGTTGGAGATCGCCAGCTGCTGATGATCTCCTCAGTGCTGAACAGATCCAGTCCCACTTCTCATTCCCACAATCTCCCTCCAGAAGCAGAGCTAAATCAATCCCCCTTTGGAACGTTCTTTATTGTTTTAAATCTAAACTGTGGTGTGTTCACACTAAGGGGAAAGGTAAGAATCCTTATATAGGTTTTTTAAAAGGTGAGATTAAACTGAAATATTCTATTTGATCCAAAATAAACATGCTCACACAGTCATTTATGTAAAGCAACTTTTGGCATTATCAACAAGATTGAATATCAATTTTTAAACCATGTGTTGAATAAGAGCACCCTCATCAGGTCATAGCTAACTTACTGAGTTATGTGAATATTTCTAAACTATTATCTGGCTTCCAAAATAAGAAAGTTGTACAATAATAAAAAAATTGCAGAAACATATCCCCAAATTGTCCCCAAAGTCCCCAAAGTCATATTACCAAAATTATCATTTAATAAAGACAATTCTGGGCAGTTGTATAGATGAAGAACATAGTAAAACAAAGCCAAAATGTTTTAGTTCAAGCTCTACCACTGTGTAACCCTGAGCAAGTCAATGAAACTCTCTTAGCTTCTATTTATTCATCTCTAGATAGATATAAACTCATCTAAGTTGATAACCTCACCTATGTCTGCCTCACTAGATAAAATCATTTCAAAGTGCCTTAAAGTAAAATATAAAGCAACTATCAGGTATTATCATATTATCTTTATCAAAAAAATATAACATGAAAAATCATGAAGGTGTATTATTTCATTTTGATAGGTACCCACATTTTTTAAATTAAATGAAATATTTAATTATAAAATAGAGAACAAGAGCTTTCCAGAGAATCTTTGCTACATATAAAGACATGTACTTCAAACTCACGTATTAGATAATCTACATTTTAGCTGTTAGCTTTCCATCACTGTGCCAAAATATTTGAGATTACCACTTAATTTGGCTCATGGTTTCAGAGGTTTCAGTCCATGGTCCCTTCACCCAACAGCTTTGGGCCTGTGGCAAGGCAGTATATCACAGCAGGAGCACATGATAGAGGAGACCCGTTCATTTCACAGCATCTAGTAAGCAAAAAAAAGAGTGAGAGAAAGGGGCCAGGGTTCAGTATCCCCTTCCAGGGCATGTCCCCAGTGACATAACTTTCTCCTGCTAGGCACCATCTCTTAAAGGTTCCTGCACCTTCCAGTAGCACCATAGACTGGAGATCAAGTCTTTAACACATGGTCCTTCAGGAGACACTTATCCTAACCATTACAAACTCCTTGTCAAGGCTTTGACCTCTGTATATTAAAAGTAATGAGCAACAAAGATACATTAAGTACCACAGATTAAGTACCACAGGTAGGGCATTGCACTACATATTCAAAGGGAGTCCAGTGAAACACTGTATTTGCATTTACCCTTAGAACCTAGGCAGTACCTCAAAAGGTCACCTAATGTACACAGGTTTCCTTACAGTTCTTATGTCAGAGAAAGATCTCAAAGGATACATTCTGTTAATAATGGTTATCCATAGAAAGTGGTTAAGGTAGAATCCCCACGTCTGAATTGTTTGAAAGTTTTAAATAATAAATACATGGTATTTTGTCATGATTTGTAGAAGTTAGCAGCCTTTTTTTTTTTTTTTTACAGACTGAAGCCAGAAGTATAAAATCAAAGCCTTAATATCAAAGGATAATGATGCCTGGCCTAAGGAAAGTCCTCAAAGTCCTTTGTTTGCATTTGACCTATAAAAACTTTGAAAAACTATTTACCTTATTGCATAGTTTTAAATGAAACATATATACTTTTTCACCTGGAGAGCACTTACTTAGCATGGGTGAGATCCTGGGTTCAATTACCAGCACTGCAGAAAAACAAGAGTTAATTGCTAAATTTTTCTTCATATACATAAATAGTGTAAAAGGATATAATTTTAGCATGTGAAAAATATTGACATTTTAATATATTGTACATTTGAATCTAAATACAGTAGCAATCTGACAACTTTAATCATTCATTAAAGAACAAACTCTTCTTTTAAAAGTTAAAAATTCTTCATCATTCATTTTTCTCCTGTAGCTCTGACTGAGTCAGGGGTAAGTACAAGAAACAGAAATCACTCAAGGCATTTTAAGCAGAAAGAGATTTAATATGATAATTGAATTCTTACAAAAACACCAGGCCTTCAGATTTAGCATTAGATTGTTTATGTGGGTTTTTTAAAATGTAAACATTAAATACTACAGACTTTCCTCTTAGAACTGCTTTCATTGTGTCCCAGAAATTTTGGAATGTTGTGTCACCATTCTTGTTTTATTTCAGGATTTTTTAAAACGTCTCCTCTCATTTCTTCTAGGTGTACTCTGATACAATACTCTGATGATCCATTCGTTATTAACAGAATATTGTTCAATTTCCAAATGTTTATGTGGTTTCTGTAGTTCTTGATGTGGATTCTAATATCATATCATTATCATCTGATAAAAACAAGGGATTATATCAATATTTTTATATTCACTAAGACTTCTTTGGTAACCTAAAATATGGTCTCTTTTGGTAAATGTTCCTTGAGCTACTGAGAAGAAAGTGCGTTTTAGTCAGCTTTTTCACTGCTGTGACTAAAAGACCTGACAAGAAAAATTTTAGAGAAGGAAAAGTTAATTTGGGGGCTCATGGTTTCAAGTCTCAATCTATAAACAGCTCCATTCCTTGGGGCTTGAGGTGAGATAGAACATTATGGCAGAAGAGTGTGGCAGATGGAAATGGCTCACATAATCAGGAACAGAGGGACAGACTCCACTTGCCAGATACAAAATATATACCCCAAAGCCATGCCCCCAATGCCCACCTCCTCTAACCACCTTCAAGTGTCACTCAATTAATCCAAACAGGTGATTAATTCCCTAATTGAGTTAATGCTCTTATAACCCAATCATTTTTCCTCCAAACCTTGCATTGTCTCACACATGAGCTTTTGGGGGACACCTCAAAGCCAAACCATAACTTTCCACCTCTGGCCCACAAATGCTCATAATCATCTCACAATACAAAATATATTTAGTTCATTTCCAATAGTCCCTATAATTGCCCAAAAGTTAAAATCCAAAATCTCTTATGAGGCTCAAGGCAAGCTCACATCATGAGTTCCTATAAAAATCAGAAGCTATCTACAAGTATCCAATATATAAGGGTATAGAATAAACATTTCCATTTACAAAAATAGGAGCACAGAAAGAAGAGACAGGACCAAAGCAAGACTGAAATCCAGCTTGGCAAACAAGTCCTGTAGCTCTGTGTCTGGCATCTGGATATATGGCATCATGAAGTTCTCTCCAAAGGCCTTGTGTAGCTCTGGCCCTGTGGCCTTGTAGGTTACAGACCAAGCAGCTTTTCTGTTGGCTCTCTGCTCAATTCCTACAGCTTTCCTAGGATGATGTCCCACATTACAGGTATTTCTTAATCTTGGGGGTCCCCATTGCAGCTTCAACTTCCTCCTCATATCTTCACACTTTTCTCTCTCTGGGGATCCCTGCAAGGACTCTGATCTTGATGCACTTTGACTGGCCTCCCAGGTTTTCCTTTGAAATCTTGGTGGAAGCCTCCATGACCCCCTAACTCCTGCATCCTGCATTCCTGCAGAACAAGCACCAAATGGTTGATGCCAAGGTCTGCCATGTTCTTGAGTAGTAGCCAAGCCTCCAGGGACCCTGAATTCAGTAGTCTCTGAATGCCTGGGTAGCTGAGCATATTGAAAACTTCCTAGGCCCTCTTATGCAAAAAGGGTACCTCATTGGTCTCTTCTCAAGAGAATTTTTACTTTTACTTCCTTGAGTCTGAGATGGGTATGATCATGCCAATTTCTGAGATGCCCTCAAGCCACTTTCTTATTGTCTCTGGGCAAAGACTTTAGCATTTCTTTAGTTGTAGTAATGTCTTTAACGATTGCAACTTCCTTGGCCCTCATTTTCCTTCCGCCTTTCAAGTACAAATTTTTTCAAATTTTTCTGCTCTGCTTTCTGCTACTGAATATCACAATAAACTGGCTAAAAGCAGCCAGCAATATCCATGCAACCACCTGAATACTATGCTGTCTAGAAACTTCTCCTACCAGATTAAGAAGTCCATCACCTTTAAAATTAGCCTCACAGAAAATCTCAGGACAAGGATAAAAATGCAGACAATTTTTCACCAGAACATAACATAAATGGCCTCTACTCCAAATTCCAATGGAGTCCTCCTCTGAACCCTCAAGAACACAGTCTTTATTGTGCACAGATGCCTGTTGGCATCTGGCCTTCTGAGCTCCGGACCAGAATCAGCCATTAAGCTCCACTTATAAAAAATCAAAAGCATTTCCCGCTTGCACTGCTAAGCATCTCAAAATTCCTCCCACCAATTCCAAAAAGCTCAAAAAACTTCAGAACTATATGGTCAGGTTAGTCATACCAATGACCCTACTCCCAATACTAATTTTTGTTCTAGTCAGCTTTTTCACTGTTGTGACTAAAAGACCTGACAAGAATAATTTTAGAGGAGGAAAAGTTAATTTGGGGGCTCAGGGTTTCCGTTAAAAGTTAATTTGGTGGCTCAATTTATAAACAGCAGGCTCTCTATTCCTCAAGCCTCAAGATGAAGCAAAACATCATGATGAAAGAGTATGGCAGAGGGAAGTAGCTCACACGATGATCAGGCAGTGGAGAGAAAGAGACTCCACTTGCCAGATACAAAATATATACCCCAAAGCCATGTCCCCAATGCCCACCTCCTCCAGCCACACCCTGCCTTCTTTCAATTGCCACTCAATTACTCCCATCAAGTGATTTTGTTTGTTTTAGTTGTTCTCTTTTATTTATTTATTTGTATATGACAGTAGAATGCATTATAATTCTTATTACAGATATAGAGCACAATTTTTCATATCTCTGGTTGTATACACAGTATATTCACACCAATTCATGTCTTCATACATGTACTTTGTACAATAATGATCATCACATTTCACCATCATTAATAACCCCATTTCCCCTCCCTTCCCCTCCAACCCTTCTGCCCTATCTAGAGTTCCTCTATTCCTCCCATGCTCCCCCTCCCTATCCCACTATATCAGAGAAAACATTCGGCATTTGGTGTTTGGGGATTGGCTAACTTCTTCTCTAATTCCATCCATTTACCTGCAGATGCTATGATTTTATTCTCTTTTATTGCTGAGTAATATTCCATTGTGTATATATGCCACATTTTTTTATCCATTCATCTATTGAAGGGCATCTAGGTTGGTTCCACAGTTTAGCTATTGTGAATTGTGCTGCTATACGAATAGATGTGTTCTTTATATACCCTAGTGATTAGTGCTCTATCTGATGTGTGAGGAGTAAAGATTTGCTCCCAAGATGTAGGTTCTCTATTCACTTCACAGATTGTTTCTTTTGCTAGGAAGAAGTTTTTTAGTTTTAGTCCATCTCATTTATTGATTCTTGATTTTAATTCTTGCACCACAGGAGTCTTACTAAGGAAGTTGGGTCCTAATCCCACATGATGGAGATTAGGGCCTACTTTTTTTTCTATTAGACGCAGGGTCTCTGGTTGTATTTCTAAGACCTTGATCCATTTTGAATTGAGTTTTGTGCATGGTGAGAGATAGGGGTTTAATTTCATTCTGTTGCATATGGATTTCCAGTTTCCCCAGCACCATTTGTTGAAGAGGCTATCTTTCCTCCCATGCATATTCTTGGCAATTTTGTCTAATATAAGATAATTGTAGTTTTGTGGGTTAGACAATGTGTCCTCTATTCTGTACCATTGGTCTACCAGTCTGTTTTGGTACAAGTAGCATGCTGTTTTGTTACTATTGCTCTGTAGTATAGTTTAAGATTTGGTATAGTGATGCCACCTGCTTCACTCTTTCTGCTAAGGATTGCTTTAGCTATTCTGGGTCTCTTATTTTTCCAGATGAATTTCATGATTGCTTTTCCTATTTCTACAAGGAATACCCTTGGGATTTTGACTAGAATTGCATTAAATCTGTATAGTGCTTTTGGTAGTATGGTCATTTTAATAATATTAATTCTGCCTATCTAAGAGCAAGGTAGATCTTTCCATCTTCTAAGGTCTTCTTTGATTTCTTTCTTTAGGGTTCTGTAGTTCTCATTGTATAGATCTTTCACCTCTTTCATTAAGTTGATTCCCAAGTTTTGTTTTATTTTGTTTAGGCTATTGTAAATAGGGTAGTTTTCCTCATTTCCCTCTCAGAGGATTTGTCACTGATATACAGAAATGCCTTTGATTTATGGGTATTGATTTTATATCCTGCTACTTTGCTGAATTCATTTACTAGTTCTAGAAGTTTTCTGGTGGACCTTTTAGGGTCTTCTAGGTATAGAAACATATCATCAGAAAATAGTGCCAATTTGAGTTCTTCTTTTCCTATATGTATCCCTTTAATTTCTTTTGACTGTCTAATTGCTCTGGTCAGTGTTTCAAGAACTATGTTAAATAAAAGTGGTGCAAGAGGGCATCCCTGCCTTCTTCCCATTTTTAGAGGAAATGCCTTCAGTTTTTCTCCATTTAGAATGATGTTGGCCTGGGGCTTAGCATAGATAACCTTTATGATGTTGAGATATGTTCCTATTATCCCTAGTTTTTCTAGTGTTTTGAACATAAAGGGTGCTGTATTTTGTCAAATGCTTTTTCTGCATCTATTGAGATGATCATATGATTCTTATCTTTAAGACTTATTGATGTGATAGACTAAATTTATTGATCTGTATGTTGAACCAACCTTGCATCCCTGGGATGAATCCCACTTGATTGTAGCGCACAATCTTTTTGATATGGATTTGCCAGAATTTTATTGAGAATGTTTGTGTCTATGTTCATTAGAGATATTGGTCTGAAGTTTTCTTTTTTTGATGTGTCTTTGCCTGGTTTTGGAATCAGGGTGATATTGCCCTCATAGAATGAGTTTGGAAGTGCTGCCTCTTTTTCTATTTCCTGAAATAAATTGAAGAGTATTGGTATTAGTTCTTCTTTAAAGGTCTTGTGAACTCGGCTGTGTATCCTTCCAGTCCTGGGCTTTTCTTGGGTGGTAGACTTTTGATGGAGTCTGCTACTTGTCACTTGAAATTAATATGTTTTTTAATCATCCTGATTCAATTTGGGCAAATTATATGACTCTAGAAATTTGTCAATGCCTTCAATATTTTCTATTTTATTGGAGTACAAGTTTTCAAAATAATTTCTAATTATCTTCTATATTTCTGTAGTTTCTGTTGTGATATTTACTTTTTTATCATGTATGTTAGTGATTTGAGTTTTCTCTCTCCTTCTCTTCATTAGCATGGCTAAGGGTCTGTCAATTTTATTTATTTATTTCAAAGAACCAAATTTTTGTTCTGTCAATTTTTTCAATTGTTTCTTTTGTTTCAGTTTCATTGATTTCAGCTCTGATTTTAATTATTTCGTGTCTTCTGCTGCTTTTGGTGTTTATTTGTTCTTATTTTTCCAGGGCTTTGAGATTTAGTGTTAAGTCATTTATTTGTTAAATTTTTCTTCTTTTAAAGAACAAACTCCATGCAATGAACTTTCCTCTTAGAACTGCTTTCATAGTGTCCCAAAGATTTTGATATGTTGTATCTGTGTTCTCATTCACTTCTAAAAATTTTTAAATCTCCTCTTTGATGTCTTCTGTAGCTCATTGTTCATTCAGTAGCATATTATTAGTCTCCGGTGTTAGAGTAGATTTTATTTCCTATTTTATCATCGATTGCTAATTTCATTCCATTATGATCTGATAGAATGCAGGGTAGTATCTCTACTTTTTTATATTTGCTAAGAGTTGCTTTGTGGCATAGTATTATATGATCTATTTTAGAGAAGGATCCATGTGCTTCTGAGAAGAAAGTATATTCTCTCATTGAAGGATGGAATATTCTATATATGTCAGTTAAGTCTAAGTTATTGGTTGTATTATTGAGTTCTATAATTTCTTTGTTCAGCTTTTGTTTGGAAGATCTATCTAGTGATGAAAGAGGTGTGTTAAAGACATCCAAAATTATTGTGTTGTGGTCAATTTGACTCTGGAACTTGAGAAGAGTTTGTTTGATGAACATAGATGCTCCATTGTTTGGGGCATATTTATAATTGTTAATTCTTGTTGGTGTATGGTTCCCTTGAGCAGTATGTAGTGTCCCTCTTTATCCTTTTTGATTGACTTTAGTTTAAAGTCTACTTTATTTGATATGAGGATGAAAACCCCTGCTTGCTTCTGCAGTCCATGTGAGTGGTATGATTTTTCCCAACCCTTCACCTTCAGTCTGTGAATATCTTTTTATATGAGATGCTGAGGATGTTCTGTAGTGCACACTTTTTAGTTGTAAATTCTTTTAACTTTTGTTTATCATGGAAGGTTTTTATTTCATCCTCAAATCTAAAGCTTAGTTGTTCTGGATATAAGATTCTTGGCTGGCATTCATTTTCTTTCAGAGCTTGGTATATGTTGTTCCACGATCTCCTAGCTTTGAGGGTCTGGTTAGAAAATCTGCTGAGATACAAATTGGTCTCCCCTTATATGTGATCTGATTCCTCTCTCTTGCAACTTTTAAGATCTATCCTTATTCTGTATGCTAGGCATTTTTGTTATAATGCGCTTTGGTGTAGATCTGTTGTAATTTTGTACATTTGGTGTCCTGTAAGCTTCTTGTATTTAGTTTTCCAATCCGTTCTTCATGCTTGGGAAATTTTCTGTTATTATCTCATTGAAGAGATTGTGCATTCCTTTGGTTTGAAACTCTGTGTCTTCCTCTATCCCAATAACTCTTAGATTTGGTCTTTTGATGCTGTCCCATAATTATTGGATGTTCTGTTAATGGTTTCTTACTATCTTCACTCTGTGATCAAATTTATTTTCCAGATTGTATACTTAGTCTTCATTATCTGATGTTCTTTCTTCCAAGTGATCTAGTCTGTTGTTTATGATTTCTATTGAGTTTTTTATTTGATTGATTGTATCCTTCATGTCAAGAATTTCTGACTGTTTTCTTTTTCAGAGTCTCTGTCTCTCTCTTAAAGTAATCTTTTGCTACTTGTATTTGCTCTCTTATCTCATTGTTGGAGTGATCAATTTTTGCCTGTATTTACTCATTTAGGTCATTCTTTAATTCACAGATCATTTTAATTATGAACCTTCTGAACTCCTCTGACATTTCATCAACTTTGCTGTCCATGGGTTCTGTTATTATAGTGTCCTGGTTTGTTTGAGGCACTTTCCTCCCTTGTTTTTTCAAGTTGTCTATGTGTCTACCTTTCTTGCAGTGTGGATTTGAGATATTACAGTTTCTACCCTATATTCTTATAGTACCCGTGCAGATTGTCTGTACCTTACCTTGATGTTGGCCTTCCAGACCCTGCTGGTGTCCCTCAATGAATGCTACTGCATCCTGGATCTGGGTCCTGTGTAAATTGGAGTGAGTGGATTTGGACTGCTGGGCTTGATCTCCCATGGTAGTATGCTGGTGGGAAGGGGCGGTCCTGTGCCAAAGGCTAGGCTCTGGCGAGTGTCTGCCCTGCCAGGGGAGAGGTGGATTGGGCCTGCTGTGCACCTGAGCCCCACAGAGGCTGGTGTGGGTGCATCTGGACCGCTGGGCTTGACCTCCCGAGGTAGTCTGCTGGTCAGAAGGGGCTTATGTTTGTTCTTTTAATGTTGTTCCAAAGTTTATGTACATTCTGAGCATGATCTTTTATTTTTAACCGCTTATGATTGTTCATGTTCATATATGCTGTCTTCAAGGTCTGAAGCTCTGTTTTCTATGTAATCTAATCTGTTGGTTATACTTAGTTGAGTTTTTTATTTGATTTATTGAGTCTTTCATTTCCAGGAATTGTTTTTAATATTTTTAGTTGTAGATGGACATGATAACTTTATTTATTTATTTTTATGTGGTGTTGAGGATCGAACCAAGTGCCTTATATGTGCAAGGCAAGTGCTCTACCACTGAACTACAACCTCAGCTCCATTTCCAGGAATTCTTATTGGTTTCATTAGATAATATCTATCTCTTTATTGAAATGGACTTTCACATCTTGTATTTGCTCTCAATACATTCCTTAGATCTTCTTTTAACTTGTTAATCATTTTAATCATCAATTTTCATAGTCTTTCTCTGAAATTTTATCTCCTTCAGTGTCTGTAGGTTCTTTTGTTGGTGGATTGTAAATTGGGTTGGTGGGAAGACCTGTTTACTTTTTTCCTCACATTTTCAGAGATATTGGACTTGAACATCTGTTCAGATGGGATCCTCTTCCTCTTTTATGAGTGGTCCTTTGGTGACTAGTTGTCTATTTTGTAATGAGCCCCATGCTATCTATATATCTTAGCTTTAATACAAAGGCTCAGTATAATTCAAGTGTTAGTTTCAACCTTCAATCCTCTCAGTTTGACACTGCAGAACTGCTGATTTAATTCATTCTTGGAGAGTTGTTACAAAACTGTAGTCCCTCCAAGCCTCTGTCTTTGAGCTTCTCTGTTTTTGCTATAGGAGCAAATGTCCATGAATGGGATATCAGGGCCTCCAACTGCTCTTATTTGTGGCCTGATTGTCAGTTTGGGGGGTTTTTATTTCTCCAATTCTATGTATTAATATATCGTTGAAGTTTCAGCAGGGTTAGTTTGTGCATGGAGCAAGATGCCTGCCTCTTGGATGGGTTGTGGGTATAGCTCAGGCATGGAGTTCCTACCTGTGAAGTCATAGTATTTTGGTAGATTACCAGCACCTTTCAGAAAAGGTGGAAATTTAAGATAAAAGCAATAGTAGCAAACAATATACAGCATTAAAATAAATACCCAGTGCCTACTATGACATCAACAATATTAATTACTACAAAAAGAGAAATATGAGGTCAGCAATAGACAACAACAACAATTTTTTTTAAATAACTGTGAACTAGATCTAGCCTTAAAGTATACAACATGCATCAACTATACCATACAGAGTATAAATAACCACAACATGAATAGTAAGGACAGGCATTATATAAACTTAAATAATTCTAAAAGATGGTAAAATTATGAGTCATTAAGACAAAAGAAAATGCGCTAGGAAGACAAGAAAATTTAGAATATTCAAAATGTGAACAGAGATAAAGCAGAAGAGAGGTAGCAAGTAATTGCCACTTAAAAAGGAGAAAAATAGCCAGGTGTGGTGGCACATGCCTATAATCCCAGTGGCTTGGGAGGCTGAGACAGGAGGATCACAAGTTCAAAGCCAGCCTCAGCAAAAGCAAGGCACTAAGCAATTCAGTGAGACCCTGTCTCTAAAGAAAATACAAAGTAGGGCTGGGGATGTGGCTCAGTGGTTGAGTGCCCCTGAGTTCAATCCTCACTTCCAAATATAAATAAGTGTGTAGATAGATAGATAAAACAAATGGATTTTAAAAAGCTAAAAGTGGAAAGAAAGAAAGTAAAAAAAAATTAATAAGAAATGAGGGGATTGTCTCCCCTGAGGAATTCAAAATTACCAAGGATGGATGTTCACTGCCTATGCCATATTGTTCTCTTCTTTCTGTTTCTTTGTGGGCTATATATTACTTTGACATCAAAAGCTGGGATTTGTTAATTCCCACCTCTTTTTGTGTTGCCAGCTGTAGTGGCTTAGAACTGAAGCTAGATGAAACAGCTTTGATCTTCCTTTCTCACCAGTATAAGGTAGGACAAATGGTAAGAACAATCAACTGGAGTTTTGTCATGATAGACTAGATCAATACATTCTTATGATAGGTCTGATGTAAATTGTAAATGGGAAGTTCTGGTGGCTGGGGTTTAGCACTGATCAGAACTTCAGAAACTTGTCAGGTGGTATATACTCCAGAGAAAAATATCAACATATCCTAGGGCTGGCAGATGCCAATCTCTACTGGGCATCTGGATCTCTGGGACATCCCAAGAATTCCACTTATAGGATGGAATAACAAACCACACATAGGATTCACACAATTAGCCACCCATGAGTGTGGCCTTCCCAGGTTTGGTCCCTGTTTTAATCAGCTTTTTCACTGCTGGAACTAAAGGACCCGACCAACCCAATTATAGAGGAGGAAGAGTTTATTTGAAGGCTCATAGTTTCAGAGGTCTTAATCCATAGAAGGCTGCCTCCCTTCGTGGTGGGAAAGGGAAGCAGCTCACATTACAGGGATCGAAAAACAAAGAGACATATCATATTTTATACATTTGATTCAAGCGGATTATGAACTCCCATTTTTACCCCGTATACAGATTGCAGAATCACATCAGTTACACATCCACTTTTTTACATACTGCCATACTAGTGTATGTTGTATTCTGCTGCCCTTCCCATCCTCTACTATCCCCCCTCCCCTCCCCTTCCCTCCCCTCCCATCTTCTCTCTCTACCCCATCTACTGTAATTCATTTCTCTCTCTTGTTTTTTTCCCCTTTCCCCTCACTTCCTCTTATATGTAATTTTGTATAACATTGAGGGTCTCCTTCCTTTACCATGCAATTTCCCTTCTCTCTCCCTTTCCCTCCCACCTCTCGTCCCTGTTTAATGGTGATCTTCTTCTCATGCTCTTCCTCCTTGCTCTGTTCTTAGTTGCCCTCCTTATATCAAAGAAGACATTTGGCATTTGTTTTTTAGGGATTGGCTAGCTTCACTTAGCATAATCTGCTCTAATGCCATCCATTTCCCTGCAAATGCCATGATTTTGTCATTTTTTAGTGCTGACTAATACTCCATTGTGTATAAAAGCCACATTTTTTTTTTATCCATTCATCTATTGAAGGGCATCTAGGTTGATTCCATAGTCTAGCTATTGTGAATTGTGCTGCTATGAACATCAATGTAGCAGTATCCCTATAGTACGTTCTTTTAAGGTCTTCAGGGAATAGTCCAAGAAGGGGAATAGCTGGATCAAATGGTGGTTCCATTCCCAGCTTTCCCAGGAATCTCCATACTGCTTTCCAAATTGGCCGCACCAATTTGCAGTCCCACCAGCAATGTACAAGTGTACCCTTTTCCCCACATCCTCGCCAGCACTTGTTGTTGTTTGACTTCATAATGGCTGCCAATCTTACTGGAGTGAGATGGTATCTTAGGGTGGTTTTGATTTGCATTTCTCTGACTGCTAGAGATAGTGAGCATTTTTTCATGTACTTGTTGATTGATTTTATGTCCTCCTCTGAGAAGTGTCTGTTCAGGTCCTTGGCCCATTTGTTGATTGGGTTATTTGTTTTCTTATTGTTTAATTTTTTGAGTTCTTTGTATACTCTGGATATTAGGGCTCTATCTGAAGTGTGAGAAGTAAAGATTTGTTCCCAGGATGTAGGCTCCCTATTTACCTCTCTTATTGTTTCTCTTGCTGAGAAAAAACTTTTTAGTTTGAGTAAGTCCCATTTGTTGATTCTTGTTTTTAACTCTTGTGCTATGGGTGTCCTATTAAGGAATTATTTACAAATACACTTCAAGTAATTTATTCTGTATCCCTGCATGATCAATTAGACCAACAGTTAGAGAAGGGCATGAAATTATAAAGACCAACATCCAAATCCCAGCTCCATCTCTTAGACACATGGGGAACAAAGGAGGAGGCAGAACCTGAATGCATTTTAGGAATGACAGAGTAAATTAATGTTCCCAATTTTTATTTGCCTACAAGAGGATCTAACTTCCCTGCATCAGTGACATCATTATTGACCATAAAATTTGCTTAACCCAGTGAAATGTAAGAAAAAGTGATACATGCCAATTCTGACAGTAGTTTTAGTTGACATCATGAAGCTTGGACATGTCCTTTTCCCTCTCCTACAAAGGAACACTCCAAACTCCCACATAGAGCTACTCCTTCAACCTGGACTCTAGACTGAAGAAGATATGGGACAAAGCTGTGTGGACAAGGTGACATGAGTAATACATAAAGCATTGTTTTTGTAGGAGAAGTGTAACTGAGCAATATCGGAGCAATATCCTGTCACAAAGAGTATCCACCAAAATATCCACTATTATATAAAATGATAATCAAATATTATAATGAATAAAAAAATCTTACTATCCTTAAAAAAAAAAAAAAAAAAAAAAAAAAACAGAGAGACTCCACTCTCCAGATACAAATATATACCCAAAGCCATGCCCTAATTTCCATCTCCTCCAGTCACACCCTACCACTTTAGTTACAACTCAGTTAATTCCTATCAGGGGATTAAATCACTGATTGGATTAATACCCAATCATTTCTCCTTTGAATCTTCTTCTATTGTCTCGCATGTGAAATCATGGTGATCTGTTTCGTTTCTGGACCCTCTTCTGCTCCTCCTGTGAGCCACCAGACTCACAGGAAAAGGAAGCTACACTCCCCTCTGTATCCCCAGTCTGAATTTCCCTGGGCACAATCCTCTCTGACCATTTCAATCACATTCCATGAAGGACCCAGGCCACATGATACATGCTTGCTGGGACAGTATGGCAATATTTGCTATTATCTCCCAGGTTCCTACAGCAGCAAGCTGCAGTGTGGCCTCTTGAAGATGTCTCCTGCCTCAGCTCTCCATTTGCCAATTGAGAAACATGGAGAACTTTACAAATACAAGTTTGCTGTGTAGCTTCCAATTCAGCTAAATTCAGACTAGTTTTCTGTTCAACAAAGTTTCCTATAGTGTTTCTATCTCCCTGTTGTATTGTACCTCTTTCTGTGGCGAACTAATGCTGCTGCCAGTTCACCAGCTTGGCACCAATGTACTCTGTTCAAAGTACTCAAGTTTCTGGGTCTCTATGATTCTCTGTTTGTCTGATATTGAATTTCAGTGAATTCTCTCTGTCACCCACCTGAGAAGCAGTATTCTTGTTTCTTGAATCCTGAGCTCAGAGCAACTAGAAAGTGAATCCTGACTTCTAATTTGCCGTCTTTGATCTCTCCTCACCAAGTTATTTCTTACCAAAAAGAATTATAAAGGGTCTGGGGTTGTGGCTCAGCAGTAGAGTGCTCGCCTAGCACGTGCAAGGCCCTGGGTTCGATCCTCGGCACCACATAAAAAATAAATAAATAAAAAAACAAAGGTACTGTGTACAGCTAAAAAGAAATAAATATTTTTTTAAAAAGAATTATAAAAACACAGAATGGTCCATCCTGTAGATTTTACAACTTCCCTCTTTAACTATTATAATCCAAAAATGGTAATATTTATAGTAGGGCAGAAATTGACTCTTTCACAATTATTTATTTATGAGAAGAAATTTTAGACATCAAGTTAAAAATCTATGGGGAACATATTGCTGTTTGCTTGCTTGCTTGTTTGTTTCCAAATGCTTGGAGAAGGCATGCAAGCACAAATATTTAAAGATCACTAAGCCTAAAGAAGAAAATCTTTTTTTTTTTTTTTTTTGGTATCAGGTATTAAACTCAGGGGCTCTCAACCACTGAGCCACATGCCCAGCCCTATTTTGTATTTTCTTTAGAGACAGGGTCTGAGTTGATTAGCACCTTGCTTCTGCTAAGGCTCACTTTAAACTCACAATCCTCCTACCTCAGCTTCTCAAGATGCTGGGATTACAAACATGCACTACCACACCTGGCTAGAAAGTCACCTTTGATTTTGGCAAGAACTCCAGGTGGATATACAACCTTTCCCCTGAAAGTTAATTATCTTTTTAATTGTTAAGGCATATAATGTCTCTGATCATTTGGTGTATTTTAGAAGTATTCAGAAGTAAATGTCTATGTACAGTTATATGTACAAGAAACATTCATCTCCAAACCACTTGGGGATTACCCTTGTGAAGCTATAGTATGATTTAGTAGATGGGGTAAGGGCAAAGATTTTTAATCTTTTTTAACAGGCTCCAAAGTCATGCAGTAGTGCTGATCAACAGAGCACACTTGAGTAGGAAGAACTTAGATAACATTTTGAAATGAGAGTTATTTCATATAAGGACTTTTCTAAAATTAAAAAAAAGAAGAAAGAAGACAATTTGATGATGCTAAGATTACCTAACTTAAGACAATCTCAAAAATCTATGTTTCTGAGCACTAAACTCTAACCAGTAAGCCAATAGCTTCAAATGATTTATTAGGCAGTGGAATTATTATTCCTCCTTAGAAGGGGGAAAAAACCTACTACTATATAAACATACCAACCTTGAATTACATTCTATTTTATACTTCAATAAAAACAACAGTTTAGGGGAATATCTCTTTAAAACATATGCTGCATTTTTCTCATGGCTAAGAATTCATGAGATTAGCATTACTCTGCACATTGCTTTTTAAAAACAATCCTACCACCAAGTGGACAATACAAAAATTAATTTATATGACACAATGTTCAGCTTTTTCTAGTTCTATTCTCCAACTTCACAGGTTAGTGAAGAGTTATTAACTTCAGACTAGTCTGAAGAGTCCCAATAGGACTAAAAGAAGATGGGACATATCAAAAGATAAGCCATATAAAAAAGTATCTAGTATCATTCAAACTATGGCACCTGAACAGAAATAACACTGCTGATCTTAGAATGTATAATAGCAAGTAAACGTTTGCTGCATGGACACCAATGACTAGAATAAAGGCTACAGCTGTTTTCTGACATAGGAAATCATGCCAAGTATTAATTCACAACATCAGAACATAAACTATGAAAGCAATATGCTTTTCACTGCTTTTATCTTGGGTTTTTGTGATTCTATGTCTACTTCAAAAGCAGAAAAACAAAAACAGGCAACATTTCAGGGAAATATAATACAGTGATTGCACTAGTACCTTCATACTTTAGAGTATGTTTGCCCCACCCCTTGCCTCTGGCACAGTCATGCAATTTATTTTGACCAATGGGAGGTTAGCAGATGTAACATCTGGAGAAGACTAGAAAGAAGTAACTCAGATTGAAATTATCTTGCCCTTGATTTGCTCTTGTTCTCACCAGGAGAAGATGCCCTAGATACTATGACAGGTACATGGAGCAGAGCTAAACTACCTCAAAAGTGCAGCCAACAGCAAGCTAAAACCCAACCTGTAGGCAAATGCAGCCTAGGTAACCTGAGTCACAAATGGGCCTTCCAATGAATCCAGGCACATGAGCAATACCTTTCTTATACCTCTAAGGCTTTCTGATTATTTATTATGTAGCATTGTTGTGGCAGTAGAGCTGATACAGTAAGATTAGACATATCTCAATGGTGAGATGTGTGCTCATCATGTGCTCATCATTAGTTAGCTTAGCATAGTACAAACACTCTATCTTTCAATGAACAGGGTATGTAATCAGGTGAAACCAGCAGCTTAACACCTTCAGAGCTGAACCAGAAATAAAAGTACATTCAAAAACCATAGGAACCACACACCCCCCACACACACACACACAATATCAAAACAAAGAATTTGGTTGCCTCATTCAACTGGAAGGCTAGCTGACCTTGCCCTCACAATATTTCTGCATTGGCCTTCAAGTGAACCTTTCATGCAAATTCTGTTTGGGCACCCAAGATGAAAGAATGACTTCACTGAGTTTACAGGAACTAGTTATACTATATAATTGTTTTTGTGTTTCTAGACAATAAATGTTTGTACTTGAGACGGAATTTAATTTTGATGTTTACTTTCACCATAAAATACCTCTAGGTAGCAAGGTTGTGGCAAAGAAACTATAACCTCTACCACTTCTAATTTTCAGAAGTACTATTTTAGTCAGATTTTTGTCACTGTGACCAAAGTCCTGAAAAGACCAATTAAAAGAGGAAAATTTTATTTTGGCTCATAATTTCAGAGGTCTCAGTCCACAGACATCTGATTCCAGAGCTCTGGGCCTAAGGTGAGGCAGAACATCATGGCAAAAGGTATGATGGAAGAAAATAGAGCTGGATATGGCCATAGGAAACAGAGAAGGCTCTGCTCACCAGGGACAAAATATAAACCTTAAAGTCATGCCCCCTGGTGTCCTATCTCCTCTAGTCACACTCTATCTGTCTACAGTTACCACCCAGTTAATCCATTTTAGTAGATTAACTCACTGATTAGATTATACCTGATAATTTAATCATTTCTCTTTTGAAAATTCTTGCATTGCAAATAAATGTGCTTTTGGGGGACATATAAAATATAACAGGTACTAATATTTACTGAAAGAATCTGCCACTGATAATGGCCAACTGGCTTAGGTCAATTTGCAACACAGAATAATTCACAACTGGTACAAGAATTATATCATATTAATGCGAATTATATCATATTAATTATATAATATATTAATGTGAAGACCTTACATATAGTATATCTGTTGAAATAAATTTATTGCATCCACGTCAACTCCTTCAACTCTAAAGATAAGTAACTTGAAACCTAGGAAATCCTCAAATTTAAAGGAAATCCTAAAACTCACATCTGAGATTTAGTAGCAGATTTGAGTCCATTTTCCCCAACATATAAATAATTATTCACCCTCCTGTCAATTGATTTTTCATTCAATTTTGTTGGTTTTTTCAAAGAGCCAATATTTAGTTTCGTTAATTTTCTCTTGTTTTTATATTCACCACTGTGACCAAAATACCTGACAAGAGCAACTTAAAGAAGGAAAAATTTGTTTTAAGTTCATGGTTTCAAAGGTCTCAGTCTGTGATCAGCTGGCTTCTGGGCCTGAGATGAGGCAGAACATGGAGAAAGGGTATGGTGGAGGAAAGCTTCTCAGCTCATGGCAATTGGAAAGCAGGGAGAAAGGAAGGGACCAGGGACAGATGTAGTGCCCAAGGCCATGCCCCCAGTGACCTACTTCCCCCAGTTATACCTCACCTACCTACAGTTAGCACCCAGCAGTCCATTTAGCTATCAGAGGATTAATTCAGAAAATGGATTTCTCTACTAATGAAGTCAGAGCCTTAACCATTATCTAAATGGTTAACTTCTGAACCATGCTGCATTGGAGATCATGATTTTAATACATGCCCTTTGGGAGGAATATTCCATATCCAAACCATAACACCCAACAAGTTATATGCTTTCAAAATATAATAGTGGGCCCAATGTGGTGGCACACACCTGTAATCCCAACAACTTGGAAGACTAAGGCAGGGGGATCACAAATTTGAAGCTAGTCTTCAACTTAGTGAGACTTCTCAAAATAAAATTAATACAAATAGGGCTGGGGATGTCACTCCACAACACATCACCCCAGGTTCAATACCCAGTACTGGAAAAAAATTCCTATGTTGGAACAAAAATAGGATAAATATTCCCACTCCACAAAGGGATAAACAGGAAAGAAAGAAGGGGTACTAGGTCCCAAATAAGTTGAAAATTTAGTAGCAAGGCAAACTCCATGAGATTTTAAGATTCAATAATCATATAATGGGTTATTTGGCTCCATGCTCTGCCTTCTGAACATTCTAGGGTGGCAATATCACCTCTAGGACCCACTGGAGTAGTGGTCCTGCCTTCTAGACCCACTAGGGAGGAGATCCCACCTTCTAGATTCATTGGGGCAGAGGTTCCACATTCCAGATTTGGAGCAACAGTCTTACACCAAGGACCCAATGAGGTAGTAATCTTACCTCCAAAACTCTTCTAGGCAAGATTCTCCCATGGTTTCAAGTGGCCCTGCTCCCAGGACTCCAGGCTGCTATCTATTCTGTTGGAATTGTGTTACTCAGCTTTCTAAAACACCTGATAAGAACAACTTAGAAAAGTAAAAGTTTATTTTGATCATGGTTTCAGAGATTCGGTCCCTGATTGGCTGACTTCATTGCTCTCAGACCAAGATGAGGTAGAACATCATGGTGCAAGGGTAGTGGTGGAGGGATACTGCTCAGCTCATGTCAGCCAGGAAGGAGAGAGAGAGAGAGAGAGAGAGAGAGAGAGAGAGAGAGGTCCACAGGGAAGAATACAAATATTATTATTAGATTTCCTGATAATTGCCTTCTGGCCAGAATAAGATGATATGTTAGTATAGTTTTGATTAATATTTCCCTGATTGCTACAGATGTTGAACATTTTTTCATATATTTGTTGTCCATTTGTGTGTTTTGAGAAATGTCTGTTAAGTTTTTTTTTAATATTTATTTTTTAGTTGTACACAATACCTTTATTTTGATTATTTGTTTTTATGTGGTGCTGAAGATTGAGCCCAGGGCCTTGCACATGCTAAGCAAGCACTCTACCGCTGAGCCACAATCCCAGCCCGAGAAATGTCTGTTTAGTTTTTTGACCATTTATTGATTGGATTATTTTTTCTTTTGGTGTTAATTTTTTCTGTTCTTTATACACTCTAGATATTAATCCCCTATCAGAGGAACAGGTAGCAAAGATCCACTCCCATTTCTTAGGCTGTCTCCTCATGCTCATTTCCTATTGTTTTGCAGAAACATCTTAATTTGATGCCATTTCACTTATTGATTCTTAATTTTATATTTGGGCTTTAGGAGTCATGTTAAGATGCCTGGGCCAATATGTTGGAGTGTTGAACCTATGTTTTCCTCTAGCAGTTGCTGAGTTTCTGACATAATTCCTAGGTCTTTGATCTGCTTTGAGATGACTTTTATTCAGAATGAGAGACAGAGGTCATTTTATTATTCTGCATATGGATAACCAGTTTTCCCAGCACCATTTCTTAAAAAGGCTATCTTTTCTTCAACATACATTTTTGGCATCATTGTATAGTATCATATAACTATATCTATATGGGTTTGTCTCTGTCTATTCTATTCTATTCTATTCTATTCTATTCCATTGGTCTGTGTCTGTTTTGGTGTCAATACCATGCTGCTTTTGTTAGAATAGCTTTGTAGTATAATTTGAGGTCTGGTATTGTGATGCCTCCAGCATTGATCTTCTTGATCAGGATTGCTCTGGCTATTCTGGGTCTTTTATTCTTCCAAATAAATTTTAGAACTGTTATTGTTTTCTGTTTCTGTGAAGAATGTCATTGGTATTTTGATGTGGATTGCATTGAATCTGTATAATGTTTTTGGTAGTATGATCATTTTTTGACACTATTAGTTTTGCCAATCTAAAAACATGGGAGGTATTTCCATCTTCTAAGATCCTGTTTAATTTTTTTTCTTCAGTGTCTATTGTTTTCATTTTTGAGGTCCTTCGCTTTTCCTCATTTTTTTAGGTTATTGTGAATGGCACAGTTTTCTTAATTTCTTTTTCAGCACATTCATTATTAGAGTATAAGAATGCCATTTATGCAGGTTGATCTTGTATCCTGCTACTTTACTAAATTTGTTTATCAGCTCTAGAAATCTTCTGGTGGAGGTTTTTGGGTTTTCTAAATAAAGATTATGACATCAGCAGAGATATTTTGACTTCTTTTCCTATTTATGGCCCTTTAATTTCCTTCTCTTGCCTGATTGCTCTGGCTATGTCAAATAGTAGTGGCAAAAGTGAGCATCCTTGTCTTGTTCCCATTTTTAAAGGAAATGTTTTCAGTTTTTATCCATTCAGGATAATGTTGGTCTTGGGTTTGTCACATGTAGCCTTTACAATGTTGAGATAAGTTCCTTCTATCCCTAGTTTCTCTAGGGTTTTAAACATGAATGGTAATTGTACTTTGTCAAATGCTTTTTCTGCAAAGTAATTTTTCATGTGATTATTGTTCTTAGCTCTATTTATGTGGTAAATTAAATTTATTGATTTGCATATGTTGAACCAACCGTGCATCCCTGGGATGAACCCCACTTAATCATGATGCACTATCTTTTTAATTCATTTTTGTAAGTTTGTCAATACTTTGTTAAATACTTTTTGCATCTATGTTCCTTGAGGATATTGGCCTGAAGTTTTCTTTCCTTGATGTGTCTTTGTCTGGTTTTGATATTAGGGTGATAATGGCTTCATGGAATGAATTTGGCAGTGTTTTCTCCTTCTCTATTTCATGGACTAATTTGAGAGGGATGGTATTAATTATTCTTTAATGGCCTGGTAAAACTCATCTGAGAATTCACTCAGTCCTGGGATTTTCTTGAATGGAAGTCTTTTGATAGTTATTTCAATTCCATTACTTGATATTGATCTGCTTAAGTTTTCTCTATCTTCATGGTTCATTTGGGGTAGGTCATATGTCTCTAGGAATTTGTCAATATTGTCAAGATTTTCTAGCTTATTAGATATAAATTTTCAAAATAGTTTCTAATGATCCTCTGGATTCCAGTAGTACTTGTGGTGATATTTCCTTTTTCATCTCTTATTTTGTTAACTTGGGTCTTCTCCCTCTTTTGGTTAGTTTGGCTGAGGGTTTATCCATCTTGTTTATCTTTTCCAAAACCCAACTCTTTGTTTCATTGGTCCTTTGTATTGTGTTTTATTCTCAATTTCATTGATTTTTGACTCTGATTTTAATTATTTTTTGTCTTCTAGTGATTTTGGTGATAGTTTGTTCTTCTTCTTTCTAGGTCCTTGAGGTACAATGTTAGATTATTTATTTGGTATCTTTCTTTTATTAATGTAGAAACTCGGGGCTATAAACTTTCCTCTTATAACAGCCTTCACAGTGTCCCAGAAATGTTGATAGGTTATATTACTATTCTATTTTGTTTCTAAGAATTTTTATTTCTCCCATGATTTCCTATCTTTTGTCATTCAAGAGAATATTATTGAATCTCAGGTATTAGAGAAGTTTTTGTTTTTTATCTTGTCATTGATTTCTAGTTTCATTCCATTATGATCTGATAGTATACAAGGAATTATCTCTATTTTTTTGTATTTGCTAAGATTTGCTTTGTGATCCAAAATGTGATGTATTTTAGATAATGTTCTATGTGCTGTTGAGAAGAAAGTGAACTCAGTTGTCTATGGATAAGATATTCTGTAGATGTTTGTTAGGTCCATTGATTAATAGTATTGTTTTGTTTTGTTTTGTTTTTATACTTGATATCTTTTTTATTTATTTTTTCTCTGTTCTCATTTCTTTTTTTTTTTTAATTTTTTATTGTGGGTTGTTCAAAACATTACAAATTTCTTGACATATCATATTCCACACTTTGATTCAAGTGGGTTATGAACTCCCACCTTCACCCCATACACAGATTGCAGAATCACATCAGTTACACATCCATTGATTTACAAATTGCCATACTAGTGTCTGTTGTGCTCCACTGCCTTTCCCATCCTCCACCCTCCCCCCTCCCCACCTCTCCCCTCCCCTCCCCTCCTCTCTCTCTACCTCCTCCACTGTATAACCCTGAGGGTCTCCTTCCATTACCATGCAATTTTCCTTCTCTCTCCCTTTCCCTCCCACCTCTCATCCCTGTTAAATGTTAATCTTCTTCTCCTGTTCTTCGTCCCTACACTGTTCTTAGTTACTCTCCTTATATCAAAGAAGACATTTGGCATTTGTTTTTTAGGGATTGGCTAGCTTCACTTAGCATAATCTGCTCTAATGCCATCCATTTCCCTGTAAATTCTATGATTTTGTCATTTTTTAATGCAGAGTAATACTCCATTGTGTATAAATGCCACATTTTTTTTATCCATTCGTCTATTGAAGGGCATCTAGGTTGGTTCCACAGTCTTGCTATTGTGAATTGTGCTGCTATGAACATCGATGTAGCAGTGTCCCTGTAGCATGCTCTTTTTAGGTCTTTAGGGAATAGACCAAGAAGGGGAATAGCTGGGTCAAATGGTGGCTCCATTCCCAACTTTCCAAGAAATCTCCATACTGCTTTCCAAATTGGCTGCACCAATCTGCAGTCCCACCAGCAATGTACAAGTGTACCCTTTTCCCCACATCCTCGCCATCACTTGTTGTTGTTTGACTTCCTAATGGCTGCCAATCTTACTGGAGTGAGATGGTATCTTAGGGTGGTTTTGATTTGCATTTCTCTGACAGCTAGAGATGTTGAGCATTTTTTCATGTACTTGTTGATTGACTGTATGTCCTCCTCTGAGAAGTGTCTGTTCAGGTCCTTGGCCCATTTGTTGATTGGGTTGTTTGTTTTCTTATTGTCTAATTTTTTGAGTTCTTTGTATACTCTGGATATTAGGGCTCTATCTGAAGTGTGAGGAGTAAAGATTTGTTCCCAGGGTGTAGGCTCCCTATTTACCTCTCTTATTGTTTCTTTTGCTGAGAAAAAACTTTTTAGTTTGAGTAAGTCCCATTTGTTGATTCTAGTTATTAACTTTTGTGCTATGGGTGTCCTATTGAGGAATTTGGAGCCCGACCCCACCGACTGTAGATCGTAGCCAACTTTTTCTTCTATCAGACGGCGCATCTCTGATTTGATATCAAGCTCCTTGATCCATTTTGAATTCACTTTTGTGCATGGCGAGAGAAAGGGATTCAGTTTCATTTTGTTGCATATGGATTTCCAGTTTTCCCAGCACCATTTGTTGAAGATGCTATCCTTCCTCCATTGCATGCTTTTAGCACCTTTATCAAATATAAGATAGTTGTAGTTTTGTGGATTGGTTTCTGTGTCCTCTATTCTGTACCATTGGTCCACCCGCCTGTTTTGGTACCAGTACCATGCTGTTTTTGTTACTATTGCTCTGTAGTATAGTTTGAAGTCTGGTATCGCTATACCGCCTGATTCACACTTCCTGCTTAGCATTGTTTTTGCTATTCTGGGTCTTTTATTTTTCCATATGAATTTCATGATTGCTTTCTCTATTTCTACAAGAAATGCCGTTGGGATTTTGATTGGCATTGCATTAAACCTATAGAGAACTTTTGGTAATATCGCCATTTTGATGATGTTAGTTCTGCCTATCCATGAACAGGGTATATTTTTCCATCTTCTAAGATCTTCTTCTATTTCTCTCTTTAGGGTTCTGTAGTTTTCATTGTATAAGTCTTTCACCTCTTTTGTTAGGTTGATTCCCAAGTATTTTATTTTTTTTGAAGATATTGTGAATGGAGTGGTTGTCCTCATTTCCATTTCAGAGGATTTGTCGCTGATATACAGGAATGCCTTTGATTTATGCGTGTTGATTTTATATCCTGCCACTTTGCTGAATTCATTTATTAGCTCTAATAGTTTCTTTGTAGACCCTTTTGGGTCTGCTAGGTATAGAATCATATCATCTGCAAATAGTGATAATTTAAGTTCTTCTTTTCCTATTTTTATGCCTTTAATTTCTTTCGTCTGTCTAATTGCTCTGGCCAGTGTTTCGAGAACTATGTTGAACAGAAGTGGAGAGAGAGGGCATCCCTGTCTAGTTCCAGATTTTAGAGGGAATGCCTTCAGTTTTTCTCCATTCAGAATGATGCTAGCCTGAGGCTTAGCATAGATTGCTTTTACAATATTGAGGTATGTTCCTGTTATCCCTAGTTTTTCTAGAGTTTTGAACATAAAGGGATGCTGTACTTTGTCAAATGCTTTTTCCGCATCTATCGAGATGATCATATGGTTCTTATTTTTAAGTCTATTGATGTGGTGAATAACATTTATTGATTTCCGTATATTGAACCAGCCTTGCATCCCAGGGATGAATCCTACTTGATCATGGTGTACAATTTTTTTGATATGTTTTTGTATCCGATTCGCCAGAATTTTATTGAGGATTTTTGCATCTAGGTTCATTAGAGATATTGGTCTGTAGTTTTCTTTCTTTGAAGTGTCTTTGTCTGGTTTAGGTATCAGGGTGATGTTGGCCTCATAGAATGAATTTGGAAGTTCTCCCTCCTTTTCTATTTCCTGAAGTAGCTTGAAAAGTATTGGTATTAGTTCTTCTTTAAAGGTTTTGTAAAATTCTGCTGTATACCCATTTGGACCTGGGCTTTTCTTAGTTGGTAGTCTTTTTATGGTTTCTTCTATTTCCTCAATTGATATTGGTCTGTTTAGGTTTTCTATATCCTCCTGACTCAATCTGGGCAGATCATATGAATTAAGAAATTTATCTATGCCTTCACTATCTTCTAATTTGTTGGAGTATAAGGATTCAAAATAGTTTTTGATTATCTTCTGTATTTCTGAAGTGTCTGTTGTGATATTGCCTTTTTCATCCCGTATGCTAGTAATTTGAGTTCTCTCTCTTCTTCTCTTCGCTAGCATCGCTAAGGGTCTGTCGATTTTGTTTATTTTTTCAAAGAACCAACTTTTAGTTTTGTCAATTTTTTCGATTGTTTCTTTTGTTTCGATTTCATTAATTTCAGCTCTGATTTTAATTATTTCTTGCCTTCTACTTCTTTTGCTGTTGTTTTGCTCTTCTTTTTCAAGGATTTTGAGATGAAGTATGAGATCATTTATTTGTTGGTTTTTTCTTTTTTTAAGGAATGAACTCCAAGCAATGAATTTTCCTCTTAGAACTGCTTTCAATGTGTCCCATAGATTCCGATATGTTGTGTCTGTGTTTTCATTTATCTCTAAGAATTTTTTAATTTCCTTCTTGATGTCTTCTATAACCCATTGATCATTCAGTAACCTATTGTTCATTCTCCAAGTGATGTATGCTTTTTCCTTCCTTCTTTTATCGTTGATTTTCAGTTTCATTCCATTATGATCAGATAAGATGCATGGTATTATCTCTACTCCTTTATATTGTCTAAGAGTTGCCCTGTGACATAATATATGATCTATTTTTGAGAAGGATCCATGTGCTGCTGAGAAAAAAGTGTAACTGCTTGATGTTGGGTGGTATATTCTATATATGTCAATTAGGTCTAGGTTATTAATAGTGTTATTGAGTTCTATAGTTTCCTTATTCAACTTTTGTTTGGAAGATCTGTCCAGTGGTGAGAGAGGTGTGTTGAAGTCTCCCATGATTATGGTATGGTGGTCTATTAGACTCTTGAACTTGAGAAGAGTTTGTTTGACGAACATAGCTGCACCATTGTTTGGGGCATAAATATTTATGATTGTTATGTCTTGTTGGTGTATGGTTCCCTTAAGCAGTATGTAGTGTCCCTCTTTATCTCTTTTGATTAACTTTGGCTTGAAATCTATTTTATTTGATATGAGTATGGACACTCCTGCTTGTTTCCGAAGTCCATATGAGTGATATGATTTTTCCCAACCTTTCACCTTCAGCCTATGTATGTCTTTTCCTATCAAATGCGTCTCCTGTAGGCAGCATATTGTTGGGTCTTGTTTTGTGATCCATTCTACTAGCCTGTGTCTCTTAATTGGTGAGTTTAAGCCATTAACATTTAGGGTTATTATTGAGATATGGGTTGTTCTTCCAGCCATATTTGTTTATTTATGTTACTAAACATGGTTTGTTTTCCTCTTTGATTATTCCCCCCCCTTTACTGTCCTACCTCCCACTGTTGGTTTTCATTGTTATTTTCCATTTCCTCTTCTTGTAATGCTTTGGCGAGGATGTTTTGAAGAGATGGTTTTCTAGCTGCGAATTCTTTAAACTTTTGTTTATCGTGGAAGGTTTTGATTTCATCCTCCATCCTGAAGCTTAATTTTGCTGGATACACAATTCTTGGTTGGAACCCATTTTCTTTCAGTGTTTGAAATATGTTATTCCAGGATCTTCTAGCTTTCAGAGTCTGTGTTGGAAGATCAGCTGTTATCCTGATTGGCTTACCCCTAAATGTAATCTGCTTCCTTTCTCTTGTAGCTTTTAAAATTCTCTCCTTATTCTGTATGTTGGGCATCTTCATTATAATGTGTCTAGGTGTGGATCTCTTATGATTTTGCACATTCGGCGTCCTGTAGGCTTCTAGGATTTGGGATTCTGTCTCATTCTTCAAGTCTGGGAAGTTTTCTTGTATTATTTCATTGAATAGACTTCTCATTCCTTTGGTTTGGAGCTCTGTACCTTCCTGTATCCCAATGACTCTTAAGTTTGGTCTCTTAATGTTATCCCATATTTCTTGGATGTTCTGCTCATGGTTTCTTAACAGTCTTGCTGAGCTGTCTATGTTCTTTTCCAGTTGAAATACTTTGTCTTCATTGTCTGATGTTCTATCTTCTAAGTGTTCTACTCTGCTGGTAGTATTCTCCATTGAGTTTTTAAGTTGGTTTATTGCTTCCTGCATTTCTAGGATTTCTGTTTGTTTGTTTTTTATAACCTCTATCTCCCTGTATAGTTGATCCTTTGCTTCCTGGATTTGTTTGCGTAATTCGTTGTCGAAGTGATCTTTCATTGTCTGATTTTGCTGTTTAATGTCTTCCTTGATACTCCAGATCATCTGAAGCATGTATATCCTGAATTCTTTATCTGACATTCCATCTGCTGCAGCTGTTACCTCTTCTAAAGTTGCGTTGACCTGCATTGCTTGTGGTCCTTTCTTTCCTTGTCTTTTCATACTGCTTGCGTATCTTTCCTGCAGGTGCGGGCGGCGGCTCTGCTCTCTCCTTATTCCAATTGGGGTGTAGTGGCTACCACGCCGGCAGGTCACTGGGCCTGTTCTGGGAGCTGGCGGCGGCTCTGTTCTGCCCCTACTCCAATTGGGGTGACGAGTGTACCACGCTGGCAGGCCACCGGGCCTGATCCGCCGGTCGGTTGCAGGTTTGCCTACCCTGCAGGCGCGGGCGGCGGCTCTACTCTGCCCCTACTGCAAATGGGGTGATGTGTCTGTCGTACCGGCAGGCCACTGGGCCTGTCCCGCTGGTCGGTCGCAGATCTGCCCACCTTTCGGGCACGGGTGGAGGCTCTGCTCTGCCCCTACTCCAATTGGGGTGTCGTGACTACCCCGCCTGCAGGACGCTGGACCTGTTCCTGGCATGGGCGGCGACTCTGCTCTGCCACTACTACAATTAGGGTGGTGTTTGTACCACGCCGGCAGGCTCCTGGGCCTGATCCGCCGGTCTGTTGTAGGTCTGCCTACCTTGGAGGCGCGGGCGGTGGATCTGCCCTGCCCCTCCTACCACGCCTGCGGACCCCTGGGCCTGATCTGCAGGTTGATCACTGGTCTGCTCACCCTGCGGGCACGGGTGGCGGTTCCGCTCCGCCCCCACTCCAATTGGGGTCACGTGACCACCACACCGGCAGGGCCTGATCCGGGCGTGGGAGAAGGATCTGCTCTGCCCCTACTCCAGTTGGGGTGACGTGTGTACCACACTGGCAGGCCACTGGGCCTGACCCGCCAGGCTGTCACAGGTCTGTTTACCTTGCACGCTCATTCGTCACAGCGCGAACCGCGGCTCTGCCCTGCCCCTCCTACCACGCCCATGTACCACTGGGTCGCGGGTCTGCCCACCTTGCGGTTGCGGGTGGCGGCTCCGCTCCGCCCCCTCTCCAATTGGGGTCACGCGGTCACCAAGCTGGCGAGCCGCTGGGCCTGCTCCGGGCGCTGGCGGCGGCCCGGCTCCTTCCCTCTGGCTCGACGACAAATTGAGGAGACTCGGGTGACTGTGCCTCACCCCCCCTACCAGGAGACCAACTGCTTATGTCACCACTGGTATTGATGAAGTTCCCTCCTCCGCCGCTTTCTGCAGACATCAGATCTCTGCCATGTTGGCATCCTATGCGAATGGCAGCATTTCGTTCCCCTTGCCGGGCAACCAAAGCACCGGGTGAGTCCTGACCGGCCCTCAGCAGGACCCGGACCGAGAAGCAGTCTAATAGTATTGTTTTGTTTTTGTTTTTGTTTTAGTTCTGAAGAATCTTTACTTAGCGTATGCCTGGATGACCTATCTAGTAGTAAGAATAATGTGTTGAAATCACCCAGTATTGTAGTAGTATGGTCTATTTGATTCTTTATATTGAGAATGGTTTATTTTATGTACATAGATGAACCACTGGTGCATAAATATTTACAGTCATTATATATTGTTGTTGGATGATTCTTTAACCAATATGCAGTGACCTTCTTTGTCTCTTCTGATTAATTCTGGCTTAAAGTCCACTTTTTCTGATACATGAGCAGCTAACCCTGCTTGCTCTTAGCTACCATATCATGGCTATGCTCTTGTAAAGTATCTTTCCCCATCTTTTTACCTTCAGTCTGTGTATGTCTTTGTCTGTAAGGTAAGTATCTTGCAAACAACATATTGTTGGGTCTTGTTTTCCAATCCAATATGCCAGTCTATGTTTTTTGATTAAGGAGTTTAGACTGTTTTATTCAATGTTATTATAGTGAGATGATTTTTATTTCCTGACATTTTATTTATAATGCTTAATTCAGACTTAATTATCCTTTGTTCTTCTAGTGAAATTCATCACTATGCTGGTTTTCATTTTTATTTTTTAAATATTTCCTGTAGGGAAGACCTACTAGCAATCTTATAGTTCTTGTTAATTTCAAAATATCTTAATAATTCTTTCATTTTTGAAGAATCATTTTGTCAGTACAAAATTCTTGGTTGACTAATTTTTCTTTCATCACTTTGAATATGTCATCCAATTGCCTGCTGGCTTCCATGATTACTAATGAAAAATCAGCCATTCATGTAGGTGAAGATACCACATATATAATGAGTCTGTTTTCTCTTGCTATTTTCAAGATTCTCCCCTGTCTTTTGACAGTTTATACTATGTCTTCACATGGGTCAGTTATCTTGCTCTCTCTCATTCTTGCTCTCTTTCAATTCCAGTGAAATGTATTAAGCCCATATTAAATGAGACAGAGCTAAGAAATGCCTCTCTACCATTTGTGTACAATTCACAAAACCTGCCCAGTGTAAATGCCCTGCTGTTTCTCCTCAGATGGGTACATCCCATGTTTCACTAGTTTTCTATAGATCCATGTTTAATTAGTTATACATGATAGTAGAATGCATTTTAACAGAGGTACACAAATGGAGCACAACTTCTCATTCCTCTGGCTGTATATGGTGCAGAGTCACACCAGCAGTGTAATCATATATGTATATAGGGTAATAATGACTGTCTCATTATTAATGAGACATTAATAACGACTATCTCTGATCTGCTTATCAGAGACAACATTTGGCCTTTAGCTTTTTGGGATTGGATTATTTCACTTAGCATGATATTCTCTAGTTCCATCCATTTACCTGCAAATGCCATAATTTCATTTTTCTTTAAGGCTGAGTAATATTTCATTGTGTATATGGACCACATTTTTTCCCTTTCATCTGTTGAAGGGCACCTAGTTTGGCTCCATAGCTTAGCTATTGTGAAATGAACTGCTATAAATATTAATGTGGCTGCATCATTGTAGTATGCTGATTTTAAGTCCTTTTTATATAAATCAAGGA
This sequence comes from Marmota flaviventris, assembly GCF_047511675.1. Classification (NCBI taxonomy): domain Eukaryota; kingdom Metazoa; phylum Chordata; class Mammalia; order Rodentia; family Sciuridae; genus Marmota; species Marmota flaviventris. Next base: position 66,097,379 of record NC_092504.1, read on the forward strand.
ATGGGATAGCTAGGGTCAAATGGTGGATCCATTCCAAGTTTCTCTAATTGCATTTCTCTAATTGCCTGAGTTGATGAATATTTTTTCATATGTTTGTTGATTGATTGTATTCCTTCTTCCGTGGAATGTCTATTCAGATCCTTAGCCCATTTATTGATTTGGCTATTTGGGGTTTTTGGAGTTTTTTTTTTTTTTTTTTTTTTTTTTTTTTGGTTTTTTGAGTTCTTTATATATCCTGGAGATTAGTGCTCTGAGGTATATGTGTAAAGATTTTCTCCCATTCTGTAGCCTCTCTCTTCATGTTATTGTTTCCTTTGCTGAGAAGAAGCTTTTAAATTTGAATCCATCCCATTTATTAATTCTTAAATTTATTTCTTGTACTTTAGGAGTCTTGTTAAGGAAGTCAGGACCTAAACCTACATGAAGAAGATTTGGGCCTGCTTTTTTCTTCTATTAGGTGCAGAGTATCTGTTCTAGTGCCTACATCTTTGATCTACTTTGAGTTGATTTTTGTGCAAGATGAGAGATAGACATTTAAGTTCATTTTACTACATATGGATTTCCAGTTTATCCAGCATCATTTGCTGAATAGGCTATGTTTTCTCCAATATATGTTTTTGGCACCTTTGTCTAGTAGGAGATTACCATATTTATGTGGGCTTGTCCCTGTATCTTCTATTTTGTATCATTGGTCTACATGTCTATTTTTGTGCCAATACCATGCAGCTTTTGTTACCATTGCTCTGTAGTATAGTTTAAGATCTAGTATTGTGATGCCTCCTGCTTCACTCTTCTAAGGATTGTCTATTCTGAATCTCTTATTTTTCCAAATGAATTTCATGATTGCTTTTTGTAGTTCTATGAAGAATGTCATTGGGATTTTAAAGTTTTTCATCAACTTTGTGAAGTTTTCAACCATTATTTCTACCCTCTTTCTTCTTCTCTGTTACTCTCATTATATTTTTGTTGGTACATTTTAGAGTATACCATTGATTTCTGAAGTTCTGTTCATTCTTCTGCAATCCTTTGTTGTTTTATTTTTTTTTCTTTTTTGTTCCCCAGACTGGATACTATTGACATGTTTGTATTCAAGTTTCCTGATTCTTCTTCCCTGCCTGCTTTTCTAGTGTTTTTTTTTCTGTTTTAGTATTTATATCTTAAACTCAGAAATTTTTATTTGTTTAATAATTTCCTATTTATGATATTCATAATAGACATTTTCATAATTTCCTATTTATGATATTCATAATAGACATTTTCATAATTTCTTTTATTCTCTATCACACATTAATTCTTTAGACAATGTTTGATTTAGCTCTTTGGACTGAAAGGTTAATAATCTTGAGAACTGTTTGCTAATCTTGTTCCCAGAATGTGCTGTCCCCAACTGCCAAACTGCAGAATGTATTCCCTTACCCGGTTGCACGCAAACCGCCCACTCGCCCTGACCCATCAATGAACTTCCCTCCCTGCCCTCTCCAAGGAAAGTATATAAGCTCTGCTTAAACTGTTCTCGGGGCTCTTTGCTCTATTCAAGTGAGCTCTGAGCCCCAGCATGCTGGACCCCCGATAAACCCCTTGCTGTTGCACGAGACAGTCTCTTGGTGGTCTCTTCCTCCAACGCTCGCCCAACCTTTACATATGGAGGTTCCACCAAGATTTGGCAGCGTCGAACGAAAGACCCCCAACGGGCTCCTCTCGGGGTAAATAAGGCGCCTCTTTCTGGTTTCTGGTTTCAGGTTTCAGGTTAGGGCTTGGCAAAATGGCTGTCGGTGAAGAGCGTGAGCTCTCTCCGACAGTGGCTGGCAGACGTGTCACAGAGCCACAGGCCACGTCCCTGGGGGACGCCCCAGAGGACTCGGGAAATCGAGGAACAATAGTCTCCTTGACCCATCGGGTTTTGCCGGCTACTCAGTCCTGGTCTCAGTGTTGGATGTCCATTGCCTGTCTTTATTTTTTTGTCTTGTCTGTGTCGTGTGTCATTGCTTTCACTGTTTGTGTATCTTTCATTATGGGACAGAGCACTTTAACGCCTCTGTCCCTGACTCTTGATCACTGGACCAAAGTCCACTTAAGGGCTCAGAATCTTTCTTCTTCAGTAAAACGCCAGACCTGGCAGACTCTGTGCCTCAGAATGGCCCACCTTTGGAGTCGAATGGCCCCCAGAAGGATCTTTCTACTTCCCACTAATTCAAAAAGTCAGAGATATTGTCTTTCAGCCGGGGCCACATAGCCATCCAGATCAATAGCCATATATCTTAACTTGGCAGGACCTCTGCGAATCTCCTCCTCCATGGGTGAAGCCTTTCCTTGTCCCTGCCCCCGCTCCTACTCCTTCCCCCATGATTCTATCTCTCAAACCCTCTGCTCCTCCTCCTCCTCCACCCTCTGTTCTCCCTGAGTCTCAAGATTTGACTCTACTGGACTCTCCTCCCCCTCCTTATCCCCTGCCCTCGTCCTCCAACCCCCAACACCCTCTAAGTGATTCCCCTGCTGCTGACTCAGCCTCTCCACCATTGGAGGAAGCTAAGCCAGCCCAGCGCCCTCCAGATGACTCCCCCATGGCACACACAGCCCCTCCTCCCCTGGAGGAAACTGGCCCGGCTAAAAGAACTCAAAGAACTCACCAGCGTTTTCACACCAGCCTACTTGGGATGACTGCCAACAACTCCTAGGGACTTTCTTCATGACAGGGGAACAAAAGAGAATCCTCCTGGAAGCTAGAAAAAAAATATCCTCGGACCAGATGGGCGACCGACACAACTTCCCCTTGAACCAACCCAACTGGGACCCCAACATCTTTGAAGGTAGGGAGCATCTGTCCACTTATTGCTGGGCTTTACTAGCAGGTTTCTGAGCGGCCGCTAGGCCACCAACTAATTTGGCCAAGGTAAGAGAGATTATTCAAGGGCCTGATGAATCTCCCTCTATGTTTCTAGAGAGAATTATGGAGGCATATAGGAGATATACTCCTTTCGATCCTCAGGCAGAGGATCAAAAGGCATCTGTCATGATGGCCTTTATTGGGCAAGCTGCCCTGGATATTAAAAGAAAGTTACAACACTTAGATGGATTACAAGATATGACTTTGAGAGATTTAGTCAGAGAAGCCGAGAAAGTATACTATAAGAGAGAAACTGAGGAAGAGAAGGAACAAAGGAGGGAGAAAGAAAGGGAGCAAAGGGAGGATGAGAGAAGCAAAAGACAGACTAAAACATTGACTAAGGTCCTGGTCACAACAACAAATAGGCCAGAAATTAAGAAACAGGGAGACAGGAAGAAATACCTGGGCCCACGCCAAAGGCCACCCCTGGCCTCAGATCAATGTGCCTACTGTAAAGAAAAAGGACACTGAGCCAAAGAGTGCCCTAGAAAGAGACAGCCACGCCAGCCAGCCATTCTGACTCTGGAGGATGACTAAGAAAATCGAGGCTCGGATCACCTCCCCGAGCCCAGGGTAACTTTTGAAGTGGAGGGAACCCCAGTAAACTTTGAAGTGGATAGAGGGGCAATATACTCAGCCCTTAAGGCCCCATTGGGCCCTCTATCAAATAAAAGGTCTCTAGTTCAAGGGGCTAACAGCAGTAAATATCGGGCTTGGACAACTAAGAGGACCATGAACCTGGGGAAAAGAAAAGTCCATCACTCCTTCCTAGTGATCCCAGAATGCTCGACCCTATTGATGGGCAGAAATCTTCTCACCAAGCTCCGAGCCAAAATAACTTTTAACCCTGAAGGCCCCCAAATGAAATTTCTAAATCCTTCAGTAAAAACTCCTATAGTCATGGCTTTAACTATGTCAATAGAAGATGAACATCAACTCTTCACACCCCCAAGACTGATCAAACAGGCAAGCTACCCCAGAAATGGATAACAGATTACCCAGATGCCTGGGCAAAAACTGCTGGGTTAAGCCTAGCCATAAAACAACCTCCAATAACAGTGGAGTTAAAAACCTCAGCCTCCCCAATTAATGTCAAACAATATCTTCTGAGCAAAGAAGCTAAAGATGGGATAGGGCCCCATATTCAGAAATATCTGGCCTTAGGGGTCTTAAGGCCCTGTCAATCGGCCTGGAACACTCCCCTGCCACCAGTAAAAAAGCCAGGAACTGGGGACTATCACCCCATTCAAGACCTAAGAGAGATCAACAACAGAGTGCAGGACATTCACCCCATGGTACCTAATCCATACAATCTGCTTAGCACTCTGAACCCTGAACGAAAATGGTATACTGTTCTGGACTTAAAAGATGCTTTCTTTTGCTTGCCTCTGCATAAATACAGTCAGTTGCTGTTTGCTTTCGAATGGGTAAACCCAGAAACCGGAACGTCTGATCAACTAACTTGGACCAGACTCCCACAGGGGTTCAAAAACTCCCCCACTCTCTTTGATGAAGCCCTCCACAGAGATCTCAACAACTTCAGAACTACGCACCCCGAAGTCACCCTGCTTCAATATGTGGATGACCTGCTACTTGCAGCCAACATCAAGGAAAACTGTGAGTCTGGGACCCAAGCACTATTATCCAAGCTTGCTCAACTCGGGTATAGAGCTTCTGCCAAAAAGGCCCAAATTTGCCAGCAAGAAGTAATCTTCCTGGACTATTCCCTTAGGGGCGGTAAACGATGGCTCACTGAGCCCAGAAAACAAACCGTTGTGCAGATACCACCCCCATCTAACAAGAGGGCAAATGAAGAGGCTAAATTGGCAGCCCTAAACGGAGTAACCATGTTAACACTTTCCACACCGGGGGAACATAAGGACACTGACACTGAACTCCTCGACTTTACTGAGCCCAGCCTGCAATTTCAGAAAGCCCTACACTATGTTAAAAATGTACATCAATTCACTCACCTTGGTTCAAAGAAACTGCAGGCATTCCTGAAAGATCAAGAACAGAGTTTTCCACTAACCGACTCACAGCGAAAAGAAATAGCTAAATGGGTAACAAAAGCCTGTCGGGTCTGTCAATTGGTTAATGCTTACCCTTCCAAGCTTCCTGCAGGAAAGCACCTACGAGGAACCAGACCAAAACAATTCTGGGAAATGGACTTTACTGAAATTAAGCCAGCAAGGTATGGACTTAAATATCTCCTAATCTTTGTAGATACATTTTCAGGATGGATTGAAGCCTTCCCCACAAAAAAAGAAACGACGCAAATGGTGGTCAAAAAGATCCTGAAAGATATTTTTCCAAGATACAGCCTGCCTAAGGTAATAGGGTCTGATAATGGAGGGCATTCGTGGCCCAGGTAAGTCAGGGGTAAACCAGGACCCTGGAGATTAATTAGAAGTTACATTATGCTTATAGACCCCAGAGCTCAGGACAGGTAGAAAAAATGAATAGAACCATTAAAGAGACCTTAACGAAATTAAGCTTAGAGACCGGCATAAAAGATTGGACTATGCTCCTGCCTTATGCACTGTTTCATGCAAGAAATACTCCCTCTGTTTCTTTATGTAACCTCACCCCCTATGAAATTCTCTATGGTGCCCCTCCTCCAGTAAGGGACCTAACCCCAACTCTAAGACCTAATGATTCCTTTCACACCCCCTTGCTTGACAGACTTAAAGCTCTTGAAAGAACCCAGTGATACCTATGGAAACAGATGGCCACTGCCTACCAACCTGAGGACGAAAGGACTCCACACCGATATCAAATGGAAGACTTCGTCTATGTAAGACGACATCAGGTGTCATCCCTGGAACCCCGTTGGAAAGGACCATACCAGGTGCTACTTATAACACCTACAGCGGTAAAGGTAGATGGAATCACTTCCTGGATCCATGCCTCTCATCTCAAGCCTGTGCCCTGTCCAGACTCTGGCTAGAAACTGGAAAAAAACTGGTAACCCTTTCAAATTGCGTATTCACCATGTGGATAGGGCTATAGACTCTCCCCTTGACCACCAATAGTCCTAACCCTCATCAGCCCGTTCAGCAACGATGGCTATTCACAAATCCTACTGGACAAGAAGTATGGTTTATCTCACATACAGCCCCCTTAGGGACCTGATGACCATCTCTCCACCCAGACATTTGTCAGCTGGCTATAGGTCTTTCCTATTGGGATATCCCTGATGAAGAGGATCCCACTAAAATTCCATTAAATCCCTTCCGTACCATAGATAATGAAAACAAACATTATGGATGTAGGGACACTCGAGCCAGATGCAGGTTGGCTAACCTAGATTACTATGTTTGCCCGGCGGACTATCAAAGCCACAAACAGTCATGGCTGTGTGGGGGAAAAAACGACTTCTTCTGTAAGTCATAAGGATGTGAACATACAGGGGCTACCTGATGGAACCCAAACCTCCGCCGGTTCTCAGACCATTTCCCCCTTGCTGAGGTAACAGGTACTGAGGTACCCCTCCACCTATTCACTCCTCTCTTCTCCTGTCAGTGCCCACACTGGGTCCCACCAGGTCCTCTTATCAGCTAACCCAAAGCTCAAACCAGCTGAGGAGAGCCCTCAGACCCCTATCCAAGATGTAATGAAAATGGCCTTTAAAGTTGCTTTGTCATCACTGAAAACAGGTTACTAAGAATTTAAAGTCCCTCACAGGCTTTTTGGGATACTCACTCCCGTCTTCCCCTCTGCTCTACCTGTTCTACTACTCAAGTTTTTGTTGCTAGGAAAATCCCAAACCCCTTTCCCATTATCCATGGAGCTGCTCTCAGCCCCGCCTTCCCCGTCTTCCCCCTCTGTACCAGGCCCACAGAAAAGTCTTAACTGACCTTTTCCAGAAGTCTTCACCATGGCTGACTTTAGGACTTTCAGCAAAAGAGTCCCTATAAAAGAGTTCAGTATAGATAAACTTCCTCTTTTCATGTTGCCCTGTTCTACTTGGCCACTGGCTGGAAAAATCAGCACTCCTAAGCTAGACACCCCCTTACTAGTTTTTCACAAAATATATAAACAAGGCCTCTGGCCTTGAGCTGGGGCTTCACAGAGATGGCTACATTTCTAAGATAAAGAAGTTACCAACTGGGCTCCATGGTAACAGCTGGCAGGAAGAAAAAAAAAAAAAAAAAGAAAGAAAAAGCTCTCCCCCTCCCAGGTGTCCTTGAAAAGTTAACTTGCCCAGAACAGAGGAAAAAAACAGAAACAAAAACTGCTTTTTATAAACTTCTGCAGACTGTGAACTTCTGAGCCCCTTCCCTTACATGTTGGGTACAAAATTCTGAAACTACCTAAACTTGGGGTTCAGGGGATTAATTGATTACAACAGAAGCAATGCCCTCTGAATCCGGTTGCAACCAAATGGGACTATTTCCCTGTCTTCGGTACTATCTTAGGTGCCTTGCCTTGTCCGTCCCTACAACAGTATAATTCTATATACTTAAACATTGTTTATGTTTTCATAAAATGGTCGACAGATGTAATTAATTATGTAATGGTGCAGATGTTTCCCAGAGTGCTCTATCATGACGCAGGTTCATTTGAAGATCAAATAAGGGGGCATACAACCTGGTTCCGCCGGGAACCTGTATCCTTCACTTTAGCCATCCTATTAGGAATAGGAGTTGCTGTAGGGGTGGACACAAGAACCACTGCCCTGGCCCATGGGACACAACAAATGACCCAATTAGAAGCAGCAATAGACCAAAACTTAAAGATATTAGAAACCTCCATCACAGCTTTGCAGGAATCTTTAACCTCTCTCTCTGAAGTTGTTTTACAGAACAGGCGAGGGTTGGACCTCCTCTTCATGAGAAAAGAAAGCCTTTGTGCTGCATTGAGGGAAAAATGTTTTTATGCCGACCATACTGGAGTTGTAAAAGAATCTATGAGTAAATTAAGAAGACGCCTTTAAGAGCGTCAACGAGAGAGAGAAACCCAAAAAGGGTGGTATGAGTCTTGGTTCACACAGTCCCCCTGGTTAACTACGCTTTTATCAGCCCTGGCCGGTCCTTTAATAATCCTCATATTATTGCTAACTGTAGGACCCTGTTTGCTCAACCGTGTAGTTTCCTTTCTCCAAGCTCAAATTGGACAAGTCAAACTTATGGTAATCAGATAACAATATACCCCACTAGCAGACATAGAATGTGACACCCCCCAATGATCACTTTTATGATTAAAAGTAACCAGAAGAAGAAGTGGGGAATGAAAGGTTTATAATCTTGAGAACTATTTGCTAATCTTGTTCCCAGAATGTGCTGTCCCCAACTGCCAAACTGCAGAATGTATTCCCTTACCCAGTTGCACGCAAACCGCCCACTCGCCCTGACCCATCAATGAACTTCCCTCCCTGCCCTCTCCAAGGAAAGTATATAAGCTCTGCTTAAACTGTTCTCGGGACTCTTTGCTCTACTCAAGTGAGCTCTGAGCCCCAGCATGCTGGACCCCCAATAAACCCCTTGCTGTTGCATGAGACAGTCTCTTGGTGGTCTCTTCCTCTGACGCTCGCCCGACCTTTACAGGACATGTCTTAAATAGCTGATTTTAAAGTCTTTGTCTAGTGAAGCCAACATCTTGGATCCTTAGGTATAGTTTCTATTGATTGCTTTTCTTTGCTTGAATGAAAAATTTTGTTTCCATATATGAATCATATTTTTTGTTGTTAAAAACTGGACATTTAGGGGCTGAAATTGTGGCTCAGTGGTAAAGCGCTCGCCTAGCACAGGCAGGACCCGGGTTCGATTCTCAGCACCACATAAAAATAAAGGCATTGTATTGTGTCCATCTACCAAAAAAAAAAAAAAAAAAAAAAAAATTCTCTCTCTCTCTTAAAAAAACTGGACATTTAAAATAACAGAAGGTAGTAACTTTTGCCCTCAGATCCCCACTCCATATGCATGATTTGCTGCTGTCTATCTGATTATTTGTTTGTTTAGTGACTTTTCTGAAATAATTCTGTAAAGTCTGTATTTCTGTCATGTTCATGTCTCCACTTGGATAATTTATTGATGAGCTACTGAATTTCTTAAATACCTATAACTAGTAAGCCTCCCAGACTTTGCTGAGTGATTTTTGTATAAGTGTTAGTACATGTCTTTAAAACACCAAAAGTTTATAACTCCACTTTAGCATTCATTTCCTGCTTGCATATAATCTCAAGATAAACCATAAGTGAGAGCTTAGGGCCTTCTTAGTTCTTTCCTCAGCATGCTGACAGCCCTTCCAAGTACATGGCCTTCTGGATTACTAGAGCCTCTCCAGACATCTTATGCTCCTCCTAGTCAGTTAGTCTATTGTTTACCCAACACTTAACCATCACAGAGATCTCACACATCTACAAAGTTAAAACACTTGCAGATAATTCTTTTTGACAATGTCCCTCTGTGGAGAAGAATGAGCTTTAAATCAGCCTTGTAAGTGGGGTTTTCCAGGGAACCATCAAGTAGATCAGACCAAAACTGTTCTTTAAGAATGAGGTTTTGAAAGAGTTCCAGAACCATTCTGCTCTCTGCAGTGGTTGTCAATCTGCTCTGCAATATGGATTATTGTTTTTTAAGGCTATTTCATGGCTAAAAGTGGTAAGCAGGAATAGAGAAAGTCAAATGGCATAGTTTTCAATATTCTTATAAATATTTAGCCATTTTTCTTTAATCAAAAATCCCCAGCTTACTGCAAACCTTTGGTTAATTTCTAGAGTTCCAAAAAAGTTAATTCTGAGATCTTCTGACAGGTTTTCATTGCTCTTATGGAGGGGCAGTTTTATAGACCTCCTTATACCTCCATTTTTTCTGACATTCTCCCATAAACCTTTTCAAGCGTCCTTGCCCCAAATCCAAATAATGGCAAAGTACAAAGGCATTGTTAGCAAGACACCAACATCATAGAAACAGAAACCTAGAATTGTGAGGTAATGAAGACATACTGAGAGTCAGTGTTTTCTGTGAAATTGCCCCATAAGGCCCATTCAGAATATGCAAAAATTTCTTACACCACTTCATCCTCATTTAATTAAACCTTCTTTTCCTTAAACACCAGCACCAAGATAAATGAGAGTAAGCTAATTTAGTCTTATTGATTTCCTGTTTTGTTTGCTCACTAGAATTACTGATTTATTTTAATTACTGGAGATTGGTTTCTATCTTTTTTTTAATCAAATGTACCTTTACTCAGCTACAATTCTTCTACAGAGAAATGTGCTCTCCATTCCAAACCACTAACTTATAAATTTTTGAAACTCAACAAATTTGTTAACTAAGAATTGGCTGAATGCAATTAATGGCTGAAATCAATAATGTAAAAACAATAAGTGTAGGTGTAGGTGTGGGTTACAGGAGACCTTGGTAGAAAGTGAGACTTAAACTGGATGGAAGTGGAATTAGGAGAATATGGGAAAGATTATATAAACGAAATTTTCCAGTCTATAATTAGCATAATACAACCTCAGATAATTTAGCAGACTAGATTGCTATGATGGTAGCTAATGTGGAGAGGAGAAGGTTGCAGATAGGAAGACAATGGCAAATCTTGAACAACCAAGAATATTAATCTCAACCCATAGAACAATGGTTTACAACTTTTTTTTTCTCCTCCAATACAGATGCAATCATTCCTACTCACAGTAGAGGTTCTCTATTCAAGAGATCCTCAAATACAGGAGTTAATAAGAATGATATCAAAATCTTGTGTAGGGGAAAGGTTTGTGAGGGACACAAGAGATTTTTAAAAGCCCCACTCAAGATTATGAAATGCCTTCCTTCACCAATCTACACGTCTTTCCACAAGTCCCTCAATGGGAATGAAAATCAAGAAGAGACTTTAGAAAACAATCTCCTTTGAAAGAAATAAAGCAGAAAGTGGCATTCCCTCCATTGTCCAGAAATCCCACTCCTATGACACATTTCATCCAAATCATTTGCCTTAATTCCTCATGCCAGAAGAACTAATTTCAGCCCTTGCTCTTACCCTTCGGGACCCCAAGTGGGATGGAGAATCAAGGTCCCTGGGTTCCTGCATATGTTTCTGTGACCTTACAATATTTATCCCCTGAATATGAGTTATGTAACTAGCTAGGTCAAGAGAAGCACAAGGAACAAGATGGTACTTGTGGACCTTCTTGTGTAACTGAACAAAGGAAGAAGAAAGCTGTAGAAAGCTGCAGAGCAAGGAACAAAAGAAAAGACTAGAACAGGCCTGTTTGAGCCTGAATATTTTACAAAAGAGAACACAGCAGATGAGAATGAAGATGACAAATGACTTTCTTCCCAGATCTTTCTTCTCATTTCTTTCCTCTGTAAAAGTCTTGAGTGGCCTTTTTGATTCCTCCTCAGCACAGCTAGTTTGCTCTCCTTCAAAGCTGTGCTCTGTGCTCCCTCTGCTGGCTCCAACTTAGCAATCAGATTTAAAATCAACTACAGTGTAATGCCTACACACCTCTCTTAAATTTAGCTAAGCTTCCTAGCAAAGATGAGAATTCTTTCCTTCTGCATTAACAAAAAAAGAGAAAAGAAAAGAAATGGAGATAGGAAGGGAATTGTTAAATAAGTTATTGAATAAGTTATTGTACTTCATTCTATGAAATGCAGTCAGCTAAATTGTGTCTACAATTGTGTGAGGTACTAGGGGGAAAAAAAGATCAATCTTTGGTCTCGGCTTACAGGAACTTTACAAGCTAGAGAGAAGAAACTGACATATAACATCTCTCAGAATGTATACTTTTAGGAAATTTCTGTAACATATGCCTTAAGTTATAATTCAAATATGTTCACTAAATGTATAACATGTATAAAGAGGCACCTCACATAGGGCCAGGCCAGGCTTTCTTAAATGTGCTTATAATTAGATATATTTGGTTGCATGACAATACAAACTCATAATGATCACAACAGCCATCCATTCAGGAACACCCACTGGAGGCCCATCACAATATGTTTTATACTTTGTACACTTTAGCTGTTTTATGAATTAGATTCAGAGATCCACCTAAAGAACAAATCGAAGTTTAGAGATGCCACATTTACATAACAATGTCAGAGTTCAAATCCAAGACAGCTTAACTCCAAAGTCACTTTGGTCCCTTCCCACTATACTACCTTGAATCATCCTGGTGCCACATACCATCTTTACATGAGGTTCTGGTTGCTGAGAGTGGGAGAGAAACTTAATATAACAATCAACAGCAATATCTTGTGTCATGTTCACATTGAGGAAAGTCCTATGCACTCTATGGGAAGCCCCAGACTTAAGGAAAGTATAAGGTAATGGAGCAGGGGCCACATGCAAAATAAGCCAGTTTAAAAAACAATAGGGAACAAATTCCATTAATAAGAGCAGTCACAATAACCCGGAATAAACATAACAAAAACTTGTCAAGTCCTCATGAAAAGACTTATAGGGCTTTAACAGAAAGACTGTATGAAGAATAAATAGACAAACATATTCCTAGCTAGGAAGACTCTATTGTATATTTTTTCTCTCTAATCTGTTCGTTTTAAAGCAATCTGAGTTACAATCACTGAATCACTGTGATATCAGCACAGACAGACATATAAGTCAACTTTAAAATGCAATGAACAAGGAATATGGAGGCATTTAGTTATGGTAATAGTGGCATTTCAAATTAGCAGGAAGAGAATAGAGTACTTCATAAGTGATATGAAATGAAACAATTCACTGTCCATTTATGACGACACAAATTCCTACCTAACCAGAGTCACAAAAACAAATTCCAAATGGGTTAAAGATTTAAATAGTAAAACAAAGACAAAAGTAATTGAAGAAAAATAAATGTTTTTAAACGAGGATAAGAAAAGAAGCCTTGCCTAGTAGAAAACTAAAGTCCAACATCATAATAAAACAGATTGACATGTTTGACTATGCAAGAAACAAAAACTTCTTCAAAAGAATAGACATCAAAAGAAAAAAGGAAAATCAAATGATAAACTTAAAAGGAAAACATCTGAAATATACATGATGGTCAAAGAAAATAACATACTATTAATTTAAGGAACAAAATTAAAAAATAGGTTTCATAAGAATATGTATTAAACAAAATATATAAAAAGAAGCATAAACATAGATTACTGGCAGGGGTTATTTTATGGGATAATAAACAGATAAGATTTTACTCTCAAATTTTTACAGTGATCACACAAATAAGAAAAAATGTAAAAACATATTTCCATTTTGAGTAAGGCACAGTGGCACACGCCGTGATCCCAGTGGCTCTGGAGGCTGAGGCTGGAGGATCGCTAGTTCAAAACCAGCCTCAGGAAAGGTGAGGCACTAAGTGACTCATTAGACCCTGTCTCTAAATAAAATACAAAATAGGGCAGGGATGTGGCTCCATGGTTGAGTGCCCCTGAATTCAATCCCAGTACCCCACCCCACCCCCCAAAAAATATATATATATATACATATATATATATTTCCATTTTGAATGACAATAAGAAAAAAGAACAGTCACAGGAATATTTTGCTACTTTGTAAGAATCATCCTGAATAAGAGGGTGCTTTAAGGTCCGCAGTTGATGAAGTATTTATAAACTCTAGTGATCTAAGAAGTCACATGATTAAAAAATTAGTGACCTTCCTTCAGAGAAGCTGAACTATCCAAAGCAATGCTCTGTTAGTCAGCAAAAGTAATAATAAAGCACAAAAACACACTAAGAAAGAAGAAATCAGCTTCTCCTTCTCAGGAATCCTACTTCCCACCTTTCTTTCGGTTCCATCCTCAAGATTTTGACAAATTATCAAGGGAATGGTGGAAATACCTGTGACATTTTAAATGTCCTCCTTTTTTTTTTTTTTTTATTCTGTTTTCCCTTTTACACAGAAATAGAGAAAAAAAAAAAGAAAATGGATATGGGAGAGAGACAAACAGAGGAGGAAGAGAAGATGAAGAAAATTCTTAGCTTTTAAAAACAGATTTTTGAAAGTCCCAAGAGAGTATGTGGAAAGAAAAGGTCTGAGCCAGCAGAAGCCAATGTTCATGGCATCAGTTGGGAAGAAGGTCTAGGTTGGTTCAAGGTTCCCTACTATGACTCTCTAGAATTTCCACATGCAGGAGGAAGGCAAAGTCAGAAGGAAGCACTCCATTAGCTACCAAGGTCCCTCTAGGAAGCGAGGGGAGAAGGTTGCAGTGATGAGAAGACTCACAGTAAGCAGGACCCAAGGACTTGCTTCCCTATGAGGTAAGGTCCAAGAATAGCTCCTCATATGACAACCAAGTGACATAGCAGACAGGAGAGGTGGCAGCATAGTATGAGACCACCAGGGCCTCAGAATGGCAGGAGGGAGCAGTGGAAAGTTTTCCTTATCCTGAGAGAGCCACAAAAGTGGCTGAGAGAGCACGTAAGGAGGCCTTGAGGTTCCAAATGGAGGGTGTGATTTGATGACCAGAGACAGAAAACATTAGCAGCAGATGCCACCTTACAAGGATGAAGGTCAGACATCAGAAGATCCTTCTCCCCACAGAGATGCCACCCTGGAGAAAGTAGGGAAGGAGAAAATCCAGAATCAACCTCGGGAAGCTGGTATTGGCTAGAGGAAGTCACAGGTATCAAATAGAGTATGGCAGGCAGGAAGGTAGGAAAGTGAAAAAGATGGAACAATATGCAATTGGAGGAGAGGATTAAAGGTGTGGAATGACCACTGTGCTGAAAGCTACGCAGGGAGAAGAGAAAGAGCTTAAAAGTAAGGAAAATTTGTATTATAAATTAAATTTCATATTACTGTGGTCCTGCATATGTGGGTTCTGCCAAGTAAACCCAATACACATGCTTCACAGGATTGTTTTCATAATATAAGGTGACACCAAAGTAGTGAAGATCCCATGTATATCTCTCCAACTATCAGATGCTTTTGTTATTAACTACAGCTCGTGGTTTTTTTGTCCAATAGCTTTCAATTCTACTATTCACTAAAAAGAAGGTCACTGCAATGTGGCCAAGTTTATTCAAATTATTTTAATATAGTATACCAAAGCATTACCTCATACTTCATTTTCCAATATGACCAGTGTTTTTATTGGGTCACCTTACCTATAACAGACAATACCCCTAAACTGATGAGATTCAAAATTTCCTTTATAGAGGAGGACACATGATTCAACAGGACCTACCATTCAGACCAGTTTTGTAGCTGTCTTGTCAAGTCCACTTCCTGTCAGGCATTCCAGAAGGACACTGTCTTTCCTTTAAGGTTATATTACTAGGATCAAGAAAGTAATTCTCATTAATGTACCCATCACAATCAGGAATGCAATAGTGTTTGTACAGTTCACTTAAACTTGACAACTGTTCCCATTTTATAGATTAGGACACTGGATCTCAGAAAGGTTAAGTCACAGTAAAGGCACAGAGTAAATGGCAATTCATACACTTGAATCCAAGTTCATCTTATTTGGAAGGCTATGCTCTTTCTACTCTACCACAATATCTTGCGGATGAAATCATGTTATCTTAAGCTGATAACTTGAAAGTTTATAACTTGTCAAGGCACCCAAGGTATAGTGTAACAAAGGTCATTCTACCACTGCTAGGACCGCCATCTCCTACCAACTCTCCCATACACCTTTTCTCTGCCTCCATCATGACTTATACCCATTCCCAAAACCCACCAGCCTTCCTTCGAGCCTTTACAAAAGGCTCTGCTTAGATTTCCTCTTTCCTCCCCACCTAGAGAAAACCCACTCATCCACTACGTTGGGCAGTGACTCTGCTGCTCTCTCAAAGAATGTTAGCAGCCTCCACCTCAGTCCTGCAATACTGTGTTTCTATCACAGAACACACATATGGCTGGAGAGTGGAATTTGTCTGCATGTTCCTCTAACGATTACTAGAATATAAACTCCTCGAAGTCAGGGTCTTCATCTTTGCATACTCGGGAACCTATGTAGTCTATGTCAGTGCAGTACAGGAGTTCAACCAATGTTTCTTGAATTAATGAATGAATTTTATTTTAAACCATGGTCTAAGCCAGGTGTGGTGGCACACGCCTGTAATCTCAGCTACTTGGGAGCTGAGGAAGGAGGATCGCAAGTTCAAAGCCAGCCTCAGCAATTTAGCAAGGCTCTAAGCAACTAGCAAAACCTTGTTTCAAAATAAAAACTAAAAAGGGCAAGGGATGTGGCTCAGTGGTTAAGCGCCTCTGGGTTCAATCCCCAGTACCGAAAACAAACAAAAAACATGGTTTACTTTTCCGTATCTTAGACTGCAAATTAATCAAAAGTAAGGCTTTTGAAGTAAAATTAATTGTTTGGTTGTCAGATTTTTTGTTCTTATTTTGATTCTAGAAGGGATTGACCCCAGGGGCTCTTTACTACTGAACACATCCCAGGTCTTATTTATTTTGTGAGACAGAGTCTCACTAAATTACCGAGGCTGACCTCGAACTTGGAATAGTCCTGCCTCTGCCTCCCTAGTCGCTGGGACTACAGGCGCAGGCACCCAATAAGTGATTTTAAAGACCACCACGAAGGCTTCGCCCACAACACAACAGGTTTTTCCAGAAACCTGGAAAAGGTCTCGCACCCGCCTCAGCTCAGCCCACAGATTGTCCAGCCTCCCTCCCTGCCAATCAATCACCCCATGCGCCTGCGCAGGCACCGCCTCCTCAGGGAGCCCCGCCCCAAAGCCTTAGCGGGCAGTTACGACCGGCTGGATCTTATCCTTCACTGGCCCTCCCATTATGACGATTACCTACAGCTGCATTGCTAATGGCCGAGCCGTCCTAGCGGAGCTGGCCTTGACTGGAGGCTCCTATCAGGTACCTGCAGGTCCGCGCTTCCGCGGGGTTCGCTCCTGGAGGCTAACGGCTGTGGAGCCCTTTCCTTAGGACGCGGCGCCGCGGGAGGGCCCAGAACTCTCGGGGCGCAAGAGGCTGGGACTCCCGGGCGGGAGCTGTAAGTGCGCCCCGCAGAGGTTGTGGTTGTCACTGCATGTGCCGCGTTTGGCACCATTGTACCATTATTAACCATTATTTGTACCATTGTCCGATTAAGTAGACCTTAAAGATTTTCTTTCCCTTGTAGAGAAATGACCTGCAATTAAGCACACATTTAGTGAACATATTGTAGTTGCCAAATTCCGGAGTAAAGAATGTGAGGGATGCATAGATAAAAATGAACATGAGGTTGGCCCTGGAATCCTTATTTAACCTTTATGTCTTAAGAGTGTAAAAGGTATTTCAGTGGAGGTAGGATGTGATTGTTCCTGTAGCACTCAGGATGGCTGTCTGTGTGCTGGCTACAGAGAAGATGATTAGGCTACAGGTTAGGCTGCTTAGCTGGTAAGCCTTATAAGAATTAGTCCTGTCCTGGTATAGAGCAGAGGGATGAGAACACCCTGCAGAGGGAATAGCATGGTGTTTGGGGATCCCCAAGAAACCCAGTGTAGCTAGAGCACAGGTTCCCAATGCGTAGGGGCTGGAGATGAGGCCCTGATTGCCCGGTAGTATCAAGTATCAGTTCTTTGTCCCGAGTATATCTTGAATCCATCTTTTTTTTTTTTTTTTTTAACCATGTCTTCATCCAGGCTCTGATAACTTCTCACCGAAGCTTGCTGAAAACGCCTCCTAACTAACCTCTCAGAATTCAGAGCCTGGTCCTCCTCAAAACTCACATTGCTGCTCAAGTGATCCTTCCTAAAAGCAAACGTGATGCTTCAAATCATTTGATGCTTCCTTGATTATATTCAGAATAAAGCTGATACTCCTTCATTTGGCAGTCAAAGTCCTCCCTGAATGGAAGAGTTTTTCCATGACTGCCTCCTTCCCTTTTCTGGATGTTCCTGTTCTCTATCCTGAACTTCCTGCTGTTCTCCAATCTCATCAAAGTCTCCTTTCCTCTCTCCTGCTCCCTCTATGGAGAGACCACTTTCCTCCACTTTGAGACAATATAAGCTCTTCTGTGCTTTTGAGATGTTTCTTAATTCCTTCTTAAGGCTTCTCTAGCCCAGACTAATTGACAATCCTAACTACCAAACTACTTAGGCTGAACGGAATTTTCTCTTATTTACCTACCTCTGCCATTGAACTTCAAGACAGGGACTGTCTTCATCTCTGTCTTCCCAGTATACAATGCTGTGATTCATAGATTCTCAACATGCTTTTTTAAAAAAAATAGAGCATTATAATTATACATAGTATTTGGGTTCATTTTGACAAAAATAATACATGCAAGGAATTTGATTTCAATCCCTATTCTCCTTCTTTTCCTTCCCTCCTTCCTCCCCCTATTCTCCTTCCTCTACTCTATTGATCTTCCTTTCACAACTTTTTTTTTTTTTTTGTACTGGGGATTGAATTCAGGAGCACTCAACCACTGAGCCACATCCCTAGCCCTATTTTGTATTTTCTTTAGAGACAGGGTCTCACCGAGTTGCTTAGCACCTCGCCATTGCTGAGGCTGGCTTTGAACTTATGGTTCTCCTGTCTCAGTCTCGCGAGAGACTGAATAATTTTTGATTGGTATTTTCTAAATATACATAAAGGTGAAATTCCCTTTGATACATTTATATATATGTGTATATATATATATATAATACGTATTATATATAATACGTATTATATATATATAAAACATGATTTTGTTAAACTCATTCCATATTTTGTTCCCTTTCCCCTTCTTTTCCTCCTCCCTCTCATTCTCCTTCTTCTACTCCTCTCATCTTCCCTGTATCTTTATGATATCTTGTATCATCCCTCACTCCTTATTTCCCTCATTTTGCTCTAGCTTTCACATACAAGAGGAAAGATTCAACTCTTGGTTTTCTGGCTTATTTCACTTAGCACGATTTTCTGCATTTCCTTCCATTTACTGGCAAATGCCATTTTCATTCTTCTTTATGGCTGAGAAAAACCTCTATTGTATATATGTACCACATTTTCTTGATCCATTCATCTAGAGACAGGCATCTGGGCTGATTACACAATTTGGCTATTGTGAATTGTGCTGCTATAAATATTAAAGTTGATGTATTATTATAATATGCTGATTTTAGTTCTTTTGTATAAATACCAAGGAGTGCAATAACTGGGTTATACTGTGGTTCCATCTCTAATTTTTTGAGGAATCTCCACACTGCTTTTCCTATTGGTTGTACTAATTTAGAGTCCCACCAAAAATGTATGAGTATACCTTTCCCCACATCCTTGCCAGCATTTATTACTATTCACGTTCTTAATAATTGCCATTCTGACTGGAGTGAGATGAAATCTTAGTGTACTTTTGGTTTGCATTTCCCTGATTGCTAGAGATGTTGAACATTTTTTCATGTATCTGTTGGCTGTTTGTATTTCTTCTTTTGAGAAATTTCTGTTTAATTCTTTTGCCCATTTATTGATTGGGTTACTGGGTTTTGGCATTGAATATTTTGAGTTCTTTATGTATTCTGGATATTAAACCCCTGTCATAGGAACAGATGGTACAGATTTTTTCCCCCATTTTGTAGCTTTCTCTTCACTCTTTTAATTGTTTCCTTTGCTGTGCAGAAGTTTTTTTAATTTGATGGCATCCCACTTATTGATTCCTGGATTTATTTATTGTACTTTGGGTGTATTCTCAAAGACATTTATTAAGGAGAGAGAGAGGAATTTAAAGACTTTCAGAAGCAGGCAGGAAGGTAAGAATTTAGAAGAGAGCAGGGTTGTCTACAATTGCAGTTGAGGTGTGGAATTACTGCAGTGCAGAAAGCTGACCAGGGAAGAGGAAAGGATGGCAAGGAGCTTTAAGGAACACTTCAGGTTGAGAAGTGGGAGAAAGATGTCATGGCTTCCCTCAATGTCAAGGATTGTCACAAAAACTTTATATTTGGGGGGGGGGGGGGTTGGGGATGTAGTTTAATGGTAGGATGCTTGCCTAGCATGCTTATGGGCCTGTGTTCCATTCCCAGAACTGCAAAAAATAAAAAAATATTACTTTTTTGAAAAATATCAATACTTACACTTAATCACAAGATCCAGTCAACTGCAGTTACAGGGTTCTAGAGCTGACCAAGATCCTAAAGATCATCTGCCTGCTCTCTTCATTCTTTCCACAAAGAAACAGGCCAGACAAGTCCCTGAGTCTGCAGCATGTGAATTCCAGAAATACACCTTGAACCCACCTTGTCACATTTTCTACTGCCCCATGTTGTCATTTGTTTTGGTTTTTGCTACAATAGCAGTGTTTATATTCTCCAAATGTAACATTGGGGGAAGATAGAGGACTATTTTCCAATTCTAATAACAGAATAAAAGGAAGTTTACGTATGCCTTTAATGTTCCAAGTTTCTTAGGAAATCGTTTCCTAGAAAATACAGCCTTGATGTTTTAGACAATATCAAGAGTTTTTGAGTTTTATTTTCTTTTTTTTTTTTGGCTTTTATTTTTTTTTTTTTTTTTTTTTTTTTTTAATTTTTTATTGTTGGCTGTTCAAAACATTACATAGTTCTTGATATATCATATTTCACAATTTGATTCAAGTGGGTTATGAGCTCCCCTTTTTACCCCATATACAGATTGCAGAATCACGTCAGTTACACATCCATTGATTTACATCTTGCCATACTAGTGTCTGTTGTATTCTGCTGTCTTTCCTATCCTCTACTATCCCCCCTCCCCTCCCCTCCCCTCCCCTCCCCTCTTCTCTCTCTGCCCCCTTTACTGACATTCGTTTGTCCCCCTTGTATTATTTTTCCCCTTCCCCTCACTTCCTCTTGTATGTACTTTTGTATACCTCTGAGGGTCTCCTTCCATTTCCATGCATTTTCCCTTCTCTCTCCCTTTCCCTCCCACCTCTCATCCCTGTTTAATGTTAATCTTCTTCTCATGCTCTTCGACCCTACTCTGTTCTTAGCTACTCTCCTTATATCAAAGAAGACATTTGACATTTGTTTTTTAGGGATTGGCTAGCTTCACTTAGCATAATCTGCTCTAATGCCATCCATTTCCCTGTAAATTCTATGATTTTGTCATTTTTTAATGCAGAGTAATACTCCATTGTGTATAAATGCCACATTTTTTTTATCCATTCATCCATTGAAGGGCATCTAGGTTGGTTCCACAGTCTAGCTATTGTGAATTGTGCTGCTATGAACATCGATGTAGCAGTGTCCCTGTAGCATGCTCTTTTTAGGTCTTTAGGGAATAGACCGAGAAGGGGAATAGCTGGGTCAAATGGTGGCTCCATTCCCAGCTTTCCAAGAAATCTCCATACTGCTTTCCAAATTGGCTGCACCAATTTGCAGTCCCACCAGCAATGTACAAGTGTACCCTTTTCCCCACATCCTCGCCAGCACTTGTTGTTGTTTGACTTCATAATGGCTGCCAATCTAACTGGAGTGAGATGGTATCTTAGGGTGGTTTTGATTTGCATTTCTCTGACTGCTAGAGATGGTGAGCATTTTTTCATGTACTTGTTGATTGACTGTATGTCCTCCTCTGAGAAGTGTCTGTTCAGGTCCTTGGCCCATTTGTTGATTGGGTTGTTTGTTCTCTTATTGTCTAATTTTTTGAGCTCTTTGTATACTCTGGATATTAGGGCTCTATCTGAAGTGTGAGGAGTAAAGATTTGTTCCCAGGATGTAGGCTCTCTATTTACCTCTCTTATTGTATCTTTTGCTGAGAAAAAACTTTTTAGTTTGAGTAAGTCCCATTTGTTGATTCTAGTTATTAACTTTTGTGCTATGGGTGTCCTATTGAGGAATTTGGAGCCCGACCCCACCGACTGTAGATCGTAGCCAACTTTTTCTTCTATCAGACGGCGCGTCTCTGATTTGATATCAAGCTCCTTGATCCATTTTGAATTAACTTTTGTGCATGGCGAGAGAAAGGGATTCAGTTTCATTTTGTTGCATATGGATTTCCAGTTTTCCCAGCACCATTTGTTGAAGATGCTATCCTTCCTCCAATGCATGCTTTTAGACCCTTTATCAAATATAAGATAGTTGTAGTTTTGTGGATTGGTTTCTGTGTCCTCTATTCTGTACCATTGGTCCACCCGCCTGTTTTGGTACCAGTACCATGCTGTTTTTGTTACTATTGCTCTGTAATATAGTTTGAAGTCTGGTATCGCTATACCGCCTGATTCACACTTCCTGCTTAGCATTGTTTTTGCTATTCTGGGTCTTTTATTTTTCCATATGAATTTCATGATTGCTTTCTCTATTTCTACAAGAAATGCCGTTGGGATTTTGATTGGCATTGCATTAAACCTATAGAGAACTTTTGGTAATATCGCCATTTTGATGATGTTAGTTCTGCCTATCCATGAACAGGGTATATTTTTCCATCTTCTAAGATCTTCTTCTATTTCTCTCTTTAGGGTTCTGTAGTTTTCATTGTATAAGTCTTTCACCTCTTTTGTTAGGTTGATTCCCAAGTATTTTATTTTTTTTGAAGATATTGTGAATGGAGTGGTTGTCCTCATTTCCATTTCAGAGGATTTGTCTCTGATATACAGGAATGCCTTTGATTTATGCGTGTTGATTTTATATCCTGCCACTTTGCTGAATTCATTTATTAGCTCTAATATTTTCTTTGTAGACCCTTTTGGGTCTGCTAGGTATAGAATCATGTCATCTGCAAATAGTGATAATTTAAGTTCTTCTTTTCCTATTTTGATGCCTTTAATTTCTTTCGTCTGTCTAATTGCTCTGGCCAGTGTTTCGAGAACTATGTTGAACAGAAGTGGTGAGAGAGGGCATCCCTGTCTTGTTCCAGATTTTAGAGGGAATGCCTTCAATTTTTCTCCATTCAGAATGATGCTAGCCTGAGGCTTAGCATAGATTGCTTTTACAATATTGAGGTATGTTCCTGTTATCCCTAGTTTTTCTAGAGTTTTGAACATAAAGGGATGCTGTACTTTGTCGAATGCTTTTTCCGCATCTATCGAGATGATCATATGGTTCTTATTTTTAAGTCTATTGATGTGGTGAATAACATTTATTGATTTCCTTATATTGAACCAGCCTTGCATCCCAGGGATGAATCCTACTTGATCATGGTGCACAATTTTTTTGATGTGCCTTTGTATCCGAGTGGCCAGAATTTTATTGAGGATTTTTGCATCTAGGTTCATTAGAGATATTGGTCTGTAGTTTTCTTTCTTTGAAGTGTCTTTGTCTGGTTTAGGTATCAGGGTGATGTTGGCCTCGTAGAATGAATTTGGAAGTTCTCCCTCTTTTTCTATTTCCCGAAGTAGCTTGAAAAGTATTGGTATTAGTTCCTCTTTAAAGGTTTTGTAAAACTCTGCTGTATACCCATCCGGTCCTGGGCTTTTCTTAGTTGGTAGTCTTTTGATGGTTTCTTCTATTTCCTCAATTGATATTGGTCTGTTTAGGTTGTCTATATCCTCCTGACTCAATCTGGGCAGATCATATGACTTAAGAAATTTATCTATGCCTTCACTATCTTCTAATTTATTGGAGTATAAGGATTCAAAATAATTTTTGATTATCTTCTGTATTTCTGAAGTGTCTGTTGTGATATTGCCTCTTTCATCCCGTATGTTAGTGATTTGAGTTCTCTCTCTTCTTCTCTTCGCTAGCATGGCTAAGGGTCTGTCGATTTTGTTTATTTTTTCAAAGAACCAACTTTTAGTTTTGTCAATTTTTTCAATTGTTTCTTTTGTTTCGATTTCATTGATTTCAGCTCTGATTTTAATTATTTCTTGCCTTCTACTTCTTTTGCTGTTGTTTTGCTCTTCTTTTTCTAGGATTTTGAGATGAAGTATGAGATCATTTATTTGTTGGTTTTTTCTTTTTTTAAGGAATGAACTCCAAGCAATGAATTTTCCTCTTAGAACTGCTTTCAATGTGTCCCATAGATTCCGATATGTTGTGTCTGTGTTTTCATTAATCTCTAAGAATTTTTTAATTTCCTCCTTGATGTCTTCTATAACCCATTGATCATTCAGTAACCTATTGTTCATTCTCCAAGTGATATATTCTTTTTCCTTCCTTCTTTTATCGTTGATTTTCAGTTCCATTCCATTATGATCAGATAGGATGCATGGTATTATCTCTACTCCTTTGTATTGTCTAAGAGTTTCCCTGTGACATAATATATGATCTATTTTTGAGAAGGATCCATGTGCTGCTGAGAAAAAAGTGTAACTGTTTGATGTTGGGTGGTATATTCTATATATGTCAATTAAATCTAGGTTATTAATTGTGTTATTGAGTTCTATAGTTTCCTTATTCAACTTTTGTTTGGAAGATCTGTCCAGTGGTGAGAGAGGTGTGTTGAAGTCTCCCATGATTATTGTATGGTGGTCTATTAGACTCTTGAACTTGAGAAGAGTTTGTTTGATGAACATAGCTGCACCATTGTTTGGGGCATATATATTTATGATTGTTATGTCTTGTTGGTGTATGGTTCCCTTGAGCAGTATGTAGTGTCCCTCTTTATCCCTTTTGATTAACTTTGGCTTAAAATCTATTTTATTTGATATGAGTATGGATACTCCTGCTTGTTTCCGAAGTCCATGTGAGTGATATGATTTTTCCCAACCTTTCACCTTCAGCCTATGTATGTCTTTTCCTATCAAATGCGTCTCCTGTAGGCAGCATATTGTTGGGTCTTGTTTTGTGATCCATTCTACTAGCCTGTGTCTCTTAATTGGTGAGTTTAAGCCATTAACATTTAGGGTTATTATTGAGATATGGGTTGTTCTTCCAGCCATATTTGTTTATTTATGTTACTAAACATGGTTTGTTTTCCACTTTGATTATTTTCCCCCCTTTAGTGTCCTACCTCCCACTGTTGGTTTTCATTGTTATTTTCCATTTCCTCTTCCTGTAATGTTTTGCCAAGGATGTTTTGAAGAGATGGTTTTCTAGCTGCAAATTCTTTTAACTTTTGTTTATCGTGGAAGGTTTTAATTTCATCTTCCATCCTGAAGCTTAATTTCGCTGGAAACACAATTCTTGGTTGGAACCCATTTTCTTTCAGTGTTTGAAATATGTTATTCCAGGATCTTCTAGCTTTCAGAGTCTGTGTTGAAAGATCAGCTGTTATCCTGATTGGCTTACCCCTAAATGTGATCTGCTTCCTTTCTCTTGTAGCTTTTAAAATTCTCTCCTTGTTCTGTATGTTGGGCATCTTCATTATAATGTGTCTAGGTGTGGGTCTCTTATGATTTTGCACATTCGGCGTCCTGTAGGCTTCTAGGATTTGGGGTTCTGTCTCATTCTTCAAATCTGGGAAGTTTTCTCGAATTATTTCATTGAATAGATTGCTCATTCCTTTGGTTTGAAACTCTGTTCCTTCCTGTATCCCAATGACTCTTAAATTTGGTCTCTTGATGTTATCCCATATTTCTTGGATGTTCTGCTCATGGTTTCTTAACAGTCTTGCTGAGCTGTCTATGTTCTTTTCAAGTTGATATACTTTATCTTCATTGTCTGATGTTCTGTCTTCTAAGTGTTCTACT
Organism: Marmota flaviventris; assembly: GCF_047511675.1. Lineage (NCBI taxonomy): Eukaryota > Metazoa > Chordata > Mammalia > Rodentia > Sciuridae > Marmota > Marmota flaviventris. The sequence continues at coordinate 66,122,701 of NC_092504.1, forward strand.
CTGCTGGTAGTATTCTCAATTGAGTTTTTAAGTTGGCTTATTGCTTCCTGCATTTCTAGGATTTCTGTTTGTTTGTTTTTTATAACCTCTATTTCCCTGTATAGTTGATCTTTTGCTTCTTGGATTTGTTTATGTAATTCATTGTTGAAGTGATCTTTCATTGTCTGATTTTGCTGTCTGATGTCTTCCTTGAGACTCCAGATCATCTGAAGCATGTATATCCTGAATTCTTTATCTGACATTCCATCAGCTGCAGCTATTACCTCTTCTAAAGTTGAGTTGACCTGCAATGCTTGTGGTCCTTTCTTTCCTTGTCTCTTCATACTGTTCGCGTTCCTTTCTTCTTGGTGAAACTGTTGTGCTATTGAATTTTCCCCCTATATATTTATATTGGTCTTGTATAGTTGCAAAGTCTCCCTCGCAGGCACGGGCGGCGGCTCTGCCCCTCCGCCAATTGGGGCAATGTGCCTACCACGCCGGCAGGCCGCTGGGCCTGCTCTGCCAGTCGGTAGCAGGTCCGCCGTCCTTGCAGGCGCGGGCGGCGGCTCTGTCCCTCTGCGGGCCGCTAGGCTTGTTCTGTCGGTGGTCGCAGTTCTGCCTACTTTGCAGGCGCAGGCAGCGGCACTGCCCCTCTGCAGGCCTCTGGGGCTGTACTGCCAGTGGGTCGCAGGTCCGCCTACTTTGCAGGCGTGTGGGGGGGGGCGGCTCTACCCTTCCTCAGGCCACTGGGCCTGTTCTGTCTCTCGGTTGCAGGTCTGACCTGTTCTGATGGTGGTCTCAGTTCCGACTACCTTGCAGGCGCGGGGGGGAGGGGGCGGCTCTGCCTCCCAGCAGGCCGCTGCTCCTCTTCTGCCGGTGGGTCGCAGGCCCGCCTACCTTGCAGGAGTGATTGGAAGCTCTGTCCCGCCGCGGGCCACTGGGCCTTTTCTGTCGGTGGTCACCCTTCCCCTACCTGGCAGGCGAGGGGGGTGGGGGGCGGCTCTGCCCCTCAGCAGGCCGCTGGGCCTGCTCTGTGTTTGGTCCCAGTTCCCTCTACTATGCCGGCGCAGGGGGAGGGGGCGGCTCAGCCTCTCAGCAGGCGGCTGCTCCTCTTCTGCCAGTGGGTCGCAGGCCCGCCTACCTTGCAGGAGTGATTGGAAGCTCTGTCCCGCCCTGGGCCACTGGGCCTTTTCTGTCGGTGGTCACCCTTCCCCTACCTGGCAGGCGAGGGGGGTGGGGGGCGGCTCTGCCCCTCAGCAGGCCGCTGGGCCTGCTCTGTCTTTGGTCCCAGTTCCCTCTACTATGCCGGCGCAGGGGGAGGGGGCGGCTCAACCTCTCAGCAGGCGACTGCTCCTCTTCTGCCGGTGGGTCGCAGGCCCGCCTACCTTGCAGGAGTGATTGGAAGCTCTGTCCCGCCCTGGGCCACTGGGCCTTTTCTGTCGGTGGTCACCCTTCCCCTACCTGGCAGGCGAGGGGGGTGGGGGGCGGCTCTGCCCCTCAGCAGGCCGCTGGGCCTGCTCTGTCTTTGTTCCCAGTTCCCTCTACTATGCCGGCGCAGGGGGAGGGGGCGGCTCAGCCTCTCAGCAGGCGACTGCTCCTCTTCTGCCGGTGGGTCGCAGGCCCGCCTACCTTGCAGGAGTGATTGGAAGCTCTGTCCCGCCCTGGGCCACTGGGCCTTTTCTGTCGGTGGTCACCCTTCCCCTACCTGGCAGGCGAGGGGGGTGGGGGGCGGCTCTGCCCCTCAGCAGGCCGCTGGGCCTGCTCTGTCTTTGGTCCCAGTTCCCTCTACTATGCTGGCGCAGGGGGAGGGGGCGGCTCAGCCTCTCAGCAGGCGGCTGCTCCTCTTCTGCCAGTGGGTCGCAGGCCCGCCTACCTTGCAGGAGTGATTGGAAGCTCTGTCCCGACGCGGGCCACTGGGCCTTTTCTGTCGGTGGTCACCCTTCCCCTACCTGGCAGGCGAGGGGGGTGGGGGGCGGCTCTGCCCCTCAGCAGGCCGCTGGGCCTGCTCTGTCTTTGGTCCCAGTTCCCTCTACTATGCCGGCACAGGGGGAGGGGGCGGCTCAGCCTCTCAGCAGGCGACTGCTCCTCTTCTGCCGGTGGGTCGCAGGCCCGCCTACCTTGCAGGAGTGATTGGAAGCTCTGTCCCGCCCTGGGCCACTGGGCCTTTTCTGTCGGTGGTCACCCTTCCCCTACCTGGCAGGCGAGGGGGGTGGGGGGCGGCTCTGCCCCTCAGCAGGCCGCTGGGCCTGCTCTGTCTTTGGTCCCAGTTCCCTCTACTATGCCGGCGCAGGGGGAGGGGGCGTCTCAGCCTCTCAGCAGGCGACTGCTCCTCTTCTGCCGGTGGGTCGCAGGCCCGCCTACCTTGCAGGAGTGATTGGAAGCTCTGTCCCGCCCTGGGCCACTGGGCCTTTTCTGTTGGTGGTCCCCCTTCCCCTACCTGGCAGGCGAGGGGGGTGGGGGGCGGCTCTGCCCCTCAGCAGGCTGCTGGGCCTGCTCTGTCTTTGGTCCCAGTTCCCTCTACTATGCCGGCGCAGGGGGAGGGGGCGGCTCAGCCTCTCAGCAGGCGACTGCTCCTCTTCTGCCAGTGGGTCGCAGGCCCGCCTACCTTGCAGGAGTGATTGGAAGCTCTGTCCCGCCCTGGGCCACTGGGCCTTTTCTGTCGGTGGTCACCCTTCCCCTACCTGGCAGGCGAGGGGGGTGGGGGGCGGCTCTGCCCCTCAGCAGGCCGCTGGGCCTGCTCTGTCTTCGGTCCCAGTTCCCTCTCTTGAGTTTTATTTTCTACAATAAGCTTTACCCTTTCATAAAAGTTTTAAAATATCATTTTGCAAAAATAGGAGTAGAGCTATCCAAAACTTCTTAGATAATGTTCACATTCCTTTTATGCTTCTAAAGTAAATTAATGAGACTCCAAATAAAAGACTATATATGTAAAGTATTCTGGATAAGTGTAGTAACTTGCACATTTTTTCCCCAATGAATGATCCTTACATGGAACAGGAATAAAAGTTCTTGGCAGTTATTTAGTTTTTAAAAAAGATAAATGACAGTGGTACATGACTGTAATCCCAGCAGCTCGGGAGGCTGAGGCAGGAGGATCGTGAGATCAAAGCCAGCCTCGGCAATGGCAAGGTGTTAAGCAATTCAGTGAGACCCTGTCTCTAAATAAAATACAAAAAGGGGCTGGGGATGTGTCTTATTGGTTGAGTTCCACTGAGTTCAATCCCCAGTACCCCCCCCCCCAAAAAAAAAGAAAAAGAAAAAAAAAAGATAAATGAGTAGTAAATATAAATTTTTATTTGGAAAAAGATAGAAGGTATTGCTAAGGGTATTCAGAGAATAAGAGCTGAATATATAATCCATTAACCTTTTAATTATACTGGACTAGTATTCACTAAAAAGATGTTTAATCAGCTAGTGCTTTCTATGCTTTCTAGCCTTGAAGCCATATATAACATTTGACTGTAAAAATAAAATTATCTAGGGAAACCTACATTTGCACACTTATATGTGCATATATAAATTATGTGTATATTTATTAAGTTTAGTATTTTCTTCCAAATTCATATGAATATTTTATGACTTCTTGCCTCTTACCATACTTTATGAATAATACCCATTAGTTCTTCTAGGAAAAAGTTTTTCCTTAATTAACTAATCATAACATTTGTAAAATTTAGGAGGAAAATAATGAAAATACAATAATGTTCATAAAGTAAATGCTGACTATTTATTTTTAGGAAGCAGCAGCAAAAGTCCTTAGACTTGTGCTTCTTAGAGGTGAAACAAAGACCATAATTCAAATGGGAAGGTAAGGAGTGTCCTAATGAAGTCCATTTAACAATTACCAACTAATGATTCCAATGATGAATGAAAAAAAAATAATAGTTGCACATACACTTGATTAAATCTGCAGAAAAGGAGAACTACATGTAAAAGTATAAAATATGAATGGGGGGGGCTGGGGATGTGGCTCAAGCGGTAGCGCGCTTGCCTGGCGTGCGTGCGGCCCGGGTTCGATCCTCAGCACCACGTACAAACAAAGATGTTGTGTCTGCCAATAACTAAAAAATAAATATAAATAAATAAATAAATAAATAAAATATGAATGGGAATAATAAACACCAACTTCAAGACACTAGTCACCTCTAGCCAGGTGTGGTGGTGCACACCTATAATACCAGTGACTTGTGATGCTGAGGGAGGAGAATCACAAGTTCCAGGCCAGACTCAGCAACTTAGTGATACCCTGTCTCAAAATAAAAAAGAAAATGGACTGGGGATATAGCTCAGTGGTAAAGTGCCCCTTGGGTTCAATCCCCAGTACCAGAAAGCAAGAGAGAGAGGGAGGGATTGTTACCTCTTTAAAGAGAAGGGAAAAGAATGAAATTGAGGAAGGATTTGAAGGAGATACTAATTGTATCATTTTAACTGAGAAGTGGGCCTAAAAGTGTTCCATTATCTTATTCTCCATCTTTTTGGTATATCCAAAGCATTTCATTAATTAAAAAAAAAAAGGAAACTTCTATTAAAATCACTTTAATAACACCACGAATAGTAGCCACAACTCTTAAGCTTTTCTTGGGATATTACATGTGATGATCTTAAACCAATGATGAAAACACTTGCTAGAAAAGGAACAGGTAGGGGAAAAGAGCTTTTGTTTAGTCCCTTCATATTTTTTTTTAAAGAATAAGCTTTAACCTTTCTTTTTTTTTTTTAAAGTAAAACAGTCTGAAAAAAAAAAAAAAAACTGGGTGTGATCATACGTGCTTATAGTCTTAGCTAACCAGGAGGCTGAAGCAGGAGGACTTGATTAAACCCGAAGAAAAGGAGAACTTCTACATGTAAAAGTATAAAATCACGAATGGGAATAATAAACAAGAGTAAACAATAATAAACAAGAGTTCCATACCAGCCTGGACAACTTAGAGAAGCCCCATCTAAAAAAAAAGATAAATGAAATGTATAGCTTTTTGAAGTATTATAAGGGATTCTATCCAATAGCAATTGCTACCTAAGCCAAAAAAATTAAACCCTGCCAGCAACCCCCCAAAACTCCCCATCTTGTGCTCTGGTGTCCCATTTATTGCTTCTTCTCTTTCCCCCAAATGGACCGCTATCTGAACTCCTATAATATTTGCTTTCCTGTTTGTTTATTGCCTCGGCACCCAAATATGCATCCTCAGATGAAAGCCCAATCCTACCCATTTTTAATGTCTTTTGAGTTCCTTTGAATCTATACTCTCCCTCTCCACTCCTTTCATTTTGTTACAGTTTACTGTTAAAGAATCTACAAAATTTCCCACATTCTAGGTTTGCTGATTGAGTACCCAAAATGCATTTCACCATATTCCAAGTAACTGATCCAGAGTCTAGAGTCCAATCCCTTTGGAAAGACTATATGAGTTTTTTCTATCAGATGGTGCTTAATTATCTTATTTATATCTCCTTTGGAGATGTTAGCAACCAACCTTACTCATTACTAGGTCGTAGAGCCATTAGTTTATTGGTGTTTGCAAAATGATGATCTAGTTGTGTTTTCACTGAAATAATTAGGTGAAATGATTTTAGAAACAGATACCTTCCTATTGGTTATTTGCTTACCCATACTGTATATTCAAATTTGAGTCTTACTCTGGGGCCTCTTTCCTGAACTCCAGATTTATTTTCCAACTGCCTGTTCCACAAAATTCAGATGTCTAACCCTTCAGTCTTCACATCCTACCTTTCTAGTTCCTCGGGTCTGCAATCTTGTTATCCTTGACTTTTATCGCTTTTACACTCAAATCCATTAGCAAATTCTGTTGCCCTTCCTTTCCAAATAGTAACCAAGCCACCATCATCCCTTGCTTTATATAAATATATTTAAATATATTTGTTATATATAATATATGTTTTCAAATGTTGTATGTTTTGCCTTAAATGTTTTATGCCTATGTATATTAATGTTATTATATATATTTATATATAAAGATATATATTAAAGATAAAAAAATGAAAAATGACTCTATATATTAATATTTATTTTAATTATATATTTAAAATATAATAAAATATATTTTAAAAAATATATTTTAAATATATATAAAATAAACATTAATATACAAAGTCATTTTTATTTTGTTTTTATCTTTAATAATTACTCCTTGTAAAAGTTTGATTTAATAGCATTTTATAATTATGCAAACTGTTATATGGCTCCAGAGTCAAGTCTAAATAACAAGGTTCCTTCGAAGAGTCTCATTTTCATTCCTTTCCACACTACTGTCTCTCTGCTGTATATAGGTGACCCTTTTGAATAAGTTTTTGGGAATACATTCTTTTTCTCTTCTGTATTTTTCTATAAGAGCATATTATAAAATTCATACTTCCCTTATTAGGTAGTATCTGAGAATGAGAGTTGATAGTATATTAGACACACTTTTTTCCACCTTGCTTTTTTCAGTTAACCATATATCCTATATGTCAAGTATTCACATTTTAAAAATAATTTTTTAGCTGTCAGAAAACCTTTATTTTATTTATTTATATGTGGTGCTGAGAATTGAACCCAGTGCCTAACACATGCTAGGCAAGCGCTATACCACTCAGCTATAACCCCAGCCCCAGGTATTCACATTTTTTAATATTAAAAATCGTTTCAGGGGACTAGGATTGTGGCTCAGTTGGCAGAGTGCTTGCCTAGCATGTTTGAGGCACTGGGTTTGATCCTCAGCACCACATATAAATAAATAACAAATAAATAAAGGTAGATTTGACAACTAAAAATATATTTTTTAATTATTTTAAAAAATAATTTCATTTAGATGCAGTGGCACATGCTTGTGATCCCAGCAATTTGGGAGGATAAGGCAGGAGAATCGTGAGTTCAAGTCTAGCCTGGGCAACTTAGCAAGACCCTGTCTCAAAATAAAAACTAGCTGAGGATATAACTCAGTGGTAGAACACTTGCCTAGCATGTGCATGGCATTGGGTTTAATCCCCAGTATGGGGGGGAAAAAAGGAACAATCAAAATAAAAATGAAAAGGACTGGTGATGTAGCTCACTGACAAAGTGTCACTGGGTTCAGTCCCCAATACTGGAAAAAAAAAGTACCTAAATGTTACTCACTAGTAACATACTAGGCATAAATTTAAAATATCTCTCCTTTTCACATCTAGTGTCAATCTCTTTCCAATCACATATATAACTTTCATGTAGATAGTAGAATTAGCAACTCTTCCCCAACAGACTCTTCCAAATTTAGGAATAAAAATATTTTCCAGGCGGAGATTACATTTATCAATATCATCATTAAAATATTTTAGCATATTGTATTCATGATATGATATGAGGATTTATGTTGAAATGACATATACTTTAAATTTTGTGCCTCTAGGATTATCCTTTCCACATGTTTCTGAACATGATTTAACATTTGACAAGGTCTGTTGCCTATTAACTATTTGGAGATAGAGTGTTCAAAAGACTAATATCTAAGTGCAATAAATGATGGAGGCACTTTATAAGAGTCATCTAGCCTCCTAATATATGACTCTGAGAAGGTAGAAAGGTCTAGATGTTGGAATGCTCAGGATAAGCACACTTCGGCATAATAGGAGTATAATTCTCCTCTCCCCAACTCATCCTATTCTCCAGAATATCCTTATCTATCATTAAATTCTAATCTATTATATTAGAATTCTAATCTATCATATTAGAAAGCCAAGTGCCAAAATTAAATATGCCTACCTAAAAATACAGGAATAGGAAAAACCAATGAACATAGCATTTTCTATTCTGTAAGAACCTTGATTGTTACAATTTGACTTCTATCAAACCATTTTATACACACACACACACACACACACACTTATAATCAGGTTATTAATTTCATCTTCAGTGTAATTTATTAATGCAATTTTAAATACATTTTAAATACACTTTTGGTTTAACATTATTTACTTTAATATTTCAAACTGATGAAAGCTCTTCCAATTATTCTGATTATAAAAATTTAACCTATATTATATAGTTTTTATACCACTAATGACAACTTGAAAATGAAGCTAAATTTTCTATGTGGGTACTTAATTCCTTCAATATTTGTAAATGAATGCATTCTTTCCAAAGCTATATCTACCATACTCTCTTTATCAACGGAATCACTTACTTATGTGCTACAGACAATGCCTTGGATAAGGTGGCACCATCTGCATTTCTTAAGAAAGTAAGTAACTTTTTATACTAACACACGACTTGAAAGTTTTTAAAATTATAAAGTCTATAATTTATACTTTATACTTTATTTAGTAATAGTACACTAACAAAAAGCATATCATTCATATCCTATAATATGCAGAGTCATGGTCATTAATGACCTTCAGAGACCTTATAATCTCTTCCTAATCTTTATACTGCTTCCATACTTCCCCTGACTCTCAAGCGATGTCTGCAAAAAAAACATCTACTCAGATCTATTGGAACCTCATAACCACCATGCCTAATATATTTTTTTTTTATTTCTTAAATTAAGAAAGAGCTGTAATCACAATAATTCGGAAGGCTAAGGCGGGAGGATCACAGGTCCAAGGCCAGCCTCAGCAACTTTGTTAGCCCTAAGCAATTTAGTGAAACCTTGTCTCAAAAAAAAAAAAAAAAAGAGCTGGGATTTATTTCAGTGACAAAGCATCCCTGGGTTCAATTCCCAGTACCAAAAAAGAAAGAAGAAGAGAGAGAGAGAGAGAGAGAGAGAGAGAGAGAGAAAGAAAAAGAGAGAGAAATGGAGGGAGGAAGGGATAGGGAGAGAGAGTGAAAGTGAAAGAGAAATAAATTAAAATGATATTTAATATACTTAATATTTAAAATATATTTTGATATATGCGGGAAATGTATTTTATTTGCAAATAATTATATGCATGGGGAAGTAAGTGACAAGAAAATTTTGAGACCAATATTGTAAAGACATTTCTATGAGCATATATAAATCAACTATTAATAGTTAAATAAAAAGGAATATTATTTTAAGCTGAACATAGTGGTGCATACTGTAATCTCAGCTACTTGGGAAGCTGAGGCAGGAGGATTACAAGTTTGAGTTCAGCCTGGGCAACTTAGCAAGACCCTGTCTCAAAATTGAAAATATAATATAAAAGGGGCTGGTGATGTAGCTCAGTGGTAAAACACCCCGTATCCATTCCCAAGTCCCTCTGCTCAAAAAAAAAAAAAAAAAAAAAAGCCTTGGGATGTAGTTCAGTAGTAGATTGCTTTCCTAGCATGTGCAAAGACTCTGGGTTCAATTCCCAGTACCAGGAAGACATGTATATATAGATATAGATAGGAAATAAAGATATATATGAAATATAGATATATTTATTTATAAATACATATTTTATGTTATATGTAATGCCACTAATATACATTTATAATAAATATATAATATACAACATAAATATAATAAAAATATGTGTATATATTTTTAAATATATAAACATATTAATGTACATATTATATATAACATATTTAAGGTAAACATGTTTGTAAATATATATTACAAATATATTTAAATGTATTTATGTAAAACATATATAAATTTTAAATATATATAATTTTAAAATCCAGATATATTATCTCTAGGGAAAGTTTTAACTGAGAATTTCCAGCAAATATAAATTATGGTAGACAGAGTACTTCTTTTACATGCTTATATAGATACAGGAGATCTTATAAATTTCTGAAAGACTAATTAACTTCAAGAGGTATCACCTGTTGTTCCTATCACCCCAAGTTTGATCCCCAATCAAAAGAAGGAGATTTCAGGAAAGGTAATCTAGAGACAGACTAGAACTCAACCATCATCAGAGTAATTTTTATGTTTGTTTCTTATGTTTAAAAGTAAATTGGGGCTGGGGATGTGGCTCAAGTGGTAGCGCGCTCGCCTGCCATGCGCGCAGCCTGGGCTCGATCCTCAGCACCACATACAAACAGATGTTGTGTCTGCCGAAAAAAAAATAAATTTAAAATTCTCTCTCTCTCTCTCTCTCTCTCTCTCTCTCTCTCTCTCTAAAAAAAAAAAAAAAAAAGTAAATGATACTGGGCTGGGGTTATATCTCAGTAGAAGAGCACTTGCCTAGCATGTGTAAGGCACTGGGTTTGATTCTCAGCACCACATAAAAATAAATAAAATAGAGGTCCATTGTCAACTAAAAAATATTTAAAAAAAAAAAAAGTAAATGATATGGGCTGGGGATGTTGCCAAATGCTAGAGCTGGAGCACTTGCCTGGCATGTGCAAGATCCTGGATTTGATCTGCTAAATAAGTAAATAATAATAATAATAATAAATAATAATATACTTTAATTTTATTTACAAATATATAATTCAAAATATATATTTATATATTTTTATTTATAGATTCGGGGGCGGAACCAGGGATTGAACTCAGGGGTACTTAACCACTGAGCCACATCCCCAGCCCTATTTTGTATTTTCTTTAGAGACAAAGACTTGCTGAGTTGCTTAGTGCCTTACCATTGCTGCGACTGGCTTTGAATTTGAGATCCTTCTGCCTCAGTCTCCCAAACTGCTGGGATTACAGGTGTACATCACTGTGCCTAGCTAGAACAAATATTTTAATAAAAGACACTGATGGGGATGGGGTTGTGGTTCAGTGGTGGAGTGCTTGCCTAGCACATGTGAGGCACTGGGTTCAATCCTCAGCACCATATAAAAATTAAATAAGTAAAATAAAGGTATTGTGAGGATATAGCTCAGTTGGTGTAGAGTGCTTACCTCATTTGCACAAAACATATGCACAAAGGGTTTAATCCCCTGGGTTCAATACCTAGCACCTCCCCCCCCAAAAAAAAAGATATTGTGTCTATCTACATCTAAAAAACTAAAAAAAAATTGTTTTTAAAGATATTAACAGAAAACTCAGCTTTCCTATAGTTACTAATAGTTATTCTCTAGTCGGGTTCATGTATCATGCGTTTATTTTATCTGTTCAATGTACTAACTTGTATTGACCCAGCTCAAACTGTAACCATATTGTAAAGTAAAAGATTATAAGGGGGGCTGGGGATGTGGCTCAAGCGGTAGCACGCTCGCCTGGCATGCGTGCGGCCGGGGTTCGATCCTCAGCACCACATACAAACAAAGATGTTGTGTCCGCCGAAAACTAAAATAAATAAATAAATAAATATTAAAAAAAAAAAAAGATTATAAGGGCTAAATATTGTAATTTATTCTTCAATTATGCCTACATAATTGCTAAATTCCAGCTGCTGAACACTGTTAGCCATTTAAATGAATATAGCGTATTTTTTTTTACTTATCTCTCCATAATGACAAAACATTCCACTCTACCACCTTTCCAAAACCAGGTGACACAAATTGCTAACCACATAATATTTACCACTGCCTCTGAGAAAAGCAACATTAAATACATTTTTTGACTTTTTTTTTTTTAGATTTTTGAAATGTCCGGGAACTAGGGTTTAATAGAAAGTCACAGTATAGTTATCATTGTTACTGTTGAGTAGATTTTGAAGGTAGGGGTAAAAGGGGAAAGTTACAGTGCTATTTAGGAAGTATCATGGGCCCCCAGCTTTCTTTATCTGCCACAGCTAAATGTCTGCTCTTTCCCTCCAGTCCTCAAATCTGCTGAAGAAGGAAGGCAACCTCTGCAGTTGTATTGAATGAATTTCTAGTCGGTACAGCACAGGATAAGCCTGGGGTAAACTAAGTTTTCATAAATACTGCATCTTAGAGTAGAAAAGGATGCCCTGCCACAAAAAAGCCAGAAATGTTTGGGTCTCTTAGTTTCTAGTTTCTGCTAGGCTTTTCTTCAAATGAATGTTTGCTCTCTTAATTCACTAGTTAAAATTATCTATAGTTACATATTTCCATTAATTTCCCCAGGTTAGTGAAACTTTACTAAGAAATCCTTTGATGTCACAAGACTATTTTTCTCCTTCAAATGCAGTTGCTGCAGATTTTCAACAAGTACTAGGAAACTATATGGTATGTACTTCAAATTGTACTCCTAAATATTATTACTATTATAGCTAACAAATGAGTTTTAAGATCAGTAAAGAAGAATAAGAATTATATATAATGATAATGAATGATATTATGGTAAAGTTAATAAAGCGAGAAAAAGTATGTATTTATATACTATTATGTATTTACCATGCTTATATGTGAAAGAGGGAATAAATAAAAATATATATTTCCTTACTTACTGTTTAAAAATAAAAGGGAAGGGGAAAGATGTTCCAAACACACTTAAGTGGTTACCCATGTGGCAACGGGGAAAAATAAAGGATTAAAGTGACAAAAGTAGAATCCAGGCCTATGAAACTTGTATTTTAAATCTGACTTTGGTGTCAGGTAAATGTTTGTATAATTATGAAAAACTATTAAGTTAAAATATAAAAAATAACCCTTACTGATAAGAAGTCACAAAAGGACAAATACTCTATACTTCACTTATTGAAGTACTGAGAGTAGTCAAATTCTTGAGAGAAGGTAGAATGGTGTGCGGGGATGGAAAGAGTGGGAACAGCAGTCAATGTCTGATGTGTATAGAAATTAATTTTGAGAAGATGAAAAGTTCAGCAGATGGATGGTGATGATAGTTGCATAATAATGTAAATGTAGCCGTGCACTGTGGTGCACTCCTGTAATCCCAGTGGCTTTGGAGGCTGAGGCAGGAGGATTGTGAGTTACAAAGCCAGCCTCAGCAAAAGCAAGGTGCTAAGCAATTCAGTGAGACTCTGTCTCTAAATAAAATACAAAATAGGGCTAGGGATGTGGCTCAGTGGTCAAATGCCCCTGAGTTCAATCCCCAGTAATAATAATAATAATAATAAATGTACTAATGCTACATAACTATACACTTAAAAATTGTTAAAATGGTAAATTTCATGTATATATGTGTATGAGTATATATATATGTATATATATATTATTGTAAACATTTGTTAATTTTTAAATAATTTTTAAAACTTAAAGCAAAATGAAAAAAACCTGTATGTCGATTAAAGGCTTAAAAGATAGTAAAAATTTATTTCAAATGACTCTAAAACACAGTAATTTGTATATTCCTAATGGAATTATACCTTAATGGAAAAAAAAACCTAAAAATAAATTTACTGGGGCTGGGGTTATGACTCAGTGGTAGAGTGCTTGTCTGGCATGTGTGAGGCTCTATGTTTGATCCTCAGCACCACATATAAATAAATAAAATATAAGATCCATTGACAACTTAAAAAATATTTAAAATACATAAGCAAATTTACTTATTTATTTTCAATAGTCACATTGTTAGTAATAATATTGGCATTGCTATTATGAATTTAGTTTATATAGATATAGATATATTACTTTGAAAATCTGAGTTAAGAATCAAGAATCTCAGAAGGAAGATTTACAAATGTAAAATCAAAGAAGTTAAGTAAAACCTAATCTCAAGTTTAAAAAAAATTGTTTTTTCTTTTTAAGTTCCTTAGCTATACACTGAAAAAGGCTAAAAGCAAAGACTAACCCAATGTTCATGAGCCACCCAAGTGTTTATGTTCTAGTCTGTAAATACCATTTTCCACTAAAAGAAATCAGGATCAATTACAGATATGGGGCAGAAAATTTAAGCCAGAAACATTTTGTCATACCTACCACAAAGACGCTCAGGTCAAAAGATAGGAACTAACTTGAAAAGGCTACTTACTGCTAATGATGAAATACTTCAAGCATCAAAAGCAATATTAAATGAGCTGGGCATTGTGGTGCATGCCTCTAATCCCTGTTAATGGGTCCTATTATGATGAGGCAGGAGATTTGCAAGTTCGAGGCCAGCCTGGGCAAGGTAGCAAGACCCTGTCTCTAAATAGAAAATAAAAAGGATTGGGATGTAGCTTGATGGTATAGTACCCCAGGTTCAATTCCCAGTACCATCAAAGAAGAAAGGAAGAATGGGAGGGAGGGAGGGAGGAAGGAAGGAAAAACCTAAATTCAGTGGATTGTAACACATTGAATATGTTAAATTTCATCAGTTCCTAGATACTATCAAAGGGGGAAAATCCCTCACTAGCATTTTGGAAAATACTCTAAATATACCCCATTACTCCAAAAACATAAAGGAAAGGGTCAAGGACTTATTCTTGCCTGTATGAACTGTTCTTAAAAAAAAAAAAAAAAAAAAAAAAACAGTTGAGGGCTTGGGTTGTGGCTCAGTTGTAGACTGCTTGACTAGCATGTGTCAGGCATTGAGTTTGATCCTCAACATTAAATAAATAAATGGTATTGTGTCTATCTACAACTAAAATAAAATTTAAAAAAAATAAAACAGTTGATGCAGAGAAGTGTTTTTCTTTATGCAAGTATCCCAGCGAGTAAATGATGAAGTGATAAAATATTATTTTGCAATTCCTAATAAAATGATAGACCTAGACAGTATTAATAACCAACCAAAAATCAGTGAAAAGCTTCTGAGGAACTTCATAATGGATGAAAAAGACTCCACATGCCAAATCCACCCACTGTTTTCTAGCCTTAAAATAAGAGATAGTGATGTATTTTCTGATGTCACACAATGATTAGTATATAGCAGGACTGATATTCTCTTACCAAGAAAGACCATGGCAAGCAATTTCAAGGGGAAAAGAAAGGAAAATCCATGGATTAATAGAGACTTTTTTTAAGAGAGAGAGAGAGAGAGAATTTTTTAATATTTATTTTTTAGTTTTCGGTGGACACAACATCTTTGTTTTGTATGTGGTGCTGAGGATTGAACCCGGGCCGCACGCATGCCAGGCAAGCGCGCTACCACTTCAGCCACATCCCCAGCCCCTAAAAGAGACTTAAGAGAAATTTCAATCAAATGTACGTTTTGTGCCTTATTCAACAAAAGGACTATAAAAAATGACTTGTTTTTATACATTTACATATGAGCCGGGGGTAGAGCTCAGTGGTAGAGCACTTGCCTACCACATGCAAGGTTCAATCCCCAGGACCAAAAAAACATTCATATACAAGCTAGATATTTAATGATATTAAGAAACATTTTTAGAAATGATAGTGCTATTTGTGGTTCTGTTTTTAAGAAAAAAAATGAAGCCATATCTTTCAGAAATTTAAATTGAAGCATTTCCAGATTAAAATGGTAGAAAGTCTGAGACTGGCTGTAAAATAATATATTTGGGTAAGGGGTAGCAGTATAGATGAAACAAGATTGACTATGCATAATTGCTGAAGCTAGGTGATGAGTACCTAGGGATTCATTAAACTATTTCCTCCACTTTGATATGTGAATAAAAATATTTTAAGTATACTTCTATTAGTTCCCTATTTGTATATAACAAACTTAGCAGACTAACACAACAGCCATTTATTATCTCAGATTTCCATGGATAAGGAATCCAGGTAGACTTAACTGAGTTCTCTGATGAGGGTCTCACAATACTACAGTCAATGTGTCAGTCTGTGTTCTTATCTGGAAGCTCTGGGGAAGAACTGGCTTCCAAGCTTGCTCAGGTTGTCAAGATCTATGGCCCTATAATGATAGAGATTTCTGCCAGCTGGTGGCTAGAGGATACTTTCATGTCCTAGAGACTGATGGCAGTTTATTCCCATGGCTGCTTTCTCAACATGGCTGCTTGCTTCTTCAAGGCCAGCAGAGGAAGCTCTCACTCCAGTCTAACAAGTTTCATATACGTGACATAATCACAGGGGTGACCTTTATTCCTATTGGTTAGAAGCAAGTCACATTCAAGAATAAGGGATTATATAGGGATGTGACTCATTGGGGATCATCATGCAGTATGTTCAACAGAATGCTAGTCTAAATAACCAAGGTTATATGCTTTCATAATGAAATTCATATATTTTATTTTGAGGAATTCTGCATATTAAACAGAAGCAAAATATATTATTAGCATGGCTGCCTAAAAACTAGCTACCATGTGAAAATGTTAAAAAATTAAACATATTTTAAGCAATTAACACATCTAAATCAAATAAATTTCTATTTTACATTTGTAAAAAAAGTTGGCAAGCTTTAAATTATAGAAATTTTTATGAAACATTAAATTTCTTATAATTAATAAAATGTACACAGGCCCAAAAATGTAGTTTTTAAATTGTGAAAATGTATATAGATGTACCAAGTGTCATTGGATAGATGATGAATACTTTATCTTAACAGAGTTTAGATATTTCTCTTATATTACAATAAACTATTAAAAAAGAAGAGAAAAGGAACTAAAAGAAAACCAAGTATTAGCTATTTGTCTTGATTTGCTTGTATATACAAAGATACTATTTCCAAATAATGTCAAATTCATCAGTATCCACAGTTAGAACTTCAGTGTAGTTTGGGGTGATACATAATTCAATTCAGAACCCTCCCTTTTTTACATCTAAATGGTAAGTCCCTCATAAAACAGCAATCGAAAGACACATGGCTCACTGACCAAGAAGATCAAAGGTGTGTTTAAAGTGGATAAGATCATTTTCCTAGAACAGGGTTTGATTTTGTTTTGTTTATGTTGATTTATTTTTATTTTTGCTGTGCCAGGGATCAAACCTGGCCCTTGGACATGCTAAGCAAGTGCTCTACCACTAAGCTATAGTTTCAGCCCTGAGCAGGGAGTTTGAATATCATTTTCTTTTGCAAAAGTAGTAGCTATTAATAATGTTAGATAACATAAAAGTATGTTAAAGAAATACAAATCTCTATAATCTGAATTAAAACCTCTTAACAATTTGGTACATAATATTCCAGAATATTTTTTGTGTGTGTCTGTAATGTATATAATGTAAGTTTATACATACTTTTGAAATAAAGAAAACTGGGTTTATTCATACAGTGGGTGAAGTTTTGAACTCTGGTACTTCTTGAATCTAAATCTGTTTGTTTGTTTGTATGTTTGTTTGTGGTGTTGGGAATCAAACCCAAGGCTTAATACCAAAAATCCTAGCTAATGAAACAAGATGAAGAAAAGGAAATAAAAGGTATACTGTTTGAAAGAAATAAATGAAACTGTCTTTGTAGATGACATGATTGTCAATGTAGGAAATCCAAGAGAATTGGTCAAAAAACTCCTGGAACTAATAAGCAATTATAACAATGTTACAGAATAAAAAAGGCAGTTGTCTTCTGTGTACCAGCAATAAATAAGTGGAATTTAAAGTTAAAAACATAATGCTACTTACATTATCAACCCTCCAAAATGTAATGCTTAGATATAAATCTAGAAATAAAAGTGTAAGATCTATTGAAGAAAAACTACAAAATACTTGTTTTAGTCAACTGTTTTACTGCTGTGACCAAAAGATTTGATAAGAACAATTAGAGGAAAGAAAGTTTATTTGGGGGGAGGGGGGGTGTCACAATTTCAGAGGTATTAGTCCATAGATGGCCAACTCTATTGCTGTGGACACAGGGTGAGGCAGAACATGATGTCAGAAAACTGTGGCAGATCGCAGCTCAAAACATGAAATCAGGAATGAAAGAGAGAAAGGGGGGGAGGGGAGAGAGAGGAGAGAGCACACCAGCCAGCTTCAATATCCAGGGATAAAATATGTATCCCAAAGGCATGCTCCCAATGACCCACCTCCTCTAGCCACATGCTACCTGCCTACAATTACCACCCAGTTAATTCTTATTAGGGGATTGATGCACCTATTAGGTAAAAAAAAACTATTCTAACCCAATCATTTCACCTCTAAACTTTCTTACATTGTCTCACACATGAGTTTTTTTGGGTTACCCCATAGCAAAACCATAACAATACCAATGAAAGAAATCAATGAAAAACTAAATAAATGGAAGGATATACCATGTTCATGGATAGTGTGACTCAAAATCAATCAAGTTCTTCCCACTTGATCTATAAATGTAGTGCAATCACAATCCCAATCCCAGGAAGATATTGTGTGGGTGTTGAGAAATTGGTTCTAAAATTTGTATCTAAAGGCAAAAGACTGACCCAGAACAGCTTTAATTAAAGAAGGACAAATTTGAAAGGCTAACATTACCTGACTTCAAAATTTACTATAAATCTACAACAATCAAAACAGTATGGCATTGGTGATAGAACAGACAAATAGAACAATGGGACCAAATAGAATGCCCCAAAATAGACCCATATAAATATGGTCAGTGGAACTTTGATAAAAGAGCAAGGGCAATACAGTGGAGAAAAACTACTATCTCAACAAATGGTGTTGGAACTACTAGACATCCACATTCCAAATAATGAGTCAAGATAGATCTTATGCCCTTCACTCAAAATGGATCACAGACCTAAACATAAAATACAGAACTATGAAACTCCTAGAGGATACCATAGGAGAAAACCTAGATGGCCTTGGGTATAACAATAACTTAATAAAACACCAAGGCATAATTAATTTTAAAAAAATTATAAGCTGGACTACATTTAAAAAACTTAAAAAATTAAAAGAATCTCTGATATATACTCTCAAGGGAATGAGAGGACAAGCTAGACTAGAAAAAAATATTTGCAAGAGACAAATCTGATAAAGCACTGGTATCTAAAATATATGAAAAACTGTTAAAACTCAACAATAACAACCCAACTAAGAAATGGGTAAGCCAGGTATGGTGGTATATACCTTTAATTCCAGCTGATTCAAAAGATGAGGATTGCAAGTCCAAGGACATCCTGGGCAACTTAGACTAATACAAAATTTAAAAATTTTTAAAAGGACTAAGGATATAGAACATTCCTGGGTTTAATCCATAGAAGAAAGAAAAAGAGGGAGGAAAAAAGAGAAAGAAAAAAAAGATCTCAACAGATATTCACCAAAAAAGATAAAAGATTGTAAAAGGCATAAGATACTCAATACCATATATCATTGGGGAACTGTAAATTGAAACAACAATGAAATACCATAACACGACTATTAAAATTGCCAAAATCCAAAACACTGTCAATACCAAATGCTGACTAGGATGTGGAACAACAGTAACTCTTGTCCATTGCTGGTGGGAGTGCAAAAATGGTACAGCTAATTTGGAATACATTAGTTTCTTAAAAAACTAAACATACATCCCAGTGCAGTAGCACACACCTGTATCCAGTGAATTTTGAGGCTGAGGCAAGAGGATCACAACTCAATTCCCACCAATGCCATACTGTTTTGATTGTTGTAGATTTATAGTAAAATTTAAAGTCAGGTAATGTTAGCCTTTCAACTTTGTCCTTCTTTAATTAAAGCTGTCCTGGGTCAGTCTTTTACCTTTACATACAAATAGCTTCAGCAATTTAACAAGGTCCTAAACAACTTAGTGAAACCCTGCCTCAAAAAATAAAATAGGGCTGGGGATATGGTTAAGTGCCCCCTGGGTTCAATCCCCAGTACCAAAAACAAAACAAAAAAACCTAAACATATTCCTTGATATTTGCCCAAATGAGTTGAAAACATGTCCACACAAAAACCTACATATGGATACTTAAAACAGCTTTATAATTATCAAAACTTGGAAGCAACCAAGTTTTGGTAGGTGAATGGATAAACAGTGATGCATCCAGGGCTGGGGTTGTGGCTCAGTGGTAGAGCATTTGCCTAGCACATGAGGCCCTGGGTTGGGTTTGATCCTCAGTGCCACACAAAAATAAATAAAAATATGGGACTGGGGATGTGGCTCAAGCGGTAGCACGCTCGCCTGGCATGCGTGCGGCCTGGGTTCGATCCTCAGCACCACATACAAACAAAAATAAATAAAGATATTGTGTTCAACTACAACTAAAAATAAATATTTAAAAAAAATAGTGATGCATCCAAACAGTGGAATATTATTGTTGCTAAAAATAAATGAGCTATACAGCCACGAAAAGACTTGGAGGAAACTTAAATATGTATTAGTAAGTGAAAGAAACCAATCTGAAAAGGCTACAGACTGTGTTCAAATAATATGAGCTCTGTTACTCAAATTATATGTAGCTCAGTGGTCAAGTGGTGGCCTAGCATGCTTGGGGTCCTAGATTCAATCCCCAGCACTAGAAAGAAAGAAAAAGGAAATGAAGGAGGGGAGGGGGTAAGGATGGAAGGTAGGTAGGTAAGTAGATGGGGGGGTGTGCAGGGGAGGAGAGGGATCAGTTTTTTAGCTGGGTACAGTAATACACACTTATTGCCCCAGTTTCTCAGGAGACCAAACCAAGAGGATTGTTTGAGCTCATGAGTTTGGGAATAGCCTAGATAACATATCAAGACCCTATTTGAAAAACAAAAACTTTTATATGACATTCTTGAAAAAGCAAACTCTGGAGATAACAGAAACATCAGTGGTAGTCAGAGCTATATGAAGAAAAAGGTACAAGGATCTTATAGACAGTGAAACTATTCTGTATGATTCTGTAATAGTGGATACCTGCCATTATACATTTGTTTAAACCCACATGAAGTACAATACCAAGAATTAACCTAATATAAACTAGAACTCTGGGTGGTAATGTGTCAATGTAGGGTTATCAGCTGTAACAAATATACCACTCTGTATTAAAGTCCATTTTTTGAAAATAAATAATTAAATAAACCCTCTGCTGATTGAATACATTAATGTACTTCCTGAACTTTTTTTTTTTCCTGAGACTAAAAGAAAATTTGAGTTTAGTTGATTCCTTACACAGTGAGATATGCCTTTGACACTTTTGTTTCAATTTGTATAATATAATGGATTTTATTTTAAAAAATAAAATTTGTAGGCTGGGGTTGTGGCTCAGTGGTAGAGCACTTGCCTAGCATGTATGAGACACTGAGTTCAATTCTCAGCACCACATCCAAATAAATAAAGATCCATTGACAACTAAAAAAATAAATAAATTTAAAAAATAAATAAAATTTGTGTTATATTTCACTTCTATATAGATGATATACAATGAAAATCAAGATGACAGCAGAATTCCCACTATCAAGAGTCAAGTCACTGATGTAAAAAATGTTATGATGCAAAGTATTGATATAATTTTGGAAAGAGACGAAAGATTGAGTATCTCCTTCAATAGAACAGATGATCCCCAAACAACTGTAAGTGATTCACATCTGTGTTGATGTTCAAACAGTGCTCCAGGTCATAAGATTGCTGCCTTTAAGACAAATTGCTATGAAATAATCCTGTCACAAATCTGTGGTTTTATACAAAAAATTCTTGGCCAGGGAGTGGGAAGATGTGAAGGGAGGGAGTAAGTGGTAGGAGTGTTATTGGCCAACTCATATAATTATATTGTGTGCATGTACAAATACGTAACAACAAATCCCATCATTATGTACAACTACAATGTACAAATAAAAAATGTAGAAAAAAATTCTTAGAATGCAACTAAAACATTAAAAGATTAATTATAAAACAATTTAAAAATAAAAACCAAATTAATTAGGAGGTGGTTATATCTATAAAAGGATTTTTTACATTATGAAACAGAATAGTCAACAAATTGCAAGGGAAAAAAAGAGGGAGAACTTATAAACAAATGGACTTAATTTATCAATTGAATGTGATTCTTATTTAGATTTCAATTCAAATAAACTGTAAAAATGAAAAATTATATTTTTTTAAAATAATTAGATATTGGAATTCTGGATAGTAGATAACATTCAGGAATTATTAATTTTTAGGCATGATAATGGTATTGTGGCTATGTTTTTTAGAAAGACATTATTTATTAGAGATTTGAACTAAAATGTTTATTATTGAAATTATATGTCCGGATACAATCAATCAACAAGTACATGAAAAAATGCTCACCATCTCTAGCAGTCAGAGAAATGCAAATCAAAACCACCCTAAGATACCATCTCACTCCAGTAAGATTGGCAGCCATTATGAAGTCAAACAACAACAAGTGCTGGCGAGGATGTGGGGAAAAGGGTACACTTGTACATTGCTGGTGGGACTGCAAATTGGTGCAGCCAATTTGGAAAGCAGTATGGAGATTTCTTGGAAAGCTGGGAATGGAACCACCATTTGACCCAGCTATTCCCCTTCTAGGTCTATTCCCTAAAGACCTAAAAAGAGCATGCTACAGGGACACTGCTACATCGATGTTCATAGCAGCACAATTCACAATAGCATGACTGTGGAACCAACTTAGATGCCCTTCAATAGACGAATGGATAAAAAAAAATGTGGCATTTATACACAATGGAGTATTACTCTGCATTAAAAAATGACAAAATCATAGAATTTGCAGGGAAATGGATGGCATTAGAGCAGATTATGCTAAGTGAAGCTAGCCAATCCCTAAAAAACAAATGCCAAATGTCTTCTTTGATATAAGGAGAGTAACTAAGAACAGAGTAGGGATGAAGAGCATGAGAAGAAGATTAACATTAAACTGGGATGAGAGGTGGGAGGGAAAGGGAGAGAGAAGGGAAATTGCATGGAAATGGAAGGAGACCCTCAGGGTTATACAAAATTTCATACAAGAGGAAGTGAGGGGAAAGGGGAAAATAATACAAGGGGGAGAAATGAATGACAGTAGAGGGGGTACAGATAGAAGAGAGGAGGGGAGGGGAGGGGAGGGGGGATAGTAGAGGATAGGAAAGGCAGCAGAATACAACAGACACTAGTATGGCAATATGTAAATCAATGGATGTGTAACTGATGTGATTCTGCAATTTGTATACAGGGTAAAAATGGGAGTTCATAACCCACTTGAATCAAAGTGTGAAATATGATATATCAAGAACTATGTAATATTTTGAACAACCAACAATAAAAAAAATTTAAAAAAAAGAAATTATATGTCCGGCATATGGGTATAACAATGACTTAATTTATTCAGAATAACTGAGAAGCAAAGTATAAATTTAATAAAACTGGTCATCAATTGATAATTGCTAAAACTGAATGTTGACTATATAGGGTATATAGATGTTCATTACATCATTCTTTATTTTTGCATGTAAATACATATTTATTTTTAGAATTTATTTAAATCCAAAGTGTTTCCTTTTTTTCTGAGTTTAGGGTTTGATCTTGGGGAGGCAAAACAAGATTTCTCAGAGATTTGGTTACTTAATTAAGATTGCATGATCAAGCATGGGTGCCTAAGAACAATAGTTTGTGATCAGTACAATGTCTTATTACATCTTTCAGGTACAATATTATATTTCTCATTACATCATTCTATCAACTTTTGTATACCTTTGAACTTCTCTATTAGAAAATATTTTGAAAACTAGTTTGGAATTGGGCACAGTGGTATACATTTGTATTTCTAGCAATCTGGGAGGCTGAGTCAGGAGGATTGCAAGTTCAAGGCCAGCCTGGGCAATTTAGACCTTGTCTGAAAAAATGAAAAGAGCTGGCGGGGGTGGGGGGGGGGTTACAGCTTAGTGGTATAGCACCCTTGAGTTCAATCCCCAGTACCAAAATGTAAACGCCCCCCACCCGAAGAAAAACTATGTACAAAAATGCTATATGCAGTCTCCCTCTTTGGGGGGGGGGCGGGTCTCTCTTGTGTCTATTGGTCTATTGTTAGTTTTATTTTCTCTTAATCTTTGAGGCCACTAGGTTTGAAGAGGAAGGCTATATAATCTAATCTTACTACGGGGCAGAATCTTTTTTGAATGGAGTTAAAATTCACAAAACTTAAAATTAACATTTTGGAGTACACAATTGAGTGACAATTAGTACATTTACAGTGTTATACACCCATCACCTCTACCTAGCTCCAAAATATTTTCATCATCCCAAAATAAGGAACATCCACATCCCTTAGAAACTCCCAGCTCTGGCAGTCAGTAATCTGCTTTCAGTCTGTATAGATTCATCAATTGAGGATTTTTCATACAAATTGAATCATATGTGATCTTTTGTATCTGGATGCTTTCACTGGGGCTATAGCTCAGTGGTAGAGCACTTGCCTTAGCACATGTGAGGCACTGGGTTCGATCCTCAGCACCACATAAAATTACATAAATAAAATAAAATAAAGTATTATGTCCATCTACAACGAAAAAAAAAAAAAAAAGACAACAGACCAAAGAAGTTCTGAACTCAGACATCAGGTGCCCTTGAGAACAGAGTGATCAGCATACTAAAATCAGATGGACTAAGAATCCAGCGACTACTCATGAACCTCTCCCCTGCTCTGTTTCATTCATGCAGGAGACTAAGCCAAGAAAAAAGATCAATGGATATCCCCAATTAAATGGTCAGGTCCATACCATATTTCTACAGTGAAGTCCACCAATGTCAGACCTTATTCACAAGGAGCTCCCAGTCAGTGTTTGGTAAATCAACAAGTCATGAGTTATTTGTGGAAAGTCTCAATAATAATAATAATAGACCAAAAGAAATGGGTGGGGGAGAACTAGACAAAATAGATAATACA
Organism: Marmota flaviventris; assembly: GCF_047511675.1. Classification (NCBI taxonomy): domain Eukaryota; kingdom Metazoa; phylum Chordata; class Mammalia; order Rodentia; family Sciuridae; genus Marmota; species Marmota flaviventris. The sequence goes on from NC_092504.1 coordinate 66,147,025, forward strand.
GGAACAAAAGGAAGCATCATTTAAAAAATTCTCTAACATTTTGAAAGAAATAATAGAAGATAGTATATTCCTGAAATGCCAACATAAAGCTATATAAAAATACTCATAAAAAAGAGTTTTGAAGCCAGGCACAGTGGTGCATGCTTCTAATCCCAGCAGCTCAAGAGGCTGAGGCAGGAGGATCTCAAGTTCAAAGACAGCCTCAGCAACAGTGAGGCACTAAGCAACTTAGCGAGACTCTCAAAATAGGCCTAGTGATGTGGCTCAGTGGTTGAGTGCCCCAAAGTTCAATCCCTAGTACCAAAAAAAAAAAAAAAAAAAAAAGTTTTTGGAAATTAAAATAATACTAAAAATTCAAAATTCAATATACAATTACTGTAATATAAAGTTGAGATATTCTCTTAGAAAGTAGATCTTAAAGAGAAAGAGGATGAAGTCAGAGAATCAATCTAAGAAATATAACATGAATAACAGAAATTTTAAGAAAATGAAGACATCAGAGTAATACAAGAAAAATTTCTAGAACTAAGTAATATGAATGTCTAGATTCTGTGAACAAAAGTCAAGATCATAGCTAGACATGTAATCTTGAAATTATATAGTATTAAAAAGGAAAAAAGTGATTCTAATGGCTTTCAGAGATGGGGCAAAGCAAAAACAAAGACTTAGCAGTTAGAATGGCATCAGATTTCTCAGTAGCAATACTGAAAGCTAAAGAAAAATGGAAAATTGCTTTTAAAATTCTACTGGAAATTCTTTTTCAAGCTAAATTTCTATACCCAAACTACCAATTCAGAATAAAGGTAGAATAAAGACATTTGTAGGTATGTAAATTCTCAGAAACATACCTCCCACTCACCAGTTTAAGGAAGTTTTTGGAAGATATTTTCCACCAATAAGAGGTATAAGAAAGCAAAATATGTAAGATTGAAAAAACAAAGACTCAACACAGAGAAGGATTATCCTAGGATACTGGAAAAGCAATATTCCACGATTAAAACTATATAAGAAATCTGGAGCCCAGCAAAACCAGATTACATAAGGTCAGAAGGCCTTATGTTAGGGACTTCCTCAAGATAAAGCAAAAGGATCCAACACAGGAATGAGCAGACAAGGGATATATTTCACTCCTTTGGAGCATTTGGGAATGAATTAATGGTGAATGTGTTAAAAACTAATAAACAATATTTTAATTATGGATATATTATCAACTATAATAGGAATATAATTAGCTTCAGAGAAACCAAAGTATTAATAACTAATCAACAATAGTTGTATTTTTTAACTCCAAAGAAACCAAAAAGTTTTACATTGAAGTCATTTGTAATCTATAGCCTAACAAATATTTACAGAGTTTTGATTTAACAGAAAGAAAGAATAGGGAAGGGAAAAAAAAGTATATTTGTGAAAAGGGTTTGGGGGTATTATAATAGTTAAATTCTTTGCAGAAAAGCAAATCAAAACTATACTGAGGGCTGGGATGTAGCTCAGCGGCACAGCACTTGCCTAGCATGTGTGAGGCCCTTGGTTCAACCCCCCAGTACCACCTCCCCACCAAAAAATAAAGCTGGGCGCCGTGGTGCACACCTGTAATCTCAGCAGCTCATGATGCTGACGCAGTAGGATCTCACATTCAAAGACAGCCTCAGCAATGTCAAGGTGCTAAGCAACTGAGAGACTGACTCTGTCTCTAAATACAATACAAAATAGGGCTGGGGATGTAGCTCAGTGGTAGAGTGCCTGAGTTCACTTCCTGGTAGCCAAAGGGAAAAAAAGCCAAGTGTGGAGGCCCATACCTCTAATCCCAGTAGCTTGGGAGGCAGAGGCAGGAGGATCATGAGTTCAAAGCCAGCCTCAGCAAGAACAAGGCACTAAGCAACTCAGTGAGATCCTCTCTCTAAATAAAATACAAAGATGGGCTAGGGATATGGCTTAGTGTTCAAGTCCCCAGAGTTCAATTCCCAGTACTCCTCCCACCCACAATTTTTCTTGTATTACTCTGATGTCTTCATTTTCTTTTCTTAAAACTACACTGAGATTTCATCTCACCCCAGTTATAATGGTAATCATTAAGAATATAAGTAATAATAAATGCTGGTGAGGATTTGGGTAGAAATGATACTTGTACACTGTTGTTTGGATTATAAGTTAGTACAACCCCTATGAAAATCAGTATGAAGTTTCCTCAAAGACTAGAAATGGGGAAGTACTGAGGAATGAAATTGACCAAATTATACTGATAATATTGAGTGTATGTACAAATATGTAACAATAAATCCCACTATTATGTATAACTATGATGCACCAATAAAAAGGGAAAAAAAGAATGAGGAAAAAAAAAAACTAGGAGTAGAACCACTATATGACCCACATAGTCCACTCCTTGGTATTTATTCAAAAGAACAGAAATCAGCACACTATAGTGACACATGCATTCCAATATTTATAGCAGCACAATTCAAACAGCCTAGGTGTTTGAAACCTAAGTGTCCATCAACAGATGACACGATAAAGAAAATGGTACTGTATATGTATGTGTGTGTGTGTGTATATATATATACACACACACACACAGTGGAGCTCTACTCAGCCATAAAGAATGAAATTATATTATTCGCAGGTAAATGGATGGAACTGGAGAAAATGATGCTAAGTAAAATAATGCAGACTCAGGGCTGGGATTGTAGCTCAGTGGTAGAGCACTTGCCTCGCATGCGAAAGGCACTGGGTTTGATCCCGAGCACCACATAATAAATAAATAAAGATATTCTGTCCATCTACAACTAAGAAGATTTTAAAAAAATAGTAAGGCAGACTCAAAAAGTCGACAGTCAAATGTTTTCCCTCATGTGAGGAATCTAGAGAGAATAAAGAACTTTTTTTTTTTAAAGGAAGATCTCACATAATAGAAGGAAGATCAATAGAGGGGTGGTAGAGGATCAAGGGGGAAAGAAGGGAGAGAAATGGGAAGAATTGGGGGACAAAATTTACTAAATCATACTATATGCATGTATAAATATATCACATGAATCTCACTTCTACATATAATTATAATGTATGAGTCAAAAAGTTATACATGTAACTAGGCACAATGGCACATGCCTGTAATCCCAGCTACTTAGGAGGCCGAGGCAGGAGGATCACAAGTTCTAAGCCAGCCTTGGAAACTTAGTGAGACCCTGTCTTAAAATTTAAAAATAAAAAGGACAGGGAATATAACTCAGTGGTATAATTACTGGTTCAATCCCCAGTGCCAAATATAAATATGGTGAATAGGGAGGCAGGGACGGAAAGGGGAAGTACTAGAGAATGAATTGGAGTAAATTATATACATATATATCACAATGAACCCCACCATTAACATATAATTAGAATACACTAATCAAAACATTTTTAAGAGAGCTAAATGTTTTTCTTTCATCGGAAACAATGAAAAAATATGTGTATATGTGTGTGTGTGTGTGTGTACCTTCTAGAAATGCACAGAAAAAAAAACTCTGGGAGAAAATAAACAGTTAAATGAGATACATTCAACAAATACTTAGAGCCCCACTATATATCAGATACCTTTCTAGGACAGGATTTTTCAACCTCAGAACAATTTGGGTGGGGTACTGTCCTGTGTATTGTAGGACTTTTTCTCAGCAGCATTCTCGCTTCTCTCCACTAGATGCTGTTCACACTCCCTCTAATCTGAAATAAAAAATGACTGCAGACATTGCCAAATATCTCCTGGAGGGCAAAAACTGAGCACCATCTCAGTTGAGAACTACTATATTAAGTAATAGGGATTCAGCAACAAAATAAAAACCCAAAGTAGTTACTTCTGAGAAACAGATTTAGGAATGGATGGGGGTAGAATAATAAACTATCATTAGTCAAATTCTGACTTCTCAAACTATATACATGCATTATATATATTCATTAAAAAAGGGAAAGCAGATTATTTAAGAATATAAAATCCATTTATACCTTAACTAAATTTTCAGCTGGGCATAGTGGTGCACGCTTGTAATCCAAGCTATTTGAGAGACTGAAGTAGGAGAATCTCAAGTTGAAGGCCAGACTCAGCAACTTAGTGAGACCCTGCCTCAAGATGAAAACTAAAAGGGCTGGTAATGTAGCTCAGAGGTAGAACATGCCTAGGGTCAGTCCCAGTGTGTGTAACACACACACACACACACACACAAAATAAATTCAAAGCAAGCAGTATAGTCATGTAATTCTAAATTTGTATCCTGGCTCCACCACTTACTATATAACTTAACTTTTATGAGCCTCATCTTCTTTGACTGTAAAATAACAATACTGACAAGATTATTATAAGTAATGCAGGTTATTGGTAAAAAAATATATGTAAATAAATGACATGCAGTACCTGTTTCCAAAGCATTCAGTAAATTCTAACATCCTGAAAAGTACATCCAGAGACCGGCTTCCATATGCCACATCCTTAGGTATAACCAATAGTATTTTGGGTATATAAACCCAAGATCCCATAACTTGTCTTACATTAGAATTGTGAGGCTATTTGAGTGGTACACTGTAATCATTACATTGACTTTGCTCTTGGCAAGTCACCATATATACTGACAGTAAAAACTAACCTGATAATAGTTAATTGAAACATGTTTCAAATAATTTATTCATCTGACAGCAAAAATTTATGTAAGCAGCAAGTGATTTATTAATATAATTACTATTTGAGAACATTTAAGAGTTAAATGCAGCTGGGGGCGCTGTGTTGCACACCTGTAATCCCAGGGGCTTGGAAGGCTGAGGCAGGAGAATCATGAGTTTGAGACCAAATTTAGCAACTTAGTAAGACCCTGGGAGATGGCTTAGTGGTTAAGCAACCCTGGGTTCAATCCCTGGTAGAAAAAAACAAAACTTAACAAAAATCCTTCTTTGATTACTTGAGAAACAACAATCCTTGTAGTAATGGCATGATTCTCATTCATGGCAATCTGGATGTACTGTGGTCAGTTTCTCAGTGAATCCTCAGTCTGTGATTCTGCATGGTAGGTTGTCTCATTCCCATCTTATAGATTAATCCATTCATTTAACAATTATTCATTGAACTTCTGCTGTATGTCTGCACTGTCCCATGCTGGGAATATATCAGTGAGTCAAACAGACTTTTAAAAATCTTGCGTCCATGGAACTTGTTTTCTGCACAGTACTTGTCCTTATGTAATGCTACGTAAATTTTACTTATTGTCTAGAATGTAAAAAATTGAAATAGGATGTCTAGAATGGAACTGGAGTAGCAATTTTAAATAGATTGTAAGGAATGGTGGCCTTTAAAATCATGAAGGAAGATGAAGAAACTGAAGCTCAAAGAATTAGGAACTTCTGCAAAATCAGTCAATAAAGTTAATGAAAATAACAGCTAAATACAAGCACCTAGAATCTTGATACATCACTTTATAAAAGCTGCAGGGTCCTGTTATAACTCTCTTGGAATTGGTTAAAACCAAACTAAACCTGTTCTTTCAGATAGCTTTCATTAAGTATTAGAGTGAGCCCATTAATGTAGAAATGAAAATAAAACATTAAATTTGTGTTTATTTTTATTTCAGGCCAAAGAATTCCAAAACACAAGAGAAATTCATAGGAGGCTATGGTGGAAATACTTCAAAAAGATTATAGTTACCAGCATGGCAATTTTCCTTTCAATTATCATCATTCTTTTAAGTACAAATGTAATACCAACTTGACACTTCTCCCCACCCCCAACAGGTACCAATAAATTGTTATATGTAATCAGAGTCCTACAACAATTAGGAAAATCTTTCTCTAGTTGAATTGGAGGAAAGTAGTAGTATTTCCTTGTCCCTATGGTGCCCCTTGACTGTCTCTGTACTTCTTTCATTTCTGTAATACTGTTTGCTCTTTGCCACCATTCTACTTCTTCTCTAGCATCTCTTCCTTTGTAAAGATTAAGAACATTGGGGCTTAATTAAATTTTCAGCTGGGCATAGTGGTGCACACTTGTAATCCAAGCTATTTGAGACTGAATCAGGAGAATCTCAAGTTGAAGGCCAGTAACCCCAGCTACTCAAGAGGCTAAGGCAGGATCACAAATCTGAACCCAGTCTGGACATCTTAGCAAGACCCTGTCTGAAAAGAAGAAAAAGGTCTGAGAATACAGCTCAGAGGTAGAGCTCTGTACTCCTGGGTTCAATATCCAGTACCAACCTCCCATTCCCTGATGACCCCCACCCCCGCAAAAACAAACAAAGAGAATCACACTGCCAAAGTTCAACTCTTAGCTCTGCCACATACCATCTATGTGGCTTAGGACAAGTTAACCTGTACCCCTTTTTCCCTCACCTGTAAAATGGTATTGATACTTATTGAATAGTTGTTGGTATGTGATCACTCACATGTTAACTACTAACAGGAAAATGACTGCATTAATACCGTTAATAAATACTTATAATTGTCCCCCTCAACCTGAAGAGAAATGATCTTGACCTTAAAATACCCCTAGAAACATGAGGACTGCCCAGAAATGTTCACCTCTTCTACATAATTGAAATGAAAATCCAAGCCTTTGTTTTAGATGAAACATTTCTTTGTGTAAGGTTCAAAAACTAGTGAACTGCATCATTTTCTGTCAGTCCTGTCCATCTATCTTACCAATCTAGTCTTTGTTGTTTTTTAAAATATACCCCCATTCAGTAACCTTACATCACCATGCTTTAATATATAACTTTACAATTACAAATAAGGTGTGATGAGTTCTATTTCCCAAGTGGGAATATGAGGTCTGAAGTCAGTTTTAAAAATCATTTAGTGATTCATGAGGAACAGGAGATCCTGACTGCAAGATAAATCATTTTAACTGTGGCAATGATCAAACATCAGTATTTTAAATAGCCACCAAGCTTCTTATTCCTCCTACATATTATTTTCCATTCACAAAATATTTTTAAGAGATTTGAAATGTTAGAAACTTTGTATGCAGTTTCTGTAGTTTTCACAGGAAAAGGGAAGTGGTTGGATATCGACTCTGATAACAATGTTCTAAGTGCTTTGGGAGAGGGTTATCCTGAGTTTTATAGACACTAAGGCTAACATATAAATGGTATGAGTTCATATTACCATCTTTACTTTGTACATGAGAAAACAGCCAAGTTAATGACATATTCAAGGTCACAAAACTAGAAAGCTGCAATTTCATTAAATACTATGGTATATAGCCACAAAATTCATGTTTAACTCAAGAATATGCTGTCTAATCTCTTCCTTGTGGGTCAGATACAACAGTACTGCTTTGCTTATTGTCAGTTTGGTAGGTTCTTTTAGGGAAAAGATAAAATTTGAATAGTAGTATGGATGAAGAAATTAATGTATTTCACTTGCATTATTTTTGTTTTGGTACTAGGGGGCTGAACCCAGGGACTTATACATGCCAGGCACTCTACCACTGAGCCCCCAGCCACCCTGTTGCTATTATTTTTCTTTTAACATTTCTCTAATTTACAATCATGTACAAAATAATAATTTGTATGCTGATTGAGTACTACCATAATTACTGCTAGACAATCATGAACTTCAAAGATAACCTTATCTGTCCCATCATTTTATATATTAGGAAGCCACACCTAAATTAATAGTAAGCTTTTTTAAAGTTCTTTTTCAACTTGCAGCATATTTTAAAGTTATCATCCTAGTTCCAGGCAAGAGGTCCCATAAAATTTGTTTTCATATGCAATCTTAAATTTTAAAGAGTTTAGATTTATGAGCTGCCTGGAAATAAGAAAAGCAGTCATTTACCAGTCTTCCTCTATTATTTGTGCTAGAGATGAAAGAAACATACTAAGACCGTCCGATTTTTCATTCACTTGTGCAAATATTGTTGAGCCTCTACTCTGCACAAGTCTTAACAATTAGGATTTATTCTAAGATACGACATATATAAAAATAACTAATGTTTGAAAAACAGAATAATATCTGTACACAGAAATATAAGACATGGCCCTAATCCTAAGGAAAGCTTATATCTCAGTTAAAAGGCAAGTGCAACAAAAATACACGTTAAAACAGCAGCATTGTGGCAGGTTGCATGGCAGAGGAAGAATCATCATCTGAGGAATATGATCTACACAGGCTTGAGTCACTTCAGGAAGGTTTCACAGGTTATAAAGGGTTGAATTTGGATCTTACTAGAAAATGAATTCACGTCAATAGGTAAAGGCAGTGAAAAACAGATATTTTTAACATTTATGATGTGCTAATAATAACTGTTAAGTATAGATATTTTTTAATCCTCTCAACCACACTGAAATAGGTTCATTTTCATTTTAAACATGAGAAAATCAAAGCACAAGTTTTAACTTGCCTGCATCCCTGGTTTAGTGAGATGAAAGTGGGTCAACAAATAAACACTGCTTGCTGATAGGGGTGCATAGATAGACGTTGGAATTCAATCATGCTATCATTCATTCATTCACAGGGCCTGCAGCATCCCTCTCCAGGAGGCTTTCCTTCACTCCCATATTGCCTTCTTCAGTTCTAACCTCTCTTCTGAATATCAAACTATTTTCCAAATCTCTACTGGATATTCCCATTTGGATACCATGCACACACTTCCCAAATTCAACCATATATTCATCCACCTTTACAAAACCTACTTGTTTTACCATATTTTCTCTATAAATGTCAACACAGCTATCCTGTAACCTAGAACCATTTTAGCCTACCTTGACTCCTCTTGTCATTTCCAAACAAGCCACCAAAAGCATGGGATTTCTCAAAGCTTCTGTTTTAAGTCAGGAAAGCTACAGAATCAAAAAAGGGAGTCATCTGAGTGCCCAGCAAGCTTTGAGAAAAAGCACTCATTCCCATCATAGTTAACATACCCCACCCCCACAAGCCTGGCCATATCATACTACTCTTCATATTGTCTACCCATCTCATGTAGGCATTTAATATCTAGTACCTTTTCATATTCTTGATTTCCATATTCACTTAAATACAGTAATATAGTAATAGCAACAAATGTGGAAGCTTTGAGTTTTTATCTCAACATCAGAATCACCTAGAGATCTTAATAATACGGATATTTGGGCTACAAAACCCTAAAAATTCTGCTTCACTATGGGATGGGGCTTCAAAGTATGTTAAACTCTGTAATAAGGTTTAATAATTACCAACCTCAAAGCATTTTAACATACCAATCATTTAATATCCATGCTTGAGGAAGAGAAAATTTTACAGTTGGAAACAAACGGTGGATTTCTGAACCAATCATTTGAATTATTTTATATTTATTTAAAAATTTTAAAAATCTTCTAAATAGAAAGTCCCATACATTTTAACAGATCTGAAAAGATATTTGGAACTTCTTTGGAAAGTCTGTATTACCCCATTATAGAATCAAAAGTCTCTCAGAGAAATCTCATTGTAGAATTATGGCAGAAACTAGAATTTATGAAACCCATTGTTTAATTCTGGCCTCTGATGTTTTTTGTAGAACAAAAAGGCAAACCACAAGCTGGTTACAAACACAAAGAGGTCATTTGTTGGGGAACAGAAGACCTGCTTGGCACTGCACCATGACCCCACATATAATGATGACCTCTCTTGGCAGGCAAACACTAGGTGACCCACATTCTGTTAAACATTGTTAACACACAAAATGAAATGGAATAATCAAAACAATACTGTTAAAGACTTTTGAGCATAAACATTTTTGCTATTACACTTCTAACTTAATTTACCATTTCCCAAAGGGTTTGTAAACAAATGAAAACAGTAAATGCATACTAACACTTTGAGTCGTCTCACTACATTTGACAGCAAACCCAGCAAAAGCCAAAGACTAAACATCCCCATACAAAATCTTCCTGTTCTCAATATCCCACCTCATGCACGTTCTGGAGACAAGAGGAATTGCTCTTTTTCTTATATCAAATTCAGTGACTCTTCAACTTGCAACATAAATTAAATCTTAAAAGGATCTCTTTTAAAATTCTTATGTTTCAATATTATGGTAGTTGTCCTGTCAACTAAAACTAAGACCTACGTATTTCAAGATATTCATCCAAGAGAAAGCTTGTTTAAAAAAAAGACAATGCGAAAAATGCATGAGTGCTGTAAGAGTTTAATCGTAAGACAAAAAGCACTACTACATTATAATTTGAACATAAGTAATCTTTCATAAACGAAAATTTAGTGCAAATTAAAACCCCATGAAACCCCACTATAAACTTCAAATAAAGACTCTATACTTCTAGAAATGGAAACACTGGTTCCAGTGGAATTTGCTTGGGAAGAGTATGTCTTGAAAATGCTAAATGGTACAGAAAACATCACGTAATTTAAAATCAAGTCAACCAGGTTCTAAGAAAAAAGACATGCCAATAGGTCTTAATACATAAAACTAATCGATTAGTAGTAGCATGCTTTATATTATCAATGAATGTAGAGGCAATTTACAACAAATTTATGAGCATTTCAAAGTTTAATTTACTGCCTTAATCAACCTCTTAACTACACTGTAATAAAATCAGTCATCTTCCAAAAAAATTTTTTAGTAAGGTTCCACTTCATTAGTCTCCTACTGGTATTTTATAAAAACATGAAGGTGTGGAATCCAAGGCCATCCATTTAAAAAAAAGCAAACACATTATTCCTTGTCTCAAGTTTATTTATTCAAAGCAGTTTCCATGACATGTTAAATGTCACATTTAGGTACTGGAAGTAACCAACCTACAAAGTTCTGTCCCAACACTTGTTTTTCTAAGATAAATTTTGAAAAGGTCAGAATAATCTTGATCTCAAATTCTAGAATGCAAAAGGAATACAGCTATCTGATACAAAATAAGATATATACAAATTAACCTTGAAGTAGATTCTCTTCCCAACATCAAGGGAGTTGTTTCCCCAAACAGAAACCTATAACCTCTATTATCACTAAAGAATTAGTGCCTATCTGTCTTATTTAAATGAAGACTTTTAACAGATTTGGACTGTTGTAACAAGAACACCTAATTCCTCTGAAGAATTCACCATTTTTAAATAGTACAGTAATTTTGTTAAAATCCTTTTCCCATTCCCTTGTTACATCCATCATCCCAAATTTTCAGCCTTTACAGGACTTACTGGTAAAAACTCACCAACATTTAGTAGTTAGGATCTGCTCTAAATTATAGTCCACCAAGTCCCACATTCTTTACCTAAGTCCATCTATGAGAGGCTGCTATAACCACACAAATTCTCTTGAGATCTTAAAGGGGTGCTAAGGTCAAATATATAACCAGCTCAATTCAAGACAACAGCAAGTCAATTTCAGTTACTGGTTACCCATTTATAATGCAATGGATGAACTAAGATCAGTGACAAACCAAAGGTACAAAGAATCAAGATACAGAAGATACAGAGAAGGCAAGTACATTGCCTGTAAAGAATGATAAAACAAAAATTAACCCATGTTCTCAAAGCTATCGCAACCCACACCACCTCTCTTCCACCACTCAGTAAGCCACCTGATAACACTCATTAGAATGCTAACAATCTTGGGTGATGTTCATGCTAGACCATGATTAAAATGCTGACTGGTGTAACTATCAAATGTGTGCCCTTGTCTTTCTACAGGAGGTAAAAGTAAAAACTCAAAAGCTTATGAAACAAACTGTTAACTCTCACCATCTTAATGTTAGGGTAGCTAAGATAACTTGGAATATGTAAAAACAATCCCAGTCAACACCAATAACAATTGATTAATTCTAATACAAAGGACCTTCAGGCCTCTTTGAAATGCCAACCAGATTATAATCAATCCTTCCCCAGTTTACCAGATTATAGGCAACTGAGAATTAAAGGCCAGGTAACCGGAAGTTTGCACAAGGAGATATTTATCATGCTATAATCATTTTACTCATGAACTTCTCAGACTATGCTAAACCACAATAGCTTAAACGTGACTGGTAATGAATGATGTTACGTTCTCAACTTTGTTAAAAGTAGTTTAAAAATAATCACATTTAATGAATAATTTAGAGTAATTTACAGTTATCACACTAACCAAATAAATCTTCTTCACTGAGATTGTGCATTTCGACAGTATCAAGTTGAACTAACCCCAAACCTAATAAACTCATACATATCAGGATCAACAAAGATACTGTAGTAGATGGTGGATTTAGTCCTTGTTGTTTACAAAATTCCTAATACCTTAAAACCCTAAACAAACAAAGCAGTCCCCAAAATAAACCCAAGCAATAAAATAAAAGCACATAAACTGAATTTCTAATATACAGGATGCAAAGGCCTAAAACTGGATCTTAATGTAGTTGAGACTATCTCAGTGTAAACTGGCACCTGAACAGATGTTCCACCTACAGTGCATTAGAACTCAGGCACCACAAAGTACAATGAAAAACTACCATCACAACGGAAAATAATAATATAGTTTAAGTCTTACAACCTTATAATATACACTGAAGTTTAAGAAAGGAATAAAAAGACACAGAACCCCAGGAAGAGAAATGAACTCACCTCGTAGTAGATACCTAGTAAACCAAAAGGGATCAAAATTTGATTCAGGACCAGTCCCTGAAAACTTCATTACCTGAAAATGTAGTTGGTAGTTTCAAGTGGATCAAGCAAGAATTGAAATCAAAGCTACATAACAGTTCATTAATAAAACAGGATGGTTCTATAATCATCTAGCCAACTACTTGTGAATGTTGTTGGCCAAATTCTAGAAAGATACTGAGCTAATATTTTAATTTATCTGCTGCCGTTTGCCTAAATCTTTTTACCAACCACCCCAAACTCAAACACCCTTCTGAAAACCTACTAAAACCTAGCAATTTCAAAGAAAAGGTTACAGGAAAGACATTTTAAAACATGCAAAGCCTATTAACAAATGCTGACTAAATGCTGAATATTCTTAGCAGTGAAGACATGTCTCAGAAAACCAGGAACAGAATTCAAGCAGGGGTCAATAAATGGCAGCCCAGTACCAGTACAAATATAGGTAAAAGAGGCGTAACCAGAGTTGGTTAAATAGCTAACAATCTTGATCCTCAGTATTGCCAGACAACTGATTCCTCCATACTCAAGAAATTTAATCTCAGAACCAGGTGAGAGAGCATTGTTTGGACTGAATAGCAGTGATGAAATGGGGATCCCTTAGCCTTCCCCCTGTAACCCGAGGATCAGAATACCAGCAGACCAAGTTTTTATGACTTCAGACAGGATAGAAGACTTCTCTGTTGAGCCTGAGTAGCTAGAGAAAACAAAGGATATTTCTAGGGGTTCTTCAATAATCACTATAAATGCAGATCACTCAGTGAGCAATAAACCTTGCTGAGTTCACAAGCTCTCCTCCAACCAGACAAATGTTCAAAACATCCAATTAGTTTTAAGTGCTCCACTTCTGTGAGACCCAAATCACCAAATATCTGAGGAAAATCCCTAACATATAAACTAGAAGAAGCCAAAGCAACAGGAAAAACAAAGCATCTTGGAGTAAACTCTGAAATATTAAGTATCACTGATAAACTGACAGATGGGAAGGGTATAAGAAATGACTGACATTTTTAAAGGTTGAAAGATTAAATCATACAAGTTGCTCATGAGAGAGTGAAATGGAAGGGAGAAAGATGCTTAGTAACAAGAATTCCAGGGACAAAAGACTGGGGTGGTTAATCAATTCGTTAACATGCCAGAACCGAAGAGCAAGTTTACAGAACATAAGATCCAATAGTGCCCACGATGGATAAATAAACTCAAGACAGTCATGAAATTTAAGAACACTAGTGATTTAAAAAAAAAAAAAAATCCATAGTGATTAGTAAAAATATTTAACATGTAAGCTCAAGACTCAAAAGTAATATCAAACCTTTGATTTGTCTATCCTGTCATACGAGTTATCTAGTTAGGGTATATAAACAGGAAGGTTTCAAAGCTATCTGAATTTGTGTTGCACCAAAACAAGCACTTAATCTAGGAAAAAAATCTAAAGTGAAAGGCAAAGGGAACACGAGAATGACAGCAAAGCCCCAAATAGTTACTAAACAATTAGAGGGCAACCAGTCCAGACCACAATATGGAAAACCATCAAGCAAAACATGAAAATGCTAATTACCAAATGGATTTGTACCAAGAAAAATCTTTTGATGGTTAATTTGAGAGAGAGTAAGTGCCTGGTGAACAGAAAAATGCTTATTAAAGTCAAGATACACCTAATTGGATCTTAAAAGAGGACTGAAGTAAACAAAACAGTATAAATACCAAATTGAGTTATTTTCCCACAATCCTATGTGCAAGTGCAACTTTTATAGCCAGGAGAATAACCTCTAAAATTTAAACATGAAAGTATCAGGGTCAAACAAATCTGAGTATAGGTGTTAAGTTTTTCTCATTTTCTACTGATTAATTGTGCCAAAATATGGGACTTATAAATATTTTAAACAAGAAACAAAATTAATATAGTAGAATTTCATCACCTATACTAAACTTATTTTAAATCCAATCTGAAATCTGTTACGGTTTTTTAGGGGAGCAGAACTGGGGATTGAACCCAAGTCCTCACAACATGATAGGCAATCAGTCTACCACTTAGCTGCATCCCCAGCCCGATCTTTTTAGAAGATTTTGATTACATAAAATAAGCATACTGCTTCTAGAAAATAAAATAGTGGCCTAACAACTCCAACACAAATTCTTTCCAGAGGTCAACAATTTTTTTCTGTAAAAGGCCAGAAAACAAGTATTTTAGGCTTTCCAGGTTTGTTAAAAAAAAAAAAACTACTCAACTCTGCCATGTAGCACAAAAGCAGCCATACACAAATGTGTAAACAAATGAGCACAGCTGTGCTATAAATTTTTCAAAATAGGCTTTAGGTAGGTCCCCAGTTTATTCATCATGAAATATAACTTAATGATACTTATTTTTGCTCATCAATATGTGCTGAATAATTAAACTTCATACACAAAAAGGTTGTTCAACCACATCACTCCAGTACCAATAGGACACCATTTTCAACTATTCTCAAGTCTGTTTTGAATAAGCTGACTCATCAGTCTTAAATGATCACTCAGGAATGAATGTGTACTAATACTCACTGTAGTAAGTAACCACAAAAAACTTTACATCCAAGCTGATGGGTATCAATTCCCTGAATGCTAATAACACACCAAGAACCTTACAACCCAGTCTTACCAATGTGTACAATTTTACAAATAAAACACTACAGGAAACTTACTCTGACTTAATCCTAGTTAATTAGATTTCCTGTTAAAACCCAAGAGTGACTTAAAATTCCAGGTACACCTTCAAATCCTAAAATGGGGTCGTCTTAAGGTTCTAACTGCCCCCCAAAACCCTAATGGGAAAAGTCACTCAAGCAAATGAATGCACACTCATAAAACACTGTATATATCCCATTAATCCCCCGTACTTAAATATCTATAAAGTGCTAAGTACACTACATCTTTAAAAAAACACCTCTCTGAACTAGCTGTGTCTCTACTATAATGAACAGATTAAGTCCTTATTTCTTATTTAATAAAAAAACATAAAACATTAAGTATATCTGTGCAAAGGGGTCTGTCATTCTATGCAGTTGTTCTATAAAGCACAATACATATTAATAAGCAAAAACAAAAACCC